>NC_052033.1:1479113-3879113 GCF_015832195.1 Motacilla alba alba
AACACTTTATCTGACTGCAGCTTGCCAGGCAGCTGCCCTCCCATCGCAGATCCCTATCAGGATGCTCTCACTGATAACAAACTGGGTGGGGGAAGGCTTGGCTGGGCATCAGGAGATGGCCAGGGGCAGAGCCAGTTTGCTCCTGGGTGTGTGTTGTGTCTACAGGCACAGCTCCTGGGCTTTGGAGGAGCTGTTGAGCTGCACAAGCATTTGCTGCTCAGCGGCCAGACCCAGAGCCCGGGGAAGGACAAGGACATCAGCCTCTGCTCAGTGTCACTGCTGGGGTTTGGTGTCACTGCTGGAGCTGCTGAGGAGCCACAGGCCCTGTGCAGCAGGGCAGTGACTCCCCAAAGGGAGTTTTTGTCTTCCCTGCACCTTTCTGGCCCCTGGATGGTCCAAAAGCCATAAAAAAAAAAGTTGTTTCAGATGTAACACAGATGGCAGTGGCTCCACACTGGGATCAGTGGTACTGTGCAGGCACTTAGGGATTTGTGCTGAACCCAAACAGGAAACCATGACCATGGAAACTGCACTGGAAAGTTTGTCTCCTCAACACCAGAGAAGGAATCAGAGTGCATCAGCACAGAGCCCCACAACACGCTGGCTCCAAGCAGGGCTGCAGGAGGATGCTGGCAGCATCATCCCTACCAGAGGATAAGGGCAGGCAGCCAGTCCCTTCCAGCCTTGCACATTGAGGCAGGTTGAAATCTTTTAATTGCTTTAAGAGAGACACAATCTCCCTCTGCCTGGAACCTTGTAAGGGCAGGTTAATGGCAAAAGAGGTTCCCTGAAGTTGTGGGACCAGGAGATGGAGAAAGGGCTGGGAACAGAGCAGGGGGTTGATGTGGGGGGCAGATTTTCTTTATCCAGGTCAGCCAGCGCAGGACTGGGGCCAAGAGGGGCTGCACAGCATAAAAACACTGAATTTCCAGGAGCAGGGGGATGCCAAGGGAATCTACAGAATAAAAACCCAGAGATACAGTGAGACACCCAAAAGCTGAAATGCACTCCTGAGATTTTTCAGCCTTGTCCCCCGAGGTCTGAAAAAAGCTGCTTGTTACACTTCTGCTCTCTCCCCTGTCAGGAGGGCTCTGGTAACTGTCCCCAGAAACTAGGTGTCCCAAGGAACTGGGCTTCAGAATCCCTTCTTGTGCACTCCCCAGTTTGGCACTGGAGCCACCTCCTCACCCCACACCTGCTGAGGATGCCCCTTCCTTTTGCTGTCAGAGATGCAGCCCCAGCCTTGGCTTTATCCAGCCTTTTTCCATTGGCTCACCTTGGGCAAAGCTTCAGAGCATCTCCTCCCTCGCTGATGGGGGGGATGTGGTGGAGAAGCTGATTCCTGTCCCGTGACACACACAAATGCAGTTAATTGATCTGGGACATCAGCTCTGTGCTCCCTTGCAAAATGTTGTTAGTGGGAGCTAGAGAAAAGTACATGATGGCCTTTGGAAACCGTTGCTGTCATCTCTGCTTTTAGCTTTGACTGCAAAAGCCAAATCTGGCCCAGCAAAAAGCAACCCCAGAGGTAAAGGCAGGACATGGACTCAGCATCCTTGAGCTGCTCACATCTTTCACTGCTCCTTGCCAACAAAAAAAACCAGCAGTCAGGATGTCTCTTGCCTCAACCAGCACAGACAGAACAGCTGAAAGAATTTAGTCAATCCTCAAATCCACTTCTCTCCTCCTTGTAACACTGGAGAAGTGAAATCCAGTCATAACTATTGCTAAACATCAGGCAGTGACCCTCCAGCCAGCAGCTGGTGGCTGGGCTGGGATTGTGCAGGCTTTAGAAAGCAAAAGTTCAACTGCAGTGTGGAAGTGTCTGTTTAAAAGCACTTTCCCAGCTGGCACTGCACTGGTTTGAAATGCCCTCTGGAAATGCTCAGGCACAGCCCAGCAGGGTGGGAGCACACAGCTCCCATCAGAGCCAGCAGGGTCCTTGGGAAGGACTCTGTGCAGGGATCACATGGATTGGAGCCTCTGTGGGGGCCATGGGAGAGCTGTCTGGTGATCAGGTCTCAAAAGCAGCAAATATCCTTTTTCCCCTGGGTTTTACCAGCAGCCACCTGTTCCACAAAATATCAATGACAAGAATCCCTGAGCTCCAGTATTTGCCCCTCGAGTTACTCCTTGTCCAGGAAACAGTAAGAGAAGCCCTAAAAGCAGCTCCAGAATGAGCAAGGATTTCTGGTTAGTAGAGACAATCTTGATAAACTCCGTTCCCCACGCTGGCAGACAATTAGCTAAACATCCCAGACATCCAAGGCAGGACTTTCCAAAGGGAGAGGGGTGGCATTCCTCAGAACAGCCCCTGCTTCCCATGCTGTCAGTCTGCCTCCCAAAATAACCAACATATATATTCATAATGTGGAGTGAAGCCTTACACTCCCTTTAAAAACAAATCATCCTAAAGGAAAACCCTTTATACCTGTCCCCAATATAAGTAAACACCACAGCTCACTT
The DNA here is from genome assembly GCF_015832195.1 of Motacilla alba alba. NCBI lineage: Eukaryota > Metazoa > Chordata > Aves > Passeriformes > Motacillidae > Motacilla > Motacilla alba. The sequence continues at coordinate 1,481,580 of NC_052033.1, forward strand.
GTGAATGGGGTTACAGGTGCAGCTGAGAAAACAGATCTCCAAAGAACTAGCATCATCACCTTATTTACAGGGAATCATCTTCCCCTTAAAGGAAAACCTGCTAGGAAAGAACCCTCCACCAGCATTAATAGTCGTTTATCTCTTACCTCCTGTCGTGATCCTGAAGCCGCAGCCTGGCCTCGCTCTTATCTCTCGGATGGAAATGGGCAAATAGTCAAAAAACTGATTTCAACATGTCCCTCCCTCACTTCTCCTTTAAGCACGGGGTCTGATGACTCTGCAGAACCCAGGGGCGCCTGCCAGGCTTTGGCAAAGGGGACAGTGCAGGCACCAGGCAGGGGAGGGGAAGGGAAGGTGGTTTCAAAATGAGAGACATCCCTGTTTGCCCTCTTTGGGGCTGCCCAGGTGAGGTATCCCCTGGGACCCACTGAGTGCTGGGGCCAACGATTCCATACCCAGGAGGGATGTCAGTCACCCCCCCTCCCTGTCTCCTGTGGGCCCTCCATTTACTCCTGCCCTGACCCCACACCTCCCCTGCCACAGGCTCTCCTGAGCACTTGGGGGCACCTCACAAAATCTGGTGGCACCTGGAAAGGAAGTGGGGAACACACATCCCCCACCTCATTTGGGACATCTTAGAAGGATGTCAGGGCAAACTCCATCCCTCTGGGAAGAGCAGAGGGGACTTCCAGCTACCCACTTAGGACAGGGAGTTGTGAAAGCTCTGTTCCCCTTGCCTGTGCAGGAGCAGAAGTTTGGCACAAGAGCTGCCAGCAGGGACATGCAAGGATGACTCTGAAGAAGTCACAGACTTCATGTGTAGACCTGGATGTCCCTCATTTGCCTCACAGCACCTTGTGACCATTTAAAAATGTTTTCACCATCACAGTCATGTGCTGTCTTCCACTTCCCTCTCCCAGTGAGATAATTCCATTTCAGACACTGGATTTATCATCCCCTCACTGCAGGGACAGAGAATGGGGGACACATTTCAATGCAAATTTATTTGCTGGTTTATTTACTGGTTCAAAGCTAATTTGGGGGCTGAGTTGAGAGCAGCAGGATCTACAGCATGTGCCTGAGCTGAGGAGGGGCCAGGGGGATGCTTGTCAAGGTGGAAGAACCTGGGGCTGACACCCAGTGTCTTAGGTTGAAATATGTTAGTGGGGGTGTGCATTCCATCACCCTCTGTCAGAGCTGGGGCAGTTCTCTGCTGTGCATTGGGCAGTTTCCTTTATCTCTCCCACAGCCAATCCTCCCTCCAGGAGATCTCTGCTGTCCATGGCCACTGAGTGTCCCTGCAGGGCTGATCAAATTCCATCATCCCATGGGAGATGCTCTGCCCAGGGCAGGAGCCAAGCATTCCTACCTGGATCCAATCTGAGCCTGGCAACAGCACAGCAGCCTTTGCCCCCTGCATTCCCAGAGGAGCAGCTTTCTTCTGCCCTGCATTCCCAGAGGAGCAGCTTTCTTCTGCCCTGCATTCCCAGAGGAGCAGCTTTCTTCTGCCCTGCATTCCCAGAGGGAGAGCAGGCCCATCTCCAGCAGCCCTGGAGCTTCAGAGGAAAACTCCCCCCTTGTGCAGGATCCCTGCTCCAGCAGAACCACAGCTGGCACTGCAGGAGGGCTGAGCCACCATGGAATGGCACTGCTGCCACCACCCTGACCCACAGGGGGTCAGCTCCTCTTCTGGCTCTGGCAGTGGTTTGTTTTCTTTTCTGTACTATTGCATTTGTATTTTTAATTTTCCTAGTACAGAACTATAATTCCTGCTCCCATATCTTTGCCTGAGAGCCCCTTAATTTCAAAATTCTAATAATTCAGAGGGAGGGGGTTCACATTTTCCATTTCAAGGAAGGCTCCTTTCTTCCTTAGCAGACACCTGTCTGTTCAAACCAAGACTCCCAGTTACCTCCACGCCCCCATGGTGCCCATTAACCAGGTTATTCTGGAGCAGATACCAAATTACTGACCAGCTCCAGCACAGAGCATTCTCCCCATGGCTTTTCCACCAACAATTCTCCCCACACACTTGCCAAAGCCCCGGAGGAGCCCAGCAAGCTCCACAGAGCCCCATGCTTGTGAAGGGAGGAGGCTGCAGGACAACCCCTCCCACCGCCCCCACATTCCAGAGGGACACACCAAAACATGGAATATTGCTGCAGTCAGTCTGTGCCACTGTGCCCCAGCCAGAGCCCAGCCCTCAAAGAGCAAAGTACATGGAAAGGAGAAGGAGGAGACACGACTTGAGCAGGGAAAGGAAAAGAAAGACAGGATTTGCTGAGCTGAGCTGGTAAATGGAGCCAAGCTGATACCTTTTGCTCCAGCGTCCAGAAACCATAGGAACTGTGTAGGGAATGGCAGGTGGGCTGAGACAGCCCAGCAGGGAGGGATCCAGGTCTGTTTGCACCCTGAGGGGTGAGATCCAGCAGCCACCAGCAGCAGGTACAAATCCCTGCTCCTGCTCCCCGTGACGTGGGGCACTTCGTGTCCCACCGGGGCCTCTCCCGGTGGCACAGGGCCAGCCCTTGAGCAAGGAGGGGGCTGAAATACTGGTTCCAGTCTCTTGGAGCTGGCTCACTCCAGAGGGCAGACAGGTGAGTAACACCTGCTGTGGCTGCAGGGAGAGCCTTGACTGAAATACAGATCCCCACCCTGCACATCTCAGCGTTCCATCCCCACCCACAAACCTCACTTTTCTGAGCTGCCTTAACCTGAAACTCCTCCTGATCACAGCCTGCCTTGGCAAAACTCACCTCCAACACACCCCTGGCAGCTCTTTACAGGGGGTGGTGCCTGTGATGCAACAGGAGCTGCTCACTGGCAAGGGCTGGCTTTGCTCCTGGATGCTCAGGGAGCAGCTGGATCCAGACTTCACCCCACACCTCCTGCCGCCTCCAGCAGTGTTTGCAAAGGGAGACAGTGCTGTGAGCAGAGCTCATAAATCAGTGTCCATCATGTGGCTGAGGCAATTTGAGCATCTACAGCTCTGAGTTTGGTGGGAAGTCCTCACAATCTCCAAAGGAAGGCACACACAGGACAGGGAGATGCTGGCCAGGTGGGCTTAACCCCACTCCCTACAACTGCTTAGTGCATCCCCAGCAGAAAGAAATTAATGCGTGAAGCTGGAGCATTTCAGGTAAAACCTGGGCAGAATGGTGTGGAGGAAGAGGAGGACTGTTTCTTTCTTTGTCTGGATGCAACTCCAGGCAAGCACACACAGGATGGAGCAATCCTTCCAGGGAAAAGATCCTTAATCCTTAAGCATGGGGTAATCCTTCCAAGGTAAAGAACTTCCCCAGCCCCCAGAGACAGCACCAGGATTTCAGGGCTGACAGCAGGAAATCTGTCAGCAGCACCTGCGGTTCCTGCAGCAACACTTCTTTGCACAAGATCTCAAAGCACTTTGGAAATACCCAGTTACCCCACAGTCCCCAGAGCAGGGAAGCAGCTGCATTTCCCAGCATCAGGGGCAGGGAGAGACTTCTCAGCTGAAGAGCCCAAGTGACATCAAAGAGCTGTAGGTGGTGGTGGAAAAATCTGCCTCTGTCAAAGCATCCAACACTAATTGTTCCCTATGCCTCCTGTCTTCCTTCGGTAGTATAACACCAGCCAACTGTTGGAGTTTAATGGTACCAATCTGGCTGTCACATGGCAGCCTCCTGCTGCACAGCCAGTTAATCATTGAGGCAGGGACCAGACCTGGAGACGTGTCAGTGAACAGCATTTCCTCCTGCCCTACTCCCACACTGCTTCCAGAGCAGCAGCAGACTTCAATTTGCACGTCCCTGCTTTAATTTCTAAAACGTTCCGTGTGGGCAGCAGGACTGGTGACCCTTCTACCCTCCCTGAGCCCTTTCCCAAGCAGAGGACAGCTCCCAGTTTCCACGGGGGGATGGCAGGGAGTGCTGAGTGCCAAAGCCAGATTTGGGCGCTTTGGCAGGGATTCTCAGCAGCACCCATAAATCTGGATTCCCAAATCGTGCTGCTCCACTCAGCCCGATACCTGCCCGAGCCTCGCTGGCTGTGGGACCGCCCAGCACTCCCTGAACGGGCTTCGCTTCCCGCCAGCACATCCCAAACACATCGAGCCCACGCCCAAGCTCTTTTTTTGCTTGCTCCTCCTCCCCTCCCCACAGACCGTGCCCAGCTCCAGCCTGGGGGAATGGGAGCATTCAACCTCAAACCACTGTGGAAAGCCCACAGCTTCAACTCCAGATTTAGCCCGCTGACACCCGTGCTAAGGAATATTTCATTTATTCCAGTCTGACTCATCCTTTGAGTGTATTTCCCTTTTGCCAGACAGAAACCTCCTGGTGTCCCTGGAGCTCTTGCCACTTCTCCACTCTAAGGAAGTGACTCAGCTTGAACCATGGAGCCAAGTTCCCATGGGAGCAGATATCTAAATATTTCTCTCTCGAGCACACTTAGCTGAGGAAAGGTTCTAAAAGAACCTCATGGATTTGTTCTGATTGTTGACCTAAGAGCTGCACCGAGAGTGGGGCTGGGCAAGAGCTCTGGAAAGTTCATGCAATCTTTGTTTTCTAGGATTCTGTCTGAGGGTAACTGGAAATGAGCCAGAACAGAAAGGTTTCAGCACCATTTTAGAGTTGGACAGATGTGACTGAGGAAACCTTGATTTGAAGTAATTTAATTCACCAATCAGGATTTATTCAGCCCCTACTGGACTGTAAAATTTTATCTCAATGCTTTCCTCCTTCAGCCACCTCTTCCACAGAAAACAAGCCCAAGTGGCTCAGCCAGGCTTAAAGTGCAGTCAAACAGCCACGTGGGAGCATGTGAGAGTCAAAAGGGATGTAAAAATGAGCAGAATGTGGAAGATGTCCCTGCTGGCTGGCCGGGGAATTCAAGAGAATGAAGGCAGCCACAGCAGCTGCTGGGAAGAGGAATGAAACCAAGCGAGGTTTGGATATGTGGAGAGCAGCTCCTGGGTAGCTCCTGTTTGACAGGTGTCAGTGTGAGCTGGGGACTGACCAGGACCTGATCCCACATGGAACACTGCTGTCCTGCTCTGCCAAGTGAGACTGACACACGTGGCTCAGCTCAGAGGCAGGAACAGCTCTGGGAGTGCTGCTGGAGCACAACTCCCAGCTTTTCCAGGGACAGGAGCACCGGGGGAGCACACCTGAGACAGCTCCGACCTCACTGGGCACAACCACCCAGGCACCTCGGCACACTTACAGGGAAAAAAAGGATAAAATTGTGGATTGCTTCTAATTACAGACATATTTTAGAGACATTAATTATGCTGCAGTGCTGAGGTAGTTCTTGCAAAGCAAAATAGTAAAGAGGTTGTAACTTTTATGAGGACAACTTGTCTAGAAAAACAACTTGGGTGACACATCTGGGTAGAGTAAAGCAGCTGCTGCATCAGCTTCCAACAGGAACTGTGAAATGGGAGTTTGTGAATGAAAGTAAGATGTTAAAATGTTTCAGCAAAGTCACCCAAGAGAAATCAAGCCACTGATGTCACCAGTGAAAAGCCAAGTCATTTTGCTTCTAATAATAAAATATAAAATCCAAATGGTTTTGCTTCTAATTCCTCCTCTCTGCATCCAAAGCTACCAGCTCACACACACACACAAACACCCCAAGTTTTGAGCTGATTTCTCTTTACTTCACAGTCTTGGCAAAACAAATCTGCATTCAGAAGTCATTTCACATTAATATATTAATCAAACGCTTTCAAAATAAATATATTTTTTTAAATAACGATTTCTTTACATCACCGCAGTAGCAATTCTAGAAAAGTCAGTGCACAAACAGTAGCAATTTCATCAATCAGTTAAAGGAAAAGAAAACAAGAGGTGGACCTTGTTTCTTTCCGAGCAGGCTGCATGCAGCAAGTCTCAGCAGTTCCACAGCACAGGACCTTCTGTCACACTTTGCTGGGAAGGATTTTCTCTCTCAGCTGTCAGAAGTCACTGAAGTGTCACTTGTCAAAGCTTTGCACAACGCAGAAGTTTCACAGCCCAGATTCTGATCAGTCCTGCACAGGTTCTGCACTGGAGTTGTTGCTAATGAGACCAAGGAATCAATGCTATGAGGAGTCCACGTTTGGGTGACTGGGAATTCACAGCTGGACCAGGAACACAAACAGCCACAAACAACACTCTGTGCCTTACAGCTCATTCCAATGTTTTCATATTCTCTCAAGTGCTTCCAGAGCAGAAGTAAAGCAACTGCTTTCTGCCCATTCGCTGTCAATTCACAGGTAAATCACAGCAGGAAGATGCTTCACTGGACAAGAAGTGTAACTTGTGTTACAACAAAGGAAAAACAAAAGTGCATTACAGACCATGAGGAGAATGTTCAGGACTTAGTGAACTCACATATCTAACTGGAAAATAGAGACTGCAGAAATATTAGTGTTCCTATGGGATCTAAACTGGTCAGATGCTACTGGAGAACCCTGTGAAGAGCAGCATGTCTGAGGAAGGGAAATTGGTCAACATTGTCATACATGGTGAGCAGCAGGGAAATTTGAAGGGCTACAGCTTATTTACTATGATTGTCAGGAATGACTTAGATTAAAAAAAAAAAAAAAGAAACCCAAGAAAGTGGAATATATATCTGAAAAATGTCATAGGTGTGTACTTCCTTTGAGATCCCAAAGGCTGCCTTTGAAGTCCTTTCTCAAGAACAGAGTTGGATGTGACACTCTGGATTAAAAAGAATAACCAGAGGCATCTCTGTGTCCAGAGGTGCTCTTGGATGCACACTAAGGTAAATTCAAGACACCTCCCACCCCCAAGAGCCTTGTTTCCATGTCATGATCATGTTAATTAGCAGTTTAGAGCAGATGCTGACTCTAAAGAGGTCTGCTTTCAATATCAAAAGAAACAGAGCAAAGGGAAGCAGTCAGAGAGAAGAGAACCTCCAGGTGTAGCAATGCCGTGCACAGAGAGGAGGGAATGCTGCAGGACAGCAAACCCTCAGAGCTCCACAGGTGACCCAGGCTGCCAAAATCCCTCCCCTTGCTCTGCACAGACCTACTCCTAGAGCCCCTGAAAGCAGTGTGCCTTGGGGGAAGGTTCTACTCCTCAGTGCTATGGACTGTGCCACAGAATTCTGCCAAAATGGAAAAAAAGAAAGCAATGAGTCGTGGAGAAGTTCTGTGTCAGCTTATTGGTTTTTCTTGTCCTCTGGTGGGAAGTATGGAGGAGGAGGTGGCTGGTCCTGCAATAAAGATGACAAAAGGACATCAGTGCATGGCTAAGAATGAAATACTAAACTCAAGGCCCCCAAAAAACCCAAGACACCAACCCAACTTTGCTGTGCCACTGAGAGAAGATCTGCCAGACACACACTGGGCCCCCCTGCAGCCCCAGAGCAGCAGGGACTCACCGTGGGCATGTAGACATTGTGGGGGTTGCCTGGGCTGTAGTAAGCACTGGCAGCAGCTTCAGCAGCCTTGGCTTCAGCTGTCACAGGGAGAGAAGTGACAGGTTAGGGACACACAGAGAACTCTTACAATAAAACAAGAACTCCTGGCCACCAAGAGTTACTAACAGAGCACCCAGTGCTCTGTTGCAAAACAGCTACAACAAACACAATTGAGCATTATCTCTTCCAGTCACCACAGAATTGCCAATTCCCAGTGAAACAGAGGAAGACTGAGTTTGGAAATGTCACCTGGGACTTGCATGTCAGGCATAAATAAATAAAAATAAATAAATAACTAAATGCTTGCTGTTGCCTTGCCTAAATACAGACAATACCCTTTATAAACAGCCAGTGAACAAACCATCCTTCGTGGGAGTGAAATCAACAGGCAAAACAAAAATCAGCCCAAGTTTATAGCAGCTCAGGGGATTAGTGTATTAGAGATGGTAATTTATGAGCATAATCCAGATCCTCCATTTCTGCAGAACACAAAAATCTTGTACAACCCTCTGGAGCAGCGCCACTTTCCAAATAATAGTTCAAAGATGAATGGTTGTTTATTCAAACTGAACAGAAAAGTTAAATCCTTATCCAAACAAATATTCTTATCTGCAAGAGATCTATGGCTGTGCCCAACCACAGTAGCTCTTTTTTCATTTTAATAAATCCCAAATGAGTGAAAAATGAGACTGATATTTCCTCAGCTCATTTCCATCCTCTCTTCCCCTGTTCCATATTGTTTCAGCAAAAATAATCACATCAAGAATGAAACAGGGGAAGGGGAAGCAAATATCACCAAAGCCAAAGTTGTGAACTAAAATGGACCACAAACACATTTCACCATCAGTTTCCTTGTATTCATCCTTTAGGGCAAGGTTACCACCACAGGAGAATCACAAACTGTATTTTTTCTGTAAAATGCCCACTTATAGTGTCTACCCTGGAGAGTATCAGGCTGGACTCCAGACTGAGCTGGATATACAAGGCTGGAGATTAGGGGAGCTCCCAAATCCCTTTTCTAAACAATTTTCAACTTCTAAGTGGAGCTTCGAAGGTCCCCAAAAGACAAGAAACAAAGGCTGTTTCATTCCTAACAAAACTGTTGTGAGCTCATTCCCCTGGACACGCTCCTTACCTGCAGGGGTGGAGGGCAGGTCTGGGCCACTGACAGGGGGCTCCATAGGCCCTGGGTATGGTGGGGGTGGAAGCTGCATGTAGCCCATGTTTCCATCTGCTGCAGGAGGACCAGGATAAAAGTCTGTCAGGAAAGGAGATCACACAACAAGAGACTTAACTCTGGGTGGAGCTATCAACCAAAAGAAGCCAAGGCAAACATGATTAAACTCAGGAACAAATGCTACACAAGTCATCACTAAAACACTGAGTAAAATATGTTTTTCTTGCCCTTTTTACCTATTTTAACTCTTCGCCACTGGAATAACCACCAGCCTCAGTTCCCAGGCTTACCTGGAGGAGGAGGTGGGTATGGATAGCCCCCATTAGCTGCAGGTGGTGCAAAAGCATAGGATCCATTTGGCATGTAGGAATAGCCATAAGCTCCACTGGGTATTTCACCTCTGGAGACTGGGAAAGCAAAGACAAGACCTCATCAGAACATCAAGCCTGCCTCAAACGCAGGCCAAGAACTCCAACAACCTTAGAGAGCCCTTATCAGAAAAATAAGTGTCCTCCCCATAAATCTGCTGCCCGTTGGATGTAAGAAAAGATATTTTTAAAGCAAGCTTCAGGCTCCTGAAACCACAGAACTCTGGCAGACACCCCCAGACTTCCCTACCTTGTGATGCCACCTGCAGCATCCGCTGCCCAAATTCAATTGCACCCCCAGCTGAAAAGGTCATCTTGAATGTGGCAGATCCTTCCCAGCCACCTGAGGGAGGAAAGCAAGGAGAAGCCATTTCCATGTTATTTAGGTTACATGCTGCATCCACAGATGCTCTGTATATAATTCTTAAAAGAGATTATCCCAAAAATCCACACCTAAAAAAAAAAAAGAAAAAAAAAGCAATGGAAGTGGCAGAATTATGGTATCATCAGAAAAATTCACACTGGGGTATTGTCAGGTCAAGAGACACCTGAAGCAGAAACATCCATGAGGGAGAGCTCCAAAAGCTTTCTGGAGTTGTGACTATTGCCACAGTAGCTGTCACAGGCCAAGCTATCAGGAGTGCTGGATTTGCTCTTCCTTTGGATAAGATTAGTGCAGAAGACAGGGATTTTGTTAATCCCGTTTGCTAAAAAGCCTCTGCAACGACACCTAACTGCCAGCTCCAAATTAGTTTGGGAGTCTGAGTGCCCAACAAAGCAAAGAGCTTAATGAAAAACATGGTCCACATAAATCCATTAGAGGCCGTGGAAGATATTTCAAGTCAGGATAAATAAAAATTAGAAAACAAATAAATTAGTGACATCTCACATTACAGTATAAAAAAGAAAAACGTGCACAGTCCAGAGTCCCAAGAAAGCATCAAAGCAGAAGCTGTGCTGAAACAGAAACAAGTAGATTAAAGAGCCTTTTAAGCTAAACCAGACTCTCATGTCTGTTCAGACAACATCATTATTAAAAGAGATAGCCTCTGGGGAAAATTAACAAAGATTTAGCTAAAGCCTTTTGCCTTTCACACTGTTTAGTTTGTCATTAATGCTCAGGCTCCCTCTCATGCTGGATGGTCTCACTCAGCTCCCATGCAGAAGCTACAATGCAGATTTCAGAACTGAAAGCTGAAGGCTCTTACATCCTGTGCTGTGATTTCTGTGCCACAACTGCTAGACTGAATCAAGCTGAGAATGAAAGTTTGCTGAACTGTGCCTTTGGTAAAAAGAAAATAAAAAAATCAGTCAAAACCAAAATTATTCTTTAAAATGTCTGCCACGGCCTTCTCATTGAGTTTAATGTGAAACAGCTCCTTAAATTCCCTGATTTCAAGATAATCCATTCCCTTCCAAGTGCCATTTTCACTGCCAGGATGCAGCACAGCTGTCCTTGAACTGCACAAGAAACACAATGGTGAAAGTGCTCTGGAGATCTTCACCTGAACCCAAACAGCCAGAAAGGATCTGAGTTTTTGGCACAGGAGAACCTGGATGCAGTGGGATAGGAGATCCCAAGTGACCAAAGCAAAATGACATCTTTGTTCTTGCTGACTCTGCTCTGATGTTCATTTGCTGAGGTCGCTTGTTTGAATTTTCTGTTTTGCAGAGGGCAGGAGGGAGATGGGCTGCAGAGCACATCTGAGCACATCTGCTCATTGCAGCTGAACAGGGAGCTGGTAAGGGGAATGTTTTTAGCTGCCAATGAAAGAAACACATTTTCACAGGAGTGTGAAAACCCATTTGGACCGTGTCAAGGTTGGGTTAGCCAGGATTTTGCTAAGAAGTGAGCAGCTGAACTGAGACCCAGAACACCCACGGTGTGATACCTACCTCCTGCCTCTGCTTTCACTGTGCCCTTGATGTAATTTGCTCCGAACACTGGCTGCTTAATCTCACAATCCTTCAACAAATAAAAGGGCATCACAAATGACTGCATAGCATCCTTCCCCTTTGACACAAAGATAACCTGAAAGAAAATAACATTACAAGAGCTAATCAAAACAAACAGGAAACACAGCCCTGATTTATTATATGAACAGACTTCTCCATGGACTGAAACTCCCTCCCACATCACGAGCTCCACAAGCCAAAAGCTACACCAAACAGCCACAGGGCTAAACCAAATCATCAAGGCACTAAAGCCTTCCAGGAAGTCCCTTGCTCAGATAATGCTCCTTCCAGCTTCCAGAGAACCTGCTGCTCCACACAGCTATGATTTAGTAGCTGTGCCGTTGCATTCAGCATTTCCAGACCACTGCTAATTTCCAGTTTGAAGATGCCTGATGGACTAAACAGCTGCCTGTACAAGAACTAATCAGATTTATTATCTGGTGACAAATAGATGGGATATGCCATGAATTCATAATGCTTCCCAGAGGGAGAAGATGAGCCACACTTCAAGCAGGAGTAGATTATCCTGACTTTCATACACTGAGGACATTTAAATACAGACTCCAGGGCTGTTATCTCCTTAGACAAGATAAAGCCTTTCACCACTTACCCGGTAGGGAGTCAGGAACACACTCCCTTTCTTGGTGCCCTTGAAGGCCTCTGGCATCGGCTCCAGATCACTGAAGGTGATTTCTACATGGTCATAGGTCATCAAAACACTGCAAACAGTGACACAAGAGACAGCAGGTACAGCTCAAGGCAGAAACGCAGCAGGCACAGAAGTTTACTGACCTACCAAAACCACCTGTAACCTCAGCATTGATGGAGATGCTGAGCAGACAGAATCAGTTCTGGTTTGCCTTTTTTGTTGTTGTTGTTGTTGGCAGCAGCAACTGAAGTAGCCCTGGCTGCTTGTTCCCTTCCCAGTGTGCTGACACAGCTGCTGCTGTCTGCACAACCACGCAGCAAACCCAGTCTGAGTTTGATCAAAATCTCAAGACTTTTTGTTGTTTTCATTTTAAATTGTTTCGCATTTCTTCATTTTGCTGGATCGGTTCCCTAATTCAGCTGTCCACAAGTGACACGACAGAGGAAGGACTGCGGGAGAAGAAACTGCTCAGGCTGGCTTATGCAACAGGGCTGCTGAAGGTCCCACCACAGCTCAAGCACCTTTGACACAAAATGTGATCCAGAGGAGTTCCCCTTCCTTGCCACAAGATTCCATTAACTCGGGTTGCCTGCACCCATTCCTTCATTCTCAATTACAAACTGACCTGATTAAAACCTTTGGACACAGCATGTAACTTGTGTTGACATTACAGCATCCACATTAGGGACTCTAATCCCTAAAGCTGCAGAAATCTCCACCACCTCTATCTTTGGCAGCTGACGTGTTTCCATCCTCAGTCATCTGCCACTAAATACCTGTCCCTCCAGGAACAGCTCGGGAAGGGCAGTGGGACCAGCTCTGTTCAGGCTGCAGCATTCCAGCTGGATCAGCCCAGGGACAGGCAGGCCCTGATGCAAGGCAGGCTGGCAGCTGGGAACAGCAACACCTTCGGCTCCCATTCTCTCAGGGAATGCACACTTAAGTACCTGAGTTGATCTTACTAAAGCCTTCTAAGAAAAGCCATATACCAAGTGGAAGTCAGCCACAGAATTCCTACACCAGTGTTTAAGGGGCCCGTGGAAAGAAGCGCTGGAGGATGAAGCGCTCCTTTGTCCCCGAAGCAGATGACTGCCACGTCAGAAGCACGCTGGCAGCCGGCGGGCCCGGCCAGCCCTCTGCCATGCAGACAGAGGCAGCTCTGTGCAGCTTGCCGTTTCCATGGTTACAGCCCAACACCTTTTTCCAAGGCTGTCGCTGCCTCCCGCACACGCGGAAAGGGGGCTGTGCTCCGGGAGCCCGGCGAACCTCAGCGGGCAGCCTTGGGCTGAGGCACGATGCAGGGGCAGCTCCCAGGGGAGAGGCCTGGCTCCAGCCACATCACCTGGGCGGGAGCTGAGCCCTCGGGGGAGAGGCTGGGGACGGCAGCAAGAGCCAGCAGCAGGCTGGGGGACAGGCTGGACGCTGAGGGAAGCGGTGTAGGGGGCGAGGCCCGCGGCTGAAGCCCAGCAGAGCTCCCCTCGACAGGCCCGGGGGCGGGAGGATACCTACAGCCACTATGCCGTAGGGAGATGAGGGGAGCACGAGCAACGCCGGCACCGAGAGGGTCACAGCACGCCCTTCACCCGCCTCGCCCCCTCAGCACGTCCCCCCGTGACCCACACAGCCGCTGCCCCGGAGGGGGAAGGCAGGAGGGGGGCGGGGGGAGAAGGCAACTCGCCGCTAACCCCCGGCTCCCGAGGCCGGAGGAGGGGAGAAGGGGATAGCACCTCACTTCTCGCTGTTGTTAACGATGACGCCGCCGCCCTCCGAGTGGTTCTTGTTGAGCGCCATCGCCGCCTCCTCCGCCTCCTCCTCCTCACAGCATCCACCCCGCTCTGCGCCTGCGCGGGAAAAAGGTGCGCCGTCAATGGGACTGAGGGGCATACTGGGAGTTGTAGTCATCTCCATCAATGGAGTGGATCGCTTGTCTCTCCGCGCGGTGCATGCTGGGAGTTGTAGTCCATCTCATACCACAGTACCTTGCGCCGTTTCCCCGCGCGGAGCATTCCGGGAGCTGTAGTCCGTCCGTACACGGTATTAACATCCTCCGTGTCTGCCGCGTGGTGCATGCTGGGAGCTGTAGGCCGGCCGCCATGATGCCCCCTTTCCCCGCCTCAGGGCCTGACACCCTGTCTCTCTATAATTGTGCTGTTTGGTGGAGTAAAATAAAAATAATCCCGGATATCTGGCGGTTCTGCACATGAAATGAGGTTTAGCCCCTTAAACGGCGAAGATGCTTCATTTCCCACGATTTTTTAAATTCCCACTCGATGTGCATTTCCCGTTTTGCACACTCGCAAAAAGATTTCTGATCCTGTTACTGGCTGCTTTCAGTGATGGAGTCGAGCACACCCGAAAAATTACCTTTATATTGAAGTGTGTTAAACTAGAAGGACTAACTGGTTGCCTTGTAAACAAGCCAGGACCGTGTCTGTGTCTCTCTGTCAGGAATCTGGGAGCAAGAAAATAGCTGTGACATCTGCAGGAAGGGTCTAAACTCTCACCTCCAGGTGTGCAAGCAAGAGGAATTTAAAAAAATTAAGGATTGCATAACTTCATTAAAAATAAGAACCCTGCAAAACTGTTTGAAGAGCTCCCTCAGATGAGTAACTGACAGGTGTATATTAATAATATACAAATAAGAGCATGCATTGTCCTGTATTATATATTTTTAGATGGATCGGAGCTATTCCCTGGATTTGCAGCCCAGTCCTGTCTGAGAACCAGACATGGGTGGGGGGGAAAGCACAAAAACGACATAATGGAAACCAGATTTAAATAAATGCAGTGACATAATCTGTATGGTTTCTTGGCAGGAAAAGAACAAGTTTGTGCTTTTCATATCCGCTTTTTCAATAAGCAGTAAGTTTCCCTTTTAAGAAACAGCCATAACAAACAGTTCTGATTCTTCTCCTATTAAAGTCAGGAGCAGAATCCACTCGGCTTCCACTGAAACGCCCAGATGGAGCATTGGCACCTCACATGGACTAAGGCTCACCAAATAACATTTTTATCCTAACTCCAATTGACATTTGGGATTAAGAAAAACAGACTTCACTTTAAAAAGATGCTGCTGTAATTGTCAGCGTGTGTGTGAAGGTCTAAACCTCCTCATCACACAGAAAACCTTGGAAAGTTATTCTCTAAAACTTAAAAATACTAAGGAAAAAATACCTAATCTGATAATATTTTTTATTTGTAGAATGAGGACAGACATAGCAGAGAGAACTGAGACAATTCATTGTTTTGAATTGCCCAAGGCTGACAATTATTACTGGATTTTAAGGTTCTTCCACTCCTTTTGCAATAAAAATGTGAATGTGGAAGAATTCCCTTGGACACACTTGGAAAATAAAATCTGTGTTATTTTATGCCAGATGTACAGGACACAGAAAAGTAAACATGAGATAATGGGACAAGTCAAATGGTTTGGTATTTAAAGGAAAGACAACCCAGGGCAATGACTGTATCATATTTAATGGTCAAATCATAGTCTCTAACACCATTACATTATTCTGTTACAGTTTTTTCACGCACTGTAAAACAGCCTACAGTTACTGTATTTAAAAAATCCTAATTAAAAAGAGGAACACTCTGTGACAGCAGAAATAACCCAAGGGAACAAGGAAAGGCTGTTTAAACTGCCAAGTGCTATCGATCCATCTCAGCTCATCTCGCCCTGCATTTAACCCTTTGTTTACAGCAAAAGCAGGGATCCAGAGCTGGCACAGTGCACACTCCCCGATCGCTCCAGTTTACAAACTCCTGGCAGCACAGAGCAAACTCTGACCCAGCTCCTGAGGGGCTTGCTCCTATTGGAAACCATCCCTAAAGCAGGAGGGTTTTTCAGGATAAAAGCAAGCAGCTGGAGAGGCTTGGGCAGCACCTCCCAGCTGTGGCACATCCACAGGAGCCCCCCGGATGCTCCATGGAGCTGCATCCATGGATCCCCCCAAAGCAGCAGCACAACCCCACACCATACCCAGACACCCAGAGGCCTCTTGAGCTGCTCCCAGGTGGTGGCAGGGTGGAAAGAGAGGATCCCTCTGGGCCTCCCAAGCCCTGAAGGAGGTCAGAGGTTTGCGTCTGTGCGTTGGGAAAGTGGAGGAGGGTGGGATGAGTGGCTCCAGCGTGGGTTTCCCCTTGGAGCAATCAATCCACCTACGGTGAAACCAAACAGCAAAGACCCAGATCTGCTGTGTTTACTCTGGCAAAACTCCTCGCTGCAAACTGTGGGAGTTTAGCCTGAATAAATGAGATTTAGGGCGCAGACGTGGGCCCACGTGGGAGATCTCTTCCTGCAGAGATGAAGGTTCCTTCCCTGCCTTGTCCTGCCAGGATGTGACCGTGCACGGGCTGTGGCACAGCTCTGCCTTTCTCATTCCATCAGGAGCTCCTGGGACCACGTTCTGCCCCTGTGCACAGAGCAGCCTGCTCTGTGTCACCGCTGACATCTCGTGCAAGGGCTGAGCTCTGCAGGGGCCGCTGGCGCCAGCCAAACAAAGAGGGTTTGGAGCTCAGGAGGCAGGGAATGAATTCCCATCCGGACAGAAGTCTGGGCAGCATTCCCACCAGCCAGGAAAGGCCAAGATTTCAGCTGAAGATTTCATTCTGGAAGCCCCACTGTTCCTTTTCCCACTGCTCGCAGCAGTTTAGGAGTAACCTCATGCAGGGGAGGAGGAGGAAGAGGAAGAATTTGCAGACAGATCCCAGCAAGCCCCTTCCCAAACTGACTCACCAGCCTTGCCCCAGGGAAGGGGTGGCTGCATTCAGACCTTTCATCCACTAAAATATCCTAATTTTCAAGGCACTGGCAGCTCTTTCTGCACCAGCAGAAACTGGCAGCGATGGCAAAGGAGTCACAGTAAAGGTTTCTTTGAGCCTCAGCATGTAAACGTGGCTTTAACTTCAAACCTCCCAGCTTTGTGCCTGCCTTTTCTTCACATTCACATTTTCCCCTTGGCTCCACTTGAATATAGCACTATGATTTCCAGCTTATCCTTTGGGAAAAAAAAAAAATCTCATATATTTAGCTGAATGGGCTGTTTATTATTCCTGCAGGTTGTTGCATCATCCCTGACTCACTCATGCCAGTGAAGAACCTGACCCTCTGTATTTTCTCTCCAGGTGTACATTACACAGCACCACGGTTCTGTAAAGCAAGCTTTGGGAGGTAGGTAGCAAAATGACCCCAGAAAAAATAAACTTGTGGAAAGGCACGCTGTGCTGAGACAGGGGCTGCTCTGTGCCTCCCTCACAGGCAGTATTTCTGTGTTTTCCTTCTGAAAAAACTCCCTTAGGACATGTGAACTGGCAGTTTTGTTTCTCATCCTCGAGTTTCCACCTTTCCTGAAGGGAACAGTGTTCCCTCTCGCCTGAGAGTAGTTTTTGTTAATTGTTACTTATTCCCAGAGTCCAAAGGGTCATTTAGTGGCTGACTGATGCTGCACCTTTACTGAGGCACTCACAGCTGTCCTAGAACACTAAACCAGACCATTTATCTCTGAGCCATATTCACAGCACCTCTGTCACTAAAAATTTCTAAGCTAAGGGGCAGATTTTCAGCTCAAGTGTGCCCAGGGTTCTTGAAGAGCTGGTCGTTTAACAGTACTAAAATCCCCCAGAACAGTAGTGCCATCAAAAACATGGGGGAAAATTTGGCTGTAAAGCCTTGCTGAGAATTGCTAAGAATTCCAAAGAATCTGTTTACTTAAAGCACATCCTCAAAACTTGGTTTGTGCTCCTCCCTTCCCCAGCTCCAGGTGGGAACAGTGGTGCTGCTTCTCGGCAGGAGGTTTCTCCCTTTCCCGTCCGGGCAGAGATCCTTGTTTCACATTTGCAGCACTAATGGGTGGGCAGCCCTGCAAGGAGAGGTGCTGCACTGCCCCAGCATCACCCCAGCACCCAGCCAGGCTCCTCCACATCCCTCTCCCTGCAGCGCCATCTCGCCCATGCCAGGGCACAGAGGTGATGGGAAGTGACCACGTCTGCCTTGGGGGTGCACCTGGTCTACACAGGGCTTGCTCCATCAAAGGCACTTCGTGAGGAGCATGCAGAGGGTGTCAATGAGGCAGCACTTAAAAAAGCATCAGCAACAGAGCCTGAGATAAGGCACAAAGCATCTGCACAAGTCACTGGGGCAGAGCGAGCAGAGGTGAAGCAGAGGGACTGGGCAGGTGGCCAAGGCACAGCTCCAAATCCATGTGGCACTTCTGAGCAGCACACTTTACCAAGAAAGGCTGTCGCAGTCCCTGATGTCCACAAAGGGAAGCTGAGGGGCAGGGAGCAGCACGGGGACTGGCCCAAGCTCACTCAGGGGCAGAGCTGGCACTCGGATCCAGCCCCGTCCTGGCCCCCAGCCCTGCCCATCAGAGCCTCCATCCAACCCTGGGTCCCCAACAGTGCAGAGAGGAGGGAGGGCTGCCACAGAGACAGACAGAGCTACCAAGGAGAGGTGGCAATAACCTGAATAACCTGCAGGAGAGACTTCTGTGGGTCTGTGCGTGCCCCTCTCCCCGGGCAGTCACCGGCGCTTCAGCACCGACACACAATCCCTCTTCAGCGGCCCGATCTGCAGGTGGGCATCCACGCTCTCCAGGAAGAAGGCTGGCTTCAGCTTGCACGAGAAAAGAGAGGCAAACTGGCGGTTGATCTTGTTCTGGAACGGGTCAACTTTCCCCTTGGCATAAGGGGAGACCTTGAGCTGCTGCAGGCAGGTCATTTTGGAGTCCTTGACTCCGTAGAAGGTTAAAGCCTTCTCCGAATACTCCAGGAAGACGCCGATGGTGTGGAAGAAGGGCTGCTGGATGGCGCACTCAAAGCCCCCAAACCAGGCCACGTAGTTCTGGCCGTTCCACTGCAGGCAGCAGGACCTGTCGTTCCTGCCCAGGCGGCCGTGGTTGTAGGCTTCCCGCGGGTCGAAGTCCTCGGCGATGACCCCGATGCTGACCCAGCCGTCGATCAGCTCCACCTCCCAGTAGTAGTTGCCCCTGTTCATGAGGTTCAAACCCAGCACCTGCTCGCAGTTGATGAAGCGGGTGGGGCTCTCTGGGTAGGGGATGGGGCACAGCACCCGTTTGGCCCCCTTGGTGCCGAACAGCTGGATGAATTTGTCAGCTGTGTCACTGTCCAGGTCGATGATGAAGGCAACTGTGTGGGGCAAGAGGGAGAAGTGAGCATGCGGAGGGAAATGCAAGAAAATCCTCCCTGCCCCAGCCTTTGATGATGAACATGATCCTTTCTGACCTTTCCCATCACTCTGTCCCCTTGCTTTTAAGTCCCATGGCAAATTTCAGCCAATGAGGATGAAAGGCTGAAAGAGCTGATACTCCCATAAGCAGGATGAATACAGGTAACTGGGCAGAGGAGAGGGCTGAGGGGCTGCTTGATGAGCTCAACCATGACCCCAAGAAGAGAGGACAGCCAGGAATGCCATAGGTACAAACAGGCAGCCCCCAGCAAGTGTGGCCATGGGCCATGTGAGAGCCACTGACAGATCCCAAACAGAGGGGATGCCCAAAGAAGTTCTTCCAGGGAACAGCTCTGGGCATGGATCACATCAACTGCATGGCAGTCTGAACCATGGCATGTCCCAGTCTGACAGCAGAAGAGCTCACCCTCCTTGAGCCCAGGTTTTGCTGCTCTGTGCCACTGAGGCAGATCTTGTCCCCTAAGGACACATCAGCAGGTGACCCCATATCCCCTGTAAGGCTGGGGACACACAGGTGGGGTGTGGGAGCTCAAGCCCAGACTGGCACCCTCCAGCCTCAGCCTCTCCTGCCCCACTCTGCTCCACCACTGCGTGATCCCTGTCATTCTGCTGCTGCTGACAACCCTCACCAGCCCAGGGTCCTGCAGCAAACAAGGCAGACAAATACAACACACAAACTCTGATCTAATTTAAAGAGGATCCAATTTTCCAAGGGCTGGAAAGCAGCAGGAATTACACAGGACGCCTGCAGTGCCCCTGGGGCAGCTGGGCCAGCGGAACCACAGACAAGGGAAAAAAACCATCAGCTAACCAGGCTCTGACTGTTGTCAGGAAAGCCAGGAGGCCTCCCTGTTAGCCAAGCAGAATTTCCTCTGCTGGTGGCAGCGCTCCCACAGCCGCTGGATCAGCGCCGGGCAGGCGGGAAGGAGAGAGGAAAGGGAAGATGGGCCTTAGCAACTACCCAAAGCAGAAGTTCCCCACCAAAATAAATAAAATACCACCTAAACCCATGAAGAAGAAGGTGAAGAAGGACTAGTCACTGCCTTAAAACCTCCATCTTAGCTTTATATACACTACTATATTCTAAAACCTTAAACTCTAAGTTTTCTATTACGTGATGTTGCACACTTCTATTCAAACTACACACCCATAATCCCAGTTCTATTATTTAATTTTGGAAGCCTTTCTCCACAGCCTCAGGTGAAATGTAGTGTTCTCTTGAGGGAACTGTATGCCTTTCAGCACAGAAAGCCCAAAACTCTCAGTATCCTGGGTTCCCACACCCCACTTACATTTCAGGAAATAATCACGGCTCTCCAGGCAGGCAGGGTTGTTTGACTTGTCTGGAAATCGGGATTCGGCCAGCGCTGCAGAGACAGGGACAGAAGGGTTTCCATCAGCAAAGGAACCAAACCACCACCAACGGGGCTACTGGAGCATTGTCCCCGGCCCT
Organism: Motacilla alba alba; assembly: GCF_015832195.1. NCBI lineage: Eukaryota > Metazoa > Chordata > Aves > Passeriformes > Motacillidae > Motacilla > Motacilla alba. The sequence continues at coordinate 1,501,800 of NC_052033.1, forward strand.
GATGGCACCCAGCTGCCACAGCCCCAGCCAGCATCCCCAGTCCCCCTGCACATCCCCAGTGGTTCCCACACAGGAAAGGACAGACGCCACTTTTGTCACTCCAGGCAGGTGGGCAGCAGGGCAAAGAACCAGCTGCAGTTCCCATGGGCATCCCAGAAAATGAGAAAGGAGAGAGCTCAGGTTAAATGAGAGAGCATGGGAGAGAGCTGCCACATCAGCTCTCTAACCCTGGCATGTTTGGGAGCCCACAGTCTGCCCCGTGAGGAGGTCTGTCTGTCCTGAGAAGAAGAGTCCCCTTTCACAGGAGGCCACTTTGGCCACTTGCCCCCTGCCACAGGGCCCTGCCTAACTCCCAGGCTGTTTGTTGCCTCTCCAGTCTCCGTGGAAAAATTCACAAAACCTCAAAGAGGCGTAAGCCCAGACAGGGATTGTGCAACGTGCAGGGAACCCGTGCTGAGCAGCTTCCAGGGCTGGAAGGACAGGGGCCAGCGCTCACAGGGGCCATGCAGCCACCTCCCAGCCATGCAGGGAAGAGAGAAAGGGACGGGGAACCATCCAGGCAGAGGGGCTGGGTGAACACAAACCTTCCTCCATCTCCTGGCAATTCAATCCATCAGTTCCTTTCCCCTGCAAGTGGTTCCACTGGTTTTTGCAGGCAGTGGACAGCACATCCTTCATGGCACCCACAGCTTGGGTGCATTTGGTGAAGTTCAGCTCTTTCTGGAAGCTCAAAGGTGGAGAGAGGTTTTCTTCCATGGCTGCTTTCAAGGCCTGAAATTCCTGAGCCAAAAAAGACGGAGTTTCAGGAGGTTTCAAACAAGCCAAAGTTGTCTCTTGTTCCAGGACCCCACCCGGCCCTGGAGGATTTGGGATCTGGCAGCTCTCAGGACTTGGCCCAAGGACAGCATAAGGGAGGAGAGCTCTTTCCCAGCCACGTGTTCCTGGCACCTTCTCTTCACTGCCTTTCTAACACGGACTCAGACCATGCCCACCTGGCATGGAGCAGCATCTCCTCTCTAAAATGTCTCCTCTTGCTGGGCTGTCAGGGAGGGGGGAGGATGCTGCAGGAGGCAGTGGGGCACCCCAAACTCTTGCTCTCCCCCACACCCAGGTACCCGCTCTGGGCAGCACATCAGCCTGTCCTGAGTCACAGACAGGACAGGGGTGGGGGTGGCTGCCTGGTCCCCCTGGGAGAGGGGAGAGGACTGTGCCAGCAGGAGTGAGACTCAGCAGCCTGCACATCCCAGGGTTCTGGGCCCCAGTTCCATGGGAAATAGGACAAAAGCCCAAAATACAACATTGTCAGCTCCTTCTTGCCCCATCTCACCTGGAGGAAGTAGATGGTGTCGGTGCTGGGGACGTTCTCCAGGCTTTGCTTGCACTGTGCCAGCTTGGCTCGTCTCTGCTCCTTCCAGCGGAGATCAGCCTCGGCCTCCCCCAGCATGGAGCGCTCCCCGTCCTCGATGAATCCCATCACCTCCTTCTGGAAGGCTGCCAGCACCTCAGAGGCCTCTGCAAAGAGCTTCTCGACCCTTTCCCTCTCCTTTGTGGCAGCACCCTGCGTGCAGGGAGAGACGGGTCAGGACCCACAGGTGAGGGTGCAGGAGGGCCACGCTTGTGCCCTGCCCAGCACCCAGTTCTCAGCTCCCTGGAATCCCCTGACACTCCACCATCTCCTTCACCCAAGAACTCAGATCACTTCACACTGCAGCTCTCAAGGGACCTGGCTGGGCACTGGCACTGACTGCTGCACCACACTTGGTGTCCCAAGCAGGAAAGTGTTTGCACAAGGGCCAAAGGGGACACCCCGCCATGAGCCTGGGGAGAGAAGGTGCAAGAGCCAGAGGACACCCTGGCATGGCCCTTGCCCTGTTCCTTCTTCCATTTAAAAACTGAAGCAACCAGAGATGCCATGAGTGTTAGCAGAGATGAGGAGAAAGAATCCTCAGGGATCTCTGCCACTCTCTGCCATCATTTCATGGTGCTCCTGTGAGCACCCCATGCACCCCAAAATCTCACAGCCCCTTCTCCTCCACCCCCAGCCCAGCAGAGCTGTACTAACAGAGCAAAGGCATTGCAGAGTCACCTTAATGAGCTCCACCATCTTCTTGGCCTGGGTGATGGTGACTGCCAGCTCCTGCAGCTCATTCTCCACATCGCTGAGGAATTTGGCTTGTTGGGCCTGCAGACATGAAGGACAAACACTGAGCTTTACCCCCAGTCCCAGTGGGAGCCACAGGGCATTCAGCCTCTCCCTAAGCTTGATCCACAGACCCTCTCTGACCATGACCTCGCTACCAGGCTTGGGGTGAAGAATGCAAGGAGAATCATGAGTTCTTTTCCTGTTTTCCTTCCCTGGAACATCCAACCTGCAAACATCCCTTCTCACTCAGCTGGAAAATGAAAGGGTCATGTCCAGCTCCACATTCCCCACCCTGGTCCCAGCGGAAACCAAACAAAATAGGAATCTGAAAGCAAATCCATCAGGCAGTGTTTGCAGCTAAGAGTGCTCTTAGCCAGTACCCAGGGCTGGGAAAAATCCACCTGGGTTTAGTTCAGAAGCTGAAAGGCAAGCTTCGAGCACTCTGACACTCAGCAGAGTCCCCTGGAGGTTTCTGTTTAGGAGCAAAGCAAACCAGCTCCGGAGCACGGGCTGCAAAGGAAGCACCTTCCGAACACGGCGTTTCCTGAGACGCTATTGTTGGCTCAGCCATTGCCCATCACGAGGACGGGTCCCTCGGGAGCCAGGAGGGCACTCCCCAGCCAGACAGCTCCCTGCTGATGCTGAGCCCCCTGGCCCTGCTGCCTGCAGTGCTTGTTCCCGGGAGCAGCTACAGGTGCTTTCCCCGTGCATCCATCCATCCCAGCCCGCAGCGCGAGGGCGGTGGCCGAGGGCAGGCACAGAGGTCCTGCCGGCGACATTTAGCAGCGCCTGCTGAGGTCTGACAGCTCCTCGGGGCGGGGATTACACACACTTTCTATTTTAAGGCACCTCATGACTAACAACGCCGACGAAAGGGTTTTCCCGCAATCCTAGCAGCCCATCAGGAGAGGGAGCTGGCTTGGGGCTGCTGCTTGGGGCTGGGCTCCTCCTTGCAGAAGGCAAACTCTCCCAAGGTCTCCAAATGCCTCATGGCCGTGCGAGATGCCGCCACACCGAGAGCCTCACGGGTTCCCATCTGCCTGCAGCCCCACAGAGGCCCCACACGTTCAAGGCAGCAGCGCCCAGGAAGGCAGCACCAATTTGGGACCGGAGCCCCGGCTCCTGGGAAGGCTCGTGGGTGTGAATTTAGGAGGTGACTCAGTCACATCTGGGAATGGGAGTGATGGAAAAACCCCAGCTGCCAAAACGGCAGGATACGAAAGGCTGGGGGAGCGGGAGCGGCGGCCGGGCCGGCTGCCAGCGCGGGCGAAAAACCGCCTTGACGGAGCTGTGGGAACGAGACGGGGAGGGCGGGTGCCCCAGGACCGCGGGGGTGGCCGCTGTGGGGTGTCCCGGGCAGCCTCGTCCCAGCCCTACACCCACGGTACTGCCAGTTCGGCTCCGCAGCGGGAAGACTCGCCACGGGATGCCCGGCAGCGGCTCTGCCCCGATTCCCGTCCTCGTCTGCCCACGCTGTCCCCATCCCAGGGGTTCCCTGATGGCGCAGCACCCTGTCCATATGTTGGGGTGGAATTCCCCGAGGAGTGAGAGTACAGCAACTCCCCACCACACGGCATCCCACCAGGGCTGCACCTGCACACACCCCACCGGGGGACTGGGCTCTCCGTGGGCACGTGGGTGCAGGATGAACCCCTCCGAGGGATGGGGCGCCTCACAGCACCCACGACACCCGCACACCAGGGTCCCACCCGCGTGGGGAGCTCCGCGCCCCTCCCACCCCACGCACCTGCTTGTGCTCTCGCTCCTGCTCGAGGGGCACCACGTCGTGAGCGCGATGCTCGTGGGCGCGGCAGCGGGAGCAGACGCAGCTCTGCTCGGTGCGGCAGAAGCCGTCCAGGGGCTGCAGGTGGCGGGGGCACAGCCCCTCCTCCAGCCGGCGCAGCGGGGCCACCAGCCGGTGTGCGCGGAAAGCCGGGGCGCGCCGGTGCGGCTCCAGGTGCGCCCCGCAGAAGGACGCCAGGCACACCAGGCACGACCGCTCGGCCGCCACGCGGGACCCCGGCGGGCACACATCGCACAGCACCACCGCTCCTTCCTCCCCCGCAGCATCCTCCTCCTCGGCTCCCGGCGCCATCGGGGACGCGGCGGCCGGGGACGTCGGGGACGCGGCGGCCGAGGACGTCGGGGACGAGCCGCCGGTGGCGGCCGCCAGCAGCGGCAGGAGCTCGCACAGGGCGCGGTTCTTGCAGAGGCGCAGGGCCGCGGGGACGGGCTCCTGGCACAGCGGGCAGCGGGCGGCCCCGCCCGCCCCGCCGCCGTCGGGGGGGCCTGGCTGCTGGCGGAGCGCCTGCAAGCAGCCCTGGCAGAAGTTGTGTCCGCACGGCACCGTCACCGGGTCCCGCAGCACGTCCAGGCAGATGGGGCAGCCGAGGGGACCCTCGGGCAGCCCCGGAGCCGCCAGCGCCAGCCGCAACGCCGCGGCGGAGGACGACGGGGCGCTCCCGGGCGCAGCATCCATCCCTGAACGCCCCGACCGGCCCCGGCCCCGGTCCCAGCCCCGGCGGAGGCGGGCGGCAGCCGCGCCCCGCCCGCCCGCTCCGCCTCCCCGCGACCGCAGCCGGGGCTCCGCTCCCCGCGGTGCCGGCGGGGGTGCTGTGTCCCCGCGGCGCTGACCCACAGCATCGAGCCCGGCACCTGGTCCCAGGCACCCGCCGCCCTGGAAAGGGCCTCACCCCAAATGGGATCTGCTCCCATCTGGTCCCTCTCCCTGGCATGGGCTGCCCTCAGGGAGATCAGCCCCGGGGAGATGTCACCCTGCCGAGGATGTGCTGTCCCCCACCCAGGGTCCGCCACCTCCTAAAGGATCTGCCCCACCGGGATCTGGGCCCTCCCCAGCGTTCTATTGCTCCCAAGGGAAGCTGCTGACCTTCCCCGAATTCATTCAGGGAAGCTGTTGCCAGCCTATTCCAGTCCCTCTCCCAAGGGCCTGCTGCTCTCCTTGAGCATTCCTTCCCCCTCTAGGACCTGCTGCTACTCCACTGCTCCCCAGGTGCTCCCCACCCTGGGCCACATGGAAGGTCCTGAGCCCCCCCAGTGCATAGGTGCAGGTGCTTTCCTGGAAGCCCTCGTGTCCATGGACCTATGTGGGGTTTCACCCCCAGATTGTGGTGACCCCAAAAGATGGAGAAGTCTCTCTTCTAACTTGTGCCTTCGAAGAAAGACTCAGTAGTCTTCTGTTGTCTGTTCTCAAGGTAGTTTATTGTTAGTTATCTAAAAGATTCTTCTCCTGAGCTGCTGTGGCCCGTTCAGCAGCTCAGACAAAGGCACACTGCCCTCCCAGGGGCTGGTGCTATCTTTTATATCATATATTACGTACTACATGTTTATGCTTTTTCCCCAATACCTACTATCTATATTGAATGGTGACTTTCTACTCTAAACCAATCTGTGAGTGCCAACATCACCAAAGACATGGAGGCTGGGAAGGAGAAAGAAAGAGGACAGGGCACACCCAGATCCCTCCATCTTAGAACTCCTTACCCCCATGTACAAAACTTGGACCCCTGCGTACAAGGCTTAAAACCCCTCTGTATAGCACTTAAAAATCTTTTCTTTTACTTCGTGATTATCTTTACTATGCTATCTAAACTTGTGTGTGTGTGGCTTGTAATTCTTCATACAGAGTTAGTAATTTGCTCCATGGGCTAAGATCAAAACCCCACGTGTGTCTTTGGCTGCATGCCAGGGTCTCAGAGCCCCCTGCCAGCAGCTCTAGCCATCCAGGACACCCAGAGGGATGTTCTGGATTCCGACAGACCTACACCTACAGCCCCCTCCACAGCCAAAAAGGGCTGCAGTGCCCAGGTCCTGGCTCAGCCACTGTCCCCTTTTCCTCTGGGGTCTGGCAGGAACTGGCAGGCACCGGAGGGCTGGGAGGCCCCGAAGTGCTTTTAGAGTGAAGATATGCCTCATGAGATCTCTGGACCCCTTCTGTGCAGGATACACAGACAATTTTTTGACTTGGATAAGTTCCCAGGTGCATGCTGGCCCAAGGCCTCACCCAAGGACAGGGCTGCAAGGAGCAGGGAGGTGTTGAGTGAAGCAGGAAACACAAGACAAATCATATCTGTTCTTGAAGAAGAGGATTGAACCTTTTAAGCTTTTTGTCCCCGAAGGAAAAAATGATGTGATTCATTCCCCAGGCATTCACATCCCCAGCACTTTTGAACCCAGTGCCCAGTTTCACCCTGTTAATCCTCACCAGCACTCCCACAGGAGCGGGAGGAGACATTGGACCTGCAGTCTTGCTCTTGGAAAAACATCAATGAAAACTTTAGATTTTCTTCTGTGCCATTTAAATCAATCTCTCTGGCCATTTCAATCGGCATCTGATGGAGGGACTCTGGAGCCGTGTTTGTTCTCCTTTCTGCAAGGGGCCCCGCAGAGGACTACAAACACTGCCTCCATCTTTAAACAAAAAAGGGGGACCTGTGGATGCCATGGGACAGAGAGAGAGAAACGGCAAGCGTTTCTCACAGCGGCTTGTGAGAGTCTTCAGAGAGTTGTAAGAATGTGATCAATTGTTAAGTATAAACAATCTGCAGGTGGTGTTTTTCTACTTCGTCTTTCTGTTCTTCTCAAGGACGGTGTATGAGGAAGGTGTTTTTGTCAGCTAGCCAAATAGAATGTATGGTATCACTCTATAAAAACCGCGCGGTTCTCTTGAATAAAGCCTTCTCTGCTCTTTCTCCAACACTGCCTCTCGCCTGTTCCTGTGTCATTCCCGGAGCAAGAGTGACATCTGGTGACCTGACGTGTGTGCTGCTCCGATCGGCCTTCGCGGAGTGCGGCGGACCCCCGGGACCCCCGCCGGACCCCACCGGGGCGCGGGGCCGGCGCCGCTTGCCCGCGCTCGGACACCTTTCGTTTCCCCGGAGAGGTACCGGCCTTTCCCCGCGCCCTTCGCCTTGGGCTCGGCCCGGGGGCTGCCCTGGTGACCGGGACCTGCGGGCGGGGACGGACTCCCCAGAACGTGGACGGTCCGTGAATTGCTGGGGCTGGATGCCGGTGTTTCCGTGATGGGGGATCGACAAGAGGAGGAGAACTGGGTTTTTAATGTGTGGAGGCACCTCCTTCGCTTTAGGGGGTTCTCGGTATCCGACGCCTCGTTGTTCAACCTGCTTGTGTGGGCCGGGACTCATGAGTCCCCTATGGGCATGGCTGCTGAAGGAGGTCCAGAGGGCTGTTTCTGCCCACAGGTTCACCAAATAGATCCTTCCATTGATGTCACTGTTTTCGTTACTGATCCAGATTTTCATCCTATGGGTATCACTGGCCAGTGGAGTGACAAGAGGTCTGATCCCTTGCATGTTTTGGAGTGGGTCTTTTTGCCCCACCAGCCAAAGAAGACAGTGCCTTCATTGTTCAAGCTGATTGTTTGTTTGATAATCAAATGCCCTCAGCAGTGTTTGCAGTTGATGGCTGCCGATCCAGCGGGGATCATTCTTCCTGTGGAGCGGGAGGATTTTGAATGGAGCCTTGCCATTAGCGCTCCTTTGCAGAGTGCGCTGGAAAACTTTTCTGGGCAGATTGCTTATCGTATGCCCAGTCACGAGCTGCGGCGGCTGGCAGACAGCAGGTTTGCCGTCATGGCCAAAGTGCAGCCGGGTGCCGGTGCAAGGGCCCGCTGTCTTCACTGATGGCTCTGGGAAACGGGGAAGGCCCATATGACCTTGTCACTTGTGGTCGTGGGTATGCACGTGTCCCCACAGATACTGCAGTGCAGTGGGTACCTGCAAAGTGTGTCCACCCTGACTTGCAACATCAAAACCCGAATGTGGCCAACAGGCAACCTTTGAATGATGGCCAAGATAACTACCAAGATGAGGGCCAAGATGATGACCATCAATCAGATGGCCCTTCCACGAGTTGGATGAATTTCATACTGTTTTCTGAAAAGGACTGTTTTGAATCAGAATAAGCATATGACTTAGAATTGATAGTGTATTTTATAAGAGGCAAAAACAAGACCCGATCTCTCTGGCCATTTCAGTCTCTGGCATCTGCTGGAGGGACTCTGGAGCCGTGTTTGTTCTCCTTTCTGCAAGGGGCCCCGCAGAGGACTACAAACACTGCCTCCATCTTTAAACAAAAAAGGGGGACCTGTGGATGCCATGGGACAGAGAGAGAGAAACGGCAAGCGTTTCTCACAGCGGCTTGTGAGAATTCAGGGAGTTGTAAGAATGTGATCAATTGTTAAGTATAAACAATCTGCAGGTGGTGTTTTCCTACTTCATCTTTCTGTTCTTCTCAAGGATGGTGTATGAGGAAGGTGTTTTTGTTAGCTAGCCAAATAAATGTATGGTATCACTATAGAAACCACGCTATTCTCTTGAATAAAGCCTTCTCTGCTCTTTCTCCAACACTGCCTGTTCGTGTGTCATTCTCAGCACAAGAGTGACATGTGCCAAATCAACCTTGGAGCAGAGCAGTAGGAAACCAGGTTTCCTTATCACAGTGCTACAGTAAATAAAGCACCTTCTGGCTCTGCTGGTCGCTCCAAGGGTTGGTCACAGGCCCCATGTGGACACGGAGAGGCAGGATGGGGCCCTGCAGGGATGGCTGTGAGAGTAGGGGTACACAGTTCCCCCCCACCCCCAGTGCTGCAGGGTCCCACATCTCCCAACAGCAGCAAGGTCAAACCAGTAAGAAAATAAAGCTTTATTGGGAAAAGCAGCATCGTACAAAGAGCTGCAGCTTAGAACCCTGAGAAGTTGCTCTGCCAGGTCTGAGAACAGCAAGAGGAAACCAACAAGGGGCTGGGGGGAGCAGGACCTGCCTCTCTGTGTGAGCAGAGAGGTTCCTCCAAATTGTTTCAGAGCACCCCATGGCAGTAGCACCTCCCTCTGGGGTCCCTCTCATCCCAAACCTTCCCCAAGTTTGGGAAGTTTGGCAGGGATAGAAGAAAGAGGAAAATCTCATTTTTTTCATCTTCCTTATCCCCCATTCCCTTGCTCTGTCTGCAGGGACCGGCACCCACGGTGAGCTCCAGCCCTGTCATGTGTCACTAGTGTGATATTTGCATATGCAAATCAAACAGGTTAATTTACACGTCTGTCCCCATCAGCTCTTGTTAAAACCCTGCACTCCACGCCTGCCTCCGCACTGAGGTCCCACTGCACCATGACAGCCTCAGCTGCAGCTCCACTTTGGCACCAGCCTGGGGCTTGCCAGCCTGGCTATGGCTCAGCACGGTGGCTCTGGCTCAGTCCCTCTGGCACAGCGTCACCACTCGCCCCTCACACAGCCAAAACACGGGGTACAGGGGCTCAGTGAACACACTGTGGAAGGAGTGGATGAGTTTTGTCCTCTCCCCAAGGCCGTAGAAGGAGAGGAGCCCCTTGCCATAATCCAGGCTGACCCCCAGGTTCTTGTAGAGCTGCTCCTCGATTTTCTGGGCGCGGCCCTTGTGCCAGGCCAGGTAACAATCCTCCCGCACCTGCAGCCCCCAGGAGCCCCCGTCCAGGCCGATGTTGAACCTGTGGCCCTGCTGCTGCTCCTGGGGGAGCCCCCGGTAGGTGACCCCCAGGATGACGGAGTGGCTGGAGATCTTCACCTCCCAGTAGTGGTGGCCGGGGCCGTAGCCCTGTGTGCACAGCACCTGCCAGGGCTCGAAGCGGGGGCCCTGCCCCTGCCCAGGGACCGTGCCAGGACGGTGCTTGGCTTTGTGGGCACCTTTGGACAGCTCCAGGTACTTGTTGGCTGTCTCGGGGTCGAAGGTCAGGTTGCGGTGGTCTGGGGGGAGCAAGGGCATGGATGGAGCTGAAATGCTTCATCAGACCTTTATGCCCTCCCAGCAGTGATGGGGTTTAAATTCTGTAGGGCTGGCTCCCGAAATAGAAGGGAACAAGTTGTTTGGAGGGGAAGGGTAATGGGGAGGATGCAACACCTGCCCTAGATGGAATGGAAAAGTCCAGAAACAGCTGCTGAGGCACTGAGACATGATGCTTTGCACAGTCCTTGCACAACCCAACTCACAACCGAGTGGCCATTGTGACCACAGTGGCTCTGTGGCCATTTTGACAGGGATGTGCTTGGTTTTAAGAGCAAAAAGTACCAGTGTGGGTTGGGAGAGGGGGAGAAAACCAGGTGTTTAGTGAGCAAATATGGTATTGCAGGGAGTTACTCTCCTCTGCATGGGCTGTGAAAGCTCCTGCCATGGGCATTCCCTGGCCACCAGCACCCCACCTTCCTCCCCCAACACCTGGGCCTGGCAGCTGGCTGGGCTCCTGCCTGCTGCCCATAAATAACAGGGGGTTCCTATAATAACCCTAAGAATGTTCTGTGGGGCCTGATGGAGGAATTCCTACAGGTCCCATAGTCAGCAATTGCCTCCTTGGCAAGAGTGACATGACCAACGTGGCCTGAACATTATCCAGACCTCTTCCCAACAGGGAGGAGATGGGAAGAGGAGGACAGAGGAATTTCCTAAAAAACACAGGAGAGGGATGGGCCTGGGGAGGAAAGGGGTCATGAAGGACTGTAGCTAGGAATGCTGAGGCCATATCCCTGGATAGAGAGCAATGACTGCAGGCAGGGCCCTGGACTGGGGCTGTGCCATGCAGGGCAGTGACTGATCCAATATCAGACAGCCTCAGTTCCATGGGAAAGCACTTCCTGGTGCTGCTAATCTCCCTAGTGGGTCCTTTCCCACCCCAGCCCATCCACCCTGCCCATCCACCACCCTTCTCTGCTTTTAGGGAGACACATTGGAAGAACCAGGGAAGGAGGCCCTGTCCCTGCAGCCACAACCACCCTCCTCCTGGGAAGGAGCCTGGCTTGGTGACATCTCTTCCTGCAGGGGACCCCAGTGAGGTGCTGTCCCTCCAGCCCCCCGTGCTCCTTACCCTTCAGAAGCTCAGCTCGGAGCTGACATTTGGGGAGAGGGGCCACAGCCTTCTCTGCCAGCTCCTGGGGATGCACGGGGCCTGTGGAAGATGGAAACAGGCATTTTGAGTAATGCCACCCAAAAACTTATTTCTTCCTGGCTTCATGGAAGAAAAGGAGAAGAAGGAGGAAGTCCATTGTATCCAAACCTGGGAGCAGGCATGTGCCAGCAAGGAGGGGCCACAGGGAGGCCACCCAGCTCATCCCACTTCACCTGCTGACCAGTGAGTGTGTGTCCCATCCCAAACCCCCGTGCCCAGGAGCTGTGTCCCCAGCAGTGACACAGGCCAGACTCATCTTCAGGATGACTCAGAGCCGTTCAAAATACCCCTGAGAGCAGGAGTTACCTTGGTCAGCAGGGCTTGGGGCTTTGGGGGCCACAGAGCCAGGCAGGTCCTCCAGCAGGAGCCTGGAGATGCTGGTGAGGATCTCAGAGATGGGCTTGATCACAGCAGCCACATCAAACTCCACAGGCACCAGCACCTCTGGGCTCTCCAGAGGTGGGAGCAGGGGGAACTCCTGTGGACAGACATACAGACGCCGTGCACCAGTCTGGGGAGGACTGTGCAAACCCATTTGCACTCACCCTGTGGGCAACGGGGGCATCCCAGCATTGCTCACACAATTTCAGGGACCCCCAAAAACCAGCTCTTCCCCACAGCCCCAGCACATCCCTGAGCCAAACTGAGGATGTTCCCAGTGGGAGTGGGTTGGACATGATTCTGCTGGCATCAAAAGGGTGCAGGCCCAAGCAAACAGGAGGACACAGTGCCAGGGTGGTACCTGCAGGAAGGTCCTGTGGTCAGGGCAGGCCAGCAGGCTCTGAGCCCTCTCCCTGTGCTGGCCAAGGACATCCAGGCGGTCCCTACACACGTTCCAGTTCTTGTCTACACGCTCCAGTGCTGCCCTCTGCTCTTGCTCAATCCTGGCCACTGTCTGACACCGGAAATCCTCCAGAGCTTTCTTCAGGTGGGTGAATTTGCTCTGGATCCCATCTTTGAGCTCAGAGCAGTCCTGGGAAGGAAGAGCCATGAGAACCAGTGTGCTCCCCCACACAGGCCAGCACAGGGAGGCTGCAGTGTTACCTTGATGCTCTCTGTCTGCATCTCCAGCTCCTTCATTGCCAGCTCAATCCTCTCCGATTCCTCCTGGGCTTTTTCCAGGGATTCTTTTAAAAAGGTCTGTGAAGGGAGGCATAGAATGACATAGAATAGTTGGAAAAGTCCCCCAAGATCATAGAGTTCAGCCTATGACTGAACACCCTCAACTAGCCCAGAGCACTGAGTTTCATATCCAGTCATTTCTCTCAGTTGTGTCCAGTTGCACATCCTGTGGAACAGCCCAATGCTGCCCACCTGGCCCCCAGGACCCTCTCAGGGCTGCAGGACAAGCCTAAAAGGGAATGAGGCAGTTTGGGAAGGGGACACTGCGTCAGGATAACAAAGAAATGATTTTTTGTGCTGCCTTTCACCCCATTTTTAGCTGTTTCCTCTAGATCATAGGGTAACAAACACATAGGGCACCGTTCATCTCGTGCTGCTGGATTACCCAGCTCACTGCTGCTCCTGGCAACACCTGGTTCCTCAAGGAGCAGCCAGGCACTGGCGGCACCTCCCTGGCCAGCCCCTGTCCATCTGAAGCTGGGCAGCGTGGCACACAGAGGGACATCACGTCCCTGCAGCAGGACACGGGGCAGTGGAGGTGGATGTCGTGCGTTCCTGAGCTGTCACAACACCCCCCGTTCCCCCGTGGCCCCAGCCGCGTCACCCACCTGCTTTTTGGCTCGCTCCTCCTCGAAGAGCACCCGCCGGTGCCGCCGGCAGTCCCGGACGGTGCAGATGCAGCAGATGCAGCGCCGCTCGTCCTCGCAGTACAGCTCCAGCGGCCGCCCGTGCTGCCGGCACAGCTCGGCCGGGGCCGCCTCGCAGCGAGCCGGGGCCGAGCCCCGCTCCTCGCTGTCCCGGGCCAGCTCCACCACGCTGTGCAGGGTGACATTCTTCTCCAGCTGCGGGCGCCGCTCGAAGCCCCGGCGGCACTCGGGGCAGGTGTAGCTCGCGTCGGCCCCGGCGGGCGCCTGCCTTTGCTTGTCCCAGTGGTCGCTGATGCAGCTCTTGCAGAAGTTGTGGCCGCAGGGCAAGGTGACGGGCACCCTGAACAGCTCCAGGCAGATGGAGCACACCAGCTTCTCCTCCAGCTTCTGCGACATGGGTGATGCCATCCTGCCCGCGCCGCAGATCGGGGCGAGGAGCCGGGGAAACAGAAACTCGTGAGCGCAGAGGAAGAGGAGGTGGTGACGCCGTGCCCAGAGGCGGGGCTGGGCTCCCGGCCACACGCACTCCTGAAGTGACACCCGGTGGCTGTCCCCTGGTCACACTGGCTGTGCCACAGGCTGCTGGAGCTGCTCCCCGTGCAGAGGGAGGGCTGTGAAGCACGGTGAGAGACTCCGGAGAGGATGGAATGCTGCAGTGACAGCACAGGGAGACACACAGAGGAGGCTGACAGGCGTCAGAGCAAAGTGTATCTCCATGAACACGTTTGCCGGGCACACATCCATGTGCAAAAGGATTTTCACTCCTTTATTGCCCTTTGAGGGAACTTCCAGGCAGTGTCCTCAGCTCTGCCAGGGCTGGGTCCCTGAGCTGAGCATGGCAGTCCCCTCCTGGCACAGAAACCTCTGTAGAGGCTCCTGCCTGGGAGCCAAGAGGCACCCACTGCTGCTGTGGCCACATGTCACCTCCCTGTGCCCTGGCAAGGCTGTGACACACACCAGCACCATGTTCTCCCCTTGCATCTTTTAAACCACAGCTCCTGCTGTTTGCCATGTCCCCATGCACAGCCACCACCCCTTTTCCTATGAACTTCCTTGCAACCTGTGCACATCAGCACCCTGAAACAGAATAAAGATGCCACCTGGGCTACCCATCCCTGCTCAGGTGGAGTCTCCTGCCTGGAGGCCAGCACAGTGCCTGTGCACTGCAAACCTTCCCCTCATTGTCAGAGAGTTCAGTTTCAGTTTTCCCAGCCCAAGCCTTATCTCTGCACCAGGCCCATGCGTGATCTCGCTCACGTTCCCAGCCTCGTTCTTCCAGCCTCCCCTCAGGAGCAGCTTCCCTTTCACCTGCACAGGTGAGGGCAAGCAGGGACCAGGTCTCTTGCGGATCATCCAGACCAGCTTCCATAGCACAGGCAGGCCCCGAGCCACCCCCCTGAATGCAGGAGAGGGCTTGGGATATGTCACAACTCCCTGCATGTCCCAGCAAGCTTCAGCTCCAAAACATTCCTCTGGGCTGCAGCTGTCAACTCTGACCAAATATTTAGAGAGGCTAACATGACCTGTGTGTCTGCCTGGAACCTGTGTTCCCACCGTGGGCACCTCCCCAGTGCACTCAGCCCAGCTTAAACCAGACCCCAGAATCCTTCAGGCTGAGGAGGAGCTCAGGGAGCTCTGGGGTAACTGGTAACAGCCCTGAGCACAGCAGCAGGGGGGCAGTTCAGCCAATTCTCAGCTGTTTGAAGGCTCCAATTTGCTGGCAGAAAGAACTTCAGAAAAGAAGGCAGAAAGAACCCCGCACTGGGAACCAGAGCTGGGAAGAGGCAGCTGTACCAGCAGGAACATGTTGGTATTTGGGGGTCCATGTCCATGTGAACAGGAAATGCACAGTGCAGCAGAGCAGAGGCTCTCCAAGGCCTGGGAACAGGACCTGCAGCAGCAGTGCCAGGCCACCAGCGGCAGCTCCGCTTCTGCTCCCGCCCACGCCAGGTACATCCTGCCCAGGGAGAGAGGGGAAGGACGCTGAGGTCCATGTGCTTGGGTAGCTGAAGCCACCTCCACAAACACTGACCTTGGGCAGGTTTACCACCTGTGCAGCCACACTCTTCCCAAACTACAACATCCAAGAAGGGAAGTGACTCCGGCCAGTGGAAGGGCTGCCCATCTCTCCTGCATCCTGCTGAGCTCCCCAGCTCTGGGCCAACTGGCCAGGGTAACAGGCTCTTCCCAATAAAGACAGCTTTGCCAGCACTGCTCAGAGAGTGTTTAATCAGACTCATCTCTCCAGGAAGACTGCACAAATAAAATCTGACACAGTCCTGAACCGCAGCACTGTGAGAGGAGGAAATCCAGGCTGGCCTGGCTCTGTTTGCTCCATAAACAGGCAAAAGGAAAACTGTGATCCTTGCAGGGAAGCAAGGGAGAGCATCTCTGGGGAAATGCAGTCTGCCAGCCACTGCTCAGCTCTGCTGCAGAATCAGGAGCAAGGTTTCAGCCTGGCCATGGATTCCCTTTGAATGTTCTTGTTAAGCAGCCCCTTGACCACGCAGCTGCCAGCTGTGAGCACCCAGTGCCAGCTCCCAGCACAGGGGAACTGGGAGCTGAGGGGCTGAGACTTTGTCATTTCCCTCCTGAGGCACTGGGGGGAGCACAGGAAATCCCACGGACACAGAGGGGGACAGCTCCTAGTAGATGCCATAGGTGGGCTCCTCCGTGTCCCGGTACCTGTCCAGGTACCTCAGGGGCTGGTGCCGAGGGAACTTCACCTGCGGAGGGTGGTAGGGGGGCGGCCGCACGAACTCGAACACGGGCTCCCTCATGTCTGCAGAGAGTGACAGGGTCAGCGGGGGGCTCACATCTGAACCCCACACCCCCCTTCACCCACACAGAACAGGGCTGCTCAAACATGCCCTTGGGGTTATTTTAAAATCCTCAGCCAAGGATTAGGGAGTGCTCCTTCAGGCTGCTGTTAGTTTGGAGGAGGATGGCTCAGGAAGGGCTCAGTCTGTGCTGATCCTGGACAAGTGCCAAGACCAACTTAGAGCCTGCAGCCACAGGGCCATGTCCCACCCCCAGACCCCCTCCAGCATCCCCATTCCTTACTGAGCAGCTGATGGAAGGTGGAAGTGACAGAGCTGTCCCACTGACACTGGAAAAATGCCAGCCCTGCCGGGGTCATAGCATCCTTATGTTTTCTGTAGAAGTCAAATGTGCTAAAGGTTCTCATCTTCAGGCTGTAGCTGGAAACAAGACAGAAGCACCAGGTGAACCTCTCCTTGCAGCAGTATGCTGCTCCACATCACCCAGGGCAGAGGTGGAAAAGGAAGCCACTAAGAGGAAATCTCCCAGTGTCTCCAGATCCGTGTACATTTCTGGGCAGGACAAACCACCCTCTAACAGCCTGTTCTGTAACAACAGGACTCTGCAGTGCTGGGATTGTGGCTGCAGAGGACACACAAACCCAAAGCAGCCCTGGAGAACTCTGCAGAGTGACAGGAGCTGCTCCTCTAGTGCAGTGAGAGGTACACAAATCCCACAAGCAGCAGGAGCCAAGCCCAGCAGGTGAGCAGAGGAATTACCACGGCGTGGGCCGAGCGTCCTGGCTGAAGTCGATGGGACCATGCTGCTTGAAGAGCAGGAAGATGAAGCGGTGGTAGCCTGTGCCCATGGCAGGGAAGGGGGGCAGGTAGTGGCACATCTCCTTACCAGCCTTGATGTCACTGCCTGGGATGTTGGTCCTGAACACAAACACATTTACACTCATTTCCCTCCAGCAGATTCATCCAGGACTGCAAATCCCTCTGCCATGCTGTGATGTGATTTCTGGCATGTTTGATAAGGGAACAGATAGCAGAGATTGCTTTCACCACAGGAAAAATCCCACCCAGTGACCAGAATGCTGAGCAGCAGCAACACCTGCAACTCCTGCATCCTTAGCAGGACCCAGAACACAGGGCTAAAGGAGCTGATGGCAGGAGCACCAGGAAAAGCCATGGATTCTGAGCTGTTGGAGGAGTGTCTTTCTGCCCAGCCACAAGGACAGAGCACCTGCCTCTGATGTACTCACACCAGCCAGTGGAGGTACTCCGAGTCTGCATCCCTCAAATGTCCATCTGCCAACACACAAGAGGGAAAAGGGACTTAGGGACACCCTGGTGCCAGCATCCACCCCGAAGTGAGAATGCCCAGACCTGCTTTGACCAGAGGGAGCAGCTCAAGACCCTTCAGCATTCCTTCCCTAGCAGAAAAGGAACTCAATCCTATAGGACTGAGTTTAAAACAAGGAGCAAAGAACTCTGCAGATCTAATTCCAGGATTCTTGAAGTCTTCTTGGGCAGCTGCATCCTTCACTGTGCCTTGGTCTCTCAGGGTGAACAGTGTCAACAAAGCTGCCTTCCAGGCAGACTGCCAAGGGGAGTTTGGAGGTAACAAAGATGGGAGTCAGGAAATTGTCTCCTCTATAGTGAGACACAGTTCCTGTTGTGTCACTGTCCCCTCTCTCAACTCTGACAGATTTGGGGAGGCTACAATCTTTCTGCCATATATAATATGTTCCAGTCTAACAGATATAACATCACAGAATCACAGCACAGTTTGGGTTGGAAGGGACCTTAAAGCTCATCTCATCCCACCCCCTGCCATGGGCAGGGACACCTTCCACTAGACCAGGCTGCTCCAACCTGGCCTTGAACCCTTCCAGTGTTCATTATCTCTGTGCAGCCAAAAGAATCAGGAGTTAACCAAAAGCTGAGTGAAACAACCCAGTTTAAACATGTTCCTTTAAAAAACTTGCTGCTCACCTGGATTTGTGAGCAACAAGGTCCAGAGGGAGCCTTTGTCTGCCTCGTATGACACTGCAGGGGGACTGGAAGCCTAAAAGTGCAACATAAAGAGAATGTAAATCACTCACACAACAGCTCCCATGAACTGTGTCTGGGCAAGGCTTGGACACAACACAGACTGGGCATGCCAGGCCACTGAGGAATCCACCAGGGCATAAACAACCATCAGCCCCCTGCCAGACAACCTACAATTTCTGCCCCTATTACATCCATAAAGTATCTTCCTTCAGCACAGAGGAAACACCCTTGTAAAAGGCATCCCCTGGAATGAACCATGCCCGTTGGAAGAATCTGTCAGAAAGAGGCTTCCCAGAGGCTCCAATTTGTTCCCAGCTCCCCTCACACACCTCTGATGGAGTCACCATGTTCCCATAATAGACTGGCACGAGGTGCTCGTCCTCCTGGCTGTACTGCACCCTCAGGGCCACCCAGGGGGTGAAGGTGGCCCCCTGGAACAGGTCCCGGAACACTCCGCAGTGCTTGGCCACGCGCTGCTTGTGGAACGGGCCACTGGTCCTCTCCCACTCAGCCCTGACCTCGTCGAGGGGAATGAGCACTGCAAGGAGAGAGGGAGGATGCAGAGGCAGCAGCTGGACACCCAGAGCAGCTGGAGCAGGAAGGGAGGTGCTGGGGCACTGACCGGTCCGGAGCCGTGCCGCTCGTTCCATCTCAGCATTTTGGTGGTTCTCCCTCAGGATCCTCTTTCTTTCCTTGAGCTCCTTTCTCCGGGACAGCCTCTCACGTGGCAGGCCAATGTCTGTCTGAGGCTCTTCAGGGAGGGGTGAAAAGAGAGGAGGTGAAACATGTGAGCACCCAAACCACCCAAACACAAACCCCTGTGAAACGCCTGAGAGTGTGAGACAGAGAGTTCCAGAGATCAGGATCACAGAAGGGTTGGGGCTGGGAGGGGTTTGGGTTGAAGACCATCCACTTCCAACCCTGCCATGGACAAGGACACCTGCTGTGGTATTCACATGCCCTCTGAACAGAGAGAAGAATGATCAAAACAATTCTTATCTCATTTGCTGCTCCTGTGTTGTGCTCATGTGGAATATGTTCTGGAGATTGTTTACCCAAGGTGGTTGCTTGATTGGATTCTGGTGGAATTGTTTATGCTAATTAGCCTATCACATCCAAGCTGTGTCCTGACTGTCGGGAGACAGTCACGAGTTTTTGAGTAGTATTTTTCAGTAGTTAGAAGTAAGTATGATGTAGTATAGTTACAGTATAATATAATGTAATATAGTATAGTTTTAATAAAGCAAATGCTCAGCATTCCAAAGCCTTGGAGTCAGATGTCAATCATTCCCAGATGTTGGGGTCGCTTGATTTTCAATAACCTCCCATAGCAAAGACCTGCAAGGACAATCAGGACTTGATTCTGTCCCTTCTGCACCTCTATCCCCAGCTCATGGGCCTCCATTCCCAGCTGTG
Source organism: Motacilla alba alba (assembly GCF_015832195.1). Classification (NCBI taxonomy): domain Eukaryota; kingdom Metazoa; phylum Chordata; class Aves; order Passeriformes; family Motacillidae; genus Motacilla; species Motacilla alba. The sequence goes on from NC_052033.1 coordinate 1,520,896, forward strand.
TTATCGGCTGCAGGCCTGAAGCTCTGGCTCCTTGTCTGCACCACCGGGGCTCCAAGGAATCCCTTCTTCACTCCGTGTCTTTTGGCAGCCTGGCCAGCCTCCCTCCCTCTGGAAAACCCCTTTTCCCTGGAGACATCTGCACTGTGCACACGGGACAGAGCCTGTGCCAGAGCCCCCAGGGGGTGGTTTGGGGCCGTGGTACCTGCGGGGGGGTCGGTGTGCTGGCGGTAGGTGTTCCACCAGCGCGGCTCCCGGCCCGCCCGTTCCGCCTGCCGCAGGTAGCGCGCGAAGCTCCGGTACCTCGGCAGCACCTCCAGGTTCCCCACGTCCACGTCCTCGTTGGGCATGGGCCCCAGCGGGGCTGCCCTCTTCCAGAGCACGGCTGGGGGGAACACACATCCCAGGGGGGTCAGAAGGACAGAAACGAGCCGGGGATGGCCAGAGCATGGACAGGGCCAGAGCCATCCCCACGTCCCACAGCCACGTTCACGGAGTCACGGCATGGGCGAGACTGGAAGGGACCAGAGTCATCTGCTCCCACCTCCCTGCTCCAGCAGGCTCATCCCAGAGCACAGAGCACAGGACTGTGTCCAGATGGCTCTGGAGTATCTCCAGTGAGGGAGACTCCCCACCCTCACTGGACAATCTGTTCAGGGCTTGGGCGCTGCACAGGGAAGAAGTTCTGCCTCACGCCCAGGTGGAATTTCCTGGGTGTCGCTCAGTGTCCGTGGCCTCTGGTGCCATTGCTGGGCCCCTGGAGCGGAGCCTGGGCCCTGCTCTGCCCTCCCTGCGACAGGGACACACAGGGACGAGGGCCCCTCTCAGCCCAGCACCCTCAGCCTCTCCCCAGGACAGAGATGCCCCAGTCCCCAGACCATCTCTGTGGCCCTCCACAGGACCCTCTCCAGGAGCTCCGTGTCTCCCATCCCGAGGAGCCCAGAACTGGACGCTGCTCCAGGGGAGGCCTGGCCAGGGCTGAGCAGAGGGGCAGCATCACCCCTGACCTGCTGGAAATGCTCTCCTGATGCACCCGGGACACCAGTGCCCTTCTCGTGCCCTCGGGCACCGTGCTGCTCATGGACAGCTCCTTGTCCACCAGGAGCCCCAGCTCCTTCCCCACAGAGCTGCTTTTCCAGCCGCTCAGTCCCGGCCTGTGCTGGTGCCGGGGCTGTTCCTCCGCAGGTGAAGGACCCTGCACTTGCCTGTGCTGAAATTCGGGCAGCTCCTCTCTGCCCTTCTCCCCAGCCTGCCCAGGCTCCTCTGAAGGGCTCACAGCACTCTGGGCTATTGGCCACCCCTCCCAGCTTGTGGCATTAGCACCGACCCCTCATCCAAGTCATTGAGCAACAAATCAAACAACACTGGGCCCAGTATTGAACCCTGGGGGACACCGCTAGTGACAAGGCCTGGCGTTCGGGACACAGCCGTCCGAGAACACCCTCCCCTTCGTGCCCCCTTCCCCGGTGGGTTTCGGGGCTCCCCTGGTTCTCCCGTCCCTCACCGGCCGTTCCGAAGCTCCGGCCGCCGCGGGCCCCGCGAAGCACCGCGCTCAGCAAGGGCGCCGCCATGTTGTGCGCCGCGCTCAAGAAAGGACCCCGTTGCCATCGTGACGGGCGCAGCGCCACGCAGGCCTGGCTTGGAAGGCCCGCCTGCCACGGGGCCGTCCCTCGTGGCGCCTGACTCGGGTGGTCCCCGCAGTGGGGCTGCCCCTCGTACTGCCTGATTAGAAGCGTTCCCAGAGCCGCAGCTCGTCCCTCGCCCCGGGCTCGCCATCCCCGCCCTTGCCCCGCTGAGGGAAGTGTCCCAAACCTCCTTCGTGCCGCGGGCAGTTCACACCAAGGCTGAGTGCAGGACAAAGCCAGCCCTGCTCCTGTGTTGTTTGTACTGGAGCTCCTGCTTCCCGCAAATACCCGGGAACCATCTGCTTCAGGAGTTTTATAACCCGCAGCCCCTCCTGCAGGGGCTTTGCCCTCACATGCCAGCCCCTGGGAACACGGGCTCCTTGTGGAGCTGTCCCCAAAAGGTGGCGTTTTTAGGAGTCCATGGCTCCCGTCAGCGATCCCACAGCACAGCCCCCTCGTTCTGCAGGAACAGTCGCTTACAGGGTCATGGCCTAAAAAATAGGTTAGAAACTGTTGTAAAATAGTTGATAATTGTTAAGCGTGTACTGTTAGTTTGGTTGTTATGTGGTAAAAGGGGTTAAAGGGTAGTTATGAGCAATCCAGTACTCAATGCACCATAACACCCCTCAGTAAAGCGCACCACGAGCCAGCCCGGCCAGAACTGTCACGGGCCAATCGAGCCCTTAAACCTTCCTGCAAATGAAGGATCCAAACAGAAACCAACCCAAAGGGACAAAAAACAGGATAAAAAGGGGCACCTGCCCCAGGGCAGCTGTGCCGTTCCCCCGGACCCTCGGGGCCGTCGCTGCTGGAGCAGCCCCAGCGCCGGCGCTGCAGCAGCCTGGACGGGAACGCTCCTGCTCGGCCCGGCCCCCGGCTTCAGGCCTTTCTTTTTGTTATAATAAACGCTGAAATCACTTTAGTACCCGGAGTCTGGTTCCGTTTTTAACAGCTTGACACTGAAAAGCTGGATGAGGCTGCAGGGTAGACTGTTTGCTGACCCTGAGACAGCAAACCACATCAGCTTGTGGCATTCAGGCATTATCACCAACCACAGCAAGGTAAGAAGTGCACAAAATCCTCACCAACAGCAAGGAAGTGTTTCCCAATACATCAAAATATGAAATGGAAAACAACTCTCATTCTCTCTTTCCATTTCTCCAAAAATGAATGGAAAACAACTTCTGTGAATTGAGGCTGCTGCTGCCCAGCCCCACGGTCACACCTTGCTGCGGGCCCTGAGCAGCCTGAGCTGCTCTTGCAGCTGCAGTGACACCGAGCAAACGCCACAGCCAGCTCTGCCCTGTGCCAGCTGTGCTGCCCCTGGGGCTGGGGCAGCAGGAGAGGCTGGATCCCCTGGGATGGGACAGGCATCCCCATGGGATGGGCCTGGCTGCCCCACAACACCGCAGAGCGAAGCCAGGGAGGTCACACTATATAAAACACCACAATCCAACTAATTTGAGGTCTTCTGAATACTTCATTCTACTTAACCCATTAATTTACATGAGACCCACGGAAGGCAGTGCGTGAAAAGAAAAGACATTTTGTCTGAAAACACATTTTTGTAATTTATTAGATCTGTACACAGCTAGTGCTGTTCTCATTAGCATATTTTTAATCTGCTCCCCCATCCCCCCTCCCCAGGCCAGCAGCCTGTTACACTGGACACGGGGAAGGCAGAGCCCTCAGCCTCCTCTGGCATCCTGAACTTCCACGGGACCTGAAACACTCAGCAGCCAAAAGGCAAGTTTGATTAGTTTATTTAAAATTAAACATTTTTTTTCTGTTCAGCTACTGCACGTGGAGCCAAACCTTGTGTCTGATCATTGTTAGTGCCAGAAAACTGATTCAAAATTAGAGACTAACGGATTCCAAAGCTGCAGAGAAGCAGCTTCTCAGGTGTTGCCTCAGAACTGCAGGATTTGGGTTTATGCTGAAGCTTTTTACCATTTTAAGCTCAGAGTTGTCCTTCTCTAGTGTGAAGAGGTTTTATGGTTACTGGACAGAGTTACTGGTGTGGAAAAGCAGTGATGATTTTGCTTGGTTGTAGCTGTTGCACTGATTTCCCTGGGCAGCAGGATGTCCTCCTCCAAGCTGAAATCTTCCTGTTCAATCAGACAGCACCATGCAAGGCCCAAGTTGGTATCAAAACAAAATTAAGCAAATCAGAGAAAGCTCCTTGGAAATGCGTGGGTAGTAAAAATAATAAAACCCTGGACACTTCACTTGGGATTGTCGTTTTCTTGGCAGATGCCTTTAGAAACCAGGACAACATCCCAGAAAAATCAGAAGACCTGAGGATATTGGTCAACTGATTTCTGCCCTCCAATACTGGCTTCATCATTCCAGGGCAAATTTGCAGTTTTTACCACTACATGTGGTTTTTCTCCCACCAAATCAACATAAGTAACATTTGTAAAGTGCTTTGAGATAGTGCTAGAAAATGCTAAGAGTGAAAAGAGGGGCAGAACATCTGTCATCAGCACCCAGCTGATTACTGTGAGTTGGTTTTATCCTCAGAGCAGCATCACTCTGTTCTCCTTTGACCTCCTATTAACCAAGAGCTGTCACAAAGGAAAAAGGAGTTTGTGCAGGGCAGTGAAAGAAGGAAAACAAAGGAAACACAAGGATTTCTTCTGGAAAGATGCCTGAAGCAGAGCTCCAGAGAAGGATGGGTATTTACTTCCCAGATCCATCAGGAAAACAGTGCCACACTTAGACTCACATGCACAGAGCTCTGCAGGAGGCTTCACACAGCACAAACATTTGCCAAATGAGGAGACAGGTGGGGCTAATCTTAAAAACCAAAAATTAAAAAAATCAAGACACTGATGCTTTTTTTGAGGGGAGGACATAACTGCTCACCAGAAACTACTGCCTGAGGGCCATCAACTACATCATAGTGAAGCCCTGCCACCTTTTCCAGTTCCATATACAGGAACTTCTCTCTAGTTAGCAGCTTCACAAAAGCAATCCTTGTATAAATCCATAAAGCTTTCCCAGATTTTTAAAAGGTTAATTTTACCATTATAATTGCACTTTAAAAACAGGCATCAATCCCTACGCACTCTCCCCAAACACCTCCTCCATTCATAAAAGAGGAAAGAAAGGCTACAATTATTCACTGTCCTACAGCTACAGCATTCAAAGGTTTGATTTGGGTGCCTGAAGGAAGGATGCAAACATCCACTTTTCAGGGCAGGGCAAGAGTGCATTTTAAAAAACTTTCAGGCTTCACAGCTTGGCTTGCATTGGCTTCAGGTGTTTCTGGAAAGACTCATGAACCTGCAAGACAACAAGAGAGCAGTTACAAGGTCAGGTTTGATCTTTGAAACAGTTTTACCTCCTCACATCTTGCAGTGTGTCTGTATACTAAGAAAATTTGAATCAGAGGCACTTTGGAGATTTAAGAACAGCCAGATAACTTCTATATTTCAAGGTCTCCATGATACAAAGCATGAAGATATAAAAAACAGCCTGCCCACTACCTTTCCTTAAAAGAGAAAGAAATGCAAGATTTATATCCATACAGTTGTTTGGCATTTTAATTACAAGAAAACTGGTACAGGTTTGCTAAGGGGCTGTAATGAAGCTCCTAAGCCCTAGTGACTTCAGAAGTACAGAGCACTGAGTAAACTGTGGTGGGATTCAACTCCAGCTGCAGTCTCTGGCAGCCCATTGCAGGAGATACAGTCTGCCCTCATCAAACAAAGGCACCAGGAGACAGGATTTGCCATTCTGGCTCATGGAGCAGGGACACTTCAGATTATTTTAGCTCAGCTGCAGCTCCAGTCCTACGCCAGATATACAATATCTGACACCTAAGTACTACAGGGGAGAAATTTATTTTCTCCTCCACTCACTGCTATGCCTGAAGAGTGGAAGATTTGCCAGAAAATGGACAAGGCTTCCACAGCTACTGTCACTAAGCAGAATCACCAGCAAGTGGTAATTGCTTTTGAATTCTGAGATACTTCAGTTGTTTCTCTGTGGAGTGCACCATTTCCTCCCTCAACTGAGAAGCTCAAGAGATCCCACAGGGATGAATGCAATGTACGCCTGGGAGAGAAAACTACAGAGAGCAAACTGAAAGTAGGTTGTTAGTTTTGATTCATTACTACTTGTGGCTTTTCTCCCCCCTTCCTCAATTACCTGCTGAGATCACTGGAGCAGAATTAAAAACCCTAAACTGAGTTATTTCTCTGGTCGTGTGAGAAAAAGAAGAGAGGTTTCTTTACCTGTGTTTTGTTCAGTGGGGATTTCTTTGCCCACTCAAACATGTTCTCGTAGACATTGCCGTCGTAGCGGCCAAGCACAGACCCCAGATGGACATCATGGAAGTCAAAGGAGTCCACCAGTGCCACTGCATTGGGACGAATGACAGCCAGGAGCTCCTTCACGTGTTGGTTCACTTGGGTTACTTGGGCACTGGTCAAGATACCGGCCTTGAGAGGGGAAACAAGGATTACACAAGTCACAAATCCTTCCTTTCCCCAAAGTCTCTTTTGAGACTGACACAGGTCAGCTTTTCCACACACAAAAATGCAGCAGTTCAGTTTTCTGAGTAATTAAATTGGCAATTTGCCACAGTGAACAAGCAGAAGGAGATGCCCTCCATACTGTCCAGCTATTAATCCTGGATGGGAGACTCATTCTGTGAGTACCTGTAAGTTAACTGCAGCAGCAAGTTTTCTTGGAGAATATGCATATAAGGGTATTAAATTGTGCCTGGCTTCAGGGAAACTTTTAGTACGCAGGAAAGAGGAAAATGGGAAGACATAACATACCATGTCTGCCAGAAGAGCAAACAAAAACACTGCTGCACAAATGCATTCTCAAACTGACAGAATGAAGAGAAGAAAAGCAGTGCCTGACAGTATAAAGCTATTAATTGAAGGATGGGTTAGAATTTGGAGCACAAGATCCCCTTTCAGGGATATTAGCTGTGGAGCACATCTAACTGCAGCTCCTTTATTAATTCCTTGTTTTTTAACACACGGCAGCTTGTCACCAACTGGAAACAATTTCAGCTAAACCTTGGCACATGCCTGGTTTCCACAAGGGAAACCTGACAAGAGCCTTCCAGCAGGCCTGCAGTGTGAATGACCCTCTGGCAGCCAACAGCCAAGAACTGACACCTATAACATCCATACAGCTTGGCATTAAAGCATATTTGCAAGCAGTGAACCTGGCTTCAGAGATGTGGAGTGCTGGAGGAAGGCACCAACCTGCAGGAAATCTCCTGCGTTCCTGCTGATGCCGAACAGGGCGTAGAGGAGGCACAGGTCGGTCAGCACCGCGCGGACGGCGGCGTCACCGACCTCGGCCAGCTTGGCTGTGAACAGCTTCACCACCACATAGTGACAGTGGGCCTGCAGAAACCAAAGAGGGTCAGTCAGGGACACGGAAACATCAGGAGCTCTGACAGCACGTTTCTTTAGCAGGCACGTCACTGACCTCTGATGCCCGCACAAGATCAACAGAAGTCCTGTTCCAGGCATCCTCCTTGCTCTTTCTGTGGTTCAGCTCAGCCTGCAGATTCTTTGCTGCAGATTCTACAAGCCTGTTTCATATGAGGAGGAAAAACAGTTTACATAATAACACCACATTGACAGGATGACGTACACTGAATTCACACACATCAGTCATGGCACCTGAGCTCAGAATTCTTCTCATGTGCTGTGAGTGAAGACAGTGACTGGAGTGACAAGTTGTGCCTCTACAACACCAGTAATCACTGCTGCAACTACAACACAGCTACAGAGGGGTAAGAGGACTTCTGAGAGCATACATATGGTGCTCAATAACTACTCACAAGGAGGAGTCTGTTCTACTTTCCCGCCTCCCTCACAATTAACTTCAATATCTGGATTGTTTCTCTCCAGAGAGATCTCTGAGTAGTTTGGTATTTTTAAGTTTGAGTATACTTTACACATAAATGAGAAAAAGATACATCCCCAAAGGACTGGAGAGCAGAGTAACCAGGCTATGAGCAGGCTGTGAGCAGCCTCAAAGCCCTTAACCCTGACCCCAACCCAGTAAAGTGTGTCACTTCCCGAAAGCAACACACGGATCAAAGCTTTGCCAGCCACACCTCGAGAACCCAGCACAAACAGGGCAGTCATCACCACCACCTCACCCAGTTTTTCTTGGCTCAGCCCAGTCAGTGTGAGCTCACCGGGCAGCACGTGACTTGTAGGCCTCCACCAAGCTGGTGGGGTCATTGATCCTCACGGTGACAGTCCTGGCAGCCACGTGCTGGGGCTGGATGCGCTGCCTGGAGAGGTCGTTCAGGTAGGACACCATGCCACTGACCTGCTGTCCAGAGGTCACCTGGGTGTAGCTTTTCATAAGGAACCTGAAAATAGAGACAGCAGATGGCAGCTCTTACTCATAAATTGTTTGAATGGACAAAAGTCATCTCACTGGGGCTCAGGCCAGAAAGAACAGTTGTAGCACACAATTATCTGTCAAAAATGGGGTAGGGGACAGAAACATGACACCAGTTTCATGCTAATACAGATACTTCTGCTCATTACTTTGTCACCAAATTCACTGCAAACCAGTCAAATAAGACTCCTTAACACCAATTTAGGGTTAAGAAGGGCATAATTTATTACAGGTGTCTGGTTGCATGGGGGTAACTCCTGCTTGTGTGCATGTGATTTTTTACACGTGTGTTGCTTACATACAGTCACTACATGCATATTATAATTAACTCATTACCATAAACCCCTCCCCACGTTCCCAGATTGAGTCCTTGTTTTGGCTGTAGCTGCATTCCTAAGCCAGATGCCTCTCCCTTATCTTCCAACTGTCCTTACTGGGATAGCAGATTCTGCATGCCTTGTTTCTCTGACCAAAGTTACCCAGACACGGCAGAAATCGAATTAACCCTTTTGATACCAACTTCAGCCACAAGGACCATGAGGAGAGGCTGGAACATGCCTGTGCAGAGCTCCCATACCTGGCAGTCTGCAGCATCATGACGGTGTTCTCCCCCTCGTAGGTGCAGGACGGGGTGAAGGTGACATAGATGTCGGGAATGCCACTGCAGCGGGAGTAGCCGTGCCCGCCGCACGCCATCCGACATTCCTCAATGCCAGCATTGGCAGTCCAGGAGGTGAACGCCTTCAGCCCCGCTGTCAGGGCATGCAGCTGAGGGGAAACAACAAAGCCAGGTTTATTTTCCAGTCTTAGCTTGCACACATACATGTTAAGGACCACAACTCCCAGAAAAAGAAAAGTGAAGTTAACACCATTCTTGCGCTGTTCCACAGGTTTTTGTTTTTCTTGAATGAACTCTTTCCTGAGCCAAATATTTATATGAAAACCCTTGTACATTGAAAGACTTATTTAAAGTACACCATTCCTTCTGCCCCTACACATTTTATGTAAAGACTGTTTTCAACTGCCCATTATCACATACCCTGAAATTAGCAAATTAACATTTTACAATTCTAACCCCTCAGTATAGTACTGATACTTTGATCAACACACATAATCTACCCTAGGCACCTGGAAGAAAAATTAAGAAGTTACAGCAAAAGCACAAGACCAGTCTTAACTCCCAAACAGTACTCCATCATTCCTGGAAATGCACCTTTTGAATAAAAATATATTCCCAGCAGCTTCCTTACTGTGCATTACTCACTGTTTTTTATAAAGTGCTAAATGAATAGAGCAAATAGATGTCACCAGCATATTCTGGACTGGGGGACTTCTTAAGCTACAGAAGATATTTCATGAGTGAAAGCAAAAAAGGCTCAATGCCTCTTTTTCCATGCTGTAAAGAAACCTCACACAAATTCAACCAACACTCTGGTTTCCAGAGGACACAGTACCTCTGGCAGCTCACTGAGGTCCCCCTTGCTGATGTCCCCATTGATACGATGATAGGTGTCCTTTATGTAGGCTCCCACAAAATGGAAGGCATATGCTGTTGCCAGGAGAGGAAAGAGTTTGTATTGCTGGGTCTGATAATCCAGGATCTGGGGTTCTGGTTCCCTAGAGCAAAACACAGATGAGTTAGCATGTCAGTGGGAGCAACCTGCTGCAGAAATCCCATTTATCCCTACTCTAAGTATGTTCACCATCCATATCAAGCCAGACTCTCTAAGACCATCCAGAAAAAGCTTCTGGCAGGGGAGGGCATTCCAAGAATGAATTATGCACTCTCCAGGACAAACAGTGTTTTGAAACCATACCGAGTGCCAAAGCAAATATCAGCCATGGCCCCCATTCCTCCCAGTACTTCAGAATTGTCCCTCAGCAGTTTAGGCTGCTCCGGGTCTCCCTGCACTCACCCTGGCTTCAGCTCAGACTGGTGTCTGACGGCGCTGTAGCGGATGGCGATGGTGCAGGCCCGGGACAGCGAGCGAGCAGAGTCACCCACGATGAGGGAACGGATGAACACCATGGTGCCATAGGTCAACTTGTCACTGACTGGTTTCACATAGGTGCCATCTGGTTCAACCTGCCAAAAGATAAAAGATAAAAAAAATACAGCCTGTTGATTTGTGAAGTTTCCTCCCTTTTACGTGTTCACACTCTAAACTCATCAAGCAGCATTTCCAAGCCACCCACAATCCTTTTTGGGGCAGGACTCAAGCTCACAGGAGCATTCAGCGTGCCTATTTCTAACAGCAGATGCTGAAGCTCACTGCTTTACCTGGGCATATTTCATCAGCATGTTTTCCCGAGGAATTCGGAAGTTGTCCATTTTCAGGTAGCCGTTATCCATTTCATCATAGCCAAATTTGGGGCCAATGTCACCCACTGTAATACCTGCCACAGACAAAGCCACTTGCATTAAGAAACAGGAACTAAACAGCACACAAGAGGTTCAAGCTTTCTCCAATAAGGAGACTGGTTCGTTTTCTAGCAAGTCCTGGCAGTGTTAGGAGTAAGAGTTAACAGGGACCTTAATCTCTTTGATGGAAAAGTGGTGTCCTGGTTTTGGCTGGGATAGAGTGAAATTGTCTTCCCCGTGGCTGGTACAGTGCTGTGTTCTGGATTTAGCACAAGAACAATGTTGGTAACACCCTGATGGTTCAGTTGTTGCTGAGTAGCACTTGCATCAGATCAAGGACTTTTCAATTTCCACACTGCCCCAACAGTGAGGAGGCAGGGAGGACACAAAAAGCTGGCAGGTGACACAACCAGGACAGCTGATCCCAGCTGGACAAAGGGATATTCTCCACCATGTGGCATCATGCTGAACAATAAAACTGGGTGAAGCCAGCTGGGGGGGATGACAGCTCCCTGCTCAGGGACTGGCTCAGCATCAGTCAGCTGGTGCTGAGCAACCACACAGTGATCACCTGCTCTGCATATTATATTATTATTATTATTATTATTATTATTATTATTGTTGTTGTTGTTGTTGTTGTTGTTGTTGAATTATTATTGTTATTGTTGTTGTTGTTAATGTTACTATTATTAATTTCCTTTCCTTTTCTGTCCTATGAAGTTGTCTTTATCTCAGTCTACAAGTTTTATCTTTTTCACAACTCTTTCCCCCATCCCTCTGTGTGGAGGGAATGGCTGTGTATGTTTAGCTGCCTGATGAGTTCAACCACAACTGGATATCAAAACATGGGAGTCTCCATAATTTCCATGCAGCCCTACTATCCACTCACTGCAGGAGCTGTCTCTCAAGTTCATCCAGCTCACTTCCAGCTAAAGAGTGATGAGAGGTCTTCTTCCCCTATGAGAAAGCAGGATGTGCTGCTCGTGGACTGCATAGCTGGGAGACACTGGGGCAGAACCAAATCCCAAACTAAACTTCACTGGGGCAGTATCAAATCCCAAACTAAACTTCACATTGAAGGCCTTGTAGGAAAGATGATTTAGTGGTAGTTCAGTCGTAAGAAAGACTCATTTAAGCCCAGTGATCTACCAGCTGAATTCAGCTAATGAAATAAGCCATGGACTTTAACAAGACCCAGCAGCTGTATACAGTCAGAGAGAAACAGATGTAATCTATAATCTACTCCCTGAGTGTGAATTTGTACCTGGCAGAGGCTCGTGTGTGCCCAGCTGCCGGATGGGGACAATGAAGGCGTGCAGGCCTTTGCACTGGCCCTGGGTGTAGAGCTGAGCCAGGACGATGGCGTGGTTCGACGTCTTCCCAACTGCAACGGGAGCAGAGCTCAGCACAGGAACACAGTCAGACACACTCACACACAGAGTCTTTCTTCTGAGATAAGCTCATCATATCATGCTCTAGAAAACCAGACTGACCCCACCGGATGTCACCTCAATTGTACAGCTCTATGACAAAATGTTGCTCAAGTCAATGGAAGTTGCACAACACAATTTTCTTGACTATAAAACACTGAGTCCTTGGCACACCCGCCAGCGAAACTGAAGGAACTATAAATAATTTGATACAAGCAATCAAAAACTACACCAAATCCACAGTGTGAATGGTTTTGAGCAACAGTCCAGAGCACACAATGTTTAGCAGGATCTGGTAAGTCTGCTTGTTATGCAAGAGTGACTGGCTTTCAGCCAACTCTTTGGATCAACTTTCAGTTATCACTCTGCAGATATAACACACACAGCATCACCTCCCTAAATCTTCCAGATTTAGACACACTTACGTCCACCTGGCCACCACTTAATGGAGGTGACAGTGGGGCTGTTGAGGATGAACTCCTGTGTAGAGGGGTCGTACGTGGCTGTCGTTTCCAGGCCCCGAAGATGAGTCCCTGGAAACAAGCAAATACATTGTTTTGGCAGGAAGTCAGTCACAAAAGAGAGACAAGGACAGAACTGGGCAATGGAAAGTGGAACTCCAGTAGTAATGTTTGAATTTTAATTTTGCTTTTAGGCTATATGTATAAAAAGCTAAATATCAACAAATTAAGGAAGAACAACTGAGGCCAGACCACAATCTGGGACCGCCAATTCTCAGAAAACATTGATTTTTTCCCCAGTGGTCTAAGACTAGTTTTCCAAGCACCTCCAATCTGACACCTTCTTGCTATCACACAACAGAAGCCCTTTCTCATTCAAAACGTCCCACAGGAACACACTCACCTGAATTTCACTAAAATGCAATCTGAATAAATTGCAAAATAAAACCATCCAGTTCTCAGCCACAAGACGAGATAAACAGTGCCCATCACCTCTTCATTCCCTCATCAAGCCTCATTCTCCTCACTTGATGGAGCTGATCTCCCAGAAGAGATCATCCATAGCTCCAAGAGAGCAAGTAATGGCATGCGTATGCCAGGTACTGATGCAGGTAGATGAAGAGACTGCGTAAAGATGGAGATAATTCCAGGAACAGTCTTTGTCTTCTGCCCTCAATGCTTCACTTCCCACACACCTCTCTCAGAGCAGTGGCACTGCCCCTGAATGCTTTAAAAACTCCCAAAATCAGCAGGCCTACTTGCTTAAACTAGACAAGCTGTGAACACTCCTGAGAGTCTGGACTGACAGGGCAGGACAAGAGCTCCAACAGGAAAAAGGAGATCACCTTGCAGCAACCACGTTCCCAAAGCGTGGAGGTAATGGCAGACTTCCACAGGCAGCTCAACACAGACTTACTCTGCTGGCAAAGGATCTTCAAACCTCACTAGTTCCAAGAGATTCTCCTCAGACTTGCAGTTACTTTATGCTTCACACAGTCTCTATATGTCCCTTCAACACAAAGGTGAATCCTGCTCATCTTTAGAAAATAATTCTCATCTGCAAATTTGAGATGACCAAAATTAAAGTTTCCCAAGGCAGAATATCCTCCCTTTGAAACTTGAATTAGAAGTGTTGCAATCACAATACTGCTGGAGTTATCAAAATCCATTTCAAAGCTTGAAAGCAAAGGAATAGCAACAAAAAACAAAGTCAACATGAGACAGAGAACTCAAAAAGCCCAACCCATTTCATGGTCAGTTAAAAAGAACACATGGGAGTGAACTAAGGGGAAAAAAAGCTCCCCACAGAACATGAGCATTGGAACCAAGTTAATCCTGACCCATCTGATCCAAGGTTAATCCTAAAGGTGAACAAGCAACTCTTAATTTTTTGGCATCTCTTTCACTACCTCAAAGCTCTGTCTTTTTGTCTTTACACTGAACATTAATTAGAGCAAAGCAGAACTCCAACTGGAAAGAACAGCAAGTGCAAAATGAACAGATGCCACCGAACTGACAGCACCAGTGATGGGCAGTAATGATTCTGGTTTCAATGGCACAAGGAGCACCCAGGTGCTCATTTATAGAGCTACGGACATCCAACCCTCCCTTCAGAGGAAGAGGGAAGCAGCACGTGGAATAATGCTCTATTAACCCTTGCAGAGGCTGTCCACTTTTCCCTACAACCACAGCAGCCTGAGTAAAACTGTGGGACACACACACACTGCTGTACCCAGGCACGGGAATCCTCTGCACACAAAGGCATTCTTAGAAAGAGCATTTACTGAATGTACTGTACCATGGCCCATTTCAGTCTGGGCATAAGTGCCAATGATCTCCAGGTTCCAGGCAGGCATGAAGAAGCGATCCTGCTGCTCTGGGGTGGCCTGGGTGAGAAGAGTGGGGAGGAACATGCCCAGGTGAAGGTCCAGAGGCTCAGGCCGTCCACGGTGAACAAAGCTGTGAAGAATTGTCATGGGATGGGAGCGTGAAGGGAATGTTATGGGAGGGAAGCAAGCATGAGGATTCATGGTGGAGATTCAGGAAGAGACAAAAAGAAAAAAAAATGATTCATGCGTCAATCAGAATTCAGCAAGTGTATTTCAGAGAGCCAGAGCACTGTCCTTTTCTCAGGCCTGAGTAATAAGGAATTGCACTCACTTTGAAATAAACATGCTGCAATGCATTTCTTTGTAATCATGCAGAAAGTGCATCTGCAACATTCCCCTATTTTTGATCCACTATGACCAGTTAAAAAAAGAACAAATCCAAAACAAAAGATGGACCAGACCTTCTGGTTTGAACATCAGAGTGTCCCTAAGTTCAAGGGGCTGAGGCACTCAGCTGAGAATGTCAGTTTGTTGGAGATGTGATGTGGCTGAATGCAGTGCGCTTTCAACCAAATAGAGAAAGTCCACCTTTTTTTTTGACATGTTTTGAAGGTAGAACCTGGTGGAAATCACAGTTTATCCAGCTAAACAAGTTAGGTTTTCAATAAACTTTATTTTTTTTTTAAAGACAAATCCTAACTGGCTGTACTATTTACTCTAATTTTTAAAAATTAAATATCAGACACAATTAGTGTACATGGCATTTCAAATCAACTCCCTTCAACTTCTGCTATTTTAAAGAACTTTCTTAAAAGGACAGTGCTCTGTATGTGTAAGTCAAAGTTACACATAAACAACTTGGGAAGAAAGCCAACATTTTTGAATTTGTAAATCACCAGCACAAATTATCTCCAATTAAACATATTTCAGTAGAATTACATTTTCTCCACATTCTGTCAAGCACCACTATGAGGTAATTAAGTGGTCTATTAAGTTTTTCAATATAAAGAATTAATTAATCATTAAATATTAAAATATTGACAGCTTTGAGTATTAAAATAGTGGTGATAGATTGAGGACAAGTACCTCCATCTGACTCATTTACGTATGAAATAAATTTAATTGGACTTTAACAGGAATATATATATATACTTAAATGATATGCATTATGGAAAGAGCACTGGTCTGAGCTTGGCTCAAACTCATCTGACATTCTTAGCAAAAGGGGGAACAATGCATCCTTGTGTTCTCTAAATACGCATTAATATGAACTACTTCTGTCCCTAGGGCTTCCCAAGAACTGTTTTTTGATATTCTCAGACTCCTATAAATAAATTCAACTATCTAATAAACCCAGCAGCAAGGTTTTCTAAGCTTTCTGACTGCACAGTCACCAAGCCCAACAGGGGACGAATGGCCTACCAGGAATACCAGATTTTAAGTGAGTTCAGTACTGGTGAGAAGTACTGAACAGCTACAGCTGACTGACAGCCAAAGAGTGACCAACAAAAAAAAAATCCTTATTTACCAGCAGTAGTTATAAACCAGATAGAAACAGCACAGTATTTTCACTTTTTTACTGCTCCTTCTTGTTTAATTTTCAGCCCTGGGCTGTTTGTGTTTTTTCTTTCTTTGATTTTTTTTTTTTTTTTTTTTTTGAGAGAGAAAGAGACTTCTTCACTATGAAAGACGTTAAAATCAACACAGGCTATCACACATATAGTCACTAGGATAAAACTGAGTAACTACCCATCCAGGCCAGAGTTCAACAGTCCAGAGGTCTGCTTCCCCATCACCAGATTTTAAACATCAGGATTAAATTAAGCAAAGCTCAGTGACAATTACTGCAGCAGCTTCACTGATGGAATATCAGATACTCAACATTCACAGCAGGAGTGCCAAATGTTGGCATTTTAATTATTCAGCATAGAGAATATATCTACTTCACTGTATTCCATTTAGTGTCAAAATACCAATTTTACCATGAAACAACATGAGAACTATAAGGAAATCAACCATCACCAGGCAAAAAAGTGCAATGATCTAATGTGAAATCAGAAGTAAAACCAATCACTGCAGTGTGGATGTGACTGATTCCAAGCAGCTGGTGTGAGAAAGCAAATAAGGCCAGCAGGCACTGATTGTTGCCATTCAGTTCTCTCTCAGCTTCTGGTGTTGAGCTGGGTTTGTTGAGCAGGACAGAGGACAGGGTTTCTTCCACTGAGTCTTCTACAAATGTTTCAGCAGCTGTAACTGAACAATCAGGCAGCTGGCATTGCCATCCAGCAGTGTCCAGACTTGACATCTCAGGCTTTCCCACTTCAGATGCCA
Source organism: Motacilla alba alba (assembly GCF_015832195.1). Classification (NCBI taxonomy): domain Eukaryota; kingdom Metazoa; phylum Chordata; class Aves; order Passeriformes; family Motacillidae; genus Motacilla; species Motacilla alba. The sequence goes on from NC_052033.1 coordinate 1,537,324, forward strand.
GCACAAGCACTGGAGTCTCTGTTTGTTAACCACTCTTGCTGGTACTTAGCAGCCATAATTCCAGGTTCTGGGCTAAAAGACTGATTTTTGATCCATTAAATGTTTTTCCATTTGAAGCAGTGAAAGTTGCTTTCAACAACAGCAGGAATAGGATGGTTTTTCCTTTGTAAACAAGACCTTTCCAGGAAGCTGTACAGCTGCAGTGCAGCAGCATCTGGAAGAGAAGTGCCTGGGGCAAAGCATACCTGACTTTCAACCCAGAACTCACAATCTCACCGTGCTCCACTGCTCCTGTAGGAATGCTCCTGACCTGTTTGTGCAGGCCACCCATTCACTGAGGGTTCACATCCCAAAATCAGGCAAAAGTAAAAACCACAGTACTGTTCATTGACACAGTCCAACTGGTTCAAGTGAAATTCAGATTCTCAGGGCTTAGAATGACCCCCTCATTTCAAAACAAAGGTAACAACTACCAATGCAGAGATCAGCTAAGAGGTGCATTCTGGAAAAGACCAAAAGGAATCCTGGGATTGTCAGGATGTGAAATGAGGCGGCTGTCTGGCTACAGACATCAATCATTAACTGAGGAATTTCACCTTTCCCCCTTTTAGATTGACCCAGGGAACATGAACAATTTACCCACTGGAGTTAGAGAAAAGAGGTTACCCATTGATCCCTGAAGGGAACTAACCATGTCCCATTTCGGTTTGGGCGTAGGTGCCAATTATCTTGACTCCACGGACCAGGGGCAGCCACTTCTCCTTCTGAGCAGCAGACGTTTGGGTCTCTATGGTTTTGTGAAACATGCTGAAGTGGAGACCCAAAGGTTCAGGAAAATTGCCCAAGCATGTTCTACAGGAGAAAAATAGAGGGATCTGGATCTCAGTCTTACTGTTACCATAAACCTGAAAGGCTTTTCTCCAACTGGAACATAAGATAAAAAATCCCTTGGCCTCATTCAACCTTTTTTTTTTTTTTTGTCCCACAAGCAACCTCCAAATGTGGAGGCATCAGAAGCAATGCTAATGGGGAAAGAAATGTCTCTTCCAGGCATCTTCTTCACCCCATGAATCCTGCTGTTGCTGTGTAACTGGAAAAAATATTATTCTACAAAGGTTCATGAGGAACTTGAAACTAAGGACATGAAAACCAAAATATTTTCTCCTCCATCTCTCAGGCTTTGTGGGAATAAATCCCACTGCTGCTGGTAGCCTATAACTAGGGTATTATTAATTAGAAGAAATATGTATTCAAAATGAAAAGGTTTCTTTGGTGACTGAGTTCTTTTCGGACCAGCTCTGTATTGCCTGCAGCTGCTTCTATCAGTTGTGAGATCTGGAACTCACCTTCAATTAAAACTACCATTACAGTCTAGTGCTGGAGGGAATGAAAAGAAAAATCAGACATTTTGGGAGTGCTTCACCAAAGCAGAAGTTATTTAATGAAAGAAAACTCTAATCATGTAGTAGCCACAATGGCAGGCAAAGTACATTCTCAATTAAAACATATTCCCTTCTGCAGATTGAACAGTTTCTTCATCTTCAATCTACTGTACACAAATGTTTATTCCATCTAATATGGAATAAACTCTAATAAAATCTAAATAAAATAAATCTAAACTCTAAGATAGAGGAGTTAAAAATGAGCCCTTAGCATAAATCCCACAGGGGATGTTTTGCTTGTCCATTAGAGCAGCATTTGTGACTGACATTTTACACCAAGCAGAGAGTAAATAATTGATAATTCAACAGCAGGTCCTGTACAGGCTGTGACAACCAGCCTTAGAGTGAGAGACAAAGCACCACTGAACTGCACGTTGCCTGTTCTAAATGAACAAGACTAAATGAGCCATGGATTTTTCCAGGAGTAAAACTATTGTAATCAAGTAATCTAATGCTGGTGATTAATGTATGAACTGTGCTTTAAGCTGGTGTGGGTGCAGGTACAGTGTCTGAAGTTCCTGGAGTCAAGGCACACAGTTCTTTCACCAAAAATACTCTTGCCTACAGCAGCAGATGTTACCAAAGCTGATGCTTTCAGAGTGACCGAGGGCTTAAAAATGCTGCAAGGACATCAAGTCAGAACTTTTCAACACTCTTGTGGTTTTCTAAGTAGGTCATTCTTTTAGCCCAGGACCTATAGAGCAACAGCAGCACCCTTTTCTTCCTCACTGCCTGCAGCACAATTATTGTGCACCTACTCCCTGGGCCCAAAAAGGACAAATCTGCAGGGAGAAAATGAGTGCTGACCTTGAAACATGAAGTTTCAGGGCTTGGGAACAGCTTGAATGGGTCTTTGCATATTTTCAGCAGTCACTGAAAGAACTTGAGAAAAATGTGCAGCCCATGCTTTGCTGTCAGAAAAAATCAGGTGAGACACTGCCTCTTTGAAGGAAAGATGTTTTCCTCCAGGAAAACATCCCAGAAATCTTCTGAAAGGTCACACCAGCAACTTTCACTGCCTATGAGCAAGTTTATCACAAGTGCCAGATACCTAATGATTACTGTTACCTTCTCTGACAGGAGGAAGACAACAGACATTTTGCAAGTGGGTGCTTTAACACCCCTGTGTCAGAAGGTCATGATGTTTCTGTAGCCCATCATGCAGCATTTTAACAGCTTCTTGCATTAACTAAGCTGAAAATTAAATTACAGCAAAAACTGTTCATCTCTGCATACTCCATGCTGAAGATTTAGGATTTCCTTAATGTGCCTTTTAACAACTTGAACGACAATGAGAGAGAATCCTGTGTTCCTCAAGACACAGGGCAAAGAGAAGAGGTACCAGCTGTGAAGGGAGGAACAACAGGTTTTCTTCCCTACTGTTTCTGTCTCTGAATTCTTACTGCTTTCCATTACAATTTCAACATGCCCAGCACCTGGATTGGCTGTTCTCCAAAGGCTGTAGTAATACTGCAAATACTCTGCTCCATCAAGACTGACGGTGGCAGTGACCATCTGATCAATGCCCAGCTGCTCTGAGCTCAGCCTTGCTACAACAATAATGAGGCTGCAGCTCCAAATCCACTTCTGGGAGAAGGCTGTGTAGTAATATGTGCTTTGGCAATACAGACCTTCCCAGATTTCACAGTAACCAGTGCCACCCACACAGTAAAAGGCACTTATGTGACAGGTGTGTCACTGTCTCAAAGTGCACAGGGGATGACAGAAGCACAGCCTGTGCGTTCAGAGGCTCCAAAGCTACAGGAACAGCTGCAAAGCTGTCCTCAGGCTGCAGAACTGGGTCAGAGAACAGGGGCATTTACTCTACATTAGCCTGTGTACAAACTTTGCTGCTTTAGGCAGTTCTTGAAGTTACTCTTTCAAAGACAAGCACGAAGGGTCATCCCAGGGGAGGAGCAGGAGCTGTGTTTGAGCTGTGCTAACTGGGCTTCAGAGCTAACAACTGCTATGGCAATCAACTCCTGTTCCAACTGTATCAAAGTAAGATCAAGCCAGACTCATTCACTCTGCATTAATTTAGCAGTGGCAAGTAGGGCCCATAGTAGAGTTTTTCCACTTTGATTTGCTCAAAGCTACTCCAGGTCCCAATTTAGAGATGTAAGAACAAATTCCAACAAGGAAAGTGCACACTCATGCAATGCTTATGAACACAGGAATCATTTGGTGACCAGCAGCTCTCAGATCTTCTCTTCTTCCATGACCCAGTTTGTCTCACCCATTTTTCACTTCTTTGTTTAATCCTGTTTTCTTCAATGAAAGTTAATTAAAGTTGAAGGTGAATTAAAACTGAGCAGCTCGCTCTCTTCCAAGAGTGTTGGAGCATTACACCAGAAACATTTCCCATTTTTCATGCTGACTTACATTTTGCTGCAGTTAGACTGTAAAAGAAATCTGAAATATTGGCACTTTCAGGCCGATGGCCTTCAAAGCTGCAGTCACAGCAGCTGCAACTGCAGTGTGGACATAGAAGAATTACTACATGAAAAGCAATTAAGTATATTTAATAGATCCTCTTATGATTTGGAGTCCAACAAAGCCCTTTGGAAACAGGAAGGAGGAGCATTCACTTGGACATGTCACAGCAGCAGCAGCAATTGTTTAAGTATATCTTCAGGGCAGTGAAGGAAGCAGCATTTCTCCTCACCTACTCATAAATCAAGCTATAAAGTTGGTGAGTCATGTGCAAAGCTACCTAGAGATGTTCTAGCACTTTAGGAAAGCTACAGGAAAAAAATTATTCAAAATTGCATGTGTAAATCTGTCCCTGCCTTTTGGGGATAACTGACAAAATTTCTTAAGCTTCCACAAGTAGAAATGTCAATGACAATAAATACAACCGGACGTCTGAATCAGGGATGTCAGTCTATTTCATAAACTTCATTTGAGGCATGTTGCAACACCATATCCATTCAGTTTTCAGGCTGGAAAAATGAATAAGCCCAAACACACTTTCTCCAGGTCAGCTTTTATACTAATGACATCACTTCCAGTTAGCACCAATTAGCATGTTTGGATATGGGACAGAAATAAACATAATTCTGTCAGTTGGGTGCAGTTCACCAAATTTAAAAAATCTTTAACACTCAACAGGTGGGAAAGTGGGGACAGATGTTAAAAAGCAAATGAAATCAAAGGATGAAAAAATAATCCTTTCATTTAATCAATTTTTTAAGCAGCAGCAAGCCCACATCCTCCCTTGCCAGCACCACAGATTATAGTAAAGAAGTCATTTCAGAATATCAGCAGTGTACAGTTCTTAGAGCAAACACACTTCGCCTGTAGGCAAGAAGTTCATGCATTGCTCTTCATTCTGTTACACGTTATTACAGAATAAATATGGCATATAAAATAAATAAAAAATTACAAATACAGTCAGCCTACAGTAACTCCACTTATATTTTGAAATCCAGAATGGTGGTAATTAGATTTTACCTTGGAAAAAAGTAAGCCTTTTTTACTGTTTCCCTTGGTTTTGGACTGTGAATTCTGACTAGTCACACCTGACCATTAAAGCCACATTAGATATGGAGGTACTATTTGGTATCTGTATGAAATATTTATTACACTTTCATTCACTTAAGAATTGCTGACTCCAAAGTAAGTTTATGGAAAGACAAAACAAGAATCTCTCATTTGACTACTTCAGAAAAGTCTGTTTTCATATAATGTTGTCATTAATGCTACAAAAAGACAGAAAATTTGTTAAAATTTTCCATCTGATAGACTGGATAGACTTTGCTAAATTTTCTCTGTAGAAATAAATAAATAAATAAATAAACTTCCTCATCACTTTCAACAAACCTTGTGTAGAAAAAAAAAAGATTAACTTTGGCTGTGCAGCACCTGAATAATCCACTACTGTCACTGAACTTGTTCCCTGTTATCACTGTCCACCAGTGATGATTTTCAAATTATTTACATTACTTCCATCAGAACTTTCATGACACAGGTGAGTGCAGACCAGTTTCTCTGAAAGCAAAACCACAGTGGACAAGTTGACTTCAATTTCCTAGTGCCAAGGGTCATGCCCTGGGGCCCCTGACAGCTTTTCTACAGAACCAGTCAGAGGGGGCTTGTGGTTCATTATTTAATGGGGCAGAGGATATATCCATGGGATTACAACAGATTTCTAGATCTGTGTAACTTCTCTGTTATCAGTTTCTGTTTGATTAAAACAGAAAGAGTTTAACAGAATTAAGGGGAGAAATGCATCAAAATCAGGAACTGAGTTCTAATTTCTTCTGGAAGGAATGAAAACTCAGATGTAAAGACAGTCTTATTTTCATTAACTTGATCCAAAGGTGGTACTATCAGATAAACCAAAGGTCAGGTACAACAAAAAGCCTCTGGGTCAAAGAGAACCTCTGGAGCTTAGAGGAGGGAGCCAGAACAGACAGTGATACACAAGAACTTATAAACTATCTTGGAATAGTTTCAAGTATCTCTGCAATGTGTCTTTATTGGGTCTAAGTGCAAAGTGAAGTAATCAGCTTTTAGAGATTTCATTAGAAGCTGCAAACTCATCAGATCTATCCAGATTCAAAGTAATTCAGTATGATTTTTTTATTCCTTTTAGGAAAAAAAAATTTGACTTCAAGTTCTGTTTTTTAGCTTCTGCACCACACATACAGAACAGTGTATCATTGTTAATGTTGCATTTCTCATAAAAAAAAAAACCCTAAGAAAACACAACATTGAGGAATTCAGGGCTTCATCTGAAATTCAGTGAAGCCAGACTCAAGGGGGCTTTTATACAGGTCTTGTGCTTCCTTTAGACAACAAGCATAGGAAAAAAGCACAACCCTAGCATCTTTGGTGATGACTGAAGTACAAGAAGCAAACTCTGGATTTTTTTAGGTACCTTTTAAACCAGTAGATCTCCTCGGGATCTGCAATTCCATATTCCCTTAGCTTCATCACCATCAAGGAGCTCTTCCTGATGGCTTGCTCATAGCGCTGGCTACGGGACAGGAAGTTCAAATCCTCGTGCTGGAAGTCAGGGTCATTAAGAACTAAGGCCTCTGGGGACAGAACAGAAGAGGAAAACAAGCTCAGTTTCCACAAACCTCAGCAGGGGGTGAGCAACGACCCAGCATTTTGCCTGCTCTACCTCATGGTAGGGGTATAAAAAATTTGTAAATAAAATTAGAGGTTAATGAAATGAGAATGAAATGAAAGCTCTTTGAGAGCTCAACTGCTGGCACTCTCATTCCACACATAAACCCCATGTACAGTTCAAAGCACCCTGGACTTGGCAGGAGAGCAATTCACTGATGTAAGACCAGCAGGCCCCTCAGCAACAGCCCCAGAGGCTCAGGCAGCCTTGTGAACTCTGAACCCCACGCAACTCCAGCAGAAGGGCACAGTCATTATTCCCCCTGTGCCGACTGGAAAACAAGGTGCCCAGAGAGCACAGACTTTCTGTGTCCCCCCTTTGGCAGCGAAGTTACACAACAGCAGCCTCTGACAGCCCCAGCCCAGGGAAGAGCCTGGAAGTCGCTCATTAATCTCTCATAACCACGTCGTGCTGGTTGACAAACAGATGACATTTGTTCTGTTGGGCAAGAGCATGCTAGGAAGGGAAAAGGAGGGGACAGAGCCCATGAGAAATACTCATGGGAAGCCGCCTCTGACCCTCTGGAGGAAGGGGAAACAGAGAAGTAAACGGACACTGCTCTGTCAGGGCCACCCTGTATCCCTTCTGGGGAGGAGGGGGACCAGGGACATACTGCAGCTCCTGTCCCTCTCTAACCCCTTCCTTTACGCTGACCCTCCACCTGCAAACCCTCTCCTCACAGCTTTCTCCTATCCTCGGGGTGTCCCCTCTCCACAAAAGCTCCTCCGCACTCTCTCCCGCCCCACGACACCCTCACGACTTCGTGGTTCCTCACCTCCCCCGAGGCTCCTCACCCCGTTACCCCCGCCCTGTACCCCGCTCTCCCTGGGCCTCCCCCCCACGCAGCCTCTCCCCTTCCCACCCCCGCAGAGTCTCCTCCCGCTCCGAGCCCTCAGCGGGGCTGTCTCTGCCCGTCCCCACGGCCCGGGCCCTCCCTCACCGATCTCCTTGCGGCGGCGGGTGCGCTCAGGGCCGCCGTCTAGGATGTGGGTGAGCCGCTCGGGCTGGAAGGTGGCGGCGGCGCGCTCCCTCCGCAGGTCCGCGTTCACCGACATCGCGGGAGCGGCTCTGCCCGATCTCAATCCCAATCCCAGTCCCGATCCCGATCCCGAGTCCTTCCCGACCCCGCTGCACCGGCCCCGCCCCTCGTGACGTCACTCCCGCGACGGCACGTGGTTCCTGCGCACGTGGGCCGCCGCCGCGCGCGCCCTTCCCGCGGCGGCGATGGCGGAGCGGTGAGCGCGCGTTCCGTCGTGCGGGGAGCGGTGCCTCAAACCGCGCTGCGGGGCGCGGGGAGCAGCGCCGGGAGAGCGCCCGGCACATGCGGCATCGGCATGGAGCAGCTAATTAAATAAACAGCTCGTTATGTGCCGTTAGCGGGCTGCGTTTGTGCACGCGTGAAATATGGTGGTGGGTAGTGCTATGGATCTGCGTGTAAGGGGCTGTGCTTGCGGCTGCGCCTACCATAAATCCCTCTGCAAGGTCCTGCAGTGGAGCTGGCGCATGCATTAGGTAGCGCATGGGGTGGGCGCAGGGTGTGTGGTGATTGGGGTATGGCTTTTACAACCCAAGTGACTCCATACGTTTAAAAGTGCATTAAATGCACGCTGGGCGTCTTGCATCCCTGGCTGATTCACCTTGCTGCACGGTGTCGTTCAGGAGCAAAACCCGAGCGGTACAGGACAGCCTTTGCCCTTCTGGAGGTGCAGAATTGCCGCTGCTTTTTGAATGTTGGGTGCGGCGGGGATGCCCGGAGCTGCAGAGGGCGGGGAGGTGGGTTGGGACCCTGCCAGAGGGGTTTTTCAGCCGCTCTGGGTGTCCACAGCCCGGCATGGGACTGTGGGGCAGCAGGCTGAGAGGGAAGCATGTGCAGGGATGGGGTAAGCCAGGATCGCCCTGGTTTCCCCAGCCTCCCACAGAGTCCTCCGTGGGGCGTTTTGCAAGGTGGCAACACCGTGAGCAATGCATGGGGTGGGAAAGGGGCACCAGGCATTAAAGCCACAGCATGTGTGTCAGCTCAGTGTCCCCTCTGCTGAGTAATCAGTGTTGATGGTCCTTGAATGGCCATCGATGGACCCACCTGTGTGAGTGGCAGGACTCCCTGCCTGGGCTGTTGTGCAGCTCTTGGGGTTCCCCACAGAGAGGCCAAAAAAAAAAAAAAAAAAAAAAGAAAAGCAGTAAATGAAGCATGGAGACATTCCAAACACAGGCAGCATGCAAGGGAGATCAGAAGGAAAATGATGCCAAAAAAAACCACTTCAGGGCACTGCCAGGAGCCGGGCTATGGCATTGGCTGGGCAGGGTTAGAAATTTGCTGAAGCTGCTTTGCATTCCTTCCTTTCTGTGTGCTCTGTGCTGTGGCTTACTTGCCTGTGCCAGTCCTGCTCCACCACAGGCACTCCCAGGAGGTCCCACCTGAGCCTTGCCTTGGAATTAATCCTTCTCACTCCTCGCTGTCTGCTAAACCCTGCCAGACTTCTGATGAAACTAGGCTGGCTTGGATCCAGTTTATTGTTCTCCAGCTGCAGGATCAGATACTGCCAGAACTATTTTATGTTGCAGTAAGAGAACAGGCTTGGGATCATTCCTTAAGTCTCCCTGCATTGTACTCTGTCACCCCAGCAGCTGAGGCTATCCCAGTATCTCAGTCCCTCACACTCTCTGAACTGCTCGGTCACTGTTCTCCCCACTTCCTGAACTTTTCTCAACTCATCCATAGCCTGGGGGAAACCCAGAGGACTGGTGAGCTGCCTGTAGTTCATGCTGGGTTGCGTGGGTCTAGGCAGCTCCTCTTTGTGCCAGGATGCCCTGAGCTTGGCGCATGCAGTGAGCTGCAAATAGGACCTAGCAGGGAAGCAGTGAAGCTCTTGCAGCCCTCTGGATGGAGGAACCTGGGCAGGGAAGGAGTTGAAGGGCAGAATCACTTACAATTTGCATCAGGTACTGGAGAAGCATGGAGTCAGGCCTTTTGCTTTACTGCAGGTCAACCATTGTGTGAGATGCTGCCAAGTGCTGGTGTCTATTACTTCCCATGGGAGATCAACAGCTCGGTCCCCGAGGGGAAGACCCTGAGGACATTTGGCAGGTGAGGAGGGTACCCCGCTCTCCCTGCAGACCAGGCCTTTCCTTCACTGACTGAGCACCCCTTTTGGTTTGTAACTGGATTTCTGCACAGCTGAGCTTCCCAAATTGATCATTCCCAGGTTATGCTGCTATGACCTGGCCCGATCTGAAGCCATTCTCGCCACGCAGCACAACTCAGCACAGTACCAGGTCTGTGTTGACACCAAGTTTGTGGAGCCATTCCAAGCCCAAGTGGGATCTTCCTACATGGTCCTGGGAGAGGCTGAACACAGGGAAGGTAAATGCTCTGGGAACTGGTGCCCTTTGCTGCTCTTCATGGTACATCAGCTCTTTTGGGGCTCCCTGAGTCACTGAGGGCAGCCTGGACCAAGGCTCCTCCTGTGCAGCTGCTCCATTACACGAGCGTGTGATTCAAGGTAGGAGCAGCCTGTCTGTCCCTGCTGACCATGAGAAGAGCCACCCTTATCTTGGTGAAAATCTGGTCCTCTGGCACAGATTTTTTTAGAAACAGGAAGCATTTCAACCACGTTGCTGGGCTTGTGAAACCTATGCTAAAAAGCCTTCTGGCATCACTGCCAGCCACCACACTGACTGTCTTCACCCCCAGTCTGCTGGCAGATTGCAGCAATACCTCATTGCAAGTGACTGGGTTGGTCTTTGCCATCCTTGAAAGGCTCTAATAATACATTATCCCTGCCCTCAGACATGTGAGGAATGCAGGCAGACTCATGCAGGGCACCCTGTTGTCCTTTCCTGGGGTGCCCTGTATTCCAGCTGCTTGGTGCTTTGTGTAGGGAGTTGATCTGAGCTGAGCCACAGGATGGTGAAGCAAATTCTTTGTTATCTTGGCCACACCTGATAAAAAGTATTCACATTCATACCACGGAAATCCTCGGTGGCATGTGGAAAGCCACACTTCACGTGGCCTCTGGAGAATGACCTGCTAAGCCACTGCTGCAAAATGCCTTTAGAAAATTGTTATTTTAGTCATCCCAGTAGGAGGGAGTTGGCCCCATTTTGCAGGGGTGTAAGGGGAGCAGACTGAGATGGTGGCTGTGTTACCAAGGCTATGTCGCCAAGGTTTGGCCCCTTCTGCAGCTCCATGTTGCCATTTGAATGCCAGCAATGAACTGTTGGTTGCAGCCAGCTTTGAGCCTCTTCTAAGCCTTCCTGTCTGCACAGAGGCATTCAGGAATGAGCTCAGACTCATCACTGCTGCTTTTCAGCCAGGGAAAACCAAAATGCATCCAGCCACAAAGCAGACAGATGGCAGGCACTGCCACTGTTCCCCAGTGCAAGGGGAGTGCAGTGTCAGTCACCAGCATTTTGTAGCGATCAGGGCAGAGGGAAAGCACATCACTGAATTAAGCTGCTCTTGCTGCTCACATCAGTGGCAGCATGCAGCCAGTCTGGTCTCCTGAAGTTCTCAGGCTATGATTATTTGCCCAGCTTGAGTCATATGTTGCCTGAGGGAACTCTCTGTCTCCAAGCTGCTCTGTCTGTTTTCCTTTCTCCAGAAACTTCCAGTCCTGTGGTAAAAGCACGAATATTGACCTGCGTGGAAGGGATGAATGTGGCCCTGCTGGAACAAGCCATACAGGAGCAGAGGAAATACTTCAATGAGAGGCAGGAGCAGAAGGAAAGCAGCACATCCTGACAGCAGCTCTGAGACCAGCCACACGCTGGTCCTTGCACTACCATTTGCAACAAATATGTTAAAAGTAAATTAGGAGGTGTGTTTGCTGTGGCAAACAGCAAAGTCACTGAGCAGGGAAACACTTGAAGACTGAGTCAATGTCCATTCCTGCCCCAGGTGTCATGACTGAAAATAGCTCAGGGAAGCAGGTTTGTTGTTTGCTTGAAATGATGGTTAAGGAAAGGGAACACTTGGTTTACACTGGTTCTTTCATAATGCACGACATGAAGAAGTCAGAAGAAGTCTCTGAATCTGGAGTTAAGCAGCTCACCTTTGGCAGATGGGGGAAAAGGGTATTAGCACAAAGTTCATTAGCCCTGCCTGGCTGCAGGCCCATGAGTGCCTGTGTTGGGGTACCCTGACTCAGCTGCCACACAGGAACATTCCTGGCAAAACACTCACCTATCTGGACTGACCAAAGAAACAAGAAGAACAAAGAGTCACTATTTTCAGTAGCACCTGCCTCTTCAGGTAGGAAGAACTGGTATTTAAGGGGAGGATTATTTCCAAGTCTAAAATAAATATTTGCAGTAGCCTGAGTACTTGACTTTCTTCCTTGACACCACTAAGTTTAAGAGACCATAAATCACTATTTTTGAAGTATCTAAGGATTTTGATTGAAATTTTCCTAAATAAAGATGAAAAAAGAAGGCAGCCTTTTATTGATTAAATCCCTCCTTCTTGCCAAGTCAGATATGTTAGGCCGTGCACAAACCCTACAGATGACGTAAGAAAATTCAGTTTTCCTCCTCCTAAGTACTGGGTGTGTATGGAAGTGGCTGGCTTTAAAAAAGTTGCGAGAAACGGAGATGAAATTAGATCAGAGCCACTCTGGTTGAAGAACATGGTGCCAGGCCCACACAGTTGTATTCAACCATTGACAAAAAGACAGAACATTGCTAATGTCAGATGAGAGTCAAATGTTTGTGCAAGGGAAGGAAGACTCCTGTACTGTGGAAATCCCCAAATTTGGAGTGAGCTGTGCCTGTGGTTTGCAGGGGAATGCAGCCATCTCCAGCCTTTTCTGCTTGCACTCAAAGATTTTGAGCTGCTGACTCAGCAATCGGTTAAATGAGCCCTTTTTTTGGGTCACCTAAAAGTTGACGTCTTCCCTGTGGACACAGCTGCAATGTCCATGCCCACCCAGAGACATGGAGCCCCCAAGTCCTCCAGATGAAATTCCCTTTGCCTCTTCCTCTCCTGGTGCCACAATACATAAGATTATTTTAATCTTGTCTTCTGCCAGCTATCAAGTCAATGATTAATTCCCCCTCAAGGACATCTCCCGAAAGGCTGACTGAGCAGCACAGCCCATGTTGGGGAGGTTCAGGAGACAATTGTGCAAGACAAAATAAAAGGAGGAAAAAAAGACAAAAAATAAAAAAAACTCCACAGACAACACAAAAAACCCCTAAAAACCAAAAAAATCCCCACAAAAAAAACCCCAACAAAAAACTAAAACCCTAACCAAAACAAAATAAAACCACAACAAAAAAAACACCAGAAAACACCAAACCCAAAAAAACCCCACACCAAAGCCTCCCCACCCCAAACCAAAACAACAAAAAAGACATTTCTGCTGGGTGTTTGCTCTCAGCATGTCCCAGCAAGCCATAATTATGAACGCAGTTACTCCACCAATGCCCAGCACTGTGCAGATGGAGTGGGAGAGCTTCCCCTGGCCCTGTGCGGTTCGTGCTACTCTTCCTGAGCCCCCAAAGTACATCTTTACATAAATTTTCCTCAATTTTTGGCTGTAGCCAGCACGCTGCTCAACCTGCAGCAGAGCAACCAGCCCTGGGTGGCTCCTGTGAACCTGAAGCTCCCCTGAAGCTCCCTGGACACACCAAGCCCAGCAGGCCGCCCTGTCCGCTCACAGCTGCCACAGGCAGGTCCCTGAGGGCTCCCTCACGGCTGAGGGACCACCAAGGTGGGACCCAGACCCCGGCAGCACCTCAGGGAACACCTGGGGGGCTCAAACGCTTTCCCCACACTCAACTTTTTGTTTCCCGCTTTTTTCCCTCCCCTCAGAGCGCGGTGCCAGCCGCCCCCAGTGCCATCACCAGGCCGAGGCAGCCCCATGGAGGCCATCCAGGCATCGTTCCAGAAGGTGGAGAAGATTGGGGAGGGCACCTATGGCGTGGTGTACAAGGCTCGCAACAAGCGCACGGGGCAGCTGGTGGCCCTCAAGAAGATCCGCCTGGACGCGTGAGTGGGGCAAAGCCCCGGGCCTGCCATGGCGCCAGGCCTGTGCCCAATGTGGTGCGAGAGGCGCAAAAAAGCCTCACATGAGGGGGAAAAAAGGTGTCTCTAGGATTAAAATAATCTTGTGTATTGTGGCACCAGGAAAGGCAGAGCCAAAGGGATTGTTGTCTGGAGGGCTCAGGAACTCTGTGTCTCATGGGCATGGCAGCTGTGTGGGTCCACAGGGAAGACCCCAACTTTTAGGTGACCCAAAAAGGAGCTGATTTAATCCATTGCTAAGCCAGCAGCTCAAAATCTTTGAGTCCAAGTGTTTAGGGCCTGACCTGGCACCACTTGGCCCCGGGTCCGTGGCACAGGGCAGAGGGAAGCAGCTGCCCTGTTGTGAGGTAATATCTCCCTCAGGGCTGTGCTGTGGGGGTCGGGCAGGGTCAGCCTTGGCCCTCCAGGGTGGAACTGAACAGGTAAAAGCTTATTGCTGTTTCCCTGGGTTGGCCCTGAGCTGTGTGCACGCTGAGGGGCCAACATATTGGCTCCTAGTCCACTCCTGCCTGGACTAGGAGCCAATATGCTGGGGCTGCACCCCATGGTGGCCCCTCAGCATGGGAGAGGTGGCTGCCTGAGGGACAAAGAGTTTTCATTTTCTCCCACCTCCAAAAAGAAAGACCTAGGTAATTAATACATTATTGCATCTCTAAATGCACCCTTAGGTGCTTCCAAACAAGCTCTGCCCCAAGGCTTGCATGTCTAGTTCATCCCCTCCCTCTCCTTGCCCCCAACTCCATTTCTCCCTGCCTCACCCCAGCCCACCCCAGCCACTGCTGCACCCCAAACTCAAATGCTCCCTTGGGGTACAGTGGAAGAAGGAAGGGACACAGAGCCCCCTTGGTCTGTGGGATCCCCCTGGGTTATGGGGTGCAGTACAGCCTGTCTCTGCCACAGGGAGTCAGAGGGTGTCCCCAGCACTGCAATCCGAGAAATCTCACTGCTAAAGGAGCTGAAGCACCCAAACATAGTCAGGTAAGATCTGGATGCACCCTCCCCACCAGCTCATCCATGAGCTCCTGCTCCAGGAGCAAGCAGCAAGGGGTTTTTTCTGTCTTTCCCCAACTGCATAGCTGTATATGCAGTTGTATATGCTGTATATTTACAGCAAAATGCAGGACTCCCTTAAACTTCCCTGGCTTTCAGCAATACCTCATGGGTCTGCCACTTCACCAACACACTGCTGCTGCCCCGTACTAGATTCTGCCCTTAAACTGCCCCTCTCTTCTCCAAAGGACCAACAGAGCAGAGGCATGTGTGGGAGGAGGGATGTTTGGGTATTTATAGAGCTTTGGAGCAGATATTGAAGGGAGAGCCTGTACTTCTTTTACAGACTCCTGGATGTCATACACAGCCAGAAGAAGCTCTACATGGTGTTTGAGTATCTGAATCAGGACCTGAAGAAGTACATGGACTCATGCCAAGCTGGAGAGCTTCCTTTAAGCTTGGTCAAGGTACAGCGTGGAAGCAATGCCAACAGGCAGGGCAGACAGCATGTCCCTGCTGCCTTCTGCTTGGCAGAGGCATCTCAGAGCTGCTCAGACTGGGCCTGGAAAAGATTCCTCAGCCTCCCAGATCTCAAACATTTCAGCTGGGAAGCCCTCATGGCACTATTGCTCAGAAATGTTTATTTCCCAGCAGTTTCCAGGCTCTCCAGCCTATCTCAATGCAGAAAAAAGGAGGGCTTTGTTGCTAATTGCCTTTGTAGACAGTAATGGGTAATGGGTGGGTGGAAGAGAAGGACATTACCTGGACCAGAGTCTCTCTGTCCCAGGTGGTGTGGCAGCAGTTTATGTGTATGTCTGAGTAGTGGCCCATAAACCTGATGTTGCACTGTAACAAGGGCTTTATTCTCATTCAGAGCTATAAGAGATCCAAAGTGCGTTGGTTCACACAACCCAGAGTTCAAAGTGTTTTCATCATGGCCTTATCTGAAATCTCTTCTCTCCTCAGAACTACCTTTTCCAGCTGCTGCAGGGTGTGAGCTTCTGCCACTCGCACAGGGTCATCCACAGGGACTTGAAGCCGCAGAACTTGCTCATTAATGAAGCAGGAGCAATCAAGCTGGCTGATTTTGGACTGGCAAGAGCTTTCGGGGTCCCCCTACGCACGTACACTCATGAGGTAGTGTCGAGGCTCCCTGAGTGGGGTACACAATCCACAGTGGGTGAGCAGCAGCAGCAGCAGCACAAGTTGCTCATCCATAACAGAGGCGTAGCCATGCCAGGAATGTGCTCTTAACCTCACCTGCAGCTAAGAGACCTCCATGTCCCCACAAGGTGTGCTGACTGTCTACTGGAGCCAGGCTGCCAGCTGGGCTCCCACCTTCTCTCCACAGGGTACACTTAATTGTTCCAGAGTGTGTTTTTTAAGAATGTTCTGTTAATCCCAACTGTGCAGGCACTAAAGTGTCTGTAAATTCAGTAAGGCCTTAGCATGCTCTGATTTGTACAGTCACTGCATTACAACTGAGAAGGGAGGGTCCCACACCATTGGTTTTATCCAGGGAAACCAGACACAGTTTGCTTGTTGGTTCCTTTCCAGGTGGTGACTCTGTGGTACCGAGCCCCTGAGATACTGCTGGGATGCAGATACTACTCGACCCCTGTGGATATCTGGAGCATCGGCTGCATCTTTGCAGAAATGGTAGGATGGGTTTAAATAATCTCTTTCATGAGCCAGAGGAGGCAGCTGCAGTGGGAAGGAGGGATGAGATACAGAACATCTGGGATGCTGTGTTCCCACCCTGTTCTGGGTTTGCTTTATGGAAAGTCCACCCTAAGGGCTAGCTGGTCCTTATCTCAGAAGGAAATCTACCACCCTGGGGGCCTGGCAGAAGGTTGCAGTTCCAAGTACTTTGGAATATGATGCCTCTCCTTGCTAAAGGGGTAGCTTCAGCCTTATTCCTGCAGCATTTTGCCCTTGGGAGGAGATGACTCTTCCAGATGTCCCCATGGTGGGCTGCAGAGAACAAGCACTCTCGTGGCATGGCAGAATGGATCTCCTAGAGGTCCATACTCCCCTTGGAAGAGCTGTGGTTAGCCCTGCAGTATAATAGCACTTTTCCTTATTCCCAAAGTCGCTGAGCTGCAGAGCAGGCAGGAGGGAGCTAGCCAAGAGTGGGAGCAAGCAGTCAGACACCTGTGATGTTCCCAGCCACTGCCTGGCAGAATCCCTGCATTGCAACTTCCCCGGTCTGTGCAGTTTGCCCCTGCTGGGACAGAGGGCTGCTTGCAGCAGGAAATAGGGCACGCAACTGATGGAAAGGTGGGAACTGACTTTTTCTTTTCTTCCCCCAGATGACCAGGAAGGCCCTGTTTCCAGGGGACTCTGAGATCGATCAGCTCTTCCAGATCTTTCGCACCCTGGGCACTCCCACTGAGGTGACCTGGCCAGGTGTGACCCAGCTCCCTGACTACAAGGGCAGCTTTCCCCGGTGGCCAAGGAAGGAGATGAAGGACATTGTTCCAAACTTAGATCGAGATGGGAGAGACTTACTGACGGTGAGTGAGGGCTCAGAACAGGGCCTGGGGATAGACAGGACGTTTTCAAACTGGGCAAGGAATAGGGATATTTGAGATTTAATTATCTGGAAGTGTAGCTGATCTGGGTTGAATGCTCACCTCTGGCATTGCAGAAGCACCGAATCATGGAATAGGGCTCAGTCTAACTCTGAAGAATAACTGTCATTGCAGGTTCCTCTAGGAACCACTGCATTGGGAGTCAAGGAACTCTTCTTACATAATCCCAAGAGCAATTTCAGTTGTGGGTGACTCCTGGAGCCCAGAGAAGGAAAAAGGCAGGCCCAACATCAGCAACTGGGCCCAGCTGTGTGCAGGTGCAATCAATCACCCAGTTTTTAAAATCCTAAATCTGCTGGGCTTTTCTCTTGGCAGCAATTGCTCCTGTATGATCCCAGCAAGCGCATCTCAGCCAAAGCAGCCCTCAACCACCAGTACTTCCTCTGCAGAAACTCTGGGAGCCCTGAACAGCGACCTGTGCTGCGGAGAGACCGCAGATGAGAGGACATGGCTCTCCCCAAGCTCTTGCACCTCCAGGTAGCACTGCAGATGTGGTCTGGGGCACTTAGCAGGGGCCTGGCTAAAACCCAGGGTCCTGCTTCTCCTGAGGAGCCTGGAAGGGGACAGTCTTGGCATTTAGAGACTTTCAGTCTGTTACTGGGGGAAAGTTTGGGTTACAGCCAGGAGAGCTGTTCTGAAGAGGTCATGTGCAAAAGGTAGGGGTAATTTATCAGCATAAACCACTGAAATGTAGAGAAGAGAGCATTTCTCTGAGGTTTGTCCTTCCACTAGTAAGCGAAGGTGACACACAGTGATTTGTGTCTCCAGCACTGGAGCATCCCCAGGTCTGTTGGTGGCAGTTGCTGGCACTAGGGAAGGTGGACACTTCTCTGCTCAGCCCTTTGCCGCTGTTATCAGCCAGGCTTCTCAGCACTAGACAAGCTGTTTAGTCTGAGCTCTTTAGCAGAGCTGACATCCTGCTCTTTCACAAGCTGAAGAGCACTATCAGGTGTCTTAGTTTGTGCCTTAGCTGCGACCAAGAAGCCAGAAGATCCAGTTAGCATAAAGCAGATCCACTTAGGATGAAGCACTTGCTGTATGTGACTGGAAAGAGAGAGCAGCTAAACCACTGGCTTTCCATCATTATTCCAGATGTAATGCAGTTTCCTTTGCTTTATTGCCTTGGAAATGTTTTTGCTGTTCAAATGTTTGGGGGATTGTCTCTGACTCTTGGTGTGGTGTTGACAACTTAATTTCTTTTTCTTCAGTATAAAATAAATACTTGTCATTTGCTCATAAACTTTGGTGTTCATTGTTTGGCAAAGCCCATCAGGTTGGTAAAGCAGGACAGCCTGGCTGGTCCTTTTTTCCACACAGCCTTTCTCCCTTCCTCATCTCCTGCACTCTTTCTTTTATCCTTTCCAGCCCAAATCCTTGTCAGGTGCAGAGATGTCCTGTTGTGGAATGGTACCAAAAGTGTTAATCCAATTTCTGCTGTGTCTGTGTATTTTAGCAAAGAAACAGGGTATGCAGGAGCTGCTTTCTCATCAAGGACAGAAGGAAGATAAGGGGAAGACATCTGCCTTAGGAATGCAGCTATAGCCAAAACAAGATTATAGAAAAAAACTGAACCTGGGAACACGGGGAAGGTTTTATGGTAATGAACAATTATAATACACACGCAGTGACTGTATATAAACAACGCACTTGTAGTGAATGATGTGCACACCAGGTGGAGCTTATCCCCCCCACTCACCAGGCCTGTGATAACTTCTTAACGCTGCATTGGTGTTAAGAGGTTTTATTGCACCCGCTTTTCGGTGAATTTCGCTGACAGTTACTGGCCACCCAGACAGGAGCTCACCTCTGAGCCTCGACGGATCTGCAGTCGACAGATCTCCAGCCGGCACCGAGGGGTTCTCGGGGAGAACCTCGGCCTCAGACCGTCAGGGGCTCGAGGCAAGATCCCTGGGGTGAGTAAAGGCATCGTTTAAATTGTTTATCGTGGGGTTATTGACCAGGGGTACAAATCCCCTCACAAGGTTACTGGTGAAGGGTTTGAGTCCCCCAACAGGGTTCAAGTCCCTGGGAAAGCTCACCGTCCGGGGCGTCGAGTCCCCCAGGACCACTGGGGCTTCCAGTCCCTCAGGACTAGAGGGCTCCAGTTCCCTCTGAGGGGTTCCCCTGGAGCAGGAAACTTAAAGCACTGTTGTAGCTGGCCGAAGAGAAAAAAAAGGCCAGGCTAGTAACACCGGAGCCAAAATATTGCTGTACCTGCTTTTGTGTTGGAGTTTGCTTAGATACTCTGAATTCTTTTTGGTCTCTGGTGGTGTGTGTGTGAGTGGGTTGTGTGTTGATTTCAGTTTGCCGGCCTGTAAAATCAGCACTGGGACGCCTGTGATATAAAGCTCGTGTAGGAAGAGTGTTGAAACTTAACTGACTGTTGGGGTTTCGAAGTAGTCGGGGGGTGTGTGCTATCGATTATTGATTTGTTTTCTGGGTACGCCGCTGAAATCGCATTTGTGGACGCGAAGCGCCCTCTCGTGCCAGTGCGCGCCGGATTCCCGGCGCGAGTGGGAGCGGGCGGGCGGGCAGGGGCACCCCCAGTTGCAGCTCAGCCGTTCCCCCGCCGTCATCTTGGCTCTGCGAGGAGGAGGAGAAGAGAAGAAACCCAACAGACTCGCAGCACAGCAGCCCTGCCCCGGCCCGGCGGGTTCTCGCCTGCTCTAGCGCCAGCCGCCCGGGCAGCATCACCCGCCCGCTGCAGCCCAGAAACAACCGCGGGCACTCTCCGCGCCCAGGTAATCGTTGTATTCGCTTTCCAGCCGTTGTTATATACTTGTATTACTGAGTATGGGGGCGGTCTGTTCTAAAACTAGAGTGGGAAATGATATCCCGAATTCCCCGTTGAAATGTATATTGAATCGCTGGGAAAAGATAGGGGGAGGCTCGCTACTGAAATCCAAGCTAATCCAATATTGTAACCACTGGTGGCCGCTGTATAAACTGGACAATCAGGCGAAGTGGCCGGAGAACGGCACCTTAGATTATCACACCATGTTACAGCTGAGGCTGTTTTGTAGGAGAGAGGAGAAGTGGAGCGAGATGCCTTACGTAGATCTGTTCTTTACTCTAAGAGACCATCTGGAATTGCAAAGGGGGTGCCTGCCCAGCCTGACAAAGCCTCTCATGTTAGCTTTTGGAAAGGAAGGGGAAAAGGATAGGAGATCGAAGCAATGTTGCTCCTCTTGTAGTATTGGATACCGCTGTTTGAAATGCCACAGCCAATGGGAGGAGGATGATGTAGAAATGATAGAGGCACCAGATGCAGGAGACAGGGGCATAGAGAATTGGGGTGTGCCTGATAAGGGGGAAGCACAAGGAAGGGAGGAGCAGTCAGAGGGGAGGCAAGAGTTAATTTCAAGTCCAGTGGTGGGGGGAACCCGGGGTGAGCAGGAGGTAAGAACACAAGAGGTAGGGGAGCAGGGGATGAGAAAGCAGGAGGTAGGGGAGCAGGGGATGAGAAAGCAGGAGGTAGGGGAGCAGGGGATGAGAAAGCAGGAGGGAGGGGAGCAGGGGGTGAGAAAGCTGGAGGTAGGGGAGCAGGGGGTGAGAAAGCAGGAGGTGGGGGAGCAGGGGGTGAGAAAGCAGGAGGTAGGGGAGCAGGGGGTGAGAAAGCAGGAGGTAGGGGAGCAGGGGGTGAGAAAGCTGGAGGTAGCAGAGCAGGGGGTGAGAAAGCTGGAAGGAGATAAGCAGGAGGCCATAGCTCAGCTCTGGACAGGGGTGGGATCTCACAGGCTGGTAGTGGTGAAGGTACCCTTCTCCCCAGTCGATCTCGAGGCATGGATGAGACTGGCAGGGCCCTACAGAGAAGATCCAGGGAGAGTATCTAGAGTATTTGAAACCATTCTCAAGACCCAGAACCCAGATTGGGGGGTTATACAAGTCCTATTAGATACTCTATTAGACTCCACAGAGAGAGAGATGGTACTCAGGACTGCTAAGAAAGAGGTGGACAGGATAGGTACAGCAGGTGCATTACCAGGAACTGTGGAAGAGCATTTTCCCTCCCAGGACCCCCACTGGGACCCTAACACAAAGGAGGGGAGGGTTTTTCTGGGACAGTATCAACAATGGATATTATTTGGCTTTAGACATGCAATGCCAAAGGCAATCAATTGGTCTAAACTTTATGAGGTGAAACAAGAACCGCATGAGACTCCAACTGCGTTTGTGGAACGCCTAAGGGCAACTGCCAGGAGATACACTAATATTGATCCAGAAAAACCAGAGGAAGCTGTACAGCTGGCTTCCATTTTCATAGGGAACTCAGCACCGGATATTAGAAAGAAGTTACAAAAGCTGGAGGGAGCAGAGTCTCGTGACCTGGGAGAACTATTACAAGTGGCCTGGATAGCTTTTAATAATAGGGGAGAAGAGGAAGAAAACAAGATCCGGGAGAGAGAAAAGGAGAAGGAGCAGAAAGAAAAGAGACGCCAAATTGAGTGGGAGGAGAGAAAAAAGAAATGGGAAATGGAAAGGGAGGAGAGAGAAAAGAAACGGGAGGTGCAAAAGAAAAAAAGGGAAAGATGTAGGGATGCAATGCTCAGCGCAGCCCTGCAAAGGGCGCTGTTTAACCGCAGGACGGAGAGGGGCTCTGCCCGCGGAGCGCTGCAGCCGAACCAGTGCGCGTATTGTAGGGGACTGGGGCACTGGAAACGGGAATGCCCCAAGAACCTGAAAGGGGCCAAGCTCAGCGAGCTAACCCTCCATCAGGAATGACGGGAACCGCGAGTGAGAGCCCCAGCCTAGCCCCTGGTTACAGCAGAGCTGGGGGAAAGAGAAAATTGACTTTCTAATCGTTTATTATATTATATAAACTATATATGTTGACTTATATATATATATATATATATATATATATATATATATATATATATATATTTCTAATAGTTTATTATATTATATAAAATAGTTTATTATATTATAAATACTTATTCAGTATTAAATACAACTCACAGAAAATTAAACCATGAAACTGTAAATGTTGTTGGTGCAACAGGGAAAGAGGAAAAACAAACATTCTCCCTATTAACTTTAAATTTGGCAAATGGTGGATAACACACCAAATTTTATATATGCTTGAATGTCCAGTTCCTCTGTTAGGAAGAAACCTGATAAGTAAATTGGAGGCACAGATTTTGTTTAAACATGGAGAAATGCAATTATTGGTGCCTGAGACTAAAGCCATCAAGGCAAGGACTTTTATGTCACAGGGAACACTGGAACCAGACAATTCTGGAGAAATACAAGAAATAACAGAAAATGCAGTAAAACACTCTTGACTTGGACCAGTGGAACTCCAGGCCATTCCCAACAAGTTCAGCCTGTGTTACCCTAAAACCTGGATGAAAAGCAGTAAAGCAGAAAAAACATCCTTTAAAGTTAGTATCTAGGAGGGGAATCAAGAGTCTAATAGAAAATTTAAGTGAATTTGGATTACTGATAGAATGTAAGTCAGAACACTCCCATTTTGCCAGTTAAAAAGCCTGGGATGAATAAGTACAGGTTGGTACAGGACCTATGAGCAATTAATGAAATATTTCAGGATATCCACCCTGTTCTAGCCAATCCCTTTGCCATGTTAACATCCCTTACAGAATATCACCAATGGTTTACAGTGATAGGTTTGATGGATGCCTTCTTTTGCATACCTCTTGATAAGCAAAGCCAGGGCATTTTTGCCTTTAAATGGGGAAAAAACTCAAACTGGTGGGAACACTCATCTTACCTGGATTGTGTTACCACAAAAATTTAGAAATAGCCCAACTTTTTTTGGGAACCAACTGGCAAAAGAATTAGAGACCTCGAAAAAGGAGAACCCTGAAGGGTTGGTCCTGCAGTATGTTGATGATACCTTACTAACGACAAGTGCATGGAATTGACTATTCTAAATATTCTAGGCCAAGGAGGTTACAAAGTGTTTTGGGAAAAAGCTCAAATCATGAGGCAGTAAGTTACCTACCTAGGGCTTGAAATAATACCAGGACAGTGGAAATTGAGAATGGACAGAAAAGAAGCCATCTGCCAAGTACTCCAACCTGCAATTGCCTGAGATTTAACAGCATTGCTGGCTATGGCTGGATGGTGAGGATTGTGGGCCTGAGGGTGAACACACGTTCTGTGACCTAAAGATGGCCCTGATGTCTTCAGCTGCCTCAGGACTTCCAGACTTAACAAAGCCCTTTGACCTTTTTGGGCAGGAATGACAGCACCTCATCCTCACAGTTCTGGCTCAGAAGATGTGATACTTCGAGAGGCCTGTGGGATGCTTTTCGAAATAACTGGACAAGGTCAGCCAGGGATGGCCCTGATGCCTGTGAGCTGTGGCAGCGACCGTTCTCATCCAAGAGGCCAGGATATTTACTTTGGGACAAAAGATAGTAGTGCACACTTCACACACCATAACCACTGTGTTTTGCCAAAAAGGGGGGCACTGGCTTTCCCCAAGCCGTATGCTGAAATATCAGACTGTTCTAGTGGAGCAAGAAGATGTGGAGTTGAAAGTAACCACAGTGGTAAATACAGCCCAAGTCCTGAACATCCTGATGCAAGAAGAGCAGCTGACCCTCCATCACCTACACACTGTTGAGCAAGTTTGTGTAAGCTGACCAGACCTACAAGATGCACCAACTGAAGATCCAGAGT
The DNA here is from genome assembly GCF_015832195.1 of Motacilla alba alba. Classification (NCBI taxonomy): domain Eukaryota; kingdom Metazoa; phylum Chordata; class Aves; order Passeriformes; family Motacillidae; genus Motacilla; species Motacilla alba. Next base: position 1,561,159 of record NC_052033.1, read on the forward strand.
TCTTTACAGAAGGAGGTGGCTTGGGGCAAGATGGAAAATAAAAAACTGGCTATGCCATGGTAACACCAGCCAAGGTAACAGAAGCCGCACCACTGCCCACGGACACCTCAGCACAACAGGCAGAGGTCAGTGCTGTGAAGAGCCCTGGAATTGGCAGCAGGAGGAAGAATATGGACTGACTTGAAAAATGCTTTTAGAGTTGTTCATGCCCATGGAACCATATGGAAGAGGTCTATTAACAGCACAGGGATCTCTGATCAATAAACACAAGAAATATTGTCCTTCCCTGATGCCACTCAGTTGCCCAGAGAAGTATCCGTACTACACTGCGGGGCACACCAGCATGGGGAGTCCCAAATTCTTGCAGGAAACAAGCTTGCAGATAAATCTGTGCAAGAGGTTGCACAATAAGGCATCCTGGCATTAATACCTGAGAAAGCTGTTTCACTCCCAGAAGTTAGCCCTGGGTATAGTCAGGCAGATTTAAAATTAGCTACTTACCTAAAAGCCCAGAATAGAGAGGGTGGATGGTTGGTGACTCCCACCAACCATATTATAGTCCCACCCCAAGTGATGTTGCAAATTGTCAAGGAGAAATACCAGCAAACCCACTGGGGAATCGTGCTATGGTGACTGGTCCAAGGACTGATACCAGTGTCCCTATGACAAAAAGTGTCAAGTCTGTTACAGAGAAATGCCTGATATGTCTTAAAAATAATCCTTTGAATTCAAAAGGACTGCCTCCATGGATCACTAATAGAGGAAACACCCCCAGGGATTACTGGCAAATTGTTTTTCCTGAGCTACCACACCAGCAATGATATTGGTATCTCCTGGTATTATTTATTGGACACCTTTTCAGGTGGCCAGATTTTTTTCCCCTGCTGCACCAACAAGGCCAGGAAAGTGAGATCATACCCTAGTTAGGAGTTCCTACTGGGATGTCATCTGATAGGGGTCCCCATTTTATATCTGAAGTGTTACAGCAACCTGGTAAGCAGTTGGGTATCAGTTGGGATTTACATACTCCATGGGGCCTGCAATGTGCAGAAGGGTTGAGTGAATGAATCAGACTTTAAAGAGTCAGGAAGCTTTCTTAAAATGGCCACAGGTGTTATTACCAGGCTTGCTATGAGATAGAGTACAGCCCCAAACTAACCCGAAGGTGAGCCTGTATGAATTGATGTTTGGGAGATCATATTCTGCTGCAACTTTCTCTGGATCTAAGGAACAAATTGGAAAATAGAACAATATTTAATTTTATTAGGGAAACCCTTGAATGAACAAAAATGGTTTGTCATTCTCTCAGAACCTCTTACCCTAGACACCCCAGTTCACTCATTTCAGCCTGGGGATCACATACACATCCAGATCTGGAAACCTGAGCCACTTCAGGAGCAGTGGAAAGGACCTTCTCTGGTTCTGTTGACTACAAGACCAGCTGTGAAAGTGAAAGGAATTAACTCCTGGGTACATTGCTCCCAAATTAAGAGGACTCCTGACTCAGACTGAATTGTGGAAAACACCGGACCCTTGCAGCTGAAAATGTTGAAGACATCTGTAAAGGAGGAGAAAAATGTAGAGACTAATATTTATGGAAATTATTTCATCTTTAGGTGGAGATAAAAGAATCTGAAATGATTTTTAAATGATTTTTAAATTATTTTAAATTTTAGAAGAATTTTTAAAAATAATTTTAAATTATTATAATTTTTTTTCTGAAGAAAATTTGAAGAAAATTTAATATTGAAAAAAAAAATTAGTTTGAAAGAAAATGAAGAAGAAAATTTAATATTGACTTGAATCCAAGGGTTTGGTAAGATGCACAATCTGTCCAGCATTACAGCCTGCCTCCCTATCCCCAGTTCAGCAGAGGAACCTATTTCTTGGGGAATTATACCTTCAAATCTGTCAATGGTGATTCAGTATGATAATCTGACATTACAAAACAGAACGCCCTTAGATCTGTTGCTGGCCAAAGAACATGGGGGTTGTGGGTATTTAAACTTGGATAGAGAACGTTGTTATGTACACATCCCAGATGTAACAGAAGATCTCCAGAGACCACAAAATGTGGGCAGTTGCTGAGGATAGCAAAGCTATCCTGAAACTAATTGGTTCAATAAAATTCTTCAAGGAATAGTGTGATGATCCCTGAAAGGAGGGCTGGCTGGAATACTGGAAACCATCATAACTGTTATTGTAGTTGTATTAATTGTCAGCACTGCTAATTGTTGTGTTTGTAAAATGATCACTCATATCAGGGGCACTTCTGGGAATATAGGTGACTATAGATAGAAATCGAGTTGGAAGTTATCAAATGGCCTTGAGAAATTTGAGATGTTTCAAAGTGGGGAATTGATACCAAAAGGGTTAATCCAATTTCTGTTGTGTCCTTGTACTTTTAGCAAAAAGAAACGAGGTGTGGAGGAGCTGCTTTCTCAGCATGGACCTATTGAATTCCTAAAACATCTGGCTTAGGAATGCAGCTACAGCCAAAACAAGGCTATAAAAATCCCTGAACCTGGGAGCATGGGGAGGGTTTTATGGTAATGGGCACTTATAATATGCATGTGGTGATTGTACATACACAATGCACTTGTAGAGAATTGTGTGCACATTAGGTGGAGCTTATCTTGTAATAAATGATGCCTCTTCTTAACACTACATTGGTGTTAAGGAGTTTTATTTTGTTCAGTTTTTGGTGAATTTGAGTGACAGAACAAAGGGCTGGTGGTTCTGCAGCCCAATGATGTCTCAGTGTGGGGCTGCTTTCCATTTGAAGTTGCCACACACTATTTCAGAGTTATGTTCTACTTATTTAAATACTTAAAAGTCACATCTAATTTATGGAAGCCAAACTTCTGCACTCCTGTTTTTCATGCAGGTGCACACATGCGCTCTCCTAGTAACTGCAATCAAAAAAAATCAATTTCAGCACAACCTGACAGCTGTGCTCTTGCATCTCATGGCCTCTGTGGGGTGACAGCCAGCTTGGAGGCACGTTTCTGTGGATGAATCCATAGAAAGATGGATGAATTCTGCTGTGGGAATCATTTCCCTGCCTTTGCATACATGTTGTAAAGACAATGCTGCGCTGTTTGCTCTATGCAAACAATGCTTATGTTGTACCAGACAAACTGTTTGCAGAAGAGCTTCCTTTTTGTTTTTAAAAGATTTGCAGTGAAAATAAATACCAAGGACATTCATCCAGTCCAGAAACATAAATAAAACACTAGAGCAAACCTAGACCAAAAATTGAAGCAACTGATTTATCTTTATACATTTCTTACCAACTCCAGTGCCAGCAATGGGAACAGCAGCTGTGTTGAAATAACTGCTCTGGGAAAGCCACAGTGCAGCACCATCACCGTGTGCCTGGGAAGGGAGGAAGAGTCCTACCTGGCTCCTCCCGAGCGACTCACAAGCCTGCCAGACAGCAAGGCTCTGGGGAAAGCCCCGTGGCTGAGTGGTGCTTCCTATGGACACATCAGGGCATGACATGAGCTACTTTCTGCAGATAAGGGGCACTTGGCAGCAAACAAAAGGATTTTTAGTGAGTGTTTTTCAGACTAGACTAAACTGCTCGGCCACCTAATCATCTCTTAATAACTTCACCCAACCCCAGGTAAATCCCTCCTGCCAAGCACTTAGGGAGCACTTTGTCCAAAATGATTACATGCCTGCCTAATTACCAGAACTCCCCCAAACCATTAATCACCTCAGAGCAGGGTGACGATAGCTGGCAGCAAACTCACCTGCTGGGCACCTGATTGATGCTCCTGCTTCAGCCGGCCGAGGCGAGCAGAGCCAAGGCCCAGAGAGGCTGCTCCCAAGAGCTGGGACCCGAGGATTCCTGGGAGCTGCTCCAGAGCTCCTGGGTTGTGCTGAGACAGGATCCTCACCTGGCCATGCTCCTGTGTTTCAGGAGAGTTCCTCCTGGCCCATGACAGGCCAGCTCCAGGGCCTGCTGCTGATCCAGAGCAGCAGTATTCTACCAAAGGAAAGAGGCTGCGAGTGGATGCTCCAGGCTGTGTGCAATGGTTTTCCCTATTGTAAACCAACAAATTGCCCAGCATTGATCATGGCAGCTGAGAGGGCCACAAACAGCAGCTGTAGGCCTGACAATGACCAGAGACCCTGCAGAGCCTGGGACAGAGCCTGGGCAGATCTCAGACCGGAAACTTGCTGTTACAGATTACTAATGCTGGGTAATACCTACCACTAGGATGGTCATGGGAGCTGAGTGTGCTGAGCCTGCCAGATTGGGAACAGTTTCTTCCTGGAGCCCAGACTTCAAATTTGAGCTAGGCTATATGGAAAGAGAGGCTATTTTGCTGGTCTGGTGGGTGAAGGAGGGGGAGAAAACCTCTACTTTCATTGATTATTTAGGATATGTTGGAGTTCCTGAATAGCATCAGCTAAAAAAGCCCTTGGGAGAGGGGAAGGAGTAGCTGATATGAGTAGAAAATAATTTTCTCATCCCATCAACCCAGGGGATGTTCCACAACAGGGTAGATAGTAGGGAAGAATATTTGAGATATGAGAATTGCTTGTTTCAGGGAGGACTGAGTGATGGAAGTTACACAGAGGAGTAACATGGAGGAGTCTTCTTTTAGATCACCTAAAGAAATAGCAAGTGTGGATTTTCCAGTACTGTTTGGTGGGACTGAACCCCTTTGGTGTCCAAATGACCAGGAAGCAAAGTCTTGTTGATTTTCAGTTTTAAAGACAAATATAACAAAAATCTTTAAAAATACAGACTCATAGGCAGGACACTCTAGGGAGTTCAGTGCTGGGAGATCAGGGAGAGCAAGAGTCTACAAAACCTGTGTGGATTGGGCAGCAGGGCATGGGATTGCATGGGGGCTGTGCCTTCACCAACCACCTGCAGAGACAACACAGCCACAGACACTCACTTGCTATATTTATTGCATGCAGAATCACCCAACTGGAAAACACTCTGGGTCTCCCCCCTTTCTGGGCATAGCCACGTTTAACCTACTGCCCGTGGAGTTCTCACAATCAACCCCTCTCTGGGCTGATCCAGGAACAGCACCTGGGGACTGTGGGGACCCCTCCGTGGCAGGCCCATGACCACGTTTTCTTCCTCGCATGGCCGAGCTGTGTTGGGAGGCAGGTAGCTAAGAGAGAAGAGTAGGCAGCCCTAAATGCTAGATGCTCCATTCCTGTGAGCCTGCTGCCTCCACAGGGAGAGGTGTTCTGAAGGGATGAACTCCTGAAGGAACCAACCCCAGTAAGTGCCGTGGTCCGTTCAATGCCTGAACCGCGAGAGCCTGGGGGAACGGCTTGCCTGGTGGTACCGCTGATACCCCTCCGACGCGGCCGGGAGCAGCAGCAGGTGGCTCAGAGAATCCTTCTGGCAGAGCGCCATGGCCTCCTTGTAATTTATCTTCTCTTTAGTGACAGGGTCAACAAGATCTTTTTCATAGTTGGACTCATCTTGGAGCCTATTGGCCAGGTTGCTCGTTATCATCCCCGTCTGGACAGCTTCCAGCACAGGGATCCGACCAGTTTTCTTGGGATCGATGAGCCCTCCAGTTAGATGCTGGACTTGCAGGTAGGGGAAAGCACTGTCCTTGGTCATCCAACCCTTCTGAACTGCTTCCCCCACAGACAGCCTTCGCTTGGTCACTGGGTCCTCAATGCCTGTGAAAGCTTTCTGGGCATTGAGGAGTCTCTGCATGTAGGTCCTGTCAATCAGCCCCCTCTCAATCGCCTTATGGACCGAGAACCGGTCCCTGGAAATGAGGTCTATGATGCCCCCCGTGGCAGCCTGGGCTTCCAGGAGCTTCTGAGCTGTCATGGGATCGAGCAGCTTCTTCGCAACAGCAGTTTTGATGTTGTACTTGGTGTTGGTGGTGGTGTCGTACACCCCGGCGATGGGGGATGTGTCATCACATATGCCCTTCTGTGAGGCTGGGGGGAAGAATGTTTGGGTTTGGTGGGTGGTGGGTGATGTGAGTGGGGATTTGGAGATGATGGAGCCAATTGAGAGGGATGAAGGAGGCTTGGTTTCCCCAGCTACCAGCAAGGCAAATTCAGAGATGGGAATCTTGCCATCCCGGTACAGCTGGTACTCCTCTTTTGTGATCCTCCTCAGCCTTAGAGCATCATCGATGGAATACTGCTTCCCACTTTTCTTGTCAAGGAGAAGTGAGATCTCCCCATTTGGGCCCAAGGTGGTGACTTCTTCCCAGTCACACTCCAGCTCTTGCAGCTGGATGTACTGGCCTCTGTCTATGATCCCTCGCTTATAGGCTTCGTAAGGAGACATGTCCTTCCCTGTGTCAGGGTCCAAGATAGAGATCTTGGTGGAGAGGTTTGTCTCTCTCATCTGGGTCTCATGATTGATTTCTTCACGGTTGACCTTTGACTGGAGATCCCGAATGAACCTCTCCTTGTTGTAGATCTGGTCCTTCTCCCTAAGGATGTCTGCCTCCAGCAGGGAAACCTCATGTTCCAGCTGCTTCTTCTTCTGCCTGTCATTCTCAGTCCGTTGGCTGAGCAGTTTGGATTCCTCCCGAAGGAAGAGAACTTTCTGCTGCTTCTGCCTCTCCAGCTCCCGCAGTTCACTCTCCAAGTTGGCTCTCTCCTGGATGGCCAGGTTCCTGGCTTTCTGCAGCTCCGTCTCTTCACGAGCCCATGTCCTCTTCATGCCTTCAGCTCTCTCAATCTTCTCCCGGAGCCGCCGTACCTCTTCTTCTACCTTTTGCTTGGCTCCCCTCTCCCTGCTCAGCAGCTCCCAGATGCGTGCACGTTCACTCTCCAAAGCTCTGTCCTTTTCCACTCGAATCACCTCCTTGTAGATGGTCTTCTCCTGGGATTTTGTTTTCTGCAGGACATCAACTTGCACCTGCAGGTTCTTGCATTCTCTCTGCAAGTTCAGCACTTCCATCTTCTCCCGGTCCAGCTCCAAGCGCAGGTTGCTGGCAGATTGTTCCAGAACAGGATCCTTCTCCAGCTTGACCACTTCTTCCATAATGATTTTTTCTTGCACTGGGGCTGGGCTCTCCTCCAGCTCCTTTATTCTCAGTGTAATTTGTCTCATCTCCTTCTCCAGTGCAAGCCTCTTGCTTCGATCCTCCTGAAAGTTAAGCAACTTCTCTTGCTCTTCCACCAGCACACGAACCTGCTGCACCTCGCGTTCCAGGCGACGCCTGTTGCTCACCTCCTCATCCAGACTGCGTCTCAGCCTGCTGTGCTCATCTCGGAGCTTTGGATCCTTTTGGGTCAGTATCACCTCTTGAACAACCACTTTCTCCTCTGGCTTCCGCCTCTCCAGCAGCATGTATTTGTTCTGCAGGTCATAGATGGCATCCTCTGCAGCTCTCCTCTTCTGGGACATGTTACGCACCTCCTGACGCAGGCGATCGGCTTCTTTTTCCAAGAGTGGATCATTCTCATATCGGATGACTTCCTTGTTGACCAGCTTGGTTTCCACCTTGGATCTCTCCCTCCTCCATTCATCCCTTTCTCCCTGCAGCCTAATGAGCTGCTCCTGGGTCCTGCCATTGGTGTTCACAAGTTCATTGAGCTGCTCTTTCAGCCTGTCAATTTCTCTGAGAATCTCTGGACTCTTTTCATGTTTCACCACCTCCTCTATGACCTCCTTAAACTCCACCTCTGGTTTTTGTGACCTGAGGACTTTGAGCTCTGCTAAGGCCTCTTCCACTTCACTGTCAATCTTTGTTCTTTTCAGAGTGACTTCCTGCAGTTCCCTTTTCAGGTGTGCAATCTGCCGCTCTGTTTCAGGGTCCACCAGGAAGATCTCGTTGACCCTCTCTTTTACCTCTATCCTGGGCTTTTGCTTCTCTGCGATGCTGTACTGGGTCTGCAGCTCTCCCAGCTCACCTGTCAGCATCAAGTTTTTGCTCCTCTCTTCTTCAATCAGAGCTTTCAGCTTGGAAGTCTCTTTCAATAACTCTGGGTCCTGCTCTACCTGTTTCACCTCCTTAACAATAATTTTGGGTTCTGCTGTTTCAATCAGTCTTTCCACCTCCTCAATCTTATTCTTCACTTTCACTATCGCTTCTTCTGCAGACTTCCTTTTGAAGGATTCCTCATCAATTTGTAACTGCAGGGTCCTAACAGATTTCAGCATTTCTGGGTTTTTCTCCAGTTTGATGAGCTCCTTCACCACCACTTTCTCTCGGATGTTGGGCTGCTTTCGCTCCAGCATGTGTAGCTCCCTCTTAAGCTGCTCAAGTTCAGAAGCAGCAGCCAAGCTTTCCTCCTGGAGATGCTTGATCTCCTGACGAAGACTGGCTGCTTGGCCATCCAGGCTTGGATCCTTCTCAATTTTTGTGATCTCTTTGGTGAGGAGCTGTGCAGGAGCGACCTTCTTCTCGCTCTCCATCTGGGCAAGCTTATGGCTCATCACATCAATGTCTTCTTGCAGGCTCTGCCTCTTTCTGCCTTCCTGTTCAATTTGCTGTACCATCCTAGACAGGTTACTCTCCACCTGTGGGTCTCTGTAGTATTCAATCACCTCTTTTTCTTCCACTCTTTCAATGGGCTTCTGAGTTTTCAACATCAGCAGCTTGTTTCTGTGTTCCTCCAGGTCCTCTTCAATCCTGGCCACTTTCCTCCTTTCCTCCTCCAGCTGCGATTTCAACCCCTCAGACTCCCTGCTTGTTGTGGCTTTGTTTTCAGCCTTCTGGGATTGCTCATGAACAGCTTCAATGGTCTCATGCACTTCCTTCTGCAAAGTAAAAAATAAAAAATAATTTTAAAAAAAAGGCAGGCAAACCAAGACACTCTTTTAAGGTGACTCAAAGCAACTGGGTGGTGTGGGAAATGAATTTGTAGGAATTGGGTCTTCCCCTTCAGATGGAGGTGCTGCAGCAGCCCACAGAGGTGCTTTGTGCTGCCTTCCTGTATCTGCAGCCGAGGGAGACCATCACAGCCAGTGTCCAGCTTATCTCTCGTGCTTCCTGAACCCACTAAAAGTCACCCGGTCCTGAGACCTTTCCTACAGGTGATTCAAACCTTAGAAAGGTGTAAAAATCCTATTGCTTTGAAGTGTTTGCTTTTTAGTGTTTCCACTAAATTCCAGCCACACCCACAAACAAATCTGAAATTTTCAACCTGTGAGCATTGATTAGCTATGGCTAGGAGAACTGGACTTAAAAGCCCTAATCTTTTTTTTTCCAAGCATAAACTACAGCTTCAGTAAGGAGCTGAGGGCTGCCAGAGGTGATGGGAGTCACAACCCAAGATCAGTGTCAGTGAAACTGTGGTTTCTTGTAGTCTTTTGCTCAGAGGGGCTTCCATTCCTGTCCTTCCTCACACCTGGATGTGGAGACTCAGGAAGGGGTGGGGGAGCCCCGGGCTGAGCAGATTTGAACCCCAGTCTAGGGTACCCCAATCTTGCAGTGAGCTCTAAGCTGGTACCTTCTCCACGATCTTCTTGGCAAACTCCAGCCGGCTGAGCTGCTGTTTATTTTCTGCTGCCAGCTCCATGTAGAGCTTGATGACATCATTTTCCTGCAAAAGAAAGAGTGGTGAGAGCCTTGTGCCCTCACCCAGACACAGCTCTGTTGCGTGGCAGACTCTGCCACACCTTCTTTCACCTGGACCACTTTTGTGTATGTCACAGTTCTAGAGATTGGTGTCTTCCCATCTGACTCTTTAGAGAGACACAGAGTCTAAGGACTCCTGCAGGAGATCCTGTCCCTGTTATTTGAATGCCTGTTAGATGCCTGCAGGCCTACAAGGGCCCAGTCTTCCAAATTCACAGACTGAGAGCAGCTGGCAAAAGCCTCAAGGTGACGCAGGAGAACTGAGGTATAACTGAGAAGAGCATAGAGGAGCTCTGGCTTCTTCCTCTCCTCACACATCTGCCCTATAAGTTTTATCTTCATACACAATGTGGTGAGGAGGCAACATCAGCAATCTCAACAGGCACAGCCCTAATTCAGGATCTCACATGCTGCTTTGCCCCAGGGACAAAGGGATCCCTGAGGACTCTGACTCTGGGATTAGGACCATAATCAGTGGTGGCTGTAAGAGTGGATTAAGGCCTTGCAGAGGACATTGGAGCATGGTTAATGAGCTGGACAATGGTTTCTGTGTCTTCATCTTAACATTTTACCTGGGCCTGGATGCTTTCCTGCAGGGGGGTCACTCGCAGCCTCTTTGCAGCAGAGTCGGTCAGGGAAGGGTCCAGAGAAGAGCTGTATTTGCCTGCTTCTAGCTCATAGTCCTGTTCAGAGCAGACACACAAGAATCAGGTGGGATCTCTTGGCAGAAATGCTAAGGGAGTGACAAATAGGAGAACCCATCCTTACATTGAGCGTGGACTGCACGTTCTGGGACAGCCTGATCAGGGCGTTCTTCTCAGGCTCCTTGCTCTGGATCTCCTCCACCAGCCTCTGCAGGAGACACACGTGGTGTTAAGGACACACTGAAATCCAGCTGCCCAGTAATACTCTTGCAGCCTAGAAAATCAGCTCAGCTGAGGGAATGGTGGCAACAGGAAGACATTTAGGAAGAGTCTCCGGGGTTTTGGGGTATCTCAGCTGTGTTATAACTTGCCTAGGACTTCCCACACTGATTTATCACAAATAAGATAAATAACAGCCAACACAGAGACCTCCACAACTCATTGTCTGAGCTAGTGAGCTTAGAGTCTGCTCAAGGAGAGAAAAATGAAGGACTTGGATGCAACATCTCAGCCTAAGGTACAATATTTCAGGATCTGAAAGTGTCCTCTCCTTGGAGAAGACTTCAAACTGGCAGTGACTGGCTCAGATGAGGACACCAGCACTGTAGATAAACCCAGTAAGATAAAATACACCAGGTAACACCATCTGTGGGCTGCAATCCTTCTCTAGTTCATTCACTGTGGTGGGGGAGCACAGTGAGGACAGCCTAGGAGCTGGCTGGTACTATTTTGCATGTGCTGTTCACAAGCAAATTGTCCCATCCCTGTAAATTTACAGGCTGTTCTTGCCCTGGAACACACCTTCTGTGCCTGCAGCTTGTAATTGATCTGGCTTGGCCCATCAGTGGTCTTCACTTGGTGCTTGGGTAGGTTGTTCATCCAGAACATCAGGTTCTCATTGGAGTTTTGGAACTGCTGGTAAGTGAGGCTGATGTTCCTGAGGGTCTTCTCTCTGCACAGCACAAAAGTGGACAGGAACGTTAAGGGAAAGGGCAAAGAGTCATGTGCAAGTTCCTAGAGAGGAAGGTGAAAGGTGAAAATATCACCACAACAAACACCAAGATAACAAAACCAAGGAGGTGAGAGATGATGCCTGAGTGGGGAGCACAACTCTGGAAGCTCAAAGCCTGTGCCGTGAATAGGAAGGTGGCAACTACACAGAAGGACACACCACCTCCTCAGTATGACAGGACTGGGGTCAGGATCAGGGTCCTGCAATGAAGAACATACTCAGGGCTCTGACCCTGCCCCAGGAGCAGAGATGCCCCCGCGGGTGCTCACCGCTGATCCAGCTGGTCGGCCACGGCGTGGTAGCGATCGTTGAGGAGCTGCACCTCCCGCTTCTGCCGGGGCAGGTCGGGGCAGTACTCCTGGAAGTTGTTCTGCACAGCACTGCAGCTGTGCTCAGCATCCTTGAGCCCCCGGTTCAGCCTCAGCACACAGTCCTCCTGAGCCACCAGGTCCCGCCTCATCTTCTGCAGGGAAGAAAAAAAGACACCTTGTGTTTGCATCAGTCAGAGCACCACCCAAACACCCTCCTTGATGTGTCACTGACTGGGCAGCACTGGGGGCTGGCCAGGCTCTCTGAGTGTCCCACGAGGTGGAAGAGTGGAGCAGTGAGGCTTATTCACCAGGGAAGCTGGGGAGCAAGGTGGCTTGGACACTGCACTGAGAAGTTTTGGGGAAGGCAAAACATCAGGTCACTGTGGGGACAAGGAGATTGGGAGCAGGAAAGATTAGGGAGAGGTGTGAGGCAGAGCAACAGGGATTGGATGCTAAGGGGGTCAGGATGTATTTTAGGGACTGCAAAGGGAGGGATAGAGGGACAGAGTGTTTTGCTGTCCAGTGAGAGCAGGTCAGCCTGCAACACCAACATTAAACCTTCAAGGAGAAAGTCCTCAAAAAGGCTTAATCGCTGGTGCCTCCAGGTGCTCTGTTAAATCCAGCTCCTCCCACACTGGTCCCTGAGCCCAGGGATCTCCCCCAGTAATGAGAAGCCTGATGTTCCCCTACCTGCAGGTCATTGGCCCGATCCTGCAGGGCATTTGGGGATGCAGGAATGATGCTGTCCTGAGCCAGCTTGGCCTCAAACGTGCTGACAATCTTGTCTGTGTTCTCAATCTGAGTCTCCAGGTTCAGGGCAGCCTTAGCCCTGGGAAAGGGGGAAACGAAGGACAAGGTTAGCTACAAAACCCCCAACTCTTCTCCTTTTCTCCCTTTGATGTTTAACCTTGTTTGAAATTACAGCTTCTGCAATATGTGAGAGAACAAGCAATGTGCACTCACACCCCTGTCATGCTGCTCACAAGTCAGATGTGTGCAGTTCACCACACAGTAGAGCTGGGACACATACCCATTGTGGTGGATTTTCCACGGTGAGGGGATCTCCTCACAAATTACACACAGGAACTCCTTCAGAGGAGTCCTTTGATGATGGATGGGAGGTTTCCAACCTGTGCTGGATCTCAACCAACACTCATATAGATCAAAAGCATTTCCTGTCACGCTTCTTGTTGGCACACCTGTGCAAGGACACTTCCTTCCCTCTCCCCCATCACTCACTTCTCGTTGTACAGGCTGGAGAGCATATTGACGTCGCTGTATTTGCTCCTGAGGGCGTTCAGCGTCACAGGGAGCTGGGAAGCCGAGGTGCTGCTGGGTTTCTTGGAAAGGTAGGTCTCACACTCCTTCTGCAAGGCATCCTTGGCTGCCCCCAGGTTCTCAAGTTTCTTTGTTGTTTCCTGGCACACCAGATGGAAGCACAGTCACCCAACACAGCCGTAACAGTGCTGCTGTGAGTGGAAATGTGTTTCCCCCAGGGGCAGATTTGGCTGTGGGGCTCAGGGTGTGGCCCTTGGGGCATAGCCCCATCCAGACTGTGGCTGTCTGGCAGTGGCAGGGTGTGGGAAAGAGATCCACATAGACAGATGGAAAAAACCTACCTGCCTGAGCCCATCCTGCTGCCAGAGCCAGGTAAATACCCACAGATGAAGATGTAACAAGCTGCAATACTGCAAACCCAGACCTTGACCCAGAGGAAAGGAGTGGGGCTCCAGGGCACTGCCTCCTTTCCTGTCTCACGGACATTTACAAGTCTGTACTTCCCATCAGGTGAGAAAAAGCCAGCCCTTGGATTCATTCCCTTTATCCCTTAGTCTCTTTGTTACAAACTTGAGAGTGTATGGTGACAGCCTTCCCAGGACTGGCCCTGGACCACAGCTCTGAAATGAATGGACCCTCTTGCTCCAGAGACAAGGGAAGGGCCTGCATTTCCTGAGGGTTTCACTTGGTCCCATTTCAAGAGTTCAAGCCAGCCTGAAATCCTTAAATCTACAGTGTGGTTTTCTGCCTTGGAGCACCAGCTGTCATCTCCAGGGTTATTTCCATGTTGTCCTGCTTTGGGCCAAGGACACAGAGCTACCAAACTGCTCCTGCTCCTGCTCCAACTTACCTGCTGCTGCTTGATCCTCCTGCCAAGGTCTTCTGTAGGGTCACTGTAGTTCACAGGAGACCTCACTCGGTTCAAGACCTCCTTCTCTACCTGGACCAGGTCCTTGCCAACACGATCCAGGCTGCTGAGGAGTCGGTCAGCTTGGGGATCATCCTGGACTGCTGGAGGGCTCCTGGACAGAGCTGCAGTGAGACATAGCTTAGGTTAATCCCCAGGCTTTAGCTGTGCCATGGTGAGCCACAGCTCCAAAGGAGGGACAAAGCCAAGTGCTGCCATGCAGACACATCCCTTCTCGGCTTTGCCTTTGAACTACAGCTGTGAGAATAGCAGAGATAACCCAGGCTTTGGGATTTAGCCACGGCTGCCTGCTCATCCCACAGCCCCCAGCTAGGGAAGAGAACTGCAAGGACCCAGATTACAAAGCAGGTTTAATTAAAGTTTCTGGATAGGCACATCCCCCTGAAATCCTAAATACCCCCCAGCTGTTTTTGGAGCTCAGAGGCTTGAGAAGGGCAGCAGACTTTAGGTGAATTGCTGAGACAGGAGTCAGGTTATCTTTGCTATGGAGGAGAAGGCATCCTCCCACAGGGACCTCTGCAAGTGTCACCGTGTGAGCTGCAGGTGCTCTGCCCACCCTGGGTTGGTGCTCTGTTTCCAGAGCTGCCTCTGGAGAGGGCTGGACTATCCAGGTGACAAACCTTGCTGGCTGGGCTGCACCTGCTCCTTGTGGCTGCGTCTCAGGGTGCTCTGAACCGCTGCTCGCTTCTGCTTCACTGTGTTCAGTTCCCCTTCCAACCTGTGAGCAGGGAAAGGCATCATCAGCCAGGAGGGGACACAGCACTGTCAGAGCCCTGCACAGCAGCAGCAGCTCCATGGCTGTGCTGGGGAGGTGTCCCCAAAGGCAAGGCAAGGTGTCCTCAAAGGCTGGGAGCCTGCAGCCTGTTGTAACTCAGAGATGTCCCTTAGGAAAGGGAACAGCAGCAGGAGCAGCTGGTTGGTTTGAGCAGATGAGTTCTCTCTAGGAAGCCAGTGTTTCTCCCAGCAGAAGCTATCAAAGCTGGAAATGTGTTTCATATGGTTGCAGTGCTTTGCAGCCTTGTAGGAAACAAGTACAAGTGGCTGCTGCACTAGAAATGCCATGTCTCACTTGTAAGGATGCTTCCTGCCTAATGAAACTAGGGCTGGGATCTGCCAGAGCTGGAAGGACCAAAAAATATTTCTGGGTGAGAAAAGACTCCTGGAAGCAGAAGGAGGGGGAACAGGAAGGACCAGGCTGGTTCTCATCCCTGCTGTGGACTGTTCCAGCTGAACACTGTGTGCTAAAACCAGCAATTGCCAGCTTGCCTGCCTGCTGTCAGATGAGGACTGTTCCTCTGTGAACAGGAACTGAAATTCTGTTCTAAAACACTCATGAAACCCATAAATCCAAAGGATTCAATAGTCTGGGATGTGTGAAGCGGGGTGCACACTAAGGAACACAATGAAGCAATCACACCCATGGCACTGGGGACCCAAGGCCCCACTTTGGGCATGCCTGCATAGCTCTGAGTCTGGGCTGTGGCCTTTCCTCAGCACTTGAGCAGCCCTGATTTACCCAAACACCTGGGGCCATGATTAAAGAGGCAGTGCCATGCTCCCTGCACCCCGCCCCATCCTGTGGGAACGGCAGGAGCTGACAGAGCAGGCAGCAAACCTACACAGAGGCTCAGGAAGCACTCTCAGTCTCAGCTGGGCTGGCTGAGAGCAGATTCCACAGATAACTCTGTCCTGTTTGGCAAGTCCCAAGCTCCAGACTGATTCTGCAATGAATTTAGTCAAACCTATGCGAGTCACATGTTTGGGAGAAGAAATCAAGCCTGACTGCCAGAAAACTCGTTGACAGTGAGGTCTGTGCAGTGTGCAGGGATGTTGAGGAATGGCAGTCACCTGGATAAAACACCTGGGTGCAGGGAAAAATCCTCTCCAGGAGGGGTTTAGTACCAGATAGTCGAGGGGCCTGTCCCCAGCTGCTGTTTCTCTGCAGTCAGGCTGGTTTTGACCCAAGAGAGTCCAAATGTCTCTCTGGGTCAGGGTCTCTGCTTCAGACTCACCTATTGACCTTGTCTATGGACTCAGGGTCAGGAGGAGGGATGGAGAAACAAGCAGAAGGTGCCTCCTGGACCATGCCAGTGCTGCTCTGGATCACCCACATCTCTGGGTTGCTGTTGTCCTTCAGAGTGTACTTGTCCCCTCTGGTCAGCTGCACCTGGGAGAGGACACAAAACCCGGTGAAAGGCTTGGCTAAGACAGTTCCTCACACCACAGAGCCAAGGTCTGGAGCAACCAGAGAAGAATCCAGTTCTCTGTCCCTTCTGAGGGTGCTGCTGGTCCAGCCCTCACCTCCCCAGCATCCCAGTCACAGAGGGTGTCCAGGGTGAGGGGCTGAGAGGGACGTGTCCTGCGCAGTTTCAGGGGGCTGATCTCTTTGCTCCTTCTCTTCAGGTCAGTGATGCTCTTCTCTGCCTGCTTCAATGCCTTCTCCTCGTTCTAGACAAAACAGGGGAGACAGTGGTTGTGGCCAGGTTTGGGTAAGAAGGAAGGGGAGGGTCACACTACGGCTGGTTTGCTGGGACCAATTATTTGGGACCCCTTGTGGGGTGGAGTCGGGAGTTTCTCCATTCTCAATCCCCCCATGTCCCTCCTTCCCCTTTGCATTGCCAACACTCTCCTCAGTTTCCTTTGCTCACAGATCTGCCATTGAGGACACAGCCTGGGTTAACCTTAGGTGAACCCACACTTTCATATCAAATATCCTGAAGGAGTTTTCCTTTTCAGAAAGGGAACACCTGCCAAGACATGGCTGCATTCCAGTGCCAGAAAGTACCAAGATTCCAGCATCCCATGAGAGCCAAATGTGTTGCATAGTTGGGAAGATACCATAGTGAACGTGTCCCCTCCCTCTCTCCAGGGCAAATCTTCCTTCCCTATCTGCATCTCACCCCTCAGGTCAGATTTCTTTATTCCCTCCCTTGCCCTTGGCTCATGAGAGTGCTGAGGAGATGGGAGGATCTTTCCCTGCTTGGATGCCAGGCCCTCTAATTCAAATGTCTTATGTTAGGGACAACACATGGCTTCTCCCTGCACTTCTCCTTTACTCTGATGGTGACTTGGGGCCTGGCTGCGTGTCACTGATGGGGACAATGCCATCTCAGGGCAGTGTGAGCAGCATGGATCCCCCCCTAGCACAGAGCTGGGGTCAGCTGTAGGTTTATTCTGCCACCTCTTCCCCTTCTCCTTTTTCATTTATTGGGGAGTTTTTAACTTCGGATTTAACTGAGGTCTGGCTGGTGCCACCAGCCCTGAAGGCCCCACCTCCAGCTGAAGCAGCAGATCTGACACCACCCCGGGGCTGTCTTTGTTGAACTTGCTGTATTTGGTGTCCAGGTCAGAGCTCATCTTCTTCAGGGAGCGGCTCACAGCCTCAGCATCATCCTGGAACTGGAGGTGTGGAAACAGTCAGGCATAGGGGGACATCACTGTCCCCAAGTCCAGAGGGGTGTCTCAGTTCCCAGCACCTCTAAAAGATTCTATTTTGAGGGACATCTCCCCAAAATACCTTTACTAGGAGCAAGCAGAGGGTGTCCCTTCCCCACCCATTTGCTGTCTCTCCTCCCAGCTTCCCCACTCTGGCCTGACCTGCAGAGCCATGGCCCATGAATTTGCTTTTTACCTTCTTATAGCTCTCCACACTTTTCATTTGGCTCTCCTGGCAAATGCAGAGATTCAGGAAATTCTGCCACTCATTCTTCAAGGCTTCCTGATGAGCCTGTGGTGGGACAGAGCACATCTCAGCGGGTTCCAGCTGGTCCTACCTTTCCTCAGAAGTCCCAGAGATCAGAGGAAGAGAAGGGACAAAGCTGTGCCCAGGCACTGCCTGATGCTGAGCCTGAGTGAGGACACCCCTTGAGAAGGACCTGGCTCACACAGAGCAGCCACCACTTCTCAGGTGGTGTCAGCTCCAGAGGTGTTGGGGACTGAGAGCCCACCACAGCCTGGCACTGCATCTGCAGGCTTGGAAATTCAGCCTTGGAGGATGGGAGCTCCTTTCACGTGGGAGGAGTCACACCGTGTCAAAGCTGGAACTCCCCAACAGTGTGAGGGTGGCTGCGCTGATGTGTGTGAGGAACCTGAGCGAGAGCTGGTCCCAGCACACAGATGTTGGCCACTGTCTCCTGGAAATTTTGGAAAGGGTGAAGACCCTGCACTTCCCTCAGCTTCCCTGTGGGGCTGGAGCAGGCAGGATGCTGCAGTGCAGCCAGGGCAGTGTGGAAGGAAGGAGTAACATAGCTGCAGGGAGAGGTGAAGGGGTCTCCTCTGACACCACCACCTGAGGCACAGAAACACTCTCATTGTCCCACGGGGCTGGGGAAGGGACCCCCTCTCCCTACCTGGATAGGTTTGATGGCTGGGTGCTTCAGCTCAATCATCCTGTCCCCATCGTCCTGGAGGTGATTCACAAACTCCTCCTGGCTGAGCAGCTCATTTGACTTGAAATCCTGGAGGGGAAAAGAAACTTTCTGACCTTGGGAGCATGCAGGGAGCACAGAGGGGTCTCCTGGGGCACCAAACACAACAGAGATGAGGCTCCCAAAGCACAGACATCCTTGCCTGTTTGTTTGTTTTTTAAAAGAGAAGGGGCTAGGCAGAGCTAAAACAAATTAGACCTATTTGGGCCTCAGAAAGCATCAGGACATTTGTTCAAAGAGCATTTTCCTATGCAATTATCCCTCTAATTTTCTGTGTCCCAGCACATGGCAGCCACTGGGTGTTGTACTGTGGCCACTGAGGCTGATGTGGCACTGAGCCCTTCCCTTCTCTCTGACCACGGGAAGCCTCCCTGGCAGCTCTCTGATGTATGATCCCACGTGCCAGCCCAGGGGACTGGAGGGGTCCCACAGAGCAGCTCGTTCCTAATTCCAGCACGGACCCAGGGGGTCTCTTCCCCCTCTGTTTTGGAAAGCCTCATGCTCAGGGCTGGTGGTGGGTGTGCAGGAGGCTGGGATGCACCCTGCAGGTCCCCTGTCCCAGCCTTTCCTGGGCAGGACACCCTGCAGGTCCCCTGTCCCAGCCTTTCCTGGGCAGGACACGCTGGCAGCCCCGAGGGCTCACCTCGTACTCGCGCCGCACGCTCTGGACATCCATCATTTGGTCACTCCAGTCCTGCTTCAGGATCTTGGTCTGCTGCTCTGTCAGGTAGCTCAGCTCCTTGGTGCAGCCCTGCAGGTGGTGGTAGAGGCTGCCAAGGCTCTGCCCTCGCCAGATGGAAGCTTTCTGCCCACACACAGGAGAGACAGTGTCAGTGCTCAGCCTGGGGAGTCCCTTTCCCCTCCTCCTCTTCCTCCCCAGGACCACACTCCTGTTGCACATCCAGCAGGAGATTCCCAGAAACCTTGGTGAGAAATCTGCCACCATTGGCTCTTATCTGATGGGGCTGCTGTTCCCTTTCCCTCCTCACAGACAAGATGTGTTTGTCTAACCAGAATCCCAGGTGTGGGCTGGTGCCCGGGGCAGTCTCAGAGCTGCCCCAGCTCTGCTGTATTTCTCACAAATCCCATTTTCAGCATCAGCTTCATGGGCCCAGCTGGGTAAACCCAGGACTTTCTTCCTGGCCATCTCCTTTGCCCTGGCTGCTCATTTCCTCTCTGGAACCCTTGTTAGGGATCAGGGCAAGCCTCCATATTTGCAGTCCTGATTTGGAACTGTGTGTGGGCTGGGCTGCATTTCCTGGTGCCTTCTGGTCCCTGTGCTCATGGACACAGAGGAAACTGCAGGTCCATTGTGGGGTTTCACCCCTGGATTGGGATGACCCCGAAAGATGGAAAAGTCCCTCCTCCAACCCGTGCCTTCGAAGAAAGACTCAGTAGTCTTCTGTTGTCTGTTCTCAAGGTTGTTTATTGCTGGTTATCTACAAGATTCTTCTCCCTGAACTGCTGTGGCCCATTCAGCAGGTCAGACAAAGGCATTCTGCCCTCCCAGGGGCTGGTGCCATCTTTTATATCATATATTACGTACTACATGTTTATACCTTTTCCCCAATGCCTACTGTCTATATTGAATGGTGACTTTCTACTCTAAACCAATCTGTGAGTGCCAACATCACCAAAGACATGGAGGCTGGGAAGGAGAAAGAAAGAGGACAGGGCACACCCAAGTCCCTCCATCTTAGATCTCCTGACCCCCATGTACAAAACTTGGACCCCTGCGTACAAGGCTAAAACCCCCCTGTGCAGCACTCAAAAATCCTTCCTTTCACTTCGTGATTATTTCTACCATGCTATCTAAACTTGTGTGTGTGGCTTGTAATTCTTCATACAGAGTTAGTAACTTGTTCCATGGGCTAAGATCAAAACCCCACGTGTGTCTTTGGCTGCATGCCAGGGTCTCAGATGCTTTTGACCTGGGTCTGGAACGTCCAAGAATGTCTGTGGGACATTCTGAGTTCTGACAGTCCATGACCCACAAAGAGGAGAGACATGGATCTCACCCTCTGCACTGCCCTGAGGACAGTGAGACTTCTTTCATTTACACCTATCCCAAAGAGGGAAGGAAATGGGGAGATGATATGAGGGACACAACTCCACCGTGCAAGCCCAGGGGTGGCTCCTGTTGTGAACTGGGTGTTCCCCACCCATCAGGGATGGTGTTACTCTGCTGTAAGACCTCATCTGCTCAGAAAACCACTGAGAGCCTTACCAGCAAGTCCTTGTACTGGCTTTTCAAATCTGCCACATCCTGGGTTACAGCACAGCCAAGACCAAGGAGGTGAACAAAAAAAAAAAAAAAAAAAGAAAGAAAAGCTGTTAGCAGAACATGTGGTAAATGCTGATGAACTGATTTATGGAATGTGCTTTAGAAACCATCCAGGAGCCACCTCCCAGGCCCCCCATGCCCTCTGCAGAACAAGGGTGTGGAAGAGCAGATGGGACACAGGGCCAGCAGTGACACAGCCAGCAGGGTCCCCAGTGGAGGGACAGGACCAGCAGGGGACGGAGGGGCCTTACCCCGGAGCGCAGGTTCTTGATCTGGAGCCCGTAGGCCTCGATCTCCTTCTGGAGGATGTTGTGCTCAGCTATTTGCTTCTCCAGCTCCGACATGCCGGGGCCGTACTGCCCTGCATTGACTTGTTTCTGTGCAAAAGGAGGCAGGGCACACACTAAAGCAAAAGGCTTCATTCCAGGGAGAAACCCCAGGCAGTGCTGGCAGGGATGGAAAGATCTGGTATCTGATAGCGGCCCAGCAGGAAGGGAGGGGATTTTTTTGTTGTTTCCCATCATTGCTGTTGGTTACCAGTTCCCCAGCCAAAAACAGGGGCAAAGATAACCAGACCACACAACCCTGGGCTACAGACCTGAGCTGAGCCAGCCCCCTGACCATGGTGACAGGCATGGGATGCACTTAAATACCATCCAGCTTTCAGGGGAATCCACATTAGTTCCAATCTGGGAACTCCATATACCCAAACCTTGCAGTGTGAAACCCTGAAAGGTAGGGCTATAAAATCCCAGGAGACATCACCTCCTCCACCCCTTCCTCCCACAGCAGGACTCTCTGCCTGATCCCCCTCTGCTAACTCTTAATCTGAAGAGGTTAATTCAGAGGGTGCTCCAGAGGGTTTTAAGAGGTAGAAGGAGAGTCTGTCTTCTACTCTGAATTATTATTGTTTTTATATTGTTATTTTATGATATTATTTATATCCATTCATATTATTTATATTTATTTATATGTATTTTTAAATTTATATTTTAGATATTATTCTATATTATTTTATATTATTATATTATTTTTATATTATTACTGAATTATTCCCACCACCTCCAACATCCTTGCATTATGCTGAGCATGCATATATTATTTATGCTTATTTCTATTATTTATATTTATTGTTTTAATATTTTTATAATATTCTATTATGTTTTATATTATTACTGAATTATTCCCACCACCTCCACTGCATTATTCTGAGCATGCATATATTATTTATGTTTATTTATATTATTTGTATTATTTATATTTATTTTAATATTATTATATTAATTTTAAAATATTATTAGTTAATTATTCCCACCACCTCCACCATCCCTGCATTCTGCTGAGCATGCAGTGGCTGGCACAGCCCTAGAGACAACAGCAAACATTGTCTGGCCTGGCAGGAAATGGAGAGAACATCCAACCCCATGCTGTTACCATCTTTTGGTCCAGGATCCTGGCCCAGTCCACCCTGGGCCCCACCTCGGGGACGTTCAGCTGCTCGTAGAGGGCCCGGTACTCGGCACAGAGCTGTGTCACACGGTCATGGAGCTGCTGGATGCTGCCAGGGGGAGAGGCACAGGTCCCCGTGTCACTCGGGATGCAGGAGAGCCAAGGTGGGCCCCGTGGAGCCCAAATTTCACCCACAAGGCCCAGGTGCTCTGCTGTCCCTTTGTGGCACCGGCCTCCTTCGGCAGTGTCCAGCCCTTGTCCTGCTGTTCTCCATCTCCAGGGATGTCTCAGGAATTGCTGCCTGCAGGGTGCTGCAGGGAGGTCAGGGCTGCCCTCCCCAACTGGGAAACTTCCCTCCTCATTTCTACATAAAGGGCTGGAAGTGAAGGGGAGCAAAGCACCAGAAGCCAACTGAAGCTCTTCTCCCACTCCAACACACACCTCTGGCTCTGTGCTAGCCCCAAATTAAAGGTATTTATTTTAGGGAAAGCAGAGGAAAAGGGGATTTGCCCTGATAGTGGGGCCACATTTTAGCTCTGCATTTTTCTAGTACCTTTCATAAGAGCTCCCAAAAGACTGGGGCCTCTTGGGCAACCGCTCTGGCATCCACTCTGCAAACCAATATCTTTATAATAAATTGGCAGAAAAAAAGTATTTTAAGGCTAAACTCTGTGGGAAGAAGAGTGAAACTACCACTCATGGCAAGGAGTGGAGCTCATTCCATGTCCTGAGGAGATTTGCAATTGCTCAGGGCCCTCATCACACCTGTCCCTCCACTGCACTCACTCTTTCTCTATCTCAGGAGCCTGTGGGTGTTTCAGCCTCTTGGCACGGTCCACATCCAGAAAGAGATCCTTCAGCAGGGTCTCAGCTTCCTTCAAGTTCCTGGCATTCTCTGTCTGGAACTCAAAAGCCTTGTTCTTCTGGTGATTGCTGGAGTCCTGGAGGCCAGAGGAGAAAGCCTGGTTGGACCACAGGGACCTCACCACACTTTCCTTGGCCAACACAGCGGCTCTGGATCCTCCACACAGCAGAGGAGCCGAGGTGCCCAGACTCCTGCTGGCAGCCTCTGGGGCTGCTGGGGCTGTGCTGCCACAGGTGAGACAGCTCTGGCTGTGCAAAGCCTCAGGCATTGAGCAGAAAGAATCTGGGAGGCCTCAGGATGCTGCCCCAGGGGCTGGGAGGCTCTGTGGGGTGTCTGTTCCTCCCCAGCCTCGAGCCAGCCCCCAAACCTGCAGCAGCATGCACAGAGCAGACACCTGACCTGTCGGAGTCCTGGATGCTGAGAGTTTGGGACTTTCTGTGCTGACAGACTCTGACCCCCAGGAGGGCACTGCACTTGACCTGAGGCCATGGAGAAGGCTTCCAAAATTGACTGATAGCACTGGGATTGTGGGGTTTGAACAGAAGTGTGTAATATCACAACGTGGAAAATTTAGAGTTTAAGGTCTTAGAATATAGTAATATATATATAAAGCAAGATGGAGGTTTTAGGGTGGAGGCTGGTCCTTCTTCACAGCTTTGGGTGGTGTCCTGGACACTGCATTTCTAGGCAAAGCCTTTCACCTCCCACCACCCCCTGCCACGAGTGACCTGCTTGAGTCTGGACTGAGTCTCCAGGATGTCCTTCTCCACCTGGTCAGCATTTGTCTGCATGCGGGAGATGAGCACGGCCAGCTCGTTTGTGGAGGACCTGAGAGAGGGAACAGCAAAGCAGAGGGTGGGTAAAGGTTCAACCACCTCCATCCCTGCCAGGACTTGCCCCAGGCCTGGTCCTTCAACCCCTTCCCCCGTGTCCCCTGGGTCTCTCAGGAAAGAGCCTGAGCTGTGGCCAAGGGCACGGGCACATGCAAGTGGTCAGTGCCTGCTGCTGCCCCCAGCCAGGAGGACAGAGCTGCTGTGCTCAGGGTCTGGTGGTGGGATTTTGCCACCACCCAGCCCCTCTGCACAACTCCTTGCTGCAGATGCTCAAAACTCTGTGGATTCAAAAAAACATCAGAGAGGGGAAAACAATAGGGGGGAAAAAGGACAAAACCTGCTGTAGGGTTCCCAAAAGCACCAGTCTGGGGTTGGAAGACCCAAAGCCACAGACAGCTGGAGGCCAGGGGAGCACCCTGCAGAGGCAGCACAACATGCTCACCCTGTTTGGGGATGCTCCCCTGGGTGCCTGCCCTGGGTGCTGGGACAAGTGGCCCTCCAGCCCAACCCAGAGCTGCCATCCTGTTCCATGTGGAGCTCTCCACAGCTGGGCCCAGTGAGACATTGGAGAGCCCAGTGCCACCCCAAGACTGGGCTCCAGGGCACAAGGACTTGCTGTGAAGACCACAAGCCCCTCTGGGTGCTGTAGGCTGTTGTGGTGTTTTCAGAGCTTGGGGAACAGCAGGAAGCTGAGTCAGGGCAAGTTTAGGTTGGATATGAAGAAAAGGTTTTGTACCCAGAGGGTGGTCAGGCACTGAACAGGCTCGCAGAGAAGTGGTCCCAGCACTGAGCCTGTCTGAGCTCAAGGAGTCTTTGGACAGTACTCTCAGCACATGGCAAAAATCTCAGGGTGTCCTGCACAGGACCAGGAGTTGGACTTGATCCTGATGGGTCCCTTCCAGATCAGGATAGCCTGTGATTCCCAGACTCCAATTTCCCAAGGTCATGGCACACCTACCAGCCCTCCTCACCCCAGTGGGGCTCCACTGAAGGTTCCTGACAGACCATTTCCTACTGCTGTCACCTCAGTGCCACCACACAACCAACAGTGCCATCACAGCCCTTGTCCCACCCTAGGGAACGAGCAGCCCTGCTGGAACAGCTGGATCCAAAGCCTCAGCCCGGCATGGGATGGTTCCCAAGGCTCCCTGCGGACAAGGAAGCACAAACCTCAGTGCCACCTTTGTCCCTGTGTCCTGTTGTTTCTCACAGCAACTGCCCTTGGGGACACCACTGGCCCTGCCCTGCAGGCAGGGAGAGCACAGCACTGCCAGGATGTGGGCAGGGGTAGGAGGGTGGGGAGGGACAGCATCACCAGGGATGGAGCCTCGGAATGCTGCTGAGGGGACAAAGTTCAGCAGAGCTGAGTGCATTGTGTGCTGGTGCTGGTAGCTGAGAGCAGGAGGAAAGAGCCTGAGCAGCAGCAATGCGACATCAGCGAGGGTCAGCTGGAGGGGGGGACACTTCTTCAGGGCAGGTTGGTGCTTCTTTGGTGGAAGAAGAAGGTAGGAGAAAGGTGATGTCCTGCCCAGAGCCACCACATCTGCCCTTTAGCCACGTGATTTCCTTCCAAGCCCCTGAATCCACAAAGGATGGGGAAAATTATTCCCTTAATGGTTCTCTCATTGCTCCAGCTCCTACTTGTGGCTCCAGCTGTCCAACAGTTCATTCCAAAGGCTGGAACTGGCGTTGGGATGTTAATTTATTGCAGCCCCAAGTGACCATGACATGCCAGGGCGTGCCACGGTCACCCCAAGCCAAGCACTCAGGTGCCACAGCTCCCGTTTGAAGTGAGCTCAGCCCGTGTGGCTCCAGAGGGGGCACAGCCCCAGCGCTGCTGCTCACAGCATCCTCCTGTCCCCTTTTCCCAGCCCCTGCCCTGTTTTTGATTTCCTGAGCGTGGGCTGCAGCTCTCAGCTGCCCGCAGCGCTCATGGGCAGCGGGAAAGGAGCTGCTGAGCTGGGCAGCGCCGCTTCTCCGCCTCTAATTCCAGGGATTACAGAGCCCAAGCAGCGCATCCATCACCACCGAAGCCTCATTCCCTGCTACAGCCCGTGTTTAATATCCCGTTAATCATCCCTCCTACTCCATGCGTGCCCTTTCCCGGTGTGACCTGCAGTGCCCAGGGAGATGCGCGACAGGGTGGGTGGGTGGGTGGGAGCAGCACAGGGCTCGGTCCCTGCGAGCCCGAGCGTGCAGCAGGCTGGAGCTCTCGGAGGTCTCCCCTCCCCAGGAGGTTACACAACCTCCCACTCATCGCGGACACGCCTGGAATGAGGTGGTGTCCCATGAGCAAATACTTGAGCACCACCCAAATTTCCTGCCCGGGCTCTCTGCGCAGAGAGGAGATGTGAGTCACGGGCTGGGCTGCTCCCGGGGCCCGAGCCTCTCCCAGAGCCCGGGGACAGCATCGTCCCCCCAGGAGGTCTGCCTGAATCCAGCTCCTGCCTACAGAGCGGGGATGGGGTGTCCTGTTTGAGCCCACCCCAGTTCCTCATGTGGCTGTGGATAACTCTGTGCTGCTCCAAGAGGGGAGAAGTGAGGATCCATCCTTCCCAGGGGTGGTAGATCACAAAAATTCTGTTTATTCCTGCTGGCACTCCCCTTCTGGTTGAAGGAAACACTGGGACACTCCATCCCTTAGTTCCTAAGGTTGGGCACAGGAACCTGCTTTATTTAGTCTGAGCCATGACAAAACTATGGCCAGAAGAGATGTCAGCAACCTCGTGGTCACAGGGACTGAGCCCATCCCAGCCTGGGCTGCTCAGAGCACCTGAGGCTGGAGGGCTGGGTGCTGTTGCCAACAGCCTGGTTTTCAGGAAGGGGGGATGATTCCTGGAGAACAACATCTCAGGAGCAGCAGGGGTGTGCTGAGAAGAGTCTGTGCAAACACCCACCCACACAGCCCATGGTGACAGGGATGCATCCCTGCCCCTCCTCGGGGTGTCCCCCTGTCCATCCTCGGTGTCCCCCTGCCCATCCCTGCTGCCCCTGGGCAGGAGCTCGCACTCAGCCAGAGCTGGGCCCTGCATTTCAGGGTGAACATGCTGACATCTGGGCTCCAGGGAGGCAGCCTGGCATCCGGTGGGATACAGGCAGCCACGAGCTCATGGTGGACACCCTCAGCCCCCCGAAATTCGGGTCCAGCCCACACACAGAGCATGGTACAGCCACAGCCCTGGGATGGCTGAGGGCAAGCTGGGCAAAGCTCCTCCTGCTCCTCCTCCTCAGCAGCCAGGGCAGCCTCCTCCCTGGGGCCATCTCACGCCTAGGAGAGGCACAGCACTATTATTAGCATTATTAATTGGTTCATTTCTCCCACCACTTTCTGCCTCCTGGACAGTCCAGCTGCACAGAAGGGATGGTGTCTCCCAGCAGCAGCAGGGCTGTCCCCCACTCCTGGTCACTCCTGCCAGGGCACTTTGGGCAGCAATACAGCTCCACCCACGGCAGTCCCTGACCCCTCTGTCCCTTCCTCATGGGACAGAAAAGGGCCCAAGGCTGGGTCTGTTCTCGCTGACACACACAAAGTCCTGGCACATTTGGATTTGCCAGCAGATCCCAGCAGAGCACCCCTGACCCCCTCCCTGTCCCCACACTGCTCCAGACTGATGGGAGCAGCAGAGGGAGATGGTGGGAAAAGCAGGAATCCCAGGAGACACTTAAATCCCAGGAGATGACTTGCCATCCACCTCCTTTGTCAGAATCACACCCAGGCACAGCCAGTCCAGCCAGATCCAATCCAATTCCACCTTCCCAAGAGTTTTCCCTTTCAGCCCCGCAGTGCCTCCACCTGGAGCAGGGCACATCCAGGAAGCTCCTCGGGCACAAACCTGTGCTGCTGATGCCTCCCTGGGGTGCATCCACCAAGGTGAGACAGCAAAGGGCCCTGAGAGGCTCAACACCACAGCCCCAGGGAGCAAGAGCCCTCTGTGGGGGTCCAGCTGCTCATTATGAACCCCAGAAACAGGGAAACTCAGCTGCTGCTGAGGCTCTGGCCTTGAGGCCACCAAGACAAGCCGTGGGCCACCAACATTTTCTTGAGGCCATCTGCAGAGCGTGTGCTGGTGGCTGCTCCCAGGACAACTCATCCACCTTCATTTTCTCAGCTACTTTGGGCACTGACCCAGCCC
Source organism: Motacilla alba alba (assembly GCF_015832195.1). NCBI lineage: Eukaryota > Metazoa > Chordata > Aves > Passeriformes > Motacillidae > Motacilla > Motacilla alba. The sequence goes on from NC_052033.1 coordinate 1,588,868, forward strand.
CAGGCCATGGCCAAGCAAATGAGGCTGTGTCTGATGGTTGCTGCCTCCTGAAACAAGCACAGCTCAGGAATTGCTGTGCTCCTGCCTCCAGCCTCCATCCTGCAGGGGAAGAGCTGTAAGGTCTTGCTGGGATGCAGCTCCAGTCATTCTGAGAGGGTCATTCTGGGGGAGAGCCTGCCCAAACCCTCTGTAGCCTCCTGAGAAATCCCCAGCCTGCTCTGGGAGCTGGCTGGGGAGGTGCAGAGACTGCATTAGTGAGGCTGAATAAAACACAGCCTGACAGTGCTCCGGGGCTGCTGGGGAGGTGCCTCACTGCAGCCAGGCCCCAGGCAAAGCTGGGAGTTCAGAGAGCCCCCAGAGCTGCCTTTGAGATGAGTTTGTGCATGCTCAGCTCCACTGAGGCTTCCCATGGCAGGGCTCCAGCTCCTGACATCCCCCCAGGCAGCCCCAGCATTTGGGGGTCACCTAGTCCCCAGGCCCTGCTGCCCTGCCCAGCTCCCCCTCCTCAGGGGCAGCTGGCTGACCTGGGGTTTGGCCCCCAAAACAGCACATTTGGGGGCCAGCACTGTGTTGTGACCCCCCAGGTGTCCCCCCCCCCCCACACACACACTGTCCTGGAGTGCCGCTGGTGGCCCCAGGAGATGTGGCCAGCACCCCCTTCACCCTGCATGTCCCCTTTCCTCAGCACAACCCCCCTGGCCTCTCACTCATCTTCCAAACGTGGCAGGGCAGAGAATTCCCATGGAATCAACCAACCCTACAACATGCAAAATTGCTGAGGAAGGTGGAAAATAATCCGGATTTAACAAGAGCAGCTGGAGGGAGGGCTGGGATGTCCCTGCAGGAGTTCTCCCTCCCAGAGGAGTCCCTGATCCTTGGGAAGCATCACACATCTCACTCCCTCAGAAGTGAGGGAACTCTTCATAGAACCACAGAATGATTTGGGCTGAAAGGGACCTTAAAGACACGGCCAGGGACACCTTCCACCAGAGCAGGGTGCTCCAAGCAGGTCTGAAAGAGGCAAACTCAGTGATGAGACCTGGCCTGTCCCAGGCTGGGTTAGAGCAGCCACCAGCAAACCCATCCCCACATGTGCACCCCCTCAGCATCCTTCTCCAGGGATCCCAGGGCAGCATCCCAGCAGCCTGACACAGCCAGGGAATCCCGGGATCTCAGACCCAGCTGGGGATCTGCTGCACCAGTGAGCAGACCCTGCTCCACCCAAGCACAGAGGCTGCTTTTATCCTGCTCCTGCCTGCCCAAAAGGGGCTTTTTTTTGCACCTCCCTGCTCAAAGACCTCAGCTCTGAGCACATCCCAGGGGCTGCAGGACACTGCTGGGGAGGAGCACGAAGCCCACCAGAGACCAGGACAGCAGCCAGGCAGCACATTTTGGGATCAGCTCCCAGCAAACCCAACCTTCCGCTGCTCCACAGGGGGATGGCACAAGGGCCATCCCTTGTCGTCCCCCAGGGTCACACAGCACAGACACAGAGAGGGGTCACACACCATGGACACAGAGAGGGGTCACACAGCACGGACACAGAGAGGGGTGACACACCATGGACACAGAGGGGTCACACAGCACGGACACACAGAGGGGTCACACAGACACAGAGAGGGGTCACACACCATGGACACAGAGGGGTCACACAGCACGGACACACAGAGGGGTCACACCGCACGGACACAGAGAGGGGTGACACAGCATGGGCACAGAGGGGTCACACAGCATGGACACAGAGAGGGGTCACACAGACACAGAGAGGGGTCACACAGACACAGAGAGGGGTCACACAGCATGGACACACAGAGGGGTCACACAGACACAGACACAGAGAGGGGTCACACAGACACGGACACAGAGGGGTCACACAGACACAGAGAAGGGTCACACAGACACAGAGAGGGGTCACACTGCACGGACACACAGAGGGGTCACACAGACACAGACACAGAGAGGGTTCACACAGACACGGACACAGAGGGGTCACACTTACTTGCTCGGTTTGACAGGGGAACCTCTGCTGGGGGAACTTCTGCTCGGGGAGCTTTTGCCCACCCCCTTGAACATGTTGGCGAGGTCCCAGCTGCTGTGCGGGCTCTGCACGCTGTGGTGGCTCCTGCTCCCTGCTCCTGCTCCGCTGTGTCGGATGGAAGGACAGCGCTCGGCGGAGCAGTAAAGAGCAGCTCCTGCGAGGCTCCTCCCCGAACGCAGGTGAGCAGCAGCAGCAGCGGAGATGGAGGCACCTCTGAAAAAATGACTCGAAAAACCAGTTTAGGGTGGAAAGAGCAGAGCCCCAGAGGGAGAACGGGAGACCTCGCCCTGGCTCGGAGAGTGCTCAGGCTCACACAGCCCCAGCCGAGCAGCAGCTTCCCAGCAGAGGGACGGAGAGCACCTGGCAGGCAGGAAAAGCCTGGGAACGCCGCTTGCAGGGAGTGCGCTGCAGCCACCGAAGCACATTTTAAAGCATCTCCTTGCAGCATCTGCTTAAAATGCTACACAACAGCAGAATCCCCACGGACAAAGCCAACCGAGCGTTTTCCGAGGTGGCGGCAGCAGTTTGGGAATCAGCAACTCTCAGAACATTTTCAGTCCGGCATTTTCAGCCCAGCATTTCATTCAGTCCAACATTTTCTCAGAACAATTCTCAGTTCAGCAAACTTTTGGCCCAGGCTCAGCACAAGGTGGCCCTGGCTCCCAGGAAAACGCTGCGGGCTCAGGGCAGGGGGCAGGTCAGCAGCTCCACACAGCATCCCAGGAGCCCCAGCCACGGGGATCCAGGCTCAGGGACAAACCCAGCACCAAAGATCTGGGTCTGAGGCTCTGCCCACCCACCCTACACCAGAGCAAGCTTTGCCTCTGGGCAGCTCTTTCCCCTCTCTTTCAGAGTCCCAAGTGGTTCCCACTAAGCCCAGCAGCACCCTGGCATCTCTGTGGCTCCTGGGGATGCCCATCCAGGCTGAGCTGCCCAGAGGGGCTGCCCAGCCCCACGGCTCTCCCCAGCCACAGCCAGGGCTGGCTGCCTGCTGCTTTCAGACAAAGCCAAGTTCAAAGGTCCCCACAAACCAGGAACCCCGTGCTTCAGGCTGATCCAGCACAGATCCCTCAGCAACACAGGATCTTACCCAGTGCAGGACCGGGGGGGAGGGCAGAGGATGGAGGGGACAGGAGAAGATGGGGGTCACAGCCCCCACATGAACACCAGCGAGACACCAGTGATGCCAACACAGGCTTGTGGCTGCTCTTCACCTGTTTTGTGAGGTCCAAGGACATCCCAGGACCAGAGGAAAAGGCCCAGGATCCACTGTCCCTTCCTGGGTGACCTCTTTGTCCTCTTTAAATTTAAATCACACTTGTCTCAGGAGAGAGGGGAAGACACAGACAGGATGGAAAGTGGTTGCTGAGAGATCACCCCTTTGCCACTGACATCCCACTGAGTGATGCCAGCAGTGATGCTCTGTGACCAGAGCTGCAGGAGGACCCAGGAGGGCCCCCAGACCAGAGCCAGTCCCTGTCACTGGCATTCAAAGGCTTTGAGCGACCCAAAGCCTTGCCAGAGATGAGAGTTGAAAGCATTTGATTCCACACAGATTTTGTACCCACACAAAACAAGAACATGGGACAAGCTCTTCTGTGGGGGACTGCTGCTTGCATGGGCCAGGAGAGGATTCATTCCCTGTAGATTCAAAGGAAACTAAATTGGACAAGATCGACTGCCTGTAATCCCCTGGAAAACAGCCCCTGGCACGTGGAGGAAGTTCTAAGGATTAGCACCAAGAGTAAACCCAGCACATACAGCACAGCCCTCTGGACAGCCTGCTTCCCCAGCCATCCATCACCCCGGAGAGCCTGGAGCCCGCAGCTGAGCTCCTCCCCAGCACAGCTCCAGCCCAGCACCTTCCTCTCCCCTGTGCAACCAGACACTGCTGGGATCCTTCCCCGGCCCATCCCTGCCTGGTGAGGATCCCCCGGCAAGACGGAGCACTCCAAAGGCCATGGTCCTTGCTGCCAGCCCTGTGCACACACAGACACACGCCCTGGCAGGCAGCAGCAGCCACACAGACAGGACAGACAAACAGGGGATAATCTCTGGCAGGAGAGCAGCCTCCTTGGCAGGGCACCTGGCTGCTCACAGACAGCTGGGAAGCCAGGCCATGTCCTGAGCCCCATCCAGGAGTGATGCTGAGCTCCCAGCCAGCCTCGAGCTGCCTCTCCCTTGCTCAGCCAGACAGGGGAGGAGGACAGAATCCCTGCAAGGGGCAGCTCCTGGCTGCCTGCTCATCCCAGGAGAAACAGAGCTTGCCCAGCCCTCAGCTAAGCCCCGTCCCAGCCTCAGGAGAAAAGGCTGGCAGGGGAAGCCAGAGGATGGCTCTGGGGTGTGGGTCTTGCCACCCCAGCAGCCCTGGCACAGCTCCCAGCCCAGAAGATTCTGCTGCTGCCCAACACCTGTGGCACACAAGGAATGTTCTGCTGCCGCCAGCTCGGTCCCCCCGCTCTGTGAGGGACACCAGGATCTGCTCAGGGGAAGGGGAAGTCGCTGCAAGAATCCTCAGGGGACTATGACAGACCCTCACTCCTGAGACAGGTGCTGCTGGACTGAGCCCAGCTCGCTTCCAGATCCCCGTGGGTTTTGCCCAGACGGGCCCGAGCCGTGCCAGGGCAGAGCACGGTGGTTAACCCAGACCCTGCAAGAAGCAACAGGCAGGGAGACCAGTTCAACCAGTTCTGCAGCACAGCCACCCACAGAGCTGCACCTGGCACTGGGACCTGGGCAGGACCCACCTGCCCCAGTGGAGGCCTGAGCACAGGCCGGGCAGCCCACCCTGACAGCCCTGCCAAGGGTCCCCTTCTCCCGGCCACCCCAGTCTGGCAGCCCAGCTCCATCTCCAACAGGGTCACTCCGTGCTGCAATGGGGACCAAGCTCCCTCCTGCCAAGCTGGCAGAGCTGCTGTCCCCACACTGGGGCAGGGGTGGGCAGCCTTCTCTTCATCCCAGGTGTTCCAGCCTGGAAATGCTGCCACCGAACCAGAGGCAAAGCCAATTCCAGAGCAGGTTGTGCCTTGCCCAGGCTCATTCCCAGCTGGGCTCCAGCTCTGTTTGGGGGCTGAGACTCATCTCCTGGGGGAAGAGACCTGGGGCTGGCCGCTCCTGCAGGGCTCCAGACACGACAGGAGGTGGCATGGGAACTCACAATCACTTCACTCGTTTTCCAGAGCAGGCTTTCTCCCCGTGGCCGGGAGCTGTGCCAGGATGCAGATTCCAGGTTTTCCAAGGCAGTCACACAAGAGCAGCTGCCTCTTGCTGCTCACCCAGCTGAGTGGTTGCCTGCAGGGACAGATAGCAGGCACAGCTGCCATGGGCACCTGGGGAGCACAGAGCTTTTCAGGGAAGGACTATTTCAGAATCCCGGGCTCACCCTTCCTGAGAGGCTGGCAGAGGCTGGAGGATGGGTGCTGTCGTTATCAGCTCTCTGTTGGGTTTTTACAGAGGGATGGCAGGTGAACATGGCCCATAAATGATTTCCTGTTACCTGTGAAGACCGTGTGCCTTCTTGGATGACAATGAACTGCCTCCCCCGTGCCTCTCCCTCCTGAACACCCTCTGCACACCATTCCTTTGGATCACTTTTCCTTCCATTTCACCTCCTTGCTTTTGAACTTCTGCATTCTTGAACTCTTCTCCCTGGAACATGATGCAACAAAATCAAAGCACTGCACAAACCTCCCGTGTCATCACACACCCAGAGCTGCTTCTGGCCAGACACTGCAGGGGAAATTCCACTTTTAAAGTCCTAAATGACTCTCTAGAGTAGTGGGTGCCACAGCAGAGCAAGAGAAAGACCTTTACAACAAATTTAACCATTGGGAGGTAGGAGGAGAAACACAGGAACAACCAGTGAGCACAGATGCAGGGGTGGGGGGGTTGGGGTTTGGTCTCCAATTGTTTGGCACCTGGAAACAGCCTAGAACTGTTTATAAAATACCTGTGGAAAAGCAGTTTGTGCATCTTCTCACCTTGTTAGGCCCCTGCTCACAATGACCCATATTTACACCAAGTAAAACCAGCAGCTCCCACCATCCATCCCCAGGGAGCCCTCTGCACCCAGGAGGGCTGCCCTGCTCTGTGGGGATGCTCCTTGCTGGGCAACAGGACCAGCAGGCACAGGCAGCCCGGGCCAAGGCTTACAAAGGACTCCTGGTCTTTGCAGCTGGAGACTGAGCCTGGAACACTTGAGCTGAGCTCAGCCACAGGGAAACCCTTCTGAGTGCCTCCAAAGCCACGGAGAACTGAAAGTGGGGCATGAAATCAGGGCCCCCACACCTCCTTGGGAGGGATCAGAGCCTGGCTGCACACACTCATCAGCCTCTGTTTGCCTTGCAGACACCAAGGCCAGCACATTTTCCTACAATTCCCATTCCAGCCCTTTCCCCCCCTTGTGGAGCAGTTTTCATACTCCACAAGCCAAAGTGAATCTCCAGAGCCTCAAAACAGCCTCGTTGAAAAAACTGCCTCACCACTGGGATAAGAGGACACTTGATACTCTGGAGTCTAAAATTACTGGGTCCTCAAACCTTGTTTTGCTTTGCCTTATCTTTGCCAGCTGATAAGCAGAGGGGAAGTGCAAAGGCCCCGGAATCCTCCCTCCAGGTGGAATTAAGACCCATTAAAAAGCTCCCCAGACCGGGGCAGGCTCAGCACCCTGCCAGGGTCTGCAGGGTCAGGGGGCTCTGGGTGCAGAGCCTGCTCATCTCCAAGGGATCTTTCCCCAGGAACCAGAGGTGGCCCCGTCCAGCACAGCAGAAATGGGCAGCCCTTGTCCTGCTCCTTTGCATCTCCCTAAGTACAGGGGACATTCCCACCACGCCATCTCCTTAACAGCCCAGTCCCAGGGCTGTTGTAGACTACTCATCCCCAGACCCTTCAGACATCAAAAGGACATGCCTGCTTCCCACCCCACGGCCTCTCCAGCCTCATTCCAGCATGCTGCAGCTCCTTCTGAGTTCAAGCCCCAGAGCTAAGGAGCAGGACATCAGGGCAATTCCCTGCAGCAGTTAACGCCTTAGCCTCATTTTCCTCTCCCCAGAGGATTAGCAAGGCTGTAATAGCACTGAATGAATTCACTAATGGCAGATTCTCAGGACACTTTGTCTGGAAAACTTGCTTGTAACTTACAGGATGCAGCCTGCAAATTTGGCTTTATTATCCAGTGACACAGCTGAGGGGAGCTGCTCCCTGACAGAGCGATTGGATCTGAACAAGATGTGTCCCAGATCATTAACGAGGCAATGAGGTAATTAAACACCTGCCTGGAGAGGCAGCCTTCACACACGGCACAGCTGGAGAAGGAACACAAGGAATCAGGGTGGGAGATCAGAACTTTTGGAATGTTTCTTTCAAAGCTGCTTTGCCCAAACAGGAGCGCCCTGGAAAAAGGACCATGCCCTGCCAATGCTGGGATAAAGCACCAGGCAGCCAGCCTGTGTTGGGTGATGGAAAGTGAAGCACGGGGGCAGGTTTGCTCTCCACACTCAGGTGCGAGGCAAAGGCCCTGCAATGTGCAGAATACCTGCAGGATGGTGGATTGCAGGTGGTGGCCAACTGAAACACATGCTTTGAGCAGCTCACAGATGTTCCTGCTTGGGAGAACAACCTCAACAAAGAGCTGGCTGAAGCACAGGCTTTCAGAGGGGCCCAGGCTGGAGCAGCCTATCCAGCAAGACCTGGAGGGTGCTCACACCAGCTAGGAAGGATCAGACACCCTCCAAACCTAACCAAGCTCCTGGAAGGGCTCTGCTTGCACCACAGGGCTATCAGGAGAGGAGACAAACCCTTCCAGGGTGACTAAGGCAGGGGACAGAACTGTGACAGCCCCTGCAAAGCACCTCCCAACCCATCTGTGAGGGGCAGAGGGTGCAGCAGCCAAGAGCATTTGAGCCAAGGGGGTCATACCCCAAACTGCAGCTTCCAGCCCAGAGCCGCAAATTTCAACCACACATAAACCTCCCGCAGAGCTCCAATTGTGAGCTGCTGTTGCCTGATTCAGCAGCAAGTGCTTCTGTGTCACAGGCAGGGACCAGAGCAGGGTGAATGTGTCTGCCACAGCTAATTCTCCATGGCCAGACCTCACCTTCCTGACTTAATTTGATGCTCTGAGAAAATTAGATGCTCTCCTGCTTCTGTGGAAAAAGGCAAGCTCTGAAGGTAATTCAGAGGCTTTGATGCTGCTCTTTAGTCATTCGGGCACCGCAGCCCAGGCATGGCTCCCTGGACTGACCACGGGCAGGGACGGGACTCACTAATCCTCATGCACAGCGTGTGAGCCCGGGGCAAAGCGCCGTGTCTGTGCTGGGCACGGCAGCACCGTCCTGCAGCCCAGCCAGGCAGGGACACGACCATCCCCACAGCAAGAATTTTGACTTTAACAACGGCAGCACCTCGGGTGCTCAGCAGTGGAGGAGTTTGACGAAGATCCCAGCGTGGCAGTGCCTGGAGATGCCAAGTGCACGCTCGGCTGCAGCGATGCATCCATTCTGGGCGGCACTGGGGAGCGTGAAAGCTGCGCCCAGGGCCGCCCGCGCACAACAGACACGTAAATGACACCCTTTGAAAGGGTTTTAAACCTCTCCTCTGAGCCATTACTGCTTTTTAGGCGAGGTGGGAAGGTTTTCAGCACAGGTTCCTCGCAGCAGCCCATGGAGGGGCAGGGGATGGACACGGCCTCCTCCCGCCGAGGCGGAGTTTGCACTCGGGCTCAGCTCTGAGGCTGGCACCGAGCCCCAGCACCGAGCCGCCGGTCACCGGGTAAATCCCCAAAGCACCCAGGGAATGAGCACACGGCAGGGTGGCTGCTCCCGAGCCAGGACATCCCTGCTTTGGCCCCAGCCGAACCGCAGGTGAGCGGCTCCCCGCGGGCCGAGCGACAGCCGGGGACACCGACAGCACCGAGCCCTGCTCGGGGACAGAGCAGCGCGGTCCGGCCGGAGAGCTCAGCCACAGGGACAGGGACAGGGACAGGGAAGGGCTGCATTTCTCAAAGCTGCTCACCTCGGCGTGGTCCGGGCGGGCCCGGCACAGGCCGCGCTGGCGGCGGGGCCCTGCGGGAGAGCTCCCGGCGAGGTCACTGCGCTCCGAGCCCCGCGGGTGCCAGGGCCGGAGGGACAGGTCCCGGCGGGACAGGGACTCGGGCAGAGACCCCCCATCTCAGCTGCAGTCCCTCCTCAGCCCGGAGCAGGGAGGGAGGAGAGGGCAGAGCAGCCGGGAGAGCCGGTGCTGCTCCTGCCGCAGCCCCAGGACAGCCCGAGCACAGCGGCTGCTCCCAGCCCCGCTCCGCCGGGGCCCCACCGCGCATCCCTCCCTCCCACCCGGCTTTTTTCCTTGGCAGGAAAACCGACCTCCAGCTGCTGTTTGAAAACAGCAATCCCATGATGTAGAAAGAGGAGCAGCCACAGGGAGTATCACATCAAATCACTCCTTAAGTGAGCAAATACCTCAATTACACGCGGCTGCAGCCCACGGGGTGCCTGTGCTGACAGGGCGGTTGACAAGAGCTGTCAGGGAGCACAGAAATCCCTCGGCAGATGCATCTTCTCCCAAGGACGAATTCTAGTCCCACTGCAGCTGGGCAGGGACTTCCCACTCCTCAGTTCAGCACTACAACCTGCTGCTCCAGAGACACAGCCACAACGGCTGCAGAGAACTCCTGACAGTCCCACCTGGGATGTCCCAGAGCTGGAGCAGCTTGGATTAGGCAATAATTTTCTACCAACATAATTCCTTGTTTAAAATACCCCCAACCCCTTTTTCAAAGGAGGCAGACACTGTTATTTAGGAGCTCCCAGGTCAGACTGTTGCAATCCCATGTGCCACCTTTCAATTCTTTCACTGCCCAGTTTGCCTCGTGCTCCTCACTTCTGTCCCCTATGAGTCCCTCGAGACCCATCCAGTGTCCCCAGACTGCTCAGAGTGCACAACCAGAAATAAACATTGCTCGGACACAGTTCTACCATTGCTGGTGGAGTGAGGGCTGTGATGAACATCTCATTCCTATTTTAATGGATGCAATGGTACCAGACAAGGCTAGCTCAGCCTGTAATTAAAATTCCAGTGCTAATCCCAAAGATACTCCATAGGAAAAGTTGATTGAAAGCAATCCTCTTGACCATTCTGCTGGAGTTTCCTGTTTTGAGGGCAGTCACGTGGCCTCCTCGCCAATTAATTCATGGAAAGAGCACACAAGCACTTTAAAGGAACAGCGATGAAAGAGCAGGGCAACGAGGAAGTTTCCAAGCCCCACAACGTGCTCTGAACCTTGCCCTGGCTGTTCCAGGCCCAACACCTGGGCAGGCCCAGGGGAATTGATTTGTTCTGCACGAGACACTTCACCTGCCTGCCCTGTGCCCCTGCAGCTCCGCGAGCCTCACCTGTGCCAGCCCAGGCTCCACTGCAGGGCTAAAAGGTTTTGTCAGTCTGGGCTGGTCTGCACCATACAGGTGACTTCAATAACAATTTCCTCCCCCCCCCCCTTTACATTTTTAGATTTCTTTTCCTGAGCCTCATTCAGCACCTGCCATGATTTAAGCCACACGACTGCTCACAAACCCCACTCCATTCACCTTCCACTAACATTACACCAAAACAAACAAGCCAAGGCACCTCGGGGTGGTGTTATCTGAGCCTTGGGGCAGAAGATCCTCCTCCAGAGCTAAGTGGCCATTGCCCAGGGGTTCAGCAGCCCCAGGTGATGCTGTGACCTCGATCCTCTGAGTGCTTGGGAGGCAAAGAGTGCCCAGTGTTCCTAATACAAACTACACGCCTCAGAGGTCAGGAATAAAAGTTTATTGTTTTCAAATTTCTTATCTGCATTCAACTCAGCTCCCTGTCAAAAGATGTTTGGCAGAAGGAGGCCAATTGCTCTTAAGTTTTTGTAGCTGTAACTAGAAAGTGGCCACAGGAGGAGTTTCCCTGGAAGCAGTCCAGGCACACAGAGATCCATGGAAGGAAAGCAGAGTTTGGTGCAAACCAAAGGAAAACACTTCTGTGATTTGATCCAAAAGCTGAGAAGAGCAGCTCAGCTGGACACAGGCACCAGGTGAGCCTGGTCATTGTGGGCCTTTCCTTGCCTAAAGGGAAATGGGCTTTAAGGGGAAGAGAAAGCTGCCAGTCAAGACCAAATTTTCCAGAAATTGCCATCTGATGAATAAAGTTTTTCACATTCCCTTCACCTGTACACTTCCCTTTCTTCTGTAAAATGCCCCTGGAATCCAGAAGCAAAGGGAACTGGCTACAACACCAAAAAATCCCTTTTTGTTTCCATGTTGCAAAAATTAAAGACAAACAAGAAGTTTCTCCTCCCGCTGCCATCTCTTCCTGAGCACACAGTTCTTCTGTACTTTGAGAACTCATAAATCTGATTAACTTGGAACAAAGTGAACATTCATGTTAAAATAATGGGAATTGTTAATTTCCCCCATTCATCTGACATGCACCTTGCAAGGAAAATTACAACAAAACCCCAATAATTCAAAGTGGTCCTTCTGTTTCCAACCTTAACTCCAATGCCTACAAAAGGAGAAAAAACACAAAGTCCAGACAACCAGAACAAACTATTGCTTCACCTGCCAGGACAGGCGGAGTGAAAACCACACAGTGCTGGTGGAATCTTCCAAATGCTTTATTTAGGAACAGTTCTGCCCATGTGCTGTGGGTTTTTTTCCTACTGAATTGATCACAATTATGAAATTATCTGCACTTTCAAAGTGCCCATCCCCATGGCACCTGGGTGCTTTATAAAAAACGCTGTCTGGCACGACAGAGATGAATTATCACTCACAAACCTACTGGTCTGCTGTTCCTTATCCCTCATTTCATGTGTAGCTACTGACCAGGGACAAGAAACAAAGCAACAGATGAACTCCAGAAAAAGATCATCTTGTTTTCTCAGGCAAGATTTAGATCAGAGACAAAACGAACACCAAGAGACCCAACTTCCCAAGAAGAGCAAGTAGCTATTGCTAAAGCCACCCATGAAGCTATTTTCCCAGGAAAATACTTTCAGGAATAGGTTCTATACTGTATGTAGGTATTTAACAAAGTGTGTGTATGAATAAAGAAGGGTGCTATTGGCCCAGAGTACAAATTCACCACCACAGCAGGAGTAACCATCAACAATTGATGTTTGCCATCCTTATTGATAAGGAAAGAGGCTCTATTTTGTCACTTCAGAATGTTACATTCTTAAAAAATATAGACTTTAGGGTTGAAAGGGAAGGAGAAGTTGCTGCCTTGGCTACTGTTCCACAGCCATTGTGTGGAAGCCTCACCTTGCTGGTTTAGTTCTGCATCTACTTCTGCCTCTATTTCCCAATTACACTCCAATTTCTAGATCAAAAAACCAAATAACAGTGTCAAATAATGGGGCAGATAGATACATCAAATTGTATCTATGCTCTGATCCATGGTGAGTAGATGTGTACCAACCCTGGACAGGTCACTGATCACAAAACTTCTCCAAGCAGAAAGGAATTTCTCTGTGCTCCAGGTTATTTTCAGCTATTTATAGTGCATGTTTGTTTCTGAGTAATTGTTTGTCTTTAATACACTGGGAGAGAATGTGTGTGCACAGACATGAACACAGGGCACAGGGGAGAAGATGGTAAAACTTCCCTCTGTTGGTTTCAGGTGCAGGTATTTGTGTCCTAGAACCTCTTGGAGCTTCTCCTTCAATACAGAATAAAACCTCTGTTCCTCTGGGGGTCCTGGTTAACTCTTGAATCCAAAAATGCCCTTTATATATCCTGTGAGGCCACTCTTGGCCTTCTGCTCCACCTTGTCCTCCAGAGGTGGGAAAGCAACATGGTTAAGGGCCAGGTCAAAGAACAGGGGTTTGCATGGAATGGGCTGGAATCCTGGTGGGAAGTGCACGAGGCTGACTTGCTTGCTGACCAGGGAAGGATCCAGGCAGAAAGTCTCAAACCGTTCTGAGAGAGGCTGCAAGAGACCAAGGTAGGGACACAAATCAAATTCCAGTCACATCAAAAGGGTCAAGCATCAAACAGGACTGAGCAGCAACTGAGACAAGAGAAGTTCAAGCTCCCTTGTGAGGCCTCTGGGGACCCTGAAAATTATTTAACCTCCTGTCAAAGCACAGCTGCAGGATCTCTGGAAACCCTCCCATGTGCAGAGAGAAAGCTAAATAAAGCAAGCTGCCACACTGGAAGCTGCAAGCTGCCTCCCAGCTCCTACCCCACTGTGTCAGGTACCTTCAGCACCAAGCCTAATAAAATCTCCTAAATACACCAGCCATGACCAAATCTTGATCAATGTGACATCTCTTGTGTTGTGAGAGACACTCAGGTAACAGGATAAAGGTGATGGTCATTAAGAGCACAGCTGGAATTTGCCTGAGCTCTTGGCTCTTACCTTGCCATCCTTGACCTGAGATGGAGACTCAGTCTCATGAGGATCATTTGCATCTGCAAAATTGAACAAAAGGGGGTAAGAATAACAGGCTTGATCTTGGTGTAGAGTAAGATTGTCTCAGGAAGCAGCTGTGCTCCAAGCTTAGCCATGATCCTTGCTCTCTGGGATACACAGGACAGTATTTTCAGCAGAATCAACTTGATTTCTAGAGTAAGCACCACACACACTTATCTACAGCCACCACAGCCCTGCAGTGGTGGAGCTTCTCCTTCACCTTGTCATGAGAAGGTCTGGAAAGCAGCACAGACTTTGAGTGAAGCACACAACAAAAGATGATAAGAGCACCCCAGGGAGGGTCTGTTAAAGCAACATTAAGGCAATAAAGGAGGCAACACACTCCTTGTCCTGGATTTCCAGCAGCAGGCACAGCAAAACAGCAGCCCAAGAAATCACAAAGTTCATCCCCCAAGTTCTGTTGGCCAGGCCGACACTGACAGAGAGAATATCACCACTCTCCCTCGTCTTAGCTCACCCAACCAGGCAAAACTGGGATGAGTAGGGCCAAAGAGTCTGCAGCAAAAAATGAAACACTGAACTGTTCTGTGCAGGCTCCCAAAACAGGTGCACATCCCCAGGAAGGGTTAAACATCTCTGGGCAGGGAGCAAGATGCCAATGTCCAGCCACTGCCTGCCTACCTGCACTACACACAGCTAGAAGCAGCTGGAACTGGGGGAAAAGTACTTTTCCAAAGTGAGTGAATGGTGAAGAAGAAACCTTTGGAACTTCAGAAATGAAATAAAAGGAATGAAACAGCTGCAGGGGCTTTAGTCAAGATACATTAGAGCAGAGTTTTAGTATAGCTGTGTTACTCACCTAAAATAGCTGCTGCTTGCAAGGAATACTTCTCTGCATTGACTTGAGTGATGAGATCCTGAACATCAGGCAGCTCCTAGAGCAACAAAGAAAATTATTTGAGAGCCTGAAATGTGCCAGTCTAAGAGTCAGAGCAAAGGTAAAACCAGACAGAGTAAGAACTAAGAAATTAACTCCTAGTATTGATGAGCTTTCCCAGAAGGGGAAAAGCTACAGCATTGTGCTACAGAAGTCGTATAAGAGAAAATGCACAGGTGAGAAAAAGTGGTAAACTGTTTTGGAGTTGGTGCAAGTCTGTCCCTCCTCCAAGCAAGAGGCCAGTGAAGTGTTCCTGTGTCACCAGAGGGTCTCTGCTACAATGAACATTACCCTTCTCCCTAGTTAAAGATCAGTCTGGAATTATAATGGCCTGGCACCTAATTAACAATTAACAGTGAGACAGAGCTGCTTCACAAAACTTCAGCTTCAGGACTGGGCTCCTACCTTCAAGCTGTTCCTGTGAGCTCCAGCTCCCGACTGAACCTCGCGGGCGTATTTCAGCACCCTCTCGTACAGCACGAGGGCTTCACTCCACTTCTTTACCAGGACATAGGACTGGGCAATGAAGAAACACCTGCAACGGTCAAGAGAGCATTCCTGACGTGTTTGTTACCCACACCTTTTGCCAACTGAAATGACTGACAATAGGAGATATCCTTAAGTAGCAGTGGGCAGTGTCCCTTTAGGAACCAGTCTCAAAGGACAGAGGAAACTGCATCAAAGGCCTGCACAGCACACAGAGCTGTGGAATTAA
Organism: Motacilla alba alba; assembly: GCF_015832195.1. Taxonomy (NCBI): domain Eukaryota; kingdom Metazoa; phylum Chordata; class Aves; order Passeriformes; family Motacillidae; genus Motacilla; species Motacilla alba. The sequence goes on from NC_052033.1 coordinate 1,603,958, forward strand.
ACTTCTGAAGGTGCCACGTGTGCTAAAGAAAACCTGGCTGTTTCTCAGTCACCTGTAAGCTTTGTAAACGAGTGTCTTCAATCCAATCTCCTTTTGGAAGTTCTTGTCCTCTTCTAGGCCAGGAAGTTGTGTCAGTTCCACAAGGTTCTGTGCAAAAGAGAGTTGGAATAACAAATGCAGGCATTGCCTTCCTCTGGAATCTGCTGGTCTAAGAGAAAGCTGACCCTTCTGACAAGTCAACAGAACACTCCCAGGGAAATAGTTTCCAGTTTTCTAATCATCAGTTTTCTAACCTTGCGAAGGACTCTCATTGAAACTTGTGCAAGTTGCCCTCAGGACAGACTTCCTGACACAAACAGGAATTGGGACAAAGACTCCTTAAATTTCACATGAACCAATTCTTTCATAAGGCATTTCCCCCTCCCATTCACAACTGCTTCAGCCACAGACTCCCTCAGTTAACTGAAAAATTATGAAAGAAACGGAGAACTGCTTATGAAGAACAAGTATTTTTAGTTGCTACTTTCCCTGGCCAGCAGAAACGAAGGCAGCTCGAAGCACAAGAGTCAGAAAGACTATTTTAAAACTGTATTAGAGTGCACAACAAAGGACACCCACTCAAGCAGCAGGTTCTGCTCATAACTGAAAGAGTTTTTTTTGTGTTTCATGCAGATGTTGAACATCTTTGAGGTACTTGAAGGTACTCAGCTACTCCTCCAACTTCATGGTAGCTCACTTACAGTGCTGTATTTCTGCAATAACCTTTTGTAACACTCAGGTTTCCTACCCAGCCACATCCTGTCTATCCTAACCACACAGTTCTCTGGTTAGGCTGGAGAGCTGGATGTGTTTTCCCAGCACTACCTGCAGGATGATGTCGTAGAGGCGGATGAGGTCCTGCGGCCGCGGCGAGCGCTTGCCGTCCTCGTCGGAGCGCTGCTGCTGCAGCAGGGCCTTCTGCAGGGACTTGGCCATGCTCTCGTTGCGCTTGATGGCCGTGGACAGCTTGATGTAGGTCAAATAACTGCCAAAATAAAAAGAAATCCCATCAGCACTGTCAGAGCTGCTCAGATATTACTCTGTGTTCTGAACTGGTGGCGGAAGAACATCTGGAAGGTCAATGTGAGAGTCTGGAGTGAAATGTTCACAAACTGCCTGAATCAGATCCTTATCTGTACACTCATCCTTTGGGATCCCAGAGGCCCAGAACAAAAACCCATAAAACAAAACCAAACAAAATAAAATCTTGACATAAGAACACGGCTTCTTCACACTAGCACTGGCAGCAATGTTTGCCTATTACCTGTGTAAGTACTGGATGTTGGACACCTTCCCAGAATCATTTTCCAGAGAGTGTTCTCGCTGCTTCTGTGGGCAACGGAGAAAAAACACTGCATGATTTACTTAAAACTGGCAGCCAAGGGATGAAAAACACAGAACAACTCAAGGTTTGGGTAAGCCATGGAAGTAACAGACTTCTAGGTAAAAGAGGGAAGGCTTCTCCACTGCTATTCCCCCACTCCAGTTCTGGAGAGAGTAAATTCAAATTTTGCAGCTCTTTATTAAAGAAATCCCAGCAAGTTGAACACTAAACCAGCCCCAAGAAAACATGGTGCCACTGGAAGTAGAAACTGGTGTTTGCTGCTTACCTGGTCAGGTTTCAATTCTTCCCGAACAGCCTGAATGGCATCTCTGCACTCACTGAGTAAAGACTCAAACAAACGTTCCTTTGTCTCCTCATTTTCTGCCTAAGAGCAAAGGAGAATCAAGACAGATCAGAAATCAGAAATTTTTGTATAATGCATGAATTAACTGAGAAGATTAAATGAAGTTTCTCCCAAATTATGTCTTTAAGATCCATGGGTAGTTAGAACTCCAATCTGTGCCTGTCTGCAACGCATTCTTGGGGAAAATCTGCCACAAATCCTGGGGAATGGGATCGGTGCTGAGAACTGAACAGCAGTGAAGGCCTAGCAGACACAGCTCATGGCCTCATTCCTGCACCAGTTACCTTCCTTCCCAGCAACACCATTCCTTCCTGGATGGCACCTGCACTGTTCCCTGAGCTGAGGCTGGACTGCACTGTGGGAAAAGCCCAGCAACAGAAGAGCTGAGCAGTCCTGAACTGGCAAACTACCAATGCAGACAGCTCTTGTTATGCTGATTTAATGTTCCCATGTGGTAAGAACATGCAGATGATTATCTTTTCTCCACTCCCACTCTAGCAATGCTCACAGTGGCAATAAATTGCTTGTTTGAAGCATCTTTCACAGTAACCCTATATTTCAGCAGCAGGAGTGACTGAGTGCTTTCCTGCTGTCACCATAAGTTTTATTTAAAAAAAAAAAAAAAAGTGAAGCAGCTTTTGGCCTTCTGCCCCAAAACCAGAACTTGAAAACAACTTTTAAAAAACAAGTTGAAGCCTGATCTCTTCCTAATTTATTGGCATATCGTGTACCCAATTAAACAAGCTCCCAAACTGAAACTCAGCCTTTATTCAGATGCTGAGAAGGAAACCAGGTGGAGATTGCAAGACTTGCAATGATTCAGTAAGAAAAAACTACTCAGAAGCAAACCTCAATCTCAGTGATTGAAGGAGAATTCAAGAGCACCAGCACCATGCTCTGCCACTCCCATCTCACGTAACAGTGTAAGATGAGCTTTGCTGCAATAAATTTGCAATTGTCAAAATGAATAAAAAGATGTCTAAAACCATGCTCACTTGTTAATCTACTGTACAGCTCTACAGCCTCTGCCTCTCCACTTCCCACGTTCACAAACCCAATCAGGAATGTTATTTTTACTCCCTCACAAAGCCTCAGGTATCCTGTGATGCAGGCAGTTTTTTGAGTTTGGTTTTTTTTTGGTTTTGTTTTTAATTTAAGATTTGCTGTGAGAATTTTTAAGGTGGGACTGGCTCCTGAGAATAACCAGAGACGAGTCTGACTGCATTCTCAACCTCACCCAGAGCAGCACAGCAATTTCACTGTAAGCACAAAAATGAAAACAGACATGGCCAGATCATCATTCAGGCACAAACAGGGCAAGGGCTGGGCCCTGCAACCAAACAAAGACTTTCCTTTCCAAGCAAAAACTCCTTAAGCTGATTCCATGCATAAATACACATGTTCTGATTTGGGAGATATCAGATCACAGGACTGAGACACAAGTGCTACAGCTGGTGATTCAACTGTCCTGACAGAACTGCACAGGTTCATCTTACAGGGTTCATGGAAACCAATCCCGCTGAACCCAATTCCAAAAAATGTGGAATGCTCAGCTGTCAGACTCTCTTTGGTCTAAACCACTGTGCAACATCTCTGACAGCTATTACCACCCATTTTTGCTGCAATCTAGAGATGAGCACAGAATCCTTGAGGCAATACCAGCTAGCAGCACACCTGTGTCACGCTGCCCTGCAGCCCTGCCACTGCTACCTGGTGAGAGGCAATGGGCCCTCAAAGTCACACCTTCAAACCTACAAAAGGACTGACATGAGCAATTTCAAACCTGGATTCCTATTTCAGTTTGGCTTATTTGTTCTGTTCCTCCCATTACCAATAAGGCACCAAAGGCAACAGTATAATTGCATTGGGAGACTCCATTTTTACACAAAACAGACTGGTTTTACTTCTAATTAAACCCTGCAGGGCACTGCTGTTATGTCAGGGTTTCAGCTCAGTGAAGATGAGCAGAAAGGTGCCAAAGATCCCAGGAAGCACAATTCATTCACCTGAAGCTGGACTGCCCATCACAGCTGACACAACTGCAGAACTGCTGCCAAAAAGGCAAGTTTTAGCCCTCTGGGAATGCAAACAGTGCTGCTGCAATGCTCAGCTCTCACCAGTCCACTCAACTCCTCTGTTTGGTCACAGCTTCCCAGGAATGCAGAGCAAATTCAGGCTGTTCTGCCATTACTTTGGAGAGCAACTAAACTGAGAAAGTCCAACTGTCAGCTGCCAGGATGGAAGTTAAATGAGGGAACTCTTGAGCTGTACTTCCACCTGCTGGCCACACTTATGTGCTTCCTGAAACAAAATCCATTCAGCAACATCCAATTCCTAATATTATGGGTAACACTCAGGTTTCCTACCCAGCCACATCCTGTTTATCCTAATCACACCCCTCTCACCACTATCCCCCTCTGTCAGGTTTTTATTTTATCATTTCTGTTTTTATTTATAGTTATTCTCCTGGTGATAAAAGGTTTTTAATACTGCAAAAATCCCATTTTTAGTGGCAAGAGTTATTACTGAAGATCCTTTCACTGTCTTTTAAAACTCTGAATGTACATGCAGCTACTGAAAAGCAGGATACCTCCTCTAGTCACCACTTCCAAGGAAAAAACTACACGTGGAAAACTTGATTACAATACTAAACACATGAATTGTATGTGCCACTGCAAGTTCCAGTGAGGTGGACTTCAATGATCCTTGTGAGTCCTTTCCAACTCAGGATATTCCATGATTCTATAAAGTGTTTCAGAACCATTACGTGTGAAATTGATTGACATCCTGACATTTATTAATCCACTTCCTGCTTTTGAAGATTTCCAGAAGTCAACAAGAGAATGGAATAGATCTCTTAGTACCTGCTACACCTGGCAAATGGCTATTTGTTGCTGAAGAAAACATGGTCAATATGTATTTTCATTTTGGCTACTCTGAAGTTGGAGCATTTGAGCAAGATGCTCAAAGAAATTAGAAGAGTAATTCAAAACCAGTTACTCTTAAAAATATAACCTTCATTTCCAAGTGATGTACTACTAATAATGGTTATCAACCCTGCTGCTGGAAGGCAGCACAGAATGTTCCAAGGAGCAGGAATACTCAGAACAGATCTCCCAGACTACTCCACTCAGCAGACTGTGAGAGCTATCCCCAGCCAACACTTCAGCTTTGAGTTATAATCAGTATTCCCCCACTTTAACCTTCAGCCTTCCAGCACCAAGTTTGAAAAAAATGAGATTACTCAAAAGCTTTTAGTTCAGGTACCAGGTATTGGACAGAAGGAAAGAGGACGCCTAGAAGGGCAGGATGGAGAGGGCTGCTGGGTTACCTGAGCAATTGCTGCCTCGTTGTCAGCCAGCCCCAGCAGGAAGATCCTCACTTTGTCAATCTTCACTGGGACAGTTCTCCCTCTCCACTCCACCTCACTCATTGTGGCTGCCTGCTTTGCCCGGGTCTGGGTGATCAGTGCCTGCAGAGAACACACTGAGCTTAGGAGTCTGAATTTACAGGAATGCAAAACTGAACCTCCTGAATCCATGTTTGACTTGACTACTTTGAAATCAAAGGGCTTTTTGGGAAAGTGTTTCCCACAGTGCCTAGGCTTGCTTGCTTGCTCACTTCTGTTTCATTCTGGCTCTTGAATGGTTTGCTGCAGCAATATTCATGCTCAGCACAGTAATAATGAGTATTTCAAGCTGAGGCATGCAAATAAATTACCTCCAGTTTTTCTGCAAGAAGACCTTCAGTGCCACCAGACCTCAATCTCATCTGCATCAACTCATTCATGGCAGACTGGTCACCTGAGAGAATCAACAAATTGAGACCACGTTTACATTTGACTTCAAAATCACTTTCATATACAAAAACTAATCATTAGATTTTACACTGGCAGTTTAGGGACAAGCTTGCAATTTCATTGTAACTTCACAGGCAAACTACCACAAACTGTTATTCTGCCTTTCTACACATAACCACAGGTGCTGTTGCAAAATGAGGCCCTTTCTGCATTGCTAAACTGTCCCAAAACACATGCAGAATTTGGCCAAAATATTATGGCCTCGGTGTCACTTAAACCAGGGTTTAACTAAATGAATATTGCTTTCCTGGGAACAGATGAGGCCCCCCTTCCCTTACCAATGTTGTAGGCACAGTAGCGGATGTTGGGCGAGATCTCCTCCACACGCTGGTTATACAGCACAGCCTGTTCTTCTGTGAAAGCATTGGCCAGCTTTTCATAGATGGTCCTACAGCAAAGGACAAATATTAGCACTGCAGCGTGTGTCACTTGAGAGGTGCTATCCTAAGGGAACAGTTTGTGTCTGTGCTCTGGAGGATGCTATTTCTTCAGTAGCACCTCCCAGTTAAGCACGACTAACAAAGCACTGAGTTAGTTATGTTAGTTTAGTTATGTACATAACTAAAGTGATCCAGCACTATATCCTGAAGGAAGCTGGTGAAGTCAGGGACTCACTTGCACTTGTTGAAAGCCTCCATTGCTGCCTTCCACTCCTGGTGCTCGAAGCGAAGCATGCCGGTGAGGTAAGCCATGTACGCCTGCACACAGAGCGAGGGCAAGGTCACTTCCCCCACCAGCAGCCTAACTGGTGCCACCTTTAGCAGGAAGGCTGCTGCGACTCCTGCAGTGGGTGACTAAGCTTTGCCCTTTTCACTGGGGCTTCCCACAGAAGACAACTGATTTGGATGACAGGTTACAGCTACCTACCTCTTCTCCTTTAGCTGACTCTGCTGCATTTCTAAGGAACCACAGAATCATAAAATGGAATCACAGCACGGATTGGAAAGGAGCTTAAAGATTATCTAGTTCCAACCCCCGCTAGACAAGGTCACCCAGAAATTAAAGATATTTCTTGTTTGTTATGCAATGGCCCACCAATGTCACACAACTTTTTTCCCCAGCAATATGCTATACAATGACAATTGAATGAAATGAGTACAGCACTGCTGTTCAAAGATTTCACAAGAGCTGTTTCCTGTTTTCCAGGAACTGAACCCCCAAATCTTGCATTCTAGGTGGCTACTTCAGCACATTTAACAAAAAGGTAACTCAACAGATAAGCAGTTTCTTTGGCTGTGTTGCACCACCTTAGCTGCCCTCAATTCTTTGTACTTTTATTATCTGTTGAGAGATAATAATTATTTCTTCACCCCAAACCCCAAAGGTTTCTTGTTCAGCCCTTGCTGTACAACAAGATGAAAGTATCAGCGGTTACCTGAGCTTCCAGCTTAGTCTTGGCATCCACCCTGTTGCTCTCACAGAGCCTCTCCAGCTCCTCAGCGTGTTTCACAGCCTTGCGCAGCCGCGAGAGCAAATGGAAGCGCTTGCGGGGCTCCGTGTTGGCCTCCTGCTTCAGCTGCATGGCGTAGCTCCAGGCCCGCTCTGCATCCATCAGGATCAGCAGCAAGTACCTGCAGGGCACAGGAGGGTGCAGGGGACAATAATGACACTCACACAAGAGCTGTATCACCAGCAGCTCTTTGCCGTTTGGTCTGCCAAGTTCAGTAGCAGTAGTTGGTCAGTAAAAGGCAGATGCTTTTACTTCTTAAAGTTCTAAGCACATGAAGTCTTGTTATTCCCGACTAGTTTCTGCTGTGTTTCTCACTCAGAAGTGCAATTACCCCACTGAGGAAGAAAATCAGGTATCATTCTGTAGCACCACAGACACTACAAAGACAAGGGATTTATCATTTTAGGCCACTCTTCAAACTGGTTCTAAATGTTCTTAACAACACAGGTGAATGCAGCATCATGTGCTGTTTTCCCACAAGAAAAGATGAGATAGGAAACACTTCAAGTATTCCTAAGACAGGAAGTGAACTCAAAATCCTGGCTACTCTCCACATATTCTGTCAAATTTAGAAGATTTAAGTAAAACTTGCAGTGCAATATTTCTGTTCAAACAGAAGGGATTGCATCTCTAACCCCAACCTTGCTGGCTACACCATTTACATTACCAGCATTCCCATGGCTACCTTGCAACAGACCTGAATAAGCATTTCCTCTTCAATGTCACAGGAATTTACTGATTATGAAGAGAATCCATTTTAGCAACTATGAGGGAAGAGAAGGAACAGGCTGTTGCTTCTCCTTCTTGTCCCACTGGATCTGAGCAGTATCTCTTGCACCTGCACTACATTCTGAACTTTTATTATTATCAACAACACACATCACTGAAAACAAATTATTTGAATGACATTGCATAAAATAGTTTTCCATCTGAAACCAAAATTACTGAAAGGAAGCTCTTCAGTACCACACTGAATTCTCAATTCCATCCAGTCCCTGTACCTGTTGTCTGAGAGAATCTCTTCAGTTACTTTCTTCCCAGTGAACTTGTGTCTGTTGCCCATCTTGAAGTTGAGAGTTTTGCGGAGCCGCCTCAGCCTGCGGGAGCAATAACCCCTAAAAAAAGACAACCAGTCAGTTTGGCCAAAGGACAGCTCTGCTTCTGTTTACTGCTCTATCCAAATAGGAAAAAAAAATATTAAGGCTGTACCAGGCAATGTTTTAACAATTAAAACTCCATGTGAGACATATGGTAGCTCAAAAACTACCTGTAAAGCAGCACTTAACAGAAAACAAGGTAAGAAGACATGTATTTATTAATGATCTTGAAAAATCAGGGTGATGTGGTCATTGCTAACTGCTTTATGTGTGCTTATTGAACACTGAGCTCTGGAGAGTACAGTGCCCATCAGGGAGGTGTGAACACAAGCTCCTGCGGGCAGTGGAGATGCCAGAGCCAGCCTGCACAGCCAAGGGCCATCAGCACACAGGGCCTCACGTGGAACAGCCTGTCAGGGGCTTCACCTGGCAGGTGGGTTTTGTTGCCTGCTATGGGGGGGAGGTTACAATTTAAATGCAGTGAAGCCAAGCCCAAGGAGCAGCCCCCAGCACTCACCTGTACCTCTGGAAGTCCCCATGCCTCAGGCCGTGCTGCTGCTGCGACTCCTTCACGATCTGCAGGACTGCGGCTGCGTTAAGGCACACTCACAGGGCAGTGGCACCAGCTCCTCCTTCCACCCCAAAATAACAGCAGGGAACCCACAGATCCCATGAGACAAACGCACTTTGAACAGTGGGGCAGCCCAAAACCTCCTAAAAGCAGAGCTGATGGCTCTAAAGCACCTCATGAATGCACAGCTCCCTCCAGAGCTCCTGCCTGTCAGCAGAGACAGAGACAAACCTCAAGCACCTCCTCCAGACATGCACGGGAGTGCTGCTGTCACCAGAGCTCCTTCTGGGATAAGGACACATCCAGGATAACACACCTGGCCACAGGACCTCCCCAGCCACGCTCGTGACACAGATTTGTTGGGAAAACTGAGGTAGAGAAGCTTTCCTGCCCTGGAATGTCCCCTCACTCAGGAAAAGGATAAAACCACCCTGAACAGAATCACAGCTGCCTGCCCAGCACAAACAAACAAAGTGCCTTCGGAGCACTGAACCTCATAAAGAGAGTTTTTGGAAATAACTCCAGGGCTGATTTTCTCAATTCTTCAGCACGTTTCTAGTCTTGCTGCAACAAATATCAGAGACACAGAGCAGTGGCCTCTGACCTGGGGCACCATCACTCCATCATTCCCATCCAGTCCCCCCCTCCTTCAGTGTATTGGCAGAGCTCCTGCACTTCCTTTACTCCCTCAAATAAAGGGGAATTACTACCTTGTTCCTACCGAATTACTACGTTATTCCTACCAAATAAAACCATGCCACATTCTAGTAAATCTGATGTTTTTCATTCAGTTTACAAGGCAGGTTATTTTGTGAAATAAAATCTCCACCACACACAAGAAATCTCTGTGCTATATAAATTCATATCCTAAAATTTCCCTTTCAAGCTTTACCAAGAAGCCTCTAAAGAAAACCCGCAGAGAAAACCAGATTGTACAACAACCCAAACAAAAGAAAAACTACAACTATACCTAAAGAAACCACCAAACATGTAAAGTTTAAAATGCCAGATGTCTAACAAAATGTTTTCCTGGGACTACACCTAAAAGAAAGTCACTGAAGTATAAAACCCTGCACCAATAGTTATTACACTGAATTATTCTGTATTTGCAGAACAACCCAGTCAAACTACAGTGTCTCAACACAGCCCTCCTCATCCCTGCTGTATACCTAAGAGTTTTTTCAGACTCTCTTTTATTCTGCACAGTTACTTGCTGAATTCATATCCCCTGAACTTTTTTATTTTTTCACGGACTTAGACATTCCCAACATTCCCAGGGCAATTGCTACATCTGCACCTGACTCCCCAGTTACTGACTACACAACACCTGCCATGTGCCACGTGGAAATCTGCAACCTGATTTCCCCCGGGTTTCCCTCTGACCCAAAAGATAAACTCAGCTCTGTCACAGCTGTGCAGCTGGACCGGTTTCACATCGAAGTTTCACCTACAAAACCTCCACGAGCTTTACACGGCGAGATTTCAGAAGCACTAAATCTGCAGGAGCCAGTCTGGCACCGCAGCGCGCCTGTTAAGGTTTTTTAAGGTATTATTGCTCCCTTCAAGCTGCAGTATCACCAGGAGCAGCTCAGGGGTGCCGTGCTCGTACCCTGAAGCGCAGGGCCCAGCACACAGCCCCGCTGTGGAGACCGACCCCGGCTGCCACGGGGCTCGGGAGCAGATGCAGCCCAGGCGGAGCGGGATTCCACGAACCAGGAAAGCCAGCCGGCCTTTTATCCGAACCAAACCCGCACGCAGCCCCGGGCCAGCACCGCCCGCACCTCCGGCGTGCCCCTGCTCGGGGCCCGAGGCCGGAGCGGGGCAGTCCCCGCCGCCCGCCGGCCCTGCCCGCCCGGGCCCCGCGCCGCCGCCACGTCCCCCCGCCGCCCACGGGGCCGGGCCTGCCACGTCCCCCCCGCCGCCGCTGCGCAGGATGCTCTCCAGGCCCAGGCTATCGCCGAGCCCGCCGGGCTGCGGCCCCGCCGGCCGCTCGTTCTCCTTGTTGTCCTTGCCGTCCTTGTGGTCCTTGTTCTCCTCCGCCCCGGCCCCGCGGCCGCCGCCGCCTCCCTGCCGCTCCGCCGCCATCTTGCACCGGGGCCGCGGCCGCGCTGCATCACGGGCCGGGCCGCGGGGCCGCGCGGGGAATGCCGGGAGCGACCCGGGGGAGCCGGGACCGGGAACGGGAACGGGAACGGGAACAGGAACAGGAACAGGGGAGCCGGGACAGGGAACGGGAACAGGGGAATGGGGGATCAGGGACAGGGAACGGGAATGGGAACGGGAACAGGGGAGCCGGGACAGGGAACGGGAACGGGAACAGGGGAATGGGGGATCAGGGACAGGGAACGGGAACGGGAATGGGAACGGGAACAGGGGAGCCGGGACAGGGAACGGGAATGGGAACGGGTAACAGGGGAGCCGGGACAGGGAACGGGAACGGGAACGGGAACAGGGGAGCCGGGACAGGGATCGGGAACGGGAATGGGGGAGCCGGGACAGGGACCGGGCATGGGGGATCCGGGACAGGGAACGGGAATGGGATCGGGAATGGGAACGGGAACAGGGGATCCGGGACAGGGAACGGGAACGGGAATGGGGGAGCCGGGACAGGGAACGGGAATGGGAACGGGAACAGGGGATCCGGGAACGGGAATGGGAATGGGAATGGGGGATCCGGGACAGGGAACGGGAACGGGAATGGGGGATCCGGGACAGGGATCGGGAACGGGATCGGGAATGGGAACGGGGGATCCGGGACAGGGAACGGGAATGGGATCGGGGATGGGAACAGGGGATCCGGGACAGGGAATGGGAACAGGATCGGGAATGGGGGATCCGGGACAGGGAACGGGAACGGGACAGGGATCGGGAATGGGAATGGGGGAGCCGGGACAGGGAACGGGAACAGGGGAATGGAAATGGGGGATTCGGGACAGGGAACGGGAATGGGGTCGGGAATGCGGGATCCGGGACAGGGAACGGGATCGGGAACGGGGGATCCGGGACAGGGAACGGGATCGGGAATGGGAACGGGGGATCCGGGACAGGGAACGGGAACGGGAATGGGAATGGGGGAGCCGGGACAGGGAACGGGAACAGGGGAATGGAAATGGGGGATCCGGGACAGGGAACGGGAACGGGAATGGGGTCGGGAATGCGGGATCCGGGACAGGGAACGGGATCGGGAACGGGGGATCTGGGACAGGGAACGGGATCGGGAACGGCAACAGGGGAGCCGGGACAGGGAACGGGAATGGGATCGGGAATGGGGGATCCGGGACAGGGAACGGGATCGGGAGATCCGTGACAGGGAAGGGGATTGGGATCAGGAATGGAGGATTCGGGACAGGGAACAGCAAGGGGATTGGGATCGGGAACGAGGGATCCGGGACAGGGAACGGGATGGGGATCGGGAATGGGGTATCCGTGACAGGGAAGGGGATTGGGATCGGGAACGGGGGATCCGGGACAGGGAACGGGATCGGGATTGGGAAGATCCGGGACAGGGAACGGCATCAGGAATGGCACTGGGATCACGAGGGATCCGGGACAGGGAAGGGGATCGAGATTGGGATCAGGGGGGATCCAGGATAGGGATTCGGGAGCGGGGGATCCGGGATGGGGATCAGGATCGGGGGTCCCGGCGCCTCCCGGGGCTGGGCCCCTCTCAGGTGTGGATACATCCCTGCCTGGCCCTCCTGCCCATGTCCCGCTCATCCTTCCCGGACTGAGCCCCCAGCTCCGTCACAGTGCTCTGCCCCAATGCTGACCCCAAAATCAGCCCCCAGGGCACCCCCCAACCCTGACCCCACTCCTGGCGCTGCTGCTGTGGCAGTCCCGGGGGAGCCTCTCCCTCCATCCCCTTGCCCCTTCCCGGGACACTTGGAGCCTGCTGCTTGGGGCAGCCCTTGGGGAGAGGGGCTTTAAATTCCCCCGGGCTAAGCACTAAAAACAAATCCTCCCAGCTCCAGCCGCCTTAACCCCTTCGGGCTGTCCACCTGGGAAATAAGAGCCCTCCTTATCTCACCTAACCCCAGAGCTATTTCATGGCGTAAGCTCTTAATAGCAGGTCCTTTTCACATGGGATTGAATACTTCATTCAGGACAATCACCAAATTTATTTGAGCACCTAATGGTAATATCTTCATAAACCCTTATCGGTACAAACTGCTCCAAGAGCTGCTCGTGCCCCCAGACCCATCTTTGCCAGCCCTGTGCCCTGCCTGCCTGGCTGCACTTTGCTGTCACACTCCCAGAAGCAATTTGGCTCCTCTCCCCTTCCAAGGGCTCAGCTGTTTCCTGTTACTCCTGATTTCAAACTTCTCCTTTCCTCTCATAGACAGCAAAGCTCAAAGGAGAAAAAAAAAATTAAAAAAAAAAAATCAGCCATGTCCTCAAGTGGCAAGTTTCTGTGCACATCTTTTAAACTCTCTGCTCCAGACTCCAAATGTATCTCCCAGGGATTCATTCCCTATCTGAACCCAAGTGTGCTCCAGGATGATGCTGAAGTAAGCAGGCACAGCAATTAAAGCCTGTTTTACAAACAACAGCTCCTCTCTTGCAGCTGTGGGGGTCCACACAGGCTTGGGTTAGGCTGGCACAGCAGCACCCACCCTCAGGTGCCCAAAAAAGCACCCCAAAGGACTATTCCAGCGTCAGGACAGCCACCAGGTGTGGCACAGCAACATTTCTGCCACACCACCTTCCTTGCACACTGGCAGAAAGCTTTGCTGCTCCTCTGGATTCCTCTGGAATCGACATGGGAGGATAAAACCATCAGCCACTGCCTGGGTTTGAATTCCTCCTGCAGAGCTGGCTCTGCCCTCCCCCAGGGCAGGGGATGGGGCTCACACAAACCTGCAGAGACTTGAGGGGATCCTTGCAGTGAAGCTCAGCTGCCTTTGGTGTCACAGGGACTGCTGCAGAGAGTAAATCCACAGAGTTACAGGCACTCCCATCCCTCTGCCAGCCAGCCCTGCAGCCTGCAAGGCCTGCCAGCCCCACAGCGTGCTGTTTCCTATTGGTTTTGGCCAGAGGATCTTGCTTTTGGGGTCTGGATCATCCTCCTGCACCCCTGCCCAAATAACCCTTCTGTGTCTCAGGACAAAAATGTATTTTGCTGCTATTTATTTTTATCCTGCTAGTCCCGAGTTTTACTGCTATTGGGAAGAAACTGAGTGTTTTCCCTCGGGGTTTTTTTTTTTTGGTTGTTTTTTTTGTTTGTTTGTTTTTTAATAATCTCGCTCTACAGCATAAGGATGGACCCAGCCTCTCTGCAGGCTGACCAAAGACACCAGCAGTACCATCATCCAAATACCCTGCAGTATCTGAGTACACAGGGCAGGTCCTGCAGGGTGAAACCTCCCTGGGGCCAGGCTTTCCCACGAGTCTCCCAGCAGTCCCCATGGTCGTGGCTGGGGATGTGGCACCGGAGGGGCTCCCTGGGGACGTGCGCCCGGTCTGGGATCAGAGGAGGAAGGCAGAGCTGTGCTCCGTGTCTCAGCAGCTCCATGAGCCCTGTGGGGTGCCCGAATTTCCGCTGTGCTGCTCCTAATTCCCTGCTTTTCCCTGTGGGCCGACATCAAGAACACGGAGCATCCTCACCCCAAAGGGGTCTGGTCACCCCCAAACGGGAGCAGGTTTTGTGGGGCTGGGCAGCCGAGGGTGGAGGGGGCTCCGTGTGCTCTGGTGGCCGTGTCACGAGCTGTGAGTGTCCCCAGAGCCCCCAGCACGGCGGGCTCAGCGCTGAACGCCCATAAGAGAACAGAGAAGCTGTGGAGTGAGTTAGTTACAGAAGTAATTGAAGCATTAAATATTTCTCTCTCCACAGAAGCAAAACAAGGCAGGCTGGGGTGGGGGCAGACTAGGAGTCCTTGGAGAGCTGATTGCAGCGGCCGAACCCCAGGCTTCCTTCCACCCGTGCAGGACCAAAAAGGCAATTCTGCAGGAAGAAGACGCGGCACGAAGATTTGTTCTCGCTGCAATGTGTCACGCTGCTCTCCCAGCCGTGGGGAGAAATGCAGTTTCTCCTGAAAACCTGGGCTCGCCTCGGGTGTTTTGGTGCGAGGATTTCGCTGCCGCTGGACAATGCGGACACACTGGCAGTCAGAGGATCCCCATTCCTAAAAACCAGCCCTACAGCCCCTGGGGGTGAACAAACCCTTTTTCAGTGACTACTGAAGGGGGAGGCGATAAGAAAACCCCCGCAGACGCCTCACTTTGGGTGCCCAGCTCCTTTCGGGGTGCCCAGCTCCCTTTGGGGCGCCCAGCCCCGCTGCCCCAGCCCCTCCGGAGGGGTACCAGCACTGCCTGACATTTCACCCCACCCCAGGGCACACCCGGCCAGCCCGAGCCCCTCGGCTCCCCGGGGGGAGCGGGGTGGGGATGGCCTCCCCGGGGCGCGGTGCGCGGGGCCGGGCGGGAGCCGCGCCCGGAGCCCCCCGGGCCCCCCCGCTCCGCCGGCGCACGGAGAGCGCCGGAGCCGCCCCGCGGAGCCGCCCCGAGCGCCCGCGGGCTCCCGCACGCCCGGAGGAGGTGAAGGGCCCCCGGCTCTCCCGGCTCCCCCCCGCGCGGCCCGGCGGGACCCCCGCCCGCTCCCCATGCGCCCCCTTTCCCGGGCAGCTCCCGCGCGCTCTCCGTGCTCCCCTCTCACCGTTCTCCCCCTTCCCGTGCATCCCTGGCGCGCTGCCCGCTGCAGTCTCCTTGCACCCCCTTTTCCCGTGCGTCCCTTCTGCGCTCCCCAGCGAGCTCTCCCTGCACCCCCTTTCCCCTGCAATCCCTGCTGACCTCTCCGTGCACCCCCTGTTCCTTTGCATCCCTGCTGCTCTCCCCACTGCATGTTTTTTCCTATCCACCCCTTTCCCGTGCATCCCCGGTGTGCTCCTCGCTGACCTTTCCTTGCACCCCCTTTCCCTTCTGTGCTCCCCACCGTGCTCTCCCTGTGCACCCCCTCACCCGTGTGCCCCCGGTGCCTTCCCCACGCACGCTGCCGCCTCCGGCCCCGGGCCGTGCACTCCCGGCCATGAACGGCTCGCTGGCAGGCCCCGGGGGGGGCTGGCAGCCCGAGTCCGTGGTCATCCCACTCGTGTACTTCCTCATCTTCCTCGTGGGCACCGTGGGCAACAGCCTGGTCCTGGCCGTGCTGCTGCGCAACGGGCAGGTGAAGAACACAACCAACCTCTTCATCCTCAACCTGGGGGTGGCCGATCTCTGCTTCATCCTCTTCTGCGTCCCCTTCCAAGCCACCATCTACACCCTGGAGGGATGGGTGTTCGGGCCCTTCATGTGCAAGGCCGTCCACTTCTTCATCTACCTCACCATGTACGCCAGCAGCTTCACCCTGGCCACCGTCTCTCTCGACAGGTAGGAAAGGGAACGGGGGGAGGGAGGGGCTGTCTGCATCCTGAGGCTCCCCTTTCTCTGGATCCCACCGGGGCAGGGAGGGGGCAAATTCCCCTGGAGCTAAATCCTGACTGCTGTGACCTCCCGGGGCTCCTGGGGGCATCAGGAGCATTTCCCAGTTGATGTGTGCGAGGCGGTGCAACCACCCAGTATGAGGGGCTGCAGGGGGGGATCCCTGGCCCCAGTGCCCAGCTGGAGGAAGCTTGAGACCCCAAAGCTGTAGGGCTGTAGGACTGGGATTTATCCACAGGCCCTGGCAGTGAAGTGGGGATGAAAAATGAGAAAGAAGCAAAGCTCAGTCCCTGTGCAGCTCTGGCTCTTCCTGGGATGCACAGAGAGAGCCCCGTCCCTTCCAACAGCCCCCGGCAAAGCAGGCAGACCTTGAGGAGAAAAAACCACAGGGATGATTGAGCTGAGACACTGATTTTCCCACCCTCCCCTTTTATTAGCAAAAAGGCCCTTTCTGTCCCTGTGCTGTCCCTTGTCCCAGTGGTTATCCCAGCCTGTTCCAGGGTGGGTTTTGCTGGGAAGCCTGGTGCTCCTGCCTGTGCTTTACCTCAGTCCCTGCCTCTGCAAGGACCCGTGAGTTATGATCCTGCAGCAAGCTGGGAGCTCCTGGTGCTGCTCTGCTCAGTGCCCAAACCCTGTAAGGTGGGATGTGGAAAGTACATGTCCCAGTCCCCTGGGAGGCCCTGGAGCCTGGCTGGATGTGTCCTGCCATCCCAGGACACCCCTGCACTGGCTGCTGACAGCACCCCCAGGAGCTAAAACACATCCCAGGCCTGCCTCTCCCCCTGTATCCCACAGAGCAGAGGGAACAGATGTGTTGAGCAAGAGAGGGCTTGCACAAGCGTCAGATCTGGGTGCAATTAAGGGACCAGCTAATTACAGAACTGAAAAGGGGTGATGTGCTCTCACATGTGCCACTACAAGGAATGCTGTGTCTGGGGATCCTGGGCACTTGTTCCTGCCTTTGTATCCTCACTGCTCCACTGTGCCAGACAGTGATGGTCAAGTGAGGGTCTCCTGGATTAGGCGAGGGACATAATGGGACCATCCCCACTGTCCCCACAACCACTGCCAAGAGCAGAGGGTGACGGGACAGGATCAGGGAGAGAATCTTCCTCAGTCCTTTGTGCTGCACAGGGTCTCTAAGAAGCACCACGGAATCAGTTCTGTGACTAACTGCCCTGGAAAGCCCAAATCCATAATTTCTGCCCTCTCTCCAACCTGCTCCTGGCGATGCTCTCTCTGTGTCCTCCCTGGGACTGCAGCCACGTCCCTCTCCCTTTCCCGTGCAGGTATGTGGCCATACGATACCCCCTGCACTCCAGGGAGCTGAGGACACCCAGGAACGCCCTCCTGGCCATTTGTCTCATCTGGGGGCTCTCCTTCATCTTCTCGGGCCCTTACCTCAGCTACTACCAGGAGTTCCAGCTGGCCAACCTGACCGTCTGCCACCCCATCTGGGAGATCTCCCAGCGCAAGATCATGGACATCTGCACCTTCATCTTCAGCTACATCATCCCCGTGCTCATCCTGAGCCTCACTTACGTGCGGACTATTCGCTACCTGTGGCGGTCCGTGGACCCTCTCCAAGACATGTCGGAGTCCAAGAAGGCCAAGAGGAAGGTCACCAGGATGATCATCATTGTCGCCGTCCTGTTCTGCCTCTGCTGGCTGCCCCATCACCTGGTCATCCTGTGCGTGTGGTTCGGGTACTTCCCCCTCAACCACTCCACGTACGTGCTGCGCATCCTCTCGCACGTCATCTCCTACGCCAACTCCTGCGTCAACCCCATCGTCTACGCCCTGGTCTCCAAGCACTTCCGCAAGGGCTTCAAGAAGATCTTCAGCTGCCTCCTGCGCAAGAAGGCAGCGCACAAGGTGCACGTGGCCCAGGCTGCCAACACGGTCAGCACGCTGGAGGCAGAGCTCAGCGAGGTGACCCAGCTGAGCGAAGCCCTGCCCGGCCGCTCGGCTGCGCGCTGCAGGGCCCCCGCGCAGCCCTGGGGGGAGGCAGGGCTGCAGGGGCAGCAGCAGAGAGCAGATGGCTCCTCTGTCACCTTCAACATCAGCTAGCAGAGCTCCCTCCCACCCCACAGCTTTGCAGTCTCCTGCAGCATTGCAGGCCTGGGGCTGGGCTACGTTTTGGGTTGAAATGGGTCCAGTTGAACCCTTTTCATTCAGCTGCACCCAGATATCACAACTGTGATACTGCTGACACAAACTCAGCCAAGAACCAGCCAAGGACAGGATTTGCTTCCACCAAGCACCTGCTGAGAGCAGAGATCAAACCCAAAAACCCACTGCCATGTGTAAACACCTGTTCCTCTGTGATGGATGGACTTACTCCCTGTTGCATTTACACCCAGAGCCTCTGAAAAGCTCTGGCCCCTCCAGCCAGCACAGCATCTGGAGCTTGTGGCTGCACTTACAGGGACATTTGGAAAATCTTTGTTTGTGCCCTGGTTTAGGAGCTGCATCCCAGGGCAGTGCTGGGCACAAACCCAGCTCAGGTAGGAAAATCCAGGAGCGAAGCACAGAAGGTCACCAAGGACCAAGGGGAGGGAGGTTGTTTGCCAGGGAAGCACAGCCATGGACCCATGGCAGGGGAAGGATTTTAATGCCTTTGCACAGCCTGGGGACAGCTCAGCATCTCAAGCAGGCAAGATGCTTGTTGAGACAAGCAGGGCACTGACATTGCTTCCCTGAGGTGGGACAGCCAGGGCTGTGTGAGAGCTGGGAGTGCCCAGCAAGCCCAGGAAGCCTCAATAAAGCCCCAACACCCCACCTGCCGTGTCCAGCTCCTTTGGGAAGCCCCACAGCTGCAGCAGAGGAGAGGCTGGGGGGTGATGGGATCTGCTGGATGCAGGGAAGCTGAGCGGGGATGGAGGATGTGGGTGATGCCTGAGCGCATCCCTGGAGGGGGGCACTGTGGCACAGGAATGTCACTGCACCCGCTGAGTGCAGCTGCCCGCAAGAGGCTGCTGTGATGCACACTCCCACCTCTCGACCCTGCAAAGGCTCCACGGGTGCCTGAGCCCTGTGACTGCCACCTGCCAAGGGCTGTAAGTGAAATCCTTCCTTTTGTTTACCGGAAGAGCATCACGGGACTAGGATCAAGTCACCCTTTTGAAAACCCCGTGGCAGAGCACAGCCAGAGGTGGTGGGCAAAGTGCAGGATGAGCTGTGCTGTGCATCCCTACAATTCCCAGGGGTGTACCCCAACAGTCCCCACGAAGGTCAGGTCTCTATAAACTGTCATTATAGAGGCTCTAAGTCTGTCTGCATGGATTTCACTGCTGTGAATCCCCACATCAGAGCTCCCCAGGGCTGGGATGGGTATTTCTGTCCAGGACCCTGGCTCTCCCTGGGGGTCTGGTCCTGACAGCCCTCCTCCACACAGCTCCAGTGCTTGGCCTTTTTTTCTTGAGAAGCTTTTGACTGTAAAACATTTCTTTTCCCCTGCTGAGTGTTATTATAACCAGATCTTCCTCTCCCCACAGAGAGGGCCATAAATTGGCCACCTCCTCCTATCAGTAACAGTGATATTTAGTCTAGTCCTGTTCCCAGCAGAAGTTACAGAGAGCAGTGTATAAGCAGCTCCATTAATTACATCTGCATTTATCCTCTTGCTCAACCCTTCACAGCCAGGGAAAACATTGAAGCAGCTGCACAAACACAGCTAAAAGCCTCCCTTTTCTTGGGCCCTCATCTACCTCCGTTCTGAGAGCCACAGATCTGCCTCCAAGGGATCCCACACACACTGAGGGGTTCAGTCCTCTCCTGGGCAGTTATCAGCTTACCTTGGGGATGGAGATGTTGGCCCACCACCTCTGCACTGCCCAAAGGCACAGGTCCCTGTGCTGGCATGGCAGGGGGTGCAATATCCCCATGCCCCCTGTCAGAGACACTGATTCTGCTCCCCCATCCATCCCACCCCAGCCTCTCCAACAACCTCCCAAGCCCATGGCTGACCCTGCCCTGCCCTGCTGACAGCTCTAGAGCTGTCCAGCCACGCCATGAGCACTTTGAAGACATCCCAGGACACCCCTACCTCAGCTCCCAGCCCAAAGCATCGCTGTGGCCCCTCTCCCAGGTGCCACTGGCACCTGCTTATTTCTGGTCACTAGCCAGCAATGAGGTCCCAAAGGGTGACAGTGGGCTGGGGGAAGGCTCTGCACAGCTCCCAGCCTGGGGGGCTGCACCTCCCTGCTGCCTCCAGCACCCCCTAATCCCCTCCTACATGCACATGGCTCACATGGCTGCTCTCACCCTCTCCAGGAGCAGAGAGGAGCTTGGTGATGGTCGGACAGCGAGGTCAGGGTCTGCGTTGTGACACACCCAACACCCTCCTCCTCATTTTATGGATCCTCACCCACCCATTGACTCTCACTTGGCTGCAGGTGTAAGAGTGAAGCCTGGGCCAGATCATTACACTGTTCACAGCAAATTCAGAATTAGAGAAAAAAGCCTCCTCCAGCTTATCTGACCTTGTCCCTGCTCTTCTGAGGAGGAAACCATCACCCTCACACCCAGCCCGTGCCTTGATGAGCCCTCCAAGGGCAAACACAAGGTTGTGCTGCCAACACAAAACCATATTTAGAAGCTACTTTCCCCCTCAAATAACAGAGTATATCAGGCCCAGATGGAAAAGACAAGAGCATCAGGATCTGCTGACACTCACCATGCTCCCGGCTGAGAGTAATGGGCTTCTGGTCCATTCCCTTGGGAGGTTTTATCTTAAATTAAGAGCACTGCAAGTCCCTATGTTCCAGTTAAAATTTAATAAAAGCGTATTTAACTGGAAGTGAAAAATGAATAGGCTGAACTGAGCTCCCATCAAGCCCAAGAGTGGGCAGGGAGATGAGGGACACTTGGCTGAAACCTCAGTTAGTGTGAGCTTTCCAGTGAGCTTTCCACACAGATTTTCCACACAGATTCCAGATGGGGTGAGAGAAGTTATTTTGGTTTGTGGGCTTGTTTTCAAATATTTACTCTGCCAAATTTGCTCCCCAGTCTGAGGAGGCAGCAGATAGCACCCCCAGACCCTGGCACAGCCCCCAGCATGGGTGCTGGGCAGCTAAAAAATAAACAAGGGAGAAATGGGGCTCTGGCCCCAAAATCTTGGATATACAGACACATTCCCTGTGCCAGGGCAGAACAGGAGGTGAGGGAAGGGTGTCGGACCCCACAGGAGCTTTAGGGGAAGCAAAAGGGGAGGCAGAGGGGGTCCAGCCCCATCTGTGGCCCCTTGCCATGGTCTCAGCATGACTCCGGGCTCCACTCTCAGCTCTCAGAGGGGCATGAAGGGCTCAGCTGTGAGAGGTCAGGCTGTGCTGGCCACCATGGTTGCTCTTAATTAACGTGTTGCAAACACATTCCTGACCATAAAAAGGCAGGGAGCGCACGGAGCCCGCCCCTGCCACGGCACAGGGCAGGACACAGCTCAGCCTGGAGGCTCCCCCGCTCCCACCCTGAGGAAGGGGTGGCTCAGGAAATAACATGCTGCTGCTCCCAAAGCAGCTGGCTCCCCACCTTCACCCCTCTGCAGAGAGGCAGACAGCGAGGGAATGCTTACAGCCAGGCTGAGTGGGAGGCTGGACTTAGGGACCAGGGACTGGGTGGCTCAGGTTTCCCTTTAACTCAGGGAAATGAGGGTCTTGATTCCCTCCTGGGAGCAGCAGAAATTACCTGTTCCCCCAGGGAATCACCACCTCCAGCTCCTCCTTACTGCAGATGTCAGCCTCCAACAGCCTCCTAGCCCCCATTCCTTCCTCCAGATGCAGCCAAGGAATCCTTGGGGTCAAAACAATGTGGTCAGCTACTGGTGCTGCTAATGGAGGGACCAGGAGGGAGCAGGATATTTTACATCCCCTCTCCGTCTGCATCTGCCCTCCAGCCCTGGTCTGGTACAGCTTTCCTGGGGCAACAGGCTGACAGCAAAGCCCAGAAAGGCCTCTTTTAGTGGGGGCCAGGCAGAGGCATTCCCAGAGCCTCTGGAGAACAGGATGTGGCCCTATCCCAGACCCTTGGATGATCTCACACCTTTTCTTTGGGCTCTGGTTGGCACAGAAGCATCAGCTCGGGGAGGATTTCAGCTCCTGCACACTGAAGCTCAGGTGCTCAGTAAAGCTGCAGGCAAATCTCCCCCTCCCCTCTCCTGGCTTTCCCTGTGACCGTTCTGGGTGAATTGCCTCGCCCTGGGATCAGCTGCAATAAAACATGTTTTACAGCTCAGCACGAATTCCACGCACTCAATGCTTAAGAAAGAAATTCATATCAGACTGCTGCAGTGTCAGAAACAGATCCAGAAAGATGGAATCCAGCTCCTTCTGGTGAATGTCAGGGTGTGTATCCAGCAGACTCAACAGTGCATGAACCACAAGTCAGCAGAGCTTTGCTTATGTATAAAAACACTGCCCGGCGCCTGCCAGCCTCCAGAGGCTCTTGGATCTGGCAGAGGTTAAAAACAGCAAGTGCAAGATCTCAGGTTTCCAGAGACATTTGAGATTTGACAGCAGGAGGAGGGTTTCTGCAGGGAGGGCTCTTGCGATGGCACTGTGAGCCTGCATGGTCAGACACCCAAAAACAGTCAGGTGCTGGTCAAGACTTGAACTCACACTGTGGTCCAGCTCCGGGCTGGACAGGCCTGTCACAACTGCTGTTTTCAGGAATTTGCTACACCAGGCTGAGGAAGAGGAGGCCAGGGGTTCAGAAGGGGCAGGAGCTACCTGAAAAACATCTGTCTGAGGAGGCAGGCAGCTGGGTCTGCCACAGCACAACCTGTGCTTTCATCCAGGTTCTCACATCCAACAGCTCTTCCACTTCTTCTGGGCTGATCAGACCCCAGCAAACTCTGCTGTAAACACTGCTCAGGTGAATAATGGATTTGCTCCAAACTGCAAAGCAGCAGCTATTGTGAGTGCTCCTCGCTCTATGGAAACCCTGTGTTTCAATTGTTACAGGCAAACAATGGAGCAGGCAGCAGGAGAGAGGGAGAGGGGAGCAGGAAGTGCCTGGCCAGAGACCACAGGTACAACACAGGTGCCCCAAGCCCTGGAAAGCCTTGGTGCAAGGTGTCAGAGTCCAGATCCCCTATCAAAGCCTGCCAGGAATGCTCCAAGGCACGTGGGAGAGCAGCACTTGCTCTTCACGTGATCCCCATGGGTTAAACAAAGGGAATGGGCTTGGCTGCTTGCAGGGAGGAGATGCAGCAGATTTAGGAAGACAGGAGACAAAGAAAAACAGGGATGGGAGGAAGGTGCTGAGTGGAAGTCACTATGGGAACACTTGTTCTGCCTCAGGTCAATAAGGAGCAGCAGCCAGCCAGGCCACCATGGAGCTCCCTCTGCTTCCACTGCTCTGTCACAGCTCCAGGCCCTGCCATCACCCCACTGCCTCACATGGAACAGAGCACTGATATGGGTCTGGTTTTGGGGTAAACCATCCCTGTACATGACGGGACTGCAGCCCTGCCAGGTACCCCCAAACCCCAGAAGCAGCATAGAACCCCGTGACTGAACGAAATAACAGCTGAGATTAACAATGTGAAAATAATTTGGGATCCTACAGAACTGAGATTCCCAAAACCCATCAGGGAAGCAGGTAGCACCATTTGGAGCTCACAGCCTCCTGCCCTTAACAAAAGGGCTATACCCATACAGGTTTTTTTGGTCGTGTATTTTTCTTTTTGTTTTTAAACACACTTCCCATGTCTGCTGCACATCAGGGCATTAACACAAACCCACAGGAGGTGGATGTGCCAAGATAGGAGCCCACAGGGCAGACTTTGCCTTATCCCATGGATCCAGAGCAAAGACAGCCAGAAGTTAATGTTTTCACAGGTTTATAAATCTGATAAATACAAGTATAACACCCTGCCCACCACAATGGGGCAGGGGAGAAGGGAAGGGAGTCCCAAGGGTTGCTGAGAGAGCACTGGCTTGTGCTTGGCAGCTGGAGAGCTCATGACAGCTGGAAATTTATGCTGACGTGTCAAACAGCTTCTCGATCATCTCCCCCACCTGGTCAACCTGGTATTTGATGTATTTCTCAGGGTTCTTGGTGAAGGGCACGTTGCCAAACCTACAAAGGAAAACAGGTGACAAAGAACTGGAACACAGCAAAGAGACCCACAGGTCCCTCCTCTGTAACAGATCAGCTCCACTCCACCTCACCCCACTGGAGTGACAGAGTATCCTGTGTAGAGCAAGGGACCTGGTTACAACTGGCCTCACGAGTTTTACATGAACAGCCTGGGGTGGCTCAGGGCTTTGTGCTCACTGACCAAGGCATCAGGGTGACAGCAGCTGTCTGCAAATACTCAAGGTCAGCTTGGGGACCTCTGAGTGTGCAAACTAGGGAAGCTAACAGGACAATAGAAAAGTGGCTTGCTCAGGCTATACAAGGCCCCAAAGACCTCAGTAAACCCAAAGAGGAGAGGACAGTCCTGCAGGCGGTCTCACCTGCTCAAAAAGGCACCATAGGTCTCTTTCACAATGGTTTTCTGTGCCCGGCGGATTTTGTCCCGCTGCTCCATGTCTGGGATTGCCCAGGCCTTCTGGATCTTACACAGCTCCTCCAGCCCATCATTAAAACCCTGTCCAAAGACAAACTCGGTGAGCATCCCATCTGCAAGCACATCTCCACACTGAGTCTGATGCTCCTTCCCTCCCCTGCTGATCACCAAGAGGTCTCCTCCTCAGGCAGATGTGTGTCCCAATCAACCTGGGCATGTTGTGACACCATCCAACACCTCCTTACCTTAAAGCGCTCCTTTATCATCTGCCTCTCCTTGTCCTTGAGCTGCAAAAAGGAAGGAAAGGATCTTATTTCATCTCCAGAAATAAATATCCAACACCAATGTTTGCTCACAGCTCCCCATCCAACCTAAGCAATATCCAGTACTCGGGATATCCAGGGTTTGGATTCCCTCTCCTACAGCAGTGAGGAGAGAGATGCAGAGAGCAGCACACCCTACACTCAGCTGAAGTAGTGTTAACAAGGATAATTTTCAGCCAGAACACACATAAAATAGACTTCTTCATGCTTCCAGCCCTTTCCAAGGGAAGGTTTCAGGGTTCTGAAAATCCAAAAGAGAGGCATCTGCTCAGGTGAAGATGTAAGAATGGAGGCAGAGATTTAAAGACTTGGATGAATCTAGGGCAGGGGAGATCAGAAGGCACTGCTGCTGTGCACTTGTGCCAGCCACAGTGTTCACTCTGCAGAGTGATACTGGCATGAGATATAAAGAAGGTTTCTGAGAACTTTTTATGACAAAGGAGATGGTGTTTCTGGCAACTTCTGTCGTGTCAAGCCCATCCTCTCACCTTCACTCCTGGTTGAAAGACAGGCAGGTTTCTCTCAGAGATGTAATCTGTCACCTTCAACCAGCTGCAGGTGCAACGAGATGGGAGAGAAGCAGAGAGTTACTCACACCTCTAACAGAGCACCTCTGTCTTCAACTGTGACCCAAAGGCCAACTCAGACAATACACACCCCAAAACTTCCCACAGTGACCCCCAAAACTTCTCACAGTGACCCCTTCCCGGGATGGATTAATTGCTTGGAAACCACCAAACATACTCTACTTTGGTTTTAGCCAAGTTTTTTGGTTTAGGTGAATCTCTCCCACTGCTCCAGCAGCTCCCAAAGAGCTCCCAAAGTGACAAAAGCAAGGCAGAGGATGTCACCAACCTGCGCTGGTAGGTCTGAATCTGCTGCTCAATGAGCTCCCGGTAGGACCTCTCAGCCGTTTTCTGTGTCACAGCCACCAGCTGGATCAGCTCAGACCTGGAAGAGCAGGAAACCTGAGGAAGCACCTGAGCCAGCTGCTCTCCAGGCTGCTCTCAGGATGGCAGCATTTCAACCCCCATCAAGAAGCTCCTTTCAGCCCTTCACAATAAAATGTTCGTTGAAATGTGCAAACTGGGAGACAGAAGCAACTCCGAGTTACTTTCCACAGCCACATCCTCAATCCTCCCAAGATCAAAGGATTCTCTAAAACCTAAGGCATTTCCTAATGCTTTTATCTTCCACTCTCAGGTAATGTGATGTTTATAATACTGCAAAACCTTCAAAGAGGCAGTTTCAAGGACGGAAGAAAAAGCAGATATGAGGCTGGCAAGTACATGCTCTCAATGCAGAGCTCCAAAACCATCCAATCAGCCTTGGACTTGAGGGACATTCACTCAGGACACACACTTACTTCTCCAGAGATTTCAGAATGTAGTTGTAGTTGTTATGCAGAAAAATGGCACTCAAAGCTGGGTCTTCATAAACCTTGGATTTGCTAAGCAGGTTAAGCTGCAGGTTGCCCAGAACTTTGCCTTAAAGAGGGAAAAACACAGAACAAGAAGTTCTGCACTGAGACTTCTTATTATTGACAAAGCAAACCAAGCTGTGGGACCACAGCAAAGTGAACAGCACATGCCTGACTGCCTGTACAAAGGCTACAATCACATGTACTTAACAGTCCTTACTCAGATTTTCTTCAGCAAGTCACCAGAACCTCTCTGAAAACTACTGCTTTCCATGCCTTGGCAATGGAGGTGCACTTTGGGTTCAGAGGAACCCCCAGAACCTGCCACAATGCAAGCTCAGGTCTCAGAAACTGAAGGACCTGCTCTCCATTGAAACAGAAATCACTGATGTCACTTTCTTAAACTCCCCTTTGGCAGCTGGGAGCCTTCATGGGGTTGAAGGTGACAACAGTTTAAGGCCACAGCTCTGCAACACAGTGAGCTGCTGCACTGTGCTTTGTCCTGTCCTACTCTTAACAGCCAAACACCCAGTCTGACCCTTTTTCCATCCCTCCCATCAGACTCCAGCTCAAATGTGGAAAGATCACATGGAGAAGAGAGCCTGTGCTCTTCACCCAGGAATGAGCCCAGTGAAGGCGTGTCCATGGGGCACATGCAGAAAGCTGATGCCTTCTAGGGGCTACCTAAAACCAGAGGCTCAACAAAATTAAAAGAATAAAAAGCAGTTATATTTGTTGAAGGGCCTTCAGGTACATTTCAGCCCCCCCACTCTGGGGCTACACCCAAAAATGGACAGGGTCACGTGTTTTCATACTTTTATAAGTTTGGTCTATTTACATAGTGGGGGTTAATCTTCCAATTACAGCTTTAGGTAATGAAGTCATTTACCCAAAGTTTGCTCCCCCCCAACTCACTTTTGTTTACATTTCTTGGGGCCTGAGACAGTGAGGTGTCCTTGATTCTCAGGCCTAGAGAGGAATTGTTCTCTCTGACCAAAATGGGAAAGCAGTAGCTAACACTCTATATGGAGTTTGGAGTTACACACTAAAGAACTGCAGGTTTACAAATACATGAAAAATACAAAAGCTGAAATCCTAAGGCATCAAAGGTGTGCAGGGTACTCACAGATGTAGGTGCTCAGCAGCCGCCTGCTGAACTCCGAGCTGTAGCTGCTGGCTGAGGAGCTGGTCTCTGAAAGGAAAGTCTTAGGCCAGTTAACATGCCCTGGGATGAGGGGGGCTGTGTGCTCAGCCTGCCTCTATTCCTCATCCTTGTTGCTATGGAATTAGCTCCCACTGACAGTGAAATAGCTCCTGCTTCAGAGCCCACTGTCAGCAGCTGTCCAAGCTGAGGGGGCAAGAGCTCTGCACCCTCAGTCCTTGCGTCTGCATCAAATGCAGAGCACCCCAGCAGAAATATCTCCTTTCCTTCCAGGTGCTCAGGGAACATCCTTTTGATCAGAAAGAATCATTAAACTCCTCCTCCCCATCCATTCCCCCAGCCTGAAAAGTGTTGGTAAGCACTAGAAACTGGCAATCAGAGAACAATGAGCTGGAGCTGTTAACAGCAAGCACACAACAGTAATTGAAACAAGCAGAAGGGCTCTGGAAAGCTTCAGCCATCCCCATGGTTGCTGACAGGGCCTGCCTGGCTCTAGGAGGGACTGTGCCAGCATGGGAGGCTGCCCCTGCAGGCAGCAGAGACTCCAGGCTGGCACATGCTCCTCTCTCTGGAGATGCCTTTCTGCCCTCTAGGGCTAGTGGGCACGGGGCCCACAAGACATGTGGGGTGGCCACCTCCTCCTGCCCCCTCCAGAGAGTCTGGCAGCCAGACCTAGCTCGGGTGGTCCGAGTTCACCAGCACCCCATGGGAAAGGCCTCGAGGCTCCTGTTGCTGGGAGCTGGACAATAAGGAGCTGAATGCACATGGGATAAAGCACGACACCAGCTGGGCCAATCTGCTACCTGTGCCAAAGAGATTCAGTGCCATCAGAGTGTCTTGAGCCTGTTTCAGCTCTTGTGGCATCCCTCATTGTCTGCTGCTGACAAGCCCTCCCTATTCTCTCTGGCCCACTGGCAAGGATTATTTATCCTCCCCTTTTCCCCCCTTTTCAATTAGGTGTTAATTTATTTACAACTGCTGGAGGATAAAGAATTAACATACATCACCAGAGTCCGAGGCAATATGAACAGGTAGGTGTGGGTAACTTTGCTTACCTCTGGGATCTAAAGGAATATTGTATGTGTCCCCAAGAACTACAGAGATTAGGCAGAGCAGAGAGAAAAGGGGAGGGATGAGAGAGAAAAAGAAATGCAAAAGTGCAAAAAGACAGGTTAGAGACCACCATTCCTTTGAGAACAAAGCAGATATTAACACAGAGCAGCCACAGGCAGGTGCACAAGAGAGCAGGCAGGAGTCCCTCCAAGACCACAAATGGAATGGATATCACAGAGGAAAGGCAGAGTCCAACCTCCTTCCCCTGCTGGAGACATTGTTTGCATTGTCATTGGTTGTATTTAGCACAACACCTCATTCCAAATCAGTCAAAACCCGCTTTCAAGGCAAAGCTACCTCAAATCTATGCTGACTTTTCAATCTAAGACAGATCTCACTGCAAGACAACATGTCAAGACTTCCAAACAGTGCTGACATCACCATTCAGGGGACAACATGGGAAACAGTTGGTTGTTCCAAGAAAAATTTCAGACCACTTCTTTGGCCAAGGAGAGAGAGCCAAGGCCCAGAAGGGCCTGAGCACAGTGAGCTTGCAAGTGGAAAAGGCACAAGGCAGTGCTAGAAGAGATGGAGCAAAAGCAGAGACATCCTAGTTTGAGCTGATTTAGAATTAGCAAAAATTTCCAAACAGAACTTTGCAGGTAACAGTCTGGAGGCAGCTCTGAGCTTCCTTCTAACTCTGCTTCCAATGGGCTCTTTAACCCTTTCCAGTCTGGGGCCCTATGTCCCCTGAATCTCCAGTCTGCTCTATTCCAACCTCCTTGAAAGCACAAGCTCTGCCAGTCTCTCTCACTGGAGAGCCTGGAGTTGCTGCTCTGCACAGAACCAAGAATCCCACTCCAGCTGATAAGCAGCACCACCCTGCTACCCACCCTGCTACATGAGCAGCCTTCAGCTTCTGATCTATGCATTCATTTCCAGTGGGTCTCTTCAGCAGCCTAGAGAGCAGAGCTAAAACCTGTCTCTCTGATAGGATGCACTAATGGCTCCAGACCCCCAGCTTGCCCATGTCTCAAGGCTGAGGGGATTCTTGCTGCTGCTGTTGTACTCTGAGCAGAGGATGGTGCTGTTCACACACAGAGCCCAGGTGGAGCACCCACCCTCACTCCAGTACAGTCACACAGCACCAGGCCAGGGCCAGACTTGGAGCTAAAAGACCCAGGCATCCTCTCTCAGAGCACACCAGCAGTAAACACCATCCTCACTGTCCCAGCCAGGAGCAAGTGTGGAAGTGGGAACTCTGCATCCCTTGGAGTTTTCCAGACAATCAGCTATGTGGTCAAGGCAGATCAAAGGACAAGACAAACCACAGGGTGAAGGACAGGAGGATAACAAGCTCACAGTGCATGTTGAGCTTTGGTCACTTCAGGGAAGATGTCCAGGGAATCTGAGGAAGGAACTGCATGCCCAAGCAAGCCCCATGCATGTATGTACCTTGTGATGCCAGCATGGCACCTGCTGTCTCCTGGAAATCCAGTAATTGCTGTAGAAAAAGGATGGCCTGGAAGCAAAGGAGGGAATTTAGGAGCGGCCATCATTACATCTCCTGTGCTCTGCTATTAAGGATCATGAAGAACCACTTGTCCTCCCACATTTAGAGGCATTCAAGAACAAATCACTACACCCCTCTGAACTGCTGGGTTTTCCACACACAGTCCCACCATGGCTGAGCAAGGGTCACCAGCTCATCCTGCCATGGAAACCAGTAATTGTGTAATTGTTAATGCCAAGACACCTTAATTTAGGAAGCCTCCCTACTGCTCTTTTTAAAACTCCTTCAGAAGCTGTTTTCCACAAAGGATGGTTCATATAATTATCACGTACATTGCTGGTGAGTTCGTGAACTGTCCCATCTTTTGGCATGTTGTACTCCTTGTCTGGATCATTCTAAAAAGGGAAGAGAGAGACATAAGGTGAGCATGTAAGGGGAGACACCTACAATACAACTGCTGCTACAAGTGAGCTGAAGGCTTCTTCATCCAGCCACTCCCAACACCCTCAGGCCCAGCTCTTGCAGTGCCATCTCCTGGTGCTCAGAAACCAGAGCTGCTAGGCACGAGCAGCTCAGAGCCTCAGGGCTCTGCTCAGCATGTGACTATGACACCTTCAGCTCACCTACCATTCACCAAGCCCATCTTATACAGGAACAGCTTAACATGAGTCCTCCAAAATGTTTCAAGGCAGCAATTTTCCTTTCTGTTTACATAGGATTAATTCTGAGATAGACTTGGTATCTGCAGAGGCATGGATGCTCATGTCAAATTATTTATAGGATCTTAGGCAAAGGCATTCTGTGTTTGAAACCAGCACCAAGCATTTGACTGTCCCAAGCAATCCAGCAAGTTCCTGCTTCAGTCAGAAACTACCTGGTATCATGGAAAGCTGAAAGCTAAACTAGGGGTTTTGCTCCAAAAAAACCTCTTCTAAGCCTGATCAGAGACCACTGAGGAGAATCCTACCTTAATGTTGTCTGCAAACTCTTCCAGTGCCTTCGCACCAGTGGTCTCCATGGAAGTGATCAGCCCTGGCAGTTTGTTCTTAGTGCCTGCTGCAGTTCCCTGGAATAGTTCCACAACAGATCAGAAAAGGAAAACAAACAGTATCTGAACTTCCACCCAGAACCTACCCCACCTCATCCCCCAGCCCAGCATCTCATTCTTAGCGCCCCATATGCCAGAACAATATTTACAGCACCATCAGCAACACATGAAATCCCACATTCTCCAAGCAGAAAGGGAAGATATTGTGGTGGTCCATCGGGGTCAGGACTTGAACTGAAGAGAGCTGCTGCTGAGAGATGCAGAGCTGCTGGTTCACCAGCTCAGAAAGGAGCAAGGTGCACTTGTGTAACTACAGTCCATACTGGGGGACAGAAGCAGCATGGCTTTGCTCAAAGCCACTGTGATAATCCATTTCAAAATGTTCTCCAGATAACACAAGCCACAGGACCCTCTCCACTCCCATCACATTTACCTGCAAGACCTGGTCGAATTCCGGCTTCATTTGCTTGAGATGCTTCAGGATGGGGAAGATTGTGAGCACAGCTGAATAGTCATGTCGGATGATGGCTTTCCGGGCAGCTGAGACAATGTTATCACCCTCCATGATCAAGTTATCCAATGACTCCTGCAGCAAAGCCAGAGACTCATGAGGAAGGAACAGGACTTCTGCCCAGGAAGCACAAAGGGCTCAATGCAGGACACCCACTCCAGATGACCGTTTGGCTGATGCATCATTAGGGGTACCAGTGAGGGACTCTGAGCACGTGTTCTCCAGGCTCTGTGCAGGCCCTGGTTCCCTCAACAGGTCCTGGAGGACAAGCACAGAGGCTCAACTGACCTGGATGAGAGAATCAAAGGTCTTCTTCTGGTGGTGCTCTGGGACAATTTCTGTCAGGAGCTGGTATTCACTCTGGGCCAGTTTGACAAAGGCACTGACGCAGTGGATGTACGCGTCGATCTCGATGTCGAAGACGTCATCCCTCCCTGAAAGGGCAAGATGCCTTTGGTTTACACAAGGAGCACGAGGTTCTTCTGGGAAAGCTGATTCTGGCTTTGCGCCCATCCGTGTGTGAGAACAAGAGTCATCTTCTCACCACTCCTGCCCTGGGTTTGTGTGTGGGAACCTCTGAGTACCCTGCAGGAGGCAGGAAAAGCCACCCGCAGCTCAGGAAATGCACATCAGGGCACCACCTCTTTCCAGCCTCATGACAGAAGTGAAGTTTGGAGCTCTTCTGGGATACCAACTAAATTTAATCAAGGGCTTGAACACAGAGTACTAAACTCAGGAAGGTCTGAGGTGAATTATTCAACATCTCTGCTTGTATTTTTAGAATTCCTTATCTCCATCCGTCATGCAGATGAAGAACTGCCATTTGGATTCAACATTTCTGGGAAATAAAGGCTGTCCTGGAAGGCAGCTTCTTCCCACTTGCAGAAACAAGATAAAAAACCAGGCTGATGAACATTTACATCTTAGGAAGCAGGAATATCAGCACAGCTAGGTGAGTTATCTGCCTCACAATGCTGCATACAAATGCAAGTATCTCAGTCCTAGAATATGAATATCTCAGTCAAAGATCCGTCGAAGGTCCTACGTGGTAGGCATGAGAAGTGCTACAAGGGTCAGCACCAATTCATGCCAACCACTGCTGGATGTGTCTGCAGGACAGACACAGACAGACCCCATCCTGCAAGACAGTAGGATGACACAGAGAGGCCTTCTCTAAGCTATAGGCTGCTGCTTCTCTCCTCCCAGAGACTTTTGATAGAAAAAGAACCAATTCTTCCCCATGCTGACAAGGTCCCTTGGGTTGCTATTTCAGAAGTTTTGGTCAGCAGAGGACACACAGACTGCCTGCTGTGCAGTGGTGCACTGTAGTGTGTGCTGCACTGCTCCCTTTCCTGCTTGCTTTGCTTCAGCACCCAAAGGCCAGCAGCCACCTACAGGAAAATGTCCCTCAGCATGGTGACCTTTGGCTGGACAAAGTTGGGCTCCTTATCTGAGGCTTAGGGGGGTGTGATTAGTAGCAGTGAACTCTACTGAGAAGAGCCAGAGCTTCTTAGCCAGAGGAGGCTCATGCTTCAGGACTGCCCACGGAGAGGAACAGCCCTGGCTGCACCACGACAGTGGAACACGCTGGGAAGCAGGGGGGACCAGCTGGCTCCCAGCGCCACCCCGGTACTTACCCGCAGCCGGCCCGTGCTTGTCGCCCAGGGCATCGGAAAGGTGCTTAACGCGTAAGTCATGCTCATGACCTATGAGATGGCAGCCGGCACAAACAGAAGGCGCAATTTATCCAGGGTGGTCACAGCAAGGATGCTCACTCTGGCTGGAAGCTGCTTCAAGCCTGGCTTATTTGATCTGGTGGACATCTATTTCCCTACAGTCCCAGGAATGCTTCCTGACCAAATCCTTTTGTTGGGCTATATAGTGGTAGCAACCCTTTGAAACCTGATGAGAAGTGTGAGTTAAGTTGTTTCTTGGACCACAAGAGTCCTTTGAACCTCCTGCCATATGTTCTGAATGGGATTGCAGGCATCAGAGTCCAATTTTACCCATAACCATCAAAAATCCAAACTCAAAGGCCCTCTCCTGCTCAGCATGAGGATTTTTCCCCATGTGAGTGATGTTAGTCACCATCTGGGGCTTGGCAGGTTACAGCACGGGTGCTGAAGAGACCTGCTTAGAATGGAATCATAGCAGGAGGCAGGAATGTCTTAGAGATGCTTTGAAGCATCTTCTCCCTTATCTGGCACAACCTCTAGGAGCAGAGGAGGTCAGAAAACAGGAGTCAACCATTTAGGCAGGTCTGCACAGAAAAGATGTACAGGCACAATGCACTGAGCTGTGGTCCAACACTTCAGCACCAGGTTTGGAAAGGTCACTAGGAAACCGAATGTCTCAAAGTCCAGGCAAAAAGAAAAGAGAACAGGAACACCACAAGCAGATGTTAGCAGAGCTTCCATTACCCAGGGGGCTGTGGTGGGTCAATGTTAAGGTAACATTCCTCTCCACCTCTACTCATGCTTATGGAGAATTTGAAATTCAGACAGTAAATTCTGAATAAATAGAATAAATAAAACAAAAATAATTTGGCCCTCCAGCATCTCCTTGGTTCCCCAATCCAATGCTGTCCACCAAGCACTGAACTAATGGAAGCCCCACCTGGAAAAGCAAGGTTGATACACAGAGAAAGTCAAGGGTGAAGTAGCTTGAGCTGTGATTACCTTCCATAGGAATGAGGTTAGAGGCCCCCTTTTTCCCATCTAGACCATGCTGAGAGTACTGTTTCAGAAGGTTCTGAGCCTTACGGATCGTGCCTGTCACCAGAACCAGAGAGAAGAGACAAGAAGACCTAGAAAATGAGTGAAAGAAAACAAACCCAGAACCAGCCCTCCACCAGCAAGTCACCTGGGCCCAGCAAGAGGATGCTGGGCAGCAATGAGGATGCTCAGCACGGGAACGTGAACCCCAAGCTCGTGTCCAAGTGTGCAGATACAATGGCATTTCCAGAATGCTTCCCTGCTTTGAGGCTGGGGGCATAAATTCCAGCCAGGGATACAGAATCAGTTTGGAGACACAGCACGGTATGGCTGGGTGATAAACACAAGCAGAGAAGGGAAGGCATGAAGCTCCCTTCTCTGTAAAGGGTTTATTGAAGTTGGTGCTCTGCATCCAAGCACAGAGGGTTTGCTGCTTCTCAGCCGTAGAAGTAGGGCTTTGCATATGGACAATTCCTGTCTGGCAACATATTGCCTGCTCCTCGGAGCCACAACTGCAATCATTTAGTAAAAGGTGCCCTTCTGAGGGGTATTTTCTGAGCATAATCAATAAAGAGCCACCAGGAGCCCCAGAGCCAAGACAAGGAATGGTACAGGAAGCAGTAAAAGGGTGACTACCTCTGGGCTTTTTTTGCAGCAGCAATTCCCATCACAGGAATCCCAGAATAATGGATGCTGCCCACCCATGTGTAACTTGCACTAAGCCACCCTAATCCCCAAGACACTTCTCTTCTAAAGAACTGCAAATCAATTAAAACCATGGAAAAAAAAATAACACTGGGTTAAAAGATTTATACTTTAAACACAAAAAAAACCAGACAGAACTGAACAAAAGGCAGTGCTGGATATACAGCTGGAAAGCACAAAACAAAGCATTAATTTGACAACTGAAGCCTAGGCAGTGTTTCCACATTAAAAGGTTAGTTGTCATGCAACAAGCTACAATTATCACAAGCACACTGACACCCTCCCAGAGCAGACCTTTGCTGTTGCCTGCACAACAGGGAACTGGAAGTTTTGGGAAGGTGGAAGGGGTTTCTATAGGAGACCCAAATAAAACAGAACTGGACTGAGTAAATGAAGAAGCCAAAAACATAAAAATGCTGCTGCCAAAATTAAGAATTGTTTTTCTGCTATAAAATAATGAATACTTCAACCATGCAGAAGACTTCCACCACTGACTGTGAGCCCCAGTGCAGCCTGGAAATGAGTGCTGGCTGCCCAAATGCTGAAGGGAGCCCAGGTACACCCTGCTGTACACCCCTGGAACAACACTCCAGGGTGCAGGACAGCTCCATCCCATAAAGGGATTTATGGCAAGGGAAAGGAAACTTCAGGTTCGCCAGAGAGTGGGGGAGAACAGGAGAGAGGTTCCCCTTGAATTACCAAACTGCCTTAACCTGGTGCACTTACTAAATGACAGAACATGGTTCCCAAAATGTAATATTTCACTGGCAATATTGTCCTTCTACCAGCTCAGAGTGTTCTCAATCACTTTGTAAAGAAAGAAAAAAATGATATCCATTAAATACTTTCTTCTAGCAGGAAACTTCTCCCCTCTTGACCCACACTTGGGAGATGGGAAGGATGGGAAGTCTCACGCCCTTGCTGGCTGATGCATTTGCTCCCAAGCTTCTGCCATATGATCAAATGAGGGCTATGCCTCTTCTTCCAAGCTTCCTGATGCTTTTCACACCCTGCATCTCCAGTTTATTCTTAGCTACTTCCAGAAACCTCAAGAGCTTGGGCACACCAGCAAGCTCCTCTGAGAAAGGAGGGCTCTTCCTTACTGCTGCTCCCATGGACCAGCAGCTGCAGAGCAGCTCAACTCAGGCACTGTTCCTCCACCTTTCCCATTTTCAAGCCTTTAGGGGGAAGGGAAAATACAAAGGAATAAAAAGAGAGGGTGAATTGGTGTGAAAACCAAGCAGACAGTACAACTGCTGCTGCTGTGAGCAGGCTCTCACTCCACAGGTATGCAGAGGATGTTTTCACAGCTCACCCTTGATGATTTCTTCTCTTTTTCATTTTTTCCTCTTTTTCTCAGTTTCAGTGGCTGATTATGCTGCATTTTATTTACATAAGCACAATTACCTGTGTTTACTGACACACACCGAGTGTTCAGTGTCCGGGGGCATCACTTCAGTGCTGCTGGATCCCTCTGACTTGGCATCATAATTAGGCTTTAATGGATTCCGGTGGAAGCCAAATGTTTTTGTTCCAGGATTGTTTTCTCCTATTAAGCAGCTCTCTAACCAAATGGGACTGTGTTTCAGCTACCAATGAAAACACCACATTCAAGCCAGGCAGTGATCAGTCTGGAAAACAGGAATGGGCTCTTTATTCTGCCACTCAACCTGCCTTTAGCTACCACCTCATTGGAGCACTAAGGAAAGTGGAAAAGAGCTCCCCTGTAATCTGAAAAGAGCCTCCAAAGGTTAAAAAACACCTGAAACCTTTGCTTCTGCAGCCCAGTTGTTCCACAGAGTGGGGTTTGGGCGTACATGAGACATTTTTTCAAACGCAACTCATTCTCTTGTTTCTCTCTTCCATTAGGCAGTTTTCCATCCAAGCAGCAGGGCAACACATCCTCTTTTCTCAAGCACCAGCTGCAGGAAGCTGCATGAAACCAGACAATGCCCTCTGGCTTTTGTAGGCAGCCAGGCCAGGTGGCCCCATCCTTCCCCAAAAGTGCAGAGCTGCTGAGCTGCCTGCTGCTCTCGAGCCAAAAGAGAGCACAGGGTCTACAGGCATCACAAAGAAACTTTATTTTATGCACATATGTTTGCAGCAGGATGATTTGGGAACCTGAATACACCTGCTCTCTGAGAGGGAGTGCTGACATTCCAAACATCAAACTAAAACCAGAAAAAGCCCACAAACCATCAGCTCAACTTCACCTGTCAAGTGTCACTTAAAAGGAGAAAACTCTGCTTTAGAAGCATCTCCAGCAGTCAGATTTTTAACTGCATGATGTAATAACAGGAGACAGCACAGGGTACATCAACACACAAAACAGATACAGAGAGATGAAGACCCTCAGAAACAACACATGGGTATGGAGCAGGTTCTCTAGAATTCAACACAGTCCCTGGGGCTATCTCTGCCTCGTTACCCTGCTCCTAATACCTCACCTTCCCTTTAGCCTCTCTGTGCTTTGTTTTGTGGTTAAAAAAAAGCTATAGCACACCAGATTTAGTTTGTTAATTACCCCTTGCAACAGGTTAAAGTGTGCATTGGGGTGTGCACTGGGATATTCTTCCTCAAGGACCAAGGAAATCAAGTCTCTTGTTGGAACTGCAATAAAACTCCCTTATCTGAAACCCAGATTGGCAGAACTTGGCTTTACTTACTGAAATAAAGTAACAGAACAGAAAAAAACCCGTTGTCCAAATTGAACAAAGGCTAAACCCAGGGGACTCAAACACCACCAGATAATGTTGCTCTGAAGAGAGCCACTGTGCCAGTGTGAAGATGGTGTGAGACCTCCACCTCAAGAGCTGTACTTGAAAGCTAATGGAACTGCAGAAAAAACAGTGCATCTGTGCCTGAAGACTCTTTTTCTCCATTTTTAATTTCACTGAAGTACAATTCAGCAGCCATAACAGACGGCTGCTGTATGAGGTTCAACATCTACTGTCCTTCAAGAGCTACAGTCTGGTTCTCTGCTTCATGAAGACTGGAGACAAATGAGCCACTATTTTTTCTTGACATTACAATAGCCCAATGGATCATTTGAGACACCCTTTCCTTCATGCACCATCAGCTCCCTAGTGCATTCAGACCACGCTCTACCTGCTCCATCTCACAAAATCCAATTGAACTGGGCATAAAGACATGAAAATCTTCTGGCACATCTACAGCTGAGACTTTCCTCATGACAAGTAATTCTGGATGCTCAAATACATCCACTTTGGAGGAGTCCTGTTTGAGGAACTTATGCTCTCCAACGTCTGGGCTCCTCTCTATGGGAGCATCCAAGATGTGAGAGTCTTTTAAAAATCCATAGGGTTTTTAAATAATCTGCCCATAAAAACAAAGCATCTCCCCATCCCTGACTCTTTACCTAAGAGCACAGGGGAGATGCTATCACTTGTCAGGCTGCTCAGAAATGTTTGCTGACCATGCTGAATTCACAGAAATAAAAACACAGGAACCTCTTCAGAATCAGGGGATAACTGAGAAGTGTCAGCCAAATCTGAAGCATCTGCAACCTGAGCTTCCCATGGCTCAACTACAGAATCCCACTGGCACCTTTCAGTGTCTCTGAGCCTTACCAAGTGGTTCTCTGCTGCCAGGGGAAAATTCATTGAAATTCACAGACCAATTCCATCAGCTTTCAGGGACAGCTCCAGGGCACAGCAGCAATGGCACAGATTGATTTTAAAAGACCACAGGGGTGATGTCTGGATGCCACAGCCTTCCCCAGGCAGCCTTCCCTCTCCAAATATCCCAGGCACACCCTCTGCTGTAGCAAGAAGAGGCCCAGCAAAGCCTCTCCACACACAGAAGTGAAGAGAGCGAGCACCAGGGCCAGCACACACACACATAGACACACATTACCTGGGATGAGGACTGCATTCACATCAGGATTATAAAAATAAACACAACACAATTAAAATGGGTATTTCTTCTTCCTCCCTTTCCCCATCCCATCCATTCCCAGTCCCTACCCACATTTCTTACTATTTTAAGAGTATTTGGACAACACAGGACAAAATAGGGAAGGGGAGTATTGGCCAAGTAAACCTACAGAAATATGAACTTTTTTGATGTGATCACTGTTACAGAGGAGACAACAGAGTGCTGGGACACAGAGGATCAATATCCCTGTGCTGGCCTTTGCTGCTCCTCCTGGCTGTGCTCCCACCAGATGGCACATTCCAGAGATGGGAACTCCAGCCATACACTCCCAAACTCCAGAATCACCAACATCACCAGCTGCACCAAAACTGCATTCTGAGGAGAGAAGGAATAACCCACCAGCCACATTCACAGCTCTTCCTGAGAGACAGGCTGAGGCAAGAGCTTTAAGAGCCCTTCTAAACTTCAGACAATGCTGTATCTCATTTTTGTAGGCACCTACCTAATCCCCATCTCAACTCCTGGGGGCATCTTGCTTTCCAGCACAATAATGCTTTATTCATAGCTAATGATTGAAGTGAGGTGTTTTATCAGATATGAGCTTTCTATTTGCTGTGGCACAGGCTATATTCCGTATGCCAAGGCTCAGGATTTTACCTGAGGTGTTCTAGATCAAATCCTTTTACAGCCCACTCGGGTCTCTTTTTACTCATCTCCTTTGTTAAGGAGAAGTACACAGGGCCTCTCTGCTCCCTTTACAGCACCCAGAGAATAGATCTGATGGCTTGACAGACAGACAGAGTCTGTAATCCCAATGCTGAATCCAGAGCAGAGAAGTGCTTACCTCCAAAATCTCACCTAAATGTCCTAAAACCACATTTTAAACAAAGACATACCTCAGCAATGAGAAGGCCTGAAGATGTGTTAATACCCAGTGCAGTGATCCCTTCTTGGGCACTCACCTGGTCTCTTGATGGGCTTTTTGGTGGGGGTGTCCTTCCTTTTGTTCTGAATGGCAGGGGAATATGGCACTCCCGAGGAAGAGCTGTTCTTACGGAAATGGTCCTTCAGCCCCTTGATGGAGCGGTCGAGCTGCACAGAGCGGATCTGGAAGTAAACTGTCATGAAATCTGAGGAGACAAGGTAAAAATGAGATTATAAGCACACAGAGAACACTATATGGTAAGCCAGACACTTTATGGCACTGCAGGGACTTATAAGCATTGGTGTGGGACCCCAAGTCAGCATCCTTCCCTCCCAGAGCATCTCCTATTTTCTTCAAAAACTTATTCTCCCTTCCCCTGCAATCTTCATTCCAGCCCTCCCACCACACACAACATTAATTCCACCACTACCAAGTAGTGGAACTGACAGGAGATATTTGTGCAAGACATTGTCAATTCAAGTGCTCTGTTTCCAGCATGAGGATTTCACGCACTTTCCAGGACTCGGGACACTCGGGAATTTAATGAGGCGCTTGTCATTTGAAAGCAGAATGCAAACTGACTTATAATATATGCTCTGTATGCATGAGTTGCCTTTGATCATGGGAAAATTCTTAAGCAGCTTTTAAGGATGTTCATCATACTTGGCAGGCACGTTAATTCCCCCCCCTCAGGAGTGAATCATTGAGGTGGGGGGTTGTTCTTGGAGCTGCACAAATGTGAAAGTTCACATTTCCTGTACAAGTCTGCAAAGTCACTCAATACTGAAGGAAAAGTTAATAGAGGACTATAAAGCTCAAGGCAGTTCTTGATGCTGCAGAACAGGAAAGGAGAGACATGTATAGACTGAAGCAGGTCTGTGCTGCTTTCCCCCTTGCCCTTGGTCACATTTCATACAAAGAGTTCTGGTCATGAATATTTCCCAAATGGGAATGAGAGCTCAGTGTCCTGCACACTTCTAAAACCGGAGCACTGGATAGCTGCAGCTTCATCTGAAGGCATTACAGGTACAAGTGGATTTTTGCTACTGGACAGACTTTGCATTAACATAATTTGTGCTTTGTTTACATGGTTCATTCTGTTCCATTGACAAACCATCGCTTCAGTCTCACTACAAAAAAAAAAAGCAGGATCTTCAGGTGCTGGAAAGACTGAAGTACTCAGCTGAAGGTGCCACTAAGGCATCACTCGTCCTGCCAGTGCTGCCAGATGGCCACAGGGACCAAGAGGCAGCAGCACCCACCTTGGTTCCTGCCGTTCTCCACCAGCCAGCCCGAGATGCGAATGATGTCGTGCAGGACGCTCTCCGGGAGGTGCTCCAGGGACACCTCCTCCTGCGTGTCCATCTCCTCATCCCCACTGATCAGGTCCAGGATCAGGATGGGAGGCACTGGCTTGGTGTGCCGCGTCATCAAGCTGCGGAACTCCGACTCCAGGGATTCCTTGCCCCGCTCAAAGAGGGATTTCTGGCACAAAACACCAGGACAGAAGCAGAACAGCACTTCTGTAATCAGTCACTCAGGAGTATTTCTGCATAAGAACACCCTTCCTAACCACTGCCAAGTACTGCAGGCTTCAAACTCCAACCACGCCTGTATCTGAGACACTTTTAAAGTGATTTAAATTTAAGAAATGCCTGGGAGTTGTTCAAGTGGGATTTAAACAGATCACCCATTCTGCTCAAGCAGCTGAAGGACTGACAAGAGCTGCTCAGGAGGAGTTTCAATCAACTCCTCCTCCACAGGTGCAAGAGCTGCTTTCAGAGTCCTCCTGGCACAACAGAGAGAGAGCAAAATGCCAGGAGCAGAAATTCTGCCCAGAAGCCAAAGCAATCATCCCTTCAGCTGTGCCCAAACACTATCTTCCTCAGGCAGCAAACCCACAGCCTCTCCCAGCAGGAGACAAGCAGCAGGGCTGTGTCTGCCCCCCTCTCATCCACAGGTTCCAGGTCCATCACCCACCACACGGTTCAGCTCCGGGCTGTCAGGGTTGTTGTCCTGGAAATATTCCACTGCCTTCTGGATTTTGTCCATGCAATTCAAGTATTCCTCCAACCTCCCCGTGGGGCTAGAAATAAAACCAGAAATAAAAAGTAGTGCCCCAAGAAGCAAGCAAACAAAATAACAAGAAAGCACCGGACCAGACTCAGGATAAAAATAACAAGGGAAATCTCAATTCCCTTTTCTTCAGCTAGGAGGGGATAATGGAATTCCCTTCTGCTTGCACTCAGTGCCACAGCAGGATACCCAACCCACACAGCAAGTGCTGAAGTACTGATGATGGAGCAGCACGCAACTCTCAGCCTCGCTTTCCCCTCCCAGACAAGCCCTGATGGGAAGGCAGAAGGAACTGCACATCCCATCTCAGACAAGAGCCATCCAACACCCTGCCAGACCAGGAGGCCCCAGAACAGCTCTGGTACATCCTGGATGCACTGACAACCTCAATGGGCAAGGAAAACCTTTGGGAAAAGGGCAGAGGAAAACAGAGAAGCCACCAGCGCTCATGGAGATTGCAATGGGAGCACTTCTGCAAGATCTGGAAGAGATCCCAGTGCAGAGTCTGAGCTGTCTTTGCCCTGTGGAAATGGCTGAATGTCAAGCCAGTGTGGACTGGGGACGAGGAAAGAGTGTGGGAAGGGTACAAAACATACCAAGGGTGTGTGGAGTCAGCTCCCCCACCTCTATCTCAAAAATCCAACAGGATGAAGCTCCCAGCAGGATCTATCTGCTCAACTCACCCTTCCTTGATGATCTTCTCTGTGTCCTTGGCCACGTGGTAGTAACTGATGACATGATCCAAGCAGGACAGGGTCTTCTCCACGTTCTCCTGCAGGCGCTGCAGGTTCTCTGTCTGCTTGTGGACAGGGATGATGGAGTTCTCCAGCTTCATCAAACGGCTCTCAAAGGAGGAGAGGATGGACACCTACACACCCAGAGAGAAACCAACAGCTGAGGACTTCCTCCCTATGGAGAGGGTAGGACTTAGAGCAGGGAAGTCAGGGATCTTCAGGGCCAAGCTTTTCTTTTTGGGCTCTGCTACTAATTTGCCATGGCTCCTTAGCAGCTGTTTCCATCCCTCCATGTCCTGGTTTTTATTAACAATCACAAAACAGATCACCTGCCATGGAGGGATGGCCCAATCCCAAATGAAATGCTTGCAAAGAGTGAAGATAATGTTCCAAGACACTATAAAGGACAAGCAACAGAAAATAAACCCACAGGAACTGCCTGGAGGTGCCCCATGTAAAACGAGCAGCAAAATCACAAAGCAGCAGCCCCTTTGCTCCACACTGAGACCCAAACAGGAGCTGCACAAGGACCAGTCTAGTGAGAACCTTCTTTTCTACCAGACGTTTGGTATTTAAAGAGGTTTTGGTTTTAAAGAGGATTGTGGTAGTGCTCCTGACAGGTGGGAAAGCACAGCAAGCTCATAAAAGGGTACCTCAGAGTCGCTTCTTCCAGGCCAAAAGGTAATTCCTTAGGAGATTCACTCCTATGTCTTGTTTTCCACACTTCTCTGGTGCTGCCTCTACGACTTTTTTTAAAGCACTGAGACCAAGACTGGACATAAACTGAGGGCTTATCAGTAATCACAACACAATAATTACTTTTTACCTTTACACAGAACACTCACAAAATAAAACTCCAAACAAAACCTGAATTATGAAGCAACAACAGGATGCTGTTGCACAAACTAGTCTGAGGTTTCTTAATACCTTTTCTCCAAGAGAGTGGACTGACTGTAGCAGAGATGAGGCCAACAGCTCAGCTGAGCTCTCAGCAGAGCAGGAGAGAAGCTCAATATTGAAGCATTTCTCAGGCTTCCCCTTTGCCCAGTCACTGAAACCAAAGTGGTTCATTGCTCCACATCCCTCAGATGGGCACAACAGCCTTGAAAACTAATAAATCTAAAAACCTAAGAAAAAGTAAAGCCAGGCCCAACATCAGGACCTGCCTACCATGTTCTTGGTGAGCTGGTCACTCTTCTCAAGGCTCTCTTTGATAAAGGACAGAGTTTCTTCTTCCTGTGAGTAAGATGAAAAAAAATTCTCTTAAATTCTGAACACTAAGGTTTAACTTACTAAACAGTACACATAGCTTTTTACCAATCTTGTAAATTCTGCTGCAAGCCATGTTTGGTCTGACGCTGATTCTGTGGCCATATTTTAATATTGAGACCTCTTAACAGAAATCAGGGCAAGTAATCCAAGGTGGGGACACATCATGTAATGAGCCAGGGCGTTTATGAATTCATTGTTTCCCTTCACTACCACAAACATCAGCACAAAATTAAATTAACACCTTTCCCACTGCGGCACAACGACTCAGAGCACACATTTCCCTGCCACAGCACAATACAGGTGCGACACTGGCACCTTCCAAATCCGCCGGGAACTCAAGTGTCCGATGCAAAGCAGCCACCGAGGGCTGGTTTTAAGACATTAAAGCCCACAGATGGGGGGGAACAGCAGCCCGTATGGGCTGGCCTTAAGTCCCCAAAGGCCCCAGGTAGAGGGGGAATTGCAGCGTGTCAGGGCTGGTCCCACAGGCTGCACCTGATGGGAGAGACCCCTGATCCTCCCAAGAACGGAGAGGGGAAAGCCAGGCCCAAAGTGGGGAGCAGAGATGCCCCGACCCTGCCAACCAGGCCTTGAAGGGGGACCTGGGGGTGCTCCCAAGCCAGGAGGGGGCTGTCGAGGGCCTTGAAGGGTCCCGGGACGCCCCCAGGCCCGGTGAGGAGCTCCAGACCCAGCCTCGTCTGCCCGGCAACGCCAGGGGGCTGCGGGCCCGGGCCCAGCCCCAGGCCCCGGCAGCGCCCGCAGAGCGTCCCAAGCCCAACCCCACCTGCTTGAGCTTGTCCTCGATCTCCCTCCTGCGGGCCGACACCTCCTCGCTCGGGATCATCGCGCCGCAGCCGCTCCGCCGCTCGCTCCCACCGCGCCCGGCCCGTCAGTGCCGCGCCGCCATGATGGGCGCGGCGGAGCGCACCGGGCATGCGCACAGAGCGCCGCTGCCATCTTGAG
Organism: Motacilla alba alba; assembly: GCF_015832195.1. Taxonomy (NCBI): domain Eukaryota; kingdom Metazoa; phylum Chordata; class Aves; order Passeriformes; family Motacillidae; genus Motacilla; species Motacilla alba. The sequence continues at coordinate 1,648,903 of NC_052033.1, forward strand.
AGTGGCGCCGTTCGAGGAGGGCCCGGGGGTGCCAGGGGTGACGGCGCATGCGCACTGCCCTGCCAGCGGCCATGTTGGGGTGGCGGGAGGGCTGCGCCGCCATCTTGGGAGTGGCGCGATGGGTGACAGGCCCTCAGACGGGATCAGTTTCGGATTCTGAGATCATGGAGTGCAGCCCGCGCCCCAGCACCCCCGGGCAAGCGGACCATGGCACCGAGTGCCACGGCCAGTCTTTACCATCTCCAGGGGCAGGGACTCCGCCGCCTCCCCGGGCAGCCCGTTCCACTGGCTAATCACAATTTTCGTGAAGAAATTCCTCTTCACCTCCAACCTAAAGCTCCCCTGGCACAGCTTGAAACTATGTCCTCTCGTCCTGAGCGTGGCACTGTTGCGTAAAATTTTCTTATGACAGGATGTTCTTTGATGTTTGATCTTTTTGTCCTTTCAAGACTAATCAGCAATAAAGGAGATTTAATCCGTGAAAGACGTAACAGCCAACAGGTTCTAAGTGATGTCCAGCTGTTAAAAAAACCAAATTGCATATTGGTAGGATTGCCTTTTTAAGGTTTAGGGTTTGACATTTTAAAATTATCTCAGGGGTAGGTTAACAAAGCCTGGGAAGAAGGATGTACTGCTGACAGAGGACACAAAGAATGCAGAATTTACAGGCCACAAGGACATTTGGCAGAACCCCCAGATAAGGAAGAACCTTCTAAAACCAACTCAGCAACTGGGCTGAATCAGCTCTGAGTAACTGTAATTCCAGCAGGGGCAGATTCAAGAAACCCACCAACCCAAAAGAAGAGAAAGACTGAGCACGTGGGCTAATTCGCATGGCAAATGAGAGAATAATTTCCCAACAGAAGATAGAATAATAATTAATAAGAGAATTATGTAGCTTGCAGCAAATTAACACAAGTTCCTTTGTTTGCTAAAATGTGTAAATAGTAAAAGGTTTGGATAATTGTCATGGCTTGACACCCAGGGTTGTGCAGCTCTGAAATAAATAATCAATGCCTCTCTTGAGTGTGTCATAATTGGCTTGTTGCACTGGGGGTAACAAATCCGAATTTGTGCACAACAGATGTGGAGGGAGAGTCCAGGGGTTTGAGCTCAGGGAGGTGAAGTTATAGAAATGTGAGTGGGAATTATGTCAGCCCACTCCTGCCCTGCATCCTTTCTTTGGAGAAAGGTTGTCCCACGGGGGAGCTGCTGCCTCCCACAGCCTGGGGGGATGGCCCGGAGTGTCACACACTGGGGGCTCTGTGTCTGCCTAAACCCCCCAAGCCCAGAGCACGGAGTGGCTCTCCAGCACCTGCAGGTTCTCCAGCCCCAGCTCTTGCTCTCCTGCTGTCCTGCTCCTCTCCAAGGCTCCTGCCACGCTCAGGGACTGTTGTGTTCCCATCCATCTTCCCCTTGTCAAACCTCCCCGAGCTCCAGAGAGAAGCTCTTTTTTTACCCAACAATGGATTTCACAACCCACCCTATCCTGCTGCCCATGGATGTGCCCAAGCTCTGGCTCTGTTTTTTCCCTCTGTGGCCACAACTGCCTGCCTGTGTTTTGTAGGGACACCTAAAAAAGGGGATTTGAGGGTATCAGAGAGAAGATCCCTGTCCAGGCTCAGCACCCAGCACCTTTTGTGCTTCCTCACACTGGGCTGGTGTGATTGGGAAAGATCTTTCTCCCAGAAGAGCAGATCCACATCTTTCTTTACAGCATTCCATGCTCCTTCTGCCAGCACTGACTCCTTCATTCAAAGGGCAGCCAGAGCCAGAAGGAACCTCCCTTGGGGAGCAGTTGTGTGTGTTTTGCCCTGTAGTGCTGTTTGTTTCCTGAAAACACACCAAAAAGGCTCCCTCACCCTTTATGGAGCGACAGTGCCTTAGAGCAAAGTGGGATAGATGCACCCACCCTACATGCCAGCTGTGAGGGGTGATAAGGAGTGAATAAATGTACAGAAATGAATGCACAGCATTGTGTAAGAACTGCTGCACCCTGTGCAGCACCACATCCAAGAGGAAGCAGCAGAAAAAACAAAACAAAACAAAACAAAACAACCCCAAAAGAATGCTGGTCAAATGTAAAGAGTCCAAGGGATTATTTTGGGTAAAAGGAAAAAGAAAGGGTAGAAATGCAGCAATTTGAGCTGATGTCTCAGGTTTTAGCTTTTATATTTTTCAGATTCTATTCTGCATTAGGGTATAACTCTAGGCTTCATATTAGGGGATGGTGAACTCTCTCTGCACAGAGTAGGGAGACAAAACAATTCCTTCTCTATTTGGGGACCAAGGACGGAGCCAGATCTCAGGCCCAAGAGCATAAAGAACGTGGAGAAGAGAGAAAACAAGACGGATGGGACTTCATGGGTTAGAGCTGTAATTGGACAAAAACAAGATTAATGCAGCCAGAAGCCTCAGAGAGGGCTTTGCATTTGATGTGGGAGAGGAGAGAGATAAGAGTATGGAGGAGTCAGGATTAACTCCAATACGCAAATGGAGCAGAACTTATAAAAGTGAGAGACCCCGTGACCAGTCGTGCATTTTGTGACCATTTTGGGTTGTGCTGCCCAAGGTGGATCCATTGAGGCCTCTTAATCAATCCCTATCTATTCTTAAGCTCCGTCTAGTCTCTGTTCTAGGTGTGAGATACAAAGCTGTGTTTCGTGTCAGGTACACACAGGCAGCGTGTGTGCTTGTGATTGTGATATGTGTGGAAACTGATCATGGGATAATTAAAGGATGAATTCCAAAAAAAATAACTGAGGGAGTAAAGCATGGAAGAAGGCCTTTGAACTTATCCTTTGTTTGCAATTAACTTTTATAGCATCTGAATTAAAGCTTTAAGGATGTTGCTGCTAGACAGGAACTTTTTGCACGTAGCTAAGCATTAAACAGCTTTGCAATAATAACCTTTTGAAGTATAATTTTAGAATATTGCTTGTAGTAAGGGAGCTTTGAAAATATAAGTTTAGAATATATGTAAAGGAAACATGCTTATCTCAACACCTTAGCAAAACAGTAAAAAGCAGCTTGAGAAAGGAAGATGAACATCAACCCAAGGATTGATGGCTTCGACCAAGGGAAGCTGGACATCACTGTTATGGGATTTATAGTCTTTGTAATTAAAAGGTGGGCCCACATCTGGAGTCTGGACCGCACCAGCTGGGAGGCCTCTTTCTTCTTTGGGAAGTCAGACCCCACCATCTGGGAATACTCCTTTCTGGGGTACATCCTGAGAAAAACTAACTCACAATAGCGTATAGAATTGTGACGTAAAAATTGGGAATAGAAACTGCTGAAAAAAGCTTATGTGTGCCCCTATAAATATCTGTACGCCCCAACCATCAGTGTGCAGTTGGAGGGAAAACTTCCCCCACTGTACCCAGCGCTGCTTTGCTCATACTTTACCACCTTAATTAATAAATTGATTGCTGCTTGAATATTGGCCTAGTCAAGCTTCTTATTTATAACATAGGCCAGCCCACGCGTGTGTCGGCGCTGCCAATCGCGCCGCTCAGGCTGGCTGCTCCCCAGCAGGGCGGCTGCTCCCCAGCGGCAGCTCCGGGACCACGCCGGGACAATCCCGCCCGCTCCCGCCGCCGCTCCCGCCGCTGTCCCCGCCGGCGCGGCCCGGGCGCGCTCCCCGCGCTGCCATCGCTGCCGCGGCGCGCCCGGGACACGGCCCTGGCCCGGCAGCAACGCTGAGTCACCTTCGGCTTCCCCCGCCAAGCCGCCGTTTCCCCGCCGGAGAAGGGATTGGCATTATCAGCACGGGCGCAGAAGGTGGGACATTCAGCCAGCTGCGGGAAAAGCTTGTAGGGAATAAGAAAGACTTTGCAGTTACAGATTTCCCCGAAGAACTACTGTTCATAAAGAAATTGAGAGCCGCAAAAAACTGGGGTTTTTCCTTGTGAAGAAGTCTCCATAACATTATCAAGAATAACTTATCTTCCTAAATGAACTAAAAAAAATACTATTTTAGAAGTGATAAACTGATTAAAATTTTAACTTTTATTTCTTTACCTTATCATTAAAAAACCCCAAACTTCTCTTGTAGAGATAAATACTCTTAAAGGTTTTGTTCTAATTCTTATTACTCTTTCTTTTAATTACTATTAATAAATTCTTCTTTATACCCTTTTAAAGTTTTAAACCTACTTTACCTTTCTCCTAATCCCACCTCGCAACAGAAAATAAGTACACTGGTGATTAACCAACAATAAACTCACCACACTACATTACCCCCCCCAAAAAAATCTCAAAATTAACAAAACCTCAAATTAGCAAACCAAAATCACTGCAGTGCCTAACTAAGGATCGCATCCTCAGTGCAGTGCAGGTAATGAGAGAGTTAATGAGTCCCTTTTAGTGCATTTGCTAAACAAAACTGGTTCCAGTGCTCCGAATTCCAGGATCCCGGCTCGGATCGGAGCCCGGCACCTGCGGGGTGTGGAGGCTGCGGGGCTCGGGCAACGGCCCCGCTCTGTTGTTCAGCAACGCGAGTTTGCACCACCACAGGCATGAGGAAGTGGCACCTGCTGGCCGGGACGTGACAGCCACTTCTCTCCGAGGACAAGGTGTTCAGGGCGTTGGCCACCCAAAATGCCACTGGACAGAAAACGGAGCCTGATTAGCAGCGGGGGAAACTGAGGCAGAGAGGGGTTTTGCTTTGCCTGCTTAGGGCTTGGCAGTGAATTGCTGAATGGACCCAGATTCCCCTCAGATTCCTATTTCTACTGATTTCCTTTATGGTGGCAAAGGTTGTTGCACAAAAGTGCGATCTTCACAAGATTTGGAGAAATTCAATTAACAATAGCTCTTAAAGCAGGGACTTTCTGTCCCCTGCATTGTGCCTTGGTACTGCTCATCCCAGGAACAGTTCCTGCATTAAAATATAGTGCCATTTTATAAATAATAAACCATTTTATTGCAAAAAACCAATGAATTACGTCTGCTCTGGCTTCCCACTGGCAGGGTTAATCCTGCTCCCGCAAGAGAGGACGGTGGGGAGGAGACACTAGGGATGCAACAGGGCAGCAGCATTCCCAAGCCACAGGAGATGCCTGAGGATGCAGTGAGGGCAAAATGAGATTAATGCAGCCAGGAGCCTCAGAGAGGGCTTTGCATTTGATGTGGGAGAGGAGAGAGATCAGAGCATGGAGGAGTCAGGATTAACATAAATTTACAAACCTTCCATTCTGGGCTGCAGGGCTGTCCTGGACTGTGCTCCCCCATGGTGGGACCCACCAGTGCCCAGGCTGCAGGAACACTTGGGAACAGTCACTGGTGTTCCCTCCTCCCCAGACACAGCCTGTTCTGTCTCCTCTCAGGTCAGCTGAACACAAAAATCTTCAGACGTAAAACCAATAGCTCTGAGCTGCCTGACAAGGCCCCAGTTTTCCCTTCCAGGACGGGTTATAAGCAGGGAGACCCTGAGAGAGGGAGTGAGTGTGCACAGGCAGGCTGTGGGATGCACCCAGGCACGTTCCCTTGGCTGTTACATGCCCATGAACTTGAAGGGATGAGACAGGAACCAAATCCACCACAGGACTTTGCCTTCCTGGTAACGCCTGAGCCTTTCTGACTTCGCTTTGATCCTGACCTGGGTCCAGAGCACTGCAGTGTGCCACAGGGATGTGCACTGCTCCTGGAAAACCAGGTCCACGAGGGCTTCAGCAGCTTCCCAGCCACTTATGTGTGGCCCTGAGCAGGGCCATGCCAGTGCTGCTGCTCCAGGGAAGGATGTGGCACAGCTGGAATCGCCCTGAAACACAGCCTAGCAGGGAAATCCCTCGACAGCCCTCCCTGCTCCTTGCAGGAGGAAGCTCAAGGCAATCAGCCCCTCCAAGGCTGGCCCCAGAAGCCCCTCCAAGCTTTCAACTATCCCAGACCCAAGCTGTGCTCTCCTTCCCTCTGGCTTTATTTGCAGAGAGAATTAAGGTCCTGCTGGGAAAACCTCCCCTGTGCTCTGATAACTGCCTGCAGAGCCAGCTCTAAATGGCTTTTTGTAAATGAAAGCCCAGGATTAACGAGGATCCCCTCGTCACTGTTTATTTAGTGCTCTACCAGAGTGATGGGAGCAGGATAGAGACCCCCTGCTCTGGGCAAGCCCCAGGGCCACCAAGGAGCTGGCACACACTGGGGACTAGCAAGGTGCCACCCAGCACACGGCAGAGCCTCCCTGGAGCAGGAGGTTCCCAGAGGGGTTTGGGATGGCTGGGATGTGTGTGCACGTAGCAGGAGCCTTGGTCTGGGGACAGGGCATCTCCAGGGCACCGTGTTTTGTGAGCTGGGGGCCGGCCTGGGGGATGATGCTCATTTTCTTCCTATGCCACGTTGCTGGGGAAGGAAGGGGGGTGTTTGCCATGCGGGTTGGTGCTGGGCACACATCCCCCACGTGACAGGAACGGGGAGCCCGTGCAGGGCTGCAGCTGGCCTCATCCCCTCGGCAGGAATCCACTCAGGGATGGCAAAAAGCTGCCACTGAGGCCACAGGGTCTGCTGAGGGGTGCAGGTCCAATGAGCCCCGTGCAGAGGGGACTCTCCTCGGTCAACCCTGTCTGCCTGAAGCAGGACAAGGGGGTCCTGCCTCTATCTGCTGCACTCCCAGGGACTGGAGCCACCACAGCCGCCCTGCACAGCTCCGACCTTTGGATGTTTGCACATTCCTGCCTGTTAATGTGTCTCGTAACCAAAAGCTGCCAGGATGGAGCATTACTCCCTCCAGCACTTGCCAGGCTGCTCCCTCCCATTCCCCAGCTGAGAATTGGCACTGACCCCATACCAGGAGGGAGCATGGGCTCCCCAAAGGAACAAAACCTGATGCCTCTGGTAGGAGTGAAGACACCAGCGAGCCCCAAATGCTCCCAGAGCTCCTGGGGCAGGCACAGTCACCTCTCCCAGCCAGGCACGGGGAAAAGGAGCAATGTTTCGGAGCAGAGCCACGCTTCCCTCGCTGCCAGGCTGGCACGTTGCCCGCCAGCACAGTGCCAGGCCAAATTCTTTGCAATTTCTAGGTCAACACCCGCTTCTCGTAATGCCCTGAGCCCTCCTGCTGCCTGTGCCAACCTCCAGCCCAGTGGTCCCTGAGCACAGGATAGGAGCATCCCAAAGGATACGCTCCTGCTGCTGCTCATCCTGGCTGGCCTCATCTGTAAGTCCTGAATATTTGTCCCTCATTGCTCTGAACTGGGCCATTCTCCAAACGCTCGGCTCTGCCCACAGCAGCACCCATGGGAGAGCTGTGTGCAGGCAGTGCACAGCCTGCAGCCTGCCCCTGCTTCCACCCTTTTTGAGGGGAGTAAGACCCATCCCAAGGAGTCAGGCACCAAAGGAGTGTGTTTGCTTTGGATTTCTAAAGCCATTTTCTCACTGTCATGACGGCAATGAAAAAACCCCCACAATCTCAAGACATGGGATGGTCCTAACACTCCAAACCTGGAAATAAATCACCTGGAAAAACAGCCTTTGTAAAGAAATCCCCGCGGCCCCGGCGCTTGTTTGCAAACCGGCCAAGTTTCGACCTTGGCATGACGTGGCTTCCCAAAGAAGGAGGCGACGCTGGCACGGCTCCGGCAGCTCAGTCCCTCCAGCGAGGGCTGGATGTGTCCCCCCATGCCCGCAGGGACCCCCTTCCACGGCATGAGCCAGGCTGGAGGAGCAGGAGCCCTGCGGGGCTGCAGCCCCCTACCCGGGCAGGCAACGAGGGGGCCCTGGGGCTGAGGATGAGGAGGAGGAAGGGGCAGCCGAGCGTGTCCATGTGACGGCTCTTACGCAGGGGCTGTTGCATTGTGGCCGCCGGCACTGCCCCCCTCCCCACCGCAGGGCAAGCCCCGGCCTGCCGGGACATTGTGCCAGCCGGGAACAGCCGCTGGCAACGGCCACTGACCCGTCCCGGGGCTCCCTGGGGCGCAGAGGGACGTGGGCACCCGAGGGGACTTTTGCTGCCTGTGCTCCCCCCTGCCAGAGGGTGCAGCGCCCCACACACCGGACGAGAGCAGGGCTGAAATAGCTGCAGACGTGCTCCAAAAGTTCTGCCGAGAGAATCAGGTTCTGAGCTCATCAGCCCTGCCTCAGTTTCCCCGTCAGGGTGCGGAGAGCGATCCGGGTGTGAGTGCCGCGGGGCTCTGCTGGCAGTGCAAGGTCACTGCTGGGAAAGCAGGGCAGGGGCTTTGCCCCCCTCTCTGTTCTCAAAGCCAGCTCGCCCAGCGCCCCTGCAGCCCCGCACAGAGGTGTTCACGTCCAACCTGATCCCTCCCAGCAGAGCCATCCGAGGCCAGCCGTGGGGCTCAGCACAGCCTGCCTGCAGTTGCTGTGGCACCTCCAGCCCATCAGGTATAAAACAGTACAAAAAGCAGCATTACAGGGCAGGGAGTCCCTGAGCTGTCCCCGAGCCCTGCTGTGAGAGCCAGGCTGCCCCGAGGCCATCCCCATCTCATCCCCACCAGGGACCTGCTGTAGCAAGTAGATCTCCCTGTCCGAGTGTGGTTCCTAAGAGATTTCACATCCATGTGAACTCCCGGGCGCGTGTTTGGGAACCTGTTTTTTCCCAAAGTTTGGAGGTTCATTCAATTGCTATGCAAGGCGAGTCCATACCCTACCCCCCTCCATCCTGTTTCCCCCTTCTCCCCCCTGACCACTCCAACCATCCCAGCCTAGGATGTTAAAATGGGCTGAATTTTTTTACGATGAGAGGGGAAAAAATTTTTAGAAATCTGGGGATGAAGAGAGAACCCATGAGCTGTGACCTCCTCAAATTCAAGGCATCAAATCCACACAAGGAAAACAAAAGGCAGTGCGATTAGCATTTCCAAACAGAGCAGAGATGGCCCCAATCTTTGAGCTGTTTATTCTAGGGTTGATTTTCAATATTTAGGATGATTAGCAAGTGAAAGCCGGCTGTTGCCAGAATGGCTCCATGCCAGCCCCACACTCAATGGAGGGAAAAGAAAGACACGGCAAGAAAGGGAGAGAAAAGAAGGGCTTATGTGTATATTTTTTCTCCCTCTGTGAACGGGAGATTGGTTTGAGGTGTCAATGTTTGCCCATCAGGGAGGGATGATGGATGAGGGGATGGCTGGGGAAATAGCAGAAATAAATAATAAAGGAATCATTGCCATGTGCTTAATAACCAGCTGGGGAAGGACCTCACTAGGGCAGCTGAGCTTGCGGAGAGTTTTTGGAGCTGGGTTCTTCTCAGACCCTCTTTGGTGGGTGCTGGTGGATGCCCCAAAACAAAGCCAGCTCTGCAGCGCTCTGGGTTCATCGCTTGCAGCAGGGGGGACACTCCCAGCGCGGGGTCCCCAGCCTGTCACTGCCCCTGTGCCGGGCGAGCCCGCGGGGCTGGACCTGGACCAGCCCCAGCCCCAGCCCCGGCTCCTGCCCCGGCTCAGCCCCAGCCCCAGCCCCAGCCCCGGCTCAGCCCCAGCCCCAGCCCCGGCCCCGGCCCCGGCCCAGCCCCGGCTCAGCCCCGCTGCCACCGGCAAGCCCGGGCAGGTCCGCGGCTGCCGGGTCCTGACCTCGCTCCTGGCACCGAGCTGCGGCTCCCTCCTGCCCCAGCACAGCCGCGCTTTGTGCCCCGCGTCCCGCCCGCCTCTGGGGAGCGATGCCACCACCCAGAGCACCCCCAGCTCCTGCACCTCCCGGCTGCCGCTTGAAAAAACGCCACCCCCTCCAAACTGTCTCACTGAAAGAAAGGAAAATTCGCGTCCAAGTCGGTTTCGTTGCTTTCAGCTGCTGAACAAAACGGGGTTGTTTCAGGCCTCGCCTGGTGCCTCCTTTATATTCACCCTTTCTCACTTTAAACCCCTCGGCTGGCTCCGGCAGGCTGGAATATTTTTTCCTGGCAAGGTTGTTTTTTTAAGTCCCCTGGCAGGGTGGGGATACTGGAGGCTTCTCTCTTCCAGGGGGTTTGAAAACAGTACTACGTGTTTATGCCTGGCAAAACAAATTGAAGAAGTGGTCTGAGGGACAGGGGAAGTGCCAGCTTTTTGCAGCCCTGAAGTGCCACCAGTACTGGGGAGGGAAGAAGGGAGCAGCTCTTCCAACAAGGAGCTGAGAGGAGGAGAAGCCAGGACAAGGAATTCCTTAATGCCTTCTGGTATTCATGGCCCCCAATACCCCAAAGTTGAAAGGAAAGCCCCGATCTGCCTCTAAATCCCCCCCCTCAGACACATCAAAGCTGCTCCCCCAGGAACAACCCCACCTTTTCCCAAGATCAGCATCCTGCCTTCCCAGCACAAAGCACACACAGACCAAGGCAAGTGTCTGTCCTGAGCCCAGGCCTTATTTTGGGTTGAGATTGGCTGGACTGGGAGCAGCTGTAGCAGCTCTGGGACTGGCTGCTGGGGTGCCTGGTGCTGAGGGGACCCAGTAGATCACTGGGGAGCTCATTGGGTGCTCCTCATGTGCTCCCCAGGAGAAGGGGCTGCGTCCTCAGGGCAAGAGGGTTGGGACATGCTGGAGTGGGTGCACCCAAGCACCAAGCTGGAGCAGCCCCAGGCAGGCTCTGGAGGGGGATCTCTGTGCACCTCCTCTCCCCACCCTGCACCCAAAAGGGCTCTGAAGCCACTTGGGCATCTTGGAGCATCCGCAGGGCCAGGTGGAGACACAGCACAAGCAGAGGGACCTGTCAGCCCCAGGAGCTCCCTGCAGGGACAGAGAAGGTTATTCCCAGGGTTGGAGCAGCTCCCAGGGCTCAGGACACCAGGCACAGCCAACCTTGTGTCACATGGGTGGTGTGTAACCATCGTCTCACTGAGGTTGGTTTGTGCCTCAGTTTCCCCACAGGGAATTTGCACAGTTGTGCAAGTGGGTGAGAGCTCCTGTGTCCTGGGACTGGGTTTACAAACAGGGCTGGGGAAAGGAAACAAGGAGGCAAAAGGGTTTTTTTCTTCTCCACTTTTTTATTTATTATTATTTTTTAAAATTTGTAAATAACTTTGCATGAAAAAAGTTAAATTGCACAAGTATCTCTGTAGTTCTCCAACATAATCCCCAAAGCAGGAATACAGAAGAAAAACAGCAAGTAAAAAGAAACATTGTCAACACAAACAACTACACAGACCCCAAAGCCCCTCCTAAGTGCTTTTGTAACCAAAACAGAATCTAAATACAACCTTAAATGTCTTTTGCCAAGTCTAAGACACACCACTAAAATTCCAGCTTCTACTTGCTCCTACCTAATGGCTGCTCTACCTCTCACAGCCCACAGCAAAGCAGAGGCAAAGAATCTGGTTCTTGAGAGCTTCAAGTCAAGTTTCAGCAGAGTTTGGCTCTGCTCCCAAACTATTTCCAAGTTACCTTGCACCGACCCCGCCAGGCTCTCGCTGCACAGCGAGCCCAAGGGCCAAAGCTCCTCTTTGTGTGGATCCCAAGGTCTCTCCTGGCTGGATGGGACTTCATTCCCACTGCTGTCCCCAGAGCCTGTTGCATGCACAGTCTTTGGCCTGAGCTCCTGGATGGAGCCTGGATGTGGATTTCTCTCCTCCTCAGTCCCAGCTGGGAGCGTTCAGTGCAGAGTGGCTCCATCACCACCAGCTGAGGGCCAGCCACGGCGTTTTCCTTGCACTCAGAGCCTGATGGAAGAGCTGGAGAAGTGAAGAGCAACAGTCTCGGACCAAAAAAGCAGAGAGGGACTGTGTCAGTGGGTGAAAGAGAGGGTTCATGGTGCTCCAGACCCTTTGGCAACTGCAGCAAGGGTTTTGGGTACAAAAAATACAAAAGCTGGTTTTGGGAGCATCCCTGTCCCTGCTGCTCTTCTCCTGCTGGGGCCAGTTCCTGGATTCTTCACAAAACCTGTTGGTGCAGGAGACCTCCCTTGTGTGGTCTTGTTTAACAGAACAGTGAGCACAAAACCTTTAAACAGTGAAAATATAAAACAACTCTCAAACTGCATTTCCAGTCTTCCCCTCCCCCCTTAAGAAATTCTAGTGCTAAAAAATATAGATTTCTTTGAATATATAATATATAATAGATTATATAAAAACATCTAAAGAGGCACACTTGCTGAGTTTAGAAACCTTTTCTTCTTCCCTAGGCACAAATCAGCTGGGATGTTGAACTTGGAGAATCCAGAAGGGACCTGTATTTTCTTACCAGCTAATTATCACACTGTACTTACCAACTGCACTGAGACAGAAAAAGGAAAGACAGAGAAACAAAGAGGTGTGGAAATTGCACTTTAGTCTATCAAATCCTAAGCCACCAGGAATCTCATGTCTTAGATGGGATTTCGCAGGTCATTTTAGCCCTGATGGAAAAGAACCCATCATAATTCACATTTCTTTTTTAAAAGTAAAATGTAAAAAAAATAAGTAGTGTTGACTTTCTTCTCTTGAGAAAACTAGAGACTTTTGAGTTGTCCTTTGGAGACACAGCGGGCAGTTCCTGGGGTGGTAGGTTTTTTCCCTGGTGTTTCTGGGAATAACCTTGCAATGAAGCTGGTAAAAGTCACCGTGGGCATCTCTAGGAAATCTTGTCCCTTGTAAGTCCCAGTTTGGGGAGAGCATCCTACAAAAGTCTTACAAGAGGCGTGCCAGGCTGCTCAGGTTGATGACATCTGCCAGCAAAGAGGCATCGATGTCTTCAAACACCTGGTCGATGTTGACACAGTTGGAGAGGTAATCATTTGTCCCTTCATCCCAGGGATGCTCCAAGAAAGTGGTGGCCATGAGGGTTTCATTAAAGTCCAGGCTGTACTGGTTGGACTCAGTGACAACTTGTTCCTGCCCCTGGGGACACTCCACGTGCTGCCCTTGTCCTGTCCACTCCAGGTCACATGTGACAGGGTTGACGGAAGGTGGGAGCTCCATATCCACCAGAGTGGAGAAATCTCCATTGAGGTTGGTGTTAAAGACAGTTTCCCAGTCAAAGACACCTTTCAGGGACCCCAGCTCAGTCTGCTCCTCCTGGGTCATCAGGGCCGAGCTGGGCAGCCGAGGCGCCTTGGCCGTGGGCAGGGGCGAGGGCTGCTTGCGCTTCTGCCCCGCTTTGGGACCCACGGGGCTCCAGCTCTGGCTGCTGGTGCTTTCCTCAAACTCTTTGAGCAGCTGCTGCGATGCCACGTTGGCCTCGAGGAGGCTGTTGGAGCTGCAGGAAGAAGAGGCCGGGCTGCCGACGTGCCGCGCCTCTTTCTGGGCTCTCCCGGAGAAGGCCGGGTGGATCTGCACCGGAGACATCCTCCGCTTTTTGTAAGTCCCGTACTTGAGCCGGTTGGCATAGTAGGGGTCCAGCTTCCAAAATCCACCTTTCCCTGGCTCGTCTTTCTCTCGAGGCACCTTGATGAAGGACTTGTTCAAGGACAGGTTGTGCCGGATGGAGTTCTGCAGCCAAAAGAGAAAGAAACCAAGGCTGAATGCTTGTCTGCTGTGGGACTACCTGTGGGGAGGCTGGTGGAGGTTTTCAGCAAGAACCTTTGGGAAAACAAAGAAGAACTGGCAACATCCAGACATCCGAGGCTACATGCCCAGCAGAAAGTCCCTCAAACCCCTGAGTTTTCCCCCCTGAGCCTCCAGCAGTTTTCCTGCCTCCCGTCTCATCCAGCCAAAGGTAGCAGGAGCCAAGGGGTTCAAGCTAGGACTTGTCACCCAATGGGAAGCTTTTGGGCAGCTCTCCTGGGCTGGAAATCGGGGCCATGGGGCCTTGAATCATGCAGAGCACTGGGAAAAATGGGCTTGAATTGCTCTAGGCATGGAGCTAGGCTGGAGGAGGTTGGATCCTCCTTTGTACCAGGGAGGAAGAGGTGGGTCTCTACACCCATGTGCCCATGGCCCCTTCACAAGGGGCAACACATGGCAGCACTGTGGGGGGATGGCAATCAGGGCCCTGTTGGCATCCCCCAGTTCAACTGTGTCTATTGTTAGTGTTGAGAGGAAAATATTTGGACAAAACATAGGCACCATGCCTTCCCCCAGCCAGGCTGGCACAAATCAGACGGGAGAACACGGAGAGACACGTGGGCTGTTCCACCCTGCGTGTCCCCAGAGGTGCCTCCCGGCCCAGGGAAGCTCAGTGTGAAATCACTGCATCTTCATCAGCCACTGCTCAAATAAGCTGAGGGAAAAAAAAAAGGTGGGGGAGGAGGAAGAAAAGGAGGAGTTTCTGCTCCCGTCGAGCTGTTCTGAAACCCTGAATGTGCCTGGAGTGATGTGAATAATCAGAAAGGAAACTCAGTTATTGGGCAAATAACCCAGCGTTGGACTCCACAAAGCCAGGACTGTACTAAGAGATTGGATATGGTAGAGGTGTTTTTTTTTTTTTAATGTTGCCTGGATATCTTTATGCTTATTCATCCATAATCCGTAGTGCCGAATAGGAAAAACAAGACTCAATTGCTTAGAGCTGTTGAAAAACATGCACACACACACACACACACAACAAAACCCTCCTCTGGGCTGAAGCTCCTTGGGTTTGTTGGCTCCTCTCCAAAGCACTCAGCTCCCACAGGAATATATCCATCTCCCCCCCAGACTATGGGTGGCATGACCTTTCCAGGCTGTCTTCACGTACGGGAATCGGGATAGGGGATGAGAACACAGCCTCGGCAAGAAAGAAAAGGAAAAAAAAAAAAGAAAGGAAGGGAAAAATAAAAGAAAAGAAACAAAGGATTAAAAAAAAAAAGAGAAGGAAAAAAAAAAAAGAAGAAGCAGAAACACAGATATTCCCCCACACAATCCAGGCTGTGGCAACTCCAGTTTTACTGTGTAATGAAATTTTACAAGGATCAGAGACTTGAAAGCTGAATTCTCTGCTGCCCATCTCTCCTCCCCATCCCAAACTTCGCTCAGCCCGGGCTGAATTATTACCCAGCCAGTCAACATATTTATCATTCCTGCCTGCAACGGTCCAGGGTACCCCCTGCATCTCTGCAGAGAGGGATTGAAAACCTTCTTTCTTTTTTTAATGAACACATTTAATTAAAAACATTGTGAATGCCCAGCCATGAAGTGCTCAGGAGAAAGTCAACTTGTTGGCACCCAGCTCCTGCTTCCAACTCACTTTCATAGGAATGTAAGAGGGGGACCAAGATGGTCCTGGAGGGGGACCAGGAAAGGTTCCCTTCCCCATGATGGGCTGCAAGAGCCACTGGAGACCCACCTGCCTGGAGAGAAAGTGGGCAATGCCTGGGCTTTGCAGTGGGGTTCTCCAGCTCCACTTGGATGGGCACTGCCATCAGGATTAGTGACACACTGTGGATTTGGGATGGGAATAACCCCAGTGGAGGGGTGAGCCCCCCAGGGCCCTCCAGCCCTGCCATATCCTAGAAAACCTCACGTGCCAGAGGTCTCCTCGTGTGACAGAGGAGGGCAGTGAGCCAAGGTGGCTGGGAAAAGCCAGCTTCAGGCTGTCCCCAAAGCTTGTGAGCCTGGGGGCTGTCCCCTCCCCCCTGGGGACATGCTCATGCTAGCTGGGGACAGCAGCCCAAATTAACCTCTCTTGGGCTTCCATCTGCAGCTCTCACCAGCTCATCCCAGTGATGGAGCCTCCTTGGCCTGTCCCTGGGGCCAGGAGCTCTGCCCCGCTTAGAAAGCAGCAACATTTCTGCTCAGAACCTCCCCAGTGGGATGTTGTCCATCCCTCTCCATGCCTGGTGTTCAGCACCAGGGACACTCAACCTGGCACCTTCTCCCTGTGTGCTCAACCCTGAGGGACTCAGGGCCCCATGAGAATTCCAGGAATGGAGGGACTGAGAGGCCTTTGCCGTGAAGCCAAGAGGTCTCAGGTGCCAGCAGCACGAGTACCTCCCTGCTCCCACAATGGTCCTGGGCTCTCCCCCAGCATGGCTCCTTCCCTCTGCCACCCCTGTGGCCGTGGCATTTGTGCCCAGCCAAGTTCTTGCCCGTTCCAGCCCTTCCGACTGGTGGCTGGTGTCACTCTTTTCCCAGTGGGATCCAGCAGCCCTGCGGGATCTCGTCTTGCAGGGTGGAGGTTGTGGAAAGCCCTGCTCAGCCCTGCAGGGAGAGTGGCCAAGGCTCCACATCTCCTACCTGCCAGGTGGGATCAGCGTGGCGGAAGTAGCAGAAGTTGTCAGTAATCCACTTGTAGATGGCAGAGAGGGTGATTTTGGGTTTATTGCTGGCTTCCATGGCCATGCAGATGAGGGTGGCGTAGGAGTAGGGTGGCTTGACATGAGGGTTGGTCTTGTAGTCGATGTCCCCTGCCAGATGAGGGGGCACGGCCAGGTCGTGGTGCGAGCTGGAGGAGGTGGAGGAGGAGACGGGCGTGCAGGGGGTGTGGCGTGTGCCCTTGCAGGCCGGGTCAGCAGCCAGGGGCGAGCACGGGGACTCAAAATCAACCAGGCTGAACAGACTCTCGCTCATGGTGTAACAGTCCTGGGGGTCTGAGCCAGAGTATAACTGAGGCAGGCCAGTCTGGGCCACTGTGAAGTCCCTCAGCCACATGAGGTCTGGCAGGCTGTCATCCAGGTCTTCCTCCACGCACTTCAATTTGCCCTTGGCTTTCAGCGCTCGGCCCGGCCACGCCATGCCTCCCTCAGTGCTTCCCAGGCGGCACCTGAACGGGAGGGAAGGGATGGGGCAGATCCTGCAATAACAACAGGGACAGGGGTGAGGCTCCCCAAGGTGCAGCCTCTCTCTGACAGCCCGGCAGGGCCAGCCCTGGGTGCTCCTGGAGCTGCTGGGTGAGGCCCATCCCTGGTGTGCTGTGCAAGGGACCTGCAATGCCTGCTCCGAGGGGCTTTAGCACCCTTGAACCTCGGGGAAATTCCCTCAAACTCCTACACCTCAGTATCACCCACCGACCTGCTGCCCAGCAAGTTCTTGGCTGAACAAATAATTTAAAAAAAAAAAATAGAAAACCCCTCAAACAACCAAAATCCAGCCCTGCCATCCCACAAAGCGAGGTTGTTTCTTGGGAACACACACCTCTGGATACCTGGCACTCGCAGGACTGACTCTCAGCACTCCCCACCAGGACAAAATACTTTAAGTTTCCCCCCTCGCCGCCAGCCTCTCTCAGTTTGATGCTAATTCTGCTTTTACTTCCCGTGGTACCCAGAAACAACTCAGGGGTGGGTTGGGGGAACTGGCAGGGTCCCACCCCAAGCCCTGAGTCAGAGCAAGCCGGCAGCTTCAGACTTTGGGGAGTGCTGTGTCGGGGACGTGAATGCAAACCCGATCTCCCGAGCGTTTGGGCCAGGTGAGAGCGCCGGGAGGGCGCAGAACCAGAGCCGCTTCCCCGCGCACACCCAGCGCCCCTCACGGCGGCCGCGCTGCCCTTCCCGCCCCCGCCGCATCCCCTTACCCCGTGCCGGTGTCGGTGTCGCCCCCCGACAGGCAAAGTTCACGACACGGTAAGAAGCTTCTGGAAAAACGGGAGACGAGCGGGAAAAAAACAAAAAAGATACAAAAAAAAAAAAAAGGAAAAAGAAAAAAAAGGTGTGGGGGGGAAGTAAGAAAAGAAAAGGGGGAAGAGAGGCCCCGTGGGTGTCGGGGTAGCCCGTGCCGGCCGCCTGCGGTGTGCCCGGGCCGGGCCGTGCCCGCCGAGCCGCCGTGAGCCGCGGCCGCCCCGGCGCGGGGTTAAGTAGCGGCTCCGGGAGGCTTCGCGCGTTGCCGCGGCGACGCCACGCCCCGTAAACATCCTCGGGGCACGCCATTGGCCCGCGCGTTGCCATGGGGACGGGGGCGGGAGCCAGGGATGCCGCGGGACCCCGCAGCCCGGCCCCGAGATGGGGAGACTCGGGGGGGACCCGATCGCGGCTTATCCGTGCCTGGAGGGAGCCCGAGAGATGGGGAGGCTCTGGGGGGACCCGATCGCGGCTTATCCGTGCCTGGAGGGAGCCCGAGAAATGGGGAGACTCTGGGGGGACCCGATCGCGGCTTATCCGTGCCTGGAGGGAGCCCGAGAGATGGGGAGAGCCCGAGAGATGGGGAGAGCCCGAGAGATGGGGAGGCTCTGGGGGGACCCGATCGCGGCTTTCTGCACCTGGAGAGAGTCCGAGAGATGGGGAGGCTCTGGGGTGACCTTATTGCAGCTTTCCACACCTGGAGAGAGCTGTGACAAGGCTGGAGAAGGACTTTGGGGGTGTGGTGATAGGAAAAACGGGAATGGCTTCAAACCAAAAGAGAGTAGGTTTAGGTTGGAGTACAGGAAAAATTATTGTGAGGATGGTGGAACAGGTTGCTCAGAGAAGCTGTGGATGGAATAGTTCAAGGCCAGGTTGGACGGGGCTTGGAGGAACCTGGGATAGTGGAAGGTGTCCTTGCCTGTGGTGTGTGGGGTTGGAACTGGATGATCTTTGATGTCTGTTCCAACCCAAACCGTTTTTAATTCTATGAAAACCTGTGTCCTGCCCCTCCAGGGACATCTCCAGCCCCTTTCCTCCTACCTGTGCCCCCATCCTATTTCTTGCTCCTGATGCACCCACAGCAATGAGGACAAAGCAGAAGAGGGGCTGGCAGACCCCAAAAATAAAGGATGGAGTCTGCCTTCATTTAATTTAGAAAATTACAGCCACAGGCTTCTCTAAGAAATCCCTGCTCCCTAACTGCTGTTCTGAGAGCTTTAACAGAGGCCAGGGAAGGATCTTTTTGAAGGATCTGACCATCTGCAAGCATTCCCCCCCAGCTTGTTCAGTCATGGGTTGGACTCAATTATCTCAGAGGCCTTTTCCAATCTGATTGATTCTGATTTTGACTCTGATTCAGCTGCAAGTTGCTTCCCCCCACCATCATCAGCCCCTTCTACTAAACCCCAATTATAACCCCCCTTACAGCCCTCCTCACCTTCAAGACTTCAGCTCCCAGCAGACATTTTCTTCCCCAGCACTGGAGGGATTTCTCTTGCACGAGCTCCCAGCTCTTTGTTGCTCCTCTTCTCCCCCAGGAAAAGTTCCCTCTGGTTGTCCTCATCCATCCCAGCAGTGACAGGGGCCACCCACGCCACACAACAGGAAGATGCCTCTACCCCAGGCCAGTCTCTTCCTGCAGAGGTTTAGTTTGCATTTGCCCTTTCTCCATCCTGGCATGATTTAGGATAGTTGGGAATGCAGGCTGGGAAGTGTTTTAGGACATTTGGATCATCTGGGCTCTTTTGGAGAAGGTACCTGGGTGACAGGTGAGGGTGCTCCCAGCCAGAAAGGGTTTTTACACACCAAGTTCCCCAAACCCCGACTGCCCTCACCCTGCCACCACAAAATTACTCTGGACACTTTGTCGACATAAGATACCCTTTATTAAACATACTCTTAAAATCCAAAACATGCTCAAAGCAAAATCATAAGCAGCAATCTGGTTTCCTTCCTTAAATCCCTGACACGTGGGGCACTGGAACGAGGGGCTGCCCCGTGAGACACGGCGCTGTCACCTTCCACCCACGCTGCGCTGGCAGCTCCTGCCTGCCCCTTATCCCTTCTGGGTGGCCGAGGCACTGATGTCACTCATGCCCAAATCCCGTCTCTCCTGTGCCACCCAGAGGATGGATTCTCTGCTCACAGCCGGGCAGCAGCACTGCTCGGCCACAGCATCCTCCCAGCTCGTCTCCATCGCAGCCGCGGTCGCTCGGAGCGAGGGGCAGCGCCCACCCGCAGCCACCCCGTGCGTTTGTCTGGCCGCTCCTGCAGCCTTGGGGACACCGCTCAGGGGAGCCAGAAAACCCTCACAGTCGCTCCTAAGTCCTCCTTGTTCTGCTGGCAGCCACAAGCACCGTTGCAGCCTGTGCCAGGGTGCCAGGCCAGCTGTCCTTGTCCCCTTTGAAACCACGAGGAAGGTTGGGCTTTGGTAGACGAGATGCCCCTGGAGCATCAGCCCGATTTTCTCTCCCCTGCCCATGCTGGAGGCTTGGGGAAGAGATGGCTGCCGTGGTTTCCTCAGCTCAGCACGATGGTGAACCTCCAAAGCTCCCCCTGTGTGCTGCTGTGGCTCCTAAGGGCTGGGACACCCAGCATGTCCCCAAACGGGCCACAAGGCTTGTCCCCACCACTTCAGCCCTCCCTGCTCTTTGCAGCTCCCACCTCGCATGCCACAGGATGGCGTTTTGGAGATGTTACCCCCTGACATCAAACACCCAGCCCTGGGCGCCCAGGGAGGAATTTAGGAGCTGTTGAGCCTAGAGGAGACACAGCTAGCCCAGAGGAGAGAGCAGTGGGATGGCTGGCTCCAAACCCACCTCTGGCAGGACCCACAGAGAGCAAGGCAGAGAAAACACCCCCAGCCCCCAAAAGGGCTTCATCTCTCTCTCAGAGCCACAGCCATCATCAGCACAGCCCATGCTCTGCCGTGGGGATGGCACTGGGAACCTGCTTCCCACACCACCCCTCCAGGGACACTTCCAGACACTGCTTTCAGTGCAGGAACATCTCTGTGCTAAGGTGGCTCTGAAACGCAGTCCTGCAAAGAGGAGGAGGTGGCCTTTGCTGCCATGGCCATGTGACAAAACCAGGTGGGGAAAAGAGAGGATCAGCTGGGCTGCCCCAAACAGCTCCAGGGCCTGCTACATTGGGATGCAGGGTCTGATGCTGCTCCAAGTGATTTCTGACTGTCCCTGATGCTCCCTGGAGTGGAGCCTGGCCTCAGCCAGTGGCCCCACCAGGCCCCCAAGGTCTGTGGCTTTATCCCTCCTCCTTCACTACCCCTGTGTGTCTGCCCTTGGAGCAAAATCCACTTATGCTGTCAGCCCAGTGCTGGCCAGAGGGATAGGGATGGAGATGGGGCACACCCTCCTCCACCCCTTGCTACAAAGTGTTATGGGGAGGGCAGGACGGGTGGCATGGGGTGACACTTTTGGCACTTGTTCCAGAGAGAGGGCGCAGCCCAGAGCCCTGAGCTCACAGCAGGGTGGAAGACAGAGGATGAATTGTCAATGCCCCAGGGGCTGGTGACCCGGCTGGGGGCAGTACCAGACCTCCTGCCCACCCCTGGCAGCCTGCTCCATGCCCTCGGGAGCAGCAGCCGTGGCCAGGCCCAGGAGCCCAGGTGCTGCTCAGGAGGAGAGCAGAGGGAGGGGCAGCGATGGGGACACCGTTACTGCCAGCGCATGGATGGGGACATCCCGTGGCATGGGGACAGCGCACGGCAGGGCAGGGGCACGGGCCAGCAAACTTGGGGGGGGGCAGGTGGGCCCCCCATGAAAGTCATGCACCAAGGATGCCAATCCCAACACTCATCCTAGAACCCACAGCCCTGAACAGCATCCTCCCACTGTCCCCACCCACCCACATCCCAGAACCCTTTGGTGACGTTTCCCTGTCCCATCTGCTCCACACTTTGGAGGGGAGGAGCCTGGGGGTGTAAGATGATGGGGGGGCCGGAGGGGACCCAGCCCATCCCCGTTGGGGCTGGAGAATGGGAAGGTGCTAGTGGGGGGCTCCAAAGTAACATGGCTTTCAACCCCCCCAGAAAAGTCGAGGTTGCCGTCTTTTCTTTTGAAAATCAGTCCTGGTAGAGCCGAGGGGTGGCGGTGACGATGCCCACAGTGCCCAGACCCCAGGGTCCCTCTGGGTGGGCAGGGGGGTCCGTGCCCCCACCGAGGCTGGGCCCTCACACGGGCAGGGCGGCCGCTGCCTGCTCCAGGTCCCGGGGGCCAGGGGGGCAGCGGGGCCAGGTCTGCTGCAGCCCCACGTTGTTGTTGGCTGACTCTGGGCCTGGGGGGAGAAAACGGGGGTTAGGGGCTCCCAAAGCCCACTGGTGCACTGGGCTCGTTTTTCCACGGGGGGTAGATTTATTCTCCCAAAGTAAGGCCCACCTCCCCAGCCCCCCGTTGGGTTTTGGCTGCAGTGAAGGCTGGGGGTGCCTGCACTTACCTCTCCAGGCTGGGGAGCCCCTTAAACCCCCAGTTTCTCAGGAATGCTGAGGGCCAAACGGGAAGCGCAACGCGACCATTGCTGGGTTTGAATAACCCAAATGAAGGGGCCACCCACGCCCAGCGAGAGGCCACATGCAGGTGTCCTGTGGGGCTGCAGGTCAGGCACCAAGGGATGTCCCCTGGCCTGGGCAGTGAGGGGGCCACCAGCAACGGGTGACAAGCCAGTGCCAACCCCCCGGGGGACGGGGCACGAGGCAGGTGCAGCTCTGGGGGTCTCATGGTCTCACCTATTCCTCAATGTTAATGGGGCAGGAGTCCGGCACGGCGGCTGCGTGGCAGGAGAGACCAGAAGGCACACGGTGAAGGCGGGAGCGGCGGTGGCACGGGGACATGGGGACACGGGGACATGCACACGAGCGAGCACACGCGGTGACCGCGGGGCCTGGGGGTCTCGCCGCCTGTGAACGGGTCTGGGAGGGGCGGGGGGGCTGCCACCAGGCACAGGCTGAGGGGTCCCCATGCGTGGAGCCTGCCGGGGTGTCGCGCCAAGGGGAACCAAGGGGTGACATGCTTGTGGTGCGGGGGCAGCTGGGTCCCCGCATGCCTCCTCTCTGGCTGCAGGCTCCCAGGTCAGGCAGCACCCACCCTTCAGCTGGGCCAGGGGGATGGCAGAGCTCGGCCCGTGGCTTGTTTCCCACCACCAAACCCATCAGAGGCTGCGTGGTGCCCTTAGGAAGGGGGTGCACCCCTAAGGCAGCTTGGCTGCGCCCTCCAGCGAGGCTAAACCCTGTGCCCAGGGCAGCTCTGAGCTGGAAGGACTGTGTGAGGGCATGCCAAGGCCAAGGGCTGAGGCTTTCTCCGAGGGGGAGCAACAAAATCCTGCTGCCTGCTGATTTATGGGAGGTGACAGCTGCCATTTCGAGTGGCTTTTCATGGCGAGCTCAGGCTGGAGAGCGAGGCATGTTAAGTCTGCAGATCCCGGAGGGAATGGATAATTAAACAGGACCACATGTACATGCACACAGAAATCCCATTAAGAGCTTGATATGGCCTAAGTCACTGCAGTGCTCCAGTGCAGAGACCCAGCTGCGCTCAGTGCACCCTTGAGAGGCTGCTGAGGAGCAGGGCTGGGACAGCAGGACATGGCCTGGCCCTGGAGCAGGGTGTCAGCCCGGTGCTCACCCACCTCCCGCCCCTTGTGCTGCTGGAGGGGCCTCCCCTGCTGCCAGCAGCTGGCAGACCTACCCTGGGCAGACCAGCTCCCAAATCCACCCTGGTGAAACCCAGCTCCCAAATCCATCCTGGTGAAACCCAAATCCACCCTGGTGAAACCCAGCTCCCAAATCCACCCTGGTGAAACCCAACCAGCTTGCCCGGCCCACTGCTCACAGCTCAGAGCATCTGTGGCTTTAAACCAGCAGGACCCCTCAGGGGACTTCAGGTTTTCTGCAGCAGCTCCCCAGCCCCCCAACCTCGGTGCCAGCCTTTCTGGCAGACGTCTTTCCCCAGTTTCTCTTTCCAAAGCTTTCTCCACCCTGCCCCTGGCAGAGGCTGTGGCTAGAGGATGCTCTGAACCCTGGGGACAGCCCCTGCAACTCTTGCTCTGCAGGACCCACACAAGGACATGGATCTGTACGTTTTACTTAAACCTTGTGTCCTAAAATCCCTGGGATGGGAACTTTTGCCTCCTCACAAAGCTCTTTTCCACCAGATTGAAATCTGCAGAGATTTCAAAAGAAGCTTTGAGGAACCACGTCCTGCACCTTCATCCATTACAGAGAGGACAAAAACAGCATTATGAAATGCCACCAGCTTGGAGACTGTCCAAGAGATTTGATGGACTTGGAGATGTAGACTCTTGAACACCACAGATCTCAAGGGCCAGGATGCAGCTGCCTTCCCTACAATCACTGAGTGGGGCTGTCATGGACTGGGTACAAGCCCTGAGAGATTTTATGAATGATGCAGCCAAAACAAAACCACAAAATATGGAACACCCCCAGTCTGTCTCCCCATCATTACAGCCCAAAGGACTGTAAATTTAAAGACACAACACTGTTTTTAACTCTTTATGATATAGAAGCTGTCTGTACTCTAGAGGGTTTAAGGGTGCCCAGCATACCCTCCACGACTGGTCCAAAACCTATAAAATCAACTCTGAACATTTCAAGGTCAAATTGGTTTAATCCTAGTCCTTAAAGAGATGCAGACCAATGTTTCTGCTATCAGACCAAAATGTTCCTCTTTTACAGGTACCTCCTCTACTGGGTGGTTTTCCTGGCTAAACCAGAGGCTGTTCCCTAATACCTCTAACTGATACATTGGGAACTGGAATAGGACTATTGAACAACATCA
The DNA here is from genome assembly GCF_015832195.1 of Motacilla alba alba. Classification (NCBI taxonomy): domain Eukaryota; kingdom Metazoa; phylum Chordata; class Aves; order Passeriformes; family Motacillidae; genus Motacilla; species Motacilla alba. The sequence goes on from NC_052033.1 coordinate 1,673,017, forward strand.
GTCTTGAAACTCTGACTGATCAATTGGGTGCAACCATTAATTATTTGAACACTACAGATCAACCCCTGAGGTCTTCCTTATCTGCTCTTGGAAACACACAGTGATCAGATGTGTGTGATCACAGTGATTCAAATACCAAAAACATCCAAATGCTAATGACCAACTGGCTGATGGTCTGGAAATTGCTCAGAGCAGTGTCTTCAGCACTCAGCTGCATTCCAGCTCAGTTGTGGTTACACTCCTCCAGTTCTGGGATAATCACTGAATGGGAAAAGGGACTTTTATTCATTGAAATTTGAAAGGGCATTTAAATTGTGGTGGTCTTCAATCAAATTTTATGTCCCCATCACTAGTAAGGTCTCAGTGTTTGCCTTAGCAATACAGAGTGCTTCTGTATGTACCAAGCACCAAATTCTGCTGGTAGGAATGGGTTTAGATCCATTGGAACACTGAGCATGGGCTTTTAACAATCATACACATGCGTGGCAAACCACTGATGTAGATTGTTGTATGGTGAGAGAATGACAGGGGTTTATGTAAGCAATATTCTGATAGCCTAAGCTGTGTGTTTGGACACAGAACTGTGTCTATCATTTCAAAATGTCTCCTGATAATGACCCTGAATCCATCCCAGTGTCCATAGGATAAGGGTGTGTGCGTCTAAGAACCCCTTGTGACAATTTAACAGGGGGTCACACAAAGATACAGCTTTGTAACAGCTTGAATCCATGTATTTGTAACTTCACCTGTAGAGCAGGGTGTGACTGCAGCTACTCCTTACCAAAAACTGCACCAAAACGTATCCTAGATGTGTTATAGGACATTTTGTCTACAACTCCTACTGGAATGGGTATTACCCTGGTTAAAAACTGCTGGAACATCCTGCTCTACACAAACTGGTACAACAGCTCAAAAAGGAAATTCAGAAAACAGTGATCACTGTCCATTATTATGTGGAAAAAATGCCTTGTATCCTACAGCGAGGGAAAAGGGATGGAGAACGTCGTGTCTGCCGTTCCTAGGGGCCATGGAGAGCCCCAAAGCCCCCACTCTGCACCTCCTCAGCCCTCTGCTTTTCCCCACAAGGGCCGAGGCTGGTTCACCCCTCTCATGCAGCACAGCTCGTGCTGAGGGCTGCAGCTGCTGGACACACGGACAGGTGAGGTGGCCAAAGGATGGAGAGGGCATCCTTGGCTGGGCTCAGCCCCGGGACCAGCTCCTGCATGCCAACCCAGTGCACACCTCACAGCAGAGCAAGAACCCTGTGCTGGAGCCATCTGGGCCGCAAAGCTCCCCCTTCCTCATCCCCCCCCAGCACAAACAAGAGGGATGCAGTTAAGGATGGCTTTGGCCGCTGCCACAGCCAGGGGATGCTTTGCCAGGCCCTCCAGCAAAGCAGAGGTGCTGCTGGGACACCCCCAGCTCCCTCCCCAGCCCCCCCAGGCCAGCAGGACTCAGCCAGCTGCTGACAGAGGGTGATGGAGAGGACACAGGGCTTTTGTGGCAGGCGTCTGTTCCTCCCCAAGAGCCTCAGCCGTGTTTCTCCAGCACGGAAACCACCAGGAACAGGCAAGGCAGCAGGAGAGGAGGCTTTCCCAAAGGAGCAGGGGAGAAGAAAGGATTTCCCCTCCCTCCAGTGGGTTTCACCCACCCTCTTGGCTCTCCAGCACCTGCTGCAGGTCTGGGACCTGCCACAAAGTGAGCTGAAGGGGCAAGGCACGGGCAGAGTTGCTTTCAGCTTGTCCACAAATGTATTGACAGAGACCCCATGGAGGGTGCTGGTTTGGCTTTTTGGCTCGCTTCCCCACACACAGGCTGAGGAAGCAGAGCCTGCAGGGCTGGGCAGGGTCCCCGGCCCACTGCCCCCTTCCACAGAGGGGCCAGGGGTGTTCAATACATTTGTCACCTTTGGGCAACTCTGGGCAGGGAAGGGGCACAAGCGTGGGTGGAGAAAACCGTGTTGGCACAGAGCGAACATGAACTTTCACACAGACGGAGGAGCCTGGGGGGAAGGAAGAAAAAAAGGGATGGAGAGAGGCTGGGAGGAAACAAAAGTAGAAGGAGGGTGATGGAGAAGCATGAAGAAATGGGACAGATGGATGAATGTTGGGGCTCTGTAGAAAGATGACTTGGCGGACACACCCCATCTCCCTGGCCTTGGAGGGAGGACAAGGCAGGCACTCCTGCCGTACAGCTGGACTGCCTGTGAATCACACCCCACCACAAAATACTCCTGTGCCCACCACAAACCTGTACCAGCCTACAGCTGTGCCACACAACCACCTTCCTAAGGAGGACTGCTGCCTCCTGGGGTGCCAGCAGCCGCCTGGCCGAGGGACAGAGAATCTCAACAAAGCAACTCCGCAGCCGCCTGGGGACATCCCAGTCTGGACAGGCCACCCTGACCTATGGGTGCTGACGTGGCTGGAGGGGTGCAGTGAGGACAACCTGGCAGGAATGGTGGGAATGATGGTGATGGGAGAGGAGGGATGGATGCAAAGGGCTGGGGGGGATGCAGGGAAGAGTGGAACTGTCCCCCCCACCCCAAGTTCATGTTCAGCAGACGGCCACTCACCAGGTAAGCAGGCCTCAGAGCACAGTTTATTGTCCAGCGCTTTCACGTGTGCGATGCCCATGTCATTGTTATTGTCACACCTCAGACCGAGGAAAGCGCCTGTCCTCGGGCCTGGAAGGGAGTTAAGGCAGTTAACGCCGCGGCCGCGTGGGGCTCGACGTCGCCTTTTCGCACTGGGGGGTGGGACTGCTGGGGCTTTTCCTCTCCCCTCCCCAGCCTCTTTCAAAACACAAAATGACACAGAAACGATGCATCGGGGTGGGAGCGGGTGAAGAGTGGACAATAAGGCCTGGGCACGGCCCCAGCTGCTCCTCTCCTCGCACCGGCCGCATCGGAGGGCAGCGGAACAGCGACGATGCGGCCGCGGGCACGAGCAGGTACCTGCCCAGGGTTCAGCCAAACCTTCCCTCTGGCACAGCAAGGCTGTGGTGGCACCCACCACCTCCTGCAGGAGCCTCTCCAGCACCAGCGGTGCAGTGAGAGCTGTGTGGATGCCAGGAAGAGGCAGTAGCTGGATGCGTGGGGCAAAAGAAGCCGTAGCCAAGCTTTTGCAGGGGGGATGGAGGCTTTTGGGGATGAGGGAGGGAACTCTGCTTCTTAGCATCACTTCTAGAAGAGATCATCCCCCAGGTTCTTATCTGCATCCATCAGATGCAGGTGACTAAACCTCAGGAGGGATGTTCCCAAATGTGCCAGTAGCCCTGCTGAGAACAGGTGCAGGACTGTGTCCAAAGGAGAAAGGCATCCTGCTCCCAGAGCTGTTGGGATGCCCATGGATGTCCACAACAGCCCCTGGTTGCTCCTATGTGTTATACTTGAGTCTCCCCATCAGCACAAGTCTCTGCAGGTCAGAGGCCATGATTTGGGGATGGGTGTTCCATGGGTATTCCTGCTTTCCAGCTTGGCTGAGCATCCGGGTTGGATGGGGAAATAGTTTTGTTATATTTTTGCTAAAAGGAGTCTTGGAAATGTGGTAGGGGGCACACTGTGGGCCTCCCTGTTGCCCAAAAGCAATCCAGAGCAGTTGGTGGCCAATGGCATGGAGGTGACCACCTCTCTCCTTGGCTGTCTGAGCTCAAGGGCGGAGGGGAGAGGAGCCCTTGATGTGCATGTGTTGACTTGCAAAGGCACACTGAGGACAGGCCAAAGAAAGTGAGGAAAGCATCCCAGAGGGAACAGCTCTGCAGCCCCTTCCTATGGGAATCAGCCCAGACACTGATTTCTACAGGGGAGAATCTCAGAGATTTGAGAAAAGACCTTGGCGAGGGAAAAACACAGAGAGAAAGAAGCCTCTTTCCCATTTGGCTCCTTGGAAAAACTACTGGGTCCTGCTCTATGGAAAAACCATCATGGCCTGCTCCATGTCCCACACTGAGCTCTCTGTTTCCCGTGGCTGGCTGGCTCCCCCCCCCACTGGTGTTCAGCCCCCCGTGGGTGTCACTGCTGTGACAGATGTCTCTCTGACCCCAGTGCCCGCGGGGTCCCCCAGGGCTCTCCCTGATGGCAGCGGGGGAGCTGGGGACAGCACAGCACCTCCCACTCGTGGTGACAGTGAACTGAAAGCCAGGGGACAACCACGACCCAGGGCCTTTTACCGTCTTCCTGTGTGGGAGAGGCGTCCTCGTCCTCCAGCACATCGTTGCCCTGTGGCACAGGCAAGAGGCAGCGAGTGTTAGCCTGGGGCTGTGCCAGGGGCTGCTCCCAGGTCCCTTTGGGGGAACATCCCTGGCCCTGGGGATTCCATGGATCAGGACTGTCAGTGGGGCACAGCCCCATTGCCCCATCCATCCCCAGGACAGCCCTCAGGGACACGGATGTGTGGGCAGCACATTCCCCAGCCAAGCCTGCCCAGCTTCCCCCTTCATGGGCACAGCTGGGATCCCCCCACGGGGCAGGGTGACACCACACCTCCCTGCTCTGGGCACAGCTGGGATCCCCCCACGGGGCAGGGTGACACCACACCTCCCTGCTCTGGGCACAGCTGGGATCCCCCCACGGGGCAGGGTGACACCACAGCTCCCAGTTCCCTGTGGGATGGTTATGGTTACCTCGGCATCGCGCTCCTCGGCAGAAATGCTGACAAAATTCAGATCCGGGGACTCCACAGGTGTTGACTGTAGGAGGAAGATGGGAAAGATGGAAGGAAAACAAAAAGAAACGTCTGGTGCCAGTGGTTTTGGAGGAGGACTTACATCCCACGGGGAAGCTCTCCAACCTGGGCTCCACCAACAACCCCCAGTCCCTACCTCTCCATCAGAGGCTGTGGCGCTTGCGGCTGCGGGCGAGGGGAGCATGTCCCCCTCCTCTTCCTCCTCCTCCTCCTCTTCCTCCTCCGTGCCAGGGGCGATGTAGGAGCCAGACATGGAGGACACGGTGTCGGTGCTTAGCTGGGAGTGCTGGCTCTGGGAGGAGGCCATGGACATGACGGACTGAGCCAGGCTGCTGCTCACGGGCTCTGGGGGAGAGCAGGGGCTGAGGGGGCCGCTGGACCCCCCCACCCACAGGTGGGAGTCATGGCACAGCACCCACTAATGGAAGAGGGGCTAATGAGGAGGAGTGGGGTGCAGAGGCAGGACTGGCTGCACCCCACGGAGATGTGATGGGTGCAAAGCTGCCAGCAGCAGGTCCCCAGGGCTCACAGCCCCCCGTTTTCAGGTCTACAGGGTGACAAAACAGGCATGATCAGTGCTCCTGTGATTCCCATCTCCAGGTGTACAGGTGACAAAGCAGAGATGACACCCTGGGGCTCCATCCAATGTCCATGGCAGGGTAAGAAGGGGCCATGCCACAGTGTCACAGTCCTGAGATCACAATGCCACTCTCCTGCCCTGCCAGCACCTATGAGCCCCTCCATGCTGTACCTTCTGGGGACGAGATGGTGGAGGACAGGGGTGTCCCAGTGCACGAGGACTGGTCGATGGCTCCTGATGATGACAGGGTGAGGTTTTCACTCTCTGGGGTTGCACCACATTCCTGGAAGAGGAGCCCATGGGAAGGATGGGATGGGGGATATTCAGCATGCATGGCCCATCTCCTCCAGGCATTCTCATGGATGGAGGAAGAATCAGAGGGAGCAAACCCAGCCAGTCTCTTTGGTCCCAAGCCTCCCCCAAACCTGCTGCCCCTCCAGTGCCTCAGCTCCTTACCAGCCTGTTTTGGACAGTGCTCACCTCCTCATGCCGGGCTGGGGATCTCCTCCTGGCGACCCTCAGCTCTGACTCAGTGCACGACTTCTCATCCTCCTCTTCGGGCAGGATGGAGGAGTTCTGTGAGATGGACCTGGCCAAGGGGGCAGAGCAGAGGGTTTCACCCCTGCCCACAGCCCCCAGACCCCCTGAGCGCCCCCAGACTCCCGTACCCCCCCCAGTACTCACTTGGAGATGCTCTTCTTCAGCTTGAGCCCCGGGGGGCCGCAGTCGGGCAGGCGCTCGAGGGGTGACAGGGCTCTCAGGGGGGGCAGGGGGCCATCGCTGCCGTAGGAGGGCAGGGTCCCCATGCCAGGGGGGTTCCCCAGTGCTCGCAGGGGCAGCGCGGCTGGCGACGGCGTCAGCGGCCCGTTGAGGGCCTCCAGCAGGGACACCACCTCGTAACCCGGGGGGATGTTCTCCGAGGACTGGGGAGAGGATCATGGGGTGAGGATCCTCCCTGGGCTGATCCCCTCACTCCCATGGGGATCAAGATGCCCCAGGAAGAAGCTCAAACCTAGAGAATGGGCACCCAGCCAAAAACGTTTTTCTTTTTCTTTTTTGTAATATCAACCCCGCATTTTTTGCAAGATGAATTTGCAATAAATAAGTAAACAAACCCTGTTCTTCAGAGACACGTGGATCCCGAAACCTCCCCACCCTGGTGGAAGAAGCCAGGGTCCCACCTTCAGCCAGGCACTGACCGAGTGCTCCTCGGAGTCGGAGGTCTGCGAGGCGATGATGGGGTTGAAGCTGGTGGGCGAGAGCGGGCCCAGCTTTTTCCTCATGGCTCGGATTTGAAGCAAGGCTCGGAAAGCTGTGGCAGCAGGGAAAAAAGGGAGGGGTGAAAACCAGGCACTGAAAGGAGACCTGTGAAAAAATGACACCCTGTTTCCCAAGAGGGGCATCCCCAGTGGGGACAGAGGGACTGCAGAGCTCGAGGGTGGGAGATGCTGCCCATTCCTAGAGCACTGGTTGGGCAGCACCTCGAGTGCTGTGTCCACTTCTGGCCCTTCAGTTTGGGAAGGACACTGAGACACTCAACTTCATCCAGAGGAGGCAACAAGGCTGGTGAGGGGCTGGGAACACAAACCCTGTGAGGAACCACTGAGGGAGCTGGGGGTGCTCAGCCTGGAGAAAAGGAGACTCAGGGGTGCCCTCATCACTCTCCACAGCTCCTGAAAGGTGCCTGTGCTCAGCTGGGGCTGGGCTCTTTCTCCAGGCAGCACTGACAGAACCAGAGCGCACACTCTCATGCTGTGCTGAGGGAAAAATAGGTTGGATATCAGGAAAAAGTTTTTCACTGAAAGGTGATAAAGTTCTGGAATGGCCTCCCGGGGAGGTGGTGAAGTCACCATCCCTGGGTGTGTTTAACAAAGCCTGGATGTGGCACTGGGTGCCAGGGTTGAGTTGAGGTGTTGGGGCTGGGTTGGACTGGATGATCTTGAAGGTCTCTTCCAACCCAGTGATTCTGTGAATTCTGTGAAAAATGACACCCCGTTTCCCAAGGGGGTCATCCCCAGTGGGGCTAGAGGGACTGCAGAGCTCGAAGCGGGGAGATGCCAGCCCGTTCCTAGAGATGTCAGCCCATTCCCAGAGATATGAGCCCTTTCCCAGAGCAGCCAGCCCGTTCCCAGAGCAGCCAGCCCGTTCCCAGAGCAGCCAGCCCGCCCAGCGGCTCCCCCGGGGCTCACGCAGCCGGCAGATGGGGCAGTTGTTGGCCTGGTAGCGCAGGGTGTCGGCGCAGGTGTTGCACAGGCAGAGGTGGCGGCAGGGCAGGATCAGCGTGTCCCGGACGTCCGACAGGCAAACCACGCACTCGGCGCTGTTATCGCTCACCTCGTCCTCGGCCACCTGCCCAGGGCACAGAGGGATCTGCTCGGCCTCGGGGGTCCCCAGCCCACGTGGCACCAGGGTGGGTGCTCTAAAATACTGGCTGGTCTCAGAGAGAGTTCTGCCTGTGTCCATGGGATGCCTGCTCTTGAAATGCCCCCTTGGGACCTCATTCCTCTGCTCCAGAAGGCTGGGAGTGAGGCCAGAGGAAACAGAACCCCAAACTTTCACCCCAATTTTTACATATTAGAGCAGAGCATAAGGCACATCCCCTGCTTTGAGCCCCACGCTCCCCATCTAAGCCATCACCCCTCCCCCAAGGGAGCACAAAGGATGGGGGGAAAAGCTCAATCCTTCAGTTTTCTGCCTCCAGCAGCTTCGATGCCAACACAAAATGTCCCCAGCCATCACCAGCTCCGCGCTGTGCTGCAAACTCTTGCCCTGAGCATGTCCCAGTGGCCAGACCTGTGCTAGGGGAGGGGAAGAAGGGATGAGGAAGGACCCGTAGGATGCAGGCAGGGGGATGCAGGCACACACCTTGGAGTCCTGTGTGTTGTACTTGTTCTCGATGCCGTAGATCTCCTGCAGGAGGTAGCTCACACCATCCACCTGCAATCCCATGGGGAAGGGGTGAGCAGCAGAGACACCTTGCCCAGAGCCACCAGGGCTTCCAGCCCCCTGCCTGGGCCAGTCCTCCTCCCCCCAGCACCCAGGGCTTCTCTTTGCATTGATAACCTTGAAATTGCACTCCCGGGGAGGCAGGGGCAAGGCCGGGAGAGGCTTGGGGCTTTTGGGGCTCCCCAAAACCCCTCAATGTCTCCCCTGCAGGGTGTGCAGGGACACCTGCACCTCAGGGACACCTCAGCACTCACCACTTGCTTCTGCTTGAGGGGCTTCACGCAGAAGGTGCCATCACTGTGCTGGAGGGAGGAAAGAGCACGTGGGTGGGCACCCCTGGGCTGCTGTGCCGGAGCACCCACCCACCCTGTGGCTGTCACTGCTCCCTCCCCGCTCCCAACAAGCCCATTTTCCAGGAATTCTGGCTTTTCCTGACAGTCACACACACTGCAAAGCTGGAGAGTTGTTGGAGGAAGGAAGATGGAGTTGATCCCAAATGCCTTAGAAGTGGGTGCTTAAAATGAGGGAATAGTCCCAGGATTTGAGGAGCAGCCCAAAACATCCCCAGCCCAGCAGCACCATCCCGATTCCCAAGGATTCTCCGGGCTCTTGTACCTGGTGGGTGATGGAGGTAGCAGGATGGGGTGGCCCCAGCTTGGCACTTACCTTCTCAAAGGTGGCCAGCAGCACGTGGCAGTGCCCACTGTGCTCTGCAAGACACAAAGGAACGCTCAGGGCTCAGGGGACGTGCAGGGGGACGGGCAGAGCCACGGCAGCAGTGAGGAAAAGCAGGAGGCTCTGCCCAGCTGGCATCACAATGCCAGCAAACTGGGAAAGACCATCCCAGCAAGGAACCCCCTCCTCACCCTCTCCTTCATCCACCACTGCCTGCACCACCATGGGATAAACCTCGCGGTCCAGGTCAAAGCCCAGCTGGAGAGAGACAGGGGAGGCTTGGTGAGATGGAGCAGTGCTGAGCCTTCCTCCCACCTCTGTCTGCACGGGATGATGCCGGGGCAGGGGACACCCACCTCCTCCTCGCTCCACTCGGACGGGTCGATGGTGTGGGAGGGCACACAGAACTGCTGGCACACCCCCCGCTTGTAGTGCACCGTCTCCGACTGCAGGCTGTTGTCCCTGGGGGTGTAGCTGTGCCATGGAGAGAGGACAGGGTCAGGGCACCACGGGTGTCCCCACACCCCTCCTGCTCTCCCCAGATCACAGAGATGCCAGCAAAATGGGAGGGGGTGTGTGTGTCACTCCTCCCCTCCCAGATGCCTCCTGGGGCTGAGGTAAGAAGTTCTAAAAAAGGCTAAAAAAGGCTAAAAAAGGCTAAAATAATCCACAGGGCAGCCAGCACAGCACAGGAGGGGACAGGGACAACTCCACAGCCAACCTGGAGGGGTTTGGGGGGGAGAATTATTTCCCCTGGTCTCTGTTCTGACCTGAAAGTAAAAAGAAGGAGCAGGATATGACAGGGAGGGAGGTGGCAGAGGTTGGCAAGGACCTGGTGGTGGCACCTGGGGGAAACAAGGAGCCGCCCTCCAATCCCAGCACCACCCTCCGCTGTTTCCTGTCCTGAAGAGGAAAGGTGCTGTGGGGGGGAGGCTCCATGTCCATCAGGCAGGGACACACACCAGGCTTGGAGGGACACAGGCCAAGCTGGGGGGTGACACAGGCCTGGCTGGGGCCCCTCACCTCGCCACCCCATTGTGGAATTCCTCAGTTGCTTGGTAGTAGATGGTAATGGCCACGCGGGCGTCCGTGTCGAAGGTGAACTCCACGTTGTAGTGCACCTTGGCTTTGCTCACTTCTTCCCCCGGGGTCTTCACCTCCTCCGAGCACCTGGGGAGCACAGAGGGTCCAGGAGACAGGCTTTGGGGTGCTCCAGGACTAATCCCCTCGGCACCAAAAGGAGCTGCTGCCCTCCATCAGGGGACACTGAGGCACAGCGAGGGCGCCTGGCACGCCCAAGGTCACGTCTGCGGGCTGGGAAGTGCCGCAGACAGATTTCAGCCCTAATCCCGCATCCCCCGGCCCTGCCGCAATCCCCAGCCTCCCTCCAGCAAAGCCTTTGCAAGGTGGGGGAGGAAGAAGAAGCAAAGCACTTCAAAGGCAGCGCTAAGCTCCTTTAATCCTGCGGCACTGCCTGCGCTGGCATGCGGAGCCGGGAGGGGAAGGGCAGCGGCTCATCCTCCATCCCCCCGGAATGAGAGCAGCGCAGTGCCCAGCATCCCTGGAGCACCCAGCAGGACCCTCCCTGCCTGCAGCTCGGGGCTGCGGGTGCCAGGACTCACTTGACGAGGCGCAGGGTGTCCTTGCGGATATTGATCAAACTCCTGAGGGTCTTCACGGGTTCCTGAGGAGGTGGAGCAGCATAAGGGAACTAGGACGAGAGAGACACCGGTGAAGGCAGAGCACACGGGGACACTGCCGTGGCTGCGGGCCCCCCAGTGACCCCAACCCAACACCTACAGAGGGAATTGGGGTGGCCTGGGCATCCTGATGGGTGCTGAGCACCTGCAGCTCCTGCTGGCACTTGGGTACCAGGCAGCACGGTGACAGGGACATCCCTCCACAAACAGCAAGCCCAGGACAGCAGGGACAGTTTCACTGGGGAGGGGACACACAGAGGGGCTGCTCCTTGTCCCTTTGGCTGGAGGGTGAGGGGGATGGGGGGCACAGGGCAGGCGGCTGCTGATGGATTTTTATGCTGCCGGATGAGGCTGGGCAGAGCTGAGGCTCCCTCCCTGCCCACCAGCCAAGAAAAAACAGGCACAAGTGTCCCTGTTTCCTCCCTGTGGTGGATGGGATTTGGGTGGTGGAATCCCTGCCAGCCCCATGCCCAGAGCAGAAAGCCAGCAAGGTGTCTGGGCAGGAGCAGGCAGGCAGGCAGCAGCATCCTCCAAGGTGACATTGTCCTTCCCAGTCCTTTCTGTCCACTTGACAGGGGCTACAGGGCTCCTGGGGAGAGGGCACACGGTGGCACCCTGGGGACACCCTTCCCTTGGCACTGCAGTCACCCAGAGGAGACTGAGGGCAGTGGGGAAGGGGTGCAGGACCCACCTCCCCCCTCTCCATTTCCATCTCCCAGGTAGGTTTAGCTCCAGGAGGGATCAGCCCTGATTAAGGCCCAGCTCGTTGGCAAGCTGCCACCATGTGCCAAGGGACAGCCAGAGCCAGGAGGGTGTCAGGTGCCATCAGGGATGGCAGATGGTCAAACAGCCTCAACTGCTGCCTCTGGAGAGGGAATAGTGTCCCACTCTCCCTCACCAAGGCACCCACTGCACCCCAGTACCAAGGGGACAAGAGTGAATTGCAGCTGGCACTTGGGGACGCCCTGCAGGAGCCAGCTCAGCTGCCCATTTCCCATGTCCCTGGTGCTCTCAGAGGGGACAACCAACATCACCTAACCTGTCCTCAAAGCCATCACCACCTTTCCTGCCCCCAGAGCCCTGCAGAGCAGGGATGGGACTGGGGGACCCGTGCTGAGCTCAGAGGGACATGATGGGACAGGCAGCTGGCAGAACCCCTCAGTGCAGGCACAGCTCTGTCCCATCCCTGCTCCACCACCCCACAGGTGCCACTGAAGGCAGATTAAAGCCTAGGCTGGGCACAGCGTGGCTGATGGCATCAGAGGCTTTGGACATGAATCGCCAGCACCGTGGAACTGTGTCCCACTGCTCTCGCCCTCTTCAGGAGGGGAAAAGGGCAGCAGAGTCATTAAACTGCTGCTAACGAACTTTTTTATGAGTCACTAAATGTGCACCTGCAGAACTGAGCACCTGCAGAGTCACCCATTGCAGCTGGAGGGGAGAGAGTGAGAACTTGCTCCAGGCTGAAGCTGAGCCCTGTCATGACAGGTTGTGCCATGTCGTGACACATCCCCTGTTATTCACACTAATGCAGTCACCCAAAATTGCTTGTTTGCACCTCACCCAGTCAAACCATACCCAAACCAGCCCTGACAGGGAAAGCACCCATGGGTGCACCCCCCGTCCTGCTGCAGCAGCCAGGGGTGGGTGACAGACGAGGGAAGGGGGGTGACAGGGGCTGTGGGGCTGGGCAGGATGGGGAAGTGCCACAGGCAAATTGTGTTCTGCAGAAACCACTTGGGGATCTTTCACTCCCACGTGTAAAAAGCACTTTTTGGGGGTGGCTGGATTTTCTTTTACATTAAATTTTACAAGCCAGATTTTTCATGTCAGAAAGGGGCTATTCAGAGGACGTTTTGCATCTCCTCACTTTCAATCAAGCTGAAACACAACAGAAAAAAATGGGTAACGGTTGAGGTGAAGTTAAGAATGTCATCCACGTGCCTATAGCAACATTTGGTGCAGATCAGCTTTTGCTGAAGTGAAATAAAAACCACCCTCAAAAGTCTGTCTTGGGGTTTTTCTACAAGCAAACCCCAGCAGCTTTGCGTGGGCAGGGAAAGCCGGTGGCACATTTCAACAGCTCCTGGCTTCCCCTGTGCTCTCTGAGTGCCTCCAGCAGCTTCTCTGCTCCTCAGCCCTGCATGGTGGCAGCTACTTAAACCTGCAACGCCCTTCCCAGCCCCTTGGGAACCTGTTCCCAGCTGGAAAATCCAGATTATCATGTACCCATGGAGGGGAGAACCTGCACAGCCTCTGGCTGCCCTGCACATCCCTGTGGCAGCAGCGCTGTTCACAGCTCAGACAAAGTGCTCTGCTCACAGAGGACTTGGGACACAATTCTTCCAAGATCACCTGCCCTTGATCCCTAAGGAACCCAAAATTAATCCCCCACCAAAAAGCAGTGGCCATCTTTAATGTTTCCAGCCCAACCAGGGCTCTCACAGAAGGTCAGAAAGCAAAAGTATCACAGCCAGGAAGCATCAGGACAGCTCTTGGAGGCAGCATCAGAGAGGCCCAAGGGCTGCCTGGACACAGGCTGGGATCAGAACCAGCACAGATCCCCCCAGCTCCTCCCTGAGCCCCTAAAACTGGCCTGACCCAAAAGTCCAGCCCCAGAAATGCCCCAGCTCCCCAGGGAGACAGGATCTTGGTCACAGCTCTGCAGCCCAGAGCCATCGGTAATTAAACCAGAGCAGGACAATTTAGCTCGTGATGCTGTGTTAATTCTCTCTGCTGTTTCCAAGCTGTTCCTGTGCCTTCCCTGCTGCTCTGCTGACATGGGAACTGCTCACTGGGCAGTTTAGAGACTTTTACTGTAATCAAGAGGATTTCTCAAGACTCGCTGCTGGAAGAGACCCTGAGTGCTGACGTCTCATTTTCAGGGAAGCGCAGAGGAGGGAGGGAAAGGCTCTGCCTTTGGCCACCCAGTGTTATGTGCTTTGTTGGGGCTCCTGACCTTGGCTCTGCCTGGATCCCTGCTCTGGCACAGCCCAGGGCTGGGCACTTCCCTGCTGAAGGACCACATGATGCTGCCAAAACACTACCAAAGCCAATTCCAAGGAGAAAACAGGAACCTTGCTGGCAGCAGGCAATGCTTGAGAGCTGGGCCGAAGCACCAAGCAAGTTTATCCTGACTTAACAGAAAAGCTTTGGTGACTTTTAAGTCCTCACCCTGAATCTTTTAAACACTTAACCCCCCAAACCCCTCAAGCCAGTGCTGGTGAGCTCTCCCACTGCTCAGAGCACCCAGAAGAGAGGGGACATCACTCCCAGCCTGAGCCCCTGCTCTCATTTCCTCCCTTTCCAAAGGCAGCAAGCACAAAAACCATCTCCAGGAGCCTGGAGTGTAGGCACCCCCCTCCAGCCGGGTTCCCTTGTGCCCTGAGACCAGCTGGAGCTGGCAGCACCCAGCACTGCAAAACCCATCCACGGCCCCCCCAGCCTCAACCTACCCCCGGCTTTTTTACTTTTATTTTATTTTATTTTATTTCTTCCCCTTCCTCGCTAGAGCTTGGGGAGTAATTTCATCTGCTCCTGTCCAAGCTGCTCTACTGAACCACACCAGGGCCTCTGTGTCATGTGCCCTCCTGTCTGGGACATGGCTCCTGGACGAGATGGGGAAGGCAAGAGAAAAGGCAGCTCTTGCAGAGGGAATGAGAAAGGAGTTGGATTAAATCAGCCCAATTCCCCTTCACCAGCAGTCCCGGAGAGAGGACAGGCAGCAGCAGGAGCCCAGCCGCGGTGTGAGCCATCAGAGAATCCGCTCAGCCCGCTCCAGGCGGCTCGGCTGGCTCTGCCCGTGGAGGGGCACAGCCAGCAGCCCGGCCCCGCGCACCCCGTGTCGCACACAGCGGCTTGGGAAGGGCCGCTCCGGCGCCCGGGTCCCCGCCGGTACCCACCACCACGGGCCGGTTGCCCAGGAAGTTGAGGTCGCTGTTCTCGCCGAAGAGGTACCCCTCGGGCTGCGTGGAGTCGAACTTCTCGCCGCCCATGATGAAGTGGTTGGCAAAGTAACTCCCTGAAACGAAAGCACAGCGACGCCTGAGCGCAGCGGGAGGAGGGGGCTCCATGGAGCGCTGCGGAGCCACCGCATCCATGGCTCGGAGGTGACTTTGTCCCCGGGTCACCTTGCTGGGAGCCTCTCTGGTTGAGCTCACACGCTGAGAGCCCCCGGGCAGGCGGAGGCTGCCAAGGGCCGCACTCCCTGGCTGCCCTCCCCTCCTCCTGCATCCCACCCGCTTCAGCATCACGGTCCGAGCCGGGATGGGGAATGGCTGGTGTAAGGGTCCAGCCCCATGGCAGCGCTGGCCCTCGGGGCTGCTCCAGCCCTGGGATTTAACAGCTCCTGCTCCCCTTTCCCTGTCTGGGAAATCCCTGTGAGCCCCAGCACGGCCTGAGCCACCCAAGGTCACCCTGACCTTCAGCCATCCCCACCCTGGCAGGAGTGGATGGATCCTGGTCCACAAGGAGGGAGAGGAGACGGCCCCTGGGGCTGCGGAGCAGAGCTAATCCTGGCCACAAACACCGGCTCACGCTCCGAAGGAGGCAGGAGAGGCAGAGGCACGGCCTGACCTGCCAGAGCGCCCTGCGAGCCCCGGAGGAGCCAGGCTGGCTCCCACATCCCCGGGGATGCTGCCGGGAAGGGCAGCATGGAGCTGGCATACAGCCCAGGGCTGCTCCTGCCCAGAGCCTGAGGGCACTGACCTCGTGTGCCACCCAAGGCAGCGTGTCCCCAGCCAGACACTGCCCAGGCTGGCTGCAGCTGCCACCAGGAAGGTGAGCAGAGCACAACTGACCCGAGTTCTGTCAGTTCTCAGCCTGCAGCCTTCCCTAGGAAGGGCTTACCTGTTCAAGGCAGGATTTTGGGGTCCTGTAGACCTCCAGGAAGTCAGCACCTGCCCTGCAGAGTGCTCCACATTGCCCTGACGAATGCTGGGCAATGACCAGGGTTCTCTCTTCCCTCACAGAGCCAAAACACCGGAATGTCCTGGCCCCGGGCTGGGAGCACCCCCAGGTCAGGCACTTCTCCACTCCAGGAGAGTTTCCTCCCAGCCCAGCCAGGAGACAACTGGGGCCTGCTCCTTGTCTGTGAGAGCTGGGATGTGTGGGGAAAGCCTGTTTTGGCACAGGAACTGGCCAGGCAGGAGGGTTGGGACCTGAGGTGGGAAAAAAGGGAAAGGGAAAGGTGGACAAGGATGGGGCAGCAGCAAGGGGTGAGCAGAAGCACCAGGAGTCAGTCAGCTATGGACACAGTGTCCTGCATCCTGACGGCCACAGGGACAGGATTTAGCTTATAAAAACCCCAAACTCATCAGCACAGATCCATCTGCTCCCCCTGGGGGGCACCCCAAAAGCAAACATTTGGGGACCTCAGATAAAGGAGCTTAAGCCTGGGCTGCAGCTCTGCTTGTGGGTACTGCAATCAGCTTCCAGCAGAGGCAGGGACTGTCCAGGGCTGGATCAGGCTTCAATACTGCACTGAAACCTGAAAGGGAGCCCAAAGCCCAAGGGGAGGAGTAGGGGGATCTAACTCGGGGCCAGGAGGGAGAAGTGGGGTCACCCAGCTGTGCCCCAAGCCCCGTGGCGCAGCGATGCCTGGATGCAGCGAGCCCGTGAGCAAACGTCGACCATCAATTATTGATGCCTGCTGCTTTCAGGTCCCATTTTCCATGTACATAATTTATAGGCAGCTCGCCTGGAAGGACTCAGCCAGGTGGAAAAAAAAAAGCCTCAAGAGCAAAGTGCCTTCGGAGCTGCCTGCACCAGCACAGCCAGGGGAGAACGGGGCCATCCAGAGCTCTTCCTGACACTGACTTGGAGCAAGAGCAGGAGATGGCAAAAAATTACATTTAAACGTGGAGAAAAGCCACCCCAGCAGTGAGGAAAAGCAGGAGAATGGAGCATAGGCTCTCTGTGATTGGCCCAGCCACAGTTTAGTGCATGGTGGGGGCTCCCACAGGATGGGCAGAGCAGGTGAGGACCACGCTGCCATCACCCAGTCTCCCTGCCAGGGGTTGGGAGCATCCCTGGGTGCTGCAGGCTCCCAGCACATCCCCCAGTGGCTTCAGCTCCCTCTTGACAGCAGGCAGAACCAGCTCTGTGCTCCCTCCCAGGAAGGGTCCTCCTGCTGTTAAACAAGAGGCTTGAGTCATGCCAGGCTTTTCCAGGGAAGCACCAGCACAGGAAAGCCCAGGGCATCAGCAGGAGCGGGTCAGTGACTCCCTGGACATGGCTGGGGGGCAGGGAAGCACCTTCCCAGCCACAGCCACCTTATTATGGGCTGACTGTAAATCCAGCGCCTACTCCCAGGGAAGGAGAGCCTGTCAAGGACAGCCACATCTCGGGAAGGGCTGCACAGGGAAGCTGCTGGAAAGGAGGAATAAACCCCAATTGCCTCAGGTTCCCGGGAAAAAAAAAAAAGAGTCTTTGTGTCCTGCACATCTGGCACCAGCTGTCAGCTGCCTTTCCCCATGAGTGCCAGCAATGCCACCTTCTCCAGCCGACAGAGAAGGGTGAGACCCTCGTGTGTGCCCATGGCTCTGGCATGCAGAGATATGTCCTGCACTGTGCCCCAGCCATCACTGCCCTGCTGGGCTCTGGTACTGCAGCCTCTGGCTCTCCAACCTTACAGCCTCACTCTCCAAAGCTGCTAAACCAGAAAAGCTCATCCAAACACCCCTGGTGAGGGAAGCAGAGGGTTTGCACAGCCTGCAGTCAGCCCAGACAGGTGGCACGGCATGATGCTGGCACAGGGACACCCTGCGGCCACGGGTGCCAGCACAGGGTGCTGGGATGGGCTGGTTAAACTCTCTGGGTGCTTGTGCCTCTGGGCAGCCCATTATTTAATTCTGTGCTCAAAGCAGGCAGCCAGAGCCAGCGGCAGCCAGAGCAGAACTCTGTCCACAGCACTGCTGTGTCAGCCCTCAGCTGCCGTGGCTCTGCCACCACCTGGGCTTGTGCCCCACGACTGGGGGTGCCACTGCTGCATTAATCCCTGTGCTCCTGCCGCCAGTCAGGGCCCTGCTCACAGCCCCGTGTGCCCAGGGCAGCTCGGTGCCAACCTCAGCAGGGGACAGGGGCTGAAAGCTGGAGACCTGCTCCAAAAGCCATGCCAATGGGCTCCATCCACAGCCCCCACTGGCTCTTCCTCCCAGCGGCAGCCATGGAAGTAAATTTCAGCCTTTGTTTCAAAAATTGTGGTTTAACTTATCCCATTGACACCCTGTCTGGAGGGAATGGGACCCCCAGGATGGGGAGATGCTAAACGGGGACCAGACACGGCTGCCCTATTCCCACAGGCTGCACTGGCCATCCCGAGAGAGCCCACAGCCCAACAGCCAAAGCCACATCACCGAGAAAGGGAAATGCCCCAAGGTGGCATGAGATTCCCCTCCAGGACCACATTTCCAAGCCAGAGTGGCTGTTTCCAGGTGGCTTTTGAGGTGAGGGAAGCGCTGCTGCCACAGCAGAATCAGCTCCGCTGCCCGGCACGTCCTCCCTCGGCTGCTGGCAGCGCTGAAGGCAAATCCCACTCGGATTAAAGGCAAACCAGCCATAATCTCCCAGGGCCACCAGCCTGCCCTTGTCCCTGTGCAGATGGCTGTGTCACCTGGGCACCTCCTGCCCTTCTCCCGAGGGCCCTGGGCAGCAGCAGGATCATCCCCCCAGCTCTGCCCAGAGCCAGCAGTGGGACCAGGCCAGCTGAGCACAGCCAGGAGCCCTGGGCTCCCCCTGAAAGCTGGAGTTAAGCACCAGCCTGGTGACAACTGCAGCTGAGATGGGTTTGGAAGTGTTCAGCTGGGTGCACTTGCACCCTCCACCCCTTCATACCCAGATATTTCAAGAGCCCCTAAAAAAGATGGGGTCCCAAGGGAAAAACTTGTAATGCATGGAGACACCGTCCCTACAAAGAGCAATCCCATGGATGGGCTGGTCCGGCCTCACCTGGCCTCAAAGTGACAGAGGCCTTGAAACCACGGAAAAAGGGGAGCTGGGGGAGCCCTGTGGGAGGCCAGGCTGCCAAGGATCAGTCATCTCCAGCCAGCTGTGCAACCTATTTTAGATTAAAATTTAAAAAAAAAAGGCAAGCACAGCTTTTCAGTACAAGCACAGGGTTTGTGTTGGCTGTAATTCTTGCTAAGGAGGTCTTTAGTTGTAATTAGCGAATAATTTGTCACAGCACTAACGATCCGAGCGTTTACCTTATCCTATTAACTACCAAAATAGTTACCTATTAATAATATTTAGTGCTGCGAGGATCCTGTGCGATCTCCTCGCATGCACGCACGGTGCTCCGGGGCATCCCCCGCCGGTGCCGGTATTTTTGCGGCTCTGAAGCGCTGCCCACCCAAGGGCTGGACCCCATCACCCCTCCCTCCCCCTCGGACACCCGCTCAGCCCGGCCCTTGCAGGGAAAAGTGAGGCACAGAGGGGAGGGACGGATTTTCCAAGGTCACGCACAAGGTTTGAGACAGGGCCGGATTCGGGAGCGGGAGATGAATCACCAGCGAGCCCCGAGGCACGGAGAGCAGCCGGGAAGGCGAAGGCTCCCCGCGGCAGGGGCTGGGGTGCTACGATGGGGCAGAGCCCTGGGAAGGAGGGATCCCCTCCAATCCCTCCCACCCCAGCCTCCCTCATCCTCCCGGGAATTTAAACCCAGGATTTTCCCGAGCAGCCAGCACCGGAGTAACCGGCTATAAAAAGCAACTCCGAAGCCCGGTGCCGCAGACCGCGGCTACAGAAACAATTATAACAATAATGTCATTAAAGTCGCGTCAACTCGGCCAAGTTTGGGGAGCGGGCTGTCCTGGCAAAGGGTCCCCGCAGAGGGGTGACCCCCATCCCTCCGTGCCGAACTCGCGCAGGGTGCCCCGCACCAGACCCAGATTTTTAGGGTGCCTCCCCCCCGTGCGTCAGCGTTTGCTTTGGGGGGCGCAGGGTCACCCCGCCCGGAGCAAGGTCGTGCCCGGTGCCTGCCCGACTCGCTCCCCTCCCTCCGTCCCCATCGGCGGCACCGGGACGCGAGACACCCCGGGGGCTCACCGGATTTCGGGGGGTATCTGTAGACGGAATTAGCGGGGATATCCACTTCCTCCACCCCTGCGTTCTGCCGGCTGGTCAGAGCCCCCATGGCCGGGCCGGGGCTCAGCGGGCGGGGGGCGGCGGGGACTCCTCCCGCCCGGGACCGGGAGCGGGGCTGGCGGCGGCCCCCGCCCGCAGCATCCTCCGCTCCGCTCCGCTCTGCGCCGCGCCCGGCGCCGCCTCCGCGGCACCGCGGGGCTGCGACATTCGGGGCGGGGCCCGCATCGGCCGGCACGCCCCGACCCGCCCCGGCTCGGTGGTGAGGCGAGGGGACGAGATGCCGCCGGGTTCACCCTGCCCCGTGTCCAACCACCCACCCAGCGGCGTCCCCCTCAGGTGCCACTTACTGTCCCCCCGCGGTGGCACACGCGTGCCCACAGTGCCACCCGTCTGCCATCCCCCGAGTCGCCCAGATGCCTCCGGCAGCGCTCAGTGGCCTCCTCGCCATCATCCGCCACTCTCAGGGATCCCGCAGTGACTTCTGTCCCCCGCGGCCCACCCTCCTCCCGTCCTCGCCCCCCGCCCCACCAGCTGGGTGGCACCGAGCAGCGACGCCAGCCCAGGGACCCCCAGGGGCAGACTGGTCCCTCTGTCCCTGGACCCCCTGCCGCCGGCGTGTCCCCTGGGAGAAGGACAAGTCCCCGCTTTTCCCAACAGGTTACAGGGGGAAGGATTTGGTGCAGCTGTTGGCACAGGGACTGACCCCCTCCAGCAGCGCTTCAGGGGCGCGCAGCGCTGGGGAGGGGCCGGGTTAGAGCCCCCTCGAGTGCACATCCCCATCATCCCCGTCCTGCCCTCCCAGCTCCGCTCCACACCTGGGGCACCTGCACCCGCCGGGAGCAGCCTCTGGAGGCGGGGAGCTGCCTGCCCGCTCCAGTGCACCCCGACAGATTGCCCCAGTTCCCCCAGAGGTAAATCACTGGGAAGCTCTGGTCACCTCCTCATTTTCCACTTGGAGCCGAAGATGGACCCTTTGACCGCTCACTTAAACCCGACGGTGATTAATTAGTCCGGCAGCACCAGTTAGTGGAGCATCACATGATTTTGATTTGAGTTGATAACACGAGTGCTATAAATATCAAACGGGAGATGTGCAGGGAGGCGGATCAGCTGCCCTATGTCCTCGGCTACTCAGTGGTGACGAGCAAAGGCCATCCCTGGGGCTCCCCCCTTTATCCTCTCCCTGCAGAGGGACACGTGGACCCCCTCCCAGCTGCTTCCTACCCACACAGCCCCAGAGGCAGCCGAGAAAAGCCAAATCAAAGAGCAGCCCGGGGTGGCTTTGTACGCTGTTTGTCAACCTGTCACTGTCACACCGGGACCCACATTCCCAGCAGTGACACCATGTCCGTGCTGCTGGATGTCACACCCGGGCTGGGTGCCAGCGGTAGTACCGGCTGAAGAGGAGGATTTAAGACTCCATGATCTTAAAGGTCTTTTCCAACCCAAATGGCTCTCGGAGGAGCCGAGGGCAACATCCCCACCGGGAGCCTGCTCCAGCTCTGAGTGCTGGCGCCCAGCTGGGAGCCCCGAGACCCCAGGAACCGATCCCTGCTCACCCCGACACACATTTTTGGGGATCCTGTTCTACCCATGGATAATTTAAAACTCTAGCAGAGCCCAGTGGTGCTGAGCTGCCAGCCCCAGTCCCCTGCCTCGCTCCAGCCAGCACCGACAGCAGGAAACTGGGAGAGGGAGCCAGCACATTTCATTAGCGGCATAGAGCAGACTGCAGGGCTTTAGTGCAGATAATAATTCAAAGTTATCCCCGTGCAGATCCATAACCCGGCAGTCATTACACGCAGAGCTGCTGCCTGCATGCACGGCTCGGGTTTTTTTTCCCAGCGATTACTGCAGCAGAGGATTTTGTAGGACAGTGCCGCAGTGGAGCGCGGGAGCGTGGCAGGAGCCAGGATACGGCTTCGAGGGCAGGGAACCTCCCAGCTGTGCCCCGCTGCACATCCCAGCGCACATAAAGCCAGGAGAAACCCCAGCAGGGCTGACCCGGAGAGGGAATCCAAAGAAAATGCAACGTTTGAACCCCAAATGCATGCGCTGCAGGGCTGTCTGAAGCTCGTACTGCCCCGGCTGTGGGATTTGGGATGACACAGACAGAGGGTCCTGCCTCCTTGTGCCGAGAGGGAAACTGAGTCACGGTCGAGCACAGCATTTAATGTTATAACAGGTGGGTGTGCAGCCCACCCACAGCAGAAAAGGTTTGTCTGTACAGCCAGTCCGTTCCCAGTTGCCCCAGCACAAGCTGGCACACACTGGGGCAGCAGCAGCCCCTCTCCCGGGCCGGCTCTGCCCTGTGCAGCCCCGCAGTGGCCATGCCTGGGGAGGGGGTGACCCTTCCTTGGTGCCTGCCAAGGGCTCCACAGCTCCTGCCCGGGGAGGTGCTGGGGGCCCCCCGGCCTGCAGGGGTGACCCCCAGGGTCCCAGGGCAGCACATCTGGAAGAGCATCTCAGCATGGAGAGGTGACACCGAATCCTGCCCCAAAAAGGGTCATTTGGAAGAACTCAGTCCTGCTGATTTCTCCAAGTGTCACCAGCACTACTCTGTCACAGCTTTGGGTGCCAAGGGCCCATGAGCTGCATTCCCATGGGTTTCCCAGGCAGGCACTACCCGAGGCCAGCTGCTCTCAGCTGGAAGCTGCGCTGTGCCCACGGGTGGCTTTGGCGAGCAGGAGGTTCTGAGAGCTCGCCAGGGCTGCGTGCAGAGGCAGGTGGGTCTGGGATCCCTGCATCTGGAATTGCTCCTCTCACACCTCCACCTGCCTCAAGGCTGGTTTTGCTCCAAGAAGACAAAGCTACCAAAATCCTACCGGGCAAGCAGGACCCTCCACACCCATCGCTGAACCCCAGTGGTGGGACCTCCCTGAATCGGGGCTGAAATCCCCCCAGGATTCCAGCCTGGGCAACCACAGACTGGCATTGCTGGACTTCACCTTCATGGGACCAGCAGGACTCTGCAGAAGCCCTACAGAGGTTCTCTGTGGGGGCAACCAGCTGCAGATGCAGCTTCAAGTTTCCATTGCTCTGCCTCCTCATTCCCTCTCCCTGGCCAGCTGGTCACCACCACCACCACACCCCCGAACCTCCAGTGGCTCATCCCAGATCAATCTATTTTCACACCATGCTTTTACAAAGTCCCTTCTTTATTTGTTTGGGGTTTAAATGCCAATTTTCCTTTTTTAATCAAGACACTTCAAGGCACGAATCACACAAGTCCCACTTGGACCCCCAAACGTGGCGTGGGGCAAGCACACCAGGGGAGAGCTCATCAGTGCAGGCTGAGACTGGAGCTCAGAGTCATCAGGATTTTAACCATTAACAAAAAATCCCAACCCCCCTTCCCCCAGACTGGGAGCGGCCCTGAACCCCACAGCCTTTACATGGCAGGGGCATGGGGATGAAGAGGATGGGTCCCTGCTCCTGCCCCTGGTTAGGGTCCCATCCCCAGGGGAAACGGTTCCCAGATGGGAGAGCCAAGGCAGGGGGTTAAGGGGGATCCCCGGAGGGGGCAAGAGGGTCCCCAGGAAGGAGGAGACGGGGTGCTGGGAGAGCTTTGCTGAAGGAACAGAGGAGCCTTGCTAAGCGAGAATGAGGGAGCCTGGCTGGGGGTGCCAAGGCAGGCGGTTAAGGCGCAGCCCCCGGGGGAGTGGCCCCCCAACAGGGGTATCCAGGGACGGGCGGAGCCCCCCCTCTCTGTGACCCCCCTCTCCATGAACCATGGAACTGAAGCCCCTTCCATAACCCCGCAAACAGCTGCCCTCAGTGAGCGTCCCCACAGCGCACCCCCAAACAGCTCCCCTGAGTGAGCGTCCCCACAGCGCACCCCCAAACAGCTGCCCTCAGTGAGCGTCCCCATAGCGCACCCCTAAACAGCTCCCCTCAGTGAGCGTCCCCACAGCGCACCCCCTAAACAGCTCCCCTCAGTGAGCGTCCCCACAGCGCACCCCCAAACAGCTCCCCTCAGTGAGCGTCCCCACAGCGCACCCCCAAACAGCTGCCCTCAGTGAGCGTCCCCACAGCGCACCCCCAAACAGCTCCCCGCAGTGAGCGTCCCCACAGCGCACCCCCAAACAGCTCCAACGCGAGCCCCCAAACCGCGCCCCTCAATGAACCGCCTCAATGAGCGTGACGTCACCAACGCCTCACGATAAAACCGCCGCACAGCCAATCAACGCCCGGTCCTCCCTTTCTCCCTCCCGCCTGGCCCCGCCTCCGCCACCGCCAGCCAATCGCGGCGCCGCCTGCAGCCAAAACACAGGCGGTGGCCAATGGGAAGGCGCCGGGGCAGCTGGAAGGTTCGAAGCCGGCGGTGGGCGGGACCCGGGGCGCGGCGGCGGCCAATCATCGCGCGGGGGCGGGGCCGGCGGCGCCCCCCGGTCCCCCCGGTGGAGCGCGGCGGGCGCGGCGGGCGCGGGGCGCTCCGGGCGGTGCGGGCCGGGCCGGGCCGGGGCCGCCCCGCCATGTCCGTCAACATGGAAGAGCTGCGGCACCAGGTGATGATCAACCAGTTCGTGCTGGCGGCGGGCTGCGCCGCCGACCAGGCCAAGCAGCTGCTGCAGGCGGCACACTGGCAGTTCGAGGTACGGGCCGGGCCGCCGGCGGCACGGATCGGGATAACCCGCGCGAGAACCGGGACGCCCCCCGGTCCCGATCCGCGCGCCCGCCTGCCCGCAGAGCCGCGGGGCGGAAGGCGGTGGGGGTGGGGGCAGGCCTGCGCGGCCCCGGCCCCCCGACACGCGTGGCCGGGTTTTGGGGGGGGTCCTGCCCGCCCCCCCGGCACCCTCGCCGGGGCGGGGGGCGATTCGGCCCCGGGCTCCGCCGGTCTATTGATACCCGGGCCGAAACCCGAGCCGCGGCCCGGCGGGCCGGCCCCTCCCTCGCGCTCCGATCTGGGGATGGGGGCGACAGGCGGGGGGGCAGACGCGGGCTCGGGGGTGTCCCCTCGCCTCGGGAGCCCCTGGGTGAGTGGGGGACGCGATCTGCGGGGGGTCGGGTGAAGGGCAGCCCCGAGGCCTGGCGGGGCTGGGGCACCCCGGGATGCCCCCGGGGCGGTCCCGGGGGTGGGAGCGAGCGGGGGGCTGCGGGGTGAGCTCTGGGGGGCCCGTGTCGTCCCTCCCCCTTTGTCTTGGGTGGGCCGGAGCTGACAGCTTGTCCCCACAGACAGCCCTCAGCGCCTTCTTCCAGGAGACCAACATTCCCAGCAGCCACCACCCCCCCCAGATGGTAAGTGGGACCCCGGCCCCTCCCTCACCCCTGCACCCCCCCATCCCCTCCCCAACGCCCCCAGCCCCAAAAACACCTTTAGACCCTTCCCAGCGCCAGCCATCCCCCCATACCCCCCACCCCTGTCAGCACCACCCACCCCACGACCCCCCAGAGAAGCCCCCCCCTCCCGGGCCCCCCGAGGGGGTGCAGCCCCCGGCCCCCGGAGCTGTCAGCTCCCTGCCAGCCATATTGCTGGGCGCCCGCAGGAGCACGCAGCCGGAGAATGTAAACACGAGCTAAAATGTCTGCCAGGAAATAGTTTGTCTCGGCGAGCATCGCGCTGCAGCTCGGGCTCCCCCGGCCGGGGCCGCGTCTGGAGCCCCCTTTCCCCCCAGGGCACTTGACCTTGGCCGAGGGCACATCCCCTCGGCCAAAGGGAGGAAGTTGTTCCCCTCCGGGTGTTTTGTTTTGTGTTTCTCGGGGGTTTTCTTTCTTGTTTCCCCTCTCCCCCCGTGGCCATCCTCCAGCGTTGAGGGAACTGCCCGGTGCCGCGCGTGGGGGAAGGAGCGGATCGGGGGGAAGGCGAATTTCCCCCTTTTCTCCTTCCATCGGGGATCGCCAGCCGGCCCGGCATTGCCGGCAGCAAGCGCTCGGTGTCCCTCGGAGAAAGTCGCTTTGTCAGCCAGCTCCCACTAAAACCCCTTTTATTGCAATTCCTCCCCGGCCCGCACGTTTCCGTGCTGCCCCGGGGAGGCCGCAGGGTCTCCTGGCGGAACGGCCGCGATCCCGGAGGGAGAGGGGCCGGGGGAGCAGGCGGGAGCGGATCCAGGCCCCGCTGTTCTCACCCCAAAGCCTCATCGGGGCAGTTCGTGCCGGGCGGCTGCCGCGGGTGGGATGCAGAGCAGGGCTGGTGAGCCCCATCCCGGCCCCATCTCCCTCCCCCCCCCCAAAACGGGCACCCCTTTCCCCCCCAGACCCGAGCCGCTCGGTTCTCCCCCTCCCCAGCGATGTTTTCATAACACCGTGTGCTGCACGTGGTGTCAAAGCACCTTTTACCCTCTCTCCAGATACTCCTATTCTGGGGAGTTTATTTGGTGTTTCCCTCCCCGCACCCTGGTTTGTGCCCTTTGAAATGCCCCACACTCGAGGCAGGCGTGAGATGAGGAGCTGGGTGCTGGCAGTTTCTATTTCTTTTTCAAGCGTCAGGGAACAAAGCTGTGAGTGTGGCTGTGGTTTGATGGGCGGGGGCTCGTCCCCATCACCCCCACCCCGTGGGGAGCTCCCCACACTCCCCAATCCCCCACAGATTCTGTGGGGCCGGGACTTGCCAGAGCTGTTTGGGGTGTCAGTGACCGACCCTCTGACAGCTCTCCTCAAGATGTGTTGGAGGAGGAAGGCAATAATTTCATGGAAATTCTTATTTTTTAATTAATATTTCGAATTAGTCTGGCAAACATCACCCCAGAAGCTCAGAGCTGTGTCCAGCATCATTCCAGGGCTCACTGTGGTGGTAGTGCGTTTTTTTCAAAACAGCAAATTTAAGGTTTTTGTGGTTTGTTGATTTGTTGGAGCTTTTTTCCCAACAAATGTCTTTTCAACTACTGCAAAATGTATAGGTTAATTTAAAAAGCAAAGGCTGGGTTAGCACCACTTGAAGCTGAGCTCTGAAATGAGTTCTGTGGAGGAACATCCCTGGTTAACTATGAACCTGTTCAGTGCCAGCCTGATTGCATTTTTGGGGTGCCCCAGCTCCAGAGGCTGATGAGAGCCAGCTGCTGCTTCCCTCAGGCTGGGGGAGCACCCTGACTTCAGGGCTCTGGGCCCCCCAGCAAGGGTTTGCTCCTGTGATCCCAGCATCACTCAGTGTGGCCGGGACAGGGATGAGGAGGAGCCTCTGAGAGGGGTTTAGGTGTTGGGCTGTGCTGGGGAGCAGCAGGGGCTGCTGAGCACCAGCCAGGGGCAGATCCTGGGGTAAGCCCCAGGGAGAGGGAGATGAAGCAGCTATTCCCCACCAGCAGGATCTCAGTCCCCCGTTGCTAAAGGCAGCAGACACTGACCGAGCCCTTTAACTCTGCTCGAAGTCCCCACAAACATCTGTCAGGAGCTGTGGCTCCAGGAGGGCAGCAGGGATTTGGGATGGATTTAACCAGAGGGGTGAAGTCTCCCTGTGCATGGACCCCCCCATGTCCAGGCATCCCCCTGCTCACAGGCGCTTCCCTGTGTGTGCAGCCTCATGGAATTTGCATACACAGCCCTGTCCCCCTTTTAGCCCCTCCCCAGCTCTCAGTTCAGCCAATTCTTGCCTGATTTGGGGTCCCTGTTCCAGCCTTGGAGCAGGGCTGGGTCCTCCCTAGTGGATTTTTCCTCTGCTGGAAAAAGGGACGGATCCATCACTGTCGGGGTGCTAAATTTAGCTGGGTACCAAGAAGGCAGGGCCTGTACCAGGAACTGGGGGGGCCCTGCTTGCCTTGTGCTCTCTCTGCCATAATGGGGTGTGAAGGGGAGCAGGGCGAGGAACCTGGGTGAAAGGGGGTCCTGTGGGGCCAGGCAGGACCCCAGCACCCTCCCTACCTTCCAGACTGGACCCCTTTGTGTCAGCTCTGTTTGTGCTGCTCCCCAAACCTGCCTCATCCGTGGGCTTTGCGTTTCTGGGATGGTCCCAAATGTCCTTCCCAGATGGCTGGAGCCTCTCCCTGGACACCCCAAACCTTTGGGGGAGCCACACAGACCCCTGGGTGTGGGCGTGGGGGGGTGCCAGGTGTGGGATGCAGGCAGGATCCCCAGCCATGGGTCTGGCTGTCGTGGCTGGGTTGGGACCCCCCTAAAACCCCCCCGTGAGCGAGCTGACAGCCCCGTTCTCCTGTGCCCTGCAGATGTGCACCCCCAGCAACACGCCGGCCACGCCGCCCAACTTCCCGGACGCGCTGGCCATGTTCTCCAAGCTGCGCACCTCGGAGAGCCTGCAGAGCAGCAACAGCCCCATCACCTCCATGGCCTGCTCCCCCCCGGGCAGCTTCAGCCCCTTCTGGGCCTCCTCGCCCCCCAGCCACCAGCCCGCCTGGCTGCCCCCGTCCTCGCCCACCACCCACGGCCTCCACCACCACCTGCACCACCCGCAGCCCTCCTGGCCGCCCACCCCCCCGGCCCCTGCCCCCCCACAGAAAGCCGTGGCCACCATGGATGGTCAGAGATAAGGCTGGGGCTGGCGGAGGGTTGGGGGGGTCAGGGGGGGCCGGGCCGGGGCGTTGGGAGCAGGGGCTCGCCAAGAAACGCACTGGAATAATTTTCTAGGTTTTATTATTATTTTTAGGGGGGGGAGCACACGCTGCCAGGGAGGGCACTGACCCGTGAGAGCTTCTGGCTGCTCTCTACTCCCCTCCTCTTTTTTAAAAAAAATATATAACTATAATATATAAATATATCTAATGTATATAAATCCAGAGAGAAGGAGCAGCAGCGTGGAGGCAGCTGCTGGGTGTCTGGGGGTTTTCCCTGTGGCTCTATCCCCACCCAGCATCTCTACATCAGGGCAGGAGAGGGAAGGGGAGGACAGGAATAACAAAAACAAACGGATGGCTGTTGGCACCCCAGATCACAGCCACACGGACACGGAGCCACCGGACTCCCTCCCCAGCTCTGGCTTCCCTGGGCACTTGTTGCAGTGCCCAGAGCAAAGGCAGCTCTCTGGCTCCCGAAATTCAGCCCGGCTTCTTGCACAGACCCCCCCCCGGACTTGCCCCCAACCCCATTCTCCCTCCCTCAGCACCCCCAGGGCCTGGGGGTTTATCAAAGTGATGTCCCCCTGTCCCTGTGACCGCCCTACGTGGTGCTTCCCCAGGCAGGGGGGAGCTGGGGGTTTTTTAGTTTTCAAATCAATGTTGCTTAAAAAAAAACAAACACAAAAACAAACCAAAAAAAAAAAAAAAAAAGATAAAAAAGACCCAGCAAAAAACAGGTTGAAGGTTTTTTATTAATTTAAAAAAATAATAAAAATTAAAAAAAAAAAATCACTTTTTTAACACCAGCTGTCCCTGCCTTTTCTCTGTGCTGAGAGGGTGTCCCTGGCAGGGCACTGAAAATGAGGGTGGCTCTTCTGTGAGGCAGCATCCCCAGTGGGGACTGAGTCTGTGCTCTGCCTCCTCAAGCCACCACTGCTGTCCCCAAAGAGGGGGGATCAGAGGGAAGATCCAGGGCCATGTGGGTGCTGTGCCAGCACACCGAGGTGCCCCCGTGTGTGCCAGGGGGTGCAGCTGACACCCCTGTCTGTCCCCTGACAACATCTCACAGCTTGCAAAAGCCCTCCAGCAGCCTGGGCCCCCCAGCCCTATCACCCACCCAGGGATGAGCCCCCCTTGGGGAGGAGATGGTGTCCTCTGAGTGTCCCCCTCTGCAGAAGGGTCACCAGCCAGAGGACATGGGAGCTCACCAGGCCTGTGGCCACTGCATTCACACACCAAACAGCTGGGGTAAAACCCCAAAAATGGGAGCACAACGGCTCTGGAAATGTCAGGAATGACAGGGAGGCTCCCAGCACAGTTCAAAGCTTCCTGCAGGGATGGGGAGGTCCCCAGGATGACTCCAAGGAGAAAAGGCAAAAAAATCCATTTGGGGTTACTTACCTGCTCCAGAGGTCACCCCAGGCTGGGGTGTGTTCGGGGGGTGGGGGTGTTTACAGGGTGCACCTGGACCCTGGGGCAGCAGAAGGGGCAGGAGGATGATGAGCACCAAAGAGGTGACCCCAGCTGGGCCACGTCCTGCAATTGCAGTTACTCCCAAAGGTGTTTGTTTTTAGGCCCCTCAACCCCAGCCAGGAGTGCAGGATGGTTCTTTGCTGGCTCTGCTCAGGTGCCCAGGGGTTTGCTCAGTGTTCCCAGTTATCCTGCAGGAGGTGGCACTGGGGAGATCCCAGAGCCGGCTGCGTCCACCTCAGTACCCCCAGAGCAGGTTTTGAGCACCTGGTTTTCCTGAAAACCAAACCCCGCAGAGAGAGCATTCCAGGGGGAGCTCCCCGTGCCCGTGGAGTGCAGAGGAGCTGACAGGGATGGAGGCTGTCCCTGGGGGGGAAGGTCTGGGGACATCCACCAGGAGGGCAGGGCAGCCCCCAGCGGATGTCCCCCATAAGCTCTGGGTCCCCCCGAGGTTCCAGTGGGGTTCCCCTCAGGGTTTTCACCCTCCCACTCACCCCAGAGGTGCCACCGCTTTTGTGTCCCCCCAGGAAGTGTCACTGCCTGTGTGTAGAGGGGACATCCCCAGCCCCCTGCGCACGCAGCCGTGTGTCCCCAGCTGTCACACCCCTCGGTGCCCCCGTGCTGCTCCGGGGTCGGGGTTTCCGTGCCCGGAATCTCGGCGCACACTGCGGCTCCCTCCCATCCGCGGGGAGGGCAGGAGCAGCCCCGAGCCTTGGGGTGGCACAAAGGCAAGGAGGGGACGTGTCCCTCTCCCGTTGGTTGGAGGTGGGAGCAGAGGGGTTTGTGCCTTTGGTCAGTGGCAGCGCTGCGAGAGGGACGAGGGGTGGCAGAGGGGGTTTCTGCACTCGGAGGTGAGGAAGGCAGCTCGGCCGTGCTCATCCCCGGGATAAGCGAATCAGCAGCTTGGGCTGGGATTTGCTTTTGGCGTCAAACTGTGCTCTGCTGCCGCCCTTCCCGCTGAGGTCCCCATTGCCCCCTTCTGCAGCAGCAAATAAGCTGCTCCTCCTCCTCCTGCTGTCCCCGACCCCTACTGGGGGTCCCCTGGCAGGGCACAAGTGGAGCTCGGGAGTGCCAGGGGCTGCACGACACCAGGGGCTGGCACAGAGCCTGGCTTTACAGGGGCTGCTTTCGGGACAGGGGATGCTGCCGGCCCCTCCTTGTGCACGAAGGGAGGATGCTGCTCCGCTCGGGAGACACAGGCTGTTGTTGGTCACCCTTTATTTCTGCAGGCTGGCGTTGCTCAGTCCGTCTCCGGGAGAATCCGGCCCCGGTACACGACTCCATCCTTGCCCATCAGTTCGTACGTGCCGGGCTGGGAAGGAGGGGATGGCCTGGCTCTGCCACACTGGGCTGCATTCAGCATCCCCAAGCCAGCCTCCCCACCCAGCTCCTCCTGGGGAAACTGAGGCACGGATGCTCCCCCAGACGCTCAGCATCACTCTCCCAGCCTCGGTGTCCCGCCTGTGTCCCCACCTTCCCCATCCCTACCATGTTGGGGTCTGGAAGGAGGGGCTCCATGCGCTGCACGGCGCTGACGCTGGTGTGTTTGCCCCCGGAGTACATCGGTGATCTGCGGGAATAGCCCTCGGCTGCCTCCTCCCTGTGGGGCAGGGCACGGGGGTGCTCAGTGCCCGGCGCCCTGGCACCCTGTGCTTCAACCTGCTATGCCAGGGAGGGGTGCCGGGGGTGCTCCCCCTCCTCCAGCTGCTGCAGGAGACCCCTGCCCGCCCAGCCCTGCAGGGTCTGCCCTTTCCCCACAGCACCAAGAGCTGCCCATGGCCGTGACAGGTCCTGGTGCCCTTCGCAGGGGACATCAGAAGGTAGGAGCAGGGCCTGTCCCAGCTCCAGGGCTTGGTTTTGGGAGCTCCCTTCACAAGAGGCACCAAGTCCCTGCCAAGCCTGAGCTGAGGCTGACACCAGACACAACTCATCCCCCGTGGCTTCAGGGCTTGACAGGACAGCACAGGGGGCTGTAAAACCCCTCCGACCTGGGGCAAGCCCAGCTGACCCTCTGCAGCTCCTCTCTGCCTGGGCACCTCCAGCCGCTTCCACCCCACCCAGGGCAGAGCTCTGCTTGCTGGGACAGGGCTCCCCAGGGGCCAGGGCTGGGTCCCCAAGTCCCTACCTCTGCTCCTGCCTGCGGAGGTGGGGCAGGCGCATCGAGAGGCCGGGGGACGCCGGTGGCGTGGACGGGATGAACTCAGAGCGTCTGGGAGGGCGACAGGGGCCACGGGTGGGTGACAGGGGCCAGACGAGCCAGCCCTGACACTGCAGGGCACTGCCAGCACCCATCTGCCCCTGTCCCACCCCCGATGCACCGGTGCTGGTGCCACTCACTGGCCAGGCAACTTCACAAGTGGGTCACAAGGTGAGTACTCGGAAGAGGGCATCCTTAGGAGCATCCTAAAGCAGGGAGAAAAGGGCTGGGTAGACTCCTGGGGGACACAGCCCTGACTGCAGGCAGAGCCAAGTGCAGGGGCAGGCACTGCAGGGAGTTCAGCATTTTCAGGGGAATCGTGGGGTGCTGGGCCTGAATTCTCCACCACTACCACAGCACAGTCCAACCCACTGGCTGGTCACAAAATAAAGGAGTGGGATGGGGAAAATGGGCAATTTGTGGAGTCCCACCTGGGACAAAGCTCCAGCTCATACTGGACAATGGTGAATCCACAGAGGGAAGCTCCCAAAACCCACTGCTATGGGAATGTCTCCCAGGGACAACCTAGTCCCATGGGAACTGGGGCTGGTGTCAAGGTCAGAGGAGGGGTGGGATGGGGTGGGATGCTCCCAGCCTGGGACACGCTCACCTCGGTCCCACTGGTGTCTCCACAATAGGGTGGCTGCTTGTGGCTGCCCTGGACCCACAGGGATGGGAGGGCTCAGGCTCAGGCTCCCACAGCTGCCATCCCAACCAGCCCTCACACTGTGTCCTCTCTTGGTCAGCACCCAGGACCTCCCTGTGCCCTGCCAGGAGGGCAGGTCACGACCTGGCTCTGGCACCGCGTGTCCCACCCTGGCAGGGGACAAGCCACTGTCCCCCACATTGTCACAAAAGCCTTTGCACCTACAGTCCAGCTTCAGCTGGGCGTGCCTCCATCCTGACACTGCCTTCTCCATGTGCGTCCTTGGATGTTGGGAGCCTACTGCCACTGGGAGGAAATCATCATCAGCATCCCCACTGTTCCATCAGTGGATAAATGGATCCAACGCCAGGGCACCACATGGGCCCAGCCAGAGGGAACAGGGCCAGTGCGGTCCCCAAAGCCATTGCTGTCCCCGTGGCACTCACCTGCTAGTCCCAGCCACGCTCTCGGCTGGGATCCAGAGGTTCCGGGATCCTGGGAGGCCTCGCACTGACTGCACCCGCTGGACTGGGACGTGGGTGCCGGGGGCTCTTGGATGCGTTTCTGAGGTGGTGAAACTGCCATCTGGACTCTTTCTCTGAACGTGGGGAGGAGCCTGAGCAAGCAGAACAGTGTTTCAGCCCAAACTCTTGCATCCACCCCTTTCCCTCAAGGAAGCCTCCTGTGCCACTGTGAGCTTGGTCTTAAACCAGACCTTGGTCTAAGGGCAGCAAGATGGGGGTGCAGACCCCAAAGGAGGGGGTGACTCAGGGGGAGCACCCACAAGGTTGGGAAGAGCCTTTACCTTGGAGATGCTCATCTTGGTCTCTTCTTCCTTGATCTCTCCCATGGTGGTCATCTCAGGGGGACTATCCAGGGGTTGGGGAAGAGCCTCTACCTCAGAGATGCCTATCTCGGTCTCTTCATCCTTCATCTGTCCCATGTCATCCTGTCCTCTGTCACTCCATCGCACACTCCTCCCCATGCCCTTCTGTCCCATGTCATCCTGTCCTGCATCGCTCCATTGCACATTTCGTCTCACGTGCTTCTGTCCCGTGTCATCCTGTCCCATGTCATCCTGTCCCGTGCCGTTCCGTCCTCTGCTGCTCCATCGCACGCTCCTTCCCACGTCCTTCTGTTCTGTGTCATTCTGTCCCGTGTCACCCAATTGCTCATTTTGCCTCATGTCCTTCTGTCCCGTACCCCATCCCACGCCCCTCCGTCCCATGCCACTCCGTGCCCTGGTCTGTCCCGCGTCACTCTGTCCCATGTCATTATCCCCAGTGGAGAGCAGGTCGCCGCTCGCATTCTCTTCCTTCTCACTGCCCTGTGTCTTGCCACCGGGGCTGGCAGGCCGGCTGTCCCCATGCTTTGGTGTCTTGGGCCTTTCCACGAGGGTAACTGGAAGAAGAAACCAGAGTTTCCAGGGTCAGGTTTCTTCCAAGAAGAAACCAGAGCTGCCGAGGGTCAGGGGAGCCAGGGGGAACACGGCTGGGGGACAAGGCAGCAGTCTGCAGGCCCCCTGCCCGGCCCCCTGTGCCCTCACACCCCACGGCTCCCTCCCCAGCTGTGCCCAGAGGTACTTTCATTGCCGATGACAATCAGCCCTTGGTCATCGTCTGAGTCTAGGAGCTGGTGGCCAGACTTCTTGTCTCGGGAGCCGGGTCCACCCATCATGTTCTTTATGGCATTCTGGGAAGGAGAGGATGGGCTGGCTACCACATTGGGCTGCATTCAGGATCCCCAAGGCAGCCTCCCAACCCAGCTCTTCCTGGGGAAACTGAGGCACAGATCCTTCCTGGATGCTCAGCATCAGCCTCCCAGCCTTAGTGCCCTTTCAGTGTCTCCTCTTGAGGCTGAACAGCCCCAGCACCCTCAGCCTCTCCCCAGGACAGAGATGCCCCAGTCCCCAGACCATCTCTGTGGCCCTCCACAGGACCCTCTCCAGGAGCTCCGTGTCTCCCATCCCGAGGAGCCCAGAACTGGACACTGCTCCAGGGGAGGCCTGGCCAGGGCTGAGCAGAGGGGCAGCATCACCCCTGACCTGCTGGGAATGCTCTCCTGATGCACCCGGGACACCAGTGCCCTTCTCGTGCCCTCGGGCACCGTGCTGCTCATGGACAGCTCCTTGTCCACCAGGAGCCCCAGCTCCTTCCCCACAGAGCTGCTTTTCCAGCCACTCAGTCCTGGCCTGTGCTGGTGCCGGGGCTGTTCCTCCGCAGGTGAAGGACCCTGCACTTGCCTTTATTGAACTTTGAAATGTTCCTCCCCAGCCAGTTTAGCCCTTTGGGCACCTCCATGACCACGGTTTTCACAGCCAACCCAGGGGATCAGCAAACACCAAACTGATGCCATCTAATACAACAGCAAGGCATTCTTGCCTCCAGCAACAGGACTCAGTATCCCAGACCTGCCCCACGACATCCCTCTGCTGTCCCCCAGTCGTAGCCACCACTCCAGAGAGACCTGAAGGGCAGGGAGCCATGGTTCTGCCTGATGCTGAGCAAGGAGGGGCTGCGGTGCGGTGCCAGTGCAGCCTGGCCATACCCAGGGAGGTACCAGCTCCTGCTGTTTGTCCCACCACCCTGAACATGGCCCTTTTCTGAGCAGAAAACGAGCTGGGAGCACATGTTAGGCCAGCTGAGGAGCTGCCCTGGCTCAGGTCCTTCTCCTGGTGGGATGCACAGGGAAGAGGAGTCCTGAGCAACCTCAGCAGAGCCGCTGGGGTGCAGAGTGGCTGGAGGTGCAGGGGGCTGCGATCCCGCACCAGAGACCTTGACCTCCTCTTCCTCCTTCTCCCGCTTTGCTGCCCACCAGGAAGTCCTCCAGCATGTCCCAGCACATCACGTTTCTCACCTCCTCTGGGGCTGGGGAGAGCATCAGCCTCTTTTCCAGATTTTGTTTTGGGAAGGAAGGATCAGAGCCATCTGGGTAACTGGGGGCAGGATGGGATATCCAGAGGAGTGTTGATCCCCCCCCCCCGAACATCTGGGGACCATGTCCTGATGTGAGGGGACCCTGCCCTGGAGCAGACCCTGGCTATGCTCAGGGACATACCAGGAGAGACTCCATCAGCTGGTTACGGAGTTCATCCATCATGTTCTGGAATTCTTCCTGGAGCAGGGTGAGGACAGGGACAGGAGTCAGGACACAGGAACAGCATTTAAAAGGGACATTTGCAAATTAACTTGGACACCAGACAGAGGGGTCCTGGACAGGGCTATGCCAAGTGGCTGTGGCTGTATTCCACAGGTGGACCTTTGTCTCCTCCCCTTCCTTGGACCTAGGATACCTTTTTTTTTTTATGGCTGTTTAGTTCACAAAGGCCTCAGCAGCCCATCTGAGGGAGGCAGTGACCTCAGCCACCAGCCTGGCTGTGGGCAGTGGTGCCCTTCTGCCCTCCCCAGGGTAGTGCTGGCAGAAGGAAAGTGGGGGGCTCCAGGTGGGTTGGGATGAGCACCCACGTTCCGCTCTCAGGACACCTGTCCCTCTCATCCCTCCTGGTGCCCTTCCCGCTGGGAGCCTCCAGGGGCTGCAGGGCAGCACAGTGAGGGGCAGCTCAAGGGGGCACCAGTAGCAGCTCACCATGTTAAAATTCTGTAGCATATACTGCATGTCCTCTGCCATGTGGGACTGCTCCAACTTCACCTCATTGACCTCCTCACGGAGCTCCTGGCAAAGAGCCCGGACCTGGGAGAGGGGGATGGTGGGGTGAGCCCCAGGGCAGGGTCCCTGGGGCCCAGGTCCTTTGCACCCACCATGGTGTGCTCAGAGCCAGGGGCAGTTCAGGGCCTGGCCTAGGCAGTGCTTGGCCTTCAGCACATCCTCAGCAGCCAGGAGGGGGTTCAGACCCCAGAGGAGGGGGTGCATCCCCTCTCCCTTGGGGGGAGCACCTGGGGCTGGGAAGAGCCTCTACCTCAGCGATTTCTTTTTCATTGGCTTCCACTCTCTGCTTTAAGTCCTTAAGGAAAGCGAAAGGGCTTTCCTCGGCTCCCTCCAGTGGTTCCCCGTTCTCCAGGACAAGCAGATCCCGTAGGCCCAGGTGCAGAAGCATCGCATTCAGGAGGTTGTGCAGTTGCTCGAAGTCGACGTGTCCAGCTCTCGATGACCCGAGGGCAGCATCCAGCATCTGGCCCAGAGTGAGCGTTGCCATTGCTGCTGGTCTGTCCAAAAGCACAGAACTGCCAGGAACAGGAGCCTCTTGTGCTATTGCTCCAGAGAGGGTGGGAGGTGGTAGGCAGTCGTAGGAGGTGTTAGAAGGAAGAGAAGGAAGAGGAAGAGGTGCACAGCCGACAGGTTCCTTCCTCTTCAGTCTCCTCCTTGTTCCTGAGCCTGTGCCATTTGTGTCTCTCTTTACGTGTCCCCCTGCCCTGGCAAAGAGTGCCCATTGTTACACAGCAATGGCTCAGCCCTGCGTGGAATGCCCCCATTGTCCCTGCTGCTGCTGATGTCCCGGTTCCACCAACCAACAGGACCTGCAGGGACCATGTGCCACAACACCTCCAGCCTTTACCGCTTTCAGCCCCAAAATCACTCCAAGGACAGCTCACATCGGGCAGGTGGTACCACAGGAGCCGCTCACAGGGTGAGTTGAGCCTGCTCAGGATAGCTGTGCCCTGCAGAGAGGTGATCCATGTTCTCACACAGCCTGGAGCATTCCAGAACACTCCAGGAGGAGACCAGCCCCAGAGAGGAAGCACCTCCAATCATTTTTTGAGGTCTCAAAAGCATGAGTTTCCCTTCTCCCTTAGATGTGGGAACAGTGGAAAGCTGCTGTTGACTCCATCAAGACACAGATTTTCAGCACCTCACTCCAAAGCCAAGAGCCATACAAGCAGGGAAAAGCAGACAAACACAAGTGTCCAGACAAGCCTAGGAAGTAAAGGACACCAAAACTGGGAAAAATCTTTGAACCACAATGATCAATCAGACAAATCCTTACAAAAACCATCAACTAGAAATTCTCTTTTAAATAGAGAGGGTGCAGGTTTGGCCACCAGGCAGTGGGATCACTCACATCTCCCTGCTCTGGGAAAACTCAGGAGCTCTGAGCACAGGAGGGCTGGGTGAGCTCCTGGGGGGATCCTGGCTCCTGGGCCAGGCACAGCACTGCAGGGAGTTCTGGCATTTTCAGGGCAATTGTGGGGTGCTGAGCCTGGTTTCTCCCCCACCACTCCAGCATAGTCAGTCCAACCCACTGGCTGCTACAAAATAAAGGGGCTGTGTGGGGGAAATGGGCGATTTGGAGTTTCCCAGCTTGTATTAGACATTGGTGAATCCACAGAGGGAAGCTCCCAAAGCCTACTAATGTGGGAATTCCTTCAGGGGCATGCCCAGCAGCCCTGTCCCATGGGAACTGGGGCTGGGGGCAAGGCCAAAATGGGGCTGGGTGTGCTGTGGGAGCTGGTGGGGGGGTCTCCATGGGCTGAGCAGGGTTTTGTCTTTGGGTTCTCAGGGGGTACTTGAGTTTCACTCCATGAGCCAGGGGGTTGAAGACAGGGGGGACAGGCTGAGGGGCCCCAGGTCTGCCCTTGCTGCTGCACTTCTGCCCTGATCAACCTGTCACCCTTTGCCTGCTCTTCTGAGGCTGCCCCTGCCAAGCCCCCCCACTTTGAACAAGGCAACCCCACAGGGGGCAAGCCCAGAGCAGGGGCTGAAGGCTTTGGGAACACAGGAGCAGCAAGGGGACTCCAGGGACACAGCCTGGCTCTCTGGGGAGGTGAAAAGGGACACAGAGAGCACCAGTGACCCTTGCAAGTGGGCAGGTGCTCTCTGGGGTCAGATGAAGACCTTGCATGGCAGTTCCAGCACCTCATGCTGTATTTGAAGGATGAACAACTTTCCTTTTGGAAACAGAATGCCAATGTGGCAAAGGGATAAATGTGGGAGCTTGAAAACCTGAAAGAGTGTAAACCTGAAAGAGCTAATGCTCAAAGCCCAGGCAGAAGAGAAAAGGAATGTTACCACAACAATGAGAGAAGGTGCAATTGGAAAAGGGGTTTTTGGAGGTAGGATAGAGCTTTTCTGGGACCAAGTTCCTATCTTGGGGAACTATCTCAAAGAACAAGCTTGAGTCAGCATTTCACTTGCATCTGATGGGGGATGAGTTCCACAAGAACCCCCAACCCTGTCTGAAAAGTTCAAGAATAACAAAATGAGGCTGTGCAAGGACCAGTCTATAAATTCCACAATGAACAAGAGTTGAGAGGCACCCACCATCCCGAGGGACCAGACCAGGGACAGTGCTGGAACCCAGGCTGGTGACACAAGTTCTTCCTCTGTTTTCCTTCCTTTCCTTCTTCCTTTCTCCCTCTCCTTAGAAGTTTAAATTGTGGCTGCCACGGGCTGTTAAGAAATTGCTGTTTCCACATGTAGTTCAGGGAAATTTAACTCATAAGCTGTCCATTGGGGTAGTTGTGTAATCCACAGGCTTTTCATCAGGGAAGTTTAATTTGTGGGTTGCTCAAAAAAGTTGCCACATGTTGTTCAGAGAATTTTAATCCACACATTGTAGATTAAACACTTAATCTGTGGGCTGTTCCTCTGGGAAGTTTAATCCACAGGTTGTCCAGGGAAATTTAATCCACAGGCTGTTCAGGAGTGTTTAAATTGTTGCCACCACAGTCTGTACAACCTATCATAAGGTTTAAATCCTTGCTGCCAAAAAACTACAACTTTCTAATTGACAGTTTGGTGCTGTTTTGCCTTAATACAGCCCCAGGGCATCCTGAAGGTCCAGGATCACCCTATCATGGCACACGCTGCCAGAGCCAGGTCATGACCTTCCCTCCTGGCAGGGCAGAGGTGGGTCCTGGGTGCTGACCAAGCAAGGACACAGTGTGAG
Organism: Motacilla alba alba; assembly: GCF_015832195.1. Taxonomy (NCBI): domain Eukaryota; kingdom Metazoa; phylum Chordata; class Aves; order Passeriformes; family Motacillidae; genus Motacilla; species Motacilla alba. The sequence goes on from NC_052033.1 coordinate 1,712,282, forward strand.
GGCTGGTTGGGATGGCAGCTGTGGGAGCCTGTGCCCTCCCCTGCCATCCCTGTGGGTCCTGGGCAGCCACGAGCAGCTGCTCTTTCAGAGGGGCTCCATCCTGGAGCTGCCCACTCCTCGTGCCTCCCTGAATGACAGAAACCTGTTGCCATCGGGAGGACATCACCAGCACCCCCACAGTTCCATCACTGGCTAAATGGGTCTGATGCCAGGGCATCACACAGCTCCTGGCTGTGACAGCCAGAGGGGACAGGGCCAGAGCTGTCCCCAAAGGCATTGCTGTCCCCATGGCACTCAGCTGAGTCCCAGCCACACTGCTGGACAGAGGGTCCATGCTGGTGGGTGGCCTCGTGCTGGCTGCACCCATGGGATGGAGGTGTGGGTGCTGGGGGATCCTGGATGAACGCCCCAGGAAGCAGGACCCTGCACTTGCCTTTGTTGAATTCCAAAAGGTTCCTCCCCAGACAAGGCTTTTGGGTGCCCATGTGCACCAAGGAGGGGCTGTGGTGGGATCCAGTGCAGCCAGGAGGGGCTGTGGTGGGATCCCATGTACCCAGGAGGGGCTGTGGTGGGATCCAGTGCAGCCAGGAGGGGCTGTGGTGGGATCCAGTGCAGCCAGGAGGGGCTGTGGTGGGATCCAGTGCAGCCAGGAGGGGCTGTGGTGGGATCCAGTGCAGCCAGCAGGGGCTGTGGTGGGATCCAGTGCAGCCAGGAGGGGCTGTGGTGCGATCCAATGCACTCAGGAGGGGCTGTGGTGGGATCCCAGGCACCCAGGAGGGGCTGTGGTGGGATCCAATGCACTCAGGAGGGGCTGTGGTGGGATCCAGTGCAGCCAGGAGGGGCTGTGGTGGGATCCCATGTATCCAGGAGGGGCTGTGGTGGGATCCAATGCACCCAGGAGGGGCTGTGGTGGGATCCAGTGCACCCAGGAGGGGCTGTGGTGGGATCCAATGCACTCAGGAGGGGCTGTGGTGGGATCCCATGTACCCAGGAGGGGCTGTGGTGGGATCCAATGCACCCAGGAGGGGCTGTGGTGGGATCCAATGCACTCAGGAGGGGCTGTGGTGGGATCCCATGTACCCAGGAGGGGCTGTGGTGGGATCCAATGCACCCAGGAGGGGCTGTGGTGGGATCCAGTGCAGCCAGGAGGGGCTGTGGTGGGATCCAATGCAGCCTGGCCCAGGCTCCTGCTGTTTCTCCCACCACCCTGAGCACGGCCCTTTTCTGAGCAGAAAACAGAGAGCACACTGGAGCTGCCCTGGCTCTGCCTGTGCCAGGCTGTGCCTCCTGATGGGATGTGCAGGGAACAGGAGCAGAGACCTGGGGCATGCAGTGGCTGGAGGTACTGGGGGCTGCAGCTGCGCTCCATGGGCAGACCTTGGCCTCCTCTTCCTCCTTCTGCTTTGCTGCCCTCCAGGAAACCCTGCAGCATGTCCCAGCACACCATGCTGCCACCTCCTCTGGGCTGCAGAGAGGCTGGCAGGAGTGGAGGGAGCTCCAGGTGGGTTGGGATGAGCTCCCCCATTCCACTGCCCCAGTGCAGTGAGGGGCAGACCCAGGGGGCACCAGTGGCAGCTCACCGAGTCAAGGGACTCCTGGATGCTCCAGATGTTCTCTGCCACGTGCTCTGCCTTCAATTCTTGAGCTCCTTGTGGATCTCCTGGCACAGAGCCCTGACCTAGGAGAGGGGGATGGTGGGGTGAGCCCCAGGGTAGAGTGAGCCCCAGGGCAGGGTCCCTGGGGCCCGAGTCCTTTGCCCCCACCACGGTCTGCACAGAGCCAGGGGCAGTGCAGGGCCCAGCCAGGCTGGCACAGGGCACTGCAGGCAGGGCTTGGCCTTCAGCACATCCTCAGCAGCCAAAAGGGGCAGCAACTCCCCAAAAGCATGAGGGATGCAGACCCCAAAGGAGGGGGTGGCTCAAGGGGAGCACCCAGAGGGGCTGGGAAGAGCTTCTGCCTCGGTGATGTCTCTTCCACTGGCTTCCACTTCCCTCCTTATCTTCTCCATGTCTGATGGGCTGGGAACCAGAGGGGCCTCTCACAATTCCCTGCAGTGGTTCCCTGCTCTCCTGGGCAGGCAGATCCCACAGGCCCAGGTGTCCAACCATCCACCGGGGAGGTGGTGACAGGAGACAGAGCAAGATGGGCACAGCCAGCAGGCTCCTTCCTCGTCACTCTCCTCCTCATCCTGGAGCCTGCATGTCTCCCTGCCTACAGCTGCAGCCAAGCCCAGTGCTGGAGACAATTCACTGCAGCAGCAACTCTAAGGGAGAGCTATGGAGGTACCCTGACCACTGAAACAAAAGGTGATCAAGGATAATGCAAACAAGTTTTAATGAGAATTTCAACCTTGGTGGCATCTAGTTCACTTCTGACCCTACCAACAGTAAAGCCACAGATTTGCTTTAACAATACACAGTGCTTTGGTAAACCCTGTATAGCCAACCACTGCAGCACTGGGGTTAAATCACCACGGAATTATTTCCAACACAACACAGAGTATGGGCCCAACAAAATGGGAACAAATGGCAAGCTGTCACTGTTGATGTGTGTGTTGTACAGGAACAACAGGGATTTATTTGGAAAGTAACACCAATGCTAATGCCCAAGACATTTGTCTTGGCACTGAATAAAATTTTGAAACACATCCTGCTGAAATGCTTGTAAGTGTACTTATATACATTGGGAAGGGTAAGAACTATTTGTGATTCCATAGAGACCACACCACTATAGAAATTAGCCATCACTCAAATATTTGGGTTTGTAGTTTTCTCCAAAATTAGAGGATGCAACTTCAACTATTCAGTTCTGTCACAACCCATGAATTGCTACAATCTGCCTACACATCCCAGCAAGATTTCCTGCTCACCCCCACTGGAATGAACCTTGCACTGGTGGAAAAATTACTGCAGCACAAAGAGCTGTGTTCACTGCTGGACGGTGTCTAAAGCAATGGACACAGCTCTAATCACTGTTCATCAAAATCAGAATAGAGATATCATGTGATGAGAAATGGAGAACATCACCAGTGGGATTGTGTTTGGGTGGTCACCCACTGCAACAGGAATTCCAGATCTAACATTGCATCCTGTTATAATTTTGCTGATTTCTGTCATTTTATGCTTAATCGTACTGCAGTGTTCTATATGCCGGAGTGTTTATATTAGCTAGACAGGTAGCACTGTCCCACAGATGTCCTTGCATACATAATATTGTTCCCTCACATTCAACAGTCTTAAAAATCACAGTATTTTGCTAACCTGGTCAAATATTTCTACCAATTTTTAAGCTGGACACAATAAATCCCTGTTTATAGGCACAGAGGCAAGAGGTGACCGCATAGCCACTCTGTGGAGCAAGACAAGTTGTTTTTAGTCACAGGGTGGATGCTGGTGGTGCCTTCCCCCAGCTCTTGAGCTGCACTATGATCTCAGAAATGCTTGTTAGGCCTTGGCCTTGAGAACAGCACCTGGGCTGAGCAACTCTCAATCTTATCAGAAACACTGTCTGCTGCCAGGAACTTGTGCTGTCTAACAAACTCCTGATTCTTAACAAACAGCCTTGGAAAACTATTTTTCTTGCCTCAATAACAACCCGAGCGGAACAACATTTTTGTTATTGAACTTTCAAAGAAAGCTGCTGACCTGAACTGTGGCCAGGATGGAAAGGAATTATGACCATTCCTTGAGGCTCAACTCTTTGCCTGTTGAGAAGATGCAAAGACATCTGATGTATTTCCAGGAGCTCGAGGGGAATTCTTCAAAGGTTCCTTGTACAGGCTCCTTCAGGTCTGTGTGTGAGTGGGAATGCACTGCAGCAAATACACTGTGGACACTGCTCTCCTAAACTCTTAAGTATTTTAGATTTTTAAGTAAATGCTATATGAAATTGTTAAATTGTTTAACTTCAGCATAAGCAATAACTTAACAGCTTATGCTGTTACGTGCTGTTAAACCTTTGGGCCTAAGCTGTTGGTCAAGTCTGGAGCTCAGTTTTGCAAGGGGGTCAACTCTGAACCTCGTGACTCATCTTGTGTTCCCTTTTTATCCTTGCCCTTTCCTACCCTTCCCCTTCCCCCCTTCCCCAGCCTCAATGTAGATAATTTTTGGATTGATTTTGGGTTTAGATTGATTGGTTTTAGATTTTAGTTTGCTTTTACCAGGTGGTAAGTAGTAGAGTGAACCTTGCCAACAACTTAGTGGAACTTTCACTTCTATACTAAACCAGCTTTTGCTGATACCTTTGGTGATTCTTTAAGCAACCGTAAAACATTCTCTCATGACAATGGCCCAGGGCACACAGGCACAACCCTCTGCTCAGTGGTGCTGTGATTCTATGGTTCCTACCCAAATACAGCCCAGCAAAAGCAAGCCTGAATGGGGCAACAACCCTGAGCCCCAACCTTGCTCCTGGCAGGTCTGACAAGCACTTTGGAAGGGAGAGAACAGCAGTACTGCTCCCACTTTTAACACTGGCTTCCAGCATGAAGAACATTGTGCAGCACTGGCTCAGAAGAAAGGGGGCACAGACATCTACAAGGACTCCACAGCTCCAGATGATCTGTTCAACACTTGCAGTACAGCATCATCCCCTCCAGGCCAAGGAGCCAGGCTGCAGTCACAGAGCACAGCTGAGTTTTGTTTGTGGTATTTTGAAAATGCAGGAAAATCCATCAACAGCTTTGATACCTCCTCCAGTTCTGCACATCCCTCATGGAATTTGGCGTGGAGGTTTAATTCATGCTGGATACTGAAGGTATCAAGAACTCCATGCCAAGGTCCACTTGTTTGCCTGGTATTCAAAGCTTGTCCTGCTCAGTCCCTGCTGGCCCCTTGGCACATTTTATATGTTGGAGTGGAATAGAAGGGTGTAGAATAAGGATAACCAAAACTAAACAACTAAACATTTCCTGTGCTGTTGAAGCAACTGCTTTCAGCAGCTTTTATTTGTTCCTCACATCAGCAGACTAGTGGTGTAGGTTTTTCTGGAGTGTGTTTATCTCATCAAGGGGAAAGATCAGTTTGGGAGTTTATCCTTTTATCATCCTGGAAACAAAGCCCTCCACATGCATCTTGTGCTGCTTCCTCAACTGTCCCCTCCACCCAAAACTTAGTATCACTCAAGAAAAGAGTGATCAGCCAGTCCTACTTCCCCATGGAAGAAGGCTGCAAGCTGCCAAGTGAGCCTTGTTACAGCAACAGCCCCACTGAACAGACACAGCAGCTCCTCAGAGGGCACAGGATTTATAGGAAGCACCAATGCTGAAAAATCTTACATTTTTTTATTGCAGGTTCAGTGTTAGTGTTTTGGAGAGCACAGCTGCATTAGAAGCAGATTGTTCCAACTTCCCTTCCCCACAAGACTCTGCCACAAACCCAGCCCCAGGCAACTCCAAAAATCACGCCTGGTTTTGCAGTGCAGACAAGTGTTCCAGAGAGGACCAAGACCCTCACGTGACTCGTCACTGAAGAGCAATAATGATCCAAAGCTCGCAAAATGAAAAGGCCAACACATTAACTAGCATTCCCTGCTCTGCTGGGACACACACGTGAGCCTGTTCCCAGCTCCCTGACCCAGGGATGGGAGCAGCCCTGCCAATGGGTTGCCCTAAGCTGTCCTTTCGCGATGTTCCGCTAACTTAGTTTTGATGAAAGTCCCTGCTCTGCTGTGCAGGAGAGGAGAGGCCACTGAGCTGGCACAGAGCTGCTGTTGGCTCAGCTCTGCCAGCAGCACAGCCTGAACATTCCCTTCCATGCTCTGGGGTGAGACACAGGCAGAAACAACCCCAAAGGCTGCTCTCGCTGCCCACACAGCAATGAGCAGTCCCTGTTCCCTTCTTACAAGCTGACAGCTACTTCTGTTTAGCTTTTCTTTCTGCCTCTACAGGGCAAGAGAAAACACACTAAAAAAAAAATCATTAAAGGAACTTAAAAATTCAACACCACCTCATTTCTCCATCTCTCTCAATTAAGGTGTAATTCCCCCCACTACCAGTGGCCCCTTCTATTGACTTGTAAAGTGCTGGTCAGGTTGATTTTTTTTTTCTATTAGATCTCACGGCTCAAGACCCTGAAAACCTCAACACTCCTACAAAAATAAACAGCTGTGTTATGCCTATGTTTTATGGTATTGCCTTTCCATGCAGATTTCCTTCTCTCGTGGAATCCAGGACAGGGGCAGGCTCAGGTCTAGTCATCGACAGTGATGTTGCGGAAGAGATAGGCCATGGACTCGCCGTTGTGGATCCGCCGGATGGCCTCCGAGAGGATCAAACTGATATCCACAGTCTTTATCTTGGGGCACTGCAGCTTCTGCACCTCGTGAGGAACAGTGTTGGTCACTACCACCTAGGGAGGGCCAGAAAGGAAAGGAAGTTGGGCTGCAGGAACGTTCACCCTCCCTGAGCAGCCACCCTGAGGGGTGTGTACTGCTGTTTCACAGTTCAGGGGGAGAAAACCTTGCATATTAGGAAAAAAGATTAAAACAAATGGTCTCCCCTCTGTGACAGTCTGTTGAGGGGACCAGCATAACCAGCACTCTTCAACAGGCTGATGGGTCCACTCAGATCACAGGATCTATTACTAAGGTTTGAAATCCTGCCCTCTTCAAGTACCAGCAGCCCCAGATCAGCTGGGGGAGAGGGGCTGCACACTGAGATGGCAGCCACACAGCTCCCAGCTGCAGGGAGGGAAGTGTCCAGGCAGGGATGACTAATATTTTTGTTAGGGAGAAAATACACAAGGGAAGCAGATCTGATCTGAGCAAGTATTAATCACACACACTTTTTTTTTGTGTGTGTTCCAGTGAAGAACCAGCTAACTGAAAGCGCCTGATTAAATGAGTGATTCCAGACATAAGCTACGTGCCTTGGGAAGGACATCAATTAGTGAGTTTTGGTGCCAGGACCCACTCTGCAGTCTGGAGAGCAGGCTCACCTCATCAATGGAGGATTCCTCTATGAGACGAGGGGCATCTGCTGACAGGAGCCCATGAGTAGCCATCACAAAAATCTTGTAGGCTCCACGCTCTTTCAGGATCTCTGCAGCAGCTACAAAGCTTTCCACATCATCGATGATGTCATCCTGAGCAGAAACAGAAACAACATCAAAACCAGAAGTTTACAGAGCCTGCAGGGCAGCAGTGGATCTGCAGGCTACTGCAGCTTTGGCCATGCACACAGATGAAAAATAGAATCCCTGCCTACTTCAGCTGCTGCTGAGGACAGCCACGTGCATGACTAATCTGTGAATGCTATTTCCCTGGTTTAATGACCCTTTTGCTAGTGTGGAGAACAAATGTTGTGTCTTGGAAACAAATCAGTCCCTGCACATGCACTCAGTTTATCATCAGCAAGGCGTATTTTTCCATGGGGCAGGAGCTGCATGTTGATTACTTACACTGCAGCATGGCATAGCAAGTAAGAGAGGCTTGGCAAGTTTTTGTTTGGGGTTTTTTAACACTTCAGGAGTTTTCTCTGTGTGCCCTGGATTTATTCATTACTTGCAGACATCTGACACTTAGAATCAAGGCAGCAAGGACATTTTAGGGCTTAAAGAGCTGACGTGCAAATGGTTTTCAAAAGAAAGTTGAAATAACAAAGCCACCAGCACTACCGGTGAAAAGAGTGTCTAAAAAACACATTCCCACTCCTACACCAGCCATCCCTCTGACCCTCAGGGATGGAACAGCTGAAGCAAAGATGCTTGAGGAAGCCACCCCCCACCTGCTCCCCTCACACTCATACCACAATGATGGCAATCCTTCCTCCAACGTCTCCAACCACAGTTATGGGCGGTTTCTCCTTGGCCATCATCACTAAAGAAGAAGGGAAAAAAAGAGTCCAGGTGACTCAGGCTTGAGTCAAACCCCAACAGTTCCACCAGACAAGAGGCTGAACCATTAAACATCTTACACTGATGCAGACACAGAGGTGCTTTACATGCTCCTGACACCCACCTAAGTGAGAAACTCTCATTTAACCATAATTTTTCTCCTCAAATGAACAGCACTGCTGCATAAAGAGGAAATTCTGTTTCTGTGGGGATTTTGTACTGACCTCAGAAACAGAAAGCAATTCCAACTCTCTAACAGACCCCTGTGCAAGGAGAGTTACAAAGCAGCACCTGGTTTATGGGCAATATCAGTGACCTCGCTGTGCTCCAGCACAGCACTTGAAAAAGGGTCCCTTCCATGAGTGGGAACAACAAATGGGCTTTTCCAAGCAGCACCTCTCAAAGGGCAGGTGCTTTACAAGGTGCAACTTTTTACCTCTTGGACTCAGTAAATCATCTGTAGGACCAGAGACTTGCAAAATGCAGCTCATTTGCTTTCTCACATCACCAAACACAGAGGGGTCTTTGAGAGGGTGTAAGAACCTTAATACCACCTGCTCAGGCAAAGAAAGCTTAAGGAAGCTTGCAGAAGAAAATTTGCTGATTATTTTTTAAGTGGATTAATGGAAAGAGTAGGACAAAATCCAGTTGAAACTCAGTTCAACCAGCTCAGTGCAACCAGCAATTGGATCAAAGCATACACTGACAAGCTGTGCTACCTGGCACACAGTGAAGAGATGGGAAATAAGGGAATACTGGGAAATAATACTGGGAAATAAGGTTCCATTCCCTCCTGACACTACTTTTGCACTGACAGGGATCATGCAAAACCACATCCTGCCAAAATTCCAGCAGCATCATGAAAATACCAGAGATCTGAACTGAGATGCACTGAGAGTGTCCAGACGTAACACAGCCTTCAGACTTACACCAAACAGCAACCAACCTCCAGTACAGGCCAGGGACTTGCTGTCCATCTGCCAAACCTCTCACTTGCCATGGGGTGCTGGTACAAAAACCTCCAGCATGGAAAGGACACTGTGCTGGGCAGACATGTGTCAGTAGGTGACAATCCGAGCTGATCTAACCACTGAAGCCAAGAGGCACCTCCAGCATTTTGTAACACTTACCTGGCCCACCTCCACACCCCTATTTTATACTCTCCACAATGAGTGCAAAGTGTCCTACCAAGGCACCTGGTGCCCCTCCTTTTGTAAGCTCAGGTCTTGCCAGGAATCTGGCCACAGAGGCTTCTCAAGTGCCTCAAGCAGTTCAGACACAGCAAGATTTTTCTCTTTTAGGATAATCCACTTCAATGTAATGCCTGAGCAGCAGGAGAACACAAGCCATTGCCCACCAAAAAGCCTGTCTAAATACTGATCTCTGCTCTCCTCACCAAAAATGTCTTACATCAAACTCCTCATCCTGCACAGCAGGATGATCCAGTAGTATTCCCACATCTCATCAGTGCCTGGGAATGCTTAGAGTGCAAGCACAGCTGGGTGAATGACTCACACTGAGGGATATGATGAAAGCAATTCTAAGCACCACAACTTCGAAGATTCTTGTGTAGAGCTGTTCTTCACATCCATGACCTACTCCATAGGCTGGTTTTCCATAAACCTATCAGAACTGTATAAAAGGTGTCCAGTAATTCTGTTTTGCCCAAAGTCCCATCACTCATTGCCAGGTCTTGCAGTTAAAGTCACAGCTACCTTGGACTGAAGAGTTAATCAATAGCTCTTCATGGCACAGCCTCCCTTGCATGGTTATTTCTCAGCTTCCTACCAAATGCAAAGTCACATCTAAATCCTGAAGGAAAAATATTCTTATGAGAAGGAAGATTATTTATAATAAATGAAGATTAAGCGCCAGCCAGAGATAAGCAGATCATAAATTTCAGTTACAGGCACTACTGACCTGCTCAGATTAGTTATGAGTTTACTATCTAGTCTGGACACTAATAGAGCTCCTGGTGGGAGCTGTGAAGTATCAAAAGGATTCCACCTGGCTGCCATCCCAGCCTCTGTGTGTATCCACTGATGAGTGCCATCTCTTTTTACAACAGCCAGGTCAGGGGAAACTTTTCTACACAAATGGTGAACAGGCCTGGGGAGCTGAAATTCAGCACTATTTTACTCACAGAGATATGGAGTTTCAGCAAATCAGTATCCTTCTACTCCATGAAGGAAGCAGACACATTCCTTGCTATGCTTAAAGGCTAACATGGCAACCAGCAACATTAGCAGTGCTTTGCATCTCTGTCTGTTTTTTAAAAGCTGTATTTCAATTTTGGTTTATTTTTAAAGAATGGTAGGCAACGTGTCGACCTACCCGGATCTTAAAGAGATGTTCTCCCTTTTCCTTGTTCAATATTCTCTGCAAAAAAAAGAAAAAAAAAATTGCAAGCCAAGGATCTACCCACAACCACATCAAATCTCAACTGCTCCAAGGTGATGAGAGTCTACACAAGGGTTAGTGCAGCCAGCTTCTTCTTCAAAATCTTTGAACATATCAAGATGTGCAAGTCAGAACTGCTACAAGGAGGTGCCTTGAAAAATGATTCAAATAATAAAAGAGTATTTTCCTCCCAGACACAAACCCTCTGTGTTTGTAGACAGAAGAGGGTAACAGAAATAAGCCATGGTGGTACTTTTGCACGGTGTAACCCCTTGGATCATGTACAAGTTTGGTTGAAAGAATTGCTGTCTTTCTGGAGAGTAAGAAAAGATGCTTGTGGTATCTGCAGCTTCTGAGAGGGAAAAATAAAAGAGAAAAACCTAGACCAACCACCATTTCTTTATAAAACAAGAATATCAAAGAACACTTTCATTCAGATGTGCATAATATACACCAAAGTACCACATGTTAAAGGCAGGATCACTGGCACTAAGAAAGAACATTCCCAGGTGTGTAAACATTTGCTTTAATTAAGTGCTCAAAAACAGGTTAAGAAATACTAAAATAAATTCTGTTTGGAGCTGACAGTGCAAATTAAAGTGACAATCACCAAGAAATATAATGCTGCGTTTACAACAGAGCCTGGGAGCAAAAGGTTGCTCAAGAATGAACTGTTTTGTGTAGAGATAACCTTGGAAGGACAGAAAACACCCCTGTGCCCAGCCTAAACACAGGCAAGATGGGGGTAGGGAAGTAGGAACAGACCCATGGTCACTCCAGTTTCTCCCCCAAACTCCCTTTGTGGCAGCTTGCTGGGCTCTGGGATTCAAGCAGACCATTAGGTCTCTGTATAAAGTACTGAATTCCAAAGGCACTGAAATGATTTAACAGCTGGTGCTCCACTCTTTTTCTCCAGGAAACAGGCAAAGAGTCCCCATGCATTTGTTAAGGCAGAGCCCTGAGCCAGCTGCAAGCTCTGAGACACAAAAGCACACAATCAAAGGGAATAACCTTGGAGTGACATCCTGTCTCCAAGGCTCTGGTTTCAGGGGCTGCAGTGCTGTGGGCTCTTGCTGCCCCTCTAGTGAAGCATTTTAAGTGCAATTAGAAGCACCTCTGGCATTTTTCTGTTGTGGCTCCCTATGAGTCAGAATATCACATCAGGCCACACTCAGAGGACAATAACTAAGCCATTCCACTGCCTAGCACTCATTAATTAGAGGCACATGATCCCTGCTAGAACAGAGGGAGAAGGTGCATGCCAGGACACAGGAGCCTGGCCAGTTCAGCAGGAAGCCCATGGAGAATGGCACAGAGCACAAGCCATGGCTGTGGGGCTCTGGGGCTGCTCCCCAACACAGGTTTCACCTCTCTCCTGCCTCTAACACAACTGTCTGGAGCTTCAGTTGCCAAGCCTGGGATGCTCCACACTGATCTGGTTGTAGCCTAGAGTGGGATGCTCCACAAGAAGTCTCAGCCACTCCCCAGGAACATCCCCAAGCTGCCAGGCCCAGGTTTGGTTGCTGAGCCAGGTGGACTCACAGACCACTTTTGTTTTGACAGGTGGAGGGTTTTTTGGTGTTAGGAATATCCAGTTCTGAGCAGCAGCACGTGTCTGACCTTTCACAAGCAACCACACAGCTGAACCCTGCTACACACTCTGCCCTCAGAGCTTTCACCAGCAAGAAGGGAGAGCTGAACGAGGGTTGGGAATTATGTGACATTTGAGGTGGGAAGATGTTTTTCAAATGACTGAATTGGACAAGAAATGAGGCACAGCAGAGAGGGTCAGCACAGACACTCACAGCACTGCCATCCCAGCTGCACTTTCACCTCTGGCTGGCAGAGACTGTGACACAACCAGAATGCACAGACTGCTTTTAGACAGGGATGAGCTCAGAATTCTGCACCTCCAGAACCCAGCTCACTCAAAATCGGGTATCTCTCAGGTTAGAAAACTGCAGAGAAAAGCAACTTCTACTGAGAGTTTTGGACAAGTCTGCCCCACAATCCACACCATGACAGAGAGCTGCCAAGCCACAGCTCAACTGTTTTACACTGTGCCTTAGGCATGCTGGGATGTAAGGTCATTGGTCAAGTGCTGAGTCTGTGAAGCAGGAGATAAAATAAGAAAGTGGTGATACACAGCAAATTAGTTTGTGTTTGGATAGCTGAGGACTGAAAACAATTTCCCATTGGATTCATAACTAAACTGGACAAGGGCACATTTCTGTATGAACAACCATTTACAGGGTTCTCCAGCAGCACAACCTTCCACAGCTGAGCTTCTTTGAAGTGACATGGCTGGAAATAAAACGACAATCACATCAATTCCTCTGTAGCAGACAAATGTCAGCTACTGATATTCTGGAGGATAGCATCCTCCAGAATAGGAGGGGAAGGAGAAAGTGAAGAATAACCATGCAAATTCCTGCTTTCTTGGACAGGCATGAAAAATATCCCCTTGTCAGAAGCAGAAAAATAAAGTCCCAAATCCCAGTTCCTTGCCAAACCCCACCTGACCCCAAGGCCCAAGAGGAGTTTCACCAGCAACAAAAGCACTGTTCACTGATTGTATTGCAGTGAGATACAACTGGGGTGACATAAAATGCCTGCATCTTACTTGCCTCCTCTCCACAAGCTGCCCACAAACTGGTTGGATGCTCTCCCTAAATTTCCAAAGATTAGATGATTATCAGTAGCCCAAACCACTGCTGGTGTTGCCACACACAGCAGCACACAGCCTTTCCCATGGGCACTTCTCAGCCACCTTCCTGCTCCCAATTCCTGTCCTGCCACCACCTGCCCAGAAAGCTAAAATCCTCCCAAAAGGGAGCTGGATTTTGACTGCACTGTTGTTATTTGACTGCTGCAGGAATACAAGCAATCCTGAGGATGGCATTTCCCAGAACACAAGTTCTGCTCCCAAATCAATGGCAAGAGCTCCAGAAGCAGGTCAACAATGCTCCTGGAGAACCTATTCACCCCAGCCACATAAACCTCAAAACCTTGTCAAAACACACATTGGAATATGATCATCTGGGAGCCAAGGTGAAGAAGATTTCCAGCAGTAACAACGGCTGCAGAGAAGGAAAGACAAAGACCAGCCCTCCCCTCCCCAGTGGAGCCAACAGCCTGTCTCAGTGGCTGTTATCTCATTACTTACACTTTTACATCTCCCTTGTTTCATCAGCTCAATGAATTCTATTGCTGAACACTGTACAAGCACCACCTTTATCAGAGGTTTGTCAGTCTAACACTACAGAGCAGGCACAGCCAAGGAGAAAATACTGATGCTCCGCATGGTCAGAAGGAGTTAAATAAAAACCTTCCCCTGTGACTTCTCCCACAACTCACTGATATCAACCTTTCTATGAAAAAAAATCCCCCTGGTCTAACTGCCTTTAGGTTGGTTACACCCACACAGATAAACCAACAGAAATTTCGCACCAAGCTTTTCTTTTTTTTCCCCCACAAAGGTGAGCAGAGAAGCTTGATCTTACATGGCAGCTCCAGGCCAGGATGCACAGTTGCATTTTTGAGCATGGGAGGGGAGTGACGCCCATCATCCATGTCCTGCTCCGTGCACTGAGCCTCCCCATGGATCACAGCCAGCCCCAGCCGCAGCCTCTCAGCATAAGACTGAGCCCTGCAAGACAAAAACAGCCTCTCAGCAAGCTGCTGGGCTGATGCAGCTTCACAGCCCACAACAGCAAGTCTCTCCCACACCAACAGCAAGCAAAGGCTGCACCTCTGTGGCTGTTTCTCGGCAAGAAACCTCACTGGATGGGACTCTTCATTCCTCATTAATATCCCAAAGCCCACTCTACCTCCTGGCTCCACCACAGGCTCTCCCATGTTCCTCCACATTGGAAATGCTTTCTGAGATGGTCAGGCACTGCTGAAACTCCAGCAGCAAGTCTGACGCCAGGTGAACCATTTCAGTGAGACTGCCAGAGTTGATGCCCATAGGGGTGAGAATACCAAGTTCAGCTGTCTATCTGCACCACATCCATCCCATTTCCAGCCACACAAGAACTGTGACCAGACTGTCAATCCATCTGCCACCCTCCCATACTTTCCCTGGTAAACCTTCCACCAGCTCAGGTATTTTCCAAGTAACTTTTAACCAGCTAGCAAAGCATTCATTTACCTTTTGGCAGCACCAGGAGATTTGGCTACAATAACTGCGTTTCTGTAATCGGGAATCTGGATGCGATAAAAAGTTAATTGATTAAAAAAAGACCTTCTTGCTAGGGAATAACTGGTTTGATACATGGCTGAAAAATCGCACCCATCCTCCTCCCCAGCACCAAATTATCATTCTGTGACAAGAAACTAGAGAGGCAACTGCACTTGCCTCCAATTTGTGTATTCTGCAAAGGTGAGAATGTTCACTATGTTTAACCCTCCCCATATGGGGAAGCCTTGCTGTCACCATGTGGGAATAAATCATCATCTTTTGCACATGGAGAATAAAACCTCCGTGCCCTGCTCCCAGCCCTGCTGTGCTCAGCACTCCTACACTCAGCCCAAGACAAAATCTATCAATAATTCAGAGCAGACAGAAATCCAGCACAGCACAAAGGGAGAAGAGGAGCAGTTTAACAGGATTTCAGAGGTGATTAGAGGCAGAGGCACAAGTATCATCTCTCAAATGGCACTAACTCCACAGAGAGCAAGCTCCTCTCCTGCTTGTGCTGCAGTTCAGTTTCCATCCCATCAGAGAAGTGTAACATCTTTCCATGAAACATGCAATAGGTACCTTCTGAGAAAGAATTCATTAACAGAAGGCTTGACCTAGAGCGACACCACCACCTCTACTTAAGCAGAGGCCCAATCCCATGAAAATGAGTTCAGACAAGTTGATATACACAGAACTAGAGTAACCTCACTTCTTCCTGTATATACTGCAGCAAGAAAGGGGATGCTCTCAGGTTGTCTACTGGAAAGCTGAAGAAGCCTTGGATTTCCTTTTGATGAAGGTCCATAGTGATAATGTGTGTTAAACCTAAGGGGGAAAAAAAGACAACAATTTATTGAAAATATTCCCACACGGACTTCCTTCAACACCTCCATTTTCCAGACTGTTTTAGCTATTAGTCAGACTATTATGCCATGTCATAAAAGAATCATGAACAGATTAACACAGAAAGTTCCACAGACATAATGAGAAAAGGCATGTGATGCCACAGCACTGGGCTGACGCTGTATTTCACTGTAACATTTCTAGGCCACCTCCCCAGGTGCAAGTTACAAAGAAACACAAGAAAGCTGAAGAAAATTAATTCCCCCAAGGTGGCTCAAGACCTCAAGAACACATCCCCACATCAAACAGGAGAATGGAAGGACAGGTGACCTCTGGGATGCCCAGCAGCACCAAGCCTGCTGTGCTGCTGCTCCCTGGGACACTCACCTGCCTTGGCAAGCATTGAAGCCAGCAGTTTGCAGACTATGGAGCCCCTCTTCCTCATTTTGCTCTGTTTGCTGTAGGGGAAGTAGGGGATGACCCCAATGATGTTCCTGGCACAGGAAGTCTTCAGTGCATAGGCCATGATCAGCAGCTCCATGACAGCAGTATTCACATCTCTAGGAGATTTGAACACAATTCCAAATATTAGCAGGTGTTTTTCCAATGCAACTCCTTTCCCATTTACCCCTCACCAAAATTCCAAGGAAATAATGTTACATCTCAGATCTCAGGCTAATGTATGCCAGACCCAGATTGCAGCCACACAGCTCCTTCCACCACGCCACAACAAATTACAATCAACTCTTACACAGACAGGACATGACACCAGCACCCAAGAGCTGTGGACTGGAATTTGATTTTATGATCTAACATAAGGTGTATGATGATTTCCCTCCATAATCTGCCAAAAATGCTTTTTATAGAATTTACTTTGGAAAAAATGTCACTTGACGCAGCATAATTTGAAATAAAATAGTCCTTTAAAGAAGCAGCACACATGCAGCCAACATAACTTCATCCACACTGGATTTCTTAGGGTATTTTCCTCTTTAACAGTGTAAGGCAGGTTATTTTTCCTGCTTTAAGAACTACTGCAATACAAACAGCAGTACAAACTCCAGACATAGCACTTTGGTGGACATCAGCATCTCCACACTCTTTAGCTTATCTAGAGATGAAAGGAACAACAGCACAGGAAAGGCTAAAGGACTGTTTCTTGAAAGAAAAAACGACCAAACAAAAAAGTAACATAGGCCGAGGAATCATAGAATATGCTGAATTTGAAGGGCCCCATCAGGATCTGAAGTACAATTCCTAGTCCTGCACAGGACACCCCAACAATCCCACCCTGTCCCTGAGAGTGTTGCTCAAATGCTTCTTGAGCTCAGACAGGTTTGGTGCTGTGACCACTTCCCTGGGGAGATGCTCAACAGCTCTCTGGGTGAAAAAACCTTTTCCTGATATCAATCTAAACCTCCCCTGCCTCAGCTTCATGCTGTTTTCTTGAGTCCTGTCACTGGTCATGAGACTGAAATATCCCATTTACAGTTTGCTCCCCCACAATGACTGGAGTGGCCCGGTAGGAGTGTATTAATCTGCATTTTAAATCATTTTGGGATGGGGAAAAAAGCTAAGTTCCCTTTAGTTCCCCTTTATTTCTTAAGAGACGCTGTCTGCATCACCACAGACTGACTCAAGAACTTTTGGGAACTGAAGAGCACGTGCTTCAGATGGCAGGACAGACACTCCTGCAACACAGACCCCCTTGCCTGGGGGTTTCCAGCAGGCACAGCTCCCAGTGACACACCAGGTCCCCAGCCCAGTCAGGAGGGCACTGCTGGAGTGGCTCAGCTGTGCAGCCCACGGTGACAGGGCAGGGGCTGACTGGACCATCTTTCCACACAACAGCAGAGGAGCAAACAGAGCAGCCTAAAGCTCTGCAGAGCTTTCTGGACATTACCCAGACATTGCTCAGGCCCTGTTCTCCTCCTGAGACAGCCACTAGAGACAGCTTCTCCAAATGCCCAGAGACATGACCCATGACAAACCTCTGACCATTTCCATTTCCCCACTGCCCTCCCCTCCTTTGGAAATTAACCTCCACTTGTGCCTCTTCTTTTGTGAGGCTCCGGGTCTCTGTTGTCCCGCTGGCCCCGGCAGCCTGTGCACACAATGCCATTTACACACAAGAAAGCTTTGTTGGCTCTGGAGCACCCAGCCAAGAATTACATAAAACACAGCCCCCTGCCACACAGGACAACAAAGAACTGTTTCTTCCCTTTGGTGATTTAGCTGTGCCAGTGGGGCTGTGAGAGAAGAAAAAGATGCTACTATCAGTGTCATATAAAAACAAAGTGGTCAAACTGAAGTCTATTTAAAGTTCAACTGAGAAACTTAGTATTTTTCATCATTATTTTTTAACTTATTCTTTGAAAATACATACATATTCACATAGAAAGCAGGTAGAGAACAAGTCTGGGGCTTCAAAAGGCACCAGCAGTCTCGGTGCTGCTGCAGGACATCAGTAGCCACATGGATGGAGAAGTTATTCAAGGAGGGTACTTCTCCCAGTATTCAAGCAGGATCCCAAGCTGGCCTCTGCAGCTCCTGCAGCCCAGCAGGCACAGACACTAGGCAGAGGTGGATGTGTCTGTCCCTCCAGCAGGGCCCAGGGTGGGTGGGCTGAGATGGCTTCATGCTGAGCCACCACTGGTCTACTCTTCTGCAAGGGGCACTGACCCCAGCCAAGGGCACCAGCTGGGGAAAATGACATTGGTGGAGGAAGCTGAGCCCCAGCATCTCCAAAACAGGTACCCAAGAGAGCATCCCAGGCTCCTTGCTGCCCTCCCCATCTCCAGCCCTGAAGCCATGCTCAGCTAGTTACTGCTGAGAGGGCTGAGCCAAGACCTCACACAGGGGCTGGCAGCTCACTACCAGGACACTCAGAGACAGCTCAGCTATCCCCAACACCCTGCTTACCACACCAGAGCCTCCCTGGCTGCTCCTTATCTCTGCCTGGGCCACCCCTGGCCACCCTGCTCTGGAGGCTGAGCAGACAGTTTATGTGACACTCTCCATGGCCTTGGCACCAACCAGCACCAACACTCAGCACTAAAAGGCTCATTTTGCCTTTAGGGTATCACAAAATGACCAACTCCTTCATTTTTCTATTCCCTAAACATGAGCCATTTGATCTTCCCTCACACAAACGCCAGTCCACACACCAGTCTTGGATGGTAACTGTCCTTGTCACCTTTTTTTGGTTGTGCTACAGCTTTTATGACAGAGAGCCTGTATCAAATATTCAGGTCCTTCTGTGATCTCTGTGCATTTAAGATGCAGACTGTGAATTCACACTGTAGCATAACAAGGTTGTTTCCCTCTCTACTAACAAGTCCTCACATTTTCTTTTCAAACCACTTTGAGTGTAGAAGCCCTATTCTTAGATTATTCCACACAGTTGTTGTTTTGACTCTCCTGAAAAGCTCCCTGAAACCCACTGCAAAATTGAGATGTCCTTGAACCTGTTCTCTCTAGCACTGCAGCAAGGTACAGCTGCAGTTTAGGAATGAAAGATGACTTGGCTGCACAACACTGGCTCCTCACCTGGAGGGCCTTGAACATTCTGTCTATAAAAGATCCATTTCTTGGCCAAAATCACTGAATTCAGTTCATGGAAAAACAAGGGGATCAACAAGTTAAAACCAAAGGGGAGGTTTTCCCCTCCCAAAACTGTTCCTGTCCCTAAAGCTCTGAGTTAGCTCTCTGAACACTTGATCTGTTTCATGTTTACACAGCTCTCAGTTACAAGTTATTCCAGAGAACTCCTTCACAAGGGACAACAGAATGGCACCATTCACCCGAAACATAATCCTACAGCAGGGGATTTTCATCTTGCAGAGATTTAGTTGCTCCCTGAGGGAGGAAACACTTGGGGCATCTCTCTGGAGAGAGATGAGCCCTAGGAACATGTTTCTGCCTGCAAGAGGAATTCCAGAAGCGAGTAAGCTGGTCTAGTCGTCCTGCTGATTTCTTTGCAACAGGCCAAGCATTTCACAGAGGAAATGAACTTGAATTCTCAGTGGGCTCTCTTTCTTTGGCAAGCAAGGAAAAATCCCGTATCCAGGCAATTCTGCTCCCTGCTACTTTTGAGCTAAAATTGAGCTCTGCTAACTTATTACTTCTTGTGATCTCCAAAATCTGAGCAGAATTTGGTGACTTGGAAAAAGCTATCAGAGCAGGAATGTCCTTGGTTTGTTAATATCAATACCTCATCTCTGAAAACAGCACCTCCCCTACTCACAGCAGGTCAATTTGCAGTTAGTATTTATTTGTAGGCTCCCTTCCCATCGCCCCAGTGCTGTCCCATTGCTCTTCCTGAGCCAGCAGGCAGCAAGGTTCCTGGGATTACACATGGTTTTCTAGCCCCACCCTGCTTACTTGCAGCACTTCCTGTACTCCAAGCCTAGAATAGCCCAAAATAAAACCCAAAAAGCCCACCATCATCACAAACTGTAAAAGCACAGGAGGGAGGCTATAGGTTTCCACCTGAGGTCAGTTCCACACCACTACAGCAGAAGGGGAAGAGTAATCCAGCCTGCAATGAAAGCAGCAGCTGCTGTTTGATGGTGGCTCCGTTGCTTGGTGGTTGGGAAGCAGAGGAAATCACCCATCCTGGGATGGAAATGCCAGTCAGAAATCACCCAACAGCTGAGCCTGGAAGGCCACCAACACACAGAGCAGGGATGCTTCAGTGGAAAGCATCAGTCACTCCTGTTCCTGCCTCAAGTGATACATTCCAGCTATTTGATGGGAAGAATCTCAGTGCTGCAATCAATCCCCTGGGAATGTCAACAGCTTAGCACTATGTGAGGCCCTAATCTAAGTCAGAGCAATGACAACTCTGCAGGAGTTCCACTGGTTATTGTGCTGGTTTACAGTGAGCAAACCACTGAACCATCAGCTGATCCAGGTATTCAAAGCACATCCCAGGTGCAAAACTGAGCCACAAGTGCCTCACCTGGGGATTGTCTGTATGATGAAGATATCCTGTCCACGGACAGACTCTTTTATTTCAACTCTTGTTTCTGAAAAGGATGGAAAACAGAGTCAGTTTTGTTTCCAAACATCAGGTTGACAGTGACAACATGCCATGTTGTAGCAGCAACCTTGCCCCCTGGTCAGGGCAGGTGAGGACACGCTCCTCTGCCCTTTGTGCACACACATACACAGATGAGCCAAGTGGATTTTCCAAAGGCTGGACCTGAGTACAGCTGGCATAACATCAGTGAGTTAGCTGTATTTACAAAGCAAAAGCAGGCTGAATAGCTGTTTATTTTGTATAGAATTTATAATTTCAGAATTTAGAAATTAGAATTTTAAAATTTAGAAGACAATTTATCTAATTCTCAATGAGAAATCCTTTTCAAGCTTCCATGGAGTGCTGAGAGCTGTCAACAGCATATTCATTAGTAAGCAATTAACCACCCAAAGCAGAACAACCTTCAGTACTTCCAAGAAGGTAACTCAGCACTTTTTGCACTTTGCTCTTTCACCTTACCATGAGATCAGCTCCACACTGCCTGAAGAGCTCAAGGCAACACCAGCAGCACCAAGTTCAGAGCAAGAACCTCCCAGTCTCACTGTCAAGGTCAAGACACTCCAACACTGACACAGGCTGGAAGTCTGGGTCTCTGCTGAGCACCACTCCTGCAGTCCCTGACTCAAATGCAGAAGCTGAGCCTCGAGCAGCTCTGCAAAGCCCAAGCAATGGCTCCAGGTTTCCCAAGGTGCCCGCCTTAGCCATTCATTTCCCACACAGTCATGAGCTAGAGGGCAGGGGTACGGAAAAGGAGACACACAGCTCCTCAGCTATGGAATTCCATGTCCAATTGCCTTGCCCTGGCAGTAACCCTACAGGACTCTGCTGAGAGCAGACTTATTTGCTGTGCAGTAATGAAAAACTAATTCAGACCTCAGAGCAAGCAACCTGATTAAAACCAACCCCAAAGGGCAGCGAGCTCTCCCGGGCAGGAACACACCAGCCATCCCAACCATAACTCCAGCAGCTCTCCCACTGTGATGCCCATTCAGGCTGCAACAGCAGCAGCACTACCACAAATCCTCCACCCCTTCCTCTAGCCTGCAGCAGCTCTCTGGCTCTACTCTCTCTTGCAAACAAGGTATCAGAGGTGGTGAAACAGTAAATGACTCTTGGCCACAGAACTCTGCTGGCCAATACCCTCGTGTTTTAGCCCAGCATCTGAAAATGGACACTTGCAGAGTGTTAACCTCCTTAAAAACAAAAGCAACCTCCAAGAGGCATTTTCCCCAGCACAGCCATGAATTTGCAAAGCAAGGGCAGCTGTAAATTCTGTGTGGCAGGGAAGGGCTGAAAGAAAGGGACAATTTAAAAGCTCACAAGGCAGACACTGAAAAAGCAGGGCATTACTTTTAAATCTGGAGATGTTTTGCTCAGCATAGGAGCATAAATGATTTGGCAGCAGCTAAAACCTGAGGCAGGACTCTAGAGGAGAGTTTGCAGATGGGCAGACAAACAAGATAACCAGGGAAAACAAGAAACATGTTTAATTGCCTTGTCCAAGGTCAGACGTGGAGGTTTAGCAGTGCCAGGAGCAGCAGTAACATCACAGTTGAATCACTGCACTTCTTAGACAGGTTTGGCCAATGGAGTTACCCAGCATTTCTAACATTGCCTCAGAACAGTTGCAAATAGCAGAGATTTCTCTTACCTCCATTGGTTTCCTGGTACACCACAGATTTCCCCAGCTCAGCACCGAGACGCCTGGAAAGAAAAAAGGACATTAGAAATGGAGGCACCCAGCAGTTTGTGCTGCAAAACAGGACTGGACCACGTTACACACCACCAAAACACAGCACTGCCCAAGAGGGAGCCGAGTGAGCCAGCCAGGCTGCAGAACTACATCCTCCCCTTCTCTGGGGGTCTCCTTCCTTCTGAGGTCCCTGAGAGGGCCCTGGGACACACAGCTCTGCAGCAGGTCACTGCTGTACCCAAAGCTGTATGACTGACCACAGGCTGTGACTCCTGATGGCAAAGGACACCTTGCCAGCCTGTGCAATGCCCCTCGGGCAGGTCTGATGTGCAACCAGAGTTGAATGATTTACTCAGACTCAATTAATGGCACCTGAGTCACTTCTTTTGACTCCCACCTCTTTTGCTTTTTTTTTCTCCTTGAACTTTCCTTCTGAAATAACTCAAATGATTAATGAGATTTTAACTTCAATTTTTTTTTTATTTTTACAAATTACTCCTTCCTTTCCTCAAATATCAAATCTGCAACAAAGATTAGTCACCCTCCTCTTTTTAATTTCTTTCTTACAAAACAAAGACTCACTTTGAAGAGCATTTTAAAACGCTCCAAAATGCAGACTTTTCCCTCAGGTGACACTTCAGTACTTAACTGTACTGACAAGTAATCCATTAGTAAGTACTTAAAGGCTTTTGTGCTTTAACCCAGAGCCTCAGAGACCTTGCAGCAGTGGAGATGCTTCTTCGAGGTGAGATGGAGTGGGGCAATTCCCTCCTCTTCCAGGGATCTGCTCTGTGGCCATGGCCACACAATGAATTAGGGAAGTTTATGCCTGAAAAATACCTTTGTTCACCGTGCTGATTATGGCAGCAGTTTCCTGCCTGCACTTGTACAGTATTTACCTGGATATGTGCCAAAATTCTGCAGATCAGGACTAACTCTAAATAGAAGAGTCCATATCTTCTGCTGGTTTGTTTTTTTTTCCTGGTCTACAGCCTTCAGCAGTCAGTCTCACTCCATCTCCTTACCCACTAACTCGGCCTTGCTCTTCAATTGTCACAAAGATCTGTGCTATCAGAAGTGAAAGAGCAACACAGCCTGACCCTGGCATGCTTCTGTGCCATCAGCGACTGCTGGGCTCAGCTGTGAGCCAAAGCTGGAGGTCCCAGCTAGAAGCTGGCCTGGAGAGTGTGCCTGGGACAGCTGAGATAACAAACACTCGGATGCCATGGGATATGTTTGCTTAGCTGGCTCCAAAACACGTCTCTGGCACGCACACCCTCCCCACTGAGTGTCTGGCAGCACGTTTTGCAATGGCTGGGCTGGTGACTGAACTGCCACCTCGAGAGCTGGACGTGCCAGACTGTCAGCAGCCCTGCTCAGTACCAACTGCAGCATCCCCCTGCAGCCCAGGCCAGGCAAGTCTCACAATCTCTGACTGGGCTCCTCTCAGCTCAGCTGGGTTAAAACTTGCAGCTGCAATGCAAAGGCATCCTCAGCACCTTCAGTACCTTCAAAATGAGCTGGCAGCTGGTCAAGTATAAGCAAGCCTGGGCACCTCAGGGATAGATTGACACAGAGGTGAGCTCTGCAGGTGGGATCCTGCTGTCCTGATGAGGATGGTCTGGCATTTGCAACCACCAAGCTTAGTCCTAATCACTGCTAAGGCATCCAAGTCCAAACAAGCTCAGAAACATACACACACACACACCCCCACCCCAGAGCAGTGTGTGGTGGGAAATGTTTAATGACTCACACTTGTTCCTCCACAACTGCAAGTCTTGCAAGCTTCCCTTGGAGGCACGTGTGCTCTGACTTCACAGCACAATCCTACCTCAGTACTGGAGAAAAGAAATCCGTTGGAGAGACTGTGCAAGTGCTCTTAGTCAGCCCTGAATCTCATGGCAGGAAGGAAAGCTTCAAAACCAGTCCAGCCAGACTCATCTCAGCAAAACATCCCTTGGAAGGTGGCACTTCCAGTGCTAAGTGGTGGCAAACAAAACCATACTTGTGTTGCTCAAGGGAAAATGTTCTCACATTGTACTAGGGGAGGTTTAGATTGGATATTAGGAAACACTGCCCTGAAAGGGTTGTCAAGCCTTGGAACACACTGCCCAGGGAAGTGGTGGAGTCACTGTCCTTGGAGGGATTTAAAAGGCATGTAGATATGACACTTGGGGACATGGTTTAGCGGTGGCTTTGGCAGAGCTGGGTTAACAGCTATGCTTGGTCTTAAAGGTCTTTTCCAACTTGATGATTCCATAATGTAGCCAGCAGAAACCAGAGCCCAGTGCTCTCCTACTCACCAAAGAACAGCAATGCAGTTTGTGTGCTGCTGAAACAAAAAATCAGAAGTGCAAATTTGCTCCCATGGCAAGAGGGAGACCAAAACAGCTTGGCTTGGGGCATTAAAACAATTCAGTTGTCAAACCTGGGTGCAGAGAACAGAAGACACAAGACAGATGCCAGCTTAGAGGAACGAGCAGCTCTAGTCAGACAATAAATCCCAGCTCTGCTCCTGCTGTTGACTGCAAGTAAACAAGAGCAGTGGATATGAGATAAAACTGCCCATGAAAGTCCCAGATCAGCCCTGCCTGCAGCACTCCAGAGGAGCCACAGGCATCACAGGATCCAGAGGCAGCTCCCCCAGAGCAGCTGAGGTATGTGCATCCCAGGGGCACACCTTGCACCAAATCCCTTCCTTGAGGCTTCAGTTAGACAAGGTATCAGTCAGGGAAGGAGTCTGATAAACCCCGACTGAGTCAAGAACAATAAAGAGGGGACTGTTGGTGCAACTCCTGCTGTGAAGCACCAAATTCCAGAGGACTTTTATCAAAAGGGATATTTGCATGGAAGTCAAGGGCAGGGCACAACCTTATCAACCACACAGCCTGGCAGCAGCCAGAGTTCAAAGATAAATTTCCCCTTCCTATTACCTCTCCCTTGTTTTCTCTTCCATCCCAAATCTTTTCTCTCAAAATCCTCTCCATCCTGTCTCAATTGGTTGTTGCTTTAGAGGATAGGGGAATTGAATTGACAGCAAGAACTGTTTTCGTCCAGCTCCAGAACCAGCAGCATAATCACATGAACCTGGGCTACCACAGTTACTGATCACTCATCTGCAGACCTGCCCTAGGACAGAGAAGGTGCCACTGCAGGTAACCCAGACCACACACCCAGCAGAGATAAAGCTGCTTCTGGAAAAAATAACATTTTAAGTCCTGCAGATAAATCACATCTCCAAGCAAAATAAGCTGCTGTTCTCACACTAGCTCCATCACTAAACCAACTCCTCTGGGGCATGACAGCATCTAAGAGAAAAAAGAAAAAACCTCTTTATGGCTTTAAAAATCCTACTCAGAGCAATTGGCCAGTAAAAATTCCTATTGATCTGGAATCTCTGTAAACACTGCCCAGGAAGGATGATCTAACTTTCCGCAGTCTCAAAACATGCCAAGAGGATGTTAAGCTGCGAATACAAAAGTGTTTATAAAACTTGTCTCAAACTCACATCTAAATGCAAACAGCTCAGGAGTCACCTATAGTTTAATGAGGAAGTGACACACTGCAGCATTTTAGGAAACATTGTATCAGACTGTACTTTAAAATGCTCCACTGAAGACTGTCAAAAACCACTGAACCGGGCTCTTGAGACAAAGGGCAGCCAAAGAGACTCCGTGTTCAGCTGAATCAAATTTCCAGGGGCAGATGTACTCACAGTATTTTGTGCCATCAGAGCCTGTTTCAGTGCACTGAGAAGTGCCCTCAGCAAGGCTGTGTTTCCTTCTCCCCCTCTGTGACCAGAATCCAAGACATTTGTCAGGTTATCTCTGTAGAGAGCTTCCGGCCAGCTCACAGCACAAACATTCAATTTGAAGAGAAATCTGCACACAAAGCTCTTAATTATGATATTTCATTTTGGCAACATCCTCTTCATTATAAACACTTTCCCTGGTCTCAGCTCTGCAAACTCGCAACTCTTCCCCCATCTACAGACTCCAGGAACTGGTGCAGACTCAGAAGGAGCTGGAGCAGAGGACAGAGGGTCTGTGCTGTGCCTGACTGTGGCCAAATCAAGCCACAGCCTGACTCTGAATTGCTTTTCAAACTTTAGCAAATCTTTAAATAAAGATCAGTCATGGTCCAACCAGCACAATGGCAGCTCTGCTGTGCACTTCCTAATCCCCCAGTATAAGAACAGCCAGGAAAGGAAAGGGAACGGCAGCTTCCTGGATACAATCTGTTTAGATATCCTTAAAACTATCTGAGCTCTCCTTTGCCTCTCTCCATCCACCCAGCATGACTGGATATTTGAAGAAAAGTCCCTACTGTTCATTTGCCACTAGAATCACTTGTTCCAGCCACGCCAAAGCCATGCAGCCCAACTACCGGCAAACACCAGGCAGACCTTCCTCTACTGCTACCAGCAGTGAAGGAACTCCTGGTGAAGGAACTTCCTCTAAAGCTGTGCTGGCCAGCACAGAAAGCTCCACACGAGCCCAGCCTGCTCATCCACATTCTGCGCTCCACCTAAACTGCACAGAGATGCTCTGACTCCTCTCTGCCACCCTCTCATGTGCTGGCAAGATGACCTAAAGAATATATTTCCAGAAATCCTCCTTCAGCTGAGGGAGGCTGCTGCAAGTCCTCTGAATGTACTGTCTCCCCCAAAGCAGGGCTCACCTCCCACCCAGTCACAGAAAACACCACCCTGGGTTTAGTGCTGTGACCCAGCTCCCTGCAGCCAGAGGTCAAAACACAAATCCACGTTTTCCTAATTCCTGTTGTTTAGGCTCATGGCAATACTTCAGCTTCAGATCACCAGCATTTTCCATGCTGCAAACTGAGTGAATCTCTGGAATACTCACATCCACAGTTGGCAGTGAGACAGTATCACATCCCACATCACAGAGCTGCAGGAGCACTGGGGAGGCATCAGCAAGATTCAATCACCACCCCCCTCCTAGCCAAACACATAAGCAGTGAGTAGAATCTAATATTTGTACCTGCTGAGCCAAGCACTGCAGTCAGAGGGAGATCTAAATGCATCTGTTGGATTAAAGATCAAAAAGACTTCCTAAATCTCCCTCTCCCCAGCAGCACACAGGCCCAGTAGGGACCAGAATTAGGACCCATTAGGTCACAGAAATTATGTTTCTCCCCTGAAAATGCAGTTTGTAATCAGGTCCCAAGTCTCCTAATTACAGCAAGAGTTATCTTTCCATCATGGAAAGAATTTAAAATAAAATAATCATTCCTCTCAACTTATAAGAGAAAAGTAAATATATGGGTTTATTTATGTTTCAGTGGTGCTGAGTCTAAGGAACATCTTCATTATTTCAATTTTCACATGGTCCTCATAATCCAGCACCATCTCCTCTCCCTGGCAGTCACTACCACCAACTAAAGCTCTGAAAACCTAAAGTGAAAGTAAGACTAACCATTAATCATTGTCCCAAAACTAGAGAATGCTCAAGGGGAATGATGAAGATCAGAACTGTGCCAGAACATGATGCTGAGAGTCTGAAACGAAAGTAGCTCAGGAAGTTTTGCAATAAACAAAGCGAGGAGATAAATCAGGTGTCTGGAAATTGGTCAGTGTCACACTGCTCCTCTCCAGGCTTGAGATTTTAAGAAGGGTAAGTCAGAACCACTTAAGTAGAGATCTTAAGCTCACACCTACAGGTAAAGAACAGAGCCCAGATGGACAGGTGTCTCAAGGGGCCCTCCTAATATTGCGTGTTGTTTTAAAGTTCTTTTAGTACTTTTACTCAAGGTGATAAAAAAACTTTAAAAAGAACGCACAATATTAGAGGACAGACTCACCCTTGCAAGATTGCTCCAACTCTATTTAAAGGTGCAACTGACCTTCCCAGCAAAGAACAGGCTGAGATGTGAGACAGGGGGAAAGGCAGCAGCCACGCATCTTTTGCAACCTGAAAGAACAAGGGATGTGTTACAGATCAGTTGAAACAGCCCTTGAGCTCCCAAGGGAAGGCAGTGCAAAACCACTGCACTAGATGCTGAAAATATCTTTAATTTTGGGAGACTTTTTACTGTGGGCAAATCTGGACTGCGAACAGTTCCAGATTTTGCACCCACAACAAAGATAAATGTCCTTAAGCCTCAGTTAAGCGGCAGCTGTGTGTCACAGGGCTGTGCTCGTGCCACCACCAGAGCATCCAACATCCCACTGATGGCAGAGCCAAGGGAAAAACCCCACATTGCTCCTATCAGAAATTTACTTGGTGAGAGATCAAGGAGGGAGCGGGGAGGTCATTCCGGATCCAGATCCTGCTTCTTTCCCCCCCAGAACATCCCTGGGATAACGTCAGCACATCATCCCAGCCAGCACTGTGGCCTGGGGAAGCCTCTCCACATCTCTTCTCATTTCATCTTTAGAAAGAAGGGAGTTATTTTTAAGACAGAGAGCAAAGAAGAAGGATTGCCTGTTTGCTCCTCCAGTCCTGAGAACTAGGAGCTCATCCCCAGGGGAATTCTGTTGTGCTATGCTGATGCAACAGAACAAGCCCTCTTAAACTCTGTCCCATCTGCTGCAGCAAAACTTACTCTTATAGAGAGACACATTAATTTCAGAGTTCAGTGAAAGAACTGACCAAAGATAGCAAGAATACATGAGCCAAAAGAAAAAAAAAAAAACAGCTTTCCACTCCCCAACACAAGGATTTTCCTCTTAGCCCCTCACTTAAAGAAGTTCATCACTATTATCTGACACACCTCCCAGCCAAACAGCCAAGTCAGCTCCGTGGAGATAATCTGTGCTGAGGATTGAACACTGTTTATTAAGTGAGCAGGACGAACAGCAAAGTGTTTTTGTAGTTTAAGGTGGCAGCACACCTGTATTTAAGTCCTACTTCCAATTTAAGCACGCCCTTGGAGATGGGAATGGGACAGCAGATGCCTAGAAAGGATAATTGGGATGCTGTAACCTGCAGCAGGGAAATAAGCACCGAGACCCCTCAATTTTGGGATCAGCTGCCTATGAACAGTAGCTAAGAAACAGCATAAAGAAAATCCAGATCCTGTTCTAAGTTGACAGCCCAATACACAGATGCCCTTCTCAGAACAGTCCCTTCAGCTGGGACTGCTCCAATTTGAACCAAACTCATTCAGCCCCAAAATTCAAGTGCTGGGGGAAACTCAGAGCTCTGCGCACCAGGAGCCCCACTTTGGAGGCAGCTGTGACACCCTTCACTCAGCAGGACCCAGCGCATCCGTCCCGGACGAGACAAGGTCAAACTCTGCCTAAACTGATGGGCTGAAGAAAATGGGGCAGACTTTTACCCCGAAGCAAACAGCACAGGCTGCCCAGCCCTCCCAAATCCACCCTGGTCAGGGCAAGGTGCTGTGCCGATGTGCACATGGACACTCCCCTTGCCCCAGGCACCGAAGCTGTTGGGAAAACAAGGGCAGGAGTCGGAGAAAGTTCTGAGCATCTCCCAAACCTGCTATAAACGCTTTTCTGAGGTTTCTCCAGCCAAGTTTCACCTCCTTCCTCCCCAAAAGTAACAGCTTTTGCTGCAGCCCAGCCTCTCCAGCAGTGCAATGGACGTCAAAGAAGGGAGAAAGCGGCGGGTCCATGTCCATCGCTGGGTCAGGCAGAGCTGGTGAAGATTCCCAGTGCAAAATCTCCACAAAGGTGTTCGCAGGAGACGCCTTGGGAAGGCGGGGGGATGCCAGAAGCTTCTCCAGCCGCCCGAGAGGGCTCCTGCCCGCGCAGGGGAGAGATGGGGGAGAAAGAAACTTGAAAGAGAAGGCAACTTACTCCGTGATCTTCTTCGCCAGCTCGGTGGAGGCTGCGGTGGAGTTGGCCGAGAAGACCCGGTAGCCACTTCTAGCCGCGTTCATCGCCAAAGAGTCATGCAACCCTCGGGGAGCTCGAAAGTGAGAAAAAACAGATTTATAAGGCAACAACAGCTTCCGTGGCATCCTTTTCTTTCCTCTCCGCCGCGATCACCGCCCCTTAAGGGGTGGGGAGGAGGAGGGGGAAGAGGAGGGTGGGGAGCCTTGCGCTACCTATGGACTTGCTGGTCCATTCCTGCGGCAAAGTATGAACGGGAGAGTGGAAATTATGATTATTAAAATAAAATGGAGCAGCGGCTGCCTTGGGGAGTAGACAGGCAGACAGGCAACGGGTAACCCAACCCCACGCCCACCCAGCGGCCCCTCATGCAACAGGGGAGGGATGACCCCAAAATGAGGGCGGGGAGCAAGGCGGAGAGGGCTGCCTTGGCTGGAGAAGGTGCGGGTAAGCTGAGGGAGGAAGGCTGGGGGGTTCTTTGTGATGCAGCAGGGCTGGACCGAGGTCTCCGTGGCGGGGTAGGAAGTCCCTGTGAAGGGGGAGGTCTTTTTGCGGGACGGTCCCGTCCCGCTCCCCTCACCCAGCCGAGCACGTTCCGCCACCCGGCCAGAGCGCCGCTCCCTCCGCCGCCATCTTCTCGGCGGGAAAAGCCCGCCCCCGCCGCCATCTTAGGTGAGGGCACCGCCGCCGCGCTCCCCGTCGCAGCGTCCCCTCACCGCCTGCCCGAACCGCGCCGGTACCTCGGGAGGACAGCGGCAGAAACGTCCCTGCTCGGGGGAGAAATACACTTCCCGCTGCCCGAGGGCGTCTCGCAGCGCGGCCGCCTCCCGCTTGTGCCCGGCGGTGAGAGGCACCGGGTGTAGGCGGTGGCTGAAGTGCCCGTGCCGAAGATGGCGGCGGGGGAAACGGAAGCGCGGCGGCGGCGGCGCCCTGGCCCGGCTCTGTGGCGGCGGCGGGACGATCCGCCCGGCCCGCGGCTCCCGCGCCTCTCGCACCTCTTTCCCGAGGGAACGCTCCGTGCTCGGCGCTCCGCTGTCCGCTCTGGAATCCTGACGGGTACAGGCACTCGATGGTTTAGTTAAACAGGAAAGGTCAGCTCCAGCCAATCTGGCAGAGCGCTGGGCTGACCTTTCCATGCACTAAGAGTATATAACATCTATATATAACAAATATAGCACCTATAAATTATAAATAATATACACTTTTATAGGTAAAATACGTAGCCTATATGAAATATTAAATATATTACATAATATATAGTGTGCATATCACATATAATATGCATACTATAGAATTATATATAAATATATATTATGTGCTATATAGGTTATATGCATGGAATATATGTATCTTGATATATATGAGGAGGTGAAACTTGGCTGAAAAAATATATACAGGTATTTACTTTTTTTTTCTTTTTTTGATATATATACAATTACATCTCAGCCTTGTTAGTTGGGAAAATGACAGGAGGTGACAACACTGTGAGGATCCATCCCCTGTGGTCAGGATGGATCAGAGCACC
This sequence comes from Motacilla alba alba, assembly GCF_015832195.1. Taxonomy (NCBI): domain Eukaryota; kingdom Metazoa; phylum Chordata; class Aves; order Passeriformes; family Motacillidae; genus Motacilla; species Motacilla alba. Next base: position 1,743,624 of record NC_052033.1, read on the forward strand.
CCACAGTGGAGCAGAAATGAGGGTATATGACAGAAATTATGTGTTGCAGGGAAGGCAACTGCATTAATTTAATCACCAGCATCACCCCACATCACTTGATTCACTCTGGAAGGTTTTTCCTGGCATTTCTCCAAGTTGCCTGTGTCCTCCCAGCTGGGAGTGAGGGAGAAGGAGGAGGAGGCCTGGTGGGCTTCATTAGGACATGGATGAGGTTCCCCTCCATGACCCAGTGGCTTTCCAGCTGCTCTGGTGTGTGACAGCCACAGTGCCTCCAGCAGCGAGTCTCTGTCACAGCCTCAGCTGGGGGCTGCAGCGCTGCCATCAGCCCCCTTACGCTGACACTTCATTAAAGGTTGTCTCTCTCAGACATGCTCAATGCAAATGAGACAGAATTGTCCATGTCCCCTCTGTACACCAGCACTGCCCAAGGACTCGGATGGAGAGTTTTGTCTCCTTCTGCCACACCTGGTGACACCTTACCTGTCCCTGCAGTTCCAGCCCCACATCTCCCTCCTGCTCTGCCTCCTAAATTCGTGCCTTGTCAGAGCAGGGGCTATTCCAGCTCGGCTGTAGAGGCTATTCCAGCTCGACTCCCACATTCCAGCTCATTCCCCCGAGGCGAGGCGAGAGCTGACAGCATCAGCTGCCCGAGTTCACTCTGAGGAGGCAGCACAGCCAGGCGTGGGATTCTGATCAGCCCTCCAGGCTGGCATCATCCTGGGATGAATCCACAACATCCATCAGCCAGAGACCCCAGACACCCCTCCTGGGACCCCAGCCCCAGGCTGAGAGCAGTCACAGCACCCACTGTACAGGCAGTCACTCCTCACAGGTTGCTGCCTTTGTCCTTCAAAAAATTTGATGGGAGCCAGGCTCTTTGTGATGTAGGAAGCTGGCTGCTTCCCGAGGTCCCTCCTGAACCCACCAGAGAAATGGCAGTTCCCAGAGGAGCCAGGGACATCTTGCTGTAGGGACACCCAAGCAGAGGGGCATGTCCAAAGAGTGGGGAGGGAATCTTGCCACTGCAGGAGCCTCTGCAGAGCACTCAGCCCTCCTCTATAAAGCCCTTCCCTGCCTGGAATCAGGCATGTGGAGAAGGAAGGACTGTTTATCCCCTTCCCAGCTGGCTCCTTGCTCAGCAGCCTCAGCACAGCAGCCCAGGGATGGTGCTGTGGCATCTGAGTGCCATCAGCCTCTGCTTTGCCCTCCGGGTCCCCCAGCACCCTCCTCCTGTCACCATTCCTGCTGTCCTGTGAGGAGCTCAGAGCCATCCCAGCCATAGGGAATGGATCTCATCAGCATTGTCACTTCCCTGCCCTTTTCCCACCTGCTGAGGCTGAGATGCAACAAGTTTGTAGGTTCTGCTACAGGGCAGCCCCCGGCACAGCAGACAAGGTGTGCACACCTTGGAGGGGCTGGGTGTCCCAAAACCCCCCATTCTGTGCTCCTGAGATTCCCCCTCAGTGAATCACGGGCTTCATCCCCGCGGGGAGAGCACAAAGCCTCGCGGGGGTGGCCCTGCGAGTCCCACCGGGATCGTTGTTGAAGCTGCAGGGTTGGGATCAGCCCTGGCAGGGGTGGCGGGCAGAGATCACGGCGTTATCACTGCCACAACCAGCCTTTCTCCTGGAAAGGGGAGCGACTCTGATTTCTCTGTGGGCTGAAGGTCACACTCGGTTTTACAGCCACGCAAAAGAGAAGAAAGGAGCAATTCTGTTTACTTAGGGAGTCATTAATATCCCGGCTGCTGGCATGTACCGCGGCAGCAGGAACCTCCCCCACAGAGCAGCAGAGAGCGAGGCTGTGCAGCCCTTTATTATTCCATTATCAGCCAGGCAGGATTAGGAGGGCGGGTCAGGGAACAGTGCCGGCTTTGAGCAGGTTTAGCTCCTTTCCAAAGGCTTATCCCGGCTCAGTCTCACTCTCTGGACTCGACTCACATTCTCTACGTGGAGGGGTTTGAGTAATGCTGGGGAGAGAGTGGGCACGGGGTCATGGAGCTTTAATAGCCCAGCAGGCAAAACCTGGGAGGTCCCTTTAGCAGGAACTCTTTTTATATGTTGAATTTCAGAGACCAGGGAGGGCAGTTTCTCAGCTCCACCAACTCCTGCATTGCTCCCCAGGGAAAACCAAGCCTTGGCGCTGCTTTGGAGCAGGTCTGTTCTCGGAACAACCCGGTGCTGGGGCGGGACAGCCATTCCAGGCGGCTTCCTGTAGAACTGGACGAGGTTTTGCTCTTTATTCTTACCCAAGTTTCTCCCTGGAGCCCGGGTGGGGTGGCTGGAGCGTACCGATCCCAGCCCGGCAAGGAAGGAGGAGCCGTGGGAACTGAGGCAGCAAATCCCTTTCTTCTTCCAGGCCAGAAATGGGGTCTGATGATGGGATGTTTTGTCCCCCGTAAGTAATTCTACTCTGGGAATGCTGCCCGCCGGCATCGAGCATCGCAGCAGGGATCACCCCTGGATCGGGATCGAGCGTCCCAGCCTAGCCCCAGCCAGGTGGTTTTCATTGCAGCCTCTGACTCACCTCCCAAAAATTCCAGCGCTCACATCATCGCAGGAAACCGCTACCGGGAAGTGGTAAAACCCCTGGACGGCTTGAAATTCAGCTTCCCCCAGCGAAGGGGGAGATCAAACAGCAGCCTTTGGCCTCAGTCCCTCTGACGCCAGGGCTTGTCATCGGGGGGACGTCTCGGCCAGCGAGTGGTGGGTGTGTGGTTCCTCCAGACTCAGCAGCTTTGGGAGTGTTTTCCCTGCGGAGGCCTGAGCTCAGAAATATTTTTAAGCAAATTATCAGCTGTGAGGAATGAGCTCAGCTCATCGGCATTGTTCAGGGCCTCCCGGTGAGCCCTGCAGTCCTGGGCTGTGCCGGCTGCTGCAGGGAGCTCAGTGGAGGGTTAGTGTAGGGGAGCAGCCCCCAACAAAGTTGCAGAACCTGGCTGTGATTTAGGACCTGCCACAAAAAAACTGAGCTCCTTGGAGGCTGAGAGAAGATGGATTTTGGGGAAAACCTGCCCCCCCTGGGTCATGGGGGCAGGTAGAAGGTGTAGCCACTTTCCTGAGTTCTGCAGCAAATCAGTGGCAGAGCCCAGACCTGTGTCCTAGCTCGGGTGGGATGTGATCGCAGTCACTTTCCTCCAGGAGATCTCTGTTAGCTCTGTCCCCTTCTGCGCTGTGCTGGACCCCGTGTCAGCCCCAGCCCCAGGGCTGAGCGGGGCTGATCCGCAGTCCCAGGGCTGGGTCTGCATGGAAATGGCTCCATCTCCTCCCCGGCCGCTCCCGCAGGAGCTGCCTGGAAAGTTCCCACTGCTGCAGTCGGTGCCTGTCCCCCTGCCAAGCCTGCAGCCCTGCCAGCCCCGATGCAGCGCCAGCCGCGCTATTTCTGGCTCCACCTTGAGACATGTACCTTCAGCAGTGGGAACGATGCTAAAAGAGATGGATTCGGGAGGAGTGCATCCCCCTCCCGTTCCCGTCCCCGGGTGGCTGCCGGCGGACGCGGCAGAGCGGGCAGAGATGTGGAGGAGCTCTGTGCCTCCAAGGGAACCGCTGCAGTTCATCTCGCAGCAGAGGCACATCCTTTGCACGCCTCCTCCGGGGCTGCGATGTGGCAGTGGGCATCGAAATCCGGGCCTGCCCTAGCACCGAGGGCCCCAGTTCTCTGCTGCAGCCCCCGGGGGCACGAAGGGTTATGGAAGGCGTGGGAAGCCCCCAGGCTCTATGCTTTTCTTCCCCCAGGGTAACTCCCAGTGCAGATCAACTCCTCCAGCAGCTGGGGGCAGGAGTAGGAGAAGCCTGAGGGATGTTGTTGGTGTATTTAACCCTTGGCTTCTTGCACAACTCAAGACAAACCTTGTCTGCTGTTTCTGCCTCGGTTTCCTCACACTCAGGGCACACATCATCTTGCTCAGTGGACCCAGGGCACGGTGTTTCAAATGTACAAACCTTCTCCACCAAATGATGTCTGTGGACTCTGCGATACCCCAGGGCTCCTCCCGGGACAGGAGCTGGAGCGATGTTCGCTCTTGAAGGGAGACCTGTGGTCATGGCTGGACTGGACACTCTGCTCCATGGGCGAGTCCCCATTGCAGTGAGGAAGGAAGTGGGGGGATTCTCCACGGACTGTCCCCTATCACGCCAGCTCCGTGCCACATCCCCATGTCACATCCTGGCACTTCCCTCCCACACGCACGGCCCGAGCAGCGCCACGCGGGCGGGAATGGAGCCGATCAGGACAAACCCGACCGGCAGTCGCCTGCCCCCACAGCCTGGGAGCTGCTGAGCACCCTTCGGGCTGCCCTTGGGGTCGAGGGGCCTCAGTAAGGCTCTCATAATTAAGATAGCCCCAATCGACTGGATATCAGCACAAGGAAGGAAGTGATCCCACTTCCGCCTTAGACATCACATCTGGAGGCAGACAAGCGGTGTCTGTGTGGGACCGGGTTGAATCAGCCTGTGGCTGTGGAGAGCAAAGGGACCTGCCTGGGGCTGGTGGTGGCCACAGCGCTGGTCACGGCATGAAGTGGGCATCCAGGGGTGGTACAGCACCAGGCCATTCTTCTGGGAAGTCCCCACAGACCAGAACTGAGATGGAAAAGCCGTGTCTGTGTCCACCTGCCATCACAGAGGCTGAGCCTGTGCCAGTCCCATTCCCCATCTGAGACAAACCTGGCTGCAGCCCCCAGCCCTTGGCATCCCCACCGTGCACAGCCCTTCCCCAGCCCTTCCTGCACTCATCTCCAGCCCTGACACCTCTCGATGAAGCCATTCTCAGCCCCTTCCTCCACAGCATGAGCATGGCCAGCGGAGCCTGGACGGGCATTCCACTCCTATTTAAAGCACAGGCTGGCAGGACGAAGGGGGATCCCTGTAGCCCCAGGGCACAGGGCCTTGGACGGATGTAGCATGGTGAGGACAGAGCCCAAAGCAGCCTCATCGTCCCATGGCACCTGCCAGGAGCAATGGGACAGCTGCTCTCACATCCTCCCAACACGACTCATGCCTTCCTGAACGGAAATTGGGAGCGGGTTAGTCACCGAGAAGGGTGAGGGGCAGGTCAGGACGCTGCACTCCCCGGCATCCAGCCATTTCCTCCCATGACACCTTGCTGAGGAACCTTGGAGCTGTTTACAAACGCTGGACTGTGTCATGGCAGCGGACGGGGAAGCGGCTGAGCCTGAATCTCACCCAGAATCAGCTGCGAGTGCTGCAGTTCCCAAGCCAAAAGCATCAGGGCTGGGAGCAGGTTTTGCCCCTCTGAACATCCCTTTGTGCCCACAGTTCCCAGCAAAGTCTTTGTGGAAAGTGCAATGCTCCAAATGACAGCATCTCAGCTTTCCTCATAGGTCTGCTCTGAGAAAACAATACTCAACCATGTTATCTGCCCAGCTGGTCATCCCGTGCCCTCCCTGCAATTTCTTGGCCAGTTCCAGAAGGTTTCAGCAGGGACAGAGGGCTCGCTGCTAATTAAACTGCCCTAAGTGTGAGCAGTGGTGCCTCCCTGAGGTGCAAGCTCAAGGTTAGGACAGAGTTACATCCATGGGGAATTGGTTGGCAAAAAAAAAAAAAATCCTTGTTGGGCTGGGCCAGACCCCTTGGAGCCCAGCAGTCCCTTGGGACGGTGAGGTCAGTCCTGTTGCCAGCCACAACTGCTGTCAATGATTTTTGCCAGCTGCCGTGAACACAAAGCAACTCCCAGCCTTGCTGGCACCCTCCAGACAGGTCCCCTGGGCTCTGTCCCCAGAGCTCTGTGCCCCAAGGTGGGGTTCACAGCACAGCCCACCTCCACGGGCTTCATGCCCATGGCAGGCTCGAACCCCCACGGATACCTGATGGCAAGCCACCAGTACTGGGTAGGACATCATCCCTCTCCGTCCTCCTCCCCACTGTCTGCCCACCGTCCTCACCCCTCACCTTGCCTCGATTTCTCCAGGCCTCTGCCTCGCTCCTGTCGTGCTTGGAGAGATGCAGAAATGGTATTAAAATTCTGTTCAGTCCAAGGTGGGGGCTCTGGGGACACCTGCCAGCGCCCATGCGTGCCTTGCTGGGAATGATGTGCGGGAACTGGGGCGGGGGTGGCTGCCGGGTGCTCTGCCTCCCCTCTGCCGGCAGGACCGTGGGTCTGTTCTTCGCATCCCCAGCACCGTGGGAGCACCCACGCCAGACACCCACCCCAGCAGCGCAGAACCACCCGCGGCAAACCCACGGCGTCCCTTTGCCCCCGCCCGTCTGCAGAGCCGGTTCCCCCGCGGAGCACTGCCCGGAGCGCGGGGCGGCGCTTGGGGAAACTGAGGCAGCTGGCGGGGGGGTGTGGGGGCTACCGGACCAGCCCCGGGACGGGCCCCCCTCGGCGGGGGAAGAGGTGGCTGGGGGGGTGGGTGGGTTAAATTTTTATGAATGGGGCCGCCCCGCCTGCCATCGCCGGGCGTCAGCAGCGAGCGGCGGCGGGCGGCGCTCCCCGGTGCCTCCCGCTCCGCTCCGCGCCCGCTCCGCCGATGGCCGCCGGCCGCCGCGCTCCCCCGGAGCCCGGCGGGGGCCCGGTGCTACTTCAAGGCATCTTCGGCGCGGGGCCGGCCCCCGGTGCCGCCGCCTGCTCGCTGTCCCTGACGGCCCGGGAGCTGCAGGTGCGCCGTGCCGGCGGCTGCTCGGGCGGCTCGGCCGGTCCCGACGCCGCGCTCCGCCTGGCCGACTGCGTGGGCTCGGCCGCTTTCCCCGCGGCCGCGGCCGCCGCCTGCTTCTCGCTGGTGTGTTACCCGCTGCGGGGGCCGCGCTGGGGGCCGCCCGCCCGCCAGCGCCTGGAGCGGACCTTCCGCGTCTCCCGGGGTCCCGACGCCGAGGGCAACCTGCGCATCGCCCAGGCCTGGAGCCGCCGCATCCGCGAGCTCGCCGTGCCCGCCGTGCCCGCTCAGGACGGTGAGTGCCGAGCCCCCCCGCGCCCGCCCGGCGCCGCTTCCCGCGGGGCTCGCTCGGCCGGGGCCCTGCGGGGGTCGGGGGCGGGGTCGCGGCCGGGGTCTCTCCGCCGCCGGGCCCTACGAGGGACGTCTGTGGCCGCGCCGCGGGCGCTGCGCGGTGTCGCGTTCCGGGGGCACCGGGGGGGACGCAGACCGGGGGTGACCCGCGCCACCGTGGGGTCACTCGGACACCCCCTCCCCCCACTTTCGCCGAGTCTGGGGGGACAGGGCCATCCCCGCTCGCAGCCCCAGGCAGGGGTTGGTTGTTTCTCTCCCCTTTCACCCTTAGGTTGAAGGGGCGGCAGGGACGTGGCTACACTATGGGGGCCCTTTGCACCCCCCATCCCCGTTGCTCCCGTTCGATAACTCCAAAGCTCCAAAGGGCAGCATGATCCAAGGAAAAAAAGTAATCGTTGCTGACGCAGGCAGGACGGGAGCCAGGCACTGTCCCCAGCAGGTCCCATCCATCACTTGGGATTTGGGGACAGGCAGATCCCCCCAGGACCCCCGCGGTCCAGCGGGATCTCAGGGCAGCCTGGCGGGTCTGCGTTTCTGATCCTGCTCCCCTCGGGAGCTGTCAGTGTCTGGAAGGGGAGGGTCCTGCTCGGGGGCCGCATCCCCCAGCTCCCGCAGGCAGGGCAGGGCGTGCTGGCAGATAGTTGAACATCTGAGCAGAGATTCAATTATATGCACTACTTCATTTATTTGGCTGTCCAGTCGCTCTGATCAGACTTGGAAATTAAGAGGCATGCGGTTAGAGGGATCCTGTCAAATCACATTGAGCCCAGCTCTTCCTTGCTTGGATTTTAAAATGCAGCTCTTTTTTTTACATGACCTGCAGCTACAAAACAACTTTCTGTCTCTCTTCCTAAAGAATTACAAAAAAACACAGTGGAATGGGGTGAGGGCAGAACCAGTTCCCCAGCTCTATTTCCAGCCTGAACTCTGCAGCTGGAAGTCTCCAAGCGCTTTCCAACCCTCGCCCTGTGAGCAGGCGGTGCGAGGGTGCTGGGGCAGGAGCAGCTCATTGCACGCAGGGCCCTCGGGGCAGCGGGGGGAATGAGGATGGGAGAAGGCAGTGCAGAATTTTGCAGTCACTTTCCTCGCTGAAAGCCATCAGGATTTGCAATCCTCCTTCCTCAGTTTGGGACAAAGCTAAAAATGCCCCTCGTCCACGCCCAGTGCTCGCACGTGCGGGCAGAGAGGCCTGTGCGGGACTGATAAGGCCGTGCTGGAAAGCTGCGGGTGAGTCCGTGCAGAGAGTCCTGTCACCCTGTCCCTATGGGGAGGGGACCTGGGGAGCCACCAGCGATCCCATCCCGGTGCTGTCGCAGCTCCAGCATCCTCTGGGATAAAAGCCCTGCGGAATGCTGCAGCAGGGATGGAGGGGATGATTCCCCCTCCTCATTTCACCCCAAGGGATAAACAGAAAGTTCCTCGGCAGCTGATAACCCCAAAGTTTGGGCTGCCTGCAGTGTGCCCCAAACTGCAGCTATCCAGGAGGGAACAAATTGCTCCCAGGCTTGTGTCCCAGCAGGGAAATCGAGCCCCAGGAAGCTCAGCCCCAGCCTTATTCCACCTGGCATGCTTGCTCCTTGTGCTGAGAGTTTCCAGAAGGATGCAGGGATGCAGTGGAGTGGCTTGGGCTGGACAGCAGAGCTGTGGCAGTGTGGTCCCGGCCTGAGCACAGCCAGGGCACATCACACGGGAGGATGTGGGCAGAGGGAGTGGAGCAGAGTTTGTGGCAGCAGCTGGAGCCCCTTCCTCCTGCTGACTCAGATTCTGTTCTACTCAGCATTTGAGGCTGAAAGCGACCACACTGTGCTGGGAAGTGGAATCTTGCTGGGATGCCAGGGACTGGCCGGCGTTGTGCAACAGGAAGGGTTGGATGGGTCAGGATGCTGCTGAAATCTGTCTCCCTGTGCATCACCGTTGCTGGGCTCCAGCTGTGATCCAGCACCCTCCAGTTCCACCACAGGGCTGAGCCGGGGGCTGCTGGTGTCACCAGTCCCACACTGGGATCACTCCTGTCACTACTCACAGCCTGGTACCAACAATCTGTCCCTCGCAGGGAGGGAGTTGTGGCATCCCTCTGTGCCCTGAGCAGGGTTTGTTTTCCCCCTCCAGCCAAGGAGCTGATCCTCGCACCCCAGCTTTTCCCTGCTGCCCAGAGGACGACACAGGGCACCACCCACAGGTCTGGGCAGGATTTTTAGGCAAGACTCAGCTGTAGCTCCGTGTTTGAGTGAGAAACTACGTATCTGGTTAACACTGCAGGGTTAAAAACTGCATTTAGGCTTTTGAAGTGTTTTGGCTTTTGCTTTTCAATATCCAGGGCTCGAGGGAGGAAAGAGAGAGAAAGCCCCCCAGAGAGAAAGCAGCTGGGCTTGGGTTCAAAGCCTGTGTGGGCTCTTGTCTGCATTTGCTTGCAGGGGATTCAGTGTCTGTGGGGACCAGGGAAGCTCCAAAGGGCTCAGAGTAGGGTCAGCCCAGCCCTGGGCTGCTTTTTGTTATCCCTGACCCAAACTGGAGTGGCCTCTGCTCTGGGTGCTTCACTGCTTTCCCCGAGGACAGCTGGTCCCTTTGTGTCTGGAATCCACTGATAAAGGGCTGGGGAGGGTGGTGGGGGGGAGCCACTGGCCCTGGGCAGCAGTGGGGAGAACCAGCTTGGAGCCGGTGCCTGGAGCCAGCACCCAGGGCCAGCTTGGAGCCAGCACCCAGGGCTGGCACCCGGAGCCAGCCTGGAGCCAATGCCCAGAGCCAGGCTCAGCCCTGGGGCTCTCACAGGCAGATCTTTGTTGGGGACTTGGTGGCAGGTCCCAAGCAGCTGGTGAGGGGACCAGGAAGTGTCCTGGATGGTGATAGCACCGCTGGGTGATCCATGGGGCCAGGAAATAATCCTGGTGGTGATAAAGTCAGCAGAGTGTGCTCCCAGGGCTGGGACAGGCATGGAGATGGGATGCTGCAGCCCTACCTCCCTCCGGGCAGCTTGTGGAGCTCATGGCCATGACCGGTGTGATGCTGGATGTCACCCAGGGCTGGTGACACTTGTGGTGTCCTCCATGGCCCCATGCTCGCCACTCCCCACCGCTGTCCCCACTGTGGGTGCTAGGAGGGTTTAGCTGTGAAACCCCAGCTCGTGTGTTCAAACAGCTCAAATCACTGCGTGTGTGCAGATGAGGTGGGGGCACCCCCAGTGCCACAGGGGCTGAGAGGGGATTCCCAGCCCAGGATGGTGCTGGGAAAGGCCCCTGCTGCCCTGACTCAGCAGCTCTTCCTGCTGAGTCAGCAGGGGCAGCCTCACACTGGGCCCATGTGCTGGGGTGGGCACCCACACCCCACCCCGGGCCCAGGTCACAGCTTGGGGCACAGAGCTGGTGGGGACATCCCTAACAATCCCAAAACTGGCTCCTCACTGCAGAGCCAGGGATCTCCAGAGGCACTGGGGGAGCCTGAGGCTGCTGCCCTTCCTCACTTCAGGGCTTGGGGTGCCCAGCAGCACCCGGGGTTCCTGCCCTCCTCCTTCTCCCCGTGCCCCCCTCACAGGGCAGCTCAGTGGCCTCCCCCCGTCCCCCTGCACAGGGACCACTGGGCTTGGGGAAGGAGAGACTGGAAGCAACTGAGGAGGCAGAAGGATGGGACCCCTGCCAGGCTTGTAATTACAGCCCGGCCGAGGCCTTCGCAGGCGAAACCTGAGCCCCGTGGGGAGCAGGGAGCGGGAGCGTCCGTCTGCCAGCACAACTGTCTGTCCTGGCCCCGCTCCATCTGGGTGGATACAGGCAACTGGGACCTGGAGTTCTCATCCCCCTACTCTGGTATGGCTGGAGTGCTGCAGGGCTCCATCCTGGGTGTGAACATCTCTGCTGATTGCAGGGGAGCTCAAATGAGTCCCTGCAGGCCCGTGTCCTGTCTCTGCCTCCTCCCCAGCATTCCCAGCAGGGACCCTGGATCCCTGCTCACCCCCGTTGCCTCTGGGTAGGGATGCAGCCCAGGGAGTTTGTGGGGATGGGGGAGGGCCAGTTCCCCTTCCCGTTTTGGTTTTGGCAAACGCTGCCCTGGCTGGCAAAGCCCTCCCAGGGCAGGGCCATGACCCAGCACCCTGAGCCCCCTGTCCCCCCCAGGTGACAGCTATGGGGTGCTGCCCCGGCCCTGCCACGCGCTGGTGCTGCTGAACCCACAGAGCGGCTCCGGCCGTGCCCTCGATGACTTCCAGGCAGTGGTGCAGCCCATGCTGGCTGAGGCTGACATTGCCACCACTGTCTTCGTCACCGGTGAGTCCATGAGCAGCTCCTCCTCCTCCTCTTCCTCCTCCTTCTGCCTTTCCTGGGATCCTACCTGGGCCCTGCCTCGTGGGGACAGGTTACTCCAAGGGCCTCTGACTCTGCATCAGCACTGCTCTGGGTCCTGCGGAGGAGTGGTGGCTGCCTTGCCTCCTGCATCCCTGGCTGGGGTCACCATCTGGGGCTGGGGTCACTGTCTGGAGGGTGGCAGCAGGTAGGGCAGAGGGATGGAGGGTGATGCTCCAAATCTCTCCCCTCTCCCCAACAGAAAGACCTCACCATGCGCATGAGAAGGTGCGAGATGAGGACCTGTCGCAGTGGGACACGTTGGTGGTCATGTCTGGGGACGGGCTGCTGTTCGAGGTGAGGGGCACCTCGGGGCTGGGCAGAGCTGGGGTGCCTGGGGCAGGAGCCAAGCCCTGAGTCACAAAGCCAGGCGGGGAATGGCAAAGGAGAGATGGCACCAAGCTTGGAGCAAAGCAGCCATCACCTCTGTCGTGCCCTGGGCAGGGGCACCGTGGGCTCTGCTGCCCCCAGGCTGGGCAGGGGCTGCTGGGTTCCTTGGGTACCACAGGCTCCTTCATCCCCACAGGTGGTGAACGGGCTGATGGAGCGTCCGGACTGGAAGGAGGCCATGAAGAAGCCACTGTGCATCCTGCCAGGAGGCTCTGGGAACGCCCTGGCTGCCTCTATCAACTACTATGCAGGGTGAGTCCCAGCCCCGCGGGGCAACCACTGACCCCTGCAGGCTGCACTGGAACCAGGCAGCGATGAGGGATGAGAAAGGCTGAGGGGCTGCAGCCCAGGGAAAGGTGCTGGGATGCCCAGGGATGCCTGGCAGGGTCTTCACTTCCCACAGGCTGGTGCAGCACCGCCCCAGCTGAGCAAGGGTTAATTCCTGTGTATCCTACTCCCCCCACTCCCTTTCTCTGGGCTCAGGGACTGGTAAAGCTTTAACCCAAAGGACCCACCCCAGGCACAGCTAATCCCAAGGTGTGGGGGACCAGGATTGCCCTGGCTCGGTTCCCTCTTTCAGGAACTGGTTTATCCCTCCCATCCCCAGCAAAACTACTCCCAGCAGCTGTTGCTGAGGGACACTGTCACCCAGCAGGGATGTGTTCCAGCCGTGACACAAGGGTGAGGTCTGCAGGTGGATGCTGGGGCAGCAGGAGAGTTCCTGAGCTCCAAACTCACTCTCTCCATCCTCACAGCTATGACCACGTTGCCAAGAAAAAGCTGCTGACGAACTGCACCTTCATCCTGTGCAAGGGGCTGCACACGCAGATGGACCTGGTGTCGCTGAGCACGGCCTCGGGCAAGCGCTTCTTCTCCTTCCTGGGCTTCGGCTGGGGCTTCATCTCGGACGTGGACATCGACAGCGAGAAGTACCGCTGGCTGGGCAGCGCCCGCTTCACCCTGGGCACGCTGCAGTGCCTGGCCAAGCTCAGGGTGTACCAGGGCCGCCTGTCCTACCTGCCCATCGCGGCCGAGCAGGGCAGCTCCCCGGCACCGCGGGACCCCCCCGCGCCCGTCACCAACGGGCACATCCCGCAGCCGGCGGGGACGGAAGCGCCCGGCTCGCTGCCCCCCGACTCGCTGCTGGTGCCGCTGGGCCAGCCCGTGCCCGCGCACTGGACCGTGGTCCCCGAGGAGGAGTTTGTCCTGGTCTACGCCATCTACCAGTCCCACCTGGGCACCAACCTGCTGATGGCACCGGCGGCCCGGCTGCACGACGGCTGCATCCACCTCTTCTACATGAAGGCCGGCATCAGCCGCGTGACGCTGCTGAAGCTCTTCCTGGCCATGTCCAGGGGGACCCACCTGGACTTGAACTGTCCCCACCTGTCCTACGTCCCCGTCCGGGCGTTCCGCCTGGAGCCGCGGGTGGCCGCGGGCGTCATGACAGTGGACGGGGAGGCGCTGGCCTGCGAGCCCGTGCAGGGCCAGGTCCATGCCCGCCTCTGCCGCGTCCTCACCGGCTCCTGAGCTCCCCGTTCACCCTCCCTGCAGCGCTGAGCTGCCGGCACGGCCCGGCGCGAGGGTGGCAGAGCCTTCCTCCCACTCAGGAACCCCCTCCTTCCGTAGCAATAGGTCTTGGGGGGCGTGGAGCTCATCCCCTCGCTTGCCCCCACGCTTAGCTTTACCCCTGGGGACAGCCACCAGTGCTGTTCCGAAAATGAGCCACAAGCCCCAGCAGGTACTCGGTGCCGGCGAGACGCCAGCGTGTTTTATCCCGGTACGAGGTCCCGGCCCCCAGGCGGCTGCGCCGGCACAGCCCCGTCCCCTCCCCGGCTCGGACGCACACGGTGGCATTGCTGCGTCCCCGCCCCGGAGCCAGTGCCACCCCCCAGGGAGGGTCAGGACCAATAGATCTAATACAATAAACCGACTTTTTAAAGAATGTTTCTACCCAAAGCTTCCTGTAGAAGCGGAGTTTATTCTTGTGAGAAATGCAAAATAAATATCTAGCGTTTGCAAAAAAAAAAAAAAAAAAAAAAAAAAAATTCCTTCCTGGGTTTTGAATCCGAGCTCACGGCTGCCCTCAGGGGTTGGGCTCACCCTCGGCACACGCTCCGCAGGACAGTTCAGCTCAGCGCCGCAGCCCTTCGCTCCCCGACAGCCTGACGGGAGCAGCGCGGAGCCAGGGCCCCGCGGTGCTCCCAGGGGAGGTGCTGGGGATGCGGGACACGGCATTGCTGCCACCACCCCCCCCCATTCTCGGGGTGCAGCGATGCCTCCCTGCTCCGCCTCTTGTTGGGGCGGATCGTATCCAAGGAGCTCAGCCCTGCGGTGACACCTGGGGACATCCTGAGGAAAGTTCGGTGCCTCTGAGGACTCATGGAAGAGGTTCAAGGAGCGGTCGTTTGGCTTTCTGCCTGCAGCAGGGGCCTTTTGGGGGACCCTCGCATCCCTTTTCTCGGGCTGCCCGGGCCAGCTGGAGCCCTGCTACAGGCCCCGGCCCTGGGGCTTGCCTGGGGGGGATTACTCAGCCTCTTTGATATAAAATTGCAGTAATTAAACCTCATTTTCAGCGCTCAAGTACAAAGCAGAAGAGTAAACAGTGGTGGCTGTTTGCATTTGTTCAACTGCAAACTATGCAATTAGGACGGCAGATCCGAGAAAGAAGAGCACGATTGTCCTCCCCCCACGGCCTCACTCGCTCATGGAGAGGAGTCCTGTTCCCGAGCCAGCAGGGCAGGCAGCAGCTGGGAACCACCTCCCAAAATAAAGTTATTTCCCCCGTGGCATCGGGCCAGGTGTAAAAACAGGCTGAGCAATAACTCTCCAACCCTGCTGAGCCGCTGGAGGGAGAGCCCGTGGCAGGGGATGCGCTCCGAGCTCTCGCTGTCTGTCACCGCACACGGGGCAGCAGAGCGGAGCCGTTCGGGCTCACGGCCCCTGAAAGGCTCCCCGCAGGCTCCTCCGGGGTCCTGTGCGGCTCCCAGCAGCAGGTTGGCCGGGATCTGCCCTCCCTTTCCCGGGTTTCGCTGCGCAGCTCTGCCATCACCCATCTGCTTCCAAAACCTGTTGGACGGGGAGCCCCCGGCCCTCCTCCCGCACAGCCCCTCGCTCCTCGGGCCGGGGGAGGGGGCAGAGGGTGCTGCGAACAACGCCAGCACACCCAGAGCCTGCCCGGGTCGGGCACCGGCACCTCGAGCTGTGTTATTGAGGGTTTTCTGGGCAGTCAGGACTTGGTGGAGCAAAGGAGAGATCTTGACTCCATTTCAGAAGGCTGGTTTATTATATGATGATATATATTACATTAAAAAAGACTACACTATAACTGTACTACAAGGAACAGAGAGAAAAGAATCATCAGAAGGCGAGACAGGAATAGAAAGGAATGAATAACAAAGTTCTGTGACTCCCAGAGAGTCCGAGAGCTGCTGCCTCCTCGATTGGCCACCAAGTAGAAACATCCCACACTGACCACTCGAGGAAGCACCTGCTGCATCCCACAGCAGCAGATCACAAATTGTTTACACTTGAAGCTGAGGCCCTTCAGCTTCCCAGAAGAAGAAAATCCTAACAAAGGGATTTGCACAAAATATTACAGCCACAGAGCTGCTCCTGCAGGGAGGACCCCCAAGGGGACGAAATCTGAGTCAGGACTCCCGACTCCATCACTGCTCCAGATTCCAGCAGCACCCGGCAGGCACCGGCCACGGCCGTGTCCAGCCTCATCTGTCACACACTCACCTGAGTGCCGAGGGAGGGACAGGGCAGAGCTCCCAGGGCCAGGCTGGGGGGCTGCGAGAGGTTTTCTTTTTGCCTGAGCCTGGCCATGAGCCCCGGGGCCACCAGAAGCTGCGCTGGGGCACGCACTGAGCCACCCGCAAGCACCAGGCACAGCAAGGAGCACAGAAAACAAAGAATCCCAGCCTGACAGATGCCCTCTGTACATCAGAGTCTTGGGGAACAGTTTATGGAGAGCCACAGAGGCAGCCCCTCCCTGCCTGGATCCCTCTGGCCTCACCGGCCTCGGCTTCAGCCAGCGGGACCCTGTCCAGCGCCGAGGCTGGCACAGGGATGTGCTGGAGAGGGGCAAGTGCCAGAGGAGTGGCAGGGGGTGGTGGGGGAAAGAAAGAGCCAACTCACAGATCTACTCACAGAGGCAAAATTTAATGGCAAGTCATCTTCCCTCCTTTATTACACCTTGGTTAGCCAAACAAAAAAAAATCTGCAGGTAAAAAAAGTTTTAATGGTCACACAGCACTTTATACATATATCATAAGCAACCAAGCATCCACATCTGCACGTGAACGACACACCTCTAAGCATGGCCTCAATAGTCAGGTTTGTTTTTTTATTCATTAAATACTGTACAGAATCAAGGCTACAAACTGATTTTGTAATGTTTCTTCCCCCTCCCCAGCACTTAAAACAGTTACAGGCTGCTCTCATTTGTACATCACACAGTCGTGTAGCCAGTTTTAAGGCTAACAATATGCATCATGCTTTGGCTTTTTTTGTGTGTTTTTAAATTTTTTTTTAAGGTTTTAGCCTTTTAAATTTTGTTACCCTTAAATATTACATACATACACAAAAAATTACATAGCTGCAGTGTGCTCACCACCAACCTCATCACCCAGGAGCTTCACATTATCAAAAGCTTTAGAAAATTTGTAAACCTCTGTGCACGCTTGGGTTTGGGACAGCTGCAGAGAGCGAGCGGTGCCGGGGGCAGCAGTGTCCCCTTCCAGAAGGCCAACATCCACCTCCTCAGAGGGAGCCCAGCCTGTGCAAAAGCTCTTGTGTAGGATCAGAGACTTTTTGGGCAAAGAGGAGGACGTGGTGCCTGCCCTGTGAGATGAGAGCTGCAGAGTAAAGGAGGGGAAAAGGGGAACTCAACAGCTCCTCCATCTGCAGTGGGTTTCTCCCTCCCTCCCTCCCTGGTCCTGTGGGTCATGGGGCAGCCACGGCCCGGCTCTGGGGACAGAGGGTGTCAGTGTCTGGATCACTGTGGATGCGCCTGGACTCATCCTCTGCCTGTTCTTCCCCTGCCCTGGAGCAGTGGCCTCACCTCTTGCCCCCAGCCCTCTGAGACACTCCATGCTCTGCTCAAAGGGTTCCACCCGCTCCCGAACGTGGCCGTGGCTCCAGCTGCAGCCTGCCCTGCCCCACCCACGGCTCCCAGCTCCTCTCTGCACCCCAGACCAGCACCTGCCCGACTTCCCACTGCCAGGGAGGGCTCCTTGAGCGGGGCTGGAGCTGCTGCAGATGCTGCACCCAGAGAGCAGTGTCTGGAGAGCTCTGCAGCACAGGTCTTCATCACAGCCAAGCCCTGCATCCTCTGGAGCACCAGGAGGAGGAGGATGTGTCTTCCAAAAATCCTAGTGGTGGATGGGGACATGAGAAGGGCTTTGTGCAGCCAGCCCCTGGCTCAGGAGCATCATGGGGGCAGCAGTAAAGAATCGGGAGCTGGGGGGTGGATTTGGGCTGTTGGGTGCAGCCCTTGGTGTTTCCGGGAGCAAAAAGCACTGCACCAACGTGCTGGGACCCTCCCGCTGTTCTCCGTTCAGAACTGCAGCCACACTGAGCAAGAGCAGAAGCAAAGGAGAGCTTTGGCTCCATCCTTACCTCTGGCAGAGCCATCTGCTCAGCCTGACTCCTCCCTGGGAAGCCTGGCACCACTGCCTCGCTGTGCAGCTGGAAGGACTCTCCCTGACAGACCGTGCTCCCCGTGGATGCTACGTGGGTGCCTCTCCAATGCCTGAGCACTGGGCAAAGGCAGCAGGGCGGCAGCGTGACCGCCCAGCCCCAAGTGAAGGTGTGTGCAGACTGGACCAGAGGCCTCAGGGAGGGGACTCGACCAGGGGACTCTGGCAAGTCACTGCTTCAAAGTGCTCGTGGTCATCAGCTCAGGCTGTGAAACACAGGCTGCCCTCACCAGCTGCTTCACTGAGTGTCCAGCGGCAGCGTGGCTGGGAGCAGGGAGAGGAAGCGCTGTGCCCACAGTGCTGCTGGCCACAACCAGGCCACCGTGGGAAACAGCTGGCAAGGGAAGGAGCTGATAACAGCCCAGACCAGCTGCTGCAACAGTGCAGGGACCGGCACAAACTGCTGCTACCACAACAGGGCCTCGCCATGACCCCGGCTCCCACGGCTCCTGAACACCCATGTGCAGCTGGATGAGGGAGCAGCAGCCACACCAGGCTCATCCAGAACTACAACAGGCCCCAGGATCACTCGCTGCTGCCTGCCTGAGTGAGGCCGGGATCCAGGGTGGGGGTAGTGCTGTGTGACAGCCGGGATGGCTGGGAACAAAAGATACGGATTCCTAAGCAAGTAACAAGGGCAGAGCCTTGAATCCCATGTATTTCTAGAAGACAGGCATGCATGGTGGGGAAAGGGAAGTTTGCCTCACTCTGGAGAAAAAGAAGTGGGGATGGCTAGACTCGCCTCCAGGAGACTGACCTGGAAGTTGCAGAACTGCACGGGAAGCCTGCAGCACTCCCAGGGCAGCACAAGTGCCAGTGCAGAGCTTTGGCCCTGCCTACCAATCCCAACTGGAAGAACCTTGTAGCTATGGGTGAACAACTAAGACTAGAGCAACTCCGTATGGTGTAGACAACTCCAACGCAAACACAATCCAATGTCTAAGTACAGATAAGCTGGGGTAGACTTCATAGAACCCATGGGAACGCTGAGAAAAATAAAAGACTGGAAGGGCATTGCCCTTCATTTCCAGAAACTACAGCAATCCCTTCTCCTGGCTGGAACCCCACCAGAACAAACTGCTGGGTGTGGAACTGGGTGGGAAGAGTCCTTGTGTGGAAAGGTGCCCCAAGATGAAAGTGCAGAGGGAACGTGGCTGCAAGACTGCTTCTGTGCAGGTCTCAAATCTTACCATTGCAGGGTCAAACTCGCAAGAAGAGCACGTACGTGGGACAGGGGGAAGGAAGAGGGGTTGGGGGAAAAGAGTTACTCATGCTTAAACAACCTTTCCTCAGAGGAGCAGTCAGGCCTACCACCTTCTCTGGAACAAACCAAGCTGAGGAAGAAAAGCTGGAAGGAGAAGCCAGTTGATTGATAACAGCATTTGCCAATTTACTTTCTGCTGCTTTCCCTTCTCCCCTGCACCTGCCTGTCCCTAACCTGATGGTTTATTTGTCCTCTGTCCACTCTGGGATGTTGGCCCCTGCTAAGGCAGCCCGGTACTGCTGCAAGACACCGCGGATGCTTTTAATGAACCCCTTGGACAAAGGGAAGAGGGGAAACCCAATATCAGGGTAACCGCTCTTCTCCGGCAGGAAACTCCTGTAGCTCTTTCTCCTTTTCTTTGGTTTCACGCTGGGCTGCGAGGCAGAGTCCTGGGCAGCCTTCCCCTCGTCCGTTCGGTCTCTGGCCAGGTCCCCCCTGGCTTGGCCCGTGCTCTCCGAGTCTGAGTACTGTTGGAGGTCGCCGGCGTCGGGCGTGGCGCTCGGGAACTCCGACTCGTCCGGCTCCTCCTTCGCGTCCAGCGCCGAGTCGGACAGTTCGGCGGCCAGCCCCTGCTCCGGGCTGCCCTCGGCCAGCGCCCCCGCCGTGTCCCCGGGGCTCTCGGCCAGGCTGCCGCCGGCGCACGGGAGGGAGGCGGAATCCGCCCCGTTGGCCCGTTCGTGGCTGCGCTCCACCAGCTCGTTGGTCTCCAGCCAGGACTCGATGCGGGACACCAGGCGCCAGCCGTTGCAGCGGAAATGCTCCCGGATCTCGTGCTCGAAGACCTCCACGGGCCGGCGCAGCAGCTGCATCATGGACTGCACCACGCGGATCAGCGTCATCTCGTTGTAGCAGCGGCTGTTCTCGTAGCCCTCCTGCAGCCCCCGGTCGCTGTCGAAGCCCGCCTCGTTGTAGTAGGGCTCGTTCACCAGGATGAGACCTGCCGGGACAACGGGACGCCGAGGGGTTAAGGCAGGAACAGCGGGAATCACCATCCCCTGCCAGCCCACTCCTGCCAAGAGGGTCAAACACAGGCCAGGCTGAACCCCCAGAAGCTTCAGGATGCAAAGGTCTGGTGTTGCAAGGGGAGCGCAGTGTGACGTGGCAGGGACCTCAGACTCTGCAGGGAGTGGCACCCACGTTCCCTGGCTGGCAAGAACAGCCCTCTGCCAGCACAATGCAGAGGGCACACAACAGCAGAGGAGGTTCAAAAGGGCAGGAAGGGAGAGGTTTCACAGCTCCTTTCACTTCCCTCCTGCAGAAAACCCCACAAACACAACAAAAGCTTTTATTTTCCTCCTCCTCTAAACCAGAACAAAGGCCAGACGGCAGCAACAGGATTTGAGTGGCCAGGTTTTGCTCTATCCAGCAGACTCCCACCAGACATTACAGTTCTGAGACACACAAGACTGTGACAAGTCGCCTTTACCAAGATTCTCCTGCTTACTTCTGGTCTAATGAAATTACAGGTATGTAGCAATAGCCCCAGCACTGCCAGGCTGCTGGCAGCCTGCCACAAGTTGCATTAGAGCTGGGGAAATCATGTGTCTCTCAAAACCCAGGCAGCAGGAGAGGAGATTTTCCTCTAACACCAAGTTGCTCCAGTAAAACATTTAGCGTTTCATTTTCTAAATTTGGATCCTTGGCTTTGGAAACGAGAAAAGGCTTTTATTGTGGTGTCCTTCCCCCACAGGAGGATACAGGTGGACTGTGGGAGTTCAGAGGAGCAGGAGCTGCCTGCAGTCAGCAGGAACCCTTGCTTTGTGTCAAAGGTTTCTCGCCACATGCCTGAGCTCCCTGCACAGAAAGTCACCCATGAGGAATTTCTGTGATTTAGTGTGTCTGCTCCCAAACTGGATGGGGCAGAGCAAAGCCCCATGGCAGGAAGCCCTGGGGCTCGTCTAGGCACACCCCTGATTATTCTCTGCTTTGGTAGGAGCATAAACATCAGCATCATGTGCAAAACATGTCCCAAGTAGGATGGGCGGGTGACTCAGTGGGGATAAAAAAAAGTCCTGCAAACGAGGCCCAGTTTGGCAACTTAACTAACTTTGGTAACAGGCTGAGGACACAATGGTTCACCTCTGTCAGCTCAGAGTAACAAGCAGACGACTCTGTGCTTGGCTGCTGCAGTGAGAAAAGGGAAAGCATTGTGTCAGAGCCCTGGGATGCAGCCAGAACTCTGGGCATGAGAAAAGCTGGCACCTGCTTCCACTGCTCAAGCAGAGATAAGGATACTGCTTTGTCCAGCAAGGTGAGACCACAAGGCAGCACTAACCCAACTGGGGTGGCAGGTCCCAATTGTGTACCCCCTGTAAACCAACATCCCTTCCTCCCTCTGCCTTTTCCTGCCCCACAGGCTTGGCAGGAGCATTTACCTTGGATGGAGATGAGTACTTGAAGGAGACTGGATTTACTGGTCCACCTTTCTGTCCCCTGAAATGCAAACACGAATATGTTAAAGGGCTGAAGCACCATCAGTTTGCTCTGTGAATACTGTCAGATGAAGTGAGGCCCCAGTTGCTCTGCATTCCTGTTGCTGACATCCTGTGGCTCACGGCAGGAACAAGGAACTGACTCCAGGAGCACGTGATGTGCTGGTGTCCCATCTCAACAACACATCTCTCCGTTATTTTTTTACCAGCACCACACCCCCTGAGGCCAGTTCTGTCTGGAACTGTGTAACTTACACACCAGCCATCAGTTCCAACCCCTTGCCAGCTGCCCTGTCCTGCTCAAAACCCATTTCCCTGGCTCTGCTTATTCCAAATCTCCAGCTGGACTTTGTACCACGCTACACGATTTGTCCACAGTGTGGAAGACAAAGCCCTAACCCACAGGCACACCCCATGCTGGTGTTGGCATCTCTGCTATGGCTGGACTGACCACAGACTTCTCACTGAGAAGAGACAGTTGAGCCAAATACAGACCCAGAAAAAGCCAAACTACACCAGTTATCTGCTCCAGACACCTCAACCAGTGCCCAAAGCCCAAGCCACTCCAGCTCAAGCACCACCCAAGAGAGAAGTCACCCAGGTCTGGTAGGAAGTGACTTGCTCCAAAAGCAGCCCAGCACAAGCCCTGCTCCCCAGGGACAGGTGGAGGACAGCATTACCTTGCCTATCCAGGTCCCCAGGAGGCTGACACACACTTTGCCGTTGTCGTACAGGTTGGGATTCAGTCTCCCGCTGCACTGGGAGAGGTAGCGGAAGAGGGGCGGGACTGCGGGGTAGATGTTGGGGAGCTGGATGTCGAAGAGGAAGAGGCCATCTTCGTAGGGTGTGCGTGTGGGCCCTTTGATAAGTGCTGAGAAGAGATCCTGTGGAGGAGAGGCAGGAGGTCAGGCACTGGGAAACACCCTCTTACCCTGTATTTACAGAGGGAGAGTGGGGAGGTGATTGACTTGGCCCTCTCTAGTGTCAGCTCAAGCAACACATCACAGGGCACCTTCCCTGCCAAAGTTGCACCCCGAGAGCAAAGTGAACCTTTGCAACTGACACAGGGCTTCGAGGAGGGCCAAAAATCCCAATTTTGCTCCCTGCTAACACAGCCCCTTGCTGGCTGTCTTCCCACTCAGCACCCAGAAGAGGCTCCCTGCAATCAGCAGCTCCTTTCTTGCCACCCTGACTCAGGGAATGCAAAAGCAGCCGTTTTGGGTAATTACAGCCCCGTTTCACATGATGCACACAATCCTGCAGTTCTAATGCAAAGGATTAGGGCTAAGCACGGAATTCCAAAGAAAGGGATCTGGATGCTGAGCCCAGCACTACCACAGAGGCATCTGAGAGCAGGCACTTGCCATTCGATCCTCGAAGGTTTTCACCATGATGCCATCGGGCAGGGAGGTGGCCAGCAGAGCCATCTCCTTCCGCACGGTGCTGAAGAACTTCTTGGCTTCTGGGGGCTGGAACTCCATTTTCTTGAAGGCATGGGAATCTGTGGGACAAAGGAGACAACAATTACAGCCTGCCTTTGGAAACTGCCACAGGTTCCTCATGAAGGCAAATCTCCCCATGTGTAATATGCATCATGTGGAAGAGAGGAGTTAACTTGCTCTGGTGCTGAGCCAGGAGGCAAAAGAGATGATTTCCCACAGTCCAACAACCACAACCTGCATCTCCTGTTCTCACTGTCCCACACAACACCGTCCCCTGTGGCCCAGCGAGGAAACTCGTCCCACAGCTGGGACAATCCCACAGAACAATGGCCCTTTCCCTGCCAAACCTAACACAGCTCCCCACCTTCCCTTGCCCACACCTGCAACTTCTCAACAGTCTGGCCACCTTTCCCACCCAGGTCTGGCCTGGCTGGAGCACCTTGGGCTCCACTGTCACCAATGTTCCACACAGCCAGATGCTCTTTTTTATTTCTGGCCACTAACACTGGTGCCAGTGAATAAGGACACCCAGCACAAGAACACCAGCTGTTTTTGCTCTGCTTCTCAACCAATTCAGCCTTGGAAAAAAAAAAAAAAAGCCTGAACAAACCCTGCAACTTGCAAGGAAATGTCTGCCATGGAGAGCAACTGATGTCTGCAGCCCTCCAACATTAGTCACCGCCCTGGGAAAGAGGGAAGCACACTTCTGAGGCTTGGGAAGGTGCAAGAGTGTCTAGAGATGCTATCTAAAAGCCATGCTTAGGTCCCACAACACACTGTGCTGTAGAAGTTGGCTTAATTTCTCTTCTCTAGTTAATGAGCTATGAAAAGGACTAAGAAGACGAGAGGATACAGAATCTAAAAGGTTTGAGGCAAAGGTTTTGGATAAAGCAACACTGCAGGAGAGCAGTGAAGGACCGAGTATCCCACACTCACCTGGAGCATACTCCAACACAGAGAACACTTCTCCCTTGGCACTGGTGAAGGTGACTCCAGGCTTCCCTCCACTCTGCTGGCAGAGCACTGGTGTCTCACTGGGCCACTCTGACCTTACTGGTGTCTGTGCCTCTGCTTTTTCTTCCTTCTTCTCCGTCTCTACCATGGCTTCCATCTTTTCCTCCTCAGCAATAGCCACATTATCCAAGGTCTTCTTTAGATTTTCCTGCAGCTTTTTAATATCGTCCAAGAACTTCTTCTCTCGAGTGGGTTTTTCCAGTTCCACAGTTGGGGAGGTGGGAGAGCCAGTCAGCAGCTGCTCCACAGTCATATTTTTCAGGCTTTCCAAGATCTTGATGGCCTCCTTTAGCTCCCGGAAGCTCTTTGGGGCTCCATCCTTGCCAGCTTTTTCTGTAGCAAGATCTGCCACTGCCATAGCCACAGCTCCCTGGACTTGTTCTTCTACTTTTTTCACCTCCTCTGCTCCTGGCTCCTCGGGCTCAAAGTCCTCAATTTTTGGGTGGTCATCATCCATGAGGCCATTATCTGTCTCCCAGCTGTCACTTTCATCCTCCCACTCTGAGGATGCCCCGCTGGTGCTGCCATCAACAGAATCATAGTCTGACTCCTCAATTTCTGATTCAATATTGTACAAGTGCTAAAGGAGAACAGAGTGACACCAGACTTAGGATGAAGCACAGTTTTAGTTGTTTTTAAAAGTAAGTAATGAAAAAGGAATTTCCATTTGGAATTGGTTGGGCTGTTTAAACCTATTCCATCTATACTGGCACAGATTATGAAACCACACAGTACCATCCTCCACTTTTGCAATTGTGGCATTGGGGGTAAAACTAGGGCAAGTTCCAGATGGGCTGCAGTCCTCCCAGTGTCTGAGATCCAGCCCTGGAGAGCAGGCAGGTGCCCCACAGCTACCTGGATGCCCCAGGGTTTCAGAACACAGAACTCAGAAGGTATCTGGTATCATGTGAGGAGTTGGTATTTCTGGTCCTGCTTCTGCACCAGCAACTGTGCTGGCACAGAGCCCTGGTTTGGCTGCCTCCACACTCTGTCCTTCCAGAGACAATGCTGGAACCAGGAACACATTCTCATAGCAGCTCTCCTCTCCCGGGGCACACAATACTTGCCAACAGAGCCCTGCTAGGCTGCTTTAGCTGTTATATGTGGCTACTGCTTAAAATTCAGCTGGGACAATGGAGCCTCACCCAAGTTGCTGAATAAGCTCTTACATAAAATGCTCTCTTCCCTCTCACTACTGGAAGCTGAACACATCCCCACTCCATCCAGGCTCACCTCCTACAACTCGCTTTTGCACATGCTGTGTCTCAGGAGGTCTCTCTGCAGGGGTTTACAGACCTCCTCCAGCTTTAAGCACCAACAGAGAACCAGGGGAGCAAGAACACCTTTACAGGGCTGTGTTTGCAGTGACAAGATGGGAGCATTTTATCCACAAGCTTCTGACACTTGAGTGATAGCCCAAGAATCCTCTTAATCTTGCAAGATACGACCCCAGAGGCTAAAGCACAGGGACCCTCAGTCATCTTGTCAAAGCCTTCAATTGAACCAGCACTGTTGAGCCAGTCCTGTGCCACCCGGAGACAGGCAGCCAGCAGAGGTTAGCTGGGTTCAACACAAGTGACTGCAGGCACGAAAAGCCATCAAAACTCACTGCCCTCAAAGCTAATCCAAATCTGAGTTGGAAAGTTAATTAGCCTGTTATGCCATCTTTATTTTTAGAGCTGTGAAAAAGCACTCAGACAGCTCGTCTCTGGGCACACGGTCAGGCATTGATAAATCATGGTTTTACCAACTGATAATTCATGCTCCTGACATTTCCCTAACTCCCATAATTACGCAGAGGAGCAGAATCGAAGGGACTGGCGTGACACAGCAGGAGCTGCTGCAGAGCCCCAGCACTGCAGTGTGAGAACAGCCCTTTGTGGAGCACGCATCAGACCTCTGATTGTGCCTGTGATCCAAGCACATGTGACAACGGGCAAGGGAGACAGCAGCCTGCTTTGTACGCCCCAGTCCACTGCCACAGTGCAGGCATTGACTATTCTACTGTAATTAATGCAGAGCTGCTTGGTTTAAAAAGGAATCTTGCTCAAGTACATTGTACTTGCTAAGGCATCTCTGCAGTGGAGGCAGTGGTTGCTCTGTCAGTGACAGAATGGACTCTACAGATCTAGGTTGTTTTGTATCTTTAGACTGTCTGCCTTCATTCCCGGCAACAAGGAGAGAAGACATGGGATGAAACTGTATGAGGAGCAGCAAGTATGAGTACAAGACATAACAAAAGCCTTAAAAGAACCCCAGACAAATCAGCAGTGGATTAGCAGTGTGGCTGTATCTGTATTTTTCAGCTTGCACTGAACCCTTTCCCTCCCTGCCCTGGGATAAGATTTGAGTCTGATTCCTAGGTTAGCTAAGGTGACAATTTATGGCTCTGGCCCAGCTTCTGGAGGAGTTTCTTTAGCAAAAACCCCACTATGGTGGCATTTCACAAGAGAGACAGAACACGCAATTGTCTTTTGGCAGTGCCCTGGTTGGGCAATGCAACAACCCAGGCTCCAGTCAGAACCAATGATCCCTGAGCTATGCAAAGCTCCAGGTGCTGGAGGCCAGGAGCAGGGCTGTGGGCAGAGCTGGGAGGCAGCTGGGAAGGCAAAAAGAACCTGTCCAGGCTTTCCTAATCACTAGATTAGAGAGCAGTTATGACCAACTAGCTGCTTCCTGACAAAAGGATTTTCCTGTGGTAACAGAATTGGGAAGTCACCCTCTCATATGGGACTGCACTAACCAACAGAACAAGAGTCCCTTACCCAGCCAATCTCTCTACACACAGGATTTAAAACGCTTCTTGTCAGTCAGCTAAGAATTGCAGGGATATTGGGAGCTGGAACAGGACCTCACCTGAGGCAGAATGATAGTCTTGGAATTGTCTGCCCACACCACTTCCACCTTGCTGCTGACATCCACACGAGCCACCTGTCCGACCGAAGGCTGTGGAGACAAGAGTGGTTTGTCAGTCCCTTTTCTTCTCCAGGCACTTCAGTGCAGAGCAGGAAGGATTTGAGAAACACATTCCCCAGCTGGAGAACCACCTAGAGCAACACCTGCATCCTACGTACAGGAACCACACAACTCTGCCATGGAGGTGGGGAGAACTCTTCTCCTCAAGGAGCAGGAGTGCTGGTCTGGCAGGAGATCCTGATATTTGACAGGACCAGTGGCCTTTGAGTGCCAGCAAGGGACAGGTCCTCCGTGGAATGGGGGTGCCCTCTAGTGGGGCGCCCTCAGCTCCCCAAACACCCAGCACCAGGGGCTCCTCAGAGAGCACAGGCAGGAACAAACAAGCCCCAGTCTTGCACGGTGTGCAGGCAAGGAGCACCTTACCCTGCAGCAGGTTATTTAGGTCAGCTGAGCAGGCTGGGATGTGTTTTGTGCTGTAAGAGCCACACTACACCTTTTAACACTTTTTTAGGGCAGCAGGCTCAAAAGCTGGAGGTCTCTGCAGAGGTGTTTTGTCTACAATATAAATTGTTCCCTCTTCCCCAAGGAAATCAATCAGCTCAACAAAACTAACATGAACATAGCTCAGTCACCATAGCTGAACTCCAGTCTTCTGTTGCCAAGTGGAACATGACAAATCCACCTCATGGTTGCTCAGGAGCCCACAGAATACCCTTTTATTACAAGTTACTCTGAAATCCTAAGCAAGAGTTCTAAGAAAAGCCCTCAGGCATATGTTCAGTCCTTGTCTCAGCTTCACTCTTGCTCTGCTGCAGACTGTCATCAAGGTCAAAGGATTTCAAGGTTGCATCTCCACCAGACAGAGCTCTGATGTGTTACTCATGACAGCACGGGACACGAATACAAAATCAGGAAGCTAGGGAGTTTATTTAGGATGCCCATGCGGGGCCTAACACCTTCCTATCAACTTTTCCAAGTGTCTCCACCAACACCTGGTGCCACTGTGGCCACAGCACCGTGCCCAGGACCCACCTCGTCCTCCTTGGCCGCGGCTCCGTCGGAGTTGCCGATGCGGATGACGATGTCGGTGGTGCGGAAGCGGAAGTCGGGGTGGTCGGCGATGTCGTAGACGCTCACGTCCTCCTCCTCCCCGATCAGCTGCACCGAGACACAGCGCAGCCCGTCAGCCCCACGAGGCTGCGCTGACCCCCAGAACACACCTTCAGCCCTCAAAGCACTTGGTGT
Source organism: Motacilla alba alba (assembly GCF_015832195.1). NCBI lineage: Eukaryota > Metazoa > Chordata > Aves > Passeriformes > Motacillidae > Motacilla > Motacilla alba. Next base: position 1,771,324 of record NC_052033.1, read on the forward strand.
TTTGTTTGATGCCTTTTCAGCTGCTCCAACAGCCTGCAAGGGGCTGCTGCTGTCCCTCTTTGTCACCTCATCCAGTGGCATGTGGATCAAGGCACAACAATGAAAGGAAGCAGATATTCTGTCTCATCTGCTCACCCTCACTTTTACCTCAGGGTCCATGTCCCCGTGACGAGGAGATGTGCAACCACAGAGTTTTATTCCCTTCTGAACACCCAGATTTCTCAAAGCAGTTCACTGGGGCACAAAGGGCAAGAGCTTACTTTTGAAATTATCCAATGCAACAGGAAGAACATGACATAAAACACTTGTCATTTAATGAGAAACATCTTTCCTTTGATTTCTCCTGGAGAAAGAGAGCTAGGAGCTCACGAATTATGAGAAATAAGTAAAGCACAACCCCAGGCCAGACACATGTTCTGCTTCTGCATGTGAAGGGCCCTGCTCAGTTATGACAACGTGGCCTGGCAGGCCAAGACAAAGCAGTGTCGAGGCCCCCTCTCATCTCCAGCTAGACTGCAGTCTATCAAGACTCTGGAAAATACAGCATTCCTACAAATCCCAAGAAAAAGGCATAGGGTAACTATGGGCAGGCACAACAACATGCAATAGATTGATCCTCTTTCTATGAACCATGGAAAGACATGGGAAGGAAAAATTCTTATAGTGAACTCAAGCAATCAATTGTCTGTGACAACTTAAGCAAAAATATTCATCCATACCAGAACCTGATGGGATGTAAATTATCTGCCTGGTCTTTGCTACTTCAGAGGCATCTACAAGTATGAAGTGACATCACCTCTAGCTAAGCCTCCCAGGCCCATAAGCACTGTTCCCTTCCTCACACAATCACTGGACACACAATCAATGCAGAACTGATTTCCAGGCTTATCTGTGTTTATCTGTGAGGCTTGTGCTATTTTGTGGCTGCTTTCTCTTAGCTGGTTGCAGCAGGCACTGGCTCCTGCACTTACCTCCACATCATCTCCACTGGGTTTCAGCTTGAACCACTTCACCACACAGGTACGGCCGATGTGGTCCCCAGACTGCACCACTCCATACAACCCAGGATCCTGGGAGCTCTGAGCTTTTGGTCACAATGGGAGGGAAGAAAACAGACAAATCAGGCAAAGGAGCACAGACTTTGCTCAGTGACTGAGGCTGTCAGCTCCTAGGCTCTCATGGCTAAAGCCTTCCACTTGTGAATGGCATGAGGAAAAACACTTCTTCCTACACAGTGAGAATTGTTGCCAAACTAGAATGGTAGAGCTGGAGCTGACGGGTAACTTCAGTTTCCACAGACTACGTGTAACCCAGAAGACCAGTCAGTCATTACTCATCAGAAATGGCCACATAAACCAGCCTCTATTTATGCTAAGTCAGCTTTCCTGCTTCCCAACCTGAGTGTCTTCTGGTCCCCACTGCTGAGGGTCTACCCTTGCTAGAAAAGGAGCTGAGAGCCAGATGGCGTCATCAATATTTCATATCCAAAAGCTGTAACTCTCCTTGAACTTGTCCTGTGGCCCTCACTAGCATCACCAATTGGTTTGGTGAAGAAAAGGGATTCAAGAAGTGGCCTCTGGATCCCAAAACTCTCCATGAAAAAAAACGTGAGGGTCGTGATAGATCAGCCATACAGAGAAAACAGCCTGAGGTAAGCTGTTTGTTTCTCCCCTCACTCTGGGACAGAGCTCAGAGCTGTTGGCCCTTTCAAGATGGGCAACTCCTGCTCTGCAGAAATACTTGAAATCCTAGTTTCAATCCTTGGTATTTATTCTTTCCACATCCTTCCTGTTGTCGTAGTGCAACTTTGGTATGTAAATAATGGTTCCCTGCTGCCATTCCCACCAAGTCAGCTGAATCACTGCTGTCCCTGTCAGGTGTCCACCTCAAGTGAGCACCAACAGCTACAGAGCAAATTAGGGGATCCAAACTGAAGAATACTTTGCAATTAAGAGCATTGCTCTGACACCCAATACCTCTTTTGTCCACCACGAAATCGCCGGGGCAGAACTCGTTGTTGTCCAGGTGATGGACAGGGATCAGCTCGTTGGAGCGGATGTTTGTCTCCACGGTGCCATCCTGCCACATCACGTCAGCTGAAGTCATCGTGGTCACCACTTCCACAGCAACCCTGGCAGCACACAAAGGCAATGAGTTACCAAAGAGAACATCAGGGATCAAGATGGACCTCAGCAACACAAAGGTACACGGATCTGCAGGCTGGGAAGCAAGTCAGGAAACCCCACGTGGAGCTCATGGACACAGCCACACAGCAGGCTTTGTTTGGATGGGCTCTCAACCCTGCAGGTGTTGCACTGCTGAAGGAGCACTGACTTTCCAGGGAGCTCCTGCTGAGTTCCCTTTTATACCTATGGAGGCAAATTAACATCTACTAGCACCCACTTTCTGCCCCTGACAGAGGCATGACAGGAGCTTCAAATAGTTTGAAGCTTGAGATCTTCTCCACTGGAGCACCTTCAGCTCTGAGGAGTCTTTGAAACTAGAAGAACACATGACTGGAAAGATAAATCATCACAGCCCTTCCAGAGAGAAAAAAAAAAACAAAACAAAGAGGCTACACATTGAATGTGAGTAAAGCAAAAGGATTTTGTTTAAAAGAGAAAAATGTCCTCCCCAGCTGTTCAAACACACACGTGTCTCTGCAGCTCAGAAATTAAACCCAAACACGCCACAATGGACCACATGCTGGTTCTCTGCTGTGGGGCTTGACAGGGATGCTTGAGGAGGCAAAGTGCTTGGAGCAGGAGGGACAGCCTAGCTGGACACCCTTCTAATGAGCCCTCCACTAATTTCATCTCTCCTACAAAACAGAACAAACCAAACCCCACACTGGCTTTAAATCTTCCCTTTACTTTGGTGGTCAGGCCTTCCAGAATAACACAAGTGCTGGATTTATGTTGGTTTCAGAACCAAATCAGAAAGAAGATACAATAGGCAAATACAGTTATTTGTCCCCAGTCCTGTTTTTATGAATGTCAGAGAAATATTTTTAAGTGGAAACAAGATGAAGTTTTTAGCAGGGCAGCACTCAACAACAGAAATTATCAGAGAAGGGTCTGTAACAGGCCAAGTGTGTGTGATACACAACAAGATGGTTTCTGGGTGACATAGAACATGTCTGGGGGACATAGGACATGTGCAGCTGAGGATGGGAGCGGAAAGCCTGTGCAAGGAAATGAGGCACTCTTGCCTGCAGCAGTGGCTTCAAACAAAATTCAAGACTTGATGTTAATAAAAGTCCCTGTATACCCTCACTAAAAGATATCCAGCTGTCTGTGTGCTGCACGGAGAGCTGCAGCAGGTCACTCACTGATGGTGAAGCCACATGCTGAGCTGGCCCCTGCAGCTAGACTGCCCAGGAGCTGACACATCACATGTGGTGACTGAGTGCAGGCAGCCCAAGCACTCAGCATTTCTCAGCAGTGCCTGGCAGAACATCTCTGATGACCAGAGAAACATCTCTGATTCCTCAGCACCCCAGAGGAATATTCAACAGCACTGTCCCCTCACACTGAGCTGTGCCCAGCTGCCCCATGTACCCTTCACAGCATCAGCTGGGGGCTCTCAGGCTGTGCTGAAAAAGCCTCTAACTCCTACTCTGTGTCATGGGTTGTCTCTGCATCTCCTCGTATGGAGCTGCCCTCATCCAGCACTGGAATTTCTTGGGGCTGCCACAGGGATTTCTCCCCTGTGAAATTGCCTTTATGGTACAGGGAGCCACCAGGTGCCCTAGCTAAGCTCTCCTTTGCAAAACCTTCAGTAAAACAGAGACACTCAGCGGGGGAGTGAGACATGAAGAGTGAACCGAGAATCCCTTCCCAGGAACTCTATCACACACTCCCATTTTTTCTCACACTTGGATGCTGCTCTGCTGGGCTTTGTGACCTTCAAATCTAATTTCTCCAGAACTTACAAGGACTACAAGAATCACGCAGAGGCAAGGCTAAATACCTACAAAAATGCCAATGAAGTTCGTGACATTCTCAAACTAGTGAATCTCTTGAATAATCTCTGATAATGTCACTTTCCTGCGAAAATTCTCCCATGTTCTCTTGCATCAGTTGATGCAGAATCTGTACACAACTAAGCAGCCCAGGGAAGCCTGCAGACAGGCAGACCACTTGTCAGATGTCCTTGCATCCCATGAAAACAGTTTAAACATTCCTAAGTTAAAGGCAAAAGCTGTCAAGATCCAGTTTTATCTAGAAATGGGCAGATACATGCAGTGCTCCCTCCCCCAAGCTACTGAAATCAATCCCTCCAAGGCTCTCAAGGAGTGAGTGCAATTTTTTAATGAAAAATTTCTAATATTAAGAAGTATACTGCTGGCAAAAATTGCAGATCTCTGCAGAGCTGGGCCAGGATAACAGAGACCACGGCAGCACTACCACCTGCCAGCTCAGAGCTCCGTGCTGCTCTGGAGACAGCTCTCCAGGATAAGCTGTCCATTCCTAGCATGGTCTGTCCTCAGCCTCTCTGCAGAAGCTGCCAATAAGGTAACCAATTAGTGTCATGTTTAAGCTGTGTGATCTTTATTCACCTCTTTCCCTGCACACAGAATCTAGCACAGCACAGATATGCTGTCCATGCCCTGAGGCACAGCTGAAATGGAATAGCATCAGTGTCAGGTCACATGGCCCCAGTTTCATCAGCAGCTGGACTGAGACCAAGCTGATTCCACACAGGCCACTGCACAGTCATCACAAGGTAATTGCTGTCAGTTACTACCAAGCAGTGCCCAAACTCCCCATCAGCCTGCACCCGAGTTCAGGTGCTGCTCTACAGCTGAGCCCTTGGGGAAGAGAGATTTTGGCAATTACACATGGGTGTGGAAATGCAGCTCACCTGTCTCCCGGCTTAAACTCTCGTGAAACCTTGGTCTTCTTCTTCTTGTGCTTCCGCTTCAAGTTTTTGATGGAAAGAGGGATGCTCTTCTTGCGGCAGGTGCCACTGCCACTCTGGGACGAGGCAGTGGAGCTAGCAGAAGAGGTGACAGAGCTGGTGTCATCAGTGTCATCTGCTGCTTCATCATCAGCATCCTGCTCCATGGACTGCAGCCGGTAGTCCGGCAGCCCTTCATCCTTCAGGAGAAAGGGAGGCTGCTGCTGCCGCGCTGCTGCTCCCCCTTTCTCCTTCCCTGTTTCTTCAGGCTGCTCCTCCTTTCTCTCCACAGGACTTGGTGCACTGTTGGAAGAGTCATCCAGCTCACACTTGGATTCAGGTTTAAGCTCTTCTGATTTTTGGTCAGCAGCTGCAGCAGACTCTTTGTCAGGGGCTTCACTGGTGCCCTGAGACTCTGGGGAGCACGACATGATCTTCACAATCTGCTTCTTCAGCAGCCGTCTCACCTGGAGAGAGCAGATGTGGGTCAGACCTGTGCCTGGGCACTCAGCAGGCTGTCAGTCAGTCTGGGGAATGCTCAGCTTTGTGCAGGAAAAACAGCACCCATGGGGCTCTGCAAATTTCACCTGCACCAGACTATTCTGCAAACCAGCAACTCACAGTGCTCTGCTCGGGAGCAGCACTGCACTAGCCCAAGTAAAGTGAGCTTTGCTCCTTCAGCTTATTTTAGGCATGTTTTGAACTTTGTCATGGAAGGTCACAAGAAGCTGCACAAATAAATCCATGTAACATGCACAGACATGCAGAGAGATCACCATCTACACACTGATGACATCCTGTTATTCTAGGAACACCATGGCTCTACAGCCAGCAGGTACAGACCATGGCATGATCCACGTGGCCTAGGAAGCAAAAACAACTTCCTTGTTTCACTGTAGCAAGGATTTAAAACAACTTCCTTGTTTCACTGCAGCAAGGATTTAACTGAACATTTCAGCTCCATGAGAATGCTAAGGAAAACAACATGTTTTTAAATCCCAGCTGTCAGAGTACACTTGACCCCTGCAAGGTGACATTTCTGTGTTGAGGCCCTGTTCGTGTTCTGTCAAGGTGTTAGCTGCGTGCTTCACCCAGAGCAGTCAGAGTGCTCCACAAGGTGACTTCCCTGCTGGCAACAACAAGCCATTACTCTTCACAACCACTTCAGGAGTCACATTTCAGACCACATGACTACCAGGAAGATCTCAGCTTTAAAAGCCACAGTGACCACAAATGCTTAGAGAAGTCAACACCTCCCCCGACCCCTCAACTCACCTTTTTGGCAACTGCTCCTTCACCCAGGACACAGTTCCTCTCTGGACATTCACAGGTGATTTTTGCAGGTTCCACTTTGTCTGGGAACACGTAGAGGCACCTTTCCCCAAGCTGCCTTTGGGCATGGTCAAAGCACCCCAGACGCTTTACCCTGGCAGAACAGGAGAGCCATGAGCACAGAACAGTAACAGAACCCAGCAGTGCCCAGGGCCTTGACAAGGCTGGCATGGCCTTCCACCAACAGTGCTGCTGCAGGGGTGGCAGAGCACCACACCAAATCATTTCCAGGCACACAATTCCAAAGGAGAAGTGGGACTCTCACCAGGGACTGGGTGGGGACACAAAGGGTTTGGGTGGGACACAAGTCACTCCTCTCCCTGTAGCTCCCCCTCCCTTCCCCCAAGAGAGAGCAGCCAAGAGACATTTGGGGTTTTTGCTCTAATTTGAGATCTGCTCCCCTCCAGTGCAGGACCCACACTGACAGTGCTGCTGTTCATCTGATTGTCTTTCGAGCTTTCCCAGCCCATTCCAGCAGCTGCAGCCTGCAGAGGGCACCAGTTACTGCCTCAGCACCAGCCCGGGCTGCAGCCGCACCCCTGAGCCCCACCCCTGACACACACGGAGCTGCAGCCTGCTCCAGGCCGGAGCAGGAGTCGAAGGACAGGGAAGGAAGCTGCTACCAGACACCACTCTGTGCACCTGTCAGCTGGAGAGAACTTGGCATTAGCAGGATGCTTGCCCTAATCGTGCTGGTAACTCAAGCGTCTGCTAGACTAATTTGGAAGTTACTCTTGTAGTTTTAAAGCTCTGCAGGCATGCAACACAGAAAAAAACCCTGCTGGAAACAGCAGCATTGTGTCTCTTCACTTGGTAGGCCTGTCGCCCACAGTCTGCAGGGCCTGAGTGCCAGGAGTGAAAAGGGATTTTCAAGGGATCTCACCTGGACAGCTTATCCTGGCTGATTATTGAGGGAGGAGGGCTCACACTGTCAGTACCTCCAGGACAGAAGCTTTTAGTGATCCAAGTAACTTTTAGTTCTACCACCTGTACCTACAATGCAGCGATAGAAAAGGCAATTACACATTTCAGAGACTTTCCCATACTCGTATCTCAGATCTCAAAGTTTACATACAGGAAAGTGCAAACCTGTTTTTATCATTTAATATGGGCAAGTGAAGCTTTACCACATCCAGGACAATCACAGTGCCCCCATAGCCTGACCCCTGACAACAGAGATTCTACCTACAGCTTTTGACTTCAAGGAAAGACAAGTGGTTTGGGAAGGAAGCTATGGTACATGCAAATCAGCAGTCCAATGTCACAAAGAGATATGCTAATGGACTTGGAGCTGCTCCTTCCTTAAGCAAAGAATCAGCAATACTTCTCCCTTTTTGGACAGCACGCACCATTAAGTTTCAATAGAAGATGTGCTCCAACTGCCTTAATGATCAGCAGTGCTGCCCTCTGAGTGTGCTGACACATGATCACTTTACAGGCTGCCAGCAGGGACCCTTGCTAGGATGCTCAAAAAGTCCTGCCAGTCCCCAGTGAGAAATCTGTCACCTCAGAACACCACAGCCACAGCACATTTGCTCTTGGGAGGTTACCATGGCAAGCTGACTCTGCTCCAAACAGCCAGCCAGGGACCATGCAAGGCAGGAGGTGGCCATGTGTCAGGGTATCAGTACTTACCTCTTCCACCACCACTCTGAACTTGCTCTTTGTGCTCAGAACAGGCTTCACACCTGAGAGCCACTGCACACTGGAGAACACTTTAGATGGCCCGATGAGGACTTGTCCAGGATAAAAGCCATATGAATCATCAAAGAAGAGACCCTGTGGGAGAAATAGAGGGGAGAAAAACAGCATAAAGGACTCTAAGATTTAATATTCCAGCATTTCCCTTCCACCTTTTGTGATCAGTAAAATTAACTACAAAAGGTAAAGTCTGCAAGATGCCCATCGCCTGTATCTCATCCTCTCCTGAAGGTAACCCAGCAGTTCCTATAGCAACTTGCTCTGTCACACATCCAAACAGGACCAGGACTTGGTGCAGGAGAAGCAAAGGTACTTGCAAGAAACTAAAGATACATATTTCCACACAGAGGTTCTCCGTAACAAGGTAGCCAAGGTCAGCAGGGCAAGGACATCTCTTTTCCATGCTCTAATTCAAGCACCTATATCTTTCAGAGGGAAAGGATGTGTGCCTTCACTCCCCTGCTTGTCAAATTTAGTGTGTAAGTATTATTCCTGTCTCAGGTGGATTAGTTAATATGACAGTTCTTTGAAAACAAAAACAGGACAGTAAACACAACAATTGCTTTCCTAGAGCTCCTTCCCACTGATACTGAGATTCAGAGTGTGGGGGCGGACAGAGCAGTTTAGGGTAGATAAAATACTGAGCACAAAACTGCATCAAGTCTTGTAATTTGTCAGAAGGGATAAGAGCAGTGTGACAAGATCTAAGTCAAGTAACCATCTAACACACAGCAATTCTGAGCACAGGATCAAGAGAACACTGGAGACAGCTATTCAGCCCAAAATGTGATTCCCCAGAGGACAGTACACTTTAAAGGCAGCCTGACTCAAAACAAGCCATCTCACAATTGGGTAACCAGAAGCTAAATGTTGCTACAACATCCATTTAGTGAGCAGAAAACACACTGCACAACCCAAAGTAGCAGAGACTGAGGTATTGGAGAATATCAAGTGACAGAGCACTCCTTTTCTGTACAGAACCAGAAAACCACAGCAGCACATCCTATTGAACTGATATTCCATTTACTCTTCAACAAGCTGGCATCAAGTTTTAGCAGAAGTGCAGTTTTAGATCAAAGGGACCTTTGCTTTCAAGGCTGGGAAGGATAAGAGCTCAGTGCTTTGCTAGTTCCTGAGAATCACACGTCATCCTCTGTCATCTCCCAACACTGCTGCCAGGAGTGCAGCAAGGCCCTTTGGAAGAACAAGCAAGCTGTCATCAGCCTTTGAAGGTGAGAGAGGTTAGATCCCATCACACAGCAAACTGTTTTACCCAAAAGCAAGCAAAACCTTCCCTGCCATGTGATTTGGAAAATGCCAGTGTGGTGGCAGTTCAAAACATGCCACAGACTGCAGTAACAAGAGACATTATCTTACCTGACCTGAAAACCTGCTTCTAACAGAACACCTGTTAAACAAAACCCCTTCTTTCCAGAAGAGGAACAGTTTTAAAAAGCAGTAAATGGAGTAAGAGCCTTTAGAAGCATGTGCAGGTAGAAGGAACAGGGAGTGAACTGCCTTGACACCAGCCATCTGACAGCATGTTACACAAGCTGTTTACAAAGAAACCAGTTGGATGTATCAATTGTAATATCCCCTCAAACCCTGCTCATGACTAACATCACCTTTAAACTGTTACTCTAAGTGATACATTCTTAGGATTAATAAATGCCTGTGAAATTTGCCTCCCCCCTCCCTCCTGCACAAAAAGCTTGCAAGACAAAATTGATCAAAAGGACTCTCAGGACAGCCAGCAGCTCACCGAGTCACTGACGTGGGGACAAACATCATACAGCTTGGCTCCATCTTCTGTGCTCATGGAACACCTGGAAATAGGAGACACAGGGTCACATTTCCAGAGCCATCCACCCCAAAAGCAAACAGCACCCCAGGAACTGACACTGCCTGAGCATATCTGGCCGTGCACCCAGCAGTGTATCACTGAGCTTTTATGGGCCAGAGAAAAACTGGCTATAGACAAGCTGTAAAAGCATTAAAGGTATCCAAAGGTCCCATGCAACATGTAAGAAAGCAAGCTAAGAAACAGGCTGGGTGCTTGACAAGATCTGTCTGCTGCAGAGGTCCCATGTGTTACTCAAGTCATGCTGGGACCTAAAGGCAATTTGGGCATATTTCCTTCAGTAATAGTTTCATTTCCAGAGTAAGTTCTGGTGGCCTTTCAATTGATTCACTAGGAAGAGGTTTTGCAAGCAGTACCTCACTTTACACAGCTGTGCAGGAGCTGGTACAAGATTCCAAGCAAAGTTTTAAATGGCACCAATAACTGCAGGCACTACAGACAGATGTGTGGCTATTTTTCACTCCTAGTTTAACACAGACCTGAGAACCTTCCAGCCTGGGCTAACTGCGCAGCAGCACAGTCAAACGCTCAGATGCATCCACCAATCATCTGCGACAGCTCTTACATTACTCACTTCTCTGAAACAGACTCAGAGCTGGCTGCAGGATTGGGGATTTGATTGTTATGTTTTAAACACCAACATCAACACTCAATTTACAAGACAGATGGGTTATTCCCCAGCTGCCAGGCCCATGCGCCTCTTGGCCCTCCACTTGTTCCTCCCTTCCCTTGCATCAAGAGTTTGTTGGATAAGACAGGCCTCAGTAACAGAGACTGTAGTGAATCCATAAGGGTTAACACAAGTCACTCTCTCACATGCAGGAGAAACAGGATTCAGCTCCTTCTGCTGGCTTTGCAGAAATTTCACCACATATTTCTTTCAATATCTCTGGTTAAATCTTTCTCTAGACTTTGGATTGTGTTTTCATTTATAAAATATTCAGTGAAAAAGAAAGCTGTTCTATATTGGGTTGCTTTTTCATCTTTGATAAAAACCACAAGCCTGCAAATTTCCATCATTTCACAGACCCTTTTTTAAGGTAAGAATTCTCCCTGCATCTCGGTGAAGTTATGCTCTCCTACTGACAAATAGTCTGAAACAACCACCCATCTTAAACAGCTACTTTTGCAGAGGAGAAGTACAGTATAAAGACCAATGTGTTTTAGTTCTGGAGCATTGATCTGCTGGGATTGGAAAAAATTGTCACTTTCCAGACTACAGCTTTTCCAGAGGGTTGTCAGTGAATCTCAGTGTTTTCAGAGAAAGAAGTATTCTCTTGCTCTACATCTGAAGATCATGCAAGCAGATAACTTTTCACTACGTAAATGAAGCCCAAACTTTTTTCTTGCTCTCATAAAATAGATTAGGATTGTGAAAACCAGGGGGGACAGTTTTCCACAGGAAGAAGTAGAAGTACCTGGCTCCATTGGAGAGCTTGAGGATGACCTGGTTCTTCAAGTCATAGACCTTGCCCAGCCAGCAGTCATAGGCTATGTAGTCACCATACATGAAAGGCTGTGAGGAAACAAAACTTTTAAAGTAATTGTTGTAGCTGGAGCCGATTTTTATCACTAAGACTAATTTTTCATCCCAGAGGAGCTCATATCCTACTGTCTTCCCACAGGCTGTGACTTGGGATGGTTATGACATTCCTGCTCTTCACTCCCAAATTATCTTTATCTCAGAGGAAAAAGAACAATGAAATCCTACCCCACCTGGTCTCTGGAAACCAGCTATCCACTCAAAGAGAGAAACAGACATGTTTGAGACTGTTCCAGCTCAACAGAAACATGCTTGATTCATCTCAGCATTTTTATAGCCTGTTTCAACAGCAGTGATGTCACAGCTCAGCAGCTCTGGGCCACAGCCATGGGCTGCCCTGGTCAGGCTGTCACACCAGCTTTCCACACTCAATGCAGGAGTTCTCACATAATTTAATGTCAATCTAGCTTTTCAAGAAAATTTGGTCTCAGCAGTGTGATGAGAAACACAGAACAGATGGGGAGATGAGGAGATGCTGCATCATCTTCTGCTAGGGAGGTTTTTTAAATAAAACCAAACTGCAGATGCATCTTGCACAACATGGATGCTTTGCCTCCAAGAGAGACTTGAAGTACAGCAGCACCCCTCCACACCACCAGGCCCTGGCTCCCATGTGTATTTTGGCTGTGTTCTCACCCAGATATGCTGCAGGTCTTTGCTGTTGACAGGGTAGAGGATGCAGTTGGTTCCCACCAGCTTCACAGCACACTCGATGTTGACGTCAATTACGGTTCCACACTGGCTGTCCTGAAAACACAAAAGGGAAAAGAGGTTTGTTACCTAGGGAAGGTCCTACATATAAATGTACGTGTTTTGTGTACAAGTCATAAGTTCAGAGACAAAAAAACCTCAACACTCAATCCCCTCTCACCCTTCAGGTCCTTGTTCTGCAGGGGCATTTCAATCAACACTATGAGAGCTCAGAAGGTGAGATCACTATTATAGACCTGTAGTGTTTTCTTCCCAGTTAGAATCTGAAATAGATGCTAAAGTAGAGACTCCTACACCTGGTCAAATAAGACCATACTATCTCAGGTGATCAGTATTTACTTGCTTTAAAATCTGCTTTGCTCCCAGCTCCACAGGACCATTGTGCAGGTATTGCCTTGAGTCTGCAAAGGCAGGGATAGATCAACAACAAAACAGAAATTCTTTCAAGTTGTTGTGACTTTAACTCACAATTTTGAAGGACATTATAAATAGTCTTTATTTTGTGTTGTACTGAAAAAAAAAAATCTGGCACCTGTGGTCAAATTTCAAGGTTTGCAGCCAGATAATTCACAGTTGGTCTAATTATAAGATGGTCTATCATTATCTCCCTCATTTTTTAACGAAGTTTTAATCTTTTTTTGTCCCCAAGAAAACAAGGCATGCTGTCAGGAGCCTTCTGGGGGCAGCCTGGCAGGAAGCACACAATGTGCACGTTGCTCACACATATGGTGGGGGCCTGCAAGGAAGGGCTGCTAACCCAAACACTGTCAAAAGCAGCAGCTGCCCTGGCCTCCTGACAGCTGGGACAATCGATAGTCTTATTTACTAAAGACCACAAGTCCATTATCAAAGCTGACTGAGGGCCAGCATGACAAATGCCCTGGTATGAGCTGTCCTTATCTCAAACATCAAGGTCTCTGCTCCAGCAGGACTTGAGCACAACACTCAAAGGGCTTATACCCTGCAAGAAGTGGATTTGTTTGCTCAGTTCTGTTCTTTCAACCACAGGAAATGTTTAGTTGAGGCTTTCACTCAGAGCCCTGGGCAGCCCTTGCGGGAGTTGAGGACTTTGCTGGTGCTCAACTCATTCAGTTTCATCTTGAGGACTGGCAGCTGGAGCAAAGACAGTCCAGGGTAATTCCTGGACAGACTGCTCAGCCCTTCTGGCTGGTTTGCTTTCCACCTGCCTGCTGCTGGTTCTCTCCTCACCCCAGACCAGCCCAGTGCCCTGCAGGCAACGAGATCAGGAGAGTGGGGCCTGCCCCAGGCAGAGCTGTGCCAGCACAGCCAGGAGGGCTGGGAGAGCCAGGCTGGCAGAGCCCAAAGCAGCAGGGGCTCATTCCCTCCAGCTGCTCCACATATCACTCCCATGCCTTTCCAGAAGGGCTGGGAAGCAAAGGGAGCCTTTCCCAGCTTCAGCTCCATCACAACAGACTGCAGCTAAGCTTGTTGCCTGCACAGGCTGCCAGCAAAGAGCCCAGCAGAGCTGTACCATCACTCTCACCTGAAATGGATTGGCCGGAACTACTTTGGCTTCACAACAGCTACTGCCAGCACGATCCGAGCCATGGGATGAGTGAGGCCTGCTCAGAAGTGGCACCTGCTCAACAAACCCACAGCTTCTGCAGGCTACAGCACAGCCACCTGCCCTGCTTTTCCTCCAGAGTCAGCTAAAACAAGTATACCCACACCATCCTCTGGCTGTGTTTTGCAGTTCAGGCCCAGCGTTTGAGACTATTTGTTAGACAGAACCAAAAAACCCTCCAGAAACAAATTCCTTGCCCTACACTGCGCATTTCAAAATTAATTTTTTTCCTTTATCAGCAGCCAACATGACAGCAGCTCTGAGACATGATACAATCCAACACCTGTGATTTCTGTGGATCATACTGTCTCCTGGTCTAAAACCCATTTAATGGATGATGAAAATATAGCAAGCAATAAAACCAGGACTGGAGTGACTGATGCGCTCCAGCACCCTTCTGCCTGTTCTCGAAGAGATTTTCCCCATGGAGAAGATACCTGCACCACCCTAAAGGTGCCTCCCATCTAACATAGCTGGGTGCTATTGGACATGGCCAAGAGCAACAGGTTTAGCTCAGCTTGCTTCTTCCAGTTACAAAATGCTTGAGGCAAGTGCAGAGCCCTGTCTGTGTCAAACCACAGTTCTCTTCCCTCACCTGCTACTGAACCTCCCTTTGTTATGAGTTTACTTATTTCTCTGTCACATGAAGCATCAGCCTGAGACAGAGGATGCAGATTCGCAGGCTGAGGGGTTCTGCTGAATCACTCTGAGTTTATAGCAGTGCTCAGCAGTGCAGTCCCAGAAAGAGACATTGCCAACTTGTCTCATCTTCCAGGGCAGGTCCTCAGCTGGGCACAGCTCAAACACACCTATCCTTTCATTAACTGATCCCATTAAAGGAGAGGCCAAATGAAACGAGCTGACATTTCACAGCTCTGTTACAAAAATCCATTTCCATCAATTGCAACAGCAGAACTGGGAAAGGGAGGTGACTGAACCGAGCGAGGAGAGCTGATGGGTTCAAGCCTCACTCACTCCACAACTGAGTGCACTCTCTAGACCTTGTTCCTGCTTCTTCTGGTACCCTGACATCATGCACCACACTGGAGATACTGAACTTTTAAGCAGTGAATGGATTCCTTCCCCATCAGAGATAAGGCTTTAAGGCAGACCAGTAAACTCCCATCCAAGAGCTCAGCAGCTCTGGAAACACAGCCATCAATCCCATATCTCCCACCTCCCATCCTTCTACTCCTTCCCTCTTCACTCTCTTTTCTAATAAGAGGATCTTTACACCATCCTTATTCCTTTGTTTAAAAGGGACAGCATAGCCCAGAATCCTTTGAAACAACAAAATCCAGGTGTCTGACAGATTACAGACCTGCTTCTTACCTTTTCCCCAAATTAGCATATCACCTGGAAAAATTACCTCTGCCACTTCTCCGGCTTCTCATCCAGCTGGATTAGACTTTCAGGCCCAACTGCATTCAGTGAAAATGATCTCATTTCATGCATTTCCCCCTGAAGCAGTCTTTTCCCACACTCAGTGCTCAATGAGAAGCACATGGATTTTGAGTCAGCTCTCCTCTCTTGAGGAACAGAGGATTTTGAGTCCTTCTGGCTCAAGGTTAAAAACAAGCCCTAAGAGAGTGTGTTGAATACAGAATAAGTTCCACATTCTCCATTTGCCAGGCCAACTGGCACAGGGCAACCATCCCACATCCTGAATTTGGCAGGCTGACACTTGCAGGTTTTCTATTTTAAATGCTCCTGTAATTTTTGGAATACATCTGTTAGCAAATTAAGGTTTTCTTTGGGATAAAGGGGGTTTATTGTTTAATTGTTTATTGTCTAATTTACCCCCACTAACATTTAGAAACATTTGAGGGTGAGGACATGTAAGTCATCCTCAGATTTGTTACGCTTTTTAATAGAAAGAAGAAATTGAGTTATAATCTCATCATTCCATCAACAAATTCCACCATTAAAAAATGAAGTTACTGGGCACAAGAGTCAAGCAAATACCATTATTCAAATATGCAAACCAACAAAAATGAATGTGCAAGACAACTGCTGGGTACATATCTACCAAAGCATATGCAGCAAGCCAGGGGAGCCAATTTCTGCTCAAATGAGAATGGAAATTGCAAACAAAAGCAGCACATCCATGTTTGCCACAAGGAGAACAACTTGCTGTCCTGAAAGCTTAAAATGACTTTAAGAAGCACTGGATAACAAACAGTGGAGAGACAGGACTCAAAGCATCCCCCTGAGTGAGAAGAACATTCTGACAGCTCCAGCTGTGCCAGGTACAACACTGTTAACAGCCTGTAATTCCAGTTTCTACCTGTTCATTGTTTTGGATGAGAACTCTTTTATAAAGCTGCAGTTTTAGAAAAATATGTTGACTTCAAATTTCCACTTCAAACAACCATTAAATTTCTTAAGGAAATACTTTGCTTCAGCAATTTTCAAATTATTATTCAAGCTTCTCATTTCTTTTTTTCTTTCTTTGTAATATTCTGTGAAAAAGGGGGTGGGTTAACTTTCATTAATTGACAAAAAAGGCTTTATTTAAAAATAGCAAAAACCCAAACAAGCCATACAGGTCAGAGAACAGCCTTCTCTATCCCTGCACCAGGCTGCACACCATGTGGTGCAACTGCAGCAGTTAGTGGCCAGCTGCTTCCTTCATCACAGCCTCGGTAGCCACATTGCTGGAAGCAAGTCAAGATAAGAAGAGGCAAGCACATGGCAGGGCCATATGGCTCAGGGTTAGAGGTTAGCTCTGAGCCACAGCAAGAAATTGCCAACCTTGCTGAGCTCCTAAAGAGTGCACATCCCATCTGATCACCAATACTCAACAATACAATCTCCCCAGTATTCCCTACACAAAAACCAAATCCACACATCTCTTATAGGCACAAAGTGGCCGGGACATGGAACAGCATCCAGAGAGAGCAAAGGGAACAATTATCAGCTGCTGTTTAAGAACCAGCTTGCTTTCTGTCAACCTAGCTGTATTGGATGCTCCAGCAGTGTTGGGTTTGCTGAATTTCTGGGACAAGCTGGAGAAGATGCTGCTTACTGTAGATTGAGAGGTGTGTATTCCCTCCAAATTCTCTACCAGGGCACACAAAGAGGCAAAGGCAAGCAGTGGAACTGGGATCTGCCCCCACTCCAACCTCCCTGTTAGGTCTGGGAGAGTAGGTCCACAGTCCCCACATCTCAGAATGGATTAATGTAAAACTTTAATAATGGCAGGGTAGACAGGCTACTTGTCTCCTTCCCTGACCATTCCCAGGACTGCTTGCTCAGGAGACCTTTGCAGATAAGAAACTGTAGAAAGGCAGCCTTAGCAGAATTCCATTTTCACTGGAGGCAGCCAAGTCTATCCAACACACTAAATATAGAACATGCTCAAAGCATTACTGTCCAGCTCCATTCAGGCAATTTGGCAAGTCCTAGAAATCCATGCAGCAGTATCACAATCAAAAAGGGACAAAGGAAGAAAAGCACTTACGCTGGAGCTCATGTGTCTGACCACATCTCGAGGGACCACTGAGCGATCTTCAAGCTTCAGCTAAGGAGAGAGAGAGAGAGACTGGCTTTAGTGATGACCCCAGATGATACTCAGTCAGAAATAACATGACAAATACAAATGCACAGTATCCCAATCCTCCAGACTGAGGAGGATTGCAGTGGAGGATGCTGAGGCACTTCCATACACAGAGTTAATCCCCTTGGCACAGTTGCAAAATCCAGTTGACAGATCTGACATAAGCAACCAGGGGATCCATCCATGACTGTGCTCTAAGTCAGCAGACACATCAAAAAGGGTGCAGACATTGACTCATTCATCCCCTCAAGTCTCCCTCTCCTCTTCCTCTGCCTGCACCACGCATCATTTCCTACCCACATCCAGTCTATGTAGAAGAGAAGACAGAAGACACACAAAGCAACACATCACACCACAGTTCTGTGGCTCATCCTGCATGCTCTTCACCCAGGATACACCCAAATATCTGTGGAGAGTCTGTTTGGCTTGGGACACATAAAGCAAGTACAGTACAGTACAGTAAAAGTCTTGGCTGGCAGGGGAATAGGTGACAAATAGGTGACAAATCCACTGCAGCAAGAACTTGTCTTGGAAAAAAAAAGGAAAAGAAATGGCTGTTTGTACACTTAAAACTCTCAGGTAACAAAACATCAGTAAGACCATGGATAAAGTCAAAGCACTGCTTACTTCAGCTCCTGCTAAAGCACTTGCTGACAAAAACCTTGTTCTGGCAACAAAGGATGTGGTTGGACCATCCTTACGTACCCTACAGCAGCTCACACAGACCTGTGGGCACCAGGAGTGCTCCTGGAGAGGGAATGGATCACTTGATGAATCTCCAGTGATCAACCAAGTGATGTCCTCCCAAAAGTGGCCCTTCATCCAGCTGTTTCTGGGGCCTCAAGACTACTTGGAGGCTATTTCATTAAGTGTTTTCAACAAGCTTAAAACTACAAAATGCAGCTGCCATCAAATGCACTGGAATGCTACCTGAGGGATGATGTCCAAGGGGAGGCCACAAGACTGAACTCCAATTTCAGGCTTGCTCAGCCTCCCAGTAACTCAGCTAAAATCTCCCTCTGCTGAACAGGGGAGCCTCATCTGCATTTCAGTGGCCCAGAAGTTATTTGCATTGGTACATCACGGAGCCCTGCAAACACACTCATTACACACCCTGTGCTCTGCAAAGTGCCTCATGAATGCACCATCAGGGACAGAGTCTCTCTCACATGTCACTTTCAGAACCAGCCTTGCCAGTGCTGCTGCTGCATTCCTGACTTTTCCTTGTTCATCCCAGCCTGAACTCCACTGTGCTCTGTCAGCATTTCATCCTAACCCACTCCCTGTCTTACAGCCTGCTTTACTAAATTAGACAAATCTATAATCCAAGAACAGGATCTGGAATCAAACCAAAGCACCTGAGTATTTATCATCTTCTTGACTGTGTGTTTCAGTAAGAGGGGAAGAGACCCAGCCAGGTAGGCTTTTAGACCCAACTTCTGGAGTCAGAACCACACTGGAGTGGGAAACCTGAAGCCCACAGCACATTTCCAGATTGTAGAAGTGTTTTCACTGCCTCCCACATCCCACTGTGGTATATAGATAGACATCAATTTTTATACAGCTTTCTAAAATTATTTGTTAAAGTAAGTACTGTATAGGCAGCTTTTTAAAATCCAGAATCAGGCTGCAACATTTACATTCCAGTAAGTACTCAAGCATGAGCAGCAGTTTGGTACTGTAACTGAAGTATTCTCACTGCACAGCTCCAAGTGTATGATGATACTTTCATTTCAAAATGCATTAGGGCTTAAATTGATGCATTATGTTTCAACACATCACTCAGCCATACTGTTCCCTATGATGCAGCCTCTAAAGAACCCAGATCATCAAGATGATTTGATGTTACCCAGCAGCAGCAGCAGCAGCAGCAGCAATATCTTTGGGTTAGTCAATGCTGGTAAATCACAGAAGCTGTCAATCAGCAGCATTCCCATTTTGTGATCCTTCCTCAAGAATATAATCATGCCAATTCTTCCCAAAGCAAAGCATAAAACTTCCTCTACAGGGGGACTATATTTAACCTATTTTCAGGTCTCTTGGCTTTTAAAGGCAGCACTATTTTCAGCTTCATGTGCCAGACCCACCTGCCTCAGTGGCATGAAAAACCAAGCCAAGGAGCAGGCAGACTGCCAGCATCAACAATAAATACTTCACAGGTCTGTCATGTCAGAAAAGACTCAAAACCCACAAGAAACCCAACCAGAGTGAGCTGGAATGGCTGCTGAATACAACAGTTCAGTGATTCCTCCTGTCCTCTGTCACACCCAGAGCAATGTGATCATCAACTGATGGACAGGCCCCTCCCTCAGCACTGAGGGAATTCTGTTGCAGAAGCACTTTTAAAATAGGTCCTCACAGTTGCTATATTTACTTCTGTGAAAGTCAGTATTAACATGGCTGGGTTTCTGTTCTAGCCATGTGCTTCAGTAATAGCCCCAAGAATGAGAAAGAGCAGTTTCCCAGTGATGCTCTGAGGAATCCTATGCTCCTGTATGCCAAGCTGAGCTCCCTCCTCAAATGCAAGATGTGTTTTGTGCTGCTTTTGAAAAAATAAATTCACTATTACAATTGTTAAATAAGGCAAACCAAAGACACTCATCACTACACCCACATTTTACCCTGGAGTGAAAAGGGTGCCACACCCAGCATGGGGTCAGTTATGTTCCTTAGGGCTTTGACTGCAAAAAAGTGGCAGAACAGCTCTGGCCCCCATTTATTTCCTTTGCTATTCAGGTGCTCTTGGTGCTCAGCACTCAATCAGAGCCTGAGCTCCACGGCACATTTACTAATCAAAAGGCAGCAGCTGCAATCTGGAGAACACCTGATACTTTAGCAGGGAGGATGATGCTCTCAAACCACACACAGCAGGAGGAGTACACAAATTCTGATTTTCTGCATGGAGAACAAGCACCAAAAGGACCACATTCTCCTCAGCTGAGTCATCTCACCTCAAAGAAAATAAGGGAGCCATCAGGGCTCACACCTGGAACTGGGAGAGGACAGACACTTCCACTGAACATTAGCTCATTAAGCCTTCGGAGCTTTCTGCTTTCATCCACTTGCCTAATATTTTATTACAAACTTGTCATTTGAAACAAAATTTTGTGGTTTGGATCTTGTTTGTTTAAACTAACAGCAGAGGTTGAGAGAGATGTCTGTGACAGAAAACTGGATTCTCACTTTAGCAAACAATTTGGCAGTGAGGTGCAAACATCCCCAGGCAGGGGTGGGCTAAACTCCCACTGTAACTCTCTGGGCTTAATCTCTCAACTCCCTTGAACAAATGCAGGATATAGTGCCAATTTTCCTCTCCAACAGCTCCCTGCCGACAAGAGCTCAAAACCAGAACAATTTACTTTGATGATCTGGACTAGCCACAAATGCCAAATACTGTGGCAGGTAAATAAGCAGCAATCACTTCTGAAGTTCAGTGGCAGATAATATAGGAGTTGCTGGGATTGATACAGGGACAAGCAGCCCTGGGTGGTGTGAATCCAAATAAACAGAGTACTGGAGATACTCAGTAGTGGCTGAAATCCCTGGTCTCTCTCTCTGCATAATTAAAGCAGAGCTCAAATTCACTAATTAGCAATTTATGTTTGTTTGTAACATCACTGGTACCCTGCAGTGGACAAAACCACTTCCACACAGGCTCCAGCTACCGGTGTCACCATCCCTCAGAATGTTTTATCCAACAAAGGAGAAAGGACAACTCGTTCATGCTTACTGCCAGCACATCCCTTCCTTTCCTATTCCCACAGTTTCTCTGCTGCATGGGGCAGGAGTCTTGGTGTTTACTTCAGGAGAAACAGAAGGTGGTAATTCTGCCTGCAATCAGCATTTTGGTTTGCTACTGCCACACTGTGCTGCAGGTAAACAATATTGTCAACAGGAGGTAGGGATGAAAAAACTGTCCCTTGCTCCAACCATCCCAAGAACAGAAGCTGGGGACAAGTTTAAACCCAGACAGGAGCTTGAATGCATCAACACACAGTCGTTGGTTGTTTAGTCTCAAACATGCCAGGACACACCTCCCATCAGAAGGGCTGACTGCTGAGCTGCATGCAGGTTCATCCCACACTGGGACACCAGGAAGGACAGGCGACCCTGGCACTGAGACTCAACACTCAGCTACACACAGATGTGGGAGCACACCTTCCACCTGGATCAGTCATGGCTTTACGTGGATTTACAGCTGCATTTCTGCTCAGCTGCCCAGCAACAGAGAGCACCCTGGCTGTGGGAGAGGGCACCTGATGCAGTATAATGCCTGCCAATGCCAGCTCCCTGTGTTAAAGTTCATGCTTGGCCAGCGCTGTCTCAGATTCTGGAGCAGCTGAGGGAGCTGGGCAGGCTCAGCCTTGAGAAAAACAGGCTCAGGGGGATCTCTTCCTTCTCTGCAACTCTCTGATAGAAGCTGTAGCCAGGTGGGGGTCAGGCTCTTCTCCAAAGTAAGAAGACCAGAAGAAGCAGCCTCACATTGTGCCAGGAGAGCTTTAGACTGGATATTAGGAAAAATTTCTTCATCAAAAGGGCTGTCAAGCACTGGCACAGGCTGCCCAGGGAAGTGGCAGTCATCATCCCTGGAGGGACTTAAAAGATGTGCAGCTGTAACACCTGGGGACATCATCTAGTGGTGGGTTTGGACGCTGAGTTAATGGTTGAACTCAAAGGTCTTTTCCAACCTAAAGAACTGCAGTGGCTGACCAATAAAGAATGACATTTGCTCAAGGGTGACAGTGTGATCCCACAGCCTCTACCTCCAACACAATCACTGTGGTGACAACAACACTTGCTATTCCAGACACATCCTGAATTTCATCCTCCAAAACAAGAGCTCTGGAAATAAGCTGGTGCAGATGGAGGAGAAAAAGCAGCACACACACGCTGATATCTGCTTATAAAAATGAGACTACAAGGATCCACAAAAAAATGGAGGAAAGCACAATGCTGGATATGAAACTCTGTAGGTTGGCCTGAACTGCTGTACGATGGCTGAGATGTTTATCCAGCTGACTCAGAAGTAAATTATCTATTATGAAAGCTGCTTCTGCCTCTTGACTCAAACAAGGACTTGGACAGCAGTGGCCACCACAAGGGCAGAGAGGCCTGGCTGTGACCTGCACAGACCTGTCACTTCTACTCAGTCTGGGCTACTTGCCCATCTCACAGGTCCCAACCCTCCCCTTGCACATCTTGTGTAACTGATCTCATTTCAAGCACTGCTCCCAGGCTCTGCACCTACAACTGTAAACAAAAAAGGCAAAAAAGAAGAAGAAATTACTTGCAATTCTGTGAAGCCTATTTTGAATTCTCTCAATGGGACTAAGAAAGAAAGTATGAAGGGAAAAATAATAATGCCTTTTTTAGATGTATCATCATTTTCTGGCCTCCTTTTTAGTCAAGCCAAGGTTTTATCCATAGAAAACATGTCACACTTGTCTTTTTGTGACAATGGACAAACTGTGATGGAGGAGATAGGAACTAGGTACCTGATTTCTGTCCAACATCAACAAGTAGAACTTTAGACTCAAACAGAGGGGTTTTTTTAAGCTGTGCTGGAGAGTTTTCCTGGCAAGTCAATATCTGAAATGTTCTGGAGTTAAAAATTAATCCACTCCCTGGGACACTCCTCCAGGGTCACCAGGACTGTCACTGTCCTACAATCCCCACATTAGCATTCTGTTTTGAATGGACAGCACCTACTTGAGAGCTTGGAGGTTGCCATGGAAACTTGCAACAGCAATGCTCAGAAGAAGAAGAAAACCCACAGGTTAAGAGCAAATCACAGGGAAAGCAACTACTGCAGCAACAGGTAAAAAGACATGACAGACCTCTCCAAACCTCAGTACCACACTCCATAACCAGTTAAAGCTAATTTCAAATGCCTGGTGCTGGAAAAAGGTAAAACCTTGCTTCACTGAGCTGACAAACAGATTCCTTGGAGGTATTTTGAAAGGCCTGGACAGCCTCTCAGCACCTGAAACAGGACATGATGTACCACAGTTCCCATGCCTGGTTTCTAAACCCAAAAGCAAATAGATCCTTTTCTCCTCCAGTCCTGAAGCTGTGGCTTGGAAACCTCCACCAGATGCAATGGTTTGTGACTGGGACTGCCACCAGGCTCTTACTGGAGGTTAAGAGGAAACCTCCTTCCTACACGAAGCAGCTCCTGGCCACCACCAGCTGCAGCCCCAGGCACGAGGAGAAGACAAAGCAGCTCCAGAGCTGCCTTGGCACTGGAAGGGCTGTGGGGTGGATGCTCATGGAAATGGGCAGGAGGGAGCACAAGTGGCAGCAGCCAACCCAACTCAGCATCCCTCAGTTCTTATTTTTTTAACTCTAAGGTCTGATTACACACCCAAATTCACTTGAGCTAAAACAGTAGAGTAGCAATCAACTTAACACAAGCTGTTTTTATTTTACATCTAGATGAGGTGTCTAAAACAGCAAGTCAGCTGTCCAAATATAGCATGGATACACCAAGTTAGATGACAAAGGTTCAGAGAAATCCAATGACCCAGAAGATCTGAAGCCAAGATATTTTAATATCTTTTCAGTATCAACACATTACCAATGGTATCACATATTACTCTTGGAAAAACATGTTTCATATCCAAAGTTCATCTCCCGTGAAAGACTTGTGTTACATTGATCAGATTGCATTGCACATGAGCAGTTGTGACAAGGAGAGAAGAAAAAGCAACAGCAGAGAATTCCCTGGAAGCTCAGAGTTGATTCACACTGTGACATTTGATGTTGCACATGTTGCTTCACTTCTAACTGGAGTTTTTCAGCCACACTGGATTTTTATGGGAAAGAAAGATGGACAAATGGAACAGAAGACAAATTAACAGAAACTTAAGACTCCTGAGAACTAAAATTCTACTACCCCAGAACAGCTGAACAATGAGCTACACAATACAGAGGGTTTTAAAAACAACCCTTGAGGGATGCAGCTGCAGAAGTATGAAAATAAATCTTTTGCACTGACTGGTATAAAGTTCTGCCTGTGACACCTCCTGGCTACTCCTACATGGCAAACACAAGTAGCTGTGGCTTTTCCAGACAAAAAGTTCAAAGTCTCAGGAGGCTGTGGAGACTCCTGCAGTACTTACAGAAGAACTACACCCTTCTGGGGCAAGGTCTAAACCTTCACCTGCACAAGTATTAAATGTCAGAGTAGTATGTGGCTCCCTAACCAGCAGAGAACTGAGCTGGTCACTGCTCTGCCACATAACTCATACCTTTAATTCATAGGATGGTTTGGGCTGGAAGGGACTTAAAAACCATCTCGTTCCACCCCTGCCATGGGCAGGGACACCTTCCACTATCCCAGGTTGCTCCAAGCCCCATCCAACCTGGCCATAAACACTTCCAGGGATGGGGCAGCCACAGCTTCTCTGGGCAACCTGTAGACACGTGGAGATTTCCACCCATTTCACTTCAGCATCATTCTACATTTTCATAAAATCATGATATTGCTCGTCACCTGAAAGCCCTCAAATAACCACAAAAAGAGAAAATATTTAAGTTACTTAGGAATTGCATTAGGAGATGAAAAATTTGTTCAAATCTGAACAACTGAACTAACTCCGAAGAGCCTTGAGTGACTCAGGAACACACAGTTCCCTTTGGTTTGGTCAAAGCAGAGGAAGGACAGTGAGCAGGATCTTTGTTTCCTGTATTCTGTACAAGAGTCCAAAAGCTTGCTCATGAGGCTGCTTTGGGCAGAGCAAAACATCCCTCTGTGAAAGGTCAGGTTGATGATTAACTTCAGGTACAGAAGGACAGCACAGGGGTAGGCAGTGGGGGTGCTAAAATGCTCCCCAGATCTGAAACAGATGTTTTAGAACACTTCACAGAGGCTAAGATGAAACCAAGACAGCTTTGCATGAGCAGCTCTACCTGCAGGCAGTCACCTGATCACAGATTACAATTCTTTTGTTCATGCAACCAGCAGCTCTGAATCTGCCCATCATCCAACATTCAGCACATCCACAGCAGCACAAACTGAGATTCAAAACTAAGCCAAAGCAGTGCCTGTTACCTGCAAACTACTGTGGATTGATTGTACAGTTTAACGTAACTTTTTTTTTTTCAGAAAACAAGAAAAAGGCATGGCCTAAAGCAAAATTTCCTAATTAGCTCATGAAGATTCCATCAGTGGTAGGGATGAACACAGCAGTTTCCAGCTCCAGGCCAGCACACACTAAAACACACTTGTCTGTCACCACCTGAATGCCTACAAATCTCCAAGCCCCCTGTACTAAGGGAACATGATTTTTTATCTAATTACACACAAATTGTACCCGGGGCTGCCAGAGCCAGGCAGCACCTGCCATCATGCAGAGCCACTGAGTAAACAACAAGTGAGTTTGTGGCAGGCAGCAAAGAAGAGAAGCCTCTGCGACACCCACAGGAGACAGGCAACCTGAAAAATGAGAACAAGATCACTGCCTCCACACCACTGCTCCCTTCTGACACTGCCAGAGGTGCAGGGAGCCTTGTAACACAGCAGCTTCAAAATCCAGCTGTGTCATGAGTCCCGATAATCTCCCAAGGCTGCGAAGCCTCCCTAGGGACCCGCAGCTCTCGTAAGACAAAGTGACAGCTCTGTAATTTGTCTTTGTGACATATTATGGAGACACAGAAACCTGAAGTCACTCAGTTGAGTCCCTTCCAAATGCAGGCTGAAGCTTCCTGAGTCTCTCCCTATTTTCACATTGATCCCCAATGGACTTGCAGCTACTTTTGTTCCTGTTCATATTTCTAACCACACAAGCTATTTTTATTTTTGTCTTCCACATTATTTTTGGGTAACAAAATACAAAACTCCTTCCACAGCAAAGTTCTGGTCTTTCAGTCACAGCCAAACAATGCAGGATCTTCCCCTCCTCCCAACAAATATTACCTTTGAGCTTCCTGGCAGAAAGACACTGAAATATTCTACTTTCCTTTGCCAAGAGGTAGAATTTATTTAAGAAGTCTGAATAAATCACTGGATGAAACAAAATTTCACTGTAATTATAATGAGGGTAAATGCTGTGCTTTGGAGCAGAAGAATTTGGCTTTAACAGAAATCTTTTGCCAAGCAAAAGTAAACCTTCTACTTGGATTTCCCTTGTCCAAGAAGTATATTTATTTTACTGACAACAAATCACTTCTGTGGTTCTGCATATTTACATGACATTTTGGAAAACACTACAACACAGATTCCCTGGCCCAGTGAACACACCATTCTGAAAAAGAAGTACAAGGCAGTAGTTCAAGGGAAGGAAGATAAGAAACAGGAAGATTACTGGGTTGTTATTATTTAAAGGAAAATAAGTAGGTTTGGGAGAATTTCCAGAAGAGAGAACGTGGCTGGGAGAGAGGAGGATCCTGGAAGTAGACAAGAAGAGCTGCATAAACAACAGCCACTCCCAGCTTTTCAGTATGCTCAGCCTCACTTTTCTACCTGGTGTGTAAATGCTTAACACCACCACACACTCACATGTGCCAGCCTGGGTTGGACACCTGAAAAAGGGGTAAAGCAGCGAAGAAAACCTGGTATCTAAAGAAAAAAATTACAGAAGAGATTGAATTTTGCCAACCATGTCACCCAGTGCTGTTTGTTCAAACAGCACATTCCATATACTCACTCCCATCAACCAATAACCAGGATTTTCATCTGGGAACACAATCAAACCCTGTGTCTGCAAAAAGATTTGCAAAACTTTAGAGGAAATAAAAATAAAAAATAAAGTAAAAATAATTCAGAAAGCGTGAACATAATAATGCTCAGCATAAAGATATAGAAGGGTAAAGTTCAAAAATACAAGGCTATGACTAGAAAATATGTAAAGATCTTTCAGGAAAAGCTTTAGTGAGTAGGAAGCCACTTAGAGTCCTACAGGGAATCTTTCAAATATGTCCCCAGTTACAGGATTTAATCTAAATGTTGGATTTTAGTTCCTTGCAGCAGTTTAGAGTAAAAAAATGATCTCCCTTCTCAGTGTTCACAGTTCTTCCCTCATGTACTCAGTCTTCTTGTACAGCAGTTCTGGGAACATCAACTGTTAAACAGAAAGGACAAAAGGATCATCTCCACGTGCCATGTCCCCAAAGCACAGATTATTACAGGATACCCCCTCCCACCTTCTTACAGTAAGGTGAGTGAGTAAAAGCCATACTGCTCTCCTATCACCTCTGCCTAAGTACTTGAGGAAAGCTTGACCAAGAGCAGTGCTCCAGCACCAGATGGCACTGTTACCTGAGGAAAACCACAGGAGACCAGTTACAGGCACAGGAGAAGCTGGCTGAGAGCAGTAAGCAGGAAAGTGGACAACATTTTGCCTATCCATCAGCCAGCACTGCTCACAGAGGCTGCCTCAACTCTCCTGCAGTAAAGCCTCACCCAAAGTACAGATCAGAGGCAGCAATCTCCAGGAAGAAACTGCTGTGAGGAACCCAGCAGCTCCACAGAGCCCCAAGCCCAGTGTGTCAAGAGATGCCTGGTTCCAGCAGGACCTAAGGAATGGCTGCAGAGACCCTGGTGAACATCTGACCACGCAGGTGAAAGCAATGGCTGTGCAGCTCTTCTGGCAGCATCTGACAAGCTCTAAGGGAGATACATTTCACTGCTAGAAGAAACTCCCCTGAGGAGCTCACATGGATGCTGACACCATCCAGTGTGACAGGAAGAAGAGATTCCCATTTCAGCCTCCAGTCTGGATTCCCAGGATTCCCAACAGCCCACTGTTAAGCTGTGTTCCTCCTTGTGTGCAAAAATAGTCTGTCCAGAAGTTCTTTCATTTACCTAAAGCAAAAGAATTCTTCAAATTGTTGCCTTGGGAAGGAGATGGCAGTTATTATGCAACAGGTTTTCCAGGTTCTTGCTGGACCTGGATGGATGGGGATGCCATCTGGACAGCATCAGCAGCACAGAAATGAGTCACTGGCCACTCTGAGCTGCATCTGGGGCATATGCCAGGTCTGGAGGAAAGAGTGGGGCTGCTTAGATCTCCATCTGCCTTTCAGAGGATAAAAAAGGATGCTGTGAGGAAATCTGTGTGACTCTTGCTGGCCAATTCACTATCGAGGCACAACAGTGCACCTCACCTTTCTATAGCTTTGAGAGGAGAAGCAAAGAGTGCATAGATGAAAAATACTCCTTTGCTCCACATTCCTGGAGCAAAGCAGGGTGGGCTCTTTTGCTGAGCTAAACTGGACTCTGCTGGGTTGGTGGTAACTCTGTGCTAAGGCACAAAGCACCGTCCTTCCCCTTTGCAATCAGGTCAGCAGCGTGCAGGAGAAACTCCTTATTAGCCCACAGCAAAAAATCCACCTTGCAAAAACTGCCAGGGAACAACAAGAGGGAGACATATCAACAGAAAATCACCGTGTCTGCTTTCCAGCTGGTTAGCTCATTTGCTGCTGCTGTGAATACAAACCAGCCATTTAAATTAGCTTCTAATTGTTCACAATTATTCAGACACAGCATAACCTGCAAGCAGGAAGACGTCAGGCAAGTAGGAGAGAAAGAATGGTTTCAGATGCCTTGACAATTTTCACATATTCATGCCTTGCAAGTCTCACAGCCTGCCTTCTCCAGCAATGCTGCCTCTCTCACAGACCCCCCCAGATGTACACTTGGCATTGCAGAGGAAGGAGATAATCCACGGGTGTTCCTACACTTCAGGTTTCTACTCTTTCTTGCTCCCATTTTTGGACTGGTTCAAAAATTAAACCAATAATATTTTGGTCTACCCCAGTCGTTCACAGTCTCTGCACACGCAGGCAGTTTGAGCAACACTATTTATAAAGCTGCTTAAAATTCTGGACACAGCCAGAGCTCTTTGATAGGATGTCAGCCATGCGACACCCGAACGTAGGAGGTTGACACAGGATGGTTAGTGTAATACAGCCCACTCTCCTTTCCCTTGCTTTCACCCAGAGCCTCCACTACCACCCTCACAGGAGTCCCTTCCCCCACAATTACTGCAATTTTCTCTCCTAGGAAAGATATTGCTGTGTTATCCTTAAATCCCTAGCGTGCCTGTTTTACTTCACATAGGATACTCAATGCAAGTCCAGTCTGCAGGCCAAATTACTTTAGGGGACTGAATCCAGACCTACCTTAAAGAAAAAATCCCCTCACATTCAGCCCTGTTTAGATTCAGAGCTAGAGCACTGCCACAGAGCTACAATACTCAAATAGGTCTAGGAACTTCAGCAAATTTAATAAACTTGAGTAAGAATATTTTATCAAGTACAGAATCTCCTAGAGGAGACAAAATAACCCTGAAAAGCAATATATAAATAGCTGCAGCTGAAAGCACAGCAAATGCTGTGTCATGCCACATTCCCAAGTCAATCCCAGCCAGTGAGTGCGTGAAGCTGCCGAGCCTCCCTTGTACCTTCTCTGAGGTTCATGCTCTGGAATCAGAGCATCCCCCTGGAGAAGTATTCCTGCTTGATCTCCCATGCAGAACACACTCCCCAAACACACTGCAGTGCCTCAGTGCTCCGTTACACTGGGGGAACACTGCATGGACAGGCAGGCTGCCTGCAGCCCGAGGAGAAGAGGGAAGGCAGCGGATTCCAGAGGCAGATCAGGACCCGGCTGGCTTAGCTAAGAAATACAGGATGCTCAAGCTGGCCTTGGGGGCAGTTTCCACAGCCAGTGATTAAGAGCACTCTGGGGACACTCAAATTTAGCTGACAAGGAAACCAGTGGTACTGTCTCCTCACGGGGCCGCAGCCAGGACAGAGGTCTGGGGTCACCTCACTCCCTCCTGGCACAGAGCAAAGGCAAACAGACTGCTTTAAGAGGTACAATAGCCAATGCTTTCTCCAAGGTAAAGCTAGCATTCTGCAAAGGCTTCCTGTTAAATAACACTCCTTCTGAGCCAGCTGTATCCACAGCTAAGTCATACATTCCTTAAAAAAAAAATAAAAAATCAATGCCTTTACATTCAGCTGAAGCAACCTCTGGAATGCTAGAGAGAATCCACCCAAAATTCATGACAGTGTGGGTACCCCGTGCATGCATTTATTTCTGATAAACAGCAAAGCCACTCCCCCAGCTCACACTGCAGAAGAGTATGTGAATGCTACTGGGACAATGCAGCACAATTGCATCATTGCCCAAAAAACCTCAGCTGCATTTTCTATTCACTGGAAGAGTTTCAGTTATCCCCCACATACATAAATGCTGTATTGGCCACTACAAAAAGGAGGAACAGCCCCCAGTGAATACATACACCAAGCTACAGAAGCCCAGATATGTAATGACTGGATTTCTGCAACCCCTGCACTGTGACATCCCTTTCTGTGAGGGGTGGATCCACCACCTGCAGAATGGCTGGGGAATGACTAAAACATCTCCCAGCCACAGCAGATTTAATTCACTGCCTTCTGTTTATACACTCCGTAATACAAAAGCAACCAACCTTCAATTCCTTTCAATAAATCTGAGAAAGATCTCAACAAGAACTGGTGACAGTTACGATGCAATAGAGACAGAAATACAAAAGGCCTGCAGTTTGCCTTAATACCCCTGGAGCAAAGCCTTGTTTCTCTCCTCCTGTACAGGTAAGTCTACTGGACTGACTTTTTTTTCCTTCCCATCTCAGCCAGAGCACAAAGCTTTCAACACCATATTTAAAACTCATCAATGTCATCATAACAACACTCCTGTATCATTTTGCCTTCAGGTGTTTTCTTGGCTGACTTCTAAACCATTTACTGTAAGCTCTCCAGATTCTGCCAGCAGCCTGAGACAACACAGCATTTACCCAGCAGAACATCCAACATGGAAACACCACTCTCCTCCCCACGTTACTCTGCAGGTTCAGTTATTCACCAGCATATTTGATGTGGCAATAATTCAAGCTTATAGCTTGGGGAATCTTCTTTTCTCCCCATCTCTTCCTTGGGAACTAAGCAACCAAGCAGCACATCTAGAGATGGCTCACAGAACTTCACCCAGCCCCTGGTGTAAGCAAACACTCACAGCAATGGCACAGGAACCACAGGAGTAATCAAGCCAGATGTTCCCTGGTTTTCTACCGTGTACACCCAGTTCCCATTCTAAACCTGCTCAAAGGTAGATCATTAAGTTCTCCTCTACACATCTTTTAAGGCAAAATCCTTTCTACATGCATTAATCCTTGCCAGTGTGGTTTTCCTCTGGACATAACACACAGACAGCTACAAAATTCCTACAGGAATATATCTTTATCTCCTCTGCTCTGCACATGGTCTACAGCCCAATATCTACAGAGCAATCACAAATTACTGGGAAAAAGTATCTCCCAGGATACTCAAATCCAGTTTCCAAGGAAGGCTTACGTGTTTAGGAGACCCACCATCCAAAGAGTCCCTAGGGGAGTAACATACTTCTAGACCAACCAGGAAGCTGTGAAATATTCCATTTTTAACAAGAGGAATGTTTCTGAGAGACCCGGAACTGCCCCTTCACTAAAAACATTTCTGAAAGGTCACCTCTTACAGGCAAGCAAGGTGAGATTGATTGTTAGTAGAACTCACCTCAGAGCTATTTTCCCATAAATGTCAAAGACTAAAGGCACAGACTTTTCCAAACTGGAGTTTAAAACTGTTTAAAGGGATGCTTTGCTGCATCTTTCACCTTGCATACAGATCAAGAAGCTGCTCCCAGCAGGAAAATTTCTTTAGTGTCTTCGTGGCCTAACGTCACAAGCATCACACAGTAACATCACCTGCAAAGTATTTCAGTGCAGAGCTGGTTAGAGAGGATGCTAAAACATGATTGGAGATGTCAAGTTTGACTTGGAAACTGTCAAATGTTTCACATTTACAAAGTGCATTTGTTCCCCTCCTGTCCTTCCCATCCCTCCTTCAGATGTGCCAGCTCAGCCTAATGTCTGAGATAAGCCAAGGTCTTTCATCTAAAGCACCTTCACTGCCACTGTGGACTCCCTCAGGTGTAACCTAACTGGATGTAAGCAGCTCTGCTGAGATGCCCTTAGAGGAGAAAGTGCTCACTCCAGATAGCACAGGCAAAAAGCACCAAAAGCCTGTTTGCCCAAAGTCAGCAGTTCTGCCACATGGCCAGGCAGTGAGAGGCTGTTTTTTCTCCTCTAAAAAAAGCATCCAGAGCATCTTTCAGAGCAGAAAAGTAACAGGTCCTAGCACAGATGCACTACAGAGTCTTGCACTGCACCTAACAGCAAATATCTTAACCAAGAAGAAAAAATACTAAGGATAAAAGATAAAGCTAATCCATTACAAAGCCACTGATCCCTGTCCTGGCAGTGACTTGACTCTAAGTGCACACTTTGTACAGCTGGATGCCTTTGCATCTACACATCAAACAATAAAAACAGTCTGGTGAACAACTAATCAATAGTCTCCACTGCAAAATAAATTTTACCTTCTTAAGCCAAGCCTGCTACCCTTGACAGCGAGCCCCATATTTCCTGGAACTGTAATTCACTTGACACCTACTTCCTGAAATTACCTTTTTTGAGGATATATTGCTATGCACATACACAGCAGTAAGTGGGTATTTTGCTTTAACACCAGATTGTTATGTGCTGCACATACATAACAAGTCCTTTGCTGTAATGACTTCAGCTATAAGACAGGGATTGTAGCTCATCACAGCCCCAGTGAAACACTGAGCCATAAACACAGGTAGAGCAGATTTGCAAACACTATAAAAATACCCTTGCAAGATGACTGAGAGGGCTCTGCTCCCCTGACAGCTGGAAGAGTGCTCTGCCTCCTCCTCTTCTGAAAAATGAAGGTTAACTGAATCTGCCTTTACCCAGCACTGACAAAATGCCAGTGAGGACTGTTCTGAAAAGCCTTGAAACAGGGACAAAGCTGCAGGCCTGTGACTGAGGAAAGGAATGACTGGACAGCAGATTTCAGAGTTGCTGAAGAGTCACATGGCATGAACTGAACAGCATCAGCACAACAGTAAGCAGAACTGCTCTGAGGTGCTGAGCCCCAGCCATGTTCTGGGAAGGATCCATGGGTTGATAAGCCTTAGGCTGCATTACATGGTCTGTCATTCCTAATTAAACACATAAACTAAGTTGCTCCTTAAAACTGCCCCTGCTCATTAATTGCCACTCTACACTACTGAGATGTGGCAGGCTCCTGAGCAGGAGATGTAACCCCCAGCAGCAATTCCAACCAAGTCACACGAGGCGCTGCCAGGACACTCCTATGCTTACAACAGTGATTTTTACCTTAAAAAGGTTGCTCAGCTTTGCAGGCATATGCAAGGTACTGTGCCATAAGGCACCAAAATGCAGCAGCACTGGGGTTGAACAATGGTACTATGAAAAACCAGGTGCACAGTTACACTGGGGACAACAACACACCAAGAAAATGGCACTTGTCCTTGCAAAGGTGAACATTCTGCATATACTCAAGTATCTACTCATGTACTCAAGACACTGTCAAGATTAAAAAGTATGTTGAGTATACAGAAAAAAAAACACAAAAGAGACACTTTTGCTAGGAATATGAAATGACCCACAAAATACAGAAAGCACCTGATGCAGCAGAACTTCTACTGAAAAGTCCTCAACCACGAACATCTGCATAAAAACCACCAGCCTGAGGCTTGCTGCTGACAGGCATTCATCATCTTCCTGTCAGAATTTTTTGGGGAATACATCCCCTACCGGGTGTGCATTAGGTGGTCCCCTGCATGTTACAACACATACCTTTGCAACAGAGTCAAGCAGTGACCAGAGTGCCTCTTCCTCCCCAAACAGCCAGCTTCCATCCCGCTTCATTCCTGCATTTGCATTCATCTCTCATTACCCCAGAGCCCTGTGCCTGGCTCAGACTGCCATGGATGCACTGTTACCTCTATCCTATCTGACACTTCACAGGGCCTCAAACCTCACTGCTCCCCTCTACCCTGGCCTTGGGCTCTGACACCAGAGAACCATGATTTGGACAGGGAAAACATGGCACACAGGAGGATGAATTGGTCAGGATGCCAACGCTAAAGCCTTAAGGATTTTAAGTGCCGTGTCATTCAGGAAGGCTGAAGCTGCTGTTTAATTAGGCTTGCTTAATGAGTCATATTAAATAGCACATATATAGGACCAGGTTTTCTACTAGTGCAAGGACCTCACTGGATTATTGTGGTGAAATGCTGCCACTATGATGGAGTAGCTTTTCATTTTACATACTTAACCATGACCTACAATCCTTTGCTCAAAGGTGCCCCATCTCCAGAGGGAATGTGCCTCTTTAATCAGCTCCAGCATTTTTTCAGGGTTCAGCAGGGCTGGATGGAGTGGCCTTATGTCTCTTCAGATAACACAGCTCAGAGAAGCTCCACGAGAGAGTGGTAAAAAAGCCACCAGGTTCAAATAATGGAAGGCAGTACTTGCAACCTGGTCTGATGGGCATCCTCTGCTCCACTGGGATGGATGAACTCCAAAGCCTCCACATGCCCTCAGTGAGCCTAGCCAGCTGCTTTACCTTGCTGGCCTTGGAGAAGAGCTTGTCTCCTGGAGAAATTGCAGTCAAGATCAGATTTGAGGAGGAAGACAAATTCAGGAGGCAGCTTTGGGGCACTCAGCAAGCTCAACTCTTGTCTCCACAGAAAGGAGACTGTGAGCCATTAGTGAAGACAACAAAGAAAAGCAGACCCATGGGCTACATTAAAATACAGAAAAAAAAAAAGGCAACAACTCACATGTAAGGATAATACCTAACTCTTGTGTCCAAAAAGTTAATGGGAAATTCAAGCTGCTATCAAGATCCTGCCTCTACTAATGCAGAGCTAGCAAAAACCAACCCTCCAGAACACACACACACACCTCCAACTCACCCTGAGAAAGTCCCCAAGCAACAAAAATGAAACACAGAAAGTTCAAAAGAGAACCTGTGTAAAGAGAATTTAAAAAGAGAAAAGAGAAATTGTGTAAAGCTGCTCTGGGGCAGCATACCCAGGGAGCCAGGCCCATCCCTCAGAGCTGCAGCCTGAGCTGCTCAGAGCATCCCCATGGCACACCAGGGACATGGACACAGTCTGTCAGCAGGGCATCAGGGACAACAGCTCACACTGAGGCCATCAGAATGCAAGAGAAACTGAGAAAAGGCAGAAAAAGCACTGACAGAGTAACACACCTCACTGCCACAGCCTTTGGAAAACACACATTTGAGCAGCGCATTCTCCCCATTGGAATTTGTTTCAGATATGTTTTTCAATCCCATATCAATTTTAGACATTCAAAAACCCAGCAGTTTTTACAGGCTGAACCTCATCATTTTTCTGCCCTCTCCATCACCGGCAGCAGCCCCTGGTCCCCCTGAAGGCTGCTTGCTGCTTGCACACCCAGTGCTGCAAAGCTCAACACCACTGACAGCAGTAAAAATAACTCCTGCTTTGGTACACACTAAGCAGTTAAGAGCA
This sequence comes from Motacilla alba alba, assembly GCF_015832195.1. Lineage (NCBI taxonomy): Eukaryota > Metazoa > Chordata > Aves > Passeriformes > Motacillidae > Motacilla > Motacilla alba. The sequence continues at coordinate 1,806,939 of NC_052033.1, forward strand.
GCAGATGCACATAGAATGTGCATACAATAAGCTGTCACAAAACAACAAGGATTATGTTGCACAGAAATAGGTCTCAGATTTAAACAGATATGAGATCACCAGGGGTGGGGTAAGAAAATCACAGATGAAGAAAATCCCACGGTTTTTCCTCAGGTTTGTGTCACTCCAAACAGAACAAACTAAGGAGAGATCAGGCTTAAAGTTCCCTGTAATTGGAAGGAAACAAGCACATCCTCTTTCATAGTATAAACTCCTTCCTTTTTTCAGGCAGCTTTTCTGAGATGCTGGCTGGGAAATGTCAGTGAAAAGAACTTTACACTAAGGCAGTGGTCAGGCAGGTCTGGCAGCCACAGCACATCCAAATCCAGGCTCTCCAAGGCACGACAGACCTGAGTCTCTCTCTGCAGCAGGACCCAGCACCACAGACACCATTTCTATGACATCCACCCCCTCACTGCAGCACCAGCACTGCTCAGGTTCCTGGTGCTGTTCAGCATGTCATCTACTCAAACTTCTCCAGCCTTGGAGAAATGAAACAAATCTCCCAAAGCCAGCTGTGTGCAAGCAGGCACCCTCACTCTGTACAACATACCTGCTGCTCCAGCCCCAGACTCAGAGCTCTTTACAGCTTCCAGTCTGGTCAGCAGACCAGGCTGAGATAGATGTTAAGACAAAAATAGGAATTACTAAAAATCACTTATACAGAGGTGTGGTACACTCTTTTGCCCATCAGTGCTTGAGTCTGCCACCACAGCTGTGCTCCAGATCCCTTTCAGGATTACACTGTCACCACAAAGACAGTACCCACAGGCTTCTGCACTAAAATCCTCTTTGACAGTCAAAAGCAGGGCAACACAGGGATAACTTCCATGGGCTTTGGGTGTCCAAGTTCTCCAGACAGGTGCTCAGAAGCCTCAGTGTTAAAGCATTGAAGTGTCACACACCTTATGAACTGGAACAGCCTGAAGAACTGACATCTGCTTAAAATCAAAGTCTGTAATTCAAAAGTCCCAAATCTATTTCATCTAGCAAAGATGTTTTCCATAAAGTAGCTTTTAAAAAAAGACATCAATGAAGTTTAAAAAGAAGCTGCTGCTCTCATCTCAAGAGCAAGTGATGATTGGAAGAGATCATCTCAAAAAGTGATTGTAATAATGGCAATTTGCAATCGAATCCTACTTTTCTTCTACCACATGTACCAATCTCAGACCCTTCCACAAAGTCCAAGAAACACTCCAGGGCTGAATGGATGGATCAAGACAAACTAATTTTCCTCTTGCAGAAACCATCAGTGTCAGAGGTACAGTCCCACAAAACACTGCAGAGACAGCATGTGACAGATAAATATTCCATTGGGAGAGTCACCATGGCTCACTCTTTCAGAGGACAATTATAAAAACAGAACTGTGAAGATACTTAACACTCCACCAAAAAGCAGACTGCCAGATGTTACCAACTGTCTGGGCACTCAAACAACACTTCTTTTCATAACAATGGGGAGAAAATAACCCCTTGTGATGTGCACAAAAGTAGGGAACTGAAAAAGTATAGAGTTTCCTGAAAAAAATCCCTTATGGTGGCAGAATACGGTGGGATAAAACCAAGACAAACCTAACAGCGCAACACTTTAACAACAGCAGCTTTTGTGAATGGAGCACCGAGATGATTCAAGGAACTATTAGAGTTTCAAAACACTTCAAGAGTAGCTCTGATCGATATCTATCTCACCATTACAACATCTCTTGGCAGAGACACCGCACGTTTCAATGCACCCGACGAAGACAATGCCTCTCTTGGCTCTGAGACACACACAACATGTCACTCAGATTTCACCCAAGTGACATTTCAGTAGCACCTGCCCCCAGTGAAAGCAGCTATTTATAGCAAGGTGGGTGTTGAGAAGGGTGATTTCTCCCATCACTTGAGGCCTGGGTGTAAATCACAGACTGCATGTTGTCATTTCTGATTAAAAGCTCTTCCTGGTCTCTAATGAAGATTTGCCACTTTGCTAAATCACACTGGAGCTGAACGTGGCAGGTGCCTGGTTTTCTTGAAAGCAAGAGATAAACTCAAAGGCACTGTTTGGATGAGACTAAGCTTAAGCAGCTGCACTAGGTACGCACACAGCACATAATAACCTTGCAATGTTCCTCCCAGAGCCTCATTTCCATGAGAACAGAAGAAACATCCTTTGTTTTATTCTTCTTCAGAACACAGACAATCCTGCTTCATTTCATATACCCTCAAGCAATTTGGGGGTGGGGGAGGGGGAAGGGGAAATGTTATTTTAGCTCACGTGCTAGAAAAGGAAAACCAGCAGGAAAACCTAAAAGCTCAGCTCAACATCACTCTTCAATTCAGATGCAACATTCCCAGGCCAGAAGGTCATAATTAACCAGTTAGGCATTTTGAGAATATCTAGGGATCTTTTTCTGATGAAACTGGAAAACTGAGAGAGCAAATGGATGCCCTGTCAGCCATCCAGAGCAGGGTGGGGACTGCTCTCAAGAGCAATGAACATGCTATTGCCCCGAATAACTTAATTCTCAGAGAACAATGAAACTAACAAAGATAAGAGATGTGAAGAAAAAGGGTCTTTGAGCCTCTCCACGTGTGGAGAGAAAACTAAATCTAATCAAAGGGAAGAATGCTTCAGGAGCTCTGAAGCAGCCAAATGGTATCAAAATCAAAGAAAGAGTTATGAAAAACAACCTGCTACAACAACAAACTTTTGTGTACAGCAGCAGTACCTGATCCTCTTACAGCACAGCAGGAACCAGCTGAGCCAAGAGCCCAGCTAGCAAATACTGAAGAACCCTTTTGAAGTGAACTTGGAGACCTTGCCCAGGAATGGTTCTCCAGGTCCTCACTGTGAAACACTTGCCAGCTGTTGCAGACTCTGGGTAATGGTACAGCGCTCAGAGAACTGATGATGCATTGTTCTAAATCACTATCCTATCTCTCATGTGCTACTAATTCTGTGTATTACCTTACTTATTTCTGCTTAGTGTGAGTTTATTGCTTCAGAGAAAAATTACAAAACTTACAGTTGAATTATTGGAACCAACTTACCAATTATTTAATAGTGTTTTAGATTGGGTGCTTTGTCCTGTCATTATCCCTAGCTACAGTCTGCAATTTGCTGTCTTTTCTACCATGCTCAGTTGAATACACAGGCTGGACAATGATGCTCTGAATATAATTTTGTCTCTAATCCTTGATCTTTTGTTTTAAGGTTTTATTCAAGCATTGCCAGCACTGCAGATCACAGGCAGGCAACCTGAACTGTGCTAAAGCTGGGCTACGTTAGCAGCACTAACAAGAACAACGGGCATTTCATAAAGATTCCTTAGGCTGCTTTCCAAAACAACTATCATGGACTCCTCAGCTCCCGGGGTGTTCAGTTGGCTGCCACTATCACAAATTCTTCCAGCACCAAGAAGAAGCAGAAAGGAAACACAGCAGAGTTCTAAGATTGCTCATAAATGCTTTTATAGAATGGCTTGCTAGCCCAAACAGAACCAAGCAGCCACAAAGATCCCAGTTCTGGAAAAGAACTCTCCACCCTGAGTTTGCTGCCCTCAGCAGTACCAGAGCACAACACCCACTCAGAGACAGGTACAGGAGCACAGAGCTGCCCTACAAACACCACCATGAAAGCTGATTTTTCAGTCCCTTCATTTCCCATCGAAGCTCTCCTGACAGCAAGCACTTATCACTGCCAGATTAGAAGAGATTATCACAAGAGAAAGTTAAGGTTCTTTCAGACACCAGGACAGCAAACTGCACTCAGTGGTTACTATCAGAGGTAGGGTGGGTGGATCAGACCTCTCTACCCAACTGACCATGGCCAACGACAAACGCTGTTGGTTAAATCCAACAGGCTGGGTTTCCAGCACTGCCAGTTTCCAATCTGGCACAACCACTAAAAGGGAAAAAAATGGCTTTTGCAGCTTCACTTTGGGAGCTCTCAGATAAGAGCATTTCCTCCAGAGCTGTCCTGCATGGCTGTACATATGCTAATCAGAGACTGCTGGAGCACAAGAGAAAGCAACTGCGTGGGGCACTAACAAAAGAAACCAAAGCATCCCTGTGAGGGAGACACGAGGTGTGAATACTCGAGCTGTGTTTGCACCCAGTGCCAATTAAACAGCAGAGTACACGAATTAGTGCAACACAAACACTCAGGCTGCATTCACTACACTAAAATAAGAGGAAATTCGAATCACAATTATTTTAACCACTGTGCACAAGCAGATAGCATTCAAATGGTAACCAATACCTATGGATAGCAAATTGGTACTAAATTACGTTACTGAGAATAGAAAAAAGAATACAGACAGCACAACTAAGAGGAAGCCAGGAATTCAGCCTGGATTTCTTCCAGAGTTCAAAGTGTCAACACTGAAAAAAAACCAAAGACTCTTCTAACTAAGAGTTTACACATTCATTGAAGTGACCAGAGCATTCACCATATTGGTGATATTTATTTTCCATAAATTAAATTTTCTCTAGGCTCCACAACAGGACAAGAAACACGACAGCAGATCACATAATATTCCTGTGAAATGCAAAGAGTGGACGTAGGAATTTTTCATCTAACACTTGGGCTCAGGAAAGAAAGATTAACAGCATTCAACAAGGTACTTGAGGCTGATCAGGGCAGGCAGACTGAACTCTGATGAAGAAAGCACGGTGGGAACTGGAGTAAGTGGACAAGGGTTGCACAAATAGTGAGGAAAGAGCCTCTCTGGGAAGGAAGTTAGCGATGTACAGTCTGAGGGTGAAAAGGGAGAAAATAATTGTGCTTCAGCATATAATAGCACATTTATAAAGACAGGCAGCTATTTAGGAGTTCCATTTGCTTTTTACTAGAGGAGATGGGTGTAAGCTGTTTGCATGTTTATGCTAGAAATTACAGCTATTCTCATCCAGACTGACACAGGTTCCTAATGCAAGGAATCACAGCAAATAGCTAACTCTTGAACAGAACTTTTCTGAGAGACAGAGCAGGCTGCTACTGCAGTGATGCCCTCAGAAGCACCAGCCCAGGCTGCTCACAGGGAGTTCCTGGCCAGCACACATTTTGTTACAATGAAGTCACCCCACACTTTGCTTTATCATTACAAGGCAGATTTCATTTGTGAACCAAATGACATTTTTCTCCATCATGTACCAGCACAATCCCCATCACCACTACAAAACAAAACAGAGGAAGTTTCTGGCCCCAGAGTCAAAAGCACCAAAAAGCCGAATCAGCTGTGCAAGTCAGATGTTGGGGATGCAAAAGTAGTTACTGAGTCCATGACACACTCTGGATCTGCTCGTCCAATTTTAACACAAAGTGAGATCTCACAACATTGACATGAGGGTGATAAAAATATCAGTTAATTCATTAAGAAAGCCATCATGAGGTTTCTTCCTAAACTAAGCAGCCAGGAATGCTGGTGTTTCCTGTACAGTGTCACCTTCCCTGCTGTGGCATTCCACAGGGTGCTCTCTTCTTTCTTGTATTTCAGGAATGTACAGAGATGCACAGTCGAGGAAGTTTTCTGATTATGTACTACTACAAAGAGGAAGAGCTTCTCAAGCTCTTTAAAATACACTTGAAATATTGGCCAGACCACCCCTTACAGGAAGCAAATGAATCATCCATCCACATCTGCAGACTTCAAGAAACAAAAAACACAAAAGCAAGTTTTAAACAAAGGATGGAGATTCCTCCCTCTTCCCTGCTCCCACTTTCTGCTTTAAATTGAACCCATGGACAGTTCACTAAGACAAGGCTGTGCCACAGCATGGGAAATCAGAAAAATTTCAACAACCTGCAGCACAAGGACAGAGAAAAGACTTCTGACAGAAGCTACATGTGCTAAGGACAAAAAAAATCTGAAGAGGAGGTTCATGATGTATCATTTCCAGCCAGTTATCCAACTGTGTAGTAACTCTAGATTTAGAAAATGTGGCTATTTTGTCTCAAGAATAATGCTGTTTCAAGGAACTTGGGCTCAGAGGCTGAGCAGAAGCATAAACATTACTTGCAATAGTCATGAGATTTATTCACTTGGATTTGGTACTTAACCCACCTTCCAAGAGGGGGAAAAAACCCAAACTTTCATCTTCAAAAGCAGACAGAAGGGCAAAGCCAAAGGACAAGTAGGGCCTTGCTGGAAATGCCATCAACTCTCAACAAAAATATTAAGCAGTGCTCTGTGCACACTCAGTCCAAACGCTGAAAAGCAAAGAGGTGAGGGTGGAGAGCAGAGGCAGCACTGGACACTGGGGAAGGGCAGCAGCCCCCAGCACTGCTGATGCCCCCAACCCCTGTCCAGCAGCAGGCAAAGCAGAATAGCCATTCTAGTGCCATGAGGGTAAATGAAAATACAAAGGCTCCTTGGTGATCACTACTAATCAAGCTCCAACTGTTTCTGTATAGCTGCTGCCAACCATTTCACCGAGGACTGAGATCTAGGAGCAGTTCTCTAACAACAGATCTTGAGCCAAGAGGTCTGAAACACCCACTTGATTCTAGAAACACCACTATGAACTAGCTTAAGAGTTAATCTTGGCTGTTCCTCATCGACTACTGACTTTTTATCCAGCCTTGCAAAACCCCCAGCTCACTAGATTTCCACCTAAACTAACCCTTAAAACACTGGGTTACTCAGTTTAGCTCCTCACATAAGTGAAACCAAATCAAACTTGAGTTACTCAATGCCAAATCGTGAGTTCCTAAGCATCCAATTTCACACATACACCAAATAACCAATGTATTCTGGCTCTGCCTGAGAGTAATTTTCCCAGACAAATCTCTAGCTGTAACTGCACTGAGGAATGTCAAAAAGTTTTTCCACTGAGCAGCCAGGTCATGCTCTTGAGCCCTGGAAATGGTCAAATAGAGAAAGCACTGAGCACACACCAGGAAAACACCACCTGGCAGCACTAATGCTGCCTGTCTTACCCAGAGTCACCTTAGGGGAGAGTTTCTGTCACCTTTCCAACACCCACTGCCACATCAGAGCCCAGGAAACGCTTTGAAGATGAAAAGTGCTACTTATTTGCTAAGTATCCTTTATCAGCAGAAAAGCAGCACCATTTCTTACACCCAAATGATTCATACGCAAAGTTCTTTTATTCTCAAAGAAGTTCTATCCTTTCAAAAGTACGTAAAAAAAAAATCAGTCATGATGGAACTAATTCCAGCTCACCCTATTAGTGTATTTTACTGAGCAGAAGATTCATCATCCACTGACAAATGACAACTGTACCCAGTCACTTCCACAGGAATAAGGTACCAGAGCTCCCAGCTCCAGGCTAAGAAAAATAGTTAAAAGCCTTAAGCTCCTCATCTTTTCAGCTGGTGATTAAATAGCCCTCTTCACTTGTCTGTCTCCAAAACCTTCCCTCACAAGCAGAAAAGCTAAAGGTTTTATACGCAGCAGTAAGAGCAAACCACTGAGACTGTGTCTGATGTGTGCTGAATACAGAACCACACGGTACCACTGCTGCAGTTTCATTGTACAAAACCAATCCTGCTTAATGGACCAGGGGTATGGCTGTGCAGTTTCTCTTCAACTCAAGAGGCTGTAACCAGAGGCTGTGAAGTGATACCACTGCAAATGCAAGCTGAGCATGGTTTCCTTGTTCCTAATGTACTCCTGTGAATTTAATTTTTCCTGGCCTGGAAGCTACAGTAAGACACCAAGGGCTCCTGTCCTCTCCTGGCCTGCTCTGCTGCCAGTCCTTGGTCTCACCTCCTGCCAACAGCCTCTACACTGCCCATTCTTTCACACAGAGAGCAGCAGCACCAGCTGTTGAGGCAAGAAACAGAAGTCATGATTTTAAACACAATGGCAAAAGCATGGAAAAAAAACAGCTCTGCAATCTCAAAGAAGCCTACCTACCTAGACTATCCAACATACATCATCAGGGAGCTGATTGTTCAAACTCTTTGAAAAACTGGACAGGTTATTTATGGTGTAGCTTGATGTGTCCCACTTTCAAGATTTCAGTATATGTGCACAAAAAGCTATTTGTATCTTGGCTTTCACCTTGTATATCCAAGCAACCTTGTTGCCAGCAGCTAACACAGCAAGCAAATCCAAAAACCCACCAAAACTACAGAGGCTCATCGAGATACTGGTCTAAGACACCACTTCCACACATTAACTTTTCTTTTGTTACATTTTAGATCAGCAGGTCAACAGGTCCACGGTGCACAATCCTATCTCACGGCACAGAAGCATCAATGCTCTTTAGCTTAAGTCTTCCCAGTAACCTGAACTGAACCCCAGCTCCCTGCAGTCACAGCTTCCCTGGTACAACCTGCACCTGACTGATGGACAAGGCTGAACAAAGCATAGAATTGATGCCATTTCTTTAAAAAGTAATCCAAAACATGTACAGAGATACAGATTTCTTAGTCTTCAAATCTGCCCACTCTCAACCCATGGTTTTGGCCTTGACCTACAGGTCATTCTGTGAGAGGAAGAAATTCCATGTGCAGGTACTTATTGGATCTGCCTCTCCATTAAGTTGCTCTAAACCCTAATACAATTAAGGACAGAAAACAAAGATAACATCACCTGTCCTTCCCCTTACCTCTCCTGCAAATGCACATGTCCAACATAGTTATCAAATCCACCTCCAGCACCACTATATTTGTTTCTATCTACACCACATGCTGAAGATTCGAGCCCAGTAAATGTTCACAGTTTCCTCCAAGTGCATCCAATGCACAGCAGAAACACGACTCCAGCCCTTTCTTTTGGCCAGATGTGCAGTCAAACACAGGGGAGGTAACAATAACCCTGAAATGCACAGGAAGATATGCTTTCTATCCAAGTCTGTAAGTCTCCAACTGCACCAAGCTGGGCTGTGTGTACTCTGTACCACCACAGGCACAGGATCTTCTGAAATTCAGTCAGCACAGCCCAGAAACAGCATTAAAGCTAAAAGACACCTGTCAACTTGAAACTCAGGCACATCTGAAAGTGCTGCAGTTATTACAGTAATCAGCAATCCCTAGCATCTTTACTGTCAAAACCACATGCTGTTCATAGTATTTGATGGTTTTAATCACCCCTAACAAGCATTACACCTCAAAGTTTCCTGCTCCCTTCACAGAAACATCTAACATTCAGAAAGAAAAAACCCTATCCCAGTCCCAGGATAAAACTCACTTTTGCTTAACTTCACAAATTCAAGTTAGCAGAATATTTTTGATTCAGACATAAACATGCACATTTCTATCTGGCAGCCTAAAAGCAAATGGAAGAAAGCCCAAATATTGCCATGGAGCCTCCCTCCAGGTTTGTTTTTTTCCCCTAGGAGTTAGCATTCTCATACCTTGCCACAGGTCTAAAGGTCTCAGGAATGGGACACACCAGCTACACAAGGTAGAGCCTGAGCTGAGTTACAGGTCAAGGACTCTGGAGAACTATGTAAAACGCAGAAGCTGAGCCATCATCTCACATCTCAGTTCCAGCACAGTCAGGACTGCCAACCTCAAAAGGAAGAACAAGGATTTCAGCTCAAATGATCAGCTCCTGTACTCAGGATGACCTAAACACAGGTCCCTTTGGGCAAAGACCCTGCACATGGTGGGAGGTAACAGCAGAGTGGAAAAAATGAGGCAGGGTTTTCCTAAGTAGCATTTAGGAAGGTGTCATCACCTTCTGAGCCTTTGAAATCCCCCAAGCAATTAAACAGTCAAAGGAGAAGAGGCTTTTAGCTTTCCAAACACCAATTATTTCCCACACCAACACAGATGTTGAACATTAAAAATAATGTCTTTCCTCTGAAGACAGGAGAAGAGCTGAGGACAGCTGCCATAGGCAAGCAAGACCTTGTCCCAAAAAGCATTTGTCAAAGCTGCTGCTATTTAACTTCAATGAAGAATCTTCAGCCAGAAAAGAAACTTTATAAAATTGCCTAGAGTCCCTTTTTTTTGCCAAAGTCTGCACCGGAGCAGCATTGCATCAGCAAATAAATTTGTATGAGAAAGCTGCAGCAAAATGTCTCACCCACACAGGTATTTCAGAGCCTGTCACGGGCATCGATTGATTCCTTCTAAAGCTTTTAGTGCACATTAGTTTGTTTACTAGTCCTAAAAGCATTACTAATTTAGTTTGGGGTTTTTTTAAGCTACAGCAGCACAGCAGTGAAAGGGAGCACACCTTAGAAGAGAGCAAATCACAAACACTGCTTCTTAAGGACAGGCTTCTCTAATTTTAAAAATAACACTCCTGTCTACATTTGGAATAATTATAATAAATGGCTTAGCCCAGATGGCCACTTTCAACTCCTGAATTACCAAATCACTCTGCACACAGTACACAAAGCAGTAACAGTGTACAATATTTAGTACTCCTGAGACTTCCACACTGTGAATTGTGCCGGATTCCACTTTTGCAGTAAAATATTAATGATGATCCCCAAGTCTATATCACAAGAGCCAAACAAATCAAAGTAAAATGGGGAATTGACCCAAGGGTACCTAACCTTGCAATGGATACCCACAGGATGGAAAGGTCACACATTAATTGGTTCTATATTATGCAGAACTGCAAAAATTCCAGTAAGCCTTTTCTCTTCTGTCTCTAACAGCTACAAAAATCAGGTGGTTTCAAAGAACCCCCTTGGGAGACTAACTGAAAAACATCAGATGCAAGAAGAGGGTTAGATACAGCTTCCTCACGCAGTAAAACCCACTGGTAATAGTTCATGGGCAAGGGATTTGTGCGCTGCAACAGAACCAGAGTTTGGCTCTGTGGCCAGCATTTCCCAAAAAGGAACAGCGCAGACCAAAAAGGATCCTGCTATCCCTCTTCACTTGCCCAACGTGCCCACACTACACCACTGCACTTCCAGATGGCCAACACCTCACCAGGTTTGAAGATGGAAGATTTTTAAGGCTGTTTTCATGCCTCAGTTGTAAATAAGTTGCAGAGTCACTAGCCAGGATTAACATCTGAAGGGCACAGGCTGGTGGGCTGGGATCCCAGCAGGGAGGGCTCAGAGTGGCTCTGAATGGACAGAGGGAAAACACAGATCTTGAGGATCTTCAGAAACTCCTCCCGTGACCTTGTATTAGATCCATGACTCAATATCTGAGGTCAGGAAATTACAGGAGCAAAGGGTAGAAAAGAACAGAAGGTCTGTGTGGGATGAAGCAGAGCTGAATTCATGGAGAGCCTTTTGGAAATAACATCAGATAATTTCCAGGTAATGAGTTTATCAGCCACCAGCTTATATCTGAGGAGTCCTGGTAGTTTGAATCTGTTTCCAAAGCAAAGCTGAATGAGGTAAGAGAGTCCTCTAAACTAAATCTTATTCTATACCTTACAAAAAAGGCTGTGAAAAACTTTTTTAAAATTGCACCTGGACTCTTAGAGCAAACCTGGGGTCCTGCCCTCACTCCCAGAGGCAGGCACAGGGAACTCAGGAGGCCTGGCCGGCTGAAGGCCTTCAGATAAGGTGCTGAAACACAACACCTGCACTTTCTATTTCCCCCAGCTGCACAAGAGGCCAAGCTGCCTTGCCCAGGCGTTATGAAAATGAAAGGTTGCAGAGAGCTCTGAGGCTTTCAGGGGAGAGGCAGGAGGAAGGGCAGCAGCATTTTAAAGTCCCCAGAGCTTGACTAATACCTGGTATGTTCAAGCATTCCCATAAAGTTCCCAAAGGCAGCTCAAGTGTGCAGTAGGAATGCTGAACTACAGCAGAGAGATCCTGAAATTAAAATTCAGCTGGGTCCCAAGAACTCCTGATAATTTATTAGAAAAAGCATCAGCAGTTTATAGTACTTCCAAACCTGCCTTCCAAATTACCTCCAGAGATATGGCTTTAGCCAGCCAGAGGAACTGCTCTGCAGACTTGTTGGGTCAGACAAGACACGGATGGCAAATATATTTGGAAAGGGAAGCTTTCTCCTTCCAGGTGTGCTTAGGTTTTACAATACTCAGCAACAGTGATTTCCTAGTGTCTTAAATGGGTGATATGGCCATGGAGAGCAGGAAAAGAGCACTTGAAGCCAGAGAGAAAGAAATCCTGGCTCTTTTTTTTTTCTCATTATTGTTATGCTGCTAATGACTATCAAGAGGGGAACCAAAGGCAGGAATGTGCTCACATATACAATTCTTGGAGGAGGTGGTGGGGCTTTGCACCAACTGCTAAGCTCTATCTCAAGAGAAAGTTTCTATTACTGACTAGCATCAGTAATTGTGTGCCTGGGTTTAAGTGGCATTCTGCCACTTAAAAGATCTGCCGCTTGAAAGAGCAACAGCAAGTGTTGAACTTCCAGAAGCAACAGCAAAAATTACTGGACAACCTAAATAAAAAAACCCCCCAAACTGTCCAAGAAAAGCCAGGAAAGCTCGAGGATTATTAATTGGGTACAGAAAGCAGCTTTTGACCTTTGCACTGGAAGCCAAAGGTGCTGTTTCGCTGGACTCAAAATTTCCAACAGCTTTATTTCTCCCTCAGTTACAACACTGGCTCTATCCGATACACACACCAGGATTCCCAGATCCTGAAGCACCTGACAAACAGGAGGTAAACAGGCAGCCAGCCTTCTGTGTGGAATCAGGATCGGATACACTAAATAGACACACAAAAGCCCCGGTCCCAAGAGCACCTTCACCCTCTGGCCATTTCAGATTTAAGGGAAATAAAAGAGAGCAACAAGCATTCTCTGGGGGCCAGGGCTGAGCTGTCACCAGGACAGGTTAATGTTTTAAGGACATCAAACAAGACCCTTACAGCCAAAGATGCCAGAGAGTCAGGCACAGCCAAAAGATGTACCTGTAGGCAACAGCACCAAAAAGCCAACAAACTTCAGACCCAGGATAATCATATAATTCCTATGGTTTGTACCAGCATGGACAATGACAAGCTTGTCAGGCTTACCTGGCTAGTTCTCACACATCAGTGGAACCCAAAGGAGGCTGGGTCAGCAGACGGCTAAAAAACCCAATTATAACCACAAAACCATGATCAGTCCCACTGCATGTTTCCAGTGGCGTCAGGTTTGTTTTCAGCAACCCCAAACTGCAGTGCAGACTGTACACAATGCCTCTCAATTTGGTTAGTGGGCAGCTTTCCAGAAAAAAAAAAAAAAATCAATAGAAGTACACCTAAATTTCTCTAGCACTCAGGAAACTTCTCCCCAGGGTCCATTACCCGAGTGGTAAAGGCACCTACACCAGGGCAGCAGCACTAAAAGGGAAAACAGACAGACTGTTTATTTACATAAGTGTCTTTGATTTCTGATCCTCCTCAGTCCAGCTTTTTCTAACACTGCAATGGGTGCAGTTACCAAGTGGCTGAAGTGAAGTGAAGCGAGAGCTAATACTTCTGGATTTAGGAACCCAACAGCACCAACTAAATCTGTGTTTACTCACCCAAATGGAGGTGGCTTTGTTTAGATGCTGAAAACCAAACTCAACTCGGGACACATTTTTGCTGCAACAACACATGAAGATTTTACTGGAAGGCTGCAGTGACTGAATTAAGTTTCTCTAGAGAAAAGAGGTGGGTTTTTTTTAAGGTAGAAATACATCATGTGGTAGTATCTTTTCAGAATACCTGTTTTCGTTTTTCCTTATCTCCAAGCAGTCACGTGTCTAATGACACTACCACCTAAATTTAGCTCATTCTGTAGCACTGGCAATCCTAGCGATGCCTTTAAGACTGCAACACACCTTTCTTCCTCTCAGTCTCCCCTCTCTCCTTCAGCGTGTGGGGCCGTTTCTGGACCAGCAAAGCAGACGGGTCTCCAGCAGCCTCCTGCTTTCCACTGCCAGCCCAGAGGAGCAGGGGGAGCCTGCAGGGACAGTGCAGCCACCCGTTCTGCTCGGCGCAACGCCCATCCCTGGCAGCCCCTTTGTGCTCTATTACAGTGCCCCCCTCGCCCGCTTTTGTCTCTGAACTGTCAGTCAGCCTGGGCTAAAACCCCAGGCCACACCAACTTTGGGAAGTGGGAATATTCCAAGGCAGACGTACACCTTGTGGCTCGTCAGATATAATTAAGATGCCACAGATTTACGTGCAACTCATCAGCAAGGGGTAAACGCTCACGTAAACAAGGGCAGATCCAAACCGTGTTTGCTTCCTGCTGAAATCTTTATCCAGGGGTGGTTTCCCTGCTCAACTGCTGACTCCCCAAGAACAGGCGGTGACGACACCGTTCAATAAAGGCTGAGACACTGGCCTACAACTCCAGCAAGTAAGAGCAGTCTGGAAGTTCGCTCAAATCACCTTCACAGGCCCTCTTCTCCTTATGCCAGCAAGCCCCAGCGCCTCAGCAGAGCAGCCGTGCTCTGCCATCAGCGCAAGGCAGCGGCAGCATCCATGCCGGGCCACCACAGGGAGCGTGATGAAGGAAGGGAAGGGGATTTCACTCTCCGGACAATACCGTGCCCCTGCCCCGCTCCGGCCGCTCGCTGCACGGGCGGGCGAGGACGGCCGTCACGGGGGAAACGGGGCAGCAACCTCCGGCTCGGGAGCCTCCAACGCACCGACCCCGCAGGCCGCGCAGGCCCTGCCCCGGGAGGCCTCCAAGGCGGCGCCCCGGTCGTGCAGGCGGCGCCAGCCCCCCGGGGAGGGACCCGGGCCCGTGCAGGCCGCGGGCCGCCCCCCGCCCCGGTTACCTTGGTCTCCTTGACGTGCTGCTTGATGCCCTCCGGGTACCACTGCACCCGCACGTAGCCCCGCCGCAGCGGGCTGGCGCGGCCCTCCTCCCCGCCGCCGGCCCCAGGGCCGCCCGACTCGGAGCCGCCCGAGCTGGCGGCGCCGCCGGCCGCGGTCCCGCGCCCGCCCTCCTCAGAGTCCTCCTCCGAGTCCTCGCCGTGGATGAGGCGCACCAGGCCGAAGCGCACGGAGCCGCGGTAGCGGCCCGACACCAGGTCGTGGGAGAACAGGAGGCGCTGGGAGCCGCCCGGCGGGGCGGAGAGGGGCAGCGCGGCGGGAGGAGCCGGGGGTGCCGGTGCCGGCGCTGCCGGTGCCCCCTCCTCGGGCTGTTCCGCCATGGCGCCGGTGAGCGGGAGCGCGCGGCCGGCAGGAGGGGGAGGGCAGGGGAGGGGCGGCAAGTAACGGCCCAGGGGCGGGGCCAGAGCGGGACACGCCCACAGCGGACACGGACCACGCCCACTGGGGTGGGGCGAGGGATGGGGCGGGGCCGAGGCGGGGCCGGGGCGGGGGCGGCGGGGCTGGGCTGCGTTACCGGCCCCGGGGCGGGGCGGCTGCTTCGGCTGCTGAGCCCCGGGAACGGGGATTGCATCATCGCCCCAGCGATGGGCACTGCATCGCCCCAGCGATGGGCCCTGCATCGCCCCCAGCGATGGGCCCTGCATCGCCCCCAGCGATGGGCACTGCATCGCCCCAGCGATGGGCCCTGCATCGCCCCCAGCGATGGGCACCGCATCGCCCCCAGCGATGGGCACTGCATCGCCCCCAGGGATGGGGCACTGCATCGCCCCCAGGGATGGGCACTGCATCGCACCCAGCGATGGGGGGCTGCGCTGCGCCACTGGCCCCAGGAATGGGGGGGCTGCATCCTCCTCTGACCCCCAGGGGTGTGGGGCTGCTCTGCATTATCCCCAAGGATGAGGGGCACTGCATCATCATCCCCAGGGATGGGGGGCTGCACTGCATCGTTCTCTGGTCCCCGGGAAAGGGGGGGCTGCTCTGCATCGTTCTCTGACCCCCAGGGATGGGGGGCTGCTCTGAATTATCCCCAAGGATGAGGGGCACTGCATCATCATCCCCAGGGATGGGGGGCTTCACAGCATTGTTCTCTGATCCCCGGGGATGGGGGGCTCTGCTGCACCATCCCACAAACCCAGGGATTTGGAAGGGGAGGCTGCATTGCATCGTCCCCAGGGATGGAGGAACCTGCACTGCATCACCCCCTGGTCCCCGGAGATGGGGGGGGCTGCACTGCATTGTCCCTGAGCCCCAGGGATGGGGGCACACTGCACTGCATTGTCCCTGAGCCCCAGGGATGGGGGCACACTGCACTGCATTGTCCCTGAGCCCCAGGGATGGGGGCACACTGCACTGCATTGTCCCTGAGCCCCAGGGATGGGGGCACAGTGCACTGCATTGTCCCTGAGCCCCAGGGATGGGGGCACAGTGCTCTGCATCATCCCCCAGTTCTCGGTCTCTGCGGGCTGCCCTGCATCACCTCCCGCTCCCCAGTGACAGGGGCTGTGCTGTTTACAGACCCCTCTGCCTGGGCACAGCTGGGGGTCCATCCTGGCACTGGGCACACTGCTCGATGCTGGGAGCTGCTCTCCAGCTGACATCAAAGCCTGGTCTTGCTTTTCATGGCTCCTGGAAGCCCTCATTAGGGTGTGCAAATGAGCAGAATATTTGGCTTCGTTGACTAAGGATTTTTCCCCTCTGTCTGCAGAGATTTTGTAAACAGAAAAGTTTTTTTTTTGAGCAGGTCCTGCTGCTCTGGCAGGCAAAGGACTAAAGGAATCCAAAATAGCCTTCACTGCCTATCTTTTACCACAACACATCCTGCGTCTTCTCTCCCTAGACCTTCCTGCCTGTGCAGCGCTGGCTTGAATATCAAGAAAATGCCTGAAATCCTCAGCCTAATTTGTTCTCTTGCAGAAAAAAGCCCAGGAGCAGCAGAGCAGCGTATTCCCTCTAGTCCTCTCCCTCTCAGACTGCTCTGCCTTGGCTGGATCAACCAGCTGGCTTTCAGTCCACCTTTCAAGGTTTCTCCTTTTAGGAAAAGCAACCAGGATAAAGGTCTCACCTCCTAGATTCTAGAAGCCTCTCCTCAAGAATGGGATTTTCCAATCTTGCAAATGGCCCTGCGGCCCTGGGAAGCAGCTGAGAAGATGCTGGGCAGGCAGTGTGTGGGTGATGGGTGCACTGGGAGCTCTGCCCAGCTCCTCACTACCCTGGCTGTGGGTGGCGGGGCAGCAGGATGCTGGGAGGGATGGAGAAGTACAAACTATCCCTGTCCTGCCTCCAAATCAGAGAGCTGCAGGCAGTGAAGGCCTCCAGCCCCTGTCTGCTCCCAGGCCAAGCCAGCCTCCACCCCAGCATTTAATCACTCCCCACAGCATCCCGTTAATCAGAAAGGCAATGTGTTAATGTGATTCCTCGCTGGGGCATTTTTGGCTCCAACCCCAGGGATAAGAAACAGAATAGAGCTAAAAGGGACCATTGGGTGGCTAAATAGCAGCATGGCCCACAGGGAAAGGCAGTTTAAATATCCACCCAGTGCAACCGTGGGTTTGCAGCTGTTTCCAGGGGTGTGCTCCTGGGAATATAAACATGCATCCACATGCCCTGACCTCTGTGGACGAGCTGTAGGGTTGATAGGCAGCAGGTTGATAGGGGTTGATTCAGAACTTCTAGAGCAGGAGTGCCTCTGGAATGAGGATTTCACCCTCTGAGCATCACTGTGCTGGAGGGGGAGTAGGACACATCTCCCCAGGGCGTTCACCCAGCCCACCTGGAGCTGTGGACAAGATACCAACCCCTCTCCCTCTGCAGCCAGGGAGGACTGTGCCTTTGTGGAAGCAGAATCAGGCCTTTGAGAAAGGCAGAAGGTGCCCTTTGGCTTCATTTAATCTGATGCCATGTCTTCTCAAGGTTTTAAAGCCGAGCTTTATCCAGCACAGTGATGCTCCTCATCATCTCCTTAATGTACATTGCAACAGCCACTAATAAAATATAGATACAGTAATGGGCACAATCATGTGTGGAGATGGAAACTGTCCCTCTTCAGGGCAATTATGTGCTGAAGAGCAGTGGTGGGGTTTCAGGTAGCCACAAATAGCCACGAAAACAATCACATTATACCCCTGATCGGGCTCACGGCAGGGGGACTATAATGGGGACAAGTCAGGGCTGTTTGCTCGTTAGCAGGGTGTGTTTTTGCACTCTGATCCCTGCTGGAGCTCTGATATGCTTCCATCAGGAAGTGCCACTGAAGGAGGACTGATTGCTTTTTTTAGGACACAACAGCCCAGGGCCTTGGCTGTCACAACATGGACGGCCTGCAGATTTTACAGTGCCTGGGTGTCAAAATGAGCCTCTCCTACTTAACATCACTATTCAGATGTCCACTGAGGCACCTCTGCAAGTCCACAGCACCCAGCAAAGCACTCAGGACTTGTGCAAAGTGACACATGCCAAGCAGCCTCCCGGCCCCGTTTAGGGACAATTCTTGCTGGGAAGGCTGTTTTGGGAAGGGATGGCCTTTACTCTGCAGGAGAACATCCTCCCTGGAACCAAGCTGTCCCTGTGATCTAACCACCTTATGGCACTTAGGTTAGATCACCAGCATCTCCCTGCTGAGCTACTGCTGCCCAGAGGGCGTGTCAGAATGCCTGGAGGGTGCCAGAATACCCAGAAGGTGCCAAGATGCCCAGCAGATGCCCAGGATAGCCCTTATCTCCCTGTAGAGATACTGCTGAAAAGCAAGCCCTGGCCTTCCTCCTTGGGCCTCTCCCAGGGCCTCTTCGCTCAGGGTTTAAGGGGCAGGTGCTGGGGTGCCCACAGGGTGCTGGGGGGACTGCCAGGTACTGGAGGTACCCACAGGATACAAGGAGGTGTGGCAGGTGCTAAAGATGCCAGCAGGGTACCATCATCTCTGTTGGGGTGCACGAGACCGAGAGTATTTTGGACCTTATTAGCACAAGAGATTTGATAGACAAGACGCCTTGGCAAAACCAAATGGAACTTTAAAAATTAGATCTAGGTAGCAAGAAGATTTAATCAGACAGGTTTACCAGAAAAAGAAAATCCTATTAAACTCTGCAAGCAAGAGATGTTGCAATATGCATAAGTTTGTGTATGTGATTTTAACCTAATCATTGTAGTACACATTACTGGTCTCCCTGAAATAGTATATAAGCGTTTGCATCCCACAATAAAATCGGATTCTGATCACCAAGTCAGTGTCCCCGCCTCTCTCCATCGCCGACAGATGTCTGCTGGGTGTTGGGGATATCTGCCGGGCTCCGGGCTGCCCACAGGGCCTGGGATGCCCGCGGGGTGCCGGGGTGTCCCCTGGGTGTCCCGGGAGGGTTCCAGGTGCCCGAGGCCGGCCATAGCCCGCGGGGTGCCGGGGTGTCCCCTGGGTGTCCCCGGAGGGTTCCAGGTGCCCGAGGCCGGCAGACGCCGCCGGCTCCCGCGGTGCCCGGTCGGGGCCGGGGCCGGGCTGCGGCGGGGCTCTGGTGCCACCTCGTGGGCTGTCTGTCGCCTCCCGGCGGCTCTGCTCCGGCGGGGGGCAGCGGTGGCAGCGGCCCGTGGCTCCCCAGGGGTGGCAGCTCCGCTCGGAGCCCGCGGCTGCAGCCGGGCTGAGGCTCCGCGCTCAGGGCAGGTGAGCGCTCACCCCCTCTGCTCTGCTCTGCAGCCCCTCCTTGGCCAATCCTCCCAGGGCTTCCCTCTCTTGCTGCTTCGCAGAGGCAGAGTCCCCGTCCTTTCCCTGCTGGGAAAAGCTGGTGCCTTCAGGAAAGGTCTTTCAGAGCCGCTCGTGTCACAGGGAATGCATCCAGACCCTCCCGCAGGGAGAGCTGGGGGTTTATCTTCATCATCACGCAGACAAACAGCTCAGCAGGAGTCCCTGTGTCCCCATTAACATCAGGGAACAGAAATATGAGCAAGGGATGCAGCATATGGCAATCCTTCATCCTGTCTGTGTGATCCCAGAGAGCCTCTGGAGGCTGGGTGGGCAGGGGAGGAGACTGTCTGTGAAATCCCTTCCACCTCAAGCCATTCTGTGATCCTGCAGGAATCGTGATTACCCAGCCCTTCCCCCTCTGGCTGTACTGCCCTGACCAAACACTGCTGGCTCTCCTACAGAAAACTCAGAGCAGCATCACTTTGTACCCGAACAACTCGATGTGAGCATGATCCTCCTTCTCTCCCACCTCTCACCCTTTTCACTGAGACCAAGACCTCAGAACTCCCCCAATGGGCTTGGTCCAGGCTCAGCCTTGCCCTCCAGGATTTTTCTTCCCTGTGGGTGGCATCTGGTCCCCAGCCATGTCCAGGGGTCACCCTGGCTCCCAGCAGCACGTGCCAGGGTTAGGGCTGGGCACAGGACAGATCCTGTCAGCAGCAGGATGCCCCAACAATTGCCAGGCTGCTGGAATCTCCTCTTCCCAAAGCCACGCTGGCTCTAAACTGCTTGGAGGTTTGGGTCTGGAGGGTGGGGCTGCTACTGCTGAGCTCCTTCCCACCTGCCCAGCCCTCTTCTCCCGGAGAAGCTCCTGCAGCCCCCACTGACACCCTTTCCCCAAGGACTGTGCCATGAGTGGCTGTGACCTAGTTACAAACCCCAGCTCGCAGAGAGGAGAGGAGGTTAATCAGCAGCAGTGCTGCCCTCCAGGGAGGGGACTAAAGAGGTCGTGGCACCCATCCCCTGCTTTTGGCTGAGATTGCCATGGCTGAAACCATCTGCCGGACTTGTTTGTTTTCCTTCCTCAAAGGTAGAAAAGCAGCAAGACACACCAGGCCTGCAAAGGCACAAGTTTATCTACTGCAGGTCAAAGCCAGAGTTCAAAGCCTGTTCCTCCAACCATTGCTGAGAACCCAAAAGAGCTGTGGAGTAACATCCTTTCCTCCTTTCATCCCTTCCCCAGCTCCCTGCGAGTGTCTGTGGGGAGAATCAGTCCCACCACTGATGGTGGAATGTGCCAGAGGAAAGACATATGCATGTATATTTGCATGTTATTCGTATTATAGAGATACATATATAAACACTTCAGAGCACAGAGGAGAACTAGCCCCTCCAGGGCCTGTTCAGAGCATGAGGCTGTGGGCTGGCCACCCTCCACAGGAGCCCTGTGTTGCTAGTTTGAAAGAGCAGCAGCTGGTAGGCTCCTAAACCACAATGTCCTGCTCCAGAGGAAAGGCTGGAAGCGTGCTGGCTTCTCAGGAGCTGCTGGTGAATTAAAACCACTCCTGGCAGCTCGAGAGGGAGCACTGGGGGACAGAAGCAGCAGGTGGGCAACCTGGCAAGTGCTGAGAATAGCGAGTGTGTCCAAAGAGCCACATCCTGCTGGGAAGTTACTGCAACAACAAGCACCAGCTCGAGTGATGAAAAAGAAGGAGGTGAGGGAGAAGGAAATCAGAGCCCACAGCTGACCTTGCAGCAATGCCAAAGTGCAGAGCCCTGCTGTTAGGTCATTGCCGGGAAAAAAGCATCACCCTCTTGGAAACGTGGGTCCCGATGGCCAAGCCAGAGGAAGGTGCTGAACAGGGATGTAAACAGCATCCAGCTTGGGAATGATGCAATTACGTGAGGCTGAGAGAGAAACCTCTCCAAAGGCGTCACACAGGGAAGGATCCCGATGCCGTCTGAATCCCGTGATGGCAGCCCCTGCCTCAAAGCCAGGCCTGCAGACGGCACAAGCAGCTTAATCCGCTGAGCACGGGGATAATGGGGCTCGGCTGAGACGCAGCACCCCCTGAGCTGCGTGTGCACGGCTTCATTCCCAAGCCCTGGCAGAGGGGGGGCCAAGCCGTGATTCATCTGCCTCCCACATGTCACCCCTCGCAGCAAATCCTCCCCGGAGATAATTGCTGTCTTCCTGAGTGGGTACTCCAACAGAGGGACCAGCCCGGCTGCGGGGCCGCAGCGGCAGCTCGGGGCTCTTTGAAGATGCTGAGAGAGCTGCTAAATATGCAAATCTAGGCACACTGCTGTGGCTCTAATTTAATGGAGCTGTTGACCCTCTGCAGCTGTGTGGGAGCAGGAAGAGACAGACTGTGGAATGCGGCATCCCTGATTGACTATTCCAGCCACGGGCCAACCTCTGCTTTGCTGGGCTGCTTTAATGGCTGGGAGTTGCTCCAAAATGCCATTTCTGAAGAGCAAAAAGCTGATGGGTCAAATTTCTGTTTTGATTCAATGAAAAAGCTTAAAAGAGAGAGATAAGGGCGTAGCTCCAGGTCATTTTGCCCATGGCTGAAGCTAAAGCAGGTCCAGATACCCTGGAAATGTCTCCAGTGGAGCAAAGCCAGCTCTGCCTCCTGCTCCAGGCTTCTTTCAGGGCTGCATCTGGTTCCTAATGATAATGATGATGCCAACATCGTGCTCCTTCCTGGGATAATCTCCCTTTTATTACACGTGTCTTGATGGGGACAAATATTGCTGGTTCTGCCTGTCCAGTTTCTTATGTAACAGCTCCCAGGGACAGAGGGCTGCATGGGGGAGAGATGCCTGGTTTTTGGAATTAGCTCCTTGGGCAAGAAACCTTAGATCTGATTCCTCATCCTACAAGGAGTCAGCTGAGAAACTCCCCCCTGCTCAAGCCCAAGCAATGACCAAGCCTGGCACAACCAGCAGCCTCCCCATCCTTCTCCAGATAAAGCTCACCCACTCTGGGCAGGGCTCCTCATGCTGTTGGAGAGGTCAGGATCAGAACAGGACAGTGCTCCCTTTCCTGGCTGAGCCCCCTGCTCTCCCTGCCCAGCCTGCAGAGCAGAGCAATCAGCTAAATGCTTTATCCCTCTGCAGCCAGTCACGCCAGGGAAAAAAAAATAAAGAAAGAAGCCTGAAGTGATCCCTTTGCTGGCCTGACACCTTAAAGCCTCTCACCTCTCCCTGTCTTTCATCGGAGTTCTAAACTCCTTAGGATGTCATCACGTGCTCCATAAATAACAAATATATATAAGCAGGGGCTGTGGAGGATGCAGCAGACAGAGGAGGGGAGGCAAAACCCCGGATCCTCCTCTCCTGCCAGCGCTGAGACAGCACCAGGTGGGCAGGGAGCGGCTCAGCGCCCCGGCTGGTAAGCACCCACATTCCTGCCACATTCCCAGGGACACTGACAGCTCCGGGACAGCTCCTGGTCCCCTGGCCACTGCGGCTTGCTCCTGCATCCCAGGACAGGGGGGGGAATTTCTCTAGAGGGGTGGGAGGCTGGTGTACACAGCTTGGCTTGCTGAGAAGTGGTTTAGGCACAGGGAAGGGTGGGACTCTCATCCCAGCTCCTGTCTCACCCCTACACTTCCAACACATGATTCCAATATCCAGCTGCCGGGGCTCTTGTCACTGAAACCCTTCCTGCTCTCTGAGCTCTTCCACACAGAGTATTTGATTTTAAGACTGGGTGAATAACTCTGTACTGTCAACTAATTAAAAAAATCCAGCTCCAAACCCAGGCAGACAATTCATAACTTAGTAGAAGATATTGCCAGGGGGGTTCTGTGCACCTGCCTGTTTATTTATCTGTGAGCATCTCTCTGTGCCATGAGGATGCTCTGATTTCTGGTGCACAAACACAAGTGATGGTAGGAAAAATTTACAGAGCAAGCTCTTGGTTCAGTGCTACGACACACAGACATGGTGGGCTCATCTCAGGCAGGCCTGGCAAGGAGTCACAGCACAAAATTCAGCCTGGGGTATAAGTGACTTGAACAAATACAGAAGGCTTTGCTGGAGCATCAGAGGACAGATGAGCTATGGAGAGAGAATTTTCCTCATTGCTGTTTCTCACTTACTCGGAGACCTGGGCAGAGCTTCCTCCATTTCTGCAGGTTTGATGCTTCCCGTGGTACCCCCATGGCTGTGCAGGGCTTGTGGTTTCTCCAGGGTTAGGGAGCACTGTTGGTTCCTCTATGCTCTGCAGGTTCTATGTATCCCCCCTCCCCAGAAGACCTTTGACTCTTCAGGGAGCTGAGAAGCAAAGCAAGAAGTTCATTTCCAGAAAAGAAACATAAATATATCCGCCCTTCAGCTGTATAACCTGGGTTGGCAAGAATAACGTGCTGGAGGGGAAAAATGCAAGGAAAACAAGCAAGGAGCAACCTTTTCCCTTCCCTGACTACTGCTCCAGGGTGTTGCTGATTGGGGTCTCAGGCAATTCCTAAAAATAGCTGGAGGGACCTCTTGCCCTTTCCCAGTTTTCTCTGATGGGATTGGAGCAGCCACTTAAACAGAAGGTTTTGAACCTCCAGCTCCATGGATGTCCCTGTAGAGACTTCCTGGGACTCAGTAGTTTCCAGCCTCCATATGCTCTGGGATAAAGACTTGCTCTTGGACAGCGAGCACTGAATGGTGGCTGTGGGAGAGCAAACACCCCTGAGGAACCTGGGCTGGTGGGAGGTGTCCCTTCTCCCTGCAGAGGGGTGAACTGCGTGACCTTTAACAGTCCTTTCCAGCCCAAACCATTCTACGATTCCACAATCCAGCTCCATAATTCCCATGGCAACTGAAATGCTGGCCCTGCCTGAGGCCATATTCCACTGCCCTCTCTGCCCTGCCATCCCTGCACAGCCACCCCAGCCTGATCCAGCAGAATCTCCCCAGCAGCATCCCAGAACTCACCCCAGGCACTCAGCACCCCCAGGATCAAACCACTACTGCATTTTCAGGGTCCCCTGAGCTTACCCTCTTGCCTACTCTGGGATTTATTCATGCAGATGAGTCCCTAATCCAATTAGTAGGACGAGGAGTTCCAGAAGATTTGATAATAAGCTCTGTGAACGTTAGACCCACCCCCCACTCCCCCAGCACCCCACTCTCCCTGCCAGCTCACCCTGCTTTACTCCCTCCTGCAGGAGCATGAACCACCCATTCCCAGCATGACTTCAGTCAGCCCTTGGTGACTGGAATGAGCACTGGGGATGCTGAATAATTTCCCTGCCAGGGAAACCCTCTGTCCCTGATGGATCAGATCCCTTAGATACACACCCACAGCCAAACCAGCGGTTCATTGAAAATAAATCCTGACCACCCTGTCTCACCCCAGGCTGGATAACGCTGGCATTTCAACCATCCAGCCCCTTGGCATTTCAGGATGGAAAATTCCCAGCTTGTGCCAGTTGTGCCCTGTGCAATGTTTGTGCTGGTAATGCTTTTGTTTCCATAAATCCTATTAGCTGGAGGCAAGCCTATAATTAGCAGGGAAAGCCGGCACCTCTGAAACAATAATCAAAAATGACCTGGCTTTGCTCTGACTTCACTGAAAATTGCTTACATATTGCTCCGAGTTTGGATGGATGGTTGAATGGGTGGCTCTGAAAGCCCTTCCCACTCTTTCTGTCTGCAGGATGCGTGTGCTTAGTGAAGCTATTCACTCACTTTGTGGTTCTCTCTGGGTTTATTGACTCGGTTCACTCACTCGTGAAAGCAGAGGCAGATTGAAGCTGCAGGCTCTGATCCAGGTCAAGGGATTTGTCTGAGCTGCCAGGATGGTGCTGCCAGGTGACCTTGGGTGCTGGTGACCCTCCTGGGGGAACCCGTGTTGAAGGTGGAGTGTCCTGGCCTGGGCTGTGTCTGGTGGGGTCAGCCACCCAAAGCTGCTGGGGCAGAGCCTGAGGGCACCTCAGCAGGGAGGACAGCCAAGGCTTTCAGCCTCAGCCACCTGCTCAACCCTGCCAGGGACCCACTTCTGTGGGTGTGGACGTGACCGAAGAAGCCAGCAGAGGTGAAGCTGTGTCACTCACCTGCTCAGTGAGTCAGAGAAGGGGGTAAATCCTGCCAGCTTGTGCTCTGGAGGAGGTGGCTCTGGCTGCCTGATGTGTGTCCCTGTCAGGTCACCTCTGTGACCTCCTACTCCAGCACAGCTGCGCTGTTCCACAAACACCTGAGCATCACAGGGGACTTTCACACGGATAGATGCTTGTTTTCCGGCTCTTGGCTTCCTGCAGGCACATCCCTGTCCCCAGGGCAGCAGCTCCATGGTTCTCCTGCCCATCCCCCTGCCTGGTGCTGTCCTGGGCTGGGCAATGTCGGGCAGGCTGCTCAGCCCCCACCTGCTCCAGCTCTAACAGCTCTGGCCCCTGTCCCTGCTCTGTGCCACCACCTGGATCCCTGTGCTTCTGCCCGGGGTGTGCCCAGCTCACAGCTGGTGCCAGCCTCCCGTGTCCCCAGCTCACAGCGAGGGCAGCTGGGCTCACTGGGGGTGGGCATTGCTGTACATACAAACACACGTCCATAGGACAAGGGGGGCAGGCGGCCTAATCCTGTCTGTAACAACAGATACTGCTGCCGGCTAACCGTGCTGGAGGAGCTCGGCTGGAATAGAGGGCGTGGGAGCCGGCAGGGGCTGCCCCTGACCGAGGGAGCGGCGGGAAGCCAGGCAGGAGGAGGAGGAGGAGGAGGAGGAGGAGGAGGAGGAGGAGGAGGAGGATGTCGGCGCTGAGCGCGTTGCCCTTCCTGAAGCCGGTCCAGCTGCGGTCGCCCCGCAGCTCGCCCGGGGGCCAGCGCCGGCACACGCTGCCCGCCAGCGAGTTCCGCTGCCTCAGCCCCGGGGACGCCGGCAGCGTGTTCGAGATCGAGCGCGAAGGTACGGGGCACCGGGGATCCTGTCTGCTGCCACCAGCTGGATCCCTCGGCGGCTGTCTCCAGTCTCTTGCGCTCCTCGTAGCGGTGAATTCCCTCGTGGGTGCCCTCGTGGGAGGGATGCAGTGGCCGTGGCTTGCGGCCGGACCACCACGGGCTCCCTACTGAGCTGGAGGATCTGTGGTTACTGAGCTGGAGAACCACGGCCCCAGCTCACCCTGGGGTGGGGATGGTGGGAGGTGATGCTGAGTAGGACCCCAAAACAACCCTGTGAAAGACAGGAGAGGAAAAGGGGAAGTGGGAGGAAGGACACTACGCTCTGCCTCCTCCTGCCCAGGGACACTTTGAGGTGCCACCCTGACAACCTCTCCCTGTCTCCTGCACCATAGCTTCCCTCACCCAGACTCACCCAGCCCATTTCCCCATCTTCTCCAAGGACAGGGGCAGCCAGGGAGATGCTGAGAGGGAGGGCTCAATTCAGCATCTGCTGCTGTGGCTCTGGAATCAGAGTCAGGAGCTGGTCACTGGGCCATGGGGAACTGCCTCTGGAGAAGCAGAACTGCTCTCTGGAACCATCTGTGCCCCTCAGAATTCCTCTAGACCCAGCAGGCAGCAGGACACGTGCCATCTCTCCCCATTACACATCTCACTTTCCCTCCCCTCCATCAGTGCTGGGAGTGTTTCTGTGTCGGGTGTGCTTTGTCTCTCTCACTGTGTTCACCACTGCCCCCCTCCAGCCTTTATATCGGTTTCTGGGGACTGTCCCCTGCACCTGGATGAGATCCGCCACTTCCTGAACCTGTGCCCGGAGCTGTCCCTCGGCTGGTTTGAGGAAGGGCGGCTCGTGGCATTCATCATCGGCTCCCTCTGGGACGAGGAGAGGCTCAGCCAGGTATGACCCGCTCCTTCCTACCTCATGCACCACCAGGGAGGGCATCAGCTGGTATGAGGGGAGCAATCCAGGACCCCTTGGGGCACCTCAGCCTCAGGTCATTCAGTGAAGGGTGGGATAAAGGCAGGGGTGACTCTGCCCTCAGGCAGGATCAGGAGGTTCCATGGATCCAAGTGTTTGGCTTTGCCTTCTGCTTGAGACCCTCCAAATCCTGTCTCCTCCCAGGGAAGGGTTTGAGTGGCCCCTCAGGGCACCAGCCCTGCCAGAGCCTGGGGACCAGGAAAAGCTCTCTGTGGGGCCCTGCAATAGGGCTGCTCTGGTAGAAGTGAACTTTCTCATTAATTAATTTAAACCATGCTGTTAAAAAACATGCCAAGTAATTCCCCTCAACATTCATTTTAAAATTAAAAGCCCTCCGAGGATGATGGGGGGAGGCGAACAGGCACGGGGAGGATGTGGACCCTGGTTCTTTGGGGTGGGGAATGAGAAGCAGGATGGGACCCCCCGGTCCTGCTAAGGCCCGTTTCCCCCGGCAGGCAGCCCTGACCCTGCACAAGCCGCAGGGCTCGGCCGTGCACATCCACGTGCTGGCCGTGCACCGCACCGTGCGCCAGCAGGGCAAGGGCTCCATCCTGATGTGGCGCTACCTGCAGCACCTGCGCTGCCTGCCCTGCGCCCGCCGCGCCCTGCTCATGTGCGAGCCCTTCCTCGTGCCCTTCTACCAGAAGTGCGGCTTCCAGGCGCTGGGGCCCTGCCAGGTGACCGTGGGGGACCTGGCCTTCGTGGAGATGCAGCACGCCGTGCGGGGACACGCCTTCATGCGCAGGAACAGCGGCTGCTGAGGCCCCGCTGCCCTGCCCTGCCTGGGGGGACGAGAGGCTGCAAGCCCTCTCCATCCCCACGGCTGTGATCCATCATCCCCGGCTGGCCCTGGCTCCAGCTGCTCCCTCCGCCACATCTGCCTTCCAGCCACACCAGCCTGGCCCCATCCCATCCCTGCAGGGCTGGGCACGGGAGTTCCTGCCAATCCTGCTGGAAGCATCAGCACCCTGGGCTCTGCTTTAGCCAGGGCTGCCCTGGCTGCAGGGCCACGAGCCCCCTGGGATAGAAAGGCTTTGCCCTGGGAATGGCTGGGGGCTCTGCTGCTCTGAGGACACTTCCACCCACCACGGCTTGCTGAGACACCCAGCAGAGCCCCTGCAAACGCGTGCTCCAGCGTGGCACCTCTCCCACCATCACCACCACCACGAGTGGAGCACACCGTGGCCGAGCCCTTCCTGAGCAGACCCAGGCCAGGCAGGGGCCGTGGCAGCCACCCCCCTGCCCACAGACACGCTTCCAGCCCCCTCGGAGCACATTCCCAGCCCACAGCCAGCCCGAGCTGCACATTGCAGAGCTTCCCCAGGGAACCAGCCCAAACCATTTGGTCCTCCCTGTCCCAGACCCACAACCAGCCCAGGACAAGCCTTTTGCAAACAACTCAGGTTGTTGGAAAGCAGCAAATAAAGATGTGGTGGTGATTTTCTACACAGCCCATGTGTGTTCCTGCCCTGCTTTGATCATGACCTCACCTCAGTGGCTGGAGGGAGGGCACCAGCTGGTATGAGGGGAGCAATCCAGGACCCCTTGGGGCACCTCAGCCTCAGGGGAGAAGGGGCAAATCCACCCTCAGGTCATTCAGTGAAGGGTGGGATAAAGGCAGGGGTGACTCTGCCCTCAGGCAGGATCAGGAGGTTCCATGGATCCAAGTGTTTGGCTTCTCCTTCTGCTTGAGACCCTCCAAACCCTATCTCCTCCCAGGGAAGGGTTTGAGTGGCCCCTCAGGGCACCAGCCCAGCTTGTCCTCCCTCCCTGCCACACCAGCCTACACCAGAACAAGCAGAGCCCCCTAAAAGTGCTGCATCCCCATGCCCAAGAAGGGAGAAGAGACCTTGTGCATCTCATTAAATACAGGTAGAAATTTATTAAGGATGGGGGGGAACCCACAGCTTTTTAAAAAAGTATCAAAAAGAGACAAATGAGGTGAAGTGTCTGTCTTTGGCTGGAGCAGCAACTGGAGGGACAGAGTGGGGCTGAAAACCGGCCCAGGGTGGAGGGAGGGATGCAGGGACGGAGGCAGATGCTCCTGGGCTCACTCAGCAAGTGGCTGTGGAGAGGGAGCCAGGCTCTCAGCCCTTGAATATTCATCCCAGGACATCCTAACTGGGGCATTCCCACCCGCCCCCATTTAAAAGCACTGAGGCTTCCAGCACCAAAGCAACACATCTCAGGGGGGAGAGAGCCTGGCACCAGCCTGGGTCCAAACCAGCCCACAGGGGTCACCTGGACCCCAGGAAGGACCTGCCTTCGTGCCATGGCTGGTGGCAAGGAGGAGGAGGAGATGCTGCGGAGGGCAGCCCAGGGCTGGGGGCAGGTGGGACTGTGCAGCCTTGGGCAGGGAAGAGGGAAGGTGACTGCCCCATCCTGCACTTCTACACCTGAGCAGCACCACTGGAGGAAGGAAGGGCTGCCTGGGTTTCCATGTTTTGAAAAAGGGAAAAGGGAAACAGCAGGGACTCAAGACAGAAGGTGGGAGTGCCAACAGCTTCCTGAGAGGTCTGTGGGCTCCAGGAGCAGCCACACGAGCCCCCCAGGGGGTTTTTCTCCATGTCTGCCTCCCACCATGGCACTACAAACAGGGTCCTTGCCACTCCTCCCCTTCCAAAAGGAGAATTTCACTGAAATAAGGGAAGGAAAAGCCCCCTGTCCCAAGTCCTGCCTCTCCATCCAGTGACGAGCCAGGCAGGAAGACACAAGCCTCCTTGGGCACCTCAGGGGGAACAGGACTGAAAAATATCTTTGAAGCTCAGCCCTGAACATCTTGGAGCCACGACAGAGACTCCAGAGAGCCCAAAAGGGGGAAACCCTGGGCCTAAAGAGCTGTGGATAAAAAAAGTGCCCCTGCAAAAAGGGGGTTGTGTTCACAGTATGAGCTGCAGTGCTGCAGGGCACCGAGGTGGGACAGGGCCCCAGGCAGGCAGGGACACAGGCTGGAGACTTCAGCAACTTCACCCCAGGACTGGGAGTCCAGCCTGGCCATGGATAAACCAAATCCTGCTTCCCTCAGCCCTTTCCCCACACAGGCAGCAGCCAGAGTCAGTCCCCAAGCCCGTTACGGCTTTCCAGCATCAGGAGGGAGCCCCAAAGGGGTTCAAGGCAGGGCTGCCTCAGCCCTGCACCCCCAGCGTTGAGCAAGGGGTACCCCAAACCCACCCTCCCTGAGGATGGAGCCATGCCCAGCATCTGCCCCATCCTGAAGCAGCCACCACCTTGTCCCACAGGCTGGGGAGGACCCACCCCGTGGAAAACACCGCCCGTCCCAGCCCCGTCCCCGCCAGCAGGGTCAGTGCAGGACCTGCTCCAGCTCGTACTTCTCGCAGAACTTGCTGGTGAAGGGCAGGCAGGTGAGGTACTCCACCCAGCGCCAGTTCACGGGGTACACGTAGAGCCACACCACCAGCGAGGCGAAGAGCCCCACGAAGACCAGCAGGGACACGATGATCATGGCGCGCTTGCGGTACTTGTCCAGCGTGCCGAAGGTGATGTAGGGCAGGAAGGCGAAGGACAGCAGGAGCCCGCTGAGGAAGCCGAAGAGGTGAGCGATGTTGTCGATCCAGGGCAAGAGGCCACAGATAAAGAGGAAGAGGACGATGCCAAAGAGGTTGAGGAAGGCTTTCCAGGGTTTCTCCAGCACTTGCCAGCTTTGGAAGAGCTCAACGAAGAGGCAGGCCAGCAAGCCGAACTGGGAGCCGGCAGGGCCCACCTGCAGCGATGGGGGAAGTCAGGGCTGGACTCTGTGTCACCCCAGACACACCCCATGTCCCCCAGGGATCATCTCCTCCCCTAGCAAAGAGCATTTGGTCCTGCATCCCTGTGCAGGATCCTGCAGAGGCTCAGGGGTGGGAGCCCTGGCACAGGAGGATGACGAGGGGAGCAGGGTGGTGCTGTTTTGGCAGAGCTGATACTTTCTGTGACTCGGCAGCCAGACAGCACCACCCCCTCGCAGACCACAGCCCCATCCTGGCACACCTGTGGGGGGATTAGATCCCTTGGCATGATCTCATTTAAAGCCTGACAGGGTTTGGCTGGCAGCAGATTAGCCATCTGCCTGCCCAGGGACCCCGCACGCTCGGGGACACGTGGTGACATGTGACACACATGGCATGTGCCAACATCACACGTGGGGCAGGGACACCCCCTCATCCTCTCCCTGCAGCAAATCCTGCCAAGGGGTGAGAATCTGCACTCCAGCCCCTTCCCCAAACCTCTGTCTGGGATGGGGATGGAGAGGGGCATCCTTTGGTCCCTGGGAGCTGACAGGATTTGGGACAGACCCCCAAACCCTCACCTCGGCCCTGTAGGGTAGGAAGATGGCACTGGCCAGGTTGCCCGTGATGCCACTGAGGATGAAGATGATGGAGATGCGATGCCAGCCTGCCAGCTTTTCCAGGTCCCGCAGCACCGTCATCTGGAACGTCACCGACACCAGGCAGTGGATGATGCTGGGGAGAGGCCCGGGGTTAGAGACCCCTGCCCAGCCCTCCCACCCAGTTCCCCGGGGCACGAGACAGCTCACAAAACACCCCCACTGAAGGCACCTGTCACAGTCTGGGAGTGCCCTTCCCTCTTCTCTCCCAGCCCATCCTGGTGGGCACTCCAGTCCCAGTGCCCCCATCCCTGGGGATATGGGGGTGTGGCTCACCCAGCATGCAGGAACAGGGACAGCCACAGGCGGTAGAACTGGTCAGGGACCTCTGGGTTCAGGAAGGGCAGGAGCCCACAGACCTCGTCCAGGCAATGCACCTGCAAAGGCAGCAGGGTTATCCCAGAGCCACAGGGAGCAGATGGGTCACAGGGAGTCACAGGGATGGGTTGCCAATGATGCCATGTAGCAGCTGTGAGGGGATTCTGGATGGTGTGGGGCACCCACATCGCCATGGTGCTGGTAAAGGTGCCTCCTGCCCCACACCAGACCAGCAAGGTGGGCACAGCAGCAGGAGTCCAGCCAATAGCTGGGCAAGGTCCTGCACTTTGCATCGCTCCTGCTCACGCCCATCCCAACCACATCCCATTCCTGCAGGACACTCTGAAGCCCTTTGGCATCAGCATGGCTGCTAGCATCGTGTCCCCGATGCCCTGCCACGCCTCCTGGCCCTGCTCACCTGCGAGCAGAGCGTTGCCTCCTCGTGGAAGTAGCCGTGCATGAAGTCGCAGTACTCCCGCGTGGTGATCTCGCAGCTGGCAGGGAGGAGGGGGCTCGCTGGGGGCAGGGCACGCTCAGGACACCCCTGAGCATCCCCCTCTGCTCCCAGCCTGCTGCTGCTGTGCTTCCCACCCCTCAAGGCTCTGTAACCTCCCTCCCCCCTCAGGCACAGCTCTGGACACTGATGGGACAGCACGAGGCAGGAGTGCAGAGGGGGGAGCCAAGCCAGGTGCCCCCTTTGCCACAACCCACCTGCCCTTGGTGCCGATGCAGCAGGGCCTGCCCTTGATCTCGCAGTCCAGGTGGGCAAAGCCCGTGTGGTTGGTTTTGGTCTCGTAGGTGCAGATCTAGAAGCAAGAGGGAAAGGAGCCCTGGTCAGAACCCGGCCCCAGGCTGTCCCTGCAGACCCCTGCCAGGCTCATTGTCACCGTGGAGCCACCAGCTGATGGTGGCACCGGGCTCTTACCGGCCACTTGGTGATGTCGTCTGGCCACACATGGGGTGGGTTGGACGCAGGCTCCTCACATGTCCTGGCAGGAGGAGGGGGGTGAGTCGGGTGGGTTCCCCCAACACATCCCCCTGCAGACCAGTAACCCCCCCAGGCACAGCCAGCCCTGGGACCTGCCTCGATGCTGCCACCCGTGGGTGTCCCACAACACCCCACAGCAGCTCCTTCTGCAGGTGAACCCCGCAGAACTCAGAGCTGTTGGACAACCCCACCAATGCCCATGGATGTTCCCATCCCAGCAGGACAGGGACAAGCCCAACACAGCCTCCTGCTGCCCGTGTTAAGGACAGGCCCCGCCTCAGTTTCCCCACTGATTCCCTCTTCTTTATCACTCTCCTAGTGTGCAAAAGCCTCCCATCCCCTCAAGAGGATTCAAGGCATCCAGGCTGGAAAGGCAGCCCCTTCTGCCGTGTCCCACACACAGCCAGGTGACAGGGCCACCTCCACCCAGCTGCTACTTCTACCTGGGGTCCTGGTGACACACAGCCCCCGAGGTCCGCTTCTCTCCCGAGCCCATGGCTGGTGCGTTGCTGCCCGGCCACTTGATGAACGTTGCCAGTGTCTCCTGCAGGGAGCATGGAGAGACTGAGGATGCAGCAGGGAATGCATGGCTCTGACATATGGTCTCCTGCAGCCAGGTCTCATAAGCTCTTGGAGATCTATATCACACCCAAGACAGCTCAGCTACCTTAGAAGGCATAAAATCAGCAGGATGGCTTCTGTGTTAGGGTTGGAAACAGAAAAGTTTTAATAAAAGGCAAAATAACAAAACTCTTTACAGAGAAAAACCAAGCCAGGTGCAAGAGGTTCTAGCTCCTGGTAAAACACCTCCCAAAAGCCATTAGTTTCTTTGTTCTCTTATTTTTCTAGTAATTTGCTTAGGCGGGACTTTTTGGCTCCTGTCCAATTGACTATCCTTAAGTTTGAGGTGAAGTCCCCCAGGTCCAGTGACGTGACTTTTTACCTAATGGAGGAGAGAAACTTCTGGGCTTTTTTCCTTTTTAAAGAGACAAAGGACGGTTTTGTCACTCTGTGACCAGGGGGCACATTCCTATACGGCTCTGACCCCACCTGCATCCTGCCCATCTGCAGTGCAGGGTTGGCATGGTTTCCCCCCCTTTCCCCAGGGATCCCCAGCCCTCCCCATGGCAGGGGCACGCACTGAGCAGTCCTGTGGCAGGGTCTGGATGCAGCCTGAGTTGTCGTTCTGGACGCAGCAGCCGGAGCCCCGCTCCCGGTCCCGCTCGCGCTGGATGAGCCGCTCCACCTGCCGGTCCTTCCGGATGCACGGGGAGAACTTGGCTCCCAGGTGGATCAGGTCGATCTGGCAGGGAGATGCCAGTAAAGGGGATTTTTCTGTGCACCTCCCTTTGCTCCAGCCACCCCCAGGGAGAGTTTAGCAGGGCAGGGAGTCTCCACAGGCAACAGACAAAGGTCTCTGTCATCCCAGCGGAGGGAAAGCAGGACCCTGTGATGCCACATGTCCCAGTGGGATGGGGGCCTGGGACAGAAGGCTAGAGTGAGGAAGTCAAGCTCTGTTCCCCTGAGGATAGGAGAACCACAGAGAATCCCCTCAGCTCAGGGCAGGTGAGGGCAGAGCGTTAGACCAGGGGCCAAGGCTCTGGCAGGGTCCTTACCGAGCTGGGCCCGATCCAGAAGTTTTCCTGCTGGATGTACTTGACACTCTCGTAGACACCCTTGTTCCTCAGCACCTGCCAAGAGGGGGCAGGGTCAGCTCCCACTGAAGGGACGAGTGCTGAGGGGGGGCACCCCTGTCTCCCTCCACTCAAAAGGGGATGAGCAGCCCCTTCATCCGAGGGGAAGGGCTGCTGGGTCCCACCAGCAAGGCAGGAGAGGGGAACAGCTCTGCTCCCACCACATATTCTGCTGCAACATGGCGCTGCTCATCCCCTTGCCCTGGCCATTTCACAGAGCCTCTCAAATGCTGGCTCCCAGTGTCCCATGGTGTCATGCTCCCACAAGATGCTCCCAGTCCTCACAGGGAGCATGACACCATGGGACACTGGTGCTTACAGTCCCCCTGAAGGATGGCTCTCACTTACTAACTCTGTCGTCACGTGCTGGGCGAAGCCGATGGGGGCGATGCCGTAGGTGCCGATGACCAGCAGGGTGATGAGAATGTGGACAAAGGTGATCCAGTATGTGAAATACGGCCTGGAGGAGACACGACCCAAAACTGGAGCTGGTCAAAGATGTCTGGGCAAAGGGACACTGCAGTCCCCCAAATGCTGATCCCCAAGCACTGAGGGGGACACGGATCTGAGTCGGGGTGTCGCGTGCCATCGGTGCCTCTCACCGGTGGCTGTCGGTGATCTCCAGCTGGGACTGCACGATGCTGCTCAGGCTGCGCCGGTAGGTCCTGTTCAGCCACTTGCCCACCACCCCCAGCCCGTAGTAGCGTTTCTTGCGGTCGAAGGCGAAGTGCTTCACCTTGGAGGCGATGCGCCTGCCCCGCCGCGGAGCCGGGCCCGCGCCGCCCGACACCGAAGCCAGCCGGGCACCCTCCCGCCTGTCGAGAGAGGAGAAACCCATCACACTTCCCAAAAAGGACCAGCTGAGAAACACGCCAGAGCCCCGAGGATGCCCGGAGGTCAGGCTCTGAGCACCTCCTGGCTCCATTCTCCCAGGATCATCATGGAAGTGCCCGGTGCCCACAGCAGGAACAGCTGGAGACATTGTCCTGCCTGCAGCAGGGCACCTGGGCAGCCTTGGGGGCAAGAGGGTTGGTACTCACAGGGCGGGCTGCTCCACCTCGGGGGACACCCTGGCTTCCTCTGCCACCTGGTGCATGCGTAAGTACGTGGCTGATAGAGGAGGTGACTCAAAGACGTCATCGGGCATGGAGTATGTCTCATCGTGCATGTCCATCTGGAAAGGGGATGGATACGTGTCCGTGGATATGTGTGATGGGTCAGAAGCCCCCTGACTGAGCATCCCCCTGGCCAGGGGGAGTGGATGATCCTCAATGACATCCCACTAATGGCCCATCACAGGGTGTGAAATGTGCCCAGATGGCAACATCACTCCCTGTCACCTGCAAGGGCCATCGCGGGGCTGGGGCACAGCAGCCACTGATGCCTCTGTCACTGCTGGGTGGAGTGCCAACACAGGGCCCTTGTGAGAGCCCTGCTCCACACCCAGCCCCCTGTGCAGGGCACTGGGACACGCCCAGCTCCAGCAGCCAGCATGGAAAGTTGCTTGCCTTACTGAAGAAGGAAGAGTCCAGGGTATCAGCAGCATCCACCATGTCCTCATCCATGAAGCTGGGGTACAGGAAGCTCCTCTTGCTCCTCTGCTTGGGAGCCAGTGGCTCCAGGACAGAGCGCCCCTTTGGCAGCACAAGCAAATGAAGGTAAGTGACCAGAAGCCCTCAGTTTTTGCAGCACTGAAGGTTTCTCAGATCTTCCCTCTCCAAAGCCAAGTGGCAAAGACTGAATCCCAGTCAGCCAGCACAGCCCCTCATGTGGGGAGGAACTGGCACAAGATGCTGCCTTTAGCCCCTCAGTATCCACACTAGACCATGGCCACGTTAGTCAGCATGACAAGTGACCTCTGAATTCATCTGGTCTCATACTCACAAACCCATCCTCAAGGCTTGCCCAGGGCACCTCAGAAACAAGAAAATTGCTGGAGAGGTTTCAATGCCTCTCAGCAATGGAACCCAAAAGTTATTTTTTTCTCAGATTGTCCAATTTCCACCAAAACTTCTACTTTTAAGTAGAGCTCAGGTTAAATAAACAATCGCCCCCCTCAAACCCACCCTGCAGAGACAGCAGTCTCCATGCAGAGCAAACAGCCAAGAAACAAAGACGATGGGTGAAGGACAGAACTGAAACCCAGCTTAGGAAGATGATCCCACTCACGCTCCCAAAACTCACACGGAGGAGGGCTGCGGCCGCCTTGAAGCTCATGTGGGCAACAGACTCCCTCTTCCTGCGCGGCAGGCGGCCGTAGCCCGAGCGGACGCTGTTGAAGGACGCCAAGGAGACGACGCCGGGGGTGAGCGGGGGCAGCACGTGGTGGGGCGTGTGGGGACGGTCGGTCTCGTCGGGATGGCGGAAGGGACGGCCCCTGGCCAGCGGGTCCACGATCTGGGGGAGGGAGGAGGTGTCAGGGCCGGGAGAGCAAGGCTGGCAGTGGAACGCCTCACCCCGAGCTCTACCTTGGGCATCTTGGCGGGCTTGGGTGACTCGGTGGCTTGGAAGGAGGGCACCTCCTGGCTGGGCAGCTCCATGTCGCGATAGGCAGGCTTCAGCTTGCCGTACCTCATGCTGCAGTGCTGCAGGCTCTTGCGCTGCCACTGCTGCCGCTTCCCCTCCCAGTCGCTGCTGACGCCGAACCACTGCGCCGTGCCCCTGGACACAGGATGGGCACACGTGTCACACAGCTGGCCCCCCACACCACGTACCACCATTCCACCCAGCCATCCCCACTGGCAGGAGGTTGGGATTGGGGTGTCTCAGCCCAGCCTGCAGCAGGGCAGTTTTGACCTGGCTATGGGTGAAAGGGAAGTGGAGGAAAGCTATTCTTGCACCCCCTTCTGAGACAAAACCCTCCAACAACCGCACCCCAAACCCTCTGCCAGTACCCACAGTGTCCTGACATGGCCCCCTGCGAGTGAGCCAGCCACGGCTGGAGCCCAGCCTGCCCTCACTTGCGGATGCTCTGGGACAGGGACGTCTGCCGGCGGAAGCCGGGCCGGCGCTCCGGGCGGGGCTCCTGCAGGCTCTTGCTCTTGCGGTAGATGGGCACCTTGGAGGGCTGGAAGGCAGAGCAGGCATCAGGGACACGATGGCACCTGGCAGCCCCCGGGCCCCGCGTGGCACGGACGCAGCTCCAGCACTCACCTCCTTGCGGGCGCCATCCTCCTCGGCCTCGCGGGGGGGGATGACGATGGAGAGGTTGGGGGGCTTCTTGCTCTGCAGGCGGCTGCTGCTGGAGCGGCTGCCCCCGTTCTTGTCCCCGGCTGACATCTCGGGCCGGCGGTGGTCGGCAGGCTGGCAGAGTGCAGGGAGTCAGCCACAGGGGGAGAAGTATTCCCCCAGGAGCTTGTGGGTGAGTACAGGCTGGGTCCTAGTAAGAGATGGGGCCTCATCGGTGGGATGTCACCAGACTGAGCACCCTTGGTGTCCTTGGCTGTGGTGGTGAGACCTGGCCACCATGAACCCAGCTGCTGCATCCCCAAAACCCCCATTCCTTCCCTGAGATTGGGTGGACAGGAAGGCTTCCATTAACCACTCACTCCCAGGTCCCCCGGGGGTCACCAACACCATCCCTTCACCTGCAGGGAGTAGGGCAGGGATGGCAACAGTAACCAGGTCAGAGCATCCCCATCATCCCAGCACATGCCTGTGGGACATCCAGGCTTCACACCCTGCCTGGATGAGCCTGACCATGTGCCTCAGAAATATGGGGGATCCCAGCAAGCCCTGGCCAGGCCCATGGCACACAGCTGCAGCACATGGGAACACCAGCCCTCCCAGTTTGGCAAGGGAGCCAAGGGGGGACAGCAGGGCATGTCTGCAAGGAGCTCCTCTTGCCTGGGCAGCGGGGGAAGGGAGGGGATGCACAAGGCCTGAAAACACCTGATCCACTTCCCCACATGCACTACAGCTCCCACGTGGACCTGTCACGTGTTGGGGTGCCCCATGAAGGGGAGATGCAGGACGTTCCCCTCTGGCACGTGCATGCACACACCAGGCTGGGAGATTGAATCCTTCCTGGCACCATGTGCAAGGAGAGGGAGGCTTAACAGCCAAGACGTGGTTAATTCCCCAAGAAATCCCCTCCCAAGGGTCCCTGCAGCCAGCTCTA
This sequence comes from Motacilla alba alba, assembly GCF_015832195.1. Taxonomy (NCBI): domain Eukaryota; kingdom Metazoa; phylum Chordata; class Aves; order Passeriformes; family Motacillidae; genus Motacilla; species Motacilla alba. Next base: position 1,845,682 of record NC_052033.1, read on the forward strand.
CCAGGCAGGGCTTGCTTTGCAGGAAAAGCAATTCCATCAGAGTGCAAGAGAACAAGTCCCAGATCCTACTAAGGACTACGAGGGCAATCTAAAGGGAGGCACAGCCCTCTCTGACCTCTTCTGCTTCACCATGTGCCAGTGCCCAGGGGACTCACACTGGTCTCACAAACATCTCTTGTCCCCTAGGACAGCCATGGTCATGGGAATGGTGTCATTGCCATGTTTGCACAGTGCCACTAGCTGCAAAATGCCAGCTTGATCCACAGGCCTGGTTCCTCTCCCTGCCCAAGATCCCAACGACCAAACTCCTGCAGCTCTGCCCTCCTTAGCCAACATCACTTGAGCAATCAGATGAGTGACTGAGATCCCACCAGCCCCTTCTGCAACAGGATCCCATTGGCAGCCCATTCCCACAGCAAGAGTCAGGGACAGGGACACTTTTGCAGCTCCCTTGGCACCTGGAGTCCTGAACACAACCCTCCCCTTAGACCACACTGGAAGCAAAGCCTGGCTTAAGCAGCGTGGGGTGCCCAAGGGATCAGCTTCATGGGGATGCAGGAGTCCAGAACCAGCTCCCCAGGGAGGGGAAAGCCTGGAGGGGCAGCACTAGCAGGAATTGCTGCCCTCCACCAGCTCCTGGGCCATGAGATAGTTTTCTGCTCCTGCACTAAAACAGGGGCTGGGCTCCCTCTCCAGCACCAAAGCTGGGAACAATCAAGTCCCAAATTTCCCCTGGGGGTCTCAGCCAGTGCTGGTCCCCACGAGGGTCTCCTCACCTCATAAGAGTGACAGGGATCCTGTGCAGTGATGGCAAACACCCACGGCAGCCTTCCTCTGCCTCCGTCCTTCACGCGCGGGAGCCCCGGGACACGGCCCAATTCCTCCTGCGGGGAGAGGCTGTGATGAAAAACCACGCATGGGAAAGCAGGGAAGGGCTGCAGGAGCATCCTGGTAGAGGGAGAGCTGAGCTCAGTGCTCTCTAGACCTTGGGGACAGGGCTGCATGTGGCTGGACACCAGGGACAGGGATCAGCTGCTGGCACAGGGCAGCAGGAGGAGGAGAAATCCCCATTTACAGCAATGCTCCATGGCAGGGAATAGCATGGGGCCGGCAGGGAGATCTCCCCAGCTGCTGCTTTCCTGTCTCTTGGGAAGCAAGTCACCCAGGAAGAGCAGGCATGGAATATGAGTGCCTCACTGGGTATTTCATAGCTGCTAAACTGGGAGAGTGCCAGCCCCAGCAAGTAAAACTTTCCATCCCATTGGTGAGCTGGAGGCTCTGTTTGTTTTCCTCCCAGGGCAGCCAGCAGTGAGCCCGAGATGGCAGCTGCTCTGGAGAGCTGGGAATGGGAACACGCTGGGCTCACAGCAATCCCTGGGGCACCCTCATCCTCCTCCAGCTCTGGGGAATGGCTGTGAGTGGTAAGAACCAGCACAGCCTTGAGCACAGAAATTGGACCCAAATTCTTACACAGCCCCACTCTTACACCCCCATCCCAAAACCCCATCCCCAGCTGCCCCCATCACACCCCGGACAGCCCCAGAGCTCTGCGCTTCCCAGCAAAGCAGGTTTGCAGCATGTTTAAAACCCTGGTCTGGCTTCCCACCAGCTCCCCACGCAGGGGTGGAGGGCTGGACTGGCCTCTCCCGAGGTGACTCAGTCCCGGGGGAGCTGGCACAGCCTGGCGGGCACCTGCTGTCCAGTCACGGTCACGCGGCCGGAGCGCTTGTCACGGCTCTGTGCCTTGGCACACTTGGCATTGAGCGGGAGGGGGAGGAGGGCAGCGGCCCCCGAGGGCTCAAGGCTCCTTTGCCACACAGGCTGGAGGCAGCAGCCACCCCCTGAGCACAGATCCTGAGCCACAAGAGCCTTATCCTGTGCCAGGCAGAGAAATCCCCAGAGGACGGTGCTGGGAAGGTGTTTTCCAGCTCACCACGTGCCTGGTGCTGGCGCCCAAGCCCTCTGGAGCTGGCGTGCTCAGCGCGGGAATGGCCCAGACAGTGCCTCCATCCAGAGACAGCCTGCTCCAAGCTCAGCCCTCAGATCCCCTGCGGTCCCAGGTCCCTGTCACCCCCCAGCCCTGGCATGGAGGGCTCTGCCACCAGGAGCATGGCCCTGCCCGGCAGCCCTGGCATCAGCCGCCCCATCGCAGGGCACAGCTTGGCTGCAGCTCCCCAGGGAGCCTCAGCCCAGTCCTTGGACACTCAGGGTGGACGTGGTGGCTTTGTCCTGGGGACAGAAAGAGGAAGTGAGAGGCGACGAGCGGAGCTGACACGGGGGGATGACTGAGCACATGCCCTGCTGTGGGGACAAGGCAGGTCACAGCAGCAGGGGGTGACTTGGCAGCCACAAGCATGTCCTGAGCTTGGTAGGAGCTGTGCTTTGGGCTGGAAGAAGGGTCCTGGGGGCAGCACGTTGTCACTTTAGGCTGGAAAAGATCTCCATGCACTAGGGCTGCTGCTATTGTTGGAGCAGTAAATGGGCAGGGAGTGGAGGGAGGACCACCTGGTCTGGTTGGTGATCACCATCACTATCACCATCTCCCCTCCCAAAGCTCTTGACCACTGAAGGTCACCAAAGCCTGACATCCAGCACTGAGGGGCACAGCCCGTGCTCCAACAGCAGCAGGGGGTGAAGGCCCCATCCTTTCCCAAGAGGACAGATGTGCTGGCATCACTGGGGAGCAACCAGGATGAGGTTTGAGCCTTCAACCAAAAAAGGCACAAGGAAGGTGACCAGGGCTGGCTCCCAGCCCCAGGGCAAATCACAACAAGCACTGACCAGAGGAAGCACACCCAAGAAAGAAAGTGATGGAAAAAATGGTGTGGTTCACACAAAGTGTCACCGCAGGACACGCTGGGATGGTCCAAGCAACACAAAAGGTCCATCAGCAAAGCCAGGTGAGCAGAACTGGGACAGCCAAGCACAGCCATAGCACAAGACAGCAGAGACAACCCGGCAGAGCAGCCCTGGCTGGAGGGGGTGTGTGCAGCGGGTTCATGGATGCTTGGAGAAGGATCAGGATCTCTCCCCGAGCTTGTTGGCACTGGGGGAAGGGACATTACTGGAAAAACACTGTCTCCATCTGCCACAGTTCAGCGTGAGCAGAAAGCAGCTGAGCCACCCAAGGCTGTGGGGCAGGGAGTGGGACCCCCAGGAGCACCCATCATCCCCATCACCCTGAGCATGATGAGCCCAGCTCCTCCTCTCCACCTCCACGGGCAGGGAGAAAGGGGCCAGCAATGCCACAGGGCCCCCAAACACCCCCGCAGCCTCTGCCACTGCTGGCACCCAAGAGCCCATCAGGCAGAGCTACTGCTGCTGCTGCCCATAAATGATTCAAGAGCACGCTAAAGACCTCTCTCAAGGCTGGAGCCGCCTTAAAAGGTGCTCCCAGTTATTAAGAGCTCCAGATAGGAAACTCAATTTGTGCAACTGCTCTGAGCATCGAGCTCCTGTGGACTCACACCCGAGCAGAGACCCAGCACCTTCTCTGCTTCTGCTCCCTTTCAAAAAGCTTTTTACCATTTTGCAGTCTCAAGTTTCAGGGCTGGAGAAAAGGAGCCAAAGCACAAACAGCTCTTGAAATAAAACCATATTATTGGAGAAAAAAAAAAAGGAAAACCACTCCATTTTCCCTCACGTGTCCCAGCCCTGTCACAAAGGAGCCGGATGGCAAAACTGTGAGATGCAGGGTTTTGCTCTGAGTCTTGAGAGAGGCCCTCTGTGCTTCAGAGAGGATGGTTAGCTGCCCTCTCCCTTATCACTGAGCCACACAGTCGGCATGGACACCCACAGGGGCTGAAATCCACACCTCCATGCTGGCTGGGGTAGGAAGATGGGGTATGGCTGAGTGCTGAGATCCCATCAGGGCGTGCAGGCAGCCAGCACACACCTCACCCACGCCACCATTAGAACATCCTCTCCCACTTTCCTCTGTCAGGAAGGCCATTGGGCAATGGCAGCAGGTTTGCTGAGCTGGGAGCACGGCACGCCCCAGGAGGAAGGAGAGCAGCTGGGGGAGCCACGCTGGGCCTGCTGATAAGGAGAGCCCTGCACGGGGACACGGGGACATAGGGACACGGGGAGCAGGGCCACCCACCCCACTGCACATGGCAGCCTGGGCTGGGCTTCCCTGCTGCAAGGGCTGGAGGGCCAGGAATGCAGCCCTGGGCTCCCTGGCAGCCCTGGGTGACGCCATCCCTACTGGCACGGAGAGGGGAGGATTTGCCAGCAATGCCTGGGAGAGGGTGGAAAAAGCCACGTGGAGGATTTCCCACAGCCCATTTCCCACTCTCGTTAATGTTTACCAGAACAACAACCCCCACCCCTCCTGGCAGAGCAAGTGCTGGCACCCAAAGGCTTCCCAGCCTGCTGGGGTGGGCGGCAAATCCCGGTGGGCACGGGTCCCTCTGTGCCCCTGGCCACCCACCCCATGTGTCCCCACCTCCCTGGGGCCCACACATCCTCACAGCACAGCCCCAACCAGGCAGCGCTGCACAAACCCATTCTCTGCTTCTTGCAAAGGTGGTGGGAGCTGCTGGAGTGGCTGTGGCTGCACAAGGGGACCCTCAGCCCACCGGCCCCTTCCTCAGGCTGGAGCTCAAGGCAAGTGAGGAACACACACGTGGAGATTTTGGGTCACCCCAGTGGTTTTGGGGACAGCAAAGAGCCAAAATCTCCACCAGGAGCGAAGGAAGCAGAGCAGCTCCACTGGTGAATGTACAGAGGGGTCAGCTTCTCCACAGGCAGGGTCACAGACACACAAGGAAAGCTCTTTTTCATTTTCCCCCAGCCTACCAGGATTGATTTAACTTGGTTTCATCTAAGATTAATTACTCAAATCTACTCCAATTCCTTATTAGCTTGACTTAAACGCAGAGTGCACAGACACGCAAGTGTTTCAGCCCTGGCTGCACCTTCTGGAAGGGGCTGAGGGGTGCCAGGTTGGTATTTACCCAAGGGAAAGGGACAGCCTGCCTGCAGGCCACGTGCCTGCCATCCCCATGCTGCAGGTCAGCACTGAGTTCACTCCCACTTCCCTCCTGGAAGCAAAATTCTTTGTATGAAAGGTCAGTGGGGCTGGAGGGGACACTCCTCCCTCTGGTTCTTCTGCTGAACACTCATTCTTCCAGCAGCTCCGTGCCAGGGCCCTGGCTGGGCTTGCAGGCTTCCCCAGTCCCCTGCTGCCTGTTTCAGAGCACACCAAGGCACCCAGAGCAGCACAGGCCTGGCAGAAATGCCCCATATTTACAGAGGGTTCCCCTGCCCTGAGCTCTGGCCATCCCCACGCTGTGTGGGAGGCAGCAGAGGGAGGTGGTGCTCAGCTCTGGGCAGGAATTTGGCTCAGCCCAGGGATAAGACGAGCCCTGGGCTGGAGCCCCCTTGGCGGCAGCTCCCTATCTCTGGGAGCAGACTCCTTATCTCAACACAGCCATTCCAAGGCTGCTCGCCCTGACAGGCCCTGTGCAAAGGGGGAGCCCGGGGTGGACACCAGCAGCCTCCTTCTTTCCCATTCCAGGGCCAGCAGCTCCCTGAGGAGAGGGGAAAAGGACCTTGTGGTGTCCCTTTGGGCTGTGGGTGGTGACACCTCTGCTGGCACGGGGCTGTCCCCCAAACACCCCGTTAAGTCTCAGTGCTCCACGGCCCCAGGACTGCTGCGGGAAGCTGCTCCTCCCTCCTCCCAACCAGCAGCAGCCAAGCGTGGGTGGGCCACTCCTCAGCTTCCTTCCTTTTCCTCCTGATTGCAGGAGGCCTGAAGCACCCAGACCTGCACCCTGCAGGGAAAGCCTGACTGGGGACAGCTCATCCCACCCAGCACAGCGCAAACCCTGCGCCGGGAATCCCACACTCCCAGCTACCTATGCAGTGGGATGCTCTTCCCACCACAGCATCTCCATGGGCCTGGGCCAGCCAGGCACTTTGCAGCCTCTCAGCTGCCAGGAGCTGGAGATGGGGTCTCCTCAGCCATCTTCATGCTCCTCCTGCCTGCCCTGGGATGCTGCACCCACAGGGAAGCCACACGGCTCAGCAGGGGCTGGAGATGCTGCTTTTTAAGGAGCCACCTCCATGTCCTCCCCAGGAGAGCTTGGACTGGTTAAGTCACTGCCTAGAAGAGGTGACTGGTTATAGGAGCACCCTTGGAAAGGCTGTGTGACACCAGCACAGCCCTGGTGACACGTCCCTTCTCATTCCATGGAGGAGCTGAGGCCGGGCAGGACACGCCAACGCCGAGGTTGGGGATTCCCCCTGGCTGCCCATGGGCACAGAGTGCAGCCTTTGGGCTCACAGGTGACAGGGGGTCACTCCCAGCCCTGGCTGGCACTCCTCAGGAATTCCTTACAGGAATAACTCCATCAGGCCCCCAGCACAAGCTGCAGCATCAGACATAGGGAGCGAAGGCAGCCCCATGGCATGGGAGGGGGCACTGGCACATTGGGCATCTTGGCCACATCTCTTCTGCCCAATGGGTCTGTCAGACCAGGGGAATGACCCCAGGAAATATCACTTTTAAGCAATAAACCAATAAAACACAAACCACCAGAGGCTGTTTGAAGGAGGGCTCCATTGCCCTGGGAGCTGCAGCAGCTGGAAAAGGTGCCTGCAGATGGGAGGGATGGTCCTGTGGGATGGCTGTAAGGCAGGAGCATCCGCTGGGGGACCACACACCACCCCCATCTGAACGGCTCGTCACAGGGCTGGACATTCAGCACAGAGCCCATGTGCCCTCCACACTGGGGGGTTTCTTCCTCCCACCCAATGTCAGCAGCTTGAGAAAAGGCCAAGAAGATCCCTGGGCACTGTCCTGCTCCCTCCTGTCCCACTGCAGCCTCTGGCAGCACAGCATCAAGAGTGTTGGTTTATACCTCACTCCCCCTGTCCCCAAGGCACAGCCACAGCATCAGCCCCGCTCTTGTGGCTGCACAAACTGTCCCCGAAGTGACAAGCTGTGGTTTCACTGGACACATCCGTGCTTTGTGACTCCTTTGTGGCATTTCATAAGTGGAAAAACTGAGAAAAACTGAGGCACTGCACTACAGTAAGGCTCCCTGCCTCCTCACCCTGCTGCTGCTCCACAGGCAGGGAGCTGGTTCCTTCTCCATCAAAGCCCACACAGCTCTCCCAGTTTTAAGTTCCTGGAGGATGAGGGTAGAGGAGGAAGCCCTCACATGCAAACCCCAAAAATATTTGCTCCCCTGCCCGCCCAGAGCAATTATTTGGGGTTTCCCCAGTTCTGTGCTCAGCTAATGTGACCAGCACCCCGCAGTGCTTGACCTCGGAGGGCAGTCCCCAAGGACGAGGGGGACACAGGGGTCCTGTGTGGTGGGCAAGCAGAGGGCAGGGTCCTCCCTGGGTCCATTCTCCACCCTAAACGCCTCATTAAGAGAGCCACCACCAAACAACTGCTTTTTTGTAGTTTGTTTAAGTAAGAGGGATTAAGTACCAGTGCCAAGGGTTTCCTGCATACCCACCAGCACACACAGAGCTCTCCAGGCTGACTTGGAGGCCAGGAAATGACCATAATTCAAAGCACTGCACACCCCCAAATGACCACAACTCCTGGATGCCTGTAATTAAAAGGGACTGTGCCCACCCCCGCTGGGAGCTTGTTGTGTTATCAGACATCTCAGGCCGGCAGGACAGCGGAAAACGAAAGTCATTAGGTAAAAAGCTCCTCCAGAGGAGGAGAGTTCATGATCCCATCACTTGTGGGCTCATAGAGATTTAAGTAATTAATTTTCAGCCTTCACTAATTGACTCCTTCAGTGCTGAGCCCCTGTCAGCCCCAAGCCTGCACTTGCTCCTCCGGGTCAGGTCCCTGCAGGACTCCCAATGCTCACGGGAAATGTGGAAATGCCTCACGAGCCCCATGTTGGACTGGGCAGCTCTGCAACCTCCCCACCAGCTGGTTCTCCATCACCTGTCTCCTACTTTCTTTGGTAATGAGCTCTGTTCTGATTCCTGGCTTGTCCCAAGGCCTGTTTTCAGCTCAGGAACAACCTAAAGGAAGGAATAAGGATGTATTTGGGGGATTCCTCAGCTTCACTGTAAGACCTAAACAGGAGCAGCATCCAAGAACAAAACACAGAACCAGAGGACAGCTCGTCTTTCATCCCAGCCCAAACACAGCCCGCATTCCCCAGGTCCCCCAGTGCATCCCAGTGAGTGCCTTCCCCCTGAGGCGACCCAGCAGTCCCCTCCCCACCGGATTCACGATCCGTGCTCGGCATCCCCAGCTCGGAGCTGCTCTCCCAGCATCCACAGGCATCCATTGTTCCTGCCGCCCGCTCCGGCAGCGCCGCTCTCACACCCGGAGCTCACACGTGCGTGGGGGAGCCGACACCGGGCTCGGCCCTGTCTCGCACAATTTGCATCAGGGCTCTGCTGTGGTGTCAAACCCACTCTGTGGTTTGCCCTTTCTCGCTCTGGGGCTCGCAGCACCTCCAGGTGCCCCAGCGCAGCTGCAGCGGTGCCAGAGAACCCCCACGAGGGGAAGTGGCAATGGTCACCTGCTCTACAGCAGCGCTGGCAGAAGCCCCCGGCCACATCAGCAAGCAAAAGGTGCTGATCACCCCATGAACTGCAAAGGAGCAGGGCAGGGCAGAGCCCGGGCGCAGCAGCTGGGAGCCCAGGGAGCCACATGTGAAGCCAGAGCTGACCAGGGTAGCACAGGCAGAGGCAGCTCTGGTTTCTCCCAGGCTCAGCCGCAGCTGAACCCTCCAGCTCATTTTGGAGGTGGGACAATTCCAAACTGGTTATTTCCCACTTGGGAAAAAGGCAGGAGCCAAAGGATGCTGCTTCAGAGGGCACAATGGAGTGAGCTGGGCAGGCAGCATTTCCTTGCTCAGGACAGCCACGGCACTGTGGTGGGATGCACTCCCCAGTTCCCCAGCTGGGCTGGAGGCTGAGGGCCCAGGACAGCAGCAGCACGATGAGTTCACCCTGGAAATCCCCAGGAGCGACCCTGCAGGGACTGGGAACGTGCAAGCAGAAGAATGCCCTGGCTCCTGGCGGCGAGAAGGATGACGCCACGCCGAGGAAGAAGGCGGACACTTCCTCTTGCCACAGGGACCCAGCGGTGACAATGCAGCCTCTCGGGTCCCCTTCCCCCTGCAGGACGTGGGCCCCGGGGACCGAGCGAGAACTGCAGGGTCGCGGATCACCGTGGGCACCACAACCTGGCTGTAGGAAGCCTGGAAGGACGGTCTCTGCAGCAAGGCAGGGCAGCAGGGGGTACAGCTCAGCCTCACTCCTCTATCCCAAACCTGGAGGATCAACAAAATACCCACGCACAGCATCCCCCTGCTCCCGGCGGGATGCACAGGCGGACGGAGGATGACCCGACCCCCTGCTCTGCAAGGATTTTGTTCGCCTGCGAAGGGCTGGTGGCAGCACTCGCCACTCCAGGCAGCACGTGCGAGCGTCCCGGAGCCCTCAACCAAACCTCAAAGCAGCTACAACAACAAAGCCGGGGGCCAGGAGGGTGCCCGGGGTCAGGGAGCGGCTCCCTCCGCTGCCCACCTGCCCTCGCCCGCCGCTGCTGAGGGGCGCTGCCAGCCCCGCTCACCTGGGCGGGGGGAAAAGCAGCGAACACAAACAAAAAGCAGCCGCCCGCCCGGTTATCGGCGCCAGAAAGTAGGTTAGAGCTTTCCTGCCTGCCTCGGCCGGGGAGCGGGCAGGGTTTTCTCTCCGGCCGGGTCACCCTGCCGGGACACGCACCCACTTCCCCCTGTGATGGTGAGGAGGAGGAGGAAGAGCCCGGCCCCCGCCATCCGTCCGGATGCCCGCGCTGGAGGCGCCGGGCAGGGCGCGGGGCACGGCCCCGGCCGGGGGATGCTCGCCGCGCCCCCCGCCCCGCAAAGTGTCCGGGTGGCACGGGGCAGCCCCCAGGCAGCCCCGCGGGGCCGGGCCGGGCCGGGCCGGGCCGGGCGGGAGGCGCGGGGCGGAGGAGGAAGCTGGCGGGACGCGGCGCTCACAAAGCAGCAACAAACCGGGCGGTCACGGAGCGAAGCGGCGCGGAGGCACCGGGACCCCCGCCCCGCACTGCTCTGCTCCCCTCCTCGGCCCCGCTCACCTCGGCCCGCTGCCGCTCCTGCCCCCGGTGCCACTCCCGGTGCCGGTCCCGCGGCGGCCGCCGCCGCCTCCACCTGGGCCGGGCGGGGCTGGGGGCGGGCCCGGGGCGGGGCTCGGCGGGGGCGGGAGCGGGAGCGGGGTCTCCTCCCGCCGTCCCGCCGGGCCCCGGCCCCATCTGCGGGGAATCCCCCATGGGAACGAGCCCCTGCGGCCGCCCCGCGGCACCGGGAGCTGGGGTGGCACCGCCGGTACCGGCACCGTCAGGATTGGGCGCTATCGGGACCAGCCACTATAAGAACTGTCACTGTGAGGACTGGATGCCATTAGGACCAGGCACTGTTAGGACTGGGCACTATTAGAACTGGACCTGTTACTATTAGGACTGGTAACCATTAGGAATGGTGATCACTAGGAAGGGTCACTATTAGGACTGCTCAGTATAAGAACTGGTCACTGTTAGGACTGGGCACTATTAGGAGCAGTCACCATAAGGACTGGGCACTATTAAACTGGCTGCTATTAGGACCCGTTACTGTTAGGAACGGTCACAATTGGGACTGGTCAGCATTAGGACTGGGCATTATTGGGACCAGCCACTGTAAAAACTAGGCACTATTAGGACCAGTCACCATTAGGACTGGTCACTGTTAGGATTGGTCACTGTTAGGATCAGCCTCTCCTAGGACTGATCATTACAACCAGTCACCGTCAGGACTGGTCACTACCAGAACTCTCAGTATTAGGACCGGTCATTATTAGGACCAAGCACTGGTAGACCTGGCTGCCATTAGGACTCTAAGGATGGCCCCCTGACCCCACATCCAAGCGGTGGGCACTCCGGAGTGGCAGGCAGGGGCAGGCTGGCACAGCCCCGTGGGCTCTGCAGGCCCGGGCATGTCCTGCTGGCCAGGCTGGGTGTGGTGATGCCCAGCCGGGCTGGGGCAGCGGGCAGCGGGCAGCGGCCACGGGGCCGGTCCTGTCGGCTTTCACAGCCTGACTCATCCCGGGGCTGGCCGAGCTCAGCCCTCGGGAGCTGCACCTGCTCCATCACCATCGGCGCTGGCCTGCTCTTCTTCCACAACAGCTTCACATTCAGCTCCCTCCATCCCTGAGGGGGAGGCTCGGTGCTGGCAGGATGTGGGGGCTGAGGAGAGACCTTTGCAGATTGGGTTTGGCACGGTTTTGTGGCTGAAGGGTCTATACAGGACAATATGCCCTGGATTTTGCCACAAAATAAATTCTTGATTCGCAACTGGCTACAGGTTCCAGGTGAGCACCAGCACCATTTACAGCTGGGACCAGGCAGGACCAGGAATTTTATGCCTTGCTGTCCAAAACTACAATTTCCCCATATATTTCTTTTCCCTGCACACCCCCTGTGCTAAGCCTGACCTTGGGTGGTGCAGCCTGCGTTCACTGGTGCCTGTTCGGGTGCTGAGCTCGTGCTCTCATCAGCCCTCCGCCTTCCACGGCTTCGTGCTCAGCAAATCTGCTCCTGGTTCCTGGTAGAAAGGAGGGTGGGGGAAGCTTTTGGTTCCTGCCGGCTCCTTTGAAGGTGTGGTTGGAAGCGGGTGGAGAAGGGAGAGCCTGGCAGGTGCCAGGGTGGGTGTCTGGGCACAGACAGCCCGACGCGGGCAGGGCCGGGGGAGGGGGTGTTCCCTGCCCGTGACTCAGGGGTGAGCAAAGGGTGAGGTGCAGGTGGCAAGCAGGGGCTTGTGCCAAGGTGCCAGGTCTTCTCCCTGCATTTGGAAAGGGACAAAACAACCTTTGGGTGGGATAAACAACGGCTGACAAAACCCGTCACTGCCGTGGCCCTGCCTGCATCCCGCTCCAAGCTTGTGTCCTATGGGATGTGTCTTTCCATGGAGGAGCCAGGCAGGATGGCAAAGCCCACAGAGGGGAGGAGAGGAGGGTGACTGCCACCTGTGCCAGCCCTGCTGAGCATTGGGCAATAAGGAAGCAAAAGAAATGACTGAAAAACCCCAAGGCAGCAACGACAGGGTGTTGCGTCACTGCTGGGGAGACGCTCTGCAGAGCACTTCCCTTTGTGGAGCTCCACAGCCTGGCCAGAAGCGTTCTGGCTGGTCTGTGCTACAAGGAGGGCAGGGAGGGGACACAGCACTCTGTATCCCAGGGTTGGGAGACCATCCTGTGCAAGGTGCTGGAGTGATGTGCCGGGCCCAGGGCTGGATCTCTCAGCAAGAGATTTTCCTCCCTCCTATGCCATGAAACCTTCCAGCGTGGGATCTGTCCCCAGCAGCCCAGAGCCAGCAAGGTCCTGCTGCTCACTGCCCACCCAAGACTGGCAGGGGGCTGCTGCTGGGGCAGGTCCTGTCCCTGGAGACACTGCAGGAGACCTGAGCAGCACTAGGCTTCTCTAGAAACCACAGCAGGAAAGGTTTCATGGGATTTTAAAGAGGATTTTAGGGGCAAACTGAGCCCAGCTTTCCTTGGCCTTGTACCCTGTAGCAGCTGCTGAGATCTGTGGTCCCTTCCAACCCAAACCATCCTATGATTCTGTTGCTGTTCAGGGGTTGTAAGAAGGCATGGCTGCTAGTTTTTCTTCCCAAGAGTGCTGCTGAACAAACCCAGGGGCCAGTGAGGCTGTGACATGTGGCATCAACCCTGTTGTTGTGTTTTGGGAGAGCTGCTGGAGCCGAGAGGCTCCTGCTCCCTGTGGAAAAGGAGCTCTGCATCCTGTGGGCTTGATCTTCCCCCTCACCAGAAACCTCCAGCCCTGGCTGGGGGACACAGGCGGAAAGGGCCAGTATTATGGATGTGCTGGAACTGGATGGAACTGGGTGAATGGTGATTTAGGTGGGCCTCCACCTGCAGAGGAGCTCCAGGAGCTTGGCATCAGCTCCAGTGACTTTTCAGAGGAAGTGTCATGAGGATGCTTGGGACAAAAGATCCCAGTTTCCACAGCCTCAGAGTTTTTGTGTTGTAAAAACACCACACTCCCATCCCAAGGCTGTGGTCCAAGGTTTTCTGGTCTTTTTAACTTCTTCCTTAAATGTTCAGGCTCTCCAGGATTTTAAATCATTATTCTTTCCTCTGTTATTGGCTCTTTATGAACCCACATAAAGATGTGAGACCCCTCTGCTTGTCTTGAGTTGCTCCCGCACGAAGGCAAATGGGTTTGGTTGGTGTCCCCACAGCCCCTCTGGACACCTGGCCCCCCATCCCTTCATCCCCTGATCTCTTGGGACACAACCTGGGGGAACAAACCTGCACGGAGGGGACACGGACACCCCTTGCCCCATCCCTCTGCCTGGTTCAGACCCTCCGTGTCCCTCCCCCACGCTGTCCCACTGCGGCCACATTTCACAGAGAAAAGCAAGGCACAACTTCCCAAGGATATTTCCAGGATTCACATTCTCTGAACCTCAGAGAAAGAGAAAACACTTCTTATCTCATTTACTGTTCCTGTGTTTTGGAACAAGTATAATGCATTGAGGAAGTTTATTTACCTGAAGGAATTTGCATAATTAGAGTCTAGTGGGAATGTTTTAATTCATTAACCAATTGAATCCACGTGTGTGTGTGTTTCGGGACTGATGGCTAACAGTCACAAAATTCTGTACAATTAAGTTGAGTCGAGTGCTTGTACAAATTCAGTTTAGATGTAATGTAATATAGTGTAATATGATATAGAATAATACAGTACAATAAAGTAATTAATTTGCCTTCTGATACCAATAGAGTCAGATGCATATTTTTTCCCCTTAGTCGGGGTCGCCTTGCTTTACTGCAGTCCCACCTCCCTCAGGGTTACAAAAGGCGTGTCCCTGCTGCCACCACCCCCGGGGTCCTGTGGAAGGCAGCGGAGCCCCTGGGGCAGTGCCAGCGCCCGGCCCCGCCGCGGGATGCGCCGCGCTGCTGTCCCGCTGCTGTCCCCCTGCTGTCCCCCTGCTGTCCCCGCTGCTGTCCCCGCTGCTGTCCCGCTGCTGTCCCCCTGCTGTCCCGCTGCTGTCCCCTCTGCTGTCCCGCTGCTGTCCCCCTGCTGTCCCGCTGCTGTCCCGCTGCTGTCCCCCTGCTGTCCCCGCTGCTGTCCCGCTGCTGTCCCGCTGCTGTCCCCTCTGCTGTCCCTCCTGCTGTCCCCGCTGCTGTCCCCCTGCTGTCCCGCTGCTGTCCCGCTGCTGTCCCCGCTGCTGTCCCGCTGCTGTCCCCCTGCTGTCCCTCTGCTGTCCCCGCTGCTGTCCCCGCTGCTGTCCCCTCTGCTGTCCCCCTGCTGTCCCCCTGCTGTCCCCCCTGCTGTCCCGCTGCTATCCCGCTGCTGTCCCGCTGCTGTCCCCGCTGCTGTCCCCTCTGCTGTCCCCGCTGCTGTCCCGCTGCTGTCCCCTCTGCTGTCCCGCTGCTGTCCCGCTGCTGTCCCGCTGCTGTCCCCTCTGCTGTCCCGCTGCTGTCCCCCGGCTGTCCCCTCTGCTGTCCCGCTGCTGTCCCGCTGCTGTCCCGCTGCTGTCCCCGCTGCTGTCCCCTCTGCTGTCCCCCTGCTGTCCCCCTGCTGTCCCGCTGCTGTTCCCGCTGCGAACGGCAGAGGCCAGGCCGCGGCCGCGCTCCGAGCGGTGGAAGCTGCTCCAGCCGCAGCAGCAGGGGATGCTCAGCCTCTGCCATCGCTCAGCGCTCCCTTCCCTCTCACCTCCTTCCCTCCAGTGTCCGCTGGTGGCACGCCGGGTGTCGCAGCTGTCCCCCCTGCCCAGCTCCTGATGACAACGGGAACCCTGGGGACAGCGTGGCTCTTGGTGCTTCATGCACAGACAGGAGTTTTTCCTGTCGGGCACGCTGGGAGCTCAGGTCTGGTTCTGGGTGGGCAGAGCACAAGGAAAGCTCCTCCAAGGTGTCCCCACCGGCATCACAGGGGTGGTGGCAGCGGTGCCACCCGGCTGCGTGGCCGATGGAGCTTGTGGTGTCATTCTCACCTGCCTCAGCCATCGGGGGGCTGGGACACGGGGACCAGCCCACCCGTGCCATGCTCTGCAGCTGTCCCCAAGCGCTGGCACCCCAGCAGAGATGGGGATGCTCCCGCTCACCCCAAATTCACAGCCTGGGCAACTGGGGGACCCCGACACCCATCCTCGGAGCCACCGTTACCCTCAGATCCTGACTGAGCCACCCTAAGCCCAAGATATTAGTGGGAAAATGTGTATATTTACCCTTTTCAAGCACAGTCTCCTCCTGCCCTCTGGGCCTCCCTCCCTCCCTCCTCAGCCAGCCTGCAGTGGGAAAGCATTGAGAAATAAAACAATATCAAATGTAATCAAAGGCAGGCTGGTGGGAGTTTGTCTTCTGGGGTTTCCTCCTCTTTTATTGCTTTCTCAAAGAATAAACTCTTGGGAGGACTCTGGAGTGATTTAGTGGAGCAGGAAAGGTCAGGAGGCTGCTGCTCCCTCAACTCAGCAAATTCTGTGACTCTGTGAAATAACCTAGGATAGTCCAGCCTTGGGAATTTTTCTTCTAGTGACTGCTCAGTCAGATGTCAAAGCTGGGAACAGCTTGGCTCGGCGGGGGCCTGTTTGTGCCCCCGGCTCTGGGCTCGGGAGCTGCTGGGACCGGGGCTGGGGCAGAGGATGCTCCAAGGATGCCCTGGAGAGGAGGAGGGATCCGAGTGGGCGAGTTCACAGCGGCGCGGAGGAAGCGCTGACCTTTGAGAAGCGATCTTCCTCGCCCACTGCTATTTATCCAGCATTCCCAGGGCTCTCCTGCCGGTGTGCGGGGCCGGGCGGATCCGCGGCTGCTGAGCAGGGGCTGCAGCGCGGTGTTCACCCTCATTCCCCTCCCGAGAGCCTCCCTGCTGCCCAGCCGGGCCGGGGCAGGAGGCAGAGCTCCGTCAGCCCCAGCCGCTCCTGGCTGGGGGGCCAGGGGGGTCTGACATCCCAGGGGAGTGGGGGCTCAGAGGAGAGCAAGGCTGGGCTGCCAGGACAGGCGCTGTGTACTGTTAGCAGCCCCACGTGCCTGCTGGAACCCCCTTCTCCCCACAGGCACCTGTAGCACAACACCTCTGCAGACACCCCAACCCTTCTCTCATCACCCCAAACCCTCTGCCAGCCCCTGATCCAAAAGGGAACCGTGGCACAGGGGGGTTTGCACGGAGCAGGGAACAACCACTGTCTCGCTGACCTCCTACTCAGCCACCACCATGAGGATTATTTTTAAATCACTTTCCCAAGTGACAGTACCATTCCCAGGATCTGCTTCCTGCATTTTGCACCCTCTCTTTTCCTCTCCACCTGGTGCTGATGTCAGCCAGTGCCCTGGCAAGTGCAGGCCAGCGACTACATTTTATGTAGGTACATAAAAAATATAAAAAAATTATTAAATCCTGAGTATAATCATAATTTGCTGGCTGCAGAGCCCCAAGTGGTGCACAGCTCTTGGCAGACAGATGGGGCATGGGTTTCCTAAGTTCAAAATAAATCAATTTATCTTCCCTTGCACTGCCTGGCTCTTAGTCCAGCCAATCCTCTACCAAGAAAACAATGAAAATAAGTGAAAGCATTTGTGGTTATTTACTTAAATATCCAAAGAAAGTAAATGAAAACCACACTATTCCTTAGAAAAGTATCCTCAAACCAAATCCCTCTGCTGTATAAATATAAACTATAGCAATGTGGCAGAGCCCGATGGTTACTTTATTTCAGGACCTGTTTGGAACATCGACCTTGAAACAACAGCTTAGTGGGGCAGTTTTCCAAAGCTTTCCCTTAAAGAAAATACCCTTGTCAATTAGTGAAAAGGATTTGTAATAAACAGCAGTGACAGTCCCACCTATTTCGGGCTGGGAATCTCCCCAGCAGCAAAGTCCTTGGGTGATCCCTTGGTGAGAGATGGGGATATTCAGCCAGAATGTATTTTTTGGTGGTTTTTCCTCCAAAGGGAGGGCGGTGGGTGCTCGTCAGAGAGGGGCTGGCAGTGGCCCCCGGGCCAGCGGGGGGCAGAGGGGGCTCCTGTCCGGGCACGGGGCCGCCTCGAGGTTCAGGTGTCCGGAGCATCCCGGTGCCCTCGGCGCTGCTTCCTCCGGCGGCACCCGGGGGTCCTGAGGGTGATTGAGCCGGGCTGGGGGCTGCGGGCCACGGCCTCACCCCACCGTGTCCCTGGCACCGTGGGGGCAGCTCCTGAGCGTGGGGAATGTGTGGTTTCCCAATCCTCCCCCCTCCCTGGCATCCCAGCCTCTCCCTGCTCCTGCTGCTGCTCCTCTCCCCATCCTCCCTCTGCCCCCGGCTCTGCTCTCTCTCAAGAGTGCTGGGAGAAGAGAAACCCGGCTGTAAATTAACCGGGAGGATTTTTCAGTCTGAGATGTGCTCTTCCCCCCTTTCTCCCCCCCCGCAGCGCTGTTATTTCATCTCGGCTGCCAAACTGCCGGGAATTAATCCCGGCCGGCGCTGACAGCGTTTACATTCAGCGCTGCTCAGATAAACCATATCAGCCGGGGCAGCTGAAGAGGAGCCGGGCGCGGAAGGAAGGGCTGGCTCCTGCTCAGTGTCAGCCCCTCTGGCCTGCCAGGGTGTTTTCCTGCCTTTTTTTCTTCTCCCCGAGGGCTTTGCTCGGAGCGGGGAGCCACCAAAACGCCCCCACTGGTGAGGGTGGCCATGGTGGGGCTCATACAGAGAAACCTGGAGCTCCTGGCTCTTATCCTGGTGCAGATAACACAGAGGAAGGAGGGACATGTCCTTCAAGCTGGTGGGAATCTGCAAGCTCTGTCTCCCAAGGCTTCTCACCCTGTGCCACCCCCACCCCCACTTCTCCTTACTGCCAGCTTCCAGGGGATGGGTTTCCTAGGAATTCCGATAGCCACGTTAAAAACTGCAGTGCAGTTATGGCATATTCTCTTTCCTAATCTCCCCCTGCAGCTGTGTTCCTGCCTGTCCCTCACAGTGACCTCCTGGCCCTCCCCTCAGCTGTCACCAGGTGCCAGCAGGATACAGACACACGGTGCAGATGTGTCACCTCTGATCCCACTCAGCACCAGGATGGTGGAGCCATCACTCCCCCAGCTCGTGACAATGTGGAGCCATCGTTCCCCCAGCGCTGCTCCTGCCCCTCCCAGGCCAGGAGCGCCGGGCCCTGTGGCCACTGGTGTGGATGGAGAGGCTTTCCTGGAGCTGGAGCATGGCAAGGGGACAAGGAGCACACCCTGGGCCACGCCTTCGCTATCAAATTCCTTCTTCCCTCCATCTCCCAGCCCACAAAGCATCACTGGGCCCACCAAGGTGCTTTCTCAGAGCTGGATCTCCACCAGCTTCCTTTGGTGAAGGGTGGCTCCTGGAGAGCAGCATCCCCAGGCTGGGACACTTGGGAACAGGGTGGGTTTAGCACTCCATGAGCACAGGGCAGTGAGGGTGTGAGCCCATTGTCCCAGCCCCTGGGCCAATTTTCTGGTGTGGTGTGAGCCTCAGCCTCCTTTTCCAGCAGCACTTGCAGAGCTCTGGTGAGGCCACAGGGTCTGGGTCAGGGTGTGATCGTCACAGCCACCCTGACGTGACAGGATCTGGGGGTAAATATTAGTGTGAAGTGAAGGGCTGTGTACATATTTTCTCCCTGCAAGGTAATGCTGAAATTCCCTGCTCCTTTTCAACAAGCTGTTAGAAAAAACAGCCCCATTTTAGCACCCTCTGGCCACTGCTGGTCCTGGCTACTCTCAGCTCAGCGTGCAAAGGTCTGGGAGCTCTGGGTGCCCACTGCAGCCTCCCCACTGCAGAGCTGAGTCCTTTTGCTCGTGGTTTCCCAGCTGATGTTTCCCATCTGGAGCAGAGCAGTGTGCAGGCTTTGCTGACTGTTCACTTCTGCCTGGAAGCGTGTACAGGATGTGGCAGAGACTCTGAGGATGGCTTATTAGTCACATTAACAGAACCAAGTGGTTTTTTGCCCCACAAGAAAAGATGCAGCAGGAGAAGACAGATTGAACCAGGCACTTATTCCCCTCCCCACATGAGCAGGCCTCTGGATCCTTTCTCTGTAGCCATGGCTGGTTGGGCTCAGTTTTGAGAAGCTGTAGGGAAAGAAAAAGGTTCCTCTTGCAAAGCCACCCTTCTAACTGTGGCTTGGGGACTCCAGAGTAGCTCAAGTGCCTGCCCATGCAAAACTACACAACTCAACTGCTGTTTTTTCAACATGGGGGGCTGGAGAACAGCATTGTTGCCCTCAACCCAACAGGAGAATTTGGCACCAGGCTCCCCAAGACCCTGAGCTGCCTCCAAGGCACTAATCTCTGCCCTCCTCCCTCTCAGAACAGTGTTCCCCCAGCCTCAGTCCAAAACTGGGATTGCTCCCCTTAAAATTGTTTGTGGTAAGGTGCTGCTATTCTCTGCCACCCTGGTGGGATGGGTTTTCCCATCCCTGGAAGATGGCTCTGGATTCAGGGCAAAGAGGAGCACAATAAACAGGATTGCTTGAATTTGTTTTCCAAGCCTTGGATCCCACGGCAATGGAGCTTATGGGACCATAGCACGAGTCTGTCTGTCTGTCTGTCCATCCTCTGCCAACAACTTTGGAAAGGTTGGCCAGTTGTCAGCTGAATTTGAGAGAGCCTGTTTTGCAAACGAGGGAGCTGGAAAGACCCACAGTGGGGAAACCACAAAGTGACCCAACCCCTCTGGGACCCATCCCCTGCAACGTGACCCAGCCTCAGCGAGAGGCTCGGGGGGAGCCACCAGGGACTGAGACGTGGAAAACTGGGCTGCTGCTGCTCAGGGAGCTGTTTGTTATTTTTACAGGCTGGGAACAGTCTCACAGTCCTTGGTGGTCATGGCTGCTGCACGCTGTGGCCCTCAGTGAGCATTTTGGACTGGCTGGGCTGCCAAAGGCACAGGAATAGCTCCTGATCCAGGGAGAGACCCCGCTGGCTTGCAGACGTACCTGGAAGCCAAGTGAAGAGCCTGGAGGAGGGGCAAACCCTTCCCTCCCCACAGGAGTGCATTGCTAAGATGCCTCCAGACACCTCTACCACCCTTGTTGGGCACATCCACTCCCTTTGCTGCTGCTTTCCTGCCAAAAAACTCCCTCAGAGTGAGCAGGAACCCTCAGACCCACATGGCCACGGGGCGGCCCCCGACACCCCCTCACCTTCCAGCCACCCCATCAGAAAGAAACCAAGCAGAGCTGGAGGGGGTTTGATTGATTTATCCACTGAAGATACAAGTTTCAGTTTAATAACACCATTTTGTCTGGTTACAAACATACTAAAAACCTACAAAAAGAAAAACAAGTTACACCCATAAACACGGAACGCAGGTATAAAACCAGCACGGAAGCGCCGAGGAACACGAACATGAACAGGATCTGCAGCAGGAACAGGAAAGACACGGAGCTACATCAGACCACGCTCATGTCTGTGGGTCACGCTGGGGCTGGGGCAGACATACCAACAATTAGAGACAACTTCAGCTATGGAAAATAATCGGCAGCCTGGCACAGAGGTCAGACCAGGCGGGTGGTTTTGGCCCTCCCTTTCCCTAAGCTGGT
The DNA here is from genome assembly GCF_015832195.1 of Motacilla alba alba. Taxonomy (NCBI): domain Eukaryota; kingdom Metazoa; phylum Chordata; class Aves; order Passeriformes; family Motacillidae; genus Motacilla; species Motacilla alba. The sequence continues at coordinate 1,866,214 of NC_052033.1, forward strand.
CCAAGGTCAGCGTGTGGGTTTCCCTTTTATCCCTCTGCCTGGCACTGGTGGTGCTGCCCCGAGCAGCCCTCGCTCCCACATCCCACAGCAGGGCAGCTTCCCCATGGCAAGGGGCAGGGCAGGCTGAGTTCTGGCACCAGAGTCCAGCCAGGTGAAATCTGCTCCCCCCCGAAGTCGCTGAGCACCCCCTCAGGCACTGGGGAGACACTGTGACCTCTTTCCTGGGACAACGTGGCAGAGATGTGAGAGGACCCCCCCTGGGAGAGCTCACGGCCGCCCTGGGGATTTGTCACCCCCCAAGAGAAGATGAGGTTGGTGGCACAAGGCCCATAAGGGTTCTGGTGGTGTTGGGGGGCTCTCTCCAGCTGGGTGTCTGCAGAGCTAAACCTGCCAACAATGTTGGCCGTGGAGGGGGAGACAAATGGTGGGTGGGATCTATCCTCCATCCAAACCAGTGCCTCCCATTCCTCCCAGGGCTCAGCTCCCTCTGACCAAACACTGAGCTGCAGGGGAGGGGACAAGAGCTGGTTGATGTGAGCAGGAGCTGCCAAAGAGAGCCAGGACGAGGTGCTCAAGGGGGACCCTGCCCCAGGGACACTGAACCCCCCTCATCAGCATTTCCCTACCTCTGGTAGGGGGCACAAAGGCTTTCCCTCCTGGATCCCAGCTCCAAGCCCAGCCCTGATGATAACGCCACGGCGCTGCCTGAGCTGGGGGCTGGCTGGGTCTGGGGGGGGTGCAGGGATCCTCCACGGGCAGGGGAGAGACCAGCTGGCCCCCAACATGTGCTGGCAGTGATGCCCTGAGCCCCAGCTTCCCACCTGTGAGCTCTGCAGAAAGGACTTTGCGAGTTGGCCCCTACCTGCCACCACCAAGGAGGGCAAAGCTCAGCCTAAGAGTGCCAGGAGGTGAAAGGCCAAGCCCCAGAGAGCAAGACCTGAACAAAATGGGGATAAAGGGGCCCCCTTTGTTCAGGACTGGGACAGGGGAGAGCAGTGGGCTGGCAGTGAAGGGAATGGCTGTGCATGGACGTGTGTGTGCCAGAGAGCCACGCACAGAGCCAGCACACGGCCCCCCTTCTGCTCTTCCACACGGCATTTATCAGCCCTGTCACTCTGGAATGGTGCTTTTTCCTTACTCTGGTGACCTTCATCTCTCCCCAGATGAGAGTGTCCCTGGATGCCAGCAGTGCCTCCCCTGCTGCTGGCGGCAGAGAGGGGGCGTTCGTTTCATCTGCATCTCCTCCCCTCCCCGGCTCGCCCCGGCCGCCCTCCTGCTTCATGTCACTTCCTAGGGAGCCGATAAAAATAAACGTGGTTTTGTTTGCATCTATTGGAGTGGCCTGCAATTTGGCTGATGGGGGGGTGCTCCTCGAGGGACGGCAGCTGCACACATCTGGATCTGCTTTAGGAAAAAGTGCCTGGAAAAAACCCCAAGCCCAGCACACGCACGCATGGGCGCAGGAGGCCGCGGGTCAGCTTTTCCTAGGGATGTGAAGAAAGAAAGGAGAAACCAAAGCACTGTTTAATGGGAAGGTGGGGGGACCTCCCTGCTGCTGCTCCCCAAAAGCCAAGGCACACGGGTAGGTTGGGTATGAACATGGAGAATTTCCAGACACTCCAAAGTGGCTTCTCTGCAGACTGCGAGCCCAGTTCTGGTTGTGGGAAGGGAGGGGAAGGGTTTGCACTGCAAAAATAAAATTCCCACCTGGAGATTATTAACCTCAAAGGTTAATGTGCAAATTTTGTCTAAAGATGAAACATCCCTGTACGGAAACATCCCTGGCCCAGCATCCACAGAGCACAGGGAGTGCATGAACTGCTCAGAAATGTGTGCTGCTGGCCTCAAGGGCTTGGCAGGAGTCAGCAAAGCCGTGCTCGTGAGTCCCGTGGTGTGCACACACACAAACATCATCTAACAGTCTTGATCCAAGTGATCCCTCTCCAGTCCTGCACTGGAGGGAAGTCAATGGCTGAACAGGCTATTCCCATCCACCCCCAGCCCAGGCAGCAGCTGTTTGAGGGGTGTCTCCCCTGACCCCCGAGGGATGAGCAGCTGCTGGGACACCCCAGTGTGAGCTGGAGGCTGCAGCCATTGGCCCCTTCACCACTGCAGGCGGGTGGGCTGAATTTTGGGGATGCTGACTCTAGCTGATGGCCCACCCCATGAGCAAAGCAGCATCACTTGTCACCCTGTGCCTGTCCCTTCCTTTTCTAGCCCCCTGGATCCTGCACGCTGCCGTGCCAAGCACAGCTGTGCCCAGCTGTTATTGCCCCCAGCTCTCCGCGGGTGCCCAGGACACGCCATTGCCCCAGGCCCCACTGCTCCTCTCCATCAGGGGTACTGTGGGATGGAGGAAGGAAGGGACTGCAAGGCCAGAGTGGCTGCAGGGACTGGAGTCCTGGGGCTATTCTGAGGGACAATAAACCTGTTCTGTTCCTAGGGATGGTGAAAAGCACAGGTGAGCAAAGCAGGAGTTTCTGTCTGTCTGTCTGCTCTGGAGGAGGGAGGCCAGCCTGGGGAAGTGAGCACTGTCCCCACAGTGGAGGGATGTCCCCAGGGTGGCTGTGGGGATCCCAGTTGGAGCTCTGGGCTTGTTGCCTGTCCAGCTGGCATCCAGGAGAGGAGCTGGTCTCTCTCAGGAAGCTGCCAGCTCTCCAGGACAGCGGTGGAGCGAGGCCAGAGGAAATCTCAGAAGGGAACCCTCCTCCCACTTCAACAGATAACATTGCCCTTAATGCTTGAGCTCTAAAAATAGCAGAGGCCTTTGGGGAAATATTGGGTGGCAAAGATTCCAAAGCTTCCCAGCACAGCTGACATTTCATCCTCAATCCTTTGCCATTCAGTTCCCAGAAATGTTATGAATCCAACCACATGTGGGCAGGAGGCAACGGGGCTGCTCCTCCTCCCTTTTTCATATCTGCAGGGGAAACTGAGGCACAAACCAGGCAGACTGACCCAGAGGTTCAGGAGGAGTTGGTGTTGGAGGCGGGATGAGTGCTCCAAGCCCTGCAGCCATGTTTTGGGGGTGTGGGAGAAGCCTTTGTCAGGCACAGGCAGGAGCACTGCTGTCCCCGGGGGGGACACAGCTCCTGCGTGGGCTGATTTCTACCAGGCACTTTATTTGGAGGAGCCCAGTCTCACCACAAGGGCAGGAATATGCTCTATACAAGGTATTTATTAATGTTAACAGAGAAGGGACCTTTTCTCATAACCAGAATCCCTCCTGATATGTCTGGGCCATCTTTTCTCCTCCTAGCCACAGCCTGACCCACCTTCTCACTGAGAGGGCAGCCAGACCTACACACACCAGCTCCCAGGGCACATCATGTTCCCTCCAAGCCCTTCCTCAGGAAGCTGGAGGGCAGTGGGTGCACTCACCAGCTCCCCACCTATGGCACAGGGATCCCACTCACACACCATGCTCTGATCCCCCCAAAGGCATCCCCCTCCTTCCACTCTCTCGTGCTGTGGGGGAGCTTCTCTCCCACCCCAGGAGGGTCTGCAGCAGCCAGCCAAGGACAGGGACCGTGGGTGACAGGAGAGGTGAGCTCTGCTGCCCGCCTGGAGCACGGGGTGATGGGCACCCAGAGGGGCTCTGGCTGTCAGCCCTGCCAGGGGATACACAAAGTGCAAAGCAAAGCGTTCTCGGTGCCAGTCAGAGGTCTCCAGGTGTGCCCCCAAAAGCCAGGTTCAGCCAGGGGCTTCACATGGAAAATGAGGGTTGTGTTGTTCATCAGTGAACAGGGCAGCAGCATTTGTGCAAGGGACTTTGAGATGGTGCAAGTGAGGTGCAGGATTTGGGAAGTGGTGATGGACAGGCCAGGACAGGAAGATGGAGCCAACAACCAAAGCTCTCCTCTCGCCCTCTGCATCCCCTTCCAGCGTCCCCTGCAACGGCTTCACCCCGACCCACCCACACCCTTCGTGGTTCTGTGGTTTTTTTGGCTTATTTAGTTTGTTTTTAAACCCCATGGAGATCAAATTGTGACTTGGCAGCTGACAGAACTGGCCCTACCGTGCTCCCCAAACCGAGCAAAGATCTTGAGAAGAGACCAGAGCGAAGTCCTGGGGTGAGCGAAGCCCTCCCTGCCCCTCTGGTGGCCCCCTGGGCGCTCACAGGGTGGCAGTGGGGTACTGAGCCCAGCCCACCTCCTTGTAGGCCGCTGTCACGTGGGTGTAGATGAGGGTCTTCATCTTGGTCCAGGCCCCGTGTGCCTCCGGGGTGAAGTCGTTGGGGTATTCCTCAGCAATCACCTCCAGCATGACACCGGTGAGTTTCTGAGGGAGGCAGACAGCAAGGAAGGGGTCAATAACTCGCCAGGGAGCTGCTCACAGCCAATTTGGCTTTTTCCTACAAAAACACTTGAATGCTGTTGCCGTCTGTAGGACACAGATGTCCTGGAGGTCTGTTGGCACCCCTGGGAGCAGACAGGACAGGTAACCAGCCTGCCCAGGCAGCAGAGGGAGCTGCTTGCAGGCTGAGGCATCTCCCCAGTCTGGGCACCTCAAATTATTTACAGAATCATGGAATACTCCAAGCTGGAAAGGACCCATGAGCATCATCAAGTCCAACTCTTGAGAGAATGGCCATGAGGGGATCAAAGCTGTGATCTTGGGTTATTATTCCCATCAGAAAGAAACCAAGCAGAGCTGCAGGGGGGCTAATTAGCCAACTAATTGAGTCCCTGCTGTCATGCTTGATTTCCAGAAGAAGTGGGACACAGCCACAAACATGGGCACAGCCAGGTGGGTTTCCCTGGGCAGGGGGAGGCACTGGGAGCTCTGGCACTGGCTGGGTGTGGGCATGGTGGTCTCCACAGGACAGTGCCACAGTGGGACACTCCAGCTGTGTAGAGAGCAGCCCCCACACCCAGCCAAGCTTCTCCAGCCAAGGACAGGCAGCACCAGCTCACCACAGCTCCTGCTTCCCTCCCCTCTTCCTGAAGCAGCCCAGAGGTTATTTTGCTCCTATCCCTTACCTTAAAGTAGATGGGCTCCACTTTGTGCTTGAGGGCATGGGCCTTGCCCACCAGGGCCAGGACAGAGGAGACCTTTTCAGAGTCGTTGAGGTTCTCCACCACAGTGTTGATGGCCCCCATGACCCTCCGAGCGTGCTTGCGCAGCTGCAAGCTCCTCTCCATCTCCAGCGGGTCCTCCATGTGCTTGAACTGGCTGAAGTACTGCTTGGCCGAGGGGAAGTTCACAAAAAACCTTCCAGAAAGAGCAGACATGAAATGCCATCAGGAGGGGGAGAGCAGGCTGAGGGGTTAAAGCAAAGCACGGGGGATGGAGATGGTGGAATCCACCCCCTGTGCCTCACACAGCCAGGGCTGATCTTCCTATCCAATTCCCCAGGAGCTGCAGCATTCAGCTGTCTGAAAACCAGCAGGTTGATGCCTTTTCCCCAAACCCCATCTGCTACAAGGTCATCACAGCTGGATATTCATTCTCCAAGCAGAAGCAAGACTGAGTTCTTGATGCCCAGAGATGCCACCCAGGCGTGCCAGCTGCTGGATATGTGCCCACATATATCAAAACATCACATCCTGCCTCAGAGAGCTGGAGATCAGCATAAAAACCTCTCTTTATCCCATCCAGCCTCTCCTTGCCCTTCTTCCTTGCTCCCATGGGCTTTTTTTTTTGCATTGCTACCCAGAACAGTCTCCCCTTGTCCAAGTTGCCCCACCTTTCATGGATCAGCCCCACCAGAGCCTCCAGCAGGACCTAAGGCCTGAGCTGATGTCACTGCTCATTTGGGATATTTTTCCCAGCACAAGGATACTCCAAAAACTCACCAGCCCCTCTGTGGGGGTGCTGGGGACCCTCTTTTCTGCAGGATTAAATCAACCCCTATGAAATGCAGCTGAAAGAAATGAAGTTGTGGTCACAGCTTCCCAGGGAGGTGGAGAGCTGGAGAGGACAGGGAGTTGAAGGGCACAAGGTAACAGGGACCAGGGCTGGAGCCACCAATGCCGACACCACCCGTGCCAGGATTGCAGCTGGGGCTGACACTTGAGTCACATTAACCATCCCCTTCCACCCAATGGATGCAGGAGAGAGCCATGTCAGTGCTGGTTCCCACTGTCACCCAGCTCCCTCCCTCCTACGGGGCTCTCCCTGGCTCCTGGGCTGGTGAAGGATGCTCAGGAGGCAGCAGAGTGCTCCCAGGCTGCCCCCCATCATTCCTGGCTCCAGGCAGACTGCTGCTCCCCTCCCAAGCACCATCCCAAACCACGGGAACCCGAACCCATCCCACCTCTCTCTCCAACCATCACTCCTTCTCTCCAGAGCCAGGTGGGATCCTCTTCCCCACTCACCACTCAGTGAATAATCACAATACTGAGTACCAGGCTCCTTTACCAGTTTGTTATCCTCCTTTCCCCCCCTCCCTTCCTTCCCCCGCTGCCTTGGCTTGTGAGAGCTTGGGGGCATTGCCAAGGAAGCGGCTGAAGCTGTGCCTGGAGTGCACCACGGCTCCTGCTGCTTCCCCAGGCAGCTGGGATTCATCAGATGGCCCAAAATAGGTTTTGGAGGTGTGAGGAATGTGTGGCAGAAAGGGTGGGGGTGGAAGGAAGGTGGAAGGGGGAGATGAGGTGTTGCTTTTAAAACCCAGAGGGGACCCATGACAAAACTCCTCTTGTTGTTGTGCAGCCTCCTCCCCCCAGCACAGCTCCTCCTGACACATCTGGTCCCTGTCGGGAGAAATCACTCCCAGGCCTGGCTGTCTCAGCTCCTGCTGCCACAGAGATGCTCAGTCCTTCAGCCCAAAGCTGTCTGAGAGGTGCTGGGGGAAGGAGCTGGCCTGGGCTTCACGGATAACATCATTCCCAGGATCTAAGACTTCTGCCCTGGGCATTTCCCCTCAGAAGGGCAAATGTTCTACTCTGGTTTAATGGAATAATTTTTTCCAGCTGGACTCAGCATCCCTCTGCCCTCATCCCATCCCTCCCCACCTCTCTTCAAGCTGTTGCAGCTGCAGTCACCCAGCAAAGCCCTGCAGCTCCAGCAGGGATCATCCTGCTGGGGTCAGAGCTATGGGTTTTACCATCCCTGCTAGGAGATCTTTCCCCTCCACAGGCTCCCCCCAGGCACTGGGAGCCAGGGATGTCACTGGAAGTGGGACCTGCTGCCCCAGCCAGGAACGGAGGCTGCCAGCTGCTCCCTGCATGCCTCAGCCTCTGAACCCCAAACCACGGGAAGCTCCCTGAAAAGCTGTATTTTATCTCAGCTGAAGGGCAGGATGTTCTCAAGGCATGGGAAATGAACTGAGAAAAATTCCTGGTCTGAACCACGAAGGGAAGAGCAAGGGGGGACTGACGTCTGCACCACAAGGATTTACAGTGTGTCCCCAACAAGAGAAGGGCCAAAAGGAGACCCTGGGATCATCACCTCCACCTCTCCCCACTTTTGGCCAGATATGCCAGGAGCAAAGGCTGGTTAAACCCTCAAAATACCCCAACCTGCATGAGATCAGACCAATAAAGGATCCAAATACTTGGTTTCCAACCTTTCCCTGTTTTGCAGACCCTCAGGCCGATGCCCCTGCGGGAGCTGAGCCCAGCAGCTTTCCCAGGGGATGCAAAACCAGCAAACCCTCAGCTCATGTGTTCAGTCCTGTGTCTGCTGGATTTCTTTGGTGGAGAACTGAAACAGAGGAGCCCAAAACATCTTCAGGAGCAAACCTATGGATGGCCAGAGACCTGCAGCCACCTGCCCTTGGAAAGCAGCAGGCGCCTGCAGCAAGAACTTCAGCCTGGAGCAAATATTTGAGCTGTCAAACCACAAAGAAGAGGGAAGGAGGCTCACTCAGTGGTAGTTGTTAATAAACAGAGAAGATTAATTTAACACAAAGGTTAAATATAACCAGAGGAAAGGAGAAAAAAATGAAATAAAATAATCCAACAAGAGTGAGTTAGAAGAGGTGTCTGTTGGGGTTTTTCCATCTACAGAAAATTTGGAGAGTTCAAACCTCCTGGGCTCTGGAAGTTTTTTGGATCATTACGTGTGTGTGTGTGGTTTGGGCTTTTTTTCTCCATCAGAGTCATTAAAAGATGATATTTACCATTGCATATCACACAAAATGATGATTGATAGGAACCAGATGCCTGCATACCGATCTCATTAAATTTCTTTTTAAGCGATTCCATTCTCCACCCGCTAATTTGTACTCTGCCAGCTACATCTGGACCCAGCGGACAGGATGTCAGGATTGCTTTTCCTCTCTCGTTTGCCCTTGTAACAACTTTAAGGACACAACCATTCCCAGTAGCAGAGCCAAAGGAAATAATTAAGGTGCAAACCCACTGCAGTTACTGGAAACCTGTTTTCTGTTAGGAAGAGTGGCATCTCCTCCATCTCCCCCATCTTCCTCCCTCTCCCCCGAGCACACAGAGCAAATCCTGCATGGAGGATTTGCCACTTCCTTGCCTCCCTAGCTGGAAAGAGGATACCTGGATGCTGCCTGGTCCCCCCACGCACCTAAACCCTTGCAAATTCACTTCCCCTGTTTGCAAGCTGTGGGGTGAAAATGCTTGTGAGACCTCAGATCTGCTGGGAGGCTTCAGCTGAACCCCCAGCCAGCACTTGGAGACTTGTTTTTTTCCTAGATTTCCACAGAATCATTTAGGTTAGAAGAGGCCTTTAGGATCACCAAGTCCAACTCTTAACCCAGCACTGCCAAGCCCACCACTAAAACGCATCCCCAAGAGCCACATCTACACATCTCTTAAATCCCTCCAGGGTTGGTGACTCAACCTACCAATGCTTTCATGTTTTCTCTCGCCTCGTCCCTCTACGTGGGAGAAACTCTAAGGCAGCCTGGAGCCTCTGTGTCCCTTTCAAACCTCTCCTTCCAGCTCCTCTCTGGGGTGCCTACAAAGCAGCTGATAATGGGTAGGCAGGTGCTGTGTGCTGCTGCTATTTATTATGCTGAGGGCTGGCTCACTGCTTTGCCTGCATGTTCCCCCTGCTCCCCCCAGCCACCTGTAGCCCATCATCCCCTTTTCAGGCTGGGGAAAGGCTGCTGGGTGCTGCCTGGGTGTTCACCCAGCCCAGGGCGAGGAAGGTCTCAGAGGTCTCAGCTATGCGGATGCTACAGCTCAGCAAGACAGAAAAAGGCAAATCTAACGAGTAGGAAGAGGATGGTGCCTGCCTGCTCCTGTGTCCTCTCTCTGAAAGCTTCTGGACAGGTGGAGATGGTGGTGGGAAACATCTCAAGCTCTGTCACGGGAGGGCTGGAGGGAAAAGGGCCAAAGCCCCCATCCACATGCTAATGCTAAATTCAGCTTCTCCAGCTGAGGGAAACGTGTAGCTGGCCTTCCTCCAGGTGAAGCCCACATCCCGCTGCAAAGCCTTGGGAGCAGAATCCAGCACAACACTGAACTGTGCTCAGAGGCTGTGATGCCCCAGTGCCCAGGGCAGAGGGACCAGGACTCCCCAGTGACGCTGGGAGTAGACTCCTCAGCAAAGATTCCACCGAATCTATTTGGACATGAGCTAGAAACCCTCAGGGGCAGGTTCTGCTCACTTCTGCAGGCACCACTCACACCTCCAAGTCCATGTTGCTGTTGTTTTTCCCTACCACACATGTGAATTCAGCCCAAAGCCTCTTGGCTGCACAATGAACCTTCAGGGTAGGGGTAAGGACAGCTTTCACGGGAGAAGTGAATTAACCGCAGCACCAAAGTGGATTTCCCACGTGTCTCTGGAGACCTACCTCCCTTGGAGCTGGAAGAAGACCCCTGGCTGGGTAGAGAGGTGGGTAAGACACATCCACAAGGACGTGGCCCATGTTCCACTCAAACTGTGAACCTGTGTGCTGCTGGTGTCCATCACCGTCTCTCCCGTTCAATGCCCCCTTGGTGATTTCCAGCAGCCTCGGCTCAGCTCGGGCAGGATTGCCAGCCAGCTGGCACTCAGCGCTCCCCAGGCACCCTGAGCGCCTGCCAGGCTGGCCGGGGCTGTCCTGGCATTTCCCTGCCGGTAATGAGCCCCGAAGCTCCGCCGAGCCGCGTCCGGGCGCGGCCCCGCTCCGCCGCAGCATCCTCATTAGCGGGGCCGGCTGGCACCGCCGAGGCTCGGCCCTCCCCGCCTGCTCTGGAGGGGAATTGCCACCCCTGGTATCGACCCATCCTTAGCCACAGCCAGGGAAACTGCCCGGGAAACCGCTCGCCCTCTGTGCCTTTGCTTGCCTTGGTCACGGATATCCTTGCGGCTCTCGGGGCGCCGAGTGGGATTTTTTACCCCCACGTAGCTTGCAAGTGATGCAAGGGCAGCACGGGGACAGGGGACATGGGGAACGCTCTCCTCTGCATTCCCAAGAGCTCCTGGCAGCCCCGAGGTTGTGGCTGGTGCGGGATGTGCCACAGGGATCCCCACACAGCTGCCTTGGCTGTGGAGAAGCCATGGAGCAGCCAAGAAGGGCTGGTCCTGGGAGCTGTGATCAGAGACAATGCAGCCGTAGGAGAAGGGGCTGCTTGAGACTGAGCTTGTTAAACCCTCACTCGCCCCCTCGGTGCTCATGGAGTGGTTGTTAGGTTGGGAAATGTCCCTTATGCCTGTGCTAGCAGAGCAGAGCCTGCCGCTCTCTGGCTCTCCTTGTCCCCACAAAAACATCTCCCCAGCTTGACCACAACCATTCATGAGCGTGGGACAGGGACACTGCTGCTGCTCTTCACTGGGCCCTTTTCAAAGAGAGATATTGCATCTCCCCGGGCCACTCTGCCCTGAAATGTGTCCTTCATCAGCCAGGAACGGAGCCTTTCCCTATGGACGCCTCCGCAAAACACATGTTGGCTTTGGGGGTAGCTGCAAAATCACTTTTTAAATGCCATTTTTGGGTAGATTCAACCCATACTTTTTTGATTCAGCTGGGAAAAAAAAAAAAAAAAAAAAGGTTTTTCTGCATTGCCAGACTCATTACTCAGATTTTTTTTGCTATTTTAACCTAGAACTCACAATAACGTCTGGCATCCAAGGAGTGCTTTCATATTTTAAAGCTCTTTGCAAAGTGTCTGAATCCAGGTGTGTTTGCTCAGACTAAGCAGCCTTCGAGGTCCAGGGGCCTGATCCTGCATTGGCAAACCTTTTGCTTCCCCTCCTACACCTCTTGAGGGGGAAAGAGCACATCAGGAGCGATGGAGAAGGCGGAAATTTGGAAAGCTGATGGCTCTGAAGTGCAGACAGAGGGAACAGAGCGATGGAGAAGCCCTGTGGAGGCGGCACAGCCTGCGGTGGCTGAGCCAGGTTGCGCTGCCTGCACTTGGCATGGCATTACCATTTGGTCCAGATTCTCCTGGGGTCTAACAGAAACTGTCCCTGGGCTTTATTCCCTCTGGAATCTGGAAGTTTTGTGGTCTCACGTCTGTGCCTATGGTACGTGTGTGTGGGTGTGGGAGCGAGCGCGTGCGCCGGCCGGGACAGGCTGAGCTTTCAGCCCTGGGGTGCTGGGCTGAGCTGGGGTCTGCAAAGAACAGAGGGTCCCAAACCCCCTCTGATCTTCACCCCGGGGTGCTCTCAGCCCCTGTGCGCTGCTGAGGGCTGAGCCCCCCCCAGATGCTTGCATCCCCCGGCCCTGTGTCACAGTTTTGCCAATAAACTATTGGAAGGAGAAAAGGGGGACCCTGGGGAGGGACAGCCACGGGCTGGAGGGCTCCTGCACTGCACAGCAGGCTCGGAAGGCTGCCCTGCTCTCTGGCTGGGAGCTCTGTGCTGAGGGAGGGGTCAAAAAAGACTCATTCCTGAATAACAGATGGGGAAACTGAGGCGCAGCAACGAGCCCGGGGGCATGGGGAGGCTACGGAGGAGCTTCAGCCCAGGGCTCCCAGCTGTCCCTTTGGGAACCACTCAGCCAGGAGGCACAGCCCCAGGTGAGCAGCTCCAGCCCCAACTCCTGCTCGAGCTCCAGCAAGGGTTAAGGCAGCTGTGAGATGGAGCCTGCAGAGGCCCCTGAGCTCCCGAGGAGGAAGATGAGCGTGTGGACGAGACTCTGCTTCCTCCGGGGCGAGGCTCCCCACCGAGGAAATTGTCAATTAGCGACATAGTTTTAACCACAGAGCGCAGATTCCCAGGATCCGGTGGCTGCTCAGCCGTAGTCCCCATTATTCTCGTTTGTGTCCCCCAGGGTCCCAGAGTTCTGTGAGATCAGGGACTCGTCGTGCTAGGGCAGGACCCCAGGGGTTTGCTGTGGGTTCAAGCACCAGCAGCGGCCACGAGGGATGGGAACATGATGCCCAGCTCTGTGCCTCAGTTTCCCCACCTGCAAACCATGGAAAAGCGAGGGGTGAAGGGGTGGGATGCTGGTTAGGGACAAAGGGACCTGGGCTGGGTTTCTGCAGGATGGCAGCACTGCAGATGCCTCCCATCACTGCCTTTCGGCGGGCATTGCCTCCCTGCCTCCAGCCTCGGAGCACAGGATCAGGCCCCAGATCCATTTCAGAAGTGCTGCAGCCCCCCAGCCCTTCCTACATGGGAAAATGTAATTCCCTGCCCTCAGCAGCTCTGAAGGGATGGAGAGAGGATGGAGCAGGTAAGCAGGGACAGACCCTCTGCCACCAGGCACTGCCAAGTCCCCGGTCACAACCCCAGCCACACAAGTGCTGACAGATTTGCCTGCTCTCACCACTCTGCCCGTGGGGGTTGCACCAAGGAGGGATCCACAGCCACGCACCCCCTTCCTTCTCCCTGGCCACACCTGTGCAAACCCCTTTCTGCCTCAGTTTCCCTAGCAAGGTGAGCAGGAGCACCAGGCTGAAGCAGAGGCTGACCGGGGCGGCTCCCAGCCCCCGGCACGTTGGGTGCGCGCCCACCCAAAATGTTCTGGGCGGGTCACCTCGCACCGACCCCACCAGCGGCCGCCCACTGCCCCCTCCCCAGCCCCGACCTCTGGAGCTGCTGAATCACGTCTTGGGAAGCGGCTGCCGCCGGCCCGGGCTCCCGGCGGCCCCCACGCGTGACCCACTTCTCCCGCGGCTGCTGCCGGCTGCGAGCGCAGCTGGGGGAGCGGCAGCGCCCGTGCTCCAGCCCCGGCCGGGCTGCCCTGCTTTCGGCCGCCACGTGCTGCTTCCCCAGGCAGCTCAGAGCTTACAGCGGGGCTCAGAGCAGCAGCGCAAAGACCTCTTTGGGGACAGGGAATGTGACCGGGGGGACACCAAGCAGCTGTGCCGTGCGGGTGCGGGCGGATCTGCTGCCCCAACCGGTGCTGCTGGAGGGGATGGTACCTCTCCCAAATGGCATCACTATCCCCAGGGACGTGCACAAGGCCAGACCTCACTTTAAGCATCGCAGGGAAGCTCTGGCTGAGGGAGCAGGTGGTGGGTTTAGCTGGGATGTGCCATGACTAAGGATCTAAAGGCTCCCAAAGAGCCAGGGCTCACCCTAGCAGGCAGTTCTGTCCTGCCCTGTTGTCACAGCCGGAGAAAACCTTCACCACAGCGCACAACTCTGCTTGGATTAAAAAAAAAATCCCCAAACTGCACCAAAAACTTCTGCTGGGAAAGTTTGACTTGGGACCAGAGCTCAGCCACCCAGTCCCCACTGCCACACCTCAATTCTCCTCATGCCCAACCCTGATCCAAGCACCATGGGGACTCCAAAAGCAGTGAGATGCCCTGGGTGAATCCCCCATGGCACTGCCACGAGTCCCTTGGTGCCAGCCATGGGCACACAGCCCCCCTCCCTGGGTCAGTGGGCAGTGGGAACCTGGAAGGGGAGGCAGATGGGGCCATGGCATGACCCAGCTGCTGGGCGAGGGGCTGGCCATGCATGGCTGCTGGCCAAGCCACGAGCTGAACCTTGTGAGGTGGGGCTGAGGGGAATCTTTTAACCCCCAGATCTCTGCCATTTCTGCTTCAGACCCAGCCTAGGTAGGTTTGGTGTCCCCAGCCATGGAGCTGTCACACCTCCTGACTGCCCTGACTGCCTACACGGAGTGGGGGCCATGGGAGAATGGGCTCAGCCATCAGCTGGCTCTGACAGAAGGAAATGTTTGTGAAGGAGGTGGAGAGGGGGCTCCAATATCATTTTGGAATCTGCAGAGGGGTCTTGGTAAGAAAATCCCATTGCAGTGCTGGCAGCGAGCCTGGAGGGGAACTGGCTCTGCTCACTGTGATGTCCAGAGAGGCTCTGCTCCCTGCAGACCCCGTGGGCTCAGAGCTTTAGCTCAGTCAGCTGGAAAACTTTCAGATGATTACTAGTGAGCAGCACATCCTTCCAAGGGGTTCCCTGCCCACCCACAGTGCCCTGGTGCAGGAGAAAACGGGAAGGACACAACCCACACCTGGGGTGCGTGGTGTTTGGTCCAGGTGGGGTCTGAGCAGGGACATCTCAGCATTACTGACCCCAGGGATGACTGGTGTGGCTCTGGACAGGATCTTTGCTGTTTGCCATTTGGCCATTGCAGGCATCTCACCTGCCCCTCTCCTTCACTCCTCAATAAGGGAAACAGCCTGTTGGTGCCATACTCCACTGATACCCCAAACTCCCAGTGCCATGGGACCCTGTGGGATTTCCACTTGGCTCTTTCCCGGTGTACCTGGATACGGTTTTACTCCCAGATAACACAAGAACCCCCACCTGCCTCTGCTCCCCACCTTCCAGAGCATCTCCCCTGCTCTGGCTGCAGGTGCAGAGCTTTGAGCTGCTGTCTGTGCCCCACTGCCATCGGAAGATGCTCCACACGCCCCTCCGGGGCTGCTGTCCCCCCCTGCCCCCTCTCCCGCCTGTGCCCCCACAGCCCCTTCCACCGCCAACTTCAGCGCTCTCCTTCCCGCCGACGCTGCCGCCGGAGGGACAGATGGTGCCCTGGGAGACACACCTGCTTGGGTTTTATCTTGGCTCCCAACTTGCATTATTTCACCCGCCAGCCTGCTCCGGACCCGTGCCATCCGCACGCCCTCCCCGGGGGGGCCAAAAAGCCCAGACCCCCAACCCACCCGCAGCCGGGGCTGAGCTGCCCCCGCCTCCGCCGCCCCCCAGCCCCGGCCGCAGGTTAAGGTGACCTTTGCATGGAAGCAGCTCCCCCCAAAGTCCCCGGCAAGGCTCCCCTCGCTCCCCCCGCCGCTGCCACCCGGCTCAAAGGTGTGGGAATCCGAGGAGCGCTGTGAATCCCTCCCTGCTCCCAGGCAGCAAATACACCCAGCCAGCTCCCCACTCGCTGTCATTCATCTCCACTCAGTTCTATATATTGTTCTGCCTCTTTCTGAGCTATATAGAGATTCAGTTGGATTTGCTGCTTCCTTTTTTTTGGTTTGTTTTTTAAATACCTGATGAGTATGGAGACCCCAACGTCCTCGCAGTTTGCATATACTCTGCTCCATATCTCTTGAATAACCTTTTTTTCTGCGTCTGAAATTTCTTCACTTCTTTCCCATCTCTCAATCTCCATTTCTCCCTGGACTTTCTCCATGAAAAACAGCCGGCAGGATCCTCCGGGAAGCCAGGAGGAGATAAAGAGAGATGTGTGTGAGCGGGTATATCCTGCGAGAGGAGACAAGGTGTTTGCTTGGCGGCTCTGCGACGTGTGGTGTGTGTGTGTGTGTGTGAGTGTGTGAGTGCAGCTGCCTGTCAGCGTGTTTAGATATGGAATTTAAAAAATATCCCGGAGGAATGATGCGTGCGATTAGATTTGAGATCTCCTAGTGCTGTCCATGGCTGTAGTTAGCTTCAGCTCGCCTCGGATGTGTGTGGCTGACTGATGAGGAACTGCCTAAAAGTAAAATATTCAAAGGCATTGCAAGACCAGCCTCTTCACCAATGTGTGAACGTGAGCTCACTTTCTCCCTCTCTCCTCCTCTCTCCCACTCCTCCCTCCTTTCCTTTTTTTTTTTTTTTTTTTTTTTTTTCTCCCTGAAAGGGAGGGATGAGAGAGATGTTCTGGGCAACATCAGGACGGGGCTGGCGGGGGGGAGGTAGTGCTGGAAGTTTTTTTTCCAGCCGTTTGTAAACAGCTCAGAGGAAATTCAGAATCCAGAGTGCTGAGTTAAAGTTAGCCCAACCTCTGGCTGCGCCGAGCTCTGCCCCGGCTCTGCTCTTTGCACTCCCTGATTTTGCAGGAGGTGATGCGTGGAAGGACAGACCCCTCACCTCCGGTTCTTGGGCTGCGAAGAGATTCAGGTCGAGAGGGGAGCACGAAGCTTCCCCGCTGCGAGAATCTCTCTGCCCCCCAAAAGAGATCAAGGTCTGTCCCATGGGGACTTTTTGAATGCTGAGAATTTGCTCTCCCTTCTCGTGGCACGACCCAGCTGAAAGGGATCCAGAGTTGAGGCACTGGTGAAATGAAGGTATTGCTGTCGATTGCATCGCTCCTGGCAGCGCCTCGGCAGGGAACACCTCCACTCCAGGCTTCCCGCCGCCTTCGTGGGTGTGCTTTTGGGGCTGGTTTCTACCCAAATGCCGTTCCCAGCTCGCTGACAATCCGGCACGTTCAACCCACAGCACAGTCCATGAGCACAGAGAGCAGGAAAATCCTACGGAGGCTTGTAACAACCGCGAGTGCCCCGGGGGGATCGGAGACGAGCGGGGCTGCGGGTGTGCCCTGCCACCCTGCCAGGGCAGGCGGGCGGACAGACGGACAGACGGGCTGCGGGTGCCGCTCTGACAGCCGGGCGGGTGGCTGAGCCCCTTGAGGGGCTGGAGCTTTGTTAGTGCAGAGCTGTCGAGGCTTTTTGCTGTATTTCTCCTCCAAACCAGCCTCGGCCACCTCCCCATTAGCAGCCGCCAGACTGGTGGTGTCAGCAAATTTGCTCTTGCGGAGCTAATGAGAGCTGGTGGAGGACATTCTGCCCGCAGATCCCCCACTGTGGGTCCCTCAGGGAACACGTGCTGGGACAGACTGGGAGCTCCGCACAGCCTTGAACCCCTTGGCTGGAGGGCAAAGCTCAGCTGGGAGCGGCTGAACCCACCAGGGTGATAACAGAGCAGCGTGGCCGGCCCAACCCTGCCAGAGGTCAGGGATCATTCAATAACGCCACCAGCAGCTGCTGAATCATCAGATTTTCACCAAGTTTGCATTTGCCTTCTGCCCATTAGCCACTGGGATGAACAGCCATGAGCCCCAGCTCAAACAATGTCCCCAAGTGGTCACTAGGCAGCAGAGAAACCCCTCTGGACATGGTTCCCTCTGCACAGCTGAGCTTGTCACCTTCCCTTGAGGTGCAGGGGAAGAGGTGCTTTAGGCTTAGCTTAAACCCTGAGACACCGAGCGTAAAGCCAGAGCAAAATTGCAATGCAGTGCAAGTGTTTTCAAAAAGGGGAAAAATCAAATACTGACCAATGTGAACGCTGGGGGCATAATCTGGGTCAAGTTTTGGTTATCACTTGCTGTGTGTTTAAAGAAAAGAAATCTTTGATCTTTTGTACCTGGTGTCTTAGTGCACCCCAGGCTCAGAGCCTGGTACGTGGTGCCTGGGTGCAGCAAGTGCTTTTCCTCACTCCCTGGCACCAGGAGTCAAAATGTCTGGGATCAAAAGTCTCAATTTAGAAATATTAGAAAACATTAGAAAAGTAAGTGAGAAATCCCCAGCCTTTTCCAGGTTTCTGCCTCCTTCCCTGGGCTCATCACGTCTGGCCCTGGCAGGAGCCCAGCCCTGCCATCCTGCTCCACAAAAGGAGGTGAGGAGTGAAGCAGTGGTGATTCTCCACTGCCTCAAAATCCCAAACGATCCCAACAGCCCTGCATTTCTGTGTCTGGTCCCAGACATGGGACATAAATCAAGGGCAGGAGTGCAGGCACATGCTGTCACGTGCCTGCCACCCGTTTCCATGGTTTCCCATGACTGTTGCTCTCAAGGGCTTGGGGTTAGGAGGCGACTTGTTCCAGAAGGAGAAAGATGCTGCCTTGACACCATTGCTGCCTGCTGGCCCCGAGGGGAGCTCAGCACACTGCCTGCTGCTCAGACAGGGCAGTCCAGGCCTGTGGGGCTCGGGGGGGATGACAGAGAGCTCGGTCCCCAGGGCCAGTACAGACACTGAGGTGGGGTCAGCCTGCATAATCCGTACTGAAGAAATCAATCCGTCTCCCTCAGATCCTGATTTAACATCCTGATCCCTGTCCCTTCACCAGCTGAGCATCACAGCCCTCCTGCTTTCCATCTCCTTCCTGTGGTGCTGTCCCTGTGATGGGGTGACACTGTGGTGCCCTGTCCCTGCTGAGCCTGAGCCTGCTTCTCCCAGAGCTTCTGCACAGCAGGAAGAGATCAATTGCTTGTTCAAGCCATCCTCCATGCCAGCTGCAGAGGGTGAGGATGGGTTTCCGGGCCCTCCAAGCCTCTGCTTGTGGCATGCCATGTTCCTGAGGGGTCTGTACCCACCTGCCGATGGCTTCTCCCACTCCTCCCGTGCCCTCCCACGTTGCCTCTCCTCCTCTCGTGTGCTGGGTGCAATGAGAAATGTACTTGGCTCCTAATCCTTGAGTGGGAGGTAAAGGCAAAAAAACCCAAGACTTCAGCTCCACAGCGTGTGGGATGTGGATGATGGCAGATCCCCACCTTTGACTTCTCCACTGTCTCTGGGGTGAAGGCAGACCTTTGGGTCTGAGTCCACCTTTCCTGGTGCTTGGGAGCAGCCTTGTCATTTGGTTCCTGGAGAATAACAGGCCACTTCTTGTGTCCCTTACAACGTCAGCTCCCTGGGGCCTTCTGACAGACACCATTACTTGGGGTGGTCCCCGGTAGACACCACACGAGATCCACCAGGGAGTGCTTTGGGAAGGAGCTGCAGGAGCTGCCCCAAGGCCTTGGTGCTGGTGGGATTCCAGGGCTGCAGCAAGGGTCCCCCTCCAGGCCCTCAAGACAGCAACCTGGCCAGAGCAGGAGCAGTCCTGGGATTCTGAGTGGAATAAGGCTGAAGGCCTTATTCCTCCTTCATTCTCCTCCCAGAGCCATTCTGGGCTACTGACCTGGAGATATTGGATTGTCACCCTGACCTTTGCTGAAGCAAAGCCTCTGGTTGCCAGCCCAGCTCACCCTGCAATGCCCTCAGCAGGCCAGGCCTCTCTCTCCCCTTTCCTAATCCAGCCCTGCTGCCAGCTGCAGTGTCCCAGCCTGAAAAGGAATAACAAGACTCCAGGAAACAGCTTTGCAGTGCTGCTACCCAGGGAGGGAAGGATTTAGCCTAAAGCCTGTACAAATGCTCTGTGCTTATTGCAGGTTTCCTTCCCCCAGCTTCTCTGATCCCAGGAGATCTGTGTGCAATCCTGATGCTCCAGCTCTGTGCTGGCAGTACCTGTGGTCTGAGCATCTCTGCAGGGTCAGGCTGGAGGACAAAAGGGGCTGCAGGCAGCAGGACCCCCCCAGCTCCAGCTGGGGTTGGATTGCTGCCTGAATCTCCATCCCAAGGTGGGGGTGATCCCAGCTGAATCACACAGTCATTGTCCCCATTGCTGGAAGGCTTGGTCACCAATTTACTCAGAAAGACCTGAAGTACTGAGAAACTGGGATTTCCCCAGTTCCATGTCTTCAGCTTGGCTGGGAGGAGATGTGCCAGGAAAATGACAGTGAGGGAGCTGCTGTCCCCTCCCAGCTCTGTGACACCTGGGCTGTGGTGAGGGGCAAAGCCCAGAGCAGACATTCCTAACTGATGGAATCCAGACTGCAGGAGGTGCTGCTGGAGCTGTGGGGAATGTGCTCAAACCAAAGCAGCCAGATGCTCCTTCTTACATGGCAACAGGGTTCCTCTGCTCTGGGCTCCCAGTCCAGTAAATGTGACTTTGTGTAGACTGAGGAGCCACCAGAGCAAACCTTTCAGTGGGACCTGCCCCAAGCCCCCCGCTCCCAGAGGGACTACAAGCCCTGTGGCCACTCCAGCCTCAGTTCACACCCCCATGTGTGGGAGCAGGAAGGTGTGGGACTCTGGGTCTGGGACAGCAGCAGCACTGAGGTGCTGCCTGGGAAGGGAGAACGGGCTGAAGATCTTTGGCAGCAGCAGGCAGGGTGGAGGCACTGGGCGTGATGGGGACAGCACAACCTCCCCATGACCTTAAACCTCAGACAGCTTTTCTGGTTTCCTCCCCCAAAATCCCTACCAACCCACACAACCTAAAAACCCCCAAGGATTAGGAAATCCAGGGGAATAGGAAGAAAGGAGCCCTGAAAGAGGGGCTGGTGCTGCCCGGGGCTCTCTGTCAGGACAGGGCGGGGCAGGGTGGGGCAGGGCAGGGTGAGACAACCCTGGAGAACACTTCCAACCTAGATTAACCTGTTCCTGGACTGGGAATGTTGCAAAAAATCCCAGTTCCACACTGGGATTTGAAGAAACTGAAACCTTGTGATGCAACTGGGAGAGATGAAGCAGGAGACTCTCAGGGAGCAGATGACAGATCCAGCACCACAAGGCTTCATGATCAAGGCATTAGCCAGCTGGCAAATTTCCCCAGATCCTGAACAGCCCCCGGTGTCACCACCCTCCCCTTCACCCCCAGTGCCCAGCTCTTCCCCCCTGGAGCACAGCCCCTGTCACAGCCAGACCCTTCAGTGGCAAGCAAGAGTGACAGAGTTATTGCGAAACAAGTTGACATTTCCAAACTGATTCTCTTTGCTGCTCTTTTCCTTCCTGAAGCTGGTCTGAGCATGGCAGGGGTTGCTCAGGAAAGCCAATAAGCTAATATATTCATATCATCTCACATTTGGTGCCAGGACATGAAGTAAACACCATCAGGGACTTTGCTCTGGTTCAAAGACAAGCCGTGATTCTCATTCCGATCACATTATCCATGCTCCTCGTACAGCTTCATTGATTCATATCTTAACAAGAAAAGCCTTCAAAACCCATTGTCTGCCCCGTCATTCCAGCCCTGCTCTCAAGGGCCAGGCCAAGAAGCATTAACTAATCTGCTCACATTACCTTGCCTTTGAACCAAGCGCCTCTCAGCATCAATCAAGAGTGTTTGGAGGTGATACATTCCCGCACAGGGGGTGAGTTTTGGCTGCCAAGGTCACCCAATGGCCTCAGTGCCAGAGTCAATCGATTCCAGAAGATGTGTTTTTGCATTGCAGAGGTCACCCAAGTGAGTGCAGGGGCACTCAGGCACTGCCCCTTGCACCGGGCTGCCTTTCACAATGCCCTGTTTGGTTAAGGAGGGCTGTGTGCTTATAAACAAGTCCCTGAAGGAGAAAACTCAGGGCCTCGGGCAGCATCTGGGGTGCAAGAACAGGGACTTTGCTGGTGTCAGCCTGCCTGGGTCTCAGCAAGGGGAGAAGAGTTTACAAGCAGCACTGGATTCCTCCATGGAGTCCTCCCAGGGATTACAAAAGCCAGGCTGCCGATTGCCAGGGAAAAGAAGGTCCTTCCAGCCTCTTGGGCTTCAGCTCAGCCAGAAGCCGCTGTTTGTTTGGCTCCAGTGACTCCCCAGCACAGCAGCCCGTGCTCCTGGGGGCTCAGCGTGCTGGGGGTGGCTGGCAGGAACCGGGGCCTGGCCACCCCCCGTGCTCCCTGGTGCCTTGCGCAACGCAGCTCCGCACCCTCCGGCCGGCCTGACTTACACTCAGGAAGGAATTAGTCACTCTTGTCTCCATCTGGCTGCAGGACACACTTGGGATGTTTCTTCCACCGCTCTCAGAAAGGTTTCCCATCCTGCTGGTGCCAGTAACTAGGCCAGATCCATCCCCTTTGCTCCTGGCCGACCCCCAGGTTCAGGAATGGGGACTGTTTACTGGACAGCCTTAGAGGAATTTGGTTTTACTGACATTTCTGCTTTTCAAGTGCTGCTTGAGACTGTTGTTTTCAGGGCTTGGAGTGCTTTGAGAAGACATGTCCACCAGGAGAGAATTAACCACAGCTGTCCCAGCATGGCTGGACTCAGGGGGCATCTCTGGCCCTGGATGGATGGGGATGGAAAGCCAGGCTTTCTGGAAAGCTCGGTTTTGCTTTTTTTCAGACTCAAGCACTCAGTGAACCTGGACCCATCTAAGTTGCTTGGATTTGGTTCTGGCTTCAAAACCCTTTCGCCGGAGGAAGCTGTTTTCTGTCTGAGTTATGGGAATGCCCAGACTGGGGCTTTTCTCAGCTGCCTTGCTGAGGCCAATGTCCATCCCATGTCAGCCCCTGTCTCATGCCCTGGGGACAAAATGGAACTGGGCATGGGGAGAACCCTCAGGGTTGTGTGCACAGCCCCAAAGGGAGACACATCCCAACTTTGATGAGCACCACTGTTAGACTCCATGGATCAGAGCCCATGCCACAGTGTCTGTGTGGAACAGGCAGTGCTGGGGGTTGGGGACAGACAGTATTCACTGCAGGACCCTCATGGTAAAACCCCACCTGGAGGCAAAACCCCACAGCCAGTGTCTGCAGCTCCCTGCCTGCTCCGGGGCTCTTCTCCAGGTCAGCACCCTCACCACCATCAAGCCCCATGTGTGTGTCCACAGATCTGCATGGCACACACTGCTGCCTTTCCTCTCTGCAGAGAGGCTTGCCAGCTGTTCTTTAACCTAAACCCACAAAGTCACACTAGAACATGTTCTGCTTTGCAAAGGGCTGAGCTGGGACAAGATGTGTGACGGCAATTCACTGCCCATGGAGCTTAGAGTGTAGGGAAAGGCTTCCCTGGCAGGAGAATGGGATGGGCAAGAAGATCTGGGGGAGAGGACAGGGCCAGAGCAGCTCTGTGAAGAAAGGTGAGTGTGCTGCTGAGCTATGGGAGAGCAGGGAGGAGGAGGCAAACCCAGCCCGGGTGAGGGAAGGATGCAGACAAGGTCTTGGGATCAGCTGGCTGAGACGAGTCCACAGGGAATTACAGGCAGGTCTGAGCCTGTCAGATTACTGGAGCCGGGAAGGGGGGGAGCGGGCTGAGGCAGGTCTGGCAGGAGGAGGGATGGAGGAGCTGGAGGGAACGAGAGAAGCAGGGAAAGGTGGGCACTGATGGGAGGGAGGCACATGGGAACGGGGGGAGAAGAGGGGAGTACCCAGCCCTGGTGGTGTGCGGCTGGTGGGGGCAGGAAGACAGACTGGAGGTGCCATGGGCTGGATGAGGTGGGATCTGGCCTGGTCCATGGCACACCACCCCCAGCACCCACCTGGCCAAGGTGCAGGGCTGGGACCAACCAGGACAGGAGCACCACACACCAAAACCAATTAAATGCTCAAGGCGTCACAGACCAGCGCCAGGGCTCCCTCCCATCCAGAGGTCAGAGGAGAGTGTCCTCATTTGCTGCCTCTTAAATACATCTGATCCTGCCTTAATTCCTCCTAAAACCCTCCCTGAGAGCTTTCAGGTGGTTGCTGGGGAGAGGTGCCTGTGAGTTAGGGTGGCAGGCCAGCCAGGCACAGGTGACAGCCCTGGGCTGAGCAGTGCCTCCAGAGAGATTGAAGGGCTGTGGGTGCTGGTGGTGATGGAGGAAGAGCCATGTGCACCACCATCCTGATCCTGGGTCCACTGGTCCTCATGCTGCGGCGCCGCTTCTGCAACAAAGTTGAACCGTATGTCCTCTCCTGTCCCTCTCCCGTCCCCTCAGGGCTCTGGGGCTAGGGGTGGAAGGGTGAGGGGGGGCCCTAGGGTGGAGGATCTCACTCCTCAGCCTATGGAGATTTATGGAGATGTTTGGGTTTCTTCTGGTTTTGGTTCTCTGGATGACACCAGGAGACATTCATTCGAGCTGGGTAGAGAGGAGCCTTCTGTGATGCACCAGTGCCAGTAAGGAGGAAATGTAGGACTGGCCCTCCTGTTTGTCTGGTGCAAAGGGCCAGGGATTAAACCACTGGCATGCTTTTACATGCACTGATCAAGGTGTTTCCCACATGGAGCAGTCCTGCAGCCTGGCTGCCTCACTGCCTTCGTGCCTTGGCTTGGGAGGAAACTGAGCAGTGACTTCAGCTGTGGGGACATCACCAGGTTGGCATTGACACTCAACTGGTGTTAAACAGCCCTGGGGAGGTCCCACTCCACCGTCGGGAGGTTGGATGAGTGTCTGGCTGTGTGGAATGCTTGAGGGCACCAGCTGAACGTGGGCTCTGAGGAAAGCCAGCAGCCACCACCCCACACCCTGTTGTGCTGTGCTCCGTGTTCACACACGCTCACACTCATCCTGGCTCCAAGGCGAAGGCAGGGAGCAGATGGGAAGGGACTTGCTGCAGTCCCACACCAAGGCAATGACAAAGCTGCGACAGGAGGGCAGGGTCACCTCCTGCTCGGTGCATCCCCGCTGCGCCACGGGCACGGTGCCGGCGGCTGCGGCTTCCGCTACCTGCAGCTCCCCGTGTCTTTTGGGAGGAGCTCCTGTTCCGTCTTGCTCCTGTTCAGCACTCGCTTGGATTCAGCTCGGTGGCAGCAGGGCCGTGCTCACGGAGAGCCCGAGCATCGCCCTCGCTGCCTGTGCCTGCTCCAACGCCAGGCTCAGCTCGGGAGGTTTCTGCTGGAGACACACAAATCTATTTACCAGTGGAGACTGGAGACATCTGAAAGTGGGGAGGTCAAATTGGCACTTAATGAGCTGGTTAAGTCAGGGGAGGGAGAAACAAACCTCAAAGCAGGGAAGGCATCTCCTGGCCTCTGTGCCCCCGGGTTTCCCTGTGCTACCTGCAGCACTGGCTGAATGAAACACTCATTAAGCGTCTGAGCAAATGAGCTGCAGAGGTGGGGGCTGTCTCTGGGCAGAGTGTGCAGGGGTGACTGGCAAGGCTGGCAGACTGCAGGTCCATCCCTTGGGAAGCTGCAGGAGGAATGGGCAATGCCTGGGGGACAAGTCACCTGGAATGATGGCACGGAGCTGGCAGTGTGCAGGCAGCCCAGTGCCCCAGCCCTGGACAGGCAGATCCAGCTGCAGCACAAGCCCTGCCCTGGGGAGCTGTCTGCAGGGTCAGCCTCTTAGGAGCAAGCAGTGAATAAAACACAAATCCATGCACGAGGAGATAGGAAGGAGCCTGGAGCTGAAAAGGCTGGGGCTGGGACAGGCATGGTCCTGGCCTGGCTACTTCCACTCAAGGCAGGATCAGCACTCCTTCCACCACATTTAAACTGCAGGCCTGTAGCTTGGTCAGTCCTTTCACCCAGCTGGCTTCATCACCACCACGACCATCATCATCATCATCATCAGCAGCAGCAGCAGCAGCAGCAGAACACAGGGAGAGAATGCACCTGGTGCCAGCACCAGCAGCAAAAGGTGGAATGAGCAGAAGGGCTCCCATCATGGCATGGACCTGGGAGCATGAGGGAGACTCAGAGCTGGATGGCCAGGAAAAACTTCCTCCCAGTCCTGCTGCAGAATTCAGACAGGCACCTGGTCTGGATGCAGCCCATAAAAAAGCTGTACACTCCTAGATTAGTTCTTTTGGTGATTAATTGCTCCCACCATTAAAGACCGGCGGCTATTAACAGCTTTTCTACTTGATCTATTTTGGACATTCATCTACTCGCCTTGCTTGGTGTTGGCATAAATCAGAGCTGTTCCACTGACAGCTTTACACCAAGAGAGATTCTGTTTCCAGACTTTCCAGTCCTGGAAAAGAAAAGCAGCAGAAGCAAGAGAAAAATGTGCTGCTGGGCAGGGCCTGTGGAGAAGTGGTGCAGGAGACCAAGGCACAGTAAATCTCATGAGGAGCGGGCAGCATCCTCAAGACTAGGAACAGACCTGAGGCACCAGATCCCCAGTACTGTCTTGATCCAACTGGATTTTGGCCAGCTAGACAACCAAGCTTAGGCTGCTCGGACACCAGGACCCCATACAGCAACAAATACCAGGATTTTCCATGTGTGCACTGCTCTGGATGACTGCTGGATTAAAGACATCCCTGAGAAACAGCACATGTGAAGAAGAAGTCAGGAGCCCACATGTTCCACAGGATAAACCTGGCTCGGTGAAGGATCAACCCTCTGCCTCTGACGTCCCCGTGTGCGAAGCAGGGCGTGCACCCTGAGCAAAGGACACAAATGAACAGCACAGGCAAGATCAGATTATGTGAAATCCCCTGCTCACTTGACCTCCTTCACGTCCCTGTCTTCTATTTATATACCTTGGGGCTGCCAGGAATGGCACAGGTTGTCCTTGGCCCACCCTCAGAGGGCTGAGGGGCTCAGCCATGGGATTAGTGTGGGCCACTGGAGCTGGCTGCCACCATCTCAAACGGAGGGGTTTGAAGGGATTCCTCTCAGCATCCCAGCTCTGGGGCCTGCTATCCCCACCCCTCGCTGCAGTTGAAAAGCAAACTGGAACACTGTCCTGGACTAACCTGCTGTCAAGAGACAGGAAGGTCAAGAGGGACTCCTTGTGCTTGGATTTCCTCACAAGCAGTGATTTATTCTTTGTTTTGTGTGATATTTAAGGAGAAGATCCTGGCTGGGGGCCAGAGCTGGCTATGGATGTGTGCTCTGTTTGCCTTTCTCATGTTCTTCCCCTCCAGTCTCTTCCTGGCAGGAGTTGCTCACGGCCTGCTCCTGGGTTTGGGGAGGTAGAGATGCTGCTGGTGTGGAGCATGGGGTTTGGTCTTGGTGCCGGTCTAGCACGGGGCGATGCAGGGGACTGAGCACCCAAGGGAGCACAGGAGCACCCGAAGGGGCACAGGTCACACAAAGGAGCCCTCTGGAAAGAGCCGGGGCTGGACTATGGCAAAGCAAAGGAGGTGCTTTGGGAAGTGAAACGTGGGTTTGCCTTACTGCTGTTTTTGAGACCCCTCCCAAAAGGCTGGACATGGGATCCAGAGGGGTTGTTTTCCTGGGACTGGGAGCCAGGGCCACGGAAAGAGGGACTGTTTAGCCCCTGTGCTGAACTGCCTCCAGAACACCCTCGTTGTATCCCACACACTGTGCTGCAAGACAAGAACAGACCCTCTGCACTTCAGGCTGGGGAAAGCAGAGCCAGTAGCCTGGCATCATCTATATCAACCTTCCAGCTTATTTCCCTCTGGGAAGCAGGACATGACCTCCTCATTTCCACTGGCCAGGCATGGCTGGCAGCTGGCAGTGGTGGCACATGGCTCTGCTTCTCCAGGCTGGAGCAATCAGAGCGCAGCAGGCAGGTACAGCCAAGTGTCAGCCAAATTTCTGCACACTCTAAATACATTAGCAAGGCCACAAACACAGCCCCAAAGTGCTGCAGGCACAGGCGAGCCGATAAATAACCCCCAAACCCACCAGCAAGGGAACACCCCTCTTCTTTCCGCAGGAGATAGGGCTCAGCATTGCTTTCCCTCCATATCTGCGCAGCAGCTGAGCAGATCCTCTCTCTCCCTGGCTGTTTTCAATCCAGTACCAGAAGGGTCAATTCTGTGCCACTTCTGCGGAGTCATTATCCTGTCGGTTATATAAATGTCTGGGCATGCACAAAAGGCAGTGCTGATACAGTGGCTCTGACACCAACTCTCTCCAACACCTGCTTTTCAGCTGGGGAGAGAGCTGAGCACAAGAACATCTCGAGAGCTGTCACACAGAAGGCTGCTGTCTTTCATGCTGAATGGAGGTCTAAATAGCTCTCACTTCTGCTTTAGAATCTCATTTCTAAATGCAATTAATACTGGCACATGCATAATGAGAGACTGACGAGTGAATACAGACTCCGGCAATAAAGAAGCCAGCCCCAGTGCTATGTAAATATTACAAATCCTCACAGGGAGCTGACCTGGGGAAGACAGCTCTCTGATGATTAAACCCCAGTGACAATACGACTGCATTCCTACATCTGTCACAATACTACCTGCTGATACATAATGAGCCACGCTGAAAGAACTTGCTCTTGCTGCTCTTCAGTGCAGATAAAATGTCTATTTGTAGAATGTAATTAATCTCTTCTTCAAAATCAGGAACCTTAGTGTCCTTGGTAACAACATGCCAGTGACTCAGAGAGTGTCTCTGGCTTTTCCTTCTGATTTTGGAGTGAGTTACTGAAAGTGACCCCAAATTCTAGCACTGCAAAGGAGCACAAGTGGAGAAGCCAACAGTATCTGGAGGTAGGGATAGGTTTTACCCACCTTTCTGGTCTCTGCAGGGCTGTTTTGGGAGCTAAAGGAGGTCCCTGGACTTGTTTCAGCCACGTTCCCTCTGATGAGACAAGCTCTGTCCCAAGATCTGCTCCCCAACCCATTGAGAACAAATTCCCTTTTACCATGGGGTATAACAGGGCAGAGAATAAACTGTCAGGAGAGCAGGGGCACAATCACAGGATGAAGCTGCTCCCTCTTTTGCCTGGCTTCCCCAGCAGTAAGTGCCCCTGCTCTGTGTGTGTGTGTGTGTCCATGCCTGCTCCCCTGATGGCTTTTGAGCCTGCTGGCTTATTTCAGCCAAGTTTGGCAGGGGATGGAAGTTCAAAGACATCCATTCCCCACCAGGTAGCAAACATGCAAAGCCACGAGCACCAACATGGCAGAGGGATGCAGGGAAGTGCTGCTGACAGATCCCCTGCTCCCTCTGAGGGTTGTGCTTGGGCATGGCCTGCTCCTCCAGCCCACCCCAGGCTGGATGAGATTTGTGCTAAAAAGGCAAAGTTGCTCCGAAGCAGCCGGGGGCCATATCTGCTTTCTATGAATTTCAGTGGGAAGAAGCAGTGCTGGATGTCTCTCACTGACCCAGTTCCAAAGCCCAGGGGAGGCATGGGCCGTGATACGGGGACAGCTGCGTGGAGAGTGCGTGATGGAAGACTTGCATGATTTATTTATTTCCTGGGAAATAAAAAGGAAGAAGAAAAGAATTGTTGGATAAAATCAGCATATTTCAGGCTAAACTGTGCTGCAGCAATTCCATGTGGGACTGGAGCTGAGCTGCTTGGTCCCCTGTAAGGGAGATTCATCCCTGCTACTGCACGATGCTCTGCAGAGCCAGAGGGACGTGGGGAAAAGGAGGGTTTGCTGTTACTGAGGGCTCTGTTCTTCTGTGCAAAAATGCCCTTTACTGAAGCAAGTTATCACTTCCCTTTAGAGAGGGGCTTCAATCAGCACCACTGCCTACAGCTCACCCCATCTCCTCTGTCCCCAGGCACTCCGAGGGAGAGGAGGAGATCCGGAGAGAGGCTGCCTCTGAAGCTCACGCCACGTAACAGCGCTTCGGAGCGAAGGCCAGGTGGGATGCAGCAGTTATCTGGGATGATGCAGCTCTGAGGAAACTGGGAGAAGGACATGCAAAAAGCCTGGATTTAACCTTCAAGTATTTTAATGGTGATTTTTTTTGTGTTTCACCAGGATTTATTGGTTTTCCTGCCTATTTGGTGAGGCTGTGAAGTCTCAAGAAAAGTGTCTTGCTCTGGAGAAAGGAAATTAAACCTGGAATGGCTGGATTGGAATGGAAAACCTCATTTTTCCATTACTTTCAATAGCATTTCAGTTTCCAGGTGAGGGCTCACACAGACATTTCTCTCTGGCTGCCTGGATGCCAGGAGCATCTCGTAGGGACCAAAAAAGCAGCAGAGCCAGGGTGATCCATCTGGGATGGAGTGCAAGGGGTGGGTTCAGGTTGCCCAGAGAGGATGTGGATGCCACACCCCTGCAAGTGTTGATGGATGGGTTGGATGGGGCTTTGAGGAACCTGAAGAAGAGGGTTGGAACAAGACGGTCTTTAAGGTCCCTTCCAGCCTCAGCCATACTGTGATTCTATGTGGGATTTGGGAGTGATGTGGCTTTGTGTCCTGCTCAGTGACCCCAGGGCTTGAGGGCTGGCTCTGGGGTGTCCATGTGCAGCTCCCAGCAAAGGCTGGGTCACTCACACACCACTGCCTTGGCTCTGGGAGGGAATCTTTGCATCAAGGGTGAGGGGACACTAGATTGTGCTATGGGGAGAAACTGGGGCCAGAGCTGTCTTTCCTAATTCCCCCCTGGGCACTGCTGAATGCCCAGAGCAGCTCAGGGACTCACTATGCCCTGCAGGCAGCTCCCCCAAGTCTTCTAACCTCAGCTCTCAACAAACAATTTACCACAGTTCACTAATTACCCACGACTCCTTCTCGTCCTGCAGCTCCCCTGCGCTCTGCAGCCGGCACCGAGCACATCTCAGCCTCAGCACCTGCTGAAACCCTCAGAAAGCAACCCGTGACAGCAGCAAACCCACGTCACCCAGCTCAGGGAGGGCCAGGCTCTGGGCTAAATGCTGGGCCAGGAAGGAGATTTGCCTGTCTGAGGCTGAGCCCTGGGTGGTGGCCAGCAGCCCCAGCCGTGGGCGCAGAGCGATCGGGGATCCTGCTCCCAGCCATGGGGCTCTCACGTGCCCTGCAGCTTTCCCATGGATATAAATCCATTAATAAAAGATCAGTGTGCACACAGCTCGCTGTAGATGACAGCATTAGAGGCACATCGGCTTCTCCTAAGCACCAGTCTCGTGCTGGGTTTATTTGGTCCATTTGTGGCAGGGGAAGAGTTGCTTTCGGCATTCAGAGATGACTTGTGTCTGGGAGAAGTAGCAGGGTGAGTTATATTTTTGGCTCTATTTAGCCACAAAAATTTGGGTTTAGAATAAAGAGAAATATTCCTGTTTGCTGCCAAACTGAGGCAGACGATTTCTTGTGCAAGCCTTCGTTTGTTTGAGGACTCAGTGTCCTGCTGTAAAAATAAATGCTCTGATGGGAAAAGTCTATCGGGGTGTGCTGATCAGTCATTGGGAGCGGTGGGCTGGCAAACATCAGCTTCAACCTAACTGGGAAAGCAGCTCCCAAAGCTTTTGCAAATAGATATTAGACAGAAGGACGCAGGTCTTTGGTTTTTTGGTGAGTGAAGCAGTCACAAGCTGAACCTTTTCCATGGGCACTGTTGTGCTGGCCTCGCCATGGCTAGCATGAATTTTCAGTGCCAAATACACCCAGTTTGCACCCAAACCAGGTTGTTTGCTCCTTCTGAGAGCCAGCCTCTTCTGACAGCCACAGGAATGGGGGAAGGAGAGAGGCTGATGGTGGGGAAGAAACCTGGGATGTGCCTCCTGCCCAGGATGTTCTGATTGATGTCAGCAGCCTCTCCCCATCCTGTGGCTGTAGGGTCACCTCCCTGCTTCAGAGGTAAGGCCAGGCACACGGACAAGAGCTCCCAGCAGCTTGGTTCTCTATACTGAGAGTTTCACAAATGCCTATAGAGTTTTCCTAATAGATTTTTTTTCCCGGTAAGATTTTAAATTAAGCTTCTTCATCCTCAACTCATGTTAAACATTTTTCTTTCTTCTTTTTGGCAAAAGAAGAAAGAAATTATGATCAGGAGGAATAAAACTGGTTTTTCCTGGAGCTACCTTCATTTTATAGCAGATTAAAAGCAAGATACAGAGTCAATAATGCCAGGAAGGGGGGCCAGGGGATAAATGCAATGATGGGCTGCAGGCAGCACAGAAAAGATTGGAATCTGAAAAGACAAAAGCTTACCAGGATTGACCCTCCAAAGCAGAATCAGCTCTTCTGGTGATGAATCACCTGGATTCCCATGACATGCTGGTATTGCTGTAAAATGGCTTTTATGTATTGATTTAAGGGAAAATAAAGGTCAAGGGCTTAGCTGCAGAGGTGCTGTTCAGTCTGGGTGGGCAGAAATGAGGGACAAGGAGGATCTGCAAGGTCAGAAACAGGATGGAGAGGAGCCCCAAGAATGATGGATGCATGCTGGGGCTATGAGACCCCCAAAGACTGGAGCAGAGCCTCGCTGAGGGGAGCCCACTGGAGCCCTGATCTGCAGGGTTAGCCCAGGCACAGTCATTCTGGGCTTAGTGAAAATCCAGATTTCCATCTGGACCTCCCCATCAATAACTCTGACCTCTCTCCCCATCTGGACCAGCACTCAAAAACTCCCAGAAAGGACAACATGGGGCCAGATGGAAATGGTGCCTGCAAATGTCACAGTGCTGCTGGGACAGGGTCCCTGCCCTGCAAACCTGGGTGTGCAACCAGCCCTTGCTAAATCAGCTGCAGGGCAGTGTTGTAGATTTGGGGGATAAAGGTTTCCTGAGCCATGGAAAGGCCAACCCTCTGCCTGGGGACCTCTGAGAGGGTGGATTTCATGAGAAATGTTCTTTATTTACTCAGCCAGCCACAGCCAGCAGCTGAGCTCAGAGCGGGTGAGTGCCTGTAGCCAGCGGCTGCGCAAGGCTCGCTGGCCATGGCGAGCTGTTTGCTGTTTGCACCGAGATTTGGGATGGTCCCAGAAGGCCTTTGGTGGGTGGGAGTGGGAATTTGCTTAATTTGTTCATTGTGTCCTCTCTGCTGGCCAAAACCACCCTCCACTTCATGAGAAACACACAAGGGGTGGTGGCAGCCCTCACAGGTCAGGAATGGTGTCACCAGTGTTTTCCTGAGGGATGCGGATGGACATGGTCCCCCCATCGTGAGCCCACTGTTGTGATCCCACTGAGGAGAAGCTGCTTGTTTGAGGAGGAAGGAAGGATTGAGACATCTCTGCTCTTCTTCTTTCCATCTTTGTTCCCATTAAAGTACAGTTTGGGAAAAAGTAAGAGGGGAGGTGAAACGTTGAGTGGACTACCCCTGGCTGTGGGGTGGAGGTGCTGTGGGACCAGCACAGTCCCACACAGTCTGGAGGAGGGGGTGAAGCTGTGGGGCCTTGCTGGGCCCCATTCCCCAGGGTTTATCAGAGTGTCTGTTTTCATCATTTCCCTCTGAGAAGGGAAGTGGACCACACAGCAGCAGAAAGTCTTGGAAATCTGTGAAGCAGACTGTTCCCAGCACCCTTCCCTCTGCTGTTGCCCCTGTATACAGCTGGCTATGGAGGATGTATGGCTCTGTGTTGCTCCAACTCAGTGAGATAATGCCTCAGAATTCAGTTCCTTCCCATTTAAATTCCTAATCACAGCCAGCATGTGCACTTTCCCAGCTCTGACTCTCTTGTCCCAGTTGCACACGTGGTCTTTCTGACAAACCAAGTGGACCAGGACTGGGGTCACCTCATCTCAGCTGCCCTGTCTGCTCCATCCCCTCCACATCAGACCCTGCGGTCTCTCCTCTGCTCCCTCTCCTGAGGCATCCTAAAGGCTGTGTGTGGCCTCTAACTTTTCCTTTTCTCAAAAGAAAAGAAAAAAAAAATCAACCAAAAAACTACAGTAGAAGCAAGTAGAGGAAATTGGTTCAAGTTTCTTAACTATCTCATGGAACAAAAATGCTTCATGAGGCTGTTCAGGGAAAGAGAGGGTCAAATGTCCCTCATTAACGCTGATTTACTAAGAGGGCTGGGAAGTGGAAGGGGGAGACAGTCCAGCTGCCTGTCTCAGTGCTCAGGGGTCCTGCTCTGGGATCCAGACTGGGATGGGTGGGCTGGACCCCCAACATAAGATTGGCGTGGTGGGTTTACCAGCAGAAGGTACAGTGGGGTGCAGGCTGCTGTGCACCCACACCCAGGGAAGACCCGACCCACACTTGCACAGCACGGAGGCAGCACAGCTCCCTCAGCTCATGTAGCAGTTCAGAAATTTCATGGCTTTCTGAGGAAAAGAGCAGAAGTTGAGTCCATTCAACCCAATTAAAACTCCAGAGGAAGTGCAGAGAGGCAGGATGTAATTACCCGTGCTGGAATCCCAGTTTGGAACAGGAGGCAGAGCTCTCCGGATCAAATTAATCCCTGGTGTAACTCTGCCGAAGTTACACCAGGGCTATAATTGGCCTGAAACATTTTAACTATCTCATTTAATGTTATTCATGCTCTGCTGGAGATGAGAATGTTTATCCTAAATGAGGGATTCTAATGCTCTAAAGCAATAATAGAGTGTGAGGCTTATGTGGTTTCTCATTTACAAGGATGCTGGGGAGGCCAGATTGCCACAGAAGATGCAGTGAATCTGGATTCCCCAAATCTTTAGCAATTTCCACAACTCCTGTGGTGGCTGGCTGTGCCATTGTCCTTCCTGCAGTGTGTTCACCCTCCCTACACCCAAGATACTTTTCCATCTTGTGGAGATATTGGGAGCTTGCACCCCATACCCAGCCAGAGGCAGGAAGAGCAGGAGATGTAAAGTGATATGAGAGGGAATGGAAAGCACTGAGAGAGCCCTTCCAAGATTAAAGCTTCTGTAAATCAGCAGCAGTGAGATTTCCCAGGGACAGACTGATTCCTGTGATGTTAAAAGAGGGGATTTCCATCAATGAGGGCTGTCTCCCTGAGTCGCTCCAGGGAAGCAGCCTCCAGGCTCCTGCAGAAGGAGCAGGGTCAGTGCTGCAGGTAGCTCAGCAAGCACACAGAGCTGGACACCCCACGGACACTGTGCCAGCTGCCAGCCCTGGGTAATCCACCAGGATGATCCCAGGATCATTTGAGCTCCCGTGCCAGAAGAGACCTCAGCATGTGCCCTGCAGCGAGAGAGAGCAAACACAGCCCTGCCACCCTCCATGAGGGACATGCCCCAGGAACCACGACCTGTGGTGGTGATGCCATCAGTCAGCCAAGCACACATCCTGCCACTTGCAAAGCAATGCCTGCAGGTTACATTCCTCCTTTTCCCAGCTGTACTCTGGCTGGTGCCCCCCTGCCAGGGATGCCATTGGGCCCCAAATCTCTGCTGTGTGCCCTGAGTCCCCCCTGACCCAGTCCTGGCAGGTACTGGTCTCTGTGGGCTCTGCACCACCATTACCAGGCTTTTGGAGATTGCAATTATCTGTCTTTAAATCACACTTCCAATCCCCAAGCTGCTTTTAGGCCAGACCCCTGGTTTTTCCCTCTGCTCTCATGCCAGTGGAAACCACAGGAAAGGCAGATCTGTTTGTTCTGAAGCAATTTTTTAATGCCTTGTAGCTTAGAAGCTCAAGCATTACAATTCATTCCGGCTCCTTTCTGCTCCTCAGAGGATATTAGATCCTTCTTTTGATACTTCCTCACTCTTTGTAGATGTTACCCTAGTTTTAATTTTCAGGGCTTCCAGATTGTTTTTAACAGTGCTGAGCTTTCAAGTTGCTTCCTTCTAACTTTCTCCAGCCATGCTTTCTCAGAGCCTAAATAGCTTTGATTATTCCCAGATGTTTTTGGTTTGTTAACCCCAGAATAGTATTGTGTAACAGCTTGGAAAGAAGACTGGCAGCAGGGGTCCTGGGTTCTTTTTCCTTGTTCACCAAATCACTTCCCAAGCAAGACATCTATGGGATTTCACCTACAGAAGAAATGTCGTTAGCTGCAACAGGACTGAAGGTGGCTGAGATCCTCCTGCTGACAAAGATAACCCTCTGAAGGCATGGCTCATTTTCTTCAGCCAGTTCCTCCTTACCCTCTGTGCTGAGATTTCCAAGCAGGATGACATGTTGGGCAGCAAATCTGCAGGGAAGCCTTTGAGCAGGCATTCCTGAGGCTGCCAGGCTGCACTTAATGGGAAATTGCTGATCTCGGGGCCAGGCTGGGCTCGAGCTGTGGCCACCCCTACTCGCCAGCCACCAGCTCTGCTCTGCTGGGGCCAAGTTTTCCTTGGCCTGGGAGGATGCATGCGTATGTCCTGACGGGCCAGAGAGTGGAGGGTGAGGAATTTTACACAACTGGCTGTGCTCCTAACAAACCTCTGCAGCCCTCCTGACCCCAGCAACCCTGCCGCTCCCATGTTTGAGCCATTGCATTGCTAAACACTCATAAAAAACATCCCCATTCCCACTAGAAGAGAGCCAGGGTGTATCCGATCTGGCAGGATACACCATTCTTCTCAACCATCCATAAATCTTCCCAAGGTCACCCCAAATTTCCCATATTTCCTGGTGCCTCCACCCACTCTGCTGGATCCTTGCACTTCTCTCTTTCTCAGCCCCATGCTCAGCTCGGTGAAGCTCAAGGTTCCTGGGACGGATGTGGAGACATCCCATGGCATCTGCATCCCATATACTGAGGACCACACCTAGGCAGAGTGAGGAGCAACAAAAGGAAGAGGAAAACAAGAAGGGAAAAAGAATAAAAGCACCAAGAGAGAATATTTTTTTAGCTGAGGGACAAACCAACCTACCCTGGCAGGTCCCCATGACAGTGGTGTGATACCCAGCCTTGCCCCCTTGTACCAGCTGCAGCTGGGAAAGCAGGTGAGAGACAAACCACCACTATTCAGCCCTTGGACAGCCAAACTGACCTGCTGTAGGAAGACCCTGCCCAAAGAAGACACCCATGCCTCTGCCTGGGACACTGAGTGTCTCAAAAACCCATCCCCATCACAGCTGGGCACAGCTTGTGCTGAGCAGATGTGCCTCAGGCCAGCCCCTTGTGAGCTGGTGGGACCAGGGCTGCACCCAGAGCTGCTCAGGAGAGCAGGGAGGAGGCAGAGGGAGGAGGATCAGCAAGACAAGCTGTGAGTGAAGAGTGTCAGTGCTTGGAAAGCGCAACCAATTTGCTTTTAGTACAGTTCATGCCTCTCCAACAGTGCCTAGAATAACAAATTCCTTCTACCCTCCAAGCCTGAATGCTGGAGGAAGCTGCTAAGAAACTTAATTGATTAGCTGGATGCGTGCACAGAAAAAAATTGCTCAGCATCAAGGAAATCACTGTCTTGACAGTTAATGCAGATGCTGGTGGAAGATTAGAAAGACCAGCTGCAGCTTTTTATCACAAAACCCCTTCTTTTAGTCTGGGAACAAGGCAAGATGTGTTTTGATGGGACGACTATTTTGCAGTGGCACTGAGGGGCTGGAGCATCAGGGCTGTGCCCCCACACTGCACCCACCCAGGGCTCACTGGCCCCATTACCAGTCCTGGCATCTTCAGCTGCTGGAGGGCAAGGAGACAAGTTTTGGGTTCCTCTAAACCCCCACTCTCCAGCCCCAGAGGTTCCTATCAACCCTGGCAGCCTCTGAGCAGCAGGAGGAGATGCCCTGAGAGCAATTTCAGCATCCAGGCTGCAGAGGACAGAGCTGAGCATGCTAGAGGATCTGAGTTTCCAGATGCCCCACAGCATCCTCTCTAGCCCTTGCAGAACATCTCCCCGTCCCAGTCCCTGCCTAGGCTTGCTGCTTTGCTCTCAGCATCTCCAGCTCTGCCCTGCCCACCACAAGGTCACCACACAGGACTGCTTTCTCCATTTGGCAAAAGAAAACAGGAAGCCAAAGGCCTGCAGGGGCTGTGAACTTGCCTGTCATGTTCTCTGACAGTACCAAAACCTTTTGCTGCTTGTGTTTTTCCCAAACTGTCGCTGCTTGTCACACCCCTTGTTTAAATCTCTGATCTTGAAAGCTTTCCTGAGCCCTCAGCAAAACAAATGGAGAGAGTATGGTCTGTTCTCCACAGGGATCAGACACCACTTCAAAAGCAATGAGACTGACAGTGTCAAAGCTTCCCAGAGCAGCAACAGGCAGAGCCAAGCATGCATGCCTGTGCTCCGGGGCTGCCAGAGGTGGGAGGAAGCAGCCTGCTAACCCCAGCTTCCTCCTCTCCCTCAAGCTACTCAGCTCCTGAGGTATTTGGCTCAGGGAAGGATGAAAGGAGAATGAAAGGGCTCAGCCCTCCTGTTTGTTCTCTGCTGAGCTGAGCTGCTCTCCTGTCCCCCATTTCCCCTGTTGCTGCTATTTGACCTGAGCAGCCCAGAGACATCTTAGTCACGGCACATTCCTAGCACAGCATCGGTTTTCTGGAGCAAAACGGGAACAGCTGCCAAGAAACAAATCTTCCCCTGACGCCTGGCACTTTTCATGGGTGGAACAAAACTTCTTGAAACCCCCGGGGAAAAACCACCAGATCTCAGCCACAGCAAACCTCATCCCACTCCAGCCCATCCCCTCCAGGGATTTTGCAGCATGAGGGGGCTCAGACAGAGACTAATGAACATTGTGATCACATCCATACGGCACCACTTTGAGAGCTTTGAGTCAAAGAGGAGGTGGAGAGATCTGGTCTTTAGCTGAAAGCAGTGCTGTGGGGAACAGTGCACTCTGGCTGAACCCCCCAGCATTCAAGTCCAGCTGTGGCTGGTGTCCTCCTACCTGCCCTGGCCTGTTGTCACTATTGTAACCGGGCAGGGCAGAGGCAGGTAGGTGGTGCTGATATGGAGCACATTAAGTTCACACACGGCTTGCTGTGAAGGAATTTTTGAGGCTTGTGAGGGCTAAGAGAAGTTTGTCCCCAAGTGCTGTGAGGAAATCTGGTGCTATCAGTCAGACTGGCGAGGAGGAAAGCACACAAGGGGTTGCATGGGCTGAGTGTGGATTGCATGAGGAGGTATCTGTGTCCATGGGAGTTCTGTGTGCTTGAATAGCAGAGCTCCCACATGAACATAACCCTTTCCCCATGGAGGTTAGTGTCTCTCCCAGGTATTAACCAGATGTGGAATGGAGCCTGCAATAGTCTCCCTGCCATGTTCACCAATT
Organism: Motacilla alba alba; assembly: GCF_015832195.1. Classification (NCBI taxonomy): domain Eukaryota; kingdom Metazoa; phylum Chordata; class Aves; order Passeriformes; family Motacillidae; genus Motacilla; species Motacilla alba. The sequence continues at coordinate 1,904,352 of NC_052033.1, forward strand.
TCTGTATAGATTGCTGTGCTTTGGCAGGGTTGGGAGCAGGGACATGGTCAGAGACAGCCAGAAGAAAATTGAGAAGCATTTCTGGAGGCCTGGAGCTGGCTGAGACACACAAGCAGCCTCAAAGCACATGGCTTCTTGCCCCTTTCAGCTGAAGGAACAAAACTTGCTCTGTGTTTGCTCACATGTTGAATGTGATAGATGGAATAAGGACAGAAATATTGGCAAGCCAGTTTCTTGGAGGGCTTATGCCACTGACACCTGCTCCTTGCTGATAGCAGGGTTCCACCCTCAGTCATGGTGCAGAAGGCAGCCTTCAGACAATATGAAGGCAATATGTTTTTCTTGTTCACCCTGATTGAGACTGAGGCTTGTCTTGAAATCATTCACTGCAGTTAGTGCTCAGAAGTCTCAGTCTGACAGAAATGGGTCTGATGGAGGTTCAGCTTCACCTTCTCAGTGATGATTTTAGCAGGATATGCATGAACAGGCTCAGTCAGCAGCACCTCTGGTTCACTTAAGTCAGGGCAGTTTCTCTGACCATGAGGATTTTTAGGCATGAAGCATGTAGAGTTCACAGCTAGGATGGGTGCAGTGCTGATCTGCTAAAGCCTAAGGCAGCAACACCAGGTTAGCCCCACTTAAGATGCATTAAGGTTTTCTGTGAAGGTAACATGAAGTTCACATTGCAACACGCATCACCTCCCTGCTCACTGAGATTCCCAGGAGATTGCCAGGAGTGCTTCAGAGAGACTGGAGCTGCTGACTGCAGGCAAGTCAAGACAGTGCTTTAGCTTGTAAGCTGGAGATGACAGAGAAGCCCAGTCCTTGAAAAATCAAGAATTCCTTTGTGATTGAGGTTTGAGGTGAGGTTTACACAAGCAGCCAGTTCCTGCAAGCCTAGACTGCAGCTTCTCTTTCTGTTTCTTGGCTAGCCCAGGCCGTTCTGCTACAACAACACAAGCAAAGTCCACTGTCACAAACACCATCTGCTGAAGAGGAGGAAGGTTTCACACTGTGTCAGTCTCTTTTATCTCAGTGTAGGCTCTGCACAGGAGCTGGCTGAAGTTAGAAAAGCAAAGGAGACCCCAGCAACAGCTTTTCCTGGTGCTGTCTGTGGGCAGTTACTGATTTGAGTAGAAGAGGACTCCAGGGAGGCAGGACAGCACACGAGCAGCTGGTCCATCACATCACTCTTCAGGCTTTGGTTGAAAATAGCATCAGAGTTTTCCCCCCCAAACTACATGAAGTCCCAGGCAACAGAAGCAGCCCCGCTCAAGAGCTAAGCCAGCACAGATGAGCTCAGTCTTTCTGGTTTGGCTCAGGTCACTCCAGAAACAGAAAGGGCCAGGCTGGGACTGGCTGTATGAGGACCCATCATGTACATCCTCCTCCCATATCTACAGAGGAACAGCCACCCACACCTCAGCAGCAGCAAAGCTTTTTTAGCCACCCAACAGGTACTTGAGCTTCTCTGGAAACAGCATCTTCAGATCACAGCCCAGCACCATTGTCAGAATGAACAGCTGAGGCAGGAGTGTCATTCTAGAGGCTGTAGAGCAAATACAGGAGAGCAGAGCACATTTCTGTAGCACAACAGGTGGCACACACTGGACAAAGCAACTCAGAGCAGAGAGCAGCCACCCAGCCCTGGGTGCTGAGGGGATCTATACCCCACAACTGGGCATGGGGCTGAGCAGGATTGGGCCAGAAGGACACCAGGGCAACACAAGAGTGACCAGCAGCACAAAGTCCTTCCCTGGTTGGACAGGAGCAGAGCAGGTAGGACTGGGCAGAAGCAAGCCCTGGCTGGGTGCTGGGGACAAGCTGAGACCTCAGGCAAGTTGGTGGGGAGTACAGTCCTCCTCTGCTCCCCAGACATGTTTCTCGTATGTCCTTCCTCATGGATGAATCCTCTTTTTCCCAGTCTAAACTGTCCCTCATGCTGAGCAGGATGCCCTCCTTTCCCTGAGAGCCCACACAGATGATGGCCCTGCGCCAGGACCGATGTTCCAGGGTGTGGGATCTGGGACCCAGGGCATCAGATCTGCAGGGAGGCTGCAGAGCAGCCATGGATCTCCAGCAGCCCACGATGCCCAGTGCTTCAGATCAATTCTCTCTCAGCCTGGAGCCAAACCAGGATGCAGCTCCAGCTCTTCAGCAGCAAAAAGCTGAATTAGTTGAAGTCATGGTGCCAGCTGTGTATTTAAACAGGAATTACATAGGGTTTCTGCTGTGGTAATGCAGCAGGTGCTGGCAGTGCTGCTGAGACAGATGAGGAAGGAAGGGCAGGGGGCTGGACCTGGGAGAGGTCAGGGAACAGGGGGGTTCCTGATTCCTGCCCTGCTCACATGTAGGAAAGGTACCCCAGCAGTCAGCCAGCCCATAGCACCTTGCTGCTTTGAGCTGCCTGGCTCCTGCTGAGCGTTGGCCACCATAAATCTTTGGTCTGGGAAAGCAAAACATCGCTGGGAGTGAGTACCCACAACCACTGACTCCTGGCAGAGGTGTCCTGGCCATGAACTGGGATCCTTTGGCATGAGGCCCTGACCAAACACAAACATCAAAGGTGGTGCCCATGCCAAACTGCAGCCTCTTGAAAGAAGATGTTTGAGAAGTGATTATGAATTTGCAGTCTCCCAAAGCGGGCTAGCAGCTGGATCTTCTGGATGAATAAAACCTTGCCAAAAATTAAGATCTGTTTCTGCAAAGCTGAAACAGCAAACTTGTTTGTCTTTCCTCCTTCCCCTCACAACCACGTTGTTTTAAACATTTACAGAGACCTTTAGATTGTTTAAATAATGATTGGGGTGGAAGGGGGTTGTTTCCAGTTTTTTTGCCAGCTGCTCCAAGTCAGCAGCACTTCACATGCAACTTCTGGAAAACCAGGTGCTGTGGTTTGTGACAGTACCACCCACACTGTCCTGGCTCCTCCTGCCTCACCTTGCCTGCCCCACAGCTGCTCCAGCAGAAGGGACCCCCGTGACCCCCCTAAACCTCAGTCCTGCCCCCCCCAGAAGAAGAGGTTACCCTGAGACCTGCTGCTGCTGCAGCTCCCTCCTCTGCAGTGTGCTGGGTGCAGCCCTGGATTGTGGGATAAAAGGGTGCATGTCCAGCTCCCCACACGCACTCCAAGCCCCCAGCAGCACTTCCCAGGCAGCCACGGTGGGGCTGACCTTGGGAGGAGAGGTGGAGGAGGATGCCGGGGCAGCTGAGCGCTCCCACCGCCGAGCACAAGCGCCACGGAAGATTAGCCGTCTCCCGCGGAGCGTGTTCTGCCGCCCACCTCCTTCAGCAGCGAGGAGATGACAGCTGAGCAAAGAGAGGAGAGCACTCGAGAAGTGCAGGGGGGAGACGGCTAAAGACACACCGACCTTGCAGCAGCAGCACCGCAGCAGTGTGGTGGGGGCTTGATCAGAAAGAACGGCGTGCGAGCCTCTCCCTTGTAGGCAGGTCTCCAGGAATCTGGGGGTCGTGTTGGGCTGGCTGAGCTTTATTTGCAACCTGTGGGGAAAGGGAGTGAGGACGGCTGTCCAGGAGAGCTGGAGGCTTTCTGCAGGATGTTTGGATTGAGTGAAAGGACAGAGAAGTGAATATGAGACATGCTGTGGAAGCAGGATGTGGGATAGAGAAAATGTTTATACAGTCAAGCTCAGGCTAATCCATGGGAGGCTTTAGAGACCATAAAAGCCATCTGCAAGTGGATAGATCACATTCTGGAGGAAAACAATGGTTTAAAACAACACTACCCTCTTTGATCTACTCTGAAGAAATCGCACTTGTGAGCCTGAAGACAGGGCTAGGATAAGTAGATCCATGAGTTCTGCCCTTACAGTGAGGGTTGACAGCAAAGGCCATTTATGGTCTCTCCCTGTACAGGAACTTGGGGCCACCAAACAGAACCACCAGGAGCCAGACACGGAGCAAACAAAAGGAAGCTGGTCCCTCTCCTCCCCACAGGAGGGAATGCTTGTTACAGATTCACTGAGCAAGTTCATGGAAAACAAAGTTCCTGCAATCTCTGTTCCAGAGAAGACTCTTTAGCAGGGGCAGTGAACTGACCTCTGGCTCTCAGAATCTGCACCCCTGAAGTGGTTGGTGGCTGGAAAGGTGCTGGGAGATGTACTGGAAATTATCACTGCTCCTGTATTCCCTAGGCATTCATTTTGGACATCTCTTGGAAAAATGACATGAGTCTGGGTGGCCCTTGGTCTGATGCCCTGCAGCAGGGCTCCTTTAAGCAGATGTCACTGGGAAACTGTTCTCAAGAAACCTTTTTACAGGCAGCAGGAGGAATAACCACTGTCCTTTAACCAGCTGTCCTCTGTCATCTTGAAAAGCCTCAGCTTACCTTCAGACTTGGTCAAATTAGGCATTTGGCCTGCTTTCCCTGCACAAGGGCAAGAAAAATTAACCAAAAGGTCCTGAAATAATGTGACCCTTCATTATTTAAACACGTTTTTTCCCATTAAGCAATGAAAGCAGCAGAGATGCTATTCTCAAAAGTACCTCAAAACAATTATCTCCTTCCTCTGGAATAAATGGTGGGAAGCAAGAGGTGAGCTGGAGATAGGGCATTTGCAATTCTCCCTTTTCCATCTGCAGCGGGAAGAAATGTTGATTTGCATTGTGCTCTGACACAACTACTTGACCTCAGTGCAGCTTATGCTAATCACTTGCAAGAAAATGCTTGTTTGCTCCGTGCATGCCCAGCATATTTCTGGTATCTGAGCCTGATAGATGAAATATTGCTTACAGCACAGTGCAGATGGGATGGCTGAACCAATGGCCACGTAATCCAAGCAAACATTGTGATTAAAGGAGCCTGTGATAAAAGAAGCCTCAGAAGTTTCCCATTAATATTACCTGGGTGTTTTTATACCAACTCACTCCCTTTCTGCTTACTAAGCAGTAATTGCTCAGGCTGACATAGGAAATAGAGAGAGGATCCATCTCTTTGACCAAAGCAAGGACAACCCTCCTTTCCTTGCTCATCTAACTTGGCCTAAAAGGAAATCTCTCTCCTGGTCTCACCAGCTTTACAATGTTAAAGTTTTCCTGCTGCCTTTGGGAGCATTTGTGTAGCTGCACACATCTCCTATCTCTGGGTATGCTCAGGGGGTGGATATTTCAATTAAACATGCTCATCCGTGAAGCAGCTGGATTCCTGCTGCTACTGTTCAACAAATGCATCAGTCTGGCCCCAGGATTTATCTGTGCATGCACTGCCATTGGAACATTTTGCGTGTGTTCTCTGCTCTGGTTGCTCCTCCAAGGAGCTGGGAGCAGAATCTGCCTGGCTCTGACAAGACGGTCACTTTGCCTGGCTGGGACACGGACCCGAAGGATCAAAAGTGTTGATCAGCTTGTCTCCATCCCACTGACACAAACATCTCAAGATCCATTCTGTGTTGCACTCAAAAACCAGTACCTTGAGACTGGCTTTATTGCACTCTTCTCCAAACTCAGGAGAGAAACAGGAGGAACAGCTGAGTGGCTGGAGCTGCAATTTCTTCCGCACCATCAGGAGAAAAGGGAACATTTTCTCTTCTCAACCTGCAGAATCCATCCCAGAGAAGCCATCCCTTGTTTGCACAGATATTCTGTGAGCATAAAGCTCTTGTTATTCAGTGCACAGGCCTCCAGTTACAGCAGAGCCTTCCTGAGCCTGCTGAAGTTCTACATAAGCACACGAGACATGCTGAGAAATGGGCTTAGGTTTAAACGTGTGTTTAATATTAAATGAAGGCTTAAGAGCTTTGCTGCCAGGAGCAGGGAAGGATGTTTTGTTTGCAGTGTGCCTTGTCCTGTGTGGGAAGATGTTGCTTGTCTGCTGCTGAGCTCCAAAGAGCCTTTCTGCCATTTCAGGGGGCTGATTTGAAGCAACTGACACCAGGATTTAGGACCTTGTGGTAGGGGTTTTTTTGGTTTTTTTGTTGTTTGTTTTTTTTTATAGTACTGATCTTTTATCTTGGAAATCTGGCACCTGAAATACCAGCAAGCAATCTCCAGCCTTACCCAAAGGGACTGGTTTTTGTTGGGCACCTAGCATTTCTGACAGAAACAAGAATCAATCCCTGCACCTCAGCATCTCCTCATGCTCTGTGCACTGCAGCCTGGCAGGGGGCTGGGGTCTGCCAGGGGGGAATTGGCTTTTTAATGGGTTCAAACACCCTGGCCATATGTCAAAGATAACCACAGCAAAGCATCTCTGAAGCCCCAGATGTTTTGTTTCTCCAGGCTTTGTGGAGCCCTGTCTGCAGGGTGGGACCAGGGCAGGCAGAGGGGAAATCAGGAGGAAATCAAATTACTCTCAATAAGCTTGGAGAGTTTCTCCCTCGAGGGATTTACAGGCAGCTGAGAGAAGAAAGGGATGGAAAACTGAGATGACCTTGTCCTTCAATCTGAGCACAGGATCAAAGCCCAGCCAAAGATGGAGTGGTTCTGTCATTGATTTCCATTTGTTTTTCCATCCTTCCCTCCTCTCTCAGATACTGATCTCTCATATGATTTATGGGAGGAAGCAATCCCCTCCAAATGCTCTGCAGGGAAATTGAGAGCAGCCCCCAAAAGTTCCTGCGTATAAGATCCACGTGCCCTTTTCATAGCTTTCCTTACTTGTTCAACCTTTCAGAGACTGGAGCAAGAAAATACCTCAACAGATGGAGATTGGCCACAGGAGATCCATCCAAATGATGTCCAAACTGCCCTTGGAAGCAGCACTGCAGCTGCCTGAGGAAGGGCAGTGTGCTCAAACACAACCCTCAGACCAGGCTGTTAATTCCTTCACATCTCAGAAGGTTCACAGAGCCTCAGAAAAGCCACCACATCCTGGTGACCTCGGCGAGGCTCTGCTTCATCCTGCAGCTCCCGGTGAAGGTTCCATGCCGGAGATCTGTGGGACATGGTCGCCCTCTAAAGGGAAGAACTGAGAAAATTCGATTAATTCGCACTCGGGCAAAGTTGCAGAGAATTAGGAAAGCGTGGGCATGGGCAAGGCGATGGCTATCCCTCTTCACCCAGAGTCTTTGTTCTGACTCCAAGATATCCTTGGAAACATTACCCCTGCTCTGCAAACATGAATTATTATATCCAGTCGGCTGCACACTTAGCTCATGCTGTTCTTCCAGGCTTTAATTGTTGAGTCCGTTCATTACTTGGTACCTGGCAGAGCTTTTCCTTTTATAGGCACACATGGGCTCTGTGGGCTGAGCAGCTTCCACCCAAAAAATCAAGATAGTGGCAAATCCCTCAGCATATCCAAGTTACATCTTCTCTCCTTCTGCGATCTGAGCTCTGCTTAAGGGAGATTTTAGTTGTTTTATTTTTTAAAACGTGCCTCCCTTGGGGCCTTGAAAGGCTAATTCTAGTTGAATTAGATGGGTTAGATTTGCTTATTTAGGAAGCTAAGAGCAGCTAGGCAGAGTGCCAGCCAAATCTTCACGGAGCAAAGGCTGCTTCAACAAAGGCTGTGTTAATTACTGCTGTTCTCTACCATCATCTGCCTTCCTACCAGGCCAAACACTCATTCCACAGGCTCCTGTGGAGCAGGGAGACTCTTGTGTCCTCATGTCAGAGCCCAGGACTCTCTGCAGGCAGCTCTTTCCAGCCAGGACAGCATTTGTGGTTTCTGCATCCAGGGAGGGCATGGAGAGCTGGGGAACACCACAGCCAGCTGCTGGTGTTGGAAGCAGCTTCTTTATAACAGCACGTTGGTATCTCCCTACAGCCTCCTTGCACTTTTTTTTTTTTTTTTTTAAAGCCTCCTGCAGCCCGTTGACTTTTTAGAAGAAACTTTAGGAAACAGCATGGGCCATTCTGGAGGCCAAAGGCAATGTGGGAATTTGGCAATTGTCCATGAGCACACCTCTGATCCAAACTCCCCAGGGGACCATGAGTCCTGCGCTTCCCAGACAATTCGGGGGGGCACTGGCGTTGGCATCTGTACTCAGACTTGGCCGCTTTCACATTCTGGCTTGTTGTCTCTCCATCCCCATTCCCTTGAGCTCTTTACCACAAGGATGGGTAAGCCTTTGTGTGGGATTCACATTCTCTGAGCCTGAGAGAAGCAGTGAGAGAAGCAGAGAAAAGAATGATCAAAACAATTCTTACCTCATCTGCTGCTCCTGTGTCGTGCTGCAGCAGAATGCAATGTGGAGATTGCTTGCCCACAGTGAGGGGTTTTGTTTCCTTGGCCTGTCAGGGCCAGGCACATGTGCAGACTGTTGGTCCGCAGACGGTCACGAGGTGCTGGGCAGCTGAGTTCAGTCGGGTGCTTGTGCAGATTCAGTTTAGATGTAATGTAATATAGTGTAGTATAATATAGAATAATATCATATAATAAAGTAATTAATTAGCCTTCTGATGTCCATGGAGTCCTCCTCGTCATTTCTCCTGGACGTCAGGCAGAAATATCACCGATACCTTTGGAGCAAGAAAGTAGATATTAGCAGTTTTTTATGTTTCTTCTCCTTGGTTCTGTTTGCACTTTGTTAATGTTCACGCAGACTTCATATACAAGCTAAATAGAATCATCCATAGTTTCATATATAAGTTATAATTTCATTTATAATTTCATATACGAGCTAAATAGGATCCTGTGGATTTCACTTTAGGTTTTAACAGCAAAGGACAATCACAGCACATCCTGGAAGCATCTCACATTCAAAGCACAGCACATACATTTACTAACTAATCTCTGACTAATCCCCGATTTTCAGCTAATTAGCCCCTTCCTCCATGAGCTATGGCATGTTCAGCCTTTTGAAGCATTTGGCCCACTAAGAACAATTATACGTGTCTCCCTAATGAACAGAGGACATGAAGAATTAATAAATAATTAGTAAATACCATTAAGGAGTGGGATGAGGGGGGGAAGGAGCGCCCTTTACCCCTGAGGGACGGGACTACAGTTCCCATGAGCCCCCGCGCTCCTCAGGGGGCCGGACTACAATGCCCATGCGCCGCCACGGAACGGCACTACAGTTCCCATGAGCCCCCACGGCCGCCCCTCTCCGCGCGGCTTCCGGGACAGCATGGCGGCGGAGCTGTGTGTGGTGAGTGGGCCCGGCCGCCATCGGCCGCCATCCGCGGGCACGGCGGCCTGGAGGGGCGCGGGGACGGCCGGACGGTGTGCGGGGAACTCCCGTACGCTGCCGGAGCCGCCCGTAGGGCTGCGGCGAGGGCTCCATGAGGGGGCGTGATGTGGCCCCTCTCCCCGCCATGGTGGACGGAGAGAGCAAGGCCGGGGGCTCTGGGCCCCGCGGGCTCCGGCCCTGCCGTGACGGGGCTGCGCCTGGAACCACGGCCTGGCCCGAGCCATGCCCGGCGTTTTATGGGCAGCGGGTGCGGCTCGGCCGGGGCTGTCTCCCAGCACCCCGAGGCGGGCGTTCAGCGGGCCGGGGAGCCGCGTGTACCCGCAGGCGTCGGCGCTGCCCGGGTGAGGAGCGTGCCAGCCACGAGGGCAAGGACAGATCTGCGATTTGGGATGGTGCTCTACTCTTTAGCTGTTCTGGAAGCTGAGCTAGTGATGATAAATGTTATCCCTGTCTGAATTTGATCTTTCTTCTGTGGAAGTGTAACTCTGAGGCTCAGTGTAAGAGACACAAAGGTAAAGGAATGATTTGGTACCTGAACTAACTCTGTCCCCTTTCTCGGTTTCAGAGCATGACACCGTGTCCAGAAGGGCTGAAAACACTGCCCTGGCTGGGGAGCTGATGTACCCACAGTGCACCTTCACAATGGTGAGAAACAGCAGCATCTGTCTTGGCATAGTCTGGTTTTCTTTTTCTCCTCTAGGGGGGATATGGAAGAAAGACTCACTCTGCTGTCTCAAATTATATCCTCCTGCATTCCTGGGGCTCCTGGGAGGAGATATAAAAGCCCAACGGCTTGATGAATGTAATTAAGCCAATAAAAGCTGTAGCTTTGTCACAGCTGCCGCCTGAGCGTGCTGCCCTTTGCTGGCACAGAGCACAGGCTGAAAAGCAGCATGGATTGAATGGGAATTTTACTGGTGTTGGTGCCCAGCAGAGCACCCACTTGTCAGCGTGGTCAGAGATGAGCCAGAGTAGAAGGAGGAGAGGATTGGATGACAGCCCATTATGGAGACACTTGACACAGCTCATCTCATAACTGTGTCTGTCACAGAAATAGACCGAGTGACAGAATAATTGCTCTGTTTGCCTGCCTGGATAGCTCTGGGACAGTTTCACACTTGCACCAGGGTGCTGGCGGTGGGGAGGTGCAGCTCACCTGCCCCAAAGGGTCATCCTGTGAAGGACACACCCTGAGGAATCTGTCACCTGAGGGGATGTGACTGCCCTAGGGCTGATGAATGCATTTCTTAAGATAAACCCATGGACCAGTTACACCATGGATGGATGGATTATTCTTGTGTGCAGGGAACAAGTTGGACTGGGAGGTTTCTGGAAGATGAGAATGTCATGTTGAAACAGCTTAAAATGGTCCAAACCACCAAGATCTCAGAGCTGGTGGGGTTTTTCCCTAAGCAAGGATTTAAATAGCATCCACCTCTCAAAGTTTCTTGTCTGTGTATGAGACAGCCCCCTGGCAAACATGTTCCTTTGTGTCTTCAGGGACAGGATTCTGCTCTGCTAAGTTTATGAGACAGAAGTTGCCTGTCTTTGAATGGAGAATTTCTGTCTAATTCTTGCACTGTGATCCAGTGCTGGGGTTTTTTCTTAGGAGAGGTGAGGAAAAGAGAACTGACTTTATTTAAAGTACTTTTGCTAACAGTGTTCATTGCAACTTGTATTTAGGAGGAAGTGGTCCTGCAGAATCCTGGGGCTGCTGTTGCCCAAAGACATCTTTGGCCAGAGCACAGCTGCTGTGTTTGGCTTCAGGCTGGTAAGAGAAGTGAATTCTTCAGTACTGTGTGTTGTTTGTTTTTAATTCATTAATTACATTGAGTCACCCGGTGAGCCTAATCTCTCAAGGTTTACCAGGAAAAATCCCAGGGAGAGCAGCTGTGTCTCTGTACTGTGTGTGGTTCTGGGGAGCGTGAGGGGTTTGTGTAGCCAGGGCTGGGACAGACACTGAGCCTGTGATGTGCTGTTATCCCTGTCTGACACTCAGCTTGAGGAGGAAAATGTCCACTGAGGCTCAGGTACTTCCCTTAGCAGGTCCCCTGCCCCTTGCCAAGAGTCCACAGGTGTGAGTGGCACCAGTATGACAGTGTCCCCTGTCCTGCCACCCTGTGCCGTGTGGCAGCAGCCAGGTGCAGTCCCAGGCACAGCTGCAGAGCTGCTGTTGTCATAGCACAGTTTAGAGCTGCAAAGAGCTTTCAAGTTCCTTGTGCAAACAGTGACAAGTTGAAGGGCAGATAAGAAATGCGTTTTTTATCTCCCCTGATGTACAGTCACTGAACACACAGGCTGGAACAGCACTTTGTCTTGGGCAGCTGACAGCTGCCTTCTGCTAAATGATTTTACGCTTTATTGAACAGAATTTGGTTTTGTTTGCAGAAGGTCAGTAACAGCTTCTGACAGGCCAGCGGAGCTGGTGACAGGGAGCGTCGGCAGGACTGAAAGGGGAGGGAATGGCACCACAAATCAGGCTTTTGGGTGCTCTGACAGCACAGCTGTCTCCCAGACAGCATCAGGCACTGGGACAAGCACCTGGAGCTTTTGACTTGTGAGGGAAAAGAAAGTGGAGAGGCAGCCTGATAATAAATGGGACAAGTAAAAGCTACTCAGTGCTTTGAGATCAGAAGGGCAGAAATTGATTCAGAATGGACTTTTTTAGGAAGACAGTTACAGCTTTGGTTTGTGGTTTCTTTCTCACAGATCTAGAAGGAAGATTGTTCTGCATGGATGTCACAAATGACTGCTGATACGTCATGTGAAACGGCCACCTGTGTGTAGCCACAGGCTCCTCCTCACTGCTCAGTGTTGCTGCAGCCACGCCGTGGGTAAGGGACCACTAAAACCAAAAAGGATTTGGGTACTAGTGCCGTTGGCCTGGCTTGAGAGCAAGGTTTTGTCTCCTGAGACCTGTACTCCAGATTAAACAGTGCAAATCAGGAACTTTTTTTTCAGCTGCTCTGATACTTTGTTTTTTTTCACCAGGACCTGATCTACAGTTGGCTGGAGGAAAAATGGTTCCCTGCTTTCTTCTGTTCCAGAATAAAATAAGTTGTGGAAAATCTTGTGAGTCGAAGTTGGGTTTTATTTGGTTATTTCTGTAAAGGTTGGAGTCCGTGCTCTTGAAGGTGGTTACTAACTGTAATGATTCTGATTCTTTCTGGACAGAAATGGTTTTGTGCAGGTATGAAGGATTTGGGATTAAAACCCTTCCTGAAATGGCTGTTGTGAGCTTACCCTTCATAGCAAACCGGATAACACAAAGACTTTGGTGTCTGCAGATTCTGTCCCAGAAGTAATTCATGGGAACAGTGTTACAAAACTAACTCATGGCTAAGGTCTGGTGCCAGATGGTTCTTGTGGTATGCTTGGGAATACAGCCATGAATAAATCTTTGAAATGGAGTTGACTCCAGCTCCACCCTTGGCTGGGAATGTCCCTTTTTGAGAGGGGAAAGGAAGGTGCACGTTGTGGTTGCCACTGTTTAGTTCCTGATGTGAGCTGCATGATTCCAGGCGGGATTGCAGCACTGTGACAGCACCATCCTGCTCGTCTTGCCCTGAGTATCACAGTGCTGCTGATGTCACCTGAGGCTTGGCCAGAGCTGGTTTGGGGAGGTTTCAGAGAGTCTTGGCCAGGAGATGTGAGGATCAGGCTCGTTCGTGTCACGAAAGGTTTTGCTGAGTGTTTGGGAACACAGAACAGGCCTGACAGGCTGCTGTGGTACCAGTGTGGGGTGGCTCTGATGGGAACAAAGGTTAATTTGAGACGTGGGAACACAAGATGGGCCCCAAGCTAGAGATTACATCTGGAACAGGCTTGGAGCCTAACCTGCGTCTGTGAACCAGCTGGAAGCAGCCTGCTGGGAGCTTCAGGGGGTTTGGAGGTTCCCTGGCTCAGGGCCAGGGTATCTTTTGCCATCTCTGTGCACCAACCTTGTACAGTAAATAGCATTCCAAGTGGAAAAGGGCTGTGCTCGGAGCTAAGTCTTGAGTCTCCATGATTTAAACTGGTTTCCATCCCTGTCTGCCTGTGAAGCTGTTCCCTCTACTCCCTGTTACTGCTCCTCTGCTGTGGGAGGTACAGGGGGGGTCTCACCCCACCCAGCTCATCAAATGAACAGAAAGAGGTGTTAAGGAAAACAGTCATTCAACATTTATGTAATTACACAAAGTGGGAAGGTTTGGATTACACTGCTCTGTCTCCAGCCCCCACCAGCTGGAGGAGCCTCCCAGGTGGGTCTCCCTGAGCAGTGCTGGTGGGTGAGGGACAGCTGAAGGGTTCAGGACCCTCCCCTCCCTTGGGTTTGGGGAAGGAAATTAGAGTGACCATCACTTTGACCCTCCTGGTGTGGGGCTGCCTCTCAGAGGCACCACGGAGTCCCTGGGCAAGAAAAGGCTGACAGAGCCAGTGCCACACACACGTGGCTGAGGCCAGTGCCACCTCTGGGCTGCTCAGAGCCTGGATGTGTTCCTGGTGTCCTGGCTGAGCTGCTGTGACCCTCCTTGGAGCCCCTTCCTTGTCAGAAAACACCAGACCTCAAGAAGGGGATGGTGACAAGGACCCACTCTGTCCTGCTCTCTGTGTCACTGACCAGGGAGGCAAACAGATCCTTCTGGAACGTGGCACACATCCACACACAGCTGGCTGGAGCTGGGACTTGGCAGTCTTTCTGGAGAGAGGTGTTCTCCTGACATGTCACCTCTTGTCACCTGAGCTCCAGTGCAAGGAATTATCCTGCCTGCTGCGGTCCCACCGTGGTGATAAGCATTTAAGGTGAAGGGCATTTTCCAGCATCTCCAGCATCACCCTGCCCCTCCTGTTCTCCACAGGGGCCACTGCTGCCCCAAAGCTGCGTTCATGGGGCTGGCAGCCACGTGCTGTGGTGCTTCTGGCTGCCCCGAAGGCCACGATCAATCACACTGATCCCTGAGGAGATGCAACGTTCCTCCACCAGCATCAGCTTCCCCGTTATCCTCACATCACTGCTGGCTGTGGTGCAGCGAGCCTGCTCCGTGGGCTGGCTGGCCAGCTGGGGAGAGCCCTCAGGAGGGAGAAGGTGACCCTCAGGAGAAAGGAGAAGAGCCACAAGAGTCCTTGGACTTGCCCCTGTGGGCAGCCTCCCTGCCTCAGCGCTGGTAGAGGGTGATGATCCCTGCGCGGTGCAGGCTCCTCCACAGCGCTGCCTCCAGCATCATGTCGTGGTTGGCATAAAACACCAGAGGTTTCTTCTCCACCTCGTAGTAGTGGTCTGAGAACTGCTCGTAGTTGGCCGTGATGAACCCGTAGGCACTGACCTGTGGGGAAGGAGGTGGGGCAGACAGAGGACAGGGTCAAGGCTTCACCTCGGGTGGTCCATCACCGCCAGCACTCCCTTAGGGACAGAGGACATATAGGACAGCCACCAGGATACACTGGAATCGCACAGCAGCCAAAGGGGGGGTTCCCTCCTCGCCAGGGGATCAGTGGCCCTGTGGCCCCTTACCTGGTCACAGGTGTGGAGCGCGGTGAGGAGCATGAGGGCGCCGGTGCTGGGCATGTACAGGGAGCTGTACTGGCTGTTGAGGAGCTCTGACCGCAGGAACCTGACAGGGACAGGGTGGCTGTGGGGCTGGCACAGCCCTGCAGCCCCCAGACCCACACCCACCCAGCCCTCTCCAGGGACACCGGTGCCCAGTAAGGCAGGAGCGCTGAGTGAAACGACGGCTCAGCTGGGCTCTCTGATTGCTGCTCTCATTTTCTCAGAGGTTGGTAAAAGGCACCTCTCTGCTGTTTGGAGCCACCCCAGCCTGGGCACCTGCTTTCGTGAAAGGCAGGAAAAGACCATCCCATTGGGACCTACCTTTGCTCCTGTTAGATTGGGACAACATGTAATTTGTTTTGGGGAACAGGAGCAAGGTGAGCACGGGGAGGCGTAGGAGGGGATGTGAGCTGTGCTGCAGTGAACAGGAATGGCAGGGGAGAGATGCCTCTGCCTTGCATGCAAACAGCAGGGCGGGGGTGGTTCCAGTGTCTGGGGAAGACTGGGACTGCACTTTGATGCTGGGCAGCTACTGGTCTGTACTGGAGTGAGCAGAGGGGGGAGGGAGGCAGTCGGAGCCCAGCCTGGAACAGAGCCAGACAGCAGCCACAGAGCTCATCTCCCTCACCTTGCTGTCAGGTACTGCAGGAAATCAGGATGCAGCAGCTTGAACTTCTCTGCAGATGTCTCCGGTCCAAAATACTTCTGTGGGCTGCAGCAAGGCAAGGAGAGGGCAGAACTTTGTCATGGGAGTCCTGGAGCTCCTTGAGGGTTTATCCCAGGAGGGACAGATGTGGGGAGAGGACAGGCGAGTCATGCCTGCATCACTGGGGGTGCTGGGGGGATCTTGGGGAGCTACTCACTCGTCCCCCTTGTCTGAGCCCTCGGGCACTGGGCTGCCCTGGATGGCTGATTTCAGCATGATGTAGTCACGGATATCCGAGGGGATGAAGATGTACTTCAGGTCCTGGAGCAGGAGCACAGACAGGGCACTTGGAGGGGGGTTTAGGGACACGGCCCACGCTTGCAGGCGAGGACTGAGGGCTCCCGAGATGGGGAGAAGGTCTCAGAAGCAAGCCCAGCCTGAAGGGACAACTTGATTCAAGTCCCCAACAAGCCCTCGAGGTCTCACCTTGCCCTGGGGGATCTGGGTGAAGCCGTACTCCTCGTAGGAGATGAGGGAGTTCTTCATGGTGTTCACCGTGAAGCCGTAGAAGGAGACCTTGGTGCCAACGTCCTCCTCGAAGCCCTTGATCACGGCACCGTTGAGCCTGCAGGAAAAGCAGGGAGCACGTGTCCAGGGCTGGCATCTCCCAGGACCCATGGCCCCATCCTGCCTGGGATTCACCCTCACCTGAAGACCAGGTCGTGGCTGTCGATGGCCTTGCCCTGCCGCGAGCCGTTGAGGATGCCGCCGTTGCCCACCACGGCACAGCGGACACAGCCCCCGGAGAAGGCGGCCCTGTCGAAGAGGTGCCGGTTGGCCGAGGCGTTGAGGAGCTGCAGGGTGCTGCCCACCACTGGAATGGAGCAGAATGTGACCAGTCGGCAGGGAAAAGGTGTGTGCTAGCCCATGTGAGCACATGCAACAGCATGCACAGAGCTGGCATGGCACAGCCAGGAGCAGCACACAAGAAAACTCACACCACCCCCGTGCAGGAGAGAGGTCTGCAGGTGGGACATGGGGGCACCAGATAGGCCTATCTCTCCCAGCTTGGTGTCACCTCCTTGTATATCTTATCTCCCCATGCTCCTAGCTGGGCTACAAACAGGAGCCACCCAAGGCTGTGCAAGGCACAAGGATGCATCCAGATATCTCCAGCCTTGCAGATGCTGCTGCCTGTGCTGGCCACATCCCCTACAGACAACGTCTCTGCAAATGCTGCTGGTTCTCTCCTGCTCACCATTCCCAGCACTTCCCAGCCCAGGGATTGAAGCTGGCAGCTCCCAGGGAAAACAGAGAGTGGGTTTGGGGTGGGAAGGGAAACAATCTCCATGCACAACAATGGAGCTGGTTGTCCGAGCTCCTCCGGCCCCAGTTAATAATCATGGACACACTGGAGCTTTTATTCAGAGAAAATGTCACGAGATGCAGCAAGAGCCGCACCCTCCGCCCTGTGCCCCGGGAGGTGGGGTGGGAAGAGATCAACGTTCCTGGCTCCTCTGCAGGGCTCTTTGCCTGTCCCACATCTCCAGTCCCTTCTGGGCTCCCCAGTCCCCTCAAGCTGCCCCACATCCCAGCTGGCTCTGTACCTGCGAGGGACAAGCCTTGCCAGCCATAGGGGACATGTCGTGTCTTCAGCCTGTTCCAGGTGTCCAGGGTGAAGTGCTGGTCCCACATCAGCACGGGGGTGTTGAAGTGGAAGATCTCCCGAAACCTGGGGTCTGCCTTTGCTCTGGCCATTACAGAGTGGAGGCAGGGGCTGGGCTGGGAGGGAGGAAGGAGAATCCCTGCTCAATCTCCAGCCTGGGTCTGCCTTCCCTGTGATACATCCACCCCTCAGCAGGCCCTCACCAAGGTGAGAACAAACTCAGGGACAGAAATGCCCCACGTCCATCATGTTCTGCCGGGTCACCCAGGCAGGGCATTGCCTCATGCCTTAATTTTGTGCTGCAAAACAGCCTTTGGCAGCCAGCTCAGTGGGGCTGGCAGAACCAGGGGTTTACAGAGTCACCTGAGGGCATGAAAGATTCAGCACCTTCAGGTGTGGGCAACCCATTAAAGGGCTCTGCTCTGTGAGAACAGAACAGTAACAGCTCCCCTCAGGGCCTGGGTCCATCCCCGTGAGTCTCCAGCCTGGACTGCTGGAGTCACGGGGTTGGATGGGGGGTGGTGATGCTGGCTCCAGCCTCCACACTGGAGAATGGCAGCAGGGAGGCCTGGGGAGAATCACTTCTGTGGAGGGACAAGGTTGCTCCTCTGTAAACCCCTTCCAGAGGATGCTGCTCCACCTCAGCCTCTCCACACAGCCCTTCAACCAAAAAAACCATGGACATTACTGTGCTGTGCTAATGATTACCTGCTTTCTGCTGGGCTCCGGCTCCTCCAGCTCAGCAGAGGCCTTGAAGGAATTCCCACTGGGATGGGGGAAACATATGGCAGAGTTAAAAATCCATTGCTTGGGAACTGGGGAAGCCCAGAGGGCAGGGGCCTCCCAGTTCCTGCCAGGATGGCTGAGCATCTTCCCTCCTTACCTCTCCAAGCTGCCTCCAAGAGCCCCCCTGTGGCTGCCGGCTGCCTGCGGTGTCCCTGAGGGAGCCAGGACCAGCGGCCCCGGCTGCAGCAAGCTGGGAGAAAACAAGCGAGGGCTCAGCTGAGGAGGTGACACTGAGCACCCTGACATCCCCACGACCCCTCCATTTATCTCCTCTTCACCACTGCCTGTGCCCACCTCATGCCCATCTGCAGGTGGAGAGATGAGGTTTTGCGAAATACAGGGTTTGTGCAGCCACCATCTGTTGGTGGGTCCCACCTCCAGGACTCCCACGTACCAAAAACAACACCCAGCCCAGCCTGCAGCCTTGGGGAATCCTGCTGAGACCTCCCTGGCTCTTCCCACCACCCCGCCACTCCTGAGTCTGAAGAGGACCAGGCTGGAATAAACTGGACAGGCCAGCAGGACACATTTAATTGTTCTACTGGAGAAGCAATCAGCAACTGGGCTCTGGAGGTTCTCGGGGTGCATGGGACACCCTCTGCCATGGGGGTGGCTGCAGCATGCCCTGATCCTTCATTAGCAGCAGGGGCTGCCCTCCCTGAGCAACTTGGGGTGCCCTGAGCCCCACGGGGCCAGGCTGAGCTGACCCAGCCCCTGGGGGGGCACTGGGGCTGGGGGTGGGCAGGCGAGCAGGAGGTGGGAGCCCACCGGAGGGAACAGGCTCCCATTCATCCCCACACAGAAAGGCCCTTCAGAGCCCCCGGCCCCGCCGCCAGCCCGGGCGGCAGGTGCTGTGGCCAGAAGGGGGCTATTGTGGAGGAGACAAGGGCTCCTTGTTACAGGATCCCTGCCTGGGAGCCTGGGGACAGGTAAAGGCAGGTGGGGAGCGGAGCTCACCCCCCCGCCCCTGCTGGCACGACGTGTCCTGGCACAGGGGCACAGCGGGCGTTGGGTTTCTGTCCCTGTCACGGCCCCTGTCAACACCAGCAGCACCCACAGCCCTGCCCAGGAGCAGATCCAAACCCATCTGCCACCCAAACCCAGCTCCGTGCCACTCTGTGGGCATGGCATGACATGGGGGGACAGCCCAGCACGCTGCTTGGGGTCTGGAGCATCTCCCCAGGCATGGATGGAAGGGCAGCACCAAGCAGGTTTTATTCCCAGTACTTTCCTTGCACCATCCCAGTGCTGCCAGCTCTGGGCAGGGCATGCTGAGGGTGCTGAGCCCCAACAGTGGAGCAGGGCAGCTTTTGAATCAAGTCTGTGTGCTGTCTCATGGGAAGTCAGGTTCCAGCAGGAGCAGGGCCCTGCAAAGCCCACTCTGAACAGCCCAGGGGTCAGCACATCAGGGCCCCCCCAGCTCACCCCTGAGGCTCATCCTGAGACCGCCTGAGCAGGCAGAGAGAGGAGGGAGGGAAAATCCCAAGAGGGTCCACCAAGATGGGACTGAGCCATCCCAGAGAGATGCAGCAGGGCCTTTCTGGTGTTACCCTGCATCATCCAACTAACCCCAGCCTGAGCGAACTTGTCTATTCCGTTGGCTTGCAGGGGGCAGTGCAGGGTCTGCTCACAGCAAGGGCAAGGCCATCAGAGGCTGTACCAGGCCTGGTGGTTGCGCTGGCAGCTGCTCTTTCAGCCCTGGTACTGACAGCACATCCTCCAGGGCAAAGCTCTCCCACACAAGTGTCCCACAGCTCTGCACCCCGAGTGGGCTCAGCCCGGGGAACTGCCCTGGGGCGCAGGGAGCTGCCCAGCCCCAGGGAGCTGCCCAGCCACCACCCAACAGATGGACCAGGGACTGGGGAAATCTCCCTGCTCCAACGCCAAGCTGGCTCCTGCGAAGCACTGAAGCCCCTGGGTTGGCCGCTCATCCATTTTCTGGCCACAGACATGCAGCCCCCCACCAAACCCTGAGGCTGTAACCCTCACCCACCATGCCCAGGCTTGAGCTGCATCCAAGCAGCCTCTCCCAGCCCCACCACCTCCCCAGCCCTTCCCACCAGGCTCACAAGCCCCAGCTGCCCATCTCTGCCCACCCAGTCCCTCCCCAGCTCTCCTGCTCCTGTTTCTTCCCTTTCCCTTCCCTGGCTCACGCAGTGCCTGCAGCACAAGGCAGAGCCCTGGGCAGTGGCAGCGCGAGGGTGCCGCACTGCTTTCTGAGCTGCCAGGGATCTGTGGGAGCCCCAAGAGGCTCAGCCTGGCTGTGCCCAGGATGGAGGGAGGTGGGCACAGGCAGCCTGGCAGCTTGGCTCCTGCTGACCTTCCATGGGAGCTGGGCCCCAACCCCACCCATGGCCGGACACAGTGGGTGGCACCTGCTCATCGCTTCTTCCAGGCTTTGTGCTGAACTGATAAATCAGTGCCAGCACCTCCCTGCACTTGCTTGCCAGCTGTGGGTGCTGGAGCCAGCAGCTCTCCAGCATTGCTGCTGCCCAAACCCTGCTGGGAAGGGCGTGGGGCAGCCGGCCCCCCACCACACAGCATCTCAGCAGCGTGACGGGGAGCCAAGTGCTTTGACGTCACCTGCCAGGATGTGGTGAAGCACCTCGTGCTGCTTGGTTGACTCAGAAGATGACAATCCTGCCCAGGACGGACAGATGCACAATGGGGCTGTGGGAAGGAGTGGCTGTGGCTGCCCGGGCACCGGTGGTGGCAGCAGAGCCAGCCAAGGCTGGGTGCGCTCCCTCACCATCGTGACATTCACAGATATGACGTTTCTGGTCCAAGGCCATCCCTCATTTCCGGAAGATAACGCTGTGTGTGAGTGTTGTGAGCACACACTCCAGCCTTATCTTCAGCAAATACTCCCAGGGCCTCACAGAAACATTTGAGGGAGCCAAAACAGCAACAAGAACCCGCTCTTGCTCCATCTCACCACGAAGGGCTGAGCTCCAGAAGCATCTTTCCCTGGTGCAGAGCAGGAGTGGCACAGCAAGGCTGGGCAGAGCTCTGTGCTCATCCCATCTGCCCTGAGAAAAAAGCCACAAGCGCAGCCAGCAGCTCACCAGTGGGGTTTGGGAGAGATGGACGGGCAGGGAGTGGGACAGGGCACAGCTGAACCCCAGGGGATTTGATTCTCTCCATCCCAGCTCTGCAGGGAACAGGGCATTTGCTCACTTCCATGGGGCCACCAGCTTTGTGCAGAACTGGAGGGGGACTTGGCATTGCTGTGGGGATCGGGTTCTGGGGTGACCTGGTGCTGGCAGCAGCCACCATCCATCAGAGACCAGCTTCCTCCTGATCCCCTTCGTCCCCCTGTGCCTCTGCATGGAGCCACTGCTCACACAAACCTCCTGCTGGAACCGAGTCACCTGCACCCAGAGGTGAGGGCTCTGACCCTCCTGTCCCCGCTGGCAGAGCAGGAAATGAGTGCTCTGTGATGGCACCTCTGCCTTGTGAAATGGCCAGCCCAGTTCCAGCTCTGGACTCAGCTGGCAGGGCAGCACCAGTTCCTCCAGGGACACAGCTCTGTTGGGATGAGCAGCACTCATGCAGTGCCACATTTGGAAAGACCGGGAATTGAGGCAAACAGACAGCACTCTGGCTTGGGTTTAGCTGTAGGGGTTGAGTTAAAGCCAAGAGGAGAGTACAGGAGGGCTTTGGAGCACAGGTCAGCTCTGTGTTACCTCCCCTGGGCCCCTCTCCGGGGCTGGACAAGCTGACCCTTGGTCCCATCAGTCAGGGGCTGGAGCCTGGGCTGGCTTTCCAAGGAAGGTGACCTGGGGCTGCAGCAGGTCCAGGCAGGGTTAGTCTGGCACGTAGTGGGGGGAACCTGCTCCCTGCTTCCATCCCATGGGTTTTCTCCACACCCATAGACCCTGTGTCAGGGGGTATGGTTTCCGTTCCATTCCCAGCTCCAGCATGGGCCATGGGCATGTTCTGCTGCCCTCATGGGCCTCAGTTTCCCCTCCCGTGGACATCAAGCTCTTTGCGGGGAGCTGCTCACACCCCAGCTGTGACTGCCCTGGGCAGTTTCTGGTAACGCTGCTGCTGGCCCCGCTGAGCACCCAGCATGGAGAGGGTGGAAAGAGCCACTGCAGATCCTCCTGATCCACCAGCCCGGCAGGAGAGGGGACCTCTGCCTTTGGCACGGTGGCATCGGGCAAGGAGAGCTCCCAGCTGGGGAAGAGAGAAGGTCTGAAGCCCGGGGCAGCTCATCCGGCTGCGTCCTCAGCAAATCCCGCTGCAAATCTCACCCTGTGCAGGACCGGCCCCGGTCCCCACAGCATCCTCCGTTCCAGCTGGGCTCTGTCACACCGATGGCACCCAAAAGCACCCAGGAGGAGGTGAGGGACACCCACAGCGCTCTCCTGGCCAGCACCTGATGCTCGCAGGGGACAGGGCAGCTGGTCCCGCAGCCCCAGCGCCGTGCGGGCTCCTTCCCCCGCCCGCTCATCCGCACCCGGCGGGGCTCCCCGGGGCAGCCCGGCACCCCTGCTCTGGGCACGGGGGAGGCTCGGAAGGGGCTCCGGGAGGTTTGGAGGATGCAGGGGAGGCAGACAAAGGGGCAGTTGCAAATTGCTGGAGTTTGGAAAATGCTGCAGCCCGGAGTTCGCGAGCGGCGTGGGCAGTCCGGGCGATCCGAGACCGGGGCAGCCGTGCCCTCCCTCTGCAAGGGGGGTCTGTGCAGCTCGGTGGGGGCCGAACCTCCCCCAGGACAAGCAGCGGGCTCCGATCCCGCCCCAGCCCGGCGGGAACACGCGGCGGCTCCGGCCGGCAGCCGGGGCGGGTTTGATCCCCACCCTCAGCCGCCCCTGCTCTCAGCTCTGGTTTCTCGGCACTGTGATGCGCTGAACCCTTGCAGGGGTTCAGCCCAGTGCGGGGACCCTTGCAGAGCCCCCGTGGCCTTGGGGTCCCGCTCCGGGCAGCGCTGGGCTCGGCCGGGGGTCGCGGGCAGGAGCCGCTGCCCAAAACTCCTCAGAGCGGGGGCAGAGCCCGCTGCCAGCCCATTTCCCAAAGCGGCCGGGGGCAGAGCTGGGATCACCTGCCCTAAGGGGCCCACACCGGCACCCCGATTCCCCCTCCCCATCCCAGCGCACGGGATTTACAGATCCCTGCCTCCCAGCTCTCTCCCATCCCCGTCCCCCTTACCTGGCTATGATCTTCTGGCCGGTGGGCGCCTCCACCGTAGCGCGGTAGTGACTGTAGAGGAGCAGGGAGGACGTTAAACCTGCCATGAGCAGAAGGCAAAGCCTTTTCCAGTGCGGGGACCCCATCCTGGGCAGTTCGGCCGCTGGAGCCGCGCAGGCGAGCGGAGCGTGGCAGCCAGCCCCGGGCACGCAAACTTCCCGGCGCCGCTGCTCTCCCAGCCCGGTGGGCGCGGACCCCGCTGCGGGCTGGCTCCGTCCTGCCCCGGGTGCCCAGCCGCACTTTGGAGCAGGCTGGGATATTCCTCCGGAGCGGTGGGAGGGAGGGTGTAAGCCGGAGGGAGGAGGCACCAGGCTGACTGGTTCAGACTTGCTGAGAAAAAAAGCACTTTTGAGCTGCATTTTCTCCGAGCTGGGGATTAAACATTACCCAGACCAGAAGGGAACTGAGATTTTTTTTTTTCTTTTTCTTTTTTTTTTTTTTTTTACCTCCTCTTCATTCTACCCACCCACGGCTCATAAGCAGGGTTCCCCTTTTTCTAACTTTCTTGTCCGACTCAAACACGTGCGTGTTTGGGCTGCACCCACACGGACACCCGGCGGCCCCACGGTGCCACCCCCGAGCATAATAATTCTTCTTATTATGGTTATTTTGTGCTACTCAGAAACCGCAGGCTCTGAAGTCGGGACCCCAACAGCAGCACCCTGTTGCAGCCACCCGGTGACCCCGCCAGGAGGGCACAAATGTGGGGAAAAGGGGGGACACTGATGGGGCACTGCCTCTAAAGAGGAGGGGGGACACGGTTGGGGTGCTGCCCCCCGGTCCCTGGCCACGTTCTGGCTGAATGGATCGCCTGCATTTGCAGCAAACAAAACCTTTCTGGGCTTTGTGGCAAGCTCGACAAAGAGTTTGGGTTGGAGAAAAGGAGAAACAGGTTTGGGGGAAATTTTGCATGAATTATTTTGGTATTTTCGGAGAGGATGTGCTCCAGTTTCTTTTTCGAAAGAATATCTTGGTGTTATTTTAGTTCAACTCCGAAGGAACCAGCCTGCGAACTGAAGGATATGCATACCAAAATGTTTGTTGCAGTGGGGGAAGGGACTCAGCAGGCAAACAAGCCTTTTCAGTTGAACTGTAGAGATTTGGGTGGTTGGATTTTTAGGAAGTTACCAGACGTGGGGAGCAGCACTTGGTGAGCCCTGCTCCATCCAAACCCTTTGCGTGCAGCTCCATGAGCACTCATGTGTTGTTCCAGGCTCTCATACACCTCCAGCCCCTTCACAAATACCCTCTTGCATTATACAGCCCCAAAGTTTGGGCCCAAACTGTATCCCTTCCCTGAGTCCCACTGTGCCTGCATTTTCCCCAACACTCCTTTATCCCCTCAGATCCAACCACTCCCCACTTCCTTTCCAGCCTGCCCAGACAGGTTCAAATGAAGATAAAAGCAAAGCACATTTTAACAGGAGTTTTCTTCAATCTCCACTTGCTTCCATTACTAGAGATCCCTCCATTGCCAGCCCTGTCCTCTGGGAATTTTGGCTGTGTGGGGGTGGCACCGCGTTGGTATCCATGAAGTGCCAGGCTGTGGTGCGAACGCGGGAGCAGCTCTGTGCCTGAGGCTGGCAGCGCTGTCACTGCTGGCCTTGTCCCACTGGGAGAGAGGACACTGGACCTGGGACACCACAAAGGGATGGTGGCCAGGCTGATTTCAAAGCAGACTTGCAGGGAGCCCTCCCTGCTGCTGTGCAGGGGAGCTGTGGCAGGAAGGCTGGCTGGGCACTGGCTGTCTCGGGGAAGGAGAGAACAGCTGGAAGCACAGAACAGACCATGACCACTTGGACACACAGGGGTGAGACTGAGCTTAAAGCCCAGCTGGAGCTAAAGCTGAGGAAGGACAGCAGGAAGAGGGGGTCACATGTACCCCAGTTGCAAAAGGCAGCTCAGAGAAATGGGGGTGCGTCGATGGAGGGGTTTGGTGCTTTTTGCCTCTATCACTAAAGCTGCTCCCAGACCTCAGGGTGCAGGCATTTTCTGGAAGACTCAGAGCCAGCAGAGCATGGTTGAGTCTGGGGTCCTGCTCAGAGTCCCCCAGCCTGGAGCTGTCCCCACCCTGTGTGACCCAGGGTCTGCCTTGCTCTGCCTTGCTCATCGCTGGATGTGCTCCCTGCCATCCAGTGCCTTGGCTCACGTGCTCTTGACTCTGGCCCCTCGTTAACCACAGCTAATTATTACCAACTGCTCGAGTAAGTCACAAGGGACACAGCAAGGCTTGGCTCCAGATGGATGACCAATGGTCCAGGGGAAGTGACCTGGGGAAAGTCAGGAATTTACCATTTGGAAACATTTATGGCCCAATCATGCAAATGCTGGTGGAGTGGCAGCTTCAAGGGCTAGAGGAGCTGGTTTCTTCACATCTCGCTGTTTCCATGATATATGGTTTTCTACTGTTGGTTTTATTTTCAGCGGGGTGAAAATGAGATGCACAGTTCTTCATCTGCTCTACTTGTTTTGTGCTACAATGCATTTTGGACTATGCCCCAAAATTAAGTGGTGCTTAATTTAGAAGTTAAATAAGTGTGAAAAACCTTTTAGGATGGTAGTTGCCAAATAAAGATTAGGAAAAGAACATAAAAGAAATTACAATGGAAACCAGCAAGTATCATTTTTAGCCTGGGCTTTTTATTCCAGTGATTACTCCTTGGAAACAGAACCCAATCCCTCCCTGTGGCTAGAGAGCACAAGAGGAGAATAAACATATTTTGCACCAGCTGGCTGCCAGCCACAGGTTGGTGGAGGAAAATCTCATGGTCTTTGCCATGATGAAGTGTGCAGGTGGGAGAATGAGATCTCCAAAAATCTCCTGGAGGATTCATACATCCAAATTCCTTCAGCACGGGTCAGAGGTACATTTAAGAAAGTGCCAAAAACCTGCTCACCGAGCAGGTCCCTGAAACGCAGAGTTGTGTCACCCCCGAGAACGAGGGCCATATGGCTGCCTGCGGAGGCACGGCCACGGCAGCATGAAAAATTCATCAGCAGATGTCCCGGGAGGTGACGCAGGGCCCCTGCCTGCCAGGCAGGGAGGGCAGCGGGAGCAGCTCGGCCACAGCTCCCCTCGCCCAGGGCAAACGGGGTCAGGCACCCCTGACGCTCCGCTCGGCTCTGTGTTCCATTTGTAGGTGTTACTACAACCAAGGGCAGGAGAAGTGACCACACGGAGGATGCCTGGAGATCCGGGTGACAGCAGGGTGACAGCAGGGTGACAGCAGGGTGACAGCAGGGCACTGGCAGCACTTGGCTGTGGGACCAGAGATGCTCAGGGCTGGGCTCTGCCCTTCCGCCCACACCCCCAGGCTGCAGGGGGGGAAAGGGGTTCAGGGGTGCAGCAAAACTGCTCAGAGAAGGGCAACGAAGCTGGGGAAGGGTATGGAACACAAATCCTATGAGGAGGAGCTGAGGGAGCTGGAGCTGTTTAGCCTGGAGAAGAGGAGGCTTTATCACTCTCTACAAGTCCCTGACAGGAGGGTGTAGCCAGCTGGGGATCGGTCTCTTCTCCCTGCAAACCAGTGACAGGATGAGAAGACATAGTCCTGTGCCAGGGGACCTCTAGGTTGGACATGAGGAGGAATTTCTTCTCAGAAAGGGCTGTCAGGCATTGGAATGGGCTGCCCAGGGAGGCGGTGGAGTCACTGTCCCTGAAGGGGTTTAAGGAAAGGCTGGGTGTGGCACTCAGTGCCATGGACTAGTTGACAAGGTGGTGTTCAGTCAAAGGTTGGAATCAATGATGTCAGAGGCCTTTTCCAGCCAAAGGGATTCTGTGACTCTGTAATCTTTGTGCCACTGTGGCAGGAGGTGGCACCCTGTATTCCCCTCCTGCCCTTCCCCAAAGCAGGAAGGTTCTTGGGGTAAGCCATATGCTGAGGTGGCAGGTCAGGACCTCATGAGCAGTGGCAGGATGTGGCTTAGGCTGGCTCGTGTTGGCTCGCTCCCCTTGGCCCTGCTGGCCCAGCCCAGCTCTTATCTCGGGTGCCTGAGCATGGCAGAGCCCTTGGTCAGCCCTTGAACCCACAGTTCAAAGGCCATCCCCTCTCCACTGGCATGAGGCAACCTGGGAGGCTCTGAGCCATGCCAGGAGGGGTGCAGAGCAGGGAAATGCCTCTGAGAAATTAGGGTGATGATGCAAACCACTGCCTTCCCCCTCCCTGGGGCACCAAGAAGATATCTTTGACCAAGATGTCATCTCTGGACCAAGCAGAGCAGATGTTGGCTGATCCTGCCCTGTTCTTAGCAGTGCAACCAGTCCCTGAGGTCTGCTCAAAGCCACATGTCCCTGGGGTCAGGCCAGGCTCTGTCCCCAAAGCTGGGGAGAGGGGACACCATGTTTGAGTGAGGTTGGTGACCCAGCCCCTTGTCCACCCCCCTGTGTGGGCCCATCTGACACTGCATGGCTGCCATGGGAGGGATGGAGGGAGCCTTGGGATGTCCCCAGGACTCAGGAAGTGTCTTTCCAGAATTTACCACCCCAAGGGCTGGGCAGGCCAAGCTGGGAAAGCCCTGCAGCACCCAAGGTCCTGTTGCTCAGCCTGGCAGAGGAGCCCTGCTGCACCCCCTGGAGCTGTTTACCTGCAGGGCCCTGCTCCAGCACCTGGAGGTGCTTTTTGCACAACAAAGCCATGGGCTGCTCCTTTATCTTGTTCTCCCTCCCCTATTATCAATAGTTTTTCTGGTCCAACTGGATTTACCTGCTACCACATCCCCAAGAAAGGGAGAAGGTCCACACAGAGGAGGCGAGGAGGGGAAACCTTCCACCTTCTGCCCCCAAGGCCTGCCCAAAACCTCTCAGCAACTGAGGAACACTGACAGCACCTGCTGAGTCCCCAGCACAGAGCTTTTTGTGCTGACCTGGAGCAGGCACACAGCTCTGCCACACTCCCACAGCATCCCATCAGCCACAGAAGCTGGAGAGTAACCCATCCACAGGGAGCAAGTCCATGCTGGAAAGCTAGGTGCTGTTATCCAGCTCTGGCTGCTCCGTGCCTCCCTGAGACAGGAGTGACAATATGGATGTGCCACCATGGCATGAGGTTGCCTTGGAGCCCTGTGTGGCATACACAGCGGCTCCCTCTAGCACCTGGTTGGGTTTGGGGTTGGCTGCCACCTTTAGGAGGTACCTCAAACCTCAGGACATGGTGCAGAGCCCACCTTGTCCCAGGTCCTGGTAAGGCCAAACCCAGAGAGGAGCCAGAGAGCAGGGCTGCACTGACCAGGAGCAGGGACCAGATGGGCTCTGCACACTCACTCGTCCCCAAAATGCAGCCCTGTGCCCCAGCAAGCCCATGTCTGCTTCCTCCTGCTTCAGCTGCAGTCAAGGAGCTGTGAACACACAGCAGGACAGGGTGGTCTCTGCTCCTGCTCTGCAGGTGAGCAGCCACACTCAAAGAGGGAAGAGGTGGAAATGAAGCAATGAATTTGAGTCCCTGCCAGGAAGGTGACACCATGAGAGCTTCTGGGTGACAACTGGGTTTGGTTTCTACAATCTGGTGGGGAATATTTAAAGGCTGTTAACTCTTGAGGAACCCCAGGAGGAGTCTGGCACAGCTGCAATAACAGTTCATGGAACTCACCAAGAGATTTTGAAAAAAGCAGGGCTGACAAAACAGCAACTTCTGGACATGCTGAGGCACATGGTTTATTTATCCCCCAAATCAAATGTCTCTGTTTAAATCCTGCAGCCCCCAGAGCTCCTGGCTGGCAGTGGGGATTCCACTGCTCGCTGGCACTGGATATTGTGTCCGTGCAGGAGTGGCTGTATCTGAGCATCCCTCGGGATTCAGACCTGACCCCACCACCTTTGCACACACCTCGTGACTGCGAGGTACCAAAGCCGAGCTCCGTGTGTCCCCTCAGAGCCCAGGGAGCCCCCGGGCTGTCAGTGGCAGCAGCTGCAGGGCTGTGCCCAGCGCCGACACGGTGGCACACCAGGATGTGCCAGAGCCGGCACAAGGACAGATCCCTGAACAGGAGCTGCCACCTGGTGGCACAGGGACAATCTTGGTGCCGTGCCAACCACGGAGACCTGGGTTTTGGGGTGGCCCTGCACCGTGGCACTGGCTCTGCCCAGCTGTGCTGCTTTCACCCTGGGACACTCACCCTGCTGGGAGCTTGCCCAGCCCTGAACCTGGCTCTTGCCAAGGCTGCTCCAGCTGTAGCTGCTCTCCACAGGCTTTGTTCCCTGTGTTTGTGCCAGGCTGGAAGTTGGCAGGGAAATGCCAGCCCCAACCCCGCTCAACTTCCTGCGGCCACGCTGGACCCGGTGCCACAAGATCAGGTGGCTCTGGCGAGGCACAGCTGGACTTGTGCCCGGGGGATGTGTCCCAGTGTGTGCCACGCCTCAGCCAGCCCACGGTGGCCTTGGTGCAGGGGGACAGGAGCAAAGCGAGGAGATGAGGGGGACCGTCAGGTCAGAGTCACTTTCCTGGGATCAGGGAGGATGTGGCTTTGAGCTCGCTGGGAAACTTCAGGCCACAGCAAAGGCTCCTCTCTCAGCCAGGATTATCCCTGATAACATCAAACTCAGCTGTGCTGAGAGAAAAGCCTGGAGGGAACAGGCTCTGGGGAAAGCCTCCCAGGAAGTTTCCTTCCCTTGCCTCTGGGAAGCCTCAACACCAGGGAAAAGCCTGGGCTGGGGGAGCAGCCAGCCCACCCCAAAGCCCCCTCACCCATGGGGAGTCCTTGCTCAGTGGGACTCAGCCCCTTCCTGCTTCCCAAAGGACAGAGGAACAAAAGAGGAGGAGGGGGAAGGGAAAGGTCTAAGAGAAACTTCTTCCAACTTCTCGGGAAGAGAAAAGCCCTATTCAGGCAGGAAGAATACCCGGTGGAGCTGGTCACTAAGCAACCCACAGCAATGTGGTATGGCCTGAGGGACAGGCAAGGAACAGAACTGCCTCACTGCCCACCCACAGCCCATCAGGGAGAGCCTGCAGGGCCTGGGGACCGGGCACACCAGCAGGGCCACCTGGGGACAGAGTGCACAGCCACCACGAGGGGCTGAGGCATCCAGCAGGTCCACAGCTCCTGGGTGCAGGAGTTTCTCCCCAGACAGCTCTGGATGGTGACCAGCCTCACCCAGGCTTCCCTGTTTGCTGCTCAGGAAGGATTTCTGCTCTGCTGCAAAGCCCGTGGCTCCCTCTGGGCCTGGCGTTCCCACAGGGCTGCACCATTCCCAAGAGAGCATCCAGGAGCTCCCTGCTCCCACAGACACCCTGGGCTCCAGGGGCACAGCAGCCAGGCACAGGCTACACCCTCTCCAGAGAAGCTGAGTTCTGCATTTAGATTCTCAGTGTGGGAGGTTGTCCTTCACAAACAAACTCAGTGAGACATGAGAAACTGCCCGGCCTCTCTGCAGTACGTGGAAAAAGGGGAAAAGGAAATCAAGCCTGACAAACCCTGCTGACAATCCCGGCTGAAATGCCTTCCTTGGAGCCCAGAGAGTCCCTGGAGACACTGCTGCCCCCAACAAAAAATGAAATGGAAGAACACAGAAATGGAAAAACACAACCAAAGCAGGTCTGGTGAGTGTGCAGCTGGTTAACCCCAGGACATGCTCTGGACCTGCTGGGACACTGGAGGTGGCTTTTTGCCTGCACAACCCTTCATAATTTTTTCTTGAATATCTGATATACTTAGAGAGCAGTTGCTGGGACAAGGGCAGACTCATCAGGTGTTCACCCACTTCCTCAGGGAGGTGTTTGGCTGGTGCTGATCCCTGTCCTGCAAGGTGAACAGGTGGGGGATGCTCAGGTGTGTCTACACAAGCTGCAGAGCTTCTGCAGGTGGAGGTAATCTCATTATCCCTCAGTCCTGCTCTTTCCTGGCTTTACCATCTGCTGTATCTCAGCCATTAAAGCATCAATTCTGCACTAAATAACCACAATCCACAGGGCTGCTGAAAGATCAGCTTGGCCAAAGTATTACCATTTATTTTGCTTACAAAACCCCTTTCAGGAGGCCAACACACTCCAGGTGTGCTGGCTGCAGCTGGGCCCCTCTCAGCACTATGGGGGACAGGCACTTCAGCCAGCAGCAAGGACACATGGCATCCATCCCTGGACTTGGAGAGCTTCCACCTCTCCTCCCAACAGGACAAACACAGCGCCCTGGGCACAGCTGGGAGCCAAGCATGACAAAGCCCAGCTATGCAAGGACTTGGCACAGCAGGTCCAGGCCACAAAATTCACATTTTGTGCAGCCAGGGCAGCCCTGGGGCAAGAGGCACCAGGTACAGGAGGTCTGCTACACCATGGAGAGCAGCTACCTGCCCTGGAGTTGATGACAGTGCTCCTCTGGAAGTGTCATAGCACGGGGTAGCAGAAGTGAAACTCATTCTCTCTCAAATTAGTCACCTGGAAGTGTCCAGTCCATCCTTTTTATCTACAGGGAGCAGAGTGAGTGCAGCCCCCTCCCAAGAAATCAAGTCAACCTGAAACAGAATCTGTGTTTCCACCTCCATCCATTGCAGCTCCTCAGGGAGCTTGTTCAGACAATACCCTGCTCCAAAATGGGCATTGCTAATGGAGAGGATCCACCCAGAGGAGAAGTGGTCCCAGCCTGAGGAGCATCTCCTTGCAAAGAGAGAAAACCTGAATTACACAAAGGACCATATCCATCCTGGATCCTGCTCTCATAATAGCCATGCCTACAACATCAGCCAGAGTCCTGCAGCACAGCCAGGTGGGACTTCGTTAGCAGGCTGCATTTCCTTGTTGTTCTTTAGGTCTGCAGCATTCACACATTTGTTGAAGTGTTGTGAAATAACAGAGCTGCTGGAGGAGGGAAATGTCTTTGTGGGCATGAAATGTGCCTGGCAGTCCAGAGCTAACCTTGGCTCTGGTGATCCTCTTCTGTTCCCAGTGAGGTGGTGTTGAGATTTCCCAGGCAATGGCCTTTGCTGCAGTCAGGTTCTCAGGTAAAGTTTAATTATATTCTCATCATGAAGCCTCTTCCACACCTGCTTCTCCAGGTTGAAGTCATGGTTAATGTAGAAAATCAGCTTTTTCCAGTCCTTGTCATAGTAGTGATCCGAGTACCTCTCGTACCCCTCTGTGATGTAGCCATAGGCACTGACCTGGAAAGATGCAAGGCTCAGTGGGCAAGGCTCCCAGGGATGGAGGGAGCAGGTGAAATACAGGATAGAGATGCCAGCTGGGGCTTCTCTGGTGACGCTGTGTGGGGGTCCAGAAGGACCAGACTGTGAGCACTGGCTCCAGAGATCCCGCTGTCCCCCCACTGTCTCCCTGGGAGATCATGTGCTCCAGGTCACAGCAGGCTTCACCACCTCTATGGGAGCTATTTTGGGGCTGTTTCTCATCTTCAGTCTGCTCCTCCACAGCTGCCACGAGCCCATATACTCTCCAGGCAGACAGCAGCCGCCCCTGCTCTCCTGGGTCCCCTGTTCCCACTCCCAGACAGCTCTGGGTCTGGAATTCTCAAGGATCACTGTACCCTTACCTGGTCACAGAGATGGAGGGCAGTCAGCAGCAGGAAGGCCCCTGTTGTGGGTCTGTACAGCCTCCAGTAGTGCTTTTCCAAATTTTTAGACTTTAAAAACCTGCAGCAGGAGAAAGGAAAGCACTGAGGAGTTGCTGGCTGTGGTGTTTCAAGTAGGGCACACCTTGTCCCCCTGTGGCTCATGTGGCATCTTCCCTCCTTGCACCAGATTGGGGCCATATGAGGCATTTCAGAGAAGCCATGAGTGTGCCCAGAACTCTCCACCATCTGCACTGCAACCTAAGCCCAGCTCTGCCCCAGCTTTGTGGAAGTGGTGGGTCTTGAGGCAGTGGAGGTGAAGAGGGGATGGATTAAAGGATCTCATAGGTTAAAGCCCACTACTCTTAAATCTGCCCTTTGCTTTGCAGTGCAGAGGTGGCTTTGAGGCTCCCTGGTATATCCTGCTCCCCACCCACATCTAGGAGTGAAAGGAGACCTAGGGAAGGCGCAGAGGAGTGTCACAAAACCTGCCAGGAGCTGCACCGTGTCATGCCAGGAGTTGTTAGGAAAGTAGGAGTAAACACTGGGAAAAAATAGCACGGAGTCCTCTTGGTCTTGGAAAGGCCCCAGCTCAGAGGGGGCATGGCAGAGCAGGCAGGGAGTGCTGGCCATCTGGCTCCAGGGAAGGCAGCAGCTCTCAAGGACACTGAAGGGTATAAAGGCAGCCAAAGCTGGGCACTACAGGAGCTCCTGTTCCTCCATCTCTCGGTCATGTGTGGCCCATGATGGGCAGATCTCATGGTGACAGTGGCCAGCAGGCTTGTGGAAAGGGCTGGAGAGGCACAGAAGAGCAGCAGCCAGGCCAGGCAAGGGAAGAAGAGCCTGTTGTGCTTGAGAGCACAACCAACTTCCCATGTCTAGAAGGAATCTCTGGAGAGAAAATCTGTTACAGAGCCTTCCTCCAAGGTGCCAAGCAATGGGTGAAAGGTCCTGAACTAGAGATCAACTACTCTGGCACTTCAGCAACATTCTTCCTACACCTAAAGCTGCAATTGGCCCTGGGTCTCTTTTGGATGCAGAAAACCAAACAGTCTGATGGCTGTTGCTTCTCCAGCCCACAGGTTCTGGATGTTCACCCACCACTAGCATCCCACTGCAGCACCACAGAGAGTTTCAGCTGAGCTCAGGCTGCTGGTGGGGCTGAGCTGTGGTTACAGGGGAGGGAGCTGGGAGGAGAGGCCAGAGACAGAGATGGTGCTGGCCAGGAAAAACAAGCCTGTTAGAGCACACAACCCACAGCTCACCTGTTTTTCATGTATCTGAGGAAATCAGGGTGAGCCACCAGGTATTTGTCCATTGTGAAATCTTCATCGAATTTCTGCCGGGGCTTCTGCCTAAGGACCGGAATGGGGAGACTCAAGACAATCTCCTACACCTCATCACAGCTGCAAAGGATCAGCCTTGATGCATTTGGTGGTAAGAGAAGAACCACAAGCACTGTGAAGATATTCTGTAACATTTCACACATTATGACAAAGTCTCCATAGCCTGTGTGCATTGCAGAGGAAGAGATCAGGAGGAAAGGCAACAAAAGGAGACAGGAATATCAAAAGCTTGTGTTTGTATAGGCAAAAATTAGTGAAGCCAGGCCTTCATCCATGAGCAGGCCACACCAGACCAGCCAGCAGCATGTGTTCATCCCCAAAAGTCACAAAGCTTTCTCTAAGCTCTGGCCACACATCATTGAAATCAGCTACCTCTGTGAAGGAGGTGTACTGACGACAGCAGTGCTCAGAGCTGTGTGGAAAATGAGAGATTTCTGCCTGCAAGTCTGCCCCGGGAGGGAGGCTTTACCCTGGCCTGGTCCTCCATAGGCTGAGCACTGGGAGAGAAAAGAGCCCAACAGAGAGCTTGTCACTGGAGGGGCAGAGGGGATGTAGTTTGCTTTACCCGCTGAGGTTCAAGAATCCTTTCCTGATGTCCTTGTTGAAGAGAAGAGCCTCCAGCCACTCATAGTCTCTTGCTCCCTCCAGGAAGTGAATGTATCTGACGTGCTAAGAAAACAAGGGAGCATCAGTGAACAGCACTTCCAAAAAAAATGCAAGTAGACATCTCGGCTCACTGAGTTTCTTGAGCACACATCTTCAGTCTGCAGCTCTCAACCAGCACAGCAGCAGAACGGAGAAAACATCTGATGTGCAGCTCCTTCTACATGCCACAAGGCTGTGGGTGTGACACTCTGGTCAGAGAGAGAGAAAGCCAGATAAACTTTCCCAGGAATTGTTCTGGAGAGTTTTGAGAAGGCTAAGAGAAAGAATTAAAACAATCTTGCAGCTGGTGTTTTGAACAGTTGTTTTCTCATAAAATGTTTACCAAAGTGTGTCTTCTTAATTAGCCAGTGGGGTGAAGGGTGTTAATTAAGTGACCAATCAAGTCCACCTGTGTATGGTGTATAAGAAGAATGGGTTTCTAATAAACTCAAATTAGCCTGCTGAAGAGAGTTAGAGTTCACGTGCTGCCTTCACTCCTGTTCCTGCCTCAAAGATGACACAAGGCTGGGGTGGCATTGACACAACTTGCAAACACTCACTCTGAGCCGAGGCAGGGCAGGTTCCCTCCCTGAGGGTAATGCTAAAGAGCTGCCTCAGCCCCTCTGCTCCTCGTGGCAAGAGCAGAACTGAAGCACACAGACAAACAGCATCCTGTTAAAGCTGGGCATGCACACAGCAGGGACCTCACTCACTTTGTCCCGTGGGATGTTGCTGAACCCTCTGTGTCCCAAGATCTGAAGAGAGGAAACCAGGGAGTAGGCTGTGAATCCATAAAAGGAGGTTTTTGTTCCCACATCTTTTTCATAACCCTTGATGACAGCCCCGCTCACCCTGGCAAAGGAAATGAAACACAGGAGAGTTAGGTGACCACTGAAACCCCTCCCATGCACATTCCTCATAGGAAAAGCCAGTGTTAGCCTGGAGGAAGGGTAGACTAGGCCCACTCTGACTGGCACCCTGATCTGCAGGACAGCCCCTGCTGTGGAGATAGCTC
This sequence comes from Motacilla alba alba, assembly GCF_015832195.1. Taxonomy (NCBI): domain Eukaryota; kingdom Metazoa; phylum Chordata; class Aves; order Passeriformes; family Motacillidae; genus Motacilla; species Motacilla alba. Next base: position 1,939,754 of record NC_052033.1, read on the forward strand.
TTTATGGCTGATTTGTGACCACAGGCTTTGGATATTGAGTAACTTTCCAATTATTTTTGGACTTTTTATCTCCTGCCATCCATCATCTTGGCACTTAGGAATGAGTGGAATACTAGAAGAGATGAAGTGATCCAGTCACAGTTAGGGGCTAGCCACAGTAAAGTAGCTGTGCATCTTCTGAGAAGGAAGGCAGCCTTACCTGAAGACATAGTCATGGGAGTCAATCTCCTGGCCCATCCCAGAGTTATTCAGTATTCCTCCATTCCCCACGACAGCACAGCTGATGCATGTGGGCATGCTGCTGTCATGGTTGGCCAGGAGCAGCTGCTGGTGGGGCTTTGGGGGCAGCAGGGATATGACCTCCTTTACCACTGTGAAGCAAACACAGTGCTGAGTTATCAAGAGCCTTAGGGATGGACACAGTGAAACCACCAGAGCTTCCACCGTGAGATCCTCTAGACTGATGCCTTTGATGGGGAGATGCTGCAAACCTCCAGCTACTCAGCAGAAGGTTCCTGTTAGGAGTCTGAAAGTCCCATCCTGACAAGCCCTGGGGGACTCACATGAATAATTCAGGTCCATGAAGCCAAAGGGGGGTATAAAATGCTCCAGGCGGTTCCATTCACTGTCATTGAAGTATCTCTTGTCCATGAAGAGGGTGATGTTGGGCAGGAAAAGATCCCGCAGCCAGGCAGACTTGGCAGCCCTGGCCCTCACTGATTCAGAGCAGGTCTTGAAAAACAAAAAGGAAACAGAAATGACTGATGAGCAGAGGTGGTAAACCTGACTGAGTGCCAGTTCTTGTGGGCCTGTCTGTGGCAGGACCAAAGGGGAAACACAGAAACTCCAGTGGTACCATTTGCCTCATGATCCCCATCACCAGGAACATGAAGCACAATTTTAGCACTGCATCCATAACCAGCGGGTGAAAAGTCACCTACAAGGGAGCCAGGATGACTCTGAGACTTTCCTCTTCAGAACAACAGGCCTGTTTTACTGTTTTAAATGTTTCACTGTTTAAAATGCTTTGCTGTTTTAAATGTTTTACTGGCTTTGGGCCTCATTAGCTGATGCAAATTAACATTTGTAACAGGTCTAACCTAAATGCATCAAATAAGGCTGTAAGCACCAGGAATATGCTGCAATAATATATACATGTTATAATGAGCAGTCCCTGTTGGCAATGCCCCTCACAAGGTCCTAAGCGTCCACCCAAGGAAACACTGATGAACAAATGAAATCAGATCATCATTGCCACTCCCTTTAAGGGTAAGAAAAAATGTGCAACAACTTGTTCAATGTCATAAATAAATCAGTGAAATGCACAGCTGAGAAGGGAATCCAAGCCAGCTTATCCTACAAGGGAGGTCTCACTGCAGCCTGGCAAGAGTGAGGCTGTGTGTGCAGATGGAAAGGAAACAAGGAAACAGCTCCACCACACTGAATTTTCTGCTGAGTCAATTTGGGCTCTACTTTCTTAGACACCTTCCCCAAACACCTACTGAAAGACAAAATGAGACCAAATGGACCCTTGTGCCCAGCTCAAATCCCCTGCATTGCCAAAGCCTTGCTGAGTGCTCCATGCCTGAGCTAGGCTCTCTGCAGTGGATGAGGATGACAGCCCTGTCACAGGCTGGGGAGACAGCCCTCATTCTGCCTGTCACCACAGGAACACGCTGAGGACAACATTGTCAAGGGTTTCATGGTGGCATCATTTCACTCACAGCATATTTCATGTCAGAAACAGGGACATTCCCATCCTGCTCAAGCAGGTACTGTGCAAGGCTTGGTTCTTCTTGTGCCTCCAGAGCTAGACTGGATCAGTACCAGAGGAACAAGGGAAAACTCTGATCATGCAGGAAATGAAGGAGGGGAGAGTGTTCCCAATGACTCCTTCTCTCTGCAGAATTACAGATCAGGTCTGGGAGTGAGACACAACATGTGAGAAGGTGACCCACCTGTTCCAAGCCTTCCAGAAACAGGGGTGCCAGGGAAAACTGCTCTGGGTGAGCTTTACAAAGACTTACCAGCACAGGATGGGGGACAGAGACAGTATGAGACACCACAACCCGGCCCAGCTGCTTGCTGAGAACTTTGCTGGAGTCCACTACTTTCCTAAAGGCCCTGCTCCTGGACATTAGTAATTAAGAGATGCTCAAATTTAATTAATCTGAGTCTTCCTGTGAATGCAGATGTTGTATATAGAGGTCTTCCTGTCTGGATCCCACCAGCATCTGTATATACCAATGAGTGACCTACAGCTCTGAAATCATCCCCCGCTGCAAAGGGCACACAGGGGCCAGCAGACAAGGAGGTCAATGGGGAGGCACCATTCTTGGTGACCATCTGCACCATCCCACCTACCGAGGGTGGGGATGAGTTATCCAGCAGGTACTCATCCTCAAAATCCCACTGTGGCTCAGATGTGAAGTTAGCAGAGCTCAGTTTCCTCTTCTGTGTCACAGCAGCAGCCTGAGGAGCAGGTCTTACAGTTTTCATTGATGCAGGAGGTGCTCTGGGTTTTGCTTGGTCTTCAGATGTGTTGTTCTCGTGTTCTTCCTTCACCACAGAGGATGGTTTCACTGTTGCCTTCTCCTTGTCTCCCTTCTCCCTGGCAAGTGGTTTCACTGTTGTCTTTTCCTTGACTTCTTCCACCCATGGAGCTGGCCTCACTGTTGTTTTCCCCTTGTTTTCCTGCACCATAGGGGTTGTTTTTACTGTTGTCTTCTTGATTCCCTCCAACTGGGGTGGTGGTTTCACAGCCATGTTCTCCTTTGCTTCCTCAACACTCATAACTGGTTTCATTGTTTCCTTCTGCTCCTCCTTTCCTTTCCATCTTGGTGTCTTCTCCACCACATCATTGAGTCTTGTGATGTGGCCTCCCAAAGTCACCTTTAAAATGGTCCTGTTCCCATTATCAGAATAGTTTAAACCCTGTTGCTCTTGGGGGTCCACTTGTTGTGTTGCTGGGGCATGTTGGAAAATGTTCAATTTCCTGAATGCAATCAGAGGAAAAGCAGATACATCACACACACTTAACACAGAACACCCTTCAGCTCATTTCTAGTGCTCTTGACTCTGAGCCTCTCTCTGTGCTCTAGAGCAATTTCATTTTAAACTTTGCCAAAATGTTATTCAACTTCCTGCACCATTCTAGCCTGAATCTTGCTTATCTCCCCACCAGGCAAATCCCAGAGGCACACATTCTCTCCTCAGCACCTGGCACATGAAGCACTCACACTGGCAGTAACAGCCAACCAGTACAGCCCAGCTTTGCCACGCACTGGGCAGGCCCCCTGGCAATGTCCCCGCAGCACTGCGGGGTTGGTTTGGAGATCCTGGGCTCAGGACACGGCCCCCACCATGGGGAGAGCCATCTGCCTCTCTCCTCTGCCAGCAGAGCCCTGTGCTTCAGCCACGGAGCATGAAGATCTTCCAGAATTCAGGAAGGGAAGTCTGAGAAGAAGTGAAATATTGTAAATTCAGGCAACCCCGATGAGGGGAGAGATGATGAATCTGACTCCATCGATATCAGAAGGCTAATTTATTACTTTATGATACTATATTATATTAAAGAATACTATACTATACTATACTAAAGAATACAGCAAGGATACTTACAGAATGCTAAAAAGATAATAATGAAAACTCGTGACTCTTCAGAGTCTGACACAGCTTGGCCCTGATTGGCCAAAGAGTGAAAACAACTCACAGCAGAATACAATGGAACAATCACCTGTGGGTGAACAATCTCCAAACACATCCCACATGTGAGCACAACACAGGAGAAGCAAATGAGATAAGAATTGTTTCCTTTTCTCTGAGGCCTCTCACTGCCTTTCAGCTTCCCAGGAGAAAAGCCCTGGGTGAAGAAATCATGTTCGGGAATGTGAATGCCACAGTGAAACTCACTTCTTTACCTACATCACCTCTTGAGCTTTTGGGGTCACAGGGCACTTTTTTCTCTCCTCCTCTGCTTTGGTCAGGCAGTGCAAGGGCATCACACAGCACTCTCCAGGCACATGTGTCTGAAGGCAGACACTGTGAAGCTCTTAAAATGCAAAATCTCTACATTTTTAGCACTTGCCTCTAATACTGCAGCTGCCCTGCTGCCTGATTCAGAGGCACAGGCAGGTACCAGGCTGTCACAGGAGGACACACCTGCTGACAGCAGAAGAGCCACCTGCAACAAGAGTGTGCTGGAACGCAGAAAAAAAAATCAAGGCAGAACTGGTGGAGTTTTGCCCTAAACATCCCCTCTTCTCTGTACGTGGCTGGAGGGTAGAACAGGGAAAAGGAAGGTGAACAATATCTGCAGCTGAGCTGTTCAGGATAAACCATGGCTGTGGCAGTCTGATCCCACCCTCACGTTCAGCCTTTGCATGACACACTTGTTTCGGAACGCTGTGGATTGCTTCCGAAGTGATAAATGGGACAAAGAGCACTTCTGCAGATAACAGGCTGCAGATAGCAGCTCAGTTGCTGCTGAAATTTGATGGATGTTATACCACTCTGAAAGTGTTCAGGAAATTATCAGCTAAGGCGGCTTTTAAAAATCGTTTTGTATCAGATAAATGAGTGAACCTTTGCAAGGCTAAAAAAGAGAGCTTGTAGTAAATGGCCTATCAGCTCTGCCTCTCTCATAATCATTAGCCAGTTTCAACCAAGTGTGCAGCATGTGCTTTCTATCATAGTGCTGCATGTATAAACTTACTGTCACTGTTTGCTGCCCAACACCAGGAAAGATTTTATATGGACACTCTAAATAAAGAGGAATTTGGTGAGGTAGCTCAGGCAGATCTTAAATCCCTTGGTGAATTTCTGTTGTGTTTTTAAGATGATGTTTAAAACTTTGAATTAAAGCGCAGAGAACAAATGAAAAGGAGTTTCAATGAGAAACCAGCCCCCACTCCAGGCTTTCCCTATGTGCTGTCTTGCAGGGCAGATTCCACCTCAGTCTGTTACCCCTCAAATGCTGTGCCAGAGACCAAAATGTAAAACCCGGGAGTCTTCACATCCCAAACCTTGCTCCCTGCAGTCAGGCCCACATGGCCAGGCACTCGTGCTTACACAGGACCCTGCTCTCCTGACCAGCATTTTAAATCCAGACAAATTGTCAAAGCATCTCCATGAATTTCAGGCTCTAGAGTCCAGCTGGCAAACAACTGCAGAAGCTCAATGACATTTACTGTCATTTTCCTCCCCTTTTACAAAGCCCAAGGACAAATAGAGGATAAAGCCATGAAAATGCTGCTTTGTGTATTCTGCGTGACATACAAGGTACAGAAATAGAACTGCCACACAGACAACCACACACAGCTCATATCTTCTTGTGTTTTACTTAAGTTGTATAAATACAGCATTTCCATTCTCTGAAACTACTGTAGAAGGAAATGGCTTCAAGCAGCTAAATATGAAGAGCCACTTCTTGTTCCAGTTCTGCCACTGATGGGCTCTGGATCAAGGAGAACTCACTTCTCTACACCTCCTCCTTCTCTCCTTTCCCTCCCACTCTCCAAACTGACAGCTGTCCTCAAAGCGTGGTCTCAGGCTGCTGGACTCAAGTCACCTCCAGAAGAGCTGCAGATGTTCCCAGCTTCACTCCTCCTGCCTGCCCCCATAGCACCAGCCCAGACATTCAGCCGAGAACCAACCGACCCAGCCAAGCCATGTGAGCTCACTGGGAGAGCCGGGACCATGTGAGGGTGGTGGGGAGACTGGGGAGTGGTGCTTCCTATACACAGCACCAGCACATCCACGAGCCATACTGGGAAAGGCTCAGGTGTCTGCAAGGGCTCATGCAAGGAGCAGTGCTCCCTGCCAGTGATGCTGGAGACATTTCACTGCAATTCCCTCCACACCCATTCCTGAAGGATTTACTTGACCATTTATATAAAAGAGATATCAAGATATCATGTCCACGTGGCATTGGTGTCCCAGGATGCAGCATATTTTGTGTTAGGAATCAGCTGCTGAACTTGCCATAAATTCAAAGCCATGCCACCAAATTCACTGTCCACCACGGCAATCTGGATTAGGGCTGAATAAGGTCCTTCTGGAAGCCATCAGGAAAAGCAAATACTATGTAGTGCCAAAGCATGAATACACGTAGCATTAGAGAAGCAAAAGCTGCTTTAGGAAGCCCTGGAAAACAGTGAGGCCGGTTTTTGACCGTGGATCTTCCAACACCATGCTCTGCTAAAGTGGTCACCTAACTCAGATCAGAAGTGCAAGTTTCAGGGTAAAAAAGACAGAGAGGCAGAGAGAGAAAGTGACCACAAGCACCCACACCAGGCAGTGCATGCCCCGAAGGAACAAGTCCCTTACCTGAAAATCTTTGTCTTTGCCAAGTCAAACAAGGAGCTGGAATTGCCAATGAAGAGGCAGAACTGTGTCACAACAATGAGGCAAATCAGGGCTTTGGCAATTTTTGGGAGCCTTATCCTGGAGCAGCGCATGTTGAGGTACCCCTGAGTGGCTGAGCCGCTTGCCAGGCACTGCCTCACCAAGGGGTGGGGAAGGACTGGGCTGGTCTTCCCTCTGGATTTCCCCACAATGTGCACACCCTGTCTCCCAGCATTCCCAGACACTGCACACAGATCCAATTTCTCAGGAAGGCATCAGTTTTGTACAGTTCCTGTTTATCACCAGAAGCTTATTTAACAAAGAGGGGCGGAAGGAAAGCTTTTTACTGCAAACAATACAAGTGTCCTGTATTTTTCTTAATGACATTGTTCTGCCCTAAAATGGAAACCTCTTATCTCTAACCTGGAAGAGGCGTCACTGGGAACGCATGTAAACTGTGGAGGTGACCATAGTTACAATCCAGGAAGCTTTCAGACCACCCCCTGCCCGAGGTTTTAGACATAACCATAAACATATATTCTTCGTGCAGTAATGGCTTGCAGCTCCAATCCAGAAGCAATCCCTGCCCCACAAATGCTGATGGCTAGACACACATTCATTTTACCTTGTGGTTGGGAGGCAACCCAACAAATCAAAGTAAGACTTGGTGCAAATCCACCACAGCAAATGGGAGTTTGTGTTATGAAAATCCCCAGTCAGTGTGAAATCAATCTTTGGCAGTCCAGAGTACATCACCCCACCAGCAGAGGAAAAGATTTGCAAAGATGGACACCACAGCCAGAGAAATGTTTACTTCTACCAGGGATGTCGTTTTACAGCAAAGGGCTATTTTGGCTTTTTAAGTTGTTAAACATTAACCCTGAAAGTTCAAGGGTTGGTGGCCCTATTGCTTCTTATGCATAGGCTGCTTTTGCACAGCTGTTATAAAAAAATGAAGCTCAGATATAAAAAAAGCTTTTGCTGACAGTATCTCAAATCTCAGAGGCACTCATACTGTTACTGAATACCCAGAGAACTGAAGGTGCCTGTTTTATATCACAGCAAAGCCAGTCAACAGGTTTCACAACTGCAAGAATTTTTTTGTTAATAGGGGTCCCAAAGGGAAATTCTGGAGGCAGGAAACATTTTCCTTCAATCTCCTCCTTGTAACATTACTGCAAAACCAAGAGCCACAAGGGATAGAAAAATTCCTACAAGCAGAAAAATAAAGATTTCTTTGCTTTTAAGGATCTGCGCTGGTGATTGTGGAGAACTCGTCTGTTCAGGAGGGATTGTGCTTGGGGAAATATCCAAATCTCTGGCAAGCACATTAGCCAAAAGCAGGCTTGGTATATGCAAAACAGGGCTTTTCACCTTCTTGGTGTAAGGAAAGAAAACCTAACACACCCCCCCTCATCAGAGTACAGACTTTCACTTCCTTGGAGCATCCTTTCCTCACCATCCACCCCCACTGCTGACATCAGTCTGTCAGAACTGAGGCACCAGGCTGGTTTCCTCAAACTTAGGGTCAGATTGAGAAATGGGGATGTACTGGAACTCTCCAGGGATGACCTGGTGAAAACTGAGGTCAAGAGCAGAGCTGATCTCTTAAACAGCTCTGTAAGAAGTGAGATTCTTGGGATCAGGGCTCCCAGCCCACAGGCAGGAAGGCACAAAGCAAAGACTGCACAATGCACAGGGCCTGGCCTCTCAAGGGCCACAGCATCCTTTTCCAAGTGCATGTTTCTCTGCAGTCCTACCTGCAATCCCACCTGCAATCTCAGGAGATGCTGCTTCATTTATGGTGTAGAGAGAGACTCCAAGCCCAGCAGTGCTGGTGTGTCCAGTCTCAGCACCAATGCCCACAGCAGAAGTTCTTCCATTCTTCAGTACTGTAAAAACAAGATGACTTTTTTATTTAAGCAAACTGCACCTGGGATCATCGAGAGAAGATGGTTTTCTGCCAGCCCTTTTTGAGCTCCAATATCCATTTAATTCCACGTCCACTTCACTAATCCTTAATTACATCCTGGACGTATAAAAGGCAGATTTGCCTGGAGGGGTGTTTGGGGTTTTTTTTGTTGATTTTTTTTTTTTAATTCATAAAGAAACTTGATTGTCATTAAACCCTACACTGTGTGTGTTGAGGGTGTCAGCTGGCAAGCTGGCATTTGAACTGTGCCATAAACTTTTCTGTGAGCACGTTCTTCACCGGGCTGTGCACCAAATCTTGTTTACTTGCCTGAGCCTTGTGTGCTTTCCACTCTCCCATGTCTCTGGTCTACAGAACAGAACATCACAAGATGTGCTTAAGAACAGAACTGTTCTACAGATCAATCCATCTTAGCTGCAGGATAAACTTGTCTTTCAGTGTTGTCTACAACCTACCAAAACCAGTGTTTGACTGGAAGCCATGGAATAAAGCTGCTAAAGAAGCTGGAGGTGTTTGGACATCTTCACAGTATTATTTGATGATGTAAGAACTGAGTTATAAGTGGGGAAGAAAAAGAATGACATTGTCTGCAGCAGGCAGCTGCTCAGTGGTCATGCCTTGGGGCTAGCAAAGGCTTGGCTTGGCAACATTAGGTTCTTGTTTCTCCCTCCCTGTTCAGCAGTCATCTTCAGAAGCAAATGCTTTCAGGCTGGGAATCTGGAGGCGAAGAAATTACAAAAGCAAACTTTGAACAGCTGTTTGTCTTGCTTTTACCAAATGAAACTGATAGCCCAGAAACTCCCAAGCTTGCCATAATTTCACACTCACTGGGCATTTTCCAGCTAGTTCCTTCCCTTCTGCACCAAACCTTCTCTCAAAAACTAAACAAGCACCCAGAGACAACAGCATTTGTTGAAGCAAAGCCCCCACATCTTATACAGTGGCACTTTCAGAGTTCTCTCACAGAGCAAAGCCCCAGTAAACTGTGCCAGGAGTGAGGAAACAGCTTTGTGAGCCAACTGGTCTGTTCTCTCCATGGGGTGAAATCTCCAGGAGGGAAAGACTCAGTGGTTTTGATGGTGGAATGAGCAAGTGGCTGCTCAGTGTCCACAGAGCAGAGCTGCAGAGATTGCAAACCCCATCAGCTTTTCTTTAGTGCTGATTTGTGTGCTTGGTGTCCAGCCCCAGCCAGCTCACGCCCCTCTAAAGAAACTGTCTTGGATCTGTGTAGGGCCAGCAGGTGACAAGGGTCCAAGCTAGGTCATTTCCCCCTCTCCCACTTGGTAATGGGACCGTGGGCAGGTTCCTCCAGCCAGTGCCACACACCATGGAGTGTCCTTGCCTGGGGCAGTCACTGGGAGGTGGGGGGTAAGTGCTCTGAATCTGGCCCTGTTACCACCTCTGGTTGCTGGAACTTGTTTTAGTTCGTTCAGTAAGCATAGTGAGGACTTGGCTTTGGAGCTGCTCCCTATGGCCACAGCTCTGGGTGATAATCAGCCTCCCTGAGCAGAGTGGAGCAGACCAAGTCTGCCATCACACAGCCTTTTCTGCTCCTCGAGCTCTTCACATTCACCCCATCCCACTGAAATGCTCTGCTGCCAGCATTCCTTCCTCAGACACACAATGCTGAGAAGACTGATGAGCCTCATCATTTGTGAGAATTTTTAAAACCACAGAGAAATACACTCCCAGCAACAATGGCTGGAAACATCATCTGGAGTTACACAGGCTGGAAAGAACCAGGGACCCTTTATCCAAATGCCTCCCTCAGCAGCCTTTTGTCTGTGCCATCCCAGCAGGAAGCCTAGCACATCACCCCAGAGCTGACAGACAGAGAGACAAACTGACACCACTTCTGGGCTAAGACGGGTTGTGGAATTTTCCCTCCCTTTTAAAATCTGCTTGATGGAAAGGAAGAAAAAATTCTGTTCCTTGGCTGGGAATCTCTCAGAGCGCTGGTCCTCCAAGGAGCAGGGCAGCACTGCAGACAGGTGAAGAGGTAATTTATTAAACTCATGGCTAGTTGGCCTCCCATCAGAAAAGCAGCCTCTCCAGCTCCTGTCCCTGACAGCTGCCAGGAATAGGAGCATTCAAGGACTCTCCACTGCTCCAGAGAAAGAAACACAAGAATCACAAAGCCCAAATTCCCCTCCATACCCCTTGCAAAAAAAAAAAAAAAAAAAAATTGCAGGCATATTATCTCAGCACATCACATCTGGCAGCAAAACTCAGGCCCTGCAGAGCGATGAATTACAGAATCACATCTCCATGGGGATGCACTAATTTTAGGGCCAGAAGTGAAATATTTCTTGGTAAAAGTCTTTCCCATACTCTTCCCACTGCCTTAACATCAAAAACCATTGCTCTTGACATCTCTGGCAGGACAAATGTGCCATTTGGCATCCTTTGGGGTGAAAAATGCTGCAGGGAATGCAAGACATAAGCCTGCTTCTTGAGTGGTATAAATCATCCTGCTCCTGTCTTACACTTGGGAAAATGTGGCCTCATAGCGCTTTCCTCTCTGCTCCTGACTTACAGGAGCATCAGGGAAGTGCAGTCATATTTTTATCTGCAAGAGTGGGACAGCCACAAGGTCCCATGAGGAGGTGCTGAAAATCAGATGCTTCTCTTCCCTTCTCTCCCTTTTGTGTATTGTCTTCTCTGTACAGTTCTTCTCCTGCTTTATTTAGATACATACCTGGTGCTACTTAACTCCATCCTTCTCCTGTTAACTTGACAGAGCCTTTTGTTAGCCGTGGAGAAAAGGGAAACCTTTGCCACAGCAGAATCACACCACCGATCAACCTCCTCCATGGAAATGCCCAGGCAAAGGAATTGCTGGGCAGGAGAGCAGCACTATGCTGTTGTAGTGGAAATGTGAGATCCTGGTGCTCAGGAAGGGCCACACATTCTCTCCTGATTCCTTGGAGCTCTTTAGTATCTGATCAATCCAGGTTTGTCTCAAAGATTCCAGGAAGGACACTTCTGTTGCAGTCTCAGCCAGAGCCAAGAGGATGAGCCAGCCTGTTTCCACTAATGTTGTGCAGTGACATTCATCATCTCCTCATGAGCTGTACTTCCAAAATGTGCCACGGAGAAGTCAGGCAGGACACACACTGAGTGGGGCTTTTCCCAGCTCTGCAGCTTGCACCTCAAGCCTTGGGTCTCCATTTGCAGTTATCAACTGAGAACGGGCCTACGACAGAAACAGTGTAGTTTACACACCACGTCAAATGTGGGTGCTGCCCACCCCTCGTGTTAATCTCTGTTCACCTGCCATTACCAACGCCATGATTCCAAGCAGATGTCAGCTGGGCCCTGTCTATCCTTCAGTGCCTGAGCTTTTCCTCCCTCTCCCTAAGCAATCTCCACCACTGCATCACACTCTGCTGATCCCTTTTGCTCCACCCCACATGGAAGTATCTAAGTTTATATTCACTTATTATTATTTTTGCTCAGTATCTAAGTTTATATTCACTCCCTGATATTGTAACCATAAGGAAAAACAAGCTCAGTTAGCTAAAATAACATCTTAAATGCATAAAACAATCGAGAGCAAGAAGAGACATTGCTGCGTATTAAAATGAGAGCTATGAAAAGTTATTCTGCTGGATGCTTAACTGTGTGTGCTATCTGTGAAACCATACGGTAAAGTGCTGTGAGAATCACTGAGAAATAACAAGCCCTTGTGTTGACAAACTTTGTCTAATTTACCCTGAAGCACTTGAAAATTACCTTACTGTGGGTCCTTCAGTTGATGTTGAAAGGCACTCCTGGCTGCCAGGAGGATGAGGAGCCATCCTACAGCACCCCACACTTTTTCAGACAGAAGATCTCTGAAGTAAATAGAAAGGAGACAGAGCAGTAAAGGCAGTTAATGACATCAGAATTTAACCAGAATGGTGCCAACAGTTCTGCTTTTGCCCAAAACTATCTTTTTGCTTTCAGCTTTATCTGTCAGCTTTTATCTTTTGTGGCTCCACCACAACATCCTTGGAGCCCTGATGGCTGAAGCCACCAGGCTCCTGCAGCCCGCAAGTCAAAGGTGGGTTATTTATTTTGCCACAGTCAAAACATTTCACCATTGTTCAGGAGACGAATCTATTAAAAACACATTGATATGTCAAGTACCCCACAAACACATTAAAATAACTGCACTGTTTGATGGATGGAAGTTCATATACAATTTGATTTGAGAATTAGCTTTACCCGACGTCTACAAAATGCACATTTGTCTCTTCCTTGTTGAGGATAAATAGGTGGCATCTTACTTGTGGAATTTCACATGGTTTGTTATCTCATCTAACCAGGAATAAAAACTTCCTGTCTTGTCACGTGGTTAGTCTTTGGGTTTTGTGCTATTCTGTGAAACAATTCCTTGTCTAGGGATTGCAGCTGAATGGAAGGTCAGTTTTCCCAGAAGGCCACTTTCTCGAGTTGTTTACTGTTCCCTGTACAATACTGTATTCAAGCCAGCTTTGTGCTTCTGTTAATAGCAGAACTTTATAAGGTCTGGCCTTACAACTTCAAGTAAACCAGAAGCCTGCAGTTCCATTTATCCATTTACTATAAATGGATCCATGTATCCATTTATCCACACTTCATGAAAAATGACTTGGTGGCCACCAACACTGCCAGGGCTTCCTGCAGGCCAAACTGAGACACATTCATGCCTGCAGATACTTGGTCACCAGGTTTATTAACCTGGTTTGACTCAGAGCAGAGCCAAGGTGATCAAGTTTTGTTTCAACACTGCAACTGGCAGGTGGAATTCAAACCTGGAAAAGAGATGAGCAGATCAGCCTGACACCATCCCTTCCTACATGCACCTAAACAAGACTGTAAAAAACCATGGTAAGTGACTGTGGACACTCAGTACCCCAAGCAACTTTTTCCCCACAAGTAGGTACATATGGATAATTTTGTCCTATTTTGCACTCACAAATAAAAAAAAATATCTTCTGTCTTCTGGTAGGTTTGTTTAAAGAAAGAAGGTATGTTCAAGGGGTCTTGGATAACTCCACCTGCTGATGACCCCAAGGTTGCTGGGACAGAGCCCAGCCATTCCCATCACCACATGCTCTCCTACCTTGTTGGTTTTCCCAGCTTTTTTTACAGAGACGGGGCAACTGAGAGGTGTTTTAAAACATTTTGTCCCATTATCAGTCTCAATGAAGAGTGACACATAAGAGATGTAAAACTCAATGCCATTCCATCAGAAGCCAACCCATTTCCTGGTTACAATACCTTATAAATGTTTTCCAGCCCATTAGCTTTTGCTGCTGTTACTTCTAACACCAATCACCTATATTTTTTCCCCACATGGTCCTGCTACAATGCATCTTTCACAGTTCTAATTCTTTAAAATATCTGCTCTTTTTGCAAAGCCATGTTTTGAAACTTGTTGAGTTCAATCTCTCTCAACAATCTCATCTCTCTTCCTAAGTCAGCACACCTTATCTCAGAGATTGCATACAGATGTACAAGACTCTGTGAGCTTTCTGTCAGATTTTGAGAATTCTTTACAAATCCATTTCTCACACTACCTCACAACAACATGCCTGGGTCCCCAGATCCCAGCCCCAAGGGCCTGCATGTCTGTGCCCCCAAAGACATTGCAACAATCACTTTTCCTCAGCTGAGTCAGCCACTGTGAGTGCAGAGAGCAGGATAAAGCTCACACCATTCTGAGGCTCTCTGCCTCATTTCTTGTCGCAGAAAGGTGAGCAGGGACATCAGCCCCACCATCACAGGCTTGTCAGTACAAATATCACCAAACTGTCATGCACCATGGAGATCACTCCCAGGTGCAGTATATCCATGTACAAACAAGGATAATCCACCCTTTAGGAAGAAACCATTTGCCACAAAAGGCCACAGGAGGAGCTGGCTGGCTGGCAAAGACAGATTTTGTTATGAAACAGCCTGGAATGGAGGGGCCATCCAAGACAGCACTGCTGCTGGACACCTGCATAAAGAATACAGGTACTGGATGCAGGTCCAACATCTCTGCCTGGGCACTCAAACATTTTACAAACAGGCTGCTCTAGTGTGGATCCCCCACAAGGTCACCTGCTCCCCCATGGGCTCCTCTCACCACAGGTCCCTGCCAGGACCCTGCTCCAGCTCAGCCTTCCCAGGAGTTCACAGGCTTCTTTCAGGCATCCCCCTGCTCCAGCGTGGGCTCCTGCAGGAGCTGCAGGTGGATCTGCACCCACATGAACCTCCATGGGCTGCAGTGGCACAGCTGCTTCACCATGCTCTGCCCCACAGGCTTCAGGGGAACCTCACCCTGGTTCCTCCCCTCCTACCCCACTGACCTTGCTGTCTGCAGGCTTGTTTCTCTCACATATTCTAACTCCTCTCTTCTCTGAGTGCAGTTACCTCTGTGCAATAACTTTTTATTCCTTCTTAAATATTTCATCCCAGAGGTGTTACTGCCATCACTGACTGGCTGGCACTGGACAGTGGCAGGTCCACCCTGGAGCCAGCTGCAGTTGGCTCTGCTGGACATGGAAGAAACTTCTGGCAGCTCCTCACAGAAGCCATCCCTGTAGCCACCCTGCTACCAAAGCCTGGCAATGCAAACCCAAAAGGATCATCAAGAGCAACTGGACAGGACAGCTCCAGAAATCCCACCCTGTGCCTAAAATCGTTGTCCAAACACTGCTTGAGCTCTGGCAGCCTTGGGGCTGTGACCACTTCCCTGAGGAGCCATTTCCCACCTCAGCTGTGCTGCCAGCAGTTTTTAAAAAGCAAAGGAGGTGTGTAGGATAGAGTGCCATTTCCTCAGGAAATTTCGGGAGCCATCCCATCAACCCACTCAAAGCACTGCCAATTTAAGAGTGCCACCGTAGGGCTATTGAAACTGTCATGGTCTACACACAAAATGAGGCCAAACACTCTTGGCTGTTCATGGGCAGCTTGAAAATAGGGAGAAGACAACCTTCCCCCTAAAAACAAGATTTCAGGATGCCACTGCTCCTATCTCAAGGTCACTGGGTTCAGACACAGTGGCACTCGCCTTCTTCACCAAGGTCACACAGCACAAGGACAGCAGAAGAGGCACAGGAATCCTTTACTACAGGATAAAAACACAGCCCACAGGGGAGAAAGAACTGGCAAACCCAACCTAAAATTTTCATGTTGTGCTGCCTGAAATAGAAGTTTTCTTGCTCATGCCAAAAGTCAAACTTCACCACTACAAAGTTGATTTAAGCGTGTGGGTGTGAAAATTTCAGCGTAGTCTGTACAGAGGAAAGCTGGGGTTTCTATTTTCTCCATTTGGTTTCTTCTGGTGTTTCTACTGCTGCCATGCAGTAACTCATCCACAGGCTTCACATCACAGTGTAAGAACAAACAGGACAAAGAGCATGGAAGAGGAACGGACAATATCTGGTCAGAGCCTTCAAAACTGAAGTACGTAAGCACACAGAGAGGAGAGCTTCTGACCAAAAGCCAAAACAAACAGCAAGTTCTGAAATCAGCAGGTATGAGTCTCCCTCCCAGCCATTCTGACCACGTCTTGGAAGTATCCAGAAACTATAAGTCTTCCATTTTAGCTCTAACTTTTGGTAAACAGTCAGATGCTGGGACAAGCCTGAGCAGTCAGTCATTCCATCTCCTTGCAAATCTGTCTTCCCAGGCAGTCTGGTTTATCCCTCCAGTCCCATCTTCACTATGTGCCTCTTCCCACCAAAGGTCACAGCATCTCCATCAGCTGCTGGGCTGTTTCTCCTCCAAAGTTAAACAGCTGGATTTTTCAGTGGTCCTTGCTGACATGAAAGGACATGCTCCACATAAACAGAATGGCAGCTAAAGGGAATTCAGGGTGACAGGAGGGATTTAAAAGATCCTGTGCTTCAGCGGGGAGCCACTACTGTGTTCAAACAGGTTACAGTAAGATGAGAATTTGAAGCACGGATCTGATGCTGTTTTTCCTCTGAAGTCAGGACTTTCGTCACATGAACCACTGGCATCCCAGAGTCAGACACTCCCTCTGCTGACCTCTGCTTTGCCCCACGCTGGGAGCAGCCAGTCTCTGGTTAGGCACACCCCGCACCCATCCTGGACAGCAGCTCTTGCTCAGCTCACCACAGCTGCTGCAGGGACCCAGCACGGACACAAGCCTGGCCAGGGACACCAGACACAGCTCTGAGCTGTCACACGGGGGGTTCTGCCTGTTCCCCATGGACTTGCAGTGGTCGTCAGAAACAGCTACAGCCAGTGGACTGCAGGTTTCTCTGAATGCTCTGCTGCCACACTTTGGGGTATCTGCAAAGAAAGAAGCTGACAGGCAGTTCTCTGATGCTGGAAGGCACTACAAAGTCAAAGCACCACCTTTCAGGGGAGTTACTGAGCCAGTGAGACCTTCCTTACTCACCACAAACCAAACACTTCCACCACTCCTTTACCACCCTCCCATTTCCGTAAAAAAAGCATTTTGAGTTAATTTCTACCTCCATCAATTATCAGGAGTAGAACTGAGTCACAGGCAGTCACAAAACAATATCTTACACCACACAGGCTGCTGGTTTTCTCTCTGATAAAAGGGTTATAGCAGCGTTGACAAGGAAGACAAATGACAGAGGCAATGATCCACAACGTCCTCTCCTCCAGAAGGATTGCAGTTATATCTTTATGACAGAGTTATAAAACAAAACAATAAAGTTCCAAGACCATTAGAAAAAGGTCACACACATTACAGTAGGAAATACCTATTTCAGATCTTATCTGGAGCTATGAAGACAAACAACATTCAAACATCAGAGTCCTGGCCTCTGAAACTTTGGCTTCCTCAGAGGCATGTGCTTTCTCTTCCCCCACAGTGAAGTTTAATCAAGACTGAAAGCTTTTTTCCCCCTGTGACTCCAGGCCAGCTCAGTGCACTCCCTTGAGCCAACAAACACTCATCCCACAGGTGAAACAGAGCTTAACTCTTGGGGGCTGGGTTATCGAGGGAAGTTTTAAGTAAGATGCTAAAAAAAACCCTCCTGGTCCTGACCAGGAGGAATTGCTCAGAAAATATGAGTTTTCTCATCAGTAGTCATTAGCTAAGCTTAGCCAGTCTCAGGAATGCTGGAGAACAGGTGGATCACAACACACGAGGTTTGTGAGAGATTTGTGAATAGAAAAGGACTGAGCACATCCTTAACCCTCCCCGGAGCAAACAACACCTGAAATGTTCAGCCGGAGCTCTGCGGGCCCTCTCTGCTGTTTGTACAACACAACAGCACCATCCAGAGGATAAACACTGCTGGCTCCACGTTCCCTTTGCCCACGTCTGCAGGTTTTGAGCTTTATTCCGACTGGGAGCAATGCAGGGCTGTGTTCAAGTTACCCTTGGGTAAGCTAACGTGAGCCATTGCAGCAGGGCAGTAATAAAGATCTCCAGAAAAAAACCACTTTCCACTGCCAGGCAGCAGCACCTCTCTCCAAGCGTTCCTTCCTGCAGGGCTGCAATCTCTTCACCAGTGTAGAGGAGGAAAAACTGACTGCCCTGAGAGGACTCATCATCCCTCACCTTGATTTCTCACAGCCCATGGTGGTGCAGTGAGTACCCAGGTGAAATTCCCTGCATAATTCAATTACACTCAATAGGTCATGTACATAGAGCCAAGGATCTCTCATTCCTGAGGTTCACAAGATGCCTAAGGAAGGGGAGGAACCCACTGCTCTCATGCATCCGCCAGAATCCACAGATTATTTGGGGGTGATCCCATAAATGTGTGCAGGGTGCACATTTACGTGTCCCCAGGGTGCACTGGGGGAGGCTCACAGCGTCCCTGCCAGCCTGGCCCAGTCCCACTGCCGATTTTGGACATGTGCTGAGGCTGTTTGTGCCTCCCCGGGGTGATGTCAGCTGCCTGGCTCATCTCTCCCTGCAGCAGCATCCCTAACGACTTGCTTCAACGCTGCAATCCCCACAGCAGGTCTGGCAGCAGCTTTTCATGGAAAACAAAATCAATTATCCCCTTCCTCTGAGACAAATGAAGATGAAACAAACGATGAAATACTTCCACTTTGTGTTTATTGTTCCCAGTGCAATTTAGCATTCCCAACAGCTGAGCACACCGTGACTCAGGGCAGCACGAACCTCCATGGCTGCATTCCTGACCTACTTTGGGAATTAAGAAAGAATTTCAGACAGGAGAATTTCCCCTTTAGGTTAAAAAAAAGAAAAAAAAAAAAAAAGAAAAAGAAAAAAAAAAAAAGAAAAAAAAAAAAAGTGTCTTACTGCTATTCCAGAAGTGTTGGCTGGGATCCAGTGACTGGGTGAGCTGAATAAGATCTATCCAAAATTTAAAAAAAAATAAAACAGAAAACAAAACCATAGGGTTTTCCATGTTTTTGTCTCTGTCCTAGCACAAAGTCAGATTCAAATCCATGGCACTAGCACTCCATCCCTATCTCCTGAGCCTATCTTTGCTTCCAGCACTTGTAACTTCTGCTGCTTCCTTTGATATTTAGAGAGGACTCACAAGAAAAATGATCCCTATGAACTCTCACTTTTGTGAGAAAAACTTTAGTCATATTGTGGAGAAAGAATTAAAAAACCAAAATACCACTCAGTTGCCACAACCAGAAGGTAGGAGACACCACTGTACATTTTTCACCACCTCTGAGGTTGTGCTGGTCAGAAAACTTCCAGAGAAATGCAGGCAAAAAAGGCTTCAGTGCAGAGGGGTTTACTTTTTATGCAGCCCTTATATCAAAATGTGATTCACCAACAAAAGCAAAGGCAGTAAAGGTGAAGCTGCTTTTTAAAATAGGAGCTGCTTGTGCCCCACACTCACTGAATTACTGCCCAAATTCCCCATAGGCACCAGGTAAAAAAACTTTCAGAACAAGTTATTTCACCTTGCTGGGGAAATAATATATCTAAACCAGATTGTTACCCACATGATTTTTGAATTTTGTTCCTCTGTTCTTATGGGGATAAAGCCCAACTATTTTAGATTAATTCCCTGCCTGGCAACAGTGGTTAAGAGACACGAGGGACTGGAAGGGTGAGGCAGGAAGGAAGTAGCGAGGTGTTTGTTAGTGTTCTAACTCCAAAGCTGCTCTGGAAACTCCTGCTTGCTCTCCTCTGGCAGGTATTAGTGAAGAATTTTGCCTTTGGTTCATTCTGAGAAATACCCCTGAGGAATTTATTTGAAATATTTGACATAGTTCACAAAAAAATCCCAGAATGCCCCTGAAGAGCACAGGAGGCAATACAAGGAGGAAAATAACCCTATAGATGCACAAAGCAGAGGGTTCATGGTGTGTGGGAGCCAGACTCTTTCCCATCTGTAAGTATTCTCATTTTTTTCCAAGAAAAGGACAGTGCAAATTCACCTCTTCTCTTGCAGAGGCTTCAACAGCAAGGATGTGCTGGGACAAGCCCAACTCCCTGAACTGACAGCAGCTCCAGAGAGGGAAACACCTGCAGTCACATCACGGAGCACAGGGTTCACCACTTCCAGCAGCAACCCCTGCAAAAAGCTCATTTTAACAATCTGTAAAGAAATCTCAGATCTCCATCAAAGCTACCTGCACAGCCAAAGGGAATTCTGCTCATTTTTATCTTCCCCTGCCTTCACCTCCCCCACCTACTAAAGATCCCTTATCAACTCATTCCAGATTTTTAAAAAAACCTGGATCTCTGATGGATGTGGATGATGTCTTCAAGCTGAATTTCCTCACCTTTTGTAAACATAACTGATAGCATCGGGTAACTTCTGGTAACTTCTACAACAGAAGATGCTCAGTGGAGAAAAGGCAAACTTCTGCTTCTTGTCCTCTAAGATTCACCCAAAGCAAGCAAGCGCTGAGTAAAATGACCTCACCCAAATAAACATGCATTAGGTAGGCAGCAAATATGAATTAGGTGCGTGGGTTCACATGAATTTCACTGCAGAGAGGGAACTTTTGGCCCCTCCATCTGTGAAGACCCCCACCTCACACCCTGTGCACAAGTCTCCTGGTATCCAAGCTGGATTATCTGTCCCCAGGCTGAATTTTCTCTCTTTCTGTAAATCTAACTGATGCCATCAGACAAATTCTACAACAGAAGTTTCTTGATGAAGAAAAGAACTTTTGTACTCCCCAATCAACCACTCGAATAGAAAATTCAGCCTGGGGACTGATAATTCAGCTTGAAGACATCATCCACATCCTCAGAGATCCAGGTTTTTTTAAAAAAATCTGGAATGAATTGATAAAGGAACCTTAATAGGTGGAGGAGGTGAAGGCAGGGGAAGATAAAAATGAGCAGAATTCCCTTCTGCTGTGCAGGTAGCTTTGATGGAGATCTGAGATTTCTTTACAGATTGTTAAAATGAGCTTTTTGCAGGGGTTGCTGCTGGAAGTGGTGAACCCTGTGCTCCGTGATGTGACTGCAGGTGTTTCCCTCTCTGGAGCTGCTGTCAGTTCAGGGAGTTGGGCTTGTCCAACTTGCTGTCAAATAGGCAAATTCATGTGAATTTTACTGTATAAAAGAGGTGACTTTTCACCCACTTGATTTGTGGAAACCTCCCCTGTGCACAGAAAAAACAGTACAGAATAAACAATGTGTCCCTGCTCAGGCAGACTCTGTGATTAGAGTGATGCCTTGAGAAGGGTGACCCAGAGCAGAGGCTGGACAGAGCTGAAAAATAAATTGGGGATTTATTAAAGGAGCTCCTCCATGGATCCACCTTGGGCAGCACAAGAGCCCAGCCAGGGCTGCCCCCAAGATGAACCCAAATGGTCCCAAAATGCACGAGCGCTCCCGGGGTCTCTCCCTTGGCTCAGTTCTGCTCCATTTGCACCTTGCAGTTCATTGTCCCGTTCCAGCTTTAGCCCAGGCACTCCCATCCTGCTTGTTTTTCTCTCTCCAGCCCACGCTGTTTGTGCTCCTGGGCTGAGCTTTGGATCATTTGTCCTTGGTGCCCAGCTGGAGCAGGAATTGTTTTGTCTCCCTGCTCTGTGCAGAGCTCAGCATCCCCCACATGAACCCAGCCCCACACACTAAAGCAGCACAGAACCTGAAAAATAGAAAAGCCAAAACCTGAGGCACCAAGAGAGCTCCGAAGATGGGAGCCCTCAGACTGGGGAGCCACAGTTCTGGGGATTTTTGAAAGAGTTTTGAAAGAGTCTGACACGGGACCTCTGAGCTGGTTTGGATGATGGGGTTTATTTTCTTATCTTCTACATGGGCAGAAGGGTGAGTTCAGCTCACCTCTTCACAGCATGGCTCAGAAGGCCATAAAACCTTAGTTACAAGGCCTTTTAAGGAGTTATTGACCAATAAAACACTGCCAACATGGATATTTATGTTTTTGACCCAATTCTTAAATATTTTGTCTTATGGACTCAAGCTACCATGTGAGCTTTCTTAGCCAATCATGTTATGATATACAAACCTACAGTACTGCATTCTCCACTCCTTGTTTACCTCTGCAACTACTTTTATTTTTATACCTTAAACTCTAAACCTTTTTCTCCTCGAGTTAATGTGTCTCTGCTTAGACTACAAATCCACGTTCTCGCTTTTAGCGCCTAAGTTGGGAAGCCTTTTCCAAGCTCTCAAATTGAATCCTGTGTTTAATTCTGTCAGGAAAATTAATCCACTGTGAGATACAAAGCTGTGTTTCGTGTCAGGTACATACAGGCAGCGTGTGTGCTTGTGATTGTGATATGTATGGAAACTGATCATGGGATAATTAAAGGATGAATTCCAAAAAAAAAACAAAACTGAGGGAGTAAAGCATGGAAGAAGGCCTTTGAACTTATCCTTTGTTTGCAATTAACTTTTATAGCATCTGAATTAAAGCTTTAAGGATGTTGCTGCTAGACAGGAACTTTTTGCACGTAGCTAAGCATTAAACAGCTTTGCAATAATAACCTTTTGAAGTAGAATTTTAGAATAATGCTTGTAGTAAGGAACTTTGAAAATATAAGTTTAGAATATATGTAAAGGAAACATGCTTATCTCAACACCTTAGCAAAACAGTAAAAAGCAGCTTGAGAAAGGAAGATGAACATCAACCCAAGGATTGATAGCTTCGACCAAGGGAAGCTGGACATCACTGTTATGGGATTTATAGTCTTTGTAATTAAAAGGTGGGCCCACATCTGGAGTCTGGACCGCACCAGCTGGGAGGCCTCTTTCTTCTTTGGGAAGTCGGACCCCACCATCTGGGAATACTCCTTTCTGGGGTACATCCTGAGAAAAACTAACTCACAGTAGTGTATAGAATTGTGACGTAAAAATTGGGAATAGAAACTGCTGAAAAAAGCTTATGTGCACCCCTATAAATATCTGTACGCCCCAACCATCGGTGTGCAGTTGGAGGGAAAACTTCCCCCACTGTACCCAGCGCTGCTTTGCTCATACTTTACCACATTAATTAATAAATTGATTGCTGCTTGAATATTGGCCTAGTCAAGCTTCTTATTTATAACATCCACAAACACCAGAGGATTATGTGCAAAAAGGAGACAGAGGAGTCCTTTTACTTTATTGGAATAAAGGGAGAGGCCATGGGGCATTCCCCTGGGGTCTCTCAAGTTTTGGAGGATGCAGCCTCCTTTTTATCCCAATTTCCCACATTTCCCTCTCTCTTTCCCCATTGGCTGAGGCACTTGAGAGGTTCAGACTTCCTGGAATGCCTGATACCAAAGATTCCCCTCTAATGTACAACACTCCCTTTTCATTTTCATTCTTATGGAATGTAGGGTTTTTCCCCATCGTTTCTTTCATCTTTCAATATCAAATTCCACTTATCAGCAAACCTAAACTTCGTTTCTAAAGGCAAATATCTTTTTCCATCCATCAATCAGTGGAATCCTTCCCATTGTTTCTTTTGTCTCTCAGCGCTGGTTTTATCCACCGGCAGACCCGCAGCTTGTTTGTGAGGACAAACCCCTCGCTGCTGCCAGTTCTGAGCTGCGCCTCACAGCCCTGAAGTCCGAGGGCTCCCCGCGCTCCGCACTCCGCCATGGCCCTGAGGGCGGCACCGGCCCCGCCTCAGGCAGCGCCCGCCTGACGTCACCCGCTGCGCATGACGTCATCCGCTGCGCATGACGTCACCCGATGCGCATGACGTCATCCGCTGCGCATGACGCCATCCGATGCGCATGACGTCATCTACGGCGCATGGCGTCATCTTCAGTGCCCGGCGTCACCCACCGCGCACGCGCGCTGCCGCTAACGCCCGTCCCGGCGCCTCTCCAGCCAGCCCCGCCCCCGCCGCGCCGCGGTACGGAGGGCGCGCAGGGACAATCCGAGCCCGTTGGCGATCGTCACCTGTTGCCATGGCAGCGGGGCCCGCGGCCGGGGGGAGCCCCCAGTGCCGCTGTCCCCTCACGGGGACCCCTCCGTGCCATTATCCTGTCAAGGACACCTCCCAGTACTGTTGGAAAACACACCCGTTTAAAAACTGTTGTGCAACTTTAGTCAAGGGGTTTTGTTTGCCTTTGCCCGGGAAAAAGAATTGTAAGTTTCTTTCCAGGGCATTGTTGCACCAGGTGGGGTGTGATGGACTCAGCACACCAACAGACTGGGAGTGCCCAAGAGATGAAGGGACATCAGCGCCACCTCCAACATCCACCCCAGAGCTGGCGGAGTCGGAGACATCTCCAGAAAGACTGGTCAGAAAATCAAGGAATGAAGAGCTAATTAACATCAGAAGTGAAGAAATCCAGATCCAATAGGAGACCAAATGCTAAGAACTCCTTGGGACCAATGAACACTGACCCAGTTTGTTTCTATGAGTTTTGACTGCATAAAAGATCTGAAAAATCCGGTTAAAGCCACGTGCCATGAAATGATTCTCTGTACTCTGGGCTGTGTGTGGGTGAGATGATTTCTGTGGTACCTCCTGGCCAGAACAACATCCTGGCCAGATAATAAAGCAATGCCTTGACTGTCTAACTTTAAAAATGTTGTTGGAGGGTTTTTGGTTTTCCCTCAGTTTCGGTGGCAGTGCCGCTATCCCCTCATGGGGGCACTGAGTGCAGCCACTGCATCATGGGGACCCCCAGTGTCACTGTCCCCTCATGAGGGACCCCTCACTGCCATTATCCTGTCATGGGGACCCCCAGTGTCACTGTCCCCTCATGAGGGACCCCTCACTGCCATTATCCTGTCATGGGGACCCCCAGTGTCACTGTCCCCTCATGAGGGACCCCTCACTGCCATTATCCTGTCATGGGGACCCCCAATGTCACTGTCCCCTCATGAGGGACCCCTCACTGCCATTATCCTGTCATGAGGGACCCCCAGTACCACCACCCCCTCATGAGGGACCCCCAATGTCACTGTCCCCTCATGAGGGACCCCTCACTGCCATTATCCTGTCATGAGGGACCCTGAGTACCACCACCCCCTCATGAGGGACCCCTCACTGCCATTATCCTGTCGTGGGGACCCCCAGTGTCACTGTCCCCTCATGAGGGACCCCTCACTGCCATTATCCTGTCATGGGGACCCCCAGTGTCGCTGTCCCCTCATGAGGGACCCCCAGTGCTGCCATCCTGTCCTGGGGACCCCCAGTGCCTTTGCCCCTAACAAGGATCCCCCAGTGCCACCATCCCCTTTTGGGCTGGGGTGGAACTAGGTGACCTCTAAGGTCACTTCAACAGAAATGAGTCTGCGATGGGTTCTGTGACTGTGCAGTTATTTAGAGGACAATCCCAGAAGGGGACATGCTGCAGCAGCTGGTGACATTTCCTGTGTGAAGGGGAACCCTGCCATAGCCACTGGTGACATTTCCTGTGTGAGGGGAACCCCACCATTGCCACTTGTGACATTTCCTGTATAAATATTGATGAGTCCAGCAGGAGAAGCACCTCAGAAGCTGCCCAGCCAAATCAGGAGGTACCTCATGGCTGCAGGTCTCTCCCCACCACCTCCATGGACCCACAAGGATGTGTCCAGCAGGATGCTCTTCATTAGAGCCTTGCCAATGCACGTGGAGGAATGCACCGCTCAAAACCCATGGGTTTCACATCTTGACACCCCTTCCTTTCATGTCTTGGGCAAAGAGAGGCTTTTCTATTTATCTTCATTCCTTTCTTAAATCCGAGCCTAGTAAATAGCAGGTTTTCCATCACTGTCCTGTTATCAGCAGCACCTGAACATTTCGGTGATGATGCTGGGAGCTGGTGTGGACAGGACAGGGTTAATTCCAGTGGCTGTCCCTTGTACAATGTTGTCTTTGCTTGCAGTTTGAGGATTTTTTTTTTTCTGCCCCAGAAATGTTCCTATTCAGAGAAGAATCAACCACAACATAAGAAATATAAAAATATCTTGGAAATAAACTGTGAAGAACTGCATGACAAAGACTAAAAATCAGCTACACCTTATCTCTCCTTTCCTTGCTTTCATGAAGGGTTTTGGAAGATCCTGATTTTTCTGAACTAGGGACAAGCCCCATATAGTTTTTCCACATTTCTCCCAGCTTGACAAATGAAACTGTGTCCTAGGGACACAGCAAGCTAGAGTGATATTTCACATCATGGGACTACTTTTCCCTCTTAATTCGTTCATGTTGAATAAGAAGAGGTAATTTTCAGACATTGCATTTCAATTAAGTCATGATTGGTAGTAAAACCAGCTTGAACTCATTCTAAATATGCCTTGGCCTAAGTGAAAACAATTAGAAGAGAAAATGATTCTTAAAAGTTTAAGTGTCTGATGTTCTAGAACACACTGCACTGGGAGACTGCAACCAGATAATGAGATATTAGGTTTCTTGGACTGAAGAGGATTACACAAAATAAAGCAAAACGAATTTTTTAAGTGATCATTCCCTAAAACTGGGGCAGAAAATGTTGCCTCCCTTTGTGAGCAGTTACTAAAACCAAGAAAATCCTTCCTGATAAGAAAGTATTTAACAGGATTTCATAGGAGAGATAAGAACACCAGAAGTCATTTAGTTATAATTAGGAATGCTCATTGATTTACGCTATTCAAACCACCCAGGGCTGCTCAAGACTGTTCAAAATACTTGATAAAATCACAGAGGTTTCCTAAGTATGTAGTTTCCCATATAATTTTGTGTGAGAAGAGCAGGATCTGAGGTGGACACAACCATCCTTGTGATAAACCCAGCAGCTTTCCTGTGGTCCTTTCACCAGTGTCAGGAGATGTTTGTGTTCCCAGGTTGGAGTTTGCTGCTGCTTCCTCAGGCATGAGGATGATCTCAGTGCGGTCAGCCAGAACCAGCTTGGGTTGGTTTCAAAAGCCAGCCTGAAGGAGCATGAAGTGTTCCTTCCAGGGAGATGAGGGGCAGCATGCCCTGATCAGAGCACTGATGCCTTGCTCTTGGTGTTTTCTAACTGTAGGGTTGGAAGCCTCCCTGCCAAGAGAGGGAGGCAGTCTCCATCTTTGGAGCTTTTTAAGACCCAACAGGATGAAGCCCTGAGTAACCCACCTTGGTCTCACAACTTTTAGCAGCTTGGACTACAGGACCCTTCAACCTGAGTTATTCTATCATTTTCATCCATTTTATACCTATCATCTTTGGCTTTCTTCAGATGTCAAACTGAGAAAGACTAGGCTTAAAAGTTCATTTGCATAAAGCATGGCCAGAAAAGAAGTTGAGAGTTTAACTGCTTTGTAGGACTGAGACATATGACCCAGCCAGAAAGAGGTAAAAAATCTCTGTACGAGATGATAGCTCTACAAAGAAAAATTATTAAAAGGCTGAGGAATTACAAGTCTTTTGAAATACATATCATAGGCCTATATGTGTTTGCAAAACAATCTGGAACTGCAAAACAACTACTGAGACATTTTTAAAGCACTACAGCCTCCAGTGTCCTGCAGAACAAGGGCAAAGATGGCTTTTGGGCACAACCTCCCCTGGCTGCAGGGTTATATATCGTACAGTCTGAGCTGCTCCTTCATGTCCCCTTCAGACATCTCTCCAAACGTGTCACTTTTTTCCTTCATCAGTCTGAAGATGGCAGCCAGCTGCTCTCTCTGAACCCTGTTGAGAAGAAAGGAGAAGTAGGAATAGCCAGTCCAGGAGCAAGAACACCACTGTCAAATGAAACACAGAGCCAAAGGCAGGTCACTGTGCAAACCTTACTGGCTGCAGGAAATCTGCCCATATGAGATAAGGCAGAGATAGCCTCTGGTTCTCCTTCCTCCCCCTTCCCATCTATCCCATCATTCTGCATGTCTCTCTGCAGCTCCCTAAATGTGGAGATAAACCAGCCTGCTTTAACACTGGCTTTGGAGCTCCTTAGGGTTTATCTATGCTCAAACTTTCAAGATAACTTGACATGTGGAATTTTATAAGACCAACATGTGCCAATTTAGCAGACTTCATAACAAACCTGGATTAAGATTCAACAGCCCAGTGTGCTTTCCTTCTGTAATGAGAGGATGTAGATACAGAATAATTCAGGAATAGCTATTAAATTTTAGATGCATATCCTAACTTAAAACTAGAGAGCAGACTACCTCCCTGTGTGGACATGATTTTAATCAGCCTCTGGAAGATAAGATCACAGATAGGCATTTACTTTGATTCAAGTTTGTCTGCCAATGTGCAGTGGTGAGATAGACCCAGGTTGCCAGTCCAGCAGTGAGGTGGTCCCTGTGTAGGCAAAGGCTGACCAGTGGACCACCTAGCTCAGATTTTTAATCCCCAGGCAGTCTCATAGTAGATGATTAACCCCCTTCTCCCCGTGACAGAAGATATCTGGAGTTTTCCCTACCCTGAACCAGTTAACCATTGTACATCCCATGAAGATTGGTATCTGTGACAGGGCTGTATTTGTAGGAGGATTTATACTGCTCATCTCTGGGGGATACAGGGGGTAGGTAGCACAGGAGTGCCATTTGTTGGTAGGTAGCTCATGAGCTGATGTAACTGCACAAAAATTCCCTTTTGGTGCAAGATGAATGTGCACGTGGCTCCAGGCAGGGCTGGCTGAGGGATGGAATGTTCCCGTTGCCAGACTCCTACCTGATGGGGATCAGGCTGCTCTATTGCCTAGCACATCTCATTCCTGACTCTCCTGTGGGAGATAGAAAGAACTGATGGGGATGTGATGCTTTATGGCTGTGACAAGGCAGATATAGTTCCCGTTACTTCAAGGCTCATTTTGTCCCTGCATGAGCATGAGGCCAGAACTCAGTGACAGCTCAGAGCACAGACCTGCCACAGTCCCAGCTCCTCCTGCTTGCTCAGCACCTCCCATGGGCTAAAAACACAGAATCTGCCTTTTACTCCCACGTGGTCACCCTGTCAAGAGTCCTCTTTCCTGCCACAACCAGCTTCCCACACGGGATTTTAAACCATTTAATTAATCCATTTAAATGCACGCCACTGGATAACCTGGGGTAGTCTTCCTGCAAGGCCTGAGTGGACAAGCTATCATCTGTTCCAGTAACAGGAGGGGCAGTAATAACTATTGACAGCCAAAACCAGGGCACAATCTTTGCTAGAAAGAAAGGACAGCATCAACACATCGGCAGCCACCACACCAGGAATAGGATCAGAGGAAAACAGTCAGGAATGAGCAGAGGAACATTCTACCCGTGCTCCTGAGCTCCTGTTCTGCATTTTCCCCTCTCCTGGGCTAAGCCCCAGCAGCAGCAGGAACAGCAGCCTGTCCTCTCAGCACTGCTGAAGCAAACAGGGCAAGAAAAAAGCAGATCCTGGCTAAAGCAAGCTCATTTGCCAGTTCTTTTCCATTGCAATTAAAATGCAACAGTCCTACGGCCAAACAAATCCTGATAATGATGTGGGATCTTTTGTTTATGGAAGCCTGGATTTGTTTGCCTCTTCTGTAATGTTTTGTGCTCACAAGAAGAGCATCTAGCTGCCCTTTCCAGATGAGAGGAAGGGAAGCAGGGTCATGAGTGATCAATATTTTATTTTTGATCACCACTGGGCATCAGAGGGCACGTTGCCAGTCTGGTGTGGAGAAATTCAATACACAGCTTGGCCTCCTGTGTCTGCAGTGCATCCCAGCTGGGAGTGCTCACACAGGTCTGCATCCCTCACTCCTTATTTCACAGACATCAGCGCTGCTGAAACCTCTCCAAAGGTTTCCAGGCCCATTTCCTGGTCTCCAAAATCAGGATCACAGACAATATTCACTCTCTTTTTTTGAAGCACAACATCAATGTATTTTGGCTCTCCCCTCAACTTTAAATAGCATGACTGTGCATTTGGAAAATAGAAAAAAGAGCTGTTACTTCTCTGCACTACACAATCTACTACAAAGAGACAGCAAAACAAAGATAAAGAGAGAAAAGAGCCTGGGAAGGAAGAGTAAGGCACCACAAACATGAAACTGTCTTTGAAGAGGAGCTTCTCCTATCAGAGGCGACCTTGCAAAACAACCTTGTAGTGATCCAGCTTGCTTTGGTTTTGGGTTTTTTTTTGGATGAGTTCAGATGAAACATACCCCATTCACAAATAAAATCATTCTCTCTTCTCATAAATGCTGTCCTCAAAACTACTTGGATTCAGGAGGTCAAACGGGATTTTACTTATTGCTAACAAAATAGATTAATTAAGGATTTTTGAAGCAGCCTAATTCTTCTTCATAGGCAATTACATTTGCATACTTAGCTCCCTTAGGCTCTTTTTAGACATTTCAGTCCAAGACTTTTACAGTTAGCTGGATGTTTGGGGCAGTGAGCCATAGGTATGTTAGAGATCTGGGGTTTAGGAACTGTGAAGCACCCGTGCCCACAGCAGCTGAAATCCTGGGCAGAGCTCTGCATTGGGAATCTTGTTAATTGCTCTGCAGCCAAACAAGAGCAGGAATGCAACACTGCATTGCTTCAGCAGAAAAAGGGGAATATCCCAGATTTTCCCTCTGATCATTTATGGGAATGCAATCATTTATGGGATAAAAGTCACAGGAGGGCAGACTGTACTTCTAACCTAAAATCCAGATTTTCAACACACATCTCTTGAGGAAGAAGTTACAAGCTGCTGGAGGTAGGGAGAACAAGCACAAACCAAATAAACTATTCAAAGGTTTATTGGACCAAACAAAGGCAATTTTTACAGATTCAAGCCACTAGAATTACAGTCCTTTGTATAAGAGCCACCATCAGATACAAAAACAAAACAAACAAAACCAAACAAAAGTAAAAAATATCCAGACAGCCATTTGAGTTGAAGAAAGAGTTTGACTTGCTGCCACTAGCAAAAATCTGGATTTAACTACCGACTTTGCTGGATGTACACATTGCCATGTAACTTTAACACAACGGATATAAGGCATTCTTTGCATAGTTGGGTGCTTGGGACACAGTCAGCCAGCCAGTACCAAGGAGAGACAGCGGCTGTACCAGCGGGATGTTGAAGCAGAGGGTCCAGATGTGCCTAAATTCATATGCAAACCACTGAACACGCTTGCAGTTGTCGGCTGGGAGGGGGCAGCCCAGCCTCTTCTAAAGCTGAAGCCTCCTGCTGTTCTTTAAACGAGCCCATTTAGGAAGAGCTTGCCAACCCCAGGCGCTGGAAAGGACAACTGTGTACAAGGTTTCAAGTATTGTCTGCATAGGAATTAAAAAGGAAAAAAAAAAAAAGAGCAGCCTGTTGTGTTCCTGATATGTTTGCAGTGTTAGCCAAGAGGCAGTGACAGAGAAGCTTTGGAGGACACATCCCCACACAGCCTGCTGTTTCTACAACATCACTAAAGGACTTGGACCCTCTTCTCTCTCTCAAAAACCAGCTGGGTTTGATTTAAAAGCGAGTGTGTGCCCAGCCAAATTCATCTGCTTTGTGTGACAGAGCTGAGGGGCAACACTGAGCTCTGGCTCCCATGGACCAGCAAGAGAAGAGGGCACTGGAACAGCAAGCAGGCAGACAAATGGGGAGTGGGCCTCTCCCAGGACCTCCACTATCTCATCCTGAGCTGGGGGAACCCCTGATGCCATAACTGCCTCCTTGGGTCTCTCCTCTTGGGAGCTGGAGTAGGGAAAAGTGAGGACGCAGATAGTAACAGCAGCCAAAGTGTGGCCTCTCCACCACAAGCAGAACAGCTAAATGATCAAACTTCATCACTTCTTGAGTATCCTGTGTACCTACAGAATCAGCTCTCTGCTAAAATAACTACAGAAGCAAGACTTGAGTCAGCCCAGCCATCGTCTGCCATCCCTCACATGGACCCCACTTTGTCCCTCCAGCCCTCAGAGTAAAGCAGCTTTGTACAGCACTGGGAATCACAGGCAGTTACCACCCCTCAGCAACAAAGAGGAGTTTGACCCCAGGACAAAACAACTTGAGATTCTGGTACAAGGTCCCAGCTGGTCTGAGAGCAGAGCTATGGTTTGCCCACCCCAGGAAAGGAACGACATGAGTTTCACGGCCTAATATATGAAGCCAACACAACTAATAGACTTGTTGCATATTTAGTGTTCACTTTGGGTTTTGTTTGGGGAAGAGGGAGGAAGGTTCTTCCCAGTCCCCCAAACACAACTCAGGTCACTGCTTGGGCCCAGCCCCAGTCCGTGGAGCCACACAATAGGATATCCTCAAACTTGACAGGAGTTTTTGAAGAACTCAACTTCAGACCAAGAGGGGATCCCAAGTTTAGAGGGTTTATGGATTTCTCTTATGGGTGTGTTTGGTTGGTTTTGGTATTTCTCTCAAGCCTTTAATGATGCCAAGGGATGCCTTTAGGAGGAGGCTAGGGACAACTTCATATAGTCTTCAGGTCTGCAAAGAGAAACAGGGAGAGAAATCATTTCAGTCATTTCACTCCTCAGGTTGGTTCATTATTATTCATATAAACGAGCAGGGAGAGCCCTCGGTGTCTGTGTTGGGGGGAAGGCAAGGCAGCTTCCCCCTCGGGGCAGGACAAGCTGCTGTTTGCAAACCTCATGCCTCTAAGAAGGACTTTGCTTCATCAACTGCAGCAGGATAGTCGAAACCCAATCGGAAGTGCAAATCCTCTTGTCTGGCACCAAGCTAAGTTACAACCCTTCTGAGCTACTACTAAGAACTGGAGAAGCCAAACTAATTAACTCCAGGGGTTACTGCCTCACGGTCCCGTGCAGAGCCTCCTGGGGCTGCTGGCACCCTTGACCAGCCCAGATTCCTCTTCCCACCTGTAGGCAGATGAGCCAGGAACAAGTGCTGATTTCACAGGGTGGTGTGCCTGAACTGCTCGACCTTTCTCAATCTTTCTACAGATGGGTCTGTTCAAGGGAAGGAGGTAAAATCCCCAGACTCCCTGCAGGTCACTTCCTTTTGATGGGAAGCTCTCCCAGTGTCCCAGGGAAGGAGGGTGAGATGTGTTTAATGTGTGGGGACATCCAGGCACTCCCTCCATGTAGCAGAGCCAGGGTCTAAAAAATGTGATCCCTTGTTCTCAGCCGGAATCTTCCAGACACTCTGCCCTTGCTGCCCCAGCATCTCTCACAGGCGAACCATCCACATCAGGAAACACCTGGCACAAGGCTGGACAGCTGCCCACGGACACACAGACCTGCACTGGGATAGAGGGAAGCTACAACACACATCACCTACACCCCAGCCTCATTCCTCCTGGATTCAATTGGGTTCATGGTCCATAACACCTGAGCCACGTTTGGAAGTCCCCTACTCCTGCCAGCCATGGCGTGAGGGTGAGGAGCAGCCTCATTTCTTCCTCGCTCTTCTGTAAAATCTTGCCTTGTCCAGCAGCCTTCCGAGCGCGGCCGGTGACACGGATCCCGGATGGGAGATCATCACGTGGCACCGGGGTTACCGGAGCGCCGTTGCCGAGGCTCAGGGGCCGTCCCGTTAGGACAAAGAAAGGAAATTTTCCGGAGTGGATAATCGCTCTGCGGGATTCGCGGTGCTGAGGAGCGGATCATCCCGCTCAAGTCACGCAAGCGTAATCAGATTTCACGTGCCAGGGCATAAGCTTGTTGCCACGGGGGCCCAGGAGGGGAGGTCTCCTCCAGCGTGCCACAGGTGGAGCAGGGAGGGATGGGGGACATCAGAGAGGGTGGATGAGTCCCTCACAGGGATATTCATCTCCACAGGGCCAGGCTGACAGCTGGGGTGAGAAGATCTCAAAACCAGCATGATCCTAATGGAGGATGAACATCAGAGCCAGAAATTCCCATCTGCACAACAGGGATACCCCTTCCTAGTCCTGGAGCAGGCTGTGAAGGGAATTGGACTAAAGCATGAGGCAATCCCTCTCTGGGACATTGGGGCCATATAACCCCCCAGGCTGAGGAGCTCTGGCATTTCAGCCATGGAACCTGGAAATGTTAATTAGCTTGGGATGGAGGCCCAAAGATTTGAGCCACTGCTTATCCTTGGCTCGTCCTTCCTTTCCATTCTCCTTGCATCAGCATGCTTGCCCCCAGCAGCTCATCAATCAAACCAGGTTAGGGTCATCTTTTGCCAGAAGCTGTATCCTTTCTTCAGATAAAGATTATCCAGATATCTCTGCTCTTGCCCAAGACAACGTCCAAGTCACTGAATCACATGATTTGTCAGCTGGACATGGTTCTGTGCAAGGAAAAGCTGGAGACAAGGAGCCCAGGCAAAAGGAGGTCCTGGAATATGAGGGCAGCTCAGGGACTGAAGGTCTCAAAGAAGCATGGAAACTGCATGTCCTGGTGCCTTCAGGAGCATTCCCTCCACCCCAGCTCACCCACAGCACTGACACAAGTCTTCTTGCTTTTGAGAGAAGACAGCACCTCAGCTCTGAAAAACAGGGGTTACTGGTGGCATTGCCATTTGCATCTATCTGTCATGTGTGCAAAAATCCACAGCAGGTCAGGAAATCTGTAGCCCATTCATAGACTTCAGCCTTCCAAAGGAGTTCTGACTCACTCTAAGGAGAGCCCTACTGTAACCATGTCTGGTAATTGCTTGTGCCCTTTTAAGGAATAGTTTCACTCAAAAAGATTATTTTCAGAAGCATGGAGCATTCCCAGCTCCTTATTTCTGGCTCAGGACCTTGTCAGGACCATCAGTCCTCTGCTCTGAAATCCTGGCAAGGAAGGTGGACAGCAACCTGGCTCCAGACTCTTCTCCCTCCAAACCAGGATTGACCCTTGAGGATGAAGAGCAGGGAATAAAAACCCTTAGTGCTGGGCAGACCTGGCAATGGGTGGTTGAGATCTCCCCAAGGAGTCCCCTCCCATCTCACTGCTGGGGATGGTCCCATCACCACTGGCCCCATTTCTTTACCATGGGGACAGCTACCATCTCATTTCTGGTGGTGACTATAACCCAGTCTTGAGGTATTGCAGGAAGAATATGAGGAATGACACAGTAAATTAAGCTTTCCTGGTGGTCCCAAAAGTGTGAGCCAGTTGCTTCAGCCAATCAGCAAAACACAGAGAGGACTTAAATGCAGAACAGGGAGATAGTACTTAGAAAAGAGAGAAGGAATTGAGTGAGAGGTACCAAAAGCAGCTTCATGAGCACAGATCTGAAATCCCTCCATTGGGACAGAGAAGTTGAAAGGTGCTCTGGGCTTTGGGCAATACCTGCTGTGCCTCGAGGCTACCAGAACCAGTGTGACCAGGGAGCACAAGTCTCATTGGCTTTAGGACAGGGGCTGTGTCACCCACAGCTGTTTTGAGGCAGAAGCTTCCCACATTGCTCAGCCAGAGCAGCAACAGCTGAAAAGGCCAGAGCACAGCCAGGGAGGTGGCTTGGGCTCCTGACCAGCTCATCCATCACTCGTGTGCCCATTCCCTTGCAACACTCCTGACCTCCCCAGCCAACACCACAGCAGTGGGAAAAGCCATGGACAGGCTGGGCTGTGCTTTCCTCCATCACTCAGTGTTTGTTCTCCAGCTCACTGAACACCATTTGCTCCCAGCCTGGCAAGATGCCCAAATCCCTGCACCCCTGGGTCTGTCCCAGCTGCAGGGGAGCCCAGGACAGGCAGAGCAGGGCTCCCAGGGAGTGAGCAGGCAGAGAACAGCCAGCTGCCCATGCTGCAAGGTTAAGCAGAAGCAGATGAAGACAAGTCATGAGCGCTTGGTGAGGGAGACACGGAGAAGCAGCCACAAGCCAGGACAATTCAGGACCTGAGCCAAAAAAAAAACCCCAGGAGCTCAAGCAGAGTTGCTGTCTGAACTAAAATTTCATGCCAAAGCAGGGTCAGAGACTCACACCCTGCAAAGGCTGCGGGGGAGTTTGCAAGGGTTTCCTCTCTGGGATGGGAGAGGAGGAGATGGGAAGGGGCTTCCTGGCCTCCCCTTCCCTGGCTTTCTGAGGGAGGCATCCTGACTTACTCTGTTTTTAAAGCTTTTGGGGATTCATGACTCAATCATGGCTATAAATAGGGTCAGGGCCTCAGTCCACTGACATCTTACAGGTCAGAGGACGTTTTCCCTGGGGATACGGAGGCAGGGAACAGCACCAGGCCACCAGCAGACTTCCTCCTCATTCAAGTGGACTTGGGCAGCTACAGAGTGAGTATTAGGGGGAGCTCAGCAGGAATCCCCAAACTCTTGCCCTTTACTGCAAGAGGCAGCTGGGAAGCAAACACGCCTCATGCCCTGGGTGTTTGGAGCTGAAAGCAACCTTGCCCATGGCTGGTGCCATTCCCGTGGCTGGTGGCCGCAGTAAAGCAGTGGCCACACTGCCCTGCAGAGTGCCATGGCCCTGGGCTCTGCCCCCCTGGCTGCTACTCCTCCTCCCTCAGCCCAGGACGACTATCGTGCTGCAGAAGATGAGAAGCAAACAAATAATAACCCTCACTCCCCCAAAAAGCCCAAACTTACCAGCTTCCCTCATCCAAAAGAAGCACCATGCTGGACAGGACAGGACAGGACAGCAAAGCCACTCGGTGGGGGAAGGTTAGCAAAAGAGAGGGAGGAGAACGAGGCCCAGTTCCCATGCTGTACAGAGAGGGGAGCGAGCAGGCAGGCCAGGGTGATGTGATGGCAATGCAGGGGGCGGACAGGGACAGATGCCAATGGACAGCTCTCCCAGAATGCAAGCTCTCCCCTAGCCCTGTCCACCCACCTATTTTTGGAGGGCTACTAGTGGAGATGTTTGAAATAGGTCAAGGTCTGTCAACACAGTCATTCAACCTCTGCAGCTGCTTCCTGCCCTTGTGTGCTCCAGGGTTGTCATCACCAGCATTGTCTCATTCAAAATTCAAACTTCAGCACAGTTGGCCCTCAAGTCACAGCTGCATCCCACTTTCATTCAGGATGCCTTGTAGAGCAGAGAAAAGTCTCTTCTCTCTGACATTCCCTAGAACCAGGGTCTACCCTGCCTTGCTGAAATTCCAGGGTCCAAGCCCAGTTTTTTTCAGTGCCCCATAAGCAAGAGGCACTCTGAACCCAGCTGGGGAGGAGGCAGTTTTCCAGGTTTTTTTTCAATTACCACTAAGAAAAGGGCTGAGCTTGATATTTACAGCCATTCAATTCCCCTTGCATGAATTCCAATTTTCACTTGAGCCCTAAGCTTAAACCCAGCCTGCATTCAAACAGTGTCATCTCAACCCATCTGTGGCTGGCCAGGAGGTAAGAGGAGAGGATTGAGAGGCAGGAGGAGAGTTTGCTCCTTGCATGGGTCCCCTGGATATGGAAACTGAGCCCATTAGCCAGGGAAACTGGGCAGCTATCCCCATCTTCCCTGCACTCTTCCAGAGACTGGCAGTGGTCTGGGGGATCATCCAGGAGTGCCCCTGCCAGGACCAGTTTGGTGCCATTCATCAGACCCTGCTCAATGGGTCTGCCATGGAGCAGCTTCTGGCTCTTCACCCCCACCTCTTCCTCAATCCCAGAGGACAGAGAGGAGAGACGTTTCTAGAGCCTGTCAGATGGGATCTGCTCTCCTTTGTCCCACCAACTCTCCTAGCCAAGAGTGACAAGGAGAGAGCACAGAGAGCTCAACCCCTTGACAGCACTGAGGCCAACAAAGGCTTGGCTGGGACCTGCTTTGCCTCATGGAAAGAGAGAACTGAGAGCAGAGACCCAAGGGGGCCGCTTCTCCCATTGTTTTCTCTTTTATAAGGAGTGGAGCCTTGCTGCAGCTGTCAACACTCAGCAGAGTCCTGACCATACTCATTTCTAACAGAAAAAATCCCCACTAACCTCTTTCAACCTTAAGGGAGGTTTGAAGAACATCTGGCAGAGACCACTCCAAGCCACTCATGAGAGCCAGGATCTGCAGGCACACTGGGGAGCTCTTCTCCCTCCTGCACAGGAGCTGCCCAGCCAGGAGAGCAACACCTCTCAGGCAGCCTGGTTGTGTCTCACAGCCACACAGCTCAGCCCTGCCTGAGCAGGGGCAGCTGCACCACCAGGACTCACATTTCCTGAGCTCCAGCTTTGCACCGTGGCAGCTACAGCTGGCAACAGATGGCCAAAAGCCTCAGGTGCAGAGGACAAGGATTTGGGAATAAGCTGTGCTGGCTGGACCAAGGGCTGCATCCTTCCCCTGCACTCTTCCCCTTCCTGCCCAGACTGTTTTTCTCCCCCAGGGGGGCAAAGGCTACGTGCTTCTGTTCCAGAAGGACTGGTGACCCACCAGGTGTGATCAAGCGCAGCCACCACCCCAGCAGAAGTATTTGCCAAAAGGATTTACTGTCCTCCTCCCTCAGCGAGCACTCTAATTTTTAAGGCTGAAGTCACCAAAAGCAGGAAGTTGCATCACTCAGTGAAGGTCACATTCCTTCCCCTTTTAGTCCAGATTTAGCACCAGTTGGAAGCCACAAGATTCAAGTGAATTGTAGGCAGGACAACCACAGCTTCTGCAGGGATGAGGGTAGAACAGAAGTGGGTTTTTTGCTTCAATAACCAAATGTATTGCATGCCTGTACTCTCCTGTCTGAAGTCCTACAGCTCCTCCTGGAACAGGCAAGGAATATTTTCAATGGCATCTCCAAAATGAAGGAGTCCCAAAATTCAGACTTGTGAACTACACAGCAAGCAGCCTCTGAGGACCGACCTGCATTTTTGGGATGTTTCTTACATTTGCCCCTTCACATGGGAACCTGTTGATCCACAGGAAAGCTGGAGGAGTGACAGGGCTAAAAGTGCACACTAAACCTCTCTGAGTTTTGATAACACACCCTAGGACTAAAGCCCCCCTCTGCAGCAGCCTCAGTTTCCCAAATCAGTACAAAGAGGTGGCCGTGGGATGTCCAGCTTCAGGCATCCAAGCTGGAAGAGGTGAGCATCCAAATGTGAGAGCCCCCATTAGCCCTGGAGCGCTCATGGAAAGTGAGATGGAGGCAGAGGAGAGTGGACTCATTAATCTGTTATGAGGAGAGAAGGGGAGGGAGGTGGGGAGGGAGGTGGGACAGGCAACCAACTGCAGCTCAAAACAAGCCCTCCCCTGGAGAATAACCCAAAAGCAAAATAACCCAAGACACGAGCAGGTGTTACCAGTGGTACCACTACCTCTAAGCAGCAGCGTGTCCTTACCAAAAAGATTTGCAAGAATGTTTGTGGCCGAGGACCTAAGGTACTTGCTACAGAGATGTGAGATCAGAGGTCAGCTCAATCCTGCAACATAAAGGTGGCAAACCCGGGTCACAGCAGGTCAGCAGCACTGTCAGGGCTCATGGAGAGGGGGAGAGGGGTGGAAGGGCAAGGAGAAGGATGCAGGACAAGGCTGAGCCGCTGTGCTCAGCTCGCCCAGCTTACCTGGCAGCAGCCCTGCCCCCTTGCACCACCTGCGAGGCCTGCAATGAAAAGCTGCTGATGCCGCAGTGAAGATTTGAGGGGGGGAAAAGTAAGCCAGCAACAAAGCAAGACAAAAAAAAATTCACCAAGCTGCCTTAAAGAAATGAACAACACAAATACGGAAGAGAAGGAAATAAAGGAGCAGTAGGAAAAACACGTCTGCCAGTGGCCCTCAGTGGGGAAGGCTGCTCAGAGCCTCCAAGGGACACGAAGCCCATCAGCTCTAGGTGCACTGTCCTGCCCAGGGACTGCTCCACACAGACAAGAGCAGCGGTGCCATGTGCCCAGGACAGGTCCATCACCCCTGGAGCCCGTTCTGAGTCCTGAGTACAAAACCCCCATCCCACTGCTGTCCTTAGGCAATGTCCCTTCAGTGTCCTCAGGTGACAACAAGGGCATTTTTTGCCACGCAGGAACCAGCCCAAGGCCCTGCAGGACTCCTGGCCCTGAAAACCTGAGCAGTGATTGCTCAGCTGGTTTGGATGGAGCTGCTGGCGCAAAGGGTTTGAATTTGCCAGCTGCAGGTAGATTTTTGCATTGGTGTTTAGCAGGATCCTGAAAAGCAAATCCCATCTAGCCCCATGGGTGTCCCTGACCTTCACTTGTCTCATCCCCCCACCACCCTCCCCAAGTGAAAAATACAATGACACTCACAGCCCTGCTCAGCAGTTTACAGGGTGGGGGCTTCAGGCACAACAGACACATGGAAAAGAAGAAAGCAAACATTTTTTCCTGATGCCACCAATGCAGAATCAACCCCGTGCCAGAGGAAACCCGAGCTCATTTCTGTTGCTAACCCCAGAGCAGGGCAGGTCTCTGGATTTACTCTGCCTACCACAGTGCCCTGCTCACCTCACACAGATAAACGAACCTCAGCCAGCCCAGCTGGTGCCATCACAAAGATGATGCCCAAGAGCCTCAAGGCAAGGTTTGCCAGCAGGAGATGCCTGAGCTGGGGGTGAGCTGTGATCCCCCCATCCCTGCCTTCCTTGCTGTGCTCCAGTTTCTGCTTGGTTCTTTTCACCAGACCAGCTGTGGTGGTATTTAGACCACGATTTGACAGGCAAGGGGTGACAAATGCCCCTAAATCACTCTCTGCAAACCTCTGGGTCCCACAGCCCTTGGGACAGCAGTGGAGAGAGCACCATCTCCCAGGCTTGTTGAGCCACCACGGGGAAATCAGTTCCTTGGAGCTCACCCTCAGGGAAGGGGTGTGAGCTGCAGACACCTGTAAGGGAGCAGCCTGCCACACAGCCCTCAGCTGTGGGGTTATTCCTTCTATAGGCTGGGGAATCTCAAGCCAAAAAGCTTGTTTTAAGTGACAGGACAGGTTTGACCTTTCTTCATGCAGGGCTCAGGGGGATACTTCAGCAAAAAGTGCAAGATGGACAATTCTCCATCTCCACCAGGCCCACTACTGGGTCAATCCCCACCACGTCCAGCTGAGGAGACAGCCCTGGGGATGGACACTTGCAGTGTCAGCCCCATCTCAGTGAGCTCTAGAATCTCACACTCCTTCACTTTGCCCCAGTGTTTCTGAGCTGTGCCCATGCCCTTGGTTGGGATGTCATCCACAGGCCCAAGGGAGGGGAAGTAACCAAAGGTCAGCCCCTCAGGAGATACCTATCAGCACAGAACTAATGGGATCAGGGCAAATACGCCAGCTGCATCAGCTGGAAAATTTGGTCTAAGCATCCAGAAGAGCTCCAAAGGTATTTAGGGCCACAGTGTCTCCATCTCCTAAATCAGTGCGACTTGATTTGTTCTTATATCTTCCTGGGTGGGAGAAGTCTGGAGCTCCAGAGCAGTGAGACACTGAGGGCAGTGTGGGGAGAGAGTCTGAGCACACCCAGCTTGCTGCAAGGGCACATCAGCCAGGTGGGCTTGGGCAAGAAGAAAATGGAAGCTAAACTTACCTTTGTTCTTCCTCTAGTTCTTCTTTGGACATCATTGACTTGTACTGGTTTCCCCTTAGCTTTCCAGGACTGTATTTGAAAGAAAATGTCTCATCTGCAGCTGGAGAGGGGAGAGAAAAAAAAGAGCAAGAAATCTGTGAACCAGAGACCTCTCGAGAGCCACAACTCCCAGCAGTGGGGTTGTTCCTTTGGGTGCTCTCTGCTCTGCTCCTGCACCCCAAATGCTCTGGCCTGAGTCAGCTGAGTCAGCTCCAGCCTGCAGGAAGGCTGGGCACTGTCAGGGAGGCAGTGTGGATCCCAGAGCAGAGCCAAGGTGCTGCTGGCCAGAGGATGGCAGGAGCCTGGCCACAGCCAGCACTGCAAACAGCCAGGACTGCTGTGAGTGAGCAGCCTGCTGGAAGCAGATCCAAGGAAATCCTACAGCACAGGAACCATATGCCATTGTTCTCCCTGGAGTCAAAGCCTTGCAGGCCCATCTTGGCTTATCAAGACATGCTAATCCTGCCCTGATTAACTCGCAGCATTTTCCGCTTCTCCTCTCCAGACTTGCATTCCTCCTCCCTCTCCTCATCCAGGGGCCCCTTCCCAAGCTTGGGGCTCAGGGATGGTGCCACAAGCAGAGCTGTCCCAGCTCTCCTGCAGCCCTTGACAAAGCTTGGGAAAAGAAGATGCCACATGGCAAACGCCAGGGCTGCAAACAGCACCGAGCCACGGCAGCCCCGGGAGCACCAACACACTGCCTCTGTCACCAGCCCAGAGGAGGAAGCCAAGGTCTCCCTTCTCCTGGGTGCTCTCCCAGCCAGCTCTCCGGCCTCAGCCTGTGCTAATTAGAGCACCAAAGCTCAGACTCTGAGCCAAAGCCGATCCTTTTCCAATCGGATTTAGTTCGAGCACTATTTGCTCTTAAAAACCTCTCCCGTGCTTTATCTCCCTACAGATAGGAGAAAACAACAGGAGGGGAGGTCAGTCCAAGAGGGGGCCCAGGAGGAGCTGCTGCTGTGGATATGTGTTATCTGTGGGCTTCTTATCCGAGAGCCTTTGTCTCCCAAGGACTGCAGGACTTGGCTGCTTCACGTCCAACCATCCAGCAAACTGGGGTTTGCACATTCCCAGAAATATCTGCTGCTTCCCCCGACCCTCAGAGCCCTGGGGATGCTTCCAAGGGGTGCACAAAAGGAAGCTGTTACTTCATGATCTGCACGGCCCTGAAAAATTGCACATTATCCACAAACCAGTATCCAGGATGACACCAGCAGGACCCCTAAAGGGGTGAAACTCCCCTGGCAGGAGAGAAACCCCAACTTGCACATAGCACATGGATGCATCCTCTGCTCCCAGGAGCACAGCAAGCCCCTTCCCATACTCTCCACTGCAATTGTGGCC
The DNA here is from genome assembly GCF_015832195.1 of Motacilla alba alba. NCBI lineage: Eukaryota > Metazoa > Chordata > Aves > Passeriformes > Motacillidae > Motacilla > Motacilla alba. The sequence continues at coordinate 1,981,947 of NC_052033.1, forward strand.
ATCTTCATGATTGTCTCTCCTTCTCCACCTGCCCAAATGAAAACCCCTCACAGGCCCTCCCCTCCCTTCCTCACACGCAGGATTCAGCACCAGCTTCCCTCTGTTTTCCAATCAATACTGCCCTTAAGGATTTTTCTCCTTGGGTCCAGTGCCTTGATTTTGGGATTTCTCCAAACCCAAGCTCATGCCCACATTCAGCTGCTGCCAGACCTTGGGGACCTCCATGTAAAAAGTAAGTCAGAGCCTGATTTTGTAGGTGGGGAAACCAGAGATCTCAGAAACAAGCAGTGCAAGGCTTCACTGGAGTGAAGCACAATAACTTTTACCAATTTACACGTCAAAAGTGTAATTTACTAATAAAATTTGGTAAGTTTTTGTAAAAAACCAACCAACCAAACAAACAAACAAAACAACAAAAAACCCCCACTTACATCTACTTTCTAGAAGAACCCCTTTAGATATTCTCTCCCAAATTTGCCCTAAACCAGGACACGGTGCCTGGAGCAACAGGAGTAGGATGGGAATTTCCCAGAGACCTGTCCCCTGTTAATGCCCACATTTCCTCACTTCTTTACATCTCCAGGCTCCTGATCCTGGGGAGCTTCCCTGGGGAGTCCTGGTGGATTACTACTCAGTTACTGATCTGGAGTGTCTCTCTAATCCCTAAATGCCATTGGGGCTCCCAGGGGATGCAAACCCTTTACCCAGCTTGGTCACAAATGTCTGCACACAAGCAGCCCGAGGCTCTGGTGTGCAGCCCCAAACATCCAGCTTGGCCATATTCCACTTCCCTCGGTGGGAAACCCTCCCCATGGGCAAGCAAACAAACAAACCTGGCTAGCTGGAAACCAGCAGGAATGCTGCAGCTTATCAGCACCTTGGGTGACCATAAAAGTGCACGGAGTGAAAATTCAGCTGGCTGCTGCTTTGGGAGATATTAGGAGAAAGGACAAAAAAAAGAAAAGGGTGTAACATCCTGTTCCTCAGGCTGGTGCAGAGCAGGAGCTGCTCATTACCTTTGTAAAGCTTGAAGGATTTCAAGGACAATTAAGATTGTTTCCCTCACATGGTTTTCTGCCAAATCAAGTGAGATTTGGGATTTAGACTGGCCCAAAAAGAGCAGTTTAGTTGCCACCTCCCCAGTAAATAATAAGGGAGAAGGGAGGCAAGGAAGGTCCCCATCTCCCTGCCCACACGGTGAGATTTAAAAAAGGAGATGGTGTGTGGCTTTGGAAACCTCTGGCTGGTTTCTGAGCTCAGGAACTTTCTCTGCAGATCGAAAACAAACTTCAGGAAACACACAGAAAAGGGGAGGCTGGGTTTTCATGTAGACAGGGAAAACACGACAGGAATAGGAGTGACCTACTTACTGAGAGCCTCCATGAGTTCATATTAAAGAAAACATTTGTCTTTCATCTCTCTGCCCTCACATTGCCAGGGCTGTGACCCTGAGCTGGCAGGGTGAGAGCAGCCCCAAGAGAGCACCTCTCCCCTGAACAGGCTTGCTGTGGCATGTTCCACACAATATCCCTGCCCAAAGTGGAGGGAGGGCTGCTCTGGTGGTTTTGGTCACAGGACAGCATCCCAGGCTGTGGGATCTCCACATGCCCCAGGGGAATCTCTGCTCGTGGGCTGAGTGGGACCAGGACACACAGGAGACAGTGAAGGAGGGAGCAGGGCTGGTGCCAGGGCACTGCTGGTGTTCCCAGCTGCATCCCTCAGCCCAGGCCGTTGATTTGCCCAGTCCTGTTAGAAAATACTTCAGAAATGGTGTGAATAATTCAGGAGAGGAGCCAGGGGTGCTTAGGGAGGACAGAGTGCTAGCCTGGTCTCACAGCCAGGGGCCATCACCTTGCCCCATCCCATTTGTGAGGATGCCCCGCAGTGCCAGGGCAGCCCTGAAACAGAGCTGGACCTGCAGAAGCAGACACCAGCAGAGCAGCATTGCTGAGCATCCATGTGGCAGGATCCACCCATCAATCCTCAAACCAGACCTCCCACAGCCCCCCACGGTGACATCCCCAGCCACCAGTGCTGCGAGGAAGCCTAGCAGGGTGGAATGAGGGTATTTTGGGAACCCTGTCTCCAAAGGAGCTTCCCCCGCCTCGCAGGAATGGCGCCAGGATTAAAATTTGATTCTCTGTGGCATTAGGCATAATCCTCCCGAGCTGGGGGATTGCCACACAGCACCTTCAAAGAGCCAGGCAGAAAGTGGGGCAGGGAAGGGGGAACACCCCAAGGCCTCCTGCTGCCCCAGCTGTCCCCAGCCACCCCAAGTCAGGACTCCTGGGGACATCCCAGCATCTCCGGGGCTGCTCAGGAGAGCAGAGTCCCCTTCAGACACACATTCAGGCACCATCTGTTTCATTTTCTTAGGACTGCAGCAGTTGTCACCCCAATTAGACAATTAATCATTTTCCAATCAACTAATTGGCTAATCAGTTAAACGTGGCCCTGACTAAAGCCCCCTGGAGATTGTCCTGGATGAGCAAGGAGCTTTTGGAGCAGCTGCATCACAAAGCCACCCCATGGCAAACAGCCCAAGGGCATCTGGGCAAGGGGTAGGAATTTCCTGGAGGAAGGAGACCATCCCCAAGCACTCAGGGCTCCAGACCTGTCCATAATCTCCCTGCAGAGTTCTGGCTTGCTTGGCACTCACCATCCTCATCCTCCGGCTCTCTCACCACCAGCTTCTCGTTTTCTGAGTCCACCTCTTCCTCCTGGAGGAGGGAGAAACACAACAGCCATGAGGAGAAGGTGCTGTGCCGAATAACCCACGTTTGGTTGGGGCAGGGCTGGGATGCAGAGCCTGGAGCTCCAGTGACAGGGCTGGGCACCCCTTCCCTGCTTCCTCCAAGGCCCAGGACAAAAGGATGCTTGCTAATGGGTGAGGTTCATTAGTCTGCTTCCCTCTCACTAGTCTGCCCCAGTGATCTGGCCCACCCAAAGGCTGTGAAATGCAAGTACCTCCCCATAATCAAAGAGATATTAACGTTTATAATCAGATATATTAAGGTTTTTAAGAAAAGCCTTGTGCCTGAGCACCTTCCTCCCAGCTGCACCCCTGCCACCCCTCCTGCCCAGGGACAGGCAGGGGACTGAGCCAAGAGCCACGGGGACTTCTGCGTGCCACCAGGCCAGGCTTGGAGAGGCTGTCCTGGCAGGAGGAAAAGGTGGATCCCCAGCCAAAGCCACCTTGCAGCCACGGGCCAAGGAGCTGCTCTGAAGCACAGGGACATTCACCAGCCAGGCCCAGGGGTAAAGGCAGCACTGGGGGTTGTGCTGGGACCCCTCCAGGAGCCATCCACAGCTGGGAGCAGCAACAGCACATCTTGGGGTTTTTTTAAAAGGCAAAGAAAGCAATTTTGGAAGTTTTGGGGCTCCCTTCTACAAGACACAACAAACTTCATAAAGCCCAGATTCCCTGTCCTGTGCAGAATCTCCAAGCAAGGAGACAGGGGAGCACCCCAGCTCTGGAGATAAGACAAGGATACATGGCAAAGCTCCTGCATGAGTGAGGGGAGCACCCCAGCTCTGGAGATAAGACAAGGACCCATGGCAGAGCCCCTGCATGAGAGATTTCCTCCTGCACAGCCCTGTGCTCCAGCTGCAAACCCCTGTGAGCTGAGCCCAGGGCTCAGCAGCACCCCGGGGTGTTTCCTGCAGCCTCCTGGCCCTGTGCACCCCATGGGCTGGCAGAAGGGCAAAGCAGCTGCAGAGAGGGGAACGGCATGGGAGGAGGCTGCCAAGCCTCCCATTATGAAGGGAAAAGCTGGAGGGAAGGAGACCCAAGAGGAATGACACTGCCCCAAGAAGGACCACGCAGTCGAGTGCTGGCTGTGCGGGGCAGAGCTTTGGAGGAGCTGCTGGAGCACAGCCCCAGCCCAGAACTGGGCTAGTTTGTCATGGGGGAGGAATGTGCATTATTCACTGCTGCTTGGCTTCCTCTGGCCACCCTGTCCCCCAGAAGGAGATGCCGCCAGGACCCCCACCCGCTGCAGCCACGGCTATTTTGGGCCACGCTTCCAAACATGGGCACTTCCCACTGGACACCCGGGCTTCCCCTGAGGATGGCTGGGAGGCACCCAAAGGGAGGGCACGGGGTGGGACACAGCTCTGGTGACTCGGCCACAAGCCCAGAGCAGCAGTTCCCCTCACATCCATCTCCCCCTGTGAGCTGGGACATCCCCTGGGAGACCCAGCCCTCCAGGAGCAGCCACAGGGAGGGAGATTTCAGCCTCTTCCTTGCCTGGGCATTAGGAACTGAACATTTAACAATGACAGCAAGCAGGAAATTTGGGTGGCAAACCTCCAAGGAAGGAAAATAGATCTGCTCCGACACAGAGGAAGAGACACTTGAAGGGAGCAGAGAGGGAGCAGGCAGGGATGCCAGGCTGGCAGGCGACAGCAGCGTGCCAGGGCTGTCTGGGAACCCCTGCTCGTGGCAGCCAGGAGCTCCCTACAGCACAACACTTTTCTGCTTGGATGGCTTGGAGGCAGATGCCAGCACCTCCCTTCCCCCCACGCTGTGGCCCCAGACACCACATCCCTGTCCCTCTGTCCCTCTGCCCTCCTGGGGCTGCTCCCTCCTGCAGCCATCGTGGTCCAGCAGCCTCAGAGGGACCCACCTCACTGACCCCCATCCCTGGAGAGTCACAAACCTGCACCTGGAACACCATTTCTTTCTGCTCCAAATGGGCTGAGTGATTAAGAGGCCACCCAACCTTACCAGGGGAGAACAGCAGGCAAGCTTTGCCCCCTTCCCCACAGCCACTGCCACCCTGGGACAATGTCCCACCCGCGCAGGGACGCTGGCACACCGTGGGCCACCTCCCCAGGCTGGCTCTCCCTCCCACACACCTCTGCATGGCTGGAAAGTGCTTGGTGGCCACTTGTGTCCTCTGCTTGTCCTGTGTGCCCGAGGCCGGATCCAGGCGAGGCACCCAGCGGTGGGATCTGGAAAAGGACAAAAGCTTTGAGCACAAACACCCCCAAGCCCTCCCTGTGCTCAACCAACCAGCCCTGGCAGCTTCAGCGCACGTGGACAAACGCTGAAGGTGGCCAAGAGCCCACCTTGCCCCACGCCTGTGCCACGTGCCAAGCCACGAATGGCTGCTGGAGTGAGGAACCCCAGAGACCTCCAGCGCCCCACCCTGCAGCCAGGGTTTGGAGCTCAGGAGCTGCTCCCTGTGGCAGCCCCAGCCCGTGGGTGGGACCAGGGCAAGGAGCCACCAGTGCCAGTGCCAGGCTGGGCTGCCCGTGTGTCCTGGCAGGGCTCAGGCAGCTGCCCAGGATGCTGATGCAGCAGAAGGGAGAGGACATGCTCACTTTGTTAATGCTTTGCCAGCTGCCTTCTCCATCACGGGCAAACACCCCCCGGAAACCTCCCCATCCCACCCTGCCATCCTGGGGCTGGGCTTTCCCAGCCCTCCCAGCCCCACAGCAGCTGCGGGTGGCCTGGACCTCCGTGTACAGCCAGCTTTCCCTGGCCAAAACCTTCAGCTGAAGGTTTCCCTGCTGTGCCTGGAGGGCTGTGGAGGAGGATATGCGTGGGCAGGGAGCAGGGACACCGTGTCCCTTGGCCTTGCAGTGGAATACCAGCATGGGGCTGGGAGCAGCTCTGGGCCGGCTGGAAATGCCAGCAGGGACAAAGCCCCACCTCGAGCCTGGCTGTGCCCGCAGCCCCTGTGAGCAGGGAGGAGGGGAGAGCCCTCTCTGCCCGGAGCAGCCCCCAGTTTCAGAGCTCTCAGCCCTGCCGTGGCCAGTGGGTGCTGCTGTCCCGGCATCCGGCAGCCCAGGCAGGGAGGAGGAAGGTCCTGGACAACACTGGGAGACTTGGACACCACAGAGGGCACCAAGGCACCCCAGGTGCTGCTCTTCTGTGGGGAGCACAGCCCAGGGAGAATGCAGGGAGAGTTTTGAGCAGCTGGGAGTGAGCAAGGAACAACTGGAGAAGAAAGGAGTGCTCTGTCCAAGAGCCCACAAATCAGCATCTCTCCGGTGCACACTGGCCACGAAAACCTCCCCGCAGGAAAAAAAAATAAAAAAATAAAAAAAAATAGGCGAGGAGCAGCACTGCAGGGAGCCGTGCACGTCATTATCCGGGAGCATCTGGAGGAGACTTGACACGGGCCGCCCCGAGCAGCTGCTGCGGCAAACAAAGATCTCATTGCCGAGCCAGGGACGCGGCGCGGCAGCTGCCGGGCCCCGGGGCCACGCCGGGCTGGGAGCGCTCCCTGCGGAGCCAGCCCGTGCCCCGGCACCCTGCATCGCACCGGGGCACAGCTCACCGGGGCTCCGGAAAGCCCAGGGTTAAACTCCAGCAAGTCATCCACCTTGAATAACAAGGCAGCGATCCATCTGCCTCGGCGGCTCCTGGCTGCGGAGCCAAGCATTTGTTGGATCATCACAAACGTGCTGCTGCCCTTTAGCTCCATGGCCACGAGCGAGACACCCATGTGTGAAGCTGACTCCGGCAGCGGGGTTTGGAGCAAAGCAGAGCCAGGACAAGGCTTCAGGGACGTCTTGGACACAGCCAGCACTGCCCGTGGAGAGCCCTGGGTCTCCCTGGGGAGGATGGCTCGGATAGAGGAGCTTGGCATCGTGACCCCAAAATGCCCCCTCAAAGTTCTGCCAGCACTGAACCCTCTCCCAGCCTATGGGAGATGGGAGCCAGGCTTCCCACTGCAGCAGCATCTGATTTTCAGCTCATTTCTGGTCATTTCCTCTCCACTTCCTCCATCCCTGCTGCAAACCCCTCTGAGCAATGGGCTTCTTTCTCAGAAAGGACAAGAGGAGATTTTAGGGGTGGTGTGTCCCTCATCCTTTCTTCAGGGACAGCCCTGGCACTTATGGGCAGGTTGGGGACAAATGAGTGCCCTGCTCCAGCTTCAGGAAAAGGGAAGATCCCAGGCTGCTAAGCAATGGGAGAAAATTATCTTGGATTAAACTCCTGGGCCCTATGTGTTGCCATTTATGGCTGCACTTTCTGCTCCAAGCCTGATGCAAGACATTGCAAGAGGGAAAGAAAGCAGACAGGAGAGAGCCAGCCAGAAAGAGAAAAGCCAGGAGAAAAGGGGAAGTAAGAAACCTTTAAAAAATACTGAATAATAATAACGTTGGGCAGAGTTTAGCAGAGCAAAGCAGCTGCTGTGTCAGCAGCTCCCCTTCACCCACCACTGGGGCTCTCCATCCTCCCTCTGGCCAGAGCAGCAGCTGCAGACCAAGAGCAGTTTTCCAGCCCTGGTGATGGTCCTGCCAGCTCTGGGGTGCCTGGAGAGGATGTCCCTCATATGGAGATGGAGCTCTGCAGGTCCGAGCCCCCCAGAGCGTGGGAGCATCTGCTCCTGCCACTTCCCCTGCAACTGCTACAGGCAAGGACAAGCCACAGACTGGGCAGAGCATTTCTGAAGCTCTGGGACCACCCAGCCCTTAATGAGGACCAGGCAGTGCCAGGGCTGGTGAGGAGAACTCTGGTGTGTCCCACAGCAGGGTGAGGAGCCCAGCTCAGCAGCACCCATCCCTGCAGGCACCATCACATCCCCAGATCACATCCAGCCAGCTCATTCCCTTTCTGCTACAGCCAACACCACACACCAGGATGTCCCCTGCTGCCCAGGTGAGCTGCATGGCATCCTTGGCAGGCAAAGCTGGCCCTCAGCTGGCAGCCCTTCACACAAGTGGGCACTTCAGGAGGCAAAGAGTCCTCATGGCCTCTGCCCCAGCAGCGCCCTGGCTCTGGCACAGCTCCAGGGCTTTACCCAGCCCACGGGGACCTGGGCAGCAGCCCAAGCTCCTCGACCCGTGCAGGGAACACAGCACAGACCCCACTGCCACCCTGCCCCTCGCACGTCCCAGCAGCAGCCCCGTGGTGGCATTCAGGGTGGGCAGGACACGTGCACAGGCTCCCTGGGGGGTGACACACGTCCTGTCTCGCTTCCCAGTTTCCATTCACTGCAGGAGATGATGCATTTGTCCCTGGCACAGGCTGCTCTGGGTGAGAGCTGGGCACATCTGAGCAGGCAGGGCTCTGGGTGGGGAGCCCTGCATTCCCCTGGCAGTGCTGCTGCCAGGGCAGTGACAGGGGTAGCACATCACCACATCCCTCCCCAGTGCCCTGTGGGACACTGGAGCTCCTGTCCCAGCCCTCTGGCAGTGCAGACACAGCCTGAACAGCTGCCAATTACAGCCAGACTTAATTAGACACCCTCTCCCCTGCAGCACAGGGAGGGCAGGCAGGAGGCATCGGGGGGGAAATGATGACTTTTTAAATGTAAAGGGGGCTCCTGGTGGGAGCTGGGTGGTTTGGGCTGCCTGGTGTGTCCAGCGGCACCGGGAGCCCCCAGGGAGGCACAGCCTGGGGTGGGAGGCACGGGGAAATGCACCAGGAGCTCGGCAGACGAGACAGATGAAGCCTTTGTGCCTCTGCTGTCCAGGTGACAGCCCCCAGGCTGCCCTGCTCAGGCAGGGTTTGCTGTCCCCTCTCCCCACTGTCACCCGCTCTGTTTGAAGCCCTCAGCTGCAAATTAACCCTTGGCACACCAGCCAGGCTGCCGTGCCCAGGCACTGCCCCCTCACCCTCCCCATCTCCAGAATATTTTGGCCAGGATGGCATCCCGGAGGTGGCTCTGGTCCAACACTGAAAACCCTGCCCGGTCCCTACCACCTGCCACCTCAGGACAGAATGGCTCATTAGGGAGTTGAAGTTTCTGACCGTTTCTCACCAGAACCACGCTCCACAGCCCCAGCGCGGCTGCCGCTCCCACCCAGTTCCCACCCAGCAGCTTTTCATTACGGGATTGCTTTGACAGCACTGCCTCATCCATTAACGAGCTGGGGATGGGGATGAGAACAGACAATGACAGACTAATTAAGTTTTTTTGCAGTGATGGGAGCCAGCAGAGACAAGGGGAAGCATTACCAGCAGTTAAGGGAAACAAGGACTCCTGGGCTCCTTTTCCTGCTCTGCCACTGGGTCATTTTGTAGCCCTGAGCGTGATGCTGCAGTGAACTGGTCACTGCAGAGAGGGACAGGGAGCCTTCAACTTTAGCCATTTTACCAGCCTTGAAGGAGATGAAACAGGAGGGAGGCCGAGACACGCAGCTGCCCCAGCAGATCCCAGTTTGCACGGGCAGGGAGCAGGGAAGAGGAGGCAGCGGGATGCGCGGCTCCAGCCCATCATTAACGCACCGAGGCTGCTCTCCCTGGGCGGGTTCATCCATCAGCATTTTGGTCGAGTGGTTAATGGCTGCGGGCAATGCGAGCCAGCCTGGCACAGTGCGTGCTAAGCAAACGGGGGAAAGAAAATAAGGAAAGAAAATAAATAAGGAAAGAAAATAAATAAGGAGAGGAAGCTCTCTGAGTGGCAGGCACAGCCCTCTGCCTGCTGATGTACTGAGGAGCCCTGAGCGTGCAGGAGCCAGCAGCCGGACAGGGTCTGGGAGCCTCGTCTGCTGAGTCACATCAGGGGACTGCAGCCCTGCCCGAGCCAAGACAGGCTGGAAAGGGAACGATTCCATCAGCAGCCGCCTGCAAAGCACTCCCTGCTCTGCCCAGAGCCTGTCCCATCCCTGCCTGTCATATCTAATGGGCTTGGGTCTGGGTGGTGCTGGAGGAGGGCAAGGATGAAGCAACTTTGAGGATGTTCATAGGGAGCAAAACCAGGGAATCCAGGGAGATCCTGCAGAGCTGTGGATAGTCTGTCCCACTCTGCCCACAGAGTGGATCAGCAGACCGGGCACTGCCACACGTGTGTGGTGCCTGCTGGAAGTGCACGTAGTCCCTCGCAGTCCCTCGGCCAGCCGTGCCACCCAGCCCCGGGGCCGGCCAGCCCGGCCAGGCAGCGCTGGCAGCCGCGGGATCATGCGCTGGCCACGGCTCCCAAACACTTACTCAGCATTGCTCCCCCTCCCACTGCTCCCCAGCACCGCTCACATCACACGGGCCTGCTCCCTGACCTTCCCAGAGACATGCTGCTCAGGCCCAGGGTGACTTGTCCTGCCTTGCTCACACGGTGAGGGAACAATTTCCCAGGAGGGAAAGCTGGGCAGGACCCTGTGCTGCTCCTTCGCTGTAAGAGGGGCTGAGGACAGTGAGGAGCCCCAGACCCATAGAGCCCAGCCAGGCTTCTGGAGGACACAGAACTCCACTCCCTGTTTCTTGAATAAGAACTCATTCCAGGCACACAAAACCCTGGTACTGCACCTGTGATGAGTGGGGACAAAGGAGCTGAGCCCTTCTCAAGGCAACAAGCATTGCAGCAGTGCCTATTCAAAGAAATCAGGCCTGAAGAGCAGCCGGGGGGAGGAAAACATTCCGAAGACATGAGCTAGCAGCAGAGGAACCTGTGGGCTCTGGCAGCCCTGAATCTGGCCATCTGTCCTGATGGGTGCTGCACCTCACCAGAGAGCAGCTCCAGCCAAGCAGCCAACTTTGGTGCTGAGCTGGCCCAGCCAGGACCCAGCTGGCTAACTGTGGCCCAGAAGCTCTCCAGAGATCCTGCTGCTCACAGGCACTGATAAATCACACGAGAGAGAAACAGATGTGGCTTCCAGGATGCTGTGTCAAGGCACGGGGCTGCTCGAGAGCTGTATCCAAGGGCAAGGGGCACTGGGAAGGGGACAAGGAGAGCTCCGAGGCTCAAAACCCACCAAGGGAGGTGCGAGGAGCACAGGGAGGCAGAGCCACATGGCAGCCCCGAGCAGGTCACCCGTGGGTGTTGCAGAGCATCACAGCACAGAGCAGGGTGTGCGAGCCCCCGGGACCTGCCCAAGGCTATCCGGTGAGTCAGTGGAGATGCTTTCCAAGGCGAGGGCTGAGTATGCACTGCCCGGCAGCCTGGAAACAGTTGCTGAGGATTACAAATGCTGCTAATAATAGTCAGGAGGCCACTGGGCCCCAGCCCTGTGCCCCGGCCCAAACACGCTGCCGGCACACGGCGACGCTCTCGCATTCCCGAGCCACCCCAGCGCTCCCTTCCCACCCTTGGGACAAGGAGCCACATGGGAGAAAGCCACCAGGGCAAGGAGTTCAGGTGCCTCAGGTTGTCACCGAGTCCCATCCAGGCTGGGCAAGAGCAGAACAAGATCTTCCCGTGGACACTGGGTCGCTCTTTTATTTTTAAACAAGATCCGGTGGAGAAGGAGGATTTATCGGGCGTTTATAGGCATCACTGCCCCCCCAGCCCCCCCAGTTCAGCCAGGGGTCAGAGCTTGGGGCCAGCATCCTGCTGGGGCTGGGAAGGAGTGGGGCGGTCCCTTCCCTGGGGCAGGCAGGGACAGAGCAAGGAACCAGCGCTGGCCCGGGGACAGTTTCTGTAACCCACAGAAAAGGGATGCGGATGGAAAGAATAAACACAAGCACATACCCCAGCACCTGGATAAGCTCTAGGGGAAAGGAAAAGACTCCCGGGGGTTAGATGTGCACACAGGAGAGGCTCACACTGACACATGCTTCTCTTCCCTTAAATCTTCACTTTCTTGATTATTTTTAGGAGCATTCCTCGGCGGACCGGGGAGGGAAGGAGCCAGGAACACCTCCCAAACCGCTGCCTCCCCGGGGACAACGGGCTTGTTCCCACCCGAAGACAAAACACGGGGTTTGCCGGGACCTCTCTTAGTTTAGGGGAAAACCCCGAGCGCTGCTCCCTCCCCGCCACCCGCGGGGACAGAGGGATGGAGAAGGGACATCACGGGGGGACTGGGGGGACCTCGGCTGTGGGACCTAGGGGAGCCGGCCTCACCTTGCTCTCCGCATCCTCCCGGTGTCCGGGCTGCCGGGGCTCCTCGGGGGGCTGCCGGGGCTCCGCGGGGGGCTGCCGGGGCTCCTCGGGGGGCTGCCTGGGGATGCTCTCGGCCGCGGGGCCCGGCTCCGCCGCCGCCTCCCGCTGCTCGGCGACCGCTTCCTTCCCCTCGTCGCCCACTCCGACCTCCTCCACCGGCACCCGGCTCCCCTCGTCCTCCGGCCCCTCGGCCGCGGCCGGTGCCGCCGCCGCCGCTTCGCCCCCGGGGCCGCCCTCCCGAGCCGGCTCCGCCGCGGGCTCCCGGGGCCGCTCCGCCGCCCGCTCGCCGCCGCCTCCCCGCAGCCTCAGGAAGACGGAGGCGAGGACGAGGGCCAGGACGGTGAAGAGCAGCGGGACGGCCAGGTACCAGTCCACGGCCAGGTCCATCCTGCCCTGCCGCCGGAGCCCGCCCGACCCGACTGCGCGGCCGCGGGGGGTGCGCGGGCAGCGCTCGGCCGGCGGGGCTGGGCCGGCTCTCGGCCGGCTTTACCCGGCGTCATCCGCCGGCCCTGCCCACCGCCCCGGCCCCCCCGGCCCCGGCACCCACCTCCCGCTCCGAGCCGGCCGCCGCAGCCCGGCCCCGCTCCCCGCCCGCCGGGGATGCGCGCCCGCACCCACCCGCACCCAGGGGTGGGAGTTGGGAAGGGGCGACCGGGAGAGGAAGGCTCGGGCTGCGGGCAAGCCGGCTCTGCTTGATGCGAGAGTCCAGCTCGGGGACAAGAGGATCTTTCATTAGACACTGCCGTATATCCACAAAGTCATTCCCAAACTGCTCGGCAGTGCCTTGCATCGTCCGATCCTAGAATCAGTTACATTGGAAAAGACTTCTAAGATGATGACCCCTGTCAGTGAAGAAATTGTTCCTAATACCCAAACTAAACCTCCCCTGGCGCAACTTGAGGACATTTCCTCTTGTCCTGTCACTCGTTTACGGATCCCATTCGAACAATGGGAAGGTGCCAGTCTCCCGGGACGCTCCCTGCAGGCACCCAGGGCTTGGTGAGCTCTGACACGCTGGGGTGTCGGCTGGCCTCCGGGCAGTATTTAATGAGCATTTGCACCTTTTAGCCCTTGGCTGGGTAGCGGAGGGGCTGGCAGGGCCAGGAAGGCTGTCCTGACTGCCCTGGGTGAGCAGCAGCTGGCAGCACATCCATGCCAAGCTCCAGAGCATCACTCCACCTTCCCCAGGAGCTGCAGGGGATAGCAGTGCCATACACTGCTGTGATACCCACCAGGTACAGTTGGTGCCGAGAGCAGCTGGGCTGCCAGAGCCTCCCCCCCGAGCATTCTGCTGCTGTGAGGTCTGAAAAAACAGGAGACTGAAAAACCAGGATGTGTCCAAAAGCCATCACAAACTGGCAAGCAGAGTGGCCAAGGAGTTGTCAGGTTCCTCTAGACTCTGCCGCTGAGGATTTCCTGCCTCTCGAGACTGCTGGGAGGATTAGCCAACCTTTTACACAGCAGGCTGAAATTAGAAGGCCTAAACTATTCCTGCAGGGTGAAACCAGCAAGGAGCGGGATTCACATGAGGGGAGCAGACATGGAATTCACCCCAGGAAGTTTCTTCCAGGGAAAAGGCTCCGGAGATACCACCCGGAGCAGAGTTTTTTTATTGACTGACCAAAGACAAAACTCAAACAAAGATGGGATTAAATCCCCGGGTGGGAGGAAGGAAGTGAAGCCATGATCCTCACTGCGTTTGTCTTTATGGGTAATCCTATCAGGCAGGCAATCGTTAGCGTATGGATAATTGTATTCTTAGCAACAACCAACCACGGTACTTAGCTCCCCTTCTCCCGCAGAGCTTTGCATTTCCTGGGTCTCGATCGTCAGAGCTGCTCTAGAGCTCAGCCAAATCACCCGGAGATTGGCAGCGTCACAGCGCTCTTTGGTTCAGCAGCTTTTCGATGTGTATTTGGTCCCTTCTGCCCCCTACTTGCCCTAATCCCAGTAGCCATGAAGGCATCGTCCCGAGTCCAGTGCATCACTTGCTTCCAGAGGCTCCCTCTGAGCTCTGGGAATGGCTCATGGCCAGAGACAGAAACAGGGTGGGAAGTTCCAGGGTCTAGGTCCTTGCTCCTGTGCTCATGGACTGACAGTTTTGGGCACAAAGAGGAATTCTGGGTGAGACTGAGGGAAACTGGGCACCGGGAGCTGCTAATAGGGTGACATGGGGTGTTTAGGTGTTACATTTCCAGCTGTCACAGTGCCCTTGATTACTGCCAACACCCAGGACACCTCCTGCTCTTTCTCCTGGCAGTATAAATTTTCCACAGCTCTTGGTTGGAAGTGTGTTGGAGGGTGTTTGCCCGCACAGGAATGCAGCAGCATGTGGCTTGCATTAACCCAGCACGGAGACAGAGCACTTCAGCCAGCACCCTCCGGAGCAGGATTTATCACTGCCTTAAAATAAGAGAAGCTGGTCCTGACAGCTTCTCCAGTGGTTGGAATCCCTGACAAGGGAATCAACAGGAGCTTCAGAGGGGCTCAGTAGCAGCAGCTCCTGGCTCTGGACCTGCAGCAATGCCCTCTCAGGTTGCTAGAACCTGCAGCACTCACAGGAATTGTGAGAGCTGTCGGGTTTGGATGCCTGTGAAAAACAACACTCCTGGTCTTGAGAGCAGCAGGCAGGAGCAGCAAGGACGTGTCTGCCAGAAGAGCTGCTCTAACTGAGCCAAACTCATGCAGTAACGAGGTGACAGGATCAGCAACAGAGCTCAGCTCCCCGTGTCCACGCTTGGGGTGAGAGCTCCTGCAGAACGTGATCTGATGGGGATGATCCCCTGAGCAGAATTCGGGCCCAGCAGGTCCCGTGTGATGCTGATCTGTCCCCTCCATGGCTCTCAAGAGGGAATTGATGGAGTACACTCGGCCTGGTCCCTGGCCAGAGCTCCTGCTGGGAGGCACAGAGGTATCTCTGGGGCTCCCCTATCAATTTACAAGGCACGATTGACACCTCCAGCTTCATCATGCACGCTGTGGGACGGGAGGGAATGGATTCACACTCCGGCTCAGCCAGGCAGGCTCCCCGCCAGGCACCTTCGCCCTGGGCCTGCCCGCAGCACCAGGAGAGACGAGCTCGGAGCCTGCTGGCAGTGGGGGCTCGGGGAGGGGGTCCCTTGGGCCCGGCACCCCCGGCCCAGCCCCAGCGCCGGCTTGGGCTGAGCCCGGAGTGGGGCGGCGGCAGCAGCTGGAGCGCGCTGCCCTCTCTCGGGAGGAGAACCGCCCTGCAGCGCCCGGCAGAGCCGGGGATGGCTGGGGACAGTCCCCGAGAGCTCCGGTAGAGCAGGGGACAGTTCCCGAGAGCTCCGGCAGAGCAGGGTTTAAACCCGGGAGGAGTAGGGGGCGGCCGGGAACGGTCCCCGAGAGTTTCGGGCGGGCAGGGGAGGGATGGCCGGGAATGGCTTCCCCAGAGCCCAGTCTGGGCAGGGGATGGCTGGAAACCATTCCCCAGAGCCCGGGGCAGGCTGGGTCCGGTCCCCAGAGCCCCGGGCAGGCTGGGTCCGGTCCCCAGAGCCCCGGGCAGGCAGGGTCCGGTCCCCAGAGCCCCGGGCAGGCAGGGGACAGTCCCCAGAGCCCCGACCCCGCACAGAAGCCGCTTTCACACGGCTGCCAGCCCCGGGCCGAGCGGGGGAGCCAAGGGCGGCAGCAGCTGAGGAGCTTTGCCAACAAAGGGGGATTCGGGAGAGCCGCGGTGACAACTGCTCCGGGAAAGAGCCCCGGCACGGAAAACGCTGCGCTGCACATCTGCCTGTGGACGGACTGAGCCGGGCTGGCTCCTGCTGCTCGGGCCACTGCGGGACCACATCCACCCCCAGGATGCAGGAATGGGCTGTGGGACCGTCGGGAGAGCCTTCTACACAGCACACATTCTCAGTGCCCGGCCGCCTGTGAGCTGTGCAGGCAGGTGCTGTTCCGAGGTCCTCTGCGTCCCTCCCACCCAAAGCAAGGAGGTCACTGAGCTCCAATACCCTCCTCTGCATCCCAGCCACAACCCAAGTGTGGCTCCACAAGCCCCAGTGCAGGGAGGTGTGCAGATAGATGCTGTGTTCCAAGGGGAAGAGTCAGGATTTCATGTTCCCAGATCCTCCCAGAACTCATTTTCCCCTCACATAAAGTTTGAGAACAGACCAGTCTTACAACTGCTCCAAACTCGGATTATTTCTGCAAGCCCCAGTCACGCTCCCAGTCATGGATGCCACTTTTTCCTTGCCAAGAACACAGCCCTCTCCATTTTGGTGCCAGAAATGAGAAGCTATCCCAAGAAATGC
Source organism: Motacilla alba alba (assembly GCF_015832195.1). Classification (NCBI taxonomy): domain Eukaryota; kingdom Metazoa; phylum Chordata; class Aves; order Passeriformes; family Motacillidae; genus Motacilla; species Motacilla alba. Next base: position 1,997,998 of record NC_052033.1, read on the forward strand.
CCCTGTACTCACTGTTCTTCAGGCTTGCAGATCATTTCCCTACCTGGCTGGCTTCTCATTTGCCTTTTGTACATCTGGCTGTGTGCTGGCTCAGGGATATTTGGGTTCAATTCACAAATAGCAGAGCTCAGCCCAGGGGTGGGGATGGCTGTACCTTGCTCCCACCAAAATGATCCAACCCAAGGGCTCTCCTGGAAGTATTTGTTTCAGACCTTCTCCCCAAGCTCCTGTCACTACCCCCTCTGCTTGTGAGGCCTCTGCTGTCACCCATACAGCTTTTCCAACCACTTAATTCATTTTACAATCTAATCCCTGACCCAGGGCAAGCTCTGAGTTGTTGTTGAGGGTCTTCAAAGTCTTCAAGCAGGACACTGGCCTTGCCCTTGACAGCACACTGATACAAGCTGATATTCCAGAAGCTCCTGGATACTGGCAGCCATTCCAGCCCCAGCTGCAGTGGAGCAGCTGAGAAATAACACAGCCTTGGGTCTAAACAAGGCAGTCCTGCAGCAAAAAGCCCAGTTCACCTCTCCCTGTCAGCACAGCTGGGACAGGCAGGACACTGCTGCTGCTCCAGCTGCCCTGCCCCTCCTCCTGCTCTGGACAGGCTGCAGGATTTGTTCCAGGGGCACCCCCAGCTCCAGGCCCCTCTGCTGAAGGACAGGACACAGTCACAGGCATCACACACAGGTGGGAGCCACCAGGTGTCAGACCAGAAGGGACAAGGAATGATTATTTCCCTCTGAACACATTCCTGACCAGCTCTACCTGCCTGGATCCACACTGCTCCAGAACCAGAGGAGGTGAAGCCCCACAGAGGAGTCTTTATGTGCCTTGAAGGAAAAAATGTGCTGCAAGCCTGTTCATTCAACTCCAAACCAGTCTTAAAACATGCAGCTGCTCAGTGCCATGCCTGGCACTGCAGGAGGGACACAGCCCCGCTCCATGACTTGCTTTCCAACTGCCACAAAAGAAAAAGCAAGAGTTATTTGCTTCTGCATCAGGCTGGAGGAAAGGAGCAGGAACATTGGCAAAGGCGCAGCACAGGCTCCCCAGCAGGGATTAAAGTATCAGAGTGTCATCCTCCTTGTTGAAATGAAATTGCAGCTGTCACAAAAAGAAAGATGTGTAGATAAATCAAGAGGAATAAAAATAAATCAAGTCCTGATTGCAAGGCCACAGAGGGACTGCAGGAGGTGGCAGCAATACCTGTAAATGAGGAAGAATGGTGAGGTTGTCTCTAAATTGCCTCTCCAGACTGAAAAACAAGAGAGATCAATTATAAAAGCATTTCTGCAGTGGCTGTACAATTTTCAGCCACCATTAACTTGCAGCATTTTCTGGAATTGGGGCTTGTTAAATGCCAGGCATGGACACACCCAGATCATCCACAAGGAGAGGAGGGGCTCATTTGCTAATTGTGCATCGAGCAGGAGAGGTGAGCTGGGCATGGGGAGAGCTGCTGAAGGGCAACTGGAAAGGAGAGAAAAAAAAGGCTTTATAGGTGACACTAAAGAAGAATGTTTCCAGCAGTGTCTGGGAAGGGGAGGACAGAGGTTTATGTGGAAATGAGTGAACTGCCTGTCTGCTGCCACAAAGCCATTTACTCTTCGAGGTGTTTCATTTTACAATATATTGCTATAAATATTTCAAAAGCCTCAGGGCTGCTGTCCCACGCTCTGTTCCAGCTTATTTACCTACAGTTACTGCTTTCAACAACACTCACTGACAAAATATACAAGTTCTCCCATCTTCCCAGTCCTTGTTCCACCTCACAGCCAGGCTCCTTGAGGCAGCTCTGCCCCTCTGCTTGGAGTGCAGCCCTTCCATAGAACCCCTTTGCACCATGGGGCTTATTCAGAATCATGGATTCACAGAATGGATTGGGTTGGAAGGGACCTTAAAGCTCATCCTGTACCACCCCTGCCATGGGCAGAGACACCTTCCATGATCCCAGGCTGCTCCAAGCCCCATCCACCCTGGCCTGGGACATTTCCAGGAATGAGGCAGCCACAGTTTCTCTGGCCAATTTGTGCCAGGGCCCCACCACTCTCACAGGGAAAAATTTCATCCTAATATCCAAGCTAAACCTACTCCCTGTCAGTTTGAAGCCCTTCCCCTTGTGCTGCCACTCCATGCCCCTGTAAAATGTCTCTCTCCATCTTTCTTGTAGGTTCCCTCCAGGAAGCAGAAGGCTACAGTTAGATCACCCTGGAGGCTTCTCTTCTCCAGGCTGGACAATCCCATTTTTCTCAGCCTTTCCTCATGGGAGAAGTGCTCCATCCCTCTGATCACCCTAGAGGCCATTCTAAAGCAGACACCTGGAAGATGAAAGCCCCTCTTGGCAGTGTGAGGTGGCACCAGAAACACGACACAGAAACCTCCTGTGACACAGACTGGGGAGGCCAGGGCAGGGCCAAAGAGCAGGTGGGACAGTCTGGTAACAAACCAAGCAACAAAACTCACCTCCCAGAGCCAGTGCAACCCCAGCAGCTTCCAAACCACAGCCCAGCACAGACGGGCAAACCCTCAAGCATCCCCAGAGCTGTTCCCAGCATATTTAGCACTTTGAGAAACACAGGTGCACACCTGTAAGATTTTTCAGATCATCACAGTATGAAAGAAAGTGACAGGATAATGCAAAATAATTGATTTTATTTAAAATAAAAAGCAAAACCACAATCATCTGAACAAGACAAGTATCCCAGCTCTGCTGGATGGGTGATAAAAGCAGCTAAGGGGAGTGGCAGGGCTTGGAGCTGACAGTGGGACTGTCACACTAATGGGTAACACTTTCCTTCCCCCCTCTGCAAGGGGGATGCCAAAAACCTCAGTTACGACGTGCCCACAGAGGCATTCCAGACTGGAGCTAGCCAACAGTCTCACTTCCCAGCCCACAATGGCTGGGGACTCAGGGAGGAGAGTAGAGGCTAACTATGAAAGAGGCTGCTGTCTTTCCTTGAAGCATTTGGAGAGGTTTGATGTAACTGAGAAGACAAACTGGAGCCAGCACACACCAGCTTGAGAGGGGAGGAAGCTCTGCCAGAGGCTCCTTGGTGTCACCTGCTCCCACAGGGAAGAGGTGCTGGCACTGGTGCCTCTTGCCCGTATTTGTGGTTCTGATGCAGCGCTGGATCATTTCCTCCTGAACTCTCCCAGCCTGTGGCTGTCACCAGGCTCTAAAGCACAGGCAGAGCTCCCAAATCCCATCACCTTTCTCAGAGCAGGCAGGACTGTGACAATGACACCCAGCCTGAGGCTCCCTGCCCATCCCTGGGGAACAGGGCAGCTCCAAAGCCCCAGAGAAGCGAGGCAGAGCTGTGCAGCTGCTCTGGGGCTCAAGGAAATGAGGGGTCCACATGGTGCTGGACCAGCTGCATCCAGGGCCTCCAGAGTACAAAAGCAGCAGGGCTGGAATGAGACAAGGATGTCCCAAGAAGCACAAGCCTGGAGAAATGAGAGCACAGAGCCCACTCTCCACAGCCAGCTTCCCACAAGCACACAGTGAGGCACAAAGGGAGCACAGTTTTTAACTGTTCCTCCCTCACCCAGCCCGGGAAGCACCAGCTCCTCCCATTCCTGTAAGGCCAGAGAAGCTGACTCCCTGATGAGAAAATTGCATCTAGTCCTATTTAAAACCAGATCCTGCTCTAGCAGCACCTCCTGTTTTGAGCAGGCCATGGAACAGCAACAGCTCAGCCCTGGGGAAAACGGGAAGTCTTGTTCTGCTACAATTTATGTACCACACAGCAATTCTGGAAGGGCCACCACAGAACACCACGTGGCCAAGAGTGTTGAACAACATCCCCAATGTTTTCTGCTACAAAAAGCTCCCACCAGGCTCAGAAGTCTCAGGTTGCTCAGGATGAACGGAACACGTTTTGTGGGTGGATGGCTTCAAAGTGTCTTACACAGCAATTGCAGCTCAGCCCTGTGAGGTAGGGGTTTTCCTCACTGCTCAAAGACTCACCAAAGTGGCTGAGGCAAAAGCCAGAAGTGGAAGAACTGGAGATCCCAGAGTCCTGCTTCCCAGGTAAGCCTGCACAGATGCTGTTTCACAGCAGGAAGTGCCCTGTGGAGCAGTCAGGAGAGGGTTGCTGGTATCACGATGGCTGCTGCCTGCTGTAAACACACTGCTTTTCTGTGAGGGCTCTCACACCAACACAGGCTTCACCTGGGATTGCTTTATTTCACACTATGGAAGAATGCTCTGCACACTGCATCTTCCCACTGTGCTTCTAGAGGCAGAGCTGTGGCTTTCCCAGCACAGCAATCAGGCTTTCACATTAGATTTTAGACTGTGCAAACTGAACCACGTGTGCCAAATGCAGCTGCACCTCACTGAGGTGCTGCCCAGCCACCAGAGAGGAGGGGGCAGCTCTCCAAGGACTCCCCTCACCGTGACAGAGCTGAGTCTTGTGAGCCTTCACCTTTCCAGGCCCCACATGATTCCAAAAGGCAGCAGCTGCTGACATCTCTGAGAGGACACCACAGACTGTGCAGGCTCCCAGGCTGTTCAGCCTTGGCCAGAAATGCCAGGAGTTGGAGAAGTTGGAGGATTTTTTAAGTGATCTTGCAGAAGAATCTGCAGTGGCTACAGAGCAAGTGTGCTTGCTTATGCCTGCCTACCTATCACAGGAAATTTGGGAGTCTGGACAGCTAAAGAATGTATCAATAAACATTCCCTCTCTCCATCTCCCCACCACCACGCTGCTCTTCCACAAACTGACTGGCACAAAAGAGTCAAAAACAGAGATCCCCACAAACATATTTAGGATTCCTTTGCACAAAAGGATACGGCCCAGGAGTGTTTAAATAAGGAACAGACAAGGTTAATAATGGATCAGAGAGCTCAGAAAAGCAACACTCCAGGTTCCTCCAAACCCAACACGTTTAAGAAAGTCACAGTTGAGGCTTTAATCTCTCTTTAATTTGCTCTTTCATCAGTGCCTGGGCATTGCTGCGTGTTTACTACATGCACAGCACTTCTGCTGTCAAGTTTCCTCTCCCAAAGAACGGCTGAAGTGAGTTCTGTACCCACCTCCCAGGACTCAGAAGAGCACCCACTGAAGCAGCCCATGGGAAGCTCAGATTTCCTAGCAGCACCTTCAGCCACACAGAGACACCACCAGCACAAGCCTCTGCTAACGTAACAAACCAGCAGCTCCAAAAGATCCCTTGGGGACGAGAGCTTTACCTGGCATAATACAAATGCATCTACACAGACTTAAACAACACAATGCATTTTTTAAAAAGCATAAAACAACAACACGTCCCCCTCCTCAGTCCTTTAAAATTGGCACTGCAACTTTCAGAAAGGTCTGAACACGTCACCTCAAAGAAAAGCCATTTGGGGATGTGAACTGCACTGAGCAGGCCCACAGCCCCAGAACTGTTTGGTGTTCCAAGCCCAGCAAATGTGATCCTGCCAGAGTCAGACTTTGTCAGCAGCTGCCTTGTGCTAAACATCACATCTGAAGGATTGGAAGTACTGGCAAATGCTTTGTCCTGCCACAGTTTTTGCTGTGCAAGAAACTCCAGGATTCTCCTGCTCCACTGAGCTTCCCATCACAAGGTGCTGGGGCAGCTTTGTTACCTGTCACCCTGACAGAGTGGAAGTAGATGGACTGCTGCTGGTTCGGGTGTTGCACCTCAGGTGTGTGCATGGAGCACACAGATTCAGACCACAAAAGATGCTTCAGGTTGGTGGGCACCTCTGCTGAAGCTACTTCAGTGCTTGGGGCATTCACACCACCTTCCCTTCCTTGGCTGAAGAGGGATCTTCTCTCAGAAATAAGATGAAAAAGGAAGGTGCTTGCCCAGTGGAAGCAAGGTCAGGTGACATGGGAAGAATACAGAAATGCTGCTGCCACTGCAGGGAGAAAATTCATGTGGCCAAAGCTCAACTGGAGACAAAACTGGCCAGAACCATGAGGGAAATAAAAAAGAGTTTTTCCAATATATTAATGGCAAAAAGCAAATTAGAAATAACACTGGCCTATTCCAGGAGGAGGATGGCCTCCTCACAAACAGGGACATGAACATGGCAGAGGTGTTTAATGTTTCTTTGCCTGTCTTCAGCACAGATGATTGACCAAGGGGGTCTCAGTGCCCTGAGCTGGAGGACTGTGACTGTGAGAATGTCCAACTCCCCACTGACCCCAAAGCAGCAGGATCTGCTGCTCCACATGGGTGCCTACAAATCCACAGGGCCTCATGGCATTCATCTAAGAATCCTCAAGATGCTGCTGATGTCATGGCAAAACCTCTCCATGATTTTTGAGCAGTTTTGGAAATTTGGAGGGGTTCCAGCTGATTGGAAGCTGGCAAATGTCCCAGTTTTCAACATCAAGGAGGAAACCACAGGCCTGTCAGTCTCACGCTTGTGCCCGGCCAAACCATGGAAGAGATGACTCTGGGAAGTACTGAAAAACACCTGGAGGACAATGCAGGCATCAGTCACAGCCAGCACAGCTTCATGAAGGGAACTTCTGCTTGTTGAATCTGATCTCCTTCTGTGACAGGCTGACCCACCTCACTGATCTAGGAAAGACAGTAGATGTCACCTTATGGATTTCAGCAAAACTTTGGATATTGTCTCTCCCAGTGACCTTCTGGACAAACTGTCCAGCCCACAGCTGGTTAACTGTGTCCCATGATGGGTGAGCAACTGGCTCACAGGTTGACATAAAGGGTGACAGTGACTGGGGTGACACCAGGCTGGCTCTGGTCACTGGTGGGGTTCTGCAGGGCTCCATCCTCATCCCTGTGCTCTTCAACGTCCTCATTAATGACTTGGACAGAGGACTGGAAGGAATATTAAGTTTGCCAAAACCACTGAATCGGGAGGAGCTGTCAACTCCCTCAAGGGTACAGAGGCCTCAACAAATTAGAGATGGGCAATCACCAACCATGTGGAGTTTAACCAGGGCAAGGGCTGGATTCTGCACTGGGGTCCAGGCACTCCTGGCTGGTGGCAAGCTGGATCTGAGTCAGCAGTGCCCTGAGCCCAGAGGGCAAACCACCTCCTGGGGCATCAGGCCCAGCATCGCCAGCCAGGAAAGGGAGGGGATTGTCCTGGGGTGGCCTCACCTTCAGTGCTGGGGGCAGTTTTGGGAACCACAACATCTAACAGACATTAAACCATTGGAGAGCGTCCAAAGGAGGCCATGAGGATGGTGAAGGGTCTGGAGGAGAAGCTGTATGAGGAGTGGCTGAGGTCACTTGGTCTGTTCAGCCTGGAGGAGACTGAGGTCAGAACTCATTTGGGTCTTCAGCACCCTCATGAGGGACAGCAGAGGGGCAGGTACCGATCTCTTCACTCTTGTGGCCAGTGACAGGACTCAAGGAAACAGCTGGAGCTGAGTGACAGCAGGTTTAGGTTGGATATCACAAAAAGGTTTTTCACCCCGAGGGTGGCTGGGCACTGGAACAAGCTCCCTGGGGCAATGGTCACAGCAGTGAGCCTGTCTGAGTTCACAAAGTGTTTGGACAATGCTCTTGGGCACAGGGTGGGGTTCTTGGTTTCTGTGCAGGGCCAGGAGTTGACCTCAATGATCCTGATGGGTTCTTTCCAGGTGCCCATATTCCAGGATTTTATGACACACACACACTTGGAAGCATCAGCCCAGACAGCTCTGCTCTCCTGCAGCAGGGTAAGATCCAAGGACTCATTTTCCACAGCTCAGTTCTTGCAGAAGCTCATTTCCTCCTTGTTCTTCCCAAAATTCTGGTGTGAGATCCACCAGTCGTTCCGACAGGCCAAAAGGGCTGGTGCTCCTTTCCTCAAGTGTACAGGACAACATGTAAACATATGACAGTGTCAAAGCAAGGCAGGTTTTTACATTTACCTGCTGGTTTTAAAAAGAGTTCTTTAAAAACTGACCGTTGCCTTCCTTGCCAGTTCTGTGACCCATGAAATGTCCTTACCCACTGCTGGGTTATAGTGCACTCACCCGGGGTGCAGAGGGGACAAAGCATTGCACAAAGGACACAGTCAGGGTGTTCCCCTACAGGTTATTCAGGAGCCAACCTTGGACAGCACGAAATGAAGATGTCTGGGTCGAGGAAGAGTAACAAAAACTTAAGGAGTGTGAGAAACAGAAGCAGAAGGGAGTAGAACAGAGCTGGCTGGCTGCTAACAGAGCTTCCATCAGCAGCTGCCTCTGGGTAGGTGGTGTTATCCCTCAGGGATAGCTGCGGCCTCCACAAGATTCCCTAATCCTGTCAAAAAAAGGTACAACTGCCTTTAAGCATTCCCCTTGGATCAGGGCACAAGATCCCAGCATGCAGATTAATCTCAGGCTTATCCTTCCTCCAGCATTGTACAAGCAGGGTTAAGATTTCATGTTTGGAAGCATTTCTAGCAACTAAGCCATCACACAGCTGGAACAGAACGCCCACCCACCCTCACAGAGTGAAACAATCAACATATGGGAGGCAGAACAGTGAAACCCAGAAAGCAAATGTTCTAGGCAAGGTGCTAATTTTCAATATTTAGGGTATTCATTTCAAAATTTGAATGGCAAATAATTTAAAAGTGCACAGTTTTTTCAGAAGAACAGATCTGCATCGTGATCTGCATTTTTACAGCTCTCCTTTTAGACCAGGGTCTGCATTAAAGGTTTGTTCTTTCCTGCTGCTCATTCCCTGCCTGAAGTCACACTGGCTGCCAAAATGGGATTTGACAATGTCATAACAAGCATAACACTCCAGGGCAAAATAAGCAGTCAGTACAGCTCTCCCCAACCTTTAATGATGCTGTGTACTTGTAATTCAATTGTATTCAGTTATGAGCAACTGCTGGAAACAAGAGAGCAATCTACAGGAGCACACAGGCCTCCAGGCAGTCCCCACACTAGGAAGTCAGGCTGGAATCTTGCTGGAATATGGACTTCCTCAGGTAGATTACTGCTGCACACCTTCTTCAGCAAGCCACACACTAAGCCACCACAGCAGTTGCACCCCTGTCAAACCTAGAGCATCCAAGAGCTCAAGAGCTGGCCAGCACTCTCTGCAGGCAGGCAGCCAATCCAGCAGCACTGGTTAACCAAGCTGCAAGGAATTTGCTTAAGAATTTTGGCAAGCCTCTGCTATACGAGAAAAATGCTTCATTTAGCAGAGAATGTTTAAGTTCTTCCCTGCAGTATACTCCCAGATTCCCAGTGTTCCACTCTTTTTAACCTGGCCTGTGCAGAGAACTGCTTTCCTCAGCAACTTTACCCTAAGCATGTCTATCCTTGATTTTGCAATATTAATGTTGCCTCCTTTCACACTGACTGAAACTTGCTCGATATTTATGTATTTATTTATTTATTTAAAATGTAAACACAGGCATTTGGAATTTAGGATGAATTTTGCCTTTAACAGATAAAGCAGGGAACAAATTAAAATAGTCCAGGCAGCAGTAAGAGAAACCATACAACTACTTGAAGGTTGAAACCTGAGTGCTGCCTGATCATTCTTCATCTTTAACTGTTCAATATTCATCTGTGCTCTCTGAAGAGCAGTTTAAACATCCCACCTCTCTCATTAAACAACGATAAAATCAAATCCTTTCATCTATTAAAAGAGACAACTAGGAAAAGTAATAAGACCGTTTATTAAATAAAACCCCTGATTTAAAAAAAACCAGCAATAATCTTAGTTTTCTGTTTGGAACAATGGAGGGACAATACCACTGGTCAATTCCTGTAAGGAATCCCTTGCTCTCCATCCCTCTCTCCTGAGGAATCCCCTATCTGAAGTGTGCCAGCTCTCCCTTGTGTTGTCCTGTTTAAAACCAACAGCTGCCCCGGGGTCACCTGGAGGAGCTGCGCTCTTTGCTCACGCAGTCGTCCTGGGAAGTTGTGTCCCCGTTCCCCATCATTCCGCACGTCCTCCGCTTCTTCCTGCGGTGCATCATCCCCTCTGTCTCAGAGCCAGAGTCACACTGCGGGGTGGAAAGATGAAGCCACAATTCAGAGGAACCTCAACAACTCTCTGTGCTGTGCAATTCACCACAAGTTCTTTGAGTTCTTTGAGCTCAGCGTTGCTGAGCTCAAAGAAAGTGCTGTTTTAGGCTAGACACATCAAGGAAATCTTAAATTAAGCATTTAAAAGTCAGGAACAGAAACATTTTTAGATTTCATCACTGGCTGAAGCTGACTTGAGGCAAGACAATGAATGTGTTCCTTTTGGCCCCCAGAAGGACCTCATCCTCCAAGAGGACTTTGGCTTCTGAAGGATTTAGGTGTCAACAAGAGTCCTGTGTCATAACTGACCTGTTTTGGATTTTTCCCCCTCTCCCAGTTTTTAGAACATTCACTTTGCAGCTATTTTCCACCAGCTAAATGACTGACAGATTCATATATAACATAGACATAGATCAAACAGATTGAGTCCATTTAGCAAAGCAAAGAGAGGCTTCAGCAAACAGAACCTGCTAAGATCACAGGCTCCTCCACCACGTAGATTGGTTTAGCTGCTTTCCATTAATTCATTCCATATGGCATGAATATCAGGATGAAGGCACATGATAAGGTATGGAAAAACAATGTAAATATGCAGAATATGGATCACCTATTGCAGTAAAAAGCATTACCTCTGAATCAGAGTCTGAGGAGCTGGAACTTGATGAACTGGAAGAATCACTAGAACTGTCAGAAGCAATACCAGTAGATTCCTGCAGGTCAACTGAATCAGCCAAGGCTGCCAATTCAGGATGCTCCTGCTTTAAGATCCTAAATACAGTTGGAATTTCAGGGTTAGCCTTTGAATTGTACCACTGCACATTAATGAATATTTTTAGGTTTTTGTTTTCAATGGAGAATATACAAAGAAAGCTACTGAATCTCTTACCTGTACCATTTCCGTGACAGTTTAGGTCTCCCTCGTACTGTCTTGTGCCACACCACTGGGAAGTTGGTACAGCTGGCAAAGTTTTGTGTGATGGCAATTGTTGTGTCAAGATTGAGGACTACGTGCCACCAGCCACCTAAAACACAACACCAGTGACCATTGGTGGCTGCATGGCAGAGAGCAAGCTCAAGAACAGCCAAGAACACCTTTCCCACAGTGCAGGTGGAACTGGACCTTATCTCCCAAACCCAGGTGAGTTTTCCAACCCATCATCTTTCCTGTCTTATTCCAGCACCTGACAGGTTATTGTTACAGAAGGCAGCTCTACGCTCTGACCAAATTACCCAGCTCACACCCAGGACTGAAGATGTGACCTGACAGCACCACGCTGGCTGCTGACAGTTTATTTAACAGCAGCAGCCATTGTAACCCAGACTGCACAGAGCCCTTTCTGTTCAGCTGGAGAGCACTTTCCACGCTGATTTTGCAAGGTTCTTATGACTACAGACTAACCTTTCATTTAAACATAGCTGCAAAATTGTTTTTCCACACGGGGTAAAAATAGTGGAGTTCTTACAACCCACTTGGAGGCTCAGAAAAGACTGAGGGAACAGTTTAATGGAACCCGACAGCTACAAACTCTTAACAGAAGGTACAGTCAGGAGTCACTAATAAGTGCCAAGACAATCACAAGGCACCCTTCACACACCAAGTCAGCTGGATGTTAGAGACAAGCAATGTGGACAGAAACTATGGGCTGTGCTGCACATAAATGATGCAAGATTCAGAGGTTAGAATCTGCTACTGAACTCACCTCACCCCACTTACAATGGGCACACAGTGTGCAGGCACTCGGAGGGAAGGGCATCTTCAGCAAAGCTTTATTTAGCTTTTGATTTCAAATGCAAGATGAAGCATAACCACAGAGAGGTGGGTGGAAGGTGCCAGTGCCTTTAAGTAGTTCATTTCCCACAGCTAAGAAACATTCACATGCAAAATTCAGCCATGAATTTGCTCCAGCGTGTATAAACTCAAACATTTTTGACTAAGAGTTACTGGGGCTCAAACGCCTCTATTATTTTATGCCCTGACAGCTTTCTATTACTGCAATTTAGTTCAGACTACATTCCTGTGATGCTGCACTTGAAATCCCACTTGTTTTGCCATCTGTATCACATGCAATCCTATGCCACAGGTCATACACGAATAGTCCCAAAATGAGCTCAGTTTGTTTTGTAAGAAATGGGCCATCTAAGAAAGCTGAAATGTTCCCTTCATCTCCATGGCACAGGAATGGTACAAATATGCTTTTTTTTCCTCCCAGATTTCCTTCCTGGAGAGATTGGCACATACCTGGCACAAAGACTGTCTCTCCTGGTTTCTGTAAGACTTCCAGGGGTTTGAACTCAGGGGGCCAGGTGGGAAGCTGTGTCCGAGGATAGATGACATTGAACCAGGTGATGGCCTCGTCCTGCTGGTTCCCCCCCTCCTCCCGTGTCACTTTGATCAGCTCTCTGGGAGTGCTGGTTGGGAACAGGCACCAACGCTTGTGTCCCTGGACTAAGGCATTCCATGCACTGGTTCCCAAGGGATCAATGTGAATTCCTGTTCCAGAACGAGGTGGGCCCATCACAAACCATCTGCATTAAGGGGAAGAAAAGTCCTTTAGTCATAGAGCAGGTAGCTCCTTTTCTTCATGTTAGACAGACAATTACAGCAGCTCGTTGCACGTTCAGTTAGAAATTAATTAAAGTAACTACAGTTCCTTCATTTACATTCTTGATTTTGTTAAGTTCACACTGCAGCAAAAGGATTTAACAGGAGTTTAACCTAAACACGAATATGAATTGGGACAGGAATGGCTGTGGGATAAGTAAGTGAAAATGACTTTTTATATGTCATAGCTGTATTTTGTTTTAAACAGTTCTTCAATGAAATCGTGATTTCAAAGTTTCTGAGCGTGATTAAGTCCCAACTGCCTGTGTTGGAATTCTTCCTAGGCAGGGGGATTCTCCTATGGTTTTCTAGAATTTGCTGCTCAAACACCGGAACTGCAGAACAATGAGGAACAAAAGGCAACAACAAGGAACAGAGCAAGTTACACAACCCCGGCCTCTCTCTTCGCCTTCTGTTCATTCACAAGAGGCTTTTCATTCCAACACTTAACTACATGGAGCTTATTCTCCAGCGACCATTCAGGATTTGAGGTTTCTATTCCCACTGCCCATTTACAAGGTTTATTTCTCCCAGTGGAGAACTTTATCTGCTGTACATGTTTAACTGCAGCAGCACCTTCAACTGCTCATTTTCCCCGGAACAGAGCAGTAAGACCAAGCACACCAGAAAAAGGTGTATGAGGTGACTTCATAGCAGGCACCAAGAGGAAAAAATGACAATAATTGTTTAACTGGCAGCAGAGAGTGCAGAAACTAAAGCACCAACACAATCCCTTCATGGTGTGTGACAGGAGGGTGATGCTCAGCAAGAGGAATGCAAAGGTTCAGAAAATACAGCAAGTTCTCCATCTCCCCTTTCCAGTACCGGTGTAAATCAAACTGCTTTTGAAGGATCATTTGTCACTATCAATTGTAGGAGAGTAAAGTTTGATTATCAAGCTGATTTCTTCCTGCTTCACAAAGGAGCTGTAAATAAGCAGGTGTTTGTCATTTCTATTGCCAATTCACTCTTTAGATTCATATTATGCTTAGACAGCTGATTGAACTGCAGGTAGAACAGTCAAGGCTTTTGTTAAGAAATCAGAAGAAATTATACACATGAAGGTCTGTCTGGCACAGACAGATGCACTGCTTAATACCCCTTTTCTGACAATAATTTGAATCTACACACAGGTTTTAAAAACCTTATTTAGCAACGCTGTCATTTACCAGCACCTTCCTCCAAATACTTAATTTACAATGAACAAAACGCAGTTTGCCCCAAGACATCGAATTTACCATTACAAACTTCAGAATTCCTAAATCCAATCTGAAAGTAAACCCCAGCCACTTTCCTCATATTAAAATAGCTGCTTCAGTAAATGGCTTCCAGAAATTACTGTCTTTATTTTAAAGAAGAACAATGCCAATAAAAATGTCCAAAACAGCACCAATTGTTCTTTTAAGGTCTACACACTATCACACACCTCTCAACCCAGAGATCAACCTGCAGAGGTCGTATCCTCCTCATATGATAAGCACCACTTCTTGTCAGATTTGCAATTATGCTCTAAAAGTACTGCACACTCATTTCTGTACCTAGATGAACCCTTTAACTCCAGGAGATATTACTGTGCTCTCGTGCATCACTCACCTCTCAAAAAACCTCGACAGCCTGAAAAATACCCACATTTTCCAGAACAAAATACAAGAAGTTCAATACCAAGATCAAGAGCAAGGAGCTCAGCATGTGCATGTAGGTGGGGAGGGTGTGGGGGAACAGACAGCAAAATAAATGAGTCACAAGCAGATTCTCTCATTTACGTCTAACTCAGGTAAATGATCTCCAGGTCAGTAAGTGTATTCAGTTTCTCCTACACCCAGTGTGGTTTTGTGTTTGACCACAGCATTGTGTGTTCTGAGAAGAGAATCATGAAAAGCACTGTAAAAACACCTCCTTCAGTGATCTCGAATGGAATCAGGTCCTTGCTTCACTCCTGCAAAAAGCACAACTGGACTGCAGACACATGACAGAGTGGAGAGGAAAGTGCCATTACTGATGAGCTCTTGCTCAATTTTATTTAAATAAACCACATCACAGCCTCATGTCACTCAAAGAGCATTGTCTGACAATTATAATGGCACTGTAAAGACTTTAATTACTTGGGAGAGAGTGTCATAGTGACATAGATAAAAATGGCTTTTTATCTAGAAGCTCAAATACAAGGTTGCTGCATTTGAATTTATGAATGAAATGTCATTTCAGCCTCTTCCAAGCTGAAGCAAAAATAAAGGTTGAAAAGACAACATAGATGTGAAATACTGTTCTCTCTCAAAACCATCTGAAGGGGAGCTAAGAACTGGTGCCCATATTAGATCCTAATCTAGCTTAAGATCTTTACCTTAAAAGGAGTGACTCATAATTAAACAAAATTCCACACTGTACATAAGCCACTGGTGCAAAACCCAGGAGCTGTTCCTGAGGTATTTAAAATTTGAATACTAGAATGCACACACAGCAAGAAACTGATCTTTACAGCTCTCAGTAACTACGTAGTTTTTGAGAAAATCTAAGAAGTGATGTAAACTGACTTAAAAGAATGGAAGAAAAACAACCCTACACCATAAACCTACAGCAACACTGGTGGCAAAAGCAGAAATTATGATATAAATAATTAAAATTTTAAAAAAAATTATTATAAATAAAAATCTGCCCTTCTCTCCTGCAGGATTACAGTCGTACACTCATTTCAGAGATGATGTAAAAATACCCCTTTTTTATATGAGACAATCCCAGGTATTTAGGAACAACCAGCGAGCTGGAAAATACCCAGTTTTGTCTTGCTGTCACTTTACCTGTAGGGCGGCCTTCGTTTCTCCCCAGCGTACTGAAAGAGATCATCAGTGAAGAATTTGGGGACCTTGTAGTCCTCCAGGAGTTTCCTTCGCTTGGGATGCTCTCCATAGCTGCTGTCAAAGATGTACAGGGGGCTGTCATCCCGTGTGGTTTCCATGTACTCGATGTAATATTTCATCTTCATCTTCACGGAGTAGCCATCATTGTCCTCCCCACACTTGAACTTCTGGTTCCTGTACTTGCGTTTCAGCCGCTCCAGCGTCCACTTCTCCTGGGCAGACCAGCCCACCTGAGCGTTCAGCAGCACCACGGGCTTGTAAGGCTTTTCATAACGCTCAACAAACTCCTCCACTGTTAACTGGAGTGCATCTGCCCTCTCCACGTTATCCTGGGAAACCAAGGGAGGAAAGCAGGGCAGATATTAGGACAGACTGACGTCCTAGGGCTGCGCTCGCTCGTGGGGGTGCTTCACACATATCCTCTGCTCCACACACCACGCGGCTACGCACCTGCCTCTGTGTTATTTTAAGCTCCCCGCGGCTGCAGCCCCGTTTCTCCTGGCCCGCTCCCTGCACACATCAGTGACACCCGCCGCCCGAAGCCTTTGGCACAGCTCCGCACCGAGGCAGCTCCCCGGGCGGAGAGGCCACCCTGCCCTTTCGGCTGACACATCCCCTGCTGCATTTCCCTCCCTCGGGACAGCGGGAAGCGCTCCTGGCAGTCAGGCGGGTGCCCGTTCCTTCCCGGCGGGCCCTGACCTTCCCACACGCCTCGCCACGTGGAGGGAAGAAAGTCCCGTCCCTCACCAAGCCTCTCCCTGCCGCCAGCTCTGAGGCAACCCCAGCCTCGGGAATGGGCCCCTTCCCGCTTCCCATCAGTCGTCCCGCAGCTCCCCCTTCGCCTCAGGCATTCCCAATCCCCTCAGTCGCCCCCCTCCATCCCCGTCCCCTCAGGGCTCCCCTATCCCCAGTCGTGCCCCCACCCCACTTCCCCCAGCCCCCTCCGTTCCCCTCAGGTCTCTTCCCCGTTCCCCGCAGGACTCGCTCAGTCGCGCCCTCCTCCATTCCGAATTTCCCCCCCCTCCATTCCCCATTCCCACCCTTTCATTCCTCACCCCCCTTTCCCCTCCGCACCTTGCAGGCGGTGGGGCTGAGGGGGAAGGTCTCGCAGTAGTTGTGACGGGTCCAGTCCAGCGAGTCCTTCAGCTCGGGCCGGGCGCTGCGCTTCGCCTCACGGATCCGCTTCTTGCTCTTGTGGTTCATGGCGGCGGCGCTGGGGGCCGTCACCGTCCGCGGCCCCCGGCCCGACGCTGATGCGGATCCCGATGCGGACCCTGATCCCGATCCCGGCCCCGCTCCGGCCGCACCTTCCAGAAATTTCACCCCGTGCCGCCGCTGTCGCCGCGGCCCCGCCCCCGCCGCACTCCCATTGGCCGGCTGCGCCCCGGCTTCCGCCACGCCTCGGCGCTGATTGGCCGAGACTGGGGAAGCGGCGCCCCCGCGCCGCCATGTTGAGGAAGGGCAGCGCGAGCGGCACGGAGGCAGCGCGGGCACCGGGCGCTCTTGGCCAGGGAGTTCCGCGGCCGCCCCGGGAACCCACCGCCGCCGCCGCCCTTCCCGCGGTGGGCCCGCGCCGGCTACTCCCCGGACAGCGGCGGGACGACCGCGTGTCACCCGGTTTCCTCCCTTCTCTGGGAAGCAGCCCGCGGAGGCGCCCGCCCCGCCCCGCCGGGGCAGCGGTGCGGGCGGGAGCGGCCCGGCTTAACCGCGGCCCCGGGGGCAGGCCGCGGCCGGGCGAGCGCCTCATCGCCATCAGCGCCCGCGGCGGCGCTCCGCGTGACGTCACACCGGCAGGAGGCGCCGATTGGCCGGCGCGGCCTGGCGCCAATACGTGTCTGCCCGCCATTGGCCCATGGCGGCGCCGCGGCGGCGGGCGCGGCGGTACCGTTTCGAGGAGGGTCCGGCGGCGCTGGCCGTGCGCGTGCCCGAGGTACCGGGGGCAGCCGGGACACGGGGAACGGCGGGAGCGCCCGGGACCCCGGCACAGCGCCTCGCCCCGTGTCTCGCAGGTGCTGGACTCGCAGTACGGCACGTACGTGTGGCCCTGCGCCGTGGTCCTGGCCCAATACCTGTGGGCGCACAGGCGGAGCCTGCCCGGCAAGCGAGTGCTGGAGGTACCGCCCGCTCCCCGCCCGGTTCCCGCTCTCGTGACCCGCGGGTCAGGCTCCGCCCGCGGGCTCCGCGAACACGCTCTGCTTTCAGATCGGTGCCGGTGTGAGTCTCCCCGGCGTGGTGGCCGCCCGGTGCGGTGCCCAGGTGATCCTGTCGGACAGCGAGGAGCTGCCGCAGTGCCTGCAGAGCTGCCGCAGCAGCTGCCTCATGAACCGCCTGCCCCACGTGCCCGTCCTCGGCCTCACCTGGGGCCGCGTGTCGCCAGAGCTGCTCTCGCTTGCACCCATAGACATCATTTTAGGCTCAGATGTCTTTTTTGACCCCAAAGGTACGTTTCTGCTCTTAGGTATCTTCGGTTTGTGACTGCAAGGCGTTCGTGTCCAAGTACTGCAGGGAACCGTGTCAGTAGATCAGGTGCCACTGTGCTACTGACCTTGTTACTCTGGGGTAATTCTAGTTTAGAGCTGTCATAAATGTGGCTGAGGGTGTGGGAGCAGCAGATTTAGTCAATAACAGTCCCTTCATGCCATGCTTGGGTCTCATACACAGCTGCACTGTGCTTGCATTGATTTGTAATTACCATTTCATAGAACCAGGCAGATTTATCCACACCTGGAATCGAGACTAACCCAGACTGCTTTATCTCCCCAAACTACACAGACTTTGAAGATATTTTAACTACAATTTACTTCTTGTTGGAGAAGAACCCACATGCTCTATTCTGGACAACATACCAAGTCCGAAGGTAAATTCTTACATGTTTAAAACTCAAATTTTAACTCCTGTCTCAGCTGTGGACGAGCATCAACTCCTCTGTGGCAGCACCACTGACTCAGAAAAGCTCTTTAGTGTGAGTCAGGCTGCTATCTGCCCAGTAAACCCTGGAGGTAACAAAATCTGAAAATGATCCAAGAACCACCCATTTGCTGTTAAGTAGAAAACTGATACAAGCCCATTGTGCTGTACTAGTTTGGTGACAGCCTGCTGAGCTACTGGAGCAGTGATAACCCTGGGTTAGGTTTTCATTTCCTCTCCTCTCAGTGCTGACTGGTCTGTCGAGGCTCTGCTCCACAAATGGAACCTGAAGAGCATCCACGTCCCCCTGCATTCCTTTGGTGCAGACAAAGAGCACTTGGCCAGCTCCTCCATGCCAGGAAGACACACAATTGAAATGATGATCATCTCACTAGCACAGTCAGAGGGCACTTCACTTTATTCCACTTTAGACTGCAGTACAAGGTGATACTCAGCTGTTCAGTGCAGCACAGAGCTGCACAGAACAGTCCTGGTTACAGCAAACCTCATGGATATTTTGGGGAAGCAGCGATTCCTAAAACATGCATTGTAAAAATAAAGCTATTTGGTTTTCCAGCTATGGCTTTTGAATTTGTGTTCCTCCCCCAAGTCCATGCAATAGTTTGGAGCCTCAATTCCATCATGGGAGCCACTATACAACAGAGTTTAACCTGGAAATCCACAAGATCCAACTTAAATCCACAGCTTCAGCTATGAAAAGGTAACTGTACTCTTAAAATAAAAACACCCATTCCCATAAGATCCTTTGCCCAGGACTGAGAATCCTTCCCAAAGATGCACATACAAAACCCAGCCCCTCTGTTGGTAAATGAGTGTGGAGACTGCACTACCCTAGAACATACAAACTCCTCAGTTTGTAGAAAAGTACTTTTAATCCTCAACAAAGCCATACTGCCAGCGTTCAGATGTTTCCATTCCCATTTAACATACATGCATAAGATAAAACAAGGCATTACAATGACCCTTGACACAGGATGTTTGAAGTTACAAGTCATTTGGTACCAAATCAAGAGAAATCATCACTGTAAAGATCAGCCCCTGTCAAGCAGCAGCCTGGTGAGCCAGGGCAAGCACACAGCAATGCAATTATTAGTACTGCTCAGTGTGGACCTCCCACAACACCAGCCCAGGCTGGCTCTGTGTTCGTGGCCTGGTGTGTTACCACCTGCCACACAACTCTGGGTTAGTAACAATACTAATTAAAGTTTGCCCACAGTAATTTCAAAGCAACCCCCGTGGATAAAATTTATAAGCAGTAGAATGCATTTAGTTACTATATAGAAGTTAAACATTGACAGTTTAATCGCAGAAATCTTTTCAAGCTAAAAATAAGCTGACCCAAGACATTAAGTTGAGAAAAGTTAACACAGAAAAAAATGTTTAATATTAACTACAGAGACAGTGGGTATAGTACAGAATGTCTTAAGCAAAAGATACACCAATCAGTACTTACAAAGGAATGAACCATTTCTTTGCTTAACATTACAATTCTCATATGTAAGTTCATATATGTAGGTTGGTAGTTTTACCATTCTGGAAATAATAAGGTGTGTATATCATCAGCTAGATGTGCTCACTGTATGCTCCATTTTTTTTACGCAAGGCCCGGGTGACTGGAAGTGCAGTTGTCAGGCATTTTAATTAACTGGACAGCCATTTGTTTCTGCACGACAAGGCATCGTTACACAGGAGCAATCAGGAGACAACAGGAAACAGCCAAGCACTCTGCACTGCAACACGCCACCTTAACAGCTAACCAGCATTACTCAACTGCTACACAACTGCGCCTAGTGCACAAAAATACATAAGAGAAGAGATTAGAATTGAGTCTGATAAAACAATCCGTGCAAATATCAACTGTCACCTGAAAAGATTTCTACCAATTTGAATTTGAAGATGCTATTTTAAGTCAAAGTTTTTCTTTCTTTAAAAAAAAAAAAAGCATTTACAGTAAGTTTCAAGTTGAAGTTTTGTGGACTTATTTAAGGAATCCAAATAAAATTGAGGGTACTTTTTGACAGTTAGCTATCAGCATATAATGGCTGCATGATTCCTCAGTATGAAACTGGAGGCAGCAAGTTACCATCGACTTTAATTTCCAATAGATGTCAGCACTATATAAACAAAAATGAAGTTTTACCTCAAATATCCAAGCCAATATTGAAATCGGTAGTCGTTCACTTCACTAAATTACAAGAAATTTGAATAACAGCAACAAAATGGCACATAAAATGTAAAATCTGCCACTTGAGGCGCAACTTAAACAAGTAAAAAGTTAGACAAAATGTTACAAAATAACCTTTTCAACAGCTGGTTGCTCGGCCAGGGTCTCTCCAATGGGCTGAAGACTCAAGCGATCTTTTCCCCCCAAAGGCGTCCTTTATCTGGGTTCTCATTTAGCTGAAGCATCTAGGTTTGAAGAGAGAAAAGTTCAGCCAGGTTTCTACCTTGTCCATTTAGGGTGTGGATGACTTCAAGGATATTTCTAGTTGTGTTTCAACTGGCTTTGACTAATTTAATTAAGTTTTAGGAATTTCCAGAGTGTTCCACCTCCCCCCATGTGTTGCTTTACTTCAGAGGCCAAATGTAAGGTTTGATCAAAATATTTAGTTACAAAGGAGAATAAGCAGCAGGCTGTGGGTCAAGCCATCATTAACTTCAATTCAGCCTGTTCACCACTCAATTATTCAGAATTCTATAAAAGTTACAAAACTAATACTTCTTCATAAAGACTTAACTAAGCTCTATTTAGTATTCAAAACCGAAAATGTGACTATTTTTGCTACAATTATCTAAAATCCAGAGCTAGCTCAGGCCCTTTCCTTTTAAAAAACAGGACCAAACAGTTTGAAGGGTTAAAGACACACTATCCTTTCCCCACCCGGTGTATCCTTAGATGCCTCTTCAAGATGTCGACTTGAGGAAAAACTAGTTTCCGTGGTTTTCTGGTAGCAAGGAATTTACCACTTTTCTAGGACAGTTATTACCTCCAGTCAGTACAACGGCCACTGAACCGATCTTCCGTTCTAAAAGGATAGTGTATCTTTAACAGTGTAAGACAAACCTGCTCCAACACACGCCCACAGAAACTGGTCCCTGGAGGATCAGCCAAATCAGTTAAAATCTGCAATACTGGCCAATATTCTTTTAGCAAACAGGAGACCGCAGCTTTAAAGGGGAAAATGCAGATGTTGGATAAATACAGTAAGAAATAGTCATTTTCATCATAGGTTGCGTCTCATACAATATTTTATTAAAACCAAGGCATTAATCTTGCAATAAAACATTTTCTCTGTTTAAAAAAAAATTTCTCCGTAAAAAACCCTTCAGTAATTATTTCCCTAAATCAATAACCAAAAAAAAATCACTGCTCAAGAAACAAAAACCAAAACCAACAACTAACAATGTGCCCCACTAGGATTCACTTGGTTCAGGCTATTAATGCTCCAAGAACTACCCAACACCCCACCTAAGTGCTCTAATAAAGTAACATGCATCCTGTGCTGATCCCGAGGTACATTACCATGTTCCTAGGAGGATACAGCTCCTTCTTCTTCCGGAGACTTAGGAGGGCTCTTAGACCTGGATCTAGAGTTGGATTCTCTCTTTGAGGCAGGGGGAGGGCTTCTAGATCTGGACCGGGATCTTGACCTGGAGCGGGATCTGGAGACAGATGAGGACTTTGACTTGGATCTCCTGGCAGACCTGGACTTGGAGGTGGAGCGAGACCGAGAGCGTGTGCGAGACCGGGATTTGGATCGACTGTAGCGGGACCGACTGCGGGACCTAGAGCGGCTCCTGCTTCTAGATCGGCTGCGACGGCGTCTTCTAGGGCTAAAACACACCAGGAGGAAAGAAAAAAAAGAAGGGCGCGTTAGAAGTTGCTCACGGGTGACGCTCCAGTCAGCGAGTGCTGCGGGACAGGGAAGGCGGAACAGGACGCACGTGGGCAGGAAAATGAGCGTTACGAGGGCGCCATTGTTCAGAGCGAGTGGCCGGGGGCTAAATCTACTACAGGGCGAAACCCTTCCACGCCGAGAGAACCCCACGTGCCTGTGCTAGTAAACTTCTAGTAAACCCTCACTTCCTCTTCCCAGCCCCGCCGCGAAACTCGCTGGGAAAAGGACACAGAATCCCAGAATCGCTCCGGTTGGAAGGGGCAACAGTTGATCATCCGGTGCAACCTCCCTGCTTAAGCAGGATCGGCCTAGAGCACATGGCTCAACTCTGTGCCCCTGCCACTCAGTGACGGAGACCTCACTACCTCTCTAGGCAACCGACATGAAAACAAACGGCTCCCACCGCACAGGCGCACAGCTAAGGTTCATCTCATTTACTGCCCGAACTCCGCTGCCCGTTCCGCGGCGCTCACCTGCGGCTGCGGCGGCCGTAGCCGCTGCTGCTGTACCGGCGGGGCGGCGGCCCGCGGCGGCTGTGGTGCGAGTCGGGCGGGCGGCCGTAGCGGGCCATCTGCACGCGGAGCTCCCGGCCGTCCAGCACCGCCCCGTCCATCGCGTCCATCGCGTCCTCCGCGTCCCGCTTGTCGTGGAAGCGCACGAAGGCGAAGCCGCGGCTCTCCTTGGTGTAGCGGTCCCGGGGGATGTAGACGTCGCCCACGCGGCCGTATTTCTCAAAGACCCTCCGGAGGGTGTCCGGGGAGGTGCGGTAGGTCAGGTTGTCCACCTTGAGGGACGTCATGCCCTCCACGTCGGGCGGCGGGCGGCCGTAGCTCATGGTGGGCAGGAGCCCCTGAGGGGCGGCGGCGGACGAAGAGAATAAACCTGAGGAGTTCAAGGGGGTCAGCAGCCGGCGCGGCCCTGAGGGCGACGCGCCTCACGCCGCAGGGCGAGTCCAAAAAGGAGGAGAGCTACAGCGCATAGGGGAAAGCCGCGTGGTCCGCAGGGAGCAGCACCCACCTCAGGGTCCGAGGGGCGGCCCGAGGCCGGAGCGAAGCGCCAGGAGCGGCCGCCCCGTCCCGCCGCGACGAGGAAATGAGAGGGAACCGCCCGCGCGCGCGGCTTAACGCCACAAAATGGCCGGCGGCGCCCCGGAAGGAAACGCGGCACCGCCCCGCCCGCGGCGCCGCGGGAGCGACCCCCGATCCCTTTTTCCTATTTTTCCCCGAGGTGATCCCGGAGGGAGCGTGGGGAATCCCCTTCTAAATTAATAATTCGCCCTGTGGTTGGAAAGCGGCTGTTAAAACGCCGCCGCCGTGACCCGGAAGGGCTCGGTGGAGGCGGGGAAATTTTTGAACAATGTGTGTTGAAAACCGTAAAAAAAACCACCCCAAAATAGCAATAACAATAAAGAGAAAAGAAAGTAGGGCACAGCAGTGTGTATTGGAGAGAGAGAGGGGCGACAAAACCCCGTCGCGGGAAAAAAAAAGCGATGGTGAAATGAATCGCTTGTGGCGCGGGCGGGCGGGGACGGTTTAAAATGGCGGGCGTGGAGGGGAGAGCCGTGAGGGGAATGGGGCCGGGGTTGTGTAAGAGCGGTGCTCCCGGAGCAGCTGCTGTGGGAGCTCGGTGCCTTTCCTGTCCGCTGCGTGCCTGTGGCGGCTGTGGGGGGCCGGGCAGCCCGGAGCGGGCTCTTGCGGGCGCTCCTTCATCCCTGCGGGCATCCCGGGGAAGCCTCCGCGGCCCCGCCAGCTCTGGATGTGCCGCGGTGGATCCGCGCCGCGGCCCGGGCGGCCCCCGGTGCCTGTGAGAGCCGAGCAGGGAAATACAAAAATCATCCTCGCACCGGCCCGCTCTGCAAGGTCGTGCTGTTGGAGATTTGCACAGCCCTCGTGTAAGGGTGACAAGTAACTTCTCAGAGTCCAAGGAATTCTGTGAAAGCTGCTCCCCCCACCCCAGAAGTTGATGCTCTGTCTCCTCAGGCATGAATAAAATGCCCAGACTCCTGAACTGTAATACCTGGTTTTCATTCTGAAAACAATTTTGAAAGTTTTTACCCAGCTGTTCCACAACACTATGTTAAAAACAGAATGGAAATGAGATTTATTTTCTACTAATCTGTTTATTGCAATGGCAGTATCAATATGAACAATTATTTCAGTATTAGAATTTAAATTCTTAGTTTTACTATAATTGTGTTTAATTTTTTTTTCTGCACTGAATTTTTTTTTCTGCACTGAAGAAGTATTAATATAGACAGTGCCATGAATACAAATCCAGAAGCAACAGTTTGTTTCCTGCTACAAATTACTTCAGAAATCAAAGAAACTGGTGCTGGTTTGACATTTTGTATTGCTTCATGTTCTATTTTTTCACCAGAGAATTTTGATTAAAAAATTCGGTGTTTCATCTGCTGAAACCCTTTTCCAAAGGAGAAATTTGAAGTTTATCTTTACAGTGATTTTCTTAAAATAACAGAAGACATTTCCTATACCCCTTCCTCCCAGTTTCAGTCACTTCAACAACACATTGCTGCTGTTGCCAAAGGAATTGTTCCAGCCCACCAGCCCAGTTTGCTGTGCAGCAGGATGGAAGTTTGTACTGGCATAAGGGAGAAAAGACATGAGTGGGACATTATTCCTAGAGGATCTTAAAATTCTGCTACTACAAATTAATAATATTAAAAAGGAAGAAGAGAGCTTTTCTTGTGTTAAGACCCCTCACCTTGATATTTTAATTGCATCTTTGTAAAGCAGCCTCTGAATAATCACACTGACTTTCCTCCAAAAGTGAAAATTACATGCTCTTTTGAAAAACACTGACATTTAAAAAAAATGCAGTTTAGTAATTAGAAGAACATGTAATGCATGTACTAAATATATGGAACTGTGGCTGGGGTGCAGATTTTATTTCACAGAGCTACAAGGGTGGGTCAGGTTGGAAGGGACCACAGTGGGGTTATCTGGTCCCACCTCCCTGCTCCAGCAGGGTCATCCTAGAGAATTCATGGAACAGGACTGTGTCCAAATGGCTCTGGAATATCCCCAGTGAGGGAGATCCTCGCTGGACAGTCTGTTCAGGGCTTGGGCGCTGCACAGGGAAGAAGTTCTGCCTCACGTCCAGATGGAATTTCCTGGGTGTCGCTCGGTGTCCGTGGCCTCTGGTGCCATTGCTGGGCCCCTGGAGCGGAGCCTGGGCCCTGCTCTGCCCTCCCAGCGACAGGGACACACAGGGACGAGGGTCCCTCTCAGCCCAGCACCCTCAGCCTCTCCCCAGGACAGAGATGCCCCAGTCCCCAGACCATCTCTGTGGCCCTCCACAGGACCCTCTCCAGGAGCTCCGTGTCTCCCATCCCGAGGAGCCCAGAGCTGGACGCTGCTCCAGGGGAGGCCTGGCCAGGGCTGAGCAGAGGGGCAGCATCACCCCTGACCTGCTGGAAATGCTCTCCTGATGCACCCGGGACACCAGTGCCCTTCTCGTGCCCTCGGGCACCGTGCTGCTCATGGACAGCTCCTTGTCCACCAGGAGCCCCAGCTCCTTCCCCACAGAGCTGCTTTTCCAGCCGCTCAGTCCCGGCCTGTGCTGGTGCCGGGGCTGTTCCTCCGCAGGTGAAGGACCCTGCACTTGCCTGTGCTGAAATTCGGGCAGCTCCTCTCTGCCCTTCTCCCCAGCCTGCCCAGGCTCCTCTGAAGGGCTCACAGCACTCTGGGCTATTGGCCACCCCTCCCAGCTTTGTGCCATCAGTGAACTTGCTGAGGAGGAATCGACCCGTCATCAAAGTCATTGGTAAAAGGGTTAAACAGCCCTGGGGGACACAGTGAGATGCCTCCAAACAGACCTGGTGCCTCTGATAATGACTGGGATTTTCCATTCAGCCAGTGCTCAATCATCTCACTGCCCACTCGTCCCATCCTGAGTTTCCCCAGGAGGGTGTTGTGAAACAGTGTCAAAAACCTTGCTGGAGTTAAGATGGACAGTATCCACTGCCCTCCTCTCATCCGTCCATGCAGTTGTTTCATCACAGAAGGTGATCAGGTTCGTCAAGGAAACCTTATCCCACTTCAGATCTAGTTTGAACTCTCTCATTGAGCCCATCTAACTCCTGGGCTAATATCCTTTTCCCCTTTGAGACCTCTGTTTCTTTAAACCCTTTACTGTAGACAGCAGAGGAAAAATGTGGTGATTTGTTTGATTTACATCAATCAATTCGACATTTCCTTCTCTGTCCTTTTGGCCAGCATTAAAGTAGAACTGATTTAGCTGAATTCTCCAATCCAACAGAACAAAGGATGGTAACAGGCAAAAGCAGCCATTTGGTCACTGTCTGATCCTCTCTCAGTTTTGCTGATGTTTTAACAGAGATCTTCATGACTTGAAGATCAATTAATCTTAAATCTATTATTTAGAAATACTGTGAAGTAAAAGATTAATGGTATCACTTCCATCCCTGGAGGTGTTTAGGGCCAGGTTGGAGCGGCCTTGGAGCAACCTGGTCCAGGGGAAGGTGTCCCTGCCCATGGCAGGGGTGGGACAAGATGGGCTTTAAGGTCCTTTCCATCAAAATTTTCACCGTTCTGTGATTCCATGATTCTGTCGTTGAAGGGAGTTTCTATTTTTTTTTTTTTTGTTTGGTATGTGAGAGTTATTTTTGTGTGTGTGTGTGTTTTAAATTTTTTCAAAAAATATTTTTATTATTTTTTTGCCAGGTGTTATTTAGCAGCCAGAAATTACAATTCTCAAAAACTGGTACAAATAACTCTTATTTTAAGGACTGGGAGATTGTCACCGCTTTAAACAGGAAAAGGTTGCTTTGCTGAAACTGCATTTCCCATAGTGCACAAGGGCTTTCGGGGCTGGGTCAGCTGATCGAGACTCTGAAATGTTCTTTATTTCCTGTGCAGTGCATGGAAATGTGCGAGCGGCTCATCCTTCCTTCGTCAGGGGATTGAGAGGCCGGGGACCGCAATTCTCATTGCAACAATGCCGAGAAGCTGAGCCGATTCACCTGCTCGGTATTGGGAAAGCTGCTCCTCTGGCAGAAAGGGATGCCATGGAGTAACACACTGCAGTCAGCCCTGGGAACTTCATGGGAACAGGTAGAGGAATATTGGGCTTCACCTTTTGTACCACACCTTCTTATTTTTCAAGTTTTGTTGCACATTATTTAAACGGGTTACCAGGATTCTTGATTAATTGATATTTTCTAGCAGCTAATAAGTAGCCCTAAGTAATCATTATTTTTGAAGCTTGCTTTCTTTTTTTTTTTTTTTTTTTATTTTTAATTTTTTTTATTTTTTTTAACAGGGGTTAAGAAGAAACTTTTAAAAGAAAAAAGGAGTTTTTCCAGACTAAAGCTGAGGACTTGGAAAAAATACACAAAATGTCTCCGGAAGGAAAAAAGCTTTTCAACATCATTATTTTGGGAGTCTCATTTATGTTTATATTCACTGCTTTCCAGTCCTGTGGAAATATCGCAGTAGGTGTCACTTTCAATTTGTGCCACGTTTCCATCTCAGTTATTTATCCTGGCTTGTCTTTTGTGTGCTCTAATGTTGCTTTATTTGGGATTTCCTAATGTGCACAATACTTTGACATTTATCTTCTTTTGGTTTAGTTTGAAGTAGATTAATGTGTTTAACCAAGTAATTCAGCAGGTTATCTCTTTAAGATAGCATAGCTACATATAAAACTGAGCCTGATTGCTTAGAAAGTATAAAAATAATATTATGAAATGTTTGAGCTTTAAAATAGTGTCTGCT
Source organism: Motacilla alba alba (assembly GCF_015832195.1). NCBI lineage: Eukaryota > Metazoa > Chordata > Aves > Passeriformes > Motacillidae > Motacilla > Motacilla alba. Next base: position 2,025,991 of record NC_052033.1, read on the forward strand.
TTAACACTTGTGATGTTAGACAATTGAATTACATTGAGCCTTGCATATTCTATATTGTCCCTTTCAAAATATTTGCCTAAGTTATTATTAACCATGCTATTATTAACTAGATTTTCATAATCTAACAAACTAGATATTGAGGGGGAGTATGTGGATAACACCTGACAAATAGATTTCTACAATTGCTAAACTGCCAAGTCACCTTCCAGCTGAAGGAGTTATTTGCTGCTATTTAGTATCTTTGCAGAGCAAAAACTGAGCACAGCATAATCCAAATTTACTGCTACTATTTAAATTTTTAGACTCCTGTTACTGCCAGGTTTAGCCCTTTAACTTCCTGAGCTGTATTGTTAGTTCTGCTCCTGCAGGGCAGTTAGGTTTCAACATCCCCTTTGAGCCCACAGGTCTTACAGCTCTTTTCTTGCATGCAAGAGAGATCCTTGCTGCGTTCAGACAGATAAATGTCCTTCACTGCATTACAGAAATATTTAGACAGAATATTACAGAATAATACAGAAATATTACAGAAATAACTACTTGGGGTAGTTTTTGTAAGTTCCAGTGCAGTGTGATACTTTCTGTGAGCTCTCAAAGGCAGCCCAACGATCTCAGAAATTCTGCAATGAATTCAGCACCTCACTGAATTGGACTTTGTGATCATGCAATCATGTAATTCATTGTCATAAAAGTCTTTACAAGTGACTTTCAATCAGATCTGCCTGCCAGTCCAACTAACTACATGGTCTCATGATCACTAAAGCTGATTCAAGGGGAAAAAAAGGAACAGGGAGATAATGGGAAGCTGAAAAACATGGAAACTCTTATCAGAGATTCATAGTTAGGTCAAGTTGAGACTGTTCTGAAACTTCTCCTTTTTTCCCCACTTTTAAAATTAAGATAGTCATACCTATCTACATAAGGAAGGTCTTAAGTGAAACAGAAGTTTTGTGAAGTATTTTAGGTCTTTTATGAAACCATGATTTAATAATAAAGTACTAATTTCTTCTTCAAACATAGACGTTTCCTTGCCAAATATCTCCTGCATCTTTGTTGTGGAGGTGGTGTCAGTTGTAATTAACATTTTAAATTCTTTTAAGTACTTTGTAGTGTCTATTAATGAATAATTCTGATGTTTGATACTGACTTCAGATGGATGCAGGTGTTCTCAAAATACAAGATAGATTCTAACATATCACAATGTATGATCTTCTCCTCGCAGCAAACGGTTATCACGAATTTAAACAACACAGACTTTCATGGAAGTGGCTACACGAGGTAATTACACAGATTTTCTTCTTACTTTGCTCCTTGCAGAGTGAACTTAGTTACAGTTTCATCCAGTAGAGAGACACTCTCAAGAGATTGCAGAGTTCTGCTGACTTCATAATTTATTGACACACTTAAAGCAGTTTAAAACAGGCTTCTCACGGTTCTGCTCTGAACTATTTCCAGTTGAACTACATATCTGGTTTGCATGTTTTCTTTGTAGGGTAAAAAACCACTGTCATCACATTCTCAACATTTTACCTTAGGAGGCAAAGAAGGTGGAAGTTTAAAAATAAATAAAACTGCTAACTCAGGCCTTGGTTGTTTGCTTTTGTACACTGTGTTTGTGCAGGGCAGGTGGTGTGGATCAGCTCCCAGGAAATACTACACAAATGTGAAAGGAGCAGTCAGAAAGACAAGCAAAGCCACAAAAACCATTCCCTTTGTTGCACTGGCAGAGTCAAACTTGTCAGGCATGATCAGGGACCTTTTGCATTCCAAATTAATCTGTCCTGTAGGAAAACCTCATTGCTCCTTTGAGTGGTATACTGCCTTAATTTAAACTAAAACTGCCACTGGCACAAAAGATGTCTGTAGAATTTCTGTGGTGTATCTGGCAGAAGATGAAAACCTCACTGACAGATAAATGAGGTTCTAGAGCACTCTCCTCTAGACACACAGGGTACAAAATACAATAACTGCTGTTCAGGCAGTTTGACAAATGCATGCTGTAAATTCCAAGATGTCTTTGCCTACAGTAGTTTGGGACTCTACTCAGCAATCCAGGGAATACTGTTCACTCCTGTATTCCCAGGTGCAGTGCCATGGGCGAAGGGAACAGAAAAAAGTAGGGAAATGAACCATTGAAGTTTTGCTGTTAAGTTATATATGTACTTAACTGGATATTTTTAAAATCCACTGATCACTCTTAAATAATATTTTAGCCTATATTTTATTTTAAGTATTTAATACTCTTTGTTTTTATTTTTTGTAGCATGTCCATTATTTATGGAGTATTGTCTGCTTCAAATCTTATATCACCTTCACTGGTTGCAATAGTGGGACCTCAGTTCTCCATGGTTGTTAGTGGTGTGTTTTATAGGTAAGCATTTATTTTGAAGTTTTGCCTGCTTCCTTGGAAATACTTCTTTAATTTATTTTTTTTTTCACATCTAAGGCTTCTGTGCCATACATGAAATTGTACTGGCTAAGAAAAGCCTCTCACAGAGACACTCCAGGTGTTCACCTGCAGAGTACTTCAGCCTACTGGAAACAGCACATTTTTTTCCACAGCATTTCCAGACTTTGCTGACTGTGGAATTGAGGTTATGGTCTCAGATTAATAACAATATAAAAAATTCTATGTGCTTAGAAGGGTAAAAAAGATTTTTCACATACACCCTGTTTTTCAACATCCCTTAGGAGAGAGTAGCTGATTTAGAAGGACCCAAGTGCTTTGATCTGATTGTTAAAGAGCATTGTCCACTCTAGGTCAGTGTTCAATGAGCTGATCTCTTCTGTTCCAGCCTGTACATTGCAGTCTTTATCCAGCCAGCTACATGGGCTTTCTACACTGCCTCTGTGCTTATTGGCATTGCAGCTGCTGGTAAGCATTGTTCTTACTCTGCTGTTTTTTATGAGATTTCAATATACCTTTAAAATATTTTTATTTCCTGAGCAATATATTCTGTCTGTTTCAGTCCTCTGGACAGCCCAGGGAAATTGCTTGACTGAAAATTCTGATGAAAACACCATTGGAAGGAACAGTGGGATATTTTGGGCACTCCTACAGTTCAGGTAAACTTTATTTGTTAAGTTTTTGTTTTGTTGTGTACACATTCTGCCTTTGACATCTAAAAAGTGGGAGACTGCATTAAAATTACTCCCCTGGGACCTTGCAGTCAGTGGGAAGGAGAGATGGAAGCAATGTTTTTATTGGTGTTGTGCATTACAGAACAGGGAATGAAGGAAAGCTGAGTTTTGCAATCTCAGCTCTTGAGCTGCTAAAAAGATCTTTCTGTTAAGGGAGCATTTGAGGGATGTAACAGCAATCTTGGCTTTGGAGGGCTGTTCCAATTCGTGTCCTTTATTGAGCTAGTTCTCACTGCCAAGGTGAAGACACTGAAGTTGGACCTGGCAGCCAGAAGCCAGAAAAGAAATCTTGTTTTTGACAGCTTTCTGATATTAAACTTTGAGTGCTGCTCAACTAAAAAAGTCAACAAAAAGCTCAGCATCAAGAAGGGCAGTGAGAACACGGCAGGGAATGCTGTGTTGTGGCCATTAAATGTTTTGTGCAGAGACAGTTAATGCCTCTCATGGGAGTGTAATACCATTAGGATATAGAGGAAAAAAATGAAATTATACAAGAAGATAGAGCTGATGGCTTGAGGAGAGACTGAAAAGGTTGGGACTCTTCCTGTGGAGGAGCAGCAGCTGAGGAAGATTATTCCAATGTGTCACCCAAAATGTGAGCACAGGGGAGCTGAGTGTGGAACTATTGCTCACCAAATGCTGCTGTGCTGGACTGGGGTCACTGGGTGAGAGTGAGGAGGGGCTGGTTTGAAACAGATAAAGTGCTTTTCACAGTGGGTGATTAAACTTTTGGAGCTTGCAGCCTTGGGAGTGTGTAGAGTTGGACGGTGTGAGCAGGATTGAAAAGGAATCAAACAAATTCATGGGAGACAGGTGCACAAATGGTTCCTGAAGAGAGATCCTTTTACCACCTCTTATACAGCAGTTCTGAATATTCTCCCAGGATATAAATCTGGGAGATAACCAGGGGAATGAATAAAAAAATGCTTAGGGTGCTGAGCCTGCATTGCTAATGCTGCAGTGGGGATGGGATCCAGGGCTGGGAGGACATTAGCCTGAATCAGCCTGCATTTGTCAAACTTTGTGTTTCTAAAGTTTTCAGTTCCAGAATTAACCCCTCAGTATATTATCAGAGTAGCAATTTCCACAAACCCAGCTGATTGTGGGTTTTACAGTGAGTAAAATACATGAGTTAGTAAGAGGAAAATTGGCTTTAAAAATGGTTTAAATAATTTATTCACAAGAACTGTATTTTGGGAAATGGTAGTTAGGGACACAGAATTTCCTTGACCTAAACAATCCTTCAGACAAAGCACATGACCCTGCAAAGGAAGTATTGCAAAATCACCTCCAGAAATACGTCAGCTTTCTAACCTACATGCTTCCAAAATTAGAAGCAGCTTCGATGCAGATTTAATCATTTTTGCCACCACCTTGTGTCTTGATTGATAAAAATAAATAGCCAGCATTTTGGGGCAGAATCCTCAAATTTGTTTGAGTTTTATATAGAAGCAGTTGACATGGAGAGTGACTCCTGTCTTTATTTCTTTCATGATTGCACAGCCTTGGGATTTTTTGTTTGTCATGTGGTGCTACAACCCTATTTTTTCATAGAATGTATTGTTGACCTTTGCTCTTTTTGTTTGCAGCTTGATTTTTGGAAATCTGTACATATACTTGGCTTGGCAAGGAAAAACTCACATATCAGGTGGGTAGTGCTTGTTTATATGGCCAACCTTTAAATACAGTAGCATGAATTAACAGATGAAATAATGAGCTCCAAAGTGGCAGGAAGCTTATAAAAAAGCAGACTTTTTTTTTTTTCCCCTTGTAATTTATTGTAGGTAGTCTCTTCTTGGAGATTTTCCACAATAGCTACTCTGGGATTTTCCCTGTGCAGTCACATTTGTGCAGGTGCCAAAATACACTTGGGGAAAGTGTTCTGGCTGTGTGTGTAATATTGTACACACTGTCCTATTCCAAAGTAAGCTCCTGGTGTGGACGGTTCTTTAAATCATATTGGAGATTGATAACCCTATGGAATAAAGGAAAATAAAGGAAAACCATCTCAGATTTTACTTCACGTCTGCATTAATTGTGCTGGCACAAAGCACTGTTGGGGGCAGAGGCTGAGGTGAGGCAGCCCTGCTGGGAGACTGGAGAAAGAACTCCCTTTCTTGGCATAGTCTATGAGATGAACTTCCTGATGGGATTGAAATTAATGCTGTATTTTTTTCCATATGATGTTGTGCTTCACTGGCAAAGAGCAGGAACTGAGTAACAGTAGATTTTATTCATGTTTTTGAGCCAGACAGTGTCGAGATTGTGATTTTAAACCAAAGATTTCTGTCAACTGTTTAGGCCAGGCAAAGTAGGGGGGTGGGAATTCATTAAGAAAAGTGGTGAAAATAGATTTTAATAACCAAAAATGAGTGCTGCTAGGAAGGCAGTGTGCTGTAAACAGGTAAGTTTGATTTTCCTGTTCTATAATTACTGATAATTTTCCTTATTTAGTCCTAATGTTGAATATCTACTAGAATGGTCAATTCTTTTAACCTTTAACAGATGATTTAATTCTGCTCTGGTCAATCAGGAATAAGATGTTGACTTTTAAACAATAATTATCAGGTTTCAGAAAGAACAGAGAGAACAGTTCACTTCTTGTTTCTGTTAGCTCCATCTTTTCAGTTTCTCCACAGGTGCAGGTTTGGTAATGACACACTGGCTAAATTTAAAGGTCATTTTCTGCATTCTCTCACCTGTAATACAAAGGTTTAAGTGTTATTGGAAATATTGGAGACACTTTGAACCTGGGGGAGGTCTCAAATTCTGTGCATTCCAAACTTCACTGCTCTGCTAACCACAGAACAGAGCAATTAACTATGAGGCAGTTCTGCTGTTACATTTCCCTGCATCTTAAGTGTCTTGAGATTCCTCTTTATTAGAAAATTTTATATCAAACCCTAACAGCACTTAAAAATCAAACAGCGTTTAAAAATCAAATCTTATTTTACTACCTATATAAAAATAGCAGAGTCATTTCAAGCTGTGAAGCACACCTTCTCTTTTTGGATCTGTGATCATACCCAAGTTATTTTTAGGACAAGTTTGCATTTGCTGTTGAGCTAAGGGGGAAGGAAATACAAGCATAGGTAAAATCTTCAGGGTCATGCATTTGTTCAATCACAACTCTTTGGTGTTACTGGCTTTTTTTCCCTGCTTAACCCTGGTAATTGGGGCTGGCTTTTGTATTAGATGTGACTGTGCTGTGCTGCTGTAACCAACTTGTTTAGCAGAGTTGCCCCCTCCAGCTGCTGTGGCAGTCACTGAGGTTTTGGTGATTTTAATGCCTACAGTTTATGATGTCATGGTGCTCATGGTTTTGATGCTGGTCAAAAGATTCTCTTAGAAATCTGAAGGGGTTTGGGGCAGTTTATGTTCAGTCTGAATTATATAAGTCTTCCAAGATGTACTTTCTTCTGCTAATAATTTATGCACTTCCTTTAATTGGCTGCTCCTTGGTCATAGCCTTTGCATGGCAGAGAATGCGAGGGACCTCTTTAATTTGCTGATATTTTATTAGCACCATAAAACTGAGACAGGAGTTTGCCAGCAGCTCCATGTGGAAGGTAAGCTAGAAAATGAGTGTGTGTTAAACACTGTAGCATGTGCGTGTTAGTTGTTGGAAGGTAGCTGGATTGGTTTGGATCTCTTCTGCACATCTGGTTATGGCTCTTGTTTGTTTTTCCACAGAGAGCGATCGCAGAACTGTCTTCATTGCTCTGACTGTTATCAGTCTTGTGGGCACAGTTCTGTTCTTTCTGATTAGGAAACAAGAGGACACGAAAGCTCCAGGGGATGATGATTCCACTAATGAAATCCTGGGGGAGAGCTCGTGAGTGTTGATGGCAATAACATGTTGTCACATCTCCTCGTTTGTGCTCCTGCTCCGCAGAGGAACACTGTGCATTCACTTCCCCTCTGTGCTGGAAACAGGAATGTTATCAGCAATCTGGTGGATTCACAGATTTAACAGAAAAGTATCTGTATTTTAACAATGAGAATATATCAGAAATAATGTTCTTGATATGGCATGTTCTCAAGGGTGAAGTTCAGTACTGCACATGAAGTTTTTCCTTTGATAAGCAAGTGCCTTGCAAAAGATACCCTTCACCTCTTCTCCACTGATTATTAATCTTACCCTCATCAGCCCATTTGAAAGGCTGGAATAAACAGAAAATACTCCTTTTTTATAGGTTGTTTTACAAACTAGAACATGTTTTTTCCTGTCTTCTCTGAATATATATTCCACCCTGATAAGTACATTAGAAATGGACACTTACACAGATTCATTGCAGTTTTACCTGAGGCATCAGCTTAAATATTTTTGCTTTATTTAAAGAACAATGAAATTGTTAGAAAAACATCAGTGAGCATGCCTGTGGAAAAATGTTGAAAGCTAAAAATGTTCAAAAGAAAGATACTATTGAGCAAGCATTCACTAGTGCAGGCAGCAAAGAGATTTTGTGCTTACTCTAGATCTCAGAAACTTTAAAAAATACATTGGGATAATCCAGTATATAGTGCAGGGCTAGAAGATGTACAGAAAGTTTGAAAAATGAAGGTGCCTTCCAGCACAGCAATAAAGTGTGGTTATTCTCTTCCATTTTGACCAAGTAATTTGTTTACCCAGGTCTGCACGAAACAAAATGATGAGAGCAGTGGCTGCCTTCAGTAAGTACAATTTCACCTAAGAGTTGCTTCAGCAGAACCTGGCATCTCCTTGCCAGCTCTCTGTGTTTGTGCTGATGATGTGATCACGTACAAAGCATTTCAATCTGAAATTGAAACTCTCCTGAGTGGTCCAGGAGAGACTTGGAGTGTTCCTCCTTTGATGTGATTTCAGATCCAAACTGCTTTACAACAGCGTCCTTGTACAGATGAGCACAAAAGGAGCAGGTTACTCCTTGGGAAAGGCAGCGAGACTGAAAAATAAAAATCAACAAACATATGAAGATAAAATGAAGTCAGATAGGCTGTGTGATTTGTCACCAGTTGATATCAGTTAACAATTTAGAACTGAAGCATCTGCAGTTCCCTTTGAAGCTTGATGTGTTCTGCCTGAGACTGTTAAGTTTGTTTTGAGGATGTGGCATCTTCACTGAAAATCTATTTATCCTTTCAGGAGACAGTTGCCATGAACTGAGAGTACAAAAGTACAGAGAGCAGAAAATTGTCTGATAATTGAAAACTGTCTATCTCCTCTTTAATATTTCCCCCACTGCCTTTCTTACAAAATACAATTTTTGGATGGCACATTTCTTCTAGATGGCAGATTGGGGTTGGTTTATTTGGCACTCTGCTGTAATAAACAGTAAATAAAACTTTAATACACAGTTTGTATAATAACCAATTTTTGCTTTAAGCAAAGAGCTAAAGAAGCTGTAGATTATCTTAGTGGTATCCTCAGAAGTTTTATTAATTTTCTTTATTATTTCCTTACAGAAAAATCTATTACTCTGAGCTTCACCAAAGAGATGCTGCTCCTCAGTGTTACCACAGCCTACACAGGTATGAAGCCAGCAGAGTTTCACCATGGAGCACTGGCAGGGCATTGTTTGGAATTTTAACCCCAGACTGGAATTTTAACCCATATCTCTGCAAACATTATTTGGATATTTTAATTATTTTTGGGTTACTCTTGACGTTTCTGGGTCCTGGGGAGGAGGAGGGGTGCATCCAAACTTGCAGGTGCTGATTCAGTAGAGTTCTGGGTCCCAAAGTGAGAGGCAGAATTTACAGAGCTGGCTTTTATGGGATTTGATATTGCACTATCAGTAGTTTGGAGATTGTTTAATGCAGCTGTATTGCATACATTTAATGCAGTTGTATTGCATTTGAATTAAAGGATTGTTTGTACATCATCCCTTCATTGAGCCATGGGAGATTCTCAATGCTCATCATTTTAGTCTTTGTCCTATTGGGAAACAGCTTTGTAATTTCCAGCTGTTTTTATCAATTGGATTGGCTGTGGCACGAGTTCTCACTCTTTTTAGCAACTTTTAGGTAAACTTGGTCTGCCATCCTTGGACCAATGTATGAGTTGTAAAATCAAAATGTATTTTTGCCATATAAATGATTCTTCCACCAAAAAAAAAACCCTATAAAATCCTTGAGTTGTTTTTTGGGGGGTTTCTTGCTCTTTATTTGGCTTCAGATGTAGTTTTTTCATGCTCAAATTAGGTTTTTTTTTATAAAATAGATGCACTTTCAGAACCTAAGCTCTGAGTCACCTTTAGGAAAAATTATTAAAATTATTGTTATGTGAAAAGAAAAATGTAGATGTGAACAAAATACAAACATTGCAGTTTACAGCAGCTCCTGGCAGAGAAACAGCAGGAGTAACTCTGGAGTTGGGTGGCTCCAGCCACTAAGCTGAGAAACAAATTACTTCACAGCATCTCCAGTGTTGTGTTAACCCAGATTAATTCACATGAATTCCTCTGGGAATGGGAATGTGGAGCAAGATAACAAGGGAAGGGAGTCAGTCAGGTTTTTGCCCGAATATCCTGAAGTTTGGGTTTACAGGTGGCATAAAAATAAATCAGTCCAGCCTGGGGAAAAAAATATCTGCTGCCATCTTCTGGATCTGGGTTGGTGTTGCTACTTTCTGTAGGAAAACAGAAAATTCCCTAAGGCCAACAGGGGCTTTTATTCCAAAATTACTGGAATTAAGATGCTCCAAGTGCACCCCTGCTATTGAAGCCATGCAGTTCATCCAAGCAGGGCAGGGTGAGCTGTACCAGCATTTGGCTGTAGCCAGAAAGGAAAGAATATAAATGAGAAAGTTATTTTAAGCTGTTTTTCTTTGTTTAGAGTAACATTTTGTGTTGTTTTAAGTACACTGTTTTATTGAGTTGGTATTTTTATATTAATGGTTGCTCATGGTTGGGTCAGTGGTATCACCTTTCCTCACAGTAATGTCAATAGAAAGGAAGAAAGAGGATTTAAAACAAATAGCACTTGTTCTTTCTCAGCTTAAATTCATTATGTGTGTATAAAAAAGTTCATTTTAGGATTCTTAGCTCCTCGTTGGCATTTGAGGCTGCAGGGACTTTTAGGAGTGCCATAACTTGAAAGAGGGGGGGGGAAATCCTTAAATGATATTGTGCTTTATTTCTTCAGTTACTTTGAGTTATTTCACGTGGCATTTTTATTTGACAAAATTCCAGAGTTTTTGTAGAAGTAGAAATATAAACTGTAGGTTTATATTTGTTAAATATAAATATAAATATAAATATAAATATAAATATAAATATAAATATAAATATAAATGTTTATTATAAACAAACGCAAACCTGTATTGTATATATTGTTGAATATAAACATTTTAGGTGTTGAGTCAAGAGTAGCAGCACTGAACCTGAGTGCCTGTGACACCAATTAGTGACACTTTCCTAATGTGGTTTTTAGGAACTGGTATAGAAGAATATAATAATTACATAGTTTAAAATTCCCTCTTTGCTTTTCTTACCCGCATCTAATTTAAATAAATGTTTTGAAAGATACCTGAGGGCCAAACAGCCTTTAGACATAAAGATTTTTTCCTGACTTTTATGAGAGTGCATCTATGAGTTCTGTCTGGTTTCTTTCCAAGGTTTGGTGTTAACATTCTTTTCTGGAGTCTATGGAACGTGCATTGGTGCTGTGAATAGATTTGGCAGTGAAGAGAAAAGCCTGATTGGTCTCTCTGGTATTTTTATTGGTGTTGGAGAAATCTTGGGTGAGTCTAAACTTGTCACCTTTTGACAACAAAAAGGATTAGGCTGATGCAGTTATTAATTTTTTTGTGTGTTTAACTCAGTAGTGTGTTTTGAGCTTCCAGCAATAATTATGTGAACACAAAATGAAATGGTAGCAATATAATTGGCACTGTGGTTCCTCACTGCACTGTGAATTACACCTAACACTCTGTAAAGTGGATGTAGACCAATTCTAATATTCTGCATTCCTCGGTGGAGGAATAGACAGACTTCAAATGTGAGAAACACTTGGCTGCAGTGTTATTAGGGAATTGACACCATTTTGCTGTTTTAAATGCTATTTTGAAATAGTATTATGTTTGCATTTTTATTACTTCCTGAGTGATATAATTTTAATTTTTTTGAATAAATGCTTACACTAAGGATTTCTTTCTTTAAAAAGTTTGCTTGTGTTAAATGAGATGTGATATTTGAATAAATTTGGCTACAGGTAATATTCATTAAGTAAATATTTCTTTTTTTCTGTAGACTCAAGTACTGAGGTGTTTAGTAAAAAACCACTGTTCATTAGCAGCTCAAATCCATCGAGTTGCATGTTTTTCAATTAAGAGCTGAGCACAAGGCTGTCCATTTTCACTCAGTGATGTTGCAATACTGAAGGAAACTGGCTGCTCTTAAATACTTGCCAAAAGGTGAAATATGTTCATCAGCACCCATCTGATCAATCTCCTGCCCCATTTCCCTGGCAAACTCCTTGGGGCCGTTTGCATATCAGTCAGTCTTTGTTATCCAATGTGGCAACGTTTGTAATTTAAATTGTCAGTATTTAAATCTCCACTTCTGATTCAATTCTCTCCTCTTTTCTGCTCCTGCAGGGGGAGGAATCTTTGGCTTGCTGAGCAAGAAGAGTCGCTCTGGCAGGAACCCAGTGGTGATGCTGGGCATCCTTGTCCACTTCATAGCCTTTTATTTAATTTTTTTCAACATGCCAAACGATGCCCCCATTGCTCCTATGGAAGGAACAGATCAAGTTGCTTATATGATTCCAAGGTATGTGGGATTTTTTTTGCCTTTGGCTGCTGTAACTCAGGATGTGCATAAAACAGCTTTTTCTCTACAGAAATTTTCTTGGAGTTTTTTTCTGTGTAGTAACTAACTCCCTGGAAAAAGCTTTCAGGAATTCTGTTTTTGTTAAAGGTAGATATCCCACCAGTGTGTACCCAATTTAGGAACTTGAATGGCATAAGAATAAAAAGCCTGGGGATGAATAGTAGCAGTTGTGTCACTTGACAACTGATGTTTCTGACATGTAGCACAATAGCAGGACCAGCATCTATTGTAGTGGGTGTTAAGAATTCAGTTTATTTTAAAACAGTCTTGGGCTCAGTTTCACATCAGGGAGCACCAGCCTTGCCCTGTTGCACTGGTTTTTAAAGTCTTCCAGTGCTTACTGTCAAATTCCACTTGGTGTGACTGCAGCCTGTCCCTTACAGCACTCAGTGTTTGGGGGAAGAATATAGAAAGCTTTCTTATCTCATCATTACAACTTTCTTTAGGGCTGTATTTTTACCAATTTGTGTGAAAAACCTGTGCTGTCAGTTTGCAGACCCAGCTGCTAACTTGCAGTTCTAAGCATTTGTGCCTGTGCAGGTGACTGGTCTTAGCTGGAGTATTTTTCTGTCAAATGAATTGGTTTTTCTCTAACATTCCTGCAGATTTTTGAACTCACCACGTGCCTCAGCTTTTAATCACTGCTCTGTGGGTTTTGTGGCTCCAAGCACTAAAACCTTATTTTAGTGATTCTAATTCAGTGCAGAATTGACTGCAGGTAACAGTAACAGAAGTCTTGGCATTCAAGAAATTAAAGCTGATGAAATGACTCCTTTTGCCAAGTCAGGCATTCCCAGTTCTTTTCTGGGGAAATTAAAAGTGTGATAACTTTCTTCCATTCCCACTTTCCAAATAAGCCTGCCAGAAACAGTTTATAGATGTGTGAGTGTTTGAATGAACGGCTTTTAAATTGGAATTGCTTTCTCCTTCAGCAAAGAGGTGGCCATGCTCTGCAGCTTCCTGCTGGGGCTGGGGGACAGCTGCTTCAACACCCAGCTCCTCAGCATTTTGGGATTCCTGTATTCAGAGGACAGTGCTCCTGCCTTTGCCATCTTTAAGTTTGTTCAGGTATTGCCTAACACAGCCTTTTGGAAGCAGGATTGTTGGGATGTTACTGAAATACTGGGTTGGGCTTCTTAATGAGCTGTGAAAAATGTTTCTGCAAATTATTTCATGCTGACTTTCGGTGTAAAATAGTTTTGTGATGCTGGAAACAGTTTCCTGGGCTATGATCTTAAGGCTTTGTCTGTGTTGCTTCTAGACAAAACGGTTTGAAATACCAGAGATTTTGGTAGTGGTTTTACCATTTGAAATACCAGCTTGCAATGCTACAAACACTTTGGAGTTTGGTGTTAGCTGAATGCTGTTTAAATAACAAGTAAAAACTAAATCTGTTGTGGGACGTGCTGAGACATATGTTGAGGTATAATGAAACCTTAAGATTCTCTGTCTACTACAAAAGCATTCTGAGAGCTTCATATTAAACTGTCTCTATGTCACTTTGATAATCCTTCTGTAGCAGCACCAGCCTGGAAATCTCCACTGATAATCCTTTCACTTTGTTTTTCCTCTCAGTCCATCTGTGCTGCAGTTGCCTATTTCTACAGCAACTATTTCCTGCTGCAGTGGCAGCTCCTGATCATGGTGCTGGTGGGCTTCTGTGGAACAATCACCTTCTTCAGCGTGGAGTGGGGAGCAGCAGCAGCCCTCGCTGCCCGTGGCTCAGACTACAGCAGCATCTGATCCCTGTGCCAGGAGGAGCAGCACAGGCTTTTGGGAAGTGTCACAAGGTGAAAGTTGCTGCAGAGGTTGAGGTGGAGGAAGCTGCTACTTCAGTCCAACTGAATATGAAACAGGAGGGGAAAAAAATGCCACATTTGAAAGGCTTTTATTCCTTGCTTTGGCCATCTGAACGTGGTATTGTGTTGTTAAAAATCTGGTATTGGGAATGGAAGGAAATGCAGGGACCCATGTATTGAACAATTCTCTTCTGAGATGTCCCTTACAGAATGTAATTGCCTAATTTCACTCTACCGTGCACTACAGAATTACTTTGGGGTTTTGTCCCTTAAATTATTTTTCCTATATTCTAGTTCTGCAGACATTTGAATTCCTGTATTGAATGAGTGATATTTTTATAAGGTAGATTATATTGCAGATCGTGTCTGCACAGCTGAGAAATCAATTTGGCATTGAATTTTTCAACAATTAGATGTGAGGAAGTATTTCTGTGGGAAATGTTGCCTTATTCTGTATCCCTCAGCTCCTTGTTTCCCAACCATTTGTTTATTAATCTATTTCATGTGCTCAAGTTGTCAGATCCATGGGGTTTTTTTTGTTTGGTTAGGTTTTTTTCTATTGTGGGCTTTTTTGGGTTTGGTGTTTTTAATTTTTTTTTTTTTTTGTAAGGAAGTAAATCAGATTATAGTGTGACATGATAGATTTTACAAGATTATGAAGAAATCACCCTTGGCCATCTTAAGGCTGGGATCCCAAGACCTGTGAAATATTGATGGTGGAAAGCAGCTTCTGGCTCAGCATCTCAGAATTGAGCTGTGTTGGGAAAGGTGCTGAGCCTTCCTCAGGGTATTGCTTTATGGAGGACCATAATCCACAGCTTCCTTCCCAGAATCCCAAATAGCTCTTTTGAGTTCAATGGCATTTTCGTCAATGATGGAAATCTGTGATGGGAGCACTAAGGCAACTTTAAAAAATACAAATAGTCTCAGAATGTGAACTGTCAGAATAATATTGCAGTGTTTATTCTACTGCATAACCTGAAACACTTGTCCTAAGTTGTTCTATTCAGTCTGTTTTGGGAAAACTGAAGTGTAATCTTACTCCACCAAATAGGAAAGCCAGGTTACAGGCATAGTAACTAAATTTTAATCCAGAACTGTTATAGGTGATGTAACAGGCACTGACTGCAGCTCACCCTGTCTTCATCTGCCTACATAAAACTCTGCAGTTGTGTTTGTCTGGTGGGCAGAGAGCAGGCATGGAACACTCAGAAGGTGTTTTTAGACATTCCATGGAGTTATTGTTAGAAAAGTACAATTCACCAACCTTCTTTTATGCCCAGTCAGAATGTTAATGCCTTGTCTTTAAAGACAAGTTTAAAAAGACTGTTTTACATGTCAGGAGCTCCCACGTGTTTAACCGTGTAGGAGCTCCCAAGGTTAACCCTGGGGAGAGGGGGTGGCATCTCCTGTGACATTTGCTGTCACTTCTGCTCTCCAGGAGCAGTGTCACAAGTGGAGCACAGCCAAACAGCCGAGGGGCATCTTTTCACAGGGATAGAGAAAGGGATTTTTAAATTCCCAGGGATAGAGAAAGGGATTTTTAAATTCCCAGCAGGTTTTTGCTGTGAGATCAGCAAGGTGTTAATGGGGGGATTAGAGGGCACCTGAACATCCAGCAAGCTGAGAAATCTGTGAGGACAAGCAGCAGAGAGAGGTTTGTGTGTATTCCCAGGAGATTTAATGAATGATGTAAAAGAGAATGAGGCAGAACATGGATTTGAGTGAGGGGTTACCAGAGCCATTCCAATCTGTCAGGCAGCCTGAAAAAGCATTCAGTGTTCAATCAATATGTGATTAATGGGACCAGCAGCACTGCAAAGCCTCTCTCTCTCCCACTCCTGTTATCCTGCAATTTGAAGCATATGATTTTTATATACTGAGCACTACAAATGTGTGGATTAAAGGGTGCTGCCACTGATTAAAATTCCCTTGTTGCTACACATTTGCATTTTCTCCAGAGTACCAAAAGGGATAAAGAGCTTTTTTTTTTTTTTTTTCCAGATAGGGAATTACTGAATATTTTTTCCTCCAAACCCTGTTCTCCCAACCACCTTAATGAGAGCAGAAAGACTTGAAAGTTCACAAGGAGCAGTTGTTTCTTACAGCGTATTTGCGGAAAACAATTATTATTGGATCTTGTGGTGATGAGTAACTTGTAAGTGCTTTTTAAACAATGTCATTTAATTGTAAGTAGCTTATGGCTCTCATGAGGTCGCTTTTTAAATTGACC
This sequence comes from Motacilla alba alba, assembly GCF_015832195.1. Lineage (NCBI taxonomy): Eukaryota > Metazoa > Chordata > Aves > Passeriformes > Motacillidae > Motacilla > Motacilla alba. The sequence goes on from NC_052033.1 coordinate 2,041,974, forward strand.
CCTTTTAATTATGAACTTCTGTGATGTTCATTTGCCATATAAGAATTATATGAACCATTTTATTAGAAATTTAAAATGCTAAGTTTATGTAGTTTCAAAAAGCATTTTGAAACCAACTCAGAGGGATACGAATGAACAAGGACTTGTGGGTTTTCAGTACCTCTGAATCTGATGCTTTACTTTTTTCTTTTTCTCTGCTCTGGTCTGACTCAGTATCAGATAATCTTAGAAGACTGCTCAGAACTATTTATAGGGTCATTAAAGGGAAGTATTATTGCTCTGTGACAAGTTTTACAAGAAATCATGACACTCTCCAAGCTGCATCATGGATAGCTATTCTTTTTTACAATTAACTATATAAATATTGCTTTTGACATTTGATCTGAAGAGAGAGGCCTCAGTTATTCAGCTGATGACATATGATTGCTTTTCACTTACTCATATTTCTTTAATATGCCTAGAGGTGAAAAGTCCTCTCCAATGTACACAGATACTCATTTGGTTGAACTTTTTGGTGTAGCAATATAAAGAACAGTAACACTAACATCCATTTATGATTCCTTCTCTTAATCTGTTAATCAGCATTTACCAGCCATGAGGCTGCAGCCCCTTCATTTCACCTCAGTGGCCTTTGAACAATTTCATATTAATCTGAATTGGGAGCTCACTCTTAAATAAAGAGGGATTTGAAAAGAAGACTTTTGCTTTATCTGTGGGTTTGTTTTATATTAGACATTCCATCTTTATAGGCAAAATTATACATGAAGTTGCTTTGCTTTATTAAAAAGTCCTCTTTCATTTTTTCCCCCTCATTCTTTTAGGGTGTTACTAAGGTTTAATATCTTGATTTAATATCACATCCTCATGTTTTTCAAACAAATGCTAAACAGGAAATGAAAACTGCTTTTCTTGACAGCTGAGTGCCAAATAAGCTGCTACAAATTAGTCTTCAATGAATCTCATATAAACATACCTGTACTTTGTCTTGCCAGTTGGTTTTCATTTTGATACATGGATGCATGGGCTGAGAATTTCCAGAACTGTGGAATTCCTTCCTAATTAATGATGTGGTTTTACTTTTGTGTAATTTAATTACTTTTGTGTTAATTTAATTAGGTACAATCTATGTTAGCGAGTTGAGATAAGGAAGAGAACCATTTATAAAATATTTTTAAAAAATAATTCAAATTTATAATTTTCTGCAGGTACTGCCAAACTCTTAAAGGTGTATTAAAAAACCCCAGACAACCAGAACCCCCAAAAATCCTTAACCAAGGTCACCCTTCGGTGGTACAGTTATGAAAAACAAGAAATCTTGTGCTAGTGAGTTCTTTGAATGTTTGTGACCATTTTAAAATACACTGGAGAGAGAACTTCCTGGTGGGGTTTGCTGTGGTTTATGGAAAAATAATTTAAGTGTACAAGGCCATAAGTTCAGGACCACTGAGTTAATCAGAGTTCCTCTGGACCTTCTTGGAATTCCACAAGTTTACTTCAGCTGATGAATGTGGTTCCCTGGACCCCAGCCTAAGTGCCAGCAATTAATGCACAGAGGGGTGTGTGAGCAGAGCACTAAATTCTGTATTTCAGGGCAAGCATGAATTGTTTGCTGTCAGTGTAAATAGGAAATGCAATGTTCAGCATCATGCCAGGAGCCACAATACCCACCTTGGACCCAAACTGTGCGAGTGTGTTAGTCAAGGCATGACCTTACCATCACAACCATTAATTTTCCTGGTGCAATGTGTGTTTGAAGGCTTTATCCACACCTCTGTTTTCCTTGGAGACCCACAAATGTTAATTAAATGGTGGCAGCAGTTAATACCATGTTTTCCTTGATCCCTGTATAACATGCAGGTAGAAATAATAAAAGATGGGATAATTTAGAGATGGACCTGAACTGGGAAGTTTGCTGCTTTACAAGGATCTTGCCCTTTTGATATCACCATGCTGGTTCAAAAGCAAGATTGAGACTCATGATTTTCATGGATAAATTCAGAATGATGCCTCGATACATTTATTTTCAGAGGTTGAGTTAGTACCGCAGAGGAACACCAATTAGAGTGGGGAAAACATCCTTAAAATGCAATAAAGAGCAAATCTGGAAGTGAAAATTAGTCTCAGTGGGCACATGAAGGGGGTGGTTTGTTCAGTTGAGTTTGTGCATTAGAAACTGAGGTTTCTATTGAGTTCATACTGCCTCTGTTAAGTTGGTTATCTCAGCTGCTGAGACTCTTCCTCCAAGCTCTCTCTTTTATTTACATTTTGAAACTGAAGTCTAAATGATGGCAACTTTTTTACCTTAAAAGGGTTTCCTTGGGTTGGAATTGGTGATAATTGGGAGCAGGCTCACACAATGATTATCCCTAATGGAACTCTGATTTCGAGTGAGTGTACTGATTCTCCCTTTCATGGTCACAGGCACGCAAATAAAAGCGAATTACAGACATTGTTTTTGTTAATAGGCTCGTTAAGTTGTCGGGATTGCTCTTGTCACTGTTTTAGGAGAGGGAGACACAGTCTGAACCCTGGCTTTGGAAGTGCTTTGTAAGAGCCAGCTTAGGGAAATGAGGTGGTTGGTTTAGGGCTAAGTAGTCCCTTGGCAATGCTTCATTCTGGTTTAGACACACCAGTGAAGTGTCTCAGGGAAACCAGAGGCTGCTTCAGCCTCAGCCTGTTCCCTTGTCCTGTCTGAGCCTGTTCCCTTGTCCTGTCTGAGCGCCCATCCTAAGGAAACCCATGCTGTTGTTGAGAAGTGTCTAAATGCTGGTTTGGGGCTTTTTGTTTGTTTGTTTCCTCTCCCATTATCTTCTCCCAGTATTTCAGTTACTTCCTTTTAACTCCAGTGGTCTGGTCTGAAAGACTTCAGAAAATCAATCAGAATCGTGGAGTGCTTGTGTCCTGTTTATCTAAATTTAAATGTGGCTGTGCAGGGCTTTGTCCTGGCTCAAAGTCAGGATTCAGTGCAGGCTCCATCCTGCAACTGAGGGGAATGGAGGGAGCAGCAGGGTACTGCCTCTCATTTGCCTGGGAATACGTGAAATAATTCAATTGCAGAGGTGAAGATGCTCAGGGTAACAAGGAGGAGGCTGGTACAGATGAATTCTGCCTGCTGCAGTTTTCCCTCGAGATTTAGTAATTTGCAGATGGGCCAAAATCCACTGTGGTTTCACCAGTGTGATCTTTGGATGGCCTTGGCATTCTGATTTCTGAGGGGAAGAATCTGTATTCAATACCTGACTGTACAATCCTTTATGTGAACAAATAGAAAAGAACCTTGCAGGTTAACTTTTGCTGTGCACAGCCCTTTGAGTCTTGGATGAAAGGACATTCAGGAGTTTGCACTTCAAAGTTAATCATGAAGGGAGGAAAAAACAGAAGGTTTGTGCCCTAAATTTAAAAAAAAAATAGTCATTCTGTCACATGAAAAGGAAATTGCTATGTAAGATCACTTAGTGAAATTAGCTTCAATTAAACATCCTTTCTAAATGCAGTGCTTGTTGTCAGAGCCACTCATCTTGTGGTAATGCCTGACCTGCTGAGTTTACGATGATTAATCTGTGTAAAAAAAAAACAAAAAACAAACCCTAAACCCCCTAAAACCAAGCAGGTTCTTATCTGTGTAATCAGCTGTTGAAAGGAGCCCTGCCACCATACATCACTATTTGTTTTGTGCTCACGAAATTGTGACTGACAGAGCATTTGTTTCACAGCTCCAGAGCTGAGTGATGGTGCTGAGGAGGTGTTTCCTCAGCTGGAAATACCTCTGAGCTGAGTTTTGTGGGCTGAAAGCAGAGGAGTGGAGAGAATCAGAAGCTGCTTGAGTGTCCCTGCTCTGTTCCCAATGTGTGACTAATGGAGGAAAGCACAGCAGGGAGTGCTCAGCCTTTTCCCTCACTGCAATTTCTCCAAATGCTCATTTAAAATTTGCAGGCCAAACTTCTTAAACTGCCTTTCTTCCCATTATACCTATTCCCATAAAATATCTGTAAAAAATACACCACTGTGGTGTCACTGTGCTCAGTGACACAGGCAAACCCAACACGTTCAGCTGCTGCTCCCATCTCAGGGTTTCCTCTGTGTGTAGGTGACCCAGCCATGGAATTGGCTGCTCTTCCTCCCTGCAGGGCTGGGATTCAACAGGCACCTGTGCTGTAATTGGAAGTTTTGGAGAAAATAGGACACGAGTGAGCCTGAAAAATGAGTGTTCCAGTGCTTGCATTCATCTGCCACCCTTACCCCGCTGCAAGTGAAAGAGAGCAGCGATCACAGGCACATCTTGATGGCATTTATGAATAATTATAATAATTATACTTCACAAGAGCCTAATTCTGCTGATTGTCAGACGTGTCAGTGAGACACGAAGCAGTGTCCTTGGCAGGGACAGGGCTGAGCACCCACGGGCGTTCAGTGGGATCAGCTGGGACTGTCCCTGCCCACGCTCCCATTCCACAGACACAGGTGTCTTTGCACAGACAGGTGTCTGCCAAGGAAGGCAGGAGCCTCCCCTGAAATGGGAAATGTGAATCCCCTCTGTCTGAATTATTAGAATTTTGAAATTAAGGGGCTCTCAGGCAAAGATATGGGAGTAGGAGTAACGGTTCTGTACTAGGAAAATTAAAAATACAAATGCAACAGTACAGAAAAGAAAACAAACCACTGCCAGAGCCAGACCAGGAGCTGACCCCCTGTGGGTAGGGTGGTGGCAGCAGTGCCATTCCATGGTGGCTCAGCCCTCCTGCAGTGCCAGCTGTGGTTCTGCTGGAGCAGGGATCCTGCACAAGGGGGGAGTTTTCCTCTGGAACTCCAGGGCTGCTGGAGATGGGCCTGGAATTCCTCTGGGAATGCAGGGCAGAAGAAAGCTGCTCCTCTGGGAATGCAGGGGGCAAAGGCTGCTGTGCTGTTGCCAGGCTCAGATTGTATCCAGGTAGGAATGCTTGGCTCCTTCCCTGGGCAGAGCATCTCCCATGGGATGATGGAATTTGATCAGCCCTGCAGGGCCACTCAGTGGCCATGGACAGCAGAGATCTCCTGGAGGGAGGATTGGCTGTGGGAGAGATAAAGGAAACTGCCCACTGCACAGCAGAGAACTGCCCCAGCTCTGACAGATGGTGATGGAATGCACACATATCTTACAACACAGGACAACAGGAAGGAAAATGACTTCAAGGGAAGGAGAGGGCGTTATGCACACTGGGCTTTACATCATGCAGAAAGCAATCGGATTTAAGTTTGCTACCTGGTAGAAATGTTTATGATATTGTGCAGCAAATAAATAAACCACCACTGGTGGAGATTGCGAGGGGACGATGGCTTAAAATGCTTCAAGGCTGAAAAGTTAATGTTCAAGACTTCTTCTTTCCTGGATAAAACACCTTTGTGCTGAGGCACATCCTGGTGTGTTTGTAATGCTGTTAGTGAAGGTGCTTGTTTGGGTAGCCTGTGCCCTTGCTGGGGGTGGCACTGCCTCAGGTGTTGGGCAGCTCAACCTGCCTTGGTAGCCAGGTGTGCTTGGGGAGCCCAGTGGGTCTGCAGGGGATGGATTTCCAGCTCATGGATGCATTCTTGGGGCTGGCAAAAGGCCATGGACTACCAGACCCTTTTTTTACCCACTATGAGCTTTTTCTTTCCCCAGGCAGGGGAGGTTTTGCTTGGCATTGGTGACTGGGCTGGTGAAAGGGTTCCAAGGGCATAAATTGGGCAGTTTTGAACACCCCAGTCTGAACTGTGGGGGGGGAAATATATTTGCATGGTTTTTCTTGGCTTTCCAGCAGCAGCTCACCCCCACTGTGGGTCTGGATCCACTACAGAATCAAAGCCAAAGATTTCAGTTAATGAGGGAGCCAAAGGCTGCAGCAACATGTGGTCAGGAGAGGTTGGTAACAAGGCAGGTGAGAAGCAGAGGGGAGTGCTAAAATATGTAGGAGGAGAACAAGAGGATTATTTTTCATATTCAGGCAGCCAGGAGTTGTGAAGTGATGATGTGTTGATAGGTAGCAACACTGAGGGATCAGCAAAGCTTGGGTTCTGCTTGTCTGTGAGGCTGGACCTGTGAGCTGGCCCTGTGCAGAGCACAGAAGAGCTCTCTCTGTCTTCACTGCCTTTTGAACTCACAGCATGTCGTGGTGTCGTTTGGTTTTCCTCTGTGGGAACACGTGTCACTTCATTTGGAGGGGAAAGAAAGGTCATGTTGCTCCATTAAAAATTAAACTTCTTTTCAGCTGGTGGTGAAGCTGTAAGGTGACAGGTGCTCAGGCTGTGGAAAAAAAGGAGTGGGAATGCCCTGGGTGGTTTTAAACAGCTGAAAGTGCAGTTTGATGGTCAATATTTTCCTGAAGGGCTACATTTAGCAAGAATGATAATGTTCCCAAGTCATTGACTGAAACTCTCAAGTTGACTTGTTTTGTTTCTGGTGTAATTAAAGGCTTAAGATATTGATAATACTTAGATGTGGAAACTGGTCAATATTTTCTACTGGAAAGTACTGCTGGAGAATATTTGATTTGTTTTTCCTCTATTAATATATTCCTTCCCCCCAAAAAACTACTTCATGCAGGAAATAAATATTGCAGAAGAGGAGAATTTTGAAGCAGAAAGGCAGTGGTTGTGCCTAAGGCAAGAAGCAGCCTTAGAGGAGGAGCTGGGATTAGCAGCTGGTTGCTCCCAGCTAATCCAGTTTGTAAATCCCCAGTCAGCACCGCTGTCCTGGGAGCTGCCTGGAGCTGTGAACAGCCCGGGGCTCTCCAACCCAAACCCAGAGCCCACTGCAGGTCCAGGCTCTGTGGCTGCAGAGGGTGCTCTCTGCTCGTGTGGTGGCTGTTCCCAGCCTCTGCCACCCTCCACGGAGCCTCCCCAAGGTGCCCTTTGGATCTCGTTCCAGCTGGCTCCCAATTAAATCCAGCTCAGGTCAGCTCTTGACAAGCAGCCTTCCTTGTAACTCAGGGAGGTTACCAGCCAGCAGATTCTTGAAATGCATCTTAAAAAGAGAAAGGTTTGGGCTGGGAGCCAAGATGATTTTCAATCTTTCTTTATATTTTTTTCCTGTCTCCTGCTTCCCTCTCTCCAGCAAGTCTTTTGGCAGAGCTGTGGCTCAGCTGGGAGGTTGTGGGGACCAAGAGCACAATGTTAATTAGCTGTTGTACCTTCCAGCTTGTAAAACCCTGATAGAGACCCAGTTGTCATAATTAATGACCACAGAAATAGCAGAAGGGCTCTTAGACCTTGTGCTGAGGGATGTGAGCCAATTCCTCAGTACTGGAAACCAGGAAGAGGCTTGAGTGAAGGTAGGTTGTCCTGGGTGTGTGCAAAGGGTGTCCTGCATCCTCCTGAAGTGTCCAGAATGGGATTTTTAGTGGGACACAGCTGCTCCCAAACACAAGCTGCTGTTTTGGAGTTTCTGAAGTTACCTCTGTGTCAATAATTATAATTGTTTTCATTAATAAGTTGTTTGGTGTGGCACAGCAGAGGTGGAAGATGGGTTTAGTTTATAATTGAGCTCTCTGTAGTGTGTTTTGTACAGAGCAAAAGGAAAGGAATGAGGTGATGTTTGCTTTGAGGCTCTAAGTGTGAACAGTCCTGTTCTGCTGTGACAGGACACAGAGCAGGAATTGCTGCTGGGCTGGGAGAGGAGCTCCCTGTGAGGAGCAAATGCAGCTGCAGCAGCAGCCAGGAGTGTGAAGGTAACTCCTTGCTCCAGCTAAGAGCCAGCAGGAGCTGCTGTCCCTGTCTGCATGGTTGTGGAGATGGCAGGTCCTGGATTTGGGGTCAGCTCGGGTGGGACACCAAGGGAGGAGCTGGAGGAGCTGTGGGGCTGACCTGCTCTCTGCTGGCAAGGACTGGATTTTGGAGCAAACCCACCCAGCTGTGGAGGACATGCTGGGAGAGGGAAAGTGTAAGAAGAGCACAGAAAGGATTGGGAGATGTTGTGGCTTTGGGGAGGAGTTCATGGCCAGCTGGAGGGGGATCAGTGGACACAACACTGCTCTGACTGGGCATTTGAGGATGTCTTAGGTTGGAAATGCAAGATGTGGCTGGGGTGTGCATTCCATCACCATCTGTCAGAGCTGGGGCAGTTCTCTGCTGTGCATTGGGCAGTTTCCTTTATCTCTCCCACAACCAATCCTCCCTCCAGGAGATCTCTGCTGTCCATGGCCACTGAGTGTCCCTGCAGGGCTGATCAAATTCCATCATCCCATGGGGAGATGCTCTGCCCAGGGCAGGAGCCAAGCATTCCTACCTGGATACAATCTGAGCCTGGCAACAGCACAGCAGCCTTTGCCCCCTGCATTCCCAGAGGAGCAGCTTTCTTCTGCCCTGCATTCCCAGAGGAATTCCAGGCCCATCTCCAGCAGCCCTGGAGCTGCAGAGGAAAACTCCCCCCTTGTGCAGGATCCCTGCTCCAGCAGAGCCACAGCTGGCCCTGCAGGAGGGCTGAGCCACCTTGGAATGGCACTGCTGCCACCACCCTGACCCACAGGGGGTCAGCTCCTGGTCTGGCTCTGGCAGTGGTTTGTTTTCTTTTCTGTACTATTGCATTTGTATTTTTAATTTTCCTAGTACAGAACTGTTATTCCTGCTCCCATATCTTTGCCTGAGAGCCCCTTAATTTCAAAATTCTAATAATTCAGACAGAGGGGGTTTACATTTTCCATTTCAAGGAAGGCTTCTGCCTTCCTTAGCAGACACCTGTCTGTTCAAACCAAGGCAGAAGCCTTTTCTCACTGGCTACTCCTGGCAATTAAATCCTGATTGTGGCAGTATCTCTGTTCACCAGGAATTGTGTTCCACCCAAGCCAGACCTGTGGCTGGGCTGGCTGAGCACACAGCACTGGTGTCATCCCAGCAAGGCTGGCTCTAGCAGCTCTTGCTGGCAGAGTTCATTCCCCTGTTGGGCACGTACAGCTCCTGAAGCAGCATTTGCTTCTCCCTTATCTACAGGAAAGACAATTCCAGCCTCTGTAATTAATGGCTCTGTCCTGCCAGGGTCTGGGGTGAAGCATCAGCACAGGAAATTGGCTGGGCTGAGTGGTGCCTGTGCCTGGATCTGGGCCGCAAAGGCAGCCCTCAGCCAGCTGAGATGAATTGTGGCTGAGTTGCTGAATTCATTTTTCATCCTTGGGTCTGACAGCGACACAGGAAGAGCTCCAGTGCAGCCCAGTGTAATTCCTCCATCTGCAGCCTCCTTTGTTGCAGATATCCCATGACTGGTGGAGACCCAGGGCTTGTTGGGCTCTGTCCCTGGGGATTACCTGTGCTGGGGTTCTGCAATGGCATTCAGGGACCAGACAGTCCAACACCACTCCTCAGGGAGACCAGGTTACAGGACAAAGGGTTGATTCTCAGGGAGCTGCTAAAGGGCAGCACAACTGCTCTGATCTGACCTAGCACTAGGTGAATCTCCCAGAATATGGGTTCTGAGGTGCTGTCAGGCTCCCACACGTGGTGTGCTCTGTTTCCTTCCTCTTAGAAAAAGCTAATTTATTTCACTTGTTGTGAAGCATAGCCATGCATCAGGAAGCTCCTGTTCCTGTACCCCTGTGCTCACCTGATTTGCTCTCTCTCCTGTATTTTCCTGGCTTCTTGTTTGCCTCCTCCTTCAGTTTATCTCTCTTTCCCTCACCCTTCCTTCCCCTGTAGCTGGACAGGGAGCTGTGGTCACCTCTGTCCCAAAGGTTCAGCAGTGTCACCTTGGGCCGTGTCCCTCTGTGGTCCAGGTGAGTCAGTCTGGTGAGCTGAGCTTTGGATTTCTAATCCTGGCTCCTTTGCTGGCCTTAGGTGCCTTAGGACAGGTTTTGGCTGCCTCACCTGCAGGGTGGCATTGCTGCTAAAACAGCCCATGTCTGGGGCAGTGTGAGGTGGGTCAGATTGGAGGATCAGATTCAGGGGGAAACAGGTAAAAATGGGTTACTCAGACTTGCTGGCCCTTCAGTTTCAGTACCTTCCTGGGAGCAAACCCTGACAAGAACAGCCCAGCCTTAGGCTGCAGATGGATGCACTGGGGGCCAGGTGGGGCTTCCAGATGTGACCCCTGGCTCCAGGCTGCCCAAATAATGTGCCTTGCACCCAGGAGGGGGCTGTGTGTCTGTGTCCTGAAGCAGAGCTGGGAGCAGGTGATGCTGCTGGAAGCTCTCAGTTATTTTTGGAGGCTGTAGGTGAGTGGGGAGCATCCAGTTCCTCTCCAGAAGCTGAGCCAAAGGCTGGCCTGCCAGTCAGACCCAGCTGCAATGCCTCCCTGGGGGTGTTAAACCCAGTCTTTCCCCTCACACAGACCTTTGGAGCTCCTGCCTCCTCCCCAGCCCCAGGAAGAGCTGGGAGCCTGTGCCCTGTTGCCAAGAACAGCCAGGAGCAGTTTGGCCCTGGGGAAAGCCTGTGGCAGTGCTGGGGATGCTGGGGACAAGCTGCACCTCCCCACAGGTTATTTTTCCTTGCTTTTAAGGCTCTAATATTTGCTATTTTTGGCACATAAAGATATTTTGGAGGCTGCTGGGTGGCTGAGGAAGGACAGCAGCGTTTTCCCATTGCTGTGGTAAAAGAGCAGCTGGGAGGGAAGGAGCAGAGCTGCTGGAGGAGGAAGGATGCTGAGTGCTCTCACATGGGGTGGCTTTCAGCCTGTGCACATGAGAGGGGAAGTGCATTTTGCAGGAGTAGCTTTTCCTGGCATTGCACTTCATCTTGTTAATAAATCTCTTGTAACGCCTCCCCGCAGAGCCCCTCAAGGAACTGGCTAACCAGGAGAAAGTGCAGCTCCAAGAAAAGCCTCCTAATCCATTATCAGCAAATGCAATCAGACTCTCCATCTGCTATCCCAGGCCCCTGCAGCCCCACAACTGGGAGCCAGCCCCTGCTGCCTGCTGCACAGATGTTTGGTCACCGTGTGCCTGCGCTGTCTCTCTCTGCATTCAGCCCGGTGTCACCTCGGATTAGTGGGCTGGTGCTCAGAGCCTGTGCCTGCCCTCGGGAGGAGCCAGGTACAGCTGACAGGCTGAGGCAAGCACACCTTGAAAACAAGGGTGTGTGTTAGAGGTTTGCACAAAGGAGGCAGGACTGCTGGGGTATGTTCCTTGAGCTGCACTGCAGCATCAGCCTCATTGCAGGGCTGAGACAATTAAAAGATGACAACAGCTCCCGTGTTACCAGCAGCAGCCAAAGATTTCTTTGTTACAGAACACCTTAAAAACTTTCTAGCCAATAACACATTGCTAAAGCTTACAGATAATTTGTTGTAGTAGCTCTCTGGTCACAGAGAGCAACAGACAACTTTCCCAGGCATCGTTCTGGGAAAGGCTGTGAGAAGATCAGAGAAAAAAAAATGAGAGACAATTCTTGTCTTAACTTGCTGCACCTGGTGTTGTGAAGGGGTGGAATGTGTTATGGAGATTTGTTTACCAAAGGGTGGTTTCTTAATTAGCCAGTGGTGATAGTGTCTTAATTAAAGGACCAATCAAGTCCATCTGTAACAAAGTAGGGTATAAAACATGGGCTTCTTAATGAAGATTATTATTAGCCTTCTGTAAATGCATGGAGTCTATGTCATTTATTACCTGGTCCTGGCCCATTGCACTAACAATAATTGTTCTAGCCAATCCCTAAAAACACATGTACATCTGCTTCAAACAGTGCTTGCTTGTCTGCTTTCTATTAACAACACACAATACTCCATCATTAAGCTTAAAACCTTCTACTGTCTTGCTAAACATATTTTTCTACAGTCTTAAAGTCTATCTTAGCCAAGTCTAAAACTCAAATTATTGTTTCATTACCTTACTTGCTGTACTCTAGTAATTCTTCTACTTTCAGACCTTGCATCTACAGCTAACTCTAAGTTCTGTGCTCTTTCTGTTTCTGAGGCCTGCTTTCACAGCTTTCTGAAAGTCTTCTTACCTTTCCTATTTCCCACACTGGGTGGTTCACGGAGCCACGTTAAATTCAGTGCTGTGTGCTCCAGTGTGGGAATGAGGGCTTTGTCTTGGCCAGGGTTGAGTTGGAGAGAGTCTGCAGGAGGAGGAGGAGACAGAAAGAACCTCCTGTGATGGATGGGTATGAAGGACACGGGTGGGAGTGCTTGGTTTTCCTCCCCCTGCCTCTGAATCACAGAATGATTTGGGTCGGAGGGACCTTAAAGATCATCTCTTCCAGCAGAGCAGGCTGTGCAGGGCCCCATCCAGTCTGTGCTTGGACACTGACCTCAGGCCTGTACACAGTGGCAGCATCTGGGAAGCCTCAGGTCTGTAGTTGGTCACCAAGGGGACAGTCCTGCCTTGGAGGAATCTGTGATCTAAGCTGGGGACCCTTCTTTGCAAGGAGGGCACAAAAGATGAGACCTGACTGCTCGATGGCACCTGAGTGTGGAGCCCAGATTTGCAGGCAGGGCTGGTGGGATCCTACAACACCATCCCTCCTGCTCCTCAGGCTGGACACCACAGAACCCCAGAGGGGCTGAGTTGATGCCTCAGGTTTAGCTTTTCTATTTTTCAGATTCTGTACTGCTTTAGTGTGTGGGTCTGAGCTTCATATTAGGGGATGCTGAGCTCTCTGCACAGAGCAGGGAGACAAAACAATTCCTGCTCCAGCTGGGCACCAAGGACAAATGATCCAAATCTCAGCCCAGGAGCACAAACAGCGTGGGCTGAGGAGAGAAAAACAAGCAGGATGGGAGTGCCTGGGCTAAAGCTGGAGCTGGACAATGAACTGCAAGGTGCAAATAAACCAGAACTTATAAAAGTGACAGACCCTGTGAGCGCTTGTGCATTTTGTGACCATTTGGGTTCAGCTTGGGTGCAGCCCTGGCTGGGCTCTTGTGCTGCCCAAGGTGGATCCATTGAGGCCTTTTAATAAATCCCCAATTTATTCTTTAACTCTGTCCAGCCTCTGCTCTAGGTCAGCCTTCTCAGGGCATCAGGTTGGAAAGGACCTCTGGGTATTGCCTGGTCCAACCCTCTGGAGTCCAGCAAGGCCACCCCCAGCAGGTGTCCCAGGACTATTCCAGTTGGATTTTAGACACCTCCAGGGATGGCAAACACCACCTGTCTCCCCTCAGGGATGGGTCCACTCCATGCACAGCACAGCAGTGGGGCCCAGGGGGCTGGGCCAGCTTTGTACCCGAGCTGGTGGCCCTGGTTTGCCCCGGTGGCAGTGCTGGGGCAGCAGAGGGGTGGTGGGATGGAGATCTGCCGGCAGAGCACCTGCCCCACGAGGGCACCATTCAGTCTGTGCCAACCACGCCGTGCTTTGTCCACCAGCCCCATATTAACATTTGGGCACCTGCTAGCATTTCCTACTTTTCCTCTTTTTTCCTGTGTCCTTTGAAATATTCATTATCCAGGATAAAAATCTGTCCCAGGTAATTTCAGGATTCAACTGCACAAAAATGAGAAAAAGAGCCAAAGTAACAGCAGGTAAAGAATGGTTTAATTTAGTAACTAATTTTCTATAAAGTAATTATTTCTTTAAAAACCTGGGATTTGCTCAAAGTATCCCAATTACTTTTTTCATTATGGCTACAGAATGAAGTTCTTGTTTAATTAGTAAACATTTGGCATGCCTTTAAATAGGTTTTTAATTACATTAAAGGGACACTGTCAAGGTGTCTTTCATAATTTTTAACAGACCTAGATTTCTTTTTTCCCCTCGCAGTTGGATGCAACTCCTTGGGTTTGATTGGCTGTTCCACACAAAAACTGGAGAAGCCATTTCCCTGGAAAAGATTAGACAGAGAGGCTCATTTGTGGGTTTGGAGCTGAGCTGTGGTCTCCCCACCTCCTGTTTTTCCAACTTTCTGCCAGCAGCACTTGTAGCCTCCTTTGCAGTCCTGAGGGTGACCCTGTGCTGAGCGCCCAGAGCTAAACCAGCAGCTTTTCCCCCCAAAATCTCCCTGGTGCAGCAGATGCCCGTTCTGCAGCCTGACAGCTGCTCCCCAGAGTAGCTCTGCTAATAATCCCCAGCGCTCTGACTGAGCTTGGAGGAGCTCCTGGAGGAAATTGGGCTCTAGGTGAGCCCCCAGGCTCCTGCTTGCCTTTGGATTCACAGCCTGCTCCTTCCCTGGGCTGGGAGGTGCTGCTGGCAGAGGCCAGCCCTGATGGAGCTATTGTAAATTCACAGGGTGCCCTGTGGCAGGGAGGAATGATGAATCTGACTCCATGTTCTCAGAAGGCTAATTTGTTATTTTATGATACTATATTATATTAAAGAATACTATACTACACTAAAGAATGCAGCAAGGATACTTACAGAAGGCTAAAAAGATAATAATGAAAACTCGTGACTCTCTCCAGAGCCCGACACAGCTTGGCCCTGATTGGCCAAAGAGTGAAAACAACTCCCAGCAGAATGCAATGTTCACCTGTGGGTGAACAATCTCCAAACACATCCCACATGTGAGCACAACACAGGAGAAGCAAATGAGATAAGAATTGTTTTCCTTTTCTCTGAGGCCTTTTGCTGCCTTTCAGCTTCCCAGGAGAAAAATCATGGGTGAAGGGATTTTTTCAGAGAATGTGAATGCCACAGTGGAGCTGCTGGTGCTGCCCGTGCCCAGCCCAGCGTGGGGCAGCTGCATGTGCCCATGGTCAGCGTGAGATGGGTCAGGCTCAGAGCAGCCACCCCCAGTGTGGCAGGGGACCTTTGTCTGTGTCCCCCCTCTCAGCTCACAGGAGCTGGGGCCTCTGGTGCATTTTTGGGGAAGGTTCATTAACTGAGATGGACGGGAGTTGCTGCAGGTAGCTGGGATTGAGCACAGGCTTCCTGGGTGTCCCCAAAGGGAGAGCAAACAGAACCAGAGCATGGGGTGTGTGACACAGGGGCTGCCTGGGGGCATGTGCCAGTCCTTTCTGTCCCCTCTGAGCCGTGTCCGTGCTCTGCTCCCCGTGTTTTGCAGGCTGAACAAGCAGACTGAAGTGTCTCTGGCTAAATTTCTGCCTGTGTTTCAGAAATGCTCACTCTCCGCTGAGGAGCAGGAGCTGCAGGGAATGAAAATATCCAGTGTCTTTGCTTTAATATCATTGACTTTCTGCTCTGCTGGGTCCTGGCAGGCTCCCCTGAGGCCACATCCTCCTCCAGCACTCTCTGAGCACCTCTTCTTGGTTTCCTCAAATTTCCCCCTTACTCCCATCTGTTTTCCTCCTCCTTGTCCACCTCCTGCTCCTTCTTCCTCCTGCTCCGTTGGCTCTCCACGAAGTCCTTTGCTTTTCCTGCAGTGACTGAATCACTGTGGCCTTGAATCCAGGCACTGATCCCTCCTGACCCCAAAGCAGATGGAGATGTGGAGCACTGGGGAGGTGTGGGAACGGCTCCTGTCTCTCCACAGCCTGGAGGATCCCTGGGAAGGGAAGGTCCCGCCTGACACAGCTGGAGCTGGGCAGCAGAGGAGCCTCAGCCTTTCATCCATCCCCCTTCCTGGAAGGAATTGCTGCACAGCTTGTCCACCCACCTTTCCCAAAGGGAAGTGATGCCCTTTCCTGCTTCCAGTTTCCAGGGAGACAGCTGCTGGGGAAGCACTGGAAGTGCTGGAGCTGGCAGGAATGCTCAGCCCACCATCAGGCATTGGCAGCCCAGGGGGCCCCTCTGCCCCGGGCTGTATCCTACCCATCAGGGGACAGAGGGACCCTGGGAGCAGCTCCTGCCCATTTGTCCTGCTCAGCATCACTGAGGAGTTTCCTGGGCACAGGGAATGGTGCTGTGGGCACTGACCCTTTCCCAAGTCCCTCCATGGGACCACAGAGCCTCTTTGCTTTGGGAGTCAGAGCTGGGGAGGGCTGTGTGGTGGTGGGTGCAGGAGTGGGGTCGTGGTGGGAGCCCTGCTGCTGTGCCAGTGTCCCCTGTCCCCTCTGCCCTGGGATGGCTGTCCGCAGGAGGTACTGGGGGATGCATGCTGGAGTGGAGGGGCACAACGCAGCCCTAGGAATGTGGCTGCCCTGGTCAGCTCCATGCCCTGCCCCAGTGCCACAGGGAGCTGAGGTCCCTGAGCTGTAATTCCCACTCCAGCTCCCAGCACCCCTCACTGACAGAGATTTCTAGAAGGGAGCAAATGGTCGTGAACATCCACGGCTTTGCAAGACTTCCATAAAATATGAATGCACGACAGCATCTGCATAAATTATTCAAGATAATCAGCATGGAGGACATTTCCCTGGCAACTTCATGGGGGCTCCTGGAGCTTGATTGTCCCACCCGTGGGGTGTGTGCCAAGCTCCTTAAGGCAGAAGGGAAAGTCCTGAGCATCCCAGGTCTCCCTCTCCTCACATTGCCAACTGCTTTCCTCCTGCCTCCGTGTGCTTTCCCCCAGCTCCCAGTGCTATTAACACCTCTAATTAGAGCTGCTTATTGATGTGCTGCTGTTTATCTAAGTGCAGCTGATCAAGGCACAGAAGCCGTGGAGCTGAAGTGAATCACAGCCTCCTGCAGCCTGCACAGCCAGCACGGCCTTCCCGGGGCTGGGGAACGAGGAGACAAAAATCCAGACAGGAACAAGGGGGTGCTGCCAGCCTGACCTGATCGCTCTGCAAGTTACTCCAGGGAATGCTGGCCTTTCCCTACAGGAGCATCCCTCAGGAGAAGGGTGTCCCTTGTGTCCGTGCCTGCAGTCAGTGTTGTCCCATCCAGACTGCCTTGGTCCAGGAAAACCCCATTGGAACAGGGGATTCTCCAAGGAGATGTCTTCTTCTTCCTGAGGGGTCACCCAGAGCAGATCCAGGGAGGATGGATGGATGGATGGATGGATGGATGGATGGATGGATGGATGGATGGATGGATGCTAACCACAGAACATGAACACAGGCACCATGTGGGTTTGAGCATTGAGGGAGGATCCAAACCCCCAAAACCAGCTGGACACAGGGATTTACCCCACACTGGGGTGCTGGGGGGCACAATCCTGCTCTCTCCTCCCAGGGCAGGGACTCGGAGGGGCTGTGTCTCTGCAGTCCATAAAGCCACTCTCAGGTGAGAGCAATTCCTGGTGCCGAGGCAGCGCTCCAGGCACCAGCAGCTCCTGCTGCATGCAGAGAGAGGAAGGATTAGCACAGCTCTGTGAAAGCACACCCTGGGACTCTGCCAGGGGCTGTGCAGTGACCTGGGTGTGCTGAGCCAGCTTTCCTGACTCCCTCACTTGGTTTGAACCCGGCATCTCCTCCTGGGCCACCAGCACTGACAGAGGACGGTGGCACTCTGGCTGCAGGAGGCAGGATTTGGCTGTCCCTAAAGCATGGCAGCCCCTGGCACCTCTAACCAGCCATCCCAGGGACAAGAGGAGAGGCTGATGTGCACCAGGAGTGCTTCCCTTCCCCCTTGCCATCAGGGTTTATTAATTCCTCACTCGGTGAAGTCTCTGTTAATAATGGCTGCAGGATCTGGCTGGGAAGCTGCGTAATGAGATCCTCTGCTGGCTGTTCCTGGGCTGCTGTGATTGTGTTTGGAGGACAAAATTCTATGTGGATTAATTAAAATGAAAAACAAAAGGGGAAAATAAAAAAAGAAAGCAGGGTTGTTTGAATTATTTACTAGTTTCCAGGAGACAAAGCAGTAATTGCAAGTGTCTTATTGCAGGTGTTTGGAGAAGGGATGCTCCTACCTCTGGGCAAGGAGCAAAGTCTGGTTATTTACTGGTGTGGAGGAGACTTATCAATCCTCTTTAAGCCCAAGTGCAGCTCCAACTGCTCCTCAGTTTGCTGATTTTCTCCTCTTCCTTTTGGAAATTCGGAAGACAGAGGCTCTGAGAGAGCTTTGATGTGGCTAAATGTGGGAACAAGCTCTGCCATCAGTGTGCTCTTCCCTCCTGAGCAAGGAAATGGAGAGGGAAAACCTCAAACCATCCTTCCCTGAGGACCTGCCTGTCCTCTGTTGGCTTTTCCCCCTGCCAGGGCCCCTCTGGGTCACACAAATGCCACCTTGTGCTCCTTGTGGTGCCCCTTTCTGGATGCCTGTTGTCCCAGGGGGATGTAGAAGGATTGGAACCACCCCGTGATGGGGCCAAATGCCCTTTGGGAATGAGGTCTAGTCCCTCATGGACACATCTGGGCTAGATCCAAGCCCAGGGAAAAAGCCACCACGTGCTGTGTCCCAGCTGTCCCAGGGCTCTGGGGTGGCTTTGGCCATGTGTCCCAGCCGTGCCCTGGGAAGGAGGGTTGGTACAAAACCAGCTTCAAGCCCTGGCTTCCTTCACAGAGCCTCTTGGCTGATGGATCAGCAGCATTTTAGGCAATTGCTCCGTGCTTCTACTGCTCTTTTACTCAAGTGCTGCTCCCCTTGATTGCCTCCGTCCGTCTCTTTTCAAGCCAGGGCCTCGGGAGCCGCCTAATTGATTTCAAAGGGAACAGGACTTGCTGGAAATTGAGTTTTGCATTCCTCCCTGCCTCTGTGACAGAGCACCTGGCAGCTCCAGCCTCGGCTCCTGCAGCAGTTCACCTTCACTGCCTTGTCTGTAGGAGAAGAATTATAGAAAAGAAAGAAAAATGAAGGAAAGAGGTACAAAAAATTCCATTTAGCAATATAGGGCGTGATCAATATTCTTTTGTCTCCATATTCAAATTGTAATCCTGCTGAGCAGAAATAAGTGGAGCTGCCTTGCTGGAGATGAGAAGTTAATCTTTA
Organism: Motacilla alba alba; assembly: GCF_015832195.1. Classification (NCBI taxonomy): domain Eukaryota; kingdom Metazoa; phylum Chordata; class Aves; order Passeriformes; family Motacillidae; genus Motacilla; species Motacilla alba. The sequence goes on from NC_052033.1 coordinate 2,060,556, forward strand.
AAGCCAATAAAGATTTAGGGCAGTATAATTGCTTTAAGATTTGATGCTTAAGACTATTCAAACTTTAAGTTTTTAACCGAAGGACCTGGATACTTGGCAGTGGAGATGAGATGAGGAGCAGCAACACCTTGTGAGGGAACCCGTGGTGTTGCTGTGTGGCCTAGGATGGGGACCCTCAGGAGGGGACAGGGGACAGCTGGATGCTACCTGTCCCCAAAAGCACCAGCAGTGAGTGGAGAAGGTGAAGAGGAATGGGATGGGAAGAGGAGGTGCTCTGTAGGAGAAGAGGACCAGCCTGATGGGGGTTGCCAAGCACAGCACCCCATTCCCTCCCCTGCTGGATGGAGGGCAGAATTAAACCCCAATCTTTTCCACTGTTGTGATTTTACAGTGTTGTTACAGGAAGGGAGCACATAAGGGATGAGGTAGATCATTATGTGCTTATATTATCAGCAGTGAAGCAAAGTCTCTTAATTCCTAATTCCACCATTGTCTGACACATTTCTTTGTGAGTTTCCTATTCATCCATATTTTTTTCCCCCGTGGTCTCCACTAATAGAAATTGCTTTGTTGTTCAACTCAATTTCACTCTTGACTGGATTGAAATATGCTTATTTCCTTTCTAAAATAATAATAATAATAATAAAAATCTAAAATTATTTCCACTCATTGTATGTGAAAAGTGAACATTTTTCTTCATGAGGTCTCTCAGGTTTGAATGTCTGAGGGTTTCAGGGGTTTATTTTCTAACAGTCTAATTGCATGATCCCAGCCCGTAGCTGAGGGCTTTCCATTTGTTTCATCATGAATTTGAATAACTCAGGACAGTTTAGGACTTCCTGGATTAATTTTGAAGTCTTTTGGCAGAGAGGGGGCTGCAAAATGAGACTTCTCCCACTTTCAGCCTCCTGACACACAACAGGGCTGTGAGTGCTGCGCAGCAGCCTTGACTCTCCCGCAGTAATTAAAAGGTTGGAGACTTCTCCTCACCCCTGACTTGATTTTCTTTAATTACAGCTGAAGCTTGATGTATCTTGTCACTCTTAATTTGGCTGAACCTTCCTCCTGCTCCAGCGCTGCTCACTGCAGGACTCGCAGCTCTGGCACTCCCCAGCTCCTTGCAGGGGGTGTGAGTGCCCTGCTGGGCTCATTTTGGGGTGTTGAAGTGAGCCCTGGGTTGCTGGGTAAGTCCTTGTGCATACAGGAGCCTCCTGGGGAGGTTTCAGCTCTCCCTTCTTCCCCTCCTCAGCCCCACGTGAAGCACTTTTCACCTTGAGCTCCACCACGACTCCACGCTGTGCATGGTGATGTCCCCAGGTTGGTGGGCTTGTTCCCCGAGGGATAAAATCTATCCTCATCCTTTGGGGTGGCTGGGAGTGCTCCTGAACTCCCCCAGGTTTGTTCCCCAAGGGATAAAATCCATCCTCATCCTTTGGAGTGGCTGGGGGAGCTCCTGGACCCTGCTGGGCTTGTTCTGCAGTGGATAAAATCCATCCTCATCCTGTGGGGTGGCTGGGGGAGCTCCTGGACTCTCCCTCTCGGGCAGGCAGCACTTGCTGCAGGAGCTCAGGATAACGTGCTACAAGCCGGGGAGGCTCGTCCAGAGGGTTTTTCTTGTCCTTTCGATGCTAATCCAATGGCTGAGCAATGTATTGTCCTCCTGGGACCGCACCGGGCTGGGAAATGTGCTCAGCTGAGTGTGACAGAGCGGCACGGGGGGAGGCAAACCTGCGCTGGCAGCTCTGAGAATCTGCCTGGCAAAGGGGCAGATCCAGCCCTCGGGGCTGACTCTTTCCCTGGTCCCCTTCCCCGTGAGGGCTCTCTGGAGTGTTCGGCCTCAAATAACCGCACCCAAAGGGAGGAAGGATGCTCTCTGCCCTGCAGGAGAGGTGGTTCAGCGTTTCCCACCCTGCCCTGCTGCTCTCCTTTCCCCTGGGCTCTGTCCCTCCTTTCCCCTGGGCTCTGTCCCTCCTTTCCCTGGGCTCTGTCCCCTCCTTGTTGCCTCTTCCCTGCCTGGATGGAGCTGGGCAGAGCTGCCCAGGGAGGGAGTTGTTCTCCCCGGGTGGGTCAGGAGCTGCTCCTTAATGCTCTGCAGCCATCCCAGGGCACCTCCCTTCCCTGCTGCACACATCTTCCTCTCTCTTTAATTTTTAATTGCTGCTCGTGTTTCCTGTGAGCGTCTCCCTTTGCAGCCGGGGAGCCAGGAGCCCTTCGTGACCGATAAAGCTGGTTCAGGTTTTCCTTTCACCTTTTGTGTTTGCTTCTCGGTGAAGCCGGGGTCGTTGCTGGGTTTAATTAACATAGTGAGAAAAATGCATGAGTTTATTTAAGCAGGAGGAGAAAGGGAAATTCAGCCTCCCCGCTGCTCTCAGAACACATAATCCTATTGGGAGCTGAGGAGTGATCCCTACATCGATTATTCTCCTCTGCTGAATTAGCAGCTAATGGAAGTGAAGGATTCGCAGCGCTGACAGGCTGAAGGGCAGGAGCTGCCCAAATTCCCCTGCAGGGCAGCGCTGACAGCCCTGTGCTGCAGCTGGAGAATCCCGTGGTTTACTCCTGACCCGCTCTGCTCCTCCAGCAGTACCCGAGCACAGGACGTGTCCCGGGCTGCGCTGCCAGCGCTGGGGGCTGCAGCACCCCTGGGGACCCAAGGGCTGGCATGCTCCTCCTGCTCCCCCCTGGATGCTCCCGTGGGCTGAGAGCCCATCCTGAGTGCCGAGGGCTGCAGCCAGCCCCAGCCCTGCTGGATCTGCCCCCGGCCCCAGCCCTGCTGGATCTGCCCCGGGGATGCCTTCAGGCAGTGCAGAAGGGCTGAACATCACCGCTGGGCTCCCAGCTGCTGTCCCAGGGCAGGAGGGGACAGAGATCGGGGTCTGCCTGGTGGGGCACCCCACTGAGACCCAGCCATGCAGGGAGCAGAGAACAACTCCAGAAAACAGCTCCAGGGACCAAATAACAGCTCCAGGGATCAGAGAACAGCCCCAGTGAACAGCTCCAGTGACGAAAGAACAGATCAAGAGACCAGGGAACAGCCCCAGTGAACAGCTCCAGGGAGCAGAGAACAGCTCTGGGGATCAGAAAACATCGAGAACAGCTCCAGGGATCAGAGAACAGCCCCAGTGAACAGCTCCAGGGATCAGAGAACAGCTCCAGTGAACAGCTCCAGTGATGAAAGAACAGATCAAGATACCAGAGAACAGCTCTGGGGACCAGAGAACATCCCTGGGGACAAGAAAACACTGAGAACACCTCCAGGAACCAGAGAACAGTTCCAGAGACCAAAGAGCAGCTCCAGGGATCAGAGAACAGCCCTGTGAGCTGGAGATCTGCCCCAAAGAACAGCCCAGGGGAACAGAGAGCAGCCCCCTGGCGCAGAGGACAGATTCTGGGCCCCTCATGATTGGTGAATCTCCCCAGGGCAGTGCCAGGTGCCCTCTCACTGCTGCCTGATAGCTCAGCAGTGTTCCTGCATTTCAGGTGTTCCAGGGAAATGCTGCATCTTCTGCAGGCTGCAGTCACAGGGACTTTAGTCTGGTGGATGGATCTTCAGCACCCACATTTCCTGCTCTGGCAGCAGCAAGGCCACCCGTGCCCAGGGTTTCTGCTGGCTCCTCTTGGTCTCTTTCAGCAGTCTCGGGGAGCTCCTGAGCATCCCGTGTGTGGGGACACTGCCATCCCCTCCCTGCTCTTTGCCCGGTGTTCTGAGGAGCAAATTTAGGGTTTTTTTGCTGCCCCTGGCTGGTGATGCTCAGTGGCACAGAAGGTCCCTCGGAGCCTTTCTGCCCTGGTGTTACAGAGCGGGGCAGAGGCGCGAATGCAGCAACTGAGGCTGAGCCAGTGGTTTGTGTCGATAAAAGAGCTCCCTGTCCCCAGCAATGTGGCCTGGGGGGACAGAGGAGTTAGGGTGACTGAGTGATCCTAACGCCCAGAGCATTTGGGCACAGCAGCTCCTGCAATCAAATTCTCTCTCTTATCTCAAGGGCGAGGCTGTGTGCGGGGAGAACTTAAGGAAGTGGCTTGTCACAGCACATTACAGCTCCGCTGCTTGCTGTCATTCTCCCCCTCTGGGATCACTGTTTTCCCATGAAGTCCCAGTAGCTAGAGGCTGGAGAGGAGGCTCCAAGACGAAAGATGGGCAGATCCAGCCCCCAGGTTTTGGAAAGCCCTGAAGGAGGGTCTGGGCTGGAGTGGGGAGGCTCTGGAGGGTCCTGGGGTGCTTTCAGGTCCCCAGCCCATGGCACTGCTCACCGAAAGCCCAGATAAATCTGTCACTGTGGTTCTCTGGAGGTGCCCCCAGCTGAGCAGTGATGTGTGCGCGTCTGTGACCTTTGCAAGAATACATTTTAAGCTTTATTTCTGGTGGGTTACAGCCCCCCTGCATTCATAACCCTTTCCTGCAGCTGTGGTGACCCAAACCATGACGTTCTGTGCAGCCATGGCTGCTTAGGGAGCTCTGGGGCTCGGGGCTCACCAAGGGTCAGCTGAAGATCCCCAAGATCTTTTGCCAGGTGACCCAGGGTGACTTTATGATGCTTGCATCCCCAATTGTCTGTTCTGTTTGTACTGGATATTAGGTTATCCACCCTCAAGATTGGTTCTGACAAGGAAGGGGGTGAGAAGAAGTGTGGAGTTTGTTAACAAAGTTAATAACAAAGTTGTTAACAAAGTTAATAACAATGTTATTAACAAAGAGTGGTTTAATACTTTTTGTTAAGCACACTTATTTTTTAATAACAGAGTTAATAACAAAGTGTGGTTTTCAGAAACTGCACTTGCTCCTCTGCATTCCCTCTCTGGACTGTGTCGTCTGCAGCACAGACAGACAGCAGGACAGAGCTCTCCTTTGCTTTGTAGTTATTTTTTTTAGCTAGCTGAGGCAGAGAAGTTCCCCAGACTGTGGCTTTTCTTTTTCTTGGAACTGATCAGCCCTGCCCTGGACTGAAAACCCAGAAAAACACCAGGAGCTCAGACCTGTGGCCCACTGGAGCCCAGGATGCAGCATTTTCCAGCACAGGTGGATAAGAGACTGAGACGAGCCACAAAAGGAGTTTCTGAGTTTGCCATCTCTTCAGAACAGCCAGAGGTTCCATTGTTTAATGTTATTCATTTTCCATGTCTGTGAGTACTTTGCTTGTTAAATAAATGGTTTTTAATTGTTAAATAAACAGTTTTAAATTGCTAAATAAACAGTTTTTTCCACTTCTTTTGAAGGAGGTTTATGTCTCCCAAACCAGTAGAGGAGAGGGGCCACTTGAATTTTCTTTTTACAGGGACCCCATTTTGGAGGTTTCCTCCCAAATTTGCCCTAAACCAGGACGCTGGGGCAGTGGTGCAGGATGAGTCCCATCTCCCAGAGGATGCTCTGGTGTTGGATCTGGAACTTTGGCCCTGCCCCAGTTACAGGCAGAGCTGGGGAGGGGCAGCCTGGAGCCTGCACGGGGATGCTCCGTGTCTGCCTCTGGGTGGGCAGGGGCTCTAACTGGTGCAAAACTGGTTTCTTTTGGGCCAGCTGGCTGCTGAGTCGGTTCTCTCCATTGCCTGCTGCTGCTGAATCCAGAATAACAAACAAATGTGTGTGAGTGTGCAGTATAACTTCAGCATATTGATTTTTGGGGCTATTGCTTCTCAGCTGCCGAAGAAGATAATTCACTCCTTTATTACCATCCCTGGATTGTAGATTTATCCCTCTAAACAGACAGTGAGCTGGTAGTTAATTAAGCTTTTGTTTCAAACAGCAGCACAGGGAAAGGACTGGCTGCTGCAGCGCTTCTCCTTGGGGATGAGGGCCCTGGGGGTGGGGAATGCCACATTCCCATCCCTGGGGTGATGGATCCTGCATGGCTGATTCTGGTGGGAACTGGGAGCTGCAGAAGTAACTCTGACTGTTGCTCCCTTCTGATCCCAGCACCCTGCCAGGCTGTGCATGGAGATTGACAAGAGCAGATTTCTTTATTTTATATTTTATTATATTTTATTTTATTTTTATTTTATTTTATTTTAATTTCCTGGTCAGTGCTGCAGGAGGCACCTGGAGGAAGCCAAGGTGGCTGAGCTGCTTTCTGCCTGCCCAAGAAACACCCAAACCCTTTGGCGGTGTTTTCCAGCCCAGGATCAGCTCTGGAAGGAGGAATGGGAGGACACCATCTCCTCCCTGGTCCCTTCTCCCCTCAATGTCACTCACCCTTAATCCTTTATAATTAACGTGTGGTGCTTTGCCACACCCCAGACTTTTCCTGCTGGGAAGCTGCTGCCACCGGGAAGAGCTGGATTGGCACGACCCAGAGCTCGTGGGATGTACAGAAGGACCTTGGGGTTGTCCTTATGGAGGCCAGAGGGTCCCACCCCACAGATTTCACCTCTCGCTGGAGCTCTGGTCCCCCCTGCTCTGCGCTCCTGGCTGGGGTGTTCCCTGTCCCTCCCAGGCTCTTGGGAAGGCACAGCTGGATCCTGGCACACGCCAGGCGGTGCCCTGGTTGCCCCACCACCCACTCCATGCAGTGTTTATGTGCACTAGGAAGGTTTCCAGCCCCACGGAGCTGAGCTGATCTTGGAAAGAAGTTCTTGGAATGAAGGGCTCTGCCTCCTGCTGCCGGGCTCTGGAGGGCAGCACCAGATTTTGAGGTGGTTTTATAGCTCAGGTGAGCACCTGTCAGGAGCTAGGAATGGAGTGAGCAGTCAGGAAATCAGGGGTAGCAGGATCCCCACAGCACCTTCACTAGGCTGCTGCTCCCGCCCTGCCCAATGGCCAGGTGAGGATGCCAGGTGGCTTTTCCAGAGGAGGCCAGGTGCTCCCAGCTGCACCTAAAAGAGCAGGGACTGAGCACCCAGCTGGTGTTTGGGGTCTGTCCCTGCCTGGCTGTGTCCATAAGGTCCCCACAGGCTCCAGGGAAGGGTGTCCTTGCCAAGGTGACCTGAGGGTTTGGCTTGGCAGTGCTGGCTGCTGCTCCCGAGCCACACTTGCTGCAAATCCTCTGTCTGTGCATCCCTCTGCATCCTGCTGTGATCCCAGCCAGACCTGGTGTGGCCATGGCTCCTTCCCTGTCACCTGCCCACGACAAGTGTGGATGAACACGAAAACCCTCCTGCATTTAAGAAGTCCTGGAGAATACGGTTTTGCCTCTCACTTCTGCTTGGAAAAAATAGTTTTATGGGGAAAAATTCTGGTTTGGGGTAAATTTCCATCTGCTGTCCCTCAGCTCACTCGTGGCTGGTGCTGTTGCAGCTTTATGCTCCCTGGAGCTTTGCTGACCCTGGTTTCCACTGGGGAGAAGGAAGCAGTGTGAGCATCTGGGGTGCCTATGGAAATGCAGTGCCGCAGCAGCATCCCTTTCCTCCTCCTCAACCCCACGGGGAAACCCTGGGACTGTGCACAATCAGGGTTAGTTTGTAGAGGAGTGGGTGGCTGTGCTGGGAGGATGTTGGAATTCAGCACCTGAGGTGCAGATCACTAAGCCAGGCCAGGCAGGTGGGGCTGGAGGGAGGTTTCTCTCTCTGCAGGAAAAGGGGATGGAGAAAGGCTGGGGAAGACCATGGGAGGAGAGCATCCTGCCCTGAGGAAGGCAAAGGGACAGCTGTCCCCAGTGTCACCCTGTGCTTTATGGTACCTGTGGTGGTATTCGGAGCAAAGAGGGACAGCCAGCCATGGGCCAGCGGGGCATGAGGGGGCCCTGTTGGCACCACAGCCCCCCAGACCACGGCCTGGCCCTGTCCTGTCCTGTAGCCTGGCCAAGGGGGGACAGTGTTGTCCTTCCAGCCATCCTGTGCTCACCCCGGGTGCTGCATCCCTTCCCTCACCCCCAGTGGGTGCACCCATCGTGGCTGGGGTTGGAAATGGGGCATCTCTGGTCTCTGTGCACACTTGGCTCCTTTAAGTCCCAACTTTCGGGGGGCTTTTTGTGCTTTTCACTTTCCACGGGAGAGGCGGAAACACCTCTGCTGAGCTCAGCACTGCTTCTCCTGCCTCAGCTCTTTGTCTTCCCAAGGACACTGCCCCGCTCCTCTTGGCAGCGCCCTGGAACACCTGGGGACTTTGGGGAGCCACATCGTGGCTGTGACTGTGCCCCCCCGAGAGAACACAGAGTGATGGGGCCGCCGAGCTGCAGCCTGCTGCTGTCAGGGACTCCAGACACGCTTTTCCCCCCAAGGGAGGTTTGCCCTGCTCCTGAACCCCCAAATCAAACAGCACCCGGCGCTGGGTGGCATTTCTGGTCTGACTGCCCCCCCCAAGGGCCACCCCTGCCTCCCGAGGTCCCCGCGCCGGGGGCTGTCACCTGCGCGGGGATGCTGCCGCCCTGCCCGCCCAAAACCCGGTCATGCCCCGCCAAAACGCCATCCCCTCACCTCGGGGGGCTGCCCAGCCCCAGCTCCCCTTCCCCCGTGCCCCGACCCCCCCTCGGCGGGGCCGGTCGCCGCTAGATGGCACGCGGAGCCCGGCGCAGCCCGGCGGAGGCTCCGCGGGGCGGTGCGGGGCGGAGCGGAGCCGCAGCGCGGGGTGCGCGGAGCGGAGCGGAGCCGAGGGGCCCGGCCATGGGCTCGGCCGGCAGCGGGCAGGGGCAAGGCTAGGGCGGGGGGGTCCCGGTGCTGCCCCCGCCATGCGCCCCCGCGCAGCCCCGCGCCCCGCCCGCTGAGCCCCGCTCGCTGCCGCCTCGCTGCCGCTGGGGGGGTGCGGGGCCGCCCCCTGCCCGCAACTTCGAACGATGATCACTGTCAACGCGGATGGCAAGATAATGGTCAGAAGATGCCTCGTCACCTTGAGACCCTTTAGGTAAAGTTGGTGCTTCCTCCCGGCGCTGCCGCCTCGCCCGGCTCCTGCGGCCGGGGAGCGCGGATGCTGCGGGGGCTGCGGCGGGCCGGGCTCGGCTCCGGGGGGGTGTGCGGATCGAGCCCAGCTGGGCATGGCAGGGATCCAGGCAGGGATCAGGGAGCCAGGCAGGGCTGCCCGCGGGGCAGAGTGCGGCTCCTGCAGCTCTCGCCGGCTCCCGGCTCGCCCCGCCGCCCGTGTCTGCGGGGTTATCGCGGGGCTGCTCGCCGCTGGCTTTTTTGGGAGCCGTTCTCGGAGATGTTGGTACTCGGGGGGATTCGGTTCCTCTGGTTTAAGCCTGCTGGTGCAGCTGGGGATTTCGAAACGCACCCTGAGCTGTCAGTGGGGCTGGGGTGGATGTCCAGACCTGAGCCCCTCCGCCTCCAGCACACCCGTACCCACCCATTGCTTTTTGCCCTTGCTGTAACTCCCCATTTTTGCTTCCACACATTCGCTTCCCCTCTCCAGCCCTTGCTCTCCGGCTTCTTTGCTTCACTGGAGACGTGCTGGGGTTGGTCCCGAGCCTGAGACACCCGGCAGATGTTGGCAGATGTTGGCGGTTTCGTGGTTTTCCGGTGGGGAGAGGGACCAAAACCCCTTGGAGATAGAGGGGAACGTGCCGGGGGACGGAGCTCAGGGTGGGGTGAGCCCAGCCCAGCGGCTCCCCGCCGTGTTTGGAGCTCTGGGGTCACCGGAGGGATCTGCTCGCTGCCTTTTTGCTTAGCCCAGGTACCGCCCGGCGTCGGGAAGGACGGGCTGGGCTGGCACCGCTCGCTTGCACTCAGGTGCGGAGAGGTTTTCTGCCTCTCCTCGGGAGCTGCCTGGCTCTGCTTGCACTCAGGTGCGGAGAGGTTTTCTGCCTCTCCTCGGGAGCTGCCTGGCTCTGCTTGCACTCAGGTGCGGAGAGGTTTTCTGCCTCTCCTCGGGAGCTGCCTGGCTCTGCTTGCACTCAGGTGCGGAGAGGTTTTCTGCCTCTCGGGAGCTGCCCGGAGCGATTTCTGCTGCTGGATGCCGCGGCACTGCCCTGGGACTGGGGAACTTGGCCAAGGGGATGCCACAAAGAGTGGCAGAGGTGTGAGGGCTCCCAGAGCTCAGGAGTGGAGCAGGGAGTGACTGCGAGAGACACGAGAAGGGCACACTCACCCCGCGGGTTGCTCTTTGCCTGGCTGTTTGCTCTCTTAACAGGGTTTGAATTCCACAGTGAGGAGGTGACTGGCTGGAGCATCCCTGTGCCCTGGGAATCGCCCCTGAGGCAGGGAACCCCCATCTCCAGCAGCGACCTGGGGTCAGGGTGGGCGAGCACGGGGAGTGCATGGCAGGGTGATCACAAAGTCCTGTTAGGAATGAGGATGTGTGTGGATGAGGGGTTTGTGATGGCTGGATGGTCTCTGGTGCCCAGGTGGAGAACTTGCACTGTCCTGGCCATGTGCCCTGGGCTGGCTTCTGCTCTCCAACCAGTACAGACCAGTGTCGGTGCCACTGGAACCAGGGGGGTTACCTTGTTGTTAACAGCCAGGCTCTCCCTGTGCAAGAGGAGGAATTCCCAAGACCCTCTCCTTACTGTCCCACAGTGTCCAGGACCTCTGCACTTCCTCCCTGCTGCTGTCATGCTGAGTGTGACCCCCCCATGCCACAGTCCTGCGTCACCTTGCTCCCAGCCCAGCGTGGGTGAGTGTTGGCACTGCCCAGCTCCAGCCTTAACCCAGATCAGCTCTGCACCCCTAACATCAGCACCCCCCATCCTCAGCTGATGTGGGGCAGGATAACCTCCAGCAGCGGCAGAAGGTCCTGGCAGTCAGGATGGGTCCTGTAAATGTCCAGGTTCCCTGCTGCTGGCTGGGCAAAGCCTCCCTGCTCCGGAATCCCGTGGTGCGATCCCCTGCCTGATGGGAATTGGTGCCATCGGCAAACAGCACACAGGAAACCTGATCCTGTGCACCAAAACATTTCATTAACCACCCTCCAGACACTCAGCAAAGCCATGCAGAGCCCTGAGCTGGGAGAGCTCCTGCAGAGAGGGAGCAGATCAGTCTGGAAACCACAGGAATGTCCAAGGGTGCTCTGACTGCATCTCGGCAGCAAAGGGGGTCTCACTTGTGATGGTGAGAGGCAAGAGAGCTGGATCCAGGCAAGAATTCATCAAGGAGTCCTGCTCCAGCTCGCCCAGCTCTTGGCTCTGTAGCTCTGTTTGCCAGCTGGGAGCCAAAGCCAGGCTTTCTGTGGGATGTGGCAGTGGTCAGTGAGGGCTCACTCTGGTCCCTTGCATGGATCATGGTGCCCATGGCTGAGCATCAGTCTGACAGCACCACAACCCTGTTGGGCTCCAAGCAAAAAGGGTTTTGAGGGAGAGGAGTCATTCATTAACCTGACTTCTGCTGGTAGGAATGGTGGCTCAGCTTTTGGGAGTTGAAAACTTGTCTAATACAAGGCTCTGTAGCCCCTGGTTTCCCCCTGCACCAGTGTAGGATTCTCCCCGTGGGTTCCAGGTGGGTGATGTGGCACCATGGGCACAGCCCCAGTGTCACATTCCCAGTGTCACAGTCCCATCCTACTGAGGCCTTCCTCCCCCCAACACATCCCAGCTCAGCACTCAGAGCCTCCTGGTCACATCCAGCTTTCAGTTCCGTGGGCCAAAATCCTCCATGACTGGGGCACCACTTCCAGTTTTCATTTAAGACTTGAGGAATTTCACCTCCTTTTGTTTTGGGCACCAAGTCCGAGCCCAGAACTGTGAGCATTTCATTTGGGGAGGATGTGGAGAGGGACTTGGCACTAGAACTGTGCTCGAGTGATGAATTAAATGTGACATGGGATGACAGCAAAGCCAGCATGCAGGATAGGTGTTATTTGGTCCTTGGAACTCCAAAGTCTTCAGGGAGTTAGTTTTGATTTTGGGGGAGAGGACCCAGTGCATTTGGGCCAGCTGGGATCTGTATGTTTTACCTACTTTGTGGTAAATTTGTTTTTTGTATAAGGAGGTTCCACTCAGCTGAGGCTGGGTTTATTCACCTGGAGAGTATCAGTAAAAGTAAAGGAGTTGGGGTTCTCAGGCTGAAAGCCCAGCCCTGCTCCCTGGAGCACTGTTCTGGGCTGGATCCACTGATCTCCAAGGACAGTAATTCCAGTAAGGCTCCAATTCCCTTTTTTTTTCTTTTTTTTTCTTTTTTTTTTTTTTTTTTTTTTTTAAGGAGAAAAGCATCTTGCATCTCCCCTACTCTCTCTGTAATCCAACCAAAATGAAAAAGATTTAGTTTCCTCGGGAGATGGTAGAGCACAGATCACCTTTGTATCTTTTTCTTCCCTTCCCCCTTTTCTTTCTGCTCAGAGTTTAACGATCCCTCCTTGCCAGACTATAATTATGAAGATTAAAAAGCATCAACAAGGTCTCGCATAATGATGAAGATATTGCCAATAGGAGGTGTGAGAGCAGGATCAGGGCTGAGTATTTGCTCAGGTGATGCTTTGTTAAAATGCCCCCTGGGGAAGGGGACACCAGGACAGGGCCATGGGTGGGTTTTGTACCAGGATGGACCCTGGGGCGCAGGACCTGCCTGGGCTTTGAGCCCTTTCAGCTTGTTTCCTCTCCAGCCTGCTGGTGTCCTCTCCTGCCAGGGAAGCACCATGGCAGACAGCATTCCCTAAGGGCAAATTCAGCCCTCCAAAGCCAAGCTGGGTGCAGCAATCCCCTCCAGGGTGCTCCTGAGAGCCTTTCCCAGAGCCAGCACTGCGCTGGGCTCAGGCTGTGATAATGGCAGACAATGCACTGACGTCCCCAGATCACCCCCTCTCCAAGCTATTTATGGGACACCACGTTACTTTGCAGCATCAGGGACGCTCTGCTGCCTCCACAATCACCTCCCTGCTGGAGCTGGACCACAGCTCTCTGCAAACCCTTCTGCCAGGTCTGCTCTGGAGAGGGGCTGAGGTCTGTATCGTGTCTGTGAGCACATCCCACAGCTCCATGGTTCATCAGCCTCTGCTGGGCAGGGGGAGGCTCTGCTCCCCTGCTTGCTGCTTGTGGGGCTGTGCCTGCAGCCAGGCCTTTAGGGATGGGAGCCTGGGTTACTGAGTGCACAGGGGTTTATGGTTCTTGTAGAAACTGCTTTCCACACCTCCAGGGATGGCTCATTCAGAAATAAAGGAACCTGAGCTGGTCCAGGCTGCACGGGGATGTCAGGCAGTTCTAGTGATGCACTTGAGCATCCCCTCTCCCAGGCCAGCTCTGGCCTGGCTGTCAGGGAGGGTTTGTGCTGGTGCTGAGTGTGCTGCTGGCAGAGCTCATTAGTGCTGACAAGCCCAGGGTGTTGCTTTTCCCCTTGATTAGGTGGGGGTTGAGAAGGGGATGGGGAGCTGGGCTGTGCTGCTTGCCCAGGGCCAGGTGCCCCTGATCTGCTGGGGATGGGGCAGGGCTGATCCATAGGGATGGGCAGGAGTTGTCTGCTGTGGGCAAGGCTGATCCTCCTCGGAGCAGGCAGAGAAACCCTTTGTTGTTGAGCTGGCTGCTGCTGAGATGAGGCTGCCCTGGATCTGGGCTCAGGTGTGTGCTGTCTGTGTGACAGCAGCATCAGAGCTGCCTGGATGGAGGTAGGGAGCTCGTGGGATCCCCTGTAAGTGCCATACCTTGCCCAGGAGTCTCTCCAGGCAAAGAAAGCCTGGCTGTGCTGTGCAGGGACAGCAGGGAGCTGCCCTGGGAGCTCCTCCACTAGATCTCCCTGGGGAAGCCCAGCCCTTCTTGAGCTGCTTGACCTGGTACTTGAGCTCTCCACAACATCTCCAGTCACTAACGAGGGCTTTGAAGCAGGTCACTTTATTTGTTAGCCCTTTCCAGCAGCAGATAATTGCAGTGCTGGCGTGCTGTAGCCCAGAGTTGAAGGCTGTTCCTACTCCTCTGCCTTTTAGCTGCACAGGAATGCTTAGGTGGAGGGCTGGGGACTCCTCTGCACCTGGAAAAGCCTGGGTGGCTGTGCTGTGGCTGTGTGCAGCTCCTGAGCCCTGTGGAGGATGCTGTGAGCTCCTAAAGGAGAGCTGCAGGCTGCTGTCCTCTGTGGTTTGCTTCCCTTTGGCTCAGGGATGCTGAGAGGCAGCGATGCCCGGGCGCCCCGAGGGCTTCCTCAGCTCCCTGCCCCACACGGGATTGATTTACCTGTTGGAAGACAAACCTGTTGTTTCTCCAGGCTGGCTGGGGGTTGTCTTTTCTCTTTCTCCTCCTCGAGCTTTCCCCTGGGTTTGAGATCACGCTGCTGCTCTGGGAGTGTCACACTGACACCTGGCAGTGGCTCTGCCAGGGCTTTTCCCGTGTGGCTGCCGGAGGCTGCTGCTCCTCCACGGAGTCCCGGGGATGATGGCAGCGTCTCTGAGCAGTGGAAGGAGGCCAGACATCCATCCCTTGGCACACAGCACTCTGCTTTGCACTCCCTGGTGCACAACAGCCAGGCTGGCACAGGGCTCTTGCCTTCAGTCCTTCCAGCCCCGAAAGAGGGACTGGCTGAATTTGGGCTGAGCAGGAGCAGTGCTGGGAGCTCCTGCCCCTCGCTGGAGGTGACATCCTGCCCAGGGTGTCCCCTGGGAGCCACTTCCCTGCCAGCCCTGTGAACAAAGCAGCGATGGGGTGGCCCCAGGCCACATGAGTGCTGCCGTGCAGGTCCTTCCTTGTCCCCTTGTGCACAGGGGACACACGACACTGCCGGTGGCCTAGTTACAGGGGAACAAAAGGCTTTGTATAAAAAACTAAAAGGGTTTTTTTTTAGATCCTTTGGGAGGAAGGGAAGGTAAAGGTCTCTCTTTACTCCTCTCTCCCAGGGGAGCACGGGTATTGTTTGTTGTAGTGGTTCCTGCGGTCGGGGTTGTTGGGCTGCACCTGGTGGAGCATCACAGGGCAGTCGTGGTCTGGCTCAGCTTCCCTGCTGAAGATGCAGATCCGCCACTCCCCCTGAGTGCAGCCGAGGATTCCTCAAGGCCTGCCCGTTGGAGAGGCTGCAGGGATTTCAGAGGGGGTTCTCAGGCAAACCCCCCGCTCAGTGCCAGGGTTAGTGTCCTGGGCTCTTTGTGAAGGGTCTGGCGTGGCTGGGGTGAGGTGCTGGTAGGGCTGGGGCTGCACGGATGCTCCCTGCCAGGGCTGGGTGGGATGAGACACAGGGAGGGAGCTGGGATTGTCCCAGACACCCGAAGCCTCTCCTGCTGCTGGGCAAGGGGATTATCCCAGGGGAATGGTGGGGTGGGGCTGGCTCCTCATCAAACCTTGCTCCAGCTCTGCTTTCTCTCCTGCAGGATTTTCGTGCTGGGCATTGGATTTTTCACCCTGTGCTTCCTGATGACATCCCTGGGAGGGCAGTTCTCAGCCAAGCGCCTGGGGGACTCCCCCTTCACCATCCGCACCGAAGGTGAGCACGGCTCTGGTTTGCACAGACAGGTGTCTGCCAAGGAAGGCAGGAGCTTCCCTTGAAATGGAAAATGTAAACTCCCTCCCTCTAAATTATTACAATTTTGAAATTAAGGAGCTCTCAGGCAAAAATATGGGAGCAGGAATAACAGTTCTGTACTAGGAAAATTAAAAATACAAATGTAACAGTACCAAAAAAAAAAAATAGAAGTCAAACCACTGCCAGAGCCAGACCAGGAGCTGACCCCCTGTGGGTCAGGGTGGTGGCAGCAGTGCCATTCCATGGTGGCTCAGCCCTCCTGCAGGGCCAGCTGTGGTTCTGCTGGAGCAGGGATCCTGGACAAGGGGGGAGTTTTCCTCTGCAGCTCCAGGGCTGCTGGAGATGGGCCTGCTCTCCCTCTGGGAATGCAGGGCAGGAGAAAGCTGCTCCTCTGGGAATGCAGGGGGCAAAGGCTGCTGTGCTGCTGCCAGGCTCAGATTGTATCCAGGTAGGAATGCTTGGCTCCTGCCCTGGGCAGAGCATCTCCCCATGGGATGATGGAATTTGATCAGCCCTGCAGGGACACTCAGTGGCCATGGACAGCAGAGATCTCCTGGAGGGAGGATTGGCTGTGGGAGAGATAAAGGAAACTGCCCAATGCGCAGCAGAGAACTGCCCCAGCTCTGACAGATGGTGATGGAATGCACACCCCCATTTCCAACCTAAGGCACTCATGTGGTGCCCCCCCATGCACGGTCCAGCTGAGCTGATGAATGCCAGGAACACAGGAGGATGGTGCTTGCATCTTCCATTCCTATGGGTCCTTCCTGGCCCTTTTTGGGATTATCAGGATGGCTCAGAGTCCTGTTGGCCTCTCTTGCCGTGTGTGGCTTTGCTGTGTGGCTCCAAGCTGGCTGCGCTCACATCCCGAGCCGTGGCAGGAGGGGATGGCTGCTGGGCTGTGGATGCTGACCCTGGCTCGCAGCAGAAGATGGGGAAGCAGCAGGATCAGAGCCTCAGCTGGCAGCAGTGTGGCTGTGGGGGCTGCCCCTGGTCTGATGTGTGGAGGATCTGGCTCAGGTGCTTGGAGGTCTCAGTTTGAGCACCTGTGGCCTGCAGGGAGTGGGAATTGCTCCTTAGGGAAGGGAAAATAAAAGGCCTTTGTGGTTTTATGCAGGCTCTGAAATGTAGAAGAGAAATATTCTAATTTTTACCAAGTGTGTGTTATGTTGCATTTAACACCTCTTTTGGTGAGACACGAAGCCAGCTCAGGAGACCCTTCTGTGGTGGGACAGTCCTGGCCTGTCCCTGCTCTGGGAGGACACTGCTGCCATGGATTGAGCTTCCCCCAACTTTTTCTCTGAGATTCCAGTCAGATGAAATGCACAGAGGGAACTGCCCGGCTTGAGCTCCCCTGAGCAGGGTGAGATGGGCTTGGTCAGGCCCCTGTGGTGTTCTCCTCCATACCAAAGCCAAGGAAGGATCTGAGCTCCACAGCCTCACCTAGGATGTGATTTTGGAACATTAAATGCATTCCTTGAGGTGCTGGAAGAAGTGCCAGCTGCTTCCCTATGGGAGGAGAGGGATAAAGTGGTGGCTTCCAGAAGCTGGATGGTGTTAAACATCTTAGTTGACTTTCCAAGAGCTGGATTTGCAGCCTGTGGAGGCTGGATCTGTGTTCTCCCTATGGATGGAGGACATGGTGGCTGATGTTCCTCCCCCTCTGCTCCCCTAGCTGTTCCCATCACCAGCTCCATTCAACACCTTTCTGAGGTCTGGTGTTTTCCTGGAGACCTTACCTGGTCAGTGTTTTCAGGGTTCCTGCAGTTGCTCAGGGCACGTGTCCCCATGGGGAAGGTGGGTTTTGTGTTCCTGACCCCAAGCCAAGCACATGGCTGGTGAGTGAAGTCTGGTTTGAGGGGATTTCTTCCTTCTTGGGATAAGAAACAGCGTAAGGAAAGTGGGCAGGAGCCCCCAGACCAGCACCTTCTCCAGACCTGGCTTTTGAGGAGATGGGTTCTGAAAAGATTGCTGAGTTTGAAATGAAAGGTGTCACTGTTACAGCTGCCCAGAGGAGCCCCAGTGTCCTGAAAGTTTGCAGAGAACAGAAGGAAAGGCAGAGATGCTGATGAGCTGTGGGGCCAGCTGGGGTGTGGCACAGGTTGTGCTGCAAAGAGCAGCAGATGTTTCCAGAAACCTGCAGAAGCACCTGGGGTCACCCCAGAGAGCTCTAAAGTTGGGCTGAAATAATGGCAAAGAGACCATTACTCAGCTCTTCACCCCCTTTTTGGATGCCTTGGGGTGGTTTTTCCCTTCCTTATCCTTATCCTTAACCCAGACCTTTGAATCCACTGGCTGCATCCTTGGCTGTCTCTTGTTTCCTGGGAGCAGTGTCAGCACAGCCCCAAATCAAAACAAATCTCCTTTTTCAGGCCCTCACACCTCAAATCCTCCACATTCAGGGGTTCAGGTGATTAAATCAAGGAGTGTTAATGGGTTCACCCTCTCTCCTGATCCTCTTTGGCTCTGCTGAGGGCTGTGAGCAGCAGCCTTGCTGGTTGGGAGAGTTACTGCTTTGCTCCAAGCTGGTGCAGGCTGAATGTTGCTTCTGGTAATGCCTGACTGGTCTCATTTAAAGAAGAAAAGAAGTAAATTATGACCTAGGTCCTCTAATTTTTCAAGGTTTTGGTCTCTTAGCTTTCTAACTGGGTAAGGCAAATCCTGCTTTGTTAGAAAGCTCAAAAATTCGATGCAAATCCAATTTTTTTCCCCTGCATTCAGTGGCTTTGCCAAACAAACTATTGCTTCCAGATGAATTGCTGCACATTTGGCTGTTGCTGTGCTTCTTATTGGGGAAGATGAGCTTCATTCATGGCCTCACACACTGGTTTTGAACACAAAGCATCCTCTCTCCTGTCTCTGGAGGAAGATGCTGGAGGACGGTTGTGTTCTTTGTCCCCAAAGCTTGGCAGGCACAACCTGAGAGGATTTTTCTCACTCTTTAACACCTGGTTCAGGCTTTGGGGGTTCATCCTTTCCTGTCACACTGTCACAGCTTTTACAGAGGCTGCTGTGGTTCCCACTGTGCCAGTTTTATTTTCTGAAGTACCTGCTGCCTCCCGGGCTCAGGATGAATTTTGATTTAGGGTGATAAAAGCATAAAGAGCCACTAACATTCCTCCTGGCCACGGTGGGGTGTTTGTAGGGACTGGCTGTGCCCCAGGGTGATGCAGCTGTCCCCAGGGGAGAGTAACCCCCAAAGCAGAGTGGGACCAAGGCTCAGGGAATGTGCTGGCCAGGAGCTGGCCAATGTCACCACAGGCCTCCCCGTGTCACCTGGGAAAGGCTGTGGCTGTTGGGGGAGGGTCTGATGGCTGGGAGAGCCAGCTATCCCACCCATGGCAAAGGCAGGAAGGGTGATGGATCCTGGGCATCCTCCCCGGGAAATGGGGAGTCACAGCCTCTGGGGAGATGGGAAAATCCATCCCTGCAGACTCTGAGAGCACACCTGAGGTGAGGTGAGGGCAGGGCTGAGCCCTGTTTGGAGCAGGAGCTGAGCAGGGCACTCAGAGGGCTCTCCTGGCTGAGGGGAGCTGCATCTCACGTGGAGTGAACATCCACGTGGGGAGGGAGGGAGGCAGCAGGGGTGGATGTGCTGCTTATTAGCACTGTGAAGTCTCCAAAGGTCTGTTTGAATAACAAACTGGCATTTAATTAACATGTGTTCTGGATCCCAGGGAAGCCCAGGAAATTTTCCTGGCAGTTCTGGTGGCTGTTAAGCACACAGTGCTGGGCTGGAGGCGAGCTCAGAGGAGCAGGTTAATTGGGCTGGGCTGATGATGAGCTCTTGGCGCGATGAGGGATGGGAATCACCTGGACAGGTTCATGGCCAGTGACCTTGGGAGAAGTCCTGGGCTGTGGCCTCAGCTGTGCCATGCCCAGGCCTGAGTGTTTCCCAGGAATGGGCTCCTGGTGGGGAAGGAGCCTGCTCCCTGCTGCTGCTCCCTGCTCCACCTGGGCTCCTGGAAGGGCCTTTGGAGCATTATTCATTAACTGCTGGCTGTTGCAGGGAAGCTGCCATCCCCTCCACGGGCTCTGGGGTGTGCAGCTCTGCAGTGGAGCTGGGGTATTAAATGGGGTGGGCTTGTGGTGAGTGAGTGTCAGCTCCTTCCTGGGGCTGATCCCAGCTGTTGTGGCTGTTTGTGCTGCTCCTTGTTCCCAGTGTCCTACCAGACCCAGCTGTGCAGGGGAAGCTGCCTGTGCCCTGCAGGGCTGGGGTGGCTGCAGAGAGCTGGGGTATGTCAAAAAATAACTTCCTTTCAAATCATCCAAAAAATCCTTTGGGTTGTGGATGAATGCTGAAGTTCATGGTCCCTGGTCCAGTGCAGGCTGGGGCTGTTCCTGTTTCTCCCTGAGTGGCCTGCCCAGCCCAGCCTTGAGCCTCAGCTATTGCAATTCAAAGGGAGACATGAAAATGCCCCAGCCCTGCCCAGAGCTTTCCTGGCTCCTGAACTGTGCAAGCAGCCAGTCATAACCAAAATAAACATAGATGTGAGGCAGGAGCATGAACAGGAGAAATGGATAATGTCACAGTCCAGAAGTTAATCCCATTTAAAATTTGATTTTTGTATGTGAATACCTTTCTCAGAGGTTCTCTCCAAAAGCCAAGTTTCTTGGTGTGTGCCAGAAATCTTTCCTCAGATGGATTCTCTGCTTGGTGATTCGCTGCAGCAGAGGCTTTGCATCTTAACAATAAATAAAAAAAACCCTTCTGAAATGCAAGTTATTTTATCCTAATCCGCTGCTGTCAAGTAAACACAGACAGAGGTTCCTTTGTTTTGAAATGGCCACTGAGAGAATTTACATCTACAAAGATGTAGATAAAAAAGGGAAACAGAGAAGTCTATAAATTTTGAATGTGGGAGATGCTTTGGGAAGGGCTCCAGACTCAGGAGATTGAGTTTTCTGTGCCCTCTTCTCTCCCCTCATTTAGAATTTAATATGTTTGATGATCCCTTTTTTCCCCCAAGCATCTTTCTTGTGGTTGTTTTACTGCCAGAGTCAGGGGGCAGGAGGCTGCTGCTGAAAAAGCACCAATTCTGTAATCATGGTGCTGGGAGGGCTTTGGCTGTGGTCCCTCAGCCCGTGGCTGTGCCCCAGGCTGGATTTGGTGGGATGTGCATCCCGCTGGTGGAGCTTGCTGCTGCAGGGGATTAGCCAGGGAAAATCGGTTATTAAGTGTTAAAACGTGATTAGATGTGGCTGGAATATTGCCTGCAACTGCTGTAGCTGGTTCAAAGAATCCAAAGCCTTTGGATTCCCCTTGCTGTTGATTCCTGCAGGGTTGGACGTGAGGTGCTGGAGGAATTTGCTGCAAACCCAGGGGAGGTGTGGGACAGGTCCTGAAACGGCTGGAGCAGAGCTCTGCCCTCGTGCTGGGCCGCTGCTTCCTGCAGGAGGGGTCTGATCTGATTTCAGCTGACCTTGCTGGGACTTTGATGAAGCATGTGAAGTGGCTCACAGGTATCTCTGTGCCTGGGGTCTCTGCTGCAGCAGCGGCTCTGGTGCTGAGGTCCTGGAATCCTGCTGCCTTTGGGGTTTGCTGAGCGGCTGGGGTTGTGTTTGCTGTTCCCATAGCTGTTTTTTCAACCTGTTTTTAAGTGTTTCCTGCTGCTCAGCTGCAGAGCTGACACCTGCCTTTTCCCACTCCCCATCTCCAGCTGGTTTCCTGTGGCTGACCACAGCTGGGCTCCTGTGCTGTGTTTCCTCCACTGCTTTGGGAGCAGGATTGGTGGGAATGGGATGAAGGAAGGACAAGGGTGGGGGAGAGCTGATTTTAGAGCACAAGCTGGAAAACAGAAGCAAGGAAAGGTGAAGCTCAGCCTCTACAAGGCTGTTGCACCTTGTGCTAGGTTGCTGAGTTGTGTTTTGGGGTCTGATCTCAGGGCTGCAGGATATGGACCCTGATGGGGTGATAAGCAGCTTGTGGGCTAGAACAGAAATCTTCTCAGCCCTACAGCACTGGGACATTGCAGCTGGGCAATGGTAACTCACCCTGGAATCTGTCTGGGGGTGGGCAGTGCAGCAGCCCCTGCAGGGACTTACCATGGTCTGTGATCCAGCAGAATTGCAGGTCACCAAAGAACAGCTTCTGCTGCAAAATATTTGGTCATTTAAATTCATTTTGGAGGGAATAAAAATAAATGTGGAAAAGAAAAAAATATAAAAATAAATATAAAATATAAATATAACATATAGAATGTGGAAGCCTGCCTTTGCTGGCTTGAGGTGTCTTGTCCCACATGCATACCATGGGGGGGGGAGCTGAGCACTGGGGCTTCCTTGTGCTGTCAGAACGGCTCTGGTTTTCCACGTTGAGCTACAGGACTCAGGAGAGCTCCAGAGCCAGCAGCCAAGGCATGTTGTGCTGAGATGGTGTGTAACATCACCTGACAGGAATCCTGCCCTGCTCTCCTCAAACCCTCTCAGTATTCCAGCTCTGCCTCTCCTGCTGCTGCTTGCTCCAGTTCCTGGAGTCTCACCTGCTTAAAGCGATTTCTTCCATCAGTGAACACAGAAGAGGAGAGAGGGAGATGTTTAGGGCTGTGCAGTGCAGCTGTAAGCTTTGGTGTTTGTGGCTTCTGTTTCTCTCCAGAGCAGGGGTGTTGTGGAGGGGTGGGAATTGTGCTGCAGATGATAATGCTGAAGGTTGCTCGGGGTTTTGTAGGGCATTTTCACCATTTCAGAGCCACAGCACCGTGAAGCAACGGGATCTCATGTTATTTCAATGCCTTGGATTGCTCCCTGAGGAGAGGAGCAGAGAGGCCAAATAGAAATGTGAGAACCTACATGATCTCCTCAGAGGGGTCCTTTGCTCCTGCTCCCAGCTCTGCTGCTTTTCCTTCTGCTCCGGCAGCGTCCCAGCTGGGTTAGCATGGCCAGGTAACATCACCATTTGTTTTCACAGAGGAGGCAGAAAGGTCAGGCTGGGATTTGCTAATGATCAGGGTGAGCTTGAGTAACTCTGTCATCCCCCCTCGCAGTCAGCTGTGCGGGGAGGGCAGCAGGAGGAGGAGGAGGAGGTCTGTCCATGATCCTGACCCCCTGTGCACTCTCTCCTTGTGAGGGCTGACAGCAGAGGAGGGCACAGATCAGTTCAGCTCCATCCTGGCTGCACTGAGATGCTGCTCAGCCCAGGAGAGCTTTAAAATAAAACACAGGTGTGTGCACCCTCCCTCTCTCTTGGCAAAGGTAATTTTCAGGACCCATTTGAAAATTTGGGATGCTGCCACTTGTGACAGATCCCAGTCAGCTCCTGTGCAGAGCACACAGTTCTTCTGACAGGAGCTTGGGTTGGGCAGAATACCCAAAAGTTGCTTTGTGGCTTTGGGAATCCCTTTTCTTACCTGCTCTGGCTGGGGAGAGCACCTGGGAGTGAGGGCTTGGGCTGCTGCCTCCTTGAGACACAGCCCACAGACCTGTGGGTCCAGGGATGTTCCTGTTCCCTTTGCTTTCAAGTGTGGCATTCACATTCTGTGAACACTCCTTTCACCCAGGATTTTTCTCCTGGGAAACTGAGAAGCCATAGAGAAAAGGAAAACAATTTTTATCTCATTTGCTTCTCCTGTGTTGTGCCCATGTGGAATGTGTTTGGAGATTGTTCACCCACAGGTGATTGTTTCATTGCATTCTGCTGTGAGTTGTTTTCACTCTTTGGCCAATTAGGGCCAAGCTGTGTCAGACTCTGGAGAGAGTCACGAGTTTCCATTATTATCTTTTTAGCATTCTTTAAGTATCCTTTCTGTATTCTTTAGTTAGTATAGTATAGTATTCTTTAATATAATATAGTATTATAAAATAATAAATTAGCTTTCTGAGAAGATGGAGTCAGATGCATCATTCCTGCCTTCGTGGGGACATTCCCAGCAAATACAATATTCAAGAAGTCATGTGAGTTATAAATTTATCTTGCTGTCTTTAACGCTCAGTGGAGGCGGCAGGAGAACCAGTTGTGAAGGCTCTTGTAAGCAAGTGACAGTGACAGGGCAGGGCTCTGCTCAGCAAACGGGACACTAATTATTCCCAGTTTCTTCCTGAGTGAGTTTTAAGCCTCTCCCGGGCTGCTGGTGTCATGTTTTGATGTTGTCTGCTGAGCAGCCCTGGATAACTGCAGCCTTTGTGAGCGGCTTGTCAGGATCAGCGGATGCTGGAGCGTGTCTCGCTGGCAGTGCCTGGGATGCTGCTCCAGGAGGAGGGATGAGACTTCTCAGGGTCTGAATCCAGAGTTTGCTTAGGTAAAACTCCCTCAAAAGACAGGAGGTTCCCCTCTTGTGGGAAATGAATTTGTAGAAAATTTTTAAAACTTGATAAAAGGTTTATATAGTGTGTATTTTTATATAAATTTTAAGATAAGAAATGTTGACTTAGAAATGTTATGGAATAGGATAAATACAGATAAGATTATTAAGAGTAACACTATTGTTAGTGTTTTTAAAACACTCATCTCTCAGTTACCCCATCTCTTAAAAAAACCCCAAAACCTTAATCCAATACCCTCTCCCATTGCCTCTTCCTGCACTGCCTGGGGGTTGTTATCCAGGCTGTTTCCCAGGTGCCAGGTGTGGGTCTGAGCGTGGTGTCACCTCCTCAGCACCAGCTGGGACCTGCAGATCCTGCACGTCCCAGTGTTTCCTCTTCCTGCTGCTGCATCCAGAGCTGGATTAGGCTCTCCTGGAGCCTGTGGGTGCCAGCCAGGGGGAAGCCATGTGGAGGAGCGTGCTGGGCAGCTCTTCAGTGCTTGGGGCTCACTTCCAGCCTCTCTGCATCCGTCCCTTCCAAAGCCACTCCACGAATCCTCGGAGGCTGGAGCAGCCAGCTGATGCTGGAAGAAGTTGTCTGGTTGGTGCCAAGTGGAGCTGGCTGGCTCTGGGAGCATCTCCTTGGTGAGGAGCTTTGCTGGGAGCTGATGGGGTTTTGATTTCTCCTGGAGCAGGGGTTTGGCTCCTGGGCTCCCCTGGAAATGCTGAGCTCGGCACCGTTCCCCTCCTTCCTTGTCCGAGCATTGGTGGGGAGAAAGGAGTTAAGGGAGACCCCAAGGCCAGGGAGAGCCCAGCTGCAGGGTGAGGGCTTTCTGCCCCAAACACTGCCTTTTGCCAGCTCCTGCTGGAAGCTCAGCTGTCCCAAGGGCTCTTTGAGCAGGTGCCACAATGCCCACGAATGCCAGCAGTGTCACCGTGCTGGGGTTTCACCCCATGGCCAGCACAGGAGTGTCCTTAATCTGCAGTTTTTTGGGAGCAGACCATTGTTTTGCCTGAGTGGAGAAAATGAGGGTTGATTAAAAGCATGTGGCCTCTCCTTCTTGTGCTGGTGTCCCCACTTCAGCCCCAAGCTCTGCATCCATCGTTAGGTGCACTGTGCTCCCATCCTTGACTGACTCGTGGAAAGGGAGTTTAAAGTGGAGGTGTAAAACTTTACTGCCCTTATTAAATTGGTGTTGCAGGCAGGGAAATGAGAGCCATTGAAATAATGAAAATAAAGGCATCCCTGGGGCTCCACATGACACTGGATGTTCCTGCCCACTTCTGTGGGGATTGCTGGGGGAGCAAAATGCAAAATGCAGATTGGTGCTTTGCAGGGCACAGAGGGGTAAAGAAAAGTGTCAGGGCTGCTGTTGTAGTGGTTAAGGCTTAATCCACCCTGGGAAAATGTCTCTTCCTGAAGAAGTGCCTGTTTCATGCAATTACTGCTCAGAATTGAATGCCTGCAGGCTTCAAGAGAAGAAAAAAAAATTATGCCACCAAACTTATTGGAAAATGGAAGTGTGAATTCACACATCTTGAAGTGGGGCAGCAGTGACGAGGTCCTCGGAGCAGGGATGTGTGCTGGCCCCTTCCCTGCTGGCCCTGTGTCACAGGAGGCAGCAGCAGCTTCCTGCTGCCCTGGCACTCTGTTATCTCCATAAGCGGGGACACCCAGGGAATGATTAAATCAATTAATTGATTTTCTATAGCTCATAAGGAAGTCAAATGGCATTTCCATCAACTTGTGATGAGCCAACACCCCACCACGGCCAGGAGGAATGTTAATGGCTCTTCATGTTTTTATTACCCCTTTCCACTCCTAAATCAAAATTCATCCTGAGCCCGGGAGGCAGCAGGTACTTCAGAAAATAAAACTGGCACAGTGGGAACCATAGCAGCCTCTGTAAAAGCTGGGTTTTCCCATTGATTTATTTGTTTCTCTGGCTTAAATGAGAGAGCAGGGCTCAGTTCAGCTTGAGAAGAGATTAGCTGAGGCTCATCCTGCAGCTCTGCCAATGCCCCCCAGCTCTGGCCCTGCTTTGGGCTCTGCTGCTGCTCGGAGGATCCGGCCCCTGGTCTTGCTGGAGATTGATGGGTTTGGAGGAAGGGATGATTTATTTGCCCCTGGAAGCAAAGTGGCAGAATGCCCAGCACTGTCTGGCCAATCTTTTTGGCTGAAGGAGAAAGGGTGATCATTTTAGAAGTGTTAAATGAGTGAGTTCTAAGGAAATCATCTTTTGGGGCAGCTGTGAGTGTGGCTGTGGGCTGGAGCACTGGATGTGCAGGGCTGGAGGATTGCTGATGGTGCTGAGCCTCCTGCAGCCTTCCACTGTCTGGTTTTGGGCTGTGTGAGTGCTGGGTGCAATCCTTCCTTCCCTGCAATCCATGGGGCACTGGCTCCTGGCAGTACAGTTGTCCCTGGTTGAGCAATGGGGACCATCAGGAGGAGAACCTAAAATGCTGGAGAGACTCCTCTTGTAAACACAAAGAACCCACACAAAGGTTGGTCTCTGGCTTGTGGCTCTGTGGAGTCACTCTGGGGCTGTCCCTGTCCTGTGGGACCTCTGTGTGCTGCTTTTCCCCTGAAATTGGGGTCTCAGCTGCAAATCCAGGCTCCAGTTTGCCCCCAGTTCCTGCAGCATCCACCCCAGCGTGGGGTGCAGCCATGCCCCAGGAGCTCTGGTGTCCTTTGGGCTTTGCTACAGCAGCTGCCCTTCATCCATGCCTGTGCTGGAGCCCTTGTGTTTTAGGAAGCAATTTCAAATCAATGTTAATCTTGTAATTTGGAAGCCTGTCCTGCAGTGTGAGGTGTTTGAAGCGCTGCAGAACAGCTTAAAATGCAATTTAAAATAGTGCTGGCTGGCAATAGAGAAGGGACTAAAAACTCCCTGCTGCTGCTCTTTTAAAAGAAAAAGTGAAAGGGGGATGAGAAGGAGGAAGAAAGATGTGTTAAAAATATATATTAAAACAAATAAAAGCTGAACTGCAGCTTGTGTTGGGGTTGTGTGTATTTATCTCTCCTTCCCCGGCTTCCCAACTCCCCCAGCCCATCTCTAGGGGCTGTGGGGCAGAGGAGATGATCCAGCTCCCTTTGCCTGCCGTGATGGCTCATGGCAGGACTCCTGGGACTGTCCCCATGTCCCAGAGGGGACATCAGGTCTCTGGTGTGTGTATGGTGGGGTAAGAAACAATAAATTTGGGGGGAACAGCCCTGGGCTCTCCCTTGCAGCAGTGAAACGCTCCTGACTGGGATTGTGAGTGTTTGTATTGTTCATTTTCCTGCCTTTTCTTCTTTGTATGGAAATAGGGAGCAGACATGTTTGGGTGGAGCTGCAGGCTGTTCCTACAGGGTTTCCTTTGGCATGGGGGAGCTGGAGGGGTGAAAAAGCATCAGGACCCTCTTGTGCAGGCTCAGCTCGGGGTCCTGCAGCTGAGGGAGGGAGAAACGAGACCCCAGAGCCAGCAGGGCTGGGACAGGGACACCTCGGGGTGGTTCCCTCCTCCAGTAACCCTCCTGGGGCATCGTGGCAGCAGGAGAACCCGCAGTGTGAGGGGCAGGGCCTGCAGGAGGGGAGCAGAGGTGCAGCTCATTGCTGCTGAAGATGTTGGCCGTGGATCCCAAGTGAGAGGAATAGTGGATTTGTCTTTACAAACAAGCTGTGGGTCTGCTGGTAGATAAAACCAGCACTGGGAGATAAAAGAAACAATGGGAAGGATTCCACTGATTGATGAATGGAAAAAGATATTTGCCTTTACAAAATAACTTTAGGTTTGCTGATAAATGAAATTAGACATTGAAAGATGAAAGAAACCATGAGGAAGAAAAAACCCCTGAATTCCATAAGAATTAAAAATGAAAAGGGAGGGTTATACATTAGAGGGGAATCTTTGGTATCAGGAATTTCAGGAAGTCTGTACCTCTCAAGTACCTCAGAAATTGAGAGAGGGATACTGGGATAAAAAGGAGGCTGTGTCCTCCAAAAATTTGAGAGGCCCTGGGGTAATGCCCCATGGCCTCTCCCTTTATTCAAATAAAGTAAAAAGACTCCTCTGTCTCCTTTTTGGACATAAACCTCTGGTGTTTGTGGATTGATTTTCCTAGCACACGGATGTGGCTTTGCTGCTGTAGACGAGCAGTGGAATGGTTGGCTCTCACAGTTCAGGGGTAAATGCTATGTATATGTTAAGAGAAGTTTTGTAGATATACACTTAGGTTACTGTAATGTGTCCTCCCCCTTACACTGTTATCATGGGATGGCCTTGGTACGCGGGGCATTAGGGATGGTTGACCTGTTACTATGGCAACACCTGATCTCCAGTCAAGGTGTAAAAAAGTGATCTGCACCCCTGGACAGCAAGGAAGGAGTCAACTGACAGGGCTCCAGAAGGGGCTAGGGATAAAAAGGGACAGCTTCCATCATGAAGAGGAGCACGTGGCTGGTAGTCATGGGGGCTCTCAGTGCTGTAACTTTTCCTTACTTAGTCATTTTGTTGCATTTCTGTTAAAGTTTAATCAAATATCAAAAAGTGAGCAGTCGTTTCTCACACTGTGACAGTCTGGACAGAGCAGTGCCTGGCTGTAGGGGTGGCATGAGGCTTCCAGGAGAGGTTTTTGGGGCTGAACAGGGTTATTTCCTGCCTGCTGGTGCTGCTCTGGGCAGCAGGGAGCTCCTGCAGCACATTTGTCCCCCTGCTGCCATGGAGCCCAGGCACGGGTGCTGTGAGGGGCTGCAGCAAGGCAGGGGGGTGTGAGCCCAGGGAAGGGTTGCAATTGCTGCTGTCACAGCTGCACCTGCAGAGCTGCCTTGGTTTGCACAGACAGGTGTCTGCTAAGGAAGGCAGGAGCCTCCCCTGAAATGGAAAATGTAAACCCCCTCCCTCTGAATTGCTCTAAATTTGAAATTAAGGGGCTCTCAGGCAAAAATGTGGGAGCAGGAAATAACAGTTCTTTATTAGGGAAGAAAATAAAAGGATAAAATAAACAATGCAGTAAACCAAAACAACACTGACAGGGTCAGAACACAGCCTGACACCCTGTGGGTCAGGGTGCTGGCAGCAGTGCCATTGGAATTGTGGCTGCAGCCCTCCTGGAGTGTCAGGGCTGGTTCTGCTGGAGCAGGGATCCTGTGGAAAGGTGCAGTCTTCCTCTGCAGATCCAGTGGAAGAGGCAGCTGCTGTTCCTCTGGGAATCCAGTGGAGAAGCTGTGCTGGTGTTCCAGAAGCTCAGATTCTATCCAGGTAGGAATGCTTGGCTCCTCCCTCTGGGCTCACATCTCCCAGTGGGATGCTGCAGTTCTTATCAGCCCTGCAGTGGCATTCAATGGCCTGTTATCAGCAGATGTCTGCCCTGAGAGAGGATTGGGTGTGGAAGAGATAAGGAAAACTGCCCACAGAACAGCAGAGAGCTGCCATGCAGATGGCAAACAGAATACATCTTGCCTTGTGATCTGGGACAAGAGCCCTGGGTGAGGTCCTGCATGCCCGGGTTGTTGGGAGGGCACAGAGGGTCTGACAGGCTCTGGGATGCAGGGACAGTGAGGGAAAACACCCTGAGGCTGCACATTGACCCAGCAGTGCAACAGGAGAAGCAGAAATCCAGGAGTCAGTGATAGCAGGCGGGTGGGACATAATCCACTTTACCAGCCAGTGGCTTAAGGCTGCTTAATTTGGCTGATTACCAGGGAGCTGCTTCACTGCAGGCACTCCCAGGGCTCAGCAGCAGATCGATGGTGCAGCTGGAGCTCTGCTCAAGTGTCCACTTCACCAGCAGCCCCTGAGCTCCTTCACGGGCACCTCCAGCTGTGTGGCAGCTCCCTGTGTGCCTCCCGGCGCTCTCTTCCTTTGGGGCACTGGCTAAACAGGTCTGTGTTTTCTCTGTATAACTTAAATTAGTAAATCTGGAGCAGTTTCATGGCAGATGTGGGTGGATTTGCTGGCAGGAATAACTGGCTAGGAGCCCATGCTGGGGGATGGGTGCCCTTAAGGGGTGCAGCCACCCTGAGGGACCTTGTCCATCCCTGGAGCAGCTTCTCCAAAGGGATGGAGACAGGAGGGGGCCATTGGTGCCAACCTGAGCCTGGCCTTGGGCTCTCTTGTTTGCAGCTAGAGCTGGGTCTCTGGGCTGTGATTGCAATGGATTATGTGTCAGAGTTAGTCCTTGGCTAGTTGGCTCTTTGGTCTTTTAATCTGCTTGAATCAAAATCGATAGTGAAAGTAAATAGAGGAGCATCAGAGGGGCAGGCAATCAAAGGGCTGGGGCTTTGCTCCCTGGGAACATGCCAGGGTGAGTGCCCTCATGGGAGGATGGGATCCCCAGGACAGCCCTGGGTACCACCCCGAGGCATGAGGTCTGGGTGTGCCTCAGCCCCACTGGTGATCCCCTGGTTTCCTCTGCAATAAATCTTTCAAGACTGTGCTGCCCTTTTGAGGGGTTTAAGTAGCCTGGAGTTGTCCTTTAAAGGAGAAAACCATAGCAAATGATGCTTTAGATTGAAATTAATTCAGCTGGTATTTTCAATGGACATAGGTAATAACTCACTCTGTCTGAGCTCCAGTACCAGCAGGGGATTTGCTGTTGTGGGATGGCCAGGGAGGGCTGTGACACATCTGAGAAGGGAGGAGACCAACAGCCAACCAGCCAGGTTATGGATATTGGGAATACAGTGTGGGATTGCATTTTAAAGGAGACTCAGGGGTGCCCTCATCACTCTCACAGCTCCTGAAAGGTGCCTGTGCTCAGCTGGGGCTGGGCTCTTTCTCCAGGCAGCACTGACAGAACCAGTGCACACAGCCTCGAGCTGCACCAAGGGAAATACAGGTTGGATATCAGGAAAAAGCTCTTTACAGAAAGGGTGATAAAGTTCTGGAATGGCTGCCCGGGGAGGTGGTGCAGTCCCCATCCCTGGGTGTGTTTAACAAAGCCTGGATGTGGCACTGGGTGCCAGGGTTGAGTTGAGGTGTTGGGGCTGGGTTGAACTCGATGATCTTGGAGGTCTCTCCCAACCCAGTGATTCTGTGAATTCTGTGAAGTCAGGGAGATTCTTGGTGCTGTTCACATGGGTCTGTGGAGTTGTGGGTTGAGGCAGTGCCTTGGTCTCCCCACAGGAGGGCAAGGGAGGCTTTTGCTGCCCTTGAAATAACTTGAGTTTGGGTGTAAAGGTGTTTTTCCCCATCTTCTCAGCATGGAGCTGTTGCTGAGCAGTATGGGATGCCCTGAGCAGGATGGGGCTGAGTGACCCGGGGATGGGAGCTGCCATCATGGAGGTTCCAGTCACTCCAAGTGGCTAAAGGGATGTTGTGATTTAAGCCCAGATGGAAATTGAGCACCACAAGGCCACTCTGTCCACCCTCATCCCCCATCCCTATGGAAGGGGGAGGAGGACTGGATTAAAACTTGTATGTTGAGAAAAGAAAAATTTATTAATTGAAAATGAAATTGTGGTTAAAATATTTAGAAATATTTCTTCTGAAAATACAGAATAATTGTTTTACTACTTTTTTTTTTCAGAAGTAAAACACATTAACTATGGTACATGATAATGATAACAAAAAGGAAACAAACAAGTGATGCACACTGCAATTGCTCACCATCCACTGACTAATGCCAGAACCCCCTCTTCCTTCTTCCCCCACTTTATACCATGATGTGAAGGGTGTGGAATATCCCTTTGGTCGCTCTGGGTCCCCTGTCCTGGCTGTGCCACCTCTCAGGCACCCCCAGCTTCCTCACCAGCCTGGCAGGGTGAAAAGCAGCAAAGGCTGTGGCTCAGTGTGAGCCCTGCTCAGCAAGAACAAAAACATCAAACCCTGTGCTCAGCACAACTCCAAAACACAGCCCCACGCCGACACTCGGGACAAAATGAACTCTACCCCAGCTGAAACCAGCACAAGGGGACATGCCCCACAGTGCTCTTTTTATTTTCCTGGGGGGGTTAACTCCTTTTGAACACCTCAGCCCAAGCATTCCAGAGCCTGGGTGACGGGGTGACATCCTCTGTGCTGGGGAAGCGCAGGGTGGGGAGGGCTCCCACTGCGAGCAGTGCTGGAGGATGCTCAGGATACCAAAATGTGGAAAACTCAAGGGAACTCCTTCCTGTCTGCTCCTTTCCCTGTGGCACAGCCTGGGCTTTGCCAGCACCTTTTCACATCACCCTCACTGGCCCCAGCCCTGGGCTGGGCTGCCCAGCAGGGTCTCCCCTGCACTAGATATTAGCAGGAAATTTTTCACTGTGAAAGTGATGAGACACAGGAACAGAAAAGGTGTGGATGCACCATCCCTGCAAGTCCTCAAGGCCAGGTTGGATGGGGCTCTGAGCAACCTGATCTAGTGGAAGTTGTCCTGGCCCATGGCAGGAGGGTTGGAACTAGATGATCTTTAACGTCCCCTCCACCCAAACCATTCTGATAACATGAAGGAGTGGCAAGGAGGAAAGGAGATGCTCCTTTCTCAGCTGCTCTCCTCTCCTGCGTGGTCAGAGAACTGCAGAAACACAGAATACCCTGAACTGGGAGGGATCCACGGGATCACTGAGCTCCACTGAACTTCACCCTTGAGTTCACGTTGGCACACGCAGCAGAACTCCCCTGACTGCTCATCCTGGCTCCTCTTCTGGAGGTTCCAGTGGCAGGTACTGGCAGGGGGTGACGCCTGCTCACGGCTGCTTTCACTCCAAGCAGGTATTTTAAAGACAAGTGCATCATTAGTGAATTCCCTAGGGTTTCAACCCATCCAAATTTGAGCATATTGGCTGTTGACTATTCCACTGGTTTCACACAGAAGCTATTCCTTCTTCCACAAGACATCACCCTTAGGGGTTGCTTTCCTTTTTTCCCCTGATTTCATCCAATTACTTAGCTGTGTGCTCTTCAGAAGCCCCATAAATAATTCTCCTCCCTCTGCTGTGTTTACCAGCGTGTCTCATGAAATCCGGTAAGATATGATTGATTGCAATCATTATTTCCTAGTGCTGCTATGAAAACCTCTGTCAGTTCAGTGATTGCCTGGAAAGCGTGGCTGCCACTCAGGAAGACTGTCAAAACCCTGTCATACTTTAACAAACTCCAATTAATCTATTGGTTTGGTTTACTTTTATTTGCTGTCCCATCGCTGCTGATTATCAGGGGAAATTAGAATATTTTTTTCTTTCTAATTAGCAACTTGGTGGCTTTGTTTTCTAAAAGAAAATGGTTTTCAGCACTGCCTATTTTTTCAGAACTGTTTACTGGAGTTTTGTGCTGTTAAGGTGGGTTTGGGTTTATCCTGCCTGCCTGCAGTGCTGTGGGTAAAGTCTCCTTGGGGATCTTCATCGCTGGCTTTAGGGAGAAGCCTGAGCTGCTGGCCAGGATCTTCTCCATCCTCTGGATCCCTGTGCCTGGCTCAGGCAGCTGAGCAGCCCTGGGTGGGAGTCTGAGTCTCTGTTCCAAGTTAACAAATTAATCCTGGCTCTTGCATTTTTAAAAGAGTCGCTTCAGCACTTTTCCTCCTTTCTTCTGGTTTTAATGAGACACACTTTCCAAGAGATGTAATAATCATTGCCAAAAATGTCAAGTCGTTGTTAGCTTCCTTAAGCTGCTGGAAAAACAACAACAACAAAGACCAGGAACAGAAAGAGAGAGGTGTTGATGCGGAAGAGCTTCGACTTCATCTCCAAGTGCCAGGGGAGGGCTGGGGGAGATGTGTCCTGCCTCAGCTCTGCTTTCTGGCAGGCTGCCCCAAAAGATAGTACAGGGAAAGCTGGGAATTTTTTTCTATTACTATTTTTACTTAGTATTTGGGATTTTTTTTTTTTATTTCTTTATTTGAGAAGGAATATCTCGGCTCACTGTTGACAGCAAAGCGCAGAGCTCTGCTCTCAAAGCATCCTGCAATGGCTCAAAACCAGCTGGGAACTGGATGGTGGCAGTGGCAGGAGGGGAGATCTCAGGGAAATTCAGGGAAGCCACTGGGAATGTCAGGGGCCAGGCTGGTGGTGGGTGCAGAGCTGGAGTTGTGGCTCTCTGGGATCCACAGGGAAATGGATTTGTGCCCTGGTGGCAATATCCTTGTCCCTCATTAGTGATTTGGGAGCAGAGCTGTCTTGTCAGCTGTGCTTCTGTGATGAAGCCTTGGAGCAGGCATCCTTGCCTGGCCTGCCGGGAAATCTCCATCTCCATCTTCCCAGGCACAATCTCTGTGTGTTCCTAGCAAACTGTCACAACCTGACCCCCCAAACAAGCTGGGATCCAAATCCCCAGGTCAGGATGGACTCCGTGGGAATCTGGGGGTGATGGTTTCACCTTTCTGGACAGCTGTAGGGGTTGGGTCAAGTCTTTTTCCTGACCTCCAGCCTCCCCCACTGCAGCACAGGAGCATCCAAGAGGGATTGGTAATCACTGTATCACACAAAATCTAAGTTTAAGGTCTAAGCTCTGACCTGCTGGCCATGCTGGGATGTCAGAGCAGGAGCAAATTCTGAGTAGAAATCCCCGTTTGGGGGATGGTCAGTCCTGGGATGGACAGAGGGCTCTGGGGGCTGCAACCCATGAACAAAGCCCAGCTGTGGGAGGGATGTCACTGGAATGGGCTCAGTCTATGGACAAATAACTAAAGTGGATTTTCTGATTTAATGTCAGAGCTGTTCTGTTTCCCTTGGCTGTGCCTCTTTGTGATTTGGGGCAGCCCTTGTCAAATAGGAGCCCCATGTTTCAAGATTCCACTTTTTTACCCCCCACTAGCATCTTTTAATTGCAGGCTCATTAGTGCTGCTGCTCTTCAGTGGGACAGGCTGTGACTTTGATATCACCCAGGGGACAGGGTGATCTTCTTGGTGGGTTGGGCACGGGTGGCACCTGCGTTCCCAAACCCACCCAGGAAGGTCTGGGGCTGCACAGGACCCTGGGCACCCACTGATTGAAGCAGAAGTCACTGACTTCTTGCCATGGAGCTGAGGGAATGGGAAGAGGCCAGCTTCAATCTCCATGAATGGTGGTTTGTCCTCTTTTTTGAGGAATCACTTTTGCTCTCAGTGTTTCTTCTGTTTAGTTAGATAGCGTCAGGAAAAATAATGTGCTGCTGATAATCTCAGCCAAGCGTGGAAGGCAGCCTTTGGCAAGGTCTGGCTGGCCCAGTGTCATCTTCTTGGAGGGGTTAAGGGTTGGCTCATAACCCTGTGTTCGTGTGCCGTGCCGCCGTGATCCGATGTTATCCCAGCGCCCGCTGGGGTGAGAGCCTGG
This sequence comes from Motacilla alba alba, assembly GCF_015832195.1. Lineage (NCBI taxonomy): Eukaryota > Metazoa > Chordata > Aves > Passeriformes > Motacillidae > Motacilla > Motacilla alba. Next base: position 2,095,229 of record NC_052033.1, read on the forward strand.
CAGGGGAGTGTGGGGGGCTGGAGCCTCCAGTTCAGCTGCAGTGCCGATGCTGCCTTCCCTGGGAAGCCGCCTTCCCAGCCCCTAGGAGCTCTGGCTGAAGAGTGGGTGAATTCCTGGGGGAGCAGGGATGGAGCTGGGGCTGCAGCTCTGCAGCAGCAGGAGCTGTCTCGGTGCCCCTGATCCCACCACGGCCACGCCCCGCTCCCATCTGAACACCCAAACCACCCAAACACCCACACCGAGGCCTCTGTGCTGTTTCAGGTGCTCAGCCAGCTCCTGTGGCAAGGAGAAGCCCGTGCCAGGGCTGTCCCTGGCACACAGCGCCATTGGGATGCCCCTGATCCATCCTGCTGCCCTGGCTGTGCCAGGATAGGGAATCCCAAACTCCCTCTTGCTTTGCAGGACTGGTTGTGCATCTGTTTGGAGGTACTTGAGGTGTCCCTAAGTCCTGATGGCCACCCAGGACATCCAGCATCTGCTTGCCTTCCCAGTGCCACCCCCCTGGCTCCTGCTGCTCCCTAAATTAAACATGTGCTGCCTCTTGGAAAGCACATGAGAGTGGAACGGCAGAGATAAGCTAAACGGGAGAGGTTCAGGGGATTATGCACTGATTAAGTTATTACCAACGTGAAATGAGCCGAGCTGAGATGAAACAGGAGCTTTATTTTCTGTTCCCTGGCTCCGGGCTCGCTGCCTGTCACTAGGTGGCAAATCAAGCTGGGAGCCAGGAGCTCCTGGATCCCCCTGTGCTTTCCATGTGGCAGCAGGTCAGTGCCATGCAGACCCATAGGAAACAGGGTGAAACAGGGCTGGGAATTGGGGGCCTTCCCTGCTGAGGGGGTTTCTGAGATGCAGCCCTTGAGCTATTTCCAGTGCTGGGTCACCCTCCCCATTGCAGATTTGGGCAGAAAATTTCTTCTTTTCTGTGACAGGAAAATGCAGTGCTGCTGGGAGGATGTGCTGGGGGAGCACCACCTCTTTGATTAGTTTCCCATGTTTTTCCTTAAGCATCCTCTGCAGGATGCTGTCAAAGGCAGGATGCTGGGCTAGGTGGAGGGTGAAAAATAGAATTGCCAAATGCAAGGCTGTTTAGTTGGTGCTTGGGAATAAAGTCAGTTTGCCATAAGCCCTTGGGACAGGCTGGATCAGGTGGATAAGTCAGGAGTTCATGCCTGGTGAGGGAGCTGGATCCAGGCTGAGATAACCACTGGCTATCCTGAGCTGGAGGAGCCCAGCTGGATTTGGGCAGGGATTGTCCCTGCTTGGGCAGGATGATGGGGCTGTGGGGCAGAGCCAGGGAGGGGACACGGGGACAGCAGGGCACCGAGATGCTCCATACACCACCGAGCCCACCCGTGGGGGTGGGGAGCACAGGGCCGGGGGCAGCTGTGGGGCTGGGGCAGGGGCTCCCGTGGTGGGGTCTGTCAGTGCCAGGCGTGGCCGTGTCTCAGCTGCTCTCTGTGTGCTGCAGTGATGGGCGCGCTGGAGTCCCGAGGGGTGCTGCGCAGGATGAGCGACATGCTGGAGATGCTGATGAAGAGGATGGACATCCTGGCCAGGCTGGAGAACAGCACTGACTTCCACAAAGGGGATGAAGCACGATTCCCTCTGGACAGGTCAGTCAGACCCTGTGGAGCAGTGCTGGGTGTGGGGGCTTTGCAGGAGCAGAACACCCCAATGTGCTGAGCTGCTCTGAGGGTGGTGGGACCCAACGGGACATGGGGCTTGGGGAGATCTTTTGTAGTCTCATTTGCCTGGAACCTTTTCTTTTGGGGATTTCTGCACTGACTGTGATTTTTTGGATTAGTGGTCACATTCCCAAGCTTGTCACATTTGCACTACGCTCTCAGGCACACTGTGTGACTTTTGGGGGTGTCCAGTGCAGGACCAGGAGCTGGACTCAGTGATCCCTGTGGGTGTTGTCCAGCTTGGGATATTCTATGATTCCATGATTTCCTGAAGCAGCTGTCCCAGCTGCAGGTGTGGCAGTGTCTGCACTGCTGTGCTGTGCTGCAGCCTGGAGGTGGGACTTGCTGAGAAGCACCTGGCACATGGGATGTGCTCCCTGAGCTCTGGGCACTTGCTCTGTGCCTGTAGCCCTGGGGTAGCTGTGGAGCTGGTGGTTGCTCGGAATCCAGGGCTGATGTGTTCAGCCTTGGAGTTGAACAAGGTTTAAAATGTGCAGAAGGGCTTAAAATGATGCCCTGGCTCTCTGTGATGCACATCTCAGCTGGCAGTGTGAGAGGTGCCATCAGACCTCCCTGCCGTGGCACACTGATTCGCTAAAAAGACATCTCCCTGTGCTCTGGGAGCCTTTAAACATTCATGGATACTAATTGGAGTGTCAGTACACAAATGGTAACTGGTGGTGGGGGAGCAGAGATGAAAAACCACAGGGGCAGCACTTGGGACAAACTTGGCAGCGTGGAAAACATGCCAGAGTGGATTTTGCTCAGGTGGAGCCTCGGGTGACACAGGAGAGGTGGATGGCAGGGATGTGACATGCAGGGGTCACCCCTGCCCTGTTCTGTGCTGACAGCACAGGAGCTGTGCTGCATCCTGCTGGATCCCTCATAACATTCCCTCCTCCACCTCCTGCCATCACTGTGCTTTTCCCTGCTCCCATCAGCATTTCCATCCCTCTCCCTCGCTTTCCTCACGAGCCTCTTTTGTGCCTATAACAGAAAACAGAGTCAGTGAGCCTGTAATTAAAGGCTGAGCTCTGCCACAGTACCTGCACACCTGAGCTAGAGCTGTGGGGCAGCCGTGGAATGCGTGGTCCTGCCTTTTATGTAGCATCATTTCCAGCACTGAGAAAATGTAACTTGCCTCAGCCATGGTAGGTGCTGGGATTTTGTTGTTCTGAGGCTGGCTGGTATTCAAGCGAGTGAGATCACCAATAATCCCAGAGAGGAGTGGACAGGACTATTACAGGCAGCCACTGGAAGGTGCTTGCTCACGTTGAACGATTTTCTTGGCTGGTCTTATGTTAAAAGAACCAGTAATTTCAGGTGATGGTTGTTTCTCTACACCGGCAGCCAAGAGAGAAACTTAAAAGTGTTCCTGTGGGCTGGCTGCAGTGGCTGCAGATGGAATTTGGTGTTTCAGATCTGCTGTGGGAGTGATGACTCCAGGGCCATCACCTGGAGAGAGGATGGGAGCTGATGGACCCACATCAAAAGAGCCTCAGGTTTTGTGTGTGTGCTCAGATGGGCCTGAGTGGTTGAGATCACAGATGTCTTAATTTGCAGGAATGGAAAGTCAGGGGCAACGAGTTTATTACCTTTTGCTCCTTATAAGTCACCCCTTAAAGAGAAATCAATTCTCGTCACCTGATTCTGCATCCAAACCCATCTGTCCCCTCTCCTTGTTCTCCCCTGGCCTCTGAAGATCCCGCTCTGCTCATGGGGCAGAGCATCTCCAGGTGGAGCAGCCACCACGGGGGAGTTTCTTGAGGGTGAGATTGTGCTGCTGCAGTCCCTAATGAAGCACTGGCAGCATTTGCCAGCGCTTGGGAAGCATTTCCTGAGCGCTCCCTTCCTTCCCTGCAGCCCTGGGTCTGGCTGAGGGCTGTGCCCAGAGGGGATGTGGTGTGCTGGAGGTGTTCCAGCTGTTCTGGGTCTCAGCAGGTTTGAGTGGCTCCACCTCTGCTGCCACACGTGCTGCCTCATCACGGGTGACCTTTCTTGGCTTGTCCTGGTCCCTGCTGCTCTCTGAGGGGTGCATGAGGCAGCTGGGAGGGTTCAGAGCCATCCTGCTCTGAGCAGAGCCCGGCTCTGTGCTGATCCCACAGCTCTGGGTGCTCTCTGGAGCTGCACAGAGCATCCCAGGGGGAATCCAAAAGCAGCTGGTGTGAAGCCCTGTGGAGTCTGGGTGCTGAGGTTCCTGTCCCTTGAGGGAAACCAGCTGCAGTCCTGGGGACCCCTGTGCTAAGGTGGGATTGGGCACCTCCAGCTGCCCCTGGACCCAGCAATGACTCCTGGACCCAGATCAGCCCCACGGAGACACCCGGGTGCTGTTCCTCCTTAGGATCCCGGGATTCCTCCAAGGGCTTGTCTCCTTCCCTCCCTGTCTCTGTCTCTTTGATCACCAGTGACCGACTTGAGGCTGTCAGGGAAAGATAATACAATTAAAGGGTGGTAATTTCAAAGGGATTTTAGTCTTCAAAGCATCCCTGCTTGGCACGGCTGCTGCCTCCGTCTCCTTCCCGCTCTGCACAGCTGCCAGCGTGCGCTGTGTGGCTCCAGTTGCCCAAAAGTGGATTAATTCCTGTTTTTACAAAGTGCTCTCCTGCTTAAGGCTGGATCTCCAATGGAATCAGGAGGGCTGGGTTTTGCAGAGCCCCAGCTGAGAGGAAGGAGGTGAAGGCTTTGCTGAGCTTTATGGAATAACCTGTGAGCACTGTACCACTCCAGCAGAGGCTTGGGCTGGCTTTACCCCTTGGAAAGTGCAAGGAAAAGTCTGTATATGCAGGGTGGCATTAATGGCCTGCCGTGGAAAGCCTCCTTTCCAAGCTGCAAAATCTTTCTTGCTCCATGGGGGCTGTCTGATCAAATATTCCACAGGTGCCTCCATTTCCATGCCCTTGCGATGCTTTAGATAAAACTCTTGGAAAACCGAAATGTCCTGCTCCAATTTTCTTCCCCTTAGAAGAGCTGCCCAAAGGTGTTGTGGGATGGCACACAGGCTGCACCTGCGAACCCCAGGGGTTGCTGGCTCCCTTCTCCAGCCCTGCCTGGGCTCCCTGCTGCCTGCATCCTGCCCACACCCTGCCCGTGCTGGGAAGGGAAGGATGGATTCCCTAATGAGGGCCAGCAGGCTGCCAGTCAGCTGCAGGAAAATCAATACTGCTGTTAATTGAATGCAACCCTCGTAAATCATCAGAGGGGAAGGAAATTAGGAGTACTTATGGAAGCCTCCTGGAGAGCTGTTTACTGGGCAAGGGAAATATTAGTTTGCAGAGGAAGTGTTGATCTCTTGCTGAAAAGTGCTTAGGAGGGCGGGAGGGAGGGGAGGAGGGGGTCTGAAGTGGCTGACCCAAGCTGGCACCATAACCCAGCAGTGCTGGGGCTTGGAAAAGCCCTTTTCCAGGAGCTGGGCTGCCCCTGCCCACCTCATCCCCCAGGGACATGGCAGAGGGGAAGGCTGGGGTCTGCAGCACTGGCCTTCCTGGTCATCCCTCTCCCCACGTGGTGGTTAGCCTGCAAAGGGTGTTATTTGCTAACGACTGATTAATCTTCAAGCTTAATTACTGCCAAGGCTCAGTTAATTTCCACACACTTTAAGTATTTGTTCTTGTAATCATTACATGACTCCATATTCCCCCCGTAATTAAAAGTCTCGCAATATGACACTAAATGGATGATGTCCCTGCATCCTGCCAGCCTGGCTCTATTAATTCCTGAATTGTTGCTGGTGGTGAGCTGGCTGCAGTGAAATCACTGCCGAGGCTGGGGTCTCCTGCTGCCCAGGTGAGCCTGGAGCAGCCCTGGATCCCTGTGAGCACTGCCTCCCATCTTCTGAGGGGCTCAGTGGGGGCTGCAGCAAGGGGAGGGGGCACAGCTCTTCAGAGCAGCCCAGGGAAGCTGAGATCCATCCTGTGGTCCAGCCTGGCTTTGCTGGGTGTTGGCTCTGCTGAGCTGAGCTCTGCTGCAGGAGCAGGGGTGCATCAGGAGACAGGGGCCTTCCTCCCCAGCACTCACCTTCCTCACAGGTCCCACAGCCTGTTCCATCCTGGCAGAGGTGATGAGCTGTTTCTTACCAGCTCCTGAGGATGTCTCCAGCCTGGCCCTGGATGATTTCACAGGATTCACAGAATCACTGGGTTGGGAGAGACCTTCAAGATCATCGAGTCCAACCCAGCCCCAACACCTCAACTCAACCCTGGCACCCAGTGCCACATCCAGGCTTTGTTAAACACACCCAGGGATGGTGACTGCACCACCTCCCCGGGCAGCCACTCCAGAACTTTATCACCCTTTCTGTAAAGAGCTTTTCCTGATATCCAACCTGTATTTCCCTTGCCCAGCTCGAGGCTGTGTGCTCTGGTTCTGTCAGTGCTGCCTGGAGAAAGAGCCCAGCCCCAGCTGAGCACAGGCACCTTTCAGGAGCTGGGAGAGTGATGAGGGCACCCCTGAGTCTCCTTTTCTCCAGGCTGAGCACCCCCATTTCAGAGTTACTTGGAGAGGATGGGCACAGTGTAGGGACTCACTGCTGGTCTGGAGTCCCCATCAGGATCAGGAGATGACATAAATGGGGGAATTCAGGCCTGGGCAGCTGAGATAAATTGCTTTTCTCTCTAAGGCAGAGCAGGGAGGTGGCTGTGTGCTGCTAGCAGGTCAGCAGGGTCCATCCATGCATCCCACATTTCCAGAAGGGCTGTGGCCTCATGGAAGAGCCCCACAGCCCAAATGGTTCTGGACATCACCAGCATGGTGATAGGACAGGTGTCAATGTATGCCCAGGTCACTCACACCCTCCCCTCCTGCTCCCAGGCTTGCACCTCCCCCAGCACCTCCTGCTCAATTTGCTGAACCTAATTCAACAATAGGCTTTGCTTTCTGTTTATTTTCTTTATTTTCTTATTTTATTTTATTTTATTTTATTTTATTTTATTTTATTTTATTTTATTTTATTTTATTTTATTTTATTTTATATATATATTTAATATTTTATCTAATTTCCATGCCAAACCATTGACACACTGTGGGCTCCTTTATCACAGGGCTGGCAAATGAGGCTTCTTGAATGAGCATCTGAGGCCTGGTGTCTCTGGTATTTTTGGGCTGTGGTTGGTTTTGGGTGGCTGCACAGGGGCAGGGCTGGGCAGTGGAGGTGTGGGGCTGCCTTTACCCAGCCTGTGTGTCTGCTTTACCCCACAAGGAAAATCAGAGCCTGTCAACCTCCAGCAGATCCCCTGATTTTGGAGCAAACAGAGGGATGGGCTCAGGGCCTTCCCAGCTTGGGGCATGGACACGATGGGAAGGGGTGTCTGGGCGGGGTGTAGTGCTGGCCCTGGAAACACAGGCTGCCAAAATACCCCTGCTAAAATTAAACAGAGCATGAGCACCAAACACACAGCTGGCAAAGGAAATGGGGGGCTGAGGATGTATCTTGCCCCAGGGGATCGTCTGCCCCAAGGATTCTGATCAAAACTGGTGGTTTTGGGCTCGCTTTTGGCAGGTCCCTCTCAGTCCAGCCTGTGAGGCTGCAAATGCCCTCCCAGCTCACTGAAGGGGGTTTCTCCCAGCCTGCATCAGCTACTCAAGCCTGTAGATAAATATACCTGATTTATGCCACAACAAAGTGGTGATCCCATAACTCTCCTTTTCATGATCCCCTGTGATCCCATAAATAAACCCACAGCTGCCCAGGCCTGTGGCTCAGCCCAGTTCTGCTCTGAGGGTCAGGAGGAAAATGAGGGTTTGGGCTTGTGGCTTCAGTTTTGTGTTCTGCTTGGGGAAGATCTCAAAGCACTTTACAGCACTGATAAAATATTTTAGTTAATGGTGTCGGTTATACTTTGCTGGCTGTGCTGGTGAGGTACAGGGTTTGGTTGGAAAGCTGGTTTTCATCATTTTTTTCATGAAGTTTATTGCCAGCTCACTGAAATGTCAGTGTTCCCACCCTGGGGTGTGCAGCCATGGGCTTTGGGTTGGCTCAGGGACTCTTAGAAATGTATTTGTGTGAGAAATATCACCCACAATCAACTGAAATGAAAATAAATGGAAATGCTTTAGTGAGTTAAATGCTCCTGTATTTATTATGTGATTTATTATGTAACTTGGTGTTGGAGCAGTTCAGCCAGGGCTCTGCCCATGCATCATCTGGTATTTGCTTCAAATGACTTTCCAAGGAATGCTCCCATCCCAAGTCATGTTCTCTGGCATATTTTCCCAGAGGGAATTCCCAGTGAGCACAAACATGGCCAGAGTGGGCTCAGGTCTGTACTCAGGTGTTCGTGGAGAGGAGATGGAGCTGTTTGTGTCACCCTGAGGTGGAAAACATTGGGATGTACAGAGACCTCAGAAATTACACTGGCAACAAATGCTGTGCTCTGGGTTTTTTAAAATATTTTTATTTTATTTTAATTTCTCCTCCAGTTGACTGGCAGGAGCAGCCTGTGAAGAATAAACCCACTTCTCAGTGGCATGGACCTTCTCACATGTGCAAAGCCAGGTGCCACATCCCTGTCCTTGTCCAAAGTCAGGAAAGGCACCGGGGGTCTGAGTGACCTGGCAGGGCCCACTCCAGTGGGGAGCAAAGCAGCCGTGCCTCAGCCCCTGCACTTTTTCCCTCCAGTATGACTCTACATTTCTACCATGCTGACCATAAGCAGAGCTTTGGGCTTTTGCTCTGCTCCCTGGGGGCCTGAGCCTTTCCCAAGTGGGATGTGGAACCCTCCCTGCACATCCCTCCCACCACAAGGACCAGCCCTCAGTCCAAGGCCTGGCTGCTCACCCAAGCCCAGGGGAACAGCACTGCAATGATGAGGATTAAATCCAGGGTTACAAGGCCAATAAATAGAAACTGCACAGCTGAGCTTCCTGAGCCACTGCTGCCTCTTGTGCTACACCTCCTGTGTTGGTCATTGGTGTCAGAGGACTGTGACACAAGTTTTAGACAGAGCATCAGCCCCCCAGTAACCCCCCTGGGTCTGTGTCCTGCCCTCTCCCACATGGGCAGCCCTGGCTTCTGGATTTTTGGATACAAGCCATCTCAGAGAAGATGTGGAGATACACACCAGGGACCAGGGCATGGATCTCCCAAAAATGTTTTTCCTCCAGCATGGATGAGTTTTACTTGAATTCTCTTATGTTAGTGGAGTAAAGTTTTTAATTTCTCCCCCTTCTTGGACATTTAAATGACTCTTTTTGTTATCCAGAACTTGGATGAGAGCTTTTCCCCACATCCCTGGGACCCCTCAGCTTTCCAGCCACAGAGTTGGTGACTTCACAGAGTTGGGTGACTCTGAGTGTTTTCCATTGGAGGGGGTTGGGGATGAAGGGACAGATGGGTGGATGGGAAGAGCAGCCTGAGCCCTCAGGGTGACCTGCTGGAGATGCCCTTGGGGCTCATTTTTCCTGGACGTGTCCCAGCTGTTTGAACAGGCAGCACCTCACAAGCTGCAGCAGGAACCAGGAGGATGGGAAAGATCCTTTTCCCTTGGCCTTCCCTTTCCTTTCCCTGTGGGATTTCAGCTCCCTGTCCTGGAGACTGAGGCTGCTGTGGGGCTGGATGTGGTTTGTGTCCCCAGAGCAGAGAAACAGCAGCACCAGCCCTGCTGCTTTCTGCTCTGCTTTGGGTCTTTGGGCAGAAAACTTAAAAAAAAAAAATTTAAAGAGGCAAATGGCAGCACAGACCCTGGATGTGAACAAGTGGAAATCCTTTGGTAAACTGCTCTGTGCAAATGCTGAATTTGTTGATGTATTATCTTCAGAACATCTGCTTTTCTCCATCTGTATTGGTCTTCCCAAAGCCGTGGCTTTCACAAGTTAATAGCAAGAAATATCGGATGAGCAAGCAAATATGTTTAGGGCTTGTATTATGAAGACAACACACAAAGAGAAAGAGATTCATCTTTTCATAATGCCACTTTTATAAAAGGCAATAAAAATACAGTGGCTTGTAAAGGGATAAACAGGCTGGATCCGAGCTGGTGCTGTGGAGTTGGGGACAAGAGCAAAGTGAAGGGAACCAAATTAATGCATAAAAAAGTGATGGGAAACCCAACCTCCGGCTATATTCTATGGCAAATGATCTGTCAGTGGGGAAAGATACATCTTAATAGCAGTTTTTGAAAGGAGATGAATACTGTATACAGAGCATTATAAGGCACAGTGTGATCTGAATCTTAATCAACGGGGGGAAATATAAATCTGAAAATAATAAAGACGAAATCTATATTGATGGTTAGGAGTAAAAATACTGTATTTGCTGTAGTAAACGGTTTTAAGGTCCCAGGGAAAAAATTGTTCTAGAAACGCTGTGGAAATTTAGTGTAGTTTCAATAGCTGGCACAGTGCCAGCACATTTTGGTGGCATTTAGCATGTCGCTATGGAAAAATTTAAAAAGCAGGAAGGGAAAAGGCACAAAGCTGCTCCCTGGGCAGTGGTGGTGCTGGAAGAAGGGAGATTCTTTTTCCGCTGGGCTGGCAAGGGTTGTGCTGGCATCCTGGCTTGGATCAAACACGTGGTGGGATATTTCTGCTCTGCTGAGCTGTTGTTGAGCAGAACACTTACCTTGTCCTTCCTGGTGTCTCCAGTTACTAACAACAAGGCATCAAACTCCTACGAGGCACACAGAACCTTTTCACATTGGAGATACACCTTTAGATACCTTATTTTCTTGTCCCCTGCCTGGGTGACAAATTGCTGTGCTGATAGTTGATGTAACTTATGCTTAACCTGCTTGTCACCTCCTTAATGCTTTACATGAAATTTGCTGCTCCTGTGATGGCCTTGTTACCCAGCAGATACAAACACTGGGACCTGTCAGTGCTGGCAGCTGGGAGCGTGGCTCTTCTCCCCAGGTGTGAAATCCCTCACTCAGGAAAGCCCCACGAGGGTTTGGAGGCATCCAGTTTGACATGCGAGGGTGAGGAGCATGGGAGATCTGAGCCTGGTTCTGTGTTTCAAAGGGACTTTTCTACTTTTCTCCCTCTCCTTTTGATGCATCAGGTTTTGGCTTTTATATTTTTCAGGTTCTGTGCTGCTTTGGTGTGTAATTCTGAGCTTCATATCAGGGGATGGGGAGCTCTCTGCACAGAGCAGGAACACAAAACAATTCCTGCTCCAGCTGGGCACCAAGGACAAATGATCCAAATCTCAGCCCAAGAGCACAAACAATGTGGGCTGAGGAGAGAAAAACAAGCAGGGTGGGAGTGCCTGGGCTAAAGCTGGAACTGGACAATGAACTGCAAGGTGCAAATGGAGCAGAACTGAGCCAAGGGAGAGACCCCGGGAGCGCTCGTGCATTTTGGGACCATTTGGGTTCATCTTGGGTGCAGCCCTGGCTGGGCTCTTGTGCTGCCCAAGGTGGATCCATGGAGGAGATGCTTTGAATAAATCCCTGCTTTATTCTTTAACTCTGTCCAGCCTCTGCTCCAGCTCAGCCTTCACAAGGCATCACTTTCATGTCTTCCAGGAGTCATGGTGGATATTTTTAGTGTCCCTTTCCAGTAATCCTCTGTGTTTTGGGGAAAGCTTTGTGGTGCTTATGGAATGCCTGGCTTGTTTATAGGACTGGAGTGTGATGCTCAGCAATACATTTTGCATCTAAGGGCTTTGAGGTGAAATCTTTGTGTTTGGGGAACAGTTGTAGCTTCACAAGAGCTGGGCAAGCTGGCACAGAGCCTGGGCCAGCTCCATTGCCCAGCACTGTGGCTGCCTGGCAGGACAAGGCTGTGCTGGAAAAAAGCCATTTATTTAGGATAACAATCCTAATTTTTGTTTGAGCATTTTTGTGGCTGCCAGTGCTCAGCCCTGGCTGAGCTGAGGTCTGGAGGTCATCAGTGAGGAGATGGAGACTGAGGTTGCTGATGATTTTTGAGGTTCACCAGGTTCCTTGGGTGTTTGGGAGCAAGTGAGGATTGGGATAGCTTCAGGGAAGATCCTTGCCATGAGTGATGGAGAAACCTGAGGAGCATCTTCAGCAAGCCCACATCCTTTTCCTGTAGAAAACAGGACTTTGGGCTCACTGGCTCTAAGTTCACAGCATCCATGTGATGTTTCCTCTTAAATTGCCATCCCAGGTGTTTACTAAGTGCCTCTGCATCACCTGTAGGGTCTGAGGCTGCTTGCTGGTGGAAAAAGGGTTGCAGAAATGGGGGTTTGCGAGCTTTCAGACCAGGACAATTTTATCTCCTCGGAGCCATACTGACAAGCAGAGCTTCTCTCAGGTTATTTTTATGCCCATATTTTCCCAGGGCAGCCTTCCCTCACGAGCAGCCTCCCTGCTGCAGTGGTTACAGCAGGATACCTGGGGTTTATTCTCTGCAAAGGTTGGAAGTGACTTGGGGGCAATGGTGTCCTCTGCATTTAATTATTATTTCTTAAAAGCCCAAGATCAGTGGCTCCCTGTGGAGATATGCAGCCTGAATATTGATGGTCGTAAACCATGCCAGAAGGAAAAATGTGGGCTGCTCGCTGCTGGCAAATGGACTTTAAATCAACAAGCGAAGCAGAGTCGGTTCATAAAACCCGGATTTTTTTAGCCTTGAGGACAGAGGTACTTTAAATCCCAGCCTTTGGGTTCACTGATCTGCTGGAGAACAAACATAAAACTTCACCATGAAGGACCTGACATCAGCACATATTTTTTGTGCCATGAGTATTCAAGGTAGCCCTTTTGGTTTTGCTCACTGCATGTGACACTCCCTTGTATTATAATGACCTCGGCGGCAGCAGGAAGGAAAACTTATAACCCAAACACTGCAGAAGGGGAAATTATTTACCGGGATAACATGTTGAGATGTGGTGGCTGTTTGCAGTGGAAGTGGCAGGTATCTTTAGTTGGAAATGCAAGATGTGCTGGGGGTGTGCATTCTATTGCCATCTCTCAGAGCTGGGGCAGTTCTCTGCTGTGCATTGGGCAGTTTCCTTTATCTCTCCCACAGCCAATCCTCCCTCCAGGAGATCTCTGCTGTCCATGGCCACTGAGTGTCCCTGCAGGGCTGATCAAATTCCATCATCCCATGGGAGATGCTCTGCCCAGGGCAGGAGCCAAGCATTCCTACCTGGATACAATCTGAGCCTGGCAACAGCACAGCAGCCTTTGCCCACTGCATTCCCAGAGGAGCAGCTTTCTCCTGCCCTGCATTCCCAGAGGGAGAGCAGGCCCATCTCCAGCAGCCCTGGAGCTGCAGAGGAAAACTCCCCCCTTGTGCAGGATCCCTGCTCCGGCAGAAGCACAGCTGGCCCTGCAGGAGGGCTGAGCCACCATGGAATGGCACTGCTGCCACCACCCTGACACACAGGGGGTCAGCTTCTGTTCTGGCTCTGGCGGTGTTGTTTTGTATTACTGCATTTCTAGTTTAATATATTTTTAAAATGTTTTATTTTTTTCCTAGTAAAGAACTGTTATTCCTACTCCCGTATCTTTGCCTGAGAGCCTCTTAATTTCAAAATTATAATAATTCAGAGAGAGGGGGTTTGCATTTTCTGTTTCAAGGGAGGCTCCTGCCTTCCTTAGCAGACACCTGTCTGTGCAAACCATGACACAGGAGAGGTGTTGGAGTGGGAGGGCTCATTCCTTGTCAAGCCTGGCAGGGCTCCATGGGTGATGGATGGAGTTTTCTTTGCCTTTTTCCAGCTTACACCAGGTTTTAATTGGCACCTGGCCTCTTTACAGGGCTCTGTTTTCCTGTTCACACAACGTGTTCCTTAGATGAGTTCATTGGGGCTGTTCACCCAGGATGGTGTTGATTCCAGGTTTGATTCCATGGAAGCACGTGCGGCAATCCAAGCCGGTGGGACCTCAAGCCCTGGTGGAAGCTGCCTGTGGGCTGCAGTCCCCAGCTCAGCCCCAGCTCCCTGTCCCTGCACAGCCCTGGCTGCTGCTCCTTGCTGGGCTCCTGGAAATCCACTCACCTGAATCTCAGAATCGCTGAGGTTGGAAAACAACTCTGATAGCATCGAGTCCAACCATTAACCCAGCGCTGCCAAGCTCATCACTAAACCCTGTCCCTAAGAACCTCATCTGGGTATTTTTGGGACACCTCCAGGGGTGATGATTCCACCGCTTCCCTGGGCAGGCTGTTCCAATGCCTGGCATCACTTTCAGTGAAGGAATTTTTCCTGTTATCCAATGTAAACTTCCCTAGGTGCAGCTTGAGGCTGTTTTGTCTTGTCCTATTACTAGTTCCTCGGGAGGAGAAGCTGACCCCCACCTTTGGTGGATGGGCTGGCTCAGCTCATCCACATGCCCTGTGTGTTTTTCATCACTCTGCTCCAAGCCCACGAACTTCCTCAGCCATCCTCAGTTTTACCTTCTTTTCTCTGTATTTTTATTCATTTTTATCCTTTTTTTCCCCCCCAGCACAGCTTCCTACTGCAGGACCAATTATCACAGCAGAAGATTTTCAAACAGCACATCTGAAACAAGAAAAAACATCTTTTTGCCAGTCTATTTAATATTTTTCCCGCATAAAATGCACAGGTGGATCCATGTTTAACAGCACACTTCAAAAAAATGGCAGAATATGTATAAAACACTGATTTAAATAGGTTTTCAATCAAACCTCCTGGAAGGCAGTGACTTCTTTGCCTGTTAAATGCTGCAGCAGGCAGTCCCGTGTTTCATCCTGGAGCTAAGTTCAATCTGCTGGGTATGGATTTCTCTTTGAGCACCTCTGAGTGTCACTACTGGGAGACATCAAGTTCTCAGGGTTAATTTGGTTTCTTTCCCAGGTTCCAGCCAGCAGCTGGGTTGATGGAGAGGATCCAGGCCATAGCTCAGAACGTGTCGGACATTGCAATAAAGGTGGATCAGATTCTCCGGAACAGCCTCCTGAATGGGAAAGGTCAGTGGTCCTGGGGGTCCCCGTGCTCCAAACCCCCTGTGTGTTGTGCTCTGCCCATGGGAAGGTCCAACCATGACGAATTGGGTAAAAGTAAAATTTGGTAAAAGTCCCAGAAATGGAGGCTGATCTTGAGGCTGCTTTCCTTGGGAAGCTCGTGCCTGTCAGGGGGACAAGTGGTGACAAATCTGAATGGCTGTCAGGAATAAATGCTGGAGAATTAAATGCAAAATTAAAGGTGAGGAGCAGTGCACAAGCACCTGGATAGAAAAATTTGGTGGTTTGGGTCCAAATTCACAGGGGCTGGGATTCAGCAGCAGGAGGGACATTCCCATCCCCCTGTGGCACTGCTGGGAGGGCAGCTGGGCTCTGCAGATGTTTCCCCACATGCCTGCATGGTTCTTGGGGTTTAGGCTGAAGATCCTTCCACTGCCTCTTGCATCTCATGCTTTTCAATGATGGGCAAAGGAGGGCTTGGAGGAGGGCTGGTGGCTTTTATTGACCCAGCTATGGAGGGAGAAAAGATCCTGATGCCATTTTAACCACTTTATGGCTTATTCTGGAACTCACCCTGGGGGCTGAGTCTTCTTCCAGCAGCTCAGCAGGACAGTTTTTATTGCATAAAGTTTACAGCATAAAGGCTGTCAAGTACTTCTCTAGATCCTGCAGCCTGCTTAAAAGAGTGGGGATAGGTGGAACTTGGGGTCTGGGCCAGGCAGAGGGCACAGGGAAGTGCTGGAAATGGATCTGCTGAGATTTAGAGAAAGAGAACATTCCCAGCATTGAAGCAGGGTGGTTTCCTCTGTTTCTTCCCTGATATGGGAAGGATGCTGAAGATGCTTCACATCTTAATGTCCTGCTCCATCCAATAGGATGGGGCTGTCTGCCAGCCCAGCTGTGGCGCCAGTGAACATGCTTGGGGGCTGCCAGCCCTGTCCCATCCCATCCCATCCCATCCCATCCCATCCCATCCCATCCCATCCCATCCCATCCCATCCCATCCCATCCCATCCCATCCCATCCCATCCCATCCCATCCCATCCCATCCTCCTCTCAGCATTTCTAGCTGCTCCTCTGTCACATCCCAGCTCTCCCCATGCCCAAATTGTCTCTCTGCAGTGATGGAAGGCAGGAGGGATCAGTGTGAGGTGCCCAGGGACCCCAAGTACCCCGACTGTGCTGGGAAGGTGGAGGTGAGTTGGGGTTCCCTGTCTGGGAGAGGGTCTCCAGCTGGGATGGAAGGACCCAAAGCAGTGACCCTGGGGTTTAAGCTGGGAAGGGCAATGGGGAATGGGATGTTTTCCAGAATAAAATGTTTGTTAATGTTGGAAAGGTGCAGCCCATTGAAGGAGGAGGAGCAGAGCCAAAGGTGTGGAAAGCAAAGCAGGACTGTGCTTTGAAGAGAAAACACAAGGGAGGTGTTCAACCTTCTCTGGCAGCCTTTGCTACAGAAATGGGATTGTTTTCCCCCAGTAATGCCCTCCCCAAATGTACCTTTAGCTGGAGTGGTAGAAAGCACTGAAGCCACAGGCTGCAGCAGAATCAGCTGTGAGACCACCTCTGCCTGCAGCCCTCCCTGCCTGCAGTCTGTGTGTTCAATGCCAGAGGCACAGGGAGGAGGGAGCTCTGGCACATCATCTCTGAATATCTGGAGCATTCCCTGGTGCCTGGGGAATAAGCCCAGCACTGCCCAGAGCAGCACCTCGTTCAGGTGGCCAGAACCTCCATCTCAATCAGCCCTGCCTGATCCAGCCTGCTCTTCATACTGGAATGCAGCCTGGCACTTGGCCCAGAGCATGATGGCTTTGTCAGAGAGCATATTTACATCAACTAATTAAAAGCATTGCCCTTTTCCCTCCTCTTGCCAACCTGCTTCAAGCTCAGGCTTCTGCAGGGCCCAGTCTCCCTGGAAAGATGTTGAAGGGTATAAGAAAATGATGTGGGGGGTACAAGAAAATGATGTGGATTTTTCACTTCCAGGGGTGTTAGCCATCCTTTCCTTCCACGATTTGAGTAAATTCAGGATGTAATGCAATTGTGGAAGGCTGTAATCCCATCTCCCCTCCTGGTGATTGCTGTGCTTTACAGATTGGGCACAGCAACCTGTCCCCGAGCAGATTTGTTTTTGTAGTTGAATTAGGAAGAGGCTGGCAAGAGCCGTTGTGAGGGATGATAAATTGCTGCTCTGGTCCCTGGTTATTCTCCTCTGTGTGAAATCATCCCTGGGGACTGCTGGCAGATCCGTCTCCTGCCCTGCTGCTCCAGGGGCGATGAGATCAGCAGCTCCCCAGCAAAGCCAGCCAGAAGAAATCCCTGTGGTGCATCATTTCCTGGGGATTAATGGCTGTGCCCCCGGGGAAGGCTGGAACCAGTGCTAGAAACCCAGGGAGCCCCCAGCAAACCTCCCTGGCTCTTCCTCTGCCCCACATTCCCTGGAGGCCCCGAGTGGGTGAACACCAGCCCCGTGGCACTGGGGCTGGGTTTGCAGCCATTTTCCACCCTCTGCCCTTCATTTTTATCTCCCAGACAGAGAGAGGGGATGGAGAACAGAGGTTTTCCACGGCAGGGGCAGCTGGCAGGGCTGGCGCACCTCCTCCATGAGTCCCACGTGTTTCTTTGCCCCTTGCAGTGGATGAGGGCCCGCTGGACCTCTGACCCCTGCTATGCGTTCTTTGGTGTGGACGGCACCGAGTGCTCCTTCCTCATCTACCTCAGCGAGGTCGAGTGGTTCTGTCCCCCCCTGCCCTGGCGGAACAGGACGGTGGCCGTGCCCTCACCGCCGCCACCACCACGGGCGCAGGTAAGGTGGGCCCAGCCTGGCTTCTGCTGGGCCAGGGGCTCTTGGGGGGAGGCATCAGCAGAAATAAACATTCAGTGGTGCCTGACGTGGGTTTTCACAGACTCTCAGGGTGGTTGGGGCTGGAAGGGATTTTGTGGGCAGGGAACCTTGCAGTAGTACAGGTTGTTCCAAGGCTTGCCCCACCTGGCCTTGAGTGTGCCAAGGGATGGAGCATCCACCACCTCTCTTTGCAACCTGTGCCAGTGTTTAATCACCCTCCCCATGAAAAGTTTCCTCTTTATATCTATTCTAAGTCTGCTCTATTAGTTTAAAGCCATCACTCCTTGTCCTGTTGCAACAGGCCCTGTTAAAAGTCCCTGTCTTTTAATAAGTCCCTATAAGTATGGAAAGGTTGCAAGAAGATCTCTCTGGAGCCTTCTCTAGTCCAGGCTGAACACCCCCAGCTCCCTCAGTCTGTCTCCACAGTAGAGGTGCTTCATTCCCCTGATCATTTTTGTGGCCTCCTCTCCAACACATCCATGCCTTTCCTCTGCTGGGGAATCTGGGTGCAGTGGGATCCCTCTGGGATTTGGGGCATGAAGTGGAGAAGCTGCCACAGCTCCAGGAGAGCAGGAAGGGCTCAGATCACCTCTGCTGAGATGGACAAACCTCCCCCAGGCCGCGGGGCAGCCCAGGGGCTCCTCTCGTGGCCGCTTTCCCTACACTCACCATGCAGAGCGTGCTCCTTCCCTAGGCAGCTTTCCGGAGGGACCTGGCTCGCCTGCTGGAGCTCATCGGCACGGGCAAGGAGTCCCTGAGCTTCATGAAGAAGAGGATCCGGCACCTGGCCCAGCAGTGGCTGCGGGCAGCGCGGCGCCTCGAGCAGAGGCTGGCGGGACGGCAGCGGGACCAGAAACACGTACGGGGGACAGTCGGGGCAGCTGAGCCCGGGGACAGCTGGGAGGGGGCCAGCTGGGAGGAAAATTCGTTTATGGGAATGTGTGGGTATTGTATTTGCAGGGTGCCGCGATGAAGGAAGGAATGATGAATCTGACTCCATGTTCTCAGAAGGCTAATTTATTGTTTTATGATACTATATTATATTAAAGAATGCTATACTAAACTATACTAAAGAATACAGAAAGGATACAGACAGAATGCTAAAAAGATAATAATGAAACTCATGACTCTTTCCAGAGTCCTGACACAACTTGGCACTGATTGGTCAAAGAGTCAAAACAACTCAAACCAGAGTCCAATGGAACAATCACCTGTGGGTGAACAATCTCCAAACACATTCCAGACAAGCAAAACACAGGAGAAGCAAATGAGATAATAACTGTTTTCCTTTTTCTCTGAGGCTTCTCAGCTCCCAGGAGAAATATCCTGGGCAAAGAGATTTTTCCAGAGAATGTGAATGCCACATGTGGGTCTGTAGGGTTGGTCTGTTGTCCAAGGGCATGACTCCACAGGCATTTGGGATGTGGCAGGACTGGTGTTGTGAGCAGTGGGGTGGATTTTGGAAACGGGTCCTGGTGGGTGGAGATGGTGTCCAGCTGCCATTGGAGTGTGACAGGTCTCCTCTGAGGATAACCTGAGGTTCCTGGCCTTCCTGTTGGTGTTTCTGTTGGGCCTTTGGCCCCTGTGTGCTGGGAAATCCAGCTCCAGCCCGTGGTTCAGACTGTGATGTACATGGAGAGCAGAAGCCAGGCCCCGGGACACAGAGTGGCAGTCAAAGGGCCAAGCTCTGGCCATTGGTTCTGTGCTAATTGGACATAGCTCATTTGTCTGCACACCTGACTGTGCTCCCTGAGTAATTACAGCCTGCAAAGGAGCTGGAGGGAATCAGGGACCATAAGTCATTCTGGGCTGGAAAACCCAGATTGTCCCTTTCCCCAGTGCTGACCCCTCTCCTTGTCTCTGCAGATCCTGGTCCATATTGGCTTCCTGACGGAGGAGTCGGGGGATGTTTTCAGCCCACGGGTGCTGAAGGGAGGCCCTCTGGGTGAGATGGTGCAGTGGGCTGACATCCTGGCTGCCCTCTTCATGCTGGGACACAGCCTGAGGGTCACGGTCTCCCTGAAGGAGCTGCAGAGGTGGGTGCTGGGTTGCATCGAGGCTGGGGGAGGCTCTTTGCCCACCTGCATCTCAGACAGTGCTGGTGCTGTACTGCACCACCAGCGTCGTGGCTAGGAGAGATCCCATCCTTCTGCATCCCAGGAAAGTGGGAAGGACTGGTGTAAGGTGACACTTTGCGTGGAGCTGATGTGGACATCTGGAGCAGGGCTTTGCCCTGTGGCTTCGGTGCTGGATCCGAGCAGAATGGTTCCCTGCTGCCAGCACACAGCATCACCTGTGTTCCCTGACACCTGCCTGGAGCCAGCCACGGAAAAGCTCCCTTTGCCAGCCCATTCCCCAGGGATGCTCCCTGCCAGGCTGCTGGCCAGATAGATGCAGGTGTTCTGCAGGTCACTGGCTCTTCCCACCATGCATGGCTGCACTCAACCTCTGGGGCTTTGCTGGTGGTTGAGCAGTTACTTCCCTTCCCTTCCCTTCCCTTCCCTTCCCTTCCCTTCCCTTCCCTTCCCTTCCCTTCCCTTCCCTTCCCTTCCCTTCCCTTCCCTTCCCTTCCCTTCCCTTCCCTTCCCTTCCCTTCCTTCCCTTCCCTTCCCTTCCCTTCCCTTCCCTTCCCTTCCCTTCCCTTCCCTTCCCTTCCCTTCCCTTCCCTTCCCTTCCCTTCCCGTGCATCCCTGACAGGGGGAGGTGGTCCCCAAGTTGTCCCACTTCAGGAGGTGCTGGGGGTGGCTTGGGGCCCTGTGGGGGGATTTGCTGCTGCTGGAGGGACTTCCCACAGAGGAATTGGCTCTTTCTGCCATGGGAGATGGGGCAACATAGGATGAGTCTCCAAGAGGGACCAATATTAGATGGAAAAAGAGGGAGAAGCTAACAGTGGGCCCTGTTCCTCTCTGCTGATGCCATTCTGTTATTACTGGGCTGACAGTGCTGCCTTGTGTCACCTCATCAGGTTTGCTCCCCTCCCGAGAGGAGGGCAAGTACCGGGGAAATTGCAAATTAGATGGGTTATAAATCAAGAAGAGCCTGAAGCTGCCTCGGGGGCTGGGCAGGCTTTGGGAGATGCTAAGCCAGCATCGGCCACATAATGAGCCATGCTGAAAAGGGAGTGAAAAAAACCCAACAATCCTGGAGAAAAACAACAAAAACCCCCAACCCAGCCCTTGCAGCATTCAGAATTAATGGATGGAATTAGCTCCTAACTAATTAACTTTAAAAAAAAACCCGGCCCTAATGCAAGAGGCAGCATCTCCTCAAAGAGGCGGGAGTGACATGCTAAATAATACCCGTGTAGTCAAGGATGAAAGGAGTTAATGGCTGGGAGGGTTGTGTTGTTGCTGTTGTGTGGTTCTTGTTTGTGTTTTATAATGACAAACCTCATGGTGGTTGTTTAGGGAGGGGAAGGAGCTGCCGGCTCTCACGGGGTGCCTCTGCAGCACCCGTTTCCCTCTGCGAGTGACTCTGGCGAGAGCTGCCCTGCTGCCTGGAGTATTTTGCCTTTGCCAGAAGCCTGGGAGCTCCCACGTCACTTCTCATTGATGAGAGCTCCTCCTCTGACACGGATTTGGAGGTGTCCCCTGGGAAGCCTGGGAACGGCAGCTCCATCTCTTCCCCTCGGTAGCTGAGATGGGAAGTGAGCTAGCCGGGCTGGGGCTGCACATCTTGCATCTCTGTGCCCCAGAAACTGTCCCCACCTCCCCGACCATGTGTCCTGTGCCTTTGGTGACGTTTTAAATGCTGGACACCCACACTGAGTGCTCACTTTCATGTTGAGGGGCTGGGGTGAGTGGAAGCAGGAGTTGGGGATGTAACCATGTCCCCTCTGTCCCTTTGGAGACCAAGCCCAGCGCTTGGAGGGTCACCACTGGCACCTTCGTGCAGCCCATCAGGAGATGGGTTAATGTGGGTGTCACAGCGGGGCAGAGGTTCTGCCCAGGGATAGAAGAGTGGTGCCAGCAATCCTGGAGCTGGATCCTGCAGATCTGTCAGTGACATCCCTGCTGCTGGGCTGCTGCCTCTAAGGAGAGCTGGGAAAAGCTTTTGCCTGACCAGGAGCGAGTGGGAGGCTTAGCAGAACATGAGTAATTAGTCCTGAGGTGTGCTAAGAGTTAATCTTGGGCTCTTCCTTAAAGCCTGGAGGCGTTTCACCTGGAGCCACAGTTTTGGGCAGGGGTTGCAGAGGCAGGGATGCACAAAGGGCTGGAGCTGGGCTGGGGGATGCAGCAAAGCTAAATTCCTGTTCCTGGGGAAGTGGCAACCCAGGTGCTCTGATTCCTTGTCCCTCCTGCCCCCTGCACCCCCTTGAAGCAGCAAAGCTTTGCACCTCTGGTAGACTGAGCCTGAATTTGTCCTCTCCCATCCTGGCTGTGTCTTGCTGACCTTGCAGCAGTGTTGGGGTGGGTTTGGGGATATTTTGCTCCAGCAGTGTGAAACGTTGAATCCATCCTTGTGTATTTTTCTTTGGCAACCCCTGCTCTTTTCATGGCTGGGAGCTGTAGCTGCTCCAGTCCAGCAAAGCCTTCACTGGAGCCCATAAATTATTCAGCACAGATTAACCTCTCTCCTGGTTTGTTTTTTTTTTTTTTTTTTGTCTCTTCAAATTTCTGAGCTGATTTTTCTGCGTGTATTGATCATTGGCAAGGGATCACTGGAAGATTTGCCTGCATACACTTCAGCCAGTGGTTATCTCAGAGCTGTTCATGATGAGCATCTGTATTGATTGCAATGCAGCAGTGCCTGGAGGTGGTCTGGAGTGGGTCAGGAATGCTGAGGATCAAGAAAATGAAGGAGGAGGAGAAAGGCCCTGGTCAAAAAAGCGGGTGATGGAGGGCTGGGGGTGAAAACGTTGGGAGTGTGACACCCATGTGTGTGCTGGGCACCTCTCCCTGCCCAGCAGTGAGGACCAGGGGTGTCAAATGGTTCTTCCTATGGTTTAGGGATCAATGCTAATCTGGAAGAAAGATAAGGAGCTCAGGGAATCTGCAGGTTTCATCCCCAGCTCAGCTTGGCACAGTCCAAATGTCCCTGTGGGGTCTGAGATCACAGCCGTGCAGCTCAGCCCTGGTTTTTCAGGGCCAGTCTATTTGGGTTATCTTTTACCCACTACAGACTTTCAAGATCTGTGAATTCTACTGCCAAGTCCTACCAGGGGCTGTTTTTTTCTCCTGTAGTTGAGCTAAGTGCAGGTGTTTATTCTCCTTTGAACTCCCAGTGAATTTGTGAGCCGCTTCTGGTGCCTCTGGAGAGGCAAGGGGTGAATCACAGGGTTATCTGTTCCCTCCCAACCCAAACCATTCCATGTTTCTGTGTGCATCTTCCCAGGAGGAAAACGAGCTGCCGAGCTGGAGCAGGGAGCCAGGAGCTGTTTTCTCTCTGAGATTTGTGCTGGGTGGGCAGCCAGCAGCATTTTGAGCCTTGTCTTGAAGCGGGGAGGGAAGAAGCTGAACCCCAAATCTGAACAGCAACACTTGATTCTTGCTGAAGACCCCTGGTGCTGTGTTGGTAGCCCAAAAGTGCTTTCAGGGAGGTGAGAATCCAGGCCAGTGTTGGTGTTGTTGCTTGCTAGGGGAGGAGTGGGAAGTGCCTGAAAGCTCTGAGCTGGGTTGTTAATGAGGCAGCTCATGAGTAGATGCTGGAAAATTACAAGCAGCAATTTGGAGCAATGGCTGTGCCCACAAAAAAGAGCTTTAATAAACTGAGGCTTTTCCTCTGGAGCACCCGTGCCCTGGGGTCAGGCAGAAAGGATCCTCTCAGCCTTTTTCCCTGGGAGAAGCAGCACAAGGAGCACTCCCGGAAGCTCCAGTTCCTACCCTCATCCTTGAGCCATAGGAATGGTCATCTTGGCATGTCCAACTGCTTTTCTGGGGCTAAGGGAGAGGCTGGGGGAGAAGGGGCTGCAGAGCCATGAGCTGTTAGGGAGTTCAGAGAAGCACTGAAAGGTGATTTTCTCAATGGTCCCCTCGAAATTAACTGCTCATAAAGCAGGACAGAAAGTCGAAGAAAATGGGATTTGATGCCTCTTGGGGTCAGGGCTTTACAAAACGTTCCCAGAGCTTAATTGCTCCTGTGTCAAGTTCTGGACTCTTAATTCTAGTCCTGGCAAAGCGCTGGATTTGCAGCACGTGCCTGTACCCTGTGCTGGCAGCCCTTTCCTGCTGTGGCACGTGGTTTGGGTGCTGAGCCACCCTCCCTGTGCTGGGCTGGGGAGGATGGAGTCTTGGAGCTGTGGTGGGACTTGGCTCTGCTCCCACTGCCCCATCTCCTCTCAGTGCCTGGCACACAGCGAGAGCTGCGATTTTCCTGCTCTCTCCGCGCTCACCGAGGTGTGCTCAGGCTGCAAAAAGGGCTGTTCAGATGGAAACACGATGTCCAGAAAGCACATTTCTGATTGTCTCCTGGCAGATTAAAGCCATCTTTCTGTCTCACATCTGTTCACATGAAAACCTGCACCATGCCCAGGCTCTGGCTTCACTCCCCTCGCCAGCTGGCAAAACCAGTCCTGCTGTTGTGTGGGAGAGAAAGGAACTGCTTGTGGAAACAGCCAGAAGTGGCTGGTTCCGTGTGATCCTGATGGAGCTGCAGGGAAAGGCTGTGGATTGATCAGCTCTGCACCACTGGGGAGGAACCTTCAGCCTTTACCAGGTGCTCCTGGTACTCGAGTCCAAGCTGGCCTTGGGCACTCCCATGGATGGGACAGGCACAGCTTCTCTGGGCAGCCTCTGCCAGGGCCTCACCACCCTCACAGGGGAGAATTTCTTCCTTTTTTTGGAGCTGCTGGAGCAGCTGGGACAGCAGGAGAACAGCCCATCTGTCCCAGGGTCTGCCCAGGCACTACCAGCATGTGAGTGCTCAGTTTCTGCTGCTCCCTGCAGGAATCCAAGTATTGATTTCTCCTTTCCCAGGAACTCCCTTCATATTTGCTGAATCTCTCACCTGAAAGAAGTGTTTGTTCTGGCACCATCCTGTGCATCTCCAGGTCTTGGGAATAAATAAAAGGATTACTGAACTTCCTCCCTGGACGTGTAGGGCTGTGTCTAACAAGATCAGTGATGGACCAGAGAAACAGTCCAGGTGCACCTTGCAAAAGTGAAACCATTGCAGGTGCTGAAATTGCTTGGAAATCCTCATTTCCAGTGAGTGTTCATTCCAGCGGGGGAAGAGCTGGGGGCAGAGGGCAGGTGGTAGGATGTTCATTTTGTGGACTTAGATTTGCACTTGTTGGTTGTGATGGGGTTGTCACAGAGCCCTGGAAGCTGTTCAGGCCTGGCTCTGGCGCCTTTTATCCCTGCATAAGATCCCTGTGCCTGCTGGGCTCTTGCAGCTGAGGAAGCAGTGAGAACAGGATCCCTGCTCTGTTCTCAGCCTTGCTGATGGCAGCAGATGTGGGCAGAGAAGATGCAATTAAATATAATATAAAATATTGGCCCAGGCTGCCAGGAGATGCCCACGAGATCCATTTAGTGCTGGACTTCTCAGCACCAAGCGTGATAACGCAGAAAGAAACGTTGGGTTAATTTGAAAATAGGTCAATGGCATGTAAAGATAACCCTGCAGTCATCTGACTCCAGAGCGCCTGCACCATGCCCAGGGAGGGGACGGTCCCCTGGCTGATTAAAGTACCTCTGAGAGGAAAATAGCAGGACAAGAAGCTGCTGGGGATTTATTCTGGAGTAGGCACAGCTGGTGGAGGCAGCTGGCGGAGAGGCGAGCTCGGCATCCACTTGGATCAGAGCCGCTCCGGCTGCTCCCTCCCAGAGAAGAGCCAGGGCTCAGCTGATCCAGGTTTTGGGATGGGACAAACCCCTGGATCACCAGCCAGAGGTGCTGAGCTGGTCACCACTCATGGCTGGTCTGGGAGGGGAGGTTTCCCCAGCAGATCCCCGGGCTGTGCTGGCGGCGAAGGCGGCGTTTGCGCTCATCAATTTTATTTGCGTAATTTCAAGCGCCATTAATAGTACATGGCACGAGGAAAAATCAGGGAAATTGCACTCCAACCATGAGTGAAATTGGGTTTAGTAGAAAATTAGTTGACTTAACTGGCAAATGATGAAAGCCTGAATAAAGAATGTTTAAATAAGGAGGAATAAAAAAAAATTCTCCCCCTGCCCCCATCTCAGAGGTGCAGGCTGGATTTGCATGAGCGGAATATTAAAATCAGTGGTTATGAAGTGTTTAGGGAGGATAAGGGGGGTAAATGGAGAGATGTCTGCTCAAAGCCACTGTTCCTGCTCTCAGAGCTATTCCAGCCACGCAGCCATGGCACAGGGAGTATAAATGGATGTGGCAAGTCCTGAGCACCTGGAGAGGGGATGTGTGGCAGATTGTGGTGCTGATGAGAGCTGGGAGAGTCAGACCTGCTCTTCCCAACTGGTAGGAACTTTTTTAGAGGCTTCAGTAGGAGTTACACTAATTGCTGCCTCCTGCAGCCCCTCGTCAAGCTTGGTTGGGGCTTCCTTAAATTACAGATTATTTTGTAGTGCAGTGGCTTGTGTGACACGTACCAACTAGAGGATGGTGTGTGCTGCAAGCACAGTGTAATGGTTTGGGGATTTTTAGTTAAATACAAGTTTTATGGATTGGTTCCACCACAGTGCAGATTGGCGTAAATCACCGTTTGTCTGATGACTGAGGAAAAAGCAGCACTGTGTGAGCAAACGTGTTGTTTAGAATTCCATCTCTACAAAATCCTGGCTTAAAAATTCCCCTTCAGCCTTCCCGGGAGACTGAGTTTCCTTGGTGCCCTATTTATTGTACCGAGGTGGCTGTGGGAGGTGAGAGCCTTTCTATTCCTGCCATCTTCCCAATCAGTCCTGTCGTGTAAAACTGTGCATAAAAGTGACAAAACTGCAACCTGTTCCCCCTGCGGCGTCCCCGGCCAGGCTGCCCTGAGCTGATGCTGAGATTCCTTCTGACAAGAGCAATGAAGCAGCTGCAAAAGCAGCTCTTTGTCTTAAATTGAAATTCTCTGTTTTGCCTGGCTTTGGCCTGCGAGGCTGTTCCACATTTACACATTTTCTGGAGTCCCTGTCATGGTCAGGAGTTTGGGTGACCCTGCACTGGTGTCAGGTTGGGATGGGGCTGGAAGAAGGGTCTTGGTGCTCAGTGCTCAAGGGCTTGGAACCACATGAGAGTCATAGAAAAGTCTGAGTGCAGAGGGGCCTTTTAAAGCTCTTCTGGTCCAAACCCCTGCAATGAGCAGAGCCATCTTCCACCAGGTCAGGTTCAGAAGAAGAGGGAGGTGTGGCCAGGAGCCAACCAAGAGCCCTTCATCATCTTTCTTATGGTCAACAAATTTCTGGCTCTGCGTGGCCCCCTTCTGATGTTAGTGAGAGACTGGAGAGCAAATCCTTGTGACAGTTGTGTCCCTTGGCCTTCCCTGGATGGGAAAGCCATTGATCCCCTCTGGAAGCAGCCATGGATTGAAAGGTGAAATGCTGAAGGGCTCCTCAGAGGATGGAGCCTGGGGCCTTGGGTCCATTTGAACTTCAGCTGAGGAACAGATAAACCCCAGGTAGGGGTGGCAAGGGAATTCTCAGGTTCAGAAGGGAAAATGCTGAGAAACTGAAAGAACCAGTAAGAGAGGTCACAGAGAAGGAAAGAGCCTGGGAGTGTAAAGCCTGACCAGAACTTTTATTCCTTAAAGAAGAGAAAATACCGACAGGCATGGCTGGGATAAATTCCCAACTCCAAATAGGGGTTTGGAGTAAGTGAAGAGCCCAGAAGAAAACAAAGACAGACGTCCTGGCAGGCAGGAGCTAAGGGTGAGATTTCACAGTGTCTGAGCTCAGACTTGTGAAATAAACCAGGAATTCCTCAGCCTTGTTGGAAGGACTGAGAACGGAGCGGGACAACTGTGTGGTGGGAGTGACACAGCCTGGGTGGACCAAATCAGCTCAGCAGCTTGGTTTTCCATGAGGATGCTGCTGCTTATTGGGTGTGAGTGGAGTTATGAGGATGAGGAATTATCATCTTTAGGAGGAAAAACAAAATACAGGAGCATTAAAACTGCGGAGTGAATCAGCCTCTGAGCAAACTGGCACTGGGAAATCACAAGTACAAGCAACATGGATTTTTTAGAAACCTGCTGAAGCACTGGAAGGTGTCACAGGGTTTTTTTTTTTCTGAGAAGGAGGAAATATGGTCCAGACAAGCAGATGGGCTGTCAGGCTGACATCAGTGGTACACTTGGCAGAACAGCTTTGGAGAGAGGCATTCATCAGTTCACAGAGGTAATTGGAAATGGAAGGAGACACACCACAGGTTTACCAGCCCTGTATCTTGCTGGATTAATCACATCTCACCCTGGCAGCGAAGTAACTGATGGTCTTGATAAAGAGATTACAGTCAGTCGAGTTTATCTGGATTTTCATAGTGCATTTTATCCACTGGAGGAGGGCAGAGGGGCTGAGTGTGGCTGTTTGTAAGGAACTGGCAGGAAACCCCCTGAGTGAGACCCAGAGCCCAGCTGCCCCTTTTTATGGAATTATTTCATAAATTGGACCAAAACTGAGAAATGCGAATGAAATGTTCCCAGCATCCAAGGACAGGCATTGCCAGCAGAGTCAAGGAGAAGCTGAGAGTGCTCTGGGATGTGGTGGGTAAGGAGTGGAATTAGAGAGACATTCCAGGGTGTGCTGGGAGGGATGTGGAGCTGGGAACAGGGAGCTTTAGGCTCAGCTGGGAACCTTGCAGGCAGAGAGGAGAGGAAAGATGTGGCTTTACAAGTCTGTCACTGGTGTGACTGCAATGAAAATAAATGAAATCTGGTGTCTTCAACAAGAGAGGTCCAAGGGAGGGTGTGTGGGGACTGGGATGCTGGTGAGCCCTGGCTGGGAGTGCTGTGCCTCACAGTCCATGTGGGAGGAGCAGGAACTCAGCTGGAGCAGGTGCAAAGATGGGGAGGGACCAGGACTCTCCAGATCTTTGGCCTGGGAAATAAAAACTGGGGCGAGGAGAACCATCTGCCTCCCCCTCTGTCAAAGAGGAGCTGTTTGATGGCTCATGCTCAATGCCCAGCAGAGAAAGGAGTGCTTGTGCTGCAGGGCTCTGGTGGTGCTGGGGGCTGATCCCTCCTGCTTCTCCCCAGTCACTTAGGGGTGCCTCCAGGACGGGGGAACTGCCCCTTGACCAGTCCTCTGCCTTTCGACCTGATTTACACTGACTACCACGGCCTCCAGCAGATGAAGCAGCACATGGGGCTCTCCTTTAAGAAATACAGGTAAGCAAAGCCACTGCCTGCTCTTCATCTCCATTTCATTAATTAGCAAGCAAAGGCTAATGCTAATGACCAACCCAAGGAGCCAGACCCTTTGATTTTACCTTTGATTTTTGCCTGGCTGGTGCCTTGCTGTGTCCCCTGCGGCCACGGCACGAGGCATTCTGAACCTCAGGTATTTAGGATAAAACCTCAATAAAAGAGAGAGAGTTGGGGAAAGACCAAACCCTGCATGTGCCTGCAGTGTGTTGATGTGTGCTTGCATTCCATTCCTGCAGCCAGGGGTGGGCACAGCATGGAGGGGAGGGTGAGCCTTGGGAATTTGTAAGGAGCCCTATCCCTGGCTCCTTGATCATCAAGACAAATGTCATCATCCCCTGCTACATCACCAGCCTGGAAAATCTGCGATTTAATTTAGTGCTGATAGACCTGCTATTTATTACATTTTTTCCCATCTCTTCCACTATCCTACTCAATTTTATTAGAGAGAAAAATGACAAGCTGTGTTATTGCTTTTATTATAAATGCATTTGCTTTCGCATTCAGCTTGTTTTGCTCTTCTCTTGCTTGTTGTGTCTCTTCTCTCCTCAGCCTTGTGCTGGTAGTGCCTGCCTCAGCATTCCCAGGATATTGGGAAAGGCATTAATAATAAGCTTTTGGGAGGTTCATCATTCTTGCAGCCATCTGGGAGCTGAGGGTCCTGCAAAGGGAAATTGTCCTGTGAGGAGGGAGCAGTGCTGGGAAGGGCTCCTTGGGATGCTGCTGCACCCTCTTGTCAGGAAAATCAATCCACAAACATCAGAGGTTTATGCCCAAAAAGGAGACAGAGTCCTTTCACTTGATTTGAATAAAGGGAGAAGCCATGGGACATTCCCCTGGGGTCTCTCAAATTTTTGGAGGATGAAGCCTCCTTTTTACCCCTATTTCCCTTCTGTCTTTCCCCATTGGCTGAGGTACTTGAGAGGTTCAGACTTCCTGGAATGCCTGATACCAAAGATTCCCCTCTAATGTACAACACTCCCTTTTAATTTTTAATTCTTATGGAATTTAGGGGTTTTCCCCATTGTTTCTTTCATCTTTCAATATCCAATTTCATCTATCAGCAAACCTGCAGTTTATTTGTAAAGGCAAATATCTTTTTCCATCCATTCCATTCCACTGAGTGGAACCCTTCCCATTGTTTCTTTTACCTCTCGGTGCTGGTTTTATCTACCAGCAGACCCACAGCTTGTTTGTAAAGACAAACCCCTCATTGCTCTCACTCTGCTCGGGGTGCAGACGAGGGACAGGGTTCCTGGGGACAGCAGGTGTCCTCAGGGGGTGTGTGCCCCGCAGGTGCCGCGTGCGGGTCATCGACACGTTTGGGACAGAGCCAGCCTACAACCACGAGGAGTACGCCACGCTGCGCGGCTACCGCACCAACTGGGGCTACTGGAACCTGCAGCCCGCCCAGTTCATGACCATGTTCCGTAAGTGCTGATGCCTGGATGGCCACCTAGAACAGGGGCTTGTCACCATCCGCTCGTACCAGCGGGGGTCGGGATGGTGGGTTAGCTGATCTCATGGTGCACAAACAACACGGGGGGGATTTCAGTATTAATCAAAACGAATGCACCTTTACTGAGTGTCCACAGCAAACGTGATAGAAGGGTTGGAGAGGAGTTAAAGGATAGAGAGAGAGAAGGAAAGAGGGGGGAATATAGCTACCAACGGAGAGACAAAATCCTCGTGGTCCAGCCAAGATCCATCTTGTCACGTCGGGGAGAATCTCAGTCTTGGTTAACTCAGGGGTCTATTATAGTCCTCCACCGAGGGGGGAACAGGTGGAGGACTATAATAGACCCCTGAGACTATAATAGGAGGACAATGGAGAATAAGTCTATTGAAAACGGGTACAGACAGTCCATGTTCCAAAACAGGATAAGTCAATCTCAGCAGTGAGCGGAACCCATTGTTTCTGGGTCCAGCGAACACACCTGCAGACAACACTTAGCAAACATCCCGCTTCAGTCAGGACAGCGCTGAATTGTAAGGGTCTCAGTCACAGTCCTTGGGAGGGAGCTTCAATTCTCCCGCCTTGACAGTGGTCGTGAGGCAGATGAGGGATCTTCCGTGGGGGGATCACCAAAGTTACCCCAGAAAGTTGATTTGGCCAAGAGGTGGGGAATTCATGGGCTAGTGTGAGGAGCAGGGATCACGAAGCAGGTGTGAGTGTACAGAGCAAGCCGCCCCTTGCCAGGCCCTGCCCAAAGCAGTGTACCACGGTGGCACTGCCAACACACCTGCAAACAATCCCTTGGCAAGCATCCGCCTCAACCAGGCCAGAACTCCAGCCAGGGTCTTCAGGGTCTGAGTCTCTGTCCTTGCAACAGTCGTGAGGCAAATGAGGGAAACTTGAGACTGTCTCTTACAAGGCTAGACTGAGTTAGAGAATAAAGTGGGTATTTATTAAAGGCCTTTAACTGATACACACTGGGCTGCCAAAAGCCTCCTAGAGCCTACACCCAAGATGGACGATGGTCATGAGTTTTTCAGACAATTATAAGTTTGATCTTTTTGCATATCAGGGGTTAATTGTCCAATTACAGCTTCAGGTAATGAAGTCACATTCCCCCAGTTTGCTTCTCCCCAGTTCATTTTTGTTTATAGGAATAAATTACACAAGACTTTATTTTCCTCATGGTGGAAAAGCCCATTCTTTATTCACATAACTCCTATTTAGACGTTGTGTGTGACTTCAATTGGTCAGGAGCTGTCTTCCCAATTACTTTATTGGTTAGTAACAAGTTTTTATTCTGTATTGACTGGTTACTCAAGCCCTGGGTGTGTATGTGCAGGAAAAGTTGTTTGTGAGAGATAGTTTTTATTTTTCTAATGGTGTAAAAACAGTTTATACAAGTCCTAGTTGTTTTTCACCCAGGAATAGATTGTTAAGCTAACCAACTGATCACACCAGGATTGCTTTCACATGGGAACTTGCAAAAGTGCTGGCTTGTCGAGGCCAGCCACTGACACAACAGAGCAGGCCTGATTTTATGAGGCCTTCTTCTTGTAACTTTTCTACCTTACTGCAACATCTATACTTTTCAGACCTGAGGCTGTGCTGGTGACCTTGGTTCTCAGGCCTGGAAGGATTGTTTTGTCTGACCAAACCGAGAAGAGAGCTTACTAACACTCTGTATGGAGTTCAGAGTTACACCCTAATGCAGTACAGGATCTGAAAAATGTAAAAGCTAAAAACTCAAAGCATCAGTGGGGGCCTGCCAAGGTGGTTCTGGGGCTCTGAGATCCTCCATGAAGTAATGCTTGGACAGCGTTGTCCTCCCTGGCTCCACTCCTGCTTCCCCCCATCCACAAGGAGCTCCTGCTGAGCCGCCTCTTGGGCTACAGAATGATCCAGGGAGAGAGACCAGGCTCCTTCCACTGGTCCACCACAGTCAGGGCGCAGCCAGCAGCTTCCAGCTGGGGTGGTGTTGGTTGCAGAGCCTGCTTTGCTTCCAGCTGGGATGCTGAAGGTGAGAGCAGCTCAGTGGCTGGGATTTGCCTGTGTCACGGATGGGAGATGTGCATGTCTGGAAGGAGCCCAGTGTCCCACCAGCTGCTGGGTGACTCAAGCATTCCTTTTTCTGCCTGGGTAAAGCCCCTCTGGCAGCCTTAAAATGCCTCACTGTGTGAAGAGCTGCTCGAGTGGGTTCTGAAGCCTGCATTTCATGAGCTGCCTGGGTAGGGATTCAAGCTCCATTTTCCTCCGTGCTCCAGCAAGGCTCTGGAGCCAGGCTCATCTCAGGCTGTATCCCCACCCCTGGGGACATCCCAAAAAACATCTCTCCTGTTCCCTCCCCTTGGTGCCCACAGCTCACACCCCTGACAACTCCTTCATGGGCTTCGTGTCGGAGGAGCTCAACCAGACTGAGAAGCAGCTCATCAAGGCCAACAAAGTCAGCAGCATGGCCGTGGTGTATGGCAAGGAGGCCAGCATCTGGAAGGTGGGTGTCCTTAGGCTGCTGGGGACAGGCCAGGCAGGCAGGGTTAGCACAGGCAGGGCTGGGAGACAGCCCCAGCCTCTGGATCTCACCCTGAGCCGTGGAGGTGCAGATCTGGGTGTGTTTATGGAGAACCATCCTTGTCCTGGTCCTGGGGGAGCGATGGGACACATCCAGAGCCTCCAACAAACAGGGAGGGGCTGGTGGGGCACCATTCCCTGCTCCTTGCTCTGGGTGATGCTTCCTCCCAGCAGGCTCTGAGGCTGAGGATTTCGTATCGATGATTTTATGTAATTAGTTATAATGATTGCCACTAATTAATTGCAGTGATTGCTGCATTATGATGGGGATAGTTTGTGTCTGCTTTCAAGCACTCTGTGGAAAGGGGTTGTGGTCCCCAAGCCTGGAGCACCTGGGGGAGAGGGGTGGGTCACTGCATGGGAACAGCCCCTCCAGCCCCCCAAAACACCCCCCTGCATCTCCAGAGGGGCTGTGCATGCTCCCCCCATCTTATCCAGAGCTAGCAAGCTGCTTTTCCTTCCAGGGTTGTAAAAAGGAGCTAATTCTCATTGTCTGTTGATTTATTTCTATTTTTCCCTCTGTGCACCGCCTGGGGCTGCTCCAGTTGCAGGTACTGTACCACACCAGCTGCTGCTGGGCTTTGCCTCTGCACCTCTTCTCGGGAGAGAAAAGGTTTTTGTCAGCGTTGACTTTGCCTTGACGTGGGCTGAGTCCTCTGGAGCTGCTGGGATTGGTGTGGGTTGATGCAGTGGGGGCTGTACCTCCTCCCCTTCCCAGCTTTCCTGATTAGCAGCTGCTAATTAGCAGGGATGCTTGTGGTGAGCCAGGATCCAGCCACACCATCCCCTCTTTACTGGTGTTTATGGGGTTTCCATCCCTGCCCAGGTCTGAGAGCAAATCATCCCTGCCTCTGCCTGGCTTGGGGGCTTCCTAAAAGCCCTACTAAAACCCACTAAATCTCATTTTAGGAGCACTGCAACATCTTGTCTTATTTTTCTACCATTCCCCTGCCCTTTCTTATCCAGAAGTTTCCTTGGAGCTTAGTTAAGGTAATTTGGGAAGGCACTAAAGAGAGCTCAAACCCCAGAATGGACATTTCCCTCCACCCTTGCTGCTACAGGCATTTTCTGTTTTGAGTCAGAACTCACAAACAACATCAGTTTTCACCCAACTGCATATTTGGGGTCATTTATTGCTGGGTGAAGAGGCTGGGGCTGGGCTTTGCTGGTTCCTTGAGGCCAGGCTGCCTGGCCTTTGCTTCCCATCTTGTACACACCATGGAATAAAAAAGGGAATAGAGGGGTTTTTCCTTATTTTGAGTGATTTTGAGGTCTAGAAAGGCACAGACCACCTCCATCTTCTGGAGCCAGGTGCTCATTTACCAGCCTTGGACCAAACACTCTCTCCAGAGCAGGATGTTTTTGACATTTAGAAACATTTCATTAAACTTCCCTTCCCTTTATTTCTCATTTCCTACCCCTCTGAACTTCTTGCCTCTGGCTCACAATAGGAGCTGAAGTTTTAATAAGCTGGGAAAGCCTTAGAGCCTTGGAGGATTCCAGGGATCCATGGCTGAGGGCAGAAATACAACATTTAAGGAGGCTTTAAGGCAACATACAGAGTTTTCTCAAATTCCCTATTTGTAACTCCTTATTCCCCTTGGCCTTTGCTCTTTTGGGGCTGTTGCAGCAGTGGAAAATCCAGTATCCAAAGGATGGGCCCTTTGTGGTTTTTTTTCAAGCAAAAAAATTCTGCAGTAGAGAAATTGTTAAAAAGAAAGGCTGCTTGGAGGGAAGCCTCCAAGAGAAGAAAATTGATGACCCCCTTCATCTTCCAGGTAGTGAAACAGGATTAAATCTGAATGAGAAAATCTTTGGAACTTGTTACTTGGAATAAGAGGCTATTAACAAGTTCTGGTCTTTGCAGACTTTCTTCTGAACCCTCTGAAGCCTTTAATTCAGGGGCTCCAGAGTGGAAGCTGCCCTTGGAGGGGACAGGGGAGGCAGGAATCTGATGATCAGAGTGAAGGATCCTGCATCCACTCAGGCTTTCCAGGAGCCTGGGGCAGTCCAGGAGATGTGTTTCCAAGGAATGAGGAGGGTCAGGTGGGGATTTTGCACTGCTGTGGGTCTGCCTGAAGCGTGGCAGGTGCTCTGGGACACCAGTTTGAGAGTTAAACCCCATCTCCCCCCCCCCCCCCCCCCCCCCCCCCAAAACCACGGGGAGGAGGTCAGACCCATCCTTGGGTAGTTCACATGTCTGCCTTCCTCCCCAGGGCAAGGAGAAGTTCCTGGCCATCCTCAACAAGTACATGGAGATCCATGGCACGGTTTATTATGAGACACAGAGGCCACCCGAGGTGCCAGCATTCGTCAAGAACCACGGGCTGCTGCCCCAGCACGAGTTCCAGCAGCTGCTGAGGAAGGCAAAGGTGGGTGAGGCCATCCCAGGCCCCTGTCCCCCATTACCTGTGCTCCTCCCAGGCCTGCAGGCACTCCCAGCTGGGATAATTAACCACGAGCCTCTCAGCCCCGATAATTAGGCAGGAACAGAACAGAGCGCGTTTCAGATCAAGATGTGTCTGAGGAGTTTCTCCTTGCAGACTATCCACAGGCAGAGTGCAAAGTTCCCTCATTAATTCATTTATTGCCGAGTGGGGTGGGGTTTGGGGTTTTTTTCACCTTATAGCTGTGATAAAAATAAACAAGATTCTTGGAGTGTGTGGGTGTTGGCGCATCCCCGTCGCCTTCAGCTGCTGCCTGGGGGAAATATTCCTGATTTACCAGCCCAAACAGCTGTGGCAAAGCAATGTTGCTCCATGCAGGGCCAAAGTGATGGTTGTGAGCACCATGGGAGAACTTGCAGCTCCTGGACACTCCATGGCTATGCAAAGTGGGCTGTGGTTGATGGACTGGGGTTGTGAACCCTGGAGAAAAGGAGACTCAGGGGTGACCTCATCACTCTCACAGCTCCTGAAAGGTGCCTGTGCTCAGCTGGGGCTGGGCTCTCTCTCCAGGCAGCACTGATAGAACCAGAGCACACAGCCTCAAGCTGCACCAAGGGAAATACAGGTTGGATATCAGGAAAAAGCTCTTTACAGAAAGGGTGATAAAGTTCTGGAATGGCTGCCCGGGGAGGTGGTGGAGTCACCATCCCTGGGTGTGTTTAACAAAGCCTGGATGTGGCACTGGGTGCCAGGGTTGAGTTGAGGTGTTGGGGCTGGGTTGGACTCGATGATCTTGGAGGTCTCTTCCAACCCAGTGATTCTGTGAATTCTGGGAAAACGGGGAATTCTCAGCGTAATTTGCTGAACCCCATGAGAGGCTTGGTGTTCCGGAGCCGAGCAGCAGAGAGGTGATGCTGGTGGGTTTATCTGGGAGGTTTCCCTGTGGGGAAAATCCCTCAGCAGCACTGTGTTTGTGCCTTGCAGCTCTTCATTGGCTTTGGGTTCCCCTACGAGGGCCCGGCCCCGCTGGAGGCCATCGCCAACGGCTGTGTGTTCCTGCAGGCGCGCTTCAACCCTCCCCACAGCTCCCTCAACCACGAGTTCTTCCGCGGGAAGCCCACGTCCAGAGAGGCAAGTGTGACAAACACGGTTCACTGTCCTGTAAACATTTAGAAAGTTTAATAAAGGACAATAGGAGACAAAGACAATAAAGCAAGGATTTACCGCCAGGTGCCTCTTGGCATTCCGCCAAGAGCACACCTGCTAATTTGGAAACACCCTTTGTAGACCATTTCTATTGCATCAGCCTGTTACATATTTGTAAACAATATAAATATAATAGAAAATATAAGAATTTATAAATATAAATCTAAATATAATAGTACACTTTTCCCCAAACTAGTTCACATATTCCAATAACTGTTTAGCATGGCTCCACCTCAGTTCCGACTTTTTAGTGCATGCATATTCCTTGGCTGTGGTTTTAGTCCATTCTTATCATCACCTTCAGTTTTGGGCCTTGCTTTCTAGCAATGGTAAGTGTTGATAGTTGGCATATCAGTGGCAGGGTCCTCATCATATGTTCCTTGTATATTATCCCATCCAAGCAGGCATTTTAACACAAGCATGTCTATATCAGCTATTTCTGAGTTTTAGTTAACAACAGAAATAAAAACTGTATCTTTATAGCAAAGTTACTTTAACACTACACATATAGAATCCATTTAAATATTTGCAAAAAGCCAATATTATAACATATATCTGTAACACAAGTGTGGTGTGGGGGCTGCATGGAGCCACCCCCTTGGCACTAGGCCTTGGGCCAGCCTGGGAAAGAGCAGCTGCTAGGCTGAGGTTACTTTTTCTTGGGCAAGATTTCCCCTGTGCATGTCTGCAGATGGGGTTCCTGTTTGGGGATTTGCCTTGGATAGAAGGGGCTGTGCTGTAGGTTTGGGGTTTCCAAGGAGAAGATTGTGCAGGAGCCTTCTGCAGACCCTCAGCCCCTTCCCCACCAGCCCAGATTCACATGTCCCCACACCCTGCTCATCCCTTTGTCCCCCCAGAGGGACACCAGGACCTGCAGGGCTATGAAATCCCTCCCAGGCTTGCCCAGTGCCGGGAATTCAATCTAAGTAGAGCAGGAACTCTTTAAAAGTTAAAGGCTTGGGAAAATTGCCTCTTTCATTATTAATAAAGTGGATAATGCAGTGCAAGGCTCCCTCGCCGAGCAGGGAGCGAGCTGGGGGCTGTGCAGCTGGACTGGGCTGTCCTGGCCCCCCGATTCTCCATGCACCCCCAAATTTGGTGTTAATTGTGCAGCTGGACTGGGCTGTCCTGCCCCCCCGATTGCCCCATGCACCCCCCAAATTCGGTGTCAGCATTTGGGTGGGGCTGGGGCTGGGGCTGGGGCTGTACCTCAGCCTGGAGCCAGGGTGAGG
The DNA here is from genome assembly GCF_015832195.1 of Motacilla alba alba. Lineage (NCBI taxonomy): Eukaryota > Metazoa > Chordata > Aves > Passeriformes > Motacillidae > Motacilla > Motacilla alba. The sequence goes on from NC_052033.1 coordinate 2,132,702, forward strand.
GCTGTGAAATGCCTCGGGGTGTTTCTGTCCCGGAGGGGAAAGAGGTGATCAGTCTGCCAGGAGAGAGATGAGGAAGGACAGCAATGAGGGGGGTGTACCACACAGCTCTTCTCCTCCAGCTGTCAGCACTTCAGGCCCGTCTCTGATGTTTTGTGGTGCCCCCAAAACACGTCCTCTGCTCAGCAACCTCTCTCTTCCCTTCCCAGAGGAGATCAGGGCTGAAAAGGCACCTCAGGGCTGAAACAAATGTGGTAGATCCCCAAAAGTCACCTGTGTGGGCAGCTCAGGGAAAAGCAAGGATGTCAGTACCTGTGGAGTACCAGTGTGTGGGCTGCCCATTGCATCAGGGTGATGCAGCTTCCAGCACTGCTCTCTCCCAGTGCCAGCCTTTTCCAGCCTTCTTTGGCAATGGATTTTCTCCCTGCCTTGTTTCTAGAGCTGGCAAACCTGGGAGATGTGGTGCCTTCACACACCTTTCCTGCTTTGGTGTGTTTTTACCATCCAGACCCACAGAATGGCTCAGGTCAAGGGTAAATTGTTCTGTGGTACAGAGTGGAGATATTCCAGACTACCAAAGGAATTCAGTGTTGTTGGGAATGGGGCATCCCAGCCCAGTGGGAATTATAGCACATCATCCTGAGGCTGGGGAGCAGCTGGATTCAGAGGAAACCATTTTCCAGCACTCCCTATTGCAGCGGGTCAAACCCCACTGTGTCTGTGAGGCTGCTGCTCCTCTCTGCCATCCAGCTGTGAGCAGGAAGCATCCATCAGCCACTCCAGCAGGGATTGCAAAATCCAGCTAGCACTGCTGTGTTTCAGGTGTCCTCCCAACACCCATATGCTGAGGACTTCATCGGGAAGCCCCACGTGTGGACTGTTGACTACAACAACTCTGAGGAGTTCGAAGCTGCCATCAAAACCATCATGAGGACACAGGTAGGGCTCGGAGCAGTTTTGGGGTGACCTCCCTGCTGCTGGGTTTGGACAAGTGTCTTGATTTGAAAAGACAGGTGTCTGCTAAGGAAGGCAGGAGCCTCCCCTGAAATGAAAAAAGTAAACCCTCCCTCTGCATTATTATAATTCTGAAATTATATAATAATTATAATTATTATTATAATTTTGAAGTTTTGCTCTCAGGCAAAAATATGGGAATAGGAATAACAGTTCTTTACTAGGGAAGAAAATAAAAATAAAATAAACAATGCAGTAATACAAAACAAACCACTGCCAGAGCCAGACCAGGAGCTGACCCCCTGTGGGTCAGGGTGGTGGCAGCAGTGCCATTCCATGGTGGCTCAGCCCTCCTGCAGGGCCAGCTGTGCTTCTGCTGGAGCAGGGATCCTGCACAAGGGGGGAGTTTTCCTCTGAAGCTCCAGGGCTGCTGGAGATGGGCCTGCTCTCCCTCTGGGAATGCAGGGCAGGAGAAAGCTGCTCCTCTGGGAATGCAGGGGGCAAAGGCTGCTGTGCTGTTGCCAGGCTCAGATTGTATCCAGGTAGGAATGCTTGGCTCCTGCCCTGGGCAGAGCATCTCCCATGGGATGATGGAATTTGATCAGCCCTGCAGGGACACTCAGTGGCCATGGACAGCAGAGATCTCCTGGAGGGAGGATTGGCTGTGGGAGAGATAAAGGAAACTGCCCAATGCACAGCAGAGAACTGCCCCAGCTCTGACAGATGGTGATAGAATGCACACCTCCATTTCCAACCTAGGACAACAAGCAGCAGCAGCAGATGTTGGAGCCTGGCTCTCCTTTTCCTTTCCTTTCTCCTTTGGATGTTTTTGGTCCTTTCCTGCAGCCCCAGGGGCACACATGCTCCCACCTTCCTTTGGCATTGTAGGTGTTTCCCCAGGGCAGGGCTGGGCCTTTGAAGGATCCCCTGGGAATCCTGTGGGTACGCCTGGAGCAAGGGTGGGATGAGATAAGGTTTGGAGCAGGAGGCTGAGGTTGCTGCAGGTGGAGAGCAGTTCTGGGGGCTGGTGTGATAACAAAGATTAACCCAGAGAACTGCAGCCCTCTGCACCTGCCTTCCCCCCACTTCTCTGATTGTTTCCTTTGGATGGAGAAGATCAATGGGAATAACTTCAGGAGTTGCCTCTGTGAGGGATGTAAGAAAGGGGGGAACCCCAGGGAAGGCAGCACTCCTGCTGTGCCCACTCTGGAAACACTCCCTCATGAATATTTAGCTCCTCCCCTGTGGCACGAGCCTCTCAGGTTGTCCAAATTATTAAAGTCAGTTTTCCTGGAGGGGAGGAAAGTGCTGATAGCCGTTTTGCTGGCCATTTGCTTCACCTGGCATGAGCCATCCTCTCTGGAGGACAGAGATGTGCTGTGGAACTGAGGCTCTGCCTGGGGCTGTGTGGGATCGGGGTTGACGGTGCTGGGTGGGATTTGGGGGGGACAGGGGTGTGGTGCTGCTCAGAGGAGGGTCATCCTTGCTTTTCCCTGCATTAGAAGCTGCAGAGGGGGTGCCTGTGGCAATCTGGGGGCCTGATTCAGGTAGCGTGGCCATGCCATCACCCTGTGTCTCACCTCCTCCAGGGTGATTACTGCAGCTCTTCACCTTACGTTCATTTTCTCTGTGAGTTTGTAAAGACTCATCAAACCCGACTTAGGAAAACAGTTGTTGTTCTGCACATTCATTCCCGTATCTCAATTAGAATTAAATTAAAAATAATGACATCCCTGCTGCTGTGCTGCCAGGCCAGCTGTCAGAGCTTGACCCTCCACCATCTGGGCTGGAGACAGCCCTGAAGTGAAGGAATTGCTGTGGGTGGGAGGCTGGGAGCTGTTTTGGGAGAGAGAAAGAAATTTTCACTTTTTCCAGAAGAGAAGAAAGAAAATAGTGAAGCCTGGTGCTGCTGTGCTGTTAAAATTATCAAAGAATGGTGAGATTGAGGATGGAGGAAAGGGCTGTGCTGGTTCCTGAGCAGCTGTGTTGTGCTGCTGCTGTGCTGACTGGATGTGCACCAGGTCATTTAGGTGCTTAATGGTCTGGTTAAAAATTAAAGAACGAAAAAGGATTTTAGGGAAGGTTTTGTGGCATAATGGGCACTGGGCAGGAGGAGCTGGTGTCCAGAACTGGGCACTCACTGGAGTGTGCAGCTGCTGTGCCCATCCCTGGTTTGCCCCAAACCAAGCTGCTATCTCAGCTCTTCTCCTCATTCCCAGTGTCAGGAAAATTAATCCACAAACACCAGAGGTTTATGTGCAAAAAGGAGACAGAGGAGTCCTTTTACTTTATTGGAATAAAGGGAGAGGCCATGGGGCATTTCCCTGGGTCTCTCAAATTTTTGGAGGATGCAGCCTCCTTTTTATCCCAATTGCCCACATTTCCCTCTCTCTTTCCCCATTTCTGAGGTACTTGAGAGGTTCAGACTTCCTGGAATGCCTGATACCAAAGATTCCCCTCTAATGTACAACACTCCCTTTTCATTTTTAATTCTTATGGAATTTAGGGTTTTTCCCATTGTTTCTTTCATCTTTCAATATCCAGTTTCATTTATCAGCAAACCTGCAGTTTGTTTATAAAGGCAAATATCTTTTTCCATCCATCAATCAGTGGAATCCTTCCCATTGTTTCTTTTATCACTCAGTGCTGGTTTTATCCACCAGCAGACCCACAGCTTGTTTGTAAAGACAAATTCCTCTCACCACTCTGGATCAGGACCCCCACTCTGTAGTGCCCTCCCACAAAGCACCCCAGCCTCTGGAATTACCCTCAGCTGCTGGAAGTCCTAAATTTGCCTCAGATGAACAACTCCAGTCACTGAGGCCCCATTTGCATTGTGACATGAAGTCACTCTGGAGAGGAGGGATTCCTTCCAACCAAGGAGTTGACACGACTCACCTCTGTGATGTTTTAAAGAAATTGTAGAAATCCTCCCAGAGCAGAGCAGGGAGTGAGTGTGAATAACTTACAGCAGCCTCTTACCTCGCCCTCCACCTTTTTACCTTTTAAATAGAAAGGTCTGCTTTATTAGAGATGCTGTCAAGGCAATTAAGCCTAAAAATTGACCTACCCTACAGGTTTAAAAGCCTTATTATGGGCTTTGGCTCCAGGAGTCCATGGGTATCTTGTCTTTAAAATACTGTTTGTTACAGCAGGAACTGAAAACAAGGGCATTAGCAGGAGGAGCAGCAGAAAGATGGTAGCTGGGCAATTTAGTGTTCCAGTTCCCAGCCAGTTCCTGGAGTTCGGAGAAATTATTTTACTGACTCCTTTTTTTTTTTTATCCCAAAGGCAAAATGGGGTGTTCTGTTATTGGAATATCTAATAAATTTGTCTGTGTTTCAGAATAACCACCATCAATTTATTTTTTTTCTGTCAAAACATTTCATTTCAAAATTACTGGAATGAAATACTATGGTTTTGTTTCCCATCTGCCTGCCTTTGTTTGGAAATACCCTGCCAATTTATTGAAAGGAATGCTGGATCTGAAATGATGCATTTCCCTTTGCTTCACTAACTCAGACAGATTGAACCTGAAACACAACATTTTCCCCCTAGCTGATGGGTGAAAACATTGGAAATTGAAAACTGGCCTGAAATTGATTTTATTTAGGGATTTTTTTGTTGCCATATGACCGAAAAATCACATATCCCACAGATGTTTTGCATCTTCCAGGCCAGAACTCACTCAGACATTTTTGGGGATATGGCATCTTGTGGGAAAACTGTCTCTGCCATCAGGAGGAAGCTGTGCTGGGCACCAGGATGCTGGGAACCTGTCTGGGAATTTGGGAGCTGGTTGATGAACCTGGCAGTAATTCTGATGTGGTTGAGCTGACAACAAGCTTTGGTCCCAGGGGGATTTGCTGACTCTCAGCAATATTTTAATGTCACTGCAGCACCCCAATTCCTCCTGCTGCAGCTTGGGGCAGGCTGTGCCATCCCAGAGCTCCTGCTGGGCTGGCAGAGCTCCCCAAGCTGCTGGCTGTGTGCAAACAGAGCAGTTGGGATGCAGCCGGCGTCCCTCCCAACCCAGTTCTGCCTGAAAGAAACTTCTTCCTTCTGGAGGCAGAGCTGAATCATGCCTGGGACGTGGCTTGGGTTTGCAATCTGTGTTTTTCCCCTCAAGAACAGCCCTTGTGCTGCCCTCTCTCATCCTTTTGGAGGTGGCACCCGCTCCAGGTCACCCTCCAGCTGCTGGGCAGGGTTTTTGGCAGGCTGTGTCTCTGCCATACATCTCTCTGGGAGCAGTCCTGGGTTTCCCTGATGGTTTGCATCCCTGAACTATTTATAAGGAAGATTAAAACCAGGGAAGCACCAAACCCCTCTACCCCAGAGATCAAATCTCAGCACAGGGACAGGGGTCAGAGAGATAAGTGGTGTCCCCTTGGGACAGGTGATGCTGGAGGCTTGTCCCGGGATGGATTCTGTCTGTTATCCTGGGGTTAGAGGCTGGAAAAGGAGAGAGATTTGCAAGCACCACCATTTTCTGGGCCTTCAGCTTTTCCCATTGTCAAAACCAGTCCTCACACAAGCAATTTAATAGACCCAATATTCTGGTGTAGTGAAGGGAGAAGGCTTCATTATATTAAAGTCAAACATACAGGACTATAATGGAAAATTATACATTTCAGACTATGCCTGAAAGAGCGGCACATTAAACATCCCAGTGAAAATAGCTGGTTAAAATGTTCCAGCCTGCTGTTACGTGCCAGCACAGAATTGCATTATTTTTCTACTTATTTGTCTGATGACGTTCAGATTTTTTTCCACCCTGCTTTCTTTTCCTTTTGAATGAAGGAGACTTCCTCCTCCCTTCCAGCTGGAGATGCTAAATGCAGGGCTCTCGTGGTGGCATCCCCATGGGACACCAGTGACTCCCTGCCTGGCTGATGGAGAGAGCACTGGGGTTTGGAAGCTCTCCCACCTGAGGAAAGGATGGCAAAGTCCATCTTACCAACCCCTCCATTCCCTCCCATGCCATCCCATGCATCATTCTGCAGTGGGATGCAGTGACCCCCACCTCAGAACCCCCCTCCTCCTCCTCCTCCTCCTCCCACCCAGGGCTCTGGGGACATCCTGAGCTCCCGACGTGAGGAGTGCCATTGACAACGTGGCTGTTGAGAAGAGGCCGAGCCTGTCAGATTTTAATTAAACAATTATCTCCTCAAAATTGGCATTTTCTCAGTCCTGAGTGCACGAGCTGAATCCTAACAAAACCTGGAGAGGAGAGCAAAGGGAAGGAGACCCTTTAGGATCCTCCTGAGAGGGAGAGGAGCTGGAGGAGCAGTGCCTGCAGTGGGCTCCAGCCCACTCCTGATGCCCAGGGATCCCCCAGGGCCCCTGGGAGCCTGTGGAGAGGTGGGATTGCACCTGGAGCATCACCTCTGGATACATGTGCAGGCGCAAGGAGGGTTTGTGTGATGTGCTGCAGCATTTTGGGGGATGAGGCCGTTTCTGGAATTATATCTGCACTATGCCTGGCAAAAGGGAGTCCTGGGAAAAGCCCCCCATGAAAGCAGTGGTGAGATGAGACTGAGCACTGGTGATGCTGAGCAAGGGGGGGTTTGTCGCCTCCAGACTGATACCAGGCAGCCCCAGCCTGGCTCTGAAACTGAGACAGGCAATTTTGCTTTCAGAGGGCTCTGCCCCAGTTAGCTGAGAGCCCATCAGGAATTCAGAGGCAGGATTGGTGCCTGTCACTGTGTCAGCCCTGATTAGCGTGCACATCTGTAATTAGATGAAGCAGCTGTGATTTCCAGCCTGGCTGAGATCTCAGGTGGGATATTTATGGCAGGGAGATGCTTAGAGGGTTCTCAGCAGACTGAGCCTTTGAGCTTGGTTTTGACAGGTACTTCAAAAGGAAATAGCTATTTTGGAGGTGCAGAGCTCAGAAAATAGAAGCAGCAGTGTTTTCTGGATTAATTATCTTTGGGTGGTTTTGCTTATAATCCTCCTGAATAAAGCTCTGCAGAGATACACAAGGGAAAGGGAGGTCCCAGGACTGGCACCAACCTCCTGCACCTCATGTAACATCTCTCTGGAAAGTAAGAGAGTGTGGAAAAATATGTCTTCCCAGGGCAGAAAGTGCCTTAAAAATAATTTTTAAAAGATTGCTCCTCCCTTGCCACAGCTGCAGAGTGTTTCGTGGGCTGGAACAGTTCATGCTTTAGTTTGAAGTGACCCATTGGATGAAAACTGATTTGATTGTATAACTTACTAAAAGTGGAGGAAAGGGAGATTGAAGTGGAATGGGGGTGATTTCATTTTCACCAATAGGTTGAACCCAAAGTACTCCTCTCTCTTTATCACTTTATGGCTTGTGAGGTTTCTCCAGCCCTAGGATTCTTCCCTGCTTGCTTTGGTGGACGAGTCGTGGGAGAGCCATGCCCAAGGTTCTGCTGTCCCAGGGGCAGGGCAAGGCTGTCCCCACCTGCTGCCTGTGCTCTGCTCTTGCCCTTCACAGGTGGACCCCTACCTGCCTTATGAGTACACTTGCGAGGGGATGCTGGAGCGGATCCACGCCTACATTCAGCACCAGGTTGGGGAGAATCCCTGTCCTCCCTGGGGAACCATCTCTGTCCTCATGGCCAGCTTTTCATCCTCTCCCTGGGGAGCATCCCTTTTCTCCCGTGGGCATCGCGCAGCCAGTGCCCTGATTGCAGAGAGCACCAGGAGATGGGGCTGGGGGAGGTTCGTCTTGGGCCAAGGGTGCCGGGGGTTGGTGGAGGACACCCGGGGGTGCTGGGGCTGGGTCAGGGCCTTTCTGCTGCAGAGAATAAGGCAGCACTGGGAGAAGAAGTGGTGAGAGAAGCAGAGGTTCATCCCCCACAGCAGGAGATGCCATCTATGCATGCAGGGGACCTGAACCTGACGAGCAAAGTCATCATGCCAAGTGTCCTCCTGTCCCACCAGCGGCCTCCCTTCCCCACTGTTAACATCTCAGGGCACTGACCCATTATCTTGTCTGCCACCAGGATTTCTGCACCACGTCATCTCTTCCTCCGTCTCCCAAGACCAAGACTCCTGCTATGCAAAGCCCTCCAAGCCCGCTGGCCCTGTCCCCCAACTCCACCCACCTGGTGTGGTCGCCCAGCGCCGGGTGGGCCCCCCAGGCGTGGCCCCCGGTGGCCTCGCTGCAGGTGTGGGTGTCGGAGCCCCAGCACACGTGCACGGAGACGTGCCGGCGGCGCGGGCTGGTCTGCGAGCCCACCTTCTTCAGGTTCCTCAACAAGGAGGAGGTGTTTCTCCAGTGAGTTGGGGCCTTCTCAGGGAGCTTGTGGGGGGCCACCAGCCAAACGATGTTCCCTTTGCACCCCCCATCCCCTGCACCCATTTTCCTCATGTTCCCCCTCCCAAATTCCCAGTGATGAGCCCTCATGCCCAAGGCAGTGCAGGCAGGGCCCCAGCTTCACTCTTCAGCAGGCAACAGCAGCGTTTCCCGGCATGGTTCCGCCTCTTTCCAACCCCATTCCTCTCCACCTCCCGCATGGTCTCTCCTTTTTAATGTCTCTCTCTATAAAACTGCGTTTTGAACACACAGTGGTGAAGTTTTAATAGAGTATAAATCTGCCACCGGGCTCTGTGCTGCTCTCTGGGCAATTTAAATGCGAGCGTTGCCGGAGCTGTCACGCTGGTCAGGCAGGCGCCGCGTGTCCCGCTGACATTTTTATGTGATAAATTACAGCTGGGGCCTGGCTTTCACTCTTTCCCCCTGCACGTCCTCCTCCAGACCTTAAAACGAACTGGCTCAGGGACTCATCAGTTGAGAAGGGTTGGTGGGAGGACAGTGCCAGTGCTGCTGCTCCATCTGGGAGAGGAGGGGTGTTAAAATCCACACTGGGCATTTCTGCTGCTCCTTGGGGCTTTAGCTGATGCCCACGTCAGTTTTCTGGCTAATCCCAGCTACCAGGGAGCACGTGGCCATTCCCTGATCGCCTGTCCCTTCCATGGAATGTATCTACAGTAGGAGGTGTGCATGGAGCTCTGTCCATGGACAGAGCCGTTGGTCAGCAAGGGGCTGTAAGAGAGCCATTGAACTTCATGAGCTGGAAGGGACCCACAAGGACCAACGAGTCCAACTCCTGGGTGGGGTTTTGGGATGATTCTGAGCCATCTGTGGGTTGGGGCGACCTCTGGGCTGCAGGGTTGAGTTGCCAGGGTCTCCCCTTCCTGCGTGCCGTGTTGGGCTGGTGACGAGCCAGGGGGTGGCAAACGCAGATCAGCAAAGGAACCTCCCCAGGAAGGACAAAAACCCTTCAATGACCCCCTCAATGGCCGCTCACCTGACCTGCCCGCCTTGCCTTGGCCCCCAGGCTCAGCATCGCGTGCGACAGCACCGAGTACGAGATGAACCATCTATACCCCGCCGTGGCCGAGAACGTCCGCGAGTGCTACCTCCAGAAGGAGCCGCTGCTCTTCAGCTGCGCCGGCCACCACGCCAAGTACCGGCGCCTCTGCCCCTGCCGCGACTTCCGCCAAGGACAGGTGGCTCTGTGCAGGGACTGCTTGTGACACGGCGTCCCCACCGCCTTTGTGACACTGGCAGCGGGTGGCTTCTCCTCAGAACTCCGCAGCAGCCGAGGAGCTGGGACAGGTCCCTCGCGGTGGGTGAGCCGGGGCTGTCAGACTCTGGGGGCTGTTTCACCCACCAGCCAGCTGTGAATGACCGCGTCCTGGACTTTGGAGTCATTTTCTTCCCGAGGAGCATTGTCCGACCGCATCCGAACCCACCTGGGCCTGGTGGCGCTGGGATGGGGTGGTGGGGAGAGAGGGGCTGGGGACACTCTTCCCCTCCTCTGGCGATGGGACAAGCCACCAGCAGACTGCAGTTTCAGGGTTTTCATCTTCTTCAAGCATCCTAAGTTGTTTTATTTATTGATTTTTTTTTAACCCTCCCCCTGACAAGTGGTAAATTAAAGGGGAATCCACACCCAGCCCTTCTGTGGGAGTTCTTGGGCAGAGCTGCATTGAGAGGGGTGACAGGGGTGATGCTGGTGGCTGTTCTGGGTGTGGAGCTGGGGAAGGACTAAGCACAAGGAGGGTGGCTGGGTTAGATGGGCACATTGGGGACTGCACCCCTGGTAGCCCCAGGAAGAGCCAGTGTGGGCTGGACAGTGGTGGAATGGGGCTGGGGTGGGCTCCTGGGAAAGCTGCTGGTCCCTGGGCGGGGCAGAGGTGCCCAAAGTGATCCTCCCAGCCTCCAGGCTGCTCTTCACCCTGCTGAGCCATGCACGGAGCTGAACATCCTCCCCAGGGATGGTTGGAGGTGGAGGTGAGGGCAGAGGGGCTGCTCGGGGTTCAGCTGAGTGGGAGAGGGGAGGATGTGCTGCAGCACCACGTGAAGGGCATTCCTGGTGGGCATTGACCGAGGGCACAGCAGCTGAAGAGCAACATCCTGACTCTGTGCCCCAGATGTTGCCAGCACAGCAAGAGGTGAGCTCCAAACAACCATAGAACTCTTTGCTTCTTCATCTTTCCTTAGTGCTGTTCCTCTTGCTTTGGGGGTGGTTTCCCCCCCACTGCCGATGTGTCCCCTCCTGGCATGTCCCCTGGCTGGGTTGGTGCTGGCTGGGGTGGCCTGGATTGTTTTTGTAGGGTTGCTCACCAGGGCAAGGTGTTGCTGTAAGGTTGGTGCTGAGCCCTGCTGCTGTTTGCAAGGTTGAATGGGGAGATTCCTGCGTGCCATAAAACATGTGGCTGGAAAATCAGGGGCTGGAAACTCCTTCTCAGCCCTTCCCTGCTTGGAATCGCTCCTGGCCTGGCTGGTGAGGGAGGCTGGTGGGGTGGCAGCCTAAGCTGGCACTGTCACTGCAGGATCCTGGTGGAATTGTCCCCTCTGGCTCCAGTGACTGATGGAGAGCAGCAGCAGGATGAGTGCAGGAAGTTGCCCTGGAGCTGGAGCTTTGCCACACCCCTGGCACCTCCAGCCTGTCCTCCCCGTGCCAGCTTTTGGGAGAAACTCCCATTCCTTCAGCTGAGCTGCAGCATCAGACAGAGCCCAGCCACCCTCACCGTGTCCCTGCTGTGTCACCACAGGGTGCTGTGTCCTCTGGGCACCCCCCACGTGAGCCTGGCCACATCCTGCCCTGGATGAGCTGGAGACCCTGCTGTTATCCCAGAGCAATTTATCATCTTCAGCTCCCAGCTGCGTGGGCAGCCTCCATCCTGCCTGTGACGCCAGCCCAGGGGAAGGATTGATTAAATAATTTTTGTGTCTTGCAGCCAGCGTGTGTCTAAATAAAAGCAGCACACGCCTCTCTTTGCAGAGCTGAGCAGCAACACCTCTCCACAGCACCTTTCATCTCAGCCTCAAAGCATCCCCTGGCACAGACTGCTGCCAGTGCTGGGTGGGCAGGAGCTGGCCTGGGAGAGGCACGGGGGGGCTGCCAGCAGGAACCACTAGCAATTCACTTCCCAGGGTTGTAAAAACCAAATAAAACCGGACTTTATAGAAGATCTAAGCAAGTTTTAAAGACCAAGAGGCTTGGGATGCCTCGTGAGGCAGTGCTTGTTACACATCAGCTCCCTGGGCAGCTTTTTCCACAGTTTCTGCTCAGCTGCTTTTAAAATAGCCTTCACCTTTCAGCAGTGCAGCGCTGCCTCCCACTGCAGAGAGCCCCAATTATCCCCTGGCAGGAGAATTTTTCTCCAGGCTGAAATAAAAGGTGGCTGGCTCACCTTCGCCACTGTCATGGGAAATAATGATCTGTCTGGAGCCTGGCTGGATCTCAAGTCAGCCTGGAAGTGTGGGTGGTGGGGCTGAGTGAGGCTCTGCTATTGCCTGTCATGTCTCTGCCCCATTAGTGGGCGCCGAGTCCTGCTCAGGAGCTGCCTGGGGATAAAGCTTCTCCTTTGGCCTGTTAGTGATGGAGCATCACTCATGGATGTTGGATGTAGCAGGGACCAGAGTGTGGGTGCTGGGGCAGCCCCTCCTGCCCCATCCCATGTGCCTTGGTCTGCAAAATCCCATGGTGGGGCAAGCTGGGGGCTGGGCTGCTTTGGGAATGCCCGTGCTGGGTGTTAACATCACTTTTGGGTGCAGAGCTGGCATCAAAATATTTGTTATGTGGGGCGTGTGTGTGTGCCAGGGGCATAGTGGCACCCTGATGTGGAGGTGGCACCAAGGAATGGAGCTGCTGGGGCAGCAGCAGCTCCTGCAGGAGCTGGTGTGGGACAGAAGGCACTTCATCACCTGGAAATGCTTTTCTCTGCCCTGGTTGTGCCTGGTGATCACTGGGGCATCCCAGCTGCCTTCCCATGCTATTTCCTGAGCAGGTCTCCAGCCTGGTCTCCCTGGCCAGGACACAGTTCCATTTGGAAGGGAGATCTGAGGATGCAAACATCAAATTCACCATTTATTTATCAGGAGCATGAAAGAGATTTGAAGGGAAGCAGAGCCACTGCCATATGAAAGAGGTTCTAATTCCCGCAGCTAATTGCAAAGAACAAATCCCCAGTCAGGAGGGGGAAATGGTGTCAAAAGTGTGAATAAACCCAAACAAAATGGAATGAGGCATTGTCAGCTGCACTCTCCCATGCTGCTGGCTGGGGCAGTTTAACAGCCAGAGTGGGTGTGTGGGGAGCCCCTGGGGTCCCCTCAGGGTGGGGTTGGACCTTTTGATTTCCAGATTTCTGGTGGCATCCACCCAGCAGAGCCTCCTGGAATGTCTCGGATTTTTTTCCTAACCTGTTTTCTGGCAGCTGTGAAACCAGGACAGGCGTGTCAAAAGAATGATATTGTTCTGGAAATCCATTTTCCTTACCTAGAAATGAAGCCAGGGGCAATTTATGTTTCTGAGCCTCACTCTTCTACTAAATAATTCCACCCAGAACTTTCTTTATGGAGTTGATTTTGGTTTTTTTTTCCTCCCCATTTTGAATATTGCTGGCACCAAACCCTTCCCCTGCCAGTGCAGTGGGGGGAGGATGAGTGGTCCCTGCCCTGTGTCCCCTCTCAGCATCCCAGGCACCTCAATTGTAAATGCAGGGCTACTGACAAGGGGAGAGAATGATGCATTTAATGCCATGTCCTCAGAAGGCTAATTTATCACTTTATGATACTGTATTATATTAAAGAATACTATACTAAAGAATACAGAAAGGATACTTACTGAATGCTAAAAAGATAATAATGAAAACTTGTGACTCTTTCCAGAGCCCGACACAGCTTGGCCCTGACTGGCCAAAGAGTCAAAACAACTCACACCAGAATGCAATGGAACAATCTCCAAACACATTCCACATGTGAGCACAACACAGGAGAAGCAAATGAGATAAGAATTGTTTTCCTTTTCTCTTGCTGCCTCTCAGCTTCCCAGGAGAAAAAGCCCTGGGTGAAGGAATTTTTCCAGAGAATGTGAATGCCACATCCCTCCCCTGCAGCAGCTCCTGCCCTGTGGGTCCAGCCTGGAGCAGCTACCAGGGCTGGGAATCGCAGCCAGGAACTCTCGGGCTGCTCCGCTCTTATCTCAGCCTTTATTAGCAAATGGTCCAAGCAGCTTTTCCCTCCTGATCCTCCTTATCAGCGCCTGGGTAAAGCGGCAAATCGCATCCCTGATGTGGACGGTCCGGGCAGCTGAAGCCCATTTATTTCCCCTAACGGGTTTATCAGCAGATCAAGGAGCTGCTGAAGATGTAAGCACCGCGGTTATTTCCCCAGGTGATGGATCTCGCTGCCACACAGCCTCCGGGAGCCTGACAGGGATGGCTGATGGACCCTGCTCGGCGCTGCTGCCTCATGTATCTCAAGGTCTTGCTTTAATTGAGTCCTGTCTCCCTGATGGCAGGGTTTTTCCTACTTTTTTAATATTATTTTTCCCCCTTTAGGATGACTTTCCCAAAATAAACGAATGCATTTAATCTCCTGTCCCTTTCCCTCATCTCTCCCTCCCTGTGGCAAATCCAGAGCTGAGAAGAAAGTGAACAAATTGAAAATCTGTCCTCAGACTTACTGGGTGAAAAGAGCAGCAAAATCTTCTGCCTTTTTTTTTTTCTCTTTCTTTTTCATTCTTTATTTTATTGTATCTTGTAGAAGGGACGTGGGTTGGGGGTGAAAGTCCTTTTCAGAGCTGTGGGGCTGAGCATTCCTGTTTTTATCAGCTCCAGCAGTGGTGCCCAGCCATGCTCATTGTGGCTCGTTAGTGGAAAGCCATTAAAACTCGGGATCGATATTTTCTCGGGAGAGATAAGGCCCATTCAATGTTAGTCCCCGAGGCAGGCAGAGAAATACCAAGAGCCATCCCCAGAGCAGAGCAGAAATGCTGCGGGAGCAGCTTCTCCTGCCAGTGCCTGAGGAGGGGACAGGATGGGACATCCCCCAGCCCAGGGAGGGTGGCAGCTGAGCTGGGACCCAGCCCTCAGCATCCAGCTCTTCTGGAGAGGAGGGAAATTAAATTTGGGGAGGATGGGGAGAGAGGGGAATGTCTGGGGGGATTTGGTGGCTCTGTGGGGTTTGGCATCCAGCCAGGCTCCTTGGCACAGGTGCCACTGCTGCTGCAAAGGGCACCAGGAGGGCAAAAATGAATGAATGAAGGACGTGTCCATTCCCAAGCCCTGGCTGCTGGCTCTGGAATGCCAGAGGAAAGGGGCTGGTGGGTGTTCCCATCTCCTCCCCATCTCTCAGAGGGCTCCCACCACCTTTCACCCTCTGGAACTGAGGTTCCAGCAGAGACCGGTTAAAAACAGGAGAGAAGTTTGTTTTAGTGTTAGAGAGAGCTGCCAGAGGTATCAGCTTCTCTCTAAATATAAACCAGAAAACAGGAAATAACGATCTGTCCTAATTTAGTGCCTTTCATCTAAGGATTCAAAGCATCTGACAGCATCACTAAGAAATAAGGGAAGACTTTGCAACCTGCATGGAAATGCAGCCACTCCAGAGCTTTGTGTGCAAAGCATTTCATTTTCATTTTTTGCTGAATGTTGCATTGCAACCCCTCACTCCCAGACCCAATTCCTTCCCAAATTCCCCCAGTTTGCCATCACTGGGACTGAGACCTGGAAGTTCAGCCTGGCAATGAGTGATGTTCTTGCAGCTTGATATCGTGCACAGCTGGCTCAGAGTGTGGAGGAGTGTTTATTTAATGAATTAATTGAATTAATTAATTTTCAGGAGAGTGCTGAGAAAAATAATAGGGAGCTCCAGCAGCTCTGCCAGCTGTCTGGCTGTGTGCAGCAGTGGGAGCAGGGCAGGGTCTGTACATGGAACAGGGAGCACAGCAGGCCTGGACAGTGCTGGGACAGATGGGAATCACAGAATCGTGGGATGGTTTGGCTTGGAAGGTTTAAAGCTCATCTCATTCCAACCTCTGCCACGGGCAGGACGCCTTCCACTGTCCCAGAGTGCTCCAAACCCTGTCCAGCCTGGCCTTGGGCACTTCCAGGGATCCAGGGACAGCCACAGCTGCTCTGGGCACCCTGTGCCAGGGCCTTCCCACCTTCACTATAAATATTTTTTCCTTGTATTCAGTGTGAAATGTTTTAATTTAAAACCATCACACCTTGTCTTATCACACCAGCCCCTGCTAAAAAGTCTGTTCCCATCTTTGTTATCAGCTCCCTTCAGGCCCTGGCAGGGGCTCTGAGCTCTCCCTGGAGCCTTCTGCTCTCCAGGTGAGCACCCCCAGCTCTGCCAGCCTGGCTCCAGAGCAGAGGGCTCCAGCCCTTGGAGCATCTCCAAGGCCTCTTCTGGACCCACAGGAACCCCCCCATGTCCTTCCACAGAAGCTGCACTGGGGAGATCCTGGTCTGCACTTCCAGCAGTGTTGTCCTCAGGGAAAGGCACCCCTGGCTGCCGCACAGAGCCTGGGCCCTGGAGCTGCTCCTTCTCCCTTCCCTGGCATTTCCTGGCATTCCCAGTCCTGCACCTTTGCTGCCCACCGAGCCCCTGGGTGTGCTTTGCCCCTTGTCTCTCGCCCTCACCAAGTCTGGCACACCAGGATTTCCTTGCATGGTTTGCTCTGGAAACAAAGGAGGAGCCAGGCCGGTGTGGGGGTTTCACATCCCAAGGCTCTGGAAGTAAATTCCTCAAGGAACAGCAAAGGTGTGCTGGGATGCTCCCACAGGAGCTTCATGAGCAGGAGAGGGGTGCTGGGAAGAGGCTCCACCAGATCTGCCTGCAAGGTTCCTCAGCCACCAGCCCCTCGGGGCACCAGCAAGAAGACATTTCTTGGCTGTCCCCAGGCTCCTGTGACATTCCTGCCCCTCTGCAAAGGCTCGTTCAGGTTTGGCACTGAGGTCTGAGCCCTTTTGGTTCCCGTCCCCACCCTTTGCCATCTCTGCTTCTGGCTCAGACAGTGGCAGTGGCTGGGTGCTAAAGTGGAGCCCCTCTGGCTGTCACCAGCAGCGCCACCACAATCTCTGTGTCACCACACAGCAGTGACAGCAGGGACAGTCCTCTGCCCTTCCAGCTGTGCCCAGGTGTGGCCAGGCTGGGACTGGGAGCGAGAAGTTCATAAAACAAAAGTGGGAGGCAACAGATTTCCACACTTAATTAACTCACCAAATTAATCCCAATTAGGAGCTGTAATTGGGGTTATAATGGTTAATCATCTTTCCCCCAAGCCACAGCTGCACTATCTCCTCAACTGCATCACAAAGGGGAGGGGGTGCAGTGACATGCCCATGACACCAGAGCTGCCACCCAGGCGTCCCCTGGGGAGGGGATTCGGTCTGGTTCCTCGACCTGCTGCTCTGCAGGGTGAGGGACAGGTGAGGGGACACCCCTGTGTGACCCAGGGTCCCCTGACTGAATTTCAGCAGCAGCGCTTTTTCAAGAACGCTGCAATTTAGGCTGCTTGAGCTCCTGTTTGAGCAGGTTCCTACCAGAAAGCCAAAGTGCAGGGACATTTCAGGGACTCCCCCACTGCTGCTTTGTGCTGCAAAGAGCCTGACTGAGAACATCTGCTTGTCCTCCTTTTTCTGGGCACGTTAACCAAGCAGTGCCAGGTGGCCTCAGCAGGGATATGGAGCAGCCCTGTCCTCCTGCTTTGTTCTGGATCACACAAGGGGCTCTGGACCCCTCTGATCCCAGAGCCAGCTCAGGATTGTGCCCAGCCCTGCCCTCAAACCCTCCTTGCTTCACTCCTGCTCCCTAAATCCCACCAGCAAAACCCCTAAACCTCCTCCCAGCACCCCTCTCCTGCTCATGAAGCTCCTGTGGGAGCATCCCAGCACACCTTTGCTGTTCCCTTGGTGAATTTGCTTCCAGAGCCTTGGGATGTGAAATCCCCACACCTGCCTGGCTCCTCCCCGGGCACTGGGAAGGATTCTGCCAATGCTCTCCTGAAAATTGACCAGGAGGCTGAAAGATGAACTCCTGGAGAGGCTTCTCCCCAAAGGCTGGCTGCCAGCATGGCCACAAGGGAATCTTGGATGCCCAGGGTCCTGGATGCACCAGAGCAGCCAGACAAAGCTCCATTAAATACACCAGAAAGGACAAATTCACTGACAAAACCACACTGCCAGCATTCAGCAGCACAGAAAATAGAGCATTATGCTCCTTACATTTGGCTCAGCGTCATCCAAAGCTGCAGAGAATTGTGCATCACAGATCTTGGGGTTATCTTCCTTGGAAGCCTGCTCTGCTGCAGAGGAATGCTTCTTCTCTTCTTCCTCCTCCTCCTCCTCCTCCTCTGGCCACCCCAGCAGAGCCAGAGCCTTCTCACCTGCCCACCCCCAGCTCCTCCATCGCCCACCAGGGGCTCAGCCGGTTTTGTAGCTGCTATTTCGGCTGGGTGTTTTTGTTGTAAGTGTTGTTGAACAGGAAAAATAAAAACTCGAGGCCCCTGGTGGTATTTTTAGTCCCGTATCGGTGACTCGCTCAGAAGCCTCAGCAGGACGGTAAAATAAAATTAATCTGCATCTGCCGTGCATCACTTTTACAAAGCTTGTCTCCTTCTGCTATCACGGGGATGGTTTGCAACCCTCAGCTTGGGAGAGAGCCAAGTACCTGCCAGGCAGCCCTAGAACACAGACAGCACGGGGGAGCCAGCAGGGACGGGGTGAGGGGCGGGCAGAGGGAAGGAATTTGGATTTTCCTGGAGTTTGCAGGAAGGCTGTGCCTCATCCGGCTGCTCAGGTAGCCCACGGGCTGTGTCCGTGCAGGTGGAGTGAGCTGCACCAGTTGTACTGGTTTGCTGGCAGGGCAGAGTGCTGGGGGAGACTGGGGGATCTGCTGGGGGGCTCTGGGAAGCCCTGGCAGTGCCCCACCACCCTGGATGGGGAGCAAGAAGAGTTATTGCCATGGAGACCGATGAGAGGGTTGGAAACTGACTGCCATGGAAACCAGTTTGGGAGTTTGTGGGGGCATCCCACTGGTCACGGGTGGGGGAGATGGTGATCCATGTGGCATGGGGTGGCTGGGGTGGTCTGAGGCTTCAGAACAGGGCTGAGCCCCACTGCATCCCCCCATGGGTTATCAGGGGCCAAACTGGAGTAGCAAGTCCCCAAAGTGGGAACAGAGCAGCCCAGAGTGGAGTAACGTGGTGGGCACGGAGCTGCTGGGTATTTCTTTCACCAGTAAATTTGCAGATGACACTGAGCTGGGAGCGTGTGCCAATCTGTTGGAAGGATGGAGGGCTCTGCAGAGAGACCTGGAATGGTTGGATGGATGGGCAGAGTCTGACAAGATGAAGTTTAATCAGTCCAAGTGCCCCGTCCTGCATTTTGGCCACATTAACCCCCTGCAGCGCTGTAAGCTGGGGACACCGTGGACAGTGCCCAGGCAGAAAGGGACCTGGGGGTGCTGGTCAACAGCTGTCTGAACATGAGCCAGCAGTGTGCCCTGGTGGCCAAGAAGGCCAGTGGCTCCTGGCCTGGATCAGGAATGGTGTGGCCAGCAGGAGCAGGAAGCTCATTCTGCCCCTGTACTCGGCACTGGGGAGGGCACTCCTCGAGTGCTGGGTTCAGCTCTGGGCTCCCAGTTTGGGGAGGACATTTGAGAACTTGGAGCACATCCAGAGAGGGCAGCAAGGCTGGTGAGGGGCTGGGAACACAAACCCTGTGAGGAACGGCTGAGGGAGCTGGGGGTGCTCAGCCTGGAGAAAAGGAGACTCAGGGGTGCCCTCATCACTCTCCACAGCTCCTGAAAGGTGCCTGTGCTCAGCTGGGGCTGGGCTCTGTCTCCAGGCAGCACTGACAGAACCAGAGCACACAGCCTCGAGCTGTGCCAAGGGAAATACAGGTTGGACATCAGGAAGAAGTGTTTTACAGAAAGGGATGGTTGTGGGGCCTGAGGCTCCTCTGGGAGTTGAAATCTCCACCCCTGTGCCCTGAGGGGAGGGTTGGGGGTACTGACAGCCACAGGGGTGGTGGTTTGGGGCCTCTCTCCTCAGGGAGGCAGCCTGGGCTGGGCAGGGCTTGTGGCCCAGACCCCCAAATTTTGGGGGTAGATTGAGGGGCTGTGCCCCCCCAGTGCTGGGCTGGTGCCCAAGAGCTCAGCTCGCCCCTGCTGGGGCTGAACACAGCTCTCATGTTCACTGTAACCTGAGGATGCCCTTTAATTTTTAATGCTTCAATAAAACAGTAATTACAAACACTGGAATTGGTGTTTTTTAAGCAGAAAGTATTCACTTCCCAGGGTTTAATTATTCAACAGAAATGAAGGAGAGTGAGGCTGGATCCTGCTGGCACTCTTGGCTTTTCCTGGTCCCCATCTGTTTTGCAGGGAGGAGGGCTGGGGGCAGGATGGAGCCCATCTCTGGTGTCTCAGGGCTCCCCAGTGCCTTAAAAATCCAGGGCAGAGGTGTAGGGGGGCACCAAGGGCTGGGCTGGGTCAGGCTGAGGAGAGCTCTGGGGGGGCAGAAGGAATCCCCCCCAAAATGGCTCCTCCTCTGTTCCCTGCAGGGTTTCCAGCCAAGGCAGGGCAGGGTCAGAGCTCTCTGGGAGGGTGGTGACTGCTGGGGTGTGAATTGATGCCACCGGGGTGTGTGCATTGACCCCAGTGGGGACCCCGGGGCAGGTGGCACCTCAGGAGGTGACACCATCACCCAGCGGCTGCCCCTTGTGACCCCCACCCATGGCCTGCCCTGTTCCCTGACCAGGAGGGGACTCAGGAGCTCCCAGGCTTTGTTTTCTGGAGTTTTCCACAGCCTGGGTTTGCTCTGAGTTCCCTGGGAAGGTTCCAGCCTCTGTGCTCCAGCCTGGTGGAGTTTAAAGCACCTGTGGTGGGAATGGTCTGGGGAGACCAGGAGAGCTCCCAGGGGTGCAGGAATGCAGCAAAGCAGAGCTTTGGCAGAGCCTGTGGATTTGGGCTGGCTGATTCTGGACCTCACCCTGCATGGGGCAGCAGTGGGGTTGGGAAAGCCTCGATGGAGGAAGGCAAAGGGGGGGGGAAACAGGGATGAAATATTCCCTGTGAGGAGTGGGGGGGACTGGGGGGATCCTTGTACTGGGATGGGACCTGTTGGGGTTTTCCAGTTACTTGCACCCACATCTCACACCTCAGTCCTGTTCCCACCTCCACAAAAGCCCTTTTCTGTATAGGGCACCCTTTGCATTATCCCACCCTAAGCCACAGGGGGATGGGCTGCAGGAGCTGGTGCTGGATGATGGTTTGGGGACCCACATCTGCTGGAAAAGCAAGTTGTTAATATCAACAGTTAACTGCAATAACCTCAGTGGTGAGCAAACCTGTCTGCAGTGGGATGGAGAGGTGGGAATGGCTTTGTCAGGGCTGGGGGATGAGCTGAAGTGAGTGGGGTGGGCATGATGGCTCTGCTGATGAGGTGCTGGGGACGGGGAAGGAACGTGGGCTCATCTGCAAGGGAAATGAAATTATCACCTGCTCTGTCTGCTGTCCTCACAGCCAGAGCCTGATGAGCTGTGCCTGGAGGGGACTGGAGGTGGCCATGAGAGCACCCTGGGGTGGGGGCCCTGTCACAGATGGGGCAGCTGCAGCCCCCCGATGAGTCTGGGGTGACCCACTGCCCTTCCCGAGGGGTCTGGGGTGATCCCTTGCCCTTCCCGAGGGGTCTGGGGTGACCCACTGCCCTTCCCGAGGGGTCTGGGGTGATCCCTTGCCCTTCCCGAGGGGTCTGGGGTGACCCACTGCCCTTCCCGAGGGGTCTGGGGTGACCCACTGCCCTCCCGGAGGGGTCTGGGGTGATCCCTTGCCCTCCCGGAGGGGTCTGGGGTGATCCCCTGCCCTCCCGGAGGGGTCTGGGGTGATCCCCTGCCCTTCCTGAGGGGTCTGGAGTGATTCCCTGCCCTCCCCGAGGGGTCTGGGGTGATCCCCTGCCCATGGGGTGGCCTCATTGTCCCCTTGGGCACCGCTCTGCTGGGAGCCTCAGCTGGCTCTGCTCTGCCATATTTAGGGCAGGTGGCAGCAGAGGACGGGGTCAGTCACTCCTGGAAGAGGGGTGGTGGGTGATGATGCTGATCCAGGGGGATCTCCACTGCAGCAGTCAATCCTGGAGATGCCCAGGGTTCTCACACTGTGCTGTCACACAGATTCATGTCCCCAGGTGGGTCTCACCATGGAGGATGGTGGCTTTGGCACGTGCTGGGAATGCTGGGGGCTTCAGCAGGACCTTCCCGTGGTGCCCCCTGCCAGGGACAGGCTGTGACCAGCTTCCTCCCCGAGCTGGGGGGCTGCTCTGCCACAACGCAAATGTTTCCTCATTGCCATCCCATAAAGAGCCCATCAGTGGTTCCCAGATGGGAACACAACTCCCTGCTCTCTGTTTCTCAGGGTGGTGTCTGCTGGCCTGGAAAGAGAAGGGAATTGGGCTTGAAGGGGGGCAGGGAGAGGGGAGGGGTGGCTGAGCTGCCTCACTTGATGAGCTGTGGCAGTGCTGGCCTGGTGAGAGACCCGGCTGCTCCCGCCGGCTGCACAGAGAGAGTTCACAGCTCTGTCACCAATCATTTGGGGCATTTATTCGGCTCTAACTTTGATTTAACTTCACTAGATTATAAAGAACTAAAAGTCATTCCAAGGCACTTCATTCAGAGGGGAAAAAAAAAAAAGAAGAAGAAGCCCAGACAGGGTAGTTTGATGTTGTCAGAATGATTTTCCACTCCTTCAAAATAATCTCACAAAACTGACCCAGATTTTACAAGGCACTCCAACTTTCAAAGTCCTGCCTGCCTGTGCAGGAGATGGATCTGTAAAAATATATATATTTTTAATTTTTTTTTTCTTTCTCTGTCAGTAATTTCACAGAACCTGTGCCTTGCCTCATTCCTGGAGGATCCCTAAGGCCACGATGCTTTGTGGGAAACACAACCAGCCTCGTGGTGCATCCCTGAGCTGAAAGCTGCTGTGATGCTCCCAGGAATGAGGTGAGATGCTCGGGGGAGAGGCTGCAGAGTGGGAACAATGCAAAACCCCAGGTCACAGTGGGTGTGACAGCAATGCCCTGCCCCAGCTGCCTTGTGGAAGAGCCTGTCCTTGGACTTTGGGCAGCTCTCTGAGGCTGACTCAGGTGTGGGTGGAGATGAGCAGAGGGTGAACAATAATTGGTGACTTTGTGCTCCGAAGCCGCCTGGAGCAGCAGGGAGGGCTGTGAGCTTCCATCTGAGAGAGGCTGGGCAGCAGGCTGATGGAGAGGCTGGGTTAATTGCTGCTTCCTTGTTTATTCAGTTGATTGGCTGGGTGCTGGAGAAGGAGGAAAAGGCAGCCCTGGGCTGACAATCCGGAGAACAAGCAGGGCTGGCTGGCTCTGTGCCCCCAGCCAAGGGCTGAGGGAGCCGTGCTGCCCACTGCCTTGGCTGGCCACTGTTCATATTGATAGCTAATCTTCATGAGTTGTCCCAAGGTCCCAATTTTATGTCCCAGTTTTCATGAGTTAATGATGATTGTGAACGGATCTGGCTGATCCTCCCGGGCTCCTGCAGCTGTGGGGGCTGGCTGGATGTCCTGGATGGCCAAGCAAACTGTATTCTGTTTGCCATCTGCATGGCAGCTGTCTGCTGTTCTGAGGGCAGTTTTCCTTATCTCTCCCACACCCAATCCTCTCTCAGGGCAGACATCTGCTGATAACAGGCCATTGAATGCCACTGCAGGGCTGATAAGAACTGCAGCATCCCACTGGGAGATGTGAGCCCAGAGGGAGGAGCCAAGCATTCCTACCTGGATAGAATCTGAGCTTCTGGAACACCAGCACAGCTTCTCCACTGGATTCCCCAGAGGAACAGCAGCTGCCTCTTCCACTGGATCTGCAGAGGAAGACTGCACCTTTCTCCAGGATCCCTGCTCCAGCAGAACCAGCCCTGACACTCCAGGAGGGCTGCAGCCACAATTCCCATGGGGCTGCTGCCAGCACCCTGACCCACAGGGTGTCAGGCTGTGTTCTGACCCTGTCAGTGCTGTTTTGGTTTGCTGCATTGTTTGTTTTATCCTTTTATTTCCTTCCCTAGTAAAGAACTGTTATTCCTGCTCCACATTTTTGCCTGAGAGCCCCTTAATTTAAAATTTATAGCAATGCAGAGGGAGGGGGTTCACATTTTCCATTTCAGGGGAGGCTTCTGCCTTCCTTAGCAGACACCTGTCTGTGCAAACCAGGTGGAGGAGGGCAGAGCTGTGGGAATCATTCCCAGCTGAACAGCCCAGCTCATCCCGGGGTCACCAATCTGTGGGTGCAGAGTGGCAAAAAGCACAGCTGTGGGGAGGGGTGAATGGGCATGGTGCAGGTTTGGGGGCACGTCCCAGGCTGTTCTGGGCCCCACTCCCATCCCCACCTGGGCTGTGTCCTGCTCATGGGAATCCAAGCACTGCATTCCCTGGTGGAGATGGAGCCCGGGAGCACCAAGGGGACTTTGGGCAATGACATGGAGTGACAGGGCACAGGGAATGGCTTCACTGCCAGAGGGCAGGACTGGGTGGGATATTGGGAAGGAATCGTTCCCTGCGAGGGTGGGCAGGCCCTGGCACAGGTGCCCAGAGCAGCTGGGGCTGCCCCTGGATCCCTGGAAGTGCCCAGGCCAGGTTGGACAGGGCTTGGAGCACCTGGGACAGTGGGAGGTGTCCCTGCCATGGCAGGGGTGGGGTGAGATGAGCTTTAGGCTCCCTTCCTACCCAAAGCACTGTGATTCTCTGACAGCATTCTGCCTTCAGAGATGAAGATGCATGGATGTTTCCAAAGGAGATTGCTGTAGGCAGGTGCAAAGTAGGCAGCTACCTTCCAAAAACGGGGAAGTGGAGAGAGAAAAGAAGATAAAGAGGAGCCAGATGAAAGCAGGGACTGCGCCAAAAGTGCCTTCTATTTATGATCACACAAGGTCAACAATAATCCCCACAGCTACGAGCACATAAAAATTGATTCTTTCCTGAAGAGATTGATGGATTCGTGGTCAGGACATTCTCTGATCCTGCTGCCCTCGACACAACTGGAATTTATGGAGATGGCGTGTGTTCCTCTGTAGAGGTCTAAATAGCTTCTCAAAAAGCAACCACTTTCCCTTCTGACCTGGGGTCCCGGGAAGTTGCTGTAAATAAGGGAAATGCCTCCTCCAGCTGCTGGGCAATTGTCCACAGCTCTTCATCCTGCCTCAAATGCCAGCCTGAGGTGAGCAGGGTGACGCTCATCCCACACAGCCCTCTGCTCCTGCTCAAAATCTTTTCTGCTCCTGCACAAGACCTGGGCACCTGGAGAGGTGACATTCGTGGGGGTCACATCCACAGCGGTGTGACGCAGACCCCGTGAGGCTGAAGGCTCTTTCACTCTCTGCCAGTGCTGCTGTGGCAGGGAAGAAGGGCTGAGCATTTCCAAATCCTCCATCTCCTTCCCCAGCTCTTCCCAAGCTCATCTTGCTGCTCAGATGTCAGCTGGAAATCTCCCTCACTTCTTTATTTTAAAAATACCCAGCTTTAAAAGCCGTGGTGTTTGAAACCACTTTGTTTCCCACAAGGGGCAGGAAGCTACCAAACAAAGACCATTCATTTTTCACAGCCTCATCCCTCCAGCTATTAAATCCTCAGCACTCCTGAATTCCTAGGGAGTTTGCTGGGCAGAGCCAGGACCTGAGAGCAAAGAGCACACGCTGTAATATCCCTGTGAGTAGCTTGTGCCCTGTATCTCCCATCTGGTGAACAAGCAGCTTTAGGTGTGCTCAGAAAGCCTTTCTGCAGGTGCCTCTGCAGAGTTCTGATGCATTTTGAGTGTGTTACATAAACTGCTGCCACACAAAGGGATTCCAGTGCTGGGGGTTTGGGAGGTCAGGGAGGGATGGGCCGGTGGGGATGTGCAAAGGGAATCGATGCCAGGCTTTTTAACAACCACACAGGTATTGAACAAAGCTTTTCCAGGGCCTTTCAGGCAGCAGTGAGCTCCCTCTGCGTGATGTGCTGGGAATAGGGACCCGTGGAAGGGCTGCCTGCCATGCCCAGAGCCTGCTTGGTGTTTGTCCTCGCTGTGTCCAGGGTTGTTCTCCAAACTGCAGGGTGAGCTTGGATTGTGGTGTGATAGATGAGTAATGCAATGGTCGACTCTCACAATTAAAGGGCAAATATTATGTATATGCTAGGAGAAGTTTTATAGACTTGTAGTTATGTTCCCTCCCTTTTGCATTGTTATTGTGGCCTGGGTTTGGGACATTTGGGAGGGTTGGCTCATTACTATGGCAACACTTGACCTCCAAAAAAGATGTAAAAAAGTAAAATTCCACCACTGGACAGCAAAGAAGGAGTTGATGGACAGAACTTTGGGAGGGGCTAAAGGGTTAAAAGGCAAAACCTCCATTGTGTGGATGAGCACAGGGTGAGAAAAATCCTCTGCTCCCATAATATTTTCTCTATTCAGTCTCCTGTTGTATTTTTGATAAGGTTTTAATAAACCTTTTGCATTTTTTGGAAGCAAGTATTTCTCACAGTGGCGTTGGTGGAGCTGCTCTGCTCTGGGCTGTGGTCCTGCACTGCCTCCCCTGCCCAGGGCTCTGCCAAGAGGATCCTGGTGGGCTTCCTTCACCTCTGGTGTCCGTGCTGCCTCCAGCCATCCCCTCGTGCTGAGGGGAAAGGACAGGGAAGGCAGGAAACAGGGAGAGGAGCCCCCAGGGTCAGCTGGAAAGCAGCTCAGAGCCAGGAGAGGTGGAAAACTCAGGAAGCAGCCTGAGCACGGGCAGGAGTGTCAGGTTCAGAAATCTCAGTGGGAGATGTCCCTGTTGTGGGACCCAGGACATTCCTCTGGCTGCCCTGGCTGATTCGAGACCCTGGTGAGGGGCTCAGAGACCTTGGCATGGAGTCCAAAACACCTGTGCCTTCGATTTTAGCCCATGGAAAAAGTAACCAACTTCGTGTGAAGATTACAAGCCACAAGAGTTCGAGTACTCTGAGTGATAGTTAATTTGTCACAGGGTGAAAAAGTAGAATTTTGGGGTGTTAGAATGGAGGTTCAAGAGGCAAGATGGAGGAATCTGGGTGTGTCTTGTCCTTCTCCTTCTTCTTGTCCTCCATCTTCTGCTGTGATGGTGGCACTTTTGGATTGGTTTAGAGTAGAGACAGAGTGTCCAACATGGGTGATAGGTATTGGAAAATTATTGTAAATAAAGTACAGGTAGTTTTTAGTATAAAAAGTTACACCACCCCACAGGCAGGCACTGGGCCTCAACCCGACCTGCTGGACAGATCTCAGAGGTCAGAGAAACAATGTAAGAGATAAGAAAAAATAAAAAACCTTGAGAAGCTGAACCGATGAATCTCAGCTTCTTCTTTGGTCGCGGGGCTGGGAGAAAAAAAGACTTTCTAACACCTCGGGGGTCATCACAGGCACAGAAACCCGAAACCTGCTGCTCTGACAGTGCCACCACTCACCTGCCAGCTCGGTGTGGGCTCCCCAGCTCCGCGCTCCTGGGCTCAGTGTGTTGGATGGGACCATCCCCATGATGTCCCCCAAGCTGTCCTGGAACATGGATCCCTTCCCGTGCCCAGGGAGGCTCCAGATCTGCCCTCAGGTGGGGGGAAGGCAGGCAGCTGACTTGATCTCCTCTTTGACCCAAATTCCAGCCTCCTTGGAGCAGTGCTGAGCTTCCTCTGTGAGCCCGTGCTCACAAACAATTCCTTGGAGGCTGCTGCCTTTTCCAAGCTTTCCTGGCTGCAACATGCTGCTGTGGGGTTTGCTGCTGCCTCCATCCCTCCCTCCCTCCTTGCAGCAGGGCTGACCAGTCCTGCAGAGCATCCTCATAGAGGCATCACCTCCTCCACACGCCCAGCTGCCCTTTGGCTCCGTGGGACCTGCTGGGAGGCACAAAGAGGGAAATGCCAGGGAGCCCTGGGCAGCCTTGGGCTTTAAATGCCATGTTTCCTCATCCCCTGGTATCCCCCTGCTCAGAACAAACCCTTCTGCTGCTGAGCAGCAATCCCACACAAATCCTTTGGTATAAAGCTGCTTCCCAGAGGGGGTTTAACAAGCCCTGGATGGAATCTGGTGATGCCTGCTCTCGCTCCCAGAGCATCCCAGCACCGAGGAACTCTGTGTTTCCACCTGCCCTCGGGGAGCAGCTCCGGCAGGGCTGAGCAGAGGTCGCCAGGTCAGCTCAGTGCTCCCTGCCAGGCTGGCAAAGGGGCTCTTGCTCCCAGTTTAACCTCCTCCTCCTTCCTGCAAGCCAGTAAACAGAGAAACTTTTCCCCCTCCACCTCCAGCCCCGGCTCCCTGAGCTCTGGCTGCCAGATGGCAGCGAGCAGAGGCTTTTCTGCCCCTCTCTGTGCTGCTGCCAGTGGAGGGGAAGCTTTTCCCAAGCCTCTCTCCAGTGCTTTGCACCATCTGCAGCACGAGCCCAGGGGCTGGGCCAGTTGCTCAAGGCTCTGCCTGAATAAGCAGCATCTTTGCTGAGTGTAAAATTGGAAGCAAAGGGGAGCTGGAGCAGAGGCAGCGGGGGTGTGTGAATGTGCTGCCTCCCCTGCATGCAGCCAGGGCTCATCTCCAGAGGATTGGCTCTCTTCTCCATCTCCTTTGGCTTTTTCCAGTGGCTTTTGATGGGTGTTAAAAGCAGCCTGGCCTCAGAAGATGCTGCACACAGATTTATGGTGCTGTAAGTCACCTGCTGCAGGAGCCCTAGCAGGGATATTTGCTGCCTGCAAAAGCTGTTTTACTCATTTTCTTGGAGGCTGTTGCAGCTTCACAGGGTTTTGATGGATCAGGGAAAGGTCAGCCTGGGCAGGATTGACCAGGGAAAGTTCAGCAGCTGTGAATCCTTGTGGGATGGCTGCTGGTCCCAACATCACTGAAGGAAGGGGACACAGGGGAGTCCTGCCCATCACCTTCCCCTTGGGGCTGAGCCCACGGCCATGGCCAGCTGTGGGCATGTTCCCATGTGCTGTCACCCTGAGCCACATGAGGACATCAGGTCAGGACCACCCAGAGTGGGGTAACCTGCAACCCCCCTTGGCTTATTTCCAGAAGGAAAGAATCCAATTTGCCCCACTTGTTAAAATGTGATTCATTTTTGAATGGCTTTTTTCAAATTGGAAAAGGGGGTGCTCAGGAAAGGCTCTGTGCAATGTGGTGAGAGCTGAGAGCTGCCTCCCCTGGAGCTCAGCTCTGTGAGCAGCAGAGGGACCAGCCCCTGTGCTGCAGAGAGGATGGGGAGCCCTTCCCTGCTGTTTTCCCAGTTCTAAATGAAAGCTGGGATGCTGCAGGAGACAGTGATGGTGCCCATGGCACTGTGCAAAGTTCTGCTTTGGCAGCTCCCACAGGATCCACAGCTTGAGGGCTGGGACCCATCACAGGAGGAAAAACAAAATCGTGTCTGTGTCAAAAGCAAGAACTGAATCTGCTCCGTTGATTTCCCAGGTGAGGTCTCTGCCAATGTTTAAAAAGGATAAATGAGACGACCTGGATAATTACAGGGCTGTCAGCTCCACTTCGATCCCGGGCAAACTGATGGAGTGGCTGATGTGGGAATTGATTAATAAAGAATTAAAAGAGAATAACAGCAGTAAATGAAAGGAAAGGTCTCAGCGTCTATCAACAGGTTGAAGGCAGTAGGATTTGCAGAAGCAGCTTTTTGGGGCAGAGCTGCCTGCTTTGGAGGGAGTGGGATTCTGTGAGAGGTGTTTCACTTGGAGCACAGATAGAGTGACCATCAGAGTGACCATCAGAGTGACCAGCCCAGCAGGCCCACAGCTGGACATCACCACGGGCTGCCAGCTCCCTGTGCCTGTACCTCCATCCCATCCCAGCTCAGCCTGTGCCCCTCTGGACGAGCTGAGCTCTTTCCAGCATTGCCACATCTTCCTGGCCAGGTGTGGACACGGCAGAGCTGCTACAAGGTGAGCAGGGGACAGAAAACACCAGGAAAACACCAGGAAAACACCAGGAAAACGTGTTCCTGCCCTGCTGGCTCCAGCACTGTGCTTTCCCCAGCGTTGTCCTGGTCTCCTGGCAGGCAGGGAGGGATGGCAGCATCCAGGCAGGATCCATCCCCGTGCTGGCTGCAGTGCTTGCCTCCTTTCCAGTTGCCATAGGAACAGACAAAGGCCTTTAAAGCATCGCAGTGGGGTGCGTGTCTAGGTCATGCTGTGGAGCAGGCAACCATTTTATAGTGATAATAAATCCAGGGAATTGGGAATTTGGCCGAAGTAGCACGCAAGGAAAGGACTTGAAAAGGCAGAATGGAGATAAATGAATGAAAATAATTTTATGACGAATGGCCACACGTTGTGCTAGACCTGACTGAAATCCTTCTCTGGAGTTCAGGCGAGAGGAGCTGGGAACACAGATTGCAAGGAATTATTTGTCCCTGAAGCCTGAAGATAGAAAGGCAAAGGCAGCACCTGAAAGTGTTTAGGGACTATTGGATTTCAAACCCCTCGGTTATCGTCAGTCCCTGCGCTGTCTGGCTGTGAATTACTGCTGGCCAAAGATTTACCATCCCTCCATTTGCATGACAGCAACAGAGAGGCTCCAAATCATCGGGGACGAGGGCTGGCCAAGCAGGGACAGCCCTGTGAAGGTTATCAAGAATCTGCTGGAAGTGTCTGCACAAGGGGATGGGGGCAGATGGCCTGAGTGAGCTCTGCAGGTCCCTGAAGGTCTCCCCAAGCACTGCAGGGCTGGGGGGCCTGGGATGTCCCCTGGGATCCTGGGGAGCAGCTGGGGCAGCTGATGTTGGGAGCAGGTTGGATTCTGGAGCTCTCACCCACTTGGCTGAAGTTCTCCTGCATTGTGGTGTGGAGCTGCTCTCCTGCTCCAGCCTGGGACCCTGTGTGGCTGCTTCCCACCATCCTGGCAAATTCCCTCCCTTCCATGTCAGATCCACGTGCTGTGCAGCATCTTCCTGGCTTTTCTTCCCCTGCCTGGTGAGGCAGAAGCAAAAACTCTGTACCAAAATGTTCTTTGCTGACAGAGCCCAACCTGTGTTAGCAGCAGCTTTCACACAGCCAGCTCCCGCTGCAGAGTGTGGCGGCAGCAGAACGTGTGGGCAGTGGGTGTGGGAGGGAGTGGCAGGTCACTGACACATGGCAGCGGTGTCCTCACATGCCCTAAGGAGCTGAGGGGCTGAAAATGGGTGGGATTGGGCAAATCGGGCAATCTCTGTGTTTTCCCAGCCCTCGGAGCTGTGGGTAAATGCAGACCCGCTGTTTTCCCCAGGCTGGCACTGCTGGCATGGCACAGAGAGCTCTGGGAGGCCCATGCAGATGTCCCCCTGCCCAAAACCATCTGCATCCTTCCCCTAATTGAGCTGAGATTTGAAACTGGTTTTATGTCACCGCGTCCTGTTGGCTCGGAGCAGCAGAATTTCTCACGCTGGTTTAATCACCTTGTTATGTCAAACGAGTTTGGGTTATTTTGGGATGGCTAAAGGGTGCCAATTTGTACCTCCTGGCACCACAAGGTCCGTGCTTCGCCTTAGCACTTGTTCTTGGCAAGACAAAGAAAGCCTTGAGCTGGTGCCTCATACGGCAAACAAGGCTCCTGTGGGACCTGGGACAGCTGGTGCTGGTGCTGCTGCTTTCAGCTGATGCCCAGTTTGGTTTAACAAGGCCATGGGAAGAACTTGGAAGGGGCTGAGCTGGGGTTGGCCAGAGCCCAAGTCAGGCAGGCACCAAAAGCTGCAGCAGCTCCGCGGGCAGGGACCTGGCTGTGGGCTCTGCTCCCTCCTGGGACCTGCAGAGGGGCCTCTGACCCTCCCAGACACCAAATCTCTGCTTGGCTGCTCCAGCAGAGGGAATTAGACTCTCCTCATGCTTTCATTATCCCATCCACAGCCCTGGCTACCGGGCACCTTTCCCTGTGCTGGCTGGAGGCATCTCCTCGCTTTCCTGGGGGCAGGAGGATGATGAGGAGAAGGGATAAAGCTCAGATGCTCAGGTCTCCTTTCGGAGCCATGGTAGGGGACAGATGGAGGGGACAGGGCAGGCACAGCTCTGTGTGCTCCCACTGCAGGCACCAGGCTTCAAATGGGGGCTGGAGTCTGGCCCTGCCTGCCCTGGGGGGACCCTGGGGGTCAGCGCAGAGCCAGGGGCACACGGTGACAGCTGTGGTCATGGGTGGCCCTGTCCCTTGGCTGTTCCCGAGCAGGGAGGGTCTGGAGCAGCCCTGGGCCAGCCGTGGAATTATTAAGGTTGGAAGAAACCTCTAGGCCCTTGTGTTGATGCCTCAGGTTTTGGCTTTTCTATTTTTCAGATTCTGTGCTGCTTTAGTGTGTGGGGCTGGGTTCACATTAGGGAATGGTGAGCTCTCTGCACAGAGCAGGGAGACAAAACAATTCCTGCTCCAGCTGGGCACCAAGGACAAATGATCCAAAGCTCAGCCCAAGAGCACAAACAGCGTGGGCTGAGGAGAGAAAAACAAGCAGGGTGGGAGTGCCTGGGCTAAAGCTGGAACTGGACAATGAACTGCAAGGTGCAAATGGAGCAGAACTGAGCCAAGGGAGAGACCCCGGGAGCGCTCGTGCATTTTGGGACCATTTGGGTTCATCTTGGGTGCAGCCCTGGCTGGGCTCTTGTGCTGCCCAGGGTGGATCCATGGAGGAGATGCTTTGAATAAATCCCTGCTTTAACTCTGTCGAGTCTCTATTCTAGGTCAGCCTTTCAAGGCATCAGTGTCCCAAAGTTAACCCAGCAGATGCTCAGCTCCTGGAGCCAGCCTGGCTGCTGGAATGTGGGTGCCTCTCCCAGAGGAGAGGTGGCATTTTTAGGATTTCTCTCTCTGGCCTGGGTGACTTGCTCAGAGTTTGCCTCTCCCCCAAACCCAGCATCTGCCAATTTGTTGGGATGCAGCAATCCATGCCAAGCCAGGAGGCTGTGCCGCGTGTGGGTGAGGGAGCTGAAGTGTCCCCACTTCCAAGCAGGTGTGACCGGGGAGGCCCTGGGCTCTCTGAGCTGCCCCTCTGAATCCTCCTGCCTCTTCCCATCAGCTGCTGGGAGCTATTCCCAAACAAACAAAACCATAGGGCACCTCACAGTGCTCTCAGCCCAGCCCTTTCCTTGGAACAGGAACAGGGAAGGGGAATGTTTGCTCTATTTTGGGATTTCTGTGCTTCTCCAACTGCACAGAGTGGCTGCCGCTATTTTGAGGTCCCTTTCCTTCCCTGCCATCCCCAGAGGCTCCTCGCTGAGCAGTGGAATAGAAAACAACACATTACTGCTACATTTTGCTGAGCTTCTCTGTTTCATATGAAAGGAAGATGCTCTGGAAGCGAGTCAAAGCCAGAGATGCCAGGAAGGAATTGGATTTTTTCCTGAGTGTCTTCCCAGGATGCTGCCACAGCCAGTGAGGAGATGCCCCACCATGACCCTGCATGGCCTCTGGGCTGCCTCAGGTCCTGCTAAAATGCAAAATTCTCTCTTCAGACTTCTCTCCATCCACTCCAAAGGACTCCTCTGCTTTAAGAGCACGGGAGCCAGGCATGGAGGGATGTGAAGCCTCCATTGCTTCACTCTGGGAAACTCCCAGCTGGTGGCAAATCCAAGTGCCAGGGGGTCTTGGCATTCTGTGGGACTTTGGGATCCTGCATCCCTGGGCTCCCCACAGCACCCTACCAGCGTGGAAGCAGGAAGGTGGATCCATCTCCTGTCCAGGAGGGATGGATTTCCAGCTGGGATGCAACTGCTGCCCTTCTTGCCTCATCCTGCTGGTGGGATGCCTCCTTGGGAGGATCCTTATTAACATTTTCCTGCCAAACTTGCATATCCTGCCCATAAAAAACTCGGGAAGGGGTGGATTCAGTGGCTGCAGGGGGCCAGGATCCCATCTCCCCACCCCAGGGCTCTGGGCCACCCATCAGTGCCTGAACATCAAGAGATGTAAAGCAAAATGGAGCATCAGCCAGGAGTCTGCTGCTTTTCTGTGCCCCTGGCTCTCCCCAAATCCTACCTTTCTCTCCCTGACCCTGGGATTCAGGAACAGCTGTGGGACAAGTGTCTTTCCAAGCATGTGGTGTTTGATGGAGCTGGGACTCGGGAGGATTGAGTGACCTGGGCAGCTTTGGGCTCTTCTCATTTGGATTTTTTAATCCATTCTGGGCACTTGTAATTTAGGGTTTTTAACCCATGAGAGTTCAGCACTGTCTTAGGTTACAAGATGTGCTGGGGGTGTGCATTCTATCACCATCTGTCAGAGCTGGGGCAGTTCTCTGCTGTGCATTGGGCAGTTTCCTTTATCTCTCCCACAGCCAATTCTCCCTCCAGGAGATCTCTGCTGTCCATGGCCACTGAGTGTCCCTGCAGGGCTGATCAAATTCCATCATCCCATGGGAGATGCTCTGCCCAGGGCAGGAGCCAAGCATTCCTACCTGGATACAATCTGAGCCTGGCAACAGCACAGCAGCCTTTGCCCCCTGCATTCCCAGAGGAGCAGCTTTCTCCTGCCCTGCATTCCCAGAGGGAGAGCAGGCCCATCTCCAGCAGCCCTGGAGCTGCAGAGGAAAACTCCCCCCTTGTGCAGGATCCCTGCTCCAGCAGAAGCACAGCTGGCACTGCAGGAGGGCTGAGCCACCATGGAATGGCACTGCTGCCACCACCCTGACCCACAGGGGGTCAGCTCCTCTTCTGACTCTGGCAGTGGTTTGTTTTGTTTTGTTTGTACTATTGCATTTGTATTTTTAATTTTCCTAGTTGAGAACTGTTACTCCTGCTCCCATATCTTTGCCTGAGAGCCCCTTAATTTCAAAATTCTAATAATTCAGAGGGAGGGGGTTTACATTTTCCATTTCAGGGGAGGCTCCTGCCTTCCTCAGCAGACACCTGTCTGTGCAAACCAAGACAAGCACCACGCTGAAGTTCCCTGCCACTGCCCCACCACTTCCAGCTGCATCCCTCAGCATGCCAGGGCTGCTTCTCACCCTTCCCAAGCTTTTCCTGGGGGGGAAGGAGTTGAAAGCTGAAAACTCCAGAGATTAGTTATTTCAGCCACCTCTTTTAATGATGATTTGAATGAGAAAAGCAGAAAGCTTGGTTTAAATTGCCAGCTTTTAATCTTGTTTCTCATTTGTGTGTTTTATTTATTCCCATAATTTGATTCTTTATTGGTAACCACCAACCTGCAGCTTTGATTCTTCTAAAACTCCTCTGTTTTGCTAAACAGAAGAAAACACTTTGTATGTGGGAGGTTACTTAAGCAATTATGTGGCTTAATGTACATTTACAGCAATTCTTTGTGTTTGGGTTTTATTATGTTATAATATAGGGAATGATGCATTTCTTCTTTACGAGATGATTATTAAGTTTGGACTCACACCATGTGCCATGGTCTATTTGGATGGAAATTGGTTTTCAATTTAAGATGCCCAAAAAAACAGTATCAAAAATGGGTTTTATTAGTTAAATAAAACCATTTAATATGTGCTAGCCACAGATGAAAAAAATTAGCTTATCTGAGAGTTCATTTAAAGCTGATTTCCTAAACAAGATAAGCACTATCCACCAGGAGAGAGCTGAGTGCTTTGTTCCACTTTTCATATTCTTTATGGGTTTAAAATTAATATAATACTTTGGATTTGTTCACAGGCAAGAAAAGGCAAAGGAGCTTTGCCACTTTTTCATCATCCCAAATTCCTAGGGATTGCAATGACTAAATTACTGGGAAAAGTTAATGCAGAAGGAATTTTTTTTACCTGCAGTTTCGGAGGGTAGGGATGCTGGGAGGTGCTGGATCCACCCTTTCAGCCTCTAAAACTTCCATGGTTTTAGAGCTTCTTTATAGAGCTGACAGCACCCACATGCTGCCTGATGTTTTTATACAAGCTACTTCAATTACAGGGGAGTACTTCTCAACCACAAACTCAATTTTTAATTAAAAGGGGGGAAAAGTGTATTTCAGGTAAAGAGAAACCACTCTGAAACTGGAAACACTCCAAGAATGAAGGTGGAGAGCTGTGGCAGAGCAGGCAGGGAGCACTTCAGCCCCCAGGCTTTCCAGGCACAGAGAATTATGATTATTTGCCTTGCCACAGCACTGAGTCCAGTCCATAACTTCTCGTTCTCCTTCCTGCGAAGGGGAATTTTTTTCCCATTTGCAGGTCAGAGCCGACAGTAATTGCCCACTACTGCCTGCTCGAGGTTCTCACTGTAGCAATCCCACACAAAATAAATGGCTGTCTGCTGTTATCAGCAGTTTTCTGCCCAGCAGATCCGGGGGGTTTTGTTATCTCAAGGAAAAGAATTCCACGGATTGCACATAAACAGGGACAGGGCCATCCTAATAAAGATAACGGATTATGTGCATCACGCCAATAAAAACGCCCCCAGGGTGGGTGGAATCTCCTTTTTGGAGAGGCTGGAGCTGTTTCAGGGCACATCCTGTGGTGGCTGGTGCTGGAATGGCCTCTGGGTGAGGGGGAATTATTTGGCATTTCCAGGGATGCAATTCCAGAGAGCTCAGGGATGCCAGAGGAGCAGCCCCGGTCCCCATCGCATCCTGGGGGTGTTTTGGGAGCTCCTCGTGGGGCTGGCTGCAGAGGCACCATCTGCCTCCATCCCTGGGCATCGCTCCCGCTGCAAAAATTTAATAATGAGAAAAGGCAAAAGCAGGAAAACAGGAAAACAAGGCACTTCTGTGCTTCCCGCTCTCCAGCAACTGGCAGCAGTTTCATGTGTATGTATCACTAATGTTGCTTCGCGGGCTCCAGTCCTACTGGCATCGTTTTTTTAAAAAACCCTTTTTCCAGAGTAATTGCTGTTTGTTTTGTCATTTCTCAGTGGACAATTACAGTTCAAAAACAAGAGTGCCTTTGAAGATTGCGAGCGGGTGGAGGCTTCATTAGCACACTATTAGTGCTCCATCGAAACTCACTTGAACTCCACCTGCCTGGGGCCTGGGACACAAAAATCTGGCTTTGCAAAGCGAGGATTATTTGATCTATTTAAAATACTCACAGTATGGTCTCCTGGATACATTACAACGTCAGCAGTTTGGGAGGCTGAAATATCTCCTGTAGGTTTGTGCTGTTACTTATCATTCAAAAAAAATATTCATTGCGAAGAATAATCCTCTCTTTTATTTTTTTTTCCTGGAGAAGGGAAACAGAGAGACAAATCTGAACCTGTTTTGTCTCAGGATGGGGTTCTTTACCTGGGATTAAAGTATTAAGAAGAACAGAACAATTTTGATTCAAACAAGCAGCTCCCCAGCCCAGAAGAGCTGAGGTCACCCCACCAAGCCTGTCAGGGACTCAATCCTTTTGGGAGTGCATTGGGAGAGTTTCCAAGGCCTGATGGTGCAGTGATGTCAGGAGTGAGAAGAGCTGTTAAAAATAAAAAAGAGAGAAAATCAGGAAGTTTCCTGCTTAGCTCATTTTTATAATTTGTACTGAAAGGGAAGCTCTGGTAAATCAGGGGTTTGTGGTGCTCACCACCCATCCATCCATTCATCTATCTGAGGTTACTCTGGTTATCACTCCTCATCAGGAATGTTTTCTTAATTAATATTACCCATCATCCATGAATGAGGCTGTTTGCTGGGAGCTGGGGGCTGCTGCCAGAGCTGGGCCCTGCTCCTGACTCTGCTCCCAGCAGGGTTTGGGAATGTTCCACCACCCAGAGCTCCCAGAGCTCAATAATCACTTCTATTAAAGATGCTAAAGTGGCTCTGGGGTCATGTCCCAGGGCACAGAAATTTTCCTAAAGGGAAGGAAAGGTTTTCTTTCTGTTGTGCTGATGCCTTAGGATTTTATCTTTTATATTTTTCAGATGCTGTACTGCATTAGTGCATAACTCTAAACTCCTTATGAAGCTTTGATTAACTGTCTTCACATTTTGGTCAGACAAAGCAATCCCTCTAGCCCTGAGATTCAAGGACACCCTACAGCCTCAGGCCCAGAAAAGCATAAACAAAACTGAATTGGGGGGGAGCAAATTGGGGAAATATGACTTCATTACCTGAGGCTGTAATTGGAGGATTAACCCCTGATATGTAAATGGACCAAACTTATAATTGTCTGAAAAACTCGTGACTGTTGTCCATCTTGGGTGCAGACTCTGGGAGGCTTTTGACTGCTCAGGGTGTATTTATTGAAGGCCTTTAGTAGATACCCACTTTATTCTCTTAATCTTGTCCAGCCTCTGCTCTGGGCAGCCGCTCCAAGGCGTGCTGCAAACAGGGAGGTGGCCCCGAGCAGGGAGGCGTTTGCCCAAAGCGCTGGAGCTGGCACCCAGCAGGGCAGTGAAGGGCTGCATCCCTGGAGATGTGGGCTGGGATGTTTGTGTCAGCCCTCCAGGGGAGCTTGGGCACGATGGGCCAGCAGCACCAGGGTTTAATTTGTGGGTAGGCACCAGATTTTGGGCACTTTGCTGTGATTTCCAACCCACTCCTATTGCAAAGTGCAACCCTGGAGCCCACTGAGCATCGCTGGGCAGGGGGTGGAAAAGGAGAAGGGAACAGGGAGCTGCTGGAAAAGAGCTGCCATTAAGCCATTCTTCTAAACCTGGAGAAGCTTCCTCCAGTCCATCTGAGGAAGATGAGAGACTGTGCAGCAGGGAGGAGAGCAGCCCTGGAATCACGGCGCAGTAATTGCTTGGTACTTACAGTCCAGGTCTAGAAAATCTCCAAGTCATAAGTCATTGGAAAGATATTGAGCTCTCATCACAAAGAGGAAATATGGTCTCTAAACAGGCAGCTAATGGTGTGCAATTTATCTGATGGCAAATCACCCACGTTCATTACTCTGCAGCACAGCCAGAAAGAGAAATACAAAATTAGCTGAAGGAGAGAGGGAAGGAAGGAAGGACACATTTCCTTCCAGTGTTCCTTCAAGGTGGCTTTTGGAATTAGGGTGGCAGCTCTTTGTACCCAGCACAACCCAGCCAGGAAAACCCCCTTTATATGCATCTTCCTCCCCGGAGACAACAAAAATGTTTTCTGTTGTTATTTTCACACTATTCAGAGCTCTTACTGAGAAAAGCCTTAACATTCTTCCAGGAAAACCTCGGACTGGTGGAATTTTTATTGTTCTTGCTCATCTTTGCCAGTGCTGTGGCTCCAGGGGTGAACAAAGAGCAGATACCCTTTCATGCCTTTCCAGCTCCTGAGCGTCCCCGTGCTAAGGTTGGGAATGCCTTCCAGCTTCCTCTGCTTTACAGCTTCCTTCCTCTCCAGTTCTTTTACTCTCTTCCAGGTATTTCTGGTGGAGGAAATGGTTTGCTGACTGCACCAGGCTTTTCCTGCAGGGTGGGTAATGTTTTCCAAGCATTGGTGAGGGGACTGCTGTGCAGGAGATGCCGGGTGAGGAACAGCCCAAGTGGGCACCCCCAGAAAGCAGCCACAGGCTCTCCATCCATCATCCTTGATGTAAACATGCATCTAATTCATCCCTGTGTGTCTGAGGAGCTGTGGTTTTCCTGTGCAGTCCCAAGTGGAGGTGTCTGAAGCAGCTGGGGAGGAGGGGGAATGTGCAGGGTTTTTCAAAGCTGTCAGTGGTGCAGGACTGACAGACCACGGACACCTCTCCTTCCTTCTGCCTCAGGGTGGAATCAATTCCTTCTGCCTCTGCTTAGGGTGGAATCACAGAGTTATTAAGGTAAGAAAAGGTCTCCAAACCCATGGGGCCCAACCATGAACCCAGCAATGCCAGCTCACCACTAACCCATGTCCCTTAGCATCACAGCTGCACAATTTTTGAGCTCTTGCAGGGATGGTGATTCCACCACAGCCCTGGGCAGCCCCTTCCAATGCCTGACCTTTCCATGAAGAAATTGTTCCTAGTAGTGAAATAAACCTTCCCTGGTGCAACTTGGAGCCTTTTCCTTTTGTCCCAGTGCTTGTTACGTGGGAGAAGAGACTGACCCCCACTTGTCCACAGCCTCCTTGCAGGGAGTTGTAGAGCACTTGGAGCTGAAATGTAGCAAAACCCACTGGCTGATCCTGAAAAATCCTGCTTTGTTCCACGAGCTGCTGTGGAAAGGCCTGAAGGACTGACCCCTGCCCTACACCTGCCCGGGATCCATCCCCCAGCAGCAGCCCCTGGGATCGCTGAGAATTTGTGGGTTGCAAACACTGAAAGGAAAAAAAAAAAAGCTAATTTTAGTTTGCAGAGCAAGTGCCTTCATCAATTAATTATCCTTCATTGTGGAGTTATGGAGGAAGGCTGGGAAAAAAGCTGTAGCACTTCTTAACTCCTAATTTGCCTTTCTTAACTCTTCATTTGCCTTTCCTAGATAATCAGAGGGACACAGTGGCTTGGGGGATGTTTGAGTGAGGTTGCTGTGGATTTTGCCTCCTGTTTTTTGATGGCCAACAGGAAGTTATAAACCCCTGAAATAACCTTGATTTCTGGGGAGGGGATGCTTTGCTTCAAAGAATTCCTTCCATTTCCTCCCAGAGTGACTACAAGAATGATCTAGAAACAATGTGAAATCTAATTTTCTGTTAGTCATACACAAAGCACATCCAAGTCATCGCTTCGTGCTTGGAAATTTGTCATTTTAATGCGACTGGAGATCCTGTTGCAGTTCTGAGCTGTCACCTGCTGGTGCCAGGGCCAAATCCTTGCTGGGACTTTTGCTGCAGTGGCTCATCCTTGAGCCCCTCTGTAACTCTGAATCCATCTGATCCTGTGCCAGGAAAAGAAACCAACAGCTCCAGGCATGGAAGGGAGGCACCTTTTCCTTCCTTTGCTTGGCCACCATCTGTTCTGCAAGGTGCTCTGCTCCTCTCCAGAGAGGTGGCTGCTGTTTTCTGCTTTTCATCCCCTCTCCTCAGATTCCCAAACAATTCCCACCACCTTTCCCCTGGGACAGGTGCATTTCAGTGATGGACAGATGTCCTTGGAGTCCAGAGATGGGAATTAATTTAAGATATATTTTGGTGATGGACAGACTCCCTCAGAGGGCAGAGCTGGGAATTAATAAATGAGGTTAAATCTGGGGGCAAATCTAACAGAGATTTTCTTGGAGATTTTCCTGGCAGGGCAGCCTGGCAGGAATCCTGCCTGACTCCACATGGCACCAGCCAGGCTGCCCCAAAGGCTTCCCCACCCCACAGCAAAGACCTTCCAATTCCATCCCCATCTCAAAAATTCCTGCAGTAAAAAGTTATTCCTCCAATATCTTTTAATCCCCCAGGTCTGGGGGTTAAGAGGCACCAGCAAGGGGTGATGCCCTGGGCTGGTGAGGAGCAGAGGCCAGCCCAGGCCCTGGGCACTGCTGGGGAAGGCACAGGGATGCTGGCACCTGTGATGGCTGTGTCCCCTCGTCCCAGGAGAGCTGCAGTGGATTCACAGTGGGAGCAATGATTTGCAGTTCCAAGCCAGGAACATTAAGAATAAATCACTCATAACTGGGAAGATGATAATAACAGAAGCCTCTGGGGAAATCTGTACTGCTGAACAGCAGCTTTTATTATTTTTTTCTTTTTTCACTTGAAGTCACTTAATGAACCCTCATGTTGAAATCTTCAGAAAGACTCACCTTAGGGGGTATTGGGAAATATTGATAAATAGTGTTTGGCACTCCTGGGGCTCTCAGTGAGTGGCACCAAAACCATCACAGCAGATGGACTGGATGCCTCCAGTTTTTATTTTCCCACTCTCTGTGGCTCTTCCTACCTACAAGGGGCAGGCAAGGTCCAGCAAGAGGTCAGCAAGCCCCATCCCAGCACTCACCCAGCCTAATTCCCAGGGAAAGGGGCTGTTAGCTCAGCAGGAAGATCCATTTAATCCCAAACTTTGCCAAGAAACAATATATTAGCTGTAAAACAGCTTCCACACTTTATTTGAAGGTAATTTACAGCCCACACTGTGAGACAGAGCAATATTTGCAAGCAATTAAAGAGAGGATGACTCAACAACAGCCACCTCGGGTCAGATTTTCAAGTGTTCATCGTTCATAATTAAGAAGGGATTTGGGACGCAGTGGCTGCTGGCCCTGCCCTGTCCTGGGAGCTCCTGCCATCGGGCCTTGGGGGCTCTGGGCAGATTTGCCACTGGAGGAAAAGGAAAAGATGGGAGGGATTGTCCCAGGGAGCTGTGGGCAGGGATAACCAGCACAAGGGAAAGTTTTGCATGGGGGCTGGGGTGGTGCAAGCCAAGCCTTGCCAGGGCAGGGGGGATGAAGGTGAAGGGGCTGTGCTGGCTCTGGCATGAGCAGGGTGAACACAGGGTGTCACAGCACATGTCACAGCTGAGATGGCCACGATGCACAGAGTGTCACCAGACAATTTCATAAGGCTTCAACCCATGCAGAGTAGCACCACACCACTTCAGAAGGCTGCAAGCATCTGCCCATACAGAGCAACATCAGGTCACTTCAGAAGGCTGCAAGCATCTGCCCTTCTTGTTCTTTAGCCCAGCCTTTTACACCCCTGATGTTCCTGCATTGCCCTGTGTGCCCTCTGCTCCCTTTGGTGCTTGCTCAGCACACCTGGGCACTCCATGGCTCACTGCTGTCAGTGCTGCTCACCTGCTTTGCACAGCTGCACCCACTGGGGATGAGGCTGGGCCACAGCCCCACTGCCAGGGACCCCAAACTGTGTGCCACACACAGCCCCAGTGACCCCAAACTGTGTGCCACACACAGCCCCAGTGACCCCAAACTGTGCCACACACAGCCCCACTGCCAGTGACCCCAAACTGTGTGCCACACACAGCCCCAGTGACCCCAAACTGTGCCACACACAGCCCCACTGACCCCAAACTGTGTGCCACACACAGCCCCATCCCAATGACCCCAAACTGTGTGCCACACACAGCCCCACTGCCAGGGACCCCAAACTGTGTGCCACACACAGCCCCACTGACCCCAAACTGTGCCACACACAGCCCCACTGACCCCAAACTGTGCCACACACAGCCCCAGTGACCCCAAACTGTGCCACACACAGCCCCACTGCCAGGGACCCCAAACTGTGTACCACACACAGCCCCACTGACCCCAAACTGTGTGCCACACACAGCCCCACTGACCCCAAACTGTGTACCACACACAGCCCCACTGACCCCAAACTGTGCCACACACAGCCCCATCCCAATGACCCCAAACTGTGCCACACACAGCCCCAGTGACCCCAAACTGTGCCACACACAGCCCCACCCCAATCCCACAAGCTGTGCACCTGCAGCAGGAGGAATTCCCATGAAATCCTCGGGCAGCTGCCCTCTCTCCTGCAGCAGCCTGGCACCTCTGGGCACCCCCGTGGCTGCCTCCTGCCCGTTTGGGCTGCGGGCAGGGCAGGGCAGGGCAGGGCAGGCAGGAGGTGTCGCTGAGGGTGGCAGCGGGCACAGCCCCGGGGCTGTCCCAGCCCGGCCGGGGGACAGCGCGGAGCCGCGGCCGGGAGCGGCTCTGTCCCAGCCCGGCCGGGGCTCTGCCGCTCGGCCCAGCACAGCCGGCTCTCCCCGGGAGACACGGACAGCAGCGTTTCACTCGCATTTACATCCCCCGGCAGAGATTCTCGCTGTACTTTGGACGTGTGACAAGTCACCGCCGAGGCTGTGACAGCGCACAGCAGCCGTGCGGCTGAGCTGGGAAACCGAGGCACAGCTCTGAAGTGGCACCTTGGTGTGACCCAGCGAAGCCAGTGGCTGTGCCAGCAGCACTGCTGGGTGTCACCAGGGCCAGTCCAAGCCGTGGACACAGGGCAGTTTGGCTGCTGGGTGGCATCTCGCTGGCTGGAGTGCTCCTCTTCCACCCTGCTCCAGCAGAACCACAGCTGGCACTGCAGGAGGGCACTGCTGGCATGGCACTGCTGCCACCACCCTGACCCACAGCGGGTCAGCTCCTGGTCTGGCTCTGGCAGTGGGTTTTTTGGGGGGTTTTTTGTGGGTTTTTTGGGTGTTTTGTTGTTGTTGTTGTTGTTGTTGTTGTTGTTTTGTTTGTACTATTAATTTTCCCATGGGAGTTATTCCTGCTCCCATATCTTTGCCTGAGAGCCCCTTAATTTCAAAATTATAATAATTCAGAGGGAGGAGATTTGAATTTTCCATTTCAAGGGAGGCTCCTGCCTTCCTTGGCAGACACCTGTCTGTGCAAACCAAGACACCACCACATCTCCCACAACTCCTCGGTCCTTTAAGCAGCTCTGTTTGCTCCTCCGATGCTCACTGCTAACCTTGCTCCGGAAAATGACTCTCTTTACCACCTGCTTTTCCTAAGCACTGCCTGCAGCAGCCAAACAACACCCTGGGAAGTGATGGGGGGCTGGAAAGGGAAGAAATGGGGTGGGACCAACAAGGAAACACCAGCTGGGGGAGGCGACTGGACACCAAGGGGAGGGTGTCTGGGTGGGGAAGGGTTAATGGCCCTCCCTGACTCTGTGAAAGGGAGGGAAATGGGGTTTGCATCTCCTTTCTGTTTTGGGGGAGGGAGGAGGTGCTGCTGGTGAGCAGTGCAGGGTTAGGGCTCTGCCATGGTTTTATCCCCCCTGCCCAGGGCTTTCCCCAGCCCCACGTTCCCGAGGAGCTCTGGTGCTGCTGGGGGCATCCTGGTGCCTTCAGCTGGAGCCACTGGCACACATCTGGAAATGTGGAAACCTGTCTCTGGAGCCATGGAGAGACCCCAGGGTCACACTGATGGCTCAGGGAGAAAGCAAACACACACACAAGTATGTTGGGAAGGATGAAAGTTTGACAAGAAAGTCTCACAGATATGTGTGCTTGCCATAAAGATTTTTGAATTTAGGATCTGAAGAAGGAATAGAAATGAAAGCAAGTTTTGATAGAGAAGAAAAGAATTGCTGAGCCAGTCTCACTGGGTAACGAAGAAGGCAAAGGTATGTTGAGATGCAAAGAGGTTTTGTGACTTAGAGCAAAGGATAAGCTGATCACAAACAAGAAGTTTTTACCAAGTAAAAAGATACTACAGGCAGACAAGACATGTCGATGTGGCAAGTAGAAAAAAGGTCTCAGAATTTTCCACTGCAAGAAAACTGAAAAACAACTTCTAGCTTAAACTTCTAGCTTAAACTGCAACGTACTGACTTTTAGTGATTGGAGAATAGTAACATGAATATGGTAAATATAGTAGTTATGATAGGCTAGAGGTAAAAGTTAATGTATTGATTGGTTCTTTGGTATTCAGATGCTCAGAAAAGAAAAGTATATAATGCATTGTAACCAAAACTAACGGGTCTTCAGGCTTGTGTGCAGCTGGAGCTGGCAGCTGTAGGCACAGGCTCTGTCACCCCCGACCCTGGACTGCTGTGACACCTTGGGTACAATAAACTGCATTTTGAAGAGCAGCCTGGAGTCCCACATCCCTCTTTCTGGCTCTCACACAAGTGAACCTGCCTTGCTCTGCCTGGTGGCCCCTTCTGTAAACAAACAGCTTTCCACAGCCAGGGATAAGTGCTGGAATAAATCACAGCAGCCACCAGAGCGGGTACAGCTCCCTGGCCACAGCAGGTGGCAGGGATCGTCACTGTCAGG
Organism: Motacilla alba alba; assembly: GCF_015832195.1. Taxonomy (NCBI): domain Eukaryota; kingdom Metazoa; phylum Chordata; class Aves; order Passeriformes; family Motacillidae; genus Motacilla; species Motacilla alba. The sequence goes on from NC_052033.1 coordinate 2,177,378, forward strand.
GCTCAGCCCAGTTGTCATCCCTCGGGGTGGCTTTGTGCCATTCTCCTGGGACCCCCTGCTTTCCAGCCAGCTGGTCCATGGCACCTTGCCTGGCAACTCCCAGTGATTACAGGAAATCCCAGAGCTGGTCCATACAAGAGCTGCTGATGTGACAGTTTTGCCATAAACCATTCTTCATTATCTGGGTTTCACCAGATGACCCTGGCCCTGTTGAGGAAGTGCTATTTCTCCTGCAGTCAGCTGTATTTTAATAAGTTCCATTGTGGGTAAAACACCCCCGGAGAAAATCCATGCATTGTTCCATTAATCAGCCACAGCAAGTCCAGGATAAAAATATTCCAAGGTGAGGTAATGTACTGTGACACTGTGTAAGTTAATTTATAAGAGAATTAACTGTGTTTAGAAGAGAGGATGAAACTTTCTCCAGTCAGCCAGGGTTGGGAAATGTACTGATAGAAAAAAACAGTTCTTCCTTAAAAGATGGGTTGGTTTGGACATGTTTTTTTTGTTTTTGTTTTTTAAAAGTTCAGGTGCTAAAAGTGGAAGTGGAGTGGAAGTGCAGCTCCCTGAGCTGATCCAGCCAGGGAACTTCTGCTGCTTTGCTGATTCCCATCAGCTGGGAAATGGGGAAATGGCCGTGGGCAGGTTCTGCCTTTGGTCCCAGCACCAGCAGTGATGGGGGATGAGGGCAGCTGGGGACACTGCTGCCCTGCCTGGTCCCCTCCTGGCTGCCAATCAAGTGATGCTAAGGAGAGCTCTGGGATGGCCGAGGCTGCCAGAGCCTTTCCTGGGCTGTGGCATCCCCTGGAGCTGCCCTGGGAGCTCAGAGCAGCCCCGGGGCAGGAGGGCTCAGCTGCACCAGGAGCTCTTGGGCTTCAGGCTTCTCCCAGCCAAAGGTCACAGGAATCTGGCCACCAGGAGCATCCCATTGGCTTTGAGGTCCCCGGGCAGGGAGGGGACACGAGCGCTGCTGTGTGTCCTGTGTGGGCACAGGGAGCTGCAGGCTGTGGGTGCCAGCTGTAAGAGGCCTGGCATGCCATTATCCCAGGAGATTTCCATGCTGCTTTTTGCAGCTGCACCTCCCTGGGTGCCTTTGGGACAGGGGATCTCTGCTGTGAAAGTCCTGGAGAAAATTACCAACCTTATATGAAGATTTACAAGCCATGAAAGTTTATGTATAATGACAGGTAGTTTGTCACAGGGTGAAAAGTAGAATTTTGGGATTTTTAGAATGGAGGTTTGGGGTCCCAAGATGGAGGAATTTGGGTGTTTCCCGTCCTTCGTATTTCTCCTTCCTAACCTCCACGTTCTGGGTGATGCTGGCACTTTTGGATTGGTTTAGAATCAAGACAGACTGTCTAACATAGGTGATAGGTATTGGAAAATAATTGTAAATAAAATACATGTAGTTTTTAGTATAAAGAGACAACACCACCCTGAAGGCAGGGAGTGTGCCACTGACTGACCTGCTGGACAGACCTCAGCAGGTCAGTGAAAGAATGTCTTAGATAAGAGAAAATAAACAACCTTGAAAACCGTGGATGAGGAATCCTGACTCCTTCTTCGGCTGTCGGGCTGGGAAAAGGAGACTTTCTAACACATCTCGGGGTCATCTTGAGCAGCAGAGACCCCTGAGACAGGCAGACATAGGGACACATCCCAAGGTGACACCTGGCTGGGGACACACATCACACCCTGCTGGGGATGATCCCCGTGGCCTTTGGGTCTGGCTGCAGGGATTCCCCGGTGCTGCTCACCTGATCTCCCACCAGCAACGAAGGATGAAGCCAGGAGGACCCTCCAGGCCTTTTATTGCAATGAATGTTTGCAAATTCTTCCTCCTTATCTGGCAGCTTTTGCTTCAGCTTTGCAGAAGCAGCGAGGAGCCTCCATTCTGTAGCTATTTTTCACCATAATGATTTATAATAGATGACAAAAATGAAAGTGCTGGAGGAAGAGAGGCCCAGTCTGGGCACTCGGATGGCCCTAATGAAGTCCCATCCAAGTTCCCATTTGTTGTCAGCTATTAATTCTCTCCCCAATTCAGCCCCCAAATTACTTTCCCGGGAACTGAGTCTAAATATGAAAATCAATTAAGAAGGGAACGAGTAGCTACATCTGGGAGAGGAGGCAAATATAATGACAAATCACCTGGTTCCTTTCGAGCATGCAAATTAACATTTAGAGTGTATTTTGAGGAAGGGGAGCTTGGAAATGCTGCTTCACAGAAACTGCTAGATCAATTTTCCAAGCCTGAGTGCTGGAGATTCTTCAAAGTTACCGAGGGCTCTGTCTTGGGATAAAAATATAAAAAAGGCAAGAAATCAATGCTGATAATTAATTTAGCAGAATCTATTCGTTCTTTCTCCTTCCAGTCAATGCAAAGAAAAAATCATGCAGGAGCTGAATTTTACATTTCCACAGAGATTGTGCCGGGACAAAATGAATAAACGCTCATAAATTAGTTCAAAAGCTCTGCTAGGTTGCTGAAGTGGGGGTTTTTAATTAACTGCAGGAATTTGTCATCCCTTTCCCCCTGCCCTTGCCAGGGGAAGCGAGTGCCATCCGAAGTGCCTGGGCAGCCCAGCCCTCTGGAGATGCAGCAGCTCCAGACCTGAATGTGGAAGAGTTTCAAGCCGTGATGGTTTTGTTTTAGGTCTGGTTTGATCTGGTGCTCAGTCTGATGGGCACAGGAAAGCCCAGAATCCATGTCCCAGCCAGGATCCTCCTCATGTCCTGCAAACAGGAGCTGCCTGGGAGTTTGTGGGGTTCAGGCTTTTTAGCAGAGCTTGTGATGGGACAGGAATGATGTTTTTAAACTAAAACAGGGTTGATTCAGATTAGCTATAAGGAAGAAATTGATTTATGATGAGGGTGGTGAAACACTGGCACATTTTGTGTTTCTGTAATTACTTTGGGGTTTTGTAGGGTTCCTAAAGGCTTTTTAGGGTTCCTCAGTAAATATTTAAGGAGGTTGTAGGGTTGGCAAACAGTTCAGGAGGGTTGCAGGGTTACCAGAGGGGCTGGGCTGGGATCCTGGAGCAGGGGCAGAGCAGCAGCACATCCTGTGCTCTGTCCAGCAGCAGGCAGAGAGGAGCCACGTTTTAATTATTCAAAACTCATCTTCCCTCCCATTAGCAACAAATGGGAAGTGGATGGATTTTGGTAATGAATCCCCAGGAGGGTACTTGAGTTTAAAGCTCAACCTGTCCACTTAAATCTATCCTGTGGAAATGGATTTAAATGCTCTGATCCTCCAGATTCAGCCCTGTGGAAGCTCATTGCCAGGGAGAAGGGCTGGGCAAAAATGAGGAAGTGGAAAATATGAGGGGAAAATGGTCCTGGGCAGGTTTTGCCTTTGGTGTCAGCAGTGATGGGGGTGAGGGGAGCTGGGGACAGGGGGCTGCAGCATCTGGATGGATCCACCGGTGCCCTGGGAGAGGGGAAGGTCTGGTTTGGTGTTTCAAACCTGTCCAGTGACCCCTGGGCTGGGGCCCTGACCACGCTGGGGCTGGAGGAGGGATGAGACCCTGCAGTGCCAACAGGGACAAAGCCCAGGGTGCTTGTGGAACAGGGGATGTGTGAAAACCCAGGGCTGGTGAGAGGACTTTGCTGTGGTTGTTGTGGGTGTTTGGCCCTTGCTCCATCTGCAAATGGTTGAGGAGCTGATTCATTTCCATGGAAATATCCTGTTTATCTTGGTTAATGCATGGCAGACTCAGGGGCTTTGCTGTCTGGGGGGTTTGTGGCCCATCCCAGGAGCCCCAAGAGTGACATCCCTGGGGTGCTGGCCCACACCTCCAGCAAATCCAGGTTCTGCCCAATGCTCAGGGAGTGAAAAATAAGATTCTGCACATATACAAACAAAACTTGTTTCACTTTGCTTGTGTAAGAACACAGGGATTTTCCCCCTGCAGCCCAGGGATGTGGGATGTGCTCCTGGATCCCAGCTCACTGTTATCACTTTGATAACATCCAGGAAGAATTAATACATGATATCAAACTCTAAATCCCTCAGAACAGTTTATTTTGAGCCTGGATATCCCAGTGAGGAGTGGCAGCTGCTCACAGATTCCCACCCTTTATGAGGATCTGGTCGCTGAAATCAGATTCTGATGCTTTGCTCCAAGCAGGGCAAAAATCCTGCTGTGCCAGGCAGCTGAACCTTCTGGGTGCTGGAAAGAGAAAAAATTCACTGGTGCTTCAGAGCCAGGGATGGTTTCTAGGACAGGAAGGACAGCTGAGGAAAGGTTCATTTATTATCCTTGTCATGGATTTTATTAGCAAAGACCTATTGTAGGCATTTTTCTCTTTCTGCTTGCTCTTTGTTTTTCCTTAGGGGGGGCTGAGCTGCTCTCCCCTGATCAGGTAATGAGGTGCAGGGAGCAAACCCCATTAATCAGAGAGTGGGAAGGGTGACATTGCCCATTCAGCCTCTTTTAAACCCTCAGTGCTAGAGCAAACATCACCCGAGGCCAGCAGGAGCCTGAGCCTCCCAGGACAGGTCCCAGTGCCCTCAGGTCCCACTTCACTCCATGCAAACCCCCACGAGCTCCAGGGCCACGTTTGGCAGCAGAACTGAGCTGTTATTTCCCCGCCCCGAGTAACAAATAAATCTCCTGGTGGATGATGTGTCTGTGATGGGTGCTGGCCATGATCCCAGTAGGGCAGGCAGTCATGGTCAATTATTTAATTAGCAGGACGAGGCTCGCCCTGCTGACTCCGTGCACCAGCTCCAGGCTGGGGCAGCAGCTTGCTGCTCCAGAGGGGTTGGATGCTGTTTACTGCAGGTTTTCCAGCCCTGTCCACCCTCCCCAGGGCTTCTGAGCTGCCTCTGCCTCACCACTGGCCTGGGCCACACAGCAGCTGCTTGAAATCAAGGAATTTCTATTTCCTCTTATGTTTGGTTTTTTGTTTTTGTTTTTTTTTCCTATTTCCTCTTATATTTTGAAAAAAACATAAATGATCTCTCTGAAGAGAGGACGATCAAGGGTTAAGATTTTATTGGACAGCTCGGTTGCTGTGTCTGGAGCTTCCCTGAGTTCTGCCCCCACTTTGATTATCATCAAACCCCAGCACGTTTGTCATGGGGAAGGAGAACATATCTGACATTTTTAGGCCAGGGCCAAATTCATCACCTGCCAGGCAGCTCTGCAGCCGTGCCTGTGCATCTGGGGACATGGGGGGGATGATCCCAAGCCAAGCAGGTTCCTGTGGGGAACAAGCTGATCCCACACTGCCTGCCGTGTTCCCTGTCCCACCTGCCACTGTCCCTTTGTCCACTTTGTGTCCCAGCACATCTTGTCCAGACGCTCCCCAGCCCGTGGGAGCTGTCACAGAGTTACTGAGCTGGGCTTCTCCAGCCTGGGAGGGATCCTGTCCATGCTCGGGGCTCTGCAGGGACCAGGCTCGTGCCCTGCTGGCTCTGCGTGCTCTCCATGGCCCAGCAGCAATGGAAATGTGTGTCTGAAGATGGAGCCAGCCCGTGCTTTGCTTTCCCTGCACACACAGCCACGGCAAAGACAAAACCCGCTCAGGGGGTGTCACCAGGGCTGGTGAATCCACAGGGGCAGCACCCTCCCCCTCCCCAGATGTGTTTTACCCTTTTTTTTCCTGCACCATCCATCCCAGAGGGCTCAAACAAAGCAGTTTTGGTCTCTTGGCACCCTCAAAGGAACCCAATGAGCCCCCACGAGGGCCCTGCTGCTCCCACCCTGACCCCGACTGGCTGGAGTGTCACTGTCACATTTTCTGAAAAATCTCTTTGCCCAGGACTTTGCTCCTGGGAAGCTGAGAAGCCTCAGAGAAAAAGGAAAACAATATTATCCCATTTGCTTCTGCTGTGTTTTGCTGCTTCGGAATGTGGTTGGAGATTGTTTACCCAACATGTGAATTATTTTAACTTAATGACCAATCACCATCCAGCCGTGTTGGGACTCTGGAAGGAGTCTCGAGTTTTCATTGGTATCCTTTAGCCTTCTGTCTGTATCCTTTCTCTATTCTTTAGTATAATTTAGTATAGTATTCTTTAATATAATATAGATCATAAAATAATAAATTAGCCTTCTAAGAACATGGAGTCAGATTGATTCATTCCTCCCTTCGACGGGGATCCCCAAAAATACCACACTGGAGCATCCACACGGGGAAGGAGCTCACCTCAACACTGCCCTGAGGTGAGCAGCAGGAGAGGAAAACAGGCATGCAACGTCCTCTTACCAGCCTAAGTTTTACATGCCAGACAGCACAGGGCCTGGGAAGACAGAGAATTTATTGGAAGAGACATTGTCGAGCTGAATAGCATCAGAGGGGGTGGCACTGGGGCTTGGCATCTTGGCAGCAGCAAAGTCAGGCTTTGAAGGAGCTGCTGCTCCCACACGCACATTCTGGCAGGTCAGTCCCACTGATTTTGGGGAGGGTTGGATGGGTGCTTCATGCTGGGGTTTGATGCCTGCAGCCTGGCTGGATCAGCTCCTTCTTGGGCTGCAGAGAGTGGCAGCTCTGGGCTTTGTCCCCAGGTGTGTGACACCTCCACCCTATCGGGAGGGGGTGAGTGTTGTTCACGCTCAAGAAAGCAGAAGTTTGGAAAATAAGAGATGTGTGAACACTTGGTGAGAGGTCAGCACTGGGTGAATGCTCTTCTCCCTGGGGGGAATCCCTCTGTCCAAGCCCTGGGGCGATGCCCCTGCTGCAGCCAGTCAGTCCCCGCCCTGATCTAGGCTGATGCCAGCCCCAGGCTGCCGGTGGGGGAAATTTTTAACCCCATTTTAACACTTTCCTGGGTGTTATTCACAGCAATCACAGCAGGTTTTTGGTGCAGCAAAGATGTTCCAAGCGGAATCTGTCTGTCTCTTTTGCTCTTGCACCCTCACCCCCTCCCAGCCTGCTCCCTGGGCACACTGGGGTTGAAATCCCTGATCCCCCTCCTCATCTCCAGCTCTGCAAGAGGAAAATGGTTTGGTAGCTCAGCCCTCAGCTCAGGCAGCTCAGTGCTAACAGCAAATGGTTTTGGGACGATGGTTCAGGTTGATCAGGAGGCGTTTTCTCATGGAAAGGTGGTCAAGCATTGGCTGCCCAGGGAGGTGATGGATTCACCACCCCTGGAGGAGTTTAAAAACAGCTGGACATGGCCCATGGTGGCCTGGTGTGGCTGGCAGCGTGCATTGAGGCACAGATTGGCCTCAATGATCCTGGAGGGCTCTTGAAGCCCAAACAATTCTGTGAAATGATTCCAGGGCCCACGATCAGGGCTGGGAGTGCTGACCTAAGCCCATCCTTATTTGTGCCTCATTGTGCCACGTGTGGGACCTTTCTGGAGAGAGAATCTCAGCATCTCCCTCCTTTCCTGCTCCAGCTGAGCCTGCTCATGACTCTGCCACTGCCCAGTGTCCCCTGACAGGCAGGAAAACCTTCCCCTGCCAGCTCTGGGGTGCTGTGGGACACCCAGGCAGTGCCAGAGTCCAGTCCAGACTGTGCCTCAGGGTTTTACCTGCCACATGAACCTTTTCTAGCATTTTCTCTCTGGTCCATCCAGCTCTCAGCCCACTGCCCATCTTTTTGGGGCACAAGGGTCTCTCAAGAAGGAGAGGGGGCAGAGAGAAGAGCAGGAGGGTGCCTGAGAGCACAGGCAGGGCCTGTCCTGGGTGATGCACCCAGAGAACATGCTCAGGGCTGGAAATGTTTCCCTAAACCTTTGAAATGTGCTTGCTGCAGCTGCCTTTGGACCTCTCCTTTGGGCTGGTGCTTGGGCAAACATGCTGGGCAAACAGGGACATCAGCAGGGAGCAGCACTGGAAGAGGAAGAGGCTGGAATTCTTTGGGAAGGGCCTGGGGGATTTGGGATGCTGGGGGCAGAAGGATGCAGCCTGTCAGGGCCATGGGGATCCTTCACTCCTTGAGCTCCTGGTGCAGCAAGGTCCCCACACGCCTTGCAGCACCCAGAGCAGCTGGGTGAGGAGGAGAAACCTCCCAGCTGCTGAACCTTCCCTGAAAGAGCTCTGCAAACAGCAGAAGATGAGGTTTACCCAATTAATAGCTGCGTGTGGAGACGGTATTTGCTCAGCTGTGCCCGTGCTTTTGCTGCCTCAGAGGCAGGGAGGGTCTGAGCTGTGTGGGCTCCCCGTGTGTCACACCGGGGTGGAACCTGCACCTCCATCCCTGCAAACCCCATTTCAACCCCATTTCAACCCCTTTTTGGGGGCTGGCGCTCCTTGGTGAGCTCCCTCTGCTCTGGAACAGCTGCCAGGGGTCTCCCTGAGACCACCAAGAGACCAGCCCAGCCCCCAGGCCTGATAAAAGTGACAAAAGCCCACCCTGGTGTGGGTGCTGGGAGCGCCCGGAGCTCTCTCCCCACCCTTGGGAAGATCTGTCCTGCAGGGGAGAGGTTCCAGGGCATTGCTCAGCCAGGGTGCTTGGGCATGCTGACATTTCCCCGTCCCAAGCACCCAACTCTTCACCCCACTGTCCTGGTTTAGGTAATTTTGGGAGAAAAACAGCTAAAGGGGTTTCCTCTGGAAAAGCAGATTCAAGTGGCCCCTCCCCCAACTGGTTTGGGGAAAAGATTTCCTTGGAGAAAAGTGGAAAAAAACCTGTTTATTCAATAGGCAAAGCATTTATTAGCACAAATAAATGAATAAAATTAAACAATAAAGCCTCTTGTTGCTTCAAAAGAGATGATAAACTCAGAAAAGTCCCCTTTGTGGGCTGTAGCTTGGTTCATTCAGTCTCTTTCCAGTCTCTGGTGTTGGGAATGCTGTGGCCCGGCCCAGGCCAGGCCTGGTGGGTTAGAGGTGAGAGTTGTTGATGTTCTTCTGGGAGTGTTCTGGACCCTCAGTCAGGCCCCAGACCCGCCCCAGCAGCAGGGAGTGCCAGCAGAGCTGCTCTGGGCGTGGGTTTGGCTCCCTGGTGAGGCTGGGAGGGGATGGGAGTGGATAAACCTGATCAGCACCACGGCTGCAGGAGCTCAGAGCTCTGCTCAAAACCCTCAGGGAAGCTGCAGCATTCACATTCTCTGAACAATCCCATCACCCAGGGCTTTTCTCCTGGGAAGCTGAGAAGCCTCAGAGAAAAGGGAAACAATTCTTATCCCATTTGCTTCTCCTGTGTTTTGCTTGTCTGGAATGTGTTTGGAGATTGTTCACCCACAGGTGATTGTTCCATTGCATTCTGCTGGGAGTTGTTTTCACTCTTTGGCCAGTCAGGGCCAAGCTGTGTCAGACTCTGGAGAGAGTCACGAGTTTCATTGTTATCTTTTTAGCCTTCTGTCTGTATCCTTTCTGTATTCTTTAGTATAGTTTAGTGTAGTATTCTTTAATATAATAAAGTATCATAAAATAATAAATTAGCCTTCTGAGAACATGGAGTCAGATGCATCGTTCCTCCCTGCCATGGGGGTCCCTGCAAATACAACAGGAAACCACAAAAACCCAGCTTAAGTGGGCCCAGCTGGTGTCCTGCACATGGAGAGAGCCCAAATGAAGCACCCAGTCCAGGTGGAATGATGGAAAACTCTGGGGCTCACAGGGTCCCACTCGGATCCAGCACCCACTTTGGCCTCAAACACTTTCCTGGCTGTTTGTCCTGCCTCCTGCTTGGGTTTAACTCAGGAAATGCAGCTCCAGGCTGCAACGCTGTGACCCCTTCTGGGTGTGTATGTCCTCCATCATAGCCAGAAATTCCCATTTTCCCCACTATAAATAGCATTTATGTGTGTGTGTGTGCATTTATAGATACAGAGACAGCTCCGCAAGCTGATACCAATCCTGCAGTGCTGGGTTAGCAGTTGGACTCCATGATCTTAAAGGTCCTTCCCAACCTTAACTTTGCTGTGCTTCCACAATTATATACATTTCTATATAAATAAAATAGATTGGCAAGCTGATTCCAATCCTGCAGTGCTGGGTTAACAGTTGCACACAATGATCTTAAAGGTCCTTCCCAACCTAAATGATTCTCTGCTTCCATGATTAAATCTGTATCTATATAGCTATATATTTATATATCTGTATATCTATATCTATCTATTTTTATAGAAATAAGCACAGTTACAAGTTGATATCCAGTCATGCAGTGCTGGGTTAAGGGTTACACTTGATTTTAAATGTTACACTTGATTTTAAAGGTCCTTTCCAATCTAAATGATTCTGTGCTTCCATGATTAAATCTATATCTACATATCTATCTGTCTATCTATATATTTATATAATCTATCTATATCTATCTATATATCTATATCTATCTATCTATCTATCTATATCTCTTTCTATATATCTGTATTTATAGAAATAAACACACAAGTTGATATCCAGTCATGCAGTGCTGGGTTAATGGTTACACTTGATTTTAAATGTTACACTTGATTTTAAAGGTCTTTTCCAATCTAAATGATTCTGTGCTTCCATGATTAAATCTATATCAACATATCTATCTATATATTTTTAATATAATCTATCTATATCTATCTATATATCTATAGCTCTTTCTATATATCTGTATTTATATAAATAAACACACAAGTTGATATCCAGTCATGCAGTGCTGGGTTAATGGTTACACTTGATTTTAAAGGTTACACTTGATTTTAAAGGTCTTTTCCAACCTAAATGATTCTGTTTCCATGATTAAATCTACATCTATATATCATCTATGTCTATATCATCTATATCTATATCATCTATATCTATATCTATCTATATCTCTCTATATATCTGGATTTATATAAATAAGCACAGTTACAAGTTGATATCCAGTCATGCAGTGCTGGGTTATTGGTTACACTTGATTTTAAAGATCTTTTCCAACCTAAATGATTCTCTGCTTCCATGATTAAATCTGTATCTATATACCTATATATCTATATAATCTATCTATATCTGAATATCAATATATCTATATCTCTCTATACATCTGTATTTACATAAATAAGCACCGTTACAAGTTGATATCCAGTCATGCAGTGCTGGGTTAAGGGTTACACTTGATTTTAAAGGTTGCACTTGATTTTAAAGGTCTTTTCCAGCCGAAATGATTCTGTGCATCCATGCACTGGAGGAATCAGCAGTGGGATTCTGCAGTAGGGGAAACTGAGGCCCAAGCTGGCTGTCATGTACCTGCAGAAATGAGTGCTCCTCACATTAATTCAGAATTTCAGGGAAGGGATGGATCCCCCTGCCAGCCTTTGTGCCAGCCCTGCTCTGGATTTCAGAGCCAGCTGCTCATTTATTTCCCAAGTATTCTCCAATACATGAAAGATGGGATCTGCATTGGGCTCTTGTGGGGGTGAAAGGCACCACTGTGAATTGGGATTAAGGTTTTGGGTTGGTTGGTTTTGCTTCTTCCTTTATGTCCATGAGGGATGACAGCAGTAGCACCGTGGCTGCAAAGGCTGAGCTTGCTTGGAGAAAATCCAGCCTGCTTTGACACTCTGTTGCCCTGAATGACAAGAATAAAATTAAAAAGGGAGGAAAAAAAATTAAAAAGGGGGGAAAAAATGGAAAGAAAGAAATTCCAGCAGCCACTGCTCCTGCTCTGGCATTGCTAATCCAACAGCTGAAGGTTTATTTGTACTGACTAAGCTGAAGCAAGCAACTTAATTCCCTTTTAATTCCCTTCAGAAGGCTTCAAAAAGCCTAATAGCTGTTTTCCTGCTTGCCGGGAGCTCTGAGGCAGCCCCCAGCCTGCCCAGGCTCTGTGGATCCCGGGATGGAGGCTGGATTTGTATCAGCCCTTCCCAGGAAAGGCTGGGATTGGAGCCTGGAGCAGGGCTGCTGGAGCTGCTGGGATGGAGCTCTCGCTCCTGGTGTTTATGAATTATTCAGGCAGCCAGGGCTGCTGGCTCTGCCAGGGGGCTCAGGGCTGGCCTCGCTCTGTCCCCCTGCCACCCTGAAATGTGGCAGCCAGGACTTGACCAAAATGTCTCTTAAAGCCTCCCCAGCCCCTGCGGCTCCAAAAGCTTCTTTGGGGGAGTTTAACACACTGCAAATCCCACCCAGGGTTTGCAGCATCCCTGGAGCACCTCCAGGCCTGGGTGTGGATGAGGCAGAGCTGCTCAGGGCTGGTGTTACCCTGGCAGGGCTGGTTTTACCCCTGGCAGAGCTAGTTTTACCCTGGCAGAGCTGTTCAGGGCTGGTGTTACCCTGGCAGGGCTCTCAGGGCTGGTGTTACCCTGGCACAGCTCTCAGGGCTGGTTTTACCCTGGCACAGCTCTCAGGGCTGGTTTTATCCTGGCAGAGCTCTCAGGGCTGGTTTTACCCCTGGCAGAGCTCTCAGGGCTGGTGTTACCCCTGGCAGAGCTGTTCAGGGCTGGTTTTACCCTGGCACAGCTCTCAGGGCTGGTTTTGCCCTGGCAGAGCTCTCAGGGCTGGTTTTACCCTGGCACAGCTCTCAGGGCTGGTTTTATCCTGGCAGAGCTGGTTTTACCCTGGCAGAGCTCTCAGGGCTGGTGTTACCCTGGCACAGCTCTCAGGGCTGGTTTTATCCTGGCAGAGCTCTCAGGGCTGGTGTTACCCTGGCAGAGCTCTCAGAGCTGGTGTTACTCTGGCAGGGCTCTCAGGGCTGGTTTTACCCCTGGCAGAGCTCTCAGGGCTGGTTTTACCCCTGGCACAGCTCTCAGGGCTGGTTTTATCCTGGCAGCCCAGAGCTACCAAAACCCCCATCCATGCACATGCTGCCTAAAATCCCAGGAAATTCAGCAGAACAGCCCCTGACTCTGCTCTCAGTTGGTAACAGGTGATTCCAGCCCAGCAAACCCCTCTCCCTCCACCCCCCGTGGGTGCAAGGCAGCCTTAATCTGTAAGAACATCTTCAGCCAATGAACCATGAAAAAAAAATTGGTTTATTAATAAAACAAAAATCAAACTGAACCAACATTTTAAAAATACGCTCAAAGAAAGTGAAATATTTTCATCAGTGTGGGCTTTCAGGAGGGTTTTGTGGGCCCTGCTGCTCTTCTGTAGCCCTCTGAGTCTTGGAACATATTTGGAAGAACAGAAATGGACTTGGAAATGGAATTTTTGTATTTGAGGGAGGGACGCCAGGTCTGGAAACAGGGAGGACAAAGGGAGCTCCAGACTGGCAAGAGAATGGGAGTTTGACCCTCCTGTGCCAGTTAATAGCTCTGAAGCTTCAGCCACAACAAGAAATAGTTGAGAATTTGATGCAAAGCACTTATTTTTTTACTAGAAAACGGAAATTGCAGGGGATATTTGCTGGGAAAAGGTGATCTTGAAGTGTTTTGCTGGGAAAAGCTGGGGAATTACTTCAAACTCTGTCTCAATAGTCATCCACTGGTGATGCGAAACTGCATCTCATTGGGAGGCTGCCACTGATGTGTCATAATTCAATGAGCACAAAATCAAATCTCTCTGCTTGGTAACATCCCCATTCCTCATTTCCCACCAAAAATGAGGCATTTGGTATTTATTTGTTATGTGTCAATGCTGGGAGTGAGCCCAGCCTGCTGGAGAGGGTCCCAGGTGGACGTGGCAGTGGGGCAGCAGCAAAGCTCCTGGTGCAGGCCTGGGGACAGGGAGGGGGCAGAGGAGGGGTTGGGACGGGGGCTGCCCTCTGCCCTGGAGCATCCCAGCCTGCCTGGTGCTGTGATGTGCCTCAGCCTCTGGGAAAAACCAAAATAATCCTTCACCTGTGGGGCAAAGCCTGTTGGAAAGGGAAGCAAAGGATCTGGCAGGCTCAGAGGGTTTTAGGAGGGTGTTCAAGAGGGGTGGGTGATTGTAGGAGATGTTACGCAGTTGGTGTGGAAGGGGTGGGTGATTTTAGGGAGAGTTTAAATGGCTGGTGCATTCTTGCTGCTGACAGGATTTTGGGGACAGTGCAGAGCTCGGGCTGGGGGCACAGCTGACCCCACAGCTCACCCCATGCCACAGGGTGCTCCCCTTGCACCCGAAAAGGGGTGTGTAGCACACCCTTCAAAGAAAGGCCCTGATTTCTTTCCCCTGCTGTTTCCACACCCCGTTTATTGCCTCACCAGGAGCAGCTTCCTGCTCAGAGCGGGGATGCTCCCTGCTCAGTGCCAGGGGTGGGGAGTTGGGATTCCTGAACCTTCTCTGGACATGTGGGGGAGAGCTCCAAACCAATGCCTGGGGGTGGCAGGTCACACAAGGTGTCCCCAAGCACTGCAGGAAGGGATACAGAGGGATGTCCATGTGCAAGAACCCTTCCCTTCCCTTCCCTTCCCTTCCCTTCCCTTCCCTTCCCTTCCCTTCCCTTCCCTTCCCTTCCCTTCCCTTCCCTTCCCTTCCCTTCCCTTCCCTTCCCTTCCCTTCCCTTCCCTTCCCTTCCCTTCCCTTCCCTTCCCTTCCCTTCCCTTCCCTTCCCTTCCCATTCCCATTCCCAGTCTCCAGTGACATCTAGTGGCACTGAGGGCGCTCAGAGCTGCAGCCACAGGGAGGGCTCAGCCTTTCCTTCCCCATCCTCGCCGGGATGACATCCCTGGGGACAGCCACCGCCTGGCACACAGCGCCTGGGGGACCCCGGGAGCAGCGTCCCTGCCGCCACCCGGGCTCTGCAGATGGGGACGTGGAGCAGGGAGGGCTGCATGGCTTTGAGCCCTGTACCTGCCTGGTTCTGTCCTCTTCTCCTAAGATTAGGGGGAAATGATGGGAGGAGAAGCCTCAGACTCCCTCGTGTGAGGGATGTTTGCTAACGTGAGGCACTCAGCAGGTGGCCTAAATATTCCAGGGTGGAAAGGCTTGTCAAATTGATGGTGCAGGATGAAAATGCTCGCTCCAGAGCTCTTTAAATACCACAGCAAGCCCTTGCTGGCTGCAGTTGTGCTGCCCGTGGTAGATGGGTAATGGGACGGTTCACTCTCACAATTAAAAGGCAAATGCCATGTGTGTATGTTAAGAGAAGTTTTATAGATTTATAGTTGTGTTTTACCCACCCTTGTGTTGCTATCAGGGGGTGCCCTGGGTTTGGGACAGGGAGGGTCAGATTGTCACTATGGCAGCACCTGACCTCCAGTCAAGATTTAAAGAAGTGATCTCCACCACTGGACAGTGAAGAAGGAGTCGATGGACAAAATTTTGGGAAGGGCTGAAGGGTTAAAAGGCAGAACCTCCATTGTGTGGATGAACACATGGTGGGAAAAATCCTCTGCGCCCATAATATTTTCTCTATTCAGTCTTCTGTTGTATTTTTGATAAGGTTTTAATAAACCTATAAATTTTTGGAAGTGAGTAGCATCTCTCCCAAGCCCTTTTCCCAGCTCCTCAGCAGCGGGAGCACAGCTGCTCTCCTAGGCAAGGCAGGGATTGAAACGTGCTGCTGGAGGCACCAGTCATGAGGGTGTCTCACATCTTTCCCACCTAAAGGGATGAAAGTTTTGGCAGGACGGGTCAGCTGTGATCCGCTGGGATTGAGATAAAAGCTGTAAAATGGGAGGGGGTAAAAAAAAAAAAGAAGTAGCAGGAGAGGGACCTATGAAGAGTTTGGGATGTTGAGGGCAGAGGGGCTCCACAGAGGGGGTTTCTCTCGATGGAGGTGGGTGACACATCCCCCGGTCTTGTCACCCCACTAAGGACAAGAGATGCAGCTGCAAACCCAGTTTGTCAAACCTGAGCTGGTGCAGCCACCAGTGCAACCCACCCTCAGCACCCACACGGGTGGAAGGGCTGGAGCTGGCCCTTGCTGCCTCATTTTACCAACTCCTCCTCCAAAAAAAAAGCAACTGGATTAACTCTGTTGCAGTGCAAACAGAATTCTATGCTCTGTGTAATCTCCACCGTTCTGAATTTGCCTCCCAAAGTGCCAGGGAGCCCAGCACAGCCTCCCCACTGTGAGAATCACACAGGAGCACATTATTTGATAGAGATCTCCCTGGTTTTTTTTCTTCTCACTGAGCATCCTTATCTCTGCCCGGTGTTGTGTGTGCTCGCAGGGAAGCGCTTCCTTCCCATTCATCTGCTGGAGGTTGGGTGATTCGCTGCCCTTGGAGGACCATCAGGGCACAATGGGCCAGCCATCCCTTTTCTGCAGAACCAGGAGAGGAATTTGCAGCCCAAGAGCTCAGTTCCCAGACAATACCCTTTTCCTGACCCGGAGATGGGGTAACTGAGAGGTGTTTTAAAAACTTTTATTCCATTTTCAGTCTCATGTGAAGGGTGAGACAATACAGATGTTATCATTCACGCCATCATAATCAGAAGCCAACTATTTCCTAATTACAATACACTATAAGCATTTCTTGGCCACACCATGCTGGTTTTGCCACACCATGCCTCAAAAACATTCAGCTTTTGCCACACCACGCTGTAAATGCCTTAAAGGCAAACCTCTAAAACTACCCTTTTTGGGTCCTACTACAATGCATCTTTCATAGCTCTATTTCTCCAAAGTATCCAGTCTTATTTGCAAGACCACCCTTTCAAACTTGTTTCTAGCTCCATTTCTCTCTCAGCAATGTCTGTCCTATTCCATGGCATTTCTAAGTCATCATTTCTTATCTCAAGGTTTGCATACGGATGAATACTGTGTGGGTCTTCTGTCAGTCCCTGAGAACTCTCTACAAATCCATTTCCAGCCATCCCTTTTCTGCAGAACCAGCAGAGGACTTTGCAGCTCAAGAGCTCCATTCCCAGCTCCACGGCAGGATGGGCAGAGCAAGGGGAGCCTGACAGGATCATACAGGAAAGGTGGAACTCTTGGAGAGCTGGACTCCCATCCCCGCTCAGGACTCCTGATCTGCAGAGGTACCTAACCTAATTTGTTGTTTTTCAAGTAAATGAACTCCTGGGCAGTCTGTAGTCGAGTGGCTCTGTTAAATTATTCCTGCCCCGGGAGGAAATGGTTTGCCAAGGAGGCAGGAGCAGCTGGCAGGCACCGATCCCCTTCCTCTCCACAGCCAGAGCCCGGCTCCTGTGGCTCGAGGTGTGCAAAGCTCAAAGCTAAATGCTTTTTTAATGGGATAACATAGCCGTGGTATTTATTTGAGGATCATGCTTTGCATGCAGGATGGGATTTTTGCCTGTTTACTGCTTTTTTTCTCTTGCCACTGGAAAGAAGAAAATAAAAGCCTGTAATCTCCGGCCGGCAGACACTGAGCAGATAAACTTCAGGCACCTCCCAAGGCAACTGGAGGAGTTTTGTGCTCCCTCCTTATCTCCACCTCCAAGTGGCATCATCCTGGGGATTAGCACAGTTCTGGGGGGAGCACAGAGGCTGCTGTCCCATCCCTGCTCCGGGCAGGGCTCCCAGGGTGGGCTGCAATCCCAAACCAGGAGGCAGCAGCGTTTCTCCCGATGATAACCCTTGTCCCAGCTCAGCCACCACGTGCATCCTGGCAGGAGCATCTCTGGAAGGGCTTGATGAGCGTGAAGAAACCATTTTTCCCCATCTCCTCAGGTATTGTAGCTTTCAGTGCTAATTACCGTCTGGTTTAATTCATCCATAACTGATATGGTCGTCAAAGCTTAAATGTCTTGCTCTAACGTTTCCAGTTTTTTATTCCTTTTTTTCCCGAGGAACTCCTGCAAGGCAGCCTCTGGGACTTGACAGCCCTTGCTTTTTGTTAGCTTTTAATCTGCTTGCTTTTCTTCCCAAAAACAAAGACAAATAACTCTGCCATGGTTTCTCCTTGGAAATTTCTCTACGTTGAGGAGGAGAGGAAAAGTGTGACTTGTTACAGGCTGAGTTTCCTGAGGTCTTTCCATGTTTTTTATCTGGTTGGCTGCAAGAAAAACAACTCTCTTAATTTAGCTGAGCAATTGAAGGGCACACGTGTAATTTGGGAGTGATCCAGCCTGTGGGACCGTGGTGAGCAAGTGTGGTTGTCTTGGTTTGAAAAGACAGATGCCTCCTAAGGAAGGCAGGAGCCTCCTTTAGAATGGAAAATGTAAACCCCCTCCCTCTGAATTATTATAATTTGAAATTAAGGGGCTCTCAGGCAAAGATGGGAGCAGGAATACCAGTTCTGTACTAGGAAAATTAAAAATTACAAATGCAACAGTACAAATAAAAAAACCACTGCCAGAGTCAGAACAGGAGCTGACTCCCTGTGGGTCAGGATGTCACTGTGATATTTTATGAAAATCCTGTCACTAGGATTTTCTCCTGAGAAGCTGAGAGGTCTCAGTAAAGAAATGTAAGCAGTAACTATATTATGGCTGTGGAATGTGGTCTGGAGATGGTTTACCAACAGGTGCATCTTTGACTGGTCTCACATGAACTGTTTTTTCTTGATGACCAATCATTGGTCCAGCTGTGTCGAGGCTCTGGTCAGTCACGAGCTTTTGTTGTCATTCCTTTCTATTCCTTTTTAGCCTTCTGATGAATTCTTTCCTCTCTGTTCTTTCAGTATAGTTTTAGTATAGCATTTTAATATAATATATATCATAAAATAATAAATCAGCCTTCTGAAACATGGAGTCGAGATTCTCATCTCTTCCCTAGTCCTGGGGACCCTCAAACACTACTGCATCAGGGTGGTGGCAGCAGTGCCATTCCATGGTGGCTCAGCCCTCCTGCAGTGCCAGCTGTGGTTCTGCTGGAGCAGGGATCCTGCACAAGGGGGGAGTTTTCCTCTGAAGCTCCAGGGCTGCTGGAGATGGGCCTGCTCTCCCTCTGGGAATGCAGGGCAGGAGAAAGCTGCTCCTCTGGGAATGCAGGGGGCAAAGGCTGCTGTGCTGTTCCCAGGCTCAGATTGTATCCAGGTAGGAATGCTTGGCTCCTGCCCTGGGCAGAGCATCTCCCCGTGGGATGATGGAATTTGATCAGCCCTGCAGGGACACTCAGTGGCCATGGACAGCAGAGATCTCCTGGAGGGAGGATTGGCTGTGGGAGAGATAAAGGAAACTGCCCAATGCACAGCAGAGAACTGCCCCAGCTCTGACAGATGGTGATGGAATGCACACCCAGCTACACTTTCAGCCTGACACAGTGGTGGAAATGAGGGATCAGCAGGCCAGGGAGCCTGATCCTTGTGGCAGGACCATCATGGCAAGAGTGACACTGGTCCTGGTGTGAGGAACTCTGGTTGCTGGTGCAGTTAAACCCTTCTGTAGGTGCTGGGAGGTTGGGTTGTGCTGCTCTGTGTGGGTTGAGGTGCTGCTTGGAGCAAGTACCCATGGGCGCTGCTCCTCCTGGCAGCATCTCAGATAGAGCTGAGTGTCCTGGGGTTATTCCAGAGGATGGATTCGTTGGCCAAAAGCACAAACCCCGTGCCAGACCTGAGGGCAGTGCTGTGGCCGTGCCTCCTCTCCAGGCAGGAATTAGGAGTGGCTGTGAGTGCACCCCTGCCGCCCCCCAGATGGCTCCTGGGGTGCAGCCCCCGGCCCCTCCACAGCTCGGGGGGACAAAGCCCCCTCACCCTGCAGCCCAGGTGGGCTCCAGGAGGACGAGGTGCTCATGTGGGCATGGACAAAAGGTGATGGAGGGAGATGTTGGAGGTCCAGGCGGGGCTCAGAAACCACAGCACAGCGCACACAGCCCACACCAGGAGGGCATTTGCAGGGCCCCTTCTCCCTCCTCCTTCCAAAGGATCCAAATGGAACATTTTGGGTCTTTTTTCTGCTTTTCTCATCTTTGCTCCCTGCTGGAGCTGATTTATCCCTCTGGCTCACAGAGCTCCATCCGAGAGGGACATGTTTTGCCTTTGTAGTACATGAGATTGCTATAAATTATTGGCTGCTTTGTGTCAGCCAGAGCCCGACACAGCCCATAAAACTTTCTGGCCATGATATTGCTCTTGAACCTGGCACCAGGCTGCTGATGGTGAGCTGGCACAGACCCAGGAAGGGGTTGGAGCTCCAGGCATGCGTTGTTCTCCAATGTGACACTCCAGTCTTTTTCCTGAAGTCACACTCTGGGGACACTCCAAACCCACCTGGATGTGTTTCCATGTCCCCTGCTCCAGGTGACCCTGCCTTGGCAGCAGGGTTGATGTCCAGAGGGCCCTTCCAACCCTGACTATTCTGGAATTCTGATTCTGCACCCCTCTGCCCCCCCCTCCACTGTGGACAAGTGGGCAAAGAATTCAACAGCATGTTTCCAAGGCTTGCAGGAGTAGTAGTAGTAGAAATGATAATTATTATAATTAATTATTATTTTAATAATAATATTTATTATTATTATTCTTATCCTTATTCACCAAGCACAGAACCAGTGAGGTTAAAACTCAGCTGTCTCAAGGCCAGATTGCTGCCTGTTCACTTTATTAGCCATAAGTGATGCGTGCAGGAGGGCAGTGGAAAGCAAAGGGGGCCTCTTGAGAACCACAAAAACTGGACTTTTAATTTAAAACTACCCTTTCCTGTTGGAGTGTCTCTCCTGCCAGTCCATTTTTTATTCCTGCTATGCAGCAGTGATCAGCAGGTAACAAGGGAGAAAGGAAACGGATGGTCTTGCAGCTCTGTCTGGCCTGTTCCAGTGCTGTAAATTATAGATATATATGGTACAAAGGAGTGCTGGGATATTAATTTCTGTTGTTGAAAATCACAGACCCTCTACTTTAATTTACTGCTAAATAATAAATGACTTTGTGAGATACTCGGCAAAGATAAAGACACCTCGGTAAATCAAACAGCTCATAAGCACTTCGGGCTCAGTCTGTCTTGCATGTGTACTTAAGTGGTTTATATTGTTCTCAGAAAGCAGAAATAAGCAGGCGTTTAACTGATGCTATCTGCCAAAATAAAGGATGAACCCGTGAATCAAATGGCTTCCTGCAAATCCTCATTTGCATTTGAAGAGTGGAACGAGGAGCGGAGCTGTGGGGAGCTGGAGATGTTGAGGTACCAGGCTCAACCTGTCCCGCAGGAGCCGAGGGATGCAGGCCCACGGTGGGGCCGTCAGGAGAGCAGCAGGTGGGTTCATACAGGATTTGTGTGGGGTTTACCCACAGCTCAGCAGGAGAGGAGTGCCCGGATAAGTCTGGAAGATGCCAGGATTTGAAGCCGTCTCTCCTCACCCTGCACCTGCAAAAACACCATTTTGGAAAATCCACATGTTCCCATTCTCGTGGCACTTGACACGGTGCAGAGCAAGGAGAGATGATGGTGGCACTGGGGACCCTGACCTGCCACGTGGCTCTGCCATGGAGAGCCAGATCCCTGGCTGGTTCTGCCTCAGTTTCCCTCGTGGCGTGCAGAGGAGCCCCTCCACCTCCCCAGGCTGCCATCCAGCTCTGCCTCCTTGTCCTGGGTGACGTTGTGATGGTGTATCCCCAGTCGTCTGTTCTGTTTATGCTGGGTTTTATGTTCTGTGCCTCCAAGAGTGGCTCTGAAAAGCAGAGTTTTATTTTGTTATCAGCCTGCTCACTCCCCCACAGTCGGTGGGACACGGAGATGGGACAGTACACGGTGCAGCTTTTGCTTTTTGCTTTGCTTTTGCTTTGCTCTTGCTCCTGCTTTGCTCTTGCTTTTGCTTCTGCTCCTTAGTTAGTTTAGCTAGGCACTCTGAATTTTCCCTGGACTGTTTTTTCTTTCCCTGCCTTGGAACCACTCGAGCCTGCTCTGGACTGGGACCTGGGAAACACCAAGAATTTGCACTCCCTGCCCTGGAGCAGCCATCCCCAGCGCCAGAGGGAATGATAACAGAGCGACCACTCCCAGGAGAGACTCTCTGAATTTGTCATCCTTTTCAGAGCGGTGAAAGAGTGCTGTCATCCGGTATTGTTCATTCTGTGTGCTGGGGGGGTGCTGTGCCTGTTAAATAAACAGGTTCTTCCCACTTCTCTCCGAGGAATCCTTCCCAAACTGGCTGTGGGGAGGGGCTGTGTGGGTCTGCTTTCTGCAGGGGCCCCCTTTGGAGGTTTTCTCCCAGATTTGCCCTAAACCAGGACACTCCTGGACCAACACTTTTTCTCCTCCCTGGGCCCACTCTTGCCAGGCAGCAGGGCCAGAGCCATAAAATTGCATCTGCAGGGAAGGCAGGAGCTGTGGGGTGGCCCTAAGGACATTGGGCTCTGCAGCCCAGCCCCACGGATCCAGGAAGGCAGCAGCCACAGAGCGCCAGGCTGCAGCTATTTGCACAGGCAAGTTAGAGTCAAAAAGATGCAATCAGAGTCTGAACTGAAAATAAGACATGGATGTGGCCGATTTTGACATTTATAGCTCGTGTTTATTATGCAAATTGGCCACACACTATAGGAATGCAGCAGAAGGAGATTGCAAAGGGCACCAGCTCATCCTTGACGTCTGTGTTGGAAGCGTCTCCCGTGCATCTGTGGCCCTGTTAAGCAGATTTTTGGGGTGGTGGGGAGGCAGCTGGGGGTGTGGGGGCTCTGTGAGTGGTGCCAATGCCTGGCTGGGGCTTGTGGGACCTTTAGGGATGTGGGTTTGGTGGAACAAGAGGGTGTCAGAGCAGAGCTGATTCCCAGGCTACAACACAGAGGCATTTCCTTGGGTAATTTCAGCAGCCAGAGCTCTGGCTGTGCCTTGGCCTGGCTCTGAAGGCTGCAGGAAGCTCCCAAGTGCTTTGGAGTGTTTTAGAGTGTGGCTGCCTGAGCACAGACTAAAAGAGATTGCCATTGTTGAGTCACCTCTGCAGGGGCCAGCCTTCCCCCTGTGGCTGGAAATGGATATTTACCCGAAATGCAGGGACACTGAGCTGTCACTGCCAGCCCAGAGCTGTCCCCACCCCACAGGTGACATGGCAGGAGCAGCTGAGTGGCTGCTGGTGCTGAGTGCCATCCTGCAGGCACAGGCAGAGCCAGGAAATGTCATCTGGAGATCCCAGCACCCTGAGGCGTGGACAGTGCCACCCTTGAAGGTGTGCTGCTTTGGGGGGGACTCTCCAGCCCGCTCTGGGGGGTGTTCCAGCTCCGTGGAGAGGCCTGGGGATGCTGTGCAGGTGTCAATTCATGTGCCTGACAGCAGAGAGCAGCTCAGGGTGTTGGTCTGTCCCCGAGGGATTTTGTCCAGCTCCATGACACAGAGCCTGCTGCTGGCTGTGCAGAGGACAAGCCACACCTGGTCCAGCTGCTGTGAGGAGAGCCACAGTTGCATAAAGGGGAAAAACTGCAGTGAAGTGGAAAAATTATAAGAAAAAGGCCTCATAAAATCAGGCCAGCTCTGTTGTATCTGTGGCTGGCCTTGTCAAGCTAGCACTTTGCAAGCGCCCATGTGAAAGCAATCCTGGTGGGAACAGTTTGTTAACATAACAATCTATTTCTGGGTGAAAAACAACTAGCACCTGCCTAAACACGAAATCTAGCCAATGAGAATCGGTGAAGAAAATATGTAAACTACTTAAGAGTATAGAGACTTGATGGACAAGTAAAATACCTTTTAATAACCAATAAGGAATTTGGGAAGGAAGCTCCTGACCAACTGGAGTCCCACACAAGGTCTGTAAAACTGCATAAAAAGGAGCTATGTGAATAAAGAATGGGCTTTTCCACCATGAAGAAAATGGAGTCTTGTGTGGATTATTCTGACAGAGCACAGCCACACAGAACTGGATCTGGAAGAAATTTTGCCACAACGAGTTATTCTTCAATAAAAAGAAGCCCCTGGGAGGTGGGAGCTGCTGCAATCAGCAGACTCCTGGGCACTGCAGCGCTCCTCAGCTGGTCACAGCAGGCCACAGCAGGTCACCAGCTCTCAGATTTGGCATCTTCAGAGTGGAGGACACCAGCCCAGCTGGCTCTGCTGGCTGGTGCACACAAACTGCCCAGCTGGCAGGCTGAGGGGAGAGGAACCTCCAGCTGGGGACACTGACAAGTGCCTGAGAGAGAAAACTTCTTTCCCAGCACAGCTGGATTGGGTCAGGGATGTTTCTCTACAAGCAAGTCAAGCAAGTGTGAATAAACTGAAAAACAATTTATTAGATACACAAACCTCCTCAACCTGCTCTGCAGCAGGGGGCTGGGGACAGAGGAGATGCTGATGGGAGTAATCCCAGATTCAGCTGAGCTCTGTGGAGCAGGGAATTTTCACTTAGTTTTCCAGGTGAAGGCAGAGATCCCTGAGCTTTCAGCTCGTCGCTGTGGTGGGAGGGATGTGTGCTGTTCAAGTGCCTCGGGCTCAGGTGTCCAGGTGGCATGGCCAGCCACGGCACTCTTGCCCGAGGGGGGACACCTGCTTTTTGGTCTCTGCTGGATGTCTTTTCCAAGTGGTTTCTCTGTGTTTTCCAGGGAGCCACAGCCCATTTCTGAGGCAGCAGGAGCTGGAGCACCGTGATGGTCCCTATGAACCAGGGCCACCACAAGATGGTCGCTAGAGAAAGGACATCAAGAGGCTGCAGTGTGCCCAGAGAGGGCCAGTGGAGCTGGGGAAGGGTCTGCCAGCACAAATCTTATGAGAGGGAGCTGGGGAGGCTCAGCCTGGAGAAAAGGAGGCTCAGGGGGGGCCCTCTGGCTCTGCACAGCTCCCTGACAGGAGGGGACAGCCAGGGGGGTCGGGATTTGCTCCCAGGGAACAGGAACAGGAGGAGAGGGAACGGCCTCAATTTGCACCAGGGAAGGTTTAGATCAGCTGTTATGGAAAATTTCTTCACTGAAAGGGTTGTCAAGCCCTGGGACAGACTGCCCAGGATGGAGGGGAGTCACCATCCCTGGGGGGATTTAAAGGGTGTGTGGATGTGGCACTTGAGGACAGGTTTCCATGGTGAACCCAGTGGTGCTGGGTTCATGGTCAGACTCAGTGATCCTGGAGGTTTCCTCCAAGCTTAACAATTCCATGGTTCTCTGAAGTCCCTCAGTGTGAGCAGCCCTGGGAGAAGCAGGAGTCTGGGAGGTGGGAGCAGGTACAGAGCCAGCTTTTCACCTCAGAGACACCCAGAGTAGAAACGTGCATGGGCCAAGGGCTCAGCTTTATTTCAAGGTCTCTGGTAAAAAAAAAACTTTACCTGTGTTTACCTACTTTTACCTGCAGAACTCCACACCTGAACATGTGAGACCAACTTTTGGGTACCACCCTCAGCGTTTCTGACCTTGCCAAGAGGAGGACCCGGGGAGGCCCAAAGGGATTTTAAGGGCTTGAGGCACTGAAATGCTTTGTGCTTTGCAGATCATCCAGCGAAGCTCTGGTGGCAGCAGACCCTCTGCTCTGTGCATTCTCCCCCAGTGGATGAGCTGCACACCCTCCAGCTGATGGTGCATCCCAGGCTTTGCCCCCAAGGAGGCAGAAAGGCTCCACTCCCCACTGAGGGGAATGGCAGATTTGTCTTCACAAACAAGCTGTGGGTCTGCTGGTAGATAAATCTAGCACTTAAAGAGAGGTAAAAGAAACAATGGGGAGGATTCCACTGACTGATGAAGGAAAAAAGATATTTGCCTTTACAAATAAAATGCAGGTTTGCTGATAAATGAAACTGGATATTGAAAGATGAAAGAAACAATGGTGAAAACCCCTAAATTCCATAAGAATTAAAAATAAAAAGGGAGGGTTGTACATTAGAAGGGAATCTTTGGTATCAGGAATTTCAGGAAGTCTGAACCTCTCACGTACCTCAGAAATGGGGAAAGAGAAAGGGAAATGCGGCTGGGAAATTGGGATAAAAAGGAGGCTTTTTCCTCCAAAAATTATAGACACCCCAGGGGAATGCCCCATGGCCTCTCCCTTTATTGGAGTTAAGTAAAAGGACTCCTCTGTCTCCTTTTTGGGCATAAACCTCTGATGTTTCTGGATTCATTCTCCTGACACCCCCCTCAGGCACCAGGTGCTGCTCACCCTGGAGCACATGTCCTCTCATCCTGAAGGAACCCGTGGGTTTCGGGCTGTAAATCCCCCCGGCTAGTTTGGGATTTAAACCTGCACAGATCCTACATGGACGAAGTAAAGGACGAGAAGCGCTCTTTCTCCACGTGGTTTTGATGTCCTGTTTATTGGCTGGAAAGGGACATCTGCTGTGTAGACCATCCAGGTGAAAAGAGAGGACGGATTCCAGTCCCAAGGGACATTTATACCCGTGGAATGGGAGGCAGGGATGGAGGGCTGCAGCCAAGGGGACACCAGTGAGGAGGGGTGAAGGGAGGGGCTACAAGGGACAGGTCACCTTACCAAGGGAAAAAACCACCTGAGGGAAAGGGGGAAACATTCATGTAACACAATACCCAGTGCAGCATCCAAATAACTATCTAGTGCATCACAACACCATCCCATGGGATATTCCATGTGGGGGCAATGGATCAGCTGTGGAAACCAGTGACCCCACCAGGAATATCTGTGGTCTTGTTAAAGATAGGTTAGAAACTGTTGTAAAATAGTTGATAATTGTTAAGCGTGTACTGTTAGTTTGGTTGTTATGTGGTAAAAGGGGTTAAAGGGTAGTTATGAGCAATCCAGTACTCAATGCACCATAACACCCCTCAGTAAAGCGCACCCAGAACTGCCACGGGCCAATCGAGCCCTTAAACCTTCCTGCAAATGAAGGATCCAAACAGAAACCAACCCAAAGGGACAAAAAACAGGATAAAAAGGGGCACCTGCCCCAGGGCAGCTGTGCCTTCCCCCGGACCCTCGGGGCCATCGCTGCTGGAGCAGCCCCAGCGCCGGCGCTGCAGCAGCCTGGACGGGAACGCTCCTGCTCGGCCCGGGCCCCCGGCTTCAGGCCTTTCTTTTTGTTATAATAAACGCTGAAATCACTTTAGCACCGGGAGCCTGCTCTCGTTTTTATCAGTCTGACACATCCCACACCACAGCAGCGACCCCGAAGGCAGCAGGGTCCAGCCCCAGCAGGGTCCAGCCCCAGCAGCACCAGGCTCCCAGACCCACGTGCTCTTCAGCTTTCCTAACTCTGCTGAAAGCCAGGGCAGCTCCAAAGTGCCCAGAGCTGCTCGGGTGTGATGTGGCAACACGGGCAAGGACCAAACCCCACGCCTGGCAGTGAAAGCGTTCTGCTGGAGCACAGCATGAGGAAAGCAAATGACTGTGCAGTAAACCAGAAAATCCATCATTGGCGGGAAGAGGAGGAGGGAACTGGTTGAAGGATCCACGTACACGACTGTGACAGCAATCAAACAAGAGCCTTTTAAATGTCAAGGGGTGTGAGCGTGGTTTAATAGCATCCAAAACGCTGCCAAGCTGGGTGATGAGGAACAAAGCAGAGGGATGGAGACATCCACCCATTATCTGCTCCCTGGAGAAAGAGAGGAGGGAGATAATTCAGGTTTATGCTTGATCTGCTGTGTAAATCTCGGAGAGGTAATGTTTTCTTTTATCAAAAGGGGAAAAAAAGAATGTTTGTTTTCAGCAGCGTCCCTGCCATTAGCCAGGCAGCCCGAGCTGGGCTGTACAAATGAGATACACAGCATTTACAGCCCGAGCTGGGCAGGATTGCACCCGGGAGGGATGGAAGCCTGCAGGGTGTGGCAGCTGGCCAGCCCCGGCTCCCTTGGAGGCAAAGGACTGAGTACGAGGCGGGCACAGGGGGATCAGCAGGATGCAGGGTTTGCAGCAACGGGGGTGAAATGCTTTTACCTTCACAAATAAAACTCGTGGAAGGGCGTGAAATGCTTTTATTCTGCACACACCTGCCCCGGGCCAGGGAGGGAATGGGTGGCTGTCCCTGCCCACAGTGAGGTGTTGGGATTGTCCCTCCACCTCCCTGCCAGGCTGGTGGCAAGGAAGGCTGTGAGGGGTCCCTGTGTGCCTGGGGAGGCAGCACAGCCTGGCTGGCTCATCAACCACGGCACATTTGGCTCCAGTGATGCCTCAAGGCTGACCTAGAACAGAGGCTGGACAGAGGTAAAGAATAAAGCAGGGATTTATTCAAAGCATCTCCTCCATGGATCCACCTTGGGCAGCACAAGAGCCCAGCCAGGGCTGCCCCCAAGATGAACCCAAATGGTCCCAAAATGGACACAGGGTCTCTCCCTTGGATCAGTTCTGCTCCATTTGCACCTTGCAGTTCATTGTCCAGTTCCAGCTTTAGCCCAGGCACTCCCACCCTGCTTGTTTTTCTCTCTCCAGCCCACAGTGTTTGTGCTCCTGGGCTGAGCTTTGGATCATTTGTCCTTGGTGCCCAGCTGGAGCAGGAATTGTTTTGTGTCCCTGCTCTGTGCAGAGAGCTCAGCATCCCCTCATATGAATCCAGCCCCACACACTAAAGCAGCACAGAACCTGAAACATAGAAAATCCAAAACCTGAGGCATCACCAGGGCTCTCCCACCATGCTCTGAGTACCTGGCACCCCTAAAGTATTTCACGGCAATCACAGTTGGATTTGATGATCTTGGAGGTCTTTTCCAACCTCAAACATTCTACAAATCTGTAAGGAAGCAAAGAACACTGAGCATTATGACTTCAGCATTAAACCAGCACGGCATGAAAAGCAGGGCTCTGCTGGGAGAGGGGAGATCCCTGGGCTGGTCAAGGGGCAGCAGGGAAGGGCTTTGTGCTCTGAGAAGCACAAAAGCAGCTTTTGCAGAGTCAGCTCCTCAGATCTGCAGGTATTTGTGTTTTCATTCATCCCCCTGCATCACAATTCTTTGTGCAAAGCAGGGATCATGCCCTCTGCTTTCACAGGGACTGGAAAGATGTTCCTGGGTATTTGTAGAACACTCCTGCTGCGTATTTACAAGGGCAGAAGGAAAATCACGAGGAAATGAAGAGTTCAGTATTCAGAGCAGGCTCTGAGCAGTGCAGGCACCCACTCCAGGGGAATCTGAGTGTGGAATTAGCTGCTCAGCTGGCTCAGCGTGGGGCTGGGCTGGGCTGGGGGCACAAACCTGTCCCTGTGTCACTCAATCCCTGTGTGGATGTGCCAGCACCCAGAGGCCACTAAGCTTTAATGGGCAAAAATGAGTTTTATTTGCTGGTGGCGTGGTGCTTGGTTTCCCCAGCTGCTCCTCCCATCCATGTCTTGCATGTCTTGGACCTGTATGTATATTTTATAAGAGGTCTGCTAAAATGTGTTACTGCAGAAATAAAACCAAACACTGCTTCATTTTTAATGAGCCATCAGGGAGCAAGTTATTGCCTGTGTGTTGGAGTGGTTTTCTGCTCCCAGGCTGTTAATACCAAAATGTCTTGGAGGGAAAATTGAGATTAAATTTCTTGAGAGATACCTGTATTTGTGCTGAAAGCCTCTCTCAGCCAGGAGTGGGGCTGTCAGAGTCGCTGAAAGTGAAGCACAGTTCAACATAAACAGGCAGCCTTGAGAACCATCAGCAGAATATTAAATCAAAATAGTGATTTACTCTGTATGAACTGCCCTGTGGTTTCAGCTCCAGCCAAGAGCAGCCTCTGAACTCTCTGTGCAGAGATTTTGCTTTTGGGGGGGATTATAATGGAATCATGGAATGATTTGGGCCGAAACAGATCTAAAAGCCCATCCCATTTCACCCTGCCACAGGCAGGGACATCCTTCACTGTCCCAGGTGGGACAACCTGGCCTTGGGTACTTCCAGGGATGGGGCAGCCACAGCTTCTCTGGGCCCCCTGTGTGCCAGCACTCTGCCAGGCAGGAACTTCTTCCTCACTCCTTTTAGCATAAAACTATTCTGTCTTGTCCTATCGCTATCTGCCTGTATAAAAAGTCACTCTCCAACTCTAAAAAGCACCTTCAGGCCCTGGAAGGGGCTCTGAGCTCTCCCTGGAGCCCTCCCTTCTCCAGGAGAGCACCCCCAGCTCTGCCGGCCCAGCTCCAGAGCAGAGGGGCTCCAGCCCCTGCAGCATCTCCGGGCTCCAGCCCCTGCAGCATCTCGGTGACTCCAGCCCCTGCAGCATCTCGGTGACTCCAGCCCCTGCAGCATCTCGGGGCTTCAGCCCCTGCAGCATCTCGGTGACTCCAGCCCCTGGAGCATCTCGGTGACTCCAGCCCCTGCAGCATCTCGGTGACTCCAGCCCCTGCAGCATCTTGGGGCTCCAGCCCCTGCAGCATCTCGGTGACTCCAGCCCCTGCAGCATCTCCGGGGCTCCAGCCCCTGCAGCATCTCGGTGACTCCAGCCCCTGCAGCATCTTGGGGCTCCAGCCCCTGCAGCATCTCGGTGACTCCAGCCCTTGGAGCATCTTGGTGACTCCAGCCCTTGGAGCATCTCGGGGCTTCAGCCCCTGCAGCATCTCGGGGCTCCTTTCGCACCAGCAGCTCCAAAGCCAAACCCTGCCCGGTCGGGCCGTTCCGAGCTACACGGGGTCCCGTTCTCTGCCGCTCCCGAGGCCACAGCGCTGGGCTCTGCTCCGGGCCGTTCCTCTTCAGTTCCTCTCCCGTTCCTCTCCCGTTCCCCTCCCGTTCTCCTCCCGTTCCTCTCCCGTTCCCCTCCCGTTCCCCTCCCGTTCCTCTCCCGTTCCCCTCCCGTTCCTCTCCCGTTCCTCTCCCGTTCCCCTCCCGTTCCTCTCCCGTTCCCCTCCCGTTCCTCTCCCGTTCCTCTCCCGTTCCCCTCCCGTTCCCCTCCCGTTCCTCTCCCGTTCCCCTCCCGTTCCTCTCCCGTTCCCCTCCCGTTCCCCTCCCGTTCCTCTCCCGTTCCCCTCCCGTTCCCCTCCCGTTCCTCTCCCGTTCCCCTCCCGTTCCCCTCCCGTTCCTCTCCCGCTCCCGGCGGGTCCCGGCCGCGGCTGCAGTCCCAGCTCGCGCCGCACGAGGGCGCTGTCCCTGGCGGTCCGTGCCCCGCGCGGCGCTCTGGCCCCCGGCTGCTCTCGCTGCCCTTCCGGCCGCGTGGGGCTGAGGGAAGGTGGGGCCCTGGCGGGCACGGAGGCTCTGAGGGAGGGCCGGGGCCATGGCGGGGACGGGGGGACGCAGGAGGGAAGGTCGGGGCCATGGCGGGCACGGGGGCACTGAGAGAGGGTCGGGGCCGTGGCGGGCACGGTGGGATGCAGGAGGGAGGGTCGGGGCCATGGCGGGCACGGTGCGGGCTGGGGGTCAGCGGGCTGTGGGGGGCGAGGAGGGGGCTGGGGGAAATGGGGTAGGGGTTCTGGGGCTGGGGGAGATGGGGTAGGGGTTCTGGGGCTGGGGCTCATGAGGGTCGTGGGCAGAGTGTGGGGTACTGGAGGGGCGGTAATGGGGGCTCCGGGTAAGCAGGGGCTGGGGGAGGTGGGGGGCATGGGGGACTCGGGGTTTGGGGCACTGAAGGGATGCGGAGTGGGGGGCAAACGAGGTACTGGAGTGCAGGGTATGGGGACTTGGGGGCGGCTGGATTTGGGGGTGCAGAGGGAGTTTGGGATCAGGGTGGTGGGTGTTAAGGTATGGATGGAAGGGTGTGGGGGTGCAGTGGGGGTACTGAAGGCCTGGGGGTGATGTGGGGGGCTGCAGTGGGGGCTGGGGAGGCAGGGTCTGGGGTGCTGGAGCATTTGGGGCCGCAGGGTTTGGGGGTCTCTGGGGGCTTTGGGACTGGAGGAGGGCTGGGGTGCTGTGCAAGGACAGCCCTGGGGTGAGGCTGCTCCCTGGGGAGGTGTTTGGCACACAGCAGGGTGGGGGAGCAGGGGGAGAGCTGAGAGGGGCCCGTGGGGTGTAAGGGGTGAGCTGTGTGGTGGGGAGGGGGCTGCAGGGCCAACAGCCAGAGCAGGATTTGTTTTTGCTGTGAGTGTCCCAGAGCTTTGTGTCACAGGGTTTGCTGCCGGGGCTCAGCCCCAGGTGGTGACACGGGTGGGACTCGGCGGTTCCATTCCTGAGGTGAGGGAGCACCAGGTGAGCCGTGGGAGCCCCGTGTGCCCCTCCTGGGCAGGGGTGCGGGGTCTGTGGGCTGGGGAAGGGCTGCTGGGTGGTACCAGCCAGCCTCACCCGTGCCCGAGAGCAGCTCCCAGGTGGGCTCCGTGCTGGGCCTCACCTGTGCAGTACCAGGTGTGAACATTCATGAAGCGTTTTGATGGTCATGTATGATACTGCATACAACAGCTGCACCCCTAATCCAAGGAAAGATGGGTTACGTTGGGTTTTTTTTAATGTGTACTGAGTCTTCTTTTGAAAATGTTTTGTAAAATCGAACTGGTGCTCTCTCAGGTGTGGAAATGAGAACTTGGGTACTTGATTTATCGCTCCATGCTGCTTGAGTTGCAACTTTGTTCCCCACGTAGCAGGGAACAGTGATAAGGTGGTTTCTGCACTTGAGCAAATGTAAGATTTGTTGGAAGTTGTGTACTTTGCTCTCTTGTTGACATGTCTGGTTCGTCTCCTGCAGCGGGGGGTTCACCTGGGGACACCTCAGGGGACTGTGTGCCCGGGCAGGTGTGGGCAGGGGAAGGCCAGTGCTGGGAGCCTGGCACCACAGCGATCCTGGCTCCTGGCAAACACTCCTTGCCAAAATAACAAGTGCTGTTCCAGTTGGTTGTTGCTGTGGGATGGGTGATTGGCTGTGGAAGTGCTCGTGGTGGAGATGCTTTTGGGAAGGATTTTAGGGAGAGCCGGGGTGGATGATGCTTCAGTTAACACTGATCCAGAGGAGATGGGTGTGTGTAGGACGTGGGCTCTGGCTTTAGCATTCCTGGCTGAACATCTTCATTATTTATTTTCAGGTGGCTGGAGCAGGAGGTGATTCTGCAGGATGGTGAGAGCTGCTCTTGCAGTTTGGTAATACCTGTGTGGTCTTTCTGGGTTATCACAGAATCGTAGAAGGGTTTTGCCTGAAAGGGACCATGGAGACCCTCTCCTTCCACCCCCTGCCATGGGCAGGGACACCTTCCACTATCCCAGGCTGCCCTGCCCCATCCAGCCTGGCTTTGAATATGTCCACAGCTTCTCTGGGCACCCTGTGCCAAGGGCCTCCCCACCCTCCCCAATTCCCTAATGCCCCATCCAACCCTTCCCTGTGCCTGTTGAAACCATTCCCCCTTGTCCTGGCACTCCATGCTCTTGTAAAAAGTCCCCCCCAGCTTTCCTGTGGCTTATAGAAAGCAGTTGTGCCTAATTGGATGGTGAACATGAATAAAATCCTTTCTTCAGAGGTGACTTGCTTCTTGTTTAATCCTTTTGTGTGTGAACACAGTAGGCATGTGTTTGTTTACCTGCTGCACTGGCTGTGCAGAAGTGACACCCGCACTGTCCCCGCTGCTGTCACGCCCTGCAGATGTGCCTGGGGAGCTGTCAGGCAATGGAATCCTGAATTGAGCTGTGGGATTTGGGAGCATCTTGGTGTGCTGAGCTCCCACCTCCACTAGAGGGTGTGGAGCTCTGCAGAATCCTTTGTTTTCACGGAAATGGGAAAACCGGGAGCCTGTCTGTTCTCGGATGTGCAGGCAGCGAGGCCGTGGCGGGATTACATCCCTCGGGAGATCCCTGCTCCGTGCCCTGGCAGCAGCCCAGGCTGCATTACACAACTGCCAGCCGGGCCCGGGGCATGCCATGGGATGTTCCTGGCCAGCCTGCAGCAGGAGGAGCAGCTGGAGTGTGCAGGGGAGGCAGCTCTGCTGTAGGTTGGATCAGGTTGTGGCAGCTCCTGGACGAGGTTTCCTGGAGGGATAACTTGCAAATTCCAAGTTCCCCCTCCTTTCTCTTGGGGAGAAAAATGTACCTAAACAGCAGGGATAAATGTTTCACTTGCACAAGAGCCCGGCTTCTAGATTTGCCTTCCTGGAGGGAATTTCCACTTGCTCTGCAACCTTCCCAAGCCAAGCCCAACACCAGTGTGCTGTGAAATTCCATAAGGCTGTGCTGCTTGCTGGGCTGTGTGTGCTCCCTGTGCTTGCAGGATGTGCTGCTCAGCTCCAGGTGGCCACGTTGGCTCCTTGGCCAGGTATAGGATTTCTTCCTTGCTAAATTCTGCCTCCAAGTGTCTCGTTCAGAACGAAATCCTGAGCAGAACTGGACCCAGCAGTGCAGCACTCGGTGCCTGAGGGAGCACCCAGAGGAGAGCCGGGTGTCTGGGTGAGAGAGTGATGCTGTGGCTGTGGAGGAGCACAGGCTCCTCTCCAGCTGCTGCTACTGCGTGGGTCTGTAGGCATTTTGGAGCTGGATCCATCTGGGAGGGGAGCAGCTCCACAGGCAGGTGGGATGTGCAGCTCTGTGGTGTCAGGAGGGCTCCACGTGCTGCCAGGGATGTCCAGTCAGAGCCTGGGCATGGGAAGAGCTGAATGGCCTCTCCAGGGACCTTCTGGGAGGAATCCTATGGGTAAATGCCCTAGAGGGAAGAAGGCTCCAGGGGAGCTGGGTAATATCCAAGGATCACTTCTTCCAGACTCAATGACATCCCTATGGACAAGGAATGGAGCAGAAGGGACAGGAGAGCTGCAGGGATGGACATGGAACTGTGGCAGGAGAGACAATGAGGTGGAAGAAGGGCCAGGGTGAACACAGGGATGGTGTCTGAGTGTGCTCTGGTGTGCTCATCCATGGCCAGGAGTGCCCATGGGAGGGAGGTCAGAGACCCGTGTCCCCAGTGCCAGATCCTGGTACAGAGCCAGCTGTGGAGCAGCAGCCAGGATCATAACCCAGCCAACCAAATCCTCCATCAGCTGAGCATGAAATGGATATTTGTGGGAATAATGAGGGAGGCAGAGGTGTTTGCACAGGAACCTGTGTCACACCTCAACTACAGCCAGGCCAAATCCCGAGCACTGGGGCTGTGCTGGGATCTGGTCAGACCCTGTGGAAGGGGAGCATCCCTCCCTGTGGGCTGGGGAGATGCCCAGGCTGTGGGGAACAAGCTGAGGGCAGCTGCCAAGGTGGGGCAGGTTGGTGAGCTATGGGGAAACCTCTTTATCCTCCAGAGCACAGCCCAGAGAGGGCCTGGCTGTGCCTGTGGTGTCTCCCCGTGCACTGAGCCCGGCCCTGCTCCAGGGCTGCCTTCTGCTCTCCCCTGCTCTGCTCCTGGTTTGTGCTGAGGCTGGAAGAACTTTGAGCTCTGTGCCTGGCTGGCCCTTAAGCTGGAGCAGCAATCAGCTCCCACCGTCTGTGTTATGTAAGGGTTTGAACTTTGCCCCGATGGAAGCGGAAACGTCTGGCCTGCTCTGATCTCTGCAGGAATTATGAGTGTGGAGACTGAGGGCTGCGGCCACTTCTGCTGGGTGAATAGCCAGAGAGCTGCCACCTTTCCCTCCACCTTTTGCCACCTTTCCCTCCACCCCCCGCTGAAGATGCTCTGGCAGCTCTCTTGGAGTGTGACATCTGGGAATAGTGCAGCCCAGACCCTTCCACTCGAAGGCTCACCTCTGCTAAGAGGCTGCTTTTAGCTGCTCCCCCTAGAGCTGCTGTTTTTAGGTCTGGCTGTTGCACTGCTCTTCCTTCAGCAGCAGCTGAAGTCCTTTGGGCACAGGCTGCAGCAAGGACGTGTCAGGTGTCTCACTGCCTGACCCTGGGGAAGGATGAGGCTGGGCTGGGCACAGACTGAGCATCCTCAGAACTCCCAGCTCCCACCAGAGCCAGGACTGCATGGCAGGAGTTGATGCCAGTCACTGTGCTGTGGTGATGAAGGGAGGGGGCAAGCAAAGAAAGCTTAAATATATATATTTTTAAGCCATAGCTAAGAAATCTGCCGTGGCTCCAAGCTGGACCTTGCAGTCAGAGGTGAGCAGGCTTAATTTGACAGCTATTTCTTAAATATTTTAAAAGCTGCCTGGAATAAACTGAATGCTTCCGAGTAGTGACCTAAATTCCACTTGCTGTAAATTTCATTAGAAAGTGGATTTGTGTGCCTGCCAGGCTGCTTTGCAGCTTCATTGATCTGCCCAAACCATGTGCTGTGCAAGTGCCTTCCTCAGCAGATTTTTAAAGAGCTCATTGCTGCGTGCTGCCAGCCCAGAATGTGACTAGTTTTCTTTCTTTTCTCTCCCCTTCCTCTTTTCTTTTTGTTTCCTGGTGCAAAGGCATGATTTGTTTACTAATCACGTTGCATCATTAGTTGCACAGAGTCATCCCACTGGCTGCGTGGGCACGGATGGAGCAGCTGGGAAGGAAAATGTCACTCTCTTCAGCTCACTTGATGTGCTTTGCTCCCAAATCCCCATCCCACGCCATGAAGGCCAAAGACTTTTACAACCCTGGCAGCTGCCAGCAGCTCTCTGCTCTCCAGCACTGTCACCTGTGGTTGTGACACCCCCTGGAAAAATCCTCCTCGTCTCCTGCTGTCCCCAAAGTGCTGTCTATCCCTGTGCAACCACGGCTTTGGATCTTGTGGAGAGGTGTGATGGTAGCACAGATGGCACAGACTGAGCCTTACCAGGGAAAATAAAATAGCCTGGGGAGAGCTGGGACTGCCACACCTGTGGATGCAGGAGCAACATGCACCTCCCCAGGCCTGGGCAGGGTCACACAGGTGATGCTGAGCTCCCTTGCTGTGGCAGTGTGCTTGCAGCCCTCCTGCTGGGGTTAAAGGGAGTGGAGAGGGGCTCTGTGCAGCACCACAGGGACACAGGGCCCCTGCAGAACCACATCTCTCTGTGGCATGTTTGGTTTCTCTCCTGCAGTGGGGGTTCAGCTCCTGTGTTGTCAGACATGGAGCAATTGCCTGGTTGGGCTGAAGTACTTAGTGGGGGGAAGGTCCCTGCAGCCCCGAGGTTGGATACCCAGCCCTGCCTGCCCCATGGGAACCCTATTCTGGAGCTGTCCCCCTGCCCCTGGCACTTCTGCTCCTGGGGGACCCCCAGCCTGGGGAAAGGCTCCATCACAGTATGAAACCCAAATTTTGGAAACCCCATGGCCTTGCTGTGTTTTGGGGGGGTTGGGGAGGCAGACTGTGCTGCAAATAAAGGCCTAACCCCAACCCTATCCTACAGGAATGAAGTGCTGGCACCCAGCAGGAGCTCTGACAGCTCTTCCCAGTTCACAGCACGAGGCAGAGCTGGCTTTTGAAGAGGAGCCTTCCTGCCCAAGGACAGTCCCAGCACTGCCAGGCTGGCATGGCAAACAGCCCTGGCAGCAAGCCCAGGGGTGGGTTTGGGCCAGGAGGGCACACTCGTGTTGAAGGGATGTCTAAGGGGATTGGTTATCACAGAAATGGTCTCCAGAGGGTGACATTACAAAACATGGGTTTCCCTCAGCTGTCTCCAGACACAGAGCCTGTGCAGCTGGGAATCTGGGAGGGACTGGAAATACCCCAAACCCACTCAGAGGGGTATGTGGTGTCAAGGATGGAGGTTGGAAAGAAATATCTCCCTCCTCTAACCACTGCCTATGACTGAACACTGTGAAGACACATCTGGAGGGGGGTTTGGTGCTTCTCTGGCTGTGGGGGTGATGAAAGTGGGAAGAAATCCCTGTCTTGGAGCTGTGGAATGTGGGACTGTCCTGCCTTCTGATGAGGAAGGAGCTTTCTTGGGCTGAGTTTTGGCCCCAAGCAGCAGCAGCCTTTCCACTGGCTTCCCTTTCCCTTTGGCTGCCAGCACAGGGGATGCTGAGTGCCAGGATCCTGGTGCTCTGCTCTGGGAGAGTGCTGCTTTACCTCTGCTGTACAACTGTGATTTATTTTCAGAAGTTAAACCTGAGGTCTGACAAAGACCCCACAGCTTATGGGCCAGCAGTATGGGCTGTCCTGGTGAGAGGGCCTTGCTGGCTGTCAGCATCCAGACTAGGGCTAAATTAATTTCCCATAAATCCGAAATGCTCTGCCAGTTTCCCCGCTTCTCAGCACCTCTGCTTGAGTTGTCTGTTATTTATTTCCTGGGGTCTCAGGTGTACAATAGGTTTTGCAGAGGTGATGACCCAATCCCATCCCCTCAAGCTGTCAGCACCCAGAGCCTTTTCTTATTCCAGCTCCTGATGAGGGGTTTCTCTTGTGGCCCCAGGTGGCTTCAGCTGTCCCCGAGCCTCATCTGTCCCCAGCTGCAGGAAGGGCAGGGAGGAAGGAGACTTGGAAGCAAGAAGTCTCCTGGCTCTGTCCTGCTTTGGTTTGGGGCAGCGTGGGTGGTTCAGCCCCTTGGAGGGGGGCTCTGCAGGCTCACCCCATGCCTGGCAGAGAGGCACCAGGACCTTGCCAGCCTGGCCATGGCTATGGCTGGGTGCTGGGAAGGCACCGGGAGCTTCCCTGTGTCATTCCCCTGCCCAGTGCAGCGAGACTGGAGCAAGGGCAGCTGCACTTGTGAATGCTGAGCAAAGGGCTGCTCAGGGGGCAGCTGCCAGGGACAGCTGGATTTAAGTGTTGGGAGTGTCACCAAAGCAGCAGTTGCTCTCCGCAACCCATGGGGGTTTATGTGAAAAATGAAATTTCTGTCTATCTCCTTCCTTGTGCTTTCTCATCTCCGCCAACGGAGCTGAAGATGGGAAAGGATTTTTTCCCTATATTTAGCTTTGGAGAAATTGCTGTAACTAATCGGCTTTAGGATTCTGCGTTCTCTCTTTTATTTTATCTTTTCCTGTCACTAAGACCTTGTCATGTGGCTGTGGACTGCAGCTCTCTGGCTCTCTGTTTGCTGGGCTTTCATGGAGTCAATTAATAACCCATAAAAATAACACCTCCAGCTGTTCCACTTGCAGCTGCCAGGCTGGAGTCTAATTATGGGGCCTTGGATCCCAAATCCTGCTTTGCATGTAAAAGTGCCAGTGAATAGGAAGAGGCAGAGGAGATGGCAATGCAAAAAAAGGAATGTGGTTTGGGGTCTATTTTTAGCCTTTTCAAGCCAAATGTAAAAAGACCCTTAGGCTGCTTGTGTCCCGCTGAATGTGATCACATGCACAATATTGTTCCCATGGCAAAGCGCAGCAGCCAGGGTGGGTTGGGGGTTATTTTTGGCAATTAACTTGCCTACATTGCAAACGTCCTTCTGGGTTAGTTTGCACAGTGCCGTGTTGTGGCTCACATCCATGTGCTAATGGGTTTATTGCAATCAGCTCCGGCTCTCTCTGTGTTCCTGAACGTGCCAGGGCAGTGGTGGGGAGGGGAGGCACACAGCTGCTCACCCAGGGCATCTCACAGACTGGTTGCTGGTAAAGGGGTGCTCGGCCTCCCTCAAAGAGTCCTTTCCTGCTGACTGTGACACAAAATTAATTTAGTTGGGGCTCTGGTGGATAGGTGATGGTCTCCTTTTCATACCATCCTGTCAACTGTGCACCCTCATTTGCTTTCCAAGCTGGATGTCATCTCTGGGTGAACTGCTGGGCAGATTTGTCCTCTGCTTCTCTGGAGCCTCTGCTGGGCTGGTTCTGCCTCAACTCCCACCACTGCCATATTCACCTGCCTCTTGCCTCCTCCTGGGTGCTTCATAACACTCTCTTTTCTTGCTCCCCGCAGAAGTCGTGCAGCAAAGGCCCACAAGGGCCCTGGTGCATGGGAGGTTGTTGGGGATGGAGCACAAGGAAAGCACTGGGCTCATTTCCAGTCTCTGTCTGGGGAGCTGTCTGGGAGCGTTTCAGTCCTTTCCATCACTGGGTTCTTTTTTAATTCAGACTCAGCCTGATTGTGACCAAAAGCAAATCAAACAGCTGTTCATTAGACAACTTAAATACTTAGTGGTCACACATTAGTCTGTAGCCACCAGCTTGTAACCATGACTGCAAATAGGCATCCTGTGCTGCAGACCATCCCCTTTGTCAAAACAAGTTATCTGGAGGCTGATACTGAAACCTGCCCTCAGAAAAAACTCTGACACCTCCCACTTGCACAGGGGTTGCAGGGCCACCGCTGTGACAATGCCACCTCTTTCCTGTCTCCTCAGGCTCCCTCTGACAATCACCAGAGCCAGGAGGTGTCAAACATCTTCTCTTGGGGGATGGAGCCACGCTCTCAGAGGGTGTCCCTTCAGTAGAGCTCTGCTGTGAGTTCTCTTAACCAGGGACAGAGGATGCTATCAATCCGTCCAGCCTCGCCTGGCAAAGAGATTGCAAACGTGGCTTTCCATCACGCGCTACATTAGTCAAATTAATTCCAGGACAGCCAGCCAGCGGTGCTCGAGGCCGAGACTGATGAATGCTGCAGCCGTGTCAGAGTCACCAGAGCTGCTGCCTGCGCTGTGCCAGCTCCTCAGCTGCAGCCAGCCCTCTGCTCGGCCGTGCCCTCTGCCTCACACCTCTCGGGAGCGCTGAGCTCTCAGTCACTGACACAGACAATTCAATTGCGAGGAACATCTGCCTCGAAATCGTGCTCCCATTCAGGCTGCTGCTGCCGCCGTGGGGTGACATTCTTCATGCATCTTGCCTGCTTTCTTTAATCTCCTAAACACAGGCACGCCTGTGGAGCACAGAAAGGTTTCTTCCCCATGAGAAGGAGAAAGAAATTAGCCAGCAGATCGAGCGTGTATAGCAAATAATGAGATTGCCTTGGATACAGGACTGGAATTCATGCAAAGCACGATGCTGATCAGAGACGATGAGCGGCGTTTCTGGGGTCTGCAAACAGCGTCACCAAACTTGCGTTTCTCAAGTTCTGAGACACACGTGGACGAAGGCTGCCAGCACAGGCCTGATCCACAGACTGCAAGTTAGAAAATAAACCCTAAAATAGCAATGCTGGTAGTTATTTTGGTGTGCAAGTGCCTCATAATGCCTCATTTTCCTCCAGGCACAGGAATAAGCTGTACAGACACAGGCACTGTGGTGCTGGAGGAGCAGCAGTCACAAAGGCAGCTTGTCCTGACAGAGCTCCACTGAAAGGTGCTGTGTTTGCCCACAGAGTGCAGACCCAGCTCTAGTGGAGTCAGTGTGTCCTTTAAAAGAAGATGGATTTGTGCAATAGTTTTAATAGTAAGTAATTGTTTCTTATTGCTCCTCTTGCATTAAAAAAATAATAATTATCAACATGTTAGAGGCAAACAGGGACAAAGTCTCTACCCGGTGAGTGACCTAGCAGCTTGATTCAGTGCTTGTTGAAGCAGCTGAGAGTGTTTGTACTGTCAGAGTCATTAGAAGGAGGGATGGTAAACAGCCTTTGTTTTTGTTTTTATAGGAAATTTACTCATCTTTTCTGTGAGCCTTTGGCTGAGACTCCTGTTTTTCTAAGAAATGAGTGATCAGATCCTGGCAGTGCTTTAAGTCACTTAAAGAGACAACTGGAAACAGGCTGTTCCCTGGAAGACAGGTACCAGGCAGCTCCCAGGCACATGGACACAAGGGCTGTTTGCAAAGGCAAGTAGAAAAGTTGGGCATTCTCAACAGCTCAGTGAACCCTTCCTCACTCACAACTCCAGCTCCCTGTATTATGAGCTTGACATCTTTAGCACCAATAAAATACCTCAAATTAATTATTATCCAAGTGTTTTTCCCTTTATTCCCTTTACCTTCATTTCCTTTACTGTAAAAAAAAGTCTTGGGGGTGAGGTCTCTTTAACCTGTGCCACCTCCTGATGTCTAAGGGATGAAATAACCCAGCGGGAGCCCCCCGAGGGTGTCCCCTGCTCCTCACAGCCCCCCAAGAAAACAGTGCTATCCGGCTTTTAGGTGTTACAAACATCCAACACAGGTATTGCAATAAATGTTGGATGTGATTCTTCACCCAGAATATCCATGCCACAGCTCCTCACGTTTCATTATCTCTGTACGAGCAGCCCCCCCTGCACCACCTGCTCACTTTTGTTTTAGCATCGCACGGCTCCTGAGCAGCGACACAGACTCGAGGCAGGGAGCCTTGGATGGCTCCAGGCTTTGCAGGGACAGCTTGGGAATAAGGGCTGGGATACGTGCCACGCTCATCCCAACTCATCTATTTTATGAATCAGGACTTGGTCCTATTTGCTAATGTTTGTCTGCGTAACCTTTGCTGTCAATGGGGCCGGTGCTCTGATGTCAGCTGCTGGACTCTGAGCGCTGGCAGCTGGTGTCCCTGGCCAGCTCCCAGGCTACAATTCAATTTTCCAACCAGTCACTTGAGAAGACAGGAAAAAACATGTTTCTGCCTGTTTGTGGCATCAAGAAATAAAGGGCTCCAGTCTACAAGGTCATTTAAGGCTTTTCTACGGGAAAGCTCAGATAAATCAAATAGTGGTATAAAGTTAATACACCTTCACTTATGGTGCAATAAAGTACAGTAAACCAAGGCTGGTTTAATCCTGAATAAAAATCTCACCATGGAGTGTAACACCCTCTAGGTATTGTACATTAACATCCCCTCTCTGAACACAGGCCTGTCTGGAGATATTTTACCCTCATCCCAACCTGGTGAATAGTGGAAAACTACTGCAGAGCTAAAAGGCAGGAATACCTGGAAATAAGGGAACCACCCAGGAAGCGAGGAGCTCTGGTCTCCTTTCTCATACTGACTTATTATGTGACTTATCCTGTGGCATTTTGTGAGTCTCAGTATTTACGCTGCATTTGGGGATTATTAGTGTCTTCCCTGCCATTATAAAGGGTTTCAAAATCTCCAGAGATACGTGGAGAAATTTTTCCTGCTGTTTCCCCAGTATGGGCTGTCCAGGGAGCTTACAAAAATATGTACAGCTGTAGTGGATGGGCACATCCAGGTCTGTGTCTGGAGGGCTGAACTTGAGGGTCACAGTTAGTTTTAAGAGGAGAGGGGTGGAGGAGTTCACACATCCTCACACCCAGCTTTACCAGTTTGTCTCTCCCTAGACTGACAAGGAAAGCAAAAATGGTGACACCTAGAGAAATACCTGTGATGCATTAAATAAAAACTGAGCAAACCAGAATCAATGTCCCCAGGGCACAACTCTGTTCCATTAACTGTTTGTCACTCATCATGCTTATTATTATTTCCATCATGCTGGCAGTGTTATCATTTGGGACCATTTCCAT
The DNA here is from genome assembly GCF_015832195.1 of Motacilla alba alba. Classification (NCBI taxonomy): domain Eukaryota; kingdom Metazoa; phylum Chordata; class Aves; order Passeriformes; family Motacillidae; genus Motacilla; species Motacilla alba. The sequence goes on from NC_052033.1 coordinate 2,219,817, forward strand.
GGCTTTGAAAGTTTAGGAAGCAGGTATTTATTTCAATGCAGTACTACATAAAAAATTCCACTGACTCAGACGGGACTGATTTGTGAGGGAATGGCTCTTGAAGCACTTCAGTGTGTCTGAACCCAAACTCTCATCCCTTTCTTACTTATTTTAATAAATGTACAGCTTGGCAGCAAGACCTTGAGTGAACACATTCTCTCTTGTCATGAACTGCTGACAATCTCCTCTCTTCAGTACAGCAGCTCTGATGGACAGTAAGAAGCCAGGATCGCTTCACTTTTCTTCACTGCCTGAGATGCAAACAAAAGAAACCAGAGCAAGTTCCTGCCTGCTGAAATTCCAGGAGCTTGAGCTGCATTCCAGCACGGCTGAGAGGCATTTTGAATATTTTCTCATATGCATCAGCCCTGCACTGCTCCCAAGCAACTGCACTTCCAGTTAGTTATTATTAATAGTAAAGGATGGACTACCAATAGTTCTCAGTAATTTCCATGGCAATATTGCCTGGATCAAGATAACAGTTGCATTGAGTTGTGTAACTAAAGTTCATAACGTGGAGGAATGCAATCCAGGGAAAGTGCTCAGATGGAGGGAAATGACCGACCTTGCATAACCTCCCTAAGGCCAAACTTCCCTTCATATCTAGCAGGCTGTGTTCCTAATTTTCCGAAAATATGGAACGGTTTGCACTTTCAGCCTGTGTCCTCTGGGCTTCAGACTCCAGCATACCTCACAGCTTTCCTGAAACATTTCACCCACACATTTATTCATTATATTCCTCCTAACGATGCATGGCTGGAGCTTCCACAAGAGAAGATGTAACAGGAAAATAAACAACAGTAGAAAAATGTAAACCCATATTACTTTCCTCTTCTTTGTCTATCTTGCTAAGATTGTCGTTTCTGTAGAAAACAGCTGAGACTAAGATTGATTTAGACATTAAATTATGGATTTTCACTCTATCAATAAACTCCAAACACCTTTAAAAGTCCAAATAAAGCCTTTCTGGTTACCTGGCCATTTGGTGAAGTAGAATAGAGGCAGTCAGTAAGAATTAAAACATTGCCCAGAATCTAAAGAGGGAAATGTTATGAACAAAAAGGAATCTGAGTGGGCGTATATTCCTCGCCCTGCTATGCTGGTAGGATTATATCTCAGGCTTTCAGAGCAGGAAAAGGATGTTGCAGGCATAATGGCATGGAATATCAATCAGATAACTAAATCTAATTACAGTTAACTAGTTAATTCCAGCTACATGAAGGCAACTGGCCAAGTGCCACGACAGAAATGAGATTCAGAGGAACAATTTCTCAACATGAAACAACTTCTTGTAAGGACTAGTTCAGATCAGACAAGGGGCTATGCTTGACTAACTTTAAAAGGCACAAGGTCTGTATAAGAAAGAATGGTAACTTAATCCCTCATTTGTGGTAACCACAAATTCAGCTTTCCTAGGGAAAGAATTGCATCAAAATGTCAGGACATGACTCTAAATTCTAACAGATTTATATTCTAAGGGAGTGAGCCATTAATAAAAGATATTGTGGGTAAACAAAAATGTCTCAGTAGTGCTACTGAAGGGAGCAGAGACACGAGTTCCTAACTTTCAAGTCCTTATTTTAACACAGTTTGTGATACTCTGGTACTATAAAAACCACAATTGTGCTTCTTGCTTTTAGTACATCACAGCTAAACCGCTCATGGTGTGAGACAGAGCTCTTTGAGGTGTCCCAGAGGGCAAATACCCTGAGCTGGGTGAATGCTGGCTGATTAAGAAGAGGCGGTAAGATGCTCCAGCAGTGACTGAGACGGGTCCCTGCACTCCCACTGCCCCATGGCCCTGGAGCACTGTGCTGTGCCATCACCCTGAGCTGACCGTGCCCTGACAGTGCCTGAAACACACCCAGAACCCCCCAGAGCCCCGTGCCGAGGGAGCCGTGAGGGATGTGGGATCACAGGATGCTCAGGGAGCTGAGGACATGGCAAGTACCTGCAGGAGGTGCCATGTCCCGCTGTCCATGCCCTCCTGCACCCGCGGTGTGTGGCTGTGACTCTGTGTCATGCCCTCCTGCACCCGCGGTGTGTGTCTGTGGCTCTGTGTGTCTGAGGGGCACTCTGCCCCTCTGCTCCACCCAGGTGAGACCCCACCTGGAATACTCTGGGGCTCCTGCACGGGACATGGACCTGTGATGATTGGACCACGATCATTGGAGGGTTGGAGCAGTTCTGATGTGGGGAAAGGTTGGGAGAATTGGGATTGTTCAGCCTGCAGAAGACTTCAGGATGAGCTAACTGCAGCCTTCCAGTACAGAATCACAGAATCAGCTGAGTTGGAAATAACCCACCAGGACCATGGAATCCAACTCCTGGCCCTGGACAGGACACCCCAAGAATCCCACCGCGTGAAAGCATTGTCCAAGTGTTCCTTGTGCTCAGGCAGGCTCGGTGCTGTGACCACTTCCCTGAGGAGCCTGTTCAGTGCTCAGCCACCCTCTGGGTGAAAAACTGTTCCTTATATCCAACCTAAACCTGCCCTGACTCAGCTTCCTGCTGCTCCTGAAGGGAGCCTGAAAGAAAGACGGGGGGAAGAGTATTTACCAGGGCAGGTGGTGACAGGACAAGGGGGAATGGCTTCGCACTGACCGAGAGGAGGTTCAGATTTGTTTAGTCATCATCGCTGGAGGTGTCTAGGAAAGGACTGGAAGTGGCACTTAGTGCCATGGTCTAATTGGCAAGGTGGTGTTAGGTCATAGGCTGGACTCGGTGATCTCAAGGGTCTTTTCCATCCTAACTGAGCCGGCGATTCTGTGATTAGATATTTGGAAGAAATTCTTCGTTGTGAGAATGGTGAGGTAGTGCAACAGAGCAGCTGTGGCTCTGCAAATGCTCAAGGCCAAGCCGGACAGCGCTCGAAGCAACCTGCTCCAGTGCAAGCTGTCCCTTACACCCACGGCACGGGTGACACTCGATGACTTTTCGGATTCCCCCCCACCGGAGCCATCCCTCCCTCACGGCCGCCGGCCACCCCGCGCCGCCCACCGCGCATGCGCCCCGCCCGTCCCCGCCCCCGGCAGCGCGCAGGCGCCGGGCCCGCCCCCGCCCGGCACCGCGAGCGACGGGCGGCGGCGCGCGCGCCCCTCCCGCGCAGGACGGCGCTGCCCCGGCGGCATGAGGGGAGAGCGCGGCCGGCTGCGAGCGGTAAGCACGGCGCCGAGCCTGCCGGGGCCCCGCCCGCGCCCCGCGCCCCCAGCCCCGCCGCCCTGCCCCGCGGCAACTTTCCCATTGTCCGCCCGCTCCCCGCCGGCTCCTCTCAGCGCTGGCTGCGGGGAGCCCCGAGGAGCGGTCGGCGCTGCTCGTGGCGGACGGGGGGTGGTGGCGGTGGGGATGGTGGCGGTGCTACGGGTGGTGGTGGTGATGGTGGGGCGGGGGTCGCGGTCCTTCTGCGGGTCACGGCGGCGCCGCGGCCACTGCGCTCTGTCCGCCCCGGGCAGGCGGCTCTGGCCGGGTCCCTCCGGGGCAGCTCGGAGCTGTCACCGGTGTCCCTCCATCCCGTCCCCTCCCGGCTTGTTCCGGGTCCCTCCGGGGCAGCACGGGGCTGTCACAAGTGTCCCTCCATCCCGTCCCCTCTCGGCGTGTCCCATCCCCTCCCGGAGTGTCGCGGGGCTCTCACCGGTGTCCCTCCATCCCGTCCCCTCCCGGCGTGTCCCATCCCCTCCCGGAGTGTCGCGGGGCTGTCACCGGTGTCCCTCCATCCCCTCCCGGAGTGTCGCGGGGCTGTCACCGGTGTCCCTCCATCCCGTCCCCTCCCGGCGTGTCCCGGAGCCCTCCGGAGCTGTCGCCGTGTCCCTTCTCCTCTCGGGGTGTCCCGGTCGCTGCGGGGCTGTCACCGGTGTCCCGGATCCCTCGGGAGAGCTCGGGGCTGTCACAGGTGTCCCCCCAGCCCGTCCCCTGCCGGGGTGTCCCGGTTCCGCCGCGGCGGGCGGAGCGCGGAGTTTCTTTGTTGTGTAACTCTTTTTGTCCGGGGATTAGAGAGGGTTTGCGGCTGTTTGTGCTGATTCAGGTGCTTTTTTTTAAAAGAAAAATTGCGGGGTAGTCATGGGTAAATTCTTCTCGGGGCTGGGATGCCGCAGAACTTTCCTGCGGCTCGGGGGCTGTTCTTGCTCCGGCCGGGGCCGCCGAGCCGCGCTGCCCCAGCCCCGGGGCCGGGAGCGCTCCCGCTGCGCCTTCCGGGCAGAAAAGCGAAGCGAACTTGCTGTAGCAAAGCCATTTCTCGCTAAAATGAGGCTGGCTCGCAGCCCGCGATTCATATGCGAGTGCTACTGCCAGGATTTTTCAATAAACGTAATTGCAGTCGAGAGAGTTCGGGTCAAGCACTTCGCTGGGCAGAGCAGGCACGAAGCCTTTGGAGTAATTCCTCTCCGCGTTGCCAGTGAATCTTTTCTGGCTGCATAGTGGAATTTTTCTCGAAGTTTTTTCCCCTAGCTATCTCGTAAGTTTTCCTCAAAAGTTTCAAATCTTTTTGAGATGATCAAGGAATGCCGTTGATCCATCATTGTGCTTTTGTAATCCGTTTTTTCTCCCTTCTTTCTTCAAACAAGCACTTTTAACATTTATTTTTTTTAACCTCTTTTTGTGCTTTCCGTATTTCTTTCTTGGCTTTTTTTCCCCCCCCAGTCCCTGCTCTGAGCAGGGCAGCCCACATACCGTGCTGGGGGACTGGGAAATGCTTCTCTGCCTGTCGCTGGGATGTGTCAGTGTTTGGTTCTCTGCAGCAGCACAGGAAGTGTCACCATCCTGACAAGGAGTCATGAAATATGTTGAAGATTTGTTACTAAAAGTGGACTAAAAATGTGCTAATTTTATCTTGTCTTTGGAAGAAATGATAAGTCATTTCTGACAGAAGTATATATATATATGTAAAGCTTTTCAGGGCCCCTGTTGGGTCTTAAAAAAGGTTGTCAGGGAATTGTGAAGGATTTCCTGTGGAATTGCTAGCGTGGTACCACGCACAGACTTAATTGCAAGAGAAAATTGAAAATGGCTTCCTACGTCTGACAGATGGTTTTAAACATTTCTTTTTCAGGTTTGAGTTGATCTCACTAAACTGCAGCCATGGTGCAGAAGTACCAGTCCCCCGTACGGGTGTATAAACACCCTTTTGAGTTAATTATGGCTGTAAGTATTAATTTTTGCTATAATTTCTTTCTTGACTGTTCCTTGTGTTGCTGAGTGCTTGCTGGGCTTTGTTTGATAGGTACTGTAGGACACAGAAAGCTGAAAACAAAATGCAAAATACGAGAGCTGTGTGTTTCAATGGTTTCTTCTCTGCCTAGGGTATTTTCTTACCATAATGTGCTCTCCTTTTCTGCCAAAGTTTAGATAGTGTTTACAGCTGTGTTTGAAAGTTAGAGCAAAAGTAGGATTGAAGTGTGCTGGGAGTTAATTACTGGGGGCAGACTCTTCTAGAACAGGAGGAAATGTCATGTACACGGATTAAAACGTTGTTATGGTTGTGTCTTCATCAGCAGAGAGTTTATAGGATTAGAGAGCACAGAGGAAGCCATGAAAGCAAGGGTATGCCTGAATGGAAAGGGAGAAAGGACCCTGCAAACATTTTGAGGGAAGGGAAGAAAAAACTTGGTAGGGAGGCCAGAGAGATGAACAAAAAGCCTTTTGAGTGCATGTTGCTAATTGGTGTGATAGTGGTACAAACAGTAATGAAAAAAAAAACCAAATTTAATTAGGTTCCCTTTTTTTTTCTCTCTCTCTCTCCCTTTTCTTTCCTTTCAGAAAACAGAGCAGAAGTAGGTATTTGACATTTTAAAGTATATTCAGTTGAAACCACAGCTGTGGGGCTCTTATGAGTTACAGAGAGCAATTAAGGAGCTTTTCCCTGATAAAAACAGTTAAAAGTGAACTGTAATCTAAATAATAATTGTTTGATTTCACTTGCTGAAAATACTGTCTTTAATGGCTTCAGAGGAGAGTTTCAGTAGTGCTCACAGTGTAAATATTTAGATAGATCACGTGCTTTGGAGTGCAGGGTTCCTTACAGAAGTGGTCCTTTGCAGTCGCAGGGCAAAAAAGGATTAGATCACTCTAGAGGGAATACTTGCATTGCTTTTTATCTTACTCCTAAGGCTGCCTCCAGTGTTACACATGTAGGTCCTGCTCTTGCAGGCACTTCAAGGCAGAGCTGTTATTTTGCTGAGCAGTGAAGAAGCCAGCTGTGATATGTGTAAGGTCTTTTATGACTTCAGTAGCAGCTGGGCTTCAGGTGGTCTCTCAGTGAAATTTGATGGGTCTGTAACTTTAGCCTTCAGTGAAGTTATACTGGCTCTTAGATCAACCAGCCCAAATTAGTTTATTAAATGAAATTCCCTGGCTGTTTCCTGAGCTGATGAGTCTTTACCTTGCTGCTGAATTGAAGGCAAAATTTCTTCCTAAGTTATTTCTTCAAGGATATTTTGAGTTTAAATGCTGATATCAGAATTGTCCACAATGCTTTGCTGGGTGTAATTAGAAACACTTCTGACTGTTAGTATTAACTGAGAGTTCTCAAACTGTGTCTTGGGGATATCTAAAGAATAATATTTAACAAATATAAAGCATTAAAACTTTTCTTCAGAAAGCAAGAGGCTATAGTAGGTATGCAACTAGGATAAAATAATAGCTAAAAATTAAAAATGAACTAAGAGGAGAAGAATGCTTATAAAAAGGAACAGCCAGACAGGATCCTTTCAGAGACTGGAAGTTTAGCTGAGCGATAATACATCTGATTTATTTAATCTGTGTCAGAACAGTGGGCTACCACTTGTACTTGCTCAGAATGTGAGCGCTGGATGAACAGCCTCCCCCTGCCATCTTGCTGCTGTTACTGATTTTTAAAACTTGTAAAATTCCTGCTGGTGATCCATCAAAACTGTCCATGCGTTTTCTGAAGTGTGTGGAGGAGTCCCTGAGCCAAATTCTGTGAGGAATATAAACAGTATATGCAAGCTTGATGCTTTTTGTTACTGTTTTGTTACTGTTTCCTCTTGGTTGAACAGTGATTGCATAAGTTGATGAAGTGTTTCTGGGAGGAATACTTGTGTCAAATTCTGTGCTCGCTAAAGTGGAAGCACTACATTGCATATTCTCAACCAAAAAAAAGTGCTAGAATGTTATTTTAACAGTGCCAGCAGCTCCTCTGAAGCGAGGAACAGCCTGGCATATACCAGGCTTGAATTTAAAGCACCCAAGAAATGACTAAACGTTATGTGTTGTGTTTGATTTTCCTTTGACCCTCTCTTTTATTTGCACCCAGCCCTTGAGAGAATGTGTCCTCAAATAGAGGTTTGAACCCACACTCAGAGATACTCATCTGTCAGTAAAAAATCTCTGGAGAAAACTTTGGTCAGTGTGGCAGCAGTGTTCTGTGTGCTCAATTGTCTTAACAAAAATCACTGTTTCAAGCCTGGCTCTTGTGTGAGCTCTCATCTTTGGGTTCAGGTGCTGAGTACTTCTAAAAATTTTCTTTGGCCAGCTGTCCTCCCTTCCCTGGGCATTCTCTGGAGCTGCAGAGGCAGCTCTTTCTCCGGCAGTAATGAAGTTCAGCAGTGTCAGTGAATCCCCTGTGCGCTGGGAAGATTCCCTGGATGTTGCAATTGCAAATTGGAACTCATTAAGTCAAACTAATATTTAGCCTTCGGATCGAGAAATCAGCATTAATTCTTCTGTTCTGGAAGCCACTGAGAGAATGCCACTTGCAGAGTGGGTCGTTTATAGTGCACATTTCCGATTTCCCAATTTTCCCCTTCCTGGGTTTCCAAGAGGTACTTGAGGGAGATTGGAGCATGATCAGCATTCCATTCATGCAGCTCTAGTGTGCTCCCAGGGAACTTTGTTCTCTGCTAAGGGTGACTGCAGCTCTATATTAAGACAAAAAACTGAATTTAATTCCACTTTGATCAAAGCCACGATTGTCAAAACAAAAGTGTTTACTGGCAATTATGATATAAAGACTTCTGAAATAGACAAGAGTCAAAATTCTTTTCCTGAGTTAAATTGGTGTTGAAAATAAGTTTCTCTGTTATGCTTCCTCCACTGAAATCTAAAACTCATGTGCTGAACCCTAATTTATCTCTATGACAATATCCTTAAGGCATGACCCCTTATCTCCCAGCTGGGGATTGGTGAGGAGTTGAGGCTCTGAGAGATCCATGGCTTCAAAGCTTCCTACCTTCCCTCAGCATTCAAGTCCAGCTGTGTAAAATCTAATATAAGCTACTTCTCTTGAAGAGTTCCTTCTACTGGCAAGCTACGTGGTTCCAGATAATGCTCGAGATGCAAATCTTTTAATGGAACTATTTCCTGAACTTGAAAAGATTCTAGAATCATAGGCTAGAAATTACCACACTTCAGTCTGACACACCTCACCCAGGCCAGATGATTTCACCAAATAGTTTCCAAAGCTGACACGATGATTTTTTGGCTGCTCTGTGGAATATCTGTCATAATTAACTTATTGGAATCTCTGTGTGTTAGTGGGTATGTATTTAAAAAAGCACCCAGAGCAGCAGCTCGCACAGCTGTTCAGGAGACTGAATAGAATTTTGCTTCTCCTCCTGTTCAGAGTTTACGTAATGCTGGGAGCAGCTGAAATGTGGAAAAATGGCTGTTTACTTAGACTCACTTGTCAAGTTACCAAGGTTAAATATACTGGAGAAAAACTGAGAAGCTGCTTTTATAAAACTTCTGAAGATTACCAATTCAGTTTTTTTAATATTAGCTTAAAGAGGTTTACATTTAAAGTAATACAGGGACTTTGCTGAATAAGTAGTTCTTAATATTAAAAGGCAGTTAAGAACTTGAATCTTCCTTAACACACAAGGCTAAAATTAACTTTGGAGATTCGCAGCTCATTTTCAGTCTGACATACTTTAGATAATTCCCCTTGAGTTTAATTTCCAAAGTAAATTTAAATAATGAATAATCACTTGCAGTGGCATTTCAAGGGTGGAATTTATGCAAATGGAAAATAAATAAGATGTTTGAAAAAGCACAGATTGGATTGAACCATTGACCAGCGGGATTTTTCTTTTTGAGTTTCTGAAAGCTCTGTGGAAAGTGTATTGCTTTTCAGCCCATTTAGAAAATGTCCTACTTACAGTCAAAATTGCTTAGTTTCAGAAATAATGTGAATTTTAAAAAATCGATCTCACATTTTGCCACTGTTCTGATGGAATATCTGAACGATCTCAAGCATGAATCTTTCCTAGTAAGTATAATGTGTAGTGCCTTGGATTATATTATCATTTTAATGGTTCAAATTTGCTGCTTTTGGACATCAGGCTGACTCTCTTTGGCTTTATAGATCTAAAGAATAGTTCTTAAGGTGTATCTCATGAATTAAAGTATCCCTGAATTACAGGTAAGGAATGAGATTGCAAATGGGATAAATAAGCTTCAGTGATAAGAGTAGATTAGAAAAAAAATTATCTGTTTTTCCAGATTGATGAATCAAAGTGTAATCCCTTGATCGAGATTGTAATGAGCTTTCTGATCAGCAGTTCTTTATTATTTCACTATAAAAGTTATTACTTTAAAAAGTCATTTTTAAAAAAATGCAAACTGTATCAAGCTAAGTGCCACACCTGCTCGTAAACACTCACCATTTTTATTCCTTCCAGTCTCATTTTGTTTTCCTGGAAAAAATGCATTTCCCACATCATGTGACGAGGGGTTGAGAGGCTGGTGAGGAAAAGGAAGCTCTTCTGCAAGTGCTTTTGAAAGCACAAAGTAGGCTTTAAATACACAGAGAAGTATTTTATTCCCCTGATGCAGTGTCCTTTGCTGAGAATTTGTCCTGGATATTTAAATCCTGGGGAAAGGAATAAACTTGAGTGTTTGCTCCCAAAACCTCTGAGCTATTTTCCCTTCTGCTGTAGAACTCCCCGAGTCTCATCTGCTTTGCTTCCTGTCTTTGAAAAAGCTGGGTTGAAAACTCAGCCTTATTTGCTGTTGGAAATGCGTTGGTAAAGCTGTGGTGGGGCAGAGCCTTGTGTGGCATTTCTGAATTTGTATTAAACATCTGCAGTTTCGCTGCTGGTTGGTGATGGGGGTGGTTCCTGTGTTAGACATGGTGTAAGAAGAAATGATTATTTGGCCACTTGTTTGGAATGAGCTGTGGGTAGCAAATGGGAGAGTTCACTTAAGCACTACGGAAAAATATTGACTTAGCAGCCTGCCAGCAGTGCAATTCATGTGTTATTTTGTGTTATTTCATCACCTGATTAGCTATTTCCATGCTTGGTTTCCTGGTTGGTTTTGGTTGGTTTTTTTTTTGGTTGGGGTTTTTTTTTGGGGGGGGGCAAACACATGACCTGACTGTAGCTGACAGCTGCAGTTCTCTTGTTCACCAAAAGCTTTGAGTCAGTTTTTAACAAGTCCTTTACACTTTAAAGGCTAAGCCACCACTACTGTCACACTCTGAAAGGTGTCAGAGAAAGGAAAATATGTATCAAAACAGTTCTTGTGTTTTGTTCTGAAAGCACTCCAAGCTTTTCTCCCCTGCAGGTAGGTGTTTTAGCTCTGCTGTGAAGTGCTGCTCCAGGATCTGTTGATCCATCCAAGTCATGTTGCCTTTGAGTTAAAACTCCTAAATATGTGGGGTTCTGGCAGAAAAGAAGTGGTTACACATCCTGCAGAGTCCTGGACACTCAGGGTTCTGCAGTTACAGTCTGGAGAAGGTATAATAACTTCATGCTCGTGGTCTTATGTGTGGTTAGACAGTAAGCATGTGTAAAAGCCTTCAAAACCTTGTGGGAAAGAGATAGGGTGATTTTTTTGGGATTGATTAAAAAAACATATCCAGTGAGAAGCCAGAGGTTGCTTAGAGATCAGAATGAGGTGTTTCCATATTGCTTGGGCAGTCTGTGCTGCCCAAGGACTTCAGTAAATCACTTTCAATCAGAGTCCAGGATCTGGAACCCAGAATTGAGGGGGTATTTGTTGTAACCAGGACTGCTTTTGCTTGGAACTTGGTTTGGAGTCAGTATGTTCCTGGAGGGAGGCCAGTGATGGAATCTTTAAGCTGTTGCATTCTGAATGTAAAATGAATCTTCCGAGAATATGCAAGGAAAGCTGTTAATTAGCTCAAGTTGAAATTAATTACAGGTTGGTCTTAAATGGTCTATTTCCTTTTCTCCCAAGTGAATTTGTCTTCCAGTTTTTTCATGTAGTTTAAAAATACTGTGCATGTATTCTAAATTAAGAACTAGGATGTTGAGCTGAATTATTTAACACTTTATTTCGTTTTTGTGATAGCTGCCAACCTGACCTGTCTTAACTCTCATGTTAAACATTAAGTAAGGGCTGTTACAGGTAGTTTAATAATTTGATTTTCTCACAGTCAAACTGCAGCTGGTTTCAGCCATCACCAGTCAGGCAGTGGTGTGTGAGATCAGAGCCCTGCCAAGGGCCCACGCTGGTGGCAGCATGGCTGGGGGGACAGCCTGGCATCCTCTGGGCTCCTCTGCAGCCTGCAGCAGCACTGCCAAAAGAGCACAAGCCAGCAGTGAGCCATCACAATTTGAGATCAGCTCTCAAGTTCTTGGCTTTTCTCTGCACTGCTTTTGCTCAAGTCATGCTGATTTCAGTTCACGAAGTTTTTCAGCTTGTGGTTCATGGCCTTTTTCTTCTAAGGGTCAGAGAAATATCACCAAAATGTGGTTTCCCATTGTAGCTAAGCTGATGCACCAGGCTCTTGCTTTCTTGCCAAGCTGATCAGCAAGCCAGCCTAGGGACACCAGCTGGGCCAGAGCTGTCCTGGAAAAAAGGAAGATAAATTCCTTGTCAGCCCCATTTCCTCACTGGGTGCCCTTAGGCTCCCTGTGGGAGCAGGTGCTTGTCCCCCCGTGCTGTGGGTGAGCAGCTGGCTGCTGGAGAGAGGCGTCAGCAGGGCATCTGTCACTGGGGCTGCACTCTGGGAGCCCTCGATTCCATTGGGAAATAATTAGGGATCTGCAGTTTGAAAAATGCAGAAGCTGCTTGCTGTAACACTAAATGAAGGGGCCATTAGAAACCTGATTCAGCAGCCTTCAGGTATTATTCAGCAGTGCAAAGTACTTGCAAATTGCACTGAATGCTTTGGAGTTGTGGATCTGTGAGTTGCTTGGGCATAAAGGGGGCTCTGTCCTTGCTTCAGAAAAATGAAAATTAAAAATTTCTACGTTGGATGCTGGAACAATCACATGTGAATGGACTGGCTGCGTGTCTTGCTTTGTATTCATGTATAAAACTTCACATTTGAGCATTTTCAATCTTGGGCTTCTCTTGGGTTTTACTTTATTATAATTAGTTTTGGGTTCTATATATATGCAAATTTGAAAATAAAAATATCACTGGGCTACCAGCTTTAACTCTGGCAGCAGCAGAGGGATTGTGGGAGGGAGCAAAGAGAAGCTACTCTTCTGCATTAAAATTGAATTTTTATTTAAACTGTTTTAATTCTCAATTATACATATTTGGGCCCTCTTAAATTACTGTTTCAAGGTTTTGTCATGTTCAGATTGATGAAGTTAAATATCTACATCGGTGGGGTTATGGATTACTGGATAATTACAGCTGTTTTCATTTTGTTGGTATTTATGCTCTCATAACTTGAGTACGGATGCTTTTTGGAATCTATGCAGATCAATTTGTGCAGGGGTTAAAAGCTGCACTGCAAACCTCACCATCTCAGCCTGTCTGAGAACTTTCTGCCGTGCCTACTGCTGCTGTAGTATTAGATCATATCGCTGTGGCAATAATAGATCTCATTTTGTGAAAATGAGTATTTCCCTGGTGATGGCCAGGGTGGCATCGTGCCATTTAGAGTTGTTTATGCCACAGCAGAAGGGAGCAGCTTCCTGATGAGAGCACTTCCTTTCTTGTGTGCATTGTGTCCCTTCATTTAGTGTAAAATTCAAATGCCACAGACATTCAGTCCAGTTCAGGTGTACCAGGCAGCAGGAGCCTTTCCAGAGCATGATTTTTTCAGGTTGTTTCATTCAGTGTGTAAATTATACTGTGTAATTTGCAAAACTCTCTGTGCTGTGCAATTCATTGGCTCGTAGATAAGTTCTTCATTACTGAATTCAAGGCAATATGAAATTACTTATTTCTATTGAAGTGTTTCATGGTGTGAGTAGTGCAGCCACTGAAGTTGTAATGAACAGGATTTAAAGCAATTTCATTTGAACTTGTTTGTTCTGTGTTGACTAAACCAATTCATGCTTTTGTTTGCCCTTCTTTGCTGTAAAGGAGGGTAAAGAACAAAGAAGTGATTGTCTATAATCTCCGTTTTTAATTTCTTTTTAGCAAAGAATCAAATGACTCTTGACTGTTTATTTTTAATTATTGGCTTATCTTTGGAAGCTAGGTGATGTTTTCTGCCTGTGTTTTGTTGGGGAGCAGATGCAGGGGTGCAGAAGCTCTACCATGCCAGTGATGGATCTTGCGCTGGTATTACCTGGTTTTTGAGATCTGGACAATGAATTTGGATTTTTATTCTGTCTCTTAATGAGAAGCACAGAACTGGATTGCACCATGAGGCCCCTCTAACTAGTGCTGCCTTTCAGGCAGTGGCCAAGGGCAGTATCTGCCTCCAGGGGAGAGGATAGGAATGAGATAAACATATGGTAACACTCTCTTAGGATACTCTCTCATCCTCCAGCAATGTGTCTTGACAGCCCTTCTGGTCCAGAATGTGCCGTTGTCAGGAATAACATCTCATGTGCTTGATTCCTTGTGCTCCCAATCCTTTCTGGAGCCCAGTGAACTCTGCGGTGACACCCTCCAGCAGAGCTGGTGCTTCGTGTCAAGAGATGGATCCTTTCCCTGGAGCCTGGCAGAGCTTGCTGAGCCTCACACCTCCTGCTCCTTGTGTCAGCAGAGGCAGCCCAGCCTGGCTCAGGCTCTCGGTGCTGCCTGCCCTCCCAGATCTGGCAGGTCCTCCCTCAGGTCTTAAATTAATCCTTTTCATGGTGCTGCTCTTAGGTAGTTCAGTAGTTTATGATTTCACATGAGGAATTGCTGCTCTGTACTCTTGGTTTTCCACCGTCAGTTTTTTACCTTTTGGAGGGTCTCCTGATATAGCAGACATGGATGGAAGGTGGTTTTTGTTACACTTCCTAGCTTGAGATAAATAGTGTGCAGGCTCCAGACCCTGCCATGCTGCATTTTGATGACATTCCATTGACATTAGTGAATGGTCAAGACTCAAAACTTTTTAATTGGTTTGCTTAACAGAACACGGCTGCTCTCTACCTGGCAGTTGATATTGTGCTGGTCTGAAAGCCAAACCAAAGCCTTGCTGTTTGTCTTGAATTTTGTGTTCTCCTGCTGAAGCTCACTGTACTGACAGTCCTGAAGAGGGAAATCACTGGTGCAGTGCTTCGAGGCCGATTGCCTCTGGGCCAAATGAAAACCTGGCGGGTGAAGTCTGAGGCAATGAAGTCAAACCTGTTCCACTGAACCTTCATGGAGGGGGGGAAAAGTCTGGAGACTTTTTCCTTGTGCTAGTCCAAGTCTGTAACCTCTCAGGCAATGGTTTAATGAGGAATTCTGCGCCCACACTGTAGCAGTGCTGCAGTCATCCTGTCCTCCTCCACTCCAGATAAATTAGATTTTGTCTGCACTGTAATAATTTTCTTTCAAATAGCCTAACATATTCCAGATGTTAAACACGTTGTAACAGACCTTCTTATTGAAAGTGTCTGTGATTCTAAGACCAAACAAGTGACGAATACTAATTACAGGACTCATAAAAGTGAGGCTTAAGCGTGGTACAATAGAGCAGCGAGGAATATTTGACTGTTCTAAAAATAGATCCTCAGTGGACACAGTGAGATTGCAGCTGAATTGTAAAAAACTGACTGCAGAGGAGCCAGACACGCAATTTTGTTAACTGGAAAAGGAAAGGGGAAGCCAAGCACCAAATTCTGCTTTCAGTGTGACAATACCCCGTGCCTGTGAAATGCCTGTTGGCAACGCAGAGTGTGCTTGCGATTGTTCAGCTGCTGTAGGACAAGGAATGGTAATTAGAGAAACGGTAGGACAAGCTTAATGGTTTGCAGTTGTTTTTATGTGTGTCTCTCAAAAAATTCGCAGGGAGATATGTTCCCGTGTTATGTAAAGGGCCATGTATTGCCAGCGTCGCAGAGAATTAGGAAGTGCTTGGGAATAGCTCACATTCCTCAGTAATCACATGTCGGTCTCCAGGCATTGAAGCTTTCCTGGCCTGTCGCCAGCCTTTGCTGTGATGCTCTTTTGGAGGTCAGCCTCTTCTCCAGAGTGCTTTAACCTTGAGCCAAAACAGTCGTGTCCTGTGCAATTGGGGTCAGAAGCCAAGTTTCCTCTCGGAGGAACTTCTGAAGTTGACTGTAATTGCAGGGCACATTCTGTCAGACAAAGTGTTGTGCCCGGAGCTACGTGGCTTCTGGGCCAGACTGATTTCCATCTGTCTTGCTTGGAACGGGGGCAGGGCTGGCATTTTTCTCTGAATATACAATAGTGTTGCAAACGTGTTTGATACAAACAAGTGACAGTGACTTTGCAAGCCCATCTGGGATTGCTGTGGCCCCAGGAGGCCAGGTAAGAGCTGTGTGTGTTGAAGAGCAGCTTGGAGCAGCCCAGCTGTGAATTCTGTCCTCGGTGTTCCACCTTCAGTCTAGACCACAGCAATGTCAGTAGTTTTCTAACCAGCAATTTGATCTTGGTCTCTCAGTCATAAGCCAGCCTAACCTGAATGGTTAGGCTTTCCCAGCTTACTCCAAAGGAAAGGAAGATTAAAATGATTTTATTTGCATTCAGTGTGGTTGTTGGGTTTTCTGTCCTTAACCTTTTGTTTTTCTTGAGGAAGGAGTGGTACTTGCCCAACTTCTCTATTCCAGCTTCTCATTTTAGAGGTTTGTGTTTCAGGATTGTGCAGAGGCTGCAGTTGAAGTTTGTCTTGCTCACTCTTCAGTGCAGGGGCACTTTGGGCTCTCTGGACTTCCCAAAGGGAGGAGAATTAATGATTCTCTTGTGTGTGCCTGGAAGGCAAAGAAGGTGTAACTCCAATTCCTACATAGGCTGTCCACTTTCTCCTCTGTCCTGCCCTCATATTAAGGCGTCTTCTGAAAATGGACATGTAGGTTCCCATACAAGAATCAATTATTATGCCATTCTACCTGTGCAAATTTATTTAAGCAAACCACAGATGACTCAGATCTGTTTTAAAGTAACCACTCTTCAAATTAAAGTCATGTTGAGGCATGTCTGTGGTTATTGAAGATCATCTTTTACAGATAGAAGATGGAATGTTAACCCTTTCCTTCAGCTTGCATCCTTTATCCCCAATTTGTTCTACCTGCTGAATTGGTGTACCTTTGCCACCAAAACTTTGAATAAAATTGCATTAAATCACCAAAAGTTTAATTTTTATCTGGAAGAAGATGGACTCTCTGTGTAGCAGGGTGGTTTTCAAGTAGTCATGAGCCAGTTCCCTTCCAGTGTCATTCCGTGCAACGAGGCCCCTGTGATTTTGCTGGTAAAACTTCTCTGAGCACTTTTCTGAAATGAAAATGCCCAGATGTCGAATGGGAAGGGAGCACTGAGGGGGATAGAGTAGAAACAGCCTGCATGGGTGGCTTGACTGGTCCCAGCCCTGATGAGAATTGAGGTTTCTGTGTCTGGCTGTTTCTTTCTGGTGCAGAAAGAGGCTCTTGGCTTGCTCTGCTAAGTTGAATAACTCAGCAGTGAACTACCAGTAAAATTCCACTAACCTAGAACAGGACCTGCTCTGAATCTCCTGCTTTATTTATAAGGCCTAAATTATTTTAATGAAATATTAAAGTATTAAAATAACTTTAGGCATGCTTGAAAACCCTGAACACCAAGGCTGAGATTCTTTAGCTCTGTAGCCAACACATTTATGCTGCCATACAGAGGGAGTTTGCTGCAGACCTTCGTGTCCCCCAGAAACTCCTTTTTTTTTGGGTCCTGCTTTTTCCCTTGATTCTATCCCCTTCCTTGCTTTTGGTTTTGGGCAGTCTTAAGTGAATCTATGCTATTTTTAGTATAATTCAGATTTGTCAAGAATGCTTAATGAACATATGTTGTGAAGTACTTCCTTGGATGAGCTGAGAGTTTTACTGATATTTAGTTGCAGGTGCTGTCTAAATGGAGCATTTTTTCAATAAGCTGCCTCTGAAATCCTTTTGATTTCTGGTTTGTGTGCTGGTAGAAAAACAAGCACTTCTTTGCTTCACATTTACTTTGCAGAGAATGTAATCTTAAACTCTGAAATGTGTGTAAACTTTTTAAATCCCTACAAGGAAATGAGCTTTTTTTCCCTCTGAAACTGTTACTATATTTTTGATAGTAGGCAGGGTTTGATGTCTGCTGTAACTTAACAGAAGTAGAAAATCAGTTCTAAATCCTGTTCCTGAAAGTGATGCTAATATGCATAATCCTATCCAGTTGATTCTTAGCCTGAATTTCTCCATTCTGTGCAACAGCTACCAGAGGTGAATTTGTTGCAGTGTCCTGTGATTCACAACTGAGATAATGTCCCAAAGTCCTCATGGTTTGGGGTCATGTTTAGTGCTGTAGGAATGTTATGGTTTCAGTAGGACTCCTGATGCTTTCTCTGTGTGATGACCTCAAAGGCAAGAAGGTGAAACACAAGCAAGACAAACTAAAATGGGTACCAAATTTTGGGAACATGGTGTGGATGCTGTGCTGAGTTTCCTTGGAGATCTGTCCAATTTCAGTGACATTTTGCAGTGACCTGGAGGATGTAATGAGCAGTGTGGTATTTTCAGGGGTGGACTGGGCAGTGCTGGGTTAATGGTTGGACTCAATGGTCCTAAAGTCTTTTCCAACCAGAATGAGTTTATGATTCCAAGTGCATTCCACCTCAAAGCCAGGTTACAAGAACTGGCCTTCAGGGTTGCCTTTAGAGCTGTTTAAAATGCCAAGCTATGCATTTGGTCTGGATTTGGAATGCAACTAAAGCCAATAAGTGAGCAACACTGTAAGCATGGAAATGCTGCCTGAACCACAGAGAGGAACAGAAATGCCAGTATGTGTGTGTTGGTGCTTTCACTTGGAAGTGCTTTGCAGCAGTTTAACACATGAAAGGTCCTGCTAGCAGAAATCCAGCGTGGTGTGTGATGTGTCAGCAGCACTCTGTGAGCTGCAGTTTCCTTTATCACACCCTTTCAGTGGTATTTCATGATTTTTGTGATTGGCTGTGTGTATCAGCTATGGTTTTGCCTCAAATTTAACATGAAGCTGTTCCTTTTGCACTGCAGAAGACTTGGAAGAGATAATATAGGTGTGAAGTAGCCTGGATTGTGGCTGCAGAGCTGTGCGGAGATAAAGCTCTGTTCTGAAAGGTTGTTTTGCTTCCCCATGCACATCCCTGGTGTTCTGGATGAGTGGTGGTAAGTGCTGTTTGAAGCCAGAGAAAAAATTGTCTCTACATTTTTATGGCCTCAGAGTAAGTTAGTGGAGCCAAAGCACGAGGAGAACTTCTGTGCTGTTTTCTGTCTCCATAGAGATTTTTAATTTACTGAATCAAAGCCCTTCATACAAGATCACAAAGCAGTTATTGAGTTTGAGTTTAGTCTGTATACTGGGTTATTTTGTAGTGGTTATGGGCAATGTCCTCATTGTTTTCAGGAATTTGCAGAACGGATGTGAAGCTGGGAGGTTTCTTGCTGTGTTTTTCTAGGATTTGAGCAGCAAATTGTCTGCTTGGCACGTGGGTAGGGCTGTTAACCCGTTTGGTAGAACAAATAGATATTGTTTGTTCAGTGCTGACATCCACTGAAGACAAGATCACTTTAACAGGTAGAGTCTATTTGAAATGTGCAAGAAACTTAACTGGGTATTTACTTAACTGGAAAGTACTGTGGGCTTCTAATACAGCTTCTAATATGTAAAAAATTGACAGAGCAGTCTTATCCTCTTCTTTTTATAGGAAGTAATAAAATCTGAGGCTTTATATAGTTAAGCTAGGGGTGAATTTAAATGTATTGGAATAAATCTGCTCATCCTTTCTTCCTCTTTCCTTATGGACATTCACAAGGCACAAGTGAGTTGTTCATAGCAGTGTAGAGCCTTAAATCCTTTCCAGGAAACTTGACTAAATCAAGAGAACCCCTTAAACAAGTATAGGCACCAAGAGAAGACGAGGACAAGTAGAGATTATGCTTTTCTGTACACTTAATAAAACCTTTTCTTCCATGCAGGACTCTTGAGTGCCAGAGGAGTTGTTGAGGGCAAGAATGAATGGCTTTGGTAAATGCCAGGAAAAGAAATGTTTTCTTATTCACCTCATTTTCCTCAACT
Source organism: Motacilla alba alba (assembly GCF_015832195.1). Lineage (NCBI taxonomy): Eukaryota > Metazoa > Chordata > Aves > Passeriformes > Motacillidae > Motacilla > Motacilla alba. The sequence continues at coordinate 2,239,179 of NC_052033.1, forward strand.
CCTGCCTTCATGGAGAATTTCTCAGGAATTTCATTTCCATTCCACAGAAGGAGAGATGAGCTGGGGAAGCTCAATTTGCTGGCTGCTAAGCCAGTTGTTCTTTCAGATGCTTTCTTGAGACAAGGATACTGAAAAGAACAAGTCCTTGTAGCACTTCATGATTGAACAAGGCCCAAGGAAGCCCTGGTGGTGTTAATGAAAAGGTTTTGCAGTGACCTTCAGTGTTTTGTGGGTGCAAGAGCAGCTTAGAGTACAGGTTATTTAACATCTGTGGGTGTTGGAAGCCCAGGGAGTGCCTAGAGACCGTGCAGGTTCTGTAATGTCTGGGAGGTCAGGACTCATTCAGTGTGGGAAGTCTCCCTGGATCTTCTGAGAAGAGGGGATGTAAACCTGGGCTGTAAATTTGAGCACCACTTCAGTGCAGTGTCATAAATCCAGCGTTTGAAGAATCTGAATATCATGCTGCAGTAAGTTTTTGAACCACTGACAATTTCTCTTCCCAGATACTCAACCTGAAAGCTCTGATCTCTGCCTTGGAGAACATCCAAGGTTGTTTTCAAAGATAGCTTCTCTTGCTGTTTGAGAAATAATTAACCCTCAATTACAACTCATGAACAACATCAGTGCAAAGTAGATTCTTGTTAGTACTTGTCTGATTTGTATAATAATGTGTTTGTGTGGTCTATTAAAAAAAAAAAGAAGGCAAACCCTAGAACTTCAAAAACAAAAAAGCCATTGTAATTGTAGTCCAAGGATTTGACATAATTATATTAAACTTTTACAGCCTTCTTTATGAAATTTTAGACTAACTCCATTGTTTATGATCTTTAAGGTGGGAGTGTAGTTTTGCACAGGAGAAGGAGCTGGGCCATTTTGCCAAATACTTGGGAATGCTTTGCTTTGGAAGGCTGGATATGAACAGTGCTGTAAACTTACACTCTTAAAGCACTAAAGATCATTTAATTAGTAAGTTCCAGGTCACTTCTTACACTCATGTAGTAAACAGGAACTCTTTAGCCTCTAAAATGGAGCAGAATATTTGTCTTACCTATATTGACTTGTCCTATTGATTTTTTGGTGCAACTTACAGAAGGGTTATTTATTTTATCTTGGGTACACTTAATAGGCATCATTAATACTAAGATGGCCAAATTTCATTGTGCCAGGGAACAGAGGGTGAAGACAATCTATTGTGTTTTTGAATGACTTGTGCCATTCCAGAGTAAAATGCTTTTTGGGACTGTAATGGAGGGAGGATACAAGAGGGACAGAGTAAAATAAGGTCAGGATGCAGTTGTAGGAAAGTGTGATGGGGAGAAAGGAGAATTGTGCAATTTTTTTATTTTTTTCCCTGTAGCTCAGAGTAAGGGTCTGTTCTCATTTGCCAGGGGAATGTCAGGGAATGTCACTCTCATTTTGGGAATCCTTTGGAATGCATCCCAGCACACGGAGCAGCCTCCGTGCCCGCGATCTGGCTGCAGAGCCAGCTCTCTGCTCCTCACACCCTGCCCGAGTACAGCTCTGCTTGGGAAGGCAGGATTTTCCTCTCTTCTGTGGAATTCTGCTCTGCATGGAGTGGAAGAGTCTTTTCCTGTTGCAAATAGAAAGTATTTAATCAAAGGTATATTTGAATGTGAGGCATTGTGATTTAGTTTCTCTTTTAGCAAACCAAGATGGAGCAGAGCCTTCCTTTTTAATGAATGCTTGCTGCCTGCTTCATCTGTCTTAATCCTTAAAATCTCTGCAGTAGCTCTCCTTCAGGTGAAGAGTAATAATTTTTAATTCAAATTGCTTCCACACAAGGTATTTCCTGATGTGCTTTCTAATTACTTACTCCAGTTCAGTGATAAATTGTTAAGCAAACATTTTGTTTGTTGATCTTGCTCTGATAGCCAGCAGGCTCACCATTGGTGAATCTTGCTGGAAAAGCTATAGTGTATTTGTTCTAGTTCTATTTGAACACTTCTAAACACTTAATAAAAGTAGAAATTGCAATGGAAGGCTTAAATTCTTTTTTTTCTTCCCTTTTAAAGTAAGTCATAGTGTTCTTTACACTCTCACTAGTCGTATCTTGATGGCATAGACTGTGCTAAGATTTACAGAGAAGTCAAAGGACTGTTAAACAGCCTCATATTTGTTGAGGACCAGACATGGTACGTAAAGGAAATTTTTGTTTAGATGATACCCAGCCATTGTCGGACAGCTCTGACCCTGCTGGGTTGTCTGTAGTCCCCACAAACCTCAGCTGTGGTCTGTGGAACTAAAGCCTTCTCCATCTTTTCCAGAGAGAGTTCTAGAACTGAGTGCCTGCCAAGCAGCCTTTGTTTCCCAGCAGTAAGAGAATAACTCCTCTCTTTGTAAATGAGAACATTTAATGAGGTGAAAACACAACGGAGAGAAAAACCACTTAAGCCTCCTGAGCCAGGGCTGCTGCGGAGAGCTGCTCGGAGGGGAAGGTCACTGCACCGAGCCAAGGGGAGCCGTGCTGCTGGGAGCAGAGCCTGCCTGGGACCCTGAGGCCTTGGAGGACATGTCCTTGCAGAGCTGGCTTCACAGGGGAGGCTCTTCCCAGAGAGCTGACTACCTGTGTGTTAAAGATGTTTGTGCTTCCCCAACGTGCAGTGTGCTTCACGTTCCCTCTTCCCCATGCCTGGGAGTGTTACCTTACCAAAACCCTATTTCTGGAGCTCTCCGAGGTGTATCCACTGTAACCATCTGCTCTCTTGCATGCACGCCCCCGAGCTGATCACTCCCATGTGAGCTAACATCCCTCAGAGCCACTGAGATCACACTGCTTTGTTCAAGCCTCACGATTTTTATGCTGCTTTGAACAAGGGTCATGATTTTTATACATATGTATGGATTGTGAAGGGTTTGATAGAGAGTTCTGAGCAGCAGAATACAGGGCATGAAAAGTTATTTGCTGATCTGTGAGAGTTCATCCAGAATTGTTTCTTTTCAAGTTCAGCTGCCAAGAATATGAAACCTCCTGGTTGCCCTGCCAAGGAGGGTGAGTCCCTGCTTTTCCTATTGATCTGCAGTGCTCTAATGCAAGGGGAGGAAGGGCTCTGCAGGAATGATCAGGCTCCTGGAATGCAGCCTCTGGAGCCAGGGCAGCATCCTGCTTGAGTGACCCTTCTTGTTTCTTGTGTTTATGAATAATTCAGAAATCCCATACACTGGAAGTGGAAAGGGGAACACAGTGAACTTTGGTATGCACTTGCACGTTGGTACCCACACATGGTCAGGCTCTGCAGGCAGAAATTAAAATTAGCACTGAGTGCTGCAGATGAGGTTGGACTGCCAGGATGAATCTGTTCATGGGTTTTCTTGAGGTGCCCTTGGAGAATGTGCTGCTGCTCTTGGAATATTGCTCGGCCAGTAATTTTGGACAGAAGGCATCAAAAAGAAATAAAACATCTTGATTCATGCCATTAAGCTGTTAAAGCACTCAATATGCTTAATTTTTCTAAATGGTAATTGAAATTCCTCTGTATTTCACCAGGTTAGAATTTCTGTTTGGAGGATTCACCTGCTAGAGCAGCACAGCATAAGATTACTTGGAATATTTTTTTCCTCTTTAAAGTGTGCAAGTTAGTTTTGAGTCATTTAATGGAAATACTAAATAATCCCTGTCCTGGAAGGCAGGAGACTGGGAATATATTAATCTGGCCAGAGAAGCTGAGTAATTTATTTGCATGAATGACTGACTCTCCCTACTGAGGGCTGAGCACATGCTTATTATCAAGGTATTTTTATTAACCCTAGGCATGGTTTGAGAAGCAAAAAGCCAGAAACCTTTGAAAACTGGGTTGGGGGTCATACCCAAGTGCTGTTTTAAAGGTGGTATTTTGAAAGGAACTTGTTATCCCTGATAGTAGAATTCCAGAATCTAAGGGCCGTGGCAGCAAGTACAATTCCCTTGGCTATGAACAACGACTGCAATGGGTTTAAAATAGTCTGACTTCTGAAATGCTTTCATGTCTTCGCACTCAGCTGAAATACTAGCAAGGATAAAAGTGGAATAAATCCTGTTATTTTGACTCTACTCTGAGCATGAGTTGCTAAGGGAAGCAGTTGGAAAAGCAGCTTTATTACAGTGCTATTTTAGTTGAAATTATGCTTGTCAGTGCTCTTGCTGTTAACAAGCATTAAGAAAGTTAAATTTGTGTTTCAAGCTGCTTCACCAGACTGTGTTTTTCTTGATGCACAATGCAGCTTCTAATGGATCAGAGTACATAAATGTTCCAGAGGCTGGTGGGAAAAGTAAAAGTACATTATTGAGGAACTGCAGAATTGCAGGCTCAAAATCACTTTTTGTAAGATCTGTACACAGGTGTCTCAGCCACGGAGGTGTTGTGACTTCATGTCAAGCCCAGCAGCAGCTGCAGAGTTTTGGGGACGAGCACTTCTGTGCTTTTGACTCGTGCTCCGTGCCGGTCTCCACACCCCCTGTGTGTTAAATGTGACAGTAACAGTGTCACGTTCTTGAAACGCCATTCCTGGGTGCACTTAGTGCCACAGCAGCAGCATTTCACTCCTGCATGGAGCCCTTCAGGATTTTCTGCAGCTGCTTCTCTTTTGAGGAACTAATTGTCTTTGATTGTATCTGTACAGTGAAATTGGAACACTGAGCCACGGTGGGGAGTATCTGATTTTATTTGTGAAGAGAGACCTATCTGTTCAGGTTTCACCACAATGCTGTCATACAAGGAAGGAGCAATATTTTATAATAAACTCTGCTTTATCAGCCTGCTGGAGGAACGCTGCATAATGCAGTTCAGTTATTTCCTGTCTGCAAAGCTGGATTTGAGACAAAATTTCTGGTTCAAAACACTTCAATAACACAGCAAAATCCCTTCAGTTCTCTTGGAAAATAAAAGCAGCGTTTGATCTTTCTTTAATTTTCTTGTGCTCCTTGAATAGCTCCAGCCTTGGCCATGCATGTGCTGCTCTGACTCACGTGGCTCTTGCTGTGTTGTACCACAAATTACAGGTTTTCTTCCTGTGCTGTGTTGGTTCATGGTGAAAGATCTGTCAGTGTCCTGTAGGCTTTAGCAGCTTTTTCCTGCCCACTCTGCCCTGTGAAAGTGCAGTTTGTCCCTAGTGGAAGACACAGCTGTGCTTGAATCAGATTGAATATTTTGATGTGGCCATGGTTTGCTCTGATCACCTTTTATTCAAACTGGGCTGTGCTGAGAAATGGTGCACTACAAGGATACATTTGCAGGGGACATAAAGAAATAAAATCTGATTTAAGAGCCCAGTAAAATTGACTGTGAACAGTTTTCTGTATATATGTTCTTTAGGGAGAAAGAATCCTGAGTTGCTGTTAATCTCTTGGAAACCTTCAAGTACTTTTCTCTGAGCATTCAGTTTACCAGCTTTTGGCAGATAATTATTTCATTCTCTTCCAAATTGAACACATTCAATTCAGTCTTGCCATTGAAAACAACATATTCTTCTTGGGCATTTTTTTTTCCCCAGTTCAGGGGCAGGTAATGCTCTGAATTGCAAATGTTCACAGGGCAAACATGAAGTGTTTGGAGGACTAAGATGAGAAAAGTGTCAATATGTGCAATGAAGGAGACTTGCAAAGGCTTTGGCATAAAGGGGGCTGTTCAGATGGGGGAAGCTCATCATCCAAAGGTGAGAAAAATAGATACCTACTAGATACCTACCTATTAGATACCTACTGCCCTTGCTCTCCTGTCTATAAAGTAATTGTAACATAAGGTCCTCAGAATAAAAGCATTAAATGAATATCTGAAATATTCAATCTGAAAATGAGAAATGCTTCTAAATTCTGCTTCTTCTAGAAATGTTTTCTTTTTCTGACTTCAACTACAGTCATTGCAGTTAAAATAGGGATTCATTTATGAAGAATGCTGAGACTTTTTCAGGGACAGGGCTGAGATACTCGTGAGCAACTAAACTGTACAGCCTTCGGTCCAGAACGAGAGTCTTGTAAAAGAAATAAAGCTTCTTTGCCATACCAACAGGGCAAAAAAACTTCTTATTCTTTGTTAATAGGACCCATCCTCCCTTTGTCTCCGAGCTGTGAAGCATTTTGTCCCCCAGTGCTGACTATTGTGTTACAGCAGCAATGCTCTGTCCCTGCTATTGTGCACACATCTCAGAGCCCAGGAATGACTGCTGTCCTTCACTCCAACCGGGGCAGCTGTGTGCACATCTCAGAGCCCAGGAATGACTGCTGTCCTTCACTCCAACCGGGGTAGCTGTGTGCACATCTCAGAGCCCAGGAATGACTGCTGTTCCTCACTCCAACCGGGGCAGCTGTGTGCACATCTCAGAGCCCAGGAGTGACTGCTGTCCTTCACTCCAACCGGGGTATCTGTGCACACATCTCAGAGCCCAGGAGTGACTGCTGTCCTTCACTCCAGCCGGGGCAGCTGTGCACACATCTCAGAGCCCAGGAATGACTGCTGTCCTTCACTCCAGCCGAGGCAGCTGTGCACACATCTCAGAGCCCAGTGTTATGGATGAAATAGCCAATCAAATTCTATCAATAATTAGCAAGAGCCAAATTATGATATAATAACAAAATATAAAATTAATTTCACGTTCGAATGACAAAATTTAGGTCAGCCATGAATCGGACAGAGTCTAGCCTGGGAATAGCCCCTGGGTGACACGCTGCGCAGCTCTGAGCCCTGGCAGCTCCAGAGTGCAGCGGCACACCATTGCGATCTCGAGTTCAGGTTTTATACTCTTTTTCTTGCCGCAGGCTAGGATGTCCTTTGTCCCTTTCTTCATCAAGTGAGTCCAAAAAGCTTCTCCGGTCCAGGATAATGCTATCAGATGAAGGATGGTCCAGTTCTCGATGTCTTGGGAATAATAATCGACTCCTTGTCTTGTGCTAGAATGAACTCAAACACATTTACAATACACAAAATCCCATGTTTAAAGAGATATCCCAGCTAACAGTCCTGATACAAGCTAAACTTCCCTTACTGGAAATCCCTTTTCATACTAAGAGATTTCCCAGAAACAGATTACAAGTCTGAATGGTATTGCATCCTTCCCTCTGGTTGTCAGTAGCCAGGTGTGCTACCGATGGCGTAATTCTTTACTCAACCAAAACCTCGAAACTCTGCGTTACTGTTTTGTTTCACATGTAAATGTGGTCCTTCTGTATGGTATGCGTGTGTGTTGGTTTCTCAATCTTGCAGGCTACTTTTCCCTGGTTTCCTTAAAACATGTCCAGACAAGATTCCCCACGATAGAATTCAACCTTTTAATTCCCGTAACTATTTCTAACTTATTTATAACATACTTCATAATTATAACTATATTACATTTACTATAACACTCATTATTTTATGAATTTTGACTCTCTCCATAACACCAGGAATGACTGCTGTCCTTCACTCCAGCCAGGGCAGCTGTGCACACATCTCAGAGCCCAGGAATGACTGCTGTTCTTCACTCTAACCAGGGCAGCTGTGCACAGCTGAGCTCTGGAGCAGGGACTGTGTGTGACCCCTTCTCTGGCTGCACTTCTGCTGCCTTACACAGCAGCTTTATCAACTTGGGACAGTCGTGCTGCAAAAATGGTTCAAAAATATGCACAAGGGGAAAAAGGCTGACACTGTTTTAGTGCCTTACACCACTGTCACCATAGTAACACTGCCTTCAAACGAGGTTTGAACACTGGTAATAAAATGAAGTATTTTAATTGTTCTAAAGGGAGAATTAAGAGACCTTTTCTGTTCCAGCCCCACCATTGCATACTTGGTGCAGCTGCTGCTTGTTGTGTTCCCCACCCTCTCCCTCTTGGTGCTGCAGCCCAGCTGTTGTCAGAGTAGTTGAAATCATCAAAAAGGACATAGTGGATATTTTACCTCTTTTAAAGATTTGTTTCATGATGCTCTCTCAGATTTACTTTATCTAAACTTTCTTCTGCACTGGGACATCTTGCAAAATCCTACCTCTTCACCAAAGCAAATGAGGTTCTGACAATAGCAAAAATGAAGGAAAAGCTGGCTAAAGAATTAGTTGCTTCACTGCTACCCCATGAGGAAAAAAACCCCAAAAAAAACCCAAACCAAAACAAAACAACAACAAAAAAAAAACCCACAAAAAACCAAAAGCGAAGCAGAGATACATTAGAGACTGTGAAAGAAAAGGAAAAAAAATAAGAGCTGTCTTGTATTCTCCAGGCACAGTAGTTCTAAAATCAAAATTCAACAAGTTTACTTGTAGGGATAACAGCCATTTTCCTCTTATTTGTTTTACTGATCCCAAATCCTTAAGTCTCCTGTCTGTGTCTGATTTAATACCATCTTTTCTGTGTGCCAGGTATTAAGGGATGAAGTTATTTATGTGACTGTGTTTTTTAACCAGAATCAAAGCTGTTGCTAGCTCAGCATTATTACAAGAAGTTTTACATTTTCAGAAGTGTGAAATGAGCTCATTGTATTAGACTGACTGTTGTTGGACAAAACTGGGAACTGATAAACTGCAGTGAAATCATTAGGAACACTCTGTGCCCAGGGAGCTTGAGAGCTCTATTAGCTTAAGAAATAGCTTTTGAAATGTTTTTATTAGACCTTGGGGAGCTGTATGAAATCCCTCTAGACAGCTTGGTGAAACACCGGTAATTAGTAAGTGGGTTTTTTTAATCCAAGACATAATTGTTTTGTCTTGTGGTGTTTTAGAACTGGAGGGTCTGATTTTCCTGTTATCAAGGGGGTTGTCATGGTACAGAATGAATAACTTCCTTTCCAGAGGGAGGAGAGGAATATTTTGTGTGGTTTAAAAACTGCCTTACTGGCAAGGAACATATTAATAAATGGATTGTTTGGAATGCACTGTGACTCTTTCAGCTGCAGCGTGGGTTCAGGAAGGCTCGGCCCTTTCCACGGAATCTCTGAAGGGCATTGAGCCTCCAAGTGCTGGAGGAGCTCTGCACACCCTCAGGAATTAATGGTGATGATTGTTTGTTCCCTTTCCATCGTGACAGGCATATGAAAGAAGGTTTCCTACGTGCCCTCTGATCCCCATGTTTGTCGCCAGTGACACTGTAAACGAGTACAAGAGTGAGGATGAGGCCATCCACGTGATCGAGCGGCGCTGCAAGCTGGACATCGATGCACCACGGCTGCTGAAAAAGGTGATGAGCTTTGAAGTGCCTGGTTTGTGCTTCAGGATATCCCTTCACCTGAATACTGTCATGTCTTGGTTTGCACAGACAGGTGTCTGCTAAGAAAGGCAGGAGCCTCCTTTAAAATGGAAAATGTAAACCCCCTCCCTACGACTTACTATCATTTTGAAATTAAAAGGCTCTCAGGAAAAGATATGGGAATAGGAATAACAGTTCTTTACTAGGAAAATGACTAGGAAAACTAAAAATACAAATGTAATAGTACAAACAAAAAAAAAAACTACTGCCAGAGTGAGAACAGGCCCTGGCCCCCTGTGGGTCAGGGTGGTGGCAGCAGTGCCATTCCATGCTGACTCAGCCCTCCTGCAGGGCCAGCTGTGGTTCTGCTGGAGCAGGGATCCTGCACAAGGGGGGAGTTTTCCTCTGCAGCTCCAGGGCTGCTGGAGATGGGCCTGCTCTCCCTCTGGGAATGCAGGGCAGGAGAAAGCTGCTCCTCTGGGAATGCAGGGGGCAAAGGCTGCTGTGCTGTTGCCAGGCTCAGATTGGATCCAGGTAGGAATGCTTGGCTCCTTCCCTGGGCAGAGCATCTCCCATGGGATGATGGAATTTGATCAGCCCTGCAGGGACACTCAGTGGCCATGGACAGCAGAGATCTCCTGGAGGGAGGATTGGCTGTGGGAGAGATAAAGGAAACTGCCCAATGCACAGCAGAGAACTGCCCAGCTCTGACACATAGGAATAAAATACCCCTATTTCCAACCTAAGACATGTACCTTAACAGTATCTGTGCCTCTTCCCCAGATTGCAGGAGTGGACTATGTCTACTTTGTCCAGAAGAACTCTCTGAACAGGCGAGAAAGGACTCTGCATATAGAAGCCTACAATGAAACCTTCTCTAACAGAGTCATCATTAACGAGCACTGCTCCTACACAGTGAGTAACAGCAGGCCCTTGGTGGGGCTGCAGATGGAGCCAAGGCAGTGTTCAGACCTCAGGACTCAAACAGAGCTTGGGTTGTTCCTGGCTTTTGCCGTGTAAGAAATGAATTTGTAGAGAATATATGCATCTGTATGCAAACCTTGAGATAAGAAATGCTGACTTAGAAATGCCATGGAATAGGACAGACATTGCTGAGAGAGAAATGGAGCTAGAAACAAGTTTCAAAGGACGGCCTTGCAAGAAAGACTGGATACTTTGGAGAAATAGAGCTATGAAAGATGCATTGTAGTAGGACCCACAAAGGGTAGTTTTAGAGGTTTGCCTTTAAAGCATTTACAGCGTGGTGTGGCAAAAGCTGATAGGCCAAAAAATGCTTATAGTGTATTGTAATTAAGAAATAGTTGGCTTCTGATTATGATGGCATGAATTATAACATTTGTATTGTCTCACCCTTCACGTGAGACTGAAAATAGAATAAAAGTTTTTAAAACACCTCTCAGTTACCCCATCTCTGGGTCAGGAAAAGAGCTTAATCCAGCACCAACACACTGCCCTGAGTGATAATTGTAAGTGTTAAATGTAATACACTTGCCTCAAAAACTGAGACATGTTTGGCACCCTCTTGCATGAGCATCTTCTCAGAGAGCAGAACACAACATAATTTGCTGTGTTTGACAGCTCTGTTTAGGCAAATCTGTGCTTTGTAGCAGCAATGTGGGACTTGGTGAGGCTGTTGACACCCTGACAGAACTGCCAGAGAGAAGTTCAGCTGATTTGCCTTCTGCTCAGCTCAGACAGGAGTTCACTGAGTCAGCTCTGTGTTTTAACCTACCTTTTTTCATTGTTCTTGGTCTTCTGTGCAAATGTTGATGCAGAGGAGTCTGGTGGCAGGCCTGCTGCTCTGCTCTGGTCATGGTTTATTTCTGAATGGCTCAGCCCACCCTCATGGGCTCTAACAGCATGTACTGTAGCAGTAGAACTTCAAATTGATGTTAAAGGTCAGATCAGAGCTAACAAATGTGACTGATTTATCTGTATTGTAGCACTCTTTCTAGGTCATAACATTTTCTGTTGTGTTTAACCTGTGGTTAAAAGATCACTGGGTGCCAAACCCACTTGACACTATAATCTAATATTTTTATAATTATTTCTGCTGTAACTTCTGGGGTAAATTTAAGAATATTCTTCCACTTACCTGCAGCTTTTATGTGAAAGCTCTGTTTAAACAGGGGATTGCTGTACAGAAAAGTGCATGTGGTAAATATGTACAAATGCAGCACTTCTCTATGCCCATTTGCTCTTCTCAATCCAGGAATTAGCTAAATACAAAACCAGGTTTTTAATGGAAGAATAAATTGTTTCTAAAAGCTCACTTTTATTAAAGGTAACTTATAATTGAATTTATGAAAATACAGGAAGATTCTTAAATGCTGTTATTATGAGTTGTACTTACTGAGCTGTACAAGCTATTCTTGTACCTCCCATTCCCTAATGCAGAAACAGAAAATGAAGGTAAAAGGGTTTTTTTTTTTCCTGCAGTTGTCTCCTCATAAAGTGTTGATCCTGTTCTTAGCCAAATTTAGAATGTTTTGAGTGGGAAGGGAACCCTAAGGCATCAGGCCAGTTACATGCTCAGAAATCCAGCCTTTTGTGATGTTTTTATAAAGACAAATTCAGAGCCCAGCCTAGAAATTGCTTGAACAAATTATTTCAGCTGAAGAGAGTTTAAAGAACAGCTTTTTTGTAACAGTATCAGCATCACTCATAGAATTGTTTAGGTTGGAAAAGTCCTTTAAAACCAAGTCCAGCTAAAATTCTGTTTCAGGATCATGTCAGTAAAGCAAGAGATAAGCTAAGAGGGAAGGTGTCAGCTGAGTGAGGAGTGTGCACTTCTGTCTGTGGCGTTATCATGGGAGAGCAAACTAAAACAGTTTTCATTCTGCAGAATGCTAAAGTACCTCCTAGGTCAGTGTGGGAACAGTATTTTGGCTGTCTCTTGAAAATGTTGGGAGTGCTGCCCCTGTCCTTGCTGCAGGGCTCATCCTGGCTGAGCTGGCCCTGGGCTATGAGCCACAGCAGAGTTCCCTGTGGAGGCTTTTGCCCTGTTCCACACACACCCTGCAGTCCCAGCCCTTATCTAGACTGAGGGACTGTAGAAATGTGCACTCCTCTGGCTCTTGGCTGGTGCACTTGTGTTTATCCACCCTCCCCTTTCTTGTTTAGACCCCAAAAAGGGCTGTGGGACCAAAAGAGTCTCAGCTTTTTGTGCTTTGGTGTTGCCTCTTCCTAGCTGTGAAGCAAGAGAAGTGAGACTCTGCAAATTCCACTTGAATGTTTTTGACTGTGTGAACCTGTAAAACAAGAAACATTTCAAATATTGTGAGGGAGAAAAAAACCCTTAATGGATAACTGAGCTGTGTATGATCTTCTGACATGCAGGTTCATCCTGACAATGAAGACTGGACCTGTTTTGAACAGTCAGCAAGTCTGGATATCAAATCTTTTTTTGGTTTTGAAAGCACAGTGGAAAAGATTGCCATGAAGCAGTACACCAGCAATATTAAAAAGGTGAGCCTGCAGTTGGGAAGGATGTGCCTGGCTCCAAGTTACCAAAACACAACGATGCTGCTGCTAAGTAACAGGCTGCTCTGCTCAGAAGCCTGGGCTGCTTTGCTAAGGGCCTGGGGCACTGTGTCAGTGTAGGCCTGTTTCAAGTGAAATCTTCAGAGGGCTGATCACTTAATTTTCAGCCCAATCCTTTCTGTGTCTAAATGTGTGGGTTTTTCAGTAGCTGAAGTAAATTTTCTTTTTTGAAGGGAAAAGAAATAATAGAGTACTACCTGAAGCAGCTGGAGGAAGAAGGAATAACCTTTGTCCCTCGCTGGACTCCTCCTGTTGCATGTAAATCAGAGAGCAGCACATGCCACCCAAGGAGACCAGTGTCACCTGCCATTAATATCCCAGAGTCTGCCACAAAGGAGGGCTTGAGCAACAAGGAGATCCTCAACACCTCCAGCAGCCCCTCGGAGCCCACCGCAGGAACGCCCGACGGTACGGGGGTCTGATGTGTTTTACTGGGAAGCTTTGGACTGGAGAGGCCCTCAGCACTGGGCACTTCTGGGCAGCTGAGGAGCTCCACATTGCTCCTGAGCTGGGGACGTGCAGTGTTCAAGTGTGGGCTCACCAAGCAGTGACACACGGCAGAGCTCAGGCAGCTCAGCTTGTGAGTAGAGATCAGGTATGAGCAGAAAAACTCTTTGCTGTTCATTGGGTTGCAAATGAGCAGTCTGCTCTTATCCTGAAGGGATGGGTGTAATTCTAGGAATGATGGGGAGGAAACAGCTGAAACTTCCCTTGATAGTCTTCTGGGAATTTGGGGAAATTCTTGCACTGGGAGATAAAACTTCTCTAAGTATTTCTAGAGGCAGCAAGCCCAGTGGTGCTGTGGGTTGATGAATCTGAGTAGACTGGCAAAATGCTTTTACAAATGTCTGCTTTTGCTCCTTCCTTAGCTGCAGAAGGAGAATTGTATCTTCTTAATGAAGATGACTGTGTTTGTTGCCTTGCTCATCTTTTCATTGATTCAAAGGAACCTTATTCAGTTCTGACTGCGCCAAACACAGCAGCCACTTTGAGACAGCAGCAAATCAGATCACATGGTGCTTGGTCAGGATCACGCTGATAACCTGTAATCTCTTTTTAGATAAGCTGGATGCAGACTACATCAAGAGGTACCTGGGGGACCTGACCCCGATGCAGGAGAGCTGCCTCATCCGCCTGCGGCAGTGGCTCCAGGAGACGCACAAAGGCAAGGTGAGTTCCTGGGGCTGTCCCCTGGCTCAGAGAGTGTGACACACAAGGTAGGCCTGAGGGAACCTCCTGCCACACCCCCTGGGGCTGACTCTATCTGCCAAGTGGCTCTCTATGACCACAACCCAGATTTAAGCAGTGGCAATAGGAGTTCATTGTGACTGTCCAGCTGACTTTGCAGCTGCAGTGCCTCAATAATTAGCTTGAAAGACTCTCAGACTGTCAGTTAAACTGCCACAGGGGAATAACATCCTTTTATAAGTCTTCCTGGTTTCTACAATGACCTTATTTTTATATTTGTTTGTTTTGGCCAAACATCATAGTCTTAAAGAGTGAAACACGGGTAGGAGTGGAGCACTGATAGGAAGGCTGGGGTTTTTGCAGTGCCTTGTGATTTGCATGTGTGTCTCAGCTTCCTCTAACTTAACAATAAAACACAGTCTGTGTTCTGTCCTGATTTATTTAAATTGGACTGGCTTGGTGTGGTCATACAGGTGGAAATGATTACATTACAGTTCATGACGTTTTTATATCCCTTATGAAGGTAGCTGCAGTGCCTGACAGGGCTCATGATTTTGTTTCAAACAAAGGCTGATTTCTTGAGTAACTCCCAGTGTTACACACCATCCTCATACATTGGTGTGGGGCTGCACATTTTTCAGCTTCTATTGTTTGGCTTTCTGTTCTTGTTTCAAACCTTAAATACGAAATTTGGTTTGGCTTTGTTAATAGATCCCAAAGGATGAGCACATTTTAAGATTCCTGCGTGCCCGGGACTTCAACATCGACAAAGCAAGAGAGATCCTTTGCCAGTCACTGACGTGGCGTAAGCAGCACCAGGTGGATTATATTCTGGACACCTGGAATCCTCCCCAGGTGCTCCAGGATTACTATGCAGGAGGCTGGCATCACCATGACAAAGGTATGGTTTCAGTACAAAATACGTATTGAACAGGCTTTTTTACCTTTTGAATCAAAGGTGGTAGTTGTCCCTCTGTTAGCTAGAGGTGGCTGGTTAGAACTTCTCAGTTGTTATGTTTTAAAGACACTTACGTTGGTAGAATGTTTTGGGTTGAAAGGGAATTTAAAATAATCTTGTTCCATCTCCCTGCCATGGGCAGGGCCACCTTCCACTAGACCAGGTTGCTCAGAGCCCTGTCCAGCCTGGCCTTGAACACTTTCAGGGGTATCCACAGCTTCTTTGGGCAGCCTGTTCCAGTGCCTTGCCAGCCCTTAGCTGCTGCAGGCAGAGTCCTGGATCAGAGTTTTTCTGACTAATACTGACATACTTAAATCTGCTTTGCCAGGAGCTTAAAAAAAAGTGATTAATTGCACTTCTCTAGTGCTCTGAGGTGCTTAGAAGGGTGTTAGGCAAATGCTGAGTGTGCTCTTTCAGTGATTAAAAGGTGTTTGTAAATAAGTATATCTTCGTAATCAATTTGTTTCTGATGTTGTATAAGTCTGCTGATGGCATAAATGAATATTTATTTGGTATTACAATCAGCTTAATGATGAGAAGTGGAATGTTGCAAAAACATCAAATAGAGCAGGTTTGTTTAAGAAGAAAAGCAGCTTTGGCTGAATTCCCTTAGTGCTGTGAGCCACAGCCTGACACACTCCCCTGTCCCTCTGCTTTATCGTGCACTGATCTCGTTGCTAATACATACATAGAAATGAAACACGTTGGAATTTGTGGCTTGAGGCAAGCTGGGCTCTTCAGATAAGGAAATGATCTCTTACTGTGAGCGATCTGTGCTCTGATTGAGTCTTTTCCCACCAGCACCATTGTTTCTGCTCAGCTCTTCCTTTTCCAAGCAGCATATGAAGCAGAGCAGGATGCTGTCAGCAGTAGTGGCCAGGAGACAGGGAGGGCACAGCAGAAGTTTAATCGCAGAGCTTGAATGGCTCTTCCCTGCTGCTCTGGGTTTGACAGATCTCAAACTGGGAAAACGGAAAATGAGAATGTGCTTGTAAAGATTGTAGGGAAAAAGACCTGTTAATAAGTTCCCCCTTTCAGCCCGTTCCTTGTCTGTCCTTTGCAAAGACTTCCTCTGTCAATTGCACACAACTGGGTCCTGCCAGTGAGCAGAAAGGTGCAGAATGCATCAAAGGCTTGTTTAATGTTCTTCTGAGAAGTTCTGCAGTCTTGTGGTGAACTTCATGCCCCCTCCCTTCCCTTGCAGTTCCTTTGATCTCTCTTGCAGCATGCCCACAAGTAAAGC
This sequence comes from Motacilla alba alba, assembly GCF_015832195.1. Lineage (NCBI taxonomy): Eukaryota > Metazoa > Chordata > Aves > Passeriformes > Motacillidae > Motacilla > Motacilla alba. The sequence goes on from NC_052033.1 coordinate 2,255,277, forward strand.
ATGGCTTTGTCAATAATGGAAACACCATTTCAGAACTGAGCAGTTCTCTATAATTTAAAACTTTACAGTGGTAGGTTCTTTTTTTAAACCCTCTTTTCTAGTTATTGCTCCTTTCCTCCTACATATGTTAAATGTGTCAAACTTAAGCTGGCTGAATGCTGTGTGACTTTTAGTGCTACAGCAAGGGCAGCAGTGAGAATGAAGCATGTTGCCTAGAATGAGCTATCAGAGCTAAAGAAAAGAAGTTATTATTTTGGCTTGCAATTAGCACAGATTTCTATACATCTGAATGGCTCTTATTTTGACAGGAATGCTTCAATCCAATGTCTTTTCAAAACCACAAGGCTCTAATGGAATATAAATTGTACAGTGATAACAGAGCACTGTCAGCTGAGAGTCTCCTTCATGTGTCATTTGGGTGGACCAGGATTACTGAGCTCTTAGTTAGGGTTTGGAGGAATCTGGGAGGGAGGGAGACCTGCTATGAAGCTTAATAGCAGTTTTTGTTTAGTGTTTCAAAAGCTAAACAGTACATTCCAAGATAAGTGTGTGCCGATGTTAAAATAACATTTTCTTTTAGTCCACCTGATAAAACATAAAACACTGTGAACTTTCATGGGGGCAGTGTCTTTGTCAAATAAATAACTGGCCTTGACTCTGCAGTTTTGGTTGGTTGTTGGTTTTTTTAATAGTGTGTTTTTTGCAGTTTCTCTCCTTGTGTCCCAAAGGACTTAATGATAATTTGATAACCTCTCTTGCAGCTGTTGGAGGGGAGTGAAGTTGCACAGACAACAAGACTTGAGGGAAATTTTTATGTAGAAAGCTTCCTCTTTTTCTTCTTTTGATATTGTTTGCTAATATATTCCCTTTTATAAGCTGGTGATTGGCCTGTGTATTAAAATAGATGAAGCAAAGCCCAACAAGTGCATCACAACTTTAGAGGGAGGCTGGGACCTGTTTTGTACAACTAACAGCCAAAAATGCAAACTTTGATTCTCAATTTCAGCCAACACAGTAATTCACCTTAATGCCTGAGTATCCTGCCAGTGTCAGGCTGCCCCAGTGTGCAGGGCTCTAATGCAGGTCCAGCAGAAGCTGATCTCTGGAGCAGAGTCTGTTCTCACCAGGCTTAACCTGCATTAGCAGGGCTGTGTGCCAGTTCTGCACAGTGTGCAGCGACAGAGCTGGACTGTGGCTCCATCCAGCAGACGCTGCAGAGGGCAGGCTCTGGGTGAACCCTTGGTTTCATTCATTCCCAGATGTCAGGATGACTATTTTTCTGGAAATGTTGCTGTAAACTCTCCAGAGCACTATTGCATCACGTGTGATAAAAGCCTTAGAGCCTTCCTTGCAGCTCTGCAGTTCCAGGAAAGCTTCAGTTCACTGGTGTACCTGAGCAGACCTGGAAGCTAAGAATAGTCTGTGTCATTAATTGTGTATACCAAGGTCTGGAGTGTACCGATGTACTCAAAGTCCTTTGAACTTTCCATGAAGGTCAGGGAGCTATTTCTGAATCAGGATATGATCATTTTGCAGCTCATTTACAGATAATCTGTTGGTGTGGCTGCACAGAGTGATGTTTATGTTGCCGCCTGCTCTCGATTCTTCCTTGTACAGGGGAGGTTGAACTGTTACCGTTTGTTTCCATCTGAATTTTTTAGAAGCAGCTCTCTCAAATGTCTCCTGCTGTGTGTTTTGTGTCTCTGTGCAGACGGGCGCCCGCTGTACGTGCTGAGGCTGGGCCAGATGGACACCAAGGGCCTGGTGCGAGCGCTGGGGGAGGAGGCCTTGCTGCGCTACGTGAGTGTTCCTAAAACAACAGCAGGCTCGCAGTTAGAAACCCCCAGGTGTTCTCATAATGCTTCTCTTGGGCCTGTTTCTCTTCTGCTCCCTTCATCTGCAGAGCAGTGCAGCCTAACTCCCAAATCTGTTTGGGGGGAAGATTTTACAGGCACTGCGCATCGGTGCAGGCTGCCAAAAAATCAGGCCGTGATAGTGTCATGAGTAGCATTTCCATCAGTTTTTGGTTGGAACACCTCTGAAAGCCCCTGGTAGCTGCAGGCTGATGGAAAGGTGGCATTCCTGGCAGCTCCCATGGTTGCTGATGGGCGTTTGCACAGATTCTTCTGCACTTGTGCAGGGCTTCAGGCTGCAGTCTCTGCTCTGGTACAGAAGGGAAAACGCCACACTCAGCATTTTGTCAAGTCTGTTCTCCAGGGATAAGAATCATGTATTTTTAAAGAAAAAGTGCTTGCTTGTGCTTCTGCCTTCTTCTCTAAAGTCATCACTCAGACTGTTACTGTGGATCTGCCCAGCTCTCAAGCAGAAAGCTGGCAGAATTCCAGGTTTGCACTAACTTTTTCTGACTCCTGGTATTGACAGGAGTAGCCATAGTGACTGTTAAAAACAGGGAGCGGATTTTATTTTTCTCTTTTAGTAGTGTTTCCAAGCAGACACTAACTTTTGTTGGCTTGCCCTAGTTCTGTTTCAAGGTTACTTTCTGTGATTTCAAAAGGGGCTTTAATTTCTGAGGAATTAAGGGTATTTGTAGTGATTTGTAATGAATTCTTTGGCGGGGGGGAAAGTTTATGCTGGTTTGATCTTGCAGTTTCAATTAATCTTAGGGTAAAGAAAATATGTTTATACCCAATCTACTGAGTTTTAGACTGTGTTTTCTAAACCCCACTCTTTCTTGTGCAGGTTCTTTCAATAAATGAGGAAGGGCTGAGGCGATGTGAGGAGAATACAAAAGTCTTTGGCAGGCCAATAAGGTAAAGTCTGCTCTGTGGGAATAGCTGCTTTCATGGGGTATTGGGGGAAAATGCCAGGCAGTGGAACAGAGGATAGGCTGTGTCTCACATGCAGGTACAATTATATGGTTAATTAAGAGCCTCCCCAATTAGTGGGGCTGGAGGGAATGTGCCTGGGGAAGCCTGAGGGACACACATCACCTGCCCCAGCCGCCTTAGTCTTGTGCTCATAATGGTTCTGTTGAGGCTGTTTCTCTTCTCCCTTCTACTGCTGGGTGTCTGCAGAGCAGTGCAGCCTAACTCCCAAACCTGTCTGTGGGGGGGATTTTACAGGCACTGGGCATTGATGCAGGCTGCCAAAAAAATCAGGCCGTGATAGTATCATGAGTAACAGTTCCAGTAGTTTAAGGTGTGGCTTCCATGTCACTTGCTTATCCACAGTCCACTCCAAGGCTCATTATCTCAGTTCTGGTTTGCATTCTCCATTTATTATGTGTGGCTACTCAGCTGTTGATCCAAGGAGAGGTCACGAGGCTCCTGTAAAACCTGGGATCTAGTTTTCCACGTTCCACATGACTTCATGTGAAGTTCAGTCAAAAGTGGTTTTCTAGCCCATCTTGAAGTCATTGTAGGGGTCACTTGTGAAAGTGGTAACTGCAAAATGGATTTAAGGGCATGGGATGAAGGCAGAACCAGCCCTGAAAAGATGCCATGTTTCTTGAGCTCTCTCCAGTTTCCTTCCCCTAATCTGTAAGGTCCAGGGCGTGGGGTGTGCCTGCTTATCATTTCCCTGTTACAGGCCTTGCTGGCCAAGCTCCCCAAGGGAGGTCAAATCCAAGGGAGAGGTCTCATGTGTGTAACAGCTGCATGGTGCTGCCTACTGGATCTTCATTTGTAGCCATAATCCTAAAGGGCTGTGTATTAAACATTTAAAGTGAAACAAAGAAGGGTTTGGTGTTTCATAGAAGCCTTATGCATAATGTAATGGCTGCTGGCTGGTGCAGCACAGCTGTAAATCTTGAATTCCTGCCCAGGGCAAGACCTGAACTTGGAAAGAAACTGAAACACATGCTGCAGCTCAGTGGTTAGTATTAAGAACATATCTCTTCCTATAGAAAAAGCTTCCTTCCCTGAGATCTGACAATAGAATTAGCTTTGACATGTATTGGCACTGTTGTGGAGTAGAAAATCTGCTCTGTGAATGTCAAATTGCTTCAGAGCAGCACTGTGGCCACTTCAATGATCTCCCAGTAAAAGCAACGGTTTAATCTTTGGGCTGACTGATGACAGGATCTTTTTTTTGGCTTCATAAGGACTGAACTTTTATCTGGAATCTAAAATGTCTGTAGGGGAGTGTACAGAGTGATCATTGCATACCCCTTAAACTCCAGTGTCTACAGGCAGCACAAAGGAGGTAAAACAGAAGAAACCAAAACATGCAGAGGGTCCCCACGTTTCAGTGTGTTGGGCACTTGCATAAGCAAAGAGAATTTTGATGTTATTGAGATTTTTCTTTTTGTGTCTCTCAAATTCAGCTCTTGGACCTGTCTAGTAGATCTGGAAGGCTTGAACATGAGGCATTTATGGAGACCTGGTGTCAAAGCCTTGCTGAGAATCATCGAGGTGGTTGAAGCCAATTACCCTGAGACCTTGGGTCGTCTGCTTATCCTAAGAGCACCTCGAGTATTCCCAGTTCTCTGGACACTGGTATGTGTGAAATCCAAGGTGTTCCTCAGTTCTCTCAGTTTGGAAAAGCACTTCAGAAATCAGGCTGTATTTGCAGCAAATATTGCCATTTGGAAGCATGTCCTTTATATAGGATTCCTGGAGTGGATTAAAAACCACCAGCTAAAACCTGATTACACAGTTGGTTAATTTGGCTTCGTTGTGGTGTGGACTTTGCATAACCAGGGTGGTAATGCTCAGTGTGATCAAAACCAATTCCTTCAAAATTGACTTGAAAACAATGTAAATTGATTTGAGAAAAAGGTGAGGGCCTGATCTGTTCTGTTTTTCTTTCTTTGTAGGTTAGTCCATTCATTGATGACAACACCAGAAAAAAATTCCTTATTTATGCTGGAAATGACTACCAGGGTCCTGGGGGACTGCTGGATTACATCGATAAAGAAATTATCCCCGATTTCCTCGGTGGAGAGTGCATGGTATGAATATAAACTATTGCATAAAGCAACTTGTTTGTGATTTTTTAATAATTATTTTTCCTCTCCTCTAAGCAAAGAAGTCTTTAAGTACAGAGTGATTCCTGGTGTAGTTTGGAGGTGGGGGCTGTGATGCAGGATTCCAGGCTCAGTGGTGTTTTCTGGATCCACTTTAAAAAGAACAGTACAATGCTTCTCTTGGATGAGTATCTTGATCAAATACCTTATCAAAACAGCCAAGCACAGCTAAAAGCCACAGTCTGTTCCCTGGAAAGTTCAGGCAAACATGGTAGCAGAGTGCTGAGCAAGAGCTGTCACCACCAACTGATCCAGAGAGTCTGTGTCACCTTCAAATCTGATCCCATAAGGAGCCCCAGGAACATGTGGCACTGGGCTGTCTGCTAAGAGGGCTCAGCAGACAGCCCAGTCTCCCCACACAGAGTGTGCAGTTACCCCCAACAAACCAGAAAAGTGTTTTACTGCAGAATACTGTAATTTCTCAGTCCTTTGTGGCATGCCTGTGACAATGCAGCTGTTTCCTGCCTGGACCTTGGGTGTCAGTTGGACCTGGCATTTAACATCTCACTGATAATGTAATGTTTGTTTCACATGTAATGCTTTTGACAACACAGGCTGGGTGTGTTCTCAGCCCCTGTACACCCCCTTGATTAATTTCTGTACCATTCTTGAAAATTCAGCTGTGTCAGTTCCAACAGAGTCTCAAATGATAATGAAGTACGGTTAGATGTGTTGGAGTAGAGCATGTGTTTATCTCCAGTGGGCTGGTTTTTGTTGCAGCAGTAGCTTTCAGTGTTATCTAATTTGGAGCTTAAAATCCACTGCTTAAGTAAGCAAAAGTGAATGTTACCAGAAAGCAAATTGCTACAGTACTCCTGCTAGTTACAGGCAATGCAGTCTCTCTCTTCTTCTTTACTTCTGGGTATTTGAACAAAAATTACTTCTCTGAGTTCTTTTCAATTCTCTGTTGTAATTCAGTTACCAAACACTTCTACTTCCCCGACACTTCTGTGGAACCTGTTGCCAACTTCATTGCTACAGGCTTCTTAAAACAGAAATTAGCTTAGGGAAGTTGTGTAATCACTTCCAGTACCCATCTGTCAGACAGCTGTAACTTCAAAACTGTTATCTTTCCTGGCTGCAGTATATTTTTACCTGCTCGGAAACTTGTTGTCTCTGCCCACTATCCATCCTTAAATTTAGCTACCACCATTCTTTCAGGTCACTGTAGCTCTGTTTTTCAGACTTAGTCACTGTTGCCACTTCCCTCAGGATTCTGAAGTGCTTCCCATCTTTCTTCAGTGTAAGGTGGTGTGAATGATAGTTGCAGCCTTTGCACAGTCCCTTTCTGGGGTGCTGGCTGTTGTGTAGGTACAAGATCTGTTCCCCTGGTGTGCACTTCTGCAAACACCTCACCCAGATAATTTGAGAAAGAATTATCTATGTATCATGTACAAGCTATACAATTACTTCCAGACTGTTCCCTTCTCCAGAGTATTGCTGAGTGTTTGTTTCTGAAGCTGGAAGGCAGACAACATGATGGGATGGTCACAGGAGATAATTTTTAATGGTTTTTGGTTTTAGTGTGAAGTACCAGAGGGTGGGCTGGTTCCCAAGTCCCTCTACCGGACAGCAGAAGAGTTGGAGAATGAAGACATCAAGCTTTGGACTGAAACAATCTACCAGTCTGCAAGTGTCTTCAAAGGAGCCCCGCATGAGGTACAGCTCCAGCTGCCCTTTGCTTTCATTTTCATCTCAGCCCTCTGCTCTGAGCTCGGTCTCTTGGCCTGGGAATGCTTTATTGTTTGTTTATTTAGCTCCTGTGCTTCCACCTTCCAGAGCTGGTGCACGGTGGTGCTTTAGTAGCTGAAGTTTGTGATTGTTCCTCCTGTTATTTTGTTGCCTTTTAGAGAATATCACCGGTTTTCATTCTATTCAAAGCCATATTCTTCTAAGCAAAGCAAACAAACTTCTCAGAGGCTGCTTGAAAGCTTCTGAAAGTAAGAAGAATAGACACTCCCATCAGGGGGAATTTGTATCTGCAATGCCTTTTTTTTTGGACTATTAAAAACCCTTTTTAAGAGTAGAAACTAAGCCCAGCAGCAGAAAAGCTGTGTTCTTTGTCCTTTTTTTTCTGTAGGGTTTGCCTTTAGTGAGCAAATTGCTGCTGTCTAATGTGTCTCCCTTGCCTCAGGTTCTCATCCAGATCGTGGACGCCTCGTCAGTGATCACGTGGGATTTTGACGTGTGCAAGGGCGACATTGTTTTTAACATCTTCCATTCCAAAAGAGCCCCACAGCCTCCCAAAAAGGACTCTCTGGGAGCTCACAGTATTACATCTCCTGGTGGGAACAACGTCCAGTTGATAGACAAAGTCTGGCAGTTGGGGCGTGACTACAGCATGGTGGAGTCTCCCCTGATCTGCAAAGAAGGGGAGAGTGTGCAGGTGAGGCAGGCAGAGCCCCTGTGGGGGCAGATGGAGCCCAAGCTGCCTGTTCTTACTCGCAGCACTGATGACTGAGTGGTGGTGACTCAGTGCTGGGCTTGCTTTTGGCCAGCGTTTAGCTGCTGTTCCAGGCTGGGTGCTGCAGGGAGCAGGGATGGGGTTTACGTGGGATCTGCTGGGAGGGGAAGTTGCATCAGGTCTGCTAGGGACTGAGAGGGATCAACAAGGAACATGGGGAGGAACACCTAAAATGCACAGCCAGAAAGTAACAAAACATGCTTTGGGCTGTAATTCTGAGTTATTTACTGAAGCAAATATTCTGTGTTTGAGGAATATCACAGTGCCTGCCCTCAGTTATAAGAGAAGACTGGAAATCAAGTCTGAGCTTCTGTGTTTGCCCTCTAATGGGCAGTGTAAGAGCTCCTGGTGGCCAAAGCTCCTTGAAGGATTTTTTATGCCATTTGCAACCTGTCCTTTAATTCCAAGTTTGATATAACATGCAGCGTGTTTATAGTCACACACTGCCACTGCTGTTCCTGCTGACTTGAAATGAGTCAAAGAGCCTCTGAAAAAGCAGCTCCTTAAGTCACCAGGATGGAAATGTTAAACTGGAAATATGGGCAGTGACCTCTTGAACTGTGAGGCAGAAGCCTTGACTGCTCTTTTCATGATCTCAAAGGACAGCTGTGAATGAAAATAAATTGAAAAATGGATTTTGTTTTAAAGCAGAACTTGTCCTTTCAGCATATTAAATCCTAACCCCTTGACACCGTTGAACTGCTGGTGCTCCATCCCAGATTTGAGGAGGATGTTGTGTGGGAGGAGTCTCCCAGCACTGCCATTTGGCTGAGGAGCTGAAATACTAGCATTGGGCAAAAATTCTGAGCATGCAGGCACTTTTTCTAAGCTTAGAAAAGTAAAGTCAAGCCCACAAATCTCTGTTAACCGAGTTAATTTTTGATTTTTGTTGTGTCTGCTTGCAGGGCTCCCATGTGACCAGGTGGCCTGGCTTCTACATTTTACAGTGGAAATTCCACAGCATGCCTGCCTGTGCTACAACCAACCTGCCTCGTGTGGATGATGTGCTGGCATCTCTACAGGTGTCCTCTCACAAATGTAAAGTGATGTACTACACAGAAGTGATAGGATCTGAAGATTTCAGGTATGCCTGGCCAAGGGCAGCCAGTGTCAAACCTTTCTGACTATTTGCACGGTCAGGTCAATGTCAGCTTCACTTAAATACAAAGTAAATTATGAGGGCCTTAAAAAGCTGCACTGAGGGCGACTAATGTATAAAAGGGGTTAATTAGTTGTCTCGTGGCAATGTCACTGGTCATTTGGCTCTGCTTTGAGAGCTTGTTGGGCTTGGCAGGTTGTCCTGCAGAAGGAAGTACAATTCAAATTCCAGTTGCTGAATTTAATTTTCTGCCAGTGGATAAACTTGACTGAAATTAAATCTCTGTCTCTTTGAACAGCATCTGGTTTTTGAAAGAGGTGCAGTGTCCTCATTGCTTTATGTGGTGAGGCAGAAAAGCTTTTGAGTATCTGCACCAAAGCTGTTACTTGCTTTTTATTCAGTGTGCAAACAAATACAGTACAGATACAGAGCAGAAATCAAAATCTTTGTGTGTTCTGAAGCTTAAAACTGCTTTCTTCTTTTTTTTTCCTGCAGGGGATCTATGACCAGCCTTGAATCAAGCCACAGTGGATTCTCCCAGCTCAGTGCTGCCACCACCTCCTCTAGCCAGTCCCATTCCAGCTCCATGATTTCCAGGTAGTGCCACAACAGCTGAAAAGCAAATGGATGTGATGGCTGGACCCTCGCCCGTGGCAGCTGACTGCAATACAGCATATTCAACTGGCAATTGTGCAAAAAAACCCCACCCCAAAAAGCCTTTTATAGATAGTAAAGTAGCTGTTTGAATTTTACACTTAGTGGTTTTGATCTTTGTTAGATCCAACAGCTTGTCTCTTAACTTTAACCCTTTTTCCTAAATCAGCCATAAATATTTTCGCAAGTGTGCTTGCACAAATCCTAACTCTGAACACAAGGGCTCTTACTGAAAAGGAAAAACAACCAGTGCATCAGTTAAGAATGATTTCTTTTTTTAACTGTGTAGATGTTAAAAAGGGAAAAAAGAAAAACCCTACCAAAAATGCTCCGTAGTGCATTAGACATCAACTGCAAGTCTCCTGTCAGGACATTCCTTGCCATCCTGAGAAATCCCCTGTGATATTCCAGTGCTGCAAACTGTTCTCCTGTTGCCACTAATGATGTCCAAGACAAAGAACAGCAGTTGCTGGATACTTGACTTTGTGAGTCCATTTTTTTCAAAGCATGCCCACAGAGCTGTGGCCAGGCTGTAACACTGAATATTCCTTTTGTATGAGCACATTTCTGGGGAATCTGAGCTCTGGGTCTTGCTGGGTTAAAGCAATTTGTTCTTTCCTTGGATTTGTGCATGGAGCACTGTGGAGAGAGAGGTGGAGAGCAGGCTCTCCCTCACTGTGTCACACTGGGCTCATCCAGAGCTGCTCTGAGCTTCTGTTCCCAGCCCTGTGCTGGAGCTTCACTCTGCTTCCTTTGTGTATTCCAAGCAAATGGATTTTACTGAGATTCTCTTCTTGTCAGGAATTTATGCAGAGCTTCAGCTTGCTGCTTAAAGCAGTCTGAAGGAGGTGTGGCTTCCATCCCTCCTGAGCACTTCTCCCTCTCTGGGGCCTCCTGCCCTTCCCTGTGCCTGGCAGAAATAGAGCACCTCAGGTCTGGTCAGCCCTCCTGTGAGCAGGGAGCACAGGGATCTTCCCTCTGAGTGATACAGGAGAAGATATTTAAGGATTTTCTCCACCATTTTCACTACTGCCACTGCCAGAGATGATCTGCCATTTGGGATTCTGTCCCTGTTGGCCAGGCCCAAGCTGGACCCTTGCTGAACTCTGTTCAGGTGTCCTTCCCTCTCCAGCCCTCCCTCTATGCACGGCAAAAGCCCCAAAGACTGAACTGTCAGACAAACACAGAGCACACCTGGCAGTGGAGCAGAGAAGATTTTGGTCTGAAAAGCAGCAGAATTTGCACAGTTAGACCCTTCTTCATCTTTCCCTACCCTTGCTAGAGCTAAGATGTCCATGCAGGCACAAGGAGCTTCTGTGCTGGCTGCAGTCCCTGCTAGGAAGTGGGATAGGGTCTGGCTTGGGTAAGCTGTGGAGGAGCTTCAGGAGGTGTTGCACTTGGAAAGCAGAACTCACTCGAGATTCTGGATCCCCTGCCTGAGGAATGCTGGTTCTGAACTCAGTGGGAAACTTTTTTATGCCTGAAGAGCTGTGGAGAGGCAGGTGACAGACCCCTGACAGCAGCTCTGGCTGGGGCATGTGCCAGAGCTGACAGATACTTTAGTAAGAGAGGTGCTCAGAGACCAACCTCCTTAAACTGAACCAAATGGATCTGTTCTGGAGCTCTTTTAGGACTCAGAAGCTGAAGATGGAGGTTAGGCTGTTACTTAGGGACACAGGTCACTGCTTTGGTGTCACACAGCTCCCACCCAGTGTCTGCACAGCAGCCTGCACGGGCTCCAGGGCTGCTCCCAGGAGCTCTGCCCGAATTCCTGACCCCAGCAGCCAGGCTTCCCAGCTCAGGGAGTGCAGCTGGAGCACAGTGAGGTTCACCTGCTGACACTCATGACACTCACTCTTCCCATTCACCAGGCTGTAAGGGCTGAAGATGGTCCCTTTCTCTCTCTCTCTCAGATGGTGATTTTGCTGACAACTCTAAAGAATCTGCTCCATTCAACACTCCACATCTGTCCAGGTGTCTGCCTTTGTAGACCTTTTTGAGTTGCAGTCCCTTTTCAAGTCTGAAGATCTATATTTTTGTTTTTCACTTGAGCTGGCTCAAAAGTGGCACTTTGGGTTTTTCCTGCTTTTGATCTTAACACATCATTTAGAGCTCAAAGCACATTACAGCACAAACAACCAGGGAGATAAAATTCCAGAAAAACAATAGTTAATCTTCCTGTAAGCAAAGTGCTATGGCAATATGACTTGATCACTGCAGTCTAACTAGATTTCCCATATCCTGGTCTTTCTTTGTGTGATACTGCTCTTCCTTCTCTCAGCCAGTGACTCTTCTGTTGGCACCTTTCCTGTTATCAGTGTCCTTCACTTCCCTGTCCCTCCTCATGAACTGCATATCAAATTCTGTAAATGTTTTGTATACATAATACCTCATTCTTGGTAATAAAATACAGATAGTCTTTAAAAGATTTTTTTATTGTTATCAATAAATGTTAACTGTTTGGAAAAAAAAAAGGGGAGGGAAGTCTCTTTATTTCATTCATCTGCTGCAAAGCTGCTGGGTTATTTTAGGTGCTGGATTCAGCTCTGCCAGTGCTGGGTGAGGGAGGGGCTCCTTGGCTGTCCCCACCACTGCCACCTCAGGCAGGAGGCCCAGGCAGTCACACTCAGGTAATGATGGTTTTTGATTAGTAGAAGTAGAATAAGCTTCAGCTATTTTAGAAACAGGAGCCAATAAATGTCAGACTGTGGGTTTGCTAACTCCTGGAGCTGGAGCAGAGGCTACAGCATGTTTATGTTGGTGTTTAAATTTGATCCAAGCTGTGAAGTTTCTCTAAATGAGAATCTTTGACCATGGTCATGGAGGTCTGTCAGCGAGACCAGATGGCTCCCTGACCTACTTCAAGCTTTAGCATGTGGTCAATATTTCTATGCCAGCACGTGGGAATGGACCAGCTCTCAGCTGCTCAGCAGCTTGCTGAGTGCAGCAGTCCTTGAGAAGGTGTTGTGCAAGGAGGTGGCTTTGCTGGTCAGCTGGGCTGTGCCTGGAGGCAAGGGGGAGCTGCCTTGGTGGCCAGTGCCCCTCTCTGAAATGGCAACTAAATAAAGCTGAGCCTCAGCCCCTGCTTGAGCTGGGCAGGTGACAATGGTGCAGGCCAGGGCTGCATCACACAGCTCCTCTGGGAGAGGTGTCAGTCTGAAGTGTGTGGTTTAGGCTTTTAATTTTTTTTAATATGGATTTGTATGAGACAAAGCAAAACTGAAAGAAATTTCACCTCTTTTTTTTTTTCCCCACCAGCATCCCCTGCCCCCCGCAAAGCTGAGGGCTCCCTGTTCTTTAGGTGTCTCCATTTGCAGCCTTGGCTTGCCATCGAGCCTGTAAATTCCCAGGGAAGGATCCTGAACTGCCATTCCCGTGTGTCCCCAAGTGTCGGGCTGGAGCTGGCCCTGCCCAAACAGCGACACCCGGTCCCTGCAGGACCCCCAAGGGCTGCTTGCTCTCCATCCCAGGGTGAGCTGGTTTGCTCGGGTCGGCAGGCAGGTGAAACTGCTGATGGAAAGAAGCATTCAGCGAGCCCGGGCAGTGCAGGGTGCACAGAGCAGGGTCCCACGGAGCTCTCCCCATCCTGCATCCCGCAGCTCCGGGGGAAGCAGCGAGCCCAGCACAGCGTCCCAGGAGCTGCTCCCAGGGCGGGGGCTGCTCCGTGCTGCCGGGAGAGACAAAGCCTCGGGCGGAAGTGTTAGGTTTTGGCTGGCTTTCCCAAGTCGGCAGCAGCCAGCTCTGTTATTCAGGCTCTGAAAGAAAAGTTGCCATCTCCTGGGTTTTCATGGAAGGGCAGGAAGGCACTTAGGTTATTTCACTAACTTATGCTGGTGTAAGGGTTTGGATGCTGAGGAATAAAAGGTTGGGATTTTGCAACTTGTTTTCTTCCCTTCCCTAGGAGCACTGCTGAACTCCCGCTTTGTGCCATCAGCCTTGGTCCCCTGTGGTCCCCTGGAGCAGGGAAGGGACCCCGGATTTGGGGCCTTTCCCCTGCGCACAGGAGGGGAACCAGGGGCTAAGAGAGACAGAGCTGGGCCTCCCCCAACCCTCCTCTTGGCCTAACAAACCCACAAAGAAATAAATCTCAAGCTTTTCTTGGTGCTGATGGAGCCTTCCTTTGTGCTGTGGGGTGACCTTAGCAGGGCACTTCTGCTGGCATGGGGAGCCCGAGGGGAGTCCTGGATCCCAACATCCCTCAGGTGGGGCTTGGGATTTGCTGTGACCCCAGCACTGCCCCACACCTGGGGACTGTGCTTTGAAAGGCTGGCAAAGAAAAGGGGAAATGAAGGAGAGGAAGGAGAGAAAGGAGAGAAAGGGGAACAGGGGAAGAATAAAAGGAGTTAATGTCACATAGCCTGCAACAAAAAAGGTGCAGGGCAGCCCCAGCCCCGGGTTTGCACACTCCTGCTTCTCCTAAAGGCATTTTGTGCAGGAAACATCCAACTGGGTGTTGAAGAGCAAGTGCAGGCAGGACCCTGTGTGCCCCCCCAGGATCCATGGCCCAGCCCAGGATCAGGGTCTGGATCTCTGTGGGGTCAGTGGCTCACCCAGATGTCACCCCACAGCCCAGTGTCCCCGCTGACCCCCCAGACCCCCACAGGGGCTCCCAGCCCTGGGGTGAACAGGGTGAGCCGGGCCATGCTGAGCCCATCCAGGGGGGTCCCAGCTCTGCCCTGTGCCCCCAAAGTCACCCCTGCTAGCGTGGGGCACCCACGGGGCACAGCGGGCACAAACCCACCCAAGCTGGAGGGTAACGGGCTGGGGAGACCCCCGCGGGGGAATCTGGGGCTGTGCTGGTGCCCAGGGCCAGCGCAGGGACACGGGGCGGTCCCCGCACCAACCCCACTAGATGGTGCCAGCAGCCCGCGCACGGCCCCGGGCACCCGCACTGCCTGGGGACACTGTCCCTGCTGTCCCCGCTGTCCCTGCTGCCGGGGGGACACTGTCCCTGCTGTCCCTGCTGCCACTGGGACACTGTCCCTGCTGTTCCTGCTGTCCCTGCTGCCACCGGGACACGGTCCCTGCTGTTCCTGCTGTCCCTGCTGCCACCGGGGACACTCCCTGCTACAAGGCAGAGACATTGTCCCCACAGTCCCTGCTACAAGGGAGGGACACTGTCCCCACAGTCTCTGCTGCCGGGGGACACTGTCCCTGCTGTCCCCACTGTCCCTGCTGCCACCGGGGATGCTTCCTCCTACAAGGGAGAGACACTGTCCCCACTGTCCCCACTGTCCCCATAGTCCCTGCTGCCGGGGGACACTGTCCCTGCTGCACTGTCCCTCGTGCCACAGGCTCGGCGTGGAGCTGGGGCTGGAGCACTGGTCAATACTGGGAGCCACAAACAGGACCCCCGTGTGACACCCTGCCCTCCCTGATGCCTTGTGAAGGCTGAGCTGGAGCAGAGGCTGGACAGAGCTAAAGAATAAATTGGGGATTTATTCAAAGGCCTCCATAGATCCACCTTGGGCAGCACAAGAGCCCAGCCAGGGCTGCAGCCAAGATGAACCCAAATGGTCCCAAAATGCACGAGCGCTCCCGGGGTCTCTGCCTTGGATCAGTTCTGCTCCATTTGCACCTTGCAGTTCATTGTCCAGTTCCAGCTTTAGCCCAGGCACTCCCACCCTGCTTGTTTTTCTCTCTCCAGCCCACGGTGTTTGTGCTCCTGGGCTGAGCTTTGGATCATTTGTCCTTGGTGCCCAGCTGGAGCAGGAATTGTTTTGTCTCCCTGCTCTGTGCAGAGCTCAGCATCCCATAATATGAACCCCGACCCACACACTAAAGCAGCACAGAATCTGAAAAATAGAAAAGCCAAAACCTGAGGCATCACTCCCAAGGACAGCACATTGTTCATGGAGCAGCTGTCACTCCAGAGCCACGGGGTGCTGGGCTGGGACACTCCCAGCCCCTCTCCCTGTGCCCTGCACATCCCAGAGGATGCTGCACTGACCTCCAGGCACCATCCAGGCTGTGGGTTTGCCCTCCCACTGCTGAGAATCTTCCTGAACAGTTACCATCTCCCAAGAGTCCTGAGAAACTTAATCACCACTGGAGAAAACCCTTGAGGATCTGCTGGGAGAAATGCTGCAGAAGTGAAAAAATATCCTGCTAATTTCTTGGCTCCAGTATGGATTGGCCTACGAGCTGCAGTGGGCTGTATCCAAACATTGAATTTTAATTATGAGCAGGATTTCACCAGGGACAGTGAGATGAGAAGAGAAGCAGGGCAGTGAAAAAGATGGAAACTGAAAATGCAAGTTCTCCCAAAAAAAGAGCCTTGAAACTCTTTATTTGAAGCCTTTGTTTGGCAAAACAAAATTTATCTCAAGCATTTTTGCCTTTGTATAGTTATTTATTATAATAATATTTATTGCTGTAACATACTGCCTCTTCCTGGAGGTGCTGACACAGCAGCAAAGAGCGGGGAGGACCCTCAGGTCCAAAATGTGTGTGGCAGAGCAGGGAGGGCAGGACCTGCCCCTGTCCCCATGGCTGGCACTGGTACTGCCAGCTCCCAGGGGCTTTCCCAGCCTGGGGAGTGAAGGGCAGAGCAGTGCATCCCTGCTTGGAGTTTCTGCCATTCCCTGCAGCCTGGAGGGGCCACACAGCTCCAGCTGCTCTGGCCACATCCCAGCAGAGCTGCAGAGCCTCCATCTGTGTGCAGGAAGGAGCTGCAGTGAGCCCTGAAAGGGCTGTGCTTGCTCCAGGCATTTCCCTGAAATCCCTCCCCAGGCACCGAGCAGCTCCCAGAGCCCTCCTCCCTGGAATGAGGCAGGATTCGGCAAGCAGTGGCTGGACTTAATGCTTTGTAAAGTGCAGGTCCCCAGGGGCTCGGGCATTGGGGTCCCACCAGCCTTGGAGCAGCATCCCTGCCTGGGCAGAGCGTCTGTCTTGGTTTGCACAGACAGGTGTCTGCAAAGGAAGGCAGGAGCCTCCCCTGAAATGGAAAATGTAAACCCCCTCCCTCTGAACTATTAAAATTTTGAAATTAAGGGGCTCTTAGGCAAAGATATGGGAGCAGGAATAACAGTTCTTTATTAGGGAAGAAGAAGAAAAAAAAGCAGTAATATAAAATAACACTGCCAGAGTCAGAACAGGAGCTGACCCCCTGTGGGTCAGGGTGGTGGCAGCAGTGCCATTCCATGGTGGCTGCAGCCCTCCTGCAGTGCCAGCTGTGGTTCTGCTGGAGCAGGGATCCTGGGCAAGGGTGGAGTTTTCCCCTGAAGCTCCAGGGCTGCTGGAGATGGGCTTGGCCTCCCCAGCCGTGCAGCCGGGCTGCTGGGGGCAGGACAGCAGCCGTGTCTTCAAACATGAGCTTCACAGAGCTCCTGTGTCTGCCCCGTGTATAGAAATACGTTTGCGGGGGGAAATGGAGGGAGTGGGGTTTGAACAAGGCAGGATGGAGCAGGCAGCAGTGAGAAGCTCACTGGACACCCCTGCAGCCCCGGCTCAGCAGGCTGCCTGCCCTTTGCTCAGTGCTGGCCCCATGGCTTTGCCATCGGGGTTCTGTTCTGCACAAACGCCCCCAGGTGTGAGCACAGCCCCCCCTTTATCCTGCCCCTGTCTGAGGCTCACCCCTCACTGTGCCCCCGTCCCTGGCACCGGGGCATGCATTCTGTGCCATCTGGAGCATGCAGCACGCCCAGTTGATGAGCCAGAGGATCACCAAGCACATCTGGCTGTGTCAGGTCACCCGCACCGCTGGCGCCGTCACACGGATCCGGGACAAAGCCTCGCCTTTGTTTGCTGCTCCTTGGGCACCACAGCGGCCTGGGCACTGGGGGGTGGCAGCTCTGGAGCATGAGCTCACCCTAGGCTCGGTTTGTCTTCATGCTAAACCCTTCCTGGAGATGTCAGCTGCCAGAATGTGTCATTTCTGCTTCATGGCGCTGCCTCGGCGCCGCACGGCTGTGACAGAGTGACAAACAGCAGTGGCCTTGGAGGAACGGCTCGTCTGGACAGCTCTCCTCTAAAACAAGCTGAGCTGGGCTGGGCTGAGCCAGCCACGGTGACTCTGCAGGGGCTGGGGCTGCCCGGGGAGGTGGCCGTGGTGGAGGGGACCGGCTCTGAGCTTTCCTGACACAGCCTGGGTCACCGGGACGTGCTCCTGAATCCAAAAGCAAGGCTGGGGCTGTCACAGCTCGGTGCCAGACCCGGCAAGTGCACCGGGACCCTGCCCTGCCGCCCTCCTGGGATGCTGACTGCCCTCCTCCACATCCCGGGATGCTCCTTCTCACCTCCACATCGCAGGATGCTCCCTGCCCAGTTCCACATCCCGGGATGCTGACTGCCCTCCGTCCACATCCCGGGATGCTGACTGCCCTCCTCCGCACCCCGGGATGCTGACTGCCCTCCGTCCACATCCCGGGATGCTTCTTCTCACCTCCACATCCCGGGGTGTTCCCTGCCCAGTTCCACATCCCGGGGTACTCCCTGCCTCCCTCCACATCCCAGGATGCTCCCTGCCCCTCTCCACATCCCGGGGTGCTCCCTGCCTTCCCAGGCTCCAGTGACTCCCAGCACATCACCCTGGAAACAGGATGGTACTGGGAGGAACGGGGTTGCTGCTCTCCGTGCAATGGGCAGGCTGGAATCACAGAGTCAGCTCTGGGAAATGAAATCCTGGGGATCTCTGCCTGTTGTATCTGTGTTTATTGTGCTCATGGGGTTCTTTCTCCCTGTCCATGCCAAGAAAGTGCTTCCCCAGTGGGAGCCTGCCCCCAGAGCCCCCAGCACAGCCCCTGTTTCTGGAATTGCAGGCTGGTTTGGGTGGGAAGGAATCTCACAGTTCAGACAGATCCAGCCCTCTGCCAAGGCCAGGAACACCTGCCACAGCCCAGGTTACTCAGAGGTTACTTCTGGAATTTGCCTCTCTGATCCTCCCCAAGCTGGAGCAGACTTCCCAGAGGTGCCAGTGCTGAGTGTGGACCAGGGAACCAGTGCAGAGCTGGTCCAGCAGGTCACCCCTGCTCCCCCCAGCAGGTCAAGGCACTGAGGGATGTTGGGGGGCAGTGGGGTCCAGCTCCTAGGGACATCTCTCCACTGCAGCCCAGAGAACAGCTGGCATTTTGCAGCTTTGCACTTTTATTTTTACCTGCACAGTAGCTGCTCCAGGAGGGGGGGACACGGCAGCGCTTTGCCTTCCTTGCCTCAGTTTACCTTGCGAAAACAAATCTCAGCTCTCTGCCCATGCAGAGGTTTGCTGAGGTTTTTAGCAGCTCGCTGCAGCACTCAGCCAGAGGGATGGAGCTGAGTAACTGGAGCTGTGGATTGATTGTTGATTTTCCCTTCCCACATTCCTGCTGGGAGAGCAGAAGGAGCTTGGCCAGCGCCAGCACCAGGAGCCTCATCCGTCAGCGCTGGGTAAATACAGCCAATTGTTCCCAGCCCTGCAGGAAGGGACAGGAGGGAGCACAGGAGCACCCACACGGGTCACTGCACGAGGAAAACACAGGCAGAGGCACTGGGAGGGCCTGGCTGACCCATGGCCCTGCCTGGGAGATGGGAAGAGGTATCCAGGTCGTCCTGGTGTTAGAGCAGCATCCCCTCCTCCCCGGTGCCACTTGTGGCCTTGACAGAAATGAGACCCGAATTTGAGCACAAGGCAGCAGCACAGGGTAACTCAGCCCAGCCAGCTTCCCTCTGTTTCACACCACTGCTGGAGAAGGCTGATGGAAGTGCACATCATTCCCATCTTCAGAGCCAGGGAAGAGCCACAGAGCTGTGCTCAGGCACCTGGGGGCAGCTCTGATGCAGCTCACAGCCGTTCCCTCCAGCCCTGCAGGGAGGGGACACTGATCCCCCATTTCCTGCAATGTCTCCAGGCTGGCAATGTCCCCTGCCCTCCAATCCCCTCCTGCAAATGTGACTCTGGGTTCTTCATCTTTTAGTCCCAGAACATCACCTGCACAGCCTGATCTAGTGGGTGGCCATGGCAGGAGGTTGGAATGAGGTGATTTGTAAGGTTCCTACCCACCCAACCTGTTCTGTAATGCCACGGTTCTGGGATTCCATGGTTCTTGGATTCCATGGCTCTGTGATTCCATGGTTCTGGGATTCCGTGGTTCTGTGACACCATGGTTCTGGGATTCCATGGTTTCCATGGTTCTGTGATTCCATGGCTCTGTGATTCCATGGTTCTGTGACACCATGGTTCTGGGATTCCATGGTTTTGGTTTCCATGGTTCTGGGATTCCATGGTTCTGTGATTCCATGTTTCTGTGATTCCATGGTTCTGTAACACCATGGTTCTGTGATTCCATGGTTCTGGGATTCCACGGTTCTGGGATTCCATGGTTCTGGGATTCCATGGCTCTGTGATTCCATGGTTCTGTGACACCATGGTTCAGGGATTCCATGGTTCTGTTACACTATGGTTCTGTGATTCCATGGTTCTGACATTCCACGGTTCTGGGATTCCATGGTTCTGGGATTCCATGGTTCTGGGATTCCACGGTTCTGGGATTCCATGGTTCTGTGACACCATGGTTCTGGGATTCCATGGTTCTGTGACCATGTTTCTGTGATTCCATGTTTCTGTGATTCCATGGTTCTGGGATTCCATGGTTCTGGGATTCCATGGCTCTGTGATTCCATGGTTCTGTGACACCATGGTTCTGTAACACCATGGTTCTGTGATTCCATGGTTCTGTAACACCATGGTTCTGTGATTCCATGGTTCTGGGATTCCATGGTTCTGGCATTCCATGGCTCTGGGATTCTGTGGTCACTCCTCCTGGCTCAGCTGGCAGCCTGTCCTGCTGGGGACAGTCCCCAGTGTCACAGAGGGATGCCCTTGCTCAGCTCCCAGTCACAGGAGGGCACTGGAGCAGGTTAGCAGGTGACTGCGGGTCAGGTTTACAGGTTGATAGGTCCTGCAAACCTGAGACATGGCACAGCTCCTCTTTCAGGGCAGGGAGAGCCCCACCACAGGCAGCCAGGGCAAGCTGCCGTTTATGGCTCACCAGCCCCACTTTGATTCCTCCCAAGCAAAAACCTGGGAAAACCAAGATCTCCAGAGCTGTGTGGATGCCAGAAGCCGGGAGCCAGCTTGGAGCCAGGCTCAGCAGGGTGGTGCCCCTGGGCAGGGCCAGGCCTGGCTGCTGCTGATCCTCCCCGACAGGAAATATGTCACAAACATGAGATGTCCTGACAGGCGGCGGCTGCGCCGGAGCCCCCGGCTGAGGCTGCGGAGCCGCGACGAGCGGGGCTGTCAGGAGCTCTTAGGGTGACAGGGGCTCCACTGAGGGGCTGCTGGGGACTGGGGGTGGGCAGAGGTTTCCTCCTCTGAACCCAAAAGACGAGAGGTTTTGGGGGCGGGCAGAGGTTTCCTCCTCTGAACCCAAAAGACGAGAGGTTTTGGGGGCGGGCAGAAGTTTCCTCCTCTGAACCCAAAAAAGGAGAGATTTTGGGGGCAGCCAGACCAAAATGCTGAGACTCCACAGTGGAAGAAGCAGTCAAGGAGCTGCCACCCTGTCCCCTGCACTGTGGGGCCTGGCACATTCACAGGGAGCATCAAACTCCCCTGCAAAATGAATGCAAGACTCATTTTATTTTAACCTTGCTTTTGGCTAGAGCTGTCCTTTGCTCCTGCCCTGAAAAGGAAGGAGCAGTTTGACCATAAATGTGTCTAGGGCAATAATCAGCTCAGATCCAGGACAACACTGAGGTCACTTGTGCCCCCTCATGTGAAGTTTATTTGGTTATTTAAGGACAAGAAGTCACTGGGGAAAGAGTTGGGAGCTGTGCATGAAAGCCCGGGGAGTCAAGGCCATGCAGTGAGTGGGGAAGGGACCCCTGGGCAGTGACAGGCGGCCCTGGGCAAGCAGAGCACTGGGGGATGTTTACAAAATGACATTTTCATAGACTCTGGAAAGGAAAAAAAAAAAGCAGCAGTTTGTTTTCAGGGTGAGAGCATCACGTCTGCCTGGCTTTGCATGGCATGGAGCTGTGCTCCCAGCAGGACACGCGCAGGGGGGGCTTGGCTGCCAGCACTGCCCTGGGCAGGGGCACAGCCCGGCTGCTGGAGCTGGGTTGAGCTGTGGGGGTGGGTGCAGTGTCCCTCACAGCCTCGGTGACAGCCTGGCAGAGAGGGATCCTGGCTCAGTCTGGGCTCCAGAGCACCTTGGATGGGTGAAGAACTTCTTCTGTGCTTCTGTCTCCCAAATCTGGTGTGTTGGGCATCTCCTGCCAGCTCCAGACCCCCTGCACCTTGTGGTAATGCCATGGATCTGCTGATGATCCCATCTCCTTCTGACACTGCCATGAGAAGCCACATACCCACTCCTGGCCCCCCAAATCCCTCCAGCCATCCCTTGAGGGTGCCAA
Source organism: Motacilla alba alba (assembly GCF_015832195.1). Classification (NCBI taxonomy): domain Eukaryota; kingdom Metazoa; phylum Chordata; class Aves; order Passeriformes; family Motacillidae; genus Motacilla; species Motacilla alba. The sequence continues at coordinate 2,276,808 of NC_052033.1, forward strand.
GATTTCTCTGAGCTTTTAGCTCCTCTCCTCTCTTCACATTTAAGTTTCGTGGACCCCATGGTGTATGTCAGGGATGTTCTTACCTAATTTGCCTTTTATTTTTTCCTCCTGGAAATCCCTTTAGGACTTGTGTCGGTGATCCAGAGGTGCACAGCCAAGTGCATCCTGCAACCCTGCCCTGGTGAAAGCTTTGTACCATTTCTTTTCATGCCTCTCACATTCAGCCCCACTGATCCATCAGCATCCCTGTTCCCCTGTCTGCTCCTGCCTCTCCTCCCTCCCCTTTCCCCACCTGTACCCTGAAGCCAGGACAGCAAGGCCCAGATTTGGGGTTTTCATGCCTGCAGTAGCATCAGCCAGACAGCCCCGAGCCTCCTGTCCCTGCCTGCACTGAGGTGGCCAAGGGTGAACAGAGGGGTGCAGCACTGCCTTGGGGCTGCAGCCCCCCAGGGATATGGCTCAGGGCTCAATCCCACATGGAGGAGGCTCAATCCCAACTGGAGGAGGCTCAGGGCTCAATCCCACATGGAGGAGGCTCAGTCCCAACTGGAGGAGGCTCAGGGCTCAATCCAACATGGAGGAGGCTCAGTCCCAACTGGAGGAGGCTCAGGGCTCAATCCCACATGGAGGAGGCTCAATCCCAACTGGAGGAGGCTCAGGGCTCAATCCCACATGGAGGAGGCTCAGGGCTCAATCCCAAGAGGAGGAGACTTAATCTGGCTTGGAGCAGCATGTAGAAAATCGCCTGAAACAGGCTGCCCATGTACCTGATAATGCCCCATCAGTCTTTACTGGCTTCACTGGCCCTCCAAGCAGATCAGCACTAATATTTCACCTTATCTTGTGTCTAGAGAGGTTCAGGCATCTCCCAGGTCGGGGCTTCCCTCCTCGATGCCACTGCAGTGGGCAAGGCCGGGCAGAGCCAGGCACAGGGACAGGGCAGCGGGCTGCAGAACGAGGAGCTCTGGGGCTCTGCTCCCCCTTGGCACCTCAGGGCTGCAGGAGACCTCGGCATCACACATTTCATCCCCTGATGGCCTGAGAGCTCTGCTGTGTCACCCCATGTCACCCAGGGAAAAGCCGTGCTGGTGGCCCGAAGAGAGGCGAGCTCTTTGCTGCAGCCAATAATCCAGCCAGAGCAAGATAAGAGATGTTATAGAAACTCCTCTGAGCCTGAGAACAGCTACACTAAATCCCTTTAGTCCCTGGAGAGATATTTGTTTACAGGGAGACTGGGTTTTGTTACCCGAGGTGGTTCAGAACAGGCTGTCCGTGGTTCCTGCCCTCCCCTGGGGGCTGGGACTGGGGTCAGGGAAGGGTTCCAAACCCCAGATGGTCTCTTTGGCATGGAAGAGGTCATCTGGAGGAGGGATGAGGGCCATGCCAGGGTCAGCTCCCAGTGCTCCTATGCTTAAAACTGGGTGTCACAGCTGTGACCCGGGGGCTGAGCTCCCGTGCTGGTGGCAGCGCAGGTGACATTCACTGCTTTCCATGAGCACATGGGCATGATGTGCCGTGAGGACTCAGTTCCCCTAAGTGATGAATGATGCCAGCAAGGATGTCCTCCCACACCTCCCTTCAGGGAGGACCCCAAGCCCAGCCCCACTGTCCTCCATCCCCACCCAGCCTCAGCCCTTCCCTCTCTCAACCAGCTCCTGCCTCCGAGCCCAGCTGGCCCTGGGGGTCACCAGGCAGGAATTTGTGTGAGCCTCTCTAGGGCCAGCACCCCGCGTCCCCCCGAGCAGGCAGTGTCCCTCGGAGGGGCAGGTGGCCCTTGGTAGCCCCAGCGGAGGCGGGAGCAGGATCCGTGCAGTTCCAGACAGGAGCACGTGTGGCTGATCCATCTGTGTATCCGGGAGGGCCGCGGCCCCTCCAGGGGGGTGGCAGCTGTAGGGCTCGGATTTCTCCTCTCACCTGCCGCTGAACCAAAGGCCAGTTGGATTGAATCTCCTGGCGAGGCAGGTTTAACCCTCTCGGGTGCAGCCTGTCCCCACGTCGGGGGAAGATCTGCCTCCCTGACCCTGTCCCCTCCTCTGCCTCACACAGCCCAGGCTGGCCCTCTGCTGTCCCACACCAGGCAGCAGCTTCTCCTCCCTCTCCTGTTTCACTGAGGTGGCCAAGGGGGAACAGAGGGGTGCAGCACTGCCTTGGGGCTGCAGCCCCCCAAGGAGGAGGCTCAGGGCTCAATCCCGCATGGAGGAGGCTCAATCCCAACTGGAGATGGCTCAGGGCTCAATCCCAACTGGAGGAGACTCAGGGCTCAATCCCAACTGGAGGGGGCTCAATCCCAACTGGAGGAGGCTCAGGGCTCAATCCCACATGAAGGAGGCTCAATCCCAACTGGAGGAGGCTCAGGGCTCAATCCCACATGGAGGAGGCTCAATCCCAACTGGAGGAGACTCAGGGCTCAATCCCAACTGGAGGGGGCTCAATCCCAACTGGAGGAGGCTCAGGGCTCAATCCCACATGAAGGAGGCTCTATCCCAACTGGAGGAGGTTCAGGGCTCAATCCCAAGTGGAGGAGACAATCTGGCTCCCTTCCTGGACTCGCTCCAGGTGGGAGAAGCCACGATCCACCCCACGAGGCTGCTGCTTGTCCCCTGCCTGCGGTGAGGAGCAGCAACTGGGGGCACAGCTGGCAGGGCACGGGGGGCTCCCAGTACTGCCACTCCCTTCCCAGCACCTCAGCTGGGAAACCCAGCTGGAAACACAGCCAGCCTCACATCCACCGTGAATTTATAGCTGGTGAGGGGCTGGGAACACAAACCCTGAGAGGAACCACTGAGGGAGCTGGGGGTGCTCAGCCTGGAGAAAAGGAGACTCGGGGCTGCCCTCATCACTCTCACAGCTCCTGAAAGGTGCCTGTGCTCAGCTGGGGCTGGGCTCTTTCTCCAGGCAGCACTGACAGAACCAGAGCACACAGCCTCGAGCTGCACCAAGGGAAATACAGGTTGGATATTAGGAAAAGGTTTATTAAGAGAAAGGATGATAAAGTTCTGGAATGGCTGCCCTGGGGAGGTGGTGCAGTCACCATCCCTGGGTGTGTTTAACAAAGCCTGGATGTGGCACTGGGTGCCAGGGTTGAGTTGAGGTGTTGGGGCTGGGTTGGACTCGATGATCTTGAAGGTCTCTTCCATCCCAGTGGTTCTGTGAATCCTGTGAGTTATCCAAGGGGAGAAGCAGAGGCAGGGGCACGAGCAGGTGGGGTGGGGTGGGAGCATCCACCCAGGCTGTGCTCACTGCCCGTGTCCTGCTGTGGGGTGCAAAGGCTGCTGAGGCACTGGGTGCCCACTGCAGGACTCAGCAGCAGCTCCAGCAGCTGGCTCAGGCTCCTGGGATCGCCCCACAGTGCTGCAGCCTGCTCGCCTGCACACTCACTGTGATGCTTCGCTGCCTGTGAGCAGTGGGCCAGGCCCGGGGCTCTGTCACCCCGTGTGTGACCAGCAGTGCTGATCTGGGGCACCGTGTCCAGGGCTGGAGCAGTGCCCAGCACCGGCAGCTCCGGTGCTGAGAACATCAGAGCTGCTGTTCCCTCTGAGCCAGAACAGCCAAGCACCGAGGCAGGAGCTCCCCAAAGCACATCCAGGCACAGCACGGGCTGTTCCTGAGGTGCAAATTGCCTTTCTCCCATCTGGGAGCAGCAGCAGAGCTGGGGAGCACTTGGCCAGTGGGAAGGGCTGCTGTGCTCTACTGGCTTTCCCCTCACTCAATCACTTTCAGGCTCCAGACATAAGCTTAAAAGTGAGACAAATATTTGTAAAAGATGTCACAAACCTTGTCAGGACATCAGGATGTCTTTGGGAGAGTTTCATTCAAGTCCCTCCAGCTCTGGAGCTCTGAGGGCTGGTCCAGGGACAGAAGAGGCACCACACTGGTCCACATTCCTGGTGGCAAACAGCCTGTGAGGGGAGCAGATCCCAGCGTTTCTGCTGTGCTGAGTGCTGTTGGCTTTTCCCAGGAGCAGGGTTCAGCCCCTTCCTCTGTCCCCGTGCTCCCTGGCCCCTGCACCAGCTCTCCCCAGCAGCACACGGTGGCAAACAGCAGCCCGCACACATTTCCCAGTGTTCTGACCCAAACTGCCCTCTCCTGACTGCCAAAGGCTGCCCAGCCCATGGGGCCTTCGCTCAGGCAGGGCCCATCCAGCATCCCATCCCTTGGCTCAGGCAGGGCCCATCCAGCACCCCATCCCTTGGCTCAGGCAGGGCCCATCCAGCACCCCAGGCTGGGCTGATGGCTCTGCCTGAGCCCTGTCACTGACTGGGACCCTGGGGACCATCCCTCACCTCCCATGGAGTACCCCCCTGCCCTGTCAGCCCTGCAGAGGGTTGGATTTAGGTAAGGATGACCACAGACATCTGCAAGCTCCGCTTGCTCCAGACCTGCCTGTGAACACTGGGGGTGTGACTCCACCTGCCCCAAACCCACCCCACATCTCACCCCTGCTCCATCCCAGCTCCTGCCCAACACTGCTGTCACCCCTCCACCCTTTCCCCTCCTCCCTGCCCTGCTCAGGGCTCCTCTCCCTCCCTGCTCCCTCGCAGGCAGGTTGCTGCCTCCCTCCCTCGCTCCTCTGTCCCTGGGGTGTCACGGTCCCCTTTCCCTGGGGACAGCACGCTCTGGCTCAGCACTGGCTGAGGCTTGCCCTGCCATGCTCCAGTTCCTGTGGGTGCAGTGTGTGCCCTGGCTGCAGGATCCAAACTCCACCTGGATTACAAAACCCCACAGATGGATCCTGGGCACTCCCACGAGCGATCTCAGCCCCTCAGGGCAGGACACAGGGCTGTTCTGTAGGGCTCACCCATCACTGTCCCCATCTCCAAGTGCCCATAAAGGCCCTGTGAGTCTTTCCCTGAAAAACGCGACTGAAATAATTTTATTTTTTTTGGGTAATGCCTGACCCAAGCTGGCCAGCCTTGAAAAATTCAGAATTTAGGGACTTTACTGTGAGCACAAAGGGCTGCAGTGGAAAACAAGTCACTGTGTTCATCCTTCCCAGCTCAGTCCCTGTGCTTTGCTTTCCTTGCTGTCAGGGGCCATAAGCTCACAGGGAACGAGCTATCCATGCAAAAGGCCTTTGGAAATATTCATTGCTCATCTCCTAACAAGATTACCCTGAAATCCTCCATTGCTCTGAGGGAGATTTAAACCCTCTCAGGCTCTCGGTAACCATAGCAGCACAGATGTGAGAACTGAGGGGAGACAAGTGATGTGAAAAATCATGGGGGCTGCAGAGCCTGGCTCTGTGAGACTGTGTGTGACTCTGTGCCCACAGTGCCACAGCTCTTTGTGCCACAGCCCAGGCTGGCCCTTCACCCTGCCCACACCTGGCAGGACACTTCCACCTCTGCAGGAGCGCCCCAGACCAAGGACAGTGGCTCTGATGTGACCCAGTCCTGGCCCCCACAGCAGCAGGGTCTCCTTCCCAAGCCCAGCTCTGGAAGCCCTCCATGGATGGCATTTCTGCCTGGCATTTGCCAGCGTGTCCATGCTGGCTCCTTCCCTGGGTGCCAGCAATAAAGGAGATGGTTTAGAGCCAGGATGGGGTGCTTGGAGCCTGGGGTTCCCATTCCCTCCTGCCATGGGTTCCTCCTTCACCCTGGGCATCATTTCTGCACCTGTGAGAGAGATGCTGGGTGCTGTGGGATTGAAGAAATCCATGTTTTGAGGTCCTTTGGAACGAAATGCTGGGAAAACGAGCAGCAGCAAGGGCACCACAGCCCTGAGAGCCTGCAGAGTTCTGCTGGAGCAGCTGGGAGGGACTGTGGGAAACCCTTTCCATCTCTCTTGAAAACCAAATATGAAGAGGCATTAACCAAATTCTTTCCTATTAAAAAAATTAGGGGTTTGGCTTTAAACAGCTTCCAAGGGCTGGCTTGAGATTACTTGTCCTGCCCTGCTGCCTTCAGTTCCTCATTTCCACTGTGCCAATGGCACACCACTCCTTCTCCTGGCTTTTAGCTTGCCATCAAATCTGCATCCCCAGCTCCTTCCAGCTCCCACAGCTCAGTCCTTGGCATTTGGGATCTCCTCATGGCTCAGGAAGTGCCCCCAGAATGTTGGTGAGGGAAGGTGCATCACCAGGGGATGCTGTGGGGCACTGGACACCATTCCCACTGTCAGTCCTGCTGGGGACCCAACCTTTCCCTTCTCCCAGGGCAGGCTGACACCAGAACAGGACCCTGTTCATCCTGATATAATCTCTTGGCTCTCCAGATAATAAGATTAGCTGGGAAAGCTCCTAACACGGCTAAAATGCACAATAACTGGAGAATTAAAAGGCAGGACTAATTCCAGTGAAAAGGGTTTTGGATCAACAGAACAAATTCATCCAGAACTAAATTATGGATCTGGTACTTGGCTATGGAAAGAAAACCTGTGTTAAAGCTCCAAAAAACCACACATCCACAAATTTAGGCTAGAAACTAATTTGAACTTGTGTGCAAGTTCCCTTTGTGTTTGCACTTTGCATGAATCAGCTTCTGAGCCAGCTCCAGCATGGGATGGAAGGTGAGTGCTGAGCAAACACACCTGGATGGGGCAGCCTGCACCTCTAGAGCAGCCCCGCCGCTGGGTCAGGGCCGTGGCTCCCCGGCATCTGCTCCCGGCGAGCGCCGTGCGTCGTCTTCATGGAGATTTTATTTCCCCCTCTGGTTAAATATTTCACAAAAATCACCGGTAACTGACAGCTGAATGAGGAGGTTATGACAGATGGGAGAGCTTATTTTCCCCCTCCAGCCAAAGATTTCATCGCTTCACTGGAGATTGGGCACGTTCACAGCAACTCCGTCTGCAAGCGAGCGCCCAGCCCCAGGCAGGCGCAGGAAACGCCACGGATGCCACTGTCCAGCCCCTGGCCATGAGCCACGCCAGGGGTGGGGATGGCCACTGAGTGTCCCCTGGCAGCGAGCCCACGCCAGGCAGCTCCCGTGGCCCTGTGGGGAGCTGGCGGTGCCGGACGGCCGCGGTGCCGCCGGCTCCCCGCGCTACCGGCGGCGATGCAGCGCTGCTGCTGCGCTCCAGGGCTGCAGCGGCTTTCCAGGACTGAACTCTGCGGATTGGCCCGCAGCACCCCGCTCTCCTCCCTCCCTGCCCTCCCTCCTCCAGCACCCACAAGCCACGGAGATTGGACAGCTTGGTGCCACATGGCAGAGAGGGACCAGGATAAAAAAATGAGCCGGGCTTGGGGACTGTAGAGTCCGCGGCAAAGCAGGCGGGAGAAGTTCGCGGAGCGGTGGCACCAACGTTCCCTGGCTGCGCTGAGTCAGTGCAGGGAGGACGGACAGACGGACACACCGGGGCTGCAGCCACCCAGGGACACCTGCGGGGTGAGCACCAGCTGCGCAGCGTCCTGTCCCCTCCGTGCCAGCCATGTCCCTGGTGGTGAAGGAGAAGAACCACGTCCGGTTGGTTTTCCTTGGAGCCGCCGGCGTGGGCAAGACCTCGCTGATCCGCCGCTTCCTGATGGACACCTTCGAGCCCAAGCACCGGCGCACGGTGGAGGAGCTGCACAGCAAGGAGTACGAGGTGTGCGGGGCCACGGTGAAGGTGGAGATCCTGGACACCAGCGGCAGCTACTCCTTCCCGGCCATGAGGAAGCTCTCGATCCAGAACAGCGACGCCTTCGCCCTGGTCTATGCCGTGGATGACGCCGAGTCCTTCGAGAGCGTCAAGAGCCTGCGGGAGGAGATCGTGGAGGTGAAGGAGGACAAGTTCCCTCCCATCGTGGTGGTCGGCAACAAGGCGGAGAGCGGCGGCGAGCGGCAGGTGCCGGTGGAGGACGCGCTGTCGCTGGTGGAGCTGGACTGGAACAGCCGCTTCGTGGAGACGTCGGCCAAGGACAACGAGAACGTCCTGGAGGTGTTCAGGGAGCTGCTGCAGCAGGCCAACCTGCCCAGCAGGCTCAGCCCCGCGCTCTGCAAGAGGAGGGAGACGCTGCCCAAGGAGCAGGCGCTCAGGCCGCCCATGAACAAGACCAACAGCTGCTCCGTGTGCTGAGCCGGCCGCCCGGGGCAGGCGCCGGCACCGGCTGGAAACTCAGGTGGGCTGGGTGGGAGAGGCGCTGCCTTGGCCAAAACCTCCCCTGCTGCCTCCCATCCCTTCCCTCCTCTTCCCCACCCAGCCCACAGGAGTGGAGAGGGTGGGAGGTGACAAGAAGGTGGGATGCTGGTTGCTGGATGGGTGTGGGGAATTCCCACAAAAGCAGGAGGCTCACCTGGGGAGCAGCCGTGGGTCAGCCAGGGCGCCGAGGGGGAGCTGGTAGGCACGGGCAGGGGGGACAAACACCAGGGATCTGGCAGATGTGGGCACCTGCAGCTGCATCAGCCCTGCCAGCACCACTGTCCCAGGGCACTCAGGTCTGGTGTCACCTCATCCCAAGCACCTCCAACCTCCTGGCATGGCTCTGGCACCCACAGCACATCCTGAGTCTTTACCTGGCGTAGAGCATGTGATAGGGTGGTCTGTGCATCACTTTGGTTTTTCTCTATTCTCTTTCTGTTTGGTTTTTTTTTAAGCATTCCAAATAAATAAATTGTTGCAAAGTGAAGCTGGAAAATGTCTTGGTTTCTTTCTCCTGTATTTCAGGTGCTGCAGTGTCTGCTATCAGTGTTTTATGCTCTGATCACTGCATTTTTTCTTCCCTCCTCTGTGCTCCAGCCTCATGTGGAGTGTCCTGGCACTGGAGGAGCCTCCTCTGGCAGTGCCAGGACATTCAGAGTTATGATTTTTCTAATAATTTTCCCACACTGAAGTTTTTACCAAGCAGCAGAGACCAACAATAAAACACCTTCTCACCTCTGAGCACAGAAAATAACACCCAGCCATTAAAAGACAGCTGATCCACTGAAATAAAAACACAAACATGTTAAAAGGAGATAATAAATGGCACGGGGGGAGGCACAGAAGAGCCGTGTTTGCTGTTCTGAGTGTGCCCTGAACTGATTTACTCTCCCCTCACACAGCCCAGCCTGGCTGTAATGAGCACTTAACCTGCTCAGCAGCCCCACACACACACCAGAAATAGATAAATCAAAGCCTGATGGATTAAAGAGTCACCCCCCAGACCCAGACCCACGGGGGATGGGCAGTTTGGGGTCTGCAGCTTTCAGAAGCCCAGCCCTACAGGATGGTGGACCCCTGATCAGCCGGGGAGGCACTTGGGCATTCCAGCCCCTTCCCAAGGGAGCAGGTGCCAGCAGGGAGAGCCCAGCCTCCCCGTGGGCATCACTGCTAGCACCCTGCTGCCACCTCTCCTGTGGGCACCGGAGCCACGACAGCGACCTCCAGACAGGCAAAACCCTCCTCCCGGGGTCTGGTGTGGAATGAGCTGTGGAGGGGACAGGTGGGGGGGACAGGCAGCACAGGCGACAGGCAGGTGCCACCAGGACCTGCTGTGGTGGCTCAGGTTGCCCTCCCCTCTGTCTCACAGCCGTGTGCCTCGTGCTGCCACCACGCTGCCCTGCCCAGGTGTGTGGCTGTCCCTCGCCCGGCGCCTTGGGGACACGCAGAGCGGCCCAGGATGGAGCCTTTCCTGGGGAAAGGGGTCTCCTGCCTGCAGGGAAGGACCAGGAGCAGCTCATTTTGGGCAGCTGAGCTGACGTGGTGCCCCCAGCCCGCAGCGGGGCCGCGTGTGACGGATGCAGGCACAGGGATGTGCCCACCAGGAGCCACCTGCCAGGGCTGTCCCTGCCCACACCCAGCCCGGCCAGGGTGCCCCAGGCAGGCAGTGACCCCAGCTCTCACTGAGCAGCCGGCCCTGCAGCAGTCCCACAGCTGCCAGGGCGGGTTTTGGTTTGGGGGATGCAGAACCAGGAGCACCAGGCCCTTCGGTTCACAGCACTGTGCTACAAACAGAAGTAAAATCTCTGCAGTGTGAAAAGAGGAAGCTGGGATGGGCAAGGCTGGCCGTGATCCATGGCCAAGGCCTGGAAACAGCTCCTCTTGGGGCTCCCAGCGGCCTCCCAGGCTCAGGCTGGTGGGGCCCCCCGAGCTTCTCCCCTGTGCCCCATCCCTGCCTTCCCTGGGCAGAGCAGGAACCCCCGGGGGCTCTGGGACCCCGACTCCCAGCCAGCCCCAGCCCAAGACCTGCGGGGTGCAGCAGCCACTGCTCTGCAGATGGATCCCGAGCGAGACGCTGCAGCTGCCACAGATGCAGGAACAGAGACGCTGGAGGTGCAGCGGATGCACAGGGAGGAGCTGGAGGCATTGCAGCTGCAGGAGGAGGTGATGGAGCTGCTGATGAAGGCGCAGGAGCTGCAGAGGGACATGCAGGAGATGCTGGAGGTTCAGAGGGAGATGCAGGAGGTGCAAAGGGACATGCAGGAGGTGCAAAGGGACATGCAGGAGGTGCAGAGGGATATGCAGGATGTGCAGGAGGTGCAGAGGGATATGCAGGAGGTGCAGGAGGTGCAGAGGGATATGCAGGAGGTGCAGAGGAGTGTGCAGGAGGTGCAGGAGGTTCAGAGGGACATGCAGGACGGTGCAGAGGTTGATGCTGGAGATACTGGAGGTGCAGAGGGAGATGCTGGAGATACTGGAGGTGCAGGAGGTGCAGAAGGGTGTGCAGGACGTGCAGAGGGAGATGCTGGAGATGCAGAGGGAGATGCTGGAGATACTGGAGGTGCAGAGGGACATGCAGGAGATGCTGGAGGTGCAGAGTGACATGCAGGAGGTGCAAAGGGACATGCAGGAGGTGCAAAGGGACATGCAGGAGGTGCAGAGGGATATGCAGGAGGTGCAGGAGGTGCAGAGGAGTGTGCAGGAGGTGCAGGAGGTTCAGAGGGACATGCAGGATGTGCAGGAGGTGCAGAGGGACATGCAGGAGGTGCAGAAGGGTGTGCAGGAGGTGCAGAGAGATATTCAGGAGGTGCAGAGGGAGATGCTGGAGATGCTGGAGGTGCAGAGGGAGATGCTGGAGATGCTGGAGATGCTGGAGGTGCAGGAGGTGCAGAGGGAGATGCTGGAGGTGCTGGAGGTGCAGAGGAACGTGCAGGAGGCGCAGGAGCTTCGCACGCAGGTACGGGACCCTCTCCACGGGCGCACCTCCTGCCGCGGCAGCGCCGGGCTCCAGCAAAGAGCGGAGCCATTGGAGGAGCTCTCCAGCACCCATCGCCCCTCGCCCAATGCCCGCCAGCCTTGTACAGCCCTTCCCGCCCGCTCCCGGGCCCCCCGGGGCCGCCCCCAGCCCCACTTCCCCCGGGCGGGCAGGGCAGCGCAGGGGCGGTGCAGGGACACCGGGATGGGCTGGGGACACGGGGGAGTGGGACACAGGGGTGGTGCAGAGGTGCAGGGATGGTGCAGGGACACACGGATGGTGCAGGGGAGCAGGGATGGTGCAAGGATACAGGGATGGTGCAGGGATACGGGGATGGTGTAGGGATAAAGGGGGAATGGGGTGCAGGGATACAGGGATGGTGTAGGGATAAAGGGATGGTGCAGGGACACACGGATGGTGCTGAGGTGCAGGGATAGTGAAGGGACACAGGGATGGTGCAGGGACACAGGGATGGTGCAGGGGTGCAGGGATGGTGCAGGGACACAGGGATGGTGCAGGAATAAAGGGATGGTGCAGGGACACAGGGGGAATGGGGTGCAGGGATCCCCAGCCCTTTAGCCCCCACCTGCACCCCCCTCTCTGGGCACTGTGGGTTTGGGAGGGGGGTTTGTGGCTGTGGCACGGGTGGCTCTGCTGGCGTTGCAGTCACCTTGCGTGACCTTGGGTCAGGCAGCTGTGGCTGTGCAGGGTGTGGCGTGGGGCTGGGGCTGGCCATGGCAGGACAGGAGCCTCGGGATGCCTCGTCCCCGAGGCTCTGGGCGAGGTGCAGGGCAAGGCTGGGCTGCAGGGCCTTGGAGAGCAGCTCCGGTATCACAGTGCCCCTAAAGCACTGCCTGGGGCCTGTCCCAGGGGGTCCGTGCCAGGCTCAGCCGGTGTCAGCCCTGTCCCAGAGGGTCTGTGCCAGGCTCAGCCACTGTCAGCCCTGTCCCAGAGGGTCTGTGCCAGGCTCAGCCGGTGTCAGCCGTGTTCCAGGGGGTCTGTGCCAGGCTCAGCCACTGTCAGCCCTGTCCCAGAGGGTCTGTGCCAGGCTCAGCCACTGTCAGCCCTGTCCCAGAGGGTCTGTGCCAGGCTCAGCCGGTGTCAGCCCTGCCCCAGTCCGTGCCCCTCGCACTGCTGGGGCTCCTTCTCTTGGTCAGAGCAGGGCAGGAGGTGGCCTATAGGAATGTGCCCCCTCTTGATGGAGTGACAAAACTGTCCTTTGTCCCCTTAAAAAGGAAATAAGCCCAGAAGTTTCTCTCCTCAGTTAGGTAAAAAGACACCTCTTAGCACCTGGGGGACTTCACCTCAAACTTAAGAATAGCCATTTGGAGAGGAGCCAAAAAGTCCCGCCTGAGCAATTTACTAGAAAAAGAAGAGAACAAAGAAACTAATGGCTTTCGGGAGGTGTTTTACCAGGAGCAAGAACCTCTGGCACCTGGCTTGTTTTTTTTTCCCCCGTAAAGAGTTTTGTTATTTTGCCTTTTATTAAAACCTTTTTGTTCCAACACTGCCACAGAAGCCATCCTGCTGATTTTATGCCTTCTAAGGTAGCTGAGCTGTCTTGGGGGTGAGATAGATCTCCAAGAGCTCATGAGACCTGGCTGCAGGAGACCCTTGTTTCAGTGGCCCTGCTGGGTGGGGTTAACACCAGGCAGGTCGAAAGGTGCAGCTCAGGGAGGCCCCCGGGTGACAGAGCCCCACAGGGAGGGTGAAGCCCCTCTGGGTGTGGAGCCAGCTGTGTCTGCGCTGTGGGGTTTGCTGAATGTCGGAACCCAGGACTCTCCTCTGGGTGTCCTGGATGGCCAGGGCTGCTGGCAGGGGGCTCTGAGACCCTGGCATGCAGCCAAAGACACACGTGGGGTTTGGATCTTAGCCCGTGGAGCAAATTACCAACTCTGTATGAAGAATTACAAGCCACACACACAAAAGTTTAGATAGCATAGTAGAGATAATCACGAAGTGAAAGGAAGGATTTCTGAGTGCTGTACAGGGGGGTTTTAAGCCTTGTACGCAGGGGTCCAAGTTTTGTACATGGGGGTCAGGAGATCTAAGATGGAGGGACTTGAGTGTGCCCTGTCCTCTTTCTTTCTCCTTCCCAGCCTCCATGTCTTTGGTGATGTTGGCACTCACGGATTGGTCTAGAGTAGAAAGTCACCATTCAATATAGATAGTAGGCATTGGGGAAAAGAATAAACATGTAACACGGAATGTGTGATATAAAAGATGGCACCAGCCCCTGGGAGGGCAGTGTGCCTTTGTCTGAGCTGCTGAACGGGCCACAGCAGTTCAGGGAGAAGAATCTTTTAGATAACCAACAATAAACAACCTTGAGAACAGACAACAGAAGACTACTGAGTCTTTCTTTGAAGGCACAGGTTGGAGGAGGGACTTTTCCATCTTTTGGGGTCATCCCAATCCGGGGGTGAAACCCCACAGCTGAAGGGCTGAACGCCTGCAGCTCCTTTTCTTTCCACACAAGGCAGCAGGTGAAATGGCTTTTCCCTCCCAGCCACAGAGCCCAGCACGGCTGCAGCCCTGGGGGGGTGGTAGCTGAGCCCTGCGCTGTCCCTGCAGACATCGCACGGCCACAGGCCCGAGAGAGGAGCAATATTTGCCCTTCTGCTTGCCCTGCCAGGAGGAGAGGGCAGCTGGGATTTCAGGGGAGAGCAGGATCCATGCAGACATCCATCCAGCTTTCCCTGGCACTGCCCTGAAGCACGGGGCTGTCCAGAGGAGTTTTCTGTAACGCTGGGTGCTCACAGCTCCTGGCTCAGGGGAGCAGCAGGTGGAGGAGCTCCGGCCTGCAGAGAGCTGCTGAGGTCTCCAGCCCACAGGAGATCCAGGGTGTGGAGGGGAAGGCTCCATGGTTGTGGCCCAGGGCAGTCAGGGCTGCTGCAGTGTCCAGGGGCTGGAAATCCAGGGAAAATCTGCCTGCAGTGAGCCCCGTGCAGGCACCAGCAGCTGTCCTGGCAGCAGTGGCTGCTCTCTGATCCCATCCCTGGGTGGAGGGGTTCCACAGCCTGGCTCTCAGTGAGAGCTGAGCTTTCAGCTGGGGCTGGTTTTTCCTGGGTGGGCTGTTGTGATGTCCGTGTGTAGAGGGGCCTGGCACAGGGGATTTTCTGCAGGGCACAAAGGCACAGGGGGACAAAGGCTCTGCCTCTGCGGGGTGACCGTGGCTGTGGCTCTCCCTGCACTGGGGTGCTCTGGAAATCCCCTGCAGAGCAGTGAGGATGTGCCAGGACACTCCCAGCTCCTCAGTGCTGCTCTGGCTGGAGCTGAGGTCTCTGGTGCTGTTTTCTCTCCATCGCAGTGAACTCACAGAACTGAGGGCTGCTCTTCCTGTTCTCAAAACGCCAGAAAGATCTGGAACATCTTCCTGCTGTCCCTCTCCTTCCCCTTGCCCCAGCTGCACCACTTCACTCCAGACTCTCCTCCCTGTCCCCATGCACCCCAGGAGAAGAGTTCCATGTGATCCCTCCTGTTCTGTTCCACACTGTCAGGAAAATCTATCCACAAACACCAGAGGTTTATGTCCAAAAAGGAGACAGAGGAGTCCTTTTACTTTATTGGAATAAAGGGAGAGGCCATGGGGCATTCCCCTGGGGTCTCTCAAGTTTTTGGAGGATGCAGCCTCCTTTTTATCCCAATTGCCCACATTTCCCTCTCTCTTTCCCCATTGCCTGAGGTACTTGAGAGGTTCAGACTTCCTGGAATGCCTGATACCAAAGATTCCCCTCTAATGTACAACCCTTCCTTTTAATTTTTAATTCTTATAGAATTTATGGGTTTTTCCCCGTTGTTTCTTTCATCTTTCAATATCCAACTTCCATTTATCAGCAAACCTACAAACCGCTTATAAACACAAATATCTTTTTTTTCCCCATTGATCAATCAGTGGAATCCTTCCCGTTGTTTCTTTTATCTACCAGCAGGCCCACAGCCTGTTTGTGCAGACAAACCCGTCCTTGCCCTCAGCGCATCCCTGGAGATGCTCGCGCATCATTTGCACACACCAGCAGCCGGGGCAGGGAGCGGCTCTGCCCGGGCTGGGTGGGACTGCCCCCGGCTGCTGCCCTTGGCTCAGCCCCCGGCTGCTGGGCGGCCTCGGCACTGCGAAAAACGCCAGCCACTTGTTTCTAAAATTTTAAAGGTTTAATAGTAATAAAATGGTTGTAAAAAGAGTCATGCAATTAGAGTAATAGAAATTTAGACAATTAGGATTAAGACAATACGAGACAATAAGAACAAAGAGTTACGGACAGTCCGGGTGCCTCTTTCTGGGCAAAATAAGCCTGAAAAAGGACCCACGTTAACAGAGGATTAACCCTTAAAAGCAACAGCCCTTTGCATATTCATACATGATGCATAACTTCCATTCAAACAAAGGATTCTGTCTGGTCAGTGTCAACTTCTTCCTCCGAATCTTCGGGGCTGAGCGAGGCCAGAACATAAGAGAGCAATAAATTCTTTTTCTCTGGAGATTTAGGTGTCCTGTGGCTGCTGTCTCAGTGTGAGTCCTCTCTTTAAAAAATCATCTTACATAGCATAGTTTCCATTTTAGCATTATGTTGTAACCTAAAACTATATTTAACACGCCGCTTAAGAAAATGAATACAGCAGAACTTTCTAACACAACACATACAATATTCATTTCAATATTTGCGAAAAGCCAGTCATAAAATACGCATTTTTCACAGGCACGAACACCCACGCCAAGGACACCCGACGGCAGAGCAAAACATTTTAAACCCCAAAGCGGCGCTTACTCGCTGAGGGGTAATTAAGGGTGTTTGTCTTTAGGAGCTTTGGCCGAGCGAGGCGCAGCGCCGGGGAAACGCTGAGTGCTTGGAGAGAACAAACCTCATCACATGAGCCCCATTAGGGCTGGCCGGCTGCGATTCGGGGAACTGCGGAGCTGTTGAGGTCGGAAAAGGCCTGGAAGGCCGCCCAGTTCCCCGTGCTGGAGGGGGCAGCGGGAGCATCCTCAGGGCTGCAGCCCCGACACGCAGCTCCCTCCCTCCCGAGAAACGCCTCCAAAGAGGCTGGGGCCGGGAAATCGGTCCCTTCTCCCGGGTGACAAGTGACAGGATGAGAGGGAACAGCCTCAAGCTTCTCCGGGGGAGGCTTAGATGGGATATTGGGGAAAATTTCTTCTCCAAAAGGTTTGTCCAGCCCGGGCACGGCTGCCCGGGCAGTGATGGAGTCACCATGGCTGGGGACATTTAAAGGACAGGTGGATGTGGTGCTTGGGGACATGGGTTAGAGGTGGGCTTGGCAGGGCTGGGTTGACCATTGGGCTTCTTGGCCTTGGAGGTCTTTTCCAGCCCTGGTGATTCCATGACTGGATCCAAGCACGGCTCGTGGTCCCGGCTTCATCTTCTGCTTGCCGTGGAAGCAGCGCCGCGCAGCGGCCCCAGCACCCCCGGCTCTGCAGCCCCGGCTCTGCAGCCCTGCGGCAGAGCAGCCTCCCGCACACGGAGCCCCCCGACAGCAGCCCGGGACACAAACCCCGCCTGGAATTGTGTCCGAGCAGAAAATTTTATAAAAAACCCCAAAAACCGGGCCGGGGCTGGGAGCGGCTCCCGGGCACCGCCCTGTGGGGACACCGCGCATTGCAGCCGGGCACCGGGCGGTGACCCCGCGACCCTCGCGACGCTGCGGCCACCGACCCTGCGACAATCCTGTGACCACTGACCCCTGCGGCCACCGACCCTGCGACAATCCTGTGACCACCGACCCTCGCGACAACGGGATCCTGTGACCACCGACCCTCGCGACAATGGGATCCTGTGACCACCGACCCCTGGGACAATGGGATCCTGTGACCACTGACCCCTGCAGCCACTGACCCCTGTGACAATGGCCTCCTGTGACCACTGACCTCTGAGACCACTGATTCCTGTTACTGCCTCCCCCTGTGACCATCAATCCCCCGGGACCACCGACCCCTGGGACCACTGACCCCTCTCATCAACGCCCCCTGCCACCACTGACCACAACACCATCAATCCCCTCTGACCACTGACCCCTGTGACCACCGACCCCTGTGACTGCCAGCCCCTCTGACCACCGACCCTTGTGGCCAGCAGCCTCTGACCACCAGCTCCTGTGACCACTGACCCCTGTGACCACTGACCCCTGTGACCACCAGCCCAGTGTGCCTCAGGCATGGGGCCACTGCAGATTTCCTCCCCGGACAGAACAGATTGCAGGAGCTCAGGGAGCCACCCACTGCAGGGCTCCAAGGGTTTGCAAAGAGGATTTACAGTCCTTTGCCTTTTAATTGACAGCTCAAAGCTCAGCATGCTGAGCTTTGCTTGACACAAAGGCTTTTCAAAATCAAGGGGCTCCAGGGAGGAGCTCCAGCTGCTCTGCAAACACCTGTGTTCATGGCCTGCATCCTTCAAAGTATCCATGCAGCCCTCGGGAGAGCTCTGACCCTGTAGGCTCACGGTTGTGCCTTCATAGAACAGGGCTGCTGCAGAAAAAGAGAGGAAAAGTGGGGTTTGCTCCCCTGGCACAAAGCTGTGCCCTGGAGGGCAGTGCCCCCCTGAGCCTCGGAGGGCAGAGTGGCTCCTGGGGCTGGGCAACACCACCAGAAACACAGGAATCTCCACTCCAAGCAGTGTCTGCCCAGATTTCGCTGCAGAGCTGATCATCCCCATCCCGGCTCTGGCCTTAATCCCAGGGCAGCAGAATCCAGCCTTGCCTGTGCTGTAGAAACCCTGACGTGCCTCATGCTGCAGTGCTGCACTCCACAGGGACACCCCAAGGTGCTGGTCACCATTTCTTGTTTTGCAGACCGTGAGCTTTCAGAGATTTCTGAGATAAATATGTAAAAGAAAAAGAAAAAAACAAAAAAAAAGGTAAGAGATTTGATAAATCCTCTGATTTGGTGTTTCTGCTCTCAGGTCCCACACAGGAGAGCAGCTGGACGCACGGCTGACCCCTCTGTGGTGACAATGAAACCAGCAGAGCACTTTTAAGACTGCATCAACTCTTGCTGGGCCAGGGGAATGCTGCACTTTAGGTGTCTTGTACTGACAAGAACTCTAGGAATAACCCCACTTGAAAAATGTGGTATTTGGCCTCCTTTTTGGAAGATCCAAGTGGAAAAGGAGACTTCAACCAATTCCCTTTAGACTCACTTCAGAAAGTTTTCTCATCTAAAGACAGTGCCCACAGTGGGTTCCAGTGTCCTAGAATACCTGAATCCTCTAAAACAGATCAAAAATCAGTGTTTGAGCTGCAAGGGCAGAAGGATCACTGTCTCTGCTGTCTGTCCTGGACGACACAGCCTCCCATCTTTGTACTGGGTCCTGTTATTTTTCAATACTTTGTTTTTCCTTCTGCCCTGCCACAATTAAGAACAGAAGCAAAAACTACCTACACCGTGTCTTAAATTTCATATTATGAGGGTTTAGTGTTTTGTGCTTAACTCCCACTGAATAACAAGGAATACTTTTGTTCTGCAGACAGAGTTTTAAAGCTTTATTCTCCGTTAAACCCAATTTAAGTCTCTGAATGTCTGTGCTCAAAGGCAGCACCAAGGGACGTCCAAAGACTTGTCCTAGGCTGCAGTCACTGCTGTACCGAGTGCCCAACTTTGTGTTTTGTGTTTCAGAAGAGCCCTCAGAAAAGGGATTTTTCCAAGGCAGGTGCTGAAGCAGCCTGGGGAAATGATTTTGAAACTCCCAGCTGTGCTCCCAGCCAGGTTACTGTGGAACCCATAATTCACAAACCAAGAGGGGCAGAAAGCTGGGGAGCAAGAAATGAAGGACACGAGCAAGAAATAAAGGACACATTCCACACAGTGAGCTGGACTCAGCTCCAGAACCACCTGACTGCATGCTCACGTTTGCACAGTGGTGCTGTAGAGAAATGCATCACTGAGCCAACAGGGAAACCAATTTTTTTGTTCTGTTGTGGGCTTTGTTGTTGTTTTCTTTTTGTTGTTGTTGGTGGTGGTTTTTTTAAAATTTGAGTCATTTTTAGTTCTTTCAGAAATGAGACTCCCCTATAAATCAGGCAATCCCTGTGAAATTCCCTCCAGCCCTGTCCCTGGGCTCTCCACCCTCCCCACGGCAGCTCCATTCCCCCTTGGATGCTGCAGGCTCAGGCAGCTGGGGAAGTGTGCTGGGAAACACAGTCCTGTTGGTTTTTGGGAAAATACTCCTCAATAAAGGCATCACAGGGTGATCAGAGCTATTTGCAATCTTTGCCTTCAGGATTTGTGATTTTCCCAGCAAAGACCCGAGGGCTGCTGAGCTGTGGGGGCTGATGTCTGTCCCCTCCTCTGTCTTTCAGGTATTTTCTGCTTCTGCTCAATCTCCCGCTGGGATTACGGCTCCAATTAGGCAACTTCCAGACTTCACACAGGCAGAAGCTGCCATTCTTTACCTGTGCAATAATCACCTCCCCTGCCTTTATCAGAAGTTCCCTGGCATCTCTTGGTAGGGAAGAGATGGGAGGGACAGAGACAAGTGACAGCAAAAGGCAGAAAAAGTGGGTCCTGCTTGAAATGGGATAAAATAATGAAAAAATGTGAGCTCTTCCTGCTCTTGTGGGTGCTCCTGTGAGGAAAACACAATTGTAAAACCTGAATATTGCACCCAAAACAAGGAGGCCTACTGCAAAAATGGAAAGAGAATCAGCTCTTTTCCCACACCACCAGTCACACAAGTCTGCAGCCTGCCTGAATACGTATTCAGTATAAAGGAAGAATAAATTCAGATAAATTAAGAAGAGGGCAAAGGATCCAGGAGGTGGAACAAGAGAAAAAGTACAGAGGAATTTGCCACAGTTGTGATATTATCAAGACCATCCTTTGAACAAAGTGAACACCTCAAATGTTAAAGTGTTAAGTCAGGACAGACAGATGGGACACACACACCTCTCCCAGGAGTCAGCAGCCCCACAGGTGGGTCAAGGCAAAACCCTTTTACTAACAACACATTTATTGAAAGCGAAGCAGCTCATGGTGTTTTATACCATTTTAATGACCCTGAAATCATGACTGCACCAGGACCACGTTTTCATTTACAAGCAACTTGTTCCCAAGGCATGGGACGGTAAAAAACGAACACGGGAGGCACACACAGGACAAAAACCACCCCAAAATCACCCCAAAATCATCCAAAAAGCACTCAAAAATCTCTAAAAATCATCCAAAAATCACCCAAAAATCATCCAAAAATCATCCAAAAATCATCTCGGTGGAGCATCCTCCTGGGAGAGCAGGGGTGGAGCGGGCGCTGTCCATGCTGGGGACGGAGCTGGCACAGGGGCTGGCAGAGGAACTGGCACAGGAGCTGGCACAGGAACTGGCAGAGGAGAGGGCACAGGAACTGGCACAGGAGCTGGCACAGGAGCTGGTAGAGGAGCTGGCACAGGAGCTGGTAGAGGAGCGGGCTCAGGAGCAGGCACAGGAGCTGGTAGAGCAACTGGCACAGGAGCTGGCACAGGAACTGGCAGAGGAGCTGTCAGAGGAGCTGGCACAGGGCTGGCACAGGAGCTGGCACAGGGGTGGCACAGGAGCGGGCTCAGGAGCTGGCACAGGAGAGGGCACAAGAGCTGGCACAGGAGCTGGCAGAGGAGCTGGCAGAGGAACGGGCACAGGGGTGGCACAGGGGTGGCACAGGAGCTGGCACAGGAGATGGCAGAGGAGCTGTCAGAGGAGCTGGCACAAGAGCTGGCTCAGGAGCAGGCACAGGAGAGGGCACAGGAACTGTCACAGGAGCTGGCACAGGAGCTGGCTCCAGAGCAGGCACAGGAGAGGGCACAGGAGCTGGCACAGGAGCTGGCTCCGGAGCGGGCACAAGAACCTGAGCGCTCGGCGCTGCCGCGGGTCAGGAGGCACAGGAGCCCCCGGGCGTGCTGGGGTCTGTCCGGAGCCGCGGGCACAGGCCGGGCAGGGGCTGCCGGTCCCGGCTCGGCCCTCGCTGAGCTGATCCGCGGGCAGGGGCTGCCGCTCCCGGTGAGCTGCTCCGCGGGCAGGGGCTGCCGGTGCCGGTGAGCTGATCCGCGGGCAGGGGCTGCCGGTCCCGGCTCGGTCCCCGGTGAGCTGATCCGCGGGCAGGGGCTGCCGGTGCCGGTGAGCTGCTCCGCGGGCAGGGGCTGCCGGTGCCGGTGAGCTGCTCCGCGGGCAGGGGCTGCCGCTCCCGGTGAGCTGATCCGCGGGCAGGGGCTGCCGGTGCCGGTGAGCTGATCCGCGGGCAGGGGCTGCCGCTCCCGGCTCCTGCCGGTGCCGCGGGCGCTCCCAGCGCTGCCGGAGCCGCGGCGGCCCCGGGCACGGTGGCACCGGGCGGGGGACACCGAGAGGTCCCGGGGCTGGGCTCTGCAGATGCCGGGCCCGCAGGACGCGGGGCGCAGACCCAGAGCGGGGCACGGGCGCTCCCGGGGGAGGCTCGCTCGCCTCGGCTCCGCCGGCACGGGCGAGCTCCGCGCTGTGGCTGCCCGCAGCCCAGATCCTAAAATGCTTTCCCATTCCATTCCCCGACTCTTGCAACTCCGGTAATTCTTAACACATACAGATAGCCATGTACAGGTTTTTTTGTTTTTAATTAAAAAGCTCCTTCACATACACAATCATATATTGAATTAGCGAGAACAATAATATATTTCTTGGGGAATAGCAAAACATCTGCTCTGCCAGTGCCACCCACAAACTAGACAAAGAACTAAGAAATCGGACAGTTCCAGACCACTTAGGAAAGAGAAATTCTCTTGGCCTAAAGACAGGGAGCCATGCGGTGAAGGTGCCATGGAGGGTACAGCAAATGCGATATACAGAAAAACACAAAGCGTTAAAAATGTTTTCTTGTGAAGATTCTGCAGCCAGAGGGTGAACCCTGATCATCAGGAGCTTTCTTTACAATTTAAGAAATACTGGATAGCATTGAAGCAGAAGAATGACACTGAAAAAAAAAAAAAAAAGAGCTATGCAAACACTGAAAGATTGATTTTGGCCAGAAGCTGAAATTTCCTTTAATGTATCAGGGGAGGTTTCTGAATTTTAAGAGTGCATCTGGTTTACAAAAAGTTGTTGCTGCCAACCTCATGGAAGAATAAAACATCTGACTCCATAAGGGACCTCAATGTCTTGGCAACAAAGCCCAGAGACACCAAAACTGAAAGCCCTCCTTGCCAAGGACAAAATGCCCAACAAAACACAGACCCAGGAAAGAATCAGAGAAGGAAAAGAAAAGACAACTCTCTTTTAAGTGTCATTACAAACACCTGGAAGAGGAAAAAAAAAAAGAAAAAAAAGGAGGCGGAAAGGGAAGCAACTTCTAAACAACAGCTGCGTGATTGTGGGGCCAGATCAATCAAATTGGCAGAACAGGCTCCAGACTGGGAGGTTTTGCTGTTTCCACAACAGAAGCTACCCCCAGAGCTGGATTTGGGTATTTTAACTGCAGCATATCTGCCAGCACTACTCAGACCCAACCGCCACGGGGTCTTTCCCGGGAATTCTGGCTCATGGACAATCCCAGTAACCGCGGGTGGTGCTTCGGGGCTGGAACAACTCTCAATGACCCAGCTCCTCACGGCACATTCTCCTTCCCAAACGGATGGGGGGATGAGCTCCTCTGGGCAAACCCAACCCCTGAGAGCTGGGGCAGCCCTGCGGAGCATCACCCCAGCAGCAGTGGCCCCAGAGCCAGCGAGGGCTCAGGGACGGCTTTGGGAGGCAGGGAAAGCCAGGGAACGGAGTGAGGCCGGGATCTCTGCTTGAACCCCTAACCCTGCAGCTCCTGTGCCTCAGGCTGGCACCTTTGGGGTAAAACAACCTTCAAATGGGCAACACCTTCCTGAACTCCAACCCTGCAAGGCCAAACATGAAAACATTTTGCTGTTTCTCTCCTTTTTGCTCTCCTCAAAAAGATCCAAACTGGCTCTCAGAGACATCCAGGGCCAGAAACTGGGGAGGAGCTGGGGGAGCCCCCAGCCTGGCTGGAGGGGGTAACAACCAACCTGCTGTGTTACTGGAGACATGGATAAATGAGAAAAAAACAATCTGAAGGCAAGGAATGGGTTCTGCTGCTCCTGGATGAGACGTGCAAAGCGTTGATGGAAAAGCTCATGAGTGTCACCAGCAGAGAGCAGAGGGGTGACCACAACAGGAGGGGTTTGCCTGTCTGTACACGGAATTCTCATTCAAAATCCAACTCCTTCCAGGAAATACCTTCACAGATTTAACAATATGTATATATATATATTTAGTATCCCCTGCATAAAAGAAAAATACACATTATTTCAACAGCCAAGAAAAAACTGCAATTTATTAAGTTTCAAAGAATCTTCGTACTCTTGAAAGCAACTTTCGGTGCATGTTCTTTTAACAATCACATTCTATGAGGAGAATAAACATTAAAAGCCACAATTGTTGGTTTTCTTTTTAATCTCAGAGTTACAGACATCTTTTAATTCAAAAGGAAAGGCAAAAAAAAAAAAAAAAAAAGCCCCTAAAAACAAAACCCACCCGTTCCCCCACCCCCCAACCCCTCCAACAGAAATTTTCATTCCCAATTTGAAAATATCAGGAGTTTTTCTACAACTCAATGCTAAACTTCAGCATGGAAAATTGTATGTAAACACGCACATACACACATACATATTTTATATAAGTGTGTGTGTGTATATATATGTATATATAAAATATATATGTAGGAGGCGTGTAATGGCAATGAGATGCAATTACTCTGAGGAAAGGTTATTCAGCTAAATACACTACTAAAACTTGAGGAAAAAAAAAAACCAAAAACAAGTCTTGAACCCAGTTGTGCATAGTTCATGATCCTCTATAAAACCAGCTTTTGTTAATTTGCAATCTTGCAGGACCCTTTAAATCTGATAAAACCATTAAAAAGCTAATCTTCCAAAAAAAAAAAAAATGTAATGCACAAGTTTCCTGATCCAAGCAGGCAGGGAGCACAATGTTCATATAATTTTTAAAACATACTTGAAGTGTATGTTATTCCATTGTCTTTCTTCCTTTCAAAACAATCAAAAACATTGATCTTTTTTAAACATAAAGCGATTTTTTAATATATAAAGCACTCTTCAAACATCTATTTCTTTTGAGTCCATTATTTGGTAAATATGTAACTGCTACACATTAGATTAGGTATTTTTCTTCTTTCTTACTGTCTTTTTTTTTTTTTATTTTATTTTGTTTTTTAATAATATCTTCAGTGCTAGGAGTTGGGTTTTAAAAATACATGAAATGGTGTGGAGTTGCTCCTCGGGAAACCCGGCTTTCCTGAGACATCTTCCACCATGTGCAAGATAGTGATCACAAAGTTTTCGCCACTTTGACGAAGAGGAAAACAACAACAAAAATAGTACACAGCAATGGCCAAAGAAAAGGATAATACAACAACACTGTTCAATCCCAGAGCTCTGAAGTAGCATATCTTCATTCTGAAAATAGTTTTCTTTACGATGGAAGTCTTTTTTTTTGTTTTGTTTTTTTCTCTTTTTTTTTTTTTTTTTGTAATTCCTTTTTTTTTTTTTTATTTTAAAGTTTGAAGGAGAAAAAAAGGTCTGTAAACAGGTGGGAGCCTAAACTCCTGGCTCCTCCAAAAGCAGTCAAAACTTATGTCCAAGTGCTTGTTTCTGTTCCTGCTTGCAAGGGAACTATCAACTCTTTACAATTATCTATGGCCACAGTTCAACAAGAGTATTTTTTTTTTTTTAAACTTTATATTCCGAATGGAAAAATGGTGCAATACTCCGGTAATCGTTTTCTTGCATTAGTCCACAATAAAAAGCCGCTAAAGGTAGATATACATATTATTCTCCAGAGATACACACTGTAATTTTTAAAATGCAATAAGAGTCCTTGAGTAAACATTTACACGTGAATTGTCGCCGGCCCCTTCTATCAGTTTCTTTCTTTTTTTTTCCTTTTTTTTTTCTTTTTTTTTTTTTGTTTTTTTGTGTGTTTTTACCATTACAGGATTAGCTACAAGAAGGGCTGCGGACACTCAGTGCAAAGTTAGAAGCTAATAACAATTAAACATTTGACCAATGAGCAAATAAAAAGCATATACTGAACCAAAGGAAAAAAAACTTCACACGTTGAGTTAAACCACACGTGGGCACACACACACACGCAGGCAGCCACGCACACACACTCACATCTGTCCCAACAAAAACATAGAGTCTGAACGTTTAAAAAACAAAATTCTTAGAGCCTGTTTTTTTGTGTACTGATGCTGACCTGGAAGTGTAATAATTCAACTTAGAAAGTGTTCACATTTTGTTATTGGCCTGCTGGATTCAAGTATTTGCATGTTGATATGGTTTGTTGCTTTTTTTTTTAAGTATTTTTTTCTTTGTTGATTTTTTTTATTCTTTTTTTTTTTTTTTTTTTACTTTTTATATTTTTTTGGGTTTAAAAAAATGACATGAAAAAGTAATGAAACAAGGGTAATGTGCATAGGCAGATCCATGGGAGTAGTGGACACAGAGATACCCCAACCCTGCCCTCCCTCCCCCCCTCTCAACCTGTACAGTCCAGAGTTGCCACTCGGAATCATCACTTTTCTGTACCAATGGTAAAATATCACACTTCACCCTTTCTGATTATTGGGTCCGCCTCTGTAATGTGCATAATAGTCACAGGCTCATTTAAATAGGCTTTCATTTCCCCTTCCCACCCCCCCCAGTTGATAAAATAACCCTTTCCAGCCCAAATTCTGAAAAGTGCCCTTCATGATAGACCTATTCTAAGCAGCTTTTATACTTGGTTTTGAAAAGTCACCATACAAACATAAAAAGACGACATAAAACAAACAAACAAACAAACAAAAAGCCATGAAAAAAGTAAAACCTGTCATTAGCATGTGACACTGACCAAAGGAGCCCATACTGTTTCAGGAACAGTTCACAAGGACTTCTGCAGTTTCAGATTCAATATTGGACAGAGGTACTAAGGAGGGCTGCCAGTCTCATGGGTTAAAGCTGGATTCTTCATCAAGCCCGGGACTGGAAAGGGTTACCATTTTTATTTTTTTTTTTTAAATTTTATTAATTTTTTTTTTTTTTTAAATTCTCTGTTATCCTTTAGTGCTGATGATTGTTCCTTCCGTTGCTTCTCCTAGATGGACTCTCCGCTGAGCAGATCCCCCGGCAGGAGGGTGTTGAGGGGCGTGGGGCTCCCGATGACCCGGCCGTCGTCGGCGCTGGGGGGTCCCCAAAGGCTGCTGGAGTACTGGGGCACCCCCCCCCAGAGCAGGTCGCTGCTGCCCTTGCCCCCCAGGCACGGGGGGTTCCAGTGGCCGGCGTCGGGGCGCACCAGCCCGTGGGAGCTGCCCGAGGAGCCCAGGCGGCTCGGCGTGGATCCAGTGTTGGACTGCCAGCTGGAGGTGGGCGGCAGCGCCTGCCCCTGCGCCAGGAAACGGTTCACCTCCTCCTCACCAGCAAACTCCGCCAGGATGGTGGTGTTGCCCAGGACGCACCTGAGGGCACGAGCGACATGTGAGGGGGGGAGTGTAAAGGGTGTTTTCTGCCAGGAATGGCTGAGGGAATGGGGATTGGGCAGCCTGACCTAACTGCAGCCTTCAGAGCCTGAAGGAGCCACCACGGAGAGAGACTACGGACAGAGGGGAACGGCTTCAGCCTGGCAGAGCAGGGTTACATGGGGAATGGGGAAAATATTCTTCCCTGTGAGGGTGGGCAGGCCCTGGCACAGGTGCCCAGAGAAGCTGCCCCTGGATCCCTGGGATGTCCAAGGCCAGGCTGGACAGGGCTGGGAGCAGCCTGGGACAGTGGAAGGTGTCCCCGCCATGGCAGGGGTGGGACTGGGTGAGCTTTAACATCCCTCCCAAGCAATTCTGTGACAGGGATCCACCTCCCCCCAAGCTGAAATCAAGGTGAAAATTTCCACCACATCCACTCACTCTGAGCAGTCCCCATCTCTTCAACTCAGCCTGCTCTGTCCTGTTTTCTTATCCACCTTTCTACATCCACAAACACCCAAATCCACACACGTGGAGATCACATCTTCTAACTGACAGTCCTGGAGCCTCAATTCTCTTCAGAAATAAGGACAGAAACTCTCCAGCCAAACAATGCTCCCACTGCCTCAGTACTTTCTATAACCTGTTGATACAGGGAATTGCTTTCCAACTCTAAATACCCAAGCAATTCTCCTGAAACATCACTCTCTGTGTTCTTCATCCTGCCCAATGGCACTGATTTTACCTCTTATGCCAATTAGTCCCACTGATTTTAAAACTCTTTAAAAGCAGATTTTGTTTTCATACAGTTCTCTTACAACTCCTTTAAAAATAAAGGTGACCACCATGAACAATTCCTTATTTAGCTTTGTTTTACCCTCTCTGTTTCCCTCTAAAGCTAAAACCTTGTCCCGTGCTCTCCCTGAGCTTCCTCTGGAATCCTCATCACATCTTACAACTTCTTTGTGGCCTTACAGGTGACAAGCCCTAACTGAAGATATTATTTATGCTGAATGAAGTTTTCTAATGCCCTCTCAATTCAGCATCCACCCCCGGTTAACTTTTTCCTCTCCCATGAGGTAATCTTAAAAATTAAGACTGAATTAACTAGTTATGCCTAAGAGAATCTGTTCTGAGTTAGAACTGGCTTTGTAACCCAAGAAAGAGGAGCAGGAACCTACATGTGCAGAGACTTCTGGGCCTTGGCTGCTTCCTCCTTGGAGCTGTATCGGACCACAGCATTGCCTTGGGTCAGGTTCAGGTGGAATGTGATGAGAGGGCCGTGCTGCAGACACAGCGTGCGCAGCGTGGAGCCGTCGATCTGCGGGGGCAAGGGCAGGGGTTACTGCTGCCTCGGGGGCTCTCTGCTTCTCTCAAGGCTGGCCTTGAAGCCTTTCACACGGCATTCTGTGCTTAGACTTAGATGCTTATTGTTTCTGTACTATAACTTAATTTTTGTATTATTTTATAATTTAATATTACATTATAAATAATATATTTTATAGCCTTTTCATATTATAAGTTGAATTCTATAGTAATTCTATACTATATAGAATATAGAATATATAGAATAATTCTATACTGTGAATTCTATAGTATTTTACTAATAAGTTACAAAATGGCCAATTATTTTTCTACGTAAGGTTTTTTAAGGCTAAATTGTCTCATTAAGAAATGATTCTTAGATTATTTTTGCTTTTGACTCAGTAACTAATCCTTTGAAGTCCGCAATGCAGACTCTTCTGTCTAATTACAAAATATTATCCAAACCTCTGGAGAAGAAGGTGAAATTACAAAATATTACCCAAACTTATGGAGAAGAAGGTGAAATTACAAAATATTACCCAAACTTATGGAGAAGAAGGTGAAATTACAAAATATTACCCAAACTTATGGAGAAGCAGATGAAGAAGAAGGATTAGTTACTACCTTAAAACTTCTATTTTGTTTTCAATATATTGCTATTTTTTAAAACTTTAAATTTTAAGTTTTTTACCCTGTGATATGACACACTTCTAATTGAACTACACACCCATAATCCCAGTGCCAATAATTAACTTTGGAAGCTTTTTTTACGGCCTCAGGTCAAATAAAGTATTTTCTTGTGGGTTGGTGCCTTTTAGTACAGAAAGTTGAAAATTCTTAGCATCCAGGGTTCCAACAGGTTACCTGGGGTACTGGCATCTCACCTTAAATGCTTAATTAACAAGTGTTTAAAAGCTAAAGAGTGAGCACAAGTGAAAGGAAAGTACCTAATTACACACTTACTCTTACTCTTACTAATTACACTTACTCTTCATTGAGGGACATACCCTGATTTTTGAAGAATTCCCTACAGTGCAGTGCAGAAATTTACCCACTTTAGGTTATACAAATCATATTTATCATTGGACATCCATAGAAATCCAGAAATAAGTCAAAGGGAAAACACACTGCATAAATGTAATTCATTTTTCCCAAAGCTTAATTTGGATGTCTGCATCCAAGGCTTTGTGGCTTACGCTCTCCCTTTGGAATGACACTGTGAAGCACAAGTAGAGGATGTGACAGACGGATCAGAAGAACCCAAAAAACCCATAGGAAAATCAGATTTTACATCTCTGTCTGTGCTCTACAACATCATTCACCTCCAAATGAGAAATGGTGCCCACTGAATGACTGACTACAGGCTTGAAAGTTCATACTTGATTTGACAGCACTTTGAAAACTTCACAAATTCCCTGCAGAAGACAGGTGATAAATGCAGAATAATTTTTTTTTTTCAAATGAATCAAATGGCCAAGGCTGTTAAATGTTGCTCTCATCATCTCTTAAATTCAAGTGTTTTTTCCTGGCCAGTTCTGTACAGTTGCAGTTACCTGGGGGGTGAGGTTCCGCAGAACCAGCCAGCTGCTTGTTCTCCCTGAGCTGTCAGTACTCCATGCAGAACCTGCAACACAAATTCCACCACAAAACGTTTGATCAAGGTCTCTGGAGAGCACCTTACAGGCAAATTGATCTGGAATCACAACAAACTAACAAACGAGCCTCAGTGCTGCTGAAAACAAATCCTACAGCAGCTTCCTCACATCTTGATTTACTGCCTGCCTTGGAAGGAAAGGCTGCTGAATGAAAAGCTGCTCTTGTTACTTTTCAAAGATCTGTGGCATTTTTCAGACTCCCACAGTAACTATTAGGGACCTGACAGATGCAGGTGAGGCACTGCCACGAACTGGATGCTCAGGGTGCATTAGAATTAATCACATTTTAAAAGCAGTTCTGATGTCCAGGCTCAGACTGCTGCCTGCTAATAAAGATTTTTATGGCACTGCAGCACTCTGCTCTCTTGTCAACGACAGATTAATGTCTGTGACTTATTCAAAACTGGTATTTCTGCACTGACAATGCTCTGATTGAAGATACAAGAACACGACCAAAAATCCTGCCCTAACAACCTCAGCCTGGTGCTTCACAGCAAGAAGCTGTACGAGCCTGATATTTAGGAGTGGCATTTGAGAGTCACAGTGCATCCTGGGGGTGCTCCAGAGAGAATCCTGGGAGCAGCTTTATCTGCCCTTCCAGGTGGGGGTTTGGTGAAGAAATATTCAAAATAAATGGCAGGAAGAGGGAAGAACATTTAATTCTCAACTTAGTGTAAGCAGATTATTAACACAGCTTTGTAAAATAGAAGTAATATCTGCATATATGTCTATATTTATATCAACAGAGATATCTAAATACAGATATATGTATTTAGCCAGATCCATGGCTTCTCATGTTTGTATTAAAGCAAACAAAGGCATATAAAAAAGGGGGCCTGCATGAAAAAACTCAGGCATTCCCTGAGGGCCCTGCAATGCCATAAATGCTTCACATCCATGTGTTCCTTATTAAATTCCAGGGCTCCTCTTGGGAGTCTGAGATCACACCACAGAACGGGACACACATTTGAAAGACATTTTTAGAAATTAAGGAACTGGGGGGAAAAAAAATCCTAGTTGGGAGTTAAAGAAATTGGTGAATTCCTATGTAAAATCACTACCATGACCAGCTGAAGGATGCTTCCTTTACAACTTATTCAAAGTGAAATAAAGAGACAGGAGATGCATCCCCAGCACAGAACACTCCAGCTGTGTTAAAGCTCTGCTCTCTGGAGCCCCACAGGCAGAGCAGAAGCAAACAATGCTGGAAAGAAGGCAGAAAAGAGCTGTGAGTACCAGAGGAGTAAGAGCTGGTCCAGCCCAGGGGACTGGCACCCCACGTGGAGGATGGCTTGGTGTTGGTTAAGCCTGGAGGAGGTCTGGTTGGAGCTGTAGTGTTTCTGGGTACCTTCCAGAGTTCGTGGGACAGAGAGGCTTGGGTGTGAGAGATTGGGCCAGAGGACCACGTGGACTTGATGTCTGACAGTTTACCTGCAACAGAAAAACAGTTCATTGGGGTGTTCTTCACTAATGGGCATCATGGGCTACATCCTCCCAGCTTCTCAGGGGGAAAAGAACAACTTTCTGTATCATCCAGGGCTAAAAATCCTATATTCTCTGAACTTTAACAATTTTCAGTACTTTTGTGTTTACTGAACCTCACACTACCTGCTACATACGAGATCCCTTTTGAAAATCTATTGTTGTGTTTTCTTGTAAAAGGTGATACATAGAAAGAAGTCCAGAAAATGGACGTAGGTATTTGAAATCTGACTTCACCAAAATTACAATGAAACACTTCTAGACTGTCTCTCTTAAAGGTTTAACAGGACTTAAACACTTTTTCTTGCACAACCCATTTCACCCAATATAAAGAATTCAGTATATCCATATGTTCTTCTGATGCATTATTAAAATTCTAAAGATCAAAGACCAACAAAACCTTTATTTCTGAATATCTGAAGTAACCTATACTCTTTTTCCCAAGTATCTTTGAGAAAAACTAAGTCTTCAGAAGATCAGACCACACCACAACCCTTCAGTCTTTACAACTTTCTGCTGTTGCTTGTTCTTTCCCTGATCAGTTTTCAAACTCTTACTGCTGTAACTGCCAATTCAAAGTTTTATAAAATAACACAAACCCCAGAACAGCAGACACATTAGAGCATTCAGAGGGGCAGACTGGACTGATTTAAATAATGGATAACAAAACAAATCTTTATCCACCTCTAGCCTTTCCTCCTGATACCAACATGTGCTGTGCAATCAGAGCCCAGTTTCCCTGTCACAGCACAGCCCTGCTGTTACCAGCATAGGCAGCACAGGGAGGGCTGGAATGGACTGAAAAGGACACAGTCCTGCATCTTCAGCCCCAGCAAATGATGCTGTGACTGTGCTGCCCCAATGTTTTAATGCTGATTGCACAGAGTAAGAAAATATTTGGTCTGATAAAGTCCACGATGCAAAGATCTTGTGAATTTTTATACAACTAGAACTGGCAGATTTAAATTTCAGTGCTTGAAGACATCAGGCAGGCACTGAGTAATTTTATGAGTCCCAAAGCCAAATTTACCAGTTGCAAAATCACAGACTCAGTTACATACACACACATTCCTCAAATTGCCTCCATTTATCTAAATCGTTTAACTCAATTATTTCATATTGAATCACAACAGTTTAAGTGAAAGGGCAACCACTCTCCCATCTTCTGGCCAACTGTAGCAACAGAAATAATTTGACAATGACAATGAAGACATTAATGAGTGTAAAATGGTGAGAGGAGAGGAGGAAGTCTGAGTTTGAGAGCTCAGAGCAGCCCAGCCTGTGATGGGCACTCGAGACAGGCACAGCAGCACAGGCCAGGTGCTGCTATGTCACTGCTTCTCATGGGGGTAACACACACATTACATGACACTGCAAAAACAACAACAAGGCAGCAAATAAAGCAGAAATGCATGGCAGATAAAGAAAAGCAAGCCACTCCTTTCTTTTCCTTTCACTGGAGGAAAATATCCCAAACGAGCCCTTTTTATTCTGCATTCTGCAGCCTGACCCAGAGGCTGCACCCTCAGAGAGAAGGGGGGGTTCCAGTGGATCAGCATTTTCTTATCTAATCCACCTATACAGCCCAACACAACGTTAGAATGGGACAAACTGCATATTTAGGTAGCTAGTTTGCAAGCAAAGTTTCCATGTTTTGCAAAAAGAAGCTCAAGAATTTAGAGCTCAGTAAAGAAAATGGGGTAATTATTTAGCTCACCCATACAGGGGAGCATCAGGCTTTGGCCTGACTGTTTATTAATAATAAAGACACTGAAGAGCCCCAAACCCAGCCCCCAGAGCCATGCAAAAGGTACCCCTTGGAGGTACTACTGAAGTTTTTTCTGAGCTGAGGATGTTTCACTTTTAACAGTGAGTTCTTTCACACAAATTTCACATCAGCTCTTCCAGGAAGGGTCTGTCCCCGCTGAGGCCCCGGGCAGTGTTCCTCCCCCAAGATCTCGATGCCAGAGTGACACCAGGTGGAATAAATCCATTTTTCCTCAGCACGGTCCCAGGCTCACCATCCACCACTCCCCACCGCAGAGCTGCCAGGATGGCTGCCACCTAGCAGAGGGCTCCAGACACACTTCTGCCTGGGGCAGCACTCCTGTAAGCCCTGGGAGAGCACTCCCTAGGGCCTCCTCCTGGGAAGGCAGAAGCTGTGGAAGCAGAAAGGCCGTACCTGCAATGCTAGGTGCAGATGCAATGCTGCTGAAAGAGCTACTGTAGCCGGAGGCACTAAGCGGCCAGGCACTCGATGAAGGCAGCGTGGCATTCTGAGATGATGTTGGGGATGACCCTGCAGAACCAGCAGAGAAGCAACTAAGAAAGATGGGCATAATGATGTTTGGTGTGACATAAGCAAATCTGTTACGTGCAAATACAAACCATGCAAGGCATTGTCCTTAATTAGCCTGGTCTCTGAAGTCTAGGAATGAAATGTTGCTGGAAGCATAATAAAGTGAGGCAGAGGTCTTTGAGAGGAAAGAGAAGAAAGCTGGCACAGGAACAATTGTAGTGCAGAAGGTAAATTCTGCATTTCCTTTTAGATACGTGACTCAAAAAGTCAGTGTTAAAGTGCTCAGTCTCAGAGGAACAGGCTTCATTTATAAATGTCCTCTGCCAGCTGACTTAGGCAATGGGAACTGTCGATGAGCAGAGATGTGTATGATAAACTAACCTCTTACCACGGGTGATCTGACCTAAATTACTCAAGGTAAACACTTCCCCTACATCCTAATGCCCACAAGTATCTTTAAATTTTTGCAGGCTTTCAGTAAAAGCAGAGATATATTTCAGCAATCTCTTCTCAAACCGATAACATAAATGGAATCGCACAAAACCACCTCAGTAAATCATTTACAATCTGAGCAGCTATCTAAGCACATGCACAATTTCCTAACTGGCAGCAAATGAAAGAAACTGAACATAAAATCAAAAATCTTCATTGCAAAGACCAGGAGAGCTGGAAGTATTCTGGAAGTATTCTCTCTAGCCACCAACAAAATCAAGTGTGTATCCTGGGTGACTTATCATTCCTGACACACAGAGATGGGCTGTGAGACTGAAACATCTTTAACTGACTAATAAAAATAGGTGAGCTCTGTAGCAAAGAGCATCGTGTTGAGGTAGAAAGGAGGAAGTAAAAGGACAATCTCATCCCTCACAGCTCAATAAAAACCACAGGCTTTGTTTTTAATTGGAACAGCAACCAACCAAACTTCACCTTCAGCAGACTCCCTGTGCTCCAAGGGACACTGATGCAGACATCAGTTTCAAGCAACAGAACCCTGTATCAGGCCCTGTCTGGAAATAACCCAATTCCAGGCAGGAACTATGGAATTATAGCAGATTCAAAGGCCCTGAAAATGGTCTTGATTCCTCGTGGCTACAACTCTCAGCCCACAGAAGCTGACCCTCCAAAGCTTCACTAGCAAACAGGGCAAAGCAAAAATCAACCCAAAAGCTTAAGTTTTACCTGCTTTTAAGTGCACAGGGCAAGGACAGCACACCCCACAGCCTGACCCTCTAGCTGGGGAGCAGCTCTGTCTGTCAGCACAAGCTCTGTGCTTCAGGCTGCAGTTACACAAGCATAAAGAAACAGACTCTGCAACTATGGTTTTTATTAAAATTCTATTATTACGAAGCTAAAAGCTAATGAGGACAAGAGGCACACACTGACCCCCACAGGCATTGCTTTTCAGAAGGTCTGACCTCTTGAGGGCCTCTTTACTTCTGCTAAGACCATCTCTGCTGACCCTCTTTAAGGAGAGGAGTTATTTCTTCATTCCACAGGCACATTATGCACCAACAGAGCTCATGTTCCTTCTCTAAAGCAGCAAGACCTGTAGTGGATATCATCTGATTTTACAGGGAGAGCTCTGTAGGTTTAGGCTTCTGGCCTGAGGAGTATTTCCTGGATGCACTGTATCTGAAGTGTCACTGAATTAAACATTTTACAGCTTTTCTTTTTATAACTTCAAACCTCCCCTTGGAATTGGAGTTGGAGTCACTCAAGTTAATTCAACCTTACTCATTACCCAAATACTTCAAGTTTCAGCTGAAAGAAAGGCTGCTTCTTGCTAAGAGACAACCAAAGTCACTGCAGGCAATCAACCCTCTGGATTCCCTTCCCTCATGTTTCACATCCCTAACCTGAGGTAACAATCCCAGAGCTGGACCTCCACTTCAAGGATAGCCCTGATTTACAACCTGTGCTGGTGTCACAGATGTTACTGCTAAAACAAACCCCACATTTTCACTCCTGACAGGTCCTTCTGGACAGCCTGGTTATGCTGTTCCTGTGCCAACTGCAGTGCTCTGACAGAGTGCAGGTAACTTGGCTGTTTTGGCACTCAGATCACAATTAACCAAGCCACCTTTCTCTTGATCAACTTCCAGCACATGTAGCTAACAAGTAGCAAAGTCACAATGCTCTCTTGTTTTATAGAATTCCCTTTTTATTCTGAAGTAAGCACTTCCAAGACAAAAGGAATGGAAACAGCACTGGGAGACACTAGTTTACTAGTCAATTCCCAATTTTTTTCTTTTATGGTTTTGGAGATAAACCAGTTCTAATTTATTTTGCTTATTGATCTTCTAACAAAGCTACAATTAATTCATGTACCGGAAGCCTGCTGTCTCAGCAACACTGTGGAACTTTGTACTGAGTCTTCTGAGAATTTCACAAAGTATGGAGGAGGGTGGGCAGTGTGGAGAGCAAAATATTGTTCAAAACCTTGTGACACAGGTCAGAAAAACTTCCAGTGACCACAGAAGTTAAAATTACATCTCACAGCCTTTTCCAATAGAAAAGTATCTACATTCCCATGGAAAACAAGAAACTTCTTAATCCCTTCTTTTAAAACAATTATTTCTGGATATTCAGTGACAGTTCTGAGCAGAAGCATCACTAGATTAGGAGCACATGCAAAAAATATATCTGTAACAAATGAGGTCAAAAAATATATCTGTAACAAATATATGTCAAAAAATTAATGAGGTCTTTTTGGAAGGGAAAATAAAATTATGCACAGATGTGGAAGCAGCTTGTGTGTTTACCTCCACTCTTGAGCAGATAGCGATTCACATCCTGTATCGTGGTGTTTATGGTAGGCCCAGTTGGAACACTGCCAGGAGTAACATCGGGGTCGTTTTCAGGATCAATATTCTGCAGTCCTTTCCATGGCACTCCTGGGTGAAACTCTGTTTCAAACACAATAAAAAGGGAAATGTGTGAGGTTGTAATTCTCCAAAGCTCCTGTATGTATTTACAGGGTGCCCCAATGAAGGGAGGAATTATGAGTCTGACTCCATGTTCTCAGAAGGCTAATTTGTTATTTTATGATATTATATTATATTAAAGAATGCTATACTATACTATACTCAAGAACACAGAAAGGATACAGACGGAAGGCTAAAAAGATAATAATGAAACTCGTGACTCTCTCCAGAGTCTGACCCAGCTTGGCCCTGACTGGCCAAAGAGTGAAAACAACTCTCACCAGAAACCAATGGAACAATCACCTGTGGGTAAACAATCTCCAAACACATTCCAGACAAGCAAAACACAGGAGAAGCAAATGAGATAATAACTGTTTTCCTTTTTCTCTGAGGCTTCTCAGCTTCCCAGGAGAAATATCCTGGGCAAGGGGATTTTTCAGAGAATGTGAATGCCACACTCCTGCGCATCAGGAGGACTCAACAACGTGTTTGAGGGACACCAGCCCAACAGCAAGGCTTTGGGTTGAGTTACCTGGTGGCCAGTTTATGCTGGAGCCATTGGAAATCTTATCACTATCGGATTTGGCACGTGACCAGCTGTGAGGAACAGCTACAGGTGGGCTGGCAGGAGACTCACTGTTCTGCATCAGATCATAGCGGCCGTAGGAGTCATCGAGGGAGGACTTTCCCGGAGGACCAATACTCAAACCTCCAGGGATAGCACCTGCAAGGAAGGAGTCAAAGGGGGATTGTGGGTTTGGAATTTCAGCAGGATGTATTTTGTTATTATTTGCCTTTTTTTTTTTCTTTCTGTATTACAAAGATAAAATAAAACTAAAATGCAAACACAGTAAGCCAAGCTTAATGGCATCTGAGGCCTTAGCAGGGATTACAGCTGAGAGACATTGCTGGTACAATCTAGACACTCAGTGTAAAGAATTCTGCATTAAATTCCTGCCAAAAAGAGACTAAGTAATTCAAATCATCACTCTGTTGGTAAATAGGAACTTGCTGAGACAGCATACCAAGGAATATCTCTCATCTCACCCTTCCCTAGGCATTCAGTGCTGACAGGATGGATGATTTGAAATGGCTGTTCTCATGCTCCTACAAACTATCAAACAACAATTTGGCATCAGCAGTGCAGCTACTTGCAGAATAAAAAACTGCTGTAAAAGAAGTAATTCATGCTGCTCAAAATAAAATCCAGGATATAATAAAGTTAACAGAGCCTCATGTTCTAACAGAATAAATTTGATACAGGAAATAAAGGAATAAGTGGCTCAGGATACTGGGGGCATGAGGGCTAAAGGTGTTCAAACAGATTAGCAATCACTTCTGGAAAAGTAAGAAGGTTTTGCCCCTAACTCTGGGCTGAGTAACTACGTAATCCATCATACCTTTGTACAGGGAGAGGTTGATGATACTGGAAAAATTGTGGGAGAAAGCCAATGTAAAGTTTTTTTGGATTGAAGGTATGCAGGTCTGGAATAAGGGGAAGATTGTGGGACTTGTTTTGCCATCACTGAAGGCTTGTTTTACTTGAACTCCATGTTCTCAGCAACAAAATTCAACACGTGAAAAAAACACTCCTACACTGCCTGTAGGGAGTGACAGCTGCAAGCCTTTCATTGCAGAAATCATCTCTAAAATCGCACGGGCTCAGAGGCTACCAACCATTTGTGAGCACTCACATAAAAACGGAGCACGAGAGAAAGAATTCCAATTGCACTGTGGCTGGAACCACCAAAAGCCAGGCAGGCAGGGGGACATGGCGGGGACAGTGCCAGGGGACATTACCGTGCTTGCTGGAGTTCTGGTCAAGAGAAGAAGCAGCACTAGACAGATTATCCATTGAGTTGGGGTGTGTCCACTGAGGAAGGCGAGACTGGGACTGAGAAGTGTCCTTCACTGACAAACCACCAGTAATGTCCATGTTATTTACATTCATGTTCGGGTTCAGTCCAGCTGGGGGAGAAAGAGATCCTTAGATATCCATCACACACTGAAGGACTGAAAAGCTGGGTTTGAAATCCAGCCACAGGAATTACTCAGCATTGATTTTCAGGTATCTGTACGCATGTGTGGCATCTTCAATGCTCATTTTCAAGAATTTTTGCTTCTATGGAACACCAACAGAACTCCCATGAATTCAGAAAAAGTTAAAACCTTGCTAAAAGGGGGGGAAAACAAGATGTGGGGATAGTATTTTAGAGCTGTTAGTGTTTCTACTTGCAGTCTCTTCACTTGTCTTGGAAGAATGCACTGGAATGTTGAGTTTAAACCAGTCTGCACTATTCCATGGCTAAGCCAAAATATTCCCAATGTCTCCCCAACACCCCCCCACAATGTCTGCCACTTCATTTTGCTAAAAATCCCCCAAAAAAGGACCAATTAAACGTCAGACAAACTGCTGCTGTTTTTCATAGCGGGTTCTGCACTAACTGGTTTCTATTTTGTATACACAGAACAGAATCACTCAGACTGTTATTAAGGGAATCATTTTGAAAAGCTTCTGTGACATGAATCTGGGTCTTTCTTGATATATAATCCTGAATGTTAGCAGATCACAGAAAGCTGAGATATCATAAGAACCTCTCAGACTTAGGCCTTTAATTCACATTTTTTTTTGCATTCTGATGCTCCCAGCCACAACAGCTCACCACAGCAGTCAGAATTACCTTCTTAACTGCTGCATGGCAGACAAAGCTTGGCAATACTATTGTATTCAGCATAAAGAGAGTCACAAAGAGATTAAATTCATTCCTTTATGTCAGAAAGGAAGTCTGTAGCATACATCAAACAACCACACAGCAAACAGATCTGAAAGGTTGCTCTGCTCCCTCTGTATCCAGGCCCAATCAATTATTTTGACTTCAATCATATTTGACAGATCTATGTCCATCCAACCACAAAATGCTGGTGAAGATTTCAGGAACTTCCTAGATAATTTATTCCAGTACTCTGCTCTGCTTCAGCCAAGTGATCCTTAATGTCTAACTACATCTTTTCATCAACTTAACTTTATTACCTCTTGCATTAGGAAATGCAAGAAAACGTCTTCCTAGCTCTCCTTTACATTTTTGATGATTCTTGCACGTCTGTTAAATCTTCTCTTTAGATTACTGAGCAGAGGATTTCACTTTTTCCTTATGAGCTTTGTTTTTGAAACATTTAATCACCTCCACTGCAATCTGTCTGCATTCCTTCAAACTGATCCACGTTTCTTGAAATACGTTGACCAAAACTGTTGCCTCACCAGTGCTGACTACAGCAGAAAGATGACTTTGCACAACATTTTCCCAGATGATATTCCTGTTTATCAATATGACATTTGTGTATTTTACAACACGATGCTGTTTATATTTAGTTCACAAACAGCAACATATAAAAGTAGGTAATTAGGCAAATTTGTTCTGCTATTTGTAGGCAGAACACAGGTGAGCAGGTACAGCTACCACATAGGCATGATTCTGTTCTGTGATTTCAGTGCTATTTATTAAACAAACAAACCAAAATAAATTATAATTTTATATATATTTCTTTCTCTCGACATATCTATATCTATCTATCTAAAATATAAATTTATCTATATATTTCTCTCTCTCGATAGATCTATATCTATCTATATAAATAATAATTTTATCTACATATTTCTCTCTTGATATATTTGTCTATATATCTATATCTATATACACCTCTATATATAATATCTATATCTATATATCTATATATCTATATATAAATTATAAAATTTATCTATATATTTCTTGATATATCTATATCTATATATCTCAATCTATATAATATATATAGATATATATCTATATCTCTAGATCAATTATAGTTTTATCTATATTTCTCAATATATCTATATCTATCTATATATATCTATATATAATATAGATAGATATATCTCCATATATCTATATGAATTTTAATTTTATCTATATATTTCTCAATATATCTTTATCTATATATCTATATATATCTATATATATCTACATATAATATATATAGATATATCTATATATAAATTATAATTTTATCTATATATTTCTCAATATATCTATATCTATATATCTATATCTATCTATATATCTATATATAATCTATATAGATATATCTCTCTATATATATATAAATTATAATTTTATCTATATATTTCTCAATATATCTATCTCTATATCTATCTATATATAATCTATATATCTCTCTCTATATATCTATATAAATTATAATTTTATCTATATATCTATATATCTCTATCTATCTATATATCTCTATATATTATATATATCTCTATATATCTATAAAAACTATAATTTTATCTATATATTTCTCAAGATATCTATCTCTATATCTATCTATATATAATCTATATATCTCTCTCTATATATCTATATAAATTATAATTTTATCTATATATCTATATATCTCTATCTATCTATATATCTCTATATATTATATATATATCTCTATATATCTATAAAAACTATAATTTTATCTATATATTTCTCAATATATCTATATATATCTATATATCTCTATATTTATTACACGTATATCTATATATTTACATCTCTATCTATGTCTGTGTATATATGTGTACTTGTTACGGTGTGGAGCAAATCTTGAGGTGTGGACTGAGGAGATGGGCTCCCGTGTGGAGCTGCTGCAGGAGGACACTCACCAAGAGGGTAAGGAGCAAAGGTGTTCGGTGAAGACTGTTGCTCTTTGGTCTGCAGGTCAGGAAGGCCGGGAGCCTGGGGATGGGGTGAAAAGCTATCCATGGCTGATTTGCCTGCAGAGGGGTGCAAAGATAGATGTGGAGGGGGAGGCTGCTGCTTCATAAGCAGGGCCTGGGCCAGCTGGCGCTGGTGCTGCTGGATCTGCTGCTGCATGTTATTGATTGTACGTGCAACCTGCAGGGAGAGAGCCAACAAACGCCTGTCAGTGGGCAATCCACACAAACACTGCCTTCTCTGCCTTTCTCTGCAGTGAAACAGCACACTGCATCTCCTCACAAATACAAACTGCCTGTGGAAGGGGCTGAAGAGCTTTCCTCCAGCTTTTATTTGATTTTTACTCAGCACCCTCCCTGCCCAGCACTCAAGCCACACACTGCATCCCTGATTTAAGGATGCTTTAGCTGCTTTGCTGTAACAACAAACGCCTGTCAGTGGGCAATCCACACAAACACTGCCTTCTCTGCCTTTCTCTGCAGTGAAACAGCACACTGCATCTCCTCACAAATACAACCTGCCTGTGGAAAGGGCTGAAGAGCTTTCCTCCAGCAAAACTGTGGATCAGCTTTATTTTTCATTTAATTTTTACTCAGCACCCTCCCTGCCCAGCACTCAGGCCACACACTGCGTCCCTGATTTAAGGATGCTTTAGCTGCTTTGCTGTAATGTCACTGAGCCTCTCCAAGCTACTGAAACCAAGCCCTAAAGCAGAGACTGGGCTGGCAGGGACACCTACTTGCTGCTCCTGTTGTCTCATGGGTCCGGAAACGTTACGCTGAGCCTGTAACATCTGCTGCTGGATTTGTAAACGTTGGTACGCCTGTGGGGACAGGGACAGTCAGACACAGCACACACAGCAAGCTCAGCACGCTCCCTCCAACTGCTCTGCTGCACCACAGCACAGAAAAGGCCAGCTCTGCAGTGCTCTGAAAACACTCCACCGAGCAACAGTAATAATCCTGTTGCAAAAGCATTTTAGAATGTATTTATTTAAGTCCCACGTTCCTTTTTTAAAACAAAAAAACCTAATCAGTCCACATGGCAAAAAGTGGTCAATTAAGAGAGGAACCTACTTCTTTTCTGAAATAACTGTAACACAAAGCAAAATTAAAAGAGAAGTTTATGATGTTATACAAATAGGATAAATACTGATTGTTGGTTTTGATTTGGCCATTTTGAGTTCTACCAATGCTTTCTAGTTAAATCACTTGTGCTGCTTTATTCCTGAAAAAAATCCACAATTTTCAAGTAGCTGGCTTGGCAGCCACTTTTGCAAGGCAAGTTTCTCTGAAACAGTTTCTTTTTTTTCACAGGCAAGTTTCTTTGATGAATTCATAACATTTTGATGAATTCAAAATCCAAAGGAATTCTGTACAGGTATTTTTCAAGTAGCTGGGCACTGTTCAATTATTATGAGAATAATGCTGTGCTCCTCAAAACTAGAGAAAATAATCAGAAATGAGTAATAGTATCAAACACTGAATAAAAGAGTTTGACTAGCACACTGAGATCAGCAACTGAACTAGTCTGTTATCTGTAATTTTATATTTAACCTTGGCCAATACTAAGTTCACAGTATCTCTTTTTAAATATTCTTAAAACCCAATTAAGTATTTTCATATGCAATAAAACTATGGATGTAAAATTTGCCAACATGGCAAAAGTACACAGAAGTAAGCAGTTCTTATCACATGACATGTTTCATATACACTCCATTAATTAAAGGAAATTCACCCTAAGCTGTATTTTTCAGTGATAGTGCAGAAGTTCTGTAGGTAACTCAGGTGAGCAGCACTGCCAGGACTTCTCTCGTTCTGTTGTGACACACGTGGCCAGTTTAATCTTTCCACTGACATGTAACACACAGGCCAGTGCTGTTGGAGAACACACTGTGTTCTTCATACCACTAGGAAGACAGCTGATTTTTAGTTCCACTTATCAGCTGTAAAGGATAATTATTCCACAAATGACTATTTATAAAGCCCGAGGCAAAAAAAAAAAGTGCTGTGTTTCTTTATAGAGAAACTTTACCAAAGAAATCAGCAGCTGATTGTTTTGAAGATCTGTCATGTCATTTAAAAATTTAGTCATTCTCCTATTTTATCTTCGTGCCTTCAATTCTGATTTAGAGCTTATCTGCCATGTCTTTCAACTTACCAGCTGCAGCTGATAGAGCTGGTTCAACATCGTCATATGCTGAGGATTATTAATTG
This sequence comes from Motacilla alba alba, assembly GCF_015832195.1. NCBI lineage: Eukaryota > Metazoa > Chordata > Aves > Passeriformes > Motacillidae > Motacilla > Motacilla alba. The sequence goes on from NC_052033.1 coordinate 2,319,933, forward strand.
GCGAGGTTAACTGTGCAGGGCTGAGACCAATGTTTTTTGCTGCAAACTGCAAAAGCTGTGCTTGAACCTAAAGGAGAGAAGAGTGTTAAACATTGTACATTTACTTCTAACAGTGAGCAACTGCGTGAGCCATTAATAAGAGTCACATCAGCTGGAAAATGTTATTATCACCATGAACTATCAAAAAAATTAGCAAGAGGCTCTAATACAATCATAATAACCATACTCAAGTGTTCATTTATAAAGAAAGAGATGAGAATAAATGCCTCAGAAACACCAGTGTGCAAAAAGGAGCACGAGAATGTGCTCTCAGAGGCAATTATATGACATGCATGGGAGAACACCTCAGCCATGCCACATCTTCCTGCCTAGGAAACAAACAAATAACACAGACACAGCCAGGCAGCAGCAGCTGCAAAGCCCCAGGAGCATGACAGAGCACACGGGAAGAGTTCCAGGGAAAGGGAGAACGTATGAGTGAGGTGTTGTCTGACCTGAGGGGATAGAAACTGAGGCACTTGAGCACGAAGACTAGGCTGGGATGAATTAAGAGGTTGCACTGGCGGTTGCTGCGGCTGTTGCATGGTCCTGGCTTGTGCTGCTCCGCTATTGCCAAACATACCCAGATTGCCACTCGGTATCTGCAGCAGGACAACAGTGACACGGGCACTTAGTGACACCACTCGGCACAGAACCTGGGTGCTGCTTGTCTGTGCAGGCTTTATCCTTAGTGATTACGACAGGCACGAATCGAGAGACCAGCACACACAAAGTTTAGAACTGGGCAGGGCAAAGATTGCCGTGTACCCAACATCCCAAGCCCCCAAAACTTAGTACAGCTGCCTGAACAAAAGGCAGCTGAAGATGCAGGACCCTAGAGGGTCACAAGACGAACAATCAAAAGTACTTGCCAAAAATGTTTGTATTTGTATAGCAAGGGACAGGAGAATGGAGGCAATAAACTCACAGTCACCCCATCCTCCAGCTGGCTAAGCAGTTTTTTTACTTAGTCATTTTACAAAGCTACTGATAATGGACATGCTATTAGCGGAGACTGCTTTGGGAAGATGTGCTTAATGGGCTGTAAGTGCTGGACCAGTATTGCCTTAAGAAAACTGACTTTATAAGACTTTATTTTACATAATAAAGAGCCACAACAGAATGATGACGTTTTTCTGTGTTGTTATTTCATATCTTTGCCGGGACTTCTGTTTGATGGCAAAAATAACCTTGTCATAATCAACAGTGCTTAATGGCTTCTCACTCTCATGGTGGTTATCAGTTATTACCCCCTCCATCTCCTCTCCTTTTTTTTCCCTCTCAGCCTGTTCTACACAGGGGCCAAAACACCCCCTTAACTCAATGCTCTACCTGACCCAGGTGCTGGAAGCTCAGTTTCTTTCTTATCACCTGTTAAAACCATGAGATGCCTTGACACTTGGAGCAGGAATAAAAAAGCCCCATCACATCACAGAATATTTGTAGCAGCCAGGAAAGATGAATTAGAGCAATCTCACTGCCTTACAGCCTGGGACAATTAGCAATGCCTCAAAAAAAGAGATTTGCCATCAATGAAGGCAGAGCCACACCAGGGCTCAGGGGTGTAAATCCACAATGCTACAGTCTCTTCTGGATGGGTATGTGTCATCAGCAGCCTAATTACAACTACACAGCTCTTTTATGTCCTGTAAGGTGAAACATCTACATAGCAGGCAGCTCCTCCTCTGATATTTCCCACAAACAAAGCTGTGGCACCTCCAGTTTAAACCCATTTTTCCTGGGGAAGAGGCTGACAGGCACTAGCAGCTACTCCAAGAGAGCCAAATTCCCCTCGGGATCTCCCCCAACAGCCTTACCTGTCTAGAAGAATTCAAGTTTTGCATGCCCAGCCCTGAGGCAATCCCGCCCAGGGTCTGATTAGGGAGTGCACTGTTTGAAAGGGGGAGCTTCAGGCTTGGTGAAGGCAAAAATGGTGAAGTAGTGGGCTCTTCCACTAGGCCGCCATCCTGATTGGAGAAAGAAAGGGTGAGCTGTGTGCGGCGCCAGGAGCCCACAGCAAAACCAGAGGCCCATGGAGACAAGAGAAGGGTGTGGATGAGTAAAAAGAGACACATAAAAAAAGGGATGAATAACAGGGAATGGAAAGCATGGAGTGAAGGGAGAAGAAAGAGAGAAACAGGATTAAGGTACTGTTTTTGGAAACTTTGTTGTACTTAATCCCCAAATGCACAATCACCCTTGCCCACCTTTCCAGAGGAAAGGAAGGATTTTAGCAGCTGACTGCAGAGCTATCATGTGGCCATTGCCTCCTCCTCATTTAGGTTTCCTCCTCTCTTCTTCCCCAGACTGAAAGGTGGAAGGGGAGAGGCCCAGCACATTTCAGGGAAGCCCTCTGTCTGTCTGGAAAACTCCAGACATAACCCACCACTTGAACAAACCCAAAACTTGGGAAAGACCACTTCAGCTTATTTGACAGCAGTCTAGATTTGGTTCCACATCATAGCTCTGCTCTTATAAGAGCATTTTTGCATTAATCCCCTTTCCTAACTGAGACACACAAGCCTCTCTGAATATTCACACAGTGCTGAGTTATTAATACCCCGCTCTGAAACATTACATTGCAAGGCAGCCAATGAACACAAACCATCAAGCCCAGCAATGACAATATCAGCTGGGCAGCCTTCCTGACCATCCCCAGGAGGAGGCAGATTTCAGCAAGGCAGGAGGAGCCCTCTCTGCTAACTGGGCTGTGAGGAACCCCAGCTGAGCGTGGATCTGATGCACAGGAGGCAGCCCCCACGGGGGGCAAACAGCAAGGCAGAAAATACAATAAATTAGAGAACCCCCAGTCAAACAGGTAGATCTCTGCTCGTGTTTCAGTGGGGCACTGAGTTCTATCTCAAACTGTGCTTTGATGTCTGGGAAGCCTGGGGTAAGCATGATCAAATAACACTGTGTACAAAGCAGGGCTCCAAAAAACAGGCAGAGAGAAAAAGCTTTAATTTGCAATGTGCTGGGTTGGTGTTTCTCAGGCAGTATGATCACTGTAAGGAAAGGCTTTTTAAAGAGGTGAGGAGCTTTATTTCAACCAATAAATTCAATGCCTAAAAGACTGTGAGATACTGGTGAACCTCCTTTGTTGAAAAAGAAGCCCAGTCTGCTTACCATATACCCAAACAGATGACCCAATGCAGCAAGCATGCTCAGTGAATTACATGTTTTAAGTTAATCCTGAAAAATGCATTTTCTACAGCTCTCCTTTGATGCAAAGGAAAAGTTTCTTTACTATCAGGCAAAGTGACACTTGACATCCTATCTGACTATCCTGAGGGGGACACTGACATTTTCTAATGATATCCCCAAGGCCTTTCAGCTTGAGATATTTTACATTCTGCTGGACATCAGTCACACTCCACAAACAACTGCAGCTTGCATGACAGTAACAGGTTCAAGGATTTCTCTTTAGATCACAGACACATGTTTACAATTCTACCCTGCCCCCTTCAAAGTGAAAATAATTTCAAGCTTGGTGCTCGCTCTCCCCTTCAGATGCCATTGTTCCCTATGAACAGACCTGCTGACCATGAAAAACCCTCCCTCTGCCCCCCAAATTTATTCAAGTCTTGCCTTACTGCCATTATTTTTTCTCAATTTGGAAATAGGCAGTGCCAAGGACGGTGAAGGACAAGCCACACTGGAGACTCAGGCATTTCATTTCCAGACTCCTTCACAAGTGTGTTCCTTGGCAGAATTGCAGCAAGTGGCTTTGTGTGAGTTTATAACATTTCATCCATATTCACCTGGTTCTCTTTTATTTAATTTGAACTTGTTGCACCGTGCTGCACAAATCTGTGCCCTACAACTGAATTAAAATCAATTCATTTAACAGGAAGTATTTTAGTTTGTCAAATTAAAGCACCCTTTAGCATTTTCAAGCCAGACTAGAGGACAGTTTCACTGCTGACAGTGGTTTCTGACCCATTATTTCTCAGGATCTTTTATGTAATAATTGTTTCCTGAAGAACAATCTTTTCTACCTAACCTTTCCTCTTCAGTGATTTTCTTACAAATTTATGTTACACTCCTTCCTCAGGCTACTCAATTAAAAACTGAATCATCACATTAATGCTTAATCCAGCACTGCTTTTAACTTTTTTGAAGGGACTTGGCACACCCACAAAATCCTACTGGTAGCAGTGTTTCCTACTACAGTTATGTAACACAAAGCACCACACTGGAGTCTTTTAGGATTTTGGGGAGTCTCTCACAATAGTCTCACATATCAAATGTGACAGAATGCAAGTGGAATTACTCAAAGGTTTTCAGCCCTATGAGATATGGACAATTTAGCAGAGGATGCCCGGACACTTTGGCAGTCACCTGCCAACAACTGCCACTTCATGAATCAAAATGTCTCAACAGGCAGATGAGAGGCTGATGAATCTGCCAGAGGTCTTTGTATAAAGTCAGTTACAGAAGTAGCTGGCAGAAAATACACACTGACTTCTTAAAAAAAAAGATTGAAATAAAAAATAAAAAATCCTTTCCTAAAAGAGGAAGATAAAGTAATATAAAATCTCATCTAAAATAAAGTTATCTTCAAATCAAACAGGAATTAGGCATAAGAAACCTGGAGGAAATCCAATGCTCATCATACAAGGGGTGATGAAAATGGATTCAGTCATTGGATCACAGGTGGCAGAGATGGAGCAAAGAAGAATTGAGAAGAAAACTTTAAAATCCTAGTGATCATTATCTAATTGTGACATCTAAAAATGTTTCTCCATATTAACACAATATTCTCCTTATTGTCCCTAAGATGAAAACCAATCACAGTCCTCAGAGATTACTGAGCTCAGAATGTGAAGGATGAGGCTGAAAAAACCCAACAAACACTATGTTCAAATCAGAAACAAGGAACAGGTAGGTCTAGTCAGAAGATTTTGGGAAGAACAGGATTGCAGCTAAGAGGCACCAAGGCTTGCAGACCTGGATTTTGCAGAGGAGCTGATCACTGACTATGAGGGTAGGGGAAAAGGACATTTCATTTGCAAGGTGAAAATTTCAGAGTCTCAAGTCAAATTCTATACTCGAAAAAAAGATCCCTTCTCTAGGCTTACTTCTGGTATTTTAAGGATGTTTCCAGGAAAATCTGACATGCTTTTCTTACAAATCTGATGGCTCCAGAAGGCACCAGGTAACATCTTCAGGCACACATGACACCTGAGGATAGCATGCCTGCCACCAAGTGTGACATAATGTGGTTGAGATCACGTATCAGGGCTGCATCTTTATTCCCTCAAGGCCACTGGATATTCTCCCTTGACCTTTCATGGTGCTACAGGTCAAGATAACATCGTGAGAAATAATAAATTAACAAAGCACTGAGTGCTGGAGATTGACTCAGTGTGACACAGAATAAAGAGCACTTGCAGCAAGCACAGAAAGCAAACACTCAAAGGTGATGCTGAATTGCACAGACCCCTCCTGATGCAGAGAGAACAGGGAGTTCACTGGGTCCAGAAGCAAATGTCAGGGTTGGAAATCTTCCCTCCTCAAATGTATGAAGTTAAAAAAATATTAAGTGCTGGCTTTAGCTGTTTGGAGAAAAATGATGGTGTCTCAATACAGGTGAGCTGAGAGTGGTAACAATGAGCACACCACCCCAAACTACAACTTGATGAAGAGGAACCTCGCAGAACTTACTGAAGACTCAGCAAAGCCAACAAAAGGATGATGACTTGATAAAGCAGTAAGTAAAACAGGGAATGCTGGCTGGAGTGCTCTGTCCAGCTGTGTGGAGAGCTTGTTCCTCACCAAGGATGACCTAAGCAGAAACAAGACAGCTCCAGACTCATGCCCTGAAACAGTACCTCAAAGGGCAAAAAGGTTTTGGAGGAATTGCTTAACTAGCATGAGCTGTAAATCTGGAAATAATTTCTTTGGAGGAATAAAAACTCTGTGTTCTTAGAGTAGAAACTATATTTATTTAATTCACTTAGCAAGTTGCTCAACACTGTGATAGCTAACAAATACAGTGTGGGATTATTTCCTTTGTTAGAGCCAAGTCACTGTGACAGATTATGCCTAGACTGATAGATTTTACTTACTGTATGAATATTAATGATTTTAGTACTCTCTTCTCAATAGTTGTGTTTAACATATGTTTCCAGAATTATGCATCATGCTGCACATAATGCACCTCTCTCTCTGGCAAGAATTTTACTGCTGAAGATATTGTTATCCAAGAAAAGGAAAGGCTAACTGGCATGCATGCATCTTTTGTGGCCTTCAATTAACACAGTCATTAAAGTCTGCCATGGCAAAGAATGAGCTACATATGAGTGGATTTCATTACTGCCTCACACCCTGTACACAGCTCATGGCAAATGGATCGGTTTCAGCACAGTTGGTCTAAAGCACTGATTGCTGTGGTCAGAATCCTTCACCACCCATATGTATGACCCTTCAAATGACCTGTGAAATACAGAATGACATCTGAGATTCTTCTTTACTTATCAATAATTTTCAGGAGGATTCTTAGGTGATTTGGTAAGTTTCTGCAGGATTTCTGTCAAGGCTGTAAATCTCATTTCCTGCTGAAGATCTGGCTGCCCTTTTCCATATACTCTTTTCTTTAGACACTTTGAATCCTGGTCATCACAAACTTCTGGAGCCTTTTCCTCAGTTATTAAATAGTGCTGGAAGATTTGTCACATGTGATCACAGAAAGGGAAGCTCATTGCAGAATCTATTTATGACCGTGCATGTCTGCTTTGAGACTTAAAAAAATACCTGAACTCCTCTTTGTATTTAAGTACTGAACTCTCACTGAAATTTCTAAGAAGCCTAAAACTGAAAGAAGAGAAATTAAGAGCCTAATTCTTGGAAGGTTGTGGCCTTGGTCCTGCCTGATTGTGAATTTGGGCAAGGGTCACTGACTGCACTCTCACAGAGTGACAAGATTCCTATGGTAAATTTTTTTGCTCTTTTTTTTTTCCATTTCTAGTTCCACCGTGTTATTGATTCCTTAGCAAGTTTTCAAATGTAAAACTGGGGATGATCATTCTTTATTTCTACGTGAGAATCACACCATTGCTCCTTTCCACGAGGACTGAATTCCCCGCAATGCTGAAACAATACAAGAAAAGGAACAAAGCCACATCCATCGCATTTCCTTCTACGCTTTCCAAGCAGACAGTGAGAATCAGCAGCATTTCTACACTGTGCACACTCTGAGCTGGGCACCACGTTCCTGTTGCTGGACTTACCTTGTCAAGGAAGGTGGGGCGGTCCATGGAAGACTCTTTGGAGATTGGTGGTGGGCGGCAGCCAAGGGGTTTGGTGACCATTCCATTATAGTCGGTCACTCCCATTCCACGCTTGTCCATTTCCACCTTCTTTTCCAGCAGAGCACCTGCACAGAAAAGGGAAATATATTGGAAAAGGTGAGGAAGAGGGAGTAAAGTTGCCAACAGCAGCTCAGAGAAATTCATTTTGCTTACAAAAGCAAGGTAAGAAAATAAATATTATCCAATTGGTCTGAGTATAATCAAATGCTAATAATCATGCAGGGTTCCAGTGTTGCTTAAAGACAGAAAAGTTACTTACACAGATACTTACTCATGGCCTGATCAAGATTCATACTGTTGCTCTTCAAGGCCTCTTCCGCTGGCTCTCTCTGTCAAAAACAGGAATTATGTTAAGAGGAAAAGTAATCACGTTCATGTGATTTCAAAGTAACCAAGAAAACAGACACATCTCTTAAATACTGGGCTTAATGTTTACTCAGCAGCCTAAATAATGTCTGTGTGTGTTTTTTTCTGCTTTCAGCAATTCCCACAATTCAGGTACTTCACTTTGTCAAGGAAGTAGTGGCTCTACAAGGTGAAACACATTGTTCTGTTTAAACATCTTCCTGTTTTCCATGAACAACTCAAGTATCACAATGATACGACTTTCTCTAAGAAACAACTCAGGTATACTCTCATTTCACCTGTTTAATGAAAAAAGAGGAAAGGGAGGGGATTATTACTGCACTTCAAAGTAATACCTGCTGTTATAAAACTATGAACTTTAAAATATTATCCCAGTTCATCTCCGAGCATTCTATAGGTTTAGAGCAGATTTCTGAAATCACAGCATGTGTTTAAATGCAGGTCAGAGCTACTTCCTGGCCTGGAGACTGAAGATCTTGGTGCAGCTACAGTCTGAAACAGCCACAGTCAGAAGTACAAGCTAAAAGCTAAGGCACAGTGTGCTGGCTGAGCACTACTCACAGGGAAGCCCATGTCTGTGAGCTGTTTTATCAGACGGTTCATGATCCAGGCCTCATCCTGCTTGCTAGGTGTCTTCATGCCCTTAGTAAATAAATGGGAGATTCCATTAATGGGCTGGTTGCCACGTTCATTGTAGTGAGATGTACATAAAAGAAATGGTAAGTGGTTTTTATTAATAGCACATGCTACTGAAAGATGTATTAGTACATTAATTCAGAAAGTATTGAAGAACCCTCCGAGCAACGCGACTACGATTCTCTTCCCCCAAAAGTGTAAAAATTTATCTCAGCTGAATAGGTGTTCAGTGTACTATTTAGTATTTGATTTGCTGGCCACTGAATTAAAGCCACCTTTGAATTTACGGATTTCATTTTAATCCTTGGCAGAAAAAGATAACGAAATAAAGCTGAAATAGTACAACACTTCCTGAAAAACATTCCCAAAAACAAGTTTGCAACCTTGAAGTTAAGAATGTTACTCAGTGTATTTTCTTAAAAACAAACAAGAGCGTCTAGATAAACACCTTTAAAAGATCTTTGTGCAGCTTGTCTATCACAATATCCTTAAGAAGTCTCTTCCTTTCAGTTCTCCAGAAAGTACCAAGGGACAAGCGCGGATTTGTTTTGGGCTGTGGACAGTACAAGAAACAACCATACTTGATCAAATCACCGGCCTAACTGTTGGCTAATGGATTAACAAACAAAGTGGCTAAATGCATTCCCAATTCCTTTAAGTTACAGCCTGGCCTTGTCCTGAAATAAAGACTGTGCAATGGAAAATTTCCTCATACAATTGTCTCTACGTTCTCGGTTGAGTGCAGCATTAAAACAAGTTCACTTTGTTCTCACACACACACACACACCGTCCTCACAAACAGAAAACAGCTTTTTGTGTTAAACAGCTCCATCACAAACTACTGTTTGCTTTTCCACCACCATGGGAAGTGTCTGAAAGCCCCCTTAACACCTTCTCTTTCAGTTAATACATTATCATTTCTTTAGAATACATGGAAGCTTACAAAACTTAGAGAAAACAAAGGCAACAACAACAAAACTCCCGAAGCATCTGGCATGCCTAAACTCAGAGATCTCCCATTTTCCCCTGGAAACAAGGTAGGCTGTACTTGAACCACTGTAGTGGCAAGCTGTGCTTGTGTTCAGGTGTCAGAGGTTTAATTTCAGGTGTAATGCACCAGCAAATTTGTGACAACTTATTCTACAAACGTTACACTAATTCCACTCTTGCTGGAGAGTGTCTTTATTTCTGTCTTACCTTTTGAAGTCCTTTCTTCGGGGCATTCCCCCAGGAATTACAGGAGGAGCTGCTCTCTTGTGAAGCAGTATTATTCCACATATCTCCTTCTTCATCTTCCCACTGACTAGTACTGAGATTCACATCATCCCCACCACTGCCCCAGCCTTCTTGCATAGATTTTGAAGCTGGAGAGAAAGTGGCAGAAGAAAAATCTTATTCAGTTTCCTGCAAATTTTACAGAAATAGCCTTTTGTGCCATATCCAGTGTGCTAATGTGAGTATTTTCAAGAGATAAAGAGGTTCATCAAATAGCTTAATTGGCATTAAAATGATAAGAATGTCTTCTTTGAAGTTAGTAAAAAAAAGGGAAGTTCTCTAAATACTCAGAGAAGAAAACATCCAGCAATTTTCAAGTCCTGCTTTTCCCAGAACCAGTAAGATCTGTAGTCATGGCCACTCCACTCTCCCAGGAACAGGGAACCAAACTATGAGCACACATTTGTTAAGTGCTATTTTGCTTTCAATGAATCTCACCGTTTTATCTACCACATTCTTCCATGAACAAACCAAATTTCAAAGTCATTCATGCTCAGACACTCATTCCCATCTTGAAGAATGGAATCTGAAAGGAGCTTGTGGGCTGCAGGGAACGCTTCAAATTCAGTGATGAGGTTGTGTCACCTCAGTCTGTTTTATTCTGTTTACTCTCTTTAAAGCTGGGATTACTCATCTTAAGAGCTCTCACTCCCCCTTTTATGTTTTCTGGGATTTCTAACTTCGTCTCACTATGGTATTTTGCAGGAGTGAATCTCTAGGCAACCTCCACAGCCAAGAGGAGAGTCTAAAGCAATCACAGTGGCCCTCAGGACATTCAGAGATGGAGGATATTTATCAAATACCACGAGTTAGGAATCACGAAGCAGGAAGTAGTTCAGGATGTTCCTGAACCTGGCAACAGTTTTAATGGCTGAAGAAAACACCCACTCACTCAGTTTAACCCAACATGATTTTGTCATGATTAGTGGTTCTCAGGTGTTGCTTTTCCTATCAGAATCAATTCTATCTTGACTGTTCTCCACTGCTTCTCATCCCAACACAGGTTTAAGGAGGAAGTTTTTCACAGAGAGTGGTCAAACACTGGAATCATCTGCCCAGGGAGGTGGTGGAGTCACCATCCCTGGATGTGTTTAAAAAAGCCTGGATGTGGCACTGGGTGCCATGATCTAGTTGAGGTGTTAGAACATGGGTTGGACTTGATGATCTTAAAGGTCTCTTCCAACCTAGAAATTCTGTGATTCTGTGTGATTCTGTTTCCTTTAGCCTCCAAGGGTTTCAGTCCTAGTCACGTTCTTCTGCAGGTTCACAGTTTCCTGCACCTCTGCCCTGCTGCTTTTCAAACACACAGAACTACTCTCCTTTAAATTTCCAGAGGGATGCACTATATTCATATTTTTGAATTAACTGGGTATTTGGATTAGCGTGGCCTTGTGACAGCTAACACAGTTTGGAGAATGAAATCACAAAGGCCACCTGTGACTGAAACACACAGAAAGGCAGAAGAGGCAGAAGCAAACTCCTGTGACTGAAACACAGAAAATGGCAGGAGCAAACCCCCTCCCCTGCCAGGACAGTGGCAGCCCTGTGTGTACCTGGTTTGCACAGTGCTGGGGCAGCAGCTGGAGCGTTTGTTCTTCCATAGGTCCCTGCTGGCTCGGCAGGATTCTCTCCCCACCCGGTCCCACTGCTGGGGGGCTTCCCCCAGGCCGAAGTGCCATTATCAACTGCAGCAGAAGGGGAGGAGGGCTCTCCCCAGGAAGCTTCGCTCTTGGTGTGGACAGCAGGCATCTCTCCCCAGCCTGCTGGAGCAAGGCAAGGAGAAGAGTGATGAGAGGAAAGGCTTCTTCATCAAATCATTCCAAAAAACTTTCAATTTTGCTCATGAGTTTCTCTGGAAAGAGCACGAACCAATAAGTACATACAGTGATTGTAGCTAAGTGTGTTTAAAAAAAATGCCTTAAATTTGGTCTCAAGAGTATTTTCTTAATTCAGTACTAATGCCAAACAAAGAAAGAGGTTTTTCTCCACAGCCAGGAGCAACCAGGCTGCCAAGTGAGCACCACAGTGGTCCCAAGGAACAGCTGCTCCCACCTGCCCAGGGCCAGCATTCCAGAGACCAGGACTCCAGTCTGAGTTGGGCCTTGCTTCACTGAAAGATCTTAACCTATTTTAATTCCTTTTCACTGTTTACAAACTATAAAATCTCTTTTCTCATGCCCTGGCAGTAAGATGCTGTTTGATTGTTCCCACTTTGAGTGAAGATTATCTGTGCTAAATGTATTCCTTAAAGCTTTTATTACAGCTCATGGTTACCTACCTATCCCTCATCACTGACCCTCTACATGATAATAAATATTATTTTAAGGGGAATTAATCAAGACTGCAATTAGGATCCGTAATCAAACCATGGGGAATGGCAGGTAGAAGCCATTGTTTTCCTCCAGAGCATTACATGAACTCGCTGGAAGACGTAAGCTACTCCAAAGAAACAGCCTTAGTCTGCCTGGGCTTGAATGTAATGCTCTTAAATCCATCTGACAGGATTTGAGCCCTGCAGCTGAACGTGGCAGCAACAGCCACAGGGCTCCTGAGCCTACAGAGCAACCTGACCAACACAGCCAAAGGGTAAACTGAATTTACAGCCATCGTTACCAGAGTTTTTCTGGAGAGAGGACTTGGATCAAAGATGGAGTTCAAGGTGCTTTGTAAACAAGCACAAAGAGAGGCACAACAAGCAAGAAAACAAAATTCTTCCAGACACCTGACACTAACCTATTTTTCTACAATTGTAAAAAAAATTACATCCCATTACATGACAGCTGAGATCTTCACAAATATTGTAGAATTCGGTCTGCTTAAAACTTCCACTGGTAATTAGGCTGCTAAATCAGGAACTTGTTCTCTTTTCATTGGAGATGAATATTATTATTTTCTAAGTGAATGACCAGATGCTGCTTTGTCACAGCATTATTTCCTTTTTTTGCTCCACAACGGTATCTGTAAAAATACTCTGGAAAGGTTTCAAAAAGCAGGAACAACATTTTCTCCACAAATTGACACCCAGAACAGGTAGGCAATGGCAAGGAAATCCACTGGAAAAACCAAACAAGAAGGGTTCACTGAGCAACAAGTCCTTGCAGAACTCACTGAATTCCAGAGAATCAGCAGCATCCACTGCCAGTAACAACTCAAACATTGCCTGGCAGAGAAAACAATCAAAGAGATGGGCCCAGAGCTGTGCACTGCTCCTGTGGTCCTGCATTGTATATTTATTTTAGGCTCTATTCCTTACAGGCACTGCAGCTCTCTCAGACACTGATGCAAGTGCAGGAGGCACAGAGAGTGTCAAACTCCTCACTGGTGTGCTGCAGCTTCAGAAAACTCCTCTACCAGCAAGAGGCACTGAATTTAATTTAAAGCAAGCTCCTGAGACAACCCAAAATGGCACAGTTTCATTCAAGCTATTTCCATTTGAAACAAATTACCATGGTTTAGGCTCGATCGATGTACCTTACATTTCTGGTTATTTTAAGGTGTGTAAAGAAGATAAACTGGCAGATCCACAGATGTACCTAAATGAACCTGTACTTAACGTGACAGCTTCCTTGGTGGTGCACCTGAAATGCTTATTTCAAGGTTCCTGCTTGTATTTTCTAGCCAGCTTTATTTAAGGGAGGTTTTATTTGAGTTTCTGCCTCACTACTCAGGAGGCAACTGGCAGACAACTGTGTGTATTAAATCATATTGGCAGCTGAAAAAGATTAATTGCAGGCAAATGAAACACAAAACAAAACATCTCCACAACCCCAGACTGCAAACAGGGACAGTGCAGAGCATTAACATCTCCCTGACTTCGTGCAGCCTCTACTGGAAACTCTACCTAATTCAATTTTTGAAATAATCCTTAAAATACAATTTATACATTAAAAAGACAAACTGTGCTATGCTATAGAATAAAAGCCTCAAAAAACCTGGTTCCTCTGTTGCTCTTATAAATTCAACAACTTCCACTAAAGGCCACAGATGTGTCACGTCCAAATTATTTCAAGTGCTTTTAAATTCACTGAGCAGGAAATAATATGGGATTACAAATAATGGGGGAACCAGCCTTTCCTAATAAAAAACAGGACAAGTTCATAAAAGCAAACAAAATAAATCTACAAAAAGTTTTCCAAACTATCTTAACAGATAAAATTAAGTGCAGGAAATTAGTAAGTAAAACCTGAAGGCTGCTGGAAAAATAACCTGTGCACTGCAAAAATGACCCTGTCTGTTAATTCTGGAGCACATCTCAATTGCAAACCTGTTTCCCCTCTGTGTAAATACTCCTGTCCCAGTGCTGCTGTCTCTGTGCTATCTTCCTATGACTCCAAATGATTCTGTTTTACAAAGTTTAAAGATGAATAAAGTTACATTTTTGAATGAATGATGCAAAACTCTCCACAGCTGTTTGGAAGGCAAACCAAGACCTGTGAGTAGTCTCAAAACCTGAACCTGCCCAACATTTTCAAAAGTTCTGCTTGGAGAAAACATCCTTTTTTCTGATGAAAATTATACAGATTTAGGCTGTCCTGGTAAAAAAGCTCCTTAAAACTCACCCAGATCTGCACAAATGTTGTTTCACAATAGAATGGGCTCCATTTAAAGGCTTCTTTGGCAAGAAAGGGAGGTTTAGTACTGAAGTTTTTAAACATTGTTAGAATTGCAAGAAATGAAAAGATCACAGTAAGTAATAAACATGGACACATTGGCAGTGCTTTGTTTTATAGAAATAAAAACATAATTAACATTGGGCCACAGCCAACAGGAAATCCTCAAGGGAAAGTGAAATGTTAACTAAGCTGTGGCAGGATGCAGTTGTTTTCCCTCAAAATAACCCTATAGCTATTTGGATGGCAGAAATTGTTTTCCTTCAAGTTGTTGGTCTGTGATAAATACCAGAGCACATGAGCACGATACAGGCAAACCAAAACATTAGAACCTTATATAGATAAAAAAGAAGATATTAAGAAGAGGTTGTTTACTAATTACATACTAATTATTCGGGGTTTTATATATACATTTAAGAGCCACCTACAAGTCTTTAATCTTTCAAATTTTCATTTTCTGAAAGGGATTCTGGTTCATTACTGAGCATTCAGAAAGCTCTGATTTGGGTTTCAGCAGTGACATCACCCTTGTGTGAAAATTGAGGGCAGCTCTCTCAGCATCACTTGGCTGCCCCCCAAAACCTGGCTGTTCATGGGCTGAGCACCCACCAGAGGGTTTTAGGTTTACCTGGCTGTTCATGGGCTGAGCACCCACCAGAGGGTTTTAGGTTTTCACATGAGCACCCTAAAGGAGCCCAAAGCTGAGCTGCTTTCAAATCCATTTTGATGGAAGTTCAAAGTAAGAAAAACACTGCCCCTGTGAGCTGCCACTTAGTGGCACAGGATTATAAAAGGAACAGAGATGTTTGGAGCTTTTAACTTAGACCCAGTTCAGGTTTTTAAAACTTAAGCTCCTCACTCTCTAGTAACCACGAAGACCCTAATTTGCGACCTACAATCCCCACAGGGAAGCCTGTGTTATCTTCTGTTGTTTCTTTCCTCAGCTGGAGGATGCTGGAACCCTGCCAGGCTCTCCTGATGTAATGAGCAGGAGAGCATCAAGCCCACTCCTCAGCACTTGCAGGGAGGATCTGCTGCTCCAAAAATCTCTTTAAATCATTTCTGTTGGCAACACCGTTTCTCATTTCTTATTCCCCTCATATCAAAGCTGCATGAGTTAGAAATGCTAGGAAGAGTTATGCACAAGTAATTTAGATTAAACCAAATCTAACTCAAACCCAGCTTTCTGCTCCTATTTCTAAGTAATTCACCAGTGCCTTGAGAGCAAGCTCCTACAACCAGCAAGGACTGTATCTATCACATTATCTATCCCTTTCTACCCTGTTTTTTCCCTCTTCTTTTCCAATGGAAAATGAAACTCCTTAGAGCATTCTTCATTTTCACCAAGTGTTTACCAACATCTGCTTCCCATCAATGGCTTTTAAGTTCTGCCTTCAAAGGATCTGGAGAACTTCTGGGGATGGGTGACAACTTGAATAACAAGACTGTAACTTGGCCTCTATTTCCAAACTAATAAAGCATACACTTCAATCCCAAAAGGAACTGTTAATCCTTTGTGAACTCCTATCTAGGGCTGTGCAGCACAATTAAAATCCACTTCTTTGCTTGCAGGACGTGTGACTGTGACAACTTCCATCTGTCAACTCCTCCCTCATGATACAGGAATGGAATCCACGAGTCCTTATTCATTATATTCCCTGAGAGTGACTGGCAGAGCACGTCATGACCCACACAGGTGACAAAATGCCCATGGTAACTACAGACTTGTAGAGCTGCAGGATTTTAGATGAGCACTCAACTGTGCCCCGTGGCACGGGCTCTAATAACACAATCATGCTTTGCATGGAAAAGAACCTGCTGGATGAACTTGGTTGAGGACTGCAGAATCTCCTGGTGACAGGATTCTCTGCAGAGGCTGCGAATGCACAGCCAAGTGGAGAGGGAATTGGAGTAGGGAAAAGAGTTAAGCAGCACGACTCCAAAGTGCAGGGCCCTGGCTGCGTGGGAGGCAAGACACTCACTGCTGGCTTCCCGTGCTTTGGCTGTCCCAGATGGGAGATGGTTTGTGGATGTTTCAGGCCTGTGTACATTTCCACCAGAGCACGAGGATGCTGCTGTGCAGCTGCCATGTGCTGCCTGCACTGGGAAAAGGGGGCCCCTGCACTCCTGCCTGAAGGGAACTCGCTGGGATCCATCCCTTGGAACTGCCCTGCTGCTCCGTGTGCGAGACAAGCACAGCTACAGTCCCTCTCTGGCACAGCCACGAGCAAACACAGCGGAGCAGAGACACACGCTCCTCGCTTCCATTCAGACAAAAAGCCTTCAAAATATTTCCCTGTCTGACCTTTTTACTTGTGCCATACCAAGTATAAGGTTTAATTTATGCCTGCTACAACGTGATCTAAATTTCAATGTCAGAACCATATTTTAAATTGTCTTCACTATTACTCATTTTGTACTTTATTGCATGCTGACTTAAATATATTGTGAGAGCTGGCTTTGCTTGCCTTGGAAAATTAAAAAAAAAAATAAAAGAGAAGATCAAAGATCTGCTTATCTTAAAAGATCTTAGAATCTTTCTAGCTCACATTTTTTCAGGAAGCACAACACTCACTTTAACCTGGTCAGGGGGCAGCTTGAGCAGGCTGGTTACGTGTTCATAGGCAGCTTTCTGAATATGTAAACATATTGCTTCAAAGAAACCCTTCCTTTGCTGCTGTCCACGCTCCAAAGGAATCACTGCAGATTAACACCAGCTTTTAAATTCCATTTTCAAAATCTGAAGGGCCCAGGACTGTTAAGTATTCTTCTATAAGGTGTTAATTATTTGAATAACATTAACAATGCATTGCTGTGTATGAAGAGTTTCGCAAGCACCAATGTAATCCTCCAAAAATCACCTTAATGAAAAACAAAACCTCACCTAAACCCAGCTGAAAATCCACTTTCAGGATACTTCCATTACAATTCAGGAATCTGAATTCTTGTTTCATGGGTAAAGTTTTAAATATGGATTAAATAAGCTAGTCACATATGTTGGGCTGACCAAGTACAAAGCCATTTAAATATTACTCCTTCTGCAGCACATTATTTCATTAAAATAGGTACCCTCTACTCTGAACATGTTTGACCAGACTGGGGAAAGTAAGACTATTTTTATACAGACATTAAAGCAAATTTGAAACATTCCAAAACATCAAAGGAAAAAAAGGATGGGAATGAGAGAACAAATCTCACCTGGAGAAAAATGTGGTTAAAAAGTCAGTACTTAGCCATGACCATTATGAAAAAGAAACTTAGAAACAAAACTCAGATGTAGAATTTGAAAGTGTACTGCATGATTAGATTTATTTTGGAGAGGTCTGTGGTCATGATATAGATATGGGCTGCTAGTGTAACTTTTATTTAAATACCTCTCTTTTAAGTATTTTTCCTATTTTTAATGCATTTTTTATTCCTTGCTGCTTGTCTACAACAGCACCTTGCCTTTGATTAGAAAAATTCCTAAATATCTAAACCCTGTCTTTGAAACACAGCTGAAGTTAGGATAACCTAACTTCAGCCACCCTGAATATTACCACCTTGAATCAGTCCTGCTTTTTGAGAACCACACAAAATCCAGGACGCTGCCTCTGCCTGACCCCTGAGAAGAGAACTGTTTCTTCATAAAAGACAGCAAGCTGGACAGAGAAACAGCAGCAGCCTAAATTCATGCAATTGTTAACAAACATCTGTTGCCAAGAGATGTTTTGCAGAAAAGAAACAGATGCAGACTGTCTAAACACACCGAGCCTGCGCAGTGGGGAGAGCAGACAAATAACAGAAGAAAGGTTTGCCAGAAGCCCCCAGCCTCTCCCATGGCTGAATCAAAAGGTGTTAAAGAACTGTGGAAGAGATGTTAAAATGAACACGGATCCACAATCTAAGAATGTACAATGCTATAGACCAAATATTGTTTCAAGCCTTTCTTACATTCATTTAGATTATGGAAATTTGTGTCAGGCTCCATGGATTCTGTCCTCATGACAACACAGCTTCAGAGTACAGGAACAAGCATATTCTGGACATAAACACAGGATTTCTACCCAACACACCGACAGGACAGACAGCATTCAGCAATTGGCACTGGTATAAAGCATCTCTTAAACCTGTTTTATGAAGTATTTCACAGAACTGTTGCCATACCTGGGCCAAGCAGCGGGGACCGGTTCGGCTGGGCACTTGACTGGTGCGATGGCTGAGGTTCAACCATGTTGGTGTTGATAATGGTGCTAGTGGTGGTGGTGTTGGTTGTGGTACTGCTCTGAATTATAGGATTATTTCTATCCCACATGTTTACAGTCTTGTTGTTGTTGTAATTTGGGTCGCCCCAAGCTGAGGTACCATCATCGATTTCCATCTTGCGGCGAATGGACGGTGGAGATGGCTCTTCCCAGCCAGTTGCCTCACAGTTCTCTTTTTGTTTGGCTGGCACTGGCCCACCAACCCACCCTGACCCCGTCTGTTTCACAGAAGCAGCTCCTCCCCAGTTACTCACATTGTTGTCCTGGGGTTTATTAGCCCAATTTTGTTGGGGGCCTGGCTTTAAAGATTCCCCCCAACTTGTACCTGTATTAGCCTTGCTGTTTGTGCCATTCCCCCACCCACTGGTCCCAGACTTTGTGGAATCATTCCAGCCAGACCCTGATCTATTGTCAGAATCCCATCCAGATCCATTCTTCTTCCCATCACCCAAGTGTCCAGGAACAGATGATGAATCTGTCCAGTCTCCACCTCCTGAAGTCCAGCTTGGATTTGATTTCTGTCCATCTCCCCAGTTTTGAGATTTGGGTTTCTGAGGTTCACCCCAGGTAGGTGATTTGTCCTCCTGATTTGCGGTCCCACTCCAAGTGTGGCCGCTTTTGGCAGCAGCAGCATTATTAACAGTAGTAGAGCTTGCTGACTCTCCCCACCCCCCCGGGCCATTTGGTGCTTTGTTGTTATTGTCTCCCCAACCTGTATTTGTTGGAACAGCTGCCGGTGGAGAGTTGACCCACCCAGATACTGAAGAGGTATTTGTACTGTTCATGATGGACCCATCGTTCTTCCCCCCTGAGTTTGAAGATTGAGTAGCTGCACAACCCCAGGCCTCAGTTCCATTGTCATTCTTCCGTTCAGACCTCGGGGACTCTTCAAATTCCCAGGCAGTGTTTTGCTTCACAGGGGTCTGTCCCCACCCCGTATTGGACAGGACCCTGGGGTCAAGGTCATTTCTTGGCAACTGAACTTGCCCTTGGTCTATCATCCCTTTGTCTCTCCTCCTGCCCTCTCCAGCCCCCTCCCTCCCAGTACTGCCTTCATTTTGACTCCCACCGCTGTCATTGCTTCCTTCACTAGCCGTGGTGCCAGATGCTGCAGCTTTGGCCCAAGAGTTCATTTGTTCATTGCCCTGCTGCATGGCAGGATTCGGACTGGTAACACTCGAGCTATCCCACCCTGTTGATCCTTTCCCATTGATGTCGCTATTGGAATGCTGGTTTGGGGGCTTGCCCCACTCCCCGTTGACGCCGTTGCTGGCGCCGCGGTTGGGGTGGCCCCAGGCTCCAGAATGCACACTGCCAACCCCGCCACCGCCCCTGCCCCACGCCAGGACCCCGGGGCCAGAGGGGGGCCCCGAGTCCCACGCGTTCGCTCCGTTTCCTTCCTTTTGCACAGCACTGCTGGATCCGTTTTGTTTAGCACTTAATGCTGAGTTCACAGTGTCTCCATTCCCCTGACTGAACCCAGAATTGCTGTTTCCTGCGGCAGGATTACCTGGGGACATCCCCCATACTGAACTGCCCATTCCTTCACCACTGCCCCCGCTGACTTGAGAAACCGCTGTTCCGTTAGCACCAGGAAGGCCTTGCAGGTGGGGCGGGATGATGGCCCCCATGCCCACGGCCATCCCCCAGTTCGGCAGTCCGTTTGTCTGCATTGCATTGATAGGGTTTGGTGAAGAGTTCATGGGGTTAGTGTTATTTGGTCCATCAGTGTTAAGGTTCTGAGGTTGTACGCTGAAAGACACATTCTGAGAAGTGGACGTTTGTGGTTCTGTGCTCTCTTGCGGCAGCAAGTTTCCCCAAGCACCTAAGGTGCCTGTTGGGTTCCCATTCTGGTTGCCCATGTTCTGACCTATGGCACTGACTGGACTGCAAATACTGGAAGGGTTGCCTGCTCCCACAGTTCCTTCATGTCCAAGTACAGGCCAGGCAGCTGGATTGGCATTAGGGTTAAGGTTAAGATTAATGCCAGCATTCGAGTTGGAAGCACCCCAGCAGTTCTGACTTCTACCGTCTCCCATCATGTTGTCCATCTTTCCATCCCCACCACTGGCAGAGCAGTGAGCTAGGCCAGAGCCGGAGCCCGCAGCCACCCCCCACACCCTGGCCGAGCTGCCGTTGCCGTTGGCTCCACCAGCTCCAAGGGCACTCTGGTTAGAAGTGCTTTGGACGAGTGCTCCGTTGGCGCCATTATTGCCATTAGTTTTCTTTGTATGTCCAGTGAAGTTGCCTTGGGCACTCCCTGTAGCCATGCTACTGTTCTCTGAGCCACAGTTGGAGGCAGAGTCAGTGTCTGTAGTACATTCTGAGGCAGACTCAGTCTCAGCTCCGGTAATGGAAGGCCACGCTTCCTTGTCAGTCCTGTCTATTATCACTTTATCCCAGCTGCAGTTGCCTTCACTCCTGAAAGCGGGCTGCTGTCCCCAGTGGGAATTCTCATAATGGTCTCCCAATCCACTGTGGCTGAGATCTGAAAGGATCCAAGGTTAGAAATGAGTCCACTGTTCAAGCACTGCAAAGCCCTCTATTAAGCACTGTTTGACATCACTAGTTACAACACTACATTCTGCTAAAATTTAGAGTACATTCTCTAACATAACACAGCAATTTTCCTCACTACAATGGATGGAGCACGATGCTCCTATTAACTTGTTTGGGATTTTTTTAATCTGACAAAACTCTCGATTAAAATAACTGAACAATTTCATTTTAGAACAGAGCAAGTGTTTTGTAGCCCCCAGTTATCAGTAAAAATAATAAGCAGGCAATAAATAAGAAGAGCAAATATACTAATCTATGTGAAAAGTGTAAAAAGCAAATTTGGAAAAAACACAGAAGAGTATCTAGCAGATTCTTACCATTTATTTTGACTCAATTCTCATTCTTCAGAGAAACACAATGAAAGTGCATCCAACAAAAAAAATGTAAAATGTCAGCCTGCCCTGAGATATTACATACACACCCACATCAGTGAATTCATACTGCATTTAGGTTTGCAACCCTTCCTGGAAACAAAGAAACAAATACAGACAACAACCTTCACTGTTGGTGCCACTTATAAACGCCACTAATGTATATTTTAGCAGAGAACTTGGGAATCTCTAAATAACTGACAGCTTTGTCAGGAAACTTACCTCTCACAGGCTTTACTCGTGGTTTATACATCATTTGGGATTTGTACACATGATCCCCTGTGTCCCCAAGCCAATGAAAAGTGATGCTGTGCCTTTTCAGCACTGTCACATCCTCAAACACAGACACTAACCCAAAAAATTAACCAAAAGCTCTTGAGCAGCTGCTTGCTCACCAGGGTATGAGGATAAACTGGAAGGCACAACACGTCTCATGTTAAGAACTCAAGCTTTGGTCAAGGTTTTGCATTTCCTTTCCATCCCAATTGCTCTGTACAAGATTATTTCTCTGTTTCTTCTGACAGGAATTTGATAACAAGTGTTTCAGTCTGATCCAAGAGAGCTGTATGGGAGACAATCTGCAGAAGAGCTCCTCTTAACTGCTTGCACATATCGAAGTAACAAATTTTGGTTGTCAATTATCTTTCCTTGCTTTGAATCTGCTGAAACATGGCTTCTACTCTTTTTGTGAATAAAATGAATATTTTTGTGGGGAAGATGTATGCAACAAATCTCCCGAACAAGTTGTTAACAACGAATGCCTAATATGAATTAATTTAAATCACAAATATGTTGGTGTGATTTGCTCCTCTAATTAGAGGTGTTCTGATACTGCAAAATTTACTCCCAAGATGAGAAAAAGCTCTCTCTCTCTCTCTGACAAAATCTTGCTCACCACACATTTCACCTGTAGCTTTTTAAGGTGGTTGCTTGGTTGCCTTATGAAGATTTTGCAAGATGAAGAAATAACATGCTAAACCAACCCAGACTGTTTTTTTTAAACAAAATTAAATTCATTTAAGCAGAAGAAAGAAAGGAAAGGAAAAACACTCTTAATTCATCATCTATCTTCTCATGATACCAGGAAAAGACCTAAATAATCACAGAAAATATAATTGCTAGGGTTTGAAGGGACCTTAAAAATCAGCTCATTCCATCCCCTGACATGGGCAGGGACACCTTCCACTGTCCCAGGCTGCTCCAAGTCCCATCCAGCCTAGCCTTGGACACTGCCAGGGATCCAGGGGCAACCACAGCTGCTCTGGGCACCCTGTGCCTTACCACCCTCACAGGGAAGAATTTCTTCCATAACAATTGACAAGCACATGACAAATCTGAAAGAATATGAACAGAACCACTTGGATTTACCTGGATTCCTTCCTCTACATGCAATGGCTGGAAAGGAAGAAAGCATCTTCTTATTCCTGGATGGATACAGCCACTGCTACAGCAGTGAGGAAGCACGTTGAACATTTACCTGATGATCTAAGATTTGCTACACAGGTGTTAAACAGAGACCAGAATCCCAGATAAGACATGGAAGGGGAAGGCAGGCTGTGCAAGGACTTAAATAGGGTCAGCAGGGTCAGAGAAATGAGCCGAGGAACATTCTTAGCAGAGCAGGAATGAACAAAGGGAAAAAAGCAGCAGCAGGCCAGGCCAGAAGATAAGAAGTTGAGGCAACCAAGGAATCAGATAAGAGGAGATTTTATTCAACCCTGTGGGTGGTGCGACTCAGGGCTGTGTTTGAGCCTTGACAGAAGGATTTGAAAGTGGCTGGAAATACGTTGTTCCAACAAAAGATCTCCTCAGAGCTGAAAGCTCAGCTCTGTGTGCAGGTGCTGCCCGAGCAGAGCCCTGCAGGGCAGGCTGGGAAGGAGGATCAGGAGAGCGCCCAGGACCTCTCCACACTCACAGGAACAGCACCATGGCTGACAAGATGAAAGGGAGCTGCTTGTTTAATCAGTTCCTTTCTCCTCTCCCCCAAAGATGGTGGTTAAAGCAGTGCTCAAATTTGAGAGCACTCAGGAAACAAAATAAAGGGAAGGGGTGGGATTGAAGATGAAAAAATAGCTTTGAATGATTGCTGAGAGTAGGGAGCAAAACAATTCCTTAAATACGAGACCAGATCTTCAGGAGCAGTAAGAGAAACCAAGAAGAAAAGAAAATTATGATGAGAAGAACTATAAAACCCAGCAGTTGTCCATATTAAGAGCAGAAAATGGCCAAGTGCCTGGGCTCGGTTGGCCAAGCACAGCTTGGCAGGATCCCACCAGGAATGTGCAGCTCCAACCCCTGGGCTTCCCAAGGCTTTGCAAATCCAGGTGCTCCCTTTCCTGTCCCACAGTCACTCTTCCCAAGGTTCAGATGACTCCCACGGGCTAGTCTGGCAGAGGTGCCCGTGGTGGGGATTACAGCAACTCTGTGGCGGGGATGTGAAATCAGCGATCCCCGCGGAGCAGCAGCGGGTCCCTGCGCCGCGCCTTCCCTGCTCCCACAAGCCACGGGTCAAAATCAGAGAAAAAACTGTGCAATAACCTCAGAGTGTCCAACACCCGCTGGAACAATCGGTTGTAACACCAAGGCTGCTGTCATAAGGCTCACAAGAAAAAGGACAGATGAAGAAAATGGAAAAAAATTCACAGCATGAACAGAAACGTGCAAAAACTGGGGCTTTGCTGTCAGACAAACCAAGAGCTTGAATACAGATCTTGAAGAGAGTAAGTCTGATAGTGCTGTCTCTAGAAGCAAACAACAAAAAGGCATTTTCCATTTTCGTTTAACTGAAAGGGGCTTGCTGCTGCGAAATAAATAATGAGTAGCACAGTCTTACTTAATCTGTAACGACCTCAAACATTTGGGAAAAATAATGAATGCAAAATATTTTATACTATTAAATCCAGAGAATTTTTCTGTTTGTTTGCTGTTTTTTTTTGAAAATGCAGATTTCTTTCAACTTTCTAGGAAACTAACTCTTCACAGAAATTCACAGTATTTTCTTTTCTTTCCAAAGTTGTTAAGATTGAAATGGGAGACCCATTTTAAAAATTCTTAAGAATGGGTTCCTCTTTATTTATGCAAAAACGTGAAATAAAAGCACTGAGTCCACCAGAAGCATTTCTATCCCTCCTCTGTGAGCTGATCAAAGACTGTAAACAAGGCACAAGGAACAGGAACCACAGGTATTCCATGTTAGCAAATCCTAGTGCTGGGACACCACAAAGTGAAAACTATTTTAAAATTAATACTTTGTGTTTCAATATCTTAATTATGCATCTTTTATAAAATATCGTTCCCCTGATCAACAACATTTCTTCAGCCATCAGGAAGGAAATATTAATTTGAGGATAATGGCTCAAATTTGTTTTTAACAAGCACAGAACTTCTGTCCAACTGCAACCATACACATGACCTGGAAAATGCACAGCTCTGAGCAGTATAAATAACAGCACGAGGGAGTTGTTTTGTTTTGGATTGCTGTTTTTTTAAAATAATATCCTTAATGGGGTGGGAGGAGATTGCTGGTGTTATTATGTAGTGTAGCCAACATACTTGACCAGCTTCAATTCAGTACTTATTAAAAACAGAAAACATTTTTGGCTGTGTTGGGTAATGAATAATTAGTTGCAAAATCAGTTTAATGTTTACATAGATTATAAATGCAAAATATGAGTAGAGTGAAATGGGAGAAGCTGTTGCATGCATTTCTTAGAAAAGAAAAATACTTTGCCTGCACAGGCAACTGAACCCAAACTTCCCTCTTCCTCTGAAAATTTCATTTACAATCATATTTAATTTTTTTTTTATTCAGGTGAGTTAAAAGTAACTGTATCTTCATAGCTTCCATTGCAATAATTAGTTCAAATGCTGTGCAGTAAAACCCTGTCTCCCCAACTACAACACAACATTCAGCTGACTTTGGAACCGAAGTACAGACAGGGTACAAAATGGCAAAGCCTGGGATAAACTCTTAATGGAATATTATTAATAAATTGTGCTCACCCCATTTAAAATCAGCTCTAACAGTGACTCCTCTCTTATTACTTGTTTTATTTTTCAGCCCACGTTCGTCACGTAACAACAACCAGACCCCCTGGCTCGCCCTGTGCTGCCCAAAGGACAGATGACAGACGGTGCTCCCTGCTCTGACATGCAGAACACAGAAAAATCCCAAGGGCCACTGACAGTCCCACTGGGGATTTTCCTTGGCACATAAAGGTTAGTGATCCTGAGTCAGAATATCAGGAAAAAAGGGCAAATTACTTTCTCTCCCTCCCCCAAAATATAGTTTTAAATTCAACATGAGCAGATCTTTAAAATACTATAAATGAGTTTTTCCAAATCTGAATTAAATAGGAATCGCCAGGATCATTTTAAGTGCTAAATAAAATGTAGCCCAATTCCATAAAGAAAACATGACATAAGCATCTGTTCTGAAGCACAAAATATAATAAAGCAGAAAATTTGGGCATTGTAGTGCTAACATTTCAGGTTACCTGCTGCATCCAGCTCTAGGCACAGAGACAGATTTGAAAACTGGCATCTATCTGAAACCCCTAAAAAGCTCACTCACAAGTCTCATGGATTGAGGAAGCTGAAATCTTGCACAGCACACATAATGTGGAATGGCAGAAAAGAGATGGAAGCATTGAATAAAGCAGCTTTATTTATTTTAAAACTAAACCATAGCTAAGCCCACACGGGGGAAAGCCTGTTATCCCCTTTTCATTTTCTGCACTACGACATTCAAACGTAGCTCCTTCCCTCTGATGCTGAAAGCTTTCAAATGCATTAAGAAAACAAGCAAAAATAAACAAGATTTTTCATTATTAGTAGAGATTCCACTAAATGCTACCTCTCCGACACAAAAGCAGCAGTAGAAAACACCAAATCATTGCATTTTTCTGCTCAGTGCAACATATCTTTACAAGCAGCTTGCTGCGAAGACGCCATTTTATCAAACCTGAAACGCAGCCAAAAGCTCAGGACGCTGTGCTGCTGCTCTCTCGCTGAAATGTTATGTAATAAATTGATTTAACAGAAGCAGATGCTATTTTCTCAGGGTTAGGGTTACTTTCTCTCTTTTTTTGGCTCTAAAAAGGGCTGATGGGTAATAAAATACCTGAAGAAAGGAGCCGCCCAACCATCCTAGGAGACGCTACATTGTGTGCAGAGCTGTTTCTACTCCTGCCTCTACGTTCTCCAGGGCTCCCGGCTTCAATATGTCGGCTGTGTACAGTGTAAGCCTCATCCTGTAGAGCTGCCAAGAAAATCTCTCTGTGCGAGCGCGCGCCCAGACAACCTGCGAGCTCGGCCGGGCCTCGGCTGCACTGGCTATGGAAATGCCCTTTCCACGCACAGCCCTCCTCCCCCTTCCCCGGGCTCCGCTCCCCGGCTCTAGGTGAAGGTATCAACAGAGCAGGATTTTTAAGCTTTGATTATCTAATTGCAGCTGACACTAAACCGATCTTCCTTCCTCTTTAAATTCTTTCAACTGTCACAAAACATTTTCACTTCGGGACCCGGCTACAATTAGCGCCCGTAGCTGCTTTTCTGCCGCTTTTGAAAGTCAGCCAAGAGAGGACGCGGGCGCTGCCTAACGCCTGCCCCTGCCTGGAGTCCTCCTCCTTCCTCCTGCCCCAGCTCCTGCCCAGTGCCCTCTTCCTCACTCCTGCCCGGCATCCTCCTGCCTCCTCCTGCCCAGTGCCTTCCTCCCTTTCCCAGCCCCATCTCTCGCCTCCCGCCCAGTGTCCTCCTCCTCTTCCCAGCCCCATCTGTGCCTCCCGTCCAGTGTCCTCCTCTCTCCCAGCCCCATCTCCTGCCCATCATCCGCCTCCCTGCTCCAGCACCAGCTCCTGCCTCATCGCTCTCCTCCCTGCCCCGGCTCCTTCCTGTGCCAAGCGTCCTCTCCCCTGCCCCAGCTCCCGCCTGCCACCCTCCTCCCTGCCCCAGCGGCAGCTCCCAAGTCCCAGATGTACCCTGGACTGCTGCCAAGCCCTTAATGACTTCCCTGCCTCTATCTAAACCAGCTCTAAGTGGCAAATGCGAGCGCATTAATCAGCAGCGCAGTTGTTTATAGAGGCAGGGAAGAGCTGCCCGAACAATGCGGCAGGAGCGGGCGCTGCCTGCGCTCGCACAGCGGGACCGACCATCTTGGAACACCCTGGGCTGGGAGCCTCGGCTCCCTCCACGGCACAGGAGCACTCAGAATGGGGTCAGCTTTACATTTTTAGGGCCTAAAGATCATCATAAATGCCAAGACTGCACGTAGAGGGCTTTTATCGGTGCCCACACGCAAATCTCGAAGGCTAATTCCCGCAAATTTCCAGCATGCCCAATACGCTCCTTTACGATTATTTCCCCTCCTACCTGCCCCAAATACATATTAATGATGTGGTAAATGGGGCACGTTTCAGCTGCGCTGTTTCAGCTCCTGCCAGGGGCTCATCCGAGCGGCGTTGCCCCTGTGTCCTGGATCTCACCACCATGGCTCTTTAAAGCTTTGGCCACACTCTCAGGGTCGCTGCCACTTCACCACCGAGGCACAATTCACTGCTGCTATTCTTGGCTCAAGAACTGCTCCACTGAAGGACTCCTGAAAATAGCTGGTTTCCTCCTGAAGACATTTATTCTCTGTTTCTCTGCAATAGTCTCTGAATACCGGTCGGGTTCAACCTCATCTCAGAAACAACAGATAAATGGAAATCAAATCTGTTCGGTTTTGTTTCTATTCAGGAAATGATTTCAAATGCACCCAGGAACTAGGCTTGAGAGTCAATTTTGCAAGAACAGTTAGTTGTAAGTGGGACTATTGTTGTGGTTTATTGCATTCCTTTAAAACTAACTATACATAATGGAAATTTCCATTAGTTAAAATGATTCGTCAAAACTGGGCTCCTTGTATTTTTCCTACAAATAACATAAACTTCCTATAATCCACTCCAGTTTATGAAGGCAAGTACTCACATAGGGCATCTATTGAAGGGGACTGTATTTACCAGTCAGGGTACATAGAAAGGCAAAAAAGAACCCCAATAAATGAGTCACAGCCCAATAAAAAGCTTGGGAGCAAAATGAAGTGCAGTTTCCAACTAACTGCGCTGGCAGAGCTCTTCTGTTCCCTTCCTATCTTGGACCAACTCTGATGGGGAATGTGTCTCATAAATTTAAAATCTGTAATTATTAATACCTGAAGACTAAAAATGGGGATTTGAGAGGTGGTGCAGCCTGCTCACCTGGTCTAAGGAACTATTCCTGATACACGACGTGACATTATCCCAACCCAGCAAGGAAGGCATCCAGCAATAGAGCCTGCACATTACCAAGTGCTCTCACTTCTCAAGATAGCTTTTCATAACAGCAGGATTTTCCTAATGTCCCCTCTCAATCCTCCTTGTTGAAATTTTAGTCCATAATTTCTTTGATCCATCACAGGCACATAGGAAGTATAATTTCCTTCCCTCCAGCAGCAATTTAGGTATCTCAGCATTTATAATTCCAATCTTCCTTTCACTCAGGAGCTCTGATTCCTTCCTTCTTTGCAAGGCCTTTCTCCAGGATTTCTACCCATTCCTGCTGCATTCCTCTGCTTCTTCCAAGTGGTTCCTCCTGAAGCACAGTACCTCCAGCTGGAAAGCTCAGAGAGCTTACCCCACATGTCCCTCAGGAACAGGGCTGCCTCCATCCCTCAGTGATTGTTCTCTTTTCAACACAATAATCCAGTTTACCCTGTGACCAGACCCATTTTTGCGCTGTGAGACCCACACATCTGTATTTGGGTACAGAGCTGCTCCGGCCAAAATAAAGAAACTTTCATATTTCTTTATTTCTTACCCAATTACACAGTTGTGTCACCAGTATCCCATACTGTAATTTTGTTTACATAAATAAAATTAATTTTATTTTTATTAAATTAATTTTTAATAAAGTTAATTTTATTTTTATTCCATACTAATACTTTCTGTTGCTAGCACTCCTCTAAAGTTCGTCTCAACCAAAAATTTATTGAAGGCTGTTGTTTAACTAACCCCTTTGGTATAACCTGCTCTCCACAAACCCCAGTGACTCTGCATCTCTCTCCTGAAAAGTTCAACATGCACAGAAATGGCTGCTTTGGGGTTTTTTCCCCTAGGATCATTCTAACAGTTACTCTGACTGATTTACACTTCCTCAGTTATAACTTTCTCACCTATTAACATTGGCTGGCTTTTTTCTCTCTTGTAGTTTTCATACTCTTGAAGTGACCACATTGCTCCAATCCATCCTCTGCTTAGTCTGCTACACGATGGATGAAGCACATGACGACATGCCATTATTTCCAGACAACTGGAAACTCTATTTCCTGAAGTCTCTAACTCACTGTAGCTTTAGTTCTAAGTTTACAGATGAAGGAGAAAGGTATTTAAAGTATTCCTCATGCCATCCATCAGTGGTTCCCTCTGTCCCACTGACCTTGCTCTTACTACTCACTCACTTATGCAAGAGTTAGCTTTTTGTTCTTTGGGGCTTTTTTCCCTCCAAACTGCTACAAATGCCTTTAATTCTTCCTAGTAGCATTACATATAATTCTTGAGCTGTAAAAATTCAGCTTTCCTGTAATTTTCACATGACCCTAGAGTGCACCTGAGACTTCCTCCTCTTCCCAAGGACTAAACTCCTACCTATTCCTGGTCACTTTGACCTTAGTTGTGTTGTACCTTTTATTTCTCCACCATCAGGACAAGTCCTGCTACTTGGTCTCTTCACATCCTTTGTCAGCAACTGCCACCTGCACATGTGACCACCTTGCCAGGCTGTTTCCTGACCTTTCCTTCCTCACAGACACCTCATCAGGGCAGCTCCTGTCCCTGGCTGTCCCTGCAGCACAGCCATCCACAGTGAAGCTGTGAGACGCAGCTCTGCTCCTCCTGAAAAAAAGCAGCCACCTTAGAGCCATCAAGCTTTTGCACAGCCCCACTCTTTGAAAGTGAGGACAGCAAAACCACAAAAGCACCTCAGTTATTTATCCGTCCACAGATTTCTATTTTTCCTTCTCCCTATGCAAAATTCTAATCACTGTCAAAGAGATGCGAAGCAGCAGATTTATTTTTCATGCTCTGCTGCCTGATGTCAGATAACATCCACAATACAGAAAAATTTGTTCCAAAGATTAGTTTACTGATGAGTTTTTACCATAATTTTTCATTCCTAATGCCCATATTTGGGCTACACTTGAGATTCCACTTCCTTGTATTCAAAGCATTAAAAGGAGTTTTTCAAAATTTTGATGGGATACAAAACTCAAAACTAGCTGAGACTCACTTCCCACAACTTTCCTGTCACTGCAGTTCAGAAAATGCTCCTCACCCAGGTGACAGAACCATGGGTTAGATCCCTTCTCTGTGTTATCTGCCACATTTATGGCCTTGTGTGATGTTTTAACTTCCTTTTGTCTGAGCCTACACCTGGCACCAGTGACCTTTGGGAATGCTGCCTGATTTCAGGGCCACAGATCACACATCAAGTGCTACCAAATGCTGAACAAAGCCCCGAGAACCACATGAGAAGACAGAAACACAATCCCCTCTTACACCTGAACAGCACCAACTGAGTGAGACTAGTGGCAAAAAAATGCAATCAAGCCAAATTCTTCATTCTGGTAATTTTTCAAATAACCAGAATTTGCCAAATTCCGGTAATTTTTCCCATGTTTTGATCCCAGTAGCAGGAAAACTTTTCCACAGCCACATTACAGAAATGTGTGGACAGCGATGAGCTGGGCAGTGGACTGCTCTGCAAATTGTGGCCAACAGAGGAGTGCAGGGATTGAAGGTGTCAGGAGTTTCTTGCAGCATGGAATTGTGTGTTTGTCATGCACGGTCACCTTCCACTGAAGCAGCATGAAGAGCCAGTTCCTGTGTTTCCAAAGGAACCGCTCCACGCTGCTTTCTTTGAGATCAACAGCCATGATACCATGAAGCACATCATCCAGATATTATGGAGAACTTTTTTTTAAAAGTGTATTTTCCACATAAAGTGTGAAATTATACACATAGGAAGTGTGCAAACACAATGAATGAATATTACCTAATTTCTACTTAAAAACTTTTAGTGTTTTAACTATTACATATTAATAACTCTGCTCTGGGAGATCCGGAATAAATCCACTTTTAAAGTCTCTGGTTTTAATTGTGTAACTTTCCAACTAAAAGCAAAAACACGGTAATGTTTTGCCAGCAAAGATATACTGCTAATGGAATTGCAGAATATGAGCCCAAGGAGGTGAAGTTCAGCAAATCATTTCCATAAAAGCACTTTTCACATGCGCTTTGTTTGTCAAAGCTCAGCCTGTTTGCAATGCCTCCAGGAGATCAAGCTAAATCTGATTTCAGACTTTTGAAATGAAACTTTATTAATATATTTCAGAACTTTATGTTTCATGCTTTGGCATGTGCATGCCTTACCTACAGCCATCACAAATCACAAAGAGCTGAACTGCTCAAGCTGAACTCTTCAAGCATGACTTTAGCAGAAAGGTCTCTATCACTTTGCAGGATCTGATGAAACAACTGTATGTCAAAGCTTATCAGTGTTTTCCAACTATATTACTGAAGGCATGATAATCTCTCTCTAAAACTTTTCTCCAAATTTGACTTTACAACCATATAAAATTGCCCAGTCTGAGGAATTCTGAAGTAACTGCAGTTAAAGGATTGGACGTTTGGAATGAGTATTGTCAGACATGATTTTAACAGTAACCAGCATATTTTAATCTTGCTTCCTAAAAAATTATTAAAATGAAAGTTAATACAAAGAGATTATAAGAAGAGTTGACCTGTCACAGAAGAGCACTCAGCAACTTCCAGCTGCCCACTTCAAGGTGCACACCATACCATGCCATGAGCATGAATCTCTCACTGCAGCTAAAGAAACCTTCAAACACAAAATAAACCTTCCAGCTCCAGAGACAAGAAGAATAAAGTTCAGCACAAAATCTGGCATCAGCCCACACATGGAAAATAAATCTCTGTTTCTAACTCCTGTCAAATTCTCACTTCACAACAAACAACAGACAGAACAAATTAAGAGTGTAACTCGAGTTCCCACAACACTGGTGTGTTTACTCATTCTGATTTACTGCAGAAGTTACTTGCTCTCGTTTCTTTCTGGACTTTGGAAACAGATAATATGGATCTGTTCTGCAAAATACTCTACTTGCCAATAAAAAGATGGGCACAAGTTCCACCCTGACTCCTGCAGGATGTGCTAGGTTGCTTTTGAGTTGACAGATGGTGATTTCACATCGCTGAATTTCAGGGAAGTCAAAGATATCTTGGAGGAGAACTGATTACTTCTTTTGATCTGTGCTCTAATAATCATCAAGCACATTTGTTGCCTGGAAACTCCTATATAAATTCATCATTTGTAAAGAAACCAAGAAATCTCTATTACTTGTTATTTCTAATCTCCCATGGTAGCTTCCAGAAATGATCCTAATTCTTTTAAATCACGTGGCAAAGGATCATTCCAGTAATTCAATTAATAGGAAAATGCCTCACACCTTAATGAGGGAAGTTATCCTCTCACCTGTTCAGTGGAGTTAGATGACAAAGTGGGGAGGGAACAGATAAAGAGTCACAACTTTAAAAATAACAAACTAGACTAGATAATAGAATACTGCCCATAAATTAGAGATACAGCTTTCCTCCAGTGTAATCCTGGAAAGGATTACAGAGGGGGCAGGTCAAGAACAAGCTCTGTAGCTCAAGACAGACATTCCAGACAAATAACTATTCTACTCCAAAGTACTTCAGAAAACAGTTCCATAATTGTTAACAATGAATAAAAGACTGTTTTCAAGGGGCAAGAGTTCTAAAATATTCTTTGCCATTTGAAATGTTTTCATTTCATAACAGTTTGTCTGGTTAATGTTTTAGAGATTACCTTAAGAGAGAAACAAAAAATCCCTACTCTCATCCACTTCACTGATACTTCCAGGTGATAAACCTGACAAAGAATATATTAGTGCCCATTAATTCCCACTTGCCTTACATTGGCACAGCACCCTTTTTAATTCATGACATTGCAGTTAAGTTCTGATAAGTGTTTTGGATAGGCCTTGGCAGTAGATAACAGGGGCTGCTGATAAGAGAATAAAGAGATAAAATAGTGTGATTTTTAGAGTGGAGAGACTGGCAGTGACTCTCTAACAGCATTCCTTGTACCTGGGTAGTTATAAATAAGGCCTGAAAGGAGCGTGGAGGTATAATTACCAATTAACTCTGAAGGGATATGAAGCTGTAAGAAGAAAAGCTACAGACATGAACTCACATCAAGCATCCTCTGGATAACATGGTGCTCATGTAGGGCAACCCTGACTCTTTGATTACACCAGATCATCCATCAAAAGATGTTGCTGTGGTTCACGATGAGCCTAAAGAAGCCAGCCCAGGTCTGAGGGGCTCTGGGCAGGGCAGGACAGGGAGGGAGCCCTGGGCACTGCCCCATCTCTGCCTTCACACCCTGGGGATGTCCAATAATGCCCCTGCAGGGATCCCTCTCCCACACTGCAGGTGCTGACAAAATTCTTCTTCACACGTGGCTCAGGTAGCTACACTGACTCTTCTGGACAAGTTGGATTTTTTTGTTCCTTCCTAGCATTTCCCCAGTGAACTTTTACCTGCAAAGACTCTTCAGTAAATTAAATACCCAGGGAGCCAGAGACAGACATTTAAAGGAAAACAGTTCCTACTGATGCTAAGAGGAGGATGACAAAAAAGCTTCCTTTCAGTAAAGTGTTTCTTAGTGAGAATCCTCCTGTTTAAAATTCTTCATTTTCATATTTCCAAAAACACACCAGTTGAAGATTTCTGGGAAAATTCTCATGTTCACAGGACACAGAATTCCCTATTTTTTTCTAAATCTAACAGTCACTCAAATCCCAGCAGCGGAGATGAAAAGGCTTTGGCCTTCCCTGTATACTCCTTCTACTTCTTTGCTCTTTATGCTTGACAAGATGAAAACAAAAGCTTGTATGAGAGACTAAGAGTGTGGATATGTGCAATTCATGGCTACAAAGGTCTCTCAGGAGAGAGATACTCCTCCCTTGGCCTCCCAGGGCAGCCAGGCACAGAGCTGCTGTCGTTATAAGCTGAGCTGGACATTTCTTTTTTCCCTCCTGTGCCTGCAGTCAGTGAATGAGCTGATGCTCCACCTGCTGGAAAGAACTACGTGAGCTCCAGAATTCAGCAAGCTCTTACTGAGTGCAAAAGGCCATCACTGAAATCTCCAAACACCACCTCGTGTCAGCAGACAAAAAGGTAGCCAAGATTCAGCTTGTTTAAGATCCTGTTCCAAGGGGACTGCTCAGTGTGCAGATCTTGTGGTGCCTTTGAAACCTTTTGTTTTGACTTTACAGAGTAAAGAGCAACAGGACAACTGTGACTCTGTGGACAAACGGCTACTGAGCAATTAAAATTGCAGCTTTGGATTTGAGGTGAAGAAGAAATTATTTACTCAGAGAGTAGTAAGGCCAGAAAGCCAGGGAAGTGCTCCAAGGGCTGGAGCCCCTCTGCTCTGGAGCCAGGCTGGGAGAGCTGGGAATGCTCACCTGGAGAAGAGAAGACTCCAGGGAGAGCTCAGAGCCCCTGCCAGAGCCTGAAAGGGCTCCAGGAGAGCTGGAGAGGGACTGGGGACAAGGCATGGAGAGACAGGACACAGGGAATGGCTGTAAGCTGAAGAAGGGTAGGTTTAGGTGACATATTAGGAAGAAATTCTCCACTCTAAAGGTGGTGCCAGGTTGGACAGGGCTTGGAGCAACCTGGGGTGGTGGAAGGTGTCCCAGCCCACGGCAGGGGGTGGAATGAGATGAGCTTTAAAGTTACTTCAGCCCAAACCATTCTGTGGTTATGATGCCAAGTAACACTTGTACAAAGAGTTTGATCTGGGTTAACTTGTTTGGGGCAATAATATAAAATGAACTGAAAAGCTGCTGCACTGTTTCTTTTCCTCTCATTTCTACTACCCTTTGCTGTCCTCTGAATTTTTCCAATGGTAACATAAAAGAAGCAAAACAATAAAAGCCCCTGAATGAATTCAACAGTGTAAAACATCTGCTGAGGGTTGCCAATACTACACATACAGCAAGTTAAAATAGGAATTGGGGGAAAAATAAAGCCTCAAGGTAGAAATGCATCTGGCAAGATCAAAGTCAGACAGCTCACACTACACTCTTACAAGGAAAGTTCTTTTATGAGTTATGTTATGATTTACAGTGGCCTTTGTTTCATTAAACTCAAACACAGATGCTTCAGATCCATCTACAAGGATGCCTGGAAGAAACCTCCTGACCCTCAGGCAGCCTGAGCCACTGCAGTTGGCTGCTCTGTGTGTGCCACATAAATAATGATGAGAGGGGCAGCTCCAATCTCTGCCCCCCAGGACCCAGGGAATGGCTGGAGCTGTGCCAGGGGAGGTTTGGTTGGATCCCAGGGAAGATTCTTCCCCCCGAGGGTGCTGGCAGTGCCCAGGCTCCCCAGGGAACGGGCACGGCCCCGAGGCTGCCAGGGATGCCCAGGGTGGGGGGGTTGGGGGGTCTGGGCAGGGACAGGGGCTGCACTGGGTGATCCCTGTGGGCTCCTTCCAGCTCAGGACATTCTGTGATTTCTATGGTTCCAGAATTCTGATAATAAAATAATAAACATATCTCTGACACAGAACATTAGTCTGACAGTTAACAAACATTTCCCAATCCAGAAGAAGCCAAGAATGTCAGAACCATCCCCGATGAATTGGGATTTGCAAGGAAGATTGCTGTCAGAAAAGTAAGAGAACTGCTGGGAAATGATTACTTTCCATCTCACTAAAGTCAAATACTTGAGAATACAGAAGCAGAACCTCTTCCCTTCCTAAAAAAGAACCACTTTAATAAATAATAAATTGTTTCATTTTGTCTGTTCAGTTTTAGGTTTCTGGGGAGTAGCTGAGTGATATTTTCAAATGCATTTCTGTAACCACAGAAGCTGTAATTTCAGAGACAGATTATTCTCTTCTCTAACTGAAACTTCTAAGGACAACACCAAAGAATTTCCTCTGTTGTAGTTCTGCTCAGCAGCAAAAACAGTGAAAGATTCGCTAATGCCCAAAGCGAAAAACTGCAGACAGTTCAGATCCAAAATTTGTGATGTTTGACAGTGCTAATGAGTGATAATGAGCAACACTTGAGATCA
The DNA here is from genome assembly GCF_015832195.1 of Motacilla alba alba. Lineage (NCBI taxonomy): Eukaryota > Metazoa > Chordata > Aves > Passeriformes > Motacillidae > Motacilla > Motacilla alba. Next base: position 2,356,552 of record NC_052033.1, read on the forward strand.
CACAGAAATGACTAATACTCAAGATATCAAACCCCTCCTTTCTGATTTAGTCCAGATCACTTTTTTAAGCCACGGATAACTATTCCAGAACAGTCCCTGCTTCGCCTGACAAAGCAGAGATGGAAAAGGGGATGTGCAGCCCTGGGCTCATCCCCACTGCAAAGCTCACACCATTGAGGAGAGCTGCTTATTTCCCATCAGCAGCTTCAGGAAAATGAAGTTAGCTAAGAGATTTATTCCTCAACATCCAATTTCCAACAGCCAAAGAAAGGCCTAGGTGCCTGTCTGAGAGCCCACCTCCAGTGCTGTGTCCAGCTCTGGGGCTCCCAACATAAAAGGATGGAGAGCAGGAGAGAGTCCAGCAGGAGAGAGTCCAGAGAGGCCATGGAGATGCTCCAAGGGCTGGAGCCCCTCTGCTCTGGCCAGGCTGGGAGAGCTGGGAATGTTCACCTGGAGAAGAGAAGGCTCCAGGGAGACCTCAGAGCCCCTGCCAGAGCCTGAAGGGGATCCAGGAGAGCTGGAGAGGGACTTGGAATGGAGGGACAGGACAAGGGGAATGGCTTCTCACTGGCACAGGGCAGCATTAAATGGGACTCTGGGATTAAATTCTTCCCTGTGAGGGTGGGCAGGCCCTGGCACAGGGTGCCCAGAGGCTGCCCCTGGATCCCTGGAAGTGCCCAAGGCCAGGCTGGATGGGGTTTGGAGCAACCTGGGACAGTGGAAGGCATCCTGTCCATGGCAGGGGGCTGGAAATAGCTGTTCCCTAAAGTCCCTTCCAACTCAAACCATTCTGTGACCGGCAAAGGACAGAATGAAGTGGTAAAAAGGTATAAGATACTCAGCTACTTTTCCCAAAGTATTCTTTTCCTAAGGTGAAAATAGTAACTGAGAGCAAAAACAAACAAAGGTATAAAAATGTCACAACAGAAAACAAGCGAAGTTACTAGTCCTTATTTACAAACTTGCAAAACGCTGTTCAAAAAACATTAAAATTATCAGAATGACAGATATAACCTGTAAATACCCAAATTATCAATGCTTCTGTAAGAATCACCACTAAATATTTACACCTCCTGAAGATCCATAATAGCTACCAAAGAAACAGGAGGGGGGAAAAAAACCAACTGGAGGAAGACCCCACAGCTCTGACCACATGAACAAACAATGAAGTCTTTTACAAGTGGATGCCAGAAATGGCACATTGTGCCAAAATATGAGTATACAGCCAGGGATTACAAGTAATCCTCAAATACGAGGATATTATGAGTAAGAATACAAGCAATAGGTGAGAATTGGAATTCTAAAATGGAATTTTAAAATGGCATTTCAAAACGAAATTTTAAAACGGCATTTTAAAACCAGAATTTTGAAACAGCATTTTAAAATGGGAATTTTTAAATGGCATTTTAAAATGGCATTTGGAAACATGATTTTAAAACGGCATTTTAAAACAAAATTTTAAAACGGAATTTTAAAATGGCATTTTAAAACAAAATTTTAAAATGGCATTTTAAAGCAAACTTTTCCAATGGCATTCTAAAAGAAAATTTTTAAATGGCATCTAAAACCAGAATTTTCAAATGGAATTTTAAAACAAAATTTTCCAACGCCATTTAGAACCAGAATTTTCCAACGCCATTTAGAACCAGAATTTTCCACCGGCATTCAGAACCAGAATTTTCCAATGGCATTTAGAACCAGAATTTTCCAACGCCATTTATAACCAGAATTTTCCACTGGCATTCAGAACCAGAATTTTCCACTGGCATTTAGAACCAGAATTTTCCACCGCCATTCAGAACCAGAATTTTCCAACGGCATTCAGAACCAGAATTTTCCAACGGCATTTAGAACCAGAATTTTCCAACGCCATTTAGAACCAGAATTTTCCACCATTCAGAACCAATCCCACAGGGAGCAGGCAGCTGCTCGGCGCAGCAGCCGCTCCCCCGGTGCCGCCCTTACCTGGCTGCGCCTTGCCGGGATGCTGCTGTGCTGCTGCTCCCTGCTGAGGAGGAGGAGGAGGAGGAGGGCTGGCTCCCGCTGCTGCTGCCGTGCCCGGCGCCGGGCCGGGGGCACTCAGAGCCCCGGCGGGCAGTGGCTGCCCCCGCTTTAGGAGCTGCTTCTGTTCCTGCTGGCGGAAGCGGGGAGGCACCTCTCGGGGCAGGTAGCGGGACGCCGCAGGCTGCTGCCCGTTGGCAGACGCGCGCTTGCCATTGCTGCTGTTGGTGAGAGTGCTGGTGGAAGTACTGGTACCGGTACCGGCAGGTTGGGGCTGGCTTAAACTGGTCTTAATAGGTTCTGGCACTAGGGCGAAAGAAAATAATCATCATTGGTTTAGGATCGGAAAAGCTATCGGGTTGGTTTTGAACTGTAACGGGTAAACTGATGTTTTGCATGGGAAGTTGACAGTGTGTTACTTTTTTTGTGTAGTTTACTTTCTGGGATAGTACTGGAAACTTTTATCCCCTACTGAAACAAATCGCCTGTATGGTTTAAAACAGGAGGGAGGACAAAAGAGAACTTTGACAATTCAGTATTGAACAGAATGCTCATTTCTGCTGCACCCACCTTGAGCCCACACTGCCTTTTTAGTTCAACAGTTTTGGGGGTGACCTTGCCAACATTAACATCAAATCCCAGGGCCTACAGCCATTAAAACAAACATTTTCAGGCTTCTAATAAGCTCCCAAACAAACAAGCTAAAAGACCTGATCTACCAGCTTACTGAGCACTCACACAAACTTTGGGTCTCTTGTGGTCTTTACCCAAACCGTTGCATCAAACACTTGGGACATCTCAGCCACCAACATCTGCACTCCAGCCATAGATTTGATACCTCCCACGCTAACCCAGCCTGCAGTGAGCCAGCCTGGCCACCCTGGAATGTGCCTGCACACCTGGCACGAGTGACCAGCAGTGCCAGGTCCCTTTGGGACAGGCAGGAGGGAGCGGGCATGGCGCTGGAGGATGGCAGCCCTGGCTCAGCTCAGCTCAGCTCGTCTGGCAGCAGCTGCCAGAGCTCTTCAGTCACCCAGAGAAACTCTTTGAGGTCTTCAGGGTGAACAGAACCAAGCACTGCTCCAGCTCATCACAAGCCATGTCCATCAAGTGCAAAATTGCAGCTCATTCAGTCACAGGATATGCTGAGAGGGAAGGGACACACAGGGATCATCCCTGCAGTGCTGGCTCTGCACAGGACCCTCCCCAGGAGGGACACCTTGTGCCCAAGGACACTGCTCAAACGTAGCCTGAACTCTGTCACAGCCACTGCAAACCCACAGTCAGCCTCTCTCCAGGCTCTGACACACCTAGAAAACAGAACAACTTCCACAGCTGCAGCAGTGAACTGCACCAAGGGAATGCTGAGGGTGGCTTCAAAACAAGCAGGGACTTCACCAAGTAAAATATGCCAAGAAATCTGACAGAACCATCAGCACTTCACTTCTCCAAGCTATTTGTTGTGGAAGCCTAAATAATTTCAGCTGTGATTCTGTCTGAACAAAAAAGGAACTCTAAGAACATTAAAAAAATTGAAGTAACACTAATACCTGAAGAGCAGAGAACAAACCTTCCTTAGCTTTTCAAAATACACAATCACCTTAGGAAACAAACAGTTTATCCTTACTTTGAAATTTAAAAAGTAGATAGAAAGTATTGTGGTACGCAGAGCAATTATTTGCAAATGCCAAATCTGCATATTCAACATGCATGTGAAAACTATTCTATTTCCACAATACAAAGAGATCTGTTGTTCACTTGATAGAAAATAAGCCTGACTTCATTGTAATGGGTTTATTTTAGCTTCTATTGCTTCTGCTACTACTGGTACAGCAATGTAAGCATTTACCTCTACTACCATCGCAGGGATGCAAACGTTTACAAACAGTGAGATCTGAGGGACTCGGGATTTCTGCAGAGTCATTTACCACAAGGTTCACCCAGAGCACTGCAGACACAGGCTGCTCAACCAAAAATAACCCACCATGGCAGCCAGGGAGCCTCTCCAGCTCGGCTGACAGACCAGGCACACCCGCCCTGGTGCCAGCAGATGAGAGGGAATGCCAGGGAAGAGGAGGAAAAGGACAAGAGAATGGAAACCACTCACTGGCACGATGCCAGCAGAGCTGGGATTTGTCTGGCCCCAAGATTTTCATGAGGAATATTAATTAACTGGAAACATGTTTTAGAGAGCAAGACAGGCAGCTTTTTAAAAAGCATTATATTCTCAATATGGTGTATATATAAATCAAATCTGATACCTCTAAAGAGGTGTGCATATAGGCATATTTTTAAAAAATCACTAATGCAAGTCATAGAATAGATATTTTTCACTTTAATGTAAACAAAGGTGTTTCATCACAAAGGTGAGGCCAGAGAAACCCACCTTCCCAGTGTTAGAAACAATGTTCCCTCTACATATCTGAATCACAGATGGGAGAAAAGAACAAAGAAAATCAAAGTATCACTGTGCTTTAGAATTAAAATATTTCTGCATATTCATGCTACTGTTTTTTTCTCTAATCAACACAGCAAAGTAATTTTTATTTTGTACATTAAAATCTCTTTAAAGAGTATCTAAATGGAAGCTCTTGCAAGAATACTATGTCTACAAATCACGGTAGCTGGAAAAGAACTGTTAAATTACAAACTGACAGGGAATAAAGCAAGAAGAGTGAACAACATCACACGAATGAGCTTGAGCCTTAAATCCCAGCTTCATACCAGACTGGAATTTAGACTTCAAACACGGCAACAATACTTAGAGAATATATATTACAAAGACAATATGACTGTGTTCTAAAAGCCATCCTCAGCAATGTTTAACCAGCAATTTTCACTTGATATGCACTGTGAGAAATACCAAATGTTCCAAGTGTCTGCCCTGGCTGTCCTAATTCTGAATTGCCGTGTGATATTTGCAATAACAGCATATTTTATGAAGCCTTGAGCCATCCCCCTCCCTGCAGGGCTGCACCCTGCCACGATGGGTGCCCCTTGCAGCACCCAGCAAGGCTTTCCCCGCTGCGGGCACGAGGGCAGAGAGCAGCAGGAGCTTCTCCCACTGCGAGCTCTGTTTCCATCAGCCCCAAGGCTGAGCTGCCAAGCCACAGAGAGCCCTGGCAGCCCCAGCAGCAGCCTGCCCACCCTTCCACCTGCAAGGAATCCACTGTCGCTGCTAATGGCACGAGGGCAGCTGCTGCAAAGCCAGGAATTAAAACACAGAATTTAGCTGTTTTATGGCTACATTTGCCTGGATGCGAGAAATGTTGTTTAAACCGTGTGGGGGAAAGGATTTAACAGCCAGTGATTTTCATAACCAGCACGTGATTAAAGAGCTAAAGCAAAAATATTTAAGTGGAAAGGCTCTTGCAAAAATACAATTAAAGGCGTAAAATGAAAGCCTTGAGATTGCTTGCTCTTAAGATGTTTGTGATGGGTATCTGCTTACCCTCCATTCCGAGCTGTACACACACTAAACAATGAGCTTGCTTGTAATAATTATCAGTACTTAATGGTATCTAAACTTCTTAATCCAATTTTACCCAAACAAATCCAATAATTACTCCATATGCTTTTTGATGATTACAATCTCGGGAATCCCAACTGCATAAAAAAGTGTTACGAGCAATTGTAGGTGGATTTTATTAATATAATGAATAGGATCAGTCTAACAGATTTCAATTACAACAATAGCTTTTAAGTACATTTCTATGACATAAGGAAAGAACATGCATAAATGAAAGAAACTGGTTAAGCCACATAATACTGATTTATGGCAGCTTTTTCCTTTCATTCACCTCATTAACATTTCTCTGTATTTCAGAATCCCCCCCTCCAGCTCTATAAAACTTGCATTTCTAAAGCCTTGGAGGACCAGACATTCCAGAAGAGAAACAGTTAAACCCAGAAATGCATTCTTGGCTGCTACTGTGACAGGATTTATTTACAGCTTCTATTAAACACAGCAGCTCCATTACAAAGTGCTGGATGTGAGGAGAATTTTTGATTATACAATGCCAATGCCTCACTGCGTTAAACATATCATGCCAGTGTATTATTTTTTTCCTTCAGCAATTCGTTCAGGTCATTGTTTGATGGGTTTATGAATTCATTACAGGAAACAGATGGATCCCATAATTCAGAGCTATTCTCCCAGCCAATCATTTGGGCAATTTTTTTCCTCATCTTGCTCCCCCCTCCAAATCAACCTTAATGAAGCCACTTCCTCCACGGCCAGTTCCCTGCACACACACACACACACTGCAGCACATCACTGCTGGTCTAACCTCCCTCCAAACGCTAAGGGCTTTCCAAATAAAGCTGGGCAGGAGCACAATCCCACAGACACCCCCTCCGAGGTCACACAGAGCACCAGGAACTTACCCAAGTCGGGTGAAGGCAGCCACCAAACACAGCATTAGAGTGGGCAAAACCACAAGTCCTCATTAGTGAGAAACCCATTTTTATTTGCTCACAGAAGTCTGTTGCTGGAAAAATATTCTTGCCTCCCCCCCCCAGTCTACTTTCAAAGGCTGAATTTTCATTTAGCAAATTACCTCCTTTGTCTCCTAAGTGCTGGGATTTGCTATCCACAGTGACATCTGCTGGCAACAGCAAAGGTGCTCACAACTATTGCATAAAACCCACTTCTAGTGTTTTTACACATAAAATGCCAAATCTTCTGCCTGGATCATCCCTTCCCCCAAAATCATGAAGTTCTGGGGAGAAAAAAACTGCAGTCTAATGCCAAGATAATCCCAAAACTTCTAATGGCATTAATAATGTAACCAGAAGCTGCTGTTTGACATCAACGCCCACACTGAGTGATAAAAGTAAAAATACACGAGTTATTGTGGCTTTAGAACTTTGTCACTATTTATTTAAAGAAATGCCTTGACCTTGGGCCAATTCCTGATGATATCATTTATCTAATACCCAGAACAAATAAAGTCTTTTCCTGGTTTAACTTCATTTCCCCCCTCACAGCTGCCCACAGTGCAGCTTCTTCTGCTTCCTCATCCAGACATTTCCTCTCCACTTTCTTCTCTTGTCCTTTACAACATTTCCTTCCTTAGTCTTTCACCACCCCAGGTGGAAAATCTCATCTAAAACCCACTTCTCCTGACAGACTTCTCACTTCTACCAACTTGGACTTTCTACACAGAACTTGGTTTGTTGGTTTTTTGGTGATTGTTAGTTGGTTTGTTTTTTTGGGGTTTTTTTTTGCCAAGCAATTGGAAGTCAGAGGAGGAATCAACAGAAAGCTGCAAAGTTCACGGAAAGCTTCTAAATCAGTTATTGGAATTTCTCAACAATAGAAAGTCTTATGTTCTTAACTGCTGGCTTTATGCAAAGGTATGAAATAGAGAAGCATTGAGGACTTCATTCCCCACCTCCACGTTGACTCTAAAGCAATGTATCCACAAATCCAGCTGACCCCAGACACTCCTTTGTTCCTCCCACCCCTCAGACCCTGCCATTCACCTCAGTTCAAACAAGTTCTGTCTGTTTGCTCACATCTCCCACCCATGTCCCACCAGCCGAAGCTCGCTCCCTGTATCTTAACTATGTAATGGCTGCTGAAATGACATTCTTACTTGATATTGTCATAAGCAAAGTGGGGAAATGTGAGCAAAATGGGAAATTGGTTGAAATGTTCTCTGGGAGAATCAATGGCTTGCTGTCAAAACAGAATATGTTTCAGAAGAGATTCCACGGGGACTTGATCCGAGCCTACGCTGTTCAATATTTCGTTAACAGCTGGATGATGGACTAGAGAATATCCTTATTAAATCTGCAAATGACACCAAGATGGGAGAAGGAAGATGGGGGTGGTCAGGTTGCTGTGTGACAGGATCAGAGCTCAGCAGTGAGGAAGTGGAGAAGAGATGTGACAAAACTACTACCATTCAATAAGGAAAATCTCATCATTAGCAGGGGGAACTAAATGCAGAACCGCAAACAACTCACCCCACAGCAGTGCTGCAGAAAAAGAAGCCATGTTTTAGCAGATCATAACCCAAAGAGGAGGAAAAAATATTCAAGAAGATTGTAAAAAAATCCTGTTTGGAATTTTCCAATGGGATTGTAAAGATTCCAATTGGTGGGATGGGATAAACACCCAGCAACCCATCCACTGGAGCCTGGCATCACAAAGCCTTCCCTGGCTGTACCCACGGTTGAGCATCTCTCTTCCAGATGGAGCTGGACCACCTGAAAAGGGCACAAAGGAAATGGGAATCTGGAAAAGGGAACTACCACAGCAGGCAGAGGTAAGGGTAATCAGTCAACAAGACACTGGGTACACAAAATTTAAAAAAATACAAAGAGGAGGAAATAATTTGCTCCACCCCACAGTGAATAAGACAAGACTTGCTGGGTTTAAATGGCAGTCAGGGAGATTTGCACTTACATTTCCAACAATGAGGATGATTAAGGATTATCTGCAGACATGATACAGGTTTAGTGATCTTGTCTCAGGGCAAGAGGATGGACTAAATGACCTCTCAAGAACCTTTAGAGCACATTTTCTACCACTCTGCATGTAAAACAGAGCTCCAAATCCGTCTTACTCAGTTCTCCCACTTCCCTCAGCCATGACAAAGAAATCCTTTTTCCCTCAGGTTGATAGTCCCAGCATTCTCCCCAGCTTCTGCTGGTTTTTAAATAAGTTTCAGATGTGGCCTTTCTTCACTAGCCCTACTTGCAGATCCTCTCCATTTTGTTCTCGATTAATGTAAATTGGAAATGCTATCGGTCCTGAGTGACATTTCATCCCTTCACCACAGTGAATTCTCTGTGTAAGCCCAGCACAGCCCACCCTGAGGCAGAACTTCTGTGCAGCAAAGGGTCAGAGCCCAACTCTATTCACAAACTGCACTTTTTTCTTAAGAGCTGGACAAGTTCCTAACAAAAACACAGATTCCTGAGTACTTCAGAGCTCAGATACAGGATTTTGTTTCCCTTTCTGGAACAGCATCTACATTTTTTCTTTCAGATCTGTCAGCAGAGATGGTGGTGACAAATACTTCTTTTGACAGAAAGATACAAAACCTGTTTTGGGTGACTCAACATGTATTTTTAAGTTTTTTTCAATCCTATTCTACATTATTCAGGTTGGTGTCACATGCAGCAATCTTGTCAAGAATACTTATACTTTTAACAGTTTTAATATTTTCCTCACTGCTTTCCTCCACGTTAGCACTGATTATAATTTTAATTTTAAATTCACAATTAATTAGCTGTGCCATTAAAAATGGTACAGCTAATTAGGTTGATAGGTTGTCATCAACAATAGATTGATAATCCAAAGTAAATATGACGCTCTCCCACTGCAAGCCAAACTCTCTCATGTTTATTGAAAGCTCTGAGTGCACACACATGGGGTTTGCCATCAGCTAACTGATGAGCAGAAATTGGACTGCACACACCAGGCCTCAAACTCAGCAGCCCGAGCTAGGAACCAGGACTGTGGGCAATGGAACAGTTAAATTCACAGAGCAGCATTCCTGCAGGACGTGAACTGATAACAGATGGTAACTTTCAAGAATTAACAATTCATCTGTTTCCTTTCAAGCGAGGAGTTCTCCAACGGGCAGGCACTGGGAGCTCCAATACCAGCATTAATCATGGACATCTCTGCACACAGACCTGCCCAAATGCTACCCCTTGTAAAGCAACAGACAAATAAATAAAGAATTCACCTAACGAGAAGCTGCTCTCTGTCCTGAAGCCTCTGACAGCACAGGAGTATTTCCTTTAACACATCATCACACATTCAACTTGGAATTCAGACTCCTGCAAACCCAACTCCCACCCCCAGAGCAGGGCAATACAAGAGAGCTTGGCTATTCTAAAGGAAAATAATGAAGCTATTAGAAGTTTTTAATCACTCATATTAATAATGTCAAGAAACAACAGCATTAACAACTGTCTGAAAAGGACAGGAGGGAGATAAGAGTCATTGCTGAGACGAATTAACTGGTGCAGGAAATTACTACTGTAAAATTTAAGTGAGAGGGCAGCTCAGAATTAAGAGAGGGATTCTCAGCAAGTGGTTAGAAATGCTGGCAGCATATTTTCAGATTTTATAACATTTTCCTATAGACTGCTCAGAACTCTTCACAGAGAATTCACATCTTGTATTCCTTCCCAGAGCATTTAGGAACATCTGAACTCCACCAACTAATTGTATAAAGACCCACTAGGGAAAAATATAAGTTCTATCCCACCAACAGGACATGAGAGCATCACAAACACAATCCCAAACACACTCCCAACAATTCAGGAACACAGCAAAGGATGTCAGGAGCCAGCCACAGGCATGTGCTCCCCCTGCACTCCAAACCCTCCTCAGTGTTGCTCCAGGCAAGGTACCCCCAGCAGGAACTACACAATAAAAGAGTCAGAGAAGACAGGAAACAGCTTAAAGTTAAATTATACAAAACCAACACTGTCATCACTGCAAGTGCCAGTGGGAAAATTCAAGCATATAATAACAGATGAAATAACTTCATACAGAGTCACATAAGAAGTCTGGGCAGAACCAGGAAGTGAATCCTTCAATTTTGAACTGACTGTGTGCATTTAATCTCATTAAACAATGTTTTACACAGTTTTCATATGCAAAAGAATTTTTTAAAAACAAATTTACAAATGGCACAGCCATCACATCAGACATGTTCTTCCTCCTTTCCACAGAGCACTTCCAGGCACAGACTGAGGAGTAAATATTCTTTACAGCAGAAACCAAATTGTTAAACTACACAAACAAACAGATACATATGCAAATTCCCAGTAAATAATACATTTCTAAGAAACTGAAAATGAGGATAGCCTCAGTATCCACTGATTTACTGGATACAAAAGCCTGAAATTTCCTTCACCTTGAAGAGTGATGGATCTACACGTACAGCCCACTCTTCAGCTGGGGCTTGAAGAGTGAATCCCAGTGAAAATGCTTCCAGTTTCATACAGATGTGGCTGGGTACTGTCAAGATACCCCATTATCCCACATCCCCATCATTTCTGCTGGTGTTGCTCTACGGAGACCACTCAGCACTGGCACACAGATTCTCAGATTCAGATCCCACTTGCAATGTGTGCTGTACCCATGGTCTGTCCACGCAGGGCGGATGCTCCTGGAGTTTCAGGGTGCCCCGGGGCACAGCCAGTGCTGCCATCCCACCCAGGACAACAGGGAACACTGAACACTCATGCTACAGCAGGTACAACACCTCTTTTTCCGCTTTGACAGTGGAGCTGGAAAGAAGGTAAGGACTCCCTGGGTGTTTTCTGGAATGCCTGGAAATTGCCTGTGTGTATTTATGGATCAATATCCTAATGTGGATAGAGAGACCAATGAGTGCAGGACACCTCTGAGCTGCCAGGTGTGCAGGCAGCCTGTGTGACTTTTTGTGCCCAAAATCAGTGCCCAGGGATGTGGTGGGAACAGAGTATAAGAAATGTGTAAAAAGCAGCTTTACCCCCGAAGAGTTGCAGCCAGGCCAACTATCCCAGATCAGAAACAGGCTTGACTCACAGCTGTAAGCAATAAGGAAGAACAGTCCTATAAGACAGGGAGAACTGGGACCTGGAGTCAGTTGCTGTCTGGGCTTTGAAGAAGAAGGAGCAGTGTTGAGAAGAACTACCCATGAGAAATCACCGAGAAGGTATGGGACTCTTGCAATAAGATAACAACACTTTTACACTGAGAACACAACACAGGGAGCCCCAGGCCTGGGGAGTGTGGGCACACCTGGGCTCAAAAGCCCAGGAATATCCCATCACTACACACAGGCATGTTTTTCTCCTGGAAACCAGAAATACAGCTCCCCCAGGTATTTCATTTCTGTTTTGGGGGAGCGGGCTGCACTGATATTCAGCTCCTTTCAGTCGTGCCCGTGGAAGCAGGCTGTGACTGCCTGCAGATGACAGGGCTGCTGCTCAGCTGGGAAGTGGAACGCTGCCTGACACGGCCTGTGCTGCTGGAACCATGGGACTGGGCACACATGTCACACTGACTAAAGGCTGTTCCAACACAAAGCCTCAGCCCTCCTGTCACAGGCGTTTATGGTACCAAATGAATATTTTATGTGTGGCACTAAAATAGCAAGAATTCTGTAAGCAACCAGTAACAGGCCTCTGTACTTTTGGCATAACCCTTCCAGTTCACATTCTAGCTCAAAAGAAGACTTAATATGTTTATACTACAGCTCTAAAGATAGTGTAGAGTTATCTGAGCTATCATTTTAAATCAGTCAGCAGGAGAAACTGAAGCAGAGCCAACAGAGTGTCCAGCATGGACCAGCTTCCCCCACTCCTGGGCACTGTGGATTTATTCCAAGTTTCAGGTAGCATCACCCTGAGAAACTGTGCACGGAGCCAAGTCACTGAAAGGTAAACCTAAAATATTTTGGCCTTACATGTTAAAGTCTTGTGTCCTTATTAGGATAACTGAAGATGTGTTCATTTATATTTCACAAAATTATTTTGAAAATCGTTGCTTTGAGCAAGTAGGTCTTTAACATACAGAACCCATAGGGACATCATTATCACTTTAGGGGACTATAATAATAAAATTTCCCAGATTTTCTATCATAAAAACCTGTTTGAGGTTCTATATCCTTCTCTGGACGCAGTTCCTAGCATTTGAAAGACATGAAAATGTCATTCTTGCCTTCAGAAAGGAGCAGCTGAGAAGAACTTGAAGCCCAAAATGCAGAGTGATCCCTAATTCAGCTAAATCAAATGAAATTAAAGTTGTGATCTACAGATAAAACAAACAAATGAGTGTTTAAGTCTACATACAGATCTGCATTTGGGGGGGGAAGAAGAAAGTACACTGAATTTAAAAATTGTATTTCAGTTTTTTTGATACTTCCTTTTAAACCTAAACATATGCAAGAGTGTTTTTCTGAATGAGCTTCTCAATGCTGGTCTCTTTTCTGGCAGGTTTTTGTTTGGAACTCTGAGCTCATCTACCTGACAGTCAAACCAGGAGAGTCAGAAACAAACTCTTCATTTCTGATTCAACACTGAATCTGAAGCAAACTCTTCATTAATTCAGTTATAGCTGAACAGATTTTTTATGTCTCCGGTGCCATTGTGCATTAATGGCACATGTGAAAAACAGGATTTAAATGATTCAGAAATGTGAAGAAAGCACTTCCAGCAGTTTACACACCTTCTCCTATTCAGGTTCCTCAGGAAAATTTCTTAGAGACAAACAGACTAAGAGCTGATGGGGGCTCAGCCATCATTTCCCTGCAGATCAGATGGAACCAAAGAAAACTCCAAGTGAGTTCATTTGCTGAGCACATCCTGCAGGACAGCCCAGCCTTCAGTGAGCAGTGCCCAGGCTCTTCCTGAGATTGCAGCACCCACGTGGAGCAGGAAGAACAAGGCCAGAGGATCCATCCCATGTTTCCAGCAGGGTTGTTGTCCCAGTGACAGCCCTGTGTCACCATAGCAACTTTCACCAAGAACTCACAATGCGCCCAAACGAACTCTGAGCTAAATTAACTTATTGCATGTCACCAGTGAGAAATGACTGTTCAGAGGTAATTTTCTGTACTAATATGTAATAGAGTTAACTCTCTAAATTGAATTAAATTAATTAAATGCCACTCCCAGTAAATCAGATTCTATTACATGAATGTTAAAAGAAATTAAAGATCTTTTAATAAAGATTACTAATAATAACTTAATATTATTACTTCATTTTAATTCAAAAATTCTGCTCAGTTTATTTGAGACACATGTCTTCCCCTCACTAGGAAGGAATACCTAATTACTCCACATGCATTAGACACAGTTATTCCATAGAAATGGGCTTAGACTTAGCTAAAAGTAACACCAGCACTTTAAGAAGAAATACAGCTTGGTTTAGTGACATCCTAAGATTCATCCTCCCCACTCACACTTTGGGTAAACTCCACACTTTCAATGAGTGTGTCCAGTTTCCAAAGGGTTTCGTTTCTGCTTTTTGCAGAAAAAAATGAAGTAAAGCTAATTGCAAACAAAGAGGAAAACCCCATGTCTGCCTAGGCAGGGTACAAAAATAACAGCCCTTTAATGGCTTTGCAGAGCTTTCCAACTATGCATTACGAAGCTTGTTTTTTAAAGCAGAGCCTTGCACTTTGGAGGACAGACAGCTGGGAGGCAAATCTATAATGCTCCCAATTTCTCATGTAAATAAAAAGTAAAAATTGCCAGCTGATGGTGTTTGTGCTGTCCCACCACCCTGACTTGAATTCGTAACACACCAAGACACTTTGGGCAAAGCCAGGGGCTATTTAACAAAAACCACTTCTCAGAACCATGAACCACAGGATTCAGTTTTATCCATTACTGAGGCTTCAGGAAGAAGCTGTGCTTGTGCTCAGAAGGCAGCTGGTGACAGCAGAGGGAGCACACGGAGCTGTCACATCTGCCACTGGCCACAGGGTGACAATGACGTCAGCCCAATCACCAGCTCAGAGGAAAGGCAGCACTGCTACTGAAAGAATAAATATGATAAATAAGGATTAAAACATTCCCTGAATCTCCAGCAAATGTGACTTAAGGCTGTGGCAACCCTGTGGGGTGGAACAAGATGAGCTTCAATATCCCACCTACATTCCAGGTATCAGTAAAATGGGATGATGGATTTACGTGTTCAGTGTTACTATGCATCTAAGTTATTATCCACAGATTTTAAGTTAGAATTATACATTTTTTTCAAAGTCTTAGAAGCTATAATAAGGCAGCAAATCACAAAGTCTTCCACAGATCTTTTCTGGGAAGGAATAGCTGAACAACTGAGGAGGCTGAAAACAACCTCTCACCTGATTTCTCAGAGTGATCACTGGACAAGATTAGAGATAACTATACAACAAAGAAAAAAAACAAAATTATTACTCTGGGAAACTGGCAGGAAGATATGGAAGCTGCAACAAGATATGAATTATGATGGAGCCTATGTCAGAAAGGTGGCACTGAACACTTTTTCTTCCTGTTTCACTCTGAAGACTTTCTCCTGTTGAGAAAGGAAAGGCTAGGTGCTCACACGTACAGCAGGAAAGAACTGCCAGTGCAGGACAGGACAGCCTGGCACCCCCAGCACCTGCAGGAAGGGTGCTCATGGTTTGCCAATCAAGCCTAAACAAGTGCAGTGGAAACTTTGGGGAAATTAAAGCAAGGAATATATTTAAATGTATACTTCAGGGAACTACCTGCAGGGGGAAAATGGGTAGTGATTAAACAGGAGAAATGGGGAGTGAAAAGGAAACTGCACATTATCAAATTGAGGTCTTTACAGAATAAGGTATTTGAAACTTGGGAGTTTTTCATAGCAAGCTGAGTTCAGGGACAGAAAAGTGAAAGAGAAGAATTAGCACTGCCCTGAACAGCCTGGATTACAGAGCTATGCAATGGGGTGAGCACAGAAAATAAATCAGCCTTAGGTTTCACTTGTGAACAGCACCAGGTTACTGCCCACAGATTAACTCAGGGGCTACTCAATAACTCTCCAGTGACACTGTGCTGGTTCTGGCTGGGACAGAGTTAATTTTCTTACAGGAGCTGGTGCGGGGCTGTGATAACCCAGGGTGTTTTTGTTACTGCTGAGTGGAGCTCACAGAGAGCCAAGGCCTGCTCTGCTCCTCACCCCAGCCAGGACACCAGGAGCTGGGAGGGGACACAGCCAGGACAGCTGACCCCAGCTGAGCCAAGGGAATATCCCACGCCAGACGGTGCCAAGATCACCACATAAAGGGGGGAAAGGAGGAAGATGGGGATGTTTGGAGTGGTGGTGTTTGTCTTCCCCAGGCACTGCTCCCTGTGATGGAGCCCTGCTGACAGGGATGGCTGAACACCTGCCTGCCATGGGAGTGGGGGATCAACTCCCTGCTTTGCTTTGCCTGTGTGTGAGACTTTTGCTCTACTTATTAAACTGTTTTCATCTCAACCCACGAGTTTTCTCACTTTTACTCCTCTAATTCTCTCCACATCCTGCCGGGGGCAGTGAGCCCCAGCTCCTGCCTGGGGTTAAACCACAATATACAGATACTGCATTTAAAAAATCATTCTCCACTAACTGGAAGGACTTCCAAAGAAGAAAAACATAAATTATTATACTGTGAAAAACAGCCTGAAAATGGTAGCGCCTGGGAAAACTGGGTGGGCTGTTAGGTAAAAACAGGAGACACAAAAAGGCCTCTGCAGTGGAGGAGATCAGCTCTCCTGGGCCAAGCAGCCAACAAAGGGGCTTAAGTTATAGGAAAGACAGACTGCATATGAAGATCTCTTTCCAACAATAATCAGAATCTTTCAAGAACATCTATTGGGCCTGTCTGAGAGAGGGGAGAGGGTTAAGACCATCCCTTTTTGCTCATCTAAAGGGATATAGCTACTGCTGTGATAGTAAGACCTCAAGGTGGCATTTGAATGTTTAACAGAGTTGAAGAATCATCAGTTCTCTCTATTAGTAACTCATGTGCTTCAAAACAGAAATTCATGAGAGCCTGTCTGGCCTCCTTAAGGTGGAAAAATCTGGCTTATGAAAAAAAGGACAGTAAGAGAAGCCAAATCAGAAATTTTGCCTGAAATGTTAAGAGCATCCTGGGAACAGGAGGACAGGTCTTCAGGAGACTATGCTAAAACAGAGAACAACTCCTGTTAACATGGGAAGAGGCCAGCAGGAGCCTGAGTCACAGCAAGTTCAGCTGTTCCATTGGGCAGGTGACAATAACAGCGGCTGCCACGCCCAGGGCAGGATTCAGTGGTGCTGTTAAACACAGGTCCCACAAGAAGCTGAGCATGAGCCACTGCTGCCACCCCACAGGGGCAGGATGCCTGCAGGGAGAATCACCTCCTCTCTGGATGCTAATGCACTCTGCACTGCCTGAACCAGTTCAGGAAGAACCTGAAGGATCAGGTGCACCAAGCACACCTGAGCAGAAGCTTTGGAGCATTTACCAGAGCGTGAGCTGGTTAAACAGACATTTTAAGTAGTCCTGTAGGATTTGTAAAGTATGGGCTACCACCTTTAACAACTCAGGAAAAACATTAAAATAATCTAGCAAAACACAGGGAAGCCAAGGGTTCTCAGAGTAGAGGAATGTCAACACCAGACAGTCAACAAGAGAACACAAAGGTCCCTCAGGCCAAACGCTTCACACGCAGTGTGAAAGAATCAAACACACGTTTTCATTCCCTTCCTTTTCCCAAGATAACCCTCTGCAGCATTTGTACAGTAACTATTCCAGGAGCATGTGCTGGTGTTACAGTTCAAAGTGGATTTCATCCTTCCCAAGGAAGGGATCGGGTAACCTTAGAAACCCAGCATGTATCTCAAAACAATCATTACCAAAGAGAGCTAATGCATTTCCTGATGAACCTCTCCTCCAGCTCACAGTTTGCAGATCTTATCAACATCATATTTATATGCCTTACAAGCCTCCTCCAGGTAGCAAGATGATAATCTAATAATGGAAAGTGGTCAGCACGCTGCAGATAAATCAAAGCTGATAGGTCATTTTTTCATGGGAAACTGTTAGCTGCCTCCTCCATGAAAACCTGCATGAGCCAGGCCTCAAGACAGAGAGGAAACTGCCTTCATGGACATGTTTCTCTAAAAGAACAATAAAAATGAACAACAGACTTTAGTTCAGAAAGTAAAGGGACAAAGAAGCACACTGATGAACAGTGTAGTTATATTTTTGCTATAAAATCCCTTCCAAGGAAAGAAATCTCAGACTCTGCAAGGTGGGGAGAAGATGTGGGATGGGTGTTTGTTGCTATCAGGAGATACAAAAGTGGCATCTTACAAAGGAAATACTGGGGCATATATGCTCTGATGGAGGGCAAATATCAGACAACATTCTATTTAGAATTGGAAAACAGTTATTTTACAAGCAGACTGACAGAAGAACAGAGCATTTGCCAACGCCTGAGCTGCTGTAATGCCAAAAGAGCAGCAGTTTGACTATTTCACAGCCCACACTGCACTGGGGAACAGCAGCAGGCAGCAAAGCACCCACTGTGGGCAGATAAACACCCATAACCCAGCGTGCAGTTTGATCAGAACCAACACCATTATCACCGTGCAGCTGGGTTACAATTTATCTATTAAAATACACAGTGTCCACAGCTGTACTGGCAGTTTTGTTGCTGAGAAAGGAAACTGGGATTTATCTGAGTGCACTTCCCACCAAGAGGCACCCTGACAATTAGGTTTAGGGTAGAAAAGCCTAGCTGGGGTTACCCAGTCCGTGCTTGCTCTCTCTTCAAAGGGTATTCTTGGAGAGATAATGTCCTAGGCTAGAAATGCATCTGACAAAGAACCACGTAAAGAGAAATCTGATGATGTAATGTTGAACTGCTGCCTTCAAGCAGGGTATCAACCCTTACAACCCAGAGCATTTGAAAAGTGCTTTTAACCAACTGTGCCTAGTGTTGGAAAACTCCCATTTTTATTGAATTCTAGAACTAACTATTTACAGGTCAGGCTCTTGCTATCTTCAAGCTGATAAACCCATTCATAACTGAGGAAAAAGAAAAAGCAATACTCTGCATGCTGTATTTATATTATAAGCACATGCATATGTATTTATATTATAAGCACATGCCTAAATTTGCAGAACAGCAAACTACAACAAACCATTTTTAAGGAGAATAAAAACTACCTGAGGAGCACTAGGAGTATCTGCTTGAGCCCTCACCTGCTTTTCCATTCCCAGAAGAGGAATCTGCAAAGCTCACCAGGCAAACACTGACCAGTGATGCCTTAGGTTTCAGCTTTCACGTTTTCCAGATTCTGTACTGCCTTGGTGTGTGACTCTGAACTTCACATAAAGTGTTAGCAGGTTGTCTTCACAGTTCAGTCAGACAAAGCAATCCTTTTCCCTTGCCCAAAAGCCCTTGCAGCTTTGGGCAGTTTCAGGCCCAGAAAGTGTAAACAACAGTAAACTGAGGAGAGCAATCTGGGAGGATGGGACTGCATAACCTGCAGCTGTAATTGGACAATTAACCCAATACCAAAATGGACCAAAACTTACAAAAGCGTGAAAACTCGTGACCCGCTGTCCATCTTGGGTAGAGCCCTGGCTGGGCTCTTGTACTGCCCCAGGTGTATCCTCTGAAGGCCTTTCAATAAATCCCTATTTTATTCCTTTAACTGTGTCCAGCCTCTGCTCCAGGCAGCCTCTCCAGGCATCACCAGCACTGGAGGTGCTTCACTGGAGCAAAGCAGCAGCAACTCCAGGCGAGGACATCAAAGCACCTCTGAGGGGGCAGCTGTCCTGTAAATCCAGCTCAAGCTTGGAGTTCATTAGGAAGAATATATTTCATGCTTACTTCTTTTGTTTTCAAATAACCCCAGAGTTGTGTGTTTGTTTGTTTTACCTTAGGAGATAAATGTTTTTTTCCCAAAAGCCTGTGCTAATTGCTTTGGTGTGTTGTAGTCTGAAAAGAGCATTTCTTTGAAAGCTGGGGAATCTATAGCTCCCCAGGAGCTACGCAAGATTTAAACCTTCAGAACTGTCACCCTTGCTTGCAGGGCTCAGGGTGTCCAGCCCTGACAAACCTCTCTCCTGCAAAAATTACCAATGCAAATATCATTGGGCACCTTTGGCTTGCAAACCAGCAAGACACACACAGAAAGAGCTACAAACCCCAAATAAAGTTTACCAAAGATTACTCATATATTTACTGTTTACCTTTTCTCCTTCACTTCACAAAGGTGATGTTGAAGGTACTCACAATATTTCTTGCACTTGTAAGAGCAAAAAGCCTATTAAATACCACTGAACTACTGCCTGTCACAGTCACTGCACTTGAAAGAAAAGCAGGTAGGAAACCAAAGGTGTTTTTTTTTTAGTATTTTAACTCCAATTCTCCAAGCTCATCCTTCTTGCTTTGTCTCCTTGACTATGCAAATTGCTCCTCCTGTCTGCTTCAATCTTTTTGCATTTTCTACTCCTCTTCACCCAGTACTGGACTCACAAATTACCTCCATCCGCTATTCCGTGCAGGCTGTAAAATGGTAATTACTCCTCTATCAGAGAAGTGATATCTCAGTGGGTTTTATGAACAAATTCATGTTTGTTTAAAGATACTTATTGTAGCAGAACACCCCCATGATAACGTTTATCAAAAAGAAAACATTTTTGTGTTACAAAGCCTTAACGTATGGCCACAGGTTATCATTAAGTTATCAAGTGACTGCATATTAAGATCTAATTGAAGAACTTATTGCAGGGCTCCCCCTCCTTCTGCAATGATGATTTATGGCACATTTTGTCACTACAATGTGCAGCAGTTCAGTACAAACACAGCACTTAACTAACAAGATGACAGAGGCAGATATTCAAGCACAAGCTATAAATACTCAAATGACTCAGAGGTTGTAAATCTGTTGTAAATCATACCTGATTTGTAGGCTGGAACACATTTTCTAATCTTATGGAAAAAGCCTCTGCTGGTTCCTACAATAATATGACACGAACCAGAAAAACTCAAGACTTTTCTTTATAAAAAAGACTGATTGTGTTACACTCTGTCAGAATTCTACTTAAAATCCTGATGAGATTCTCTAAAATGTTTCATTTTACCTTTTTTCCTACGGAACTACTGCTGAACATCAGTAACATCTACCACAGCAAGAAGGAGCACATTACCAATATACACAAACTCCATTTCTGCATGAGAAGAATGGAGGTTACAGGAAGGTGATTCACACACACATGAGCACAGGCAGAGAACATTCTAACAGCCCATTTGGGCAGGGTAAGTAAAGAATCAATTTAAAAATATGCAAAAATCCACATGGTTGATTTGGAAATGAAAATAACCCAGCTTTGGAAACATGTATGCTGCAATTCTTGTCATCCCATAGAAATGCCAGAGCAGGGGATGTGATCTCAGATATTTTCATCCATTCTTTTTTTCCTTTTAACTCCCCTTTCTAATAGAGCAAGCCATGTTCCTCCAGGACAGTAAAATACACAGCTCTGCCTGTGGGATAACAGATAACCTGAAGGAAGTATGCCAGCATTTGTGACACCACAATGGTTTACCCAGCAACCACACACTTTTAAATGTTTTCTGTTCAGTCCCCCAAAATAAAATGTATGAAAGCATAAACGCTGGCAGAGCAATCTCCCAGCCTGCAGACAACCTCCCTGACTCTGCAAGCTGCATATTAAAATCATCACACACTGAGGAGTCCCAAGGCACACAGCCCAGACAGCCTGGGGGAGGGGACAGCTCCTCACCAGACCACAGATGGAAGGGAATGATGCTCAGCTCAGGAGCCACTGCACCACTGGGACAGGGGACAGACAGTGCTGGACAGGCTGCTGAGTCCCAGGATCACTGCAGCCACTCCTGCTCCTGCAATCCTGCTCCATCATTCCCCAGCAGTGAGCTGAAATTCCCATTTTCCCCTTGGGAAGCCCACCTCTCCCTGCCTGGTCCCATGCCATGAACATGCCAGACAGACCTACAGGGATCATGGAGGTCCAAGAGGAACAGACTGACCAGCTCTGCTGTAAAGGGATAAAAATATTTACCAAAATACTTTTTATGTTAGACTAACTGCAGTATGTAGGCTTAACTGTTTTTACTCCTCTGTTTGCAGATTTAGCACTTACCTTTATTGCATATAATGCTTGAGGGTTGGATGGATACTTTGCCTTTTAATTACCAGGGTGGATGTTTGAGTAACAAACCACTTAAGCTGTTTTCTATCAGCTTTAGACAAATACATTCAGCTGAGGTGGGAGTGGAGCAGGCCAGGAACTGATCCCCTGTGCTGACTAAACCTGCCGGAGGATGGCAAGAAGAGAAGCAGGCAGCAAAACCCACCCTGATAGTATTTGTGACAAGCACAGCTCCCTTAAAGCCCTGTAGGTGCTGAATAACAGCCATTCCCATCCTAGTGACCCTCTACCACACAGAACAGAGCTCACAATTCCAGCTGAATGTTGTCATTAGAAAAGCCTTTATATGCAAAGTTTCTTGATCAAGTGCACATAAACTGGCAAGAGTTTATACATGTAAAATAAACACTAATAGCCTGTGCTCAATAGTCCTGCTCTCAAAAAAAAATTACCATAAAAGAACAACAACTTGAATGTGCAATAAAAACCTGCTCATTTCCCACCTCATCTAATTCTGCAGTGCTTCTCTCCAGCTGAACAGGAAGACTACTTTCATTTGTTTTCAAGTAATTGAGAAACATTTCAGGTCTTTATCAGCTCTCCAATCTTTCTTCTTTTCACATTCCCTAGAATTGTTGCCAACAGGGTATTTATAAAAGATCCAGCCTCACAAAAATACTCAGGCAAACAACGTTGCAGGGGAAAAAACAGAAACTGAAGGAGCTGTTATGTAGAGAAGATTTAAAGGGTTGGATCATTGTTAAAAAAGAGAAAAGAATTTGTTTCAGTGGATGCAAGAGCTGTGTGAGGCAGCACTCCTAGCCCTGGGCTCCAGCAGCAGGCACATACCTTTCCCCTAAGGCTGGAAATGTGTGTTTATTTTGGAAGGGTTTGTGCTCCACATCACAAATGGAAACATTCAGCTGGGGCTGAGGCCTCAGAGCAAGACTGAACTGACAACACACCACAAACACACCCCCACAGGAAACCTCCTTCCTCTTTCTTCCCTTCTCTTTCCTGAGGCCTCACCAGAGACTGAACCTGCAGCAGCCCAGCTCAGCTCAGAGCTACATGAACAAACCACACGAGCTCATTACTGGCCAGGCCAGCAGCTCCACACCTCTGCGACAGACAAACCCATGAAAAACTAACTATTAATTAAAAAGAATGAGACCTTGGTCACAGGTTTCTAGCACAGAAGAAGCCAACCCAAAAGGCAACCCCTCCCTCCCTCTCAAGCCTCACCACCTGGCCCTTCCTACCCTCTTCAGCAAAGTGCCTTCTCCTCCACAAACACTGCTGAGAGCAAACAAGGGGCTGTACAAACACCCTGCCCCAGCCAGCTGAAAAACAAACTGAAAAACCCTTCCAGATCCCACCTGCACTTGTATGATTTCTTTTTCCCCACTAGGACCCAAGCAGTGCAAGCACCTCTCACTGCCATGGCAACCCACTTGCAGAACTCAGTGACACACACAGAACATTAAGCTTTTTTTTTTTTTAAAGTTACCACAAAGAGCTGCACTAAGTCATATTTATAAAGATCTCACGTACCAAAATCTATATTTTGCAAAATGTCCAGCTCCAGCCCAGCTTTAATCTCTGTTTTAATACATCCTGGCATGCATTACCTGCTGCAGTCCACTCAGTTTTACTGTGCCATCCTGTCATCACGACTAATTTAATTGCTGTGTCCCAGATAGGAAATAAATTAACTAAATTCAATGATAATCCCTGTGTTGCCTTTTAGTTCTAATAGCATGTGTCACTTATCCTTGAAAATATATCCAAATAAAGCACTTGGTGCAGCACTGCAATAAAGTTTGCAGTCAACTCTGAATATCATAGGAAAAA
The DNA here is from genome assembly GCF_015832195.1 of Motacilla alba alba. Classification (NCBI taxonomy): domain Eukaryota; kingdom Metazoa; phylum Chordata; class Aves; order Passeriformes; family Motacillidae; genus Motacilla; species Motacilla alba. The sequence goes on from NC_052033.1 coordinate 2,380,053, forward strand.
AGTTCAGTCATATTTTTCCTCTCATTAATTTTTGTATTAATATTTTATCTATTTTAAGAAATTCCTGCTACCTCTCATAAGCTCATGCACGTCCCTCCTAAAGATAAATGTAAGGAACTGCACTATGAAGTGGAAATAAAACATTTCCACAGAGCAAGCTGAAAAGCAAGGAGTATTTGCCAGACAAAGGAAATTCAAAGAAGGGTCACTTACAGGACTGTAAACAACCCCTGGCCCTTGCCCTGAGCATGATCAGGAGGTTTGGGCTCTCTGTAGGACAGGTCCCCCCTTCCAACGATGCTGAACCACAAAAAGCTGCATCACTGCTTCTGACAGATGAAACAATAAATGCCAGAGCTGCCTAATCTCAAACATAACTATCCTTATTCACTGCTGTCTTCTTCCTGATCCATCTTTTATAGCAACAGAAGATGCCTAAACACATGGATAATGAACAAAAAAATCCAACAGATGGAGAAATGCAGTCCCTAAATGTGAAAGAAACAAACTCACAAGCATACCTGAAAAACTGAAGTTATTAACTAGAAACTTAAACGTGGCAGTTTCAAGCAATTAAAAGCAAAGCTGTCACAACACAGACAGAAATAGTAACATCCCACAGAGGGAAAGCAGAAGGCTCTGTGTCTCACTCGTAACAGAAATGAAGAGCCACTGCATTACCACGTGAAAATGAATTTAGTTACCCTGACAGCAAAAACATCTGCTGCTGAATTGTGATATTAAAAAGCCATTATAATCCATTATAGAACAGTGAAACCTTTTCACACAGAAATGAGCTGATACAGAGAACCAAGCAAGCAATACTGTGAAAACAGAAATATTCCATTTAGATAGAAATTGCTCTTTTGTATCTTAATTCCAAGGTTTTTCATGTACCTAAGTTTTGGTGGGACTCACATACCTCTGCTCCCTTTTCCTGAAAGTAAAATCCAGTGTTATAAATGACATGAGATCTCATAGTGCAGATGCTACAGAATTCAAACTAAAACTTTCTGACCTCTCCCTTTCTACATAGGAAAAACTTGGAAATAAAAGGACAGGGTTTCAATAAATTACTGTTACAGTATCTTCATCATGCAGTTATTACTTTCTTTTTCTGAATTCATATTACTGAAGTAATATTTAATTTCTGCTATAGAAATCATAAGAAGTGTTTGAAACATAAGTTGTTCAGTCCGGCCCTTATGTTAGGCTTGGCTCTTCTCTAATTCTCATTCTTTGTGACTCTGGGAAGCTCCACTTGCCTGTCTGTCACCTAATTACCCACCAAGAAATGACAATGCATTTGAGCTGGCTCAGAACCGAGACACAAAAAGATCTGTAAGCCATCAGTTGCAGAAGAAAGACATTACCTTGCCTCTCTTCCTCACCTTTCTGAAAGCCACAGCTTCATTAACTTTTCTCCCAGGGAAGCTGGCAGCCCAGTGCCCCCAAAGGGGAAGGCATTCCTTACCTCTGCTGCTTCCTGACCCCGCTGCAAAGCAGCTCCACTCACTTCCCAGGCAGAAAACCCACACAGAAAGAAAAACAGGCAGTGGTGGCAGCGGGGGAAATAGTTTCTCCTAAGCTCCATGAATTGAGTTTACACATTAAATTGAGTTGAATTGTGCAAGGGGAAAGGGGCAATTACTTGTCTTTGAAACAGATAAATAACTACTAACAACTAAATGGAAAACTGCATCTGTCTTGACAAAAGAGATGACACATGCTGTGTTATGGTTCACAGAAAATTAATCCATATATTCTTGTCAAAAGGCTGCCACAGAATACCCAGCAAGATAAGCCAAAGCTTATGCTGAGAATCCCAACAAAACTTTAGGAACATAACAATCCTAGTAAGATATACTCCCCTCATTAAACAGACACAATGAATAAAAAGTACAAGCACATTTTTTTAAACAAGCCTATAAAAACATCAAGCATTTCACAGAGAATAAACATGAATTTACCTTTGGTTTTTTGTTCAGCAGCCTGAAAGAAGAGAAGAACAAAACAAATCAACTACTTGTCAATACTACAAATGATACCTAATAATTATAGGGCTGCAGGCCTGACTTTTTGCAGAAACTGCTTACATAAATTAGGCATTTGTTTCATTTAAGGGCTAGAGAATCATAGTTTAACTCCATGTGATAGAAATATCTGCCTGAAGCCAGAAGCAGATGCCAAAGAGGAAGTGCAAAGAATGAGAAGAGAGAGCAGCAGCCCCCTCCACCCACCCAGCCTTCCCTCTCCTGAGGGGCAGAGGCTTTCTGGACCCTTGAGCACCCAGCAGAATTAACTTCTGTGACTTTGTCCAGCATCCCTCTGAATCCACCCACGCTATCAGCTTTCACAGAAGGCCTGTTTATTTTTTAATCTGTTTGGAATTTTTTATGATGCCTGATTTTTATACCAGAAAAGACAGCCATCAATTCTTATTTCAAATTAAAACCAACTGTGCAATCCAGAAAATGAGGGAGGAGAATGGCCAGCAGTGAAAATGAGCCTGGGATGCCAGAGTGCCTGCAGCACCTGCTGGGGCTGCTCCAGGCACTTGTGGCTGAGGAGTGGCCACGGGAGCCAGGTGTGGGAGCAGCCCCTGGCCAGCAGGGCGTGGTGAGCACGGGCAGTGCCAGGCCCTGGCACAGCTGCTCGGGCAGGATTCTGTGACCACAGCCTGTCCCCAGGCCAGTGGCAGTGCTCAGTGCCAGGCTCACGCCCAGAAGTGAAGCTGCAGCATCAGTAGCCACAGCCACATCTAAAAGTGAAGGGATCAATGACAACAGGAACATGAACAAACCTTTTTCTGAGCACCTTCCTTCTTTTTCTTTTCTTCCTGCTTTTTCTTTTTCTTTTCTTCCATCAAATGTTCCTCTTCTTGTGTTTCTTGTTCTTTCTCCCTGATAAAAACAAAGGTTAGGAAGAGCTTTTCAGTGAGATGAAGTTGTTCCAGGAAGGTGAATAATCCATATTTGCATTGCTAACTTTCTACATCTCCTGTCTAAAAAAGGCTGCTTCTAATGCTACAATAAAAGTACTGAAAAAGAGCTGCTCCAAAATTGAAACTCACAACAAATAAAATAGCAGGCAGTGAGAATTCAGAAAGGACAGATTTTATTTGGAACCTCTTTCCACAATCACTCATAAGCACTGTTCAATATTAGCATATTCTAGGGAAAGAAAGTTTGAAACTGGAAAAAAAAAGGAGCAAACCCAAGTAATTAATGCAAGCTCTGCTGGCTTTCAGCAGCTGTGATTCACAATATACCTTGAAGATCATGAGCAAGTACATTACTTTGCAACTATTTTTCTCTTTTTGATCAAACACATGCTGCATTAATTTTCCAAACACATCAATTTTGTTCTCAAGAGTTGTAAACTAAGGCCCAGATGAATTCCAATAATCATATTTTGTGCTCATCCTATAAATTCCAGCTGAAGAATTTGCATTAATGCAAAACAAGACTGTTCCAGTATCATCTTGATTAAAAATTAACCTGAATCCTTCCAAAAGAAAACCTATCTGAAACCTTCTTTTCCCTGCTCCCTATGTCCATCACTGAAATAAATGGTTATAGCAATGACCCTCCCAACATCCTTTTCAATAAATACCAATGCAAATAATTCATTTACTTCTCTATAACTGCTTTATCTTCCTTGACAGCTCTTCAGGTCCTGATCATTTATCAGCCTTACAGATCTTCTGAGAAGGCTGTTTCTGATGGGCTGAAGCCATTACCATCACTATTATTAGATTCAAAGCCTTCCAATTACTCCTCAAGACCACTTTTAGCCTAATTTACTATTGCTTTATATTTAGCTTGCCAAAGCCTGCAGCCCCCCTCTCCCCCCGCTTTGTTTGAATCTTTGTTGTTGTTTAAAAAGAGTTTTTTAGTTACAAAACTCTCGATTTTTGGTCACAATCTGTCAGACTGCTCGTTACCTGAAGGAGAAAATACCAAGATTTTGCACATTGTGTCATCAGAAATTTCCCATGAAACATTTTGCCTCTTAACAAGTTTGCATTTTCCTACATCGTTTCCCTTTGTTATAAAAAAAAGGAACATTGTAGCCTCCTGATATTTGGTGCTGAAGGGCATTCTGGGATTTGGCTTTTTCACTCGCCAGACAATACTGATCCCGGCCACTGCGGATGCTTTAATGCTTACACAGATCCTGTATGGAGCTCCAGACTAAATGAAAAGCAGATTCCCTTTCCTTGTGTCACCCCAAACTATAAACACTACAGAAAGCAATTTGCAGCTCTAAACTTAGGTGTCAGTGCCTTTTTAAGGCACTTTACAGCACTCAGACTATTTACAGAAGTGGGAGATACGGCGAGACCCAGGGTCTGGAATAGCAGCCAGAGGTTGGACACATGTGGGAGCCCTCGGTGCACCACTGGAGGTCCAGGCAGCTGAAATAGCATTCAGTATCTGGTTTTTAAATACTGATTCACCTTCTGTCATGGCCAAAAATTCACCACCTGCTCAGCTTATGCCAGTTCCAAAGGGCCACCTTTCAAACCCGGCACTGTAAACTGAGGTCTGGGAAACATCTGCCCTTAGGAACTGCAGGTGGGGACTGCATTACACTAAAAAAATGTTATATCACACTTAAGACAAAGGTGCTTGAAACTGTACTTTGAAATGGCTTCTTCTAGGACTTTGCAAAAAGTGATGACTCTGGTTGCCAAAAGAAACGGAGTTGAAACCGTGATGGATTTGCCTTTATCCCTGTTAGCTCAGTGGAGAACAGAAGTCCCCAGGACCTCAGAAACTACAAAGAAACAACATCCAGTCCCTTCATTTGCAGTGCTCCCTACCCAAGTCACAGCAGACTCTACAAAGGCCCTGTTCCAGTGAACTCCCCCAAGCTCTCCGACTATTGCCAGAGGAAGTTCAGCTTTTTCTGGTTTTTGAAAGCAGGTGAATGAAACAAGTCCATGTAAAATGAGAAACTTTCTGGTTTCCTCTTGCTAGTACTTAAGAAACCCCATGCCATTACAGCAATTCCAGAACACCACAGTTACATTTAAATCTCCTTCAATACTCAGGGCAGTATTTAAAAACAAAAACAAAAAACCACACACAAAAACAAACCACCACCACCACTTTGCCTAACATGCAGAGTTTTTTTTAAGCTATAAAAGTACATATTATCTAACTTCCTTGTTTGGCCTCTTTTTTAATATCAAGTTCTTTTCCTAAAATATCAGGTTGAAAGGGATCTTAAGGATCATCTGGTCCAACCTTTCTTGGTCCAGCCGAGCCTTTAAAGTGTCCAACCCTGGGGATCAACTTTCACCACTGCCAAAATTGTTCCTTACACTGGACTCCACTATCAATTTCTGTTTCCAGGCAACGCAGTGGAATTTCCAAATATTCCAAATTTCAGGTCAGTGGATTTTCCAAACCCAAGAAGAGCAAACATTTTGCTCCACTAAGAATACAATGTATTTTATTACCATATTAGCACAGCAATTACAACATCAGAGGTAGAAGTGCCACTCCTCACAGAGAGCTGAGGTTTGGTTGTGGGGTTATTTTTTTTTCATTTCTGAGATTAAAATAGCCTCGGATTAGCTCAGAAAATGATACTGTAATTTTTAATGGAGCTCAGTTTTCAAAACTGATTTACATAATGACACTTCTGAATGCATGTGCTTTAAATATGCTTAAAATAGAAATAAAGCTCCAAGCGGCCTCTCAGATGGCAACTCTTGCTGTCACTTTTAGGCAGAAATTAGTCATCTAAGAGCAAAACAAAAGGAAAACAATAAAAACATGGCTATATAAAGTTTGATTACGTTGTCAAAGGCACATGTTGCAGCTTTACTTCCTGAGCGACAATTTAATCTTTATTGCAGGAAATAGGCTCAAACATTTATGAATACAAAGCTCATGTTCTAAAGCAGGAGTGTCTCAGGATATCCCTGTAGGAGTTTGCCTTGTTCTTACATATGGCTCTGAATGGGGGGGGATTTTTATGAGCAAGGAGTTTTACTACAGAATGAAGTGGTGTTTTCACAGATTGCAAATGGTTTATGAAATCCAAGCCTAAGCCAAGGTTATCTTTAAATTGCATGTGCTTGAGAGCTCTCTCAGAACAGGAAAGCAAGGGGAGCTGCAGGTCACGGCCACAACAACTCCAGCCCTGTGGCTCTGGCCTGTCCCTGCCTGCCGCTGAAAGGTTTTTTGATCCCTTTAGAAAACTAACAAATCTAGGCTGATTTCTTTTTCAAGCTAAGTAGCAACTTGAGTTTTCTAGTTGGATTGCTTCCACAGCATAAGGCACAGCTGGTATTGCGGATCAGCACTGAGGGGACATTCTGGATGCACTTTCCAATATTCCTTTTGGGAACAGTGATCTTCAACAACCTCCAGGTAGAGTCTATTTGTATTACTGTCCATACAGTGTTTTAGAGCTCAGAAGTTCCTGCAGTAATTGAGGGCTAAACACAGACCTGTCTCTCTTGTCATTCTATGTCACACTGCTCCTAACCTCAACAACCTCATTAATTTTGTTGTATAAGCAAGATGCTGAAGGTTTATTTAACAATATAGGAAAACTGCCTTTTCAGCACAGCACTCCCAATCCTTGCCTAGAGATACCTTTGTCTGGTTTAGCCACCATACCTTAATTCCAAGATACCTCTTGTACCTTTAAATCCTGCTTTATGCTGGAATAAACTCCCCTGACAGTTGTGAAGTTGCTCTTACAGACAGAAATCCTACAACTTGCACACAGCTGCTCAAGCACTGCTCTGGTTTTGACTTCCCTCACCATGCAGGAGGCCACTGTGCATTCCTGCACAGGCATTTTTCCTAACAGTGATGATGGGAGGGGAAAAAATGGGAAAAAAAAGAAAATCTTACAACTAGAATTGTGAGGAGTTGGCAAATACTCATCCAAATGCAGGCTGTGAAGGTTTTATGGAAAGAATTAATAGATCTGTGCATTGTTACAGGTGATAACAGATAACAGAGGGTTTGGACAGCACAGACATGAGCTCTCAAAGACAAGTTCTCCAAATCTGGTATCATACAGTTTCAAACAGAAAGGAAGAAAATGACTACTTAGGAAATTCTTCAAGATCTCATTGTAAGAAAGAAGTGGCTGAAATCTTGAAGGTGGAAAAAGAGCTTGAAGGGTGGTGATGAAATGAGATTAAAAATTAACATCAAAATAAGAGCATCAAACTCTGGAAAGGCAGGCTTTGATTCCTTCAGGACACCTCACATACTGTCCCATGTGAAGAGGCAGAGCTGTTTCTTGGAAGTCACCAGGAATCTAAACAACAATGCAGATACCCACATATCCAGCAGGAATCCTACACAAAGCAAGAGGTCACCAGAGCATCTGCAATCATTGTTTTCACAAGCGCTGGAACAGATAAACTAAAATTCTGTATTTGCCTATTGCTAATTTTGTTTCCTGCTCCATCTTTACACGGTCCAGCTCCGTGACCTTTGCAGAGTAAATATGGGTGAAGGGAAGGAGCTGGTGTGACTGTTAAAGTGCCAGCTTTGTTCCCTTGATATCCAGGCTCAGTCATTAATCAAAAAGAGTCAAGCTGGTCCCTAATTACAAGCTCTCCAATCACCTCAAAAAAAGAAAGCAGCATGCAAAACTAGGTCAAATAAATAAGAAGGAAAATATGAAAAAAACCCAGCGCAAACACACGGGGACAAACTGAGAAAAGCCAGAAAAATACGAGCACCATGCCTGTGAAAAGCAACAAACCAACCTTTAAGAGCTTCATTAACATGCGAGAGGAAATATTGGTTTTGATTCTTGCTGGGGAAGGGGGAGCAGTGACAGATGACCCTGGGAGGGCTGAAGTGACAGTACTTTTCTTTCTGTTCCAGCCCTCCCTAAAGAGGTCAGCGGGGAACAGATGGCCAACAACGGCCGGCGCTGGTGCGGAGCCGCGGGTGACGACACCGACTTCTCCCAGGGATTTCTCCCAGGGATTTCTCCCAGGGATTTCTCCCAGGGATTTCTCGGGGCTCTGGCCAAGCTGCTGCCAGGGGCAGCAGAGCACCCACAGCCAGGCTGCTCCTGCCCCACCTCCAGCCCTGCAATGGTCCGTTCTGGCTTCCTTCCCAAAGGGCTGATCTTAGGCGACAGGGAATATTCTGAAGTACTGGTTTTAACTTCTGCTTAAAGAGAGGGCTCCTAAGACTCTGAGATAGAGTTTACTAGAGTGTAAAGCAGATAACAGAGAATAGTGTCGTTTGTTATCAGGTGAGAAATTTAAGTTTTAGGGTTTTTAGCATAGACATAAATAGGAAGTAAGATGGAAGATTTTGAGCGTTGTCTGTCTTCTTACAGTGCTTTTCTTGTGCACTAAATCTAGCACAGAAAACATACCAAAACTTTTAATAAGATAACAATGAATAACAAACTGAAGACCAAAAAAGTCCCATATGTCTCTTTCCTAACACAAAACTGTTACAAAAAACTTTCCCCCATCAAGGGAACCCCTGTGGGGCCCAACAAGAGGAGCAAACACCCATACAGGCAGAACACTCAGGATGTGTTTAAAAGTCCCTTTTCCCAAAATTTGAGATGATCTGGCTTCTCAGAAAAACTCACAGGAAACAGCAGGGAAGAAAAGGAGATGGAGCTAAACATTTTGCTACCACTCCAAAGAGGAAATCAGGCCAGCAAAGGCAAGAACAGCTTAAAAATTCCTGAGAGAAATGGGATGTTCCCCCCTGGCTGGGCCTGCTGTCATTTTACCACGGCTAAGGCACTGCAGGTTACCTTAAAGCACGAGCAGGTGGATGGATGGCACTCTGGAAGAGCAGCAGATGGCAAAGACTGTGCAAATAATTTACAAGGGAAGAGAGAAAAACATCAGCAAGAGCTAACAAGGATTTGTGGAGGAAAATAAAAGCCTGATTTATTTTTTCCTACAGCACAGTCACAGGTATTTTTGGAAAAGATGAAAGAGAAGCAACCAAACTACGTAACAGACTTTTCAATCCACATGGAGATTTTTGTTAGTAAGAATATGATTGCTTTATTATTTAATAGTTTTAAGGTACATAACAAAATTACAATAAAAACCCACAAAACCCCTGCCCTAAGGCAGGGACCTGATGAATTTCTGCTACAGTGTGCCACATGTCCAGCAACAAAATTTTTATTAACCACTTTGCTGCTGGAAAAATGTGTCCACTTACTTCGTTTCCAGAATATATCAAGTCATGGGCTTGATTAATTAAGAAGGGACAATATTCAGAACACCCTGGTGAACTCAAAATGCAGAAAAAAGGCAGAGAATCAGTGAGAAAAAGCACAGGGTACCATGTTTGGCAGGAAAAATCCTACGTAAATGCAGCATAGGGAAAAAGTGGCATAACACCAGTTTTGGGGAGACAAAAAAGCAGGTGCTGCAGTGGATTTCACTCCAAAGGCAAAGCAACAACATCACAGATGGTCAGAAACTCTTTAGCTGATGTGCTGTGTCCAGCTTGGGACTCCTACAGCAAGAGAGACACAGGTCAGCTGGAGAGAGGCCAGAAAACAGCACCAAGGAAATCAAAAAAGCACAGGCCCTTGGAAAAACCTTCACTTATCTGAAGAGATGGCAACCCTGTTATTCAAAAAGGTGTTAAAGACAGAGGCAGAGAAGCACAAAGTAAAATCTTTCTCCTTCAGCTGTGGTAAGTAGCACTGAATTTAAATTGCAACAAAGAAGATTTGGATTAGGTAAAGAAAAATCCTTCACACTGAAGCATTTAAAAAAAAAAAAAAACCAACATTAAAATGTATACCAAGTCTTTATAAATATACATTTGGAGAAGAAAAGTGGAAAAACGTAAAAAGAAAATATTTATTTTTTATGAAGCAATGCTGATACAAGGCCACACCAACTCCTAGACACAAAAACAATTAAACTGGAGGCCTCTACCCATTTACAGAGTGAAATCCTACAATCTCCTCTCCAGGGAATTAGTGGGGGGAAAGCCCCCAGTCACACCACTGTGCACAAGATAAGTCTATGGAGGAGTTGCATGTACAGTTGTGAGCACACAGCTTGGAACTACACCCTGTAATCTGAAAGTCTGGGAGCAAAATTTGTTCCTGTGGGGAGTCATAAATGAAGTTCAATGAGAGTTTTTGTTTGACCTCAATTGATGATTTCTTGATCCCGTGTTTTGGGGTTTTTCACTGTCCAATTATGTCCCTGTCCTGCAATTAGCTCTCATTAATAGATTATTTGCCTTGACAGGAGATTCCTTCCTCTGAAAAAACAAGGTATCATCCATTGCTAACAGATGTGGGCTGGGACTTTGATCCCTCCAGTTTCTGGTGAACTTATCTTGAAATGTGTAACAGAAAATTGATCTGAACAGGGGTGGCAGTCAGATTCCTGCAGCCACTTAGAAATTCCACCAAATCTGGAGTGTCTGCAGGAGCAGAATGTAGCTGCCATTCAAAACCAACCAAGAACATCACAGCATTAGCTGAGATCGTGGTGTGAAAAGCAACACATTCCATTAAAATTGGTGAAACTAGAGGCAGATTTTAGGTTGTCCAAGAGATTAAATTAAACTCCTGCTCCTACAAAGTGTAAAATAGAAATTCCAGGATCAGAAAGAGTTTCTGTGTTCCACGCTCTGTATCAAGGCTGCACTTCCAGCAGTAGCACACAGTGTTTCTAAGATGTCACTCTGGAATATTGGTTGAAGTGCAATAAAATCCTGGCAGGACCCCAAGGAGAGAAAAAGAGAATTACAGCTGGTGTGTGCTGCTGGAAGTTTCCAGCTCACCCAGTGTTAACTTACTGTGAACCCTCCTTTGTGTACACATAAGGTAAATAGCCACTCAAGCAGATTAGATTAGAATAAAAATAAAGCAGAACAGGTAGTTACTATCATTAAATTCAAGATATTTTTCAAAAGCACACCGACCTGGCCTTGTTTTAGCTTCTACTGGTTGTTACCAATGACTGGAAGGGGGGAAATTCCAGAGAAGAAAAAGTTTTATACACTAAAGATGCAGATGAGCTATGACTGATAAACCACAAGTTTGAAGAGCCCATATTTGAGCATTGCCAATTCCCAGGAAACGTTTGCAGGGCTTGGAGTTGTTGGTTTTTTTTTCATCTAGAGACTTTTTTTTTTGTTTTTTTTTAAACACTCCAGTTTCTCCTGGTGTTTTAGCTGAGAGGGATGGGCACTGATGAGAGCACTGGAGTAAAACCAGGAATATTGCAGGGGTGTGTTACCCCCTCATTACTGAGCAGGGCACACCAGAGTGGCTCTGCAGGGCAAAACTGTCACTGCAGAGGATTTCCTACTCACACCATCCCTGTTCCAGGTGGAGCCTGGCTCCAGCCTGCTCCCATGCAGCAGGAGAGCATTAACTGCACCCTTGGAACTCATCATCCAGTGACATTTTATTTAAAAGGCATCTGATAACTGCGCGCCAAGACACACGAGGCCGATCAAAGCACAGCAAGTGGGGACAATCACCTGATCAATCATGGAAGCTCCAATCCAGATGAAGAGATCCATGTAGATAATCCCACAGGGATGCCACCACCCAGGTTCATTCCCTCTGTGTACATACAAGCCCCAACACGGGGCAGCCCCAGTGGCCATGGGCTAGAACTGTACACCAAACCTCAGCCATTTATGCATTTCAGGCTTAAACCATACCAGAATTTGCTCCCTCAATCTGCTGGCAACACCCCAGCAGACCTTAAGTACCCCACCATGGGCACCACTCAGGCTATGCAAGGACCCACACCAAAAAAAAAAAAAAAAAAAAAAAAAGCTTGCATCAAATTCATCACTCAGGCTACAAACAGCAAGAAACGTGCTATGAAAAACAACTCTCCTCCCCCAGCAAACACAGAGTGATGGAAAAATTAAGCTACACAGTGTGAAGGGTGCAGATAACCAGATTTACATTGCCAGCACCCTCCCTCCCAGGCCTGATGATAGTTACCAGCAGTTGATCTGGCATCTGCTCCACGGCTCGTCCCCAATCTTCCTGGGACATAATGCACAAAGGAAAACAGCTCTGGAATCCAGCAGCTCAGCAAGAGCACAGCATGTTTGTCTCTCCAGATACTGCTGGCTATTTTGGTTTCTGGAAATACTTCAGAAGATGAGAGCCCTGTGCCAGTCCCCCTCACTGCCCAAGTGTCACCCTTCAGCTGACCCAGGAGCAGAAGCAACCCACAGACAAGCAGCTGCCTCTCTTTAGCTGAACTCCAAGAACACTTTAGAGGAGCACTGCTTCCTGGGGCAGCTGCACAGGGAGACTGCAACGTAGGAGGCCAGGAAATTGGAACAGGAGCAGCAGCTCCACAGGATGTTTTGCCACGCAGGCTCAGAGCTGACCACTCCCAGGGACGGAGGCTGGTGGAGCCAGTCAGTCACCTGTCATCCTGAGGGGACAATGGGGTCAGGAGGGACAGGCCACAGCTGGGAGCACTGTGCAGCAAACTCTCAGCAAGCAAAGCTAAGCCTTTATGCTCCTCTGTTGAAAAAACCTGAAAATCAACTTTATGTTACTACAATGATGCACCATTTTGCCTGTAAGGATTTCCAACACACCTAATCCTCCCTTCCCCCCTCCATCACAGTCAGGCACCAGTGCTCAGTTATTTCTGAACACAATCACTTTGTCAGCAGCAGGTGAAAGCATACTGAATTTATTTATTGCCAGAGCTGAAGGCCAGGTTGGCGCTCCCCACACAAGCGGGGCTGGACAACACAACATACAGCATCAAAAAAAGGAAACAGAATTTACCCTGAAGACAGGGTTATGGTGCTGCTCTTATGCTTATTCTTATAAGGTGGTGCTAATATCTTCAGCAAAAGACCCCCAGCTTACAGCAGCCACAGGCACACAGCTCCACGGGGTGTCCATGCTCATGATGGCTCCAGTGTGATTACACAGGCCCAGGAAGGTGAGCAACACCTCCCCTTAGGCAGAGTGGGAAAATGCACACACACTGCCCTCCCTCCCAGCCACAGGCAGGGAAACTGCACCAGGCATGTCCAGGAATAACAGCAGCACAGCAGCTGGACAGTGAGGAGCAGCAGTGACCTGACACACACGTGTCACCCGACCTGACACTCATCTGCCATCGGAGATGACCTAAGGGCCCCTCCAGCCCGGGCTGTCCTGTGAGATTAAAATCATTCCCTAGATGTGTGGCAGGAGCTGGTCCCTAGGAAGACAGGGGTGGGCCTCAGCTACCCCAGCACTGAGATCTCCAGGTGCCACCTTGGAGGCACAAGTGGGTGGGATGCAGGACACTGCTGCAGCCCCCACTCCAGGAAGCTCACTCCAGGGGGAACCACAGGACAGCAGGGAAAGGGTGTCCCCAGATCTACAATCAGGAAAAAATAAGGACACTGCTCCTCAAGCTGTAGAGCCCAGGGTGGGAAGGATGAGGTGCTCTCTCTCCACACTGCCTTGGGAAGCTGAAGTCCCTCTGTCCCTCCGTGCTGTGACACCTCCTCACAGCTGCTCCCACCTGGACAGGTAAGCTGAATGCACAGCTGACACAACATGGCAAAACAAGATGAAAAAGGAAAAAGAGATGTCAAAAGAACTCCTTGTCTTAGAAACCAAACGGGAAATACACTTAAAGCAAATATGATGATGGAGATCTAAGTTTTTGTAAGATGTTTATTCTTTCAGAAGATTTCAGAATACACAAACCCATAATTTCCCTCTTTTGCATTTTTAAATTTGCTGAGTGAGCTCATTGAACATTCAAGCTGTTGTCTTCAAGTTTTCCAAATACCATTCTATTTAAAGGCACTGTGAATAGGGAATTCAATTTATCAAATGAATGAAAGAAGAATTCTTAGCAGGAACCCTGGTGAGCTAATCAAGAGTCACAATAAAATGTCAGGGGTCCTGGAATTCTCGGCAGGAGGTTAACACCAAATTTGATCCGAGTCAAGGAAGACAAAACACACTATAGACTAATAAACTGTACTAAAAGTTGTGCACTGCAAATTTCTGAAAGTTTAAACACAAATGAAGAAAACCTACTTGGTTTGTGCACTTTATATACACTCCTAGTATTTCACTACAAAAATTAAAACGCTGTTCACTATAATCATGTCATTAAACTTAAAGAAAATACTTTTTGAAGCTTTTAATACTTTTTGAAGCTTTTAAGTTTTTGTTCCACTGCATCTTCAGCTGCAAGGCTGTTTTGAAAATTAAGATGGCAGCATAATTTGAGTAAGATAAGAAACAATTACTCTGTACCTATCTTTAGGCTGGAAATTGGATTCAGCTCAAGATTTATCCTATCATCCAAAATTAAAGAAACAGCATAATCCATCCACCTTTCCTTCCACAAACCTACCAGAGTTTAAAAGATTAGCTCTGCAGTGCTGAAAGGGTTATCCTTAAAACTCGATGAACTTCATGGAAATAAACTTCTCTGTTCCTCTCTTCACTTTCCATAGTAAAAGCATAAATTAGAATATCAGACCCAGGATCAGAATGGGCCATCATCCATTTTTCAACTTAGCAAATGAATAGCAGCTCCATGGGGGAGGAGAGACAGGGTGGGGGAGAGATGGGGAAAGGAAATAGCCATAAATGATCTGCCAGGACAGGAAAACCAGTTGCAGTAAATACCGCTTTGGAAATCAATTTATGGTCAATTATGATCTTAGTAATAACTATTTTATGCCTTCATTTAGTGCATGAAATGCCCAGGGGAGCAAATATTCTCAGAAATATATCTAATGTCTCCAAGTATGTTATCTGATCAGTAGATGCAGACAGAATTCCAGAAAGAGCAGCTCCTGCTTGTCTGGATGCTGACTGAGGGACTGGGGATGGGGCAGGATGGAGGCACAATTTCAGTGCAGGTGGACTATCAGTCTTGCAATATCACCCAGATAAAATAAGATTATATCTATCAGTCTGGGTTGTTGGCTGCAAAAGCAATGAGTTTTGTCATCACACTGCAGTATTTCACCCAGAGATTTGTGAAGGACATTTCATTCTCACAAATGTAGGAAAAAATTAAAGTTTAGAGTCTTTTTTTTTTAAGGCAAATCATTATGTAAACATCCATCCACTAAGCCAACCATTGCTTTATTCAATTATTACATGTAAATGTGGTAACAGAGTATAAAGACTGACATCTCTAATGGTGTAATGAGACTTACTCGGACCATTCTTTTCTCAAGTGAAGGAGCTGAGTTCCATGAGATTGATTAGAAGAACAAGAATAGTAAAAATCACACATTCACCAAGTTCCACAAAGTCCCAGACAATAAATCTTTCACCTGAGACAGAGCTATTTATACAGAGACTCTGCTCCTCAACAGCAGCAGTTCTATTACTGTGAGGCACCAAATTTAGCTCCACACCTGGATCAGACATTTATTTTATTATGATCATACTAGAAAACATTAAATAGCGTTTAGTTTGCTACCATTAGGCTCGCCTCCTTCCCTATCAGAAGATGTTGCATCCCCCATATTAATTTATTTTTGAAAGATTCAAGATAAACATATACTTCATCATAGTTTACATCAGCAAAGAGAAACCGAATAATTTTATAGGCAGGAAGACGCGAACAGCACATGTGTGCCAACAAGTTATTTTTAACTAAGAGCAATTTTTTCTGCATCACAAAACAGGAATGAGTACTGGGCACTTACAGCATTCCACTGCAAGGAGATAAGGATGATTGCATTTGCAGAGATAGAGCATCTTTTGTAAGAGAAAGAATTTCAAGCACAGCACCCATTTCAAAGCTGACGATGTGGTAAAAATTCCAACAACACAAACACTGGAAGCAATTCTCCTCTGTTAAGTAAGTTTGTGCACTTGTTAAGTGCAATTAAAAACACTGAGGGGAGGGGAAAGTTGTGACCTGCAGATGGACAGAATGGTGTTAGCAGCGGGACCATGAGGAATCCTGCTCCTGCCTTTGGTAACACGCTTGTGTAAAGAGTGATTTACTTGATTTACACACACTCTCAATTAGGTTATGCCTGCAGTGCTACTAAAGTTTTTAGCTTCATATTTCACGAGCAGGATCATCCTCAAGGCTACTGTGAACATACACTGAGTTCAAGCAGAAACATTACAAACACCACCAAGACCACCTTCCATGCTCTATAATGACCTTGTAGGAACACAGGAAAATGGCAGTCGGCACATTATGCATCTGTACAGCTGATTTTTTTTTTTCCTTGGCATTCTCCCTGAACTGCTCCTTTTTTTCTAGAATGGTTTGTGTTAAAGCACTGGGCTGATGCTCTTTTGTTTACCAGTAACCAGCTACTGTTTAAAAACAAGGATCTCCATTGTCAGCACCAATGAATGACGTGAGCATCAGCCATGAAAACACTCTGGAATTCTGAAGAACTACAAGACCTGAGAGTCGGGGGCTTGAGCAGGACTGAAATCAGACTGACACTACACAGATATCCGGCTGAGCTTAAAATAGACTTGGCAGAAGTCAGCCTGGACTAACAATCGATCCGTGGACACACTGACCACCCAGAATGTGTTCAAGCCACAGCAAGCACTCCCTATCCCTCCACCAAAACAAACAGCTCTCCCACATCCCATCAGGAAGCACTGGAAATGCAGGATGAGAGAGAAAACTGTAAACTTTGTGCATACGCAACACAGGAAGGGAAGAAAGGAACAGGAAGGAAAAGAGCACATCTAAGAAAAATCAGGTAATGCCATTCTAAGAGACCCCTCTTGGGCAAGACCGTAACAAAGGCAGTGCCTTCAGAAAATCAGCGTGGGAAAACAGGCACAGACCCCAGGAACAAGAAGCTGGGGGAGAGAAGCAGAGGGAAGAATGGATCTCCCTCTGAAAACACCCATGGGCAGCAACTAAACACAGCCCAGGGTGGCTGTTTTCCTTGTGGTGGAAGGAGGGTGGCTGTTATCTTTTCCTAAATGAACCTATAGCTGGTAGCTGCACGATAACTATTTTGAGATATATAAACATATTTTTCTCTGGGGCTTAATTACCACAAAGGATGCCAACCAATTTGACAAGTCAATTTTTCTCTCAAATAAAAAAAAAAAAAAAAAAAAAAAAAAAAAGAAAACCTGAAAAATCTCTTTGTCTAGCAATGCAGAGCTTAAAAAACAGCCCAAACATCCAAGGGATAAATATTAGGTATTTTCAATACAAAGCAATAAGCAATTGTTATAATTTCTCATAACTGAGTTCCTAAAACATAGAAGTTCCGGACTGAAATCTAAGTAAATGTAAATCTGGTTTGCAATTTTTTAAATGGCTGTACATTTCAAACCCCAGAAAAAGCAGGCTGCAGATAGCTGTTTATTACAAATGACTTCCACCTCCTCCACAGCCCTCAAAGGCAAACTATAAATCTGTGTGCAAAGCCAGACAATCTGGGCACCCAGCCATAAACCATCACTGCTGCAGCACAGATAACTGTTCTCGCTCTCAGCCATCCTTGGCTGCAAACCCACGGGGAAGAGCTCCAGAAACCAGACCTCAGCCCCGTCAGGGCTTCTAATATTTTATGAACTTGAATTACAACTACGTTCAAGACCTCAGTGCTGAAAAATTACAGCGCTGATTCACACCCAGGGCTGAGACCAAAACTCACTCGGATTCGCCTGGTACCCTGAAGCTCGAGATGCAAGAACAGCCAGTTATTTTACAGCTGCCTTCAGTGACAGAAGCCTTTCTATCGGGAGGAAGAGACAGACATGCTACTCTTCAAAAATAAGACAAAAGAATCAGATGCATATTTTAGAGCAGTGCTGCATTTTCCACCATTTTTGACACGACCTCAAGGAGCACAGCGACTGTTCTGTGCCACAACAGGCAGTTTGTTTATGATCAAATCCAGACATTTGTATCTTGGGCGGGAGATTTTAAAACACAGTAGCGACAAGGCAGGAGGGAGCACAAATGAAGCTTCAGAAATCACAGTTGTAACTGTATTTGGGAATCCACAGTGAAGTTAACCATGATTAAGTAATGATAAAATATGCCTAAGTACATCTACTTCTAGCATTTAAGATGCACAACTTAGCCATGCTTTCAGTTGACAATTTTCCTAACTAGCACAGATTCCTAAAGGGAGATCAAATGATACTTTGATTCCTCTACTTTCATACATTAAGAATAACCACCTTTCATTTTACCAACAGCATTTGCCAGTGAAGAGACGGCACAGAGCACATAGATCATTTAGTAATGCAATTTACTGTCACTTCTAGATCATCTCCCCATTCAATAAAGTATACTTCTCTTCTAAACACTATTTGCCCTGGCTGATATCTTCATAATACAGCTGAAAACCTCAAGCCATTATCACTAGAAGGCATCAGCTGATCCTAAATTGGCTAGACTGCAGCGTCACAGGCATTTAAGAGGTTTCCTTATCATTCATCTTTAATACTGAGGGATCGACACACTCCTACCTGCAGCTTCCAGGCCAAGGGGAAACCTTCTAATGGTATTACCATTATCTTGTAATCTGAATTTTAAACAATTAAAACAATAGCACTTTTGTGTTGCAGGTTACTGTTACCAAAGATGATACTTTTATCAGTTGCCACGTACAAAGTCTTACATAAAACACTGATTTTTTTAAAAAAAGCAGAAATATGCACTCTGCATTGAAGCTGCTGAACCTTCAAAGAGAAGCAGCACTGGTACAAGGCCCTTTTAAATTTAAGTCATCAAGAGAGACCATTTGGTTTACTCAGTAAAGGTTCGGTCATTTTATTTTAAATCTGCAGTTCTTTTAGTCAATACGATCTGGCAATTCTTTCCAAATGAAAGCCTCTTTTTACTGAAGCAGGGGATGGCTCCACCCCTGACCTCCTCCTTCAGCTTGTTTTGGAAAGGGGCCAGATGACAGCATTTGGAAAAGCGCATGTTTATCTCGGCGAGGCCAGCTGCTAAGTTAACATATTACCCGTTCCCACATCCCCCGCTCTTGGTTAAGTCTTCACAGCTAAAACTGAAAGTAAACGCTGCCATTGGGCTTTTAATAAATGTAACACGAAAGAGAAAAGGAGTCTCCGTGGCATGGAGCATCTGAAGGGGCTGCAGAGGTCTAGGTCATTCTGAGTGAACAGCAGGCAGTCACTCTGGCAATAAAATTCCTGGCCCTTCTGAATGAAGTGAATGAAAAACTGAAAAATAAGCGGTTTTACTTCTAGATTAATTTAAAGCTGTGCTCTCTATAAGGCTGCCACTCAGCAACAGTTTGCTTGACTACACAAGGAGATTATGAGGCCCTGCTTGACAAAACCTTTCACTTTATCTTGTTTTATTGTTAGTCCATACTTGGCAAGGTATGGAACAGGGGAGCTTGGAGAACTTCAACAAGAAATCTTCTGGTTAAAGGTAGTCTCATGCCAAATTATGTTTTTTTTCATTTTAAGGAAATTCCATCTCATTCTTTTCAAAGGCTTAAAAACCTCTTTCAAGCAAAAAGAGTACAGAATTACCTTACTTCCCACAAACATCAGTGAAAGATCTCAATTTATCAAAAGCAGAGTGTGTTATCTTATTAGGAAACACAAATCCTAGAGAAGAAGCCAGAAGTTAAGGAGGAGGTGGGGTTTTCATTGATCCCAGCAAGGTCCAGCAGGCTTTGCAGGGGGCAAACCATCCACTCACAGGTGATCAGATTTTGGAGGAAGCCAAGATGCCATGGCTGAAGGTGAACCTCCAAGCCCCCAAATGGTTTTTAGCCCAAGGGCAGTGTCCCAGAGCAAACTCCACTCTGCTGTGGCCAGCGGGGAAATGGCACAGCCAAGGCTGCCCACAAGGACATTCCCAGGCACTGGCACTCACGCCCTGCACCACTGACAGCTCCAAAAAACCCATGTGCTGCAAAGCTGGTGTACAGCACACACAAACCACCCGTGTGTAACACAACTGCTCTTAGTCTGACGGATACCAGACTTAAATCTGTCAATATGGGAATCCACACATAGAACAGGAGCATTAATATATCTTAAATATATCCTGCTGCAATCCAGAGCAGTTCTCAATACAAAGGTTTGTCTGTCTTGTTTCTCTCATTGCTAGGAACAAAACCTTTAGACAAAAGTACAAAATATTGCCTAAAATTAGCCCCCATTAATACCCATCCCTCTCGGCCCGGAGCAAGTCCTGGCTGCAGCAGTTTTCCCTGGGGCAGCACCTGTTCTCCGGGCTGGGCTGTAATGGACCTTCCTCATCTCAGGAAGCCAGGCAGATCACTTCCACTCAGAAATGATCCGTTCCCCTTTGAAGATAAGGACAAAGCCACACAAGGCATTATTACACTGCTGCTGCTGCCCTTGAGCACTCATTTTCCCCAAAAGAAAAAGTTAAAATAATCTGATTTACTACCTTTTTTTTTTTTTCACAGACTGAGTCCCGGGCTCGGGAGCAGCCAGGTTAGGTTATCCACCAGCAATCTCAGCCAAAAAGCACCACAGTGCTCCCCAGAGCAGACCGAGCTTCCAGGGGCTGGAGCAGCTTCCCCACTGGGGTATCCAGGGCTGACACTGATGCTTTCACCTTCTGGAAAGAATTCCAGAAGCCACAGCAGGGACGCCAGCGCATCGGGGGCTGGTTGCTCAGCACACACCACCTTGAGCTCACAAACAACACACGGGAGCAGCCAGCCAGACATCCCAGGGACTCCTGAAGCCCAGGAGCCGCGGCTGCGGGAAGGAAACTCTGTGATGTGCTAAGCACAGGTTGCACCCACTGCAAGTCACCTCCTATTTCCTTGGAAAACACCAGGGGAAGCAGTGAGAGCCCGTGTGCACCTTCCCACTGCCTTCTCGAAATTATTATTTTTTTTAAAAAATATATTATCCGAGAGGAAACCCCATTTAAATCCTCAGTCGTCGGGGAATCCAAAAAAACCCCAAAAACCCACCCAGGGCAGGGAAGGAGGGCAGGATTTGGAAGCCATGGCCGGCTCTCCCAGCGCATCCAGCAGCAGTGCAGCTGCTCTCCT
The DNA here is from genome assembly GCF_015832195.1 of Motacilla alba alba. Taxonomy (NCBI): domain Eukaryota; kingdom Metazoa; phylum Chordata; class Aves; order Passeriformes; family Motacillidae; genus Motacilla; species Motacilla alba. The sequence continues at coordinate 2,401,052 of NC_052033.1, forward strand.
GCTCCTCCGCTCTGGCATTGTCCTCAGGTCCACAGCAACACCGACACCCACCTGATTTAAAGCTCTGCACCACCGGCCAGCCCACTAACAGCGGGATTTATTGGAATTTTAATTACCTTAACCGGCCTAATGTCCACAGCAAATTTCTGTACATAAATTAGCATAATTCGCCAGATACATACATATGCAAACGAGAGGGAAAAATATGCAACAGACACGGGTATGACGTCCCAATGATTATTTCTAAATTTAAACTGGCTGTTAGAATAATTGAATAAATCTCTTCTCGCAGATACACTCGAGTTGTAGCAGAAAATAAACTAGTCACAAAGACCTGCAGTATTATTTTTAATGGGAAAAGAGGGGGGGGAACCCAATTGAGTTCAATAAATCCCATAATTGAACCTTCAACTAATTACATATTAAGAAGATTAACCTTTGACACAAACTTGTGATACAAACAAAGAAGCCTCGAACAATTAATAAACTTCCAGTGTTTCAAGATTTCTCAGGTTAACAACTGAGCCCTCCCCATTTTCCTCCCCTTCTGCGTCGCAGTTAAAGGAATAAACTCTGTTTAATATTCTCTCTCCCTCTGGACATTCCAGGTTTAGACGAAGATCTCTCTGTGAATACTCGGGAGAAAATTACTGCGGATCCTCACAATCTCATTACGCGGGGGGAAAAGAGGGAAAATAACCCAAAGCTAGGTATTTGAACTTTTAAGAGAAAGCAGCCATGAAGGACAAAGCTGGAGCTCATGTGCTCGCCCACAGGGCAGCACTGCTGGCCATGCCCACGATTTTCCAGCCCTGGGATCATTTCCAAGGCGCTGTGCGATAATTTTCACACGTGTAAGTTCTAAAGCAAGAGCACACGGTCGTGCCTTGCAGCAGGAGCTGCCTTCGTGTCATGTCTGAGTGGCACAACACGCTCACAAATGGCACTTTCTGCTGGCTGTGCGGGGAGAAACAGCGACTCCGGACAGAGGAAAACCACCGAATCAATTCTACCATTAAAAAAAAATTCTGGAGGCTGTTCGCATTTTTTAAAGATCGAATAAAAATAAAAGGGATTTTGAAATGTTTAGGGGTGTTTCTTGCTTCGCAGACTAATAAGCAGTTTAAAAATAATAATAATCTAGTTTAGACTGGTGAAAAAGGAGGAATGCACCGGCTTTGCAGGTCTCTTCCCCTGCTAACTTCTACCGTGCCCGGATTGAGAGAGGCTCTTACCCCTTCTTACCTTTTAGTCTTTTCTTTATGGGGCTCTTTGGCAGCTTTCGATTCAGTCTTGCTGTAAGGAAACAAGTGAGTATTTTGTCTACCGTGTAGGGGTCTTTCTGACGTGTTCCTTTCTTATTTTTAATGCTTCTTTTTTTTTTTTTTTTAGATTTTTTGTAAGTGTACCCGTAATTTCACGAATATGAATACGAAAAAAATCTCACACGGCCAAAAAAATTAAGTTTTTTGTTGTTGTCGTCGTCGTTTGTTTACCCCCCTCAGGGAAAAAAAAAAAAGTCTGCCACACAGGAGATGAAAAAAAACCCAACAGATCAACAGGAAAACACTATCCAAGTAGAAAAGCAAAGAGCTTCAGTGTTATCCAGCCCAGAGAAGAAGTGCAGCAAAAGCAGGTCCAATTCCAAAACAAGCTTTTGATTTCCAGTGAAGCAAAATTTGAAAAAAAAAAAAAAAAAAAAAGAAAAACAACAAAAAATAATCAAGACCAAGAAACCAAGACAAAATACACCTTCAAGTCCCCAGCTAAATTTCTGCACGAGTGTGTCTTAAATACAAGTTTGCTTTCATGTGTTGCAGCAAAACCCACGGAAAGCCAGGATTTGGAGTTGATCGGGATGAGTTCTCGTGTGTGTGTCTTGATGGGTTCTCAGTCCACATGGAGGAGCATCTGAGGGTTTTTCAAAAAGTGCAAATCAAAAAAGAGAAACTGGGATCCAGAAAAGAGTTTTAAGATGGATCCCCCCTTCAAAATAAAAGGAGGAGGGGGTGGGAAAAAATTATAAAAAAAAAAAAAAAAAAACAACAAAAACTGAAACAGCACGGCGGAGGCACGGGGGGATGCGGAGTCTCACATGGGGCTGCGGGCAGGAGGAGGATCCCGCCGGGAGCTCCGGGGGGGCGGAGGATCCAGCGCTGTCTCTGCCAGGGGAGGAGGGTCCGCGCTCCGCAGGGACCCCGCGGGCGATCCGGGCCGGGAGGAGGATCCAGCAGCCGCTCCCGCAGGAAGGAGCGAGCGCGGGGAGGGGATCCGGGGAGGAGGATCCAGCAAAGTCTTTCACGGAGGGAGGAGGGAGCGGGGAAACCCGACAGTCTGCGTGCCTGGCTCGCAGCGGGATCCGCGGGCAGGCGGGAGGGGGGCGATCCCGCGGCTCTCTCCGCGTCCTCCGCGGGGATCCGGCAGGGACCCGCGTGGGCGGCGGGGAGCGGGGCAGCCGAGGCGGCGGCGCGTCCCCGGGGAGCCGCAGCAGCGCCTCGGGCGGGCTCGGTCGGTCCGCCGGGGTGCAGAGGGGGAGGGGGGGGACGCAGCGCCGCTCGCCGTCTCTCCCGCTCGCTCTCGCCTCGTCCGCTCAGCAGGGCAGGCGGTGCCGGGCTCAGTGCCGCCGGGCCGGTCCCCCGCTCCTCCGCGCCGCCGCCGCCGCCGGTGCCGCCCTGGGGAGCAGAGGAGCCGCTGCCGCCGCTGCCGCCGCCGCGGCCATTTTGTCGCTGACTGACAGAGCCCCGCCAGGCAGCGCGAGACCGCGGGGCGGCTCCGCGCGCGCCCCCTCCCGCGCTGGCCGCCAGCAGGAAGTGCCGCGCGCCCCCTCCCCCCCCGCCCGCCGCCGGCCCCGCCCTCTCATCACGTGACCGGGCAGAGGGGAGGGGGGAGCCCCCGCCGATATGCAAATGAGCGCGGCGGCCGCAGCCGAACGGCGGCGAGGCCGCGCGCGCGCGCGCGCGCCGCGGGCCACGCCCCTCCCTCCCCGCTGCCCCCCCGCGCCGAGGCGCGCGCCCTCCCGCCACCGCCGCGCGCCCGGCCCGCGCCCCGCGGGGGGAGGGGGCAGAGCGCTGTGCCCCCCCCCCCCCCAGCCCAAAGGGGGACAGGGGGGTCACCCCCACCCGGCCAGGGGGTGTCGGTGCTGTCACACACACACACACACACACACACACACACACCCGTGCCAACGGCGGCGAACGGCAATTCACCCCTCCCTCGCACACACCCCCCCCCCGGGTGGGGGGAGAGAAGGCGAGAGAAAAGTGTCCCCCCAAAGGGGTGTCCAGGGGCTGTGTCCCCCCGGAAGGGGTGCAAAAGGGGTGCGAAACCACGCACACACACATCCGTGCATATGGGCGTGAAAGCGTTCACCCATCCGTCGCGCACCCCCGCGGGGAGGTGGGGGGGGACGGGACAGTTGTGCCCCCCCCCCCCCCAAAAGGCACCGAGGGGCTTCACCGCCACCCCCTGCAGGTGCGGGTCGGTGCATTCACACACAGACCGGCAAACGGCGTTAGGTGCGTTCGCCCCTTCCTCAAAACCCCTGGGGACGGGGGTGCAGGAGAGCTGAACCCCACAGAGGGGTCCGAGGGGTGCAGAGGGGCTCCCCCCGCCCTGCAAATGGGGGTCGGTCCTTCACCCCTCCTCACGCACCCCCGCGGGCTGGGGCTCTGCGGGGGCTGCTGCAGGGGTGGCAAGTGGGGTTACACACATTCCTGCTGCACCCCGAGCTGCCCAGAGCCCCCCTTTTTCTGACGGGTGTGCACACACCTGCAGAGACACAGCACGGACACGGCCCAGCCCTGCAGGACACCCTGCAGCCCGCCCTGCTGGGCTCTCGGCCATGGGAGGGGATCCCCGTCCTCTCCTGGTGCCTCCAAAAATTATCCCGGTGTTTGAAACGCAGCCGTGGCTGAGCAAGCCCGGGATGCTGTGCACGCCTGGGAGGGGAGATGGAAATGTCACATTTCAGAGTGGCAGCGGTTGACTTGTCCCCCACAATAACCACATTAGCTGTTGCTGCCAGGAGAAAGTCAGGATCTGGTCTCAAAATACCACGGGAAGAGTGGAATGCAAAAAATGAGTCATTTTTCTGCTAAAAAAAATTGTTGTGTCTGTGTCTTTCAGCAGATCTTCTCCGGTTCTCTCTCCTCTCCCGTTTCCTCTCCCCCTTCTGCAGTGAACGTTTTGGGAACTGCAAGGAAATCCAGAGCCTGAACCTTTATTTGCTCGGGCTGTTCCACGGACACCGGAATGGAGCGGGGCTTACGGAGCAGGGCTGTCACCGCTGCAGCGGGGCTTCGGGGGCAAAAAGCACCGTCCCAGCGTGATTCCCCTCGGCATTTGTGATGCCAGCCCCAAAGCCACCCTGTGCCAGCCCCTGGGCAAACGAGACCCGGAGCCCGGAGCCCCTTGACCACTGGAGGGAGCCCATATTGTGCCAGAATGCAACAGAAACGCTACGGGGAAGACAAAAAAAAAAAAAATACTAAAATATGAAATATCAGATCATTGTAGTCAGAACAAAGTGTCTTCTCCAGGTCAGACCGTGATCTATAGCAATGCAAAATGTTATAAAAATCAGATTTAAATGTCCCATTGTACTTCATCAGCACAAAGAAGAGAAAGAATTATTAAGAACAAGGCTCTTTTTTTTTTTTTTTCCCTCTCTTATTTTGAATGTCAGTCTGGCACCTTTCACCGGGAGTGAATTCATACACCAGGATGGTGACAGACCTGGCTTGGAGGGAAAATGCCCTTGTGTCATCCCAAGGGCCAGCCGAGCTTCCCCTCACTCTCCTTACTTAAATGTAGGTCAGCACCTATAGACTCCTTCCCAACCCATCCCCGAGCTGCAGCAGCTCACCACTGCTGCTTTCCAAGGAGATCTGGAAAGGACATTCCTTTCCTTTTGGAGAGGACATTTCTTTCCTTTTGGAAAGGAGATTTCTTCTGTTCTGCCTCTCTGGAGTGAGAGAGGCAGAACAGAAGAAGCCACGTGCCATGCTTATGGCACAACACGCCCCTACAGGAGGCTGCCCTGTGCCAAAATCTCTGCTTGGCAATTTTGCCCAGGAGTGTTCCTGGTCCTCTAAATTCCGTGTTGCGGACGTTGAAATATTTGTAATTCAAAACACACTTTCAACACACAAATATTTCTGGCTTCGCAGAGTGATGCCAAGTTGCTGGAGACCCTGAAATGTCAAAATGGAATAAAACTGAAAGTGATTTGTGTACTAATCTGTTTTCTTGGCCCTGGAGAAATTACCATCAAAAGCATGATATAACCACAGCTCCACAGACACAGAGAGCCTGTTGTGTTTGACACCCCTGTTCTAAAATACTGTCCTTAACAGAAAAAAAACCACATTCTAGTAAACTTTTCCTGTCTTACCTGAGCTCTTTACCATTGAATACAGGGCTTTATCCAACGTAATTTTGATTTTCCCCCCCCTACTTTGGTGTCCCACTGGGGTTTTGCTTTCCCACTCCCTGGTTGTTCTCCTTGGGAGCTCACACAGATCCAGGTGGGTTTGCCCCCCCAGCAGCAGCACCTGAGGCTCTGTAGCAGCTGGTGGCTGCTGTCACCACGCATGGCACATCTGTCCCCTAATTGTCCTGGGCTGACAGGACCCTGGCAGGGCGCAGGCTTCTCCTTGAGCTGTGTTTTCCCAGAGCTGCTCCAGCACAGGAGCCATCGCTGCAGGCAGTGAGTGGTGGCTCAGGTAGTGGCTTTTGTCACACGTGGGTAAGAGCAGATGTGAGCTGGGGTGAAGGGGAGGCAAAGGGACGGATGATCCAGCAGCTCAGTGCTCCCAGAGCAGGAGGAGTTCCACTGCTGCCTTGTAAACCTCCACCTGCCCGGCCTGCCTGCGTGTCAGGGAAAGGGCTGTGGCCAGAGTGTCCCCAGGGAGTGCTGGGTAGGTGGCTTTGAGCACAAAGAGCCAGGCACTCACAGAGATACAGCGTTTTCTCTGCTGAGAGTGACAAAGCAGAGCTAAGCAAAGCTCTTCGGATGTTCAGGGCTGTGTTGGGGTGCCTCAACCACACCCAGGCAAAATATTCCTCCACTGTAGACTCTACATCTCTCGCTTGGTTTTGTATCATCCAACTGAGCACAAAATCATCACCAAGCATTTCTTGCACTTCTTACCCAGCAATGAGGAGCACACACAAAATTAAAGCCAAAGCCCAGCTCGAGCACTGGCTGTGCTCCAGTGACACAAACAGCCCCATTCCTTAAGGAGAATCTGGTCTCTGATGAAGAACAGGATTTTCAGAGCCCACACAAAGTGAAACTACAGCTCCAAGGCTCTCCCTGGTCTGAGGTGATGCTCAGAGGCTGGATGGGCAGGATCACGCAGGGAAGTCAGGATCCAGGACACCACAGGCTCTTCCCAAGTTTTCCAAGGAAAATATGAACATGCAAGCCATTTGTACGAAGTCCCTCTGAAGGATACAAACACATCCCTCCTGGCCACCCTACCACAAATTGTGTCTTTAGGGTGAGCACTTAAATAGAATCACAGAATTGTTAAATTGGAACAGACCTCAGAGGTCTTTGACTCAGCCATTAATGAACTGTTCTGAACTTACACATAATTTTTATTGGAAAAACTCACTTTCATGTCTTACGTTTCTTTCCCCACACTTTCCTCCCACTTGCTGGGACCGTGCCCTGCTGTGACACTCCACATCAGGGTGGTTGTACCGAGCTATGTCCTCTCATGGCCCTGGCCCGAAGCAGAAAGGGCTCCTGGAAGGCTGGTACCCCATGTTCCTCCTGATGTCTGGCACAGACATTTCACATCAGCAAACCCACCGTGGTGAGCATCATCACAGGAGTCTGACAGTTCACCTTTTACCCTGCACTGGATGAGCTGGTTCCCCCTTTTTTTTTGTGTAACAACCAAATACTTGAAGCATTTGCCCAGAAAACACAACATCTGGATTCAATTCCCTCCCCAACCCCAGAGTCTCCAACCTGTATTTCCCACGAGACAGATGCAGCACGATGCTAAACAGCAATCTGGCAGGGGGAAAACATGGTATTTTTTATTCTTGCTCTCCAAGCTGAGCTATTGTACAAACAGGAACACAAGTGTCCTGAGGCCAAAAAACGAGCAAGAAGCACATGACTCCCTACCCTGCCTGCCACAGCAGCAGTGATAACACGTTCTGCTTATTATCAATAGCTGTTTTACAATAAATACATAATCTGCCCTGAACAGAGGGCTCAGAGCCCAGGATTTGCTCACCCCATAGCTTATTTTGGGGGAGAGGAAGCAATGGTTTAGAGGTTGGAACTTTTGAATGCGGCACCTTGAGATAAGTCCATAGGCTGGAGGAATGTGCAAAGATGCAAATTTCCCGTTGTGCTTCTGAGAATAAAAGTATTGCCATTAATCAGCCTCTCCTCCTCTGTTTTTTAGGTCATCACTTATAGGTACAAGGGGGCTGGAACAAGCACAGGGAAGACACAGAGTGTTCCAGTGGCACAGACAGTGCTCATCATCCAGGCACGGCTGCAAACGTTACAGAAAACCCTGGTTTTGCACAGAAAACCCTCGCTGAGCATGTCAACCCCCAGTGAAATACTGGAGTTGTCACCCCTGGTACTGACAGGGCAGCAAGCCAAGTGTTTGTAATAAAAATCCTGCAGCAGAAAGGGAAAAAACCCAGATTGCCCAACATTTCAATGAACTGGGAGGAAGCTGCCAGTGCTTCTTTGCTGAAAAGAAGCCTTTCCAAAAAGGTTTTTCCAAGTCTCTTTCAGCTTGTAGATTTTTATCTTCACCCCACACAGAGCCTCCTGCAAGGATGGGAAGCACTGGAGCTGTTTCCATGATGTGCTCAAAAGTCAAGGTGCTTTTGGTTTTCCTACCTGTTTGCAAGTCTCTCACCCCAGTGGAAGTAAAAAAAGCAGAGTTGGGGGCAGACCATAAAAAGGTTAATTTGCTATATACACCAGTCTGACCTTTTTTGGCAGCTCTAACAGCTGCACCCAAGAAGCACCTAAGGGATGAAAATTCTTCTGAAACCAGGGCTAGGGAGGATACCTTCTAGCACCCCACCAGCCATTAAAGCAGTGGTGAAAGAACTTGCAAATACTTAAGTTAAAAAATAAACCTCGGGCCAGGCACTGCTCCCACGCTGGTTTGTGCAGTGCCTGTGGCAGCCCAACACCATTTCCTCAGGACAAACCAGCCTTTGGTGGGGTTTTGCAGCAGGACTTCATAATATGTGTCAGTCATCCAATGCTGGCAGTGGAACAACAGAGCAGATTCCGACCCCCAACATTTCTGTCAGAGGATTTCTTTATGTCACATGTGCTGAGTGTGGACATCGCCCTCCCTCCATCACCTCCTAATCCTGGGAGCTCTTCAGGGTAAAGCAGGGCAGAATGGCAAATGCTTACAGCTGCAGCTCCCTCCTGAGCAGTTGCTGGGCCAGCAACTTCAGTCTTCAAGGTAAAAATGAATTATGATAGCCCATATGGATGAGACAAAAATGAGATTTTTGGGCGGTTTTTATGGGACCCAGTGGTAAAAGAGTTTTTCCCAATGTGCTGGCTAATACACATGGGAATAATTTGACCTCTGTAAAACCTTCAGAGGGCCAAAACATCCATCCACTCCTTTCTTTCTTTGATTAAGCTGGGCATCCTGGCTGCTGCCTTCCTTCCCTGTCAGTGGCAGAGGACATTTTGAAGGGGATTGATGCCAATATAATGTACATTTATTACCTGCCTTGGGAACTTTGGGTGAAAACGCTGAGATGTGATGACTGGTGCTCTGAACAGACTCACCAGGTATCAACACTTGGGGTTGGATTGTACCTAGGGCAGCTTCTGTATTCCTGACAGAGCTGATATGACTTATCCCTGGGGTGAGGAGGTGGGAGAGAAAGAATTGCTTCTGACAGATACTAGTCATGTTGCTTAATGAAGTTTTGCAAGGTGTTCAGAAACAGCAGGATGGGGTCAAATCAGGGAAGGTCACGCTGCTGGAAGCTGCAATCCTGAGTCAAGACCTGGCTTGTCCCCAGAGCCTGTCACTCGGCTCCCTACCTGGCTGGCGGAGCTGCTGGGATTGCAAAGAATTTATTGACACCCACCCACCATCCCTAAAGTTTTATGGCAATATAGATCCATTAGAAATCCATTTTACAGAGGTATTAAAATAATGAAGGTGAGAATTAAGAGAGCAGCACACTCCTTGGAAAACCCACTGATCATAATATACTGCTTTAAAGAAAGTTATCGTGCAGTCCCCTTAAAGAAAGTTATCAATTAGTCACTGCATCAGACATGGGAGAATTGTTCCCTGAAGAGGATTTTAGGAGGAAAGCCAGTGACTAAGTGATGAATTTATCACTGGGGGTTGCTTGGCTCCATGGATTAAGATGACATGGCACAGAGGGCTCGGAGAGCAGACCGAGCTCCTGGTGGCCCTGGGGGGGTTCAGGCAGGAGCAGCATGGGCTGAGATGAGACACAGCTCCCAGGCAGGGTGATGGCAGCTCAGGAAGGAGACATGGCTCCAGAGGGGTGGGTCAGAGCTCCCACACATGCTCCGGGCACTGGGCAGATGCTCCCACAGCTGCCTGTAGCTGCTGCAGTGCTGGCTTGGAGATGGTGCCCCATGCTCTCCTTCCCCACAGCCTTCCAGAGCACCACAGTGTGCTGTGCAGAATCAGAACATGATGGATTGTCTGGTGCAGATGCCCCACTGAAACCGGGGGCATCAGGGCTGATGTCAAACTGGCCCTGGTCAGAGGCTGGGTAGGGGAGGTTTGTCTGTCCCTGCAGCTGAGCTGTGAAATGCCCTGGGGTGAGCCAGGACAGCAAGAACAGAAGTCAAAGTACAAAGTACAAAACCTACTTGGCTCCTGCAGCTCAGATAACTGAACATGGGCAGAGGAAGGAGCCACTGGGACACGGCTTTTCTCTGTGGGCAAACATCACCTGGTAACATCCAGACAAGATGAGCACACATGAGCCTGTTCCATCCCAGCAGTCTGAGGGAGACAGCGCAAAAGAGAGAGGGCTGTCAAATGAAAAGGTTGTGAATGTTGCCTAAAACTGGGAGAAATCACAGGATTTCCATGGAATTGAATAAACTTGCAAAATACTTTGTTTTGATCCAAACCATCCCTGGAAGTGTTTAAAAGCTATGTAGCTGTGGTGCTGAGGGACATGGTCTAGTAGTGGTTTTGGCAATGCTGGGTTAATGCTTGGACTTGATCTTAAAGGTTCTTTCCAACCTAAACAGTCCTGTGATTCCACAAATCTACATTTCTCAACGCAGAGGCATTTTGGGAGCCCAAAGCTGCCCTCCTCAATTGCTGCATGGCTGAAAGGGCTCCCGGGGTGACCGCAGCAGTCACCCTCTGCCCACACCTCACTGGGCTCAGCTGAGCAGCTCAGCAAAGCCCTGACAAATTGCCAAGCTCTCCTGAGATAAATAATCACAAACAAAAATATTTGTGTTTACTGTGGGGATTTGTCTGTGCATAATTATGCATTAGTCATTACGAGGACTACAGGAGAGTTTTACACATGTAAATATGTTCAGTTAATTAGACAGGACTGCTTTTGGTTTGTTTCTTCTCTGCAGTGTGATCCTGAAGTCATCAAACACTCCTGGATCACGAGGCAGGGTGAAGGATGTGCGTGAGGAAAACAGCTCTCTCCCTGCTTGTAATGCAGCTCTGGGTATCAATACATATTCCTTTAAAATACTTCTTGTAGCTTTTCTGTTACAGCCTCAAGGTACTACACACGATGCAGCACAACCTTCACACTGTTCTCTCATGTTCATGTTTCAAGGGGAGATCAGATGGATTTCTCAGGTAATACAATATAAGACATTATTTTCTTCTGAAACGTTTTTAAGTGCGGCAGCTTTTAGTAATCTTCTAGCATCTTCTCCTATGTATGACAGAGTCTATTAATGTCATTTGCATGAGAAGTTCACAATAAATCATTCATGCACAGTTTAGTACAGGTTAAGTGTAACAGCCTAACTGTGATTTTCTATAAGAAAATCAGAGCAGCTCATCAACTGGTGTAAATCAGCAGTGCTCCATCAAAGCCACTGAGTCACACCAACTAATTGCTTGGCCCATGGGAAAGATTTAGGCAAAAAAGCAGCGGGGAAGAGCACGATTCGATTCCTGCCTGTTGGAAGGCCCTTCTCCTGAGAGCTTCTCTCCAAAAAACCTTTCCAAAGAAAATCCATAGTGGATTTTCTGTTAATCCTGTGGGGCCTGGCTGGTCCAAGGTCATCACTGTCCCGCTGACAGCCCTGGGGCCACACTCCTGGAGGGTGAGGAGTGCTCAGGGGAGCCAGGAGCTGCTGGAGCAGGGCCAGCAGCTCAGCAGGAAACCTTGGGCTTGTCCAGGGCCTGAGAGTGGGAGCAAAATCAAATTCCCCAAGAACCTGCAGCTGTCATTCAGGCAAAATCCTGGAACAACAGCAAAAGCACTTCCAACCCCCACGTGGTGGGGGATTGAACCAGATGACCTTTAAGGTCCCTTCCAACCAAACATTTCTGTGACTCCATGATGTAGGACAGTGTGGTGTCCATGCATCCATCTCCACTTCACTGCTTGGTTATCCTCCGTGTTTGGAGCACTGAGCCCTTTTGCTGATGGCAGGAGGAGCAGGAGGAGGAGGAGGAGGAGGAGGTGGAGAAGGCACTCCTTGCCCTCTGGGCAGCACAGCAAAGCCCCTCGGGAGATGCCAGCAGGGCAGGTGCCACCCTGCTGCACCCAGCTTGGGCCAGTACCTCGGGAAGTGAAAGGAAATTCCTTCGCAGTGATGTGGAATTTGTCACCCGCTCTGGAAAGGGGCCATGCAGGCACAGAGGAGCAAAGGGTCCCTGGAGGGGGGTGGCTGATGGAGAACCCCACGCTGTCCCTGAGCAGAGCTGGCAGGTGACGCTGTGGCTGGGCAGCGAGTGGCTCAGCTTCGCCCAGGCAGGAGGCGAACAGGGGCACAGCTTCGCTCAGAAATGAAGATCTTTCTCCTCCCCTCCTCCTGTTTCTGCTCTCTGTTTTCGGCCTGGTTCTTGTTCCCACTGAGGCGGCGTGTGGGACAGAGGCTCATTGTTCCCGCTGCTGGGGGAACGCGCCGCAGCAGCGCTGATCTTATTAGAGCGGGGCGCGCCCGGGCCCAGCCTGGGGACATCGGGGGGGGACACCGGGGGACATCGGGGGGGGACACCGGGGGGACATCCCGGGGGACAGCCTGGGGACATCGGGGGGACAGCCTGGGGGACATCGGGGGGACATCCCGGGAGACAGCCTGGGGACATCGGGGGCGACACCGGGGGGACATCCTGGGGACATCAGGGGGGACACCGGGGGGACATCCCGGGGGACAGCCTGGGGACATCGGGGGGACACCGGAGGGACATCCCGGGGGACAGCCTGGGGACATCGGGGGGGACACTGGGGAGACATCCTGGGGGACAGCCTGGGGGACATCGGGGGGGACACCGGGGAGACATCCTGGGGGACAGCCTGGGGGACAGCCTGGGGGGATTTCATGGGGGACATCCTGGGGACATCCTGGGGGAATGTCCTGGGGGGATTTCATGGGGGACATTATGGGGGCACATTCTGGGGGACATCCTGGGCGACATCGGGGGGGACATCCTAGGGGGATTTCATGGGGGACATCCTGGGGGACATCAGGGGAGGACATCATGGGGGAACATCCTGGGGGGACATCCTGGGGGACATCCTTAGGGGGACACCCTGGGGGGACACCCTGGGGGGATTTCATGGGGGACATCCTGGGGGACATCGGGGGGGACATCAGGGGGGGATTTCATGGGGGGATATCCTTGGGGGCATATGCTGGTATCCTGGGGGTACATACTCGGGGGGACATTCTGGGGGGATATAATGGGGGGATATCCTTGGGGGTACATCATGGGGGACATTCTGGGAGTAGGTCCTGGGGGTACATCCTGGGGGCACATCCCTGGGGACACATCCTTGCGGGCACATCTACAGAAAAGCCAGGAAAAGGTTTAGATCCTACAAATGTGGGGGAGAAGAACTAGAGGAGGGTCTCCACGAAGTGCACAGCAACTCGCTGGCTGTGCTCCTGGTTCGACTGAGAGCCGGCCAGGCTGATCAAGATGCACCTTCTAAATGCTCAGACAGCAGAAGGAAACTGCACAATCTCAGGCTATTTATTTGTAACTTATAAAGGATATAATTTGAAATGTACTGGCTAAATAAGACTTAATTGTGTTTAAAATTCCTGTTAACAAACGCTGTAAGGAGTTGTCTTAGGGGAAATAAAGAGGAAAAAACAAAAAAAAAAAACCCAACAACTTGGGCACTAATGATTAGAGCAAAACCCTGATGTTAAGAGGACTTTGTCTCAGTGGAAGCAAGTTACTCATCTTTTCCAGAAGATACACGCATGCATCGCAAAATGTTTATTTTGTACTCTCTGAAGTGGTTAATCTACATGCAAAGCAATGAAAAGGTGCCTTATTAGGCTAATTGCTAATAAAAAAAAAGAGAGAGAGAAAAAAAGCCCAGAACGACTGAGAGCAAATATTTAAAAACAGATGCAGAAGGCTGTGAAAACAAACACAATCTCGTTTTTCCGTGAAGTTTTCCCACCAGAAATCAGAGAGTTCAAAGAGACGTCCGGTTAATGCGGTACCTCCAGGCTCCCGGCGCTGGAGCTGTTCATTAGCCGCTGCGTAGTTCTGTGATGCAGAACTGGATTAATGGAAAGGTGACTGGGAAGCCACCCAGGGACCTGCTAATGATACTGCTGCGTCCTCAGAGAAGTCCTCTCTAGCCTTGCCCACGTGCAGCAAAACACACACACCCCGTCAGGATACAATGCCACATTATCACAAGAAAACACTTTGGAGAGGGGAAGAAGATGTCATCACCGAGTGGTGCTGGGAGCTGGCGAAACCCAAGATGGAAAAATAATTGCATGCATGTTTTTTAATACAACAGGATTCCCCCAAGCTCATTAAAGCAGATGGAAGTTTTAAAACCTGTATTACTTTAAAAATTAATTTACAGCTGTGGGGCTTGGTGGCCCAGAGAACATTAAAATGATAAATCCGGAAAGGTGATGTGAGCAGAAAGGAGGATTGCTTTGGTCACAACATGGCCTTGTGCAGCTGGGAAGGGGAGATGGCACCATTTTGTTGCTGTTTGACATTTACCTCTGCTGAGCCATTTCTGGGCTTAACCCAGATTTTAAAACACTGCAACATACCATTACAATTTCCTCCCAAGTGATGTGTCAGCCAGAAACAATCTTGGTGCCTCTCTGTTTCATCAGACACAGGCTGGCATGATGAGGGAGCTGATATGGACATCTTGGGCACTTAGGACAACAGAAGAGCCCTGTCAGAGCTGGATGTCTGCACTGGGCTGTGGCATGGGGTCACAGCCTGGACATCCATGGCCCAGGGTCACAGCCTGGACATCCACAGCAGTCCATGGCCCAGGGTCACAGCCTGGACATCCATGGCCCAGGGTCACAGCCTGGACATCCACAGCAGCACATGGCACTGGGTCACAGCCTGGACATCCACAGCAGCACATGGCACAGGGTCACAGCCTGGACATCCACAGCAGCACATGGCACAGGGTCACAGCCTGGACATCCACAGCAGTCCATGGCCCAGGGTCACAGCCTGGACATCCACAGCAGCACATGGCACTGGGTCACAGCCTGGACATCCACAGCAGCACATGGCCCAGGGTCACAGCCTGGATATCCACAGCAGTCCATGGCACTGGCTCTTGGCACCAGCTTTGCACCTCCAAGGTCTGAGCAGTGCTGCTGCTGCGCTCCCCCTGCCGCAGCCCCAGCCTCCAGCCCCAGCAATGCCCTAATTCCCCTGCTCAGCAGCCGCCTCCCAAGACAAGCTGTGCCTGTCTGAGAGCACGGCAGCGTGGCGGCGTGCGTGCCCAGGGCCAGGATGGGGTGGGGGACAGGAGCTTGGGGCAGCTGCTGGCACACCAAGCCAGTGCCAGGAGGGGAGTCCTTCACCCTGCAGAGCCACCACCCTCAGCTGGGACATCCCTGGCTCTGGGAAAGGCCATGATGGAGTGGTGGGACAAAGCCAGCAGCTCCTCTGAGCCCTGTGGGGGCTGGACCATCTCTTTCCTGCTGTATATTTGTCCAATGCCGAGCACCAAGTGCTGGGATGGGCGAGGTAGCACGGAACAAAGGCTGCAGGCAGGTTGTATTCAGCTCACACCAGCTACCTCTGCCTGCTGGGAAGAAAGGAGCCCTTTGTTTGGAAAGAGCAGCTACTCCCACCAAACCACGCACGGGGCCCTGCGCTGCAGAACCCCGTGTTATATGCAGGAGTGGTTTGGCACAAAATGGTCCCTGTTCCGCCCTCCCCGTGCTATCCTCACCCTCACAGGTCTGTGCACGGAGCATAGCCTGGCTCTCCGAAGGCTAGAGTGTGTGGCCAGGGATGGGGATGAAATCACAGCCTGGGAATGACCCCCTTTGTGCAGCCCCACAGAGCCCACCCACCCCGTGGGCAATCCACAGCTGCTGTGGCCGAGGTGCTGCCCGCCCCTGCCTGGGCTGCAGCCCCCGAAACACACACCCAGCTGGGGCTGACACGGAGCTGGGACTCTGGTGCCAGGCTCAGGGCTGTCCACAGTGCCAGGTTTGGAGCTGTCCCCAATGCCAGGCTCAGAGCTGTCCCTAGTGCCAGGCTCAGAGCTGTCCCCAATGCCAGGTTTGGAGCTGTCCCCAATGCCAGGCTCAGAGCTGTCCCCAGTGCCAGGCTCAGAGCTGTCCCCAATGCCAGGTTTGGGGCTGTCCCCAATGCCAGGCTCAGAGCTGTCCCCAATGCCAGGTTTGGGGCTGTCCCCAGTGCCAGGCTCGGAGCTGTCCCCAATGCCAGGTTTGGGGCTGTCCCCAATGCCAGGCTCAGGGCTGTCCCCAGTGCCAGGCTCGGGGCTGTCCCCAGGCAGTGCAGCTGGGGATGTGGCCAGGCTCATGCCCATCCCTTCCCTGGCATCACTCCACTGCTGCTCCAGGGCATTCCTGGGTGAAGGTGGTTTCTCCCTGCAGAGAGCGTTACTGGGATCCCTGGGCTGTGCCCTTGTGACAGATGAGCAATGCGATGGTTGACTCTCACAATTTAAAGGCAAATATAATGTATATCTGTTAGGAGAAGTTTTATACATTTATAGTTGTGTTTTATCCCCTTGTGTTGTTACCAGGGGGTGCCCTGGGTTTGGGACATTTGGGAGGGTTGACTTGTGACTATGGCAGCACCTGACCTCCAATCAAGATTTAAGGAAGTGATCTCCACCACTGCACAGTGAAGGAGTCGATGGACAGAACTTTGGGAGAGCTAAAGGGTTAAAAGGCAGAACATCCATTGTATGGATGAGCACATGGTGGGGAAAATCCTCTGCTCCCATAATATTTTCTCTATTCAGTCTTCTGTTGTATTTTTGACAAGGTTTAATAAACCTTTCTAACCTTCTGGAAGTGAGCAGCATCTCTCACACCCTGAAGCACCGTGAGACCCAAAGCCACAACGGCCCCGTTACCGGGCAGGGGGACAGCCCTCGCTCACACACACTTCCCGCAGCCTCTCTGCTGCTGGGTTTATCACAACATGCTTCTCGTTTCCCTTCTCTCACCCAGCAAATTAGCTTGGGCAGTGAATTGACTCGATTCCGTGGCTGGTCACTGTGGGATGGGAGCGGGGCGCGTTCCCGGGCCGCTCCGGGAGGCCCCGCAGCCGTGCCGTGCCTCACCGGCTTTCAGGCCGCCTATTGAAGGGACCCGAGCCCGAACAAAGCCCCCATTCACTCCCAGGGCTCGGCTAGTTTTTCTTTGAGCCCTCGCTGCTTTATTTTTCAGTCTTTCCCAAACACTGTTGGCTAATTTCATTGACAAAATTCATAACTTGGGGTTGGAGAGCTTGCTCCTATTCAGCTGCGAGCGCTGGGGGGTTTTGTTTTTCTTTTCCATGCTGCCCGGCCTGCCTCACTCTCCACATCATCCTGAAGCCATTTTCCAGCCTGTGCCGAGCTGAGGGACTCAGAATTGAGGTGCACAGAGAGTTGAGGTGCTCCTCAGTTTTTGGGTGGAGAAGAAAAAGCGTCACAGCAAGGTCTGAAGCTGAAGCACAAGGGTGACTCCGAGGGCAGCAGGGACAGGACTGAAATCGTGCACTGCAGAGCTGAGTGACCCCTGGAAGTACACAGCAAATATTTAAAATCAAAAGCCTGTTAAACTTTTATATTTGCAATACTCTGCATCCAATCCAGTTAATTATAGCCCTTTAAAAACATCTGCATTTCATAAAGGACTAAGTTTCCTTCCCCTCAGGCTGCCCCTCCTGAGACATCCCTCTCCAGGCTGCTGGGTTACACAGTAATTACAATCCGCAAGTACCTGACATCACCACCAAGAGCAGTGCATTATGGTTTCAAAAACAAGGGAAACAATATTGCTCAAGATGGGTCTGAGCCAAAACCCCAGCTCCAAACACCATCATTTTTTTCTGGCAGAGTTGAGAGCCAGGGCCCTGCGTGGCAGCCAGGGCCCCCTGGGAATGTCGCAGGCAGAGAATGGAGGAGTCACTTTGAGCTTTGGGAAGGAAAGGATATTTCTCCTGCCCGCTGACTGAAGAGGTTTAAATACCTGCAGGGCATCACAGGGAGACCCCTCTGGAACCCCTCTGCCACCTCTGCCCTGCAGCCAGAGCCCCCTTTGTCCTGTCCAGCCCAGGGCACACGAGGGTGCTGGAATTTGCCAGACCATCATTTTGGGAAGGGAGCTGGGCTGGCCCCAAAGCAGCTCTGGGATGGGAGCAGGCAGCACCACCTTCCTGAGCTGGCAGCACCAGCCCCACACCAGCACAAGCAACATCCCAGGGAGCTGCTGTGGGGAAGGCACAGTGCAAGAGGCTTGGGTTTGTTCCCTCCCTTGGGAGGAGGCAGAGCCTGCCTTGAGAAAACCTGCAACAAGCTATGTTCCATAGGTACACGCATAATGGATGCACATCATTTGGCTTATGGCCACCAAAGTGCACTCAGCTGGCACCTAAAGCAAAGTCCTTAATGGTGTTTTATGTGGTGAATCCCTCTCCTCCTCCCCTCCAGAGACAGAGGCTGGTTCTGGGGTGAGAGCAGGGCAGGACCACCGGCCTCACCAACCTGCAGGAACAGCCCCCATGACCCACCCCCTTCTTGCTTTGCTAAGCCCTTGGGGCCAGGTCCCTCTCCTTGTTCATTTATCAGCTTGTTTCCCTGCAGAGAGGAGCTGGTTAGAGGAGAAAGAGCGTGATTTTCAGTCCACAGAGCAAGCAATTTGCTTTTTAAGGTTGTTTGCCAAAACCACATTCCTGCTTCAGCTCCCAGTCCAAGCAGAGGGGAGGCTGAGATCAGAAACAGGACTCAGGGACTGATTTTGCTCAATCGCTTGTGCTCTCTTTGCCTCGTGTGAGAGCTGAGCTCACTCAAGGGTTGAGGCATCCTCTGTACCTTCACATCTGAACAACAAGCAGGGAAAGCAAAAACCACAGGATTTCCTCTGCTGTCAGCAATACCCAATAAATTCACAGCAAGAGCGAGCCTTTAAAAGGAAAAATAAAACTAAAAATCCCCCAAACCAAACACTTTATCCTTTCCCGGTCTAATTGGGGAATAAACTTAATATCTAATTTTAAGGGTGAAGTGAAAAGGAAAGGGATGAAAGGGAGTTGAGGCAAGCTCTGCACCCAGCCGTGATCACAGGCAGCAGGCTGGGGCTGCAGCTCCAGAGGAAGCAGCAGCTCTGCCTTGATGTGCTCCGAGTCAGTGGGGCTGGGGCACGAGTCAGACCCTTCTCTGCCCCATAGAGCTGGTGGGAGCCACCACCAGAACCTGGGAAACCATGGGAAACAGTGAGCAGCCTCAGCTGGGAGCTGCTGTGTGCTGGGAGGAGCTGGAGCACTGGTTGTGAGGGTCTGAGCTCAGTCTCCCTTATCCTGGGTGCAGCCCCACTCAGGTTAGCGGGTGGCTCCTGGGTGATAATCCATACATGGATTATCCTCCTGTCTCAAAGTAGCCTTACAGGTGCCTTGGAACCCAATTAAAGATGCTCTGCTGATGCAGGGACATCAAAAGTTCTGCTGCCTTGCACCTGTAGGGAGCCAGGCTGGGGGTGGCAAGCCCAGAGGGGGACATAGGGCCTGACCCCTCTCCCCTCACTCCCCACTCTGCTGCTCACCAGGCTCCCCCTGCTCTCCTGCTGGCTCAGGACCATCTCTCCAGCTGGATGTGCCCGGCTGGTGACACAGGAGTGTCCCTCAGCATGGCTGCTTGGCACAGCCATAAGGCCTGGAAGCTGCACACTCAGCTTTCCCTCAGCATCCTCACTTCCGAAGCCCCACCAGGCTTCTGAGCATCACAAAGCTCTCCCTGGTCCCCACAACAGACACAGTGGGGACAAGGGGGTGCTCCTGGGAAGCCCTGGACAGGTCACCTGGGGCACTCCTGGGGCTGTGCAGGTGTCCTGCTGTGTACCCCATGTCCCCTGGGTTCGGGGCCACTGAAGCAGTCCCCAGGGAGAAGTGGCACAGCCCCAGAGTGTGGGGACCTTGCTGCCAGCCAGCCACCCCTTGCAGCTCTCCCTCAGCTTTGCAGGCCTCCCAAAGACATCCTGCAATTCCCCCAATGGGGGCGATTCCTTAAGGAAAGAGGAGAAGTCAGTGCCTGCTTGTCTTTAGAGAGCGCTTTACCAAAATAATACCTACTTTTGAGATCTGTTTCTTCTTTCCTCGCTTTCTCATCCACAAACCAGCTCCCACCTCTGCTGCCTCCGGAGCAGCCCAGCCACGCTCCAGAGCAGTGCTCCCATCCCGGGGTGCTGGCCACCCTGTGGTTTTTGGCTGTTATATCACTTCAAGGACAATTTAACATGCATTGGATGCTGCTCCTCAAAGGGTTTTCCATGTGCACGGAGCTCTGGGTCCTGCAGGGAGGTGCTGTGAAGCCCCAGGGATGGGGTGAACAACGTCCTGGCACCCTGGTCCATCCTCTGAAAGAGCTGGTGGCCCCTTCCACCAGCAGTGCTGGGGCTGTTCTTGAAATGAGTCTCTTGGCTAATTATTCTGTCACCCTGTTGCCCTTCCCTTCTCCTGTCTGTAGCCCTTCCATCCTGTGTGTTTGCTTTGCTGCTCCAGCCTCTCCTCCTGCACAGCTGCACAGACATCAATGGGTTGCAGCAGCTTTTGTCCAACCAGGAGCATCCCAGAAAAGCCAGGTACTGCAGGGGGAAAGCCATGGTGCTCCTCAGTCCCTCTCACAAAGCCAAAATGCCACCCAAGGGCACTAAAGCACCGCTGAGCTGATGCCCCCATTATGCCTCAGGTTTAGCTTTTCTATTTTTCAGAGTCTGTGCTGCTTTGGTGTGTAATTCTGAGCTTCACATGAGGGGATGCTGAGCTCTCTGCACAGAGCAGGGACAAAACAATTCCTGCTCCAGCTGGGCACCAAGGACAAATGATCCAAAGCTCAGCCCAAGAGCACAAACACCGTGGGCTGGAGAGAGAAAAACAAGCAGGGTGGGAGTGCCTGGGCTAAAGCTGGAACTGGACAATGAACTGCAAGGTGCAAATGGAGCAGAACTGATCCAAGGGAGAGACCCCGGGAGCGCTCGTGCATTTTGGGACCATTTGGGTTCATCTTGGGTGCAGCCCTGGCTGGGCTCTGGTGCTGCCTAGGGTGGATCCATGGAGGAGATGCTTTGAATAAATCCCTGCTTTATTCTTTAACTCTGCCCAGTCTCTGCTCTAGGTCAGCCTTCACAAGACATCACCCCACTTAGCAGTTTCTTAATACTCAAACAGAGGTTCCCCCTCCGTTTCCACAGTGACACAGGGACAGAGGGCACGGCCCAGCTTGGCAGGCTGGCGTGTCTTTAGGGCAAATACATCCTTCAGTGGGAAGAAAAAGGATTTGTCTGTGAAGGATTTGTCTTTCTACGCGCAGAGAAGAGATATTTATATTAAAAAAAAAAAGCTTGTAATGTACCAGAATACCTTCCTCCCTCACCAAAGGTCAAACTTAGATCCAGTTTCAGTCAGGAGGGAGACGTCTGTCAGACAAGCACTAATCACTATTTAGTATTCATATTCACCTATTAGAAGCTCCATGCTGTAAACATGTCTATGAATTAACAAGGCATCTGGCCTCTCTTATACAATATGAGCAGCTTGGATCATAAAGTGTCTGCAGAAAATAAAAAGTGCCTTCCATCTGTCTCTCCCAAATATCACTGCTATCACCAAAGCAAACAGACCGGCTCTTCCAAGGCAGCGCCGGCCCCCTCCCCCAGAACGTGTTAGTCAAACAAAAACAAGCGTTTCACCAGAGCACTTGACAGATCTGAAACGGCTCCGAGGAGGAGCCAGGCGCAAATTAAGAACTGGGGAAAAATTAGCTGGAAGATAACTGGGGGGAAAAAAAAGCTTCCTAATAACAAGGTCTTTTCTTAGCTCTGTGAGTAATTACCCGCGGCGCTGGCGCTGCTGAAGCCGTGGGAAGGTCAGTGGTGCCAGGAGATGCATGGGCATGCCAGGACCTGTGCCAGGCCAGTGCCACCGTGGGAATTGCTGTCCCCAGCTGTGACACCTTTGCAGCTGGCGGCAGAGAAGGATGCTGTGGGATCATGGTGACCCTTGGAAGGACCAGAGACTTCACTTAGCCCTGCAGCGTGGAAAACCAGACAGAACCAGAGGACAGAAACTCTGACAGAGCCAGAGGACACAGCCTCAAACAGAACCAGAGGACAGAAACTCTGACAGAGCCAGAGCACACAGCCTCAAGCTGCACCAAGGGAAATATAGATCGGATATCAGGAAAAATTTTTTTACAGAAAGGGTGATGAAGTTCTGGAATGGGGAGGTGGTGGAGTCCCCATCCCTGGGTGTGTTTAACAAAGCCTGGATATGGCACTGGGTGCCAGGGTTGAGTTGAGGTGTTGGGGCTGGGTTGGACTGGATGATCTTGAAGGTCTCTCCCAACCCAGTAATTCTGTGATTCTGTGAAAAGCCAAAGCCCAGGTGGCCCTGAGCCGTCAGGGAAAGGCCTCGTGCGTGGCTGCCCAGGGGACAGCTCAGCTCCAGCAATACCACCATCACAGACTGGCTGCAAGTCCCAACCCAGCTCCAGGGGCTGTGTTTCCCTCTAATCCAGAACCCTTCAGCTCCTCACTCTGCTCCCTGGATGGCTGTGTGGAATACATGAGAGCTGAAGGTGGGTAATTTGTGCCTGTTCCCAGCCCAGGGGTTAATTCCAGAGGAGCTGTGCCAGTGCAGGACACCAAAGTGAGCTGCAGGCACCAGCGAGGGATGGCAGCTGCCCTGCTGGCTGTGGGAGGGAAGGGCTGGGGCAGCCCTGTGATGGTCCCCACTGGGTTTCTGATGGTCAGTGGGGACAGCCAGAGGCTGTGGGACAGCAGGAACAGTGGAAGAAGTGGAGCAGGAGACCTCCCCTTCCCCCAACATGCAGCCACTCCCCTTGTCTCCGTGCTCCCTGTCTCACTGCCTTTCCTTGCCTGGTTTCCCAGCTCCAGATTCCAGCGCTGGTGCTTCCCAGGGAAACCTGGCTGCTGGCTAACAGGCTGGCTTTCTGCTGGCTGAGCTCCTGCCAAGGACTGGGAGGGCCTCAGGGTGAAGGCAGGACCTGGAGCAGAGAGAACATCACTTTTGGGGGCAGATGCTCACCCGAGAGGCTCCAGGTCCCCAGGACATCACTCGTGCCCTGGTTAAAGCTGGTGGCCCTAAACCAACTCAGGCTTCTCCGTTTCAAGGGAAGGGGAGGTCTGCTCTAAACCCCGGCTTTGTTTTCCGAAGATAAATTTAAACCAAGGGGAAGGAAGAATGAGGTTCATACATCAGGCAGGCCTGAAAATGAGGCATGAAAAATGAATGAACAGAGTGCGTGTGCGAGCGCTGCCGCCCGGACCTGCCCCGCTGGCACAGCCCACCCCGGCTGGCAGCCCCCAGCCCAGCCCTCCACAGCCCCCAGGCCACCACCACTGCCCCAGGCAGACCTGCTCCTGCCATTGCTGCCCCTTCCCCAGCTCACTTCCACACAGAAACACCTCGCTGGCCTTCAAACTTGAGCTGCCCAAGCTGGGATGGGCTGGGTGGGATCCAACCCGCGTGCTCAGGCTCTGCCTCACTCCACTTCCCTTTCCAGGTTTAGATGATGTTTTTAAGCTGATGGGAGTACATGAGATGTTTAAACTTAAAGCCAGGGGAGCAGAGGGAAGACAGGGCTTTCTGGAAGTGGTTCTCACATCCCCCACATGCGTGGATGACAGAAGAAGAAAACCAGGAGGCTTCCAGACCTCCCAGCTGCAGACATCTGAGGAGCTGGCTGTCTCTGACGAGCCTCTCTCAGCTCCCTGCCTGGCCAACAAGCTGTTCCTAGAACAGCAATGCAGAGTAGTCTGTCTCCTCCAAACCATCCCCTGGGACAGCATCTCCCTGGGAATGGGGCTGGAGCAGCCTGGCTCGGGGATGGACTCAGACACTGGGAGGGGGATCTGCACCTTGCCCTACGGCTTTGCTGTGTGGGGTCCTCAATGTGCAGACCTGGCTTGGATGGCTGAGAAACACTCACAGTTTGCAGCTCCAAGGGCATCAGGGGTTGTGGCCGCAAATATTTGCATTTTGCAAAGGAAAAAGGCCCCAGCCAAAGAAATCAGAAGTGGTTGCAGCTGCCGTGCTGCGATGTGACAAGGCAAGTTCTGAAAATACCCACCTGTGTCATTTGCCATGCAAATAATTCGAAGAAATAATTCAACCTGGGCCTTGGGGGGAAATGGTGGGAGAGTGGCCAGTGGCTGAGGCAGCCCAGAGCAGCTGGTATGGAGCTGGAAAAGGTGGGAAGGAGGGAGAAGGAGGAATAATGATGGGGAAATTTGGTTTTGGCTGCCTGTGGGGGTGACCTTAAGTGTCCCCATCTGAGGGACCTGTGGCTGGGAAAAGTCTTATTGAGCATCACCATCCAGAACATCACCGGAATCCTTCCTTACATCCTTCTGCTGGGGAAAAGCCTCTGAAATATGAGTGTTTTCCTTCCCATAAGGATTTACCTGCCTCTGTTATGCCGTGTTAACCACTTGCACTGCTGCAGAAATCTGCCACAGACGATTCCCAGCCACTTCCAGGGCCAGGCACCACCTCCACAGTCCCCCTGGACCCCAGGGCAGGAGCAGCTGCTTTTCCCAGCTCTGGGATGGCAGCAAGACCCAGGGCTGCCCTCGTCCACTCTGCTGCCTGACCCCAGTCCTGGGCCAAAAAATCAATAGGGAATTTGTCACCAGCCCCAACGGGGCCAGGATCAGGCTCTGCATGCACAAGGAAACCCCTCGAGCATGAAAGCTAATTTAAGAGGAGCTCATCTCCTGGTGTTCAGAGACATGGAGCAAGGAAAAAGCATGACAGATTTTGGTATATTTTAACTGAATTATTGTCCACTGGGGATTGAGCCAAGACCACAAACATTATTTCACTTTCTGGCGAGGCTGCAGTGATGAATATGGGTTTCAAAGGAGAAAAGCTGGGTGGTTCTTGTTTCTAATCTTGAGTCATTCCTCATCCTTTGGAGGCTGAACACCAAAGCACAGGGATGCTGAAACAAAGACTCCCATTCCTTAGCAAGGCATCAGGGTCTGCAGGTGAATGCAGCAAGGCTTAAAACACACGTATCGAAATGCAACAGAATTTTGCACTAGGCTCTGTTAAAAATATTCTGTTTAATTGATTTTTTAAAAAAATCTATTATGCTGCTCTAGGCATGGCTATTGATCTGCAGCGCTGGAGAAGTAATGAAGAAGCCTTCAAATCAATAAGGCCAAAGTATATCTCAAACTATATCTGCTCCACCAGCACAACAGGGATGTGGCCAGAGAAATTCCCCAGTCAGGACCGGGACTATGAACAAACCTGTTCTGATGACTGCAGAGATTTATTTCTATTGGCATAAACATAACTAATGAAACCTCGGCGACTCTTCACTTCCGTGAAAGCTGATAATATATTGTGGTGCTCACAATGAAATGAGCAAGAACACATTTGCAAAGGAAGAAAAAAACCCAACTCCCTCAACCGTGAGCTGTATTTTCTTCTTGGTGCCCTTGATTCTCCTCCACCCCCTTCCCCCAGACAGGGTAATATTTCTTCAGAGCTCTGGTACGGGCTTTAACAAGGCTTTTGTAAGTCTCCAAGGCTGCAGTTTTAGGTTTTCTTTTATCCCTCGCTGTCAGGATGGAGTAGGTAGGCAGCTAAAATCACAGGCTGATAATATTGTTTGGGGCTAACAGCCTTATCTTATCTTGTTCGTATTATTCATATTACCTTAGATAAGCCACCTGGGGCCCACACAAGCAAGATCCAGGGAAGTGACCTCATTACAGTTCAGGTGCCTATTTACTGTAATAAGAACAGCTGGACTAACACAGCCACACTTTGAACTTGGCTGGCACTTTCCATCTGAGCCTTTGACTGGATCCCTTTCACACTTCAGAGCACAGAGGAAAGGAGGAGCTGGAGTTAATCAGCACCACCACTTTTCCTCCAAAAGGGATTACAGGAGGCTTTTGGCCACTGGACATGGAAGGGCTGTGGAAGGGTGAGAGCTCAGCACCCCCAGAGCTGGGGGGCTTCGCTGAGAATCCCCACTGATGGAACAGGGATGCTTCAGACATCATCAGCTCTTTATTCCCCATCTAAAGCTGGTGTTGGAGAGATCCGTTGGTTCTGCAATTCTACCCCAAACAGATCCAGCACAGGTTTTCCCCTTCACAAGGATTTCCTGTGCCCAGCTCGGTGCCGAGGCTGGCAGGAATTCAGACAGGTTTCCATGGGCAGAGCCGTGTCCAGGGTGAGGGGTCCTGCTGCCTGAATTGCCCAGGAGGGACAGCAGGGGTGGCAGCTCTGGGGGCAGCCCCAGCAGGCACACACTGCTCAGTGCCACGCTGGTTCCAGCTGAGGACCGTGACAGTCACTGAACACTTCAGGCGCTTTCAGCCAGCAAATTAATCTAATTTTTTTTTTTTAAAGGAATCTCCTAAGTTTAAAAATATGGTAATGCAATTAGTGGCTTTGGCAGGCTAATGAAGCCACTTTAAACCCTTGCAAAAATACCATTAAAAGAGAATGCTTAAGAGCCTCTTCAAACTTTCCAAAATGAGAAGTACGTTCGTATTCAGAAGATGCCAATCTAGTCTCCTTTCTCCAAGGTTCAAGATTAATTAGGGACTTGTTTAGTGTATGAATGAGGAAACAAATGAACTCTTGGATCACAGAGCACTGGAACCAATTTTTTAATCATTTTTTTCTTTACAATTACATTCCTATCAAGAAAGTCTTCATTAGACTTTCTGTCACGGGGCCACATCATGCCAGGTAACTGTTACAAGTGCTTGGCTTCCACCCAAAGACTGAACAATATGAGTTTTCTGAGAAATAAATACATGCGAAATGTATTTAACGCTGCATTTTCCTCATTAAAATGTTATTGCATTTTCATAATAAATACATATAACCTTTCCTACCTCAAAACAAACGATTTAGAAAAGACCAACAACATCTTCCCCTTTGCAAAATCTGCCTGGGTATTTAAAGATTACCTTTGAGAAGTAGATTAATGTCTGATCTAAGATGCACCATACAATGGGTGGAGATTACTCAGGTAAGGAATAATAGATGGGAAGAGAAAAAAATATGTTTGAGACTAATTGTAAAAATGATGGGGTTTGCATGTTTAGTAAAGGAGAAAGGAAAAGAGTAACTGCTCCCTTTTTTTCTCTTTTCAATGAGTTACCACCTGCCCTACAGATTGGAGGGATTGGTTTGGCTAATCCCATCCAAAATGAGATGCAGATTTGAATCAAAATGTACCAAAGAAAGACAAAACTGTACCAAAATTCAGGCATTTTCTGCTCACGGTGAGGATCAGCTGAGAGAACTCCTCATCACTCCCTTACCCACACACCAGGTTTGTTTTCATGCTGAGACTTTCTCCAGAAAAAAAAACAACAAAACACTAAAATAGATTAATCTGCAGAAAGCTGCTGCTGTAATCATGCAGAGAAAGGGAACCAAAGCTCCAATGAGGCTGAGCTGCCAAGCACAGACACACAAAGCACGTCACAGCAAATGCCAGTGACGTGTTCCTTCACTGCTGCTTACGAGTTCTTACTAATTAAGAAGTTTAATTGTGCTTAGGTGAGCTGCATCCAAAACACAGGTCACAAAATCCGTGGTGTCAGGAGCTCCCCAGCAATGAGAGGAGCCTTGTGTCCCCAGGTGTGCCTCTCATTTTCCTCACCCAGGTGATGAAGAGGATGAAGGTTCCCCGCGCAGCTGGGGAAGGGACGGGAACACGAGCCATGAGTGGCACATCTACTCCCTGCTTCCATCAGCACCCATTTATCACCAGCCAGACCTCCACCGGAGTGCACAGACAATGTTCTCCTAAGTGGAAAGGCAAGGGTATAATTTTCATAGCTGATTTGCTCCTCTCTACCTCGCTGCTGTCCTTGGAGCAATCGTGGGGCAGGGCGGCGCTGCCCTGGTCTCCCTTCCTTGGGTGTTTTTAAATGAAGGAGCTTCACCTCCTGCCCAGCCTCCCTGACCCCGCTGCTGCCCCAGGGTAACGTCCCTGCAATGGATGCTCCCAGGGTAAAGTCCCTGCAATGGATGCTCCCAGGGTAAAGTCCCTGCAATGGATGCTCCCTCTGCAGGGCCAGGCTGCAGCACGGATCACACTCATTGCCTCCTCAGCACCAGCAAAATTTGAACATCTGTGGGGAGGGGAGGATTGTGTGCAAAGACCGTGAGGACCTGCAGGCTGTTTGCAGAGCAACCATGGACCAGCACTGAAATCTGGACTCGTGTTGCTTACAGACTTCACAGCACACCTCAGCAAGGTGAATCCACAGGCACCTGAGCAGTGGGGAAGGTGCCCCTTTGCGCAGTTCCTGCCACCACCAAACCTCCAGCTGGGACCCTTTGCTGAAAAGCCAGAAGTCTTTGTTTCAAAACCTCTCCTTCCAGGATTATTACATTCATCCAGGTGATTAGATGGGTCCAGCTGCTGATGTTCCAGGTCCTGGGTGCTGCAGTGGCTGGCTGGGGTGTGCTGTCTCCAGCTCTGCACTTCAGTCGCCTCTGTGACAGTTAGTGGCGGTAATTTATAGCTCCATAATCCACAGTCCCAGGATGCCAATAACCTAAGGATACAAACCTCTGAATGTTCTGCTAGGAATGCAGAATAACATCCTGCTTGCCTGGATCTTGGCTTTGCCAAGTACTCTGCATCTCAGGCAGGCCTGTAGTAGCTGTGGGATTCCAGAGACCTCGCAGAGCTCTGCATGTTTGGGTTGTTCTCATTTCATTTCTCCCATCCTTCCTAGTGCTAGTGGCACTCATTTCATGCAGTGACACTCATTTCATGTAGCAGGGAGGTGTTTTTGTCAGATTCCCATCTTTCCTGTCCCTTTCCAGGGAAGTGGTGGAGTTGCCATCCCTAGAGGTACATACAGACGTGGCACTTGGGGACATGGGGTAGTGGTGGCCTTGATCTTGGGTTAATGGTCTGACTTGATGATCTTAAAGGTGTTTTCTGACCTAAATTATTTCATTATCATCTCTGGAGGGCCACATCCCAATGGCTCTTAGATCACTTGAGGATCTTGTTTGTTGGATTTAAACCAATTCCTGGTGGTTGGACTGTCTCTGTGGTAAAATCTGGCAGGCTGCAGCCTCTGCCCAGGAAATCCCAGGCATCAGGATCTGCTCCTTTCCAGAACTGACTCACAGAGCCTGTGTGAGGAATATCCTCTCTGCCACCCTTAGCCAATATTATCAGGCTGTGATGAACACACAGATTCAGATTTGCATGTCTGGCCTGCTGGGGGGTTTCTCTGTCTGTCTCTGAAGGGAGAGATTCTGCATTTCTGCTTGTGTTCCAACCTGTCTGAAGCTAACACAGGGCACAGAGGGGGAAATTTACCCTAAATTTCCAGTGTACCAAATATCTCCCCAAAAAAGCCACTCCAGCTTTCATCTTTCACATGACTGCTGAGTCTGGTCCACCAAGGGATGCTGATGCTAGAGCAGAGACATTTAATTAGAAGGAGAGCCAAAGTTCCAAAGAGAAGAAGAGAGTGTGGGATGTTGGTGCAAGAGTTAGGGGGTAGTAAAGACCTCTGCCAGCTGCCAGTGAGATGCACAGATCTCAGCAAATTGGTCGCAGATCACTGATTTGCATCAAAATGACAAAATACTTGACTGAAGGAGAAGGGCTGTGTGAATCTGCCATTCTTCCAGTCCCACTATAGCCCCAGGAGCCTTAAATCCAGTCCAGTGCAACTCTAGGGGTGTTTTGCTTCCTTGTGAGTCTAAACTTGGTATCTCAGATCCCTCCTTGTCATAAAATATCTGCTTGCATTATGTAACTGTTTACCCTGTCCCAACAAGAACAATTGGAAATTGGACAAGGATGTAAGAAAAGCTGATATTCCCAGCGAGGATGGGACTGTGTTAATGCAGCAGTTTGAAGATCAGGCTCACTAAAAAGGCCAGGAAAGGTGGTTTCATTGCCAGTGCAGATGCACTTCCCTCAGTGCTTTGTTCTAAGCTGCCTGGACGAGCAAATCTGTGCTCGCCTCACAGCACGGGGGCTGCTTTGCCAAAAACCAGACCCAGTGAAGAGGAATTTTGCATTGAAGGTGTCAGACATCAACCACCTGAGTGCTTGTGCCCAGAATAACCCTGAAGGAGACATCTCTGCTCTGTGCACAGCCCCTATTGTCAGCCTCCTGGCATCTTCCAGTGGGGCTTTTTCTGGGGTGAAACCTGGGCTGCCTGGCTTTGTCTTTAAAATGCTGGCTCCTGCCTGCTTCAGTGGGAATCTTGCATCTGTGCTGTGATGTTTTGCTGGGTCTGGCAGTGTTTGATCACACCAGACACCGGCAGACCTGCCCTGAGTGTCAGGAGCAGGTCCCTGAGAACAGCAAGTCCTGGAAGTGGAGTGTGGAAGGAGAATTTGCAAACTGCTGTGGCTTTTTACTCTTTGCAGTTCAGGAATATGGAGGAACACCTACAGCTGGACTCTAAATAACCAGGTTAACTACCCTCTGCAAATAGACCAAACCTGCTGCCCTGATCCCTGCTGCTCTCATAGTGTTTTAATGGCTCCTGCAATAAAAAACAGTGAGTCCCAAAGGAGAGCTCTCCATTTATTCAGAAAGATGTAGCTAAATTCCCATACACAACAGATTCCACTGCTGCAATAAGTGCCTCTCCCTGGCAGCTCTTCTTCCTGCCAGCCAGGCAAAGGCAAGGCACAGAATTATCTGTGTAATCTGATTTGGAAGGTTAACTTCCCTGGATCATAAATAAGCAGGGATTTATGACCATAAAGGTGCACTACCTACAGCTTCAAGGGAAAAGCTCCACGCTCACACCTCCTTCCTCTCCCACTTCTAAAAAAGGGAGAGAAGGATGCCAAGACCCAGAAATCACCACGGTGTAATGGAAGATCCTCAGATAGGCTTGGTTTAATTACACACTTCTATCATTTCCTGCCTGCTCCCTGTCCCATTAGGAAATTACAGCAGTAACTCAGCTAATAGAACCTCACTGTGCAAACAGCCACTGGCCTGCAGGCTCCTGCTCCTGGATCCTGCTCCCAGCTCCTGCATCCCAGCTCCTGCCCCCAGGTCTGCTCCCAGCTCCTGGATCCCAGCTCCTGCATCCCAGCTCCTGCATCCCAGCTCCTGCATCCCAGCTCCTGCTCCTGGATCCTGCTCCCAGCTCCTGGATCCCAGCTCCTGCTCCCAGCTCCTGGATCCCAGCTCTGCTCCCAGCTCTGCTCCCAGCTCCTGGATCCCAGCTCCTGCTCCCAGGTCTGCATCCCAGCTCCTGGATCCCAGCTCCTGGATCCCAGCTCCTGGATCCCAACTCCTGCTCCCAGCTCCTGCTCCCAGCTCCTGGATCCCAGCTCCTGGATGCCAGTTCCCAGCTCCTGGATGCTAGCTCTTGGATCCCAGCTCCTGCTCCCAGCACTGCTCCCAGCTCCTGGATCCCAGCTCCTGCTCCCAGCTCCTGGATTCCAGCTCCTGCTCCCAGCTCCTGGATGCCAGTTCCCAGCTCCTGGATGCTAGCTCTTGGATCCCAGCTCCTGGATCCCAGCTCCTGGATGCCAGCTGCTGGCTCCTGGCATGGCACACATACAGCAGTGGAGCACACAGCTGGTGGCGACTGGAGGTCCTTCCTGCTACAGAGAGGGGCTTTTCTAGCTCAGAGGAACATCCAGTCTCCCTGGAGGGAGAAGCAAGGCCCTTTTCCACATGCAGACAAAGCTGAGGGAGCCCTGTGGTCTGGGCTCTGTGCTGGGAAACACCTGGAGGCTGCAGAGTTCGAGGGCAGGTCTGAGCTGGGCACGAGAAGATTTGTTGCACAAGGACAGGAGATAAAGGCTATTAAAGGAAAATGTTATTCACCCCCCCAAAAAAGAAAAAGAAATCCTTTTTTGCATATTTCTTTGCTGCTGAAGGTACAAAAGTGCCGGCTGGAGCACAGCCTCTGCTCCAGGGCCCATCGTGTGCGATACAATAGCACAGGAACTACAGAGGGAAGGACGGCCTTAAATCAGGCACCAAATCTCTTCAAACACCACGTTTTCTGTTCAGCCTTTCAGCACTTCACTCATCCTTGGCAGTGCAGCTGACCTGGTCATTTTTCCCTTTGTACTTCTCCCCGCCACATTCCATGGCATTTTCATGAATTAACGCAGCAGTGTGGTTTTGTGCTTTACAGATGGCAAAAAAAAACCCTTTCCCTATTTAAATAAAGACATGTGGCAGCTGACATTTCTTGAAAACACTTTGACTCATATTAAGCTTTGTAAGTCCTTTCATTATCTTTAAAGACTCGTAAAAGGCAGGTCTGTGGCAGCAGGAAGAATGGAGGCAGGCAGCCCACCTGGGGGAGGTGGAGGGGCTGGAGATGTTTTGGGCTCCAGGCTCCATCCCCAGCCAGCTCCAGAGCTGCTGCTGGGACACCCAACACCTCCTCTTGCCCCGAGCAAAGAGAAGCATTGGTGAGCACAGCAGCTGAACAAAGTGACAAGCGTCACCAAAGTGTCACCATCCCCTTTGTCTTGAACCAGGGAGGGAAGCACAGCCAGGGGAGTGAGGGTGGAAGGGGAGGCAGTTTGCTGGGCAGAGGATTTCTGTTTTCCTGCAGGGTTTTAGAACGCCCTTCCCTCCACTCCAGGCTGCCAGCTGCCACCCAGAACAGCACAGCCACCCCCTCTCTCAGCTGGGGTGATGCCTGTGGGGCAGCCCCTTCCCTCGGTGGGTTCCTGCCTCCCAGCCCTGCTGAGGGGCTCAGGGGGTGCTCTGCTCCCTGCTGCTGCCTCTCCAGACCTGTCCCTGGTGACTGCAGCTGGCACTGAGCCCCCTGGGTTGGAGCCCAGCTGAATTCCTGAGCTCTGAGCAGCGCCCCTGATGGACCTGGCACTGCTGTGACCCACCACAACTTCCCTGCACTTTGCTGGAAAACATCTACAACTTCCCTAAATGGACTCCAAAAAGCCACAAACCAAATTATTTGGAGGAATGAATGAGGAGTATAAAACTGTCTTCAAAGATGGTGACAACAGTGGTGCTCAGGGTGAAGGTCTGTGTCCCCAGCCCATCCCACGGCACTGCTGAGCTGGCAGGAGAGGAACCACCCCTGCCCTGGCACAGCCTCACATCAGCCTCCTCCCCGGAGCTGAGCAGGGTGTGGACACCAGCTCTGCCCCTGTGCATGAGCAGCCCTGCCCAGCTCTCTCCACTGGCCCGCTCCTGACTGCCAGCAATATTTTATTACATTTATTAAGGCACAGACTGTCCAGAGAAGCTGTGGCTGCCCCCTCCCTGAAAGTGTCCAAGGCCAGGTTGGATGTGGCCCTGAACTCTCTGGTCTGGTGGAAGGAGTCCTGCCCATGGCAGGGGGATGGAACAAGATGTTTAAGTCCTTTCCAACTCAAACAATTCTGGGATTTGCGTGATTTTATTCCAAAACCCCCCTTCACATCTGTCCCCTACAGCTGTGCTCCCCAGGAGGGGCTGCACCGAACCCTTTGGCCTGAGAAAGGTGAAGCTCAGAGGGTGGGAGCTTAAACAAGAGGAGGGCTCAGGAGCAAAAACAAGCAAAGGGGAAGCAGTGAGGGGAAGGGGTGAGGCAAGCACTGCCCAGGTGGACTTCTCAGCTCGTGGAAAGGCAAAAGTGGCAGTGCTGGCGTGTGGCTGGTGCCTCATTGCACTGCCCAGGCAATGGAGATGTCACTGCTGAGCCACACACATCCCCACTGCACTAACCCACCTCAAGTGAAGGAAATCAGGCACTTGCACATCATTGCTTTCTGAAAATTAAAAGAAAATTTCAATCTCCTTGTAGTTTTGCTGTCTCCCTCCTTTGTGCCAGACTCCAGCTGCTCTCATGGGTGACCCTCCTGCCTGGCAGGGGACAGGACCCTGTAAACTGTGGCCCTGAGGCCATGACTGAGGTTGGTGGGTGCCACACTGGGGCTGCTGTGGCAGTGGTCAGATCTCTCCCCTTGGCTGAGAGGATGGTGCAGGTAGGGGATGTCCCAGAGGAGCCACTGTGGAGCCCAGGAGTAACGAGACCCAGGGACACCACCCCAAAACGCTGCTCCAGGGCTTGCCCTGGCCTGGAGGGTCCTGCCAGGAGGTGATGGGTGCCAGGTGCTGCTGTCCCAGCTCCAGCCCCATCTAACCCCAGCAGCAGGCTGGCAGTTCTGCCTTCCCCCTTCCCCACCACACAGCAGACCCACACAGTCATTCCAGGTGGGGTTTGGTCCCCCACAGCCATTCCAGGTGGGGTTTGGTCCCACACAGCCATTCCAGGTGGGGTTTGGTCCCACACAGCCATTCCAGGTGGGGTTTGGTCCCACACAGCCATTCCAGGTGGGGTTTGGTCCCACACAGCCATTCCAGGTGGGGTTTGGTCCCACACAGCCATTCCAGGTTGGGATTTGGTTCCACACAGCCATTCCAGGTGGGGTTTGGTCCCACACAGCCATTCCAGGTTGGGATTTGGTTCCACACAGCCATTTCAGGTTGGGAGTTGGTCCCAAGGAATGGCTGCAGACCCCCACGACCCCACACCCCCTGTTCCAGAGGTGAAGGACACTGCTCAGGGCTAGGAAAACCTTTCCATGGGGCTCTTCCAATCAATCCTCCCCATAACCACCCTCTTGGCTTTGCACTGGGATGGCAGCACAGCTAAAATCCCTTTGTTAGCACTGACCTAGTTTAAGGACAGGATGTCTGAGGTGACCCCAGCCCCTCGTGTGCCCCGTGCACACTGCTGGCATCCATGGCAGCACAGAATGATGAAAGGACACAGATTCCAGCACGAGTTTTCCAAGGGGAACCAATTAAAAAGAAAAGAATCAGCAAAAACTGTTCAAAGCCTTGTGAAAAAAAAAAAATCACTGGGCAATATGCTTTTAAGAAAGGATCATCTCACCTTGCTCATGTGCCCCCTCCTGGGGCAGCCTACCCAGGCTATTGAAGTGGGCATCAGAGGGATGGGGACAATTGAAATTTACCAGGCTGAGTGGCACTGGGGCTGCCACAGGGGAAGGCAGCTGGGCAGGGCTGGCTGGTGATGCCCATCCCTGCCCTGGGCTCCGTGGAGCTCCTTTCTGCCTGGTTTTCCCTGAGGAAAAAGGTCTGAGCCCCAGCAGCTCATCCCTGCATTGCGTGCACGGCGCTGAGTGCAGATCCAGGGCCAGTAAACGGGGTTTGACCCTGCCTGGGCTTGGTTTGGGGGTCCTGCTGCTCTTCCAGCTCTGGTCGTGGCTCTGCAGCGTTAAGCACACACAGAGCATGGTGGAACTCCTGCAGAGAGCCACAGAGGAGTTGCTATCCGGCTCCAGCTGTGCAGGTTTGCCCAGTCAGGACATTTGGGCACAGCACAGCGTGGCACTCCCTGCCAGGGAGGGGCAGGCAGGGCTGAACACACCCAGAGCTCAGCAGAGACCCTTGGACACAGCCACTGAGTTGTCCCCCAGTGCCATCTCCCAGGAGAGCTCATCAGGGGTGTGACATCACCCCAGGACCCCCTGGTACTGCAGTGAGCCCTGGCCTGGGCTGTGTCACCTGCAGTGTCACCTGCAGTGTCACCTGAGCACACCAGCAGAGCAAACGGAGCTCCAGCACTGCAGGGTGTGAAGGCTGAGCTGGAGCAGAGGCTGGACAGAGCTAAAGAATAAAGCAGGGATTTATTCAAAGCATCTCCTCCATGGATCCACCTTGGGCAGCACAAGAGCCCAGCCAGGGCTGCACCCAAGATGAACCCAAATGGTCCCAAAATGCACGAGCGCTCCCGGGGTCTCTCCCTTGGATCAGCTCTGCTCCATTTGCACCTTGCAGTTCATTGTCCTGTTCCAGCTTTAGCCCAGGCATTCCCATCCTGCTTGTTTTTCTCTCTCCAGCCCACGCTGTTTGTGCTCCTGGGCTGAGCTTTGGATCATTTGTCCTTGGTGCCCAGCTGGAGCAGGAATTGTTTTGTGTCCCTGCTCTGTGCAGAGAGCTCAGCATCCCATAATATGAACCCCGACCCACACACTAAAGCAGCACAGAACCTGAAAAACAGAAAAGCCAAAACCTGAGGCATCATCAGGAGCCAAGATTCACCCCCTCGCTGTAATTACCAACCCCTGTGATCACTAAATTCACCACCAGGACATGCCTTGGGATTTTTTTTTTAATTTTTTTTTTTTGTGGCAAAGCCTTCTAATCCCCATCTGCCTCAGTGCTGGGGGCTGGGGTGTGAGGATGTGAGGAATGGTTTTTAAATTGCTGCAGATCCACGTGTGCCCCCTCAGAGCTGCTGCAGGGCTGTGCCCAGCCCGTGGTGTGCCCTGGGCAGGGCTTCACAGCCAGCAGGAGCCCAGGAGAGCCTGGCCTGAGGAGACCAAAGCAAACATCTGCAGGGGAATGGCAATTAGAGCCTCTGCCAGCAGCAGCCCTTTCCTGAGAGCTCCTGGCTGCCAGCAGCTCCCTGCCTTTGGCTTTGCAGGGGATGTAGGCACATCCTGCCTGCCCTCCAGGGAAAGACCAGCCTCCAAAGCTGCCAGAACCTGTGCCCCGGGAGCTGTGCCAGGCCACAGCCATAAAAAAGGCCAGGGAGGAAAACTAGAGCTTGTCTTTTATGCCCTTCTAAGGCATTTGCCACGGGCAAAGGGCTTCAGAAGTTATTTCATGTGGCCACTTTGGTTAAAAATTAAAAGCATGATGATGCTGATTATTGCTATTTGCGAAGCTGGAAGAAGGGCACTCAACAATCAATCATTATTATTGTAATTATGTGGAGCTGGAAGAGGGGCGCCCAGCCTGTGGTGACCCTGGGGCTGTCTGCACCCTCCTTAGCACCACCCTTCACCCACCAAGGCCTGGGAGGTCCTCGTGGAGCAGCACAAGGGTGGCTCAGCACCCACCTGCACTGGGCAGGGCTGGCAGCAGCATCCTGTGGGCTCCTGGAGCTGAGCTGGCTCTCCCAGCCCTTGGGGCTCTGACTGCAGTGCCCAGGGACTGTGGCTTGTCCTCACAGCCATCCCTGTGTCCTGTCCCCCTCAAAGTGTCTCAGCAGGCAGTATCAGCAAGGGTGAGCCCAGGAGCCGCAGGGAATGACAGATTTACTGCCCTGAAGGGGAGCTCATCACATCCCCCCTCGCTGGAAAAGCTGGTGCCCAGCAGCTTTCAGGGCACAGATTCATGCCTCAACCTCCAGACCCCACCAGCAGCTGATGCAGGAGCCTGGTGGGATGTGGGGTGAAGCCAGGCTGGGCCTGCCTGGGGCTCCAGCAGAACAGAAATCCCCCAAACCTTCCCCTTGCTCCACCACCAGCACCTCCTGCAGTGGGGGTGCCTCAGCAGCAGGGTGAAGGTGTGGGGCTTGCAGCCTGTTGCTTCAAGGTGAACACCAGAAGTCAAAGGCTTTTGCTGGGAATCTCAGTTTTGGATTAGCTCAGCAAAGCTGACAGTTCCTGATGGTTCCTGCTCTTGGTTTCTGCCTTAGGGGGTGGGATTTGTTTTGAAATCTGGAGCAAAAATAGCACGACAGCTCTCAAGAAGGCACATGGTGAACAAGAGGTCATTTTAACAACGTGAAAATACTTCCAGGCATTTAAAACCAAATGTTTCTTGCATGCTTGTGGCTTGGAGAAGCAACAGGCAGCTGTGCAGGCACCTCTGCTCAGCACGTGCAGGGCAGACCAGTCCCCCCCTCATCCTCTGCAAAATCAGATCTGACAAACCTAAAGCAAGAGAAAATCAAGACATGACTATGAGGGACAATACCAGGCCAAGCCTGTTAAATTATCTCCCCCTTTCTGTCATGTCTCATTTGCTGCTGAGCTGTCAGGTCCCACCCCCATCAGGCAGCTTCCATCACCCTCCCATTTCATTTTCCATCCTCTCCAAGCCCAGCCAGAAGGATTCTCCTTAAATACCTGGAGAGTCACCCTATCTTACATTTCCCTTGCCCAGGACACCTGCAGAGATGTGATCCAGGTTGTTTCTCAGGCTTCCCAAGCTGCTGTTCTGGCAGAGGGGAAGAGCCAGAGCTTTGTCCTGCCCCAGCCATGCCCACACTGCACCCCACATGCCAATTGCAGCAGATCCATCTCTGCCACCCCCTCCTGGGCCAAGAACACCAGCAATGCCATCCCCAGGTGTGAAAAATGAGTATTTTATGATTGGCTTTTCGCAAATATTAGGGTGAATATTATGTGTGTTCTGTTAGAAAGTTCTGCTGTATTCATTTTCTCAAGTAGTGTGTTAAATATAGTTTTAGGTTATAACATGATGTTAAAACAGAAACTATGTAATTGGGATATTTTTTAAAAGAAAGGAATGAGGTACTCGCACCAGACAGCAGCCACAGGACACCTCAATCTTTCAGAGAAAGAGAATTTATTGCTCCATTATCAGAAGAAACGAACTTCTTCCTGCCTTGATCCCCGTCAGGATTCAGAGGAAGGAGCTGGCACTGCCCAGCCAGAATCCTTTGTTGGAATGGAATTTATGCATCATGTATGAGGTGTATGAATATGCAACAGGCTGTTGCTTTTAAGGGTTAATCCTCTGTTAACGTGGGTCCTTTTTGGGCTTATTTTGCCCAGAAAGAGGCACCTGGACTGTCCGTAACTCTTTGTTCTTATTGTCTCATATTGTCTCAATCCCAATTCTTCATATTTTTATTTCTCTAATTATATTACTGTTTTTATAACCACTTTATTACTATTAAACTTTAAAAAATCTTAAAAACAGGTGATTGGCATTTTTCACACCAGGCATTAATCAAAGGGCACAAGAAGCTTTTGATTTATGGCGTGTCCTGGCCTCCAGCAGCAAGCAAGAGCTGGTTCCAGAGCTGGGGCAGAGCCTGGAGAGCAGAGCTGGGCAGGGCAGCGAGGGGATGCTGCTGTGCCAGCCACCTCTTCCTCACCTTCCTCCCCTGAGCGCCCCATCCAACCTCACCTTCCTCCCCTGAGCGCCCCATCCAACCTCACCTTCCTCCCCTGAGCGCCCCATCCAGACCTCACCTTCCTCCCCTGAGCGCCCCAGCGCCTCATCCAGACCCCGCACTGCTTCCTTCACTCCCTTTTTCTCTCCTCCCACAGCCCAAGAAGAGACTTGGTGGCAGCTACAGAGGATCAGGGCAGAAATGACACCAGGGAGAAGACCCCAGAGCGTCCTCGGGTCACCCAGGACAGGCATGGCTCTTCCATCAAGGACATCCACTGCTGCTCCCAGCAGGAAAAACGAAATCAAACCTTGCACAGCTCCACTCGAACTTGCCCTGAGCGGGATCACAAGCACAGGACATCTGCACGTCCTCGTGTCCCGCTGGAGCCTCAAGGTCGGCATCACAACACATTGCAATCCTCAGCCAAGCAGGGCCCCGTGGGGTTTTTACACCCCGCAGCTTGAAATCAGCCAGAGCTGCAGCTTGTTGGAAATGTAAATGTGCTGGAAAGCAAGCTTCAGGTGGGCTTCGGCAGCCAGACCCCTGCGCACGAGAGCGAGCACGTTCCTTAATGGTAATTTCTTATCTCGCCTCTCCAAAGTCCTTCGCAAGGATTTTATCCTGTTAGAGGAAATCCATCCCCCTGATTTTCCCAGGCTTATAGGAAAGCAAAGAAAAGTATTGATCCTAATGAGATAACACTGAGAAGAAAACGGCAAGAGCCAGTTCTATCTGTTTGAAACCAACTCTGTTTTTGACTGGTGAGAAAAATATATGATTATCAATTATCCATGCAGATGGGAGATGTCCAGCCTAGATATCCACTCTGCTTTTCATGGTAGCCTCCAAATTCCAGCTGCCTCTGCAATGTTTAAATGTTTTTCCCAGTGTGTTTTGTTCTTTAAAAAAATAAAATAAAATAAATCCCAAACTGACAATGGTCCCTTATACCAACCAAATCCCAGAACCACCAGCAGTTTCATATTAAAAGACCATTTGGTGGCATTTTAATCTCTGAAGGTAATGTAGATATTTGTCATTTCTGATCTCCCCTTTCTGCAACTGTCCACAGATGACGAGATCCGTGAAATTGCTCCTGCCAGGGAGTGAAATGAGAATTAACCTCGTGCCCATCAGCTGCCTCGGCACCACCCTTTCCACGCCAGCCTTGACCATGGCCAGCAGAGAGGTGGCTCTTGGGGCCACGCTGCCACTCACCCTGCACACCACAGCCCATCTTGGCGGATAATAAACACCCCCAGTGCTCACAGATTGCTTTAAATCCAGCACTTTCTTCCCCATTCTCATTTGCTTTGCCTTTCATGCTGCTTTCTCATGTATAAAAGGGGAACTGGGGGAAAAAAAGAAAGAAAAGACACATGAACACCTGAAAATCCTTTTCATATACCTGCTGCTGCTACCACTCGGTGCCGAATCTGAATAGAAACGGATGGGAGGGAGATGGGGAAGGATGAATAACATTTCATGCCCTGTAGTCAAACATAATTTCAGGCAGGAGACGAGCAGGGACTGGTAGGATGGCTCATCCTGGCAGAGAGCTAATGTGCACTTCAGAGCCTGCTCTTTGAAGGCTGGGGTCTAATTTCCAGCCTGCAATTACTGCACTGGAAATAATTTCCCAGAAAATGGGGTCACCTTTTGGGGGTGGGGTAGGGTTGGATTAAGAGGGGGATCAGAGTCCCAGTGTGGAGAGGTTGTCAGGGCTTGGGCTTGGTGGATGTGGCAGTGTGGGCATGCCCTGGGGTGCTGGCCACCGCTGCTGATCTCCTGAGCTTCCAAGGAGCCAGCACACAGGACCTGAGTCCATCTTCTCACGCTGTCAGCTCCCTCTGTTCCCACAGATCAGGGCTGTCCTTGCTGTCCTACAGCCAAGATTTTCATACGGGTCTGTGTTTCACACTCAAAACCTGTGGCCTGATTTTCCAAAGCTAAAAAAAAATCCGTGTTTCTCCTTCCAGCCAGGAGCTCAGGCCTTGCACAGTCAGTTTCTGATTTTCAGCAGCACTGGGAGCACAGAAGCTGTTCCACCAAGAGCTGCTCTGCTCCAGTTCCAACCAGGCAATGCTGCTGCTTGGAGGCTTTGCCTTTGCTCCTGCTGGAGCTCCAGTCACACACAGCAATGGTCAATTGGGGCCAGATCTGCCCCAAAACCCCCGAGCACAGGGAGGGTTTTGACAGCAGAGTCTCTTTCCGTGGTACCTGACAGAGCCGAGGCTCTCCGGGCAGGGCCCACGGGGAAGGCTCTGCCTTTCTGCCTTACCCACGATAAATCTGCCAAAAGTAGAATAAAGCAAAATGACCAAGGACATATGGTGTCCCTCAGCAGGGCTGGGGACCCTGCTGGTTGCCCAGCTCGGATTTATCCCAAATAACTGTCTCCAGATGGGATTTGCTGCGATTCTGCTCTGACCCAACCTGACCACACTCCACAGCTCAGACTCACAAAGGTTTTAGGGCACCTAAACATGCACACAGGCACCTGGCAAAGATTTTCAAAAGCAGCTAAGAAGATTAGATGTCCAAGTCCCGTTGGGCTCTGAGAATTAGGCATGTAACCTGCTTAGGCGCTTTTGGAAATTCTTTCAGGGATTTGATTGTTTGGGTTGAAACTTTCTGCAGCAAGTGTGTGTGCTTCTCCAGCTGGCCCAGCACCACCTCCAGCTGCTTCTGTGGGGACCACGGGGACAATTGTGTTGGCAGGAAATTTTGGGACCATTTTGTGTGCTTTGGAGGAGGAATTTGAAATTCAGAGTGTAGTGGCTGAGGCCTGTCAAGTCTTAACTTCTTTCTGCCAGGGTCGGGATTAAATGCACGAGAAGGCATTTGTTGTTTGGACTCAGATGTTTATTAGTTCTTATCTGTGTCACAGTCTCACAAACTGTGAGTTCTACAGCACTTCACTCTAACAAACTAAAAATGGAGCCCTGTCTCTCCTTCTACAAGGCCTTTGAAGGATAAACTGCCCAATTAAGAAATGACACCTCAATTATTTTTACTTTTAACCCAATAACCAACCACTAGTGGTCCACAATGGGGACTTTTTATCCCATTACACAAAACCACCCAAACCCATGGAGAAGAAGGTGAAGAAGAAGGACCAGCCTCTGCCCTAAAAACCTCCATCCTGCTTTTTATATAATACTATATTCTAAATCACTTAAACTCTAAGTTTTCCACACATTTCTATCCAAACTCCACACCCACAATCCCAGTTCTATAATTTCATTTTGGAAGCTTCTCCACGGCCTCAGGTCAATGCAGTGTTCTCTTGGGGGTCAGTGCCTGGCAGCACAGAAAGCCTGAAATTCTGAGTGACCAGGGTTCCAACCCCTTACCTTTGCCACGAGCTTTTCACCGCTGATGAGGAGCTGCACAAGGTGAGGAGGGAGGCAGGGCTGTGCCCTGGGGCAGAGAAGGGGGTGGGAAAGAGCCAGGAAGGGAGGACTGAGGCTGGCAGGGCGTGTGGGGAAAGGGAGAAGGGGACAGAGCTCAGGGAAGGGAGGATCCAGGCTGAGGTGGGACGGGAAATGCAGTGACTAGGACAAACTGGGGGGGTGACAAATTTGTACCAGGCTGGCAGGGTCAATATGGAAAGGGTCAAGAGAGCAGGGAAGTGGCACTGTAGCTTACGCTTGCTAAATCCTGTAAGCTCTCCTGGGCCTGGAAGGGAGCCCAGGGCTCCTGCCTGCAGCCAGCACTCAGTGCCAGCAGGGCTGTGCAGCAGAGCCCCCAGCACTGCCCCTCACAGCCTGTGCCATTCTTCATGCCAGCCTCCCCCTCTGGCCCCCTGGGAGCCTTGGGCACAGGGAACATGACAGCCCAGAAAATCTTAAACTATAAAGAGCTGCAAAGCCCAAAAAGAGCCTGTCCTTATAAATAAGCAACCTGCAAAACAAATTGCTCTGCTCTCCTCTCACACTTCAGCAGCTGCCAGCAGGCAGGGAGTGTGTGCCAGGAGCTGGGGCACCAGTTCAGGTCTGGGCTGAGTCCCTGTTAATTCACAGGCTCGCTCCATGCTTTGGACAAGGCACTTGGCCCTCCTCTGCCTGTCAGAAGGATAAATTCCTCTCCCCACCTGAGAGATGTGCTGCAAATTAGATCCGCTGGTAGGTGTGCAGGCAGCGCTGCTGGTGCATGGGGAGAACAACACCTCCAGTGCTTTATCACAGTCAGAGAAGGCTGGGGGCAGCAGGAGAGGGCAGCTCCCAGCGCTCTGGGGCACAGCAAGTGGCTGGTGGTGCTAAAACACAAGTGCTGGAGTTTGGCCAGCCTGAGGCTGCAGCTGGGGCTCCCCTGGGATGCATTGCCCAGCCTAGCAGTGGTTAGAGGGGTTGAGTTTTACAGCTGCCACCTTGGAGCACTGTGAGCAGTGAGGAATTCGGCTCAGCCTGGGGGAACACCTTGGCTTCACCTCCCCTGTCTGGTCTGGAACTGGGAACAGCAAACAGGGCTGGGCTCAGCTGAGCCTGCCTGCTGTGAGCCACGGGCAGGTGAGGGTGTGCCCCTCTCAGAGCTGCAAACAGGGGATGGTGGGCCTCTCAAACTGGGGATGGTGTGCCTCTAAAACAGGGGATGGTGTGCCTCTCAAACAGGGGATGGTGTGCCCCTCTCAGAGATACAAACAGGGGATGGTGTGCCTCTCTCAAACAGGGGATGGTGTGCCCCTCTCAGAGATACAAACAGGGGATGGTGTGCCTCTCAAACAGGGGATGGTGTGCCTCTCTCAGAGATACAAACAGGGGATGGTGTGCCTCTCAAACAGGGGATGGTGTGCCTCTCTCAAACAGGGGATGGTGTGCCTGCTGCAAACAGGGGATGGTGTTCCCCTCTCAGAGGTACAACCAGGCAATGGTGTGCTTCTCAAACTGGGGATGGTGTGCCCCTCTAAGAGATACAAACAGGGGATGCGTGCCTCTCAAACTGGGGATGGTGTGCCTCTCTCAGAGCTGCAAACAGCTGAGCATGTTCCTCTCTCACAGGTACAATCAGGGGATGGTGTGCCCCTCTCACAGGTACAATCAGGGGATGGTGTGCCCCTCTCACAGGTACAACCAGGGGATGGTGTGCCCCTCTCACAGGTACAACCAGGGGATGGTGTGCCCCTCTCAGAGGTGCAAACAGCCAAACCAGGGCATGGTGACACCCCTGGCACCTTCATGGTGACAGCCCCTCTGCCAGCACTGCAATATTGCAGATCCAGGGCAGCACAGGTGGGAGCTGCTTGCACATCTCTGTTTGCCCATGGAGGGCCCTGAGAAGGAACCACACTCTCCTTTTTCATCTCCCTCTTCTCTTTGCCACTTGGACAGGGCTGGCCCTCAGCTCTCCTTGCCCGCCAGCCCAAATAAACCCAGCACTCTCCTCCTGCCTTTCTGCAGAGCCTCCCTTTGCTGTCTCACCCGCAGAGAATTTATCCTCCTGCACTCCGAGGGCTGCTTGCAGTTCATTAAATATATTAGAGGTGTTAATGACTTTTTAAAAAAAGACCCAAACTGTCTGATGTTTTTCCAGCTCATTTCCTGCCGCTATCTCCCCAAATCCGGTGGGCAGTAATGACACGTCTGAGGCAGAAAATGGGATTGTGATGAGCAGAGTGAACTCTGCTGATATGTGGACAACATTAAAC
Source organism: Motacilla alba alba (assembly GCF_015832195.1). NCBI lineage: Eukaryota > Metazoa > Chordata > Aves > Passeriformes > Motacillidae > Motacilla > Motacilla alba. The sequence continues at coordinate 2,445,299 of NC_052033.1, forward strand.
ATTTCCAGATCCTTTTCTTTACCTCTCCCTTCTGCAGGTATCTGTATCAGCACATCCTCCTGGCACTGAGCTGAGCTGTGGCCTTCTGAAGGAAGCCAGAGGAGGGATGAGGCAAAGCCTTATGCAAACAGGAATTTTGCCTGTTTATCTCACCAGAAGCAACATGTTGGATAAAGGCACATTTTCTCCCTCTGTAAAATGCTGCTGGGGTGCCCATGGCTTGTCCTTTCACACATAGATGCTGCAAATACAATTTAGGAGAGAGGGACCATCCAGGATTGCATCTTCCAGACAGAAAAGGTTTTGTATTTTAATAGGCAAAAGCAGTGAGTTGTGGGGGGAAAAAGAAAAAAAAAAAAAAAAAAAAAGAAAGAAAAAAATATGGCAAAGTCCTAGCTCTGTTTGGCCAGGGAAAGGCCAAGAGGTTAAATGACTCACCCCAAGTTTCCCAGAAGAACAGGAGATTCAACTTGGATCTTCCCAATTGCTGGAATTAAATTTCAAGCTCTGTAACTTTTTGCTCTGAAGATCCTTCAGGAAGGAGATCAGTACTTTCCAGAGGGGGAAAATAGGCAAACCCCTCTCATTCAGCGAGCTTGTGTTTGTGTGTGAGACAAGTACAAAAAAGCCTGTAAGTGAGCACCTTCCTGCCTACTGGCACTGAGGGAAGAGGAGGATTTTTCTGGAACTGTGTTTTTCCCTGTGAAATGTGTGTCTGGATGAAGGAGAAAATTATAGAAAACAGCTGGGAGTTTAGGAGAAAAATGTATTGGCTATGGTAAGCTTATGATTATCAAAGGTTCATAACTCAGATGAATCAAATCCAATTTCTTGCAGAACAAGGAGAAGCACTTCTCAACAGCAGCTCTTCCCAGGCCAAATTTCATCTTTGGAAATGACACCCTGCAAGCACTTCTCATATAACAATAGAAGAAAAAAAAGGGTCTCTTTCACTGCCTTGCCTGCTGCAGCCAACCAAACTGCCCTTGCCCAAATATTCCAACTATTCAGCTTCGTAGAGACACCCAAACCTGCAAAACTTCAGCTTGCCCAGGAGACAAATGTGTGGAAAAGTTCTGTGGAAATTCAGAGCAGGGCTTGGGGGGAGCTTCTCCCCTGTCCGGGCACTCCCAGCTCTCTGCAGGCTCCTGCACTCATTCCAGTCTCGTGGTTGTGATTTCCAGTTCCTCAGGGAGGCAACCATTAAACCCCAAATGTCAACCAGTTTGGCACTGGGAGTGTTCGAATCGTGACCCACTTGCCTTCCAGGTACCAGCACAACAAACAGGGGCAAAGGGGAGGAAAAAATGGGTAATAAATAGAGAAAACGATGGATAATAAATCGAGAATAAATGGGTAATAGAGAAGTGGTGGTGCTGCACTGTGGGGATCCAGCTCTGCCCTCCAGCTCCTCCAGGGCAAGGAGAAGGGCTTGGAAAACTGGCACAGAAACCCTGGGGCCAGCCTGCCCCACCACCACAGCCCCAGGCTGCCCACCTGGGCTGTTTCCCTGCCCTCTCCATGTCCTTTACTTTCAGGGGGGTTCACAGGGACACCGAGGAAACCGGGCCAGCCCTGGGCAGGAGCTGGGTGCTGCACCACGGGCCAGGAGCAGGGCAGCTTCACCCCACTTTTAGCAGTGATTCCCAGGTCATTTCAAAGCTCAGGGATCACAGACGAGGACCTAAACCTGCCTCAAACACCACCTTGATTCCCAGCAAGGGATGTGTGCTCCAGCAGCCCCGTTCCATGCGCTGACCAGCGTGCAAAGGTGCCAGCATCACCCCTGAGCATCATCCCTGTGCTCCCACGGGGGGAAATAAAGGCTGGGAGAGCTCAGCTGGACCACCCAAAGGTGGGGCACAGGTGATGCTGCTGCTCCCCAGGCTGGCACCTGAGACCCCCATCCTGTGCTGAGAGCCTCACCCCATTCCTTCAGCCAAGCCATTCCTGGGAGAAAAATTAAGCAAATACTCCAAGGCTTGCCACATCAGGCAAATAAATGACTTGCTGAAGTTAAACAAAAATAAGAGATGTTTCTCCCTGCTTTCTTCATCTTGCCTTCTCCCCCTCCCCGTGAATCCAACCAAGATTACAGTTTTAAAAAGCACTTTCTCTTAAATGTGGGAGGAAGATTGCCTGAGCTCTCATGCGTTCACTGCTATATTGTATTGTTGCTGCTTTTAACATGTTTCGCTCAGTTAAATAGTAACTGATGACAGCTACACACTTAAATCCTTCGGTGTTTTTATCGTGGATTTTATATATATATATCTCTTATAAAGAACAGCACACTGCAAGGCCTCTTACCATATCAAAAACAACAAAAAAGCACCCTATTTTTGTGTAAGGTATCAAAGCAATAACGCGTGCCCGTGCACAGAGCCAGCCTATCAGAGCTTTATCGGGTTTTATTGGCCTTGGGCAACTCTGCACATGACGGTCTTTAGAGTGACATGGAATTTATTAAACTTTTCCACAGCCTGACAGTCTTCTCCCAGCTTGTCCCCACCCCCAAGCTCTTTTCTTTTGAAAAATGATTTCTGCCAATCTTGTGCTTTTAACATTCCCCCCCTCCTTTTTTTTTTTCTTTCTCCTCTTTTTCTTCCCTCTCTTCTTTTTTGATTTTTTTTTTTTTTTAATCACTGCTCGCTGGAGTAGGACTCCTCAAGCATCTGTTTAAAGAACACCATTAAGGTCCTGCTGCAACAACAACAACAAAAACACAGAGAGAGAGAGAGAGAGAGAGGCAGAGCAGCAGCCACACAGCCCATTACTGCCTGGTTCAGCCTTATTGCACTGCATTACTCGATATGACAAGCTCTGCATACATATCACACACACCATGGGTTTTTTGTTTTGCCTTTTTTTTCCCCCCTCTTTTTCCTGGGTAGCCTAATTTAGGCTTTGTGTGGTGCCCTGTAATAAATTTCCCCTCTCAGACAATAGCCTTCAGCTGCCTGCCCCTTCCATAACCCAGCCCAATCAAGCATCTCCTGCTCGTGCCACTTCCCATCAGCGCAGCGGGCGATGCCAGGCGCTGCTGACGGGGTCAAGGTGCTGCTGGGGTTCCCTTCAGGCTGCAGGGCCCTCCCCCTCCTCCCTGTCTCCCCAAACTCCCATCTGCTGGGCTCTTTGCAGAGGTTTCTATCGGGTTTACAGGGCAACCCCAACATCTGGGAAGAATGGTGTGCAGAACTCCGTGATAGCAGAAGGCTCATTAATTACTTTATTATACTATATTATACCATAATATAGTCTATATACTAATATAGTATATACTATAATACACCATATTATACTATAACTATGTTACAAAGAATCCTAAAGAATGCTAAAAGATACTAAAGAAAATTTGTGACTCTCTGCCCTAGAGTTCCGACACCCACACGTGGATGCAATTGGACAAAGAATCAAAACACCTCAGTCACCAGAATCCAACCAAGCCATCACCTTGGGTAAACAATCTTCCAGCACATCCCACATGTTCACAAACACAGCAGCAGCACATGAGATAAGAACTGGTTTGATCGTCCTGTGAATACCACACGTTTCCAGCAGCCCGAGGCTGTGCTGATGCAGGGCTGCAGCACACACCCCCCCCTTGATTTGTGAGATTCTCCCTTCCCATCCCAGGGCAGGAGCCTGGAGAGGGAAGGAGCACATCCTGAGCTCTGCTCAGCTGCTGGGTTGGTGCTCCTGCTCTTCTGTGCCCAGGAGTGAGGATTTCTGCTTCTGACCTCCCACCTGGAGCTGCTTCCAGCTCTGGGGCTCCCCACATCAGGAGGACCTGGAGCTGCTGGAGAGAGTCCAGAGGAGGCCATGGAGATGCTCCAGGGGCTGGAGCTCCTCTGCTCTGGAGCCAGGCTGGCAGAGCTGGGGGTGCTCACCTGGACAAGAGAAGGCTCCAGGGAGAGCTCAGAGCCCTTGCAGGGCCTGAAGGGGCTCCAGGAGAGCTGGAGAGGGACTGGGTGGGGACAAGGGCCTGGAGTGACAGGACACAGGGAATGGCACTAAACTGAAAACCCTGCTTATCTCTTAAACCTTACACTCAGTCTCTAGCATTATCATGTCCCTGTGATGGTTATTCCCCCTCCTGAGCAGCAATACTGAACGGCTGCACAGCTCTCTGTGCTCCCTGCCCCAGTCAGATGGCAGTCTAGTTTCCAACTATTAAACCTGAGTACATTCCCTGAGCAGAGTGCACTGCACACGCTGCCCTTGCACCTCACACCTCCAGCTGCCGGGAAGGGGCCTCTCAGCCTGGGTCTGGCTGCTGACATCTCCCCTGGAAGAGGCTTCCCCACCCTCCTCTCTCACAGGAGCTCCTCAGCAGTGCAATGAGCCCAATCATTGGCAGGGGTGAGCAGGGCACAGGGCGCTGTTTTCTCTGGAAAGCATTCATAAAGGAGTTTGCTGCTCCAGGAGTGAAGAGAGGCACCAGGCTCGGGCTTCTCCCACCCCTCCCTGGGCAGGAATCACTGTGAACAGTTTCTCTGCAGTTTGCCATCAGTCCCCAAGCTCAGGGGGCCCTGGGGACACAGGTCAGCACGGCAGGAGCTGCACCCTGGCGGCTCAGCGTGCTCAGGATACCTGGCACCGATCTGGGGCTTGTTACTGGCACTAAACCCCGAGACAGCTGTGGGTGTGGGGTGGGAGACTGATGCTACCTGGGGAGAACAGGGATGATATCAGCATCCTTTCCCACAGAACAATGGCCCTGGCTCCCCAGGGGGGTGCTCCCCCCACTCCAGACATGCACAAGTATCTGCATCTGTGCTCGTCAGCACAACCGCCTGTAGGAAAATGAGCACATTTCAAGCACAATCCATCTGACCTATTTTCTGACATGCACCTTAGCAGGAGCTGAGTTGTGCGCTAGCACTGCCTAGCAGCTGCGCAGGGAATCTGGAGGGACAGCTCAGCTGAAGATCCTGGTGCTGTAACCCAGGGATCCATCTCAGCTTCCGCACAGAAGCGACTGCCAAAATTTTGTTCGCTGCATTTGTGTTCTTCTGCTAAAACCCAGCTGGCTCACCTTGCACCACTCGCTCCCTGATTCACACGTGAGATGAAGGAGATGCTTAAAGACAAAGCACACCTCCGGGGTGGCTGGCCAGGATGAAAGAGAGAGCTGGGAGGGGGGATGGATGCTGAAGCCCAAGCCTGGAGCCACATCACCTCATATGATGTCATCCCTGTGCTGGTGCTGCCAGTCCAGGACGTGAATCCAAAGAGCAGTGCAGCCCTTCAGCAGCTCCTCTAACCTAGAGCAGTTATTTCCAAATAAATGCTCCAGGCGTGAGGCCCACAGCCCCCTCTGATTCAAAAAGCAAATGCATAAGTGACAGTAAGTGACAGCCCAGAGCTGCAGAATCTGCATGAAGCCATAAAGCAGAAGACACTCCTGAGAGCTCATCTTCCTGCAGAAGAAAACATATGATGCTCGGCTGGGTAGCTAAGCAAAAAAGAAAAAATAAATAAAGCAGCATCATTAGGATGTGAAAAAGTTCAAGCAGCCAGCACATCGCTGTCTGGCAGCAGCTTCAAATGAAGATCTCACATTTTTCACCGAGCTTCAAAACAAAATTGATAAGATAGAAAATAACCCCTTGTATTTGTGCCATTTCCATGGATTCATGAGTCTGACAGTTGCAAGCAGAGAAACAACCCTTCCTGGCAGGAAAATGAGTGCTGCTCCCCAGCAGGCCATAATGACACTTTGCTGTGGCCATGTCACACGGGTGCCTGCCTGCCCGGGCCAGTCCCCGTCTGTGCAGCGCTGTGGTTTTTCTCACAGCGTTACATTCCTGTGATTAAAACAGGCACTAATGGAACAGCCACACATTTGGTACAGCAGGTTTGTGTCTGAAATGCTTTCATGGAACAGAAAGGAGCCGAGGCTGCTGCTGGGTGAGATCTGCTTTGGGTGTGCTGAGGTCCCTGAGACTGGGAGCGCAGCCTGGCACAGCCCTGAGGGGCACAGTGCCCCTCCAGCACTGCAAAAGGACTTCTGCTCATGTGCAGAGCATCCTGGCTGCATGCAGCCCCTCATGCAAGGCAGCTGGTGACCCCCAGACCGATGTTTGCTGGATGCTGGGATCTTCCCCACAAGCTCTGAGCCCACTCTCTGTCCCCAGTGGGGTGTGACAGCAACATCAGGGGTGACACTGGCCAGCCTGGACAGGCAGCAGCTGGGGAGGGTGCAGAGCCTGCAGGCAAGCTCAGATTTACCTGGGGAGGGGATGTTTGAGGTCTCTTCCTCCACCGACAGGTTTCAAATGACCCTTGCAAATGGCACGTGGAGAAGCATCAGGAGGGGCTGGTCCTGCCTGCACCAGGGGGTTCTGGTTTGGGGCCTTTTGCCCAAAGATGCTGCAAATGCTGGGACATTGCACAGATCACACTTTTATCATGTTTTTAGGAGAAACAGGATGTTAACTGAAACCTGGACACAGTTTTGAACGCAGCTTGGGTGGATGAAGGAGGAGGGAAATAACAGCTACAGTGCAATCACCTAGAGCAGGCACTGAGCAGGAAAGGGACTGGACCTGGCTCATCAGTGGGTCCTAAGGAAATGGGGGATCCCCACAAAATCCTCAAGGAAGTCTCAGCCCAAGCCACAATGAGATGTCCTAGCCCAGCTTTCCCTCCCTCCTGCCCTCAGCCCTGCCTCTGGAGGGGGGAGTTCCTTGCTGCTGCCAATGTCCCCTCCCAGCCCCTGCCAGAGCAGGAGTATCAGAGACTGAACTGCCTTGATATTTAATAGATCTCTCTCCACTATGCATTTCCTTTATTAAATGAAGAAATAAACCAGCATCTCTTTGCCCTGGAGAAGCTTTCAATAAGATGGATAAATATATATAATTAGCCAAGGAGAGAGCAAACTCCAGTGAATACAATACACCCTGTGAGACAACCCTCCATTAAAAGCCTCCTTGTTTAAACTTCAATATTTTAGCAATAGTGACAAAGATACATAGAGAAAAGCATTTATTTTTCACTTTTTATTAATCCCATCAAAGGGGTTGATCGGATAATTCCCTGCCAATTTCTCTTGGATATGCCATCCCCTCTCCAAAAATTCAGGTTCCCTCAGTTTTTCTCTCTAAGCTGGAGACCAAAAATCTCTAATAGAGATTTCCTGCTTCAGCAACCTGCAAAATCTCTTCTTGACCTCCTCATTTTTACTGGGCTGCCCTGGAGGATGCAGAGTAGAGGAGACCATGGGGCTGTATCCTGCCAAGAGCCATGACACGGGGATGGTGACTTAACACAAGGGTGGCAGAAGGGACCTGGCCAACACCTACACAGGCTGACAAAGACCATATTTATTTATCTGTTTATTTATGTATTTACCCCTTTTACAGATGTGTTCCCTGAAGAAGAGGGAAGCACATCCTGGTGCTGTGCTTGGCTCGTGTGTGCCTGAGCGGCACCGGAGCGCATCCGGCGAGGAGCTGGGGCTCTGCTGCTCATCATGCTCCTCTGCTTTCCGACCTAGAAAATGGGAAGAGCCCACTGTGAGACAGAAACCAAGGGGTGAGAGCTGGAGAGAGGTTTGGCTTTTGCATTGTTTCCTCGGGAGACAAGATCTGGAGTGACTGCAAACATCCGCGCTTCTCTCCCGGGGGAGCGCACGGAGCTCGTTCCCCCTGCCCTGGCAAACACCTCCAGCTCCCTGCGCTGCAGAGGCCCCAGCCAAGGCTGTGTCATCAGCAGCAGCAGCCCCCTTTTCAGGGCTGTTGTACTGAGCAGATCCAGAATATTTCCCCAGGGAAGAGCCAGTCATTCATTTGCACTGTCTGCTAATTTAAAAATGTGAATCTCCGCTCGATTCTGCACGCCAGAGCTCAGCCCCCGACATTTAGACCAGTGTGAAATTGAAATGCAGGCAATGGCAGTGTTCTCAGGGCACAGCAAGGGGAACAGTTGGTGGAAATGATGCTGCAAAGCCCAAGCTAAAAGAAAAGGATTAGCAAAGTATTCACTCAGTCCAAATTAAACATGATGATATCTGTGGCCCAAACGAGATCCAAATCAGATGGAAAGAACCTGGATTCTGCTAGAGGAAAAAGGACTGAAAACCAGGGATTCAAAGCACCAAGGACTCTGGATTAAAAAATAAAAAAAGTGTGGTTTTTTGAGTCTAAAATGGCAGTACTGCCACTTTTTTAGAGAGCAGACTGCAGGTAGGGCTCATGTCTGTGAAGCCACAATGCACACAGCCCTCATCAACCCTTTCTTGCCCTGTTCTGCTTCTGCTGTACATAGGAAAATGCAATTCCTGACATTTCAAGATCTCTCTATAATCTGTAAGTGGATTATAATCACCTTAATGAAACAGAAGGTTAAGACCAAATACTCAGTTTTTGTCCAAGTTCAAATACTGCATCAGCCACGACCCAGAATCAGCGTCCCTCCTCTTTTATCTCAGCCCTTATTGAGTAAAGAGTGAACAAAACGTGGCATAAAACACTAAGTCCATTATTAGCTGGATTTCTGGTTTAATTTAGTTTACATTCTGAAGGATTTTCATGAAGTTGCACTGAAAATACTGCCATTTCCACAACGGTTTATCATTGTTATACTATTGCTACAATTACCTGTCATTACAATCAAATTTATATCAGGACAAGAAAATTATTCCTCAGAAATTAAACAGCACTCCCTGGTGGGATAATTCCTTCTCCTGAACTTTCCAATAATGAAAACTGTAAGTAAATTTGCTGTAATTCAGACCACAAAAGACCCTCTACTGTTAAACCAAATGCTAACGTTTTCACCAGGACAATAACTTGACGTTCAGCAGAAAATTCCCAAAGGTTCCTAGAGCTGTAAGAGGGTTCCTACACAAGGTTACAACATCCCTTAGGAAGTCAGGCTCCAAAATCAAACAGCTGAGGTATTTCTGTGAATTCCTCCAAAGCTTGTACATTGAATGGTATTTATGTGCCTAAAGTCGCCTTTTGCAACTTTGGGCAAATAAGTTTGAAAATCTGCCTGTGCAGGGAACTGGAATGCCAGGTGTGGGGTTTTCCTGGACACACCTCCAGGGCTGACTCTCAGGTGCAGATGGACACGTGGACAGCCTGGCCTGAGGTTGGTCATGGTCACTGTGGGTGCTCAGCATTTTCAGGTCACACTTGGCCAAATAAGACTCAGCCACTGAGACCCAGAACATTGCTGTGAGGAACATTCCTGTTAGCCTTGCTGGCAGCTTATGGCCTCAGAATTTTCCTCTAAAGAAGTGGAGCCTGATCCTCTGAAGGCCATTTTCCCACAGGGATTGTGCAGTGGATAAACACATAAAGGGTTTCCACCTTCACAGGGAGATTCGTGCTATGAGTTTCAAATTTAGATACTTAATTTAAATCTGGGCTCGAAAGCTCCACCTAAAATGAAGAGAAAAAAGGATCCCTCCAGAGTGATCACTTGATTTATCACAGGCGGGGATCAATTACCCTGTTTTTCCCAATGACAAAAGGCAGTCTACACAACCAGCTCACCTTGATGGCCGTGTTGCTAAGTCAAGGCAGGTGGATTCAGGCTAAGGAGTCAAAAAGGGGCATTACCCCAGCCTGGAATGAATCTGTGAAGAGTGGTTTTAGTGCAAACAGTCCCCAGACCAGGAGCCTGTGGGGGCCTCCACTTAGCAGCCTGTATTTTTTATTCTTTGAGTGCATCAAAGATACTCTACTGTGCTATTCTACCTCAAAAAGTTGAGTCCCAGAGGTGCCACAGGTTTTCACAGCCTTCCCATGGTGCTTTATGAAATGTCATCCATCAGATGCCTGATCTGCAGCACCTCTGGCCACACTGGGTGAACAAGATCCCTGCTTGGCACCTGTGACCCTCCCCTGGCACTGGAGTCACCAGAGGGCAAATTCAGGCAAATAAATACCTTTGAAAATGTGCCTGTGCACAGAACTGGAATGCCAGGTGTGTCCCAGGCACCTGTGACCTTCCCCTGGCACTGGGGTCACCAGAGGGCATTGGGTAAAGCAGAAATACAGAGACAGACAGAGCTCCCACGGGACCAGAGATGTGTCTGCACGAGCTGGGCATGGAGAATGGGTGAAGTGACCTCCAGCAGGGCAGGGGGACTGTTCTCAGCCCTGAGCTTTGGGGGATTCCCAAGGATGGAAGGTGCTGCCCCTCTCAGGGCACTGGAGTGACCTGGGCACTTTGCTGACTCTCATTTTCAGGGAGCATTGCCCTCAGGCAGCCTCTCCTGTCAGCCCCCTTGGGTTCAGGCCCTGGTTGTGGCTGCCAGGCTTTGCCAGATCTTCACCCCGCAGCGCTGGGTGTGCACTCACACCTGCCTGGCCCCACACCCACCCCCTGCATCAGCCCTGCCCCCTCACTGCCACTGGGGAAAGCTGTGACACCAGCCCAGCTGTGGTCCCAAGGGAAGAAAACTCACACTACTCAGCATTTCACAACGTTTTTTTCCCTCTGAAACAGAAATTCTCACGCTGAAAACAGAGATTCTCTGGAGGGGAAACGATTTGGGGGAGTCCAAACCTAGAGCAAAGCAGAAAGTGAGACTCACTGCAAAACCCACCACTTCTGCTTCAGAGGCTCAGCACAGCCCTGCCCTGGCTTTCTCGGACAGAAACACACACCAAGCAGGGTATTTAAAGCAGTTTAAAAAAATCAAACCAAAATCCTGACTCGTACCCAAACAACACACTCCATTGCATGCACTTGTCCTCCTGGGAGATGGTGAAAAAGCAAAATAAACCTGTGTGGGTGCTGCTGGTCACCCTGCTGAGGGTGCTGCTGCAGGACGGGGCTGTGCTGGGCTGTGCTGAGCCATCCCACAGCTCCCACGCGGAGCACACACCAGGATTTGTGCATTTGTGAAGGCACACCCAGCCTGTTTCAGTGATCCACATCACTCAGAACTGCAGGAGCTGAGGGGCAGAGGGACAGGGTACCAGGGCAGGGATGCCCCCTCAGCATCCTGCTGACTCCTTGGGGCTCCACCTGCACGCTGGGGCAGGAGCAGAGCCTTGGCTGAGCCAAGCTCATCATGGCCAGCTCAGCAAAGGAGTCTCAGCAGCCTTGGGGGCAGAGCAGGCACACCCAGCCTTTGAAGCAGCAGGGTGGGGTGGGGTGACAGCATGGGGTGACAGCATGGGGTGACAGTGTGGCTCCGGCAGCCCCAGAGCACAGGGAGAGCTGGCAGGGCAGAGAGGAGATCAGATAAGCTCGGCAAGAGCTCCACCAGCCCCATAATCCGCCTGCCTTTCATCCCTCATCGGGAAGGTGCAGCTGCTTGCCTTCACACCGAGCCTCCACCCCTCCTCATCCTCCACCAGAGCCCACCTCGGTGTCTGCCCCAGCCTGCTGGGCACGCCCTGGTGCCCGTGGTTTCAGGCCTCTTGGAGATGCAGCACCTCAGGGCACCTGGGCCCCCATCCCCTGCATCCCCAGTGAGCACCTGCTCCAGCCCCTGCGCCACCCAAAGCAACTCCAGCACCACCAGAGAGGTGCGGGTGCCCTGGGGAGAGGGGAGGATGTCTTTGTGCCCCCTCCCCCTTTGTTTAACGTAGCTCTGGGGTGTCAGGGTAGTGCCAATAAACCCCCCTGAGGGAGAGGGTCCGAGGTGTTTGTACCCTCCTTGATTGTACCTGGTGGAGCTGGATGTTCTGGGGACCCCAGGTGCCCTTTCAGGCCTCCCTGAGTGCTGCTACCCCCCCAGCCCTGCTGCAGATGTCCCAGGGCACCCTGCAGACCCCTCCTGGCCAGTCCCCTCAGGTTCTCCCTGGTGTCTGTCTCACAAGAGAGGCTGACTTCCAGCCCCTGATTTACCTTCCCTGTGCCACTGGCTGCCTCCTTTTTCATCTGCATGGATCATATCCCTCCCATATTTATCTCATCTTCAAAATAAATGTTCCCCCTCATCCTTCAGTCTGCAAGGCTTGTGGTGTCTCCAATACCTTCTGTTTCCTATCTCCTGACCCCTTCCATTCCTGCTGTATCTTTTCGAGATGGATTGACTGGAAAGGAGCGCGCCATCCCGGGCAGGACCGCAGCACTGATTTATGTGCTGGCATTAGAATACTCTCAGCAACCCTTTTAACCCCATTCTTGCTCAAATCTCCTTTGCTTGTCTGGTGGTGGCTGTACACCGGGAGTGGAGATTTGCACATGGATGTCTCTTGACGCTTCTCCCCTCTTCCCAAACATTTACAGCTAATTTGGAGCTCATCGTGTGCTCATTCCCACCTGCAGCACGCTTTGCATTTGCCTCTCTGCTGCCCAGCCCTCCAGCTGTATCAGGGAAAACCCCTGGGAGGTTTTCCACCTCTTCCCCTGACAAACCAAAGGCACTTGCAAGTTTTGCTGTTCACCCATTCTCTTTCTTCCCGCAGCTCATAAACGACTGCATCGCACAGCACCGTGTCCCGAGCACATCCCTGTGGTGAACCTGTTTCCCCGTTGGCTTTCAGATGGTTTCTCCCCTCAGCAGCGTCTTCCCCTTCTCCCAGCGCTCCCATTTTCCCATTTTCTCATTTTCAGCCCAGGTGGCACAAAGGGCACTGAGGATTCCCCTGGAGAGGCCACGAAGGGGAGGCTGGAAGCTTTTCTGTCGTCCCTGAGATTAAAGATTTGAGACAGAACAAAGACAAAGGGGATGGATGGAGAAGAGGGGGGGAACACTGATCTGAGACCCTGGATTTGGGCTCCAGCTTCCCTGGAGAGCACCACCACAGCAATAAAGCCCAGGGGAAAGGGTCACAAGCGCCTGGGGCTGAATAAAGCCACTCTCCAAGGAAAGTCCTTCCACCTCTCCCCTGTCTGCAGCCCAGCCCGGGCAGCAGATGCAGGTCCCCACTTCCGCCCACAATGCTGCCCAGCAAGGGGGTCCCTGTTCCCGCTGGGCAAAGCTGGGAGCAGAACTGGCTGCTGCAGGCAGATCTCCACTCCAAGCTCTCCGTGTTTTTCCAAGAAATGTGTTTCCCCCCTCTCCAGACATGTTTTTATTCAAATCAGTATCAGCCATTCTGCGAGATATTTGCCTTCCTGCATTTATTTCCCAATAACAAAGCTGTCCTCAGCTTTTTAGAGCTGGTATTTTTATTTTATTTAGTTAATATTTTTAAACATTACTACGGCTATAATAAATGTTAACTATTTGTGCTGAGCTCTCATTGCCTTGGCAGGGGCCTTTATGTGTGCAAAATAACAGCAAATCATAATAAATAATAATAATAAATTATTATGGTTGATTACAAGGGAATGCGCTACATTTTTATAAGCTCCAGACCACCTACAGCTCACAAAATATAATGGGAAACATTAAGCCTTTAACTGGTTTTATACATTCCCTTCCCCCTCTTCCACTCCCCATGTTCTGTAATAGATTTACAAACAGTGTAAGGGGGGAAAAAACCCTTCCCTTATAAGAATAGCATCAAAATTCTCCTCAGCTTTCCAGCTGCTGAGTGTTTCTGAAGCCTTCAGTGAAATGCAATTAGTATCTTTTACCGCCTGCCTTCTGGGGATACTGACATTATTATCTTATTGCAGTTTCACCTTGACATGCAGATCACAAGGCAGCGAGCTGGATTCTGTCTCCAGACGCCTTGAATTGTGGCATTGCCCCAGCTGGCTCAGCGAGTCTGGAAAGGAGAAGGAGGAAAAAAGGAGAGAAGAGCCATTTTCTCATTTTTCTCGTCATGTGGAGCTCAGCTTAAAAAAAAAAACCACCAAAAAAACACCAAACAAAAACAAACAAACAAAAAACCCCCAAAACCTAAAAAACCTGCAAATAAATACAGGGAAATGGGAGCTGTGGGGGAAAAAAGTGTGTTCCCTCTCAGCTCCAAGGAGGATGGGCATGGCCAAGGGGGATCTGCTCTGTGCCAGCCCTGGGCTGCCAGCACAGCTCTGGCTTTCCAGCAGGACCTGCTGCCCTCCCCTCCAGCTCCCAGCAGGGCTCAATTCCACATGGAAGCAGTCCCAGATCTCTAGTTCACTGCAAAAGGGAAGGGAAAAAGAAGGGAAAGAGAGGATGAGAGGAGGAAAACCCCAGTATCAGAACTGCTTCACATGGCAGGAGTGATCAGAGATCACCTGTCCCTCCCTGTCCCTGCTGGTGAGGTTGGCCCCATCAGTAGGGAATGGCTGCAGCCTCACATTTCTTGTCTGAGGCTTTTTCTGATCAGCAAAATGTGACATTAACCTTCAGAATATCCACCTGGAACGGTCAGCTTTTCTCTTACTTCCAGGCAGCATTTTCCACAGCAGCTTTGGGGAAGTCCTGAGCCTGTGTGTCCCCATCCCTGCAGCATTTTGGGTGGGAGCAGCAGCCTGAAATCTGGCCTGGTGCCCATGATGTGGGTGAGGATTGGACCCCACCCACGGGTGCATGTTCTCCTCTAAAGCAACCAAACCTTGGAAGCTTCCAGTATCCTAGAGTTTAAAGCAATAACCTCACTGCTAATCCTACTGAGCACTGGTGTGCCACAGCTGGGAAGCAATATTTAATGGGAATGCACAAAACGGATGGAGGGAACCTGGGGGGCTCCACCCTCCTCAGGTGTGACCCCAGGCAGATGTGGTGACCCCCGCGTTGGTCAGAGGAGCCACAGCTGGAGATGTGGTTCAGTGCAAGGAATTGTGTTCCAAATTACAGATGGAATCGGCTGAAAATCCAACCTGTTCCCTGCTTTTCTTCAGCACGTTCTTGTCTCTTATTACTCTTAATTAACACTGATTCTCTGCATACAACTCCAATGGCCTCACACCCTGAGAATCCATTTTGTGATCACGTTTGAGTATTGAGATCTCTGTGCCCCCAAGGGGGATGAGACAGGAAGCCTCAAAGGATTCACAGCCAGGGATATCCCTCCAGAACTGCCTTTCTCACCCAAGTTCAGGTCCTTTTCCTTCCAGCAGGGAGATTTTAATCATCCCAAGGGCCTCCTCTGGACTGGCAGAGAGGGTTGGGAGCAGCTGAGCTTTAAGGCCCCTTCCAACCCAAACTACTCTGAGATTCTGTGAAGAGGGAAGGGAAAGCTTTCAGGTGCTTGGCTACTTCCAGTTCCCTCACCATCCAAACCCAGAGAGGTGCAAGAGAACATTTCCAACCCCCCAGTGCCCCTGATGCCCTCCCCTGCTCCTGGCCAACCTGCTGGCTTCGTGCTGGCACTGCAAAACTCACAGCTCCGTCTGCCCAATGCAGCAGCACCACATCCATCGGAAAGCTGCACCTCTTCATCAGGGTAAGAGAATAAAACCACAAAACCCAAGTCATATAAATGTGATCTGGACCAAAACAGAGCTCCCAGAGACCACAGTGCCTCTCCGGAGAGGAGCAGGCAGGATATTTGGTGTCCTAATGCACTGAAAGCACCATCAGAGCAGGCCTGTAGGACCCCAAGCATCACCACAGCTCCCTTGCCTTGTCCCATGGTGGTTTCTGACAAATAATCACAATAGCCCAGCCTGTGACACTCTCATTTTTGTGTCCAAATGGGGTTGGGGTTGTAAAAGAGGCGCCATGCGAGGAATCCCTCTCTCTTGGAATGTCTGAACATTTTTTTTTTAATTTAAAAATATTTGGAAAAAAGGGACAGTTAAACAAAGAAACAAATACTAAATAAACCTCCTTGTTTTTCTGATGCTAGACTGGCACAGGCAGCCTGTAAGAATTAGTGATTCCAGAGAGCAACTGGCTAATTTCCAAGGGAATAGGGAGAGAGGGAAGAGAGGAACAGCAGTAATTTACAGCTTAGCCCATTTTTATTTTCTCTTTACAGCTCTCATCTGGATTACCAAATGCAAATTATTTATGATATTTTATTGGCAAACCCCTTTAGTGCACTGGTATGTGAAATCCCTTCCAAAATCCCAGTTTTTCAGCTAAGGGGCTGCACCCCTCTTGGTCTTGCTTTGAAAGGTGAGTGTCCCTCCAAGATTGCGTGGGCATCACCACCTTTACACTGTCACAGGACACCAGCAGCACAGCACAGACCTCGTTTCTCTTTGGCACCACCACACAGACCTCCTGAACGATTGTTTGCTCCTCTTGTTGTGATCGTCGTGTGGATGCAACACGAATGCAAAAGAACACAGCTGGTATTGAGACTGTTGCTTTCAAGATTCTAGGAGAGGATCAAATGAAGGAGAAAATTAAATTAAAAAAGCAGCACTTAATTATGTAGGCTGCTTTTGTGCTCTCTCCTTCCTCTGTGTAGTAGTTTCCACCTGAAAATCTTTAAGTGCTTTAGAGCTGGTAATTAAATCTCATAACTACTGCAGAGAAGGATGCAAGGGAAGCATATGCAGCTCACTTGATTTGTCTGTTTGATTATACATTAACTTTGCATCTCTCCAGCCTCCTGCTCTGCCAGGACACTCCTTGCAGTTAACTCAAGGTCTGCACAAATGCTTGCAATGCTGTCCCTCGGCGAGGGAGGCTGCTAAAAAGGAGCTTGCAAATGGGATTGGTGGGAGCTGGACGGTCCTCCTGGGCACCCAAAGCCATGTGCTGGGGCTGGGGAAAATGTTCTGGGGCAACCACAGTGCCAGGAGCCCCCTGCCCTGCTGTGGGCACCCCACCTGCACCAGCAGAAAAGCGCTGCTCCCCAGCATTTCCTCTGTTCGTGGGGACCCACCCACTGTGATGGCAAAACCTGCCACGAGGGTGTCGGCTTGGGAAGCTCTGTCACCTCCCTTCCTCCACCGGCAGTGTCTGAAACCAGCAGCTAGCTCAGAGTACAACCTGGGGGCCACCAAGAGCCAAATTTATCCCCCATCAAAACAACCCACGGGATGATACTCAGAAATGCCCAAATCCTGTGGGCACAGGGCTTGGTAACTCCCAGTTCCAGGGCACAAACCCCTGGGCTGAGCACCTTGAGCTGAGCTCCTCGTGGGCCAAACACTCCTCATCAGGGAGGGCTCCTCTATCAGGGTGGATCTTCCCCCTCTCAGCAGCCCTGGAGCTGGGATCCTCCCTGCCAGGGCAGCCTTTTTGGGATCCTCCCTGCCAGGGCAGCCTTTTTGGGATCCTCCCTGCCAGTACAGCCTCTTTGGGATCCTCCCTGCCAGAACAGCCCTTTTGGGATCCTCCCTGCCAGGGCAGCCTCTTTGGGATCCTCCCTGCCAGGACAGCCCTTTTGGGATCCTCCCTGCCAGGACAGCCTCTTTGGGACCCTCCCTGCCAGGACAGTCTCTTTGGGATCCTCCCTGCCAGGACAGTCTCTTTGGGATCCTCCCTGCCAGGACAGCCCTTTCAGGATCCTCCCTGCCAGGACAGCCCTTTTGGGACCCTCCCTGCCAGGACAGCCCTTTTGGGATCCTCCCTGCCAGGACAGCCCTTTTGGGACCCTCCCTGCCAGGACAGCCCTTTTGGGATCCTCCCTGCCAGGACAGCCCTTTTGGGACCCTCCCTGCCAGGACAGCCCTTTTGGGATCCTCCCTGCCAGGACAGTCTCTTTGGGATCCTCCCTGCCAGGACAGCCCTTTTGGGATCCTCCCTGCCAGGACAGTCTCTTTGGGACCCTCCCTGCCAGGGCAGCCCTTTCAGGATCCTCCCTGCCAGGACAGCCCTTTCAGGATCCTCCCTGCCAGGACAGCTCTTTCAGGATCCTCCCTGCCAGGGCAGCCCTTTGGCACCACAGCAGCCTCTGTCATCACCACATTGCTTCAGAGAGGACTGCCCTGGTGGCATTTGAGAGAAGCTGTTGAAGAGCAGCCTCAGCAAATGTGGTTGGAGATGTTATTTTTCAGAGAGCAAGGAAAGCACGGGGTGATGCTCATCTGGCAATCCAAAGCACTAGCAGAAGTTCTGGCAGTGGACCCCAGAGATGATGAAAATTAAAATGTCCTTGAAAGCATAATCAGAACTGTGGCTGGCACAGATGCTCTTGCAACACCCAGACAGCTCTAAAGAGGGGGATCTTCTGGGAAAATGCAGTTTCACGGCATGAGAAAGCCCAGCTCATGTTTTCAGCCTCTTGATATGAAATTGTTCTTGTTTCTCCTGGCTTGCTGCTCATGCAGAAGCCTCTGGGGAGGCTGAGATGGAGAGGGCACCAAAGAGCCTCCCATGTTGGCCCAGGGGAGCTGGGGAATCAGCAAGGCTGGAGCCTGAGCTCACAAAGGATATGGTACAAAGTGGAGGTGCTCAGCCTGGAGAAA
Organism: Motacilla alba alba; assembly: GCF_015832195.1. Taxonomy (NCBI): domain Eukaryota; kingdom Metazoa; phylum Chordata; class Aves; order Passeriformes; family Motacillidae; genus Motacilla; species Motacilla alba. The sequence goes on from NC_052033.1 coordinate 2,463,461, forward strand.
AGGAGACCCAGGGGTGCCCTCATCACTCTCCACAGCTCCTGAAAGGTGCCTGTGCTCAGCTGGGGCTGGGCTCTTTCTCCAGGCAGCACTGACAGAACAGAGCACACAGCCTCAAGCTGCACCAAGGGAAATACAGGCTGGAGAGCAGGAAAAAGTGTTTTAGAGAAAGGGTGATAAAGTTCTGGAATGGCTGCCCAGGGAGGTGGTGCAGTCACCAGCCCTGGGTGTGTTTAACAAAGCCTGGATGTGGCACTGGGTGCCAGGGTTGAGTTGAGGTGTTGGGGCTGGGTTGGACTCGATGATCTTGAAGGTCTCTCCCAACCCAGTGATTCTGTGAATTCTGTGGAAGAGAACAAGATGACAGCAAGGGACTCACTGCACAGGGTGGATGTGACATCAGCCCTGGCTGCAGGGTCCCTGCCCACAGGAATCAGCAGCTGAAAGGATCCATTGCAGGAGCCCCAGTGTTCTCTAACAGTGAGGAAATACTTCAGGAGTCAACAGATCCCTGACATTTTTAATGGTGCACGAAGGTTCTATGGTTTTACATTTTGCTTTGGATACCAAAGGCTGATTTTTCTTTTTCCCTATTTATTCCAAGAAAAGCAGGCCTAACCCAGCTGGTCTGGTCAGGCGGGTGCTTCTCTGTGCCACCAAAAATACTGAAATGGAGACAAAAGCCAAAGCTACAATTTTGTGTGTAAAACAAAATTTAAATCTGGAGAGGACAACAAACAGCAATTAGTATTGCTAATGAGAGCCTTTGTAAGTTTTTAAAACAACTATAATATATTTAAAATCTGTAAAGGAAAAAGAAATCTGGAGTGGGCTAAGAATGTCAGAACAGATGTTGTTCCTCCTCCCTTCAGAGAAAAGTTTTGCCAACCATTCTGAAATGAGATTTTGCTGAGCTCAGTGTAATTCTATGAAAAACTCCAGGTGAATTGAAACAACCTTTTCCCCTGGAAGCTGTTCCAACAGCTGAGCTCCCTGAAGGACCAGCTGTGGCTCTGGAGCCTGGCCACAGGCAGAGAGGCAGAGGGAAAGCACTTCTCTGCTCACAGCACCTGGGCCAGTCCTTGCAGGAACATTTTTCTCAGACCCACCTTGACACCCTTGAGTTTGGGGTCTTTTGGTTGGATTTTTCGTTGGTTGTTTTTTTTCCCCTCCTGGCTTCCTGCCCTCAAACATAATTTTCATGTGCAGGATCAGTGGAAGGGACAGATCCTTCTCCTGGCTGCATTACAGGCAGAGGAACTCGGTCCATGCCTGGGGAACGAGATCGGGAGGCCAAGCCTGGCCTCCAGCAGCCCTGCAGGGATCCCCTGGTGTGCTGCGTCCTCTTCCTCCTCCACACAACCCCTCAGCTCCTTCCCACCCCCTTCTGGGACTGGACTCCCACGGAAAGAAGCAGAAGAGTCAACTGAGCCCCACCAGTGCCAGCAAGGAGGGTCTCAAAGAGCAAGAGCCCATAATAAACAATAATAAAGCCCATAATAAAGCTTTGCAGCCTCTGGCTTGCAACACAGAGGAAGAGGAGTAAGGATTCATCTAACAGAGAGAATTTAACTCCAAAGTGGAGTCTCAGCTCAATTCCACCTTCACCCTGCCAGGGAAGCTGCCCACAAACTGATTGTAGAGGGGGTGGATGGCCCTGGCTGCCTCCTTCCAAAGGCAGCTTATCCATCCTCCTGCCCAGGAGAGCTTTCTGCTGGAGGCCTGGAGCTGCTGCAGGTGTTTTCCTCCAGCCCAGCCAGATGTGGCTCAGAAAAACCAGATTTCAGCGTGCCCCGGGGGGTTCTGCTGCACGGCCCAGCCCCTGGCACGGGGGTCCTGCAGTCATTTCTGGTGCAGACAGCTCGGGCAGGTCTCTGTTGTCTTACTGATAATACTTGCATGATTTGAGTTTGAGCTGATAAAACAATCCACGGTTTTAAGCACTCAGGACTGCCAGCAAATATAGGAAATAGGTAGGGCTTGTTTGCCAGAGCATTCAGCATTTGCTACAGAGGTTTCACTCCCTCTCCACCCAAGATACCCAGGAAGAAAAACACTGATAGCGAAGATTTAATCGTTCCCATGCTTAAAGACAATATGCTTTTTAATGCCGGGCAGTACCACCTTGGGAGGCATTTGAATGCCAATTACAGCTTTCATTCCGCAGCAGTGCCCCAAAACCCCCCTTTTCCCATCCCTGACGCAATGAGCCCATCAGAGCAGGGCCAGCCCTGAAATTCCCCCTTCTCCAGCGAGACCGGCCCCGATTGTCCTCCCAGACTTCTCTTGTGATGTTAAGGGCGATAGATAAAAATAACTCCGACTCCATTGTTCTGCTATTTATACACTGAAAAGTCAACAGCAGAAAGGCGAGCGGCCCCGGGCTGCGGAGCCGATGACCCCGCTCCCGCTTGTCCTTGGAGGTGCCACGGGGGGAGCACCGCGGGGCAGAGGAAATCAGGCTGTCGGAAGATAAAAAGGGCTTTTCAAAAGCCCAAAGGGCAGCTCAGCCCGGGTAAAGAGCCCCATCGGGGCCATTGTGTTGCCGATGGCCAGCGAGCCCGTGACAAAGGCTGCGCTCAGGCTATGGGCTCCGGAGCACGGGGCGATGAATAGAAAACCTCCCTCCGCAAGAAACAGATGGGTCTGAATACAGATGCAAAGCGACCCTCATCCCAGGGCCATCAAAGGAAACCAGGCTCTCCAGACCGAAAGTCGGGCAGATAACAGGGCTTTTCAGGGACGTAGAAACGGAATTTCCTCCTTGGCGTGCATTAGCCGCAGGAAACAAAACTCCTCTGCCAAATCTAGCTTTGCGAAAGGCCCCGATGGCCTAAGCAAGTTTGAAGTTGTCATTTTGGTAGGGAAACCGGATGGTTTCCGTGGGTTTAGTGAGGTAAAAGGGACGGGCATGGGGGCAAACCGGTGCGTGAAAAACATAAAAAAAACCCCAAATCCCACTTTTTATTTTCTAACTACTTATACATCTCCTTTATCCAAACTACTAATCTCATAACTTTCTTCAATTATTATTACAAAAACACTCCAACAAAAATTTCAGCTGTAACATTGACTTCTTTTAAGTTTTGTACTAAATAATCAATCTCTCATTCAACTACACTTCCTTCACCTTCACACTGTCAGTATCCAAATCCAAACTCAGAGGAGTTTTCTTCCACAGAAGAGTGTCCAGAGAGACAAAGTGACCAGCCAGGGACATTTGCGAGGTTCACTGGGGACAACGCATCACCAACGTGAGAATTAGGCAGCAAAATTCTTTTTTCAAAACAGAAAATACGTTCAGCTAAAACAAACAGCGTTCAGAATGACGGGATGAGCTCTGTTCATTTACTTTGAAATTCTCCATTAACTATTGCACGCTAATTATCTCCCTTTCTGGGTTTGGGCTTTTATTTTTTTTTCTTTTTCACACTGGAAAATTTTGTTCATCTTAAAGCCAAATAAATGCCAAGAAAAACCTGCCACCCACTACATTTATGATCAAAATAACCATTTCTTTTGATAAGTTTCTGCAGTTACAGTGGCCCAGAGAAAATATATTCAGTGAAGATCACTCACGGCTGAATACTTTCCTCCCTTCTTCCCTCAAACCGGTGATGTCTTTTTTTTTTTATTCCCCTTGTATAAACAGGGTACTTTTTAATGGGGTAATTTGTACTACAAACTCCTGAAAACATGTTTTGATTTTATTTTGCTTTTTGTGATTCCTAAAGCCCTAGTTTTGAAACATACATAGATAAAAGTGCTTTGAGGATTTTATTTCTGTGCCTCCAGATTGCTCACTAGAGAGCCAAAAGTCACTCCTCGCCTCTCAATCAAGGCCCCAGCAAAATTTAGACCCTTGCAGAGATAATCAGTCTTGTCAGGTTACTCTAAAAGGCAGGAAGAGCTGGGCCAACATTCCCCAAAATGCTGACACTACACGCTCCAGATTCTGCAGACCTTTATGTAGGATTTAAACACAATTTTATCTGTAGAAGAGGGAAGTTTTACTCTATTTCTAAGCAAAGCAGAGCGGCATAAAGGAGCGATTTGTTGCTCTAAGAAGGTACCAACTGAAAAGGTGTGAAACTGAGTGATGTGGGCTGCGGCAGATCCTCTGCTCTCCTCCAGCCTGGCTGGGCTGGTGGCACTTTGTCACCCCGTTGTCACTTCACACCTCTCATCCCACCAGTCTTCATTTGCCCGCCTCACCCATCTGCTCCCTGCTGACACAGAGCAGGATGGATGGCACAGGCAGGGGCTGTCCTGGGCTGACTTTATGGTGCTCATATCCCCTTTATTCTGTTTAGCCCAGAAGTAAGTTTTGCATCTTTAAGAACCATGCAATTTGTTTCCTGAAATCTTTTTCCCCAACTGTTGCATTCACATTTTCTGAACAATCCCTCCACCCAGGATATTTCTCCTGGGAAGCTGAGAGGCCTCAGAGAAAAGGGAAACAATTCTTATCTCATTTGCTTCTCCTGTGTTGTGCTCATGTGGAATGTGTTTGGGGATTGTTTACCCACAGGTGATTGTTCCATTGCATTCTGCTGTGAGTTGTTTTCACTCTTTGGCCAATCAATACCAAGCTGTGTTGGGACTCTTTCCAGACTCACGAGTTTTCATTATTATCTTTTTAGCCTTCTGTAAGTATCCTTGCTGTATTCTTTAGTATGGTTTAGTATAGCATTCTTTAATATAATATAGTATCATAAAATAATAAATAAGCCTTCTGAGAACCTGGAGTCAGATTCATCATTCCTTCCTTAGTTGGGGCATCCTGCAAATACAATACTCAACCAGCTGGGGAGGGGCTGCTTGAATTCACTTTCCAGAGGAAACCCCTTTAGAAGTTTTCCTCCCGAAATTGCCCTAAACCAGGACAGGGGCTCTCTGGCTGTGTTTTCTTCCTGCCATTTATTGAAGACATCTAATTTGGGGTCCTTGCCCAGTGCAAACAGCCACACAAAGCCACCCTGAGCTTCCAAAAGAGCAGGGTTCAGGGGAAACATTTCAGACCTGCATGGCTGAAACATCAGGATTTCCAGCATGTGCCTGGATGGTGCTGTTGGATCACTATTTCCATGGCTAAGCTCTGGATTTTGGCTGCCTCCACTTGGAGTCATCCCAGGAGAAGATGGGTTTTGGGAGTGCAGAGCAGCTACCACCCCACTGATGGGAACACTGTGGGGTCCTGCAGCCCAGGCCACCAGTGTCCCAGCTGGAGGAGCCCCCAGCAGTCTGATCTTTGTGCTGGGCACTGGTCCTGCCCAGCAAACAGAAATGAGGAGAGGTCTGGGTCTCATGGCAGGCCCAAGGGATCAAGGGTGAAAGCAGCTGAGCTGAGGGAAATCAACCATTAATGGCCCCAAACACCAGAAACTTCCACCCTCTGTGGGTAACCCAAAACTAGAGACCCAAAATGGACGTGAAGAGGCAGGAATAAGGGTTTAAATCTGAAAAAACACAATTCCTGTGGACACCCCAATTCTGTCACTAAGCACCTCAAATTTTGACAAGCTTTTAACTTCACTTCCTGTGGACATCCTCCATAGGAATAACCAAACCACATTAAAGAAAAATCTTCCTTGGATAGCCTTAAAATGTGTTTTTTTCCTTGTTCCCCCAGGCGTCCCTTCAGCTCTGTCATGCCCCAACCATAATCCATTGCATGTGGCCTTTGGAAAAGTTAATCCCAAAACACTAATGGGCTCCTGGAAACACAAAATGCAGTACCTGAACCTTGGTGGAAATTATGTAACTTTTCTAACTAATGTTTAATTAGTTGTTTTAATTAATTGTGGGCACTGCCCACCTTAAGCCAGTGCTAGTGAAGTTCCTTCACGGGTCCTTATTGTTATTTTGATGATTAAATCACCAAAATCTTATTTTTGCTAAAACTAACACTGACAAGCTTTGGTGAGTTGAAGATTGAACATCCGAGATCTTAAATTTATGGTGCTTCAAGGACATTGGAATAACCAGAAGATACAGAGATGATGAAGGCCTGGAAAGTTGCAGACTCCCCATCAGAGAAAAAGGTGATAAAACCACAAAAGAATGTGGAGCAAAGTAGCAGGAAGAGTGAGAAATCAATAGCCTGTAGAAGATAAAACACTAATTAATGAAGGTAATTATGTAACTTAGAACCAGTGAACATTAATTTCTCTGTTTGTTAAAAATGTACAAATGAGTAAAAAGTTTTGTGTCACCATCTGTGTGGAGGGCAGAACTTTGTCAGCTACACACACCCCTCTTGGCCAAGAATACAGCAGTGCCCTACTCTCTAACACCAAAAAGATGGTTTAGGGGGTTTTATTTATCCCAAAGATTTTGAAGGATTTGGGTAACAACCTCAGCCTGCCATTCATCTCACCTAAAATCTGATATCCACCATGAAAGGTGACACTGGAGCTGGACCTGGGGCTCCTAACTAGAGGGAAGAGGAGAAGTAACTGGACAAACCATAAAGCAAAAGGCTGTAAAAACCCATCCCAACTGACCCCAGTACTTCTCAAAGCCCAAAATGGGTCTTTCCCCCTTATTAGGCACCCATCTGGGTCCCCCAGCTCTAATTAAGCATCTGCTCTGCAGGAAGCTAACAAGTTCTTGTGCTGATAATCCCGACCAGCTTGGCAGCATTATTTATAACGCAGCCAGGGCGAGCCCTGCTCTGGCCCAGTCACTCCGTTGTCAGAGTGAGATGTAGCTCCAGCATTATTTTAGCAGACATATAAAATATAATCCAATTACATGGCAGATACGTGGAATTCCCAGCGATTTCAGAGCACGCTGCTTTATTCAGGAGGGGGGAAAAGATTTAAAGAGACAGGTTGTCACTGGGCATCAAAGGATTTGGGATGATATTTAGGATAACAGTTTATAGACATGGAGCAAATCCTATTATAATGCCACATGGCCATCAGGCTGTCACAGTGGCTGGCACAGTGCGTGTCTGGGCAAAGATGCCAGCCAGGAGCGTGGTCACCTCAGAGGTGTGTGCTGTGTCCAGTGGGAACTGGCAGGCTCAGCTCTGTGGTGTCCTCCCTGCCAGCTGGACACAGGGCTATGGAGCACCCTGAGCCTAAAAAGGGTGAATTTGGGTTTACCCTGCAATCCCCCAAGCACAGGGTGTGGAAAGAATGGAGCCAGGGGAGTGAAAATGGGCATTCACCAGAGCTCGGGGTCTGTGACCACGGACAAGACCACAGCAACAGCCCTGATGTCTCAGCTTGGTCCAGAGCTTTCTTTCCAAGGGGCTGAGTCAAATCCTGTGGACAAGGAGCCTCTCCATGGCTTCACCCAACTTCTGTTTGGGCCTGGCAGCCATGGGAGAAGTGGAGAGGAGAGCTGGGAACTCAGAGAAGCACTCAGAGCACAAGCACAGTTTAGGGCTTTTTAGCACATGACTCATGATCAACACAACTCCAAGGCCTGTGAAAGCACAAAAGCTGACTCCTCACCCAGATATCAGGGCAAGTGCCACAGGGATGAGCTCAGAAAACAGCCTGGATGGCTGGACATGCCACACCCATGTGTGTCAGCCCCAGGAGCTGCTGGGGACAGTGCAAAATGCTGTCCAGCATCCAGCAGAGCTGCTGTGGCTGAGCAGGGACCCTCTGCTGCACCCAAGGTGCTGGGGGGAACATGAACCATCTCCACCACCCCCTCAGCCTGCAGTCAAGCAACACCAAGGAAAGCCATTCCTGTCCCCCTTTGCTTTTTTCTCTTTGTTTGCTCTGTCCCCTCAGCTGCACTCACAGGTTTCTGGCTCTCCTGTTGACTGTGTCCCTCCTCAGCAGTTCTGATCTCTGCTCACCATCCACCCCTCACACCTGTATTTTGGGCCCCTGAAACTCAGCAGCACCTGGAACCCTGCCATGGTGTCACCCATGTCCCCTGCAAGGTGATGCTCACCGAGATGTCACCCCACTGTGGTGGACAAGGATTAAAGGAATAATAAAAATCAATTTGCTGAGCAGGAGATGCTTTCCTTTGTGTGCAATCCCTAGGGAGCTGGGAGGACTAGCAGCAGGAATACAGACAGTCCTGGATAGTTTATAAACCAGAGGAGATTCATTAGTGCCTGAAACATCCAGCACAAGCAGAGCCCCAGCCTTGCTGCTGCCAGAGGATGTCTGTGACTTACAGGAGTGACAAGGGCTTTTTTTTCTTTCCTTTTTTAAAATACATGTTAATTCAGCTGGTGCAGCGACAGGAACACCCACAGCATCCTTCCCTGGGGAAGTCCTGGCAGCATTTCCCACCTCCTAACCCAGTCTCTCCTGAGGAGATCCACAAAAGCAGACAGAACCCCATGCCCAGGTCACACAGACCCCAAGCTCCAGAGGATTTTGGGGCCCTGCAGGGCCGTGCTGGGGCGAAGGAGGTGCAGTGATGTGGCAGCAAGGAGCAGCTCCAGCAGCAGGGACAGGGACGTCCCTGCAGCTGCCAGATGGGTGCAATAAAAGGCTCATTAATGGGGATCGTTGGACCTCAATTTCAGAATGCTGGATGAAACCTCCTCAGTAAGTATCATTATTATGGCACTCTCAATCAAGTCAAGCAGCTTTATGACAAAATCAAAAGTTGTGATCCAAGCAGCAGAGGGATGGGGGAAGCAGCCTATTTATTTTGCTTTGGGTTCACAGCAAGGACCCAGCAGCTGCCAGGACACAAGAATGATGGCCACATCCCCCCGGCAGCTGGGGACAGCTTTAAATGTCATCACAGCCCTCTGCCCTCTCAACCCCAGACCTCTCCAGGTCCACAGTGGGATTATGCAGATACCTCTGTGCTGTTCTGTGGCTCAAAAACAAGAGGGAAAAAGCTCATAGAATCATTAAAGTTGGACTAGATCTCTAAAATCATCACTCCCAACTGTTAACTTAGCACTGCCAAGTCTGTCTCTAAGCACCACATTGACACATCTTTTAAATCCCTCCAGGGATGGGGACTCCACCACTTGCCTGGGCAGCCTGTGCCAGGGCCAGACCACCCTTTCTGTGAATAAATTTTTTGCTCTAACCAACCTCATCCTGCCCTCGTAATTTCCTTTCACCCTGTCCCTTTCCATTGGAGAAGAGATCAACCTACACTTGTCTACAGCCTCCTGTCAGGGAGTTGTCAAAGTGAGAAGATCCCCCCAGAACCTCTTTTTCTCCAGGCTGAGCCCCCTCAGCTCCCTCAGAGGCCAAACCCAGCCAGACCCATGCAGGGGAGTGAACAGCAACACCCCAGCCACCTGCTGGGATCTTCCTACAGAGCACTTCATGCTGCATCTACTCCCTAAAACTTCTTCCAGATACCTTTTCCCATCAAAACCCTTTTCACTGATTTACACTGCCCTGTCTCCCTAAATTTCTGCCACTTTTCTTGTTCCACATGTGGAACTGAACTGCAGAGTTGAGATGACACCAGCGAGAGCTGGTGCTTGCAGCAGGACCTCCCAGTCCTCGTCCCAGTCCCAGCCACTCGTTCCTTGGCTGAAGTCTGATCTCCCTGCTTCTCCTTGGTGTGAAAGGCACCTCCAAAATAAGAAGGAGCAGGATGGGTGATCCAGGCTGGTGGAGAGGGGGTAACTCAGCCAGTCTGGTGACCTGCTGGGACGGCAAAATTCACTGTGCATCATGGCTGTGGGCAACCAACACCACACGGCACAGGAGCACCCCTGGGTTTTGGGAATGACTTGTGGAGGCCTGTGAGCCTACCTGGGAAAGGGCACTAGGAATTCCCTGCAGAGATTCACCGCAGGCTGCAGGCACCCCTCAGGGGGTGAGGAAAGCGCTTCCCCCACGGTGCTCTGCAGCCCTGTGTCAATCCATCCCAGTTCTGTGCTCCCCATTGTCCTTCCCCTCCCTTTCACCCTATATGTTGATATTCCAGCAACTTCTCCCTTCCCTGTCACCCCATTGGTCTGTGAAACCCCGCCCATCCACCCTGGCACTCCCGATTGGCTGCTGTCCTGTGCACCGCCCCTGAGCCCTCAGGCCATTGGCTGCCTGATGCTCTGCTCCGCCCCCTCTCCCTGGATTTATACCCTGGACCCTGCTTTGCCTCAGCCTTTGGTTCCTGGATCCCTTCAGTGGGGAGTGACATGTGTTGGAATTCCATGCCTGGACCCTCCTGTGCCTTCTCTGCTGAGCTGCTCTGCGTGTGTGTCTGTCTGTCTGCACGCACATGCCCTGGTGTGTCTGTGTGCGTTGTGGTGTGGCTGTCTTTATGTGTGTGTGTCTGTCTGTCTGTCTGTCTCCTGGTGTGTTTGTCTGTGTGTGTCTGTCTGTCCTGGTGTGGCTGTCTTTATGTGTGTGTGTGTGTTTGTCTGTGGGTCTGTCTGTCTGTCTGTTTTCTGGCATGTTTGTCTGTCTGTGTGTGTGTCCGTATGTCCTGGTGTGGCTGTCTTTCTGTCTGTCTGTGTGTGTCCGTCTCTTGGTGTGTCCGTATGTCTGGTGTGGCTGTTCTGATGTGTGTGTGTCCTGGTGTGGCTGGCTGGCTGGCTGTCTGTCTGTGTGTGTGTGGCTGGCTGTCTGTTTCTGTCTGTCTCTGTGTGTGTCCTGGTGTATATGTCTGTGTGTGTGTCTGTCTGTCTCTGTGTGTGTCCTGGGGTGTTTGTCTGTCTCTGTGTGTGGGTCCTGGTGTGTGTGTGTCTATCTGTCTGTCTGTGTGTGCTGGTGCTCTTGTGGCTCCCTCCCATTGGCACAAGACCCTCTGAGGGACGATTGCCTCCACCGACCCTGCTGTCACCTCCACCTGAGGCAGAGCTGAGCTGTGGGGCTGCAGAGCAGACTGGCAGGGAGGGAAGGAGATCAGAAGATCACTCTCTGAAGAGTTAGGATCCTAATCTGCCTTAAGCTGCTCAGCACTGCCACGGGCCCTCCTGAGGCAGCAGCTCCTCTCATCCCGTCCACAAAGACAAGCAGATGAGGCAGAGCAAGGCAGAGCCTGGCATGGGGCTCACAGCCACAAAACAGAGCCTGGCAGAGTAAAGATCAACATCAATTAGAGTTTAGCCTTCGTTATGTAGTTTGCTGTCGCCTTGGCTCATTAAAAGCCAGCTGCAGGTAGGAGGAAGCATCAGAGGGATTATCCAAAGCAGCTGTGTGAGGAGATCTGATCTCTCTCAGCAGCAGCAGCAGCAAGAGCCAGAGTCTCTTTCTGCTCCTTGGGAAAGCTGCCCAGTGAGGACAGGGTGCTCCTGCTGCCCCTGCAGCATCACCTGGAGCAGGAGCAGCCACAGCCTCTTCCCAAATGTGCTTCTCTTCTATTTGATGGCATTTGTGGCACCCAGGAGATAGCACAGCCCAGAGCAAGGCTGAGCCCTGGGCTTTTGAAAATCCCAAGGCTTGGGCACACAAGGGAAAAGTGAGTCTGGCCTCAGCCTCTGGCTGAGCACCCTGAGGCTGCCAAAGGCATTCTGGTTAGGAGTGAGGATGGTATTTCCACACTGGTGCCCCAGGAGGCCACACTGGACATCCTTGCCCAGTGGACAGTGACACTGTGGGGGTTTTGGGTTTCCTCCAGGGCACTTTGACCCCAGCCAGATTCCAGCACACACCACGTGTTCCCCTCACCTCTCACTGCAGAAATTTGGCACTGGGCAGGAGAGGAACATCTATAACCTTGGCCAGAGGGGATGACAAGGGACAGTTCTGTGTGCTCCTCTCACAGGGAGTGGCCAATTTGGAGGTTCAGAGCTGTAAAACTCCCATGACCTTTCCCTTCATTACTTCTTCTACCTGGGAGCAGTCTCCTGCTGTTGGAAAACACACCCGTTTAAAAATTTTTGTGTAACTCTAGTCAAGGGGTTTTGTTTGCCTTTGCCCAGGAAAAAGAATTGTAAGTTTCTTTCCAGGGCATTGTTGCACCAGGTGGGGTGTGATGGACTCAGCACACCAACAGACTGGGAGTGCCCAAGAGATGAAGGGACATCAGCGCCACCTCCAACATCCACCCCAGAGCTGGCGGAGTCTGAGACATCTCCACAAAGACTGGTCAGAAAATCAAGGAATGAAGAGCTAATTAACATCAGAAGTGAAGAAATCCAGATCCAATAGGAGACCAAATGCTAAGAACTCCTTGGGACCAATGAACACTGGCCCAGTTTGTTTCTATGAGTTTTGACTGCATAAAAGATCTGAAAAATCTGGTTAAAGCCACGTGCCATGAAATGATTCTCTGTACTCTGGGCTGTGTGTTGGTGAGATTTCTGTGGTACCTCCTGGCCAGAACAACATCCTGGCCAGATAATAAAGCAATGCCTTGACTGTCTAACTTTAAAAATGTTGTTGAGGGTTTTTGTTTTTTGGTGACACTGCCACTGTAGTCTGGCTGCTCAGAGGGACCTTTCCAGCCCAGTGCAGCTGTTCCTCCTGCAGCACTGTTCAGCTGGAGTTCAGCTCTGTGCCACAGAGCAGTTTGACTCTTCCCAACCTCTCAGTGCTGGGCTGCTGCTGCAGGGTGCCAGTGGGAAAGGCACGTTCCCAAAATACACTGAAATCAAAACCACACAGTCCCTGCTGCTCAGCGAGGGAGAGGAAGGGAGTCAGTGAACAAATATTTGCCTGGCTGCCCTGCTTTCTAGCACAGAGAGTCTGAAGAAGCAAAAGCCCAGCTTTCCAGTAAAACTCAGCCCACTGGTGCTGCCCACACTCCAAAACTGTGGTAGCTTGGTAACTTCCCAGTGTTTGGTCTCATTTTCTGTTGAAGAAGCCAACAGTACAAGGGGAAGGAGGTGGTTGCAGAGCCAAACTGCTGAGTAATAAATCAGCCAACTCCTCCTTTGCTGCTCCAGGACACTGAAAGTTGTGCCAAGTGCTTTTTCTCTCAGCACTGTTGGTTTTACACTCACTTCAGAAGCCCCAGGACTGTTCTCACCGTCTGTCTGGGGTCACATCTGGAGCACAGGGCAGAGGGCTGCACTTGCAGAGCAGCCCCAGGGTGGTGGTGGTGGTCACCTGCTGAGCACACACTGTCCCCAGGTAAGGAAACCAATTCCTCCAGCAGGACTGATCTCCTCTGTGTCCTGTCTCACTGCTTGGCATTTTATCCAAGGCAGTTTGTGGGTTCAGCCCTTAGCAGGCACTAAAGGATCCAGAAGGGAGACAGATGTGGATATCCTGACCATGGGGAAGCTTGTGAGACCATCCTGAAGGTGAGACCATTCATCAGTCACTGCCCCTAGAGAAACTTCGGTGGTTTCCAGCTCTGGTGCCCAAAATTTCCTATTGTGGCTGTATTTTCTGCTTGACTTTGAAATCTTTTTCCCTGGGTGGGTGCTCTGATGTTTCACACTGCCTGAATCCACTCTGCAGCCCTGCTCAGCGGCGTTTTTCACTGCTCAGGTCTCTTTCCTTTACCTGCTCCGCAGCCTTTATGAAATGTGGAGTTAAAATCACTGAGATCTGACTCTTTCAATCACATCCCAGTGGAGCAAAGCCCTGAGCTGAGCAGGGACTAGGGAAGGCTTGACAGCCACTCTCAGCTGAGCACAAGGAGTGCAACCACCTAAGCCATGCTTCTGTAGGCCCCAGTCTAGAAATAACACAGAAAAGCTGTAGAACTAGGACCTCTAGTATTTTTTAGGGTGAAACAAGCGTAAAGTGCTGATGTGAATCCTTGCTCTTGCTTTCCTGACGTGCTGACATTCCCCACCAGCCCTCACCTCTCTCAGCCATGACCACTCTGCTTTGCCAGCTGCTGGCACCAGCCAAGGAAATTCCAATGTCTGTGGCAAACTCCAGCTCAAGGAACAGCTTGTTTTCCACTGCCCAGAGCCTGCAGCTTTAAATATGGCCCCAGGTTTGGAAACAGAGCCCTTGTTTTTCATGGAAAGCCTCGTCCATCTTCACGAATTCCACTGCATCCAGGCTGTGTCACAGCGTGGTGCTTCCTCCGACCTGCCCAGGTGCAAAATAAAAATGAGAAAAGGAGCATTGTAAGAGGAAGGCAGCATCACTGGGCTTTTCCTTTGCTTTTTTTTCATGTCCTAGGCAGGGAGATGGAAATTTTCCCAAGATTTTGACCTGCCCCAACCCTTAGAAACATGAGGTTGGTTACAAAAGCAGTGACTCAGTGTGCCTAAACAGCCATGGCTGATGCAGATGAATCCTCCAAGAAGAGAAGAGCAAAACCCCAGCTCCCTGCTCAGAGTGGCACTCTGGGACAGCTCTGGGAGTCTGCTGACAGCCACCAGCTTCACCTGGCCTGCAGGAGAGGGAAGGAGACCCGCTGGAGGCATTCTGTGCATCATGCCCTGATAAACAAGGGGGAAATGATAAATAGGGAAAGACTTGCAGAGTTTCCCTCCTGTACCAAAGCCCTCACTGCCTCTGCTCTCCTGCCACAGCCCAGGCAGCTGGGAGAGGAAGAGAAGCAGCGGGAGTGGGGATGGTGCAGGCACGCACACCCCAGCACGGTGCTGTGCTCCGGGCACCCCCTGGCACTCAGGAGGATGGCAGAAGGGCTCTGCACCCCCAGCCACCCCTGCAGGACAGCCCGGGGCTGCTCCTGGCAGCAGCCGCATCCGCCCAGCACAGAGATGCTAACTGGGGATAAGAGAAGGGAGGAGGGAGACAAGTGAAGAAAGAAAGAGGGGCGGGGAAAAAGCCCCAAATCAATGGAAAGCACTACAGTGCCACGCAGGCGGGATGAAACCAGCCCAGTACAACGTTGTCCGGCTAAACTCGCAGCCCTGTATTATTCCCAGCTCGCATTAAGTAGCTCTGTAGTGTTAGTGCTGTGCTTGAAAGATAACTTCACCTTTGACCCCTTAAGCTCCGAGACACTCCTAAAAGTACCAGCGTGTTATTACCAACAGAAGAGCAGTGTTAATGCTGAAATGCTCTATCCCCTTCTCCTCCCTCCTTGTCACCGCTGGATTTTAAAGCACAACGTTATTAAAAAAGAAAATGTGTGCTGGGGATGCTCCATCCCCTTGCAGCAGCAATCCCTGCGTGTGCAGAAACCCCCTTGGGTTTGCACAGTGAGGGGAGGCTTTTTCCAGCCTCCTCTGGGCAATTCCTGCCCTCTCTTTTCCAAGGTTTCTGGTGTTCCTTCGCCGGGGCAGGACAGGATGCTGGTGTGTCCCTCAGAGGGTCAGGTCGCCTTCACACTCTTGAGAATATCCAAAAAATGCCCAAAATCCAAAGTGTTCAAAAGCTGCTGAGGCACAGCTGGGGTGAGGTGCTGGTGCTGACCCTGAATAGACTGGGCTGGCACGGGCTCCACCCCAGCATTTCCCACACGAAAAAAATCTCATTTTTCAGATTTCCCAAATGAAAACTAAAGAGAAATCTCTCTTCTCCCTTTCCATCCTCTCTCCCTCATCATCATCAGCTGTCTCAGTTCTTCCTCCCAGGCTCTGCTGTTTGATGTTTGTGTCGCCTTCCCCAGACTGCAAAGTCTTTGGGCGCAGGAACAGGCTGTAATCTGTGTTTGTCAAGTGCCATGTAAACGGCTGGCTAAATGTGTTTGTTTTCAGCCTCTTATTTGTTTTTCGAAGGGGTAGTTGCAGGAAAAGTACACAGAGGAATAAGTAATTGGTGCAGAGCTGGGAGAGGACGGCAGCAGGGCTGTGTCCCCGTGGAGAGAGGCAGATGGCACCAGTGTGGTTCCCCTCCTCCTTCCCTTCCCCGACTTCGCAGCCGGGGAGGGCCGGGGACAGCTCCAAAGCCACCAGAGATGTGTCAAAGGGCCTCGGGCATGAGCTGAGGATGTCAGGGCAGGTCACCAAGGTGTGCCCCGTGCCAGCCTCTCCCCCGGGCTTTATTCCAGCAGGCTCCGGTCTCTCTGCAGGGCTCTGGACCCGTGTGGAACTGCACGTCCAGGGCACAGATTTTACTGTGCTCTCCTTGACAGCCATACCCCGCGTCCTTCCCGATGCTGACTGCAGCCCCTGCTGCCTGCCTTGTGATAAAAACGAGAGCAGGCTCCCGGTACTAGAGTGATTTCAGCGTTTATTATAACAAAAAGAAAGGCCTGAAGCCGGGGGCCCGGGCCGAGCAGGAGCGTTCCCGTCCAGGCCGCTGCAGCGCCGGCGCTGGGGCTGCTCCAGCAGCAATGGCCCCGAGGGTCCGGGGGAAGGCACAGCTGCCCTGGGGCAGGTGCCCCTTTTTATCCTGTTTTTTGTCCCTTTGGGTTGGTTTCTGTTTGGATCCTTCATTTGCAGGAAGGTTTAAGGGCTCGATTGGCCCGTGACAGTTCTGGCCGGGCTGGCTCGTGGTGCGCTTTACTGAGGGGTGTTATGGTGCATTGAGTACTGGATTGCTCATAACTACTCTTTTGTGGGGTTTCACCCCCGGATTGGGGTGACCCCAAAAGATGGAAAAACCTCTCCTCCAACCCTGCCTTCGAAGAAAGACTCAGTAGTCTTCTGTTGTCTGCTCTCAAGGTTGTTTATTGTTGGTTATCTAAAAGATTCTTCTCCTGAACTGCTGTGGCCCGTTCAGCAGCTCAGACAAAGGCACTCTGCCCTCCCAGGGTGCTGGTGCCATCTTTTATATCATATATCACGTACTACATGTTTATACCTTTTCCTCAATACCTACTATCTATATTGAATGGTGACTTTCTACTCTAAACCAATCTGTGAGTGCCAACATCACCAAAGACATGGAGGCTAGGAAGGAGAAAGAATGAGGACAGGGCACACCCAGATCCCTCCATCTTAGATCCCCTGACCCCCATGTACAAAACTTGGACCCCTGCGTACAAGGCTTAAAACCCCCCTGTGCAGCACTCAGAAATCCTACCCTTCACTTCGTGACTACTTCTACTACAATATCTAAACTTTTGTGACTTCTTGTTCTTCCTGCAACGTTGGTAAACTGTTCCATGGGTCAGATTCAAAGCCACAGGGGTCTCTGGCTGCATGCCAGGGTCTCAGATGCTTTTGACCCGGGTCTGGAACATCCGAGAATGTCTGCAGGACATTCTGAGTTCCGACACCCTTTAACCCCTTTTACCATATTACAACCACACTAACAGTACACGCTTAACAATTATCAACTATTTTACAACAGTTTCTAACCTATCTTTAACATACTTTGCTGTGTTCTCCTTGACAGCCATAGCCCGTGCCCTTCCCGCTGCAGCCCCTCCTGCCTGCCTTGAACAGCTAATGAAACTGTAATCGCTTCCACCGCAGCATCTGCGGGGCTTTGAGGGTGGAACTGAGAGCAGGCCATCAGGAAACAGCCTGATTAAAAAGTACTTTGGGGAGGGGGCACTTTGCCTGAGGGTGACAACGTCTCTTACACTTGAAATGAAATATATCCTTGTTGAAGAGTGGGAAAGAGAAAAACTTTGGCCCCTGCGGAGGTTCAGAAGCCCTTAGGCTGTTGGCCACTGGATTCATGTACACTGTGCTTTAGTGCTTTAAAAAGTGCCTAAAAAAGCAAGATATTGCTACCCGGTGGACTGTAAAATATCCTATCACCAGCCAGCCATACAGAGCGAGGATGTCATGCCATGGGGTTAGCAGCGGTATCATAGGCAAGGTAAAGATGCTTCATTGCATACATTAAAGGCAGCCCGAGCCCTAAATGCACCCTAAAGAAGATGGATCTCCTCGGGAAGCTGGGATCTATTCATCACAATCTGATTCCTAAGTGTCAATTAATCTTACAGCTTGTGTGTTGCTCCCCAGCCCTGACACATCTCTCACTGTCTCTGACTTGGAAGAGTAATGGGAGACAGTGTTTGAGTATATAAAAGATAATTAATAGAAAACATCCTCCCTTTAAAAAACAGCCACCAAACCAACCTTTTAGTATAATACGTCTTTCCAGCAGCACCCATTTCCACAGATCCAACTGGCAGCTTCTGTCATTTGGGGAATGTTAATTGCTCCGCAAGGAACTAAGTGTTTTAAAAGGGTGAGAAGGACCCTGCTGAAGTATTCAGCTAACACAAAAGAAATGGTGATTTTTTTTTTTTAAACGCTCATTGTTCCCCTCTCAGCACCGAGCCCGTTCCTGGCTCTTGCCCTGACATTACAGAAAGCCCCCGGCCCCTGGTGAGATGTGATGCAATGAGATAATGTTATTTTACTTCTAACATGACTCGGAGGGAAATAAAGCATGAGGATGGAGCCTGTTGCTCGAAGGGAGCCATCCCGGGGTACCCATACAGCAGCAGGGCTAGAGGATGGATGTGGGGTTTCACCCCCGGATTGGGGTGACCCTAAAGATGGAAAAGTCTCTCCTCCAACCCATGCCTTCAAAGAAAGACTCAGTAGTCTTCTGTTGTCTGTTCTCAAGGTAGTTTATTGTTGGTTATCTAAAAGATTCTTCTCCTGAACTGCTGTGGCCCGTTCAGCAGCTCAGACAAAGGCACTCTGCCCTCCCAGGGGCTGGTGCCATCTTTTATATCACACATTACGTGTTACATGTTTATACCTTTTCCCCAATACCTACTGTCTATATTGAATGGTGACTTTCTACCCTAGACCAATCTGTGAGTGCCAACATCACCAAAGACATGGAGGCTGGGAAGGAGAAAGAAAGAGGACAGGGCACACCCAAATCCCTCCATCTTAGATCCCCTGACCCCCATGTACAAAACTTGGACCCCTGCGTACAAGGCTTAAAACCCCCCTGTACAGCACTCAGAAATCCTACCCTTCACTTCGTGACTACTTCTACTACAATATCTAAACTTTTGTGACTTCTTGTTCTTCCTGCAACGTTGGTAAACTGTTCCATGGGTCAGATTCAAAGCCACAGGGGTCTCTGGCTGCATGCCAGGGTCTCAGATGCTTTTGACCTGGGTCTGGAACATCCGAGAATGTCTGTGGGACATTCTGAGTTCCGACAGATGGAGCTGGGTTTGCTTCGTGCCACTGATGGGGGAAATGCAGGGAAGAGGCCCCCAGGGCAAGATTGGAGCATAGCAGGAAAATGACCCGGGAATGGGGGAAAAAAGTATTCATTTCCTGTGTTAGAGAGCGCAGAGGCTCCCCAGGGAACAGGGGTTTAGTGAAAGGTATTTCCTGGTGAGCAGTAAGGGTTGGGTGGAGCTGCTCTGACTGGGAGCCCTGTACGGGTTTTTCAAAGGCACCCAAACTTGGAGTTGGACAGGATTCCTCTAGCTCCAGGAAAAGCTGCCGGGAAAGCCAGAGAGGGGGTACCTGGATGGGTCAGAGCTCCGCTGAGTGTGGATGTGGCTCTGCAGGAAGGGATTGCCTGGGAAGAAGGGTGGAGGAGCTGCCTTGTCACTCAAGGCACTACCCATGAGCTTAAACGTCTCTGCTCTGCCCCCATGGGAATTGCAAAATAGCCAAGCCTGGCAGCACCAGCCCAGGATGGATTCTGCCCCTCTCTCCCCAGACAGATCTGTTCAGGCTGGAATATTGTGGCTGCCTCAGGCGGGCCAGGAGCTTGGTCCTGGTGCTGGAGGCTGCAGGGATGGAGCTCCAGCTCTCAGCCGTGTCCTGACATCTGGAAGTCTTCAAATAGCAAATCTCGTCAAAATCTCGGCAGAGAGCCCTGGCAGCTGCGGGGTGGCCATGGAGGATGGGGTGAGCAGAAGAGAGCAGCTTTTTTAGTCCCTTTTATAATGGGCTGGAATTCCTGCCTGGAGGGGGTCAGCGAGAGTTCTTTGGGTTTGTCCTTCCAGCTTTGTCCCCAGCACCACAAAACCTTAGCATAGATTCAAGGCTTAAAAACACCTGAAACAAACCCAAGAGGCCCATGGAAAGACACTTTCATGGGACAGTCCATGGAGTCTTCTGGAATCCTTTGACCTCTCCTGGCTCTGGCTGGTTTTGCTGAGTGTTCCTGGGGTGCTGATTCCCAAATTTCCACTGGAGGTTATGGGAATGACACACATGATCAGGGAGAGATCAGAGCTCTGCACCCCCTGAGCCTGCCAGGACACCCTCACAGCCCGGCGTTCAAACAAAATTTGAGATTTTTTTAAACAAAATTCTGTTTAAAATCAACATTTTTCTCTTGCTTAAATACTAGTTTGCTGAGAGTAAGGATTTTAATATCAACAGTTTTGACTCTTAAGATCTGCTTGCTTCACCTTGTTTTTTAAAATCCTGTTCTCAAGTTCCTTTCTACAATTTTTGGGTACAGACTAGTAAACAAATGAGGCTCTCTCACTTTTAGTTCCTGTGAACAGCTTTGCAGACAACACAAAGGAGAGCAAGTGAAGCACCCCATTACTGGGAAGAAAGGTGGCCTTTTCCTACCCTGAAAACAGGAAAAAAAATGTGTACAGGGACAATCCTGCAGAGCAAACCACTACAGCATCACCCTGCCACGAGCAGCAGATCAAACTGCCTGCTCTCCAAGGATGGGAGATACAGTTGTAAGTCTGGAAGTGGAGGCAGGAGCTGTCAGACCCAGTCAGGTTTCATCAGCCTGAATAAACAGGCTGTAAATCTCCTAATTACAGGTTCCCCCTTAGGATTTTGGCACATCTACTCCTAACCCAACCCTGGAAAGTGCAGAAGGTATAGAAATGAAACCTAATAAAGCCTAAATATTATCTCCCATATTCTGAGGCTCAGCAAAGGTTTGATTTACATTTCTAGCAAAAGGTTCTTGCATCTGGAGCAATGGCTTGTATATTGTATTTGTCTAAGATTATAGGTGCTTTATGGCATTTACTGGATCTTGTAAATATTCTGTAAAGCACTATCGACAGAACAATTATGGGAGAGGAATAACAGTTTTGAATCAGCTCCTCTTGGAAGGAAAAAAATGGATTTTGCCCTTTGCTGCTGCAAATGATCTGCAACTCAGTAATGCTTAACAGCACATATGAGAAGAGCACTGTCAAATTGAACCCCCCTGGCTGGTTTTTCCAAAACCTGGCCTCCCAGTCATGCTCCTGGGAAAGAGAACAAGGTCCGGGACACTCCAAGTTATGGCAGAGAGCAGCAAACCTCACCCTGCTTGTTCACAACCAAATCTGCACTCTGCCACCTCAGGTAAGACCTCTGGCTACACCCCTGGAAAGGATCTCACTCTTCACCTTCACTTGAGGCCTTTCCCTGTTACTTTTCCAACACAAGCAGCAGGGACAGAGCTTTGGGGCAGCTCGGTGTGAGTCGGTGCCACGTGGAAAATGCAGCTCCTGGGAGACGCTCTTTCCTCCTGGAAGGACCATCCCCCTTTTGGTGTGTCCAGAGCTCTGGGCAGCCTGGGAGCTGAGGGAAGAGGCAGCAGCATCCCCGTGTGCTGTGCCACTGGTTGGGTGCCGCTGGAGGGATGATGATGATGCTCAGATCCTATTTTTAGCACAGCCCGCAGCAGCTTGGTGAGCTGGGAACAATGCCAGGGTGGGCAGGGACAGCAAAGCTCCACATCAACACCGAGATAAACAGCAGCTCGCCTGAAAAAACACCTTCCTGCCTGCGGGGAGCCTCCCCAAACCTCTCACTGTCACCGTTGAGTCAGGGATGACACAGACTCTCAGTCAGAGGGCTCAGAGGATAAAAGCCCCATGTTTACTGAAACCCCTTCTTTTATACCCTGGTCGGATCCAGGTGGACCTGATTGGCCCTTTAATCAACACATTTCACATGATTGGCTAATTAAGAAGACACCCTTTGGGGTAAACATCTGAGAACAACCTCTTGTTACAAACACCACCTGCAGATAGTTTACCATTTGTTTACCATTCTTTCTCTCTGCCTCCCTAAAATTGCCCGGACCAGTTCATGGGAAAGCTGATCTGGCTTTCTCTCTCTCTGTCATTTCCACAAAGCACAAAGGGTGTGAGAGCTCACAGAGGTTTAGGTGCTTGCAAAACATCTGTCATTGCTGCTGCCTCCATCCCTGTGGGCTGAATGACCAGCCTGGTGCCAGAGGAGTGCAGGGCACAGAGACAAACCCTGCTGCCCCCCCAGAAGGAGGGATGGGCACTGTGGTGTGTCCCAGGCAGCTGAGGGGTCCCTGGAGCAGCTCTGCTGTGTGTCCCTGCAGGCAGGGATCCAGCACCTGGGGCTGCAATTGCCAGCAGACCCTGGCTGCCTGCCCGACCCCAAATCTGTGCTGCAGAGGCACTGAGGTGTCTCCATGCCCACGTGCCAGCCCTGCAGGCAGCAGGAACCTCTGCCACAGGCCACTTCTCAGAGCCAGAGGGGCTGGATAGTGCTCGGAGGATGGGAACGTGACCTTCCCTTGCCACGTGTTCCTCACTCTGTGAAATACCTGGATTTCAGTGCCTCCCCACTCCATAAAATCGGAAAATCTGAGCTCCAGTGCTCCTGCAGAGGAGGTAGGAGGCAGCCTGAGGAGCCCTTTGAGGGGACAGAGCAAAGCCAGTCTCGGTGGCTCGGGGCACTTCCCTGGCCCTTCCCTGCAGCACTGGACCCTGCCCTGCAGGCAGGATGGTCAGAGAGCACAGCCACCTCTGGCTGCAGCTCAGTGACCCTGGGAGTGTCACCTGCCTCCCCCTGGGCACTGTGCAGCCCCTCAGGGGTGCCCAGGCACTGGTGCTGTGCAGAGCCTCTGCTCTGTGCTGGGCAGGGACTCGGGGTGTGACCCCACCACCAAAGGGGTCTCTGCCCCAGCCCAGGCTCTTGCCCGAAGTGATTTGAGGCATTAAACTCACCTGATGTTTCCTCTCTGGGGGAGCAGCAGAGGTGCTTGTAAAAGAATCCAAACGGAACCACGGAAGACAGGAGGAAGATCTCTCTCCAGGCAGCTGGAGTGCAAACCACTTGGAAATCATCACACGTGTCAGTGGTGCTGGCCCTGCCACAACCTGCCTGCCACAGAAGCAAGCTGGGGAGGGTGGAACCCCCATGGGCAGCTTTTGGGGCATCACTGGAACACAAACGTCCCCTCTGTGTGAAAAATCCCGCATTCATGGGGACCCCCAACAGCTGCAGCTCTCCAGCCCCAGTGGGGAGGGCTGGACCCAGGAGAGGACATCTGTCCATGGCCTGAAGCTGGAGAGGAAATGCTTCACCATCGCTCCCAGCCAAACAGAATCCCAAGTGAACCTTTCTAACAATCTGAAGTTGGGAAATGTTCCTTTGTTTTGCTGGGTTGCATTTTGTTTTGAGCTCCTCCATCTTCCCAGTTTGTCTCCAGGCTCCCTGGTTTCAGGCCAGGCCTGTCCAGTTTTCCAAGGCACGCACAGATTGGGCCAAGGGAGAGCTAATGAATCATCTTCTGCCTGCATTGTGCAGTGTGAAGGGCCAAGCAGTGATGGGGCTGCTGATCCTAGTCCCAGCCTGCTGTCCCTCACCCAGCAGGAGCAGCTCCAGTGGCATCCCATGGACACGTGTCCAGAGGGATCAGGGCCAGCTCTGGCAGGGACATTTCTGAGGGCCCAAAGGCAAAGCAGCAGCTGTGGGGTGCCCTGCAGAGCTCTGCTCAGCTCTGGCCTTCAGCAGCACCAAAGGGAACACTTTTCCTTCAGTATCAGCAGCAGGGGTGCTGATCCCACTCCAGCTGAGCTGTGAGCATGGTGACACCATGGGTCAGCCACAGAAACCCTCACACAGCTCTGGTTCACTTTCCTTGATGCCTTGAGGAGGCTGAGCTGGAGCAGAGGCTGGACAGAGCTAAAGAATAAAGGAGGGATTTATTCAAAGCATCTCCTCCATGGATCCACCCTGGGCAGCACAAGAGCCCAGCCAGGGCTGCACCCAAGATGAACCCAAATGGTCCCAAAATGCACGAGTGCTCCCGGGGTCTCTCCCTTGGATCAGTTCTGCTCCATTTGCACCTTGCAGTTCATTGTCCAGTTCCAGCTTTAGCCCAGGCACTCCCATCCTGCTTGTTTTTCTCTCCTCAGCCCACGCTGTTTGTGCTCCTGGGCTGAGCTTTGGATCATTTGTCCTTGGTGCCCAGCTGGAGCAGGAATTGTTTTGTCTCCCTGCTCTGTGCAGAGAGCTCAGCATCCCCTGATGTGAAGCTCAGAATTACACACCAAAGCAGCACAGACTCTGGAAAATAGAAAAGCCAAAACCTGAGGCGTCATCCTGACCTTACACACAGCCCATGAGGCACTCCAGTCCATGTCCTCCCAGTGCAGAAGTGGTCAGAGAGTGGGGAGCAGATCCTGGGACTGAGTTCCTGTGGGGATGTCATGTCTGGGCTGTTGCTGTTTCCTCTCCTGCTCCCTTCCACACAGCAGCCAGGATGGTGAGAGCAGATGGAATTTAGAGAGGAAACACCACTTTGAATACCCCCCCAAAATGTCCCAAGGATTATTTAATTATCTGATTCCCTGTGGGATCTTGCTGCCTGGAGGTCTCCCCTCTAACACAGAGGATCCCTAAGATGTGAGGATGCCCCTGAGGGAGCTCTGCTGGGGGCTGGAGATGAGCAGGGCTGTGTCCAAGATGCACCCATGGAAAGCAGGCTCCAGCTGTGCCCTGGGGAGCTCATCCCTGCCAGGATATCAAACCCACATGAGTCACAGCCACACAGGCACAGAAGGCAATAATATTTTACCACCTAATCCCATTTAGCTCTTGGCTCACCTTTTGTTCTGCCCTTCTCACACAGTTGGAAATCCTGTGTATCCTGTGAGTAGTTTGGGCAATCAGTCACTCCTTGTGAGGCTGGGAGCAGGGAGATATGAGCACCTGGTTAAGTTTTATGACATTTAAACCAATGCAAATAGCAAACACCTCCTCCGAGTCAGGGATTAACTCCAGACTCCTCTGCTTTAATGATAAATATTTTGACTTAATGAGAACAAACTAACACCCTTTTTTGAGTTAGCACTCCTATATTAGGGACGCAGTGCCTGCATCTGGCAGTGGCCAGAGGATAAAGTTTAAAGACATGAATCTGTCTGCCTGTTCCTCTTAGTGATTCAATTGAAATGGATGAAAAAAAGAACCTCCAATAATTTAGACCACAACAGAGATGCATGTTAATGTAAAGACCCTGGAGTCCCATTAAACTTGAGGTTGTGCTGGGCCAGGGGTTGGACTCGATGATCTTTGTGGATCCCTTCCAATTCAGAATATTCTGCAATTCCAGGAAAACCCGCTTGTGAGATACAGTAGATTCTCGAGTGTTTGCAGCCATGATATTTTCCACTGAGGTATTTCGTAGCTCAAGCAGAAGCTGTGAGCTTGGCAGAGGAGTTAAAGGATGGCATCCTTGGGGGTAAGGGCTGAGTCAGGCTGGGTGAGTCCAGGCCATGCAATGACCTCTATGGATTAGAGGCCTGTTTTTTCATTTACTGCACCCAGAACTGGGCAGAAATACCTGAAGATGAGCAATAACTGAGCTCATCTGCTGCTGTGTTCCACCAAGCTCTGGCACAAAGCTGCTCAAGAAAAAGGCTCTGCTCTGCTGCACCAAGGGCAGTAAAACAAATTTAAGAAGCAGGATTTTTTCTTTTTTTAAAAATAAAAATATAGGAGAAGTGAAAATCCAGTATCTGGTGTCACCCATTGCTGGTGACATTTCAGAGTGAGGGTAAAACCAGGGGAAAGCACCCATGGAAAGAGAACTCAGCCTCTCCTGGGAAGCCCCACAAACACAGCACTGAAGTGGAAACAGAGCCAAGACATTAAATACTCACTGAATTCCCAGCTTATCAGGCTTCCAGCATCTCCCCTGTAAAACAGATTAGAAAATCCTTACCACATCAATTTAAAATCTGTCAGACCTTTCTCCCCTCTTTGGCACAGCCAGGTTTGTCACAGCGTTTGGGGTACCAGCACCACCAGAATTTCCACAGGACCCCCCCCATCCTGTGTCAAAATCACCACAAACTGCTGTGTCCTGGGATATTTATGCAAACCAGGAGGCATGGCAGGATTTCACAGCAGGGGGACAAATTCATTTTGTAAAAGGTATTTATATAGTTCAATAGGTGTGTGCAGTGCTTTAGAGGTATAAAACATGAGATCCCTGCCCTGAGGGGCTTATAATCTAATAACATATACCAGGTAAATTAAAACATACATCACGATGGCGATGAATGCCCAGCCCAGCCGAGACGGGAGGGCATTTGAGCCATATGACAAGGCAGAACTCAATTTTCATTTTAGATTTGTAGTTTGCCTTTAAACAGCCGGCGTTCCCTAACCCCCAAGCGAGGGAGAAATTTATCAGCATTACATCTGGGGGGAGGGAGTGCTCCAACACAGGATCATTTATTAATTGTTATTTATTATCTGTTAAACAAGGACAGTGTGTGCAGCAATAGCATTCCTTTTTCTGGATTAATTGTTGCCGTGTAATTCCTAGGTTCTGTATTTTTAGCAGCCCTGTTCTAGCCTAACCCACTGAAAAGGGGGGAAAATGGAACAGGCACTCACACAATTAATGTAATGAGAGTAATTAATTTGAAAATAATACCCAGGGGGTGGGAGGGTTAAGGCTTTCTTTTTAAAGAAATAAAAGTCGAACCAAAGCTCCCACGTCCCTCAGGACTCGGTGCTACACTGACTGCACTCGTTATGTTCGCATTTGAATACTCATTCGAGCACATTTCTCATGCTGTTATTTCACCACTTCCTCAGCCTTGCATAATAGATGCAGTCATTGCCACTAAAGAGCCGCCGTTTACCCGCAGAGGTGAGGAAGGAGACCAGAAAGCAGGCAGGGGGCAGAAATAAAGCTCTCCACACCACCTCTCTCCTTAGGGCTCGCTCACTCCCAGAGAAGGAAAAATAAATAAAATCAGGAGCAAAGCACCGAAACACCGAGCAATCGGTGCCTGGGGTCCCTTTTCTGCAGGCAGGCGGTGGAGCTTGGCACTCTGCATCCCTCCTCTTCCTCCTGCACACCGCCCCAGCAGCTCTGCAGCTGCCAGGACCTGCCTAACTCACTCAGGGATGTGTTTGATACAGGGAAAGTCAGGGAAACACAACCCAGAGGTAACCATGGGCAATGTCCAAGTGGCTCCACAGTCCCAAGAGCAGCACGGGGTTCACCCTACAAGGAGGTGTCTCATGGTGGTGAAAACAGGAGAAAACCTCACAAGGACTCTTCCCGCTCCCTCCAGAGCCACAGAGCCTCACTGGGATGCTGTGCCCACCCTAAAGAAACTCAGAGAGGCTTTTATTTCTTGTGCATCTGCAACAGGTAGCACCCAGATACACAGGGGAGGCTGGAAACACAAACTGGGTGATGATGACAAGAAATTACACCATACTTGGTGGCACCACCTCTGGCTGCTTCTCAGCACTCACCACAGGCCTGGGTTAGCTCTGAGGTGCTGCCTTCAGCCAGAGCCTCCCAAATGAATCCTCAGCTCACTGCTGGAATGGGCAGAGAGCCCTACAAAAGCTCTGCTTCCCAGTTTTCTATTGCCACACATTTGCAAAAGGGAATTCAGGACTGAAAGCCTTCACTTGACACTTCTGGCAGGTTTTCAGGAATAAAGAGGGGCAGGTCTGGTGCTTGTCTGTGAGGCTGCATTTCTGTGCCCTCCACAAAGCACCTCGAGCAGAGAAGGACAAAACCCAACATGACAAAGAGTAACTCCCCAGAGACCAGAAATTCAAACTTTTCAGAGGTCATAGACACCTCCAATTAATGCAACTTTTTATTGAAACTTAAAATTTGGCAAAGATACAGTTCTTGGTCGCAGTCATGACAAAGCACAGTCTCACCCAAACTAGACCAGATTTTAACTAATATTTGAAATCATTATTTGGTGATTGTGCACTGACTTATGTCATACAGAAAAGCAGAAGTCCCTGAAGGCTTTGCTGGGTGTGAGTACTTCCACAGCAAAAGAAACACATTTTCATGGAATCTGCAGTAATCCCATTGGTCATGCAGGCTTGGGAGAACGGAGAAGGATTTCTATCTTCATTTGGAGCAGCTTGTGGAGGACAAATCCAGGGGGGTGTGTGGACCTGGAAGTGTCTCCAAGGAGCTGGGCCTCCTTTGGTTTGTATCCTGATGACTGAGCAAAGAATTACGGTAGCATAGATGATGTTCCAGAATGGAAATTTCAGCTTTCTTGCCACCTCCATCAGGGATTTCATGTGGGGTTTCCAACAATCTGCTGGATCACGTTGTATCTGATTTTTCAAGGTACTAGATTATTGGCATTTCTCTAAATTAGAGGGGAAAGGAATGACTAGAACATGATGGGGAATAAAAGTTTCCAAACAGAAGAAGGAGGAACTCCCCAGGACTTTACGAAGTCAGCAGTAAACTCCAACTCCCACAAGACTCAGGAACCTGTGCGTGGTGTGATGCAGAGCCACAGGGGTTCGATCAGTGGGTGTTTGCTTTCTGTTAACTTAATTCCACAGGGAATTGCAGGGGCTGCCACAGCCCCTGTCCTCATCCTCACATCAGGAAGGGATGAAGGGCAACTGTCTGGTTTGTAATAAAACCCTCTTCAAGTGGAGTTAAAATCTCAACACTGCAGTGGGAGGGAGGGAGGAACAAGCAGAGGAGGCTGCTGGTGCCCCTCAGCCCCTGCCCTGGGTGGGATACACAGTCCAGGAGGGCACCTGGGCCGTGGCTACCTCCATTTGGGGGCCAGAAGCCTCCACAGGCACCTCTCTGCCCTTGCCCGTGGCTGGGGGTAGCCCGTGGGCGCCGGCAGAACCCCTCATCCCGATGTTTTGCAGGGGCAAAGGTGGAGCAGGCAAAGGATGCTGAGCCCAGCGAGGATCCACACCGGGGTGGGGACACGTCACTTCTGCATGGGGAGGCGAGGCAGGGCCCTTCCAGCATCCCTTTCTTTAGCAGCTCGGTGCTGCGTTTTGTTCGGGGGTTTAACTTTTTTTTTTTTCCTTTTCTTTTTTTTTTTTTTTTTTCCTCCTTTCTTTATTTTTTTTCCCTCCGGTGTTCGTTAGCAGAAGTGACATTTCTGCGGACGGGCAGGCGATGACGGCAGCTAATGGCTCCCGGGCCCTCTCTCCGGTTTCCTTAGCAACTGCGGGAAGGGAAAACAGAACCTGTCAGATGGAAAATGTCAATTATAGCGGATGCGGAGGGGAGAGATGCTGCGAGCAGAGGAGGCGTGCGGCGGCGTGGGGAGCGGGGCCGCGGCGGGGAGGGGCTGCCCGGCAGCGCCCGGCCGGCAGCGGGGAGTGACAGCGCTCGGCAGGAGATGGGCTGAGGGATGCGGGGCTGAGGGATATAGGGCTGAGGGATGCAGGGCTGAAGGCTGAGAGATGCGGGGCTGAGGGATGTAGGGCTGAGGGATGCGGGGCTGAGGGATATAGGGCTGAGGGATGCAGGGCTGAAGGCTGAGAGATGCGGGGCTGAGGGATGTAGGGCTGAAGGCTGAGAGATGCAGGGCTGAGGGATGTAGGGCTGAGGGATGCGGGGCTGAGGGATGCAGGGCTGAGGGATGCAGGGCTGTGGGATGCAGGGCTGAGGGATGCAGGGCTGAAGGCTGAAGGATGCAGGGCTGAGGGATGCAGGGCTGAGGGATGTACGATGCAGGGCTTTGGGATGCAGGGCTGAGGGCTGTGGTATACAGGGCTGAGGGATGTAGGATGCAGGGCTGAGGGATGTAGGATGCAGGGCTTTGGGATGCAGGGCTGTGGGATGCAGGGCTGTGGGATGCAGGGCTGAAGGCTGAAGGATGCAGGGCTGAGGGATGCAGGGCTGAGGGATGTACGATGCAGGGCTTTGGGATGCAGGGCTGAGGGCTGTGGTATACAGGGCTGAGGGATGTAGGATGCAGGGCTGAGGGATGTAGGATGCAGGGCTTTGGGATGCAGGGCTGTGGGATACAGGGCTGTGGGATACAGGGCTGTGGGATGCAGGGCTGAGGGCTGTGAGATACACGGCTTTAGGATGTAGGGCTGAGGGATGCAGGGCTGAGGGATGCAGGGCTGTGGGATGCAGGGCTGTGGGATACAGGGCTGTGGGATGCAGGGCTGTGGGATACAGGGCTGAGGGATGCAGGGCTGAGGGCTGTGAGATACACGGCTTTAGGATGTAGGGCTGAGGGATGCAGGGCTGAGGGCTGAAGGATGCAGGGCTGAGGGCTGTGGGATACAGGGCTTTGGGATGCAGGGCTGTGGGATGCAAGGCTGTGGGATGCAGGGCTGAGGGCTGTGAGATACACGGCTTTAGGATGTAGGGCTGAGGGATGCAGGGCTGAAGGCTGAGAGATGCAGGGCTTTGGGATGCAGGGCTGTGGGATGTAGGGATGTAGGATGCACGGCTGAAGGATGCAGGGCTGTGTGATACAGGGCAGAGGGATTGCAGGACTGTTGGATGCAGGGCTGCGCTGCTTCACCCCCGATTTTGTCAGACACAACCATCCCCGTGGCCCAGTGGCTGAGTGACCCCCCCCAGGCGGAGCAGGGAGCTCTGAGGTAGAGATGAAAGTAGCGGGAAGGATATAAATCAGATGAACTAATAAATAAATAAGAGGGAGGAATAAATAAAGGCACGGGCGAGCTACACCCGCATTCCGCCCGTGGCTCCTCAGCCCTCGTTGGATGCGGGGCGGATCAGCGCTGAAGGAGAAATCAGCTGCTAAAACGGCGGGGCAGGAGCCGCTGACGCAGTGTTAATATTCATCAAAGCGACTCGTCCCCGCGCTGCCAGCGAGACAAAAGCAGGCGGTGCCGCCAGCCTGGGCTGGGCAGCGCTGCCCGGGCTGGGGAAGGGGCTGCCAGAGGGATGTGGGTGCTCGCCCTGCTGCTGTCTGCCCAGCCCAGCTGGGGATGTGGCACGGCGCTGCGCTGCCGGCCAAAACAGCGGCAGGAGGCTGGAAGGATGCTGAGGCTAGGCTGGAATCCGGGCTCTCCTCTGCGGTGAACGCCGGGGTGGCACAAAGTCAGCCCAGCCCCATCCTCGCAGCACCACCAGCAGCGCCGGGAGCGTGAGCTTCAGCACATCCTTCTGCCTCAGGCACCTCCCAGCAGCGTTTGGGTGCTTTTTCTTCATGCAGCTTCCCGTCTCCACCTTGACGACTACTCCAAAACACACCTGGTTTTTAAAGTGAAAGGGAAAAAGCCAAAGCAGCAGCGACCCCAGCATCTCTGCGGGATGCCTGGCGCTTCCAGCCAGCCCCTTGCACACCAGCAGCTCCTGCTGCAGCACTAAGTGCACCCTCAGGACGCCGGGGTTGTTGTTCGGTCACCTTGTGCTGACCCTGCCCGTTCAAAGCCTTCTTAGCAGGGAGAGTGCTAAATCAGCCTTTACTCTCCTCACTTAACCACCACCCAGGCCTCCTTGTCATGCTGTGACGGGGACTCGGACTCTCCTTGTCTTGACTGACATTGATACCCTGCCGGGAGGGAGCCAGCCGGCGGCTCCTGCACCCTGAATGCTAAAGCAAGTGGAATAAAAAAGGAGAAGAGCTACCTGGGGAAAGCGGTCACCTGCGGCTCAGGAGCAATGCTTTCGCTCGCCTTGAGAAACAAATGCCTCACCTTGCTGGGCACTTAACCTGCTCCGTTTCTGAGATCTCCCTTTAACAGAGGGCACTTGCCCATCTCTGCAAAGCCCTGCAACACCCTAGGGTGAAAGGAAATACCAGACCCTGCTTAGTTTTCCTCATCCCTTCCCCTAAGTGATCTCTCTGAACAGAAAAAGCAGCAGGTGTGAGCACAAACCAGAGGCACCCCGAGCTGGTGCTCTCTTGTGTCTCAACTCTGAAACCCAAAAACCCTTCTGGACCCTGGTTTGCAGAGCTGACCCTCTTACCTTCCAAAGACCCAGCACCAAGGTCCATCATGTCCCTTCTCTGTCTCTGAGCCCAAAACCATTTCAGAGCAGATAATTTTTTAATGCTCATCATGACAAGGCAGTTTCACCTCTCTATTCCCTCTGTTCCTGTCTGTTTCCTGC
This sequence comes from Motacilla alba alba, assembly GCF_015832195.1. Classification (NCBI taxonomy): domain Eukaryota; kingdom Metazoa; phylum Chordata; class Aves; order Passeriformes; family Motacillidae; genus Motacilla; species Motacilla alba. The sequence continues at coordinate 2,495,179 of NC_052033.1, forward strand.
ACTTTCTAAGTGTTTAATTGCAACAACAGGCTTCTGTAGGCTGAAATAATCACCCCACAAGAGCTGTCCAACTGAGGAGAGGGAGAATCTTTGCTGGAGCCGGGACAGCTCCGGGAGCTGTCACTCAGGTTCACTTCTCCTGCGCTTTCCCTTCTCACGCTCATGGGTTATTTTTACATTTTCTCTTATGTAACCAGGTCAGGGTCTGCTCTGGTTTCCACTTTGTCTGAAGCCAAAGGGAAAAAACCCACTATGAATTCAAGTAATGGACTTCCAACTGATTGCTTTTCAAAGTGTCACCCCAGGTCTTTGCGTGGCACCTGGGTGGGAATAGCTCCGGCCTCTGGGGAGCCCTGGGGAATAACCAGCATGGTGTGAGCAGGGCAGCAAAAAACCTCCAAACTGAGTCCAAAACAGCTTTAACCAGTTTCTAGTTACACTGTTCCTGTGTATGCTGGGTTTCTGACCCTGCTGTGCCTTCCCCAGAATCACCACGAAGCTCCCTGGGTGTGGTACAACCACAGCTCTACCTCTGTCAGGCAGGGCACTGGGCACTGCTGGGTGTGCGCCCAGCACCTCTTCTGCCCCTCCCAGCACAGGATGCACCTGAAAATGCCATCCCACACATCCCATATGGGAGCAGGGCTCAGAGCCCAGGCCAAAGGCATGTTTTCACTCCAAGGAAAGATTTCCCAGCCTGGCAAACCATGCCACAGCTTCCCACAGTGGTATTACCGTGGGTCTTCTGGGCAGTTAGGACTTGGTGAAGGGAAGGAGAGATCTTGACTCCATTTCAGAAGGCTGGTTTATTATATGATGATATATATTACATTAAAAAAACCCACACTATAACTATATTACAAAGAACAGAGAGAAAGATTCATCAGAAGGCGAGACAGGAATAGAAAGGAATGAATAACAAAGTTCTGTGACTCCCAGAGAGCCCGAGAGCTGCTGCCTCCTGGATTGGCCACCACATAGCAACATCCCACACTGACCAATCGAGAAAGCACCTGCTGCATCCCACAGCAGCAGATCACAAATTGTTTACACTTGAAGCTGAGGCCCTTCAGCTTCTCAGGAGAAGAAACTCCTAGCAAAGGGATTTTCACAAAATATCACAACCACACAGTGGCATTTCCGAGAGACTTTCTTTGATAAACTTGGTGCTGTCGGTAAATCTTAAAGCAGCAATACTCATCCCATCCATCCATCCATCCATCCATCCATCCATCCATCCATCCATCCATCCATCCATCCACCTTCTCTCCCCCATTTCTCCCTGAGCCAGTGGGGGACCCCTGGTGCTGCAGGGCTGTAAATATCAATTGTTCTAACCCCGGTAGAGCCTAATAGGCTCAGCAATAGCTACTGAGGAAAGGGCCTGACCCCGCTCGTCAGCAGTCATGACATGGAACAGCTATAGCATGTTCAGGGTATGCAAAAGGCTTAAATGCACATTTAATGGTTGTCAGGCAGCAGTTCCTATTAATATAAAGACAGTCACATCCCAGGGCTATGGAGAAAGAGCTGAAAAGCACGGAAGAAAAATGAATTTATTTCAATGGATGTTCGCATGATCAAGAAACGACTCAAACAGCTGAAGCTGCTCTGCTCCTGACATGCTGAGACATTGAAACTTGGATAATTAGTACAAAAGTTTCCTTGCCCATGTGACTCAGATCTTCAATTATTGACATTTGAGTTCATTATCATTTATGCATTTTCTTTATTTGTGTTTTGCCCAGGAAAAAGCAGCGCAACTCAGGCAGATAATTTGTTGTTGCTTTGCATATCTGCTCTCCAGCATTAAATTTTTATATCTCCTCCATCAAAACCAACTGAACTACCAGCCCTCTCAGCACCCTAATACCATAATACAAATAACTGCAACCTCCTCCCACAAAAGATTAACCCCTCACTATGTCCATAACTCCCCCTTTCCCATAAATTTAAAATGAATAATCTGAAAATATTTACCACTATTTCAAGACTCGGTGAAGAAGAAATTTCCCTCATTCCATTGAGCAAAGAAGAAATCTCCCTCATTCCATTGAGAAAAAACACAAATTTAAGGCAAAGCCAAAGCTGACTTAATTTTTCAGCTCTGAACTATTTTGTCAAGGAGTAGCAGTTTGTCCTCTCCTGTCAGGGTTAGGCCAGAGCTTTTGTAAAGCTTTGCCTCTCCTTGCAGGCTGTACAATGCTACTAATCTCAAAATTGATAAATTACAACCACGAAGGCAGAGCAAAACCCTTTGCACGGACACGAGAAATTATTTCCCTGTCACACGGAGTTTCCTTTCCCCCTCCTTTCTTTTTCTTTTGTGTTGTCATCTTCATTTGAACAACCTTCCCAAGACTTGAAAAGGTCAGTGCCCTCGTATTTGGGACACAGGATTAGAGGTGACGAGCTGTGTTGAAAGACATAATTGAGCCTGGGCAGCTCAGGAGATTTCAGCCTGCCCAGGGTTTGGGCAGCCCTGGCCCTTTGAAGGATCTAAAAGGTGTTCGTGGAGGGAATGATGCTGGAATTTCAAAAAGCTGCAGGCGAGCTCAAAAGGTAATTAATAGAGACTAATTGGTCTCAAGGCCCTGGATAGTGGCTCTGTGTGCAGCCCTCAGTGCTGGCACTTCTCCTTTGTCCTGCCGAGGATCCTGCTCAGCTGCTGTGCTCAAGTGGCTGCAGGGAGAGAACAGGCAGGGACAGGAGGGACAGGAGAGACAGACAGAGAACAGACAGGGACAGGAGGGACAGGAGAGACAGGCAGAGAACAGGCAGGGACAGGAGAGACAGGAGGGACAGACAGAGAACAGACAGGGACAGGAGGGACAGGCAGAGAACAGGCAGGGACAGGCAGGGACAGACAGAGAACAGGCAGGGACAGGAGAGACAGGCAGAGAACAGGCAGGGACAGGAGAGATAGGAGGGACAGGAGGGACAGGCAGAGATAGACATGGACACGACAGACAGGAGGGGATGACAGAGAACAGGCAGGGAACAGGCAGGGACAGGAGGGTCAGATATGCACAGGCAGAGAGCAAGCAGGGACATGCAAGGACTGGAAGGAACAGTCAGGGACAGGAGGGACAGACAGGGACAGGAAGGACAGATGTGGACAGGAGGGACAGGCAGAGAACAGGCAGGAACAGGCAAAGACAGGAGGGACAGGCAGGGACAGACAGGGACAAGCAGGTGCTGTCACTGCAGCTGGTGCTGGTGACAAAAGGCTGGAAGTCTACATGGGTGCCCAGTGGGGAGCCTCTGCTCTCAGTCAAAATGCAATGCTGATGCAAAACATCCCCAACCCCGTTTGACCAGGAATGTCCTGATCAGATCCACCAGCACCCCTGGATGAGCTGGTGGCCCCAGCTGGAGCTCCCCAGTGCCTGGCTCTGCCAGCAGGAGGTACAGCCTCTCTTTGCTTTTCACTGAGTGCAGGAACAGTTTTTTAAAGGTCTGTTAGGAATTAATTTGGCTGATTTCAATGTTAATGGCACATTTTTGTCCCTGGAAGTGTTCAAGGCTGGGTCGAACAGGGCTTGGAGCAACCTGGTCCAGTGAAAGGCGTCCCTGCCCATGGCAGGTGGAGTTGGAAGTGGATGGGCTTTAAAATCCCTTCCATCCTGAAACATTCTATGATTCCAGTGCTGAAAAGTGGACACATTGCATTCCCCACATCAATATTGCCCTTGTCCCAGTATTTCTGCTGTGTTAAGGTCCATTTCTGGCAGGAGCAGGCAGGGATCCTGACCAGGGCAGCATCTCCCAGCTGTGCTCTGCAAGCTCTTAAAAGGCAACCCAAGACAAAACTGTGAAGAACAAACAGAGGTTCACAACCCAGGTTTGGCCTTTCTCATGCTTGAGGCTCAGGAGCAAAGAAAGTGAAGGGAAACCACGACAACAAAGCAGTGCTGTGATTTAGCCTGACATTCATTTCAGCAGAGGAAAATCCTTGCAGCAGCACAGCTCAAGCTGACTGACAGCAGGGGGTTTGTTGGATGGGCATTAGGTGAAGGAAGATGGGAAGCATCAACCTCCAAAATTCAGTTTTTAAAGTCTCTGAGAGCAAAGTAGCAGCTGACTTCAGTGGAAGAAGATCACAAAAAAGATCCATTATTTCCTTTTACACTCCACAGTCAGTGGGTCCTGCTCATCAGCTGAATGTGGGAAGAGGGAAAGGAAGAAAAGGAGTTTTCCATGTGTGGCTGAAGCTGCCCCTTCCCTCACTCAACCCATCAGCAGAGAAGAACCTGAGACATTGAGCACAGCCTGAGGAATGCACCCCCTGAAAACAGACCATACAATTGGGTACATTTCCCTTCATTTTTTTAATTATCCCTTTTTCCACAGTGCCCAGCCCTCCCTCCTTTCTCATCACACTCTTCACTACACACTGTCTACTTAGCAGAATAAATGGCTGTGCTGCCAGCCCAGGGCTGCTCGCCTTGCTAATGGGCTCTCCTTGCACACGGCAGCCACGGGGTTAAACAGATCCTGGCAGCTCCAGTGATGCCTCAGGTTTTGGCTTTTCTATTTTTCAGGTTCTCTGCTGCTTTAGTGTGTGGGTCTGAGCTTCACATGAGGGGATGGTGAGCTCTGTTCACAGAGCAGGGAGACAAAACAATTCCTGCTCCAGCTGGGCACCAAGGACAAATGATCCAAAGCTCAGCCCAGGAGCACAAACAGCGTGGGCTGAGGAGAGAAAAACAAGCAGGATGGGAGTGCCTGGGCTAAAGCTGGAACTGGACAATGAACTGCAAGGTGCAAATGGAGCAGAACTGATCCAAGGGAGAGACCCCGGGAGCGCTCGTGCATTTTGGGACCATTTGGGTTCATCTTGGGTGCAGCCCTGGCTGGGCTCTTGTGCTGCCCAAGGTGGATCCATGGAGGAGATGCTTTGAATAAATCCCTGCTTTATTCTTTAGCTCTGTCCAGCCTCTGCTCCAGCTCAGCCTTCTCAAGGCACCTCACCAGGAGCTGAGCCCAGCAAAGACTGGGTACAGGCAGGCAGCAAGGATGTCTCCAGCCTGGACAGATTTTATGGCAGTGACTTTGGGCCCCCCACAGGGTACTTGAAGGGCCAAAGCATCTCCTGGTGGTGTTTGGCCTCTGAATTCTCACCCTTGCAACAAAACAGGACCACAAACACTCCTTTTATGTCTTACATTTCTTACCACTGAGGAAAACACTAGGTTGAAGAGCTCCTGAAACCATGGCCACTGCCAGAGCTGCTGCATGTCCATGGCTACCTGCGATGGGAAAGAGACCTCTCTGTGGCTGGAAAACCAGGGAAAAGCAGGGAGTTTCCCCAGATGCAGCAGCTGTGAGTGGGACACAGCTGGGTGCAGGGCAAATCTCGAGGTCTGCCTGGGGCTCTGGTGCCTGCAAGCTGTGCCCCAGTACCTGCTCCTGCTCTGCACCCAGACTGTGGGAGAAAGAGCCCTCAGCAGCCTCTGGGTGCACACATCTGTCCAGCCTGAGCCAGGGAGGCTGTGAGAGCTGGGCAAAATTAAAACCCAGGATCTGTGGAGAGTGTTTCTAGGTTATATCTATAATGATGACCATGTGCCCCCTCCACTGAGCACTCACTCCCCGTCCATTCCAGGGATTAGGCTTTCCTACCCATCCCTGTGTCACCACATTTCCTCACAAAGCACAATTGCTTATTGTAATGCTGCCATTTGATTTTTATTTTTATTTTTCTATGGCTGCAACATAGATTTTCTGGAAGCCAGCCTACCCTAGTGTGTCTGTTGGAATGACAGTTTTGGGAAGCCGTGTCTGATAGCAAGGATGCTGTCAGAGGGCTGGAAAGGGGGGTGTCCTCTTCCCAACCCTGGCACTGCCCAGCTGGGTGACCCTGGGCAGAGCCCTGCTGCCTCCCATATCACCTGCAAGGCAAGAGTGATGAGCTCTGAGAGTGTGCAGTGAGGCTTAATTAAAGTGGGAAAGCACTTCAAGCTCCTCAGCACAAGCAGTTTTAAATAAAACCCACGATAATAACAGGCTGGTCACAGCGTGAAGGAGTCTGGAGGAGGGACAGTGACACACAGCAGAGGCAAGGTGGATTAAAGAGCTCCCACATCCCAGCCTGGCTTCACCACGGATCTATCTCTAGGTGAGACCTGAGCTCCTGATGTTGCTGGGAAAAACTTTCCCTTCCCTTCCCTTCCCTTCCCTTCCCTTCCCTTCCCTTCCCTTCCCTTCCCTTCCCTTCCCTTCCCTTCCCTTCCCTTCCCTTCCCTTCCCTTCCCTTCCCTTCCCTTCCCTTCCCTTCCCTTCCCTTCCCTTCCCTTCCCTTCCCTTCCCTTCCCTTCCCTTCCCTTCCCTTCCCTTCCCTTCCCTTCCCTTCCCTTCCCTTCCCTTCCCTTCCCTTCCCTTCCCTTCCCTTCCCTTCCCTTCCCTTCCCGGGACTGCCTGAGCCCACCATGCAGCTTCTTGAACAGAAAGCTTTTCCAAGCAGCTCTGTGGGGGGAAAAAGACCTGAATGCAGCTGAAAACATTTCTTGGTCGCTCCTGTGGTCTGTGTTTTCTCTTGTCCTTTGTTTTGATGATAGAATTCATCCTTTTTTGATGACAAGAATCACCTCCTGGGGTGTGGGGCTGACAGTGCTCCTGCTGGCCCAGCCCAGCTGGTGCCCTGCTGTGATCTGGAGGGGCAGGGATGCCATCCCCTTCCATGCCCCAGTGTGCCCTCAGGGCTGCATTGTCCCAGTCTCCAGCAGCTCAGCCATGCCCAGGTCCTCGATGACACAAGGTCCAGATCTGTGTTCTTTCCTGTATCCTTAAGATAAACATGTCCTTCACTGTATCACCTACTCCATCATACACTCCTATCAAATGAGCCTTGCTGGCTCGTAAATTACTGTGCAAACCATTCCAAACAATAAAGGCAATTTTACTTACTGAACCATTAAATTTACATACTTAAATTAGACTCAACCAGACGTTGAGAGGGGACGTCTCGCGGCCAGACAAACAATGAATTTAGGGAAAGAGCTGCCTTGTACTTCCCCACCTCTCACATGAAATTAATGAGGTGCTTCAATTTAATCATCATTAAAATTACATCTTTATTTAGTTACTTAGCAGAGTTTGACTCACTGCGTGGCGTGGAACACGAGGTAATGCCTGGGACATCAGCCCTTCCACCAAGGGAGGCAGGGGAGGCCCATCTCCCCAAAATGCCCTCACACCCACTGCAGCCAGAGCAGGCACGCCTGCCCTGATCCCAAACCACTCTCCAGGGCTTGTCATTAAGGTTAGACCATGACAGAAGAGAAACAGCAAGATAAGTTGAGGAAATCAGGATTAGTTTAGGATGGGTTTGAGGCAGGCAAACACAGCCACGTTATTCTTTAGACAACGCCAACAAACAGGGAGCTCTTGCAGCATAATCAAAGTTCAGTGCATGTGACAGGGAGAAACTCCTCAGAAAAGCAGAGTTTGGAGCAAAGGCTCAGTGAAATGGAGACAGAGAGACAAGGCACCTGCTCTTGTGTGCAGTTCGTTTTGCACTTGCTCCCACACACACAACTGACTCATCTCAGGATGCTCCTGGGCAGTCTCAGGGTGTTGCAGACCATGTCTGGTTGTCACCTGTCCCTGTTTGTCCCAGGGGTGCAGCACTCAGCCCTGTGAGAGCTCACAGCCCATAAACCCTGCTCAGGAAGGGCTCCCACAGCCACAGGCACTCACTTTGCCACCAGAAACTCACCAAGAAGTGACAGGGATTTCTGGGGACAGCAGCAAAGCCTGTAAGGGTCTGTGGGGACAAAGGAGGGCTCAGACAGAGGGGACAGGCTGCACATTTGAGAGGATTCAATGCCTGGGGACCTGCTGCCTCTGCAGAACTGAAGATCATGTAAGAAAGCAGAATAAAGAGATTACAGAGCCTGTGGAAGTGCTGTAGAGGAAACCAGTCCCCGCTGTACTGGACATAACACATGCACGGAGTAAGAGATGGAAATCTTCCAAAGCAGGAGCCCAGTGAGAAACGTTGTTGTTCTCCCAAGTTCACTCAGGATGTCAGAGCCTTGGTGAGGTCTTCCTCAAAATCAGCAATGGGCTACAACAACACAGATCTTTTTGTCACTCGGAAATATTTTCATCCCAAGAGTCTGATTCTGTGCTCCCCACCTGGGCTGTGGAGCTCAGTGATCTCAGTGGCCTCACCCCGGTCTGGTGCTGATGAGAATGAGCAAAACTAGACCTTACTGAGTTCCCTGTGAAGACATGAAACCCTGGGAATCCCCACGGATACCCACAGCTCTGCATGGAGCAGCATGCCCACGTTGCTTCCCTCTGAAAGTCTGTGCTTCTCTTTGACTCATTTGATCACTCTTGCTCCAGCAGCAAATGGAAATGGGCTCCCAACAAGCCCAGACTGTGGATAATGCTAACTGGGGGAATGGCAGAAACTTTGATTTGCTTGGCTGCAAACACTGGCTGTGTGTTCAGCTGCTTTCTGCGAGCTCTGCTTTCCCTTTGATGCCTGTACAAGTCCTGCACTGGCAGATGTGTGCCACCCTGCACCACAGTGAGCAGCTAGAGCAGCTCAGTCCCCAAAACCACAGCTCAGGCAGGGTGTGGGGGCTTTGTTTGGCATCTCCTTTGGGGAGCATCTTCCCTCAGACAGGCAGGATAAATATCAGTTATGTACAGCAGGAAGCAGCACTCGCACCTGAAAGCTTGCTGCATTAGAAAAGAGAAGAAAAAAAAATGCCCACAAAAGAGTAAACATCAAACTGCCAACTGCTTTTTACCTTCTGTAAATCAAAATACACTCTGGAAGTAAAACCTCCCAAATTACACCAGGCGAGATGAAACATTAACCCACCAGGAGTGGGGATGGCAGTGGCAGGGATGCACAGGCTGGAGCCAGAGCCACAGTTTGTCTACATTAAAAATGCAACATCAGCAGAGGTGTCTGAAAGAGTCATTTATCAACTCCTGGATTAGAGAGACATCTTAAAGTAAGTGCACCATTTATACGCACATATGCACAAATTGTCTGCCCTCTTTGTGCCTTGGAAAGTTCTCTCCAGTCCTCTGGGTAAATGTAGGGCCACAATGACATTAGGCATGGAAAATAGGAACCTTGCTCATGGTAACAGGAGGTACAATTCATGTGAGCAGCCGGGATGGAAAGTAATCTAATGTTGCAATTTCAGAGAAACAATATAGAGTCGCTCACATACATCATGATTAATGGCTGGATACCATAGTGTGAAAACCATTTAAAAAATGGCATTTTTGTCACTGACAATGTTACACGTATAGTAAAGGTCATACATGATAAGAGCATTATCCATATTTCTTCTGCAAACATGCTTAACCTTGTAGAGCACAATTCCCTGGAAGATTGGTGATCCATCTCCAGCTGCAAACTGCGCTCTTCAGAACCTGAGAGGGCCAATTTTACATTTATATCATTCCCGTCCACACACAGGCAGGCACTGGGAAGCCTGCATGAGCCCTTCCAAGCAGAAAAGGATTGGAAACGTTTCACAGCAGCACCTCCTCGGGGCTCTCCTCCCTCCACCTTGTCTCCTGCTGGCACCTGACACCTGAGCTGATGCTGGGTCCTTGCTGAAGTCATGCTGGGAACATTTTCCTGTGAATCCCCTCTCCAAAGTCTACTTGAGGAGCCCCCTTGGCACCTTCTGGCCACAGGGAGGTCCCAGCAGTGGGTGCACACTCCCAGTGGGGCTGTCTCTGTTACCTGGCAGTGCTCAAACAGCAGGAAAGGGGCAGCTGGTGACCGGCTGTGTCTGCAGGGAAGTCTCAACCCACTCAAGGATGACCTGGGAGGAAATCTGAGATGAGTCCCACAGACCACACATTTATCTTCTGGAAAGTTGCATTTTAAACACACAGATCTGCCAAAGGGTTGGCTCAGCCCGTGGAAGAGAGTGGGATTCACCTACCAGGTGTATCAATTTGGGTAAAACCCAGTCTGACACAGCCCCACACACTGTGTGGAGCCCTCAGGGCTTGTCAGAATTGTTACAGAAAGAGCCCGACCCCATCCTAGATCCATACTCATGGGATGGTTTGGTTTGGAAGGGATTTTAAAGCTCATCTTGTCCCAGTCTCCACTACCCATGGGCAGACACCTCAGCTGGTTGTGAGTTCATTCCTCACACAGGGCACCACCAAATGTTGGGGTTTGGTTTCTTTTTTTGCTTCTGTTGAGGTTGGGATTGAAGTTCTCAAGATGATATTTCATGTTTAGGCTCAGGTGTTTATTATTTCTTATCTATATTATAGTTTCACATGGTGTGAGTTTTGTAGTATTTAATAATATGGTACAAAATGGTTCACTATTTTTTTTAACAAGGCTTTTTAAGGCTAAACAATCTAATTAAGAAATGACACCTAAATTATTTTTACTTTTAACTTAGTAACTAATTTTTCTTGTCTCATAATGTGGACTTTTTTGTCTAATTACAAAACACCACCCAAACCCATGAAGAAGAAGGTGAAGAAGAAGGACTAGCTACCACCCTAAAACATCTGTCTTAGTTTTACAGATATTACTATTTTCTAAAACCTTAAACTCCAAGTTTTCCACCCTGTGATATTGCACACTCTTATTCAGACTATACCCTCACAATCCTAGTGTTATCAATCAGTTTTGGAAGCCTTCTCCATGGCCTTAGGTCAAATATAGTATTTTCTTGTGGGTCTGTGCCTTTCAGCACAGAAAGTTTGAAATTCTCAGCATCCAAAATTCTAACAACCTCCACTAGGCCAGGTTGCTCAATGCCCCATCCAAGCCAAGCCTGAGCAGTCCTCCCTGCCCACGTTTGTGTGAGCATTCCCTGCTGGGTCACACCTTTCCCTGTCCACCCTGCCAGGGTCCTTTCCCTGCTGGTACTGAGCTCTCCTGATCAACCTCAGCTCCAGCTGCAATTCAGAGTTGTGCTCTGCACTAACCAGATCTTAAAGGCATTGTATGAAAATTTCATTATTCCTACAGCAAACAAACCCCTGCCTGAAACAAATATACGTGTAGTGAGATGCAGTGCAGATAAAGCTTGTTGCACTGGGTTAGACTCCAGTTTAAAGCACCTCTTCAGGGGTGGGTACCAGGACAGGGGCTCTGCTCACTGGTGCTGTTTCCCTTCAGCAGGGCACAAACACGAAAATGTGCCACAGCAGCCCCTGGGGCAGGCTAAGCAGCAATGCAGCCCAGAGCCCTGCATGCTGGATCTCTGCTAACAAACAATCTCCACCATAGAAGCGCAGGGATGCTGTTAAACCTTGCTGGAGCAGGGTGAGTGCGAGTTCAGAGGCTGCAGGCAGGATCTGCCCCCATCCCCAGCTCCCTGCTCCCCAGCAGATCTGCCCTCCTTTGCAGAGGAGAACATGATCTCACTCCAGAGGAATTTCCTCTGTGGGAGACACTGGAAAACTGCTCTGGTGCCTTGTGACCACCTCCTGGAGCAGAGCCTTCCCCCCAGCCGGCTGCCAGATGGGGCTGGAGCACCCCAAGGCATTCAGGGGGTGACCACATTGGTGGGTGTCACCGCCAGCCCAGGGATTTGTGCTTTGCTTGGAAAAGTGCGACCCCAGATCTCCTGACCGTGTGTCCCCAGCAGCTGGCAGGGCTCAGCCCCTCACACAGCCCAGGGTAGAGGGGAGGGCTGGAGGGGATGGAGGGGACAAGGGGACATTTCCACTCTGGCATTTGCAGCTTGTCAGTTCAGCTCGTGCTTTCTTATGTGAGCAGCACAGTGAAGGCTTCCCACTGCGCCCAGGGTGGGAAAGCTTTTCCCCAGAGTAGTTTGCAAAGACTGGCTGGACCAAATTATTCTTCTCATCATGAATGCCTCTCTCTGAGCCACCTTAGCCATGCAGATACTCAAATGTTATTAATATGAATGAATGCATCTTGTCTCGGGGTGTCTCGTGGTAGAAGCCATTTCAGAAACACTGGGAGGGTGGAGGGAAGGAGAGAATACAATCAAGCAGCCCTGGTTGCATCTGTCCTATTCCTCAGATGACAATTTCCCTCTCCCAAGAGCACCACAGACTAGAGGCACTCACAGATTATACATCATTCAGTCTTTTGCTTTGCAAAATTAGCTTTCTTAGCAAGGAAACAAAGGATTTGCTGTATTGGATCAGGCTAGCGACGTTGCTGCTGCTGCATCCAAGCTCTGGCACTTAAGAAACACGGCAGCTCTCCCTCCTCTGGCTGTGCTGGCCAAGTCCCTGCCTGGGGAGCTGCATACACAGGCAGAGATTGCTTCCAGATTGCCACAAAAATTCATCTGATGCTCAGTAGCAGGTAGTTTAACTTCTCTCCTAATTTTGTCATCTTACAGACCCACAAATGGCCAACATTATTTAGTCCTTTTAAAAACTCAGCCAGAACGTTTATCTCAATAAGTGCCTTCGGCGCTGCCCTCCATAAAGCTGACTGCATACCACATAAAAGGAGGGGTTCTTTTTACTCCTTCAGAATTTACTGGCCTGCACGGTTTACTTTACAGCTGTTAATACAATGAAAGCTTTTGTGAGCAGAGGATGGTGCTGGGGAGCGGGGCAGGAGCTCGCAGAGGAGAAGGATAACAGTCTGTGCCTAATGCAGGGCTCCACATGCCCAGCCCGACGGGAGGACCATAACTCACAACACATTTAATGGCACAGGCGAGGAGAGGGACTGCTGAGCATTCCCCAGAGGGTCACACACAGCCATTCCCACCAGCTCTGGCAGCGGGGGATGGAGCAGGGAGGCTTCTCTGGGAAGGCAGCAGCAGCTTTTAATCCTTCCCATCCTATGCAAAGGAGGGATGGAGGGGGCTGCTGCCTGCGGAGCCTGCAGCTCCCCGTGGAGCCAGGGAGAAGAGTTCACAGCCAGGGAGAAATATTAACGGTGATGCAGAGCAGTGCGTCTGCAAACACGGGCTGAGCGACCTGGGAAATGCCAGCGTCTGACACGGCAGCAACAGCCTCCTTTCTGCTGACCTTTAACTCCTCCTGGCCCAAACCAGAGCACTCCAGGCACGCCGCTGTGTTTTACAAAGCCTCGGATCAAACACGCAGCCCAAGGCATGGAGAAGAGGCTGCTTTGGGGATGAGCAGCCGTGGCTGTGCAGCAGCAGCTTTGCCTCACTCATCCTGGAGATGCTGGCACTGAGGTGGCACTGGGAGCATCCCTTCTCCTCCACAGGTCTGCTCCAGGGGCTCCCTGGCTGCAGCACTTGGAGTAAGGGAAGGAAACCTTCCCAGCCCACACGGACGGGAAAAATCGGTGTTTCCAAAAGGCACAAATCCAATCTCTGGGGCAAACCCGGTGTCCTGGCTCTTTGGGAGTGCTGCACATCCCTGTGCAAAAGGCAGGGCGGTTGTTTGGAATGGGTGAGAGCCCTTGTGCCCACACAACCCCCAATCACACAGCTCCACATGGGCAGCACCAGCTCCACAGGGACACACGGGAGGGTGTGCAGGAAAATCCCAAAATCCCGGAGCCCTTGGAGCGCTCTGTGCTCAGGCGTGTGGTGACACACACACTCTGTGAGCCTGCCCGGGCCTCCACGTGCATTTTCCAGCAGCTCCATCCTCCCCACAAACCCAGAGTTAACTGCTGAGAGTGCTCTCTGCCATCTTTTGTGAGCCGGGAAGCAGGAACGCTGCATAAATCATTATTCTTGCTAATTACCAGGAAACATCAAACAAGACAAGCATTTTACTCCTCATCACTGAATTTTGTTATGCTAATTAGAGTTGTATAAGCTGTTGCTATTAAACCTGGAGAGTCAGAAAAACATTTGCATTAATACCCACAAAGCTGCATCAAAACCTAGTTATTAGTATTTCAATGAGGTTCAGGTTACAGGGAAGCTGCTGCCATTTCAGGGGCTGGTTTGTTGTTTTTAAATCCTGCTGTGAGAGAAAATATAAATAAATGCAGGGTGAGGCCTCATGCAGACAATACTCCTTTTATATGGGGAATTAAAAAAAAATAAGGCAACTTTGATCAGGAGGGGATATAGAAGTGAGGGGGAGAGAGGGAAGGCAGAGCAGTCAGAGATTTTGGTGCACTGCACATGGGGCTGCTCAGCCAGGGGCTGCACCCACTGTGGATGCCAGGCTGGGAGCTGCTTTTTGGGTTTCTGAGTGGCTGCTGCTCCCAGGCACTTTGCTTGATCTGAGTGGTTTGGGTTTGACTCTTGGGAAGGCAGCTGGGAGGAGGAGCTGGCTCCTGCCTGCCTCCATGAAAATCACCTGAGTTTGCCTTCTCCTACTCCTTGTGCATCCCACTGACACCAGGAGGATGGGGGGCAGCATTTCTGGGTGCCAAAACACACACACCAAGCCACACATCTGAACTTTGTGGGGAACCAACTCCGTAACAGGAATTGGCAATTCCTTCTTTTTAGTGCCAATCACAGCAGCCGAGTGTTTCATCTGAGGATCTCACAGCACTTCAGAAAGGCAAGTTATTCCCCCATGTGCCCCTTTAATACAACAATTATCACCATTTGATGCATCAAATACATCTGAAAAAATTAGGGGAGTCCAAACAGGCAGCGTGGGAGCAAGGGAAGGGTATTTTATCCCCTGAGGCCTGAGTGCTGGAGTTTCATTTTGGTGAGCTGTTCACAAAGGCACACTCATATTGGTGATTTCCATCATGTGGACGTGCTCATGTTGAGCTCACATGAGGTTGCAGCAAACCTTGTCCTGCACTGGGAGGCTGTGACATGGTCATACACAACAGAGGGAACCCCTGGGGCAAGGAGATGGGGTGGGATCCAGTTGGGAGCATCCTTATCCCAGAAAATGCCAGAAACTGCCAGAAACTGCCAGAAAATGCCAGAAAATGTGGGGGAAGGAGCTGTAGTGTAATTCAGGTTGGGAGCATCCTTACCCCAGAAAATTCCAGGTTGTTTGACCTGGGTGAGAGGCATTGTCCTTCTGTCCAGACACTTGGATGGATGGATGGATGATAGATGGATGGATAATGGATGATGGATGGATGGATGGATGGATGATGGATGGATGGATAATGGATGATGGATGGATGATGGATGGATGGATGGATGATGGATGGATAATGGATGATGGATGGATGGATGGATGGATGATGGATGGATGGATAATGGATGATGGATGGATGATGGATGATGGATGGATGGATGGATGGATGGATGGATGGATGGATGGATGGATGGATGGTGGATGGGTGGATGGATGGATGGGTGGGTGGATGGATGGATGGGTGGATGGATGGATGGGTGGATGGATGGGTGGATGGATGATGGATGGATGGATGATGGATGGATGAATGGATGGACGGATGATGGATGGATGGATGATGGATGGATGGATGATGGATGGATGGATGGATGGATGGATGGATGGATGATGGATGGATGGATGGTGGATGGGTGGATGGATGATGGATGGATGGATGATGGATGGATGGATGATGGATGGATGATGGATGGATGGATGATGGATGGATGATGGGTGGATGGATGGATGGATGGATGGATGGGTGGATCATGGATGGATGGATGATGGATGGATGGATGATGGATGGATGGATGGATGGATGGATGGATGGATGGATGGATGGATGATGGATGGATGGATGGGTGGATGGATGGATGGATGATGGATGGATGGATGGATGGATGGGTGGATGGATGGATGATAGATGGTTGGATGGATGATGGATGGATGGATGATGGATGGATGGGTGGATGGATGGATGGATGGGTGGATGGATGGATGATGGATGGATGGATGGATGATGGATGGATGGATGGATGGATGGATGGATGATGGATGGATGGATGATGGATGGACGGATGATGGATGGATGGATGGATGATGGATGGATGGATGGATGATGGATGGATGATGGATGGATGGATGATGGATGGATGGATGATGGATGGATGGATGGATGATGGGTGGATGGATGGATGGATGGATGGATGGGTGGATGATGGATGGATGGATGATGGATGGATGGATGATGGATGGATGGATGGATGGATGGATGATGGATGGATGGATGGATGGATGGGTGGATGGGTGGATGGATGGTGGATGGATGGGTGGGTGGATGGATGGATGATGGATGGATGGATGATGGGTGGATGGATGGATGGATGGGTGGATGATGGGTGGATGGATGATGGATGATGGATGGATGGATGATGGATGGATGATGGATGGATGGATGATGGATGATGGGTGGATGATGGATGGATGGATGGATGGATGGATGGATGGATGGATGATGGATGGGTGGATGGATGGGTGGATGGATGGACAAATGAACTCCATCCATTTGCAGGTTCCCCAGCCCCTTGGCTCAAACCACACCCATCCCTTTGCTGGCATTTATTCTCCAGTAAGGAGCAGACCCTATTGACAGCTGGGTGCAGCTTAAAGAACACATCTGAGCTGTCTCTGTGACCCAGGTGCTGTTCTATTGATGGGGAGGACAAATTATCTGTTTTTAGTGTCCATTTGTCAGATTGCTGGAGAGGGAGAGCCCCTCAGTCTGTCACTGTATATTTCTATCAAAGAAATAAAAAAAATCCTTAAGGAACGAGAGGTCTGTGTTGCCTTTTCCCTTGCTGGTGGGAAGCTCAGGTGAACTGAGCAGTGCTGTGCCTCGCTGATGATGAATTGTGGTGGCAGTGCCAGTGCTCCATCATTCTGCTGATGTGGAGGAAGGTGGATGCACAGCAGGGGCCATCCAACACCTGCCTGTGCTGGCCCTGAGCTCTGGGATGGTCCTGGTGGGGTTCCCAGCCCAGGGCCGTGTCCTCTCCCCCAGCACAGAGCCCATCACATATGGGCTTCTCTGGGGCTGGATTGAAGGCACTCGAGAGAGTGGTTCATGTTCAGACTCAGGTGTTTATTGTTTCTTGTCAGTGAAACAGCCTCACAACCATGAGTTCTGCAGCCTTTCATTAGCAAGGAACAAAATGGCTAAAAATCTCTTGGTACAAGGTCTTTTAAGACTAAACTATCCAATTAAGAACTGACACCTGGATTATTTCCCCTTTTAACCCAATAACTGATCCCAAAGAGCCCCAGTGGGGACTTTTCTGCCCAATTACAAAATGCCACCCAAACCCATGGAGAAGGAGGAAGAAGAAGCATGAAGAAGAAACCCAGGATGACACCCTGTGCTCATCTTGCTGCCATCCACAACATACTAAAAATGCCAAAACCTCAATTTCTCACCCAGTGATACACCTACACTGCTCTCTATAATCCATTTCACACTGTTGTGGGTTCCAGTCTATCTTGAAGCCCAGGAAACTTTCTCCATGAATGAGGGTCAGAGTCAGTGCTCCCCTGGGGGTCGGGGCAGCCCAGAGCAGACAGAGGAATATTCCCAGTGCCCTGGGTTTCCACAATCACACGCTCACTGTGCGCCCTCAGCACCCTTTCCACCTTCAGGGAGCATTGGGTGCTTCTCTCCAGCCTCATGCCCTGCTGAGTCCAGGGGAATATCCCACAGCTCCTCACCCTCCAGGAGGGGATGCTAAGGCCTCATTCCCTCCATCTCTGCCAGGATCAGTGTGAGGGGAAGAGCCAAACACAAGGCAGGCACCAGCACCCCCCAGTCCCACTCTAACACTGCATCCTCCCTAATCACAGGCAGATTAAAAAAAAATCCACATCAGCCATGCCGAGGAAAGGAGAACTCTAAGAAGGATGAGGAAAATGAAGACACTGTGAAATGCAATAGATGTCAACTTCTACTTATTTTTTAATTTCATCTCTTACAAGCTTTTTGGAAGCTAACATGATTAAGTTCTTCACACAATTTATTAGCATCTTGTTGGAAATCCAGCAGTATATTACACTGTCTGAGTAATCCAATTAGTAAAATGTATTTATTTAACCAGAATATTAGCTGCACACAATCCCAAATGAAGTAAAGTCCCTGATCCTGGGGTTCCTCTCACTTCCTGGAATTCATTTACCAGCTACAGGAAGGCTTTCTCTAATGAAATAAATATCAGCCCTGTGTTTTTGGAATAATACAAGAACACCAATCTTGCTGCTCAGCTCACTGCTGCTTTTTTTTTTTTTTTTTCTGCAGCAGATACTGATGGCACACAGATTTCACAGCAGCATAAAGCTTTTTCTGGCTCTTCCACCTTCCTCTCACCCCAAACCCAAGAACTTCCCCGAAACCCCCAAGCCCACCTGGCTTCCCATTTTTTGCAACTATCAAATCATCCCCCAGATTAAGAACACACTTTTTATTTTTCATGCAGCAACCCATGTGCAAAAGTGAGCCTCGTACCTCTTTACCCTGATTTGAAAGAGCTTTGAAATAAAACCACTGTAGGAAGCAAGGGCTCTCCAGCACTTTTTTCCCTCCTAATGAAGGAGCTGAGTGACAGCCCCCGAGGCAGGAGGTCTGGGGTGCCTCAGCAGCATCCCTGCCACGCTCAGGCGCTGGTCTGCCCCAGTGCCAAGCTGAGGAGGTGCAGACAGATGTGTGACAGTTTAGGGGGGGTATTTCAGTGATTACTTCAATGTTTTTAACTCCCTCCCCTCCTCGCTTTTATTTTGTTACTACCTTGGATGCTCCCAGCTCCTGACAGCACAGCATCCCCACCCAGAGCCCCTGGCTGCCAGCACTGGAGTGGCTGTCCCAGCCTGTGGCACCTCCTGGAGGGGACATGAGCGGTGCCAGGCAGGTGCCAGCAGGAGAAGGGGCAGAGCTCAGCCCAGGGAACAGCCTGATGTTGATCAATGGTATTTTTCCAGAGCTGCTTCTCCAGTTTATCTTCATAAATTGGCTTAATTAATTCTTTTCCCCAGTGAGCAGCAGTGGGAGGTGCAGTCAGGAGCAGCAGCACGGGGCTGGGGCAGCGAGCTGAGAGCTCCCACGACCTCGGTGCTGGGGCAGCTTTTGGGACTTCCCTGGCTTTGGGTTTGGGCTAGAGGGGAGCTGCAGGTGGGGTTGGGGAGCTGCAGATACCCTCATCTCCTCCCACCCAGACAGAGGATGGAAATAAAAACCTTGGAGTAGAGCAGCATCCTTGGATGTGCATCCCAGGCACTCAAATCTGGGATTTTGGGAGTCAGTACACGTCAGATGCCAGCAGGAAAAGGCACAGAGGGGATGGATTTGCTTTACTTGCTCATAAACCCTTTTCCTCACACCTCAAGGAGCATGACCATGTTCTCCATCTCCAGCAGCAGCTGTGAGATGACTCTGAAAGCCACGATGGCAGAGCTGGATGGAGAAGGAAGGGACTAATGGCCAGAGCTAATAATAGACATCATTTGCAACGTGCCTCCAAAAAAATGAAGGTCCTGAGGCAAAGGAGCTAATTTTGTGTTTCCTCTTGGATCCTCCTGAGCGCAGGGGAGGGGAGGAGGGGAAGTGTCTGCAGCAGACACGGGCTCAGAGTGCCAGTCCTGTGCTGCTCATTCACATGCAGAGAATTTGAGAGAGATCCTCCCATTAATGCAAACAGGAATTACCCGTGTAATCTTGGGATTAGCAGAGCCCAAGGAATTATTTACATTTCCTAAATGAGGGAAACTGTATCAAGTGGGTGCGGCAGAGACAGGAGCTGAGGCTGGGAGAGACCCTGTGTCTGCAGGAACCAGCATCCTTTGCTGCCTTGAGAGTGGGTTCACCCAGGGCTGCACTAAATATTTGGTGTGTTTGGACAAAAGCTGCTGCTGAGGTGCAAAGCAGACAGACTGACTTGGGCTCATGGCCAGGGAGGGAGGCAGCAAACTCCAGACCCAAATCCCTGCCTGCAGATTGTTCCTGCATCACAGGGTGCACCCACTCATCCTCCACCAATGATTACAGTGGCAACAGGAATAATTAAGACCATTTTTTAAACTTTTTTTATTTAATTTCTCTTGCAGAGTCTCTCTGCAACCACCCAAATCCCCCTTGGCTGATGTGACTGCAGGGTGGGGACAAAATCTGCTCTCTCCTGGGCCACATCCCTGCCACTGATGCACCACCATGCTCTCAAGTGGGGCTCCAATCACCCAGAGCATTCACCACATGGTGCTTCTCACTCTTCCCTCCTCCAAAGCCACACTGAGAGGCAGCAGCACCCTCAGAGCCCCATCTTCTCCCAAATCCTGTAACAGCCTCCGTAATCACAGCAACAACAACAACAACAACAACAACCATCCTCCATCCTTCCCACAGCAGACGAGGAGTCAGCCTCCATTTCCAAACTAAGACATCTCATGTGCTATTCTCCCTCCCCTCCAGACTAATAGCTGACAATGTATGCCTTCCACATTAATGATAAGGGTTCAAGGGGAAAGAGACTGCTCTCCTGTTTCGCTGACATTACACTCTCCTATGTACCCACCAACATACCCTAAGGCAACAGAACTCATAATAGGTTCCTCTAACTGCCTCCTGCATCAAATTTGACACCAGCTGCTTTCTTCTCCTTTCCCATCGCTCACCTTATAACTCTGTCATCATCATTGATTTTGACTCAAGGAGAGAAAAAAAGCCCACTACCCAACCCTCTCCCCCTGCTCGAGCAGCACCAGGGTGGTGAAGCACAGCTGCTGCAGGGACCTGGAGCAGGGAAGAGGGAGCCAAGGGAGCTGCTTCTGGTTTTCCCGAGTCTCAGTTGTGGAGGGAGTGAGGCAGCACGCTGGGAGCGTTTGCTGCACCCAGCAGAACCAGCCCGCAGCCTCAGGACACTGCTGCTGGCTCTGGGGATGCTTCCCAGCTTGCAGGCAGCACTGCTCGGGTGCTCAGTGGATTTTGCTCTGGGCTCGTGATTCCTCTGAGGTCAGGATTTGTTAATTTTTTAAGCAGAACTCCTTTTTCCTTCTGTCTTTCTTCCCCAGAAAAGCCGGAGTTACGTGTATCTCTGCACTGTGTCACTCTGTACACTGAGCCCTGTCACCTCCCCAAGTTCTCTGCATCCCCACCTGCACAGAGGTGATGCCAGGCCCAGCAAGCCCTTGGGAGCGGGGAAGGGGCAAGGGCTGGGCTCACCATGGAGGGTGAAGGACCCTTCCCAGTGGCAGCCCCAGGATGGTAACAGGTGTGTCCCACATAAATGCAGGTGACCCCAACAAGGGGAGAGAATGATGAGGAGGACTCCATCTTATCAGGAGGCTAATTAATTACTTTATAATATTATTCTATATTATATTACATTACATCTAAACTGAACCTGCCAAGCCCTCAACTGCACTCCACTGCACAGCATCTCGTGGCTGTCAGCCAGCAGTCCCAACACACACACCTGGATTCAAGTGGTCAGTGAATCAAAACACTCCCACCACAATCCAATTATCAATTTCCTTCAGGTAAACAGTCTTCCACGATGCATTCCACTTGTGAACGAGACAGGAGCAGTAAATGAGATGAGAATTGTTTTGATGGTTCTTTGCTTCGCTCACTGCTTCTCCCAGGTTCAGAGAATGTGAATCCCACCACGGGACAACAATTTCAGCTCAGCTCAGTTATCAGACGGCCAAGGCTCTCAGAGAAGAGGGCCAGGCTCCCATTCCAGCACCAGACCCTTCCCAGCAGACAGACTGACTGGGGCTCGTGGCCAGGGAGGGAGGCAGCAAACTCCAGACCCAAATCCCTGCCTGCAGATCTCTCCTACATCACAGGGTATGGCAGAAAGGTGACCCCCAGCCAGAGAATAATTGACTGAATCACTGACTGCATGACTCAGAAGGCTGAACAATTAAGCTGTACTATAGTATATTACAACTATACTAGTACTATACCAGAGCTATATCATGCTAAAGAAAAACCTGAGACTGTTTCAGACAGTCACGACACAGCTTTGACCTAATTAGTCAATCAATCAAAACAACCATCACCAGAGTCCAGTTAACAAATCAGTCTCGGTAAACAATCTCCATAACACATTCCACATGTGCCAAGCAACAGGGGCAGCAAGAAGAGATAAGAATTGTTTTCCTCCCCTGAGCTTTCTCACTGCCTTCCCCAGGAAAAATCCTGGGAGAGAGAATTCTGTCTCTCCCAGTTCAGAGAATGTGAATACCACAATAAGGTGCACCCACTCATCCTCCACCAATGATTACAGTGGCAACAGGAATAATTAAGACCATTTTTAAACTCTTTTATTTAATTGCAGCATCTCGCTCACAGCCACCCAAATCCCTCTTGGCAGTGCCTAGTGTGACTGCAGGGTGGGGACACAGACCTGCTCTCTCCTGGGACACATCACTGTCACTGATGGCACCACCATGCTCTGAAATGGGGCTGAATCCTTGAAATGGGGCTGCCACCCTGCCAGGAGAGACCTCAGACTAACCTCCAGCACAGTTCTTTTGCAGCTGCATCCCAAGATCTGCCTTCCAGGGGCTGTAACAGTGTTGGGAAGGGAAGGAACCTGTCAAAATTCCCCAGCATGGGGTAATCCTTCTTCCTGCAGCCCAGGCAGACCCTTCCTGAGTGATGTGGGCCAGCAGCCAGCTCCTCTGTCTGGCTTCCTCACAGATCCACAGCAGCGAATCCCCAGAGTGTGGCTGACCCGCAGCTGGTGTTTTCTTTGATTTATGCCAGAGCCTATTTAGGTCCTCTGCTTAAAACAATCCAGCTCGTGTCAGCAGTAAATGAAACTGTGTACCATCCAGCAGCTGTTTGGCTGCTACCTGAAATGAGTTTCACTCCAGTTCTTATCATGAAGAAATCCTTTTAATCATCAAAACTGCCACGGCTGCCTTGGAGCTGAGATGGTGTGGTGATTTTAACAGGGGAAGGCACATTGCAAGCCAGGGCCATGGAAAGAGCCCTGGAATGGGAGGTGATTTTCTCTTCCAGGGCTGCAGTCACTTTGGGCATAGTGACAGGTTTAAATGAAGGTCCTTGGCCGCAGAGTTTGGTGTGAGCCTGGACACCAGCAGGGTGTATTTGGGGCAGTAAGGGCCAGACTGGGCCCAGAGATGGCCTCTGGGGCTCTCACCAGTGGCCCAAGCAGGTTCCTGAGTGTGAAAACACCAGCAGTCACTACGACTTGCTAATTTTGAAGATCCTGCTATTCATATGGCCAACAGAGCCAATAAGGACCAGTTCAGGAAAAATGCAGATGAGACGGGCTCTGAATCCGTGCTGCAGCCCCTGCACCCTGACAAGTCTCCTAACGAAGGATTTAACTAACGAGGCTGCTGGCAGAGAGCATGGATGCTGCACGAGAAGCAAGGAATATCTGCCCAAAGCTATTCTGAATTCATTAAGGGGGATGGCAAGAGCTGGGCTGCTGTGTTTGGGGACACAGCGTGAGGCCACATAACCTGCTCATCCCACCAAAAACTAATGATCAGAGCTGGCCTAGCGAGGAGCAGGCACCTGCCACGTGCTGCTTGCAAACAAGCTGCAGAGCAAAAGCAATTGGAAGGAATTATTTGGGAAATAATTGTAAATAATGAATGAATGAATGGAGAAAACTGCAAGCTGTTTACAGATAACTCGCCTGCAGAAAAGAGCTGAATTTGCCGAGTAGGTGATTCACTATTGATTATTTCCCCAGCTCTAGCTGTAACCTCATAAAGCATTAATTAAGACAAGTCTTCACAGTTCAGCATATTCTAATCTGCTACAGGTCTGGAGAGCTCAGCAGTGCCCTCCTGCAAGGAAACCTGGAGGTTCACACCCTGCCTGGGTGGGGAGGAGGTGGGGGGACGCTGAGCAGAGCCCAGCCCCACACCAAACCCAGCCACGTTCCCAACAGCTGCTGTGAGTATTCCAGCTGGCACTGGGGAGAGCCTGGGCACAGCAGGGGAAGGCTGGATCCTACCTGGCTGCAGGATTTCAAACAGGACAGCTGCCCCTTGGGATAAACCCTTTAAAGGCAGCAAGGCAATCTGGCTGAGCCACTGAGGCTGCCCTCACATGACCTGTTGCCGAGTCTGCCCCGATAGCAACACTCAAACCTGCCCCAAAGTGACACTGCAAGTGCCACCCAGCCCTTCAGGGAGTCCACACTGCTCCCCCAGCCTCAGCTCAGACCAGATATTGGGGGTACCCAGAAGCACAGAACTCCTGGGCTTGTGAGTAGCATGGAATGTAGGCGAAAACAAGCCAGTTTTTGGAGAAATTCTCTGCTCCCATAGTTTGGAAGTTCACAGCAGGACTGTGATCAAGTGTCAGAATTTTTGCCAGGAGAATGCTGTGGCAGCTCCAGAGATGAGCAGCTCATTACAGTGTGCTGGGCCCTGGCTACTGTTTATTAAAAATATTTATCAGACATATTCATCAGCTGCACCTATCCCTGGATGTGCTGAGCAATGGCAGGCCCATGAAAATGCAAATGCCCTGGCAGGGCCTGGCACCCCTGGGCATGTCCTGCTGACAGAGCACAGCTCCAGCCCTGCTGAACCAGCCTCCAGCTAATGAGGCACAGGGCTGTGTCCGGGTAATGCACAGACACGAAAATCCAGCAGAGCAATCTAATCCAGCACAGCAAGGCTTCTGATTCCAGCCCCAGAGGAGGAAGGGATGCTGAGCCAAAGGGGCGAGCTGTGGCTCTCCGAGGTGGATCTGCAGCCTGGTTTTCTTGGCAGAGCCACTGAATGCCCTCCCCATCGCATCATCCCAGGACTGCTGGCCCAGCTCTCAGCAGGCAGGAACGTGCCTGCTTTCCCCACATCCTGAAGAAATGAGGATGTGATAACTCGGCACCTGACTGAAGGCAAAATACTCAGTCTTTCAAGCAGCTGATTAGGTCAGCATTGCCAAAGCATGTTTGCATCATTTCTGGATGTCTTGGAATATGGGGAGAGCACATTAGAATCTACATTAAGTAAGTCCAGTATCCAACTGATTTCTGTTCTCCTAAATTTGTTTCAGAAATAAAAGCTCAAGCAATAAAGTTTTAACCAGCAATGAAATCCAGAAAACCAATGACTCTGATCTTTCTCTCCCATTTCCATGTCCACTGTGAGCTACCAGAGGTTTTCCAAGAGTTATCCTCAGTTTCCATGGGAATGGTTTGCCAGACCCTTTCTGGCCACTCAGCACTATTTGGTGCGGTGCTCTCTCAGCATCACATCATGGCCAAGCCATGACATGACATGAGCTACACACAGCCTTAATTTCTCCTAATTTATGCACAAAAATTAATAGGAAAACTCCAGTAGAAGCCCCTCTTTCCCCCCCATCAGATGCAATCAGCCACAAGCTGTGTCTCAAAGGGCTGAGCTTCGAGGTAAAGTTACACTTGACCACTAACCAAGGGAAGATAGCAGGAGAGGAATTAAAAGTTCAAACAAAATAGAGCATAATCAGCTGGGTTTTAGCAGCATGACTAGGTTCCTAATGATTTCAGTTCTTTACAGACTGTTTTGGGCATGTAAGGGAAATTATTTCATATCATCGAATTTGCAGGAAAACCTTGTCAAGATTGCAAATATCTGAAATAAGGCACAACATTTGATTTCTCCTAATTCAGGTGTTCAAGGTGACCACATGCAAGCAGATAACAACACTTCATTGACATGGTGAGTGCATTGCTTTTTACACACACAAACTTGGCATGGAGCATCTTTCCCTGCCCACTAAATCCTTCAGCAGCATCCTGTCCTGGATTGCAAGGCAGGATGTATTCTGTTTGCCATCTGCATGGCAGCTCTCTGCTGTTCTGGGGGCAGTTTTCCTTATCTCTTCCACACCCAATCCTCTCTCAGGGCAGACATCTGCTGATAACAGCCATTGAATGCCACTGCAGGGCTGATAAGAACTGCAGCATCCCACTGGGAGAGGTGAGCCCAGAGGGAGGAGCCAAGCATTCCTACCTGGATAGAATCTGAGCTTCTGGAACACCAGCACAGCTTCTCCACTGGATTCCCCAGAGGAAC
Organism: Motacilla alba alba; assembly: GCF_015832195.1. Taxonomy (NCBI): domain Eukaryota; kingdom Metazoa; phylum Chordata; class Aves; order Passeriformes; family Motacillidae; genus Motacilla; species Motacilla alba. Next base: position 2,521,030 of record NC_052033.1, read on the forward strand.
AGCAGCTGCCTCTTCCACTGGATCTGCAGAGGAAGACTGCACCTTTCTCCAGGATCCCTGCTCCAGCAGAACCAGCCCTGACACTCCAGGAGGGCTGCAGCCACAATTCCAATGGCACTGCTGCCAGCACCCTGACCCACAGGGTGTCAGGCTGTGTTCTGACCCTGTCAGTGTTGTTTCAGTTTACTGCATTGTTTATTTTATTAAAAAAAAGAAATTCTTCCCTAGTAAAAAACTGTTTTTCCTGCTCCCATTTTTTTTTTTGCCTGAGAGCCCCTTAATTTAAAATTTACAGCAATTCAGAGGGAGGGGGTTTACATTTTCCATTTCAGGGGAGGCTCCTGCCTTCCTCATCAGACACCTGTCTTTCCAAACCAAGACACATCCAAAAAGGGGAAGAAAATAAACCTGAGGCTGCAAACTGCTCTGCCAGCCCTCATGCCAGGTGTGATCCCTCATGGCAGCACTGGAGCTGGCTGGGGGCTCTGCTCTGGCTTTGGCTGAGCCACAACCAAGCCAGGGCAGCCCAGCCCCTCCCAGGCAGGTCCTGCACAGCTCAGATCAAACACAAAGGAAATGTTTCTCGTGGATATCATTCCAAGGAAAACCCCTGCCTGCTCTAGAATCCTTCAAGGGCTTCTTTCCAGCAAGAGCTTAGCTGATGGTTTGTCCTTTGCTGGAAGACTGAAAAACAAAGAACAAGTTCTTGCCAAACTGCAGTTGAGATAGAAAGGATGAAATGCTCCTCTATGGGGAGAAAAGATGCATTTTGTGTTTAGTTTCATTACTCTCTCATTCATTTCATTTTCTCCTTTCACTCATTAAAAAACTTGCAAAACTCTCTCCACCCAGTTTATTTTATTTTGCCAATCATCAAAATCTTCTCTCTCCATGAGCAAATGTATTGCTAATTAGGACAGAGAAACAGATTACGTTCAAATGAGTAGGTCTCCTTGTTGATGCTGTTGCTTTCCCTGCCTCTCTCCAACCCAAAAATCAATGCAAATCTTTTGGGGAATTCAAGCAAATTTTCATTAATATGGATATAATGTGCTCCTGAAAAAAAAAAAAATCTGAATTAGAAACTGTGTGAGAAAAGGGAATTGAGACAATGAGAGATACAGAAAATGGGAGAAGCAAAACACATCTTTGTGTTATCCAAACTCTGGATTTCCTGGCCAAATCTGGCTTGGCTGGTGAAGGGCAGAGGGGTGGGAAGTTGGTTTGTGTGTCCTCTCAGCTGCAGGTACCTCCAGAGAACGTCCAGACAGAGCAGACAGGCTTAGGAGAGTTTATGGTGATGTAAAATGATTCTGCATCTAATTGTTTTTATTTGAAGGAGTTTCAAGGGGACCTGGAGGATGAAACCTGCAAAAGCTTCTCTGAACCCACACCACTTCTAAAACTGAGCACTGTCATCAGGTGTGATCCCACTATTTAGGGGAAAAGCCACTGTGCACATGTCCCAGCGTGGGACACCTGCAGGAAAACCCCTCTGACTTCTGGCTGAGGGCCTTGGTCACCATCCCCTCACCCTGCTGAGGGCTGTGCCAGTGGTCAGTTGGTCAGTACAACCAACCTGCTGCCCAAAGGGGATATCCAGACCCAAACCCCATCATGAAACAAATACCTTGGCATTGGAGAGAGCTTTTTGCACCAGATGGACCCCCTGGTCTCTGGGTAAATCCAGTTCTTAGGCTTTGCTACAAAGAGGCTTAAAATTAATTAGCAGATTTTTTTTGGTAAGAGTTCTGCATACAAGGGGTGTGTGAGAAAGGGCATTCATCAGGAGCTTTTCAGGGCTTACAGGCCAAGGTGAGGAGTTGTAGTTTGCAAGACAGTTACTTTCAAAACTGGAAATTTCAATGTTAAAGTCTTGCAGATGCAAATATTCCCAACTTTCAGGGAAAGACAGTCAGGAAGGGGAAGGTTTTCTGATTTTCTAAAGGTGAAAAATGTGTTTTTACCAAAAATCATCTGTTCCCTTTGGCGTTCCATTGAGCAAATCATCACAACCTCCAGCTACTGAGAGCTGACTCAGCTGCTGCTCACCCTGGACAACTCCTGAGACTGTTCTGGAACAGCACCTGCCACAGCTGCTCCAAAACCACGGGGAGATGGTGAGACATCTGCCTAGTTCAGCAAACCACTAAAAAAATACTCTTCAACCACTTGCTCCCATATTGATCAGTTTCTTGGCCTTGACAGAATGATTCTCAAAGGGCAAAATGCTGGTGAGGCTTTGCTTGGAGTGGGGTTTTGAACCTGTGTTTTGCACTTCCCCCCCCCCCAAAACTAATCCCATATGAGGTGCATGCAGGTGATGGAGACCCTGCCAGCTCAGCCCACCTTCCAGAGCACTCACCCTCACCCCCACCTCACCAGGGGCCAACCAGAACCACCACCAAGCCACAGCATTAATTCACACCAATTTCGTAATTAATGTTTCACAATTCACATTAGTTTGCTAATAATTTGGGGAAAAAAAAAAAAAAAAAGCAGATACAGCATTTGGGAGGATGCATCCAGCAGCTAAAGCCAGTTAAAATTGTTCATCCACTCCCTAGGGCAAGAGAAGACCCATCACTGCTGGAAGTGAAGCACCACAATAGTGTTTAAAGTTATTTATTGTCTCAGCAGGAGCTTACAGTGTCTGCCAGCACCTGGAAGAGGAGGAAATGCATTAAAAACATGGATGAGCAGACACTGTGCAATGCATGGTGGCACTCCTTGGTCTTCAGTGTTTCCACAAGAAGGAAACCTGGTTCTGTCAGGCTGCTGCCTTTTCCTAGGAAAAAAGAACCAGTTTGTGCTGCATTAGCAACAGCATCCCTCACTTCTTTAGCCTTTAGTGACTCCTACAAGCATTAATTAATTTACAAGCCCCTGGTGACCAAACCCAAGCTAAACAAGTTTTTCCTTGCCACAAACCCACCCCGCACGTACACAACAATCAGCAAAATCCCTGATTTTGCTAGGAAACACTCTGAACTCAGCCTTGCCTTCATTATGTGCTTTTTCCACTCTGCTTTGCTACTTGATATTTCTGGGGAGATTTCCTTTGGAAGGAGGCTCTTGTCAGTGTTTTGCTGATGGTGTTTGGGATCAGTGTTTAAAGCTCTGTCAGTCTGCCTGCTCAGCCGTGCTCTCCCCTGTCTAGCTGCTCATGCAGCACCAAAAAGGAGGAATTTAAGGAGAGCTAACCTAGTTAGAATTTGAAATGCTGTTGTGAGGACTCAAGGAAGTGGAAACACAAGAAAACCTTAGCAAAAAGGGACATAATTTGTAAAAGAAAAGAATCATCTGAGATTGGTGGATTGCAGAGCTCCTCATGCTCCAGGTTTGGTCGGAGATGGCAGAGAAATTTAAATTTTATCCTTCAAAATATTGGAAAGAAAAGCACATCTTTACAGGACTTGAGATTGCACCAATATTTGGAAAGAGTTCACATGAAAAAGATGGGTTCCCGGGGCAGAAATCATTCCCCATTCCTGCCAAGCCCCTAGAAAAAACATTGGGAATACCTGTGGCAACCTGCAGTACCCGTATTACTCCACTGACCCAGCTCTTAATCCCAATGTTCTATTCTATCCTAACAAAGGATTTCCTGTACAATAATCTAAGAATAGGAGAGATGGGGCCATTTGCTCTCAGGAAAGCATAAAGAAGATATTATTACCAGGCTAGACTACATCCAGCTCTAACTGTTCGAGTATTAAATCCATTTTTCACCATCAGAAGTGTTATCCAACAACGTGAGAAATACAAGCAGGAGGAAATATTCTCAAGTGAAGGAATTGATGGCCAAAGCCTCAAAGTTTGGTAAAATGCTTTTCCACTTCATGTCCTACGAGCTGTCAGCACTAGGATGGAAAACCACAGAGCAGTAATTGCAAAGGACACTTCTTCTTTCTTACACTGTCTCTGTCTGTAAGGCAAGAGGATGGCAAGTTAATTAATTATCTCCAGCATCAGTTTACTTGAAGATCTTTTTTTCCAGCAGCGCTTCAAAGGAGACTGATAGAAGCCTTGATTAGAGGGATAATGAAGGAAATCTCTAATAGATTATATCATTTCTTGCCTATCTGCAGCCATTCCCTGCTTCACAGGGCTGGGATTCACGTCTGGAAAATATCACAAGCATGTAAATCCACCTCCGATGCAAAATTTATGGAAAAATTCGAATAATTGCATGTTTACCATATTTCTGTCAAAGGTCTGGGAAAAAAGATATCAGATCATCTGACTTGCTATAGAGTAGAGATTTTTCACGTGTCCTGTTAGGGTCTCTGACTCTCTGAGGATTAATCCATATTTTGAAGTCACATCAGACGTGGGGAGAGGAAATTTATGAGATAACAGAGAGCAAGAGGAGAGCAGAGGAGCAGGAGGAGAGCACACACTGATGTGTGGGCACCACGGGCAGTTGGGTGTCCACCTTGTTATCTGTCCCCAGAAGCCTTTTCCTAACAGTGACCATTAGCAGAGGTGATGAGTTTTATCTCTTTTTTTTCCTCTTTCTAATCTTGCTTTCACCTGCAACACCACATCTCCCCCAGTCCTGGCTTTGGAGCACCAGGAGCCTTTGCAGGGCAGAGCTGGCTCCCACTGCAGAGGAGGAGACCTTGGTCCTGCTGAGTCCCAGCTCCCCATCCCTGCCCCACCAGTGCCCCCAGTTTGCCTCTGCACTTGCAGTCCCTGGGGGATTTTGATGCCATTTTTCTCTCCCCCAGGCCGTGCACACACTGCCAAATCTCACAGCAGGGGAAATGAAGGGTCAGGTTCTGACACACCAGGCTGATTCCCATCTCACAAACCCCAGGCCATTCCCAAGGAGTCCCAGTGGCATGTTTAAGCAATCCATTTCTTTTAAGATGAGGCTCAAGATTCTCCCTGGGTGCTATTTGAAGCTTTGATAAATTGCTGGTGGCAGCAGTGGCCTTTGGATGATCAGGTGCCCCAGCACCATCCTGAGCAAGAGTTGGACAAAGCACTCACAAAGGGATTATTAATTCCAGCAAAGAGCCACAGAGGAGGACCAAGACACCCACCAGGGCCATCCTGCCCTCTCACAAGCACCTCCAGCACCCTGCTCTTGTCCTGGCCAACAGGTGTCAGGGAGAGATGCTCCAGCCCCCTGACCTGAGCCTCTCCTGTCCCCCACAGCCCAGAGTAGATGGTGCCGTGCAAGTGAGCAGAAGCAGCAGCAGAGGGGGACCAGAAAGTGTTTTATGGGGTTAAACATCCCAGTCTGAAGTAAAGCAATTTCCTTCGGTCTCCTGCCATTTCCTTGTGGGGGCTTATCATCTCCAGCTGGGCCAATATAAAGGCCCATTTAATCGAGATCCATTTAACACTGAATCACACTAACAAGATTACTTAGCCAGGGCTAATTCTGCATTTGCTGAAGTGCAGTATCCAGGGTGAGTAATCTCTGTGTGCTGGTGGCAGGTTCAGAGACAGGTTAGCCACTGGCTTAGCATCCCAGACAAAACATGGAAAGCACATGGGGGACCATGACAATGGAACTGCAGCCCCTTTAGCCCATGGGGCTCTTTCCTTGCCCCTACTCAGTGTGATCAGTGTGGAGAGGGTTCACTCATTACCCCATAGGATCCTAAAAAGGGAATTAGTTTCTTTGTCCTCACAAGCAGCAGAACAAGCAATACAGCAAAATCCTCTTCAGTCATTATCTGTTAAGTGCATGGCATCCTTTTGTGAGTTAAATGACACAGTATTTCTTGCATGGGAGTGAATTCAAAAGGTTTTGCCTTCCATCAGGAGATAACTCAAGATTTGAGTGCTAATTGAATACATTTATATGCACACAAGTGATAGGCATTCATACAATTTTTTAAAGTAGATTCTCACCATTCAGTCATTTAAAAATATAGCACTAAGGGCTCTATTATTTATGATTATTAAATCACAAATCTGAGTAGCAAAATACTTCACTCGGGGAAAATGTGAAGAGGCTGTTTCAGAGGAAAAAAATCTCCTTTCCAGAACTCACAGAACATCATCACAGGAGGATGCTGATAACCAATATTGTTTTACAGCTAAAGCTCTCCAAGTGACTCACTCAGGTAAATGGATTAATCCTAATCACCCCTTCAAATGTTCCCAAGTCCTCCAAATGGTCGGAGCTGAGGTTGAGGTGTTCTGGGGAGCTATTCACTTTTTTGTACACACTGACTCGTTATGCCATCAGGGCAGGGTTTGGGACATCCCCAGCCATTCCCTCCTGGCTTTCAGAAGAGGGGTCTTGTCAATTCAGGGGGGATTCATCTCACCTGGTGTCAGAGGTCCACAAGACAAGTGTCTGTACTGGAGTGAGGTCTCTTAAATGTGTAAGTGGAGAGAAATTGCAGTGATTTGTCTGACCTATTTTAGGCAACCAGCTCCAGATGAGAGCAATTGCCTGCTGGAGGTGCCCATTTTTCTCCATTGATGGTAAATGAGATCTGAGTGCTCAGTGCAGATGCCGAGACCTGGGTGCCATCAGGTGAGATGGATCCTATCCACAGTAATTGCAGCCTTTCAAAACGAGAGGCACTTTTTTATTTTCTTTTTCTTTTTTTTCTTTTCTTTTTATTTTTTTTATACCCAAGGAGTTTATTTTAACTATTTGAGGAATTTTCCAAGTTTTTGTTTCTGTCCTTGGTGTCTCTTGGTCTTTCTCCCCCTTTGGGCAGGCAGTCCTCAGGCTGTGGCAGCTGGGCTGTCAAAGGTGGTGGTGGGAGAGCCCTGGGTCTTTCCTTCCAGAGAACAGAGCAGGGCTCAGGGTTTTATTTGGCAGCCCAGGCCAAAACAACTTTTGTTCAGGGCTCAGCCTGTCAGAAATGGTTCTCACAGGCTGGCTGCAAGCTCTTCTGTGGTGTAAAGGACAAAAGCTCAGGCAGGGCAGAATGACAGGAGCAGAGATGACAAGATCACCCCCAGAGATCCCTTCCAACCCCGTGAAAGCACCCTGGTTGTTTCATGATTCTGTGAGAAAGGAAAAGCCCTCCAGGGAAATATTTTCCCACCAGGTGTGGAGCTCTCCATGCTCAGGGTGCTGCTGGGGATGTGCTTTGCCTCTGGAAACATCCAGCCCCTCAGCACTGCCGGGCAGGCACCTCCAGGAAGTTTCAAGATATAAAAAATGTTATCTGTGGAGCTGGGGGCCTTTAGGGTACAGCAGGAGCTGGGCAAAAGTCATCAGTGTCATCATTGATAATCAGATTTCCGGGTTCACTTGAATCCAGCCCACATCCTGCTCTCAAGAAGTGACTTGGGCACTCAGGAACCTGAACACATCCTGACAGGGCTCTCAGCCCCAGCTGTGCACAAACCTGCAACTGTGTGGGGCTACTTCAGGTGCCCTCTATCCACCAGTTCCAGGAGGAGATGAAATCCTTACATCAGGGCTGGATTCTGGCCAGCTGCTGAGGTCGCTGGTGAAACTGGGCTTCTGCTGAGATTTTTTATTCTGTTTTTATGCAGTCTAGAGCTCAGACCAGACATTTGCTTCCCTTCCTTCCTCCCTGCCATTGCACTCAGGCGCTAAACCATGGCCATGGTCTCTGCACGTGGGAAAGAGGGTTTGCTGGTCAGGTCACACAGGGAATTCACACATTTGACATCCACCACCTCAGTGTCAGGAAATGACCAGACAGATTCTGAAGTCATATAAATGAAACAGGCAGGCGTGAGGAGAAACCTGAGTGTCTGAGCTTTGTTTCCTTGAAAAACAAAGTGTTCATTCAAAACATTCAGCTGCCCTCATGACTTCATCCTCAACATCTGAAAGCGCCAAAATCTCCCTCAAAAATACGTTCAAGTCCCACTGAAAATTCAAGGGAAACCCTCTAGCAAGCGCTCTGGTTTTCTCCAGCTGTAAAAAGCCAAAACACATCCCACTCCTGTTCCTCCAAAGATCAGTCCACTATCTAAGGGGTTGGATTGTGCAGACAGCCCTGTGCCTTGGGCACTTTGGAAGGAGCTGAGAGTCTTGAACTTGATTTCCAAGAAAGAATTTCCATTTTCCAATTTTAATGGTGCCTAAAACAATTACAAATGCGGTAAAGGCACAGACTGGCACGCCCCAAGTCTGAACCCGAAGCTTTCCTTCCTCAAGTTACCTTTTCTGAACCACTCAGGAATAATCTGCTGGCTGCAGGTTGCTCCATTACTTGTCTTCTTTTGATATCATGCCATTTCCTCTAATTGCTGGGGTTTGAAAGGCTCCAAGTCCTGCCTGTGTGTGTTCAGGCAGGTACCAGGTGTGGCAAGCAGCCCTCCATGTCACACCTGCTGCCTGGGCAGCAGAGCCTGACCACAGAGGCAAAGTGTCTTCCTCCCAGCAACAGGACCAAGCAGACTCCATGGGAATCGTTATTAACTTGCCTTTAATTACCAACTAATTTCCTCCTGCACAGCCAGTAATTTCAAGCTCTGTGGAAAGCACAAGGAAACAATAACAAGGCATTTCCCAGCAAAAGGAGCATAAACAAACAGGCAAATGCAGAGATCCAAAGGAGAGTGGTGTATTTAAATACTCCAAATACAAAAATCTGAGACATTTTCCTCCAGAAAAATAAGCAGAAACCTCCTTTTTTTTTTTTTTTCCCCCTACTTCCCAGCTAAATATTTCATTTTTAAGACCTTCCAATTTTGCTAAGTTACAGGGAATACCTTGTGGGTGTTTCTAATAGGAGCTGCTTGCACCTAAAATATGCAGAGGTTACCACCTCTCCATAATAAGCTGGGGCTGTAGGTTGTTCAGCAGCTCCAGCACTGCTCAAACCATCCTTAGCAGCTGACAGACAGCAAGGAGAGCTGCAGGAGCGTGAAGCCTTGTTAGTGGCAAGGTTTTCCCAGCTGAGGCTCAGCCAGGCACTGATTGGCAATTCCGAGCACGGGGGGTTTGTCCCGGTGGAGCATCCATATGTTTTTTTTCCCCTGGAGGAGTGATGAATGTCAATTCACCCCTTGGGGTGTGTCAGGTGAAAACTCTCCTGAGGGTGAAACGAGAACTGACAGCAACCAGCCACAGGTGCCCCGACCAACTTCCACCCACCGGCTGGCTTTGCCAAGGTGGAGAATTAAAAGCAAAAGGCAGAATTAAAAGTGAAAGAGAGAATTAAAAGTGAAAGAGAGAATTCAAAGTAAAAGAGAGAATTAAAAGTGAAAGGCAGAATTAAAAGTAAAAAATTAAAAGTAACCCATATAATATCAAAATTTAAAAGTAACCCACATAACATCAAACAACTCACTATAATAATACCTAGTGTTAAAAAAAATACTCATCATTATATGAAAAACAACTATAATAACATTTTCAAACCCTAAAACCCTACAAAACAAGTTACATCAAGTTTGGGGAGAAAAGGGAGCTGTGTCTGCTGTGTTTCCATGCCTGGCACTGGTGAGCACATCCTCCTCTCCACATCAGCTGTTTGGAAATGAGAGTGGAGGCAGCACTCCCTCACATCCCATAAAACTGGGACATGAACGTTTGTGCTGGATCTCCCCAGAGCTCATGGCCATGCCCCGAGAGTGTGACATTCGCAGGGAACGGACAGCTCCATCCCATTCTGCTCACCCAAACACAGTGCTGCCCACTTCCCTCCCTCATGTCCATTTCTCATCTCAACTCTGCCTCAGAGCATTCTGCCAGCGGCTCTTGACGGGCTTTCCAGAACTTAATTAAGCTTCAAGACACCTCAGTGAAGTTGACTAATGTAATTAAGTGAATCTCGCAGATGAGTAAGCTGAGGAGAGGTGAGATCAAACAGCAGAGAGATGGAGGAACTGTTATCTGATGGCAAAGGTGGTCACAGGGCACAGGGACCTCAGCCCTGACATCCTAGAGAAATCACTGCCTCTCCCTTCCCAGAGCTGTAGCTGATTATGCCATGATTTTCTCCCGGAAATGGTAGTTTGGACCATTGTCTTAACAAGAAAAGCAATTTCTTTAGACAGGAAAGAATCCTGGCAGAGCTGCTGTCTCTGTGTCCCACAGGGGTGCTTCTTGCAACTATCAAGTCCCCAGTTATTATTATTAAAATGAACTGGGGTCCAAGCTTATATATAATATCCCTGGAAGTGTTTAAGGTCAGGTTGGATGGGGCCCCAAGCCACCTGGTCTGGTGAAAGGTGTCCTTGCATGAGCTGAGCTTTAAGTTCCCTTCCAACACAAACCATTCTGTAATTCTGTGATAATTCTAGATGTACATGAAATTATGTATTTTATTATTAATTAAGGTGACAGGAAGCTGTAGTCCAGTGGATTCTATCAAATAATCCTCTGAAACTACAGTAACTGTATAGATTGTATTCGAATAATTCTCAGATTTTCTGGGTGTGCCCCAAGTACAATTTCTGATGAGATTTCTTTCTTTAATTTCAAAGTAACCTGGAAAAATGAGTAAAAGGAAAACCTGAATCTTGCTACAACCTGAAGCATGACTTGTGCCATAAGTTTACAAGGGTAAATATGGACTTGAAGATGAACATGCACCTAAATCCCTCCATGACTGGAGCCTTACTAACCTGGACCACTCACTTGGGGAACTTTTCCTGTAAGTTGAAGTCTAGAATGACATATTGGGGTGTACTTCATTAGAATGAGGTATTAGGGTGCAAAAAGGAATAAGATGGAAAATTTCCAAGCTTGGACTCCCGCTGGATCTGTGAGGTATCACCTTTCCACAGGGACTGTCCTTCAACACAGCCTTTCCCAGGAAGTTCAGCATATTCCCAGTGACTCAAGATTTCTTTCAAAGGGTTTTTTCCCTCTGTGCATGTATCCAAATGAGATTATGCTGCAGTGTCCCAAGCATCCTGGCCACTCATCACCGGGAGCTCAGCCCTGAGAGGCAGCAGTTCCATCATCTCCCACTCCAAAAAGTGCAGAAGCACTGGAGGAGAAATCACTGCTGTCACAGCTGTCAGTGAGCTTTAAGCACCTGCAGGGCTCTTGCTTGGCTCTGTGCTTGGCTCCAGCTTTGCCCTCCTGACCCGGGCACTGGGATTGTCTGGGAGCAGCCCAGAGGCTGCTGGCTCTGCCACTTCACACCACTGACTTCTCTTCCCACCCAGGCACTGGTGACAGCATCACCTGACACTCCTCCTAAATCTGCCAGAGGGAAACAGTCCACACAACTGTGGGAAAACTCAGGTGACACCACTTTCCTTTAAAACTCTTGTTTCCCAGTTCTGGGACTCCCTGGAAAACTATGAAGTGATGGCAGCTCTTGGGACCTAAGCCACGCTGATTTTTTTCTGCTTTGCCTCATCTGTTTCTTTATACTTCTCCATGTCCCGAGTGACTCTGACACAGGAATTCCAGCTTTTCATTTTTCTGCTGTACAAGATGTCAGCAGATAACAATCCATGCTTCACTGCTGCCATTCCATAATTGAAAGAGCCAGCCATACATCAGGCTCGGAGCCTGCAAACCCCATCAATAAGTACTTTATTACTTGGGCATAATTTTCCACCGAGCCCTGGACGAGACTTCACAGGCAGTAGGGTGATATCGCTGAACCCACACTTTGCTGCAAACTGGTTACGATCATGTCTACTAAACCATATTGTCACAAATTAGTTTCTCAGACAACCAGTGTCTAGCAAAAAAAAAAAAGTACTTAATATGCAAAGCTGTCTGTTCAGATCTATCTGTTTTCCAGGGAAGCCACCTCAGGGAAAAGAGAGCTGAAGTCCAAAATAACAGCACACGTTTCTTTCCAAGTCAACAGAAGCAGATCTACACCTTTCTCCAGGAACAAATTTTTCCTGTGTCACCAAGAGGGTGTGGGGGTTTTTTTGGTTTTTTTGTTTGTTTGTTTGTTTGTTTGTTTTGGTTTGGTTTTTTGTTTGTTTGTTTTTTGTTTTTTTTTTTTTTTTGCTTGACTTATCCTGCGTATTCAGTGTGTAAGAGAGACCTTCACAGCTTCTGCAGCCTCACAGATTGTGTGAGGGCACTGTGGAACCTGCTTGGCCTCTCTTTTTAGATTTAATTCTCTGCTCTTTTCCGTGGCACGTTAAGAATCAGCTTCCTGGTCCATTTCAACAAAATCCTATCAAGTCCCAAGAGTTTCTCCTTTAAATAAATACCAGGGGCTCGAGTTTTAATTACTTTCTGCAGAATCCCCTTATCAGCAGCAGCTTTGACAGGCACAGGCTGTACGTTATCTGCAAACACAACTGAGATCTCTAACTCCTTCCATGTCTTTAGCCCTTGAAGCTCATCTCATACCTATTACAAGTCATGCCCAGAAGCACTGCCAGAGTGCAGGCTCTGATACCTGGGTAGGCAGCTCTTCTCCTCCACAGCTTCTTATCCCACAGGCTCCTTACACCCTTCCCTTGTTGCCAGCACAAATAAATTGCTGATAATGAAGCCGTGCTGGCTATCTATCTGCACACCAGGCGCCTTCCAGAGGTGTTATTTCTGCCACAGAACCTCATTTTTGTTCCATTTTGGTCCATAAGCTTTGGGACTCTGCAAACTTCCCTGAAGGTGGTGCCTAGAGCAAGGAGTGCAGGTGGCGAGCTGCCTGCACCACCAAAGGTGTGTGGCAGCAGGAGAGCAGCTGGGGAATTGGTGCCTTTTTGAGGTTCAGTGCAACCACATCTCTTTGTTTTCCAGAGCAATTGCAAGAATAATGAATTATCAAAACAGAAGAGCTAATCAAAAGGCAATTTGAGTTCTGCAAGGAAGTTCAGGTCCTTTAATACATTAATTCCATGGGATCGAGCATCCTGCAGGCCTGCAGGCAGAAACTGCTTCATAAAACTCAGAGGGAGTATGTCTCACCCCAAAATCTCCACAATCTGCTGCAGTGCAGGCATGATGAGTTATTGAAGGATCTCCATTATAGATCTATTTTGAGTGCATTCTCATTTTTATCCTTGTAATCCCCAGCGAGAAGCATTGCACTGCCCAGTGAGAATTATGTTTGTCTCTTTCACCTCCTGCACTGTTCCCTTGTCCCCTCCATCCCTCACCTGCACAGCTGGAGTCTTGTCTGATTTTCAGCCTCCAGAAATCGCTGGAGAGAGGAGCTGTACCCTGAAGCACCTGTACTTACGATCAGCTATTTTCAAAGGCTCAAAGGGCTCTGTTCCTGAGCAGGACAATGCCTAAACCCTGGCTACAGTGCACACTTGCTGCTTTTATTCCTGGCAGAGCTGTCCCTGCCCCGGAGGGCACCCACCTCCTGCCTTTTCACCAGATTAATAGTCCTCCTTTCTTCAGTTCACCTTCATGCCAGCAATGAAGTAGCCAAACTTCAGGGCTCTGAGAACAAAAGCAGGCAGCAGACCATGCTCAAAGCAAAAGCAGACATAAAACCCCATTAAACCTCATGGTTCAGCACAGAAACAGAGTGAAGAGGGGACCTCCCAGAGTCCTGTGCTTGATTCCAATAACCATCCATAACTACCCCTAAGGATAGTTTCTAAAGAGGGGAGAGCAATAAACAGCACTTCCCCTCTTCATTACACAACTCCAGCAATAACTATGATGAATGGCAAGGAACAACTGGGTTTCATTGCTGGATTTCCAGGCTGTGCTGTCCAACAATGGGAGCATAATAAAGACAGATGGCAGTGGATTAACTCTCCTTGCAACGTGGCCAGTGCTGGCTGTTCAGCCGTGCTCATCCCAGCCCAACAACAGCCCCAGGCCTGTCCAGCAGCAGGAAAATGCTCCTTGTTTTTGTGCAGGGTTAGGGACAATGGGGATGGTGAAAAACAGAGGGTTTGCTCTGCCCAGAGAGCAGAGCTGAGCAATGTGCACCAATTCTGGTGCTGTGCTTGAAACATGCAGAGAAATCAAAAGAAATCCAAGTGGGTATTCCACTGAATATTTCTGCTCCTTTTTGACTGATGGTATTAATTCCTTGACTTATTTTTAGTTTGGAAACCTCAAAAGAAAAAAAAACCAAAACAAACACCCCAAAACAAAACAAACCACCATGAAGTTTTTGCTGCTTCAATGCAAAAGGGATTGTTTTTTAAAAGTTGCTATATTTTCCCCCTCCAGTTTTCCCCATTTAGAATCATAGAATCGTTTGGTTTGGAAAAGATCTCTTAGATCATCAAGTGCAATCAATAATTAGCACAAATAATGGATAGCTAGATAAATAAATATATTTTTTAAAAAAATAAATTATAATAATATTATAGACAATATTAAAATAGAGTATTTGGCACTCTTTTTCAGTAGGCTTAATACAGTGCTAATAGCTGTGTACTGGATGTAATTTGAAGATTCCCACAAAGTTTTGTGTCAGTTCAAGCAACAGAGAAGAAATGTGGTCTGGGAGGGCTGAGGAGTGAGGAGAGCTGGGCTTTGCCCACAGCCCCAGCACAGCTCTGCTGGGTGCAAATATATGAAATTCACTTTGATATTCAGCATTAAATGGGTGCATGCACTGCCAAAATTAGCAGGGGAGGGGTCTCAGCACAACCAATTAATTGAGTTTGTAAAGACCTTCAGATGAAAGGTGCTAAACAAAGTGAAAATTATCATAATTTCTGCTTAAGCCAAGCAATGCTGCTTCCACCACCCACTGCAAACCCAGGTCCTGATGCTGTTTGCAAGTCCACTGCAAAATTCCTGCAGATGTATTTGTTACTCGGGAGCATTCACTGGGCTGACTGATTTTCAGATGGAGTTTTTGGGAAGCTTGTTTGATTTGCCCATTCATTGTCTGTTACTGTGGATCTCTAATGGGCTACACAAAGCAGTGTGTTGCTCTTTCTGCCTGCTGCCTGAATGGCAGAAACTTTATTAGATGGGGGAATAATGAATAATCAATAATGAGTCCTCTTGTTTTTGTGTGAAAACAGATGAGAGTGTGAAAAGCAGTGTCTCTCCCCACTTTCCTGCCAACAGATCCCCATTGATGATAATGTTTTCCAACAGGGAAGAGCAAGCAGGCTCTTGATACAGCCAAATATCTGGTCATTCACAAAATCTAGTTTGACTGTCTTACCAGAATCACTCTGCAACTGCCTGAAATAAGGAGGTGGCTGCTCTGGGGTTGACTTGTTGTCTTTACAAAGAATTTGTTAAGAAGTTTATTGTGCCTGTCTTTGAGATGTGTGTTAACCAGTCATGTGGCACTCTGGGCTTTTCTCCCTGCAGCACAGGAAAACTCCTGCTCTCTGGGGGCTTCTCTACAGCACCTCATCTCAACAAATCTGTTCAGCGTCCACAGCACTCCTGCAAACCCCATTGTGGGATCCTTTGAACCCCTCAGGGAAACCCCCAGGGCCTTGCCCTGGAAGAATACACCTGAGAGTCTCCACCTGGGATGAAAGAGAAGACTTTCCCAATGAGCCTTGCAGCACTGTGACCCACCCCAGTTCCTTTCCCCAGATGTCCCAAATTCTCATGGTTTCTCCTTTCCCTGTTCCCTCACTGGTTGTGGCATCTCTGGTGGCCAGTCCCACCCCAGCTCCTTTCCACAAATGCCCCAAATTCTCGTGGTTTCTCCTTTCCCTGTTCCCTCACTGGTTGTGGTATCCCTGGTGGCCAGCCCCATCTTCCTGCAGGGCAATTCCTTTTGCCCTGCCCCTTGTGCCACCCCGTACCCTCAGACCATTGAATTGACCCCATACTTAACCTTGGGCACACCACAGGGTTTCATCTTTTGTCCCTGATTTCCCTTTGGCGTGCTGGAATAAACCTTGGCTGAAATTCATCCCACAAAAGGCCCATCACCCTGAGTGTGGTGTGTGCACTGGACTGCTTTGCCTGAATGCCTCCCCAAGAGCCTTTTCCACAGGAGAATCTCACTGGGAAACAGGCAGCAGCTCCCACCATCTAAACCCCACGCTGCTGCAAATGCTACGCCCCATCTCTGCTCTGCTGCAAACCTCAAGCCCCTGGCAGCCAGCCAGGCCAAAATCCAACTGCACCAAGCACCCCAAACCCACGTTCCCCTGGAGCTCTCCTGGCTGCTGAGAGATGGAAAGCTCAAATTTACACAGCACCACTTCCTCGCTCCACTTTCTGCTGACCGTGTGACTCCCGGTTGCATGTAATTATTTTGGTATGCTGGTGTTAATGATGTGTCCAGTTCACTTAGCCTGTTCATCAGTATTGCTGGTCATTTGCTGTTTCTTTGTTTCTTGCCTCCCAAAAGGTCACTACATCATCAGCAAAACCAAGCACAATTCATCCATTATTTATCAAGCCAGGTTCAGTGCTCACCTGTCCCTGATTTCAAGGCCATGCTCCATCCATGCACCTCCCAGCCCCTGCCTGGGCCACGAGGCACCTGCTGGCATAAAGCAGCTATTAAACAGAAATTGTGAATTGTTGGAGGTGAAGCTTGCTGTGCTGCAGGCAGGAATTTGGTATCATTTTAAGCCTTTCTCAATCTCAGGCCTTCAACCCCACTCCTGCTTTGCCTTTTATTGACTTGAAAACCATCTATAAGTAAATCTATGCAATAAAGGACCTGCCTTTTGCTATTTGGCTTGAGTTGTGACCTGCTTTAACCCTCCATCAGCGAGGGCTGCCTGCATCTGTTACTGCCCCAGCCTAAGTGGCTGCTGAGGGCTTCCTGCACTGTTATTGACATCTTCCTCTGGAGCAATACCATGGAATGGCATCCCTGAGGGGCCCTGGGAAAAATCAGGGATGCCCATCACAGCTCTGCCCTGGACCACCTGCACCTTGCTAGGTGAGTACCCCTGCAGGAGGACCTGCAGCCTCTCAGCCTCTCCAGACGCCGGGGTACAGGTGATGCAGAATGTTATCGAAGCTCCATCTGCCTCCGGGGAGTCTTTTAAACCTCAGCCCCTGAGAAGAGCAATAACCTTCAAAAAAAAAGGAAAAAAAAAATAGAAAACCCACACGGGACTTATTACAAAAGGGAAATTCTAAGCTACAAATAAAGGCAATAAAGAGGCAGACCTCTGCACGCCGATCCCAGCTCGCAGGCTCAGAGGAGCTGCTCGGGGGTGCGCGCAGGAGAGCAGCCCCGAGGTCACCCCGGGCAGCACTCCTGTCCCCTGCCCCTGGTGGCATTTGTCACCCCAGCTGCTGACACCGAGAGAGGGCACGGGGAGGAGAGCAACGCCACTCTCTGCTCCCCCCTATTTGTCCTGGTTATCAGACTGGAAAAGATCACCAATTACCCTCTTCCCAACCACCACCGCTCCTGCCAACAAAAGATGAAAAGCACATTTATTTCTCTTAAGTGAGATCTTTTTGTGACACGTAAGGACCCTTGTATACATGACAATTACTTGTAAAAAATGTCTCTCTGTCTACAGCACATCTGTAAATGGATTTAAGCCCATATAAAGGATGTAAAAATGGCAATAACCGCCCCAGTGCAGCTCCCTGGAAGCTCTCAATGGTGTTTTTTTCACATATATAAAAGCCAACACAGAACAAAAAGGCCTGTCAGCAAAGACAGGTAGGCTTGCCTTTCCACACCTAACTAGAGAAACTTAATTTTATTTATTTTTATTGACAATTTCAACAACTATTTCTCAATCATAAAAGTAAAAAGCACAGGCTCAGCTAGTCAGCCCATCATTTCTATTTAGCATTTTATTTGTGCGAGGAACTCTTTGGAGATGCAATATCTTGTTTGCAGAGACACCCTAGTGGCAACACGACATTACTCAAGCCACCAAGTGGGGCTTGTACACACACTGCAGCCTCCTCCAGCACCTCCAGCACCTTTAGGAATCTCCCCCTGCACCGTGGAGCTCCTCTGCTCCCCTCACGTCCCCAGCCTCCTCCACTGCTGCCAACTCCTGGCTGTGACATTTGGGGACAATGAGCAAAACTTGGTTTAAAAATAAATGCTGTCATTGCCTGGCAGGTGATTATTGACCATTGCATATTATAAATTTTTTTTTTTTGCTACTTTTTTAATAGATGCCCCCTGGGGTTCTGCCTCGCTGACCATCACAAGGGTGCTGGAGGATTTATCCAAGCCTGAATTGCAGATCTGACACACACCCTTCCCTGGCCCAGGGGTTCCTGGATGCCAGGTTTCACAAGGAGTCACAGTGTGAGAGATGGGTGATGGGGTGGTTCGCTCTCACAATTGAAGGGCAAATATCATGTATATATGTTAGGAGAAGTTTTATAGATTTATAGTCATGCTTTACCACCTGGCATTGTTATTATGGGGTGGCGTGGGTTTGGGACATTTGGGAGGGGTGGGCTCATTACTGTGGCAACAGCTGACCTCCAGTCAAGACTGAAGGAAGTGAACTCCACCCCTGGACAGTGAAGATTGACAAAACTTCGGGAGGGGCTAAAGGGTTAAGAGGTGGAACATCCATTGTATGGATGAGCACATGGTGGGGAAAATCCTCTGCTCCCAGCGCTGTAATATTTTGTCTCTTCAGTCTCCTGTTGTACTTTTTGATAAGGTTTTAATAAACCTTCTGAATTTTTTGGAAGCGAGCATCATTTCCAAGGGAGTCAGAGGATGCATGGAGGAATAAGAGGAATCCACTGGGATTTCCCAGTTGAGCAGATCCCAAGAGAGTTGTTGGGAGCTGGGCATCTAATGTGGAAATCTATGGGATCCCTCTGGCTTTGGGTGTAATGGTCCTCAGCAAGGCCAGGATGTGCTGGGTCCCTGCTACCTCTGCATGGGAGGGCTCAGCAGTGACCCCAGCGCAGTGGCCAAGGGCCCAGGGACCAGAGCAGGGGGATTCCTGTCCCATCACATCCAGCCTTTCACTCCAAGGCAGCCGGGTTCCACCTCTAATGGCACAGCAGGGACGTGGAGGGTGGCAGGGACACACTGCTCCTGGGCAAGGCTTGTGTTGCCTTCCTGGGTGAGCAGGCTGGGCCATGGGGAGAATGAAACCTGGGCTGTGCCCCCTTGGTGGTTTTCAGCTTCTTTTCCTACCTCTGCCAAGGCCGGGATTGAAGTGCTCAGGATGATATTTCATGTTCAGACTCATATGTTTATTATTTCTTACCTATATAACAAGTCCTGAGTTCTAGAGCATTCTACTGACAAGGTACAAAATGGCTATCTTTCTCTACAAGGTCTTTTAAGGATAAACTGTCCAATTAAGAAATGACACCTCAATTATTTTCACTTTTAACCCAAACTAATCACTCAAAGTCCACAATGCAGACTTTTCTGTCCAATTACAAAATACCACCCAGACCCTTGAAGAAGAAGATAAAGAAGGACCAGCCTTCACCCTAAAACCTCCATCTTATCTCTATATATTTTGCTATATTCTAAAATCCTAATTTCCACCCGGTGATATTGCACACTTCTAATCAAACTGCACACCCGCAATCCCAGTGCTATAATTCAATTTTGGAATCCTTCTCCACAGCCTCAGGTCAAATGCAGTGCTCTCCTGGGGGTCAGAGCCTGTCAGCACAGAAAGCCCAAAACTCTCAGCATCCAGAACTGCAACACCCCCTGTGCTGTCTCACAGGATCCATCCAGCCCCGGCTCCTGTTTGCACTCCTACCCCAAGAGCAGCTCTGGTGTCAGGTGTCTGCGAGCCCAAGGCTCCCCTCTCCGTGGTGAAAAGCATATGCAATGAGCCTGCACCTTCTGCTCACACTCTGTCAGTAATCCCGGGCAGGCAGGTTTGCTGGTAACCTTCCTAATGGAAACTCTGCTCAGTGGCATGCTGCCTTCCCCTCAGTTCAGTATTATCTGCAAAGATGCAGGCTCTTGATTTGTGGGCATCTTCTAAAGTGAGCACTGCAGAGGCTCAAAGGGTGGGTGCAGCCTGGAGCTGCAGAAGGAAGGTGGTTTCTTGCAGGCCAAGGCAGTTATATATAATTCCTACAGAAGAAATAACTCGCTTTAGCTGGTTTGGGGAGAGGGGAAAAAAAGAACTTGTCTCAGCTTAATTACAAATTTACTTCTTTCTCTTTCCTCTCTTGCCATCCCTGCCCCTCACCCCCTGATAAAATGAGGGTAAAAAGCCCTGCAAATGGCAATATCCAATATTCATTAGTGGCTTGTGAGAGAGACAGAGAGACACAACTCATTACTGGGTTCTTCACCTTTACCCTTGACAATGGTTATTTACATAATAACCTGACCCTTAGGTTACTCTTCATTAACAAACACATGTGCAAACATAGAAGCAGCTGGCTACAACTCATAAATATATATTGTTAACCTTGGCTTAGAAGACTTACTTTCACTTACTAAAGAAAATAAAAAAGAGAAAAGGAGACGTTATTTTGCATAGCCATTATGTTATAACCTCAGTAAATGGTACAATGAGCCAGAGGCTGCTGTGTTTGAGCTTGCAGGACACAGCACCAGGGCTCCTGCTGCTCCCCACATCCACTCTCCAGCAGATTTGCAAACCAGCTCGTGTCTTATCCCTGTCTGGAGCATCTTCCCCAGCCCTGTGGGCACTGTCCCAGCTGGGGGATGAAGAAGAAATCACTGGCAGTGGGAGTTAATCCAACTCTTCCATTCCCCAAACCATCTCATGATGCCCCCTGACCTAGGCCATGGTGGGATGGAGTGCAGAGCTGGGATGAAGTGGGGCAGGACTCTCCAGAGTGAGTTCAGCCAAGATGAACAATGCCATTTAAGCCTCTGAGCAAGAGTTTCAGGCTCCACATGGAAATATTCCGTGCAAAATCTGCAGACCAGGATTTAAAACCTTCCTTCATCTTTCTGAAGGCATCTAAAACACCTTCTGAGCCTTCTTTTCCATCATCTGGCTCTTGGAGCCAAGCTCCATAACTTGGAGGTCCTGTACCATATTCTCAAGATGCACTTTGGTTCAGGCAAAGGTTTATGATTTTCCAGGGAATACTTCAGTGGCCACACATCAGACAATCACCCCCAGAATGACAAAGCACCACCAACACCACGCATGGAGAGCAGATTCGTTTTGGCCGTGGCTTCACACACACCTGATCAGAAGGTGCCACACAGAGGACTTGACCCTTTTCCAGGTATCCTTGTCTGCAAGCTAGGAGATGACAACAGGAACCTGGTGCTCAGGCTGTACCAGCCAGCCAAGAATCAAACAGAAAGGTTTATGTTTGTTGTAAACAGCAGAAGTTGCTCAGAGGACCACATCCCCATCACCCTGCACATGGAGATGTCACAGCAGATCTGTAGGACCAAGGGTGCTCACAGCAGATACCCGCAGCTCCCTGCAGGTGCAGGATGGGCTCCCTGGGCCCCACTGGGATCACCCTGAGCTTCAGCTCCTCTCAGCTGTGATAGTCACTGTCTCCAGCCTTGTCCAGCCCTAGCTCAGGTGCCAGAAGGACACGTTTTAGAGGCTGTGAGAGGAGGGAGCAGTAGCTGTGGGTCTGCCTCAAGTCTGACATTTGGGAAACAAAGGAATTTCTTCCTGAGAACTTAAATGAGGATAAGGTGCTGTTGGAACAGAAGTACATCTACTGTTTACAGAGTACAAATGTTAATTGTGTTTACGAATCCAAACCTGAAATTAACAACTCAACGTTTGCAAAATCTCCCAGGAAAGGCAAACCCTGCTGTTCCAGGCACTCTGTATTATCCAGCACAAATCATTCCGAAGCCTCTTTACCTATTCACTCAGTATTTCCAAACCAATTACTAGCTCAGAGTTTGCAAAGCAGGCTGACACTTGGGGTTTCAGACAGGGACTTCCTTCAGTCCCACTACCAATCCAACTATGTTTTAATTTAGTGAAGAGGGAAAGCATATAATTTTTTAGCTCCAGGGAAGCCAGAGGCAATCACAAATATCCCTTGAGCTGAGTCAAATTCCTCAGTTTAAAGAAGCAGCCCATTCTATTGCAATAATTGGACTTTAGTGTCCCTTTCGTTTAAAGGAACAATGGCTGATCTGGAGAGTGGATGGCTTGGGCAGCAGGGACACCTCACCTTTGGGACCTGAGCTGCAGACCTGACTGTAATTGGATGAACCCAGAATAGCAAGTGCCCCACTTGCATGGAAAAAATAAAAATAATAACAGTAATAATCAGAAAAATGATGATGATGATGATGGTGATGATGATGCTGCAGTGGATGAACACACCAGAGATGCCCCCACAGCTGGGTGTTTGTCTGTCAGCAGCCCAGCATCTGGATGATGCTACACCAGGACAGAGCTTGGAGAAACAAAGCCTTAGGCTGATGGAGAAGAGGTGGATGGAGGTTGGAGTTTTTGGGAAGGCCAGACACTTAACCCCACACAACAACACCTCTGCACTGCTTCAGAGCCAAGAGAAAAACATCTCCAGCTGGAAGGAGTGGCCAAGAGAGATGTCCTTGGAGGGTGAATGAGCAGAGGGGAATTACTGTTTTGAGAAAAGGCTGAGAACTCTGGTTAGGGTGGAAACTCAAGAAATTAAACCTCTTGCAACATCAGGTTGATGTCCAGAGTTGTCCCAGAGTGCAAGGCAAGATGTATTCTGTTTGCCATCTGCATGGCAGCTGTCTGCTGTTCTGGGGGCAGTTTTCCTTATCTCTTCCACACCCAATCCTCTCTCAGGGCAGACATCTGCTGATAACAGGCCATTGAATGTCTCTGCAGGGCTGATAAGAACTGCAGCATCCCACTGGGAGATGTGAGCCCAGAGGGAGGAGCCAAGCATTCCTACCTGGATAGAATCTGAGCTTCTGGAACACCAGCACAGCTTCTCCACTGGATTCCCAGAGGAACAGCAGCTGCCTCTTCCACTGGAGCTTCAGAGGAAGACTGCACCTTTCTCCAGGATCCCTGCTCCAGCAGAACCAGCCCTGACACTCCAGGAGGGCTGCAGCCACAATTCCAATGGCACTGCTGCCAGCACCCTGACCCACAGGGTGTCAGGCTGTGTTCTGACCCTGTCAGTGTTGTTTTAGTTTACTGCATTGTTTATTTTATCCTTTCATTTTCTTCCCTAGTAAAGAACTGTTATTCCTGCTCCCACATTTTTGCCTGAGAGCCCCTTAATTTAAAATTTGTAGCAATGCAGAGGGAGGGGGTTTACATTTTCCATTTCAGGGGAGGCTCCTGCCTTCCTTAGCAGGCACCTGTCTGTCCAAACCAAGACAAGAGTGAAGAACTCAAGCACCCCACCAAGCAACGAGCTCCACACCATCTCCACACCCCACCTCCCTCAGCAGAGGCTCTAATTGCCCCAAGCACCGTGATTAGAGAGGTCTGGTGCCATCCCTGCTGGCTCACCAGGGAGGGGATGGCAGCTCTCCCCAGCCTGCACCAACAAACCACACTTCCCCCAGCGCCCAGCAAATGTCAGGCCAATATTAGATGTGGCAGTGGCACTTATAAATCCAAGTTAGAAAATGCCATCATGTATTTTTAATCCAATCGCCTCGTCACTGCATAATAAAATGAAAGGATTGCCGAGTTTGACTGGCATTTGTAAGTAGCATGTGAAAGGGGCTAATAGAGGGAGAAAATTAGCTGCATTTATCATCTTAACTACATTCATATTACACTCACGATCCAATTGTTTAAAAATTGGGCTTTTAGAGCAGGTCCTTTTGAAAGTTTAAGCATTCCAAACAACCGCGATTTATTCTCAGAACAAACATTACCTTAGAAAAGATTTATTCTGTAGCTTTTGTGAATTGTAAAAGGGATGGACTTTGTTCAGTGGGCTTCTGGTAAGTGCAGTCAGCACCAAAGACAGTCAAAACACAGGATTTGTGTTCTTCACTGAGTGCTGATGTTTGGAGAAAAAAAATGTAATTGGAACCCATTTAATATTTGAAAAAAACCTATAAAATCTTCCCTCTGAAATAGCCCTGAGTTTAACAAAATTTCCAAAACATTCAAAAGCTCAGGTGAGAGGTTTTTTCAATTTTGTGTTACCATTTTTCTATTACAATTTTACATTACTGCTTAGCATTTAAGTAGTGGCAGCAAGTGGCTTTAATGACATTACAACGTAAGCCTTGAAACCCTGTGGTATTTTTCCTTTTTAAATCAGCCAGGTTATCTGTTACTCAGCCCTGACTGAAATATATGATCTAATTCTTCAAGATTCCCATTTGTGATGTAATCAAAAGTCATAATTGACAGAAAGCAACATGAAAATCAAGAGAATGAAAGCACTCACCAAACTCACTGTCATACAGCTGAGCAAACCTGACCTAGACATGTAGATATTTCAAATAGTACTAAATATCTTTATCCCATAATTGAGTAAACAATTTGAAACATTAACAAAATATCTAGTTTTAGGTCATATTGTGGTAAGTCAGAGGTTGTTCAATGTGCTCTCATGACATAAACATATATAAAACAATTCTGTGGCTCTGGGTGAAGTTAACCATGACAAAATGTCATGATTTTCTAAACTGATGCTTAATTTCACAGAATTTTGCACACTGAAAAAAAAAAACCAAAACCAAAAAACAAAAAACCCAACAAAAACATTATTAAATGCTAATTTTTGATAATACCAAAACAATGTAAACTTGAAATTAAGGAAACAAAAGTTTCCCCAATATTTCTTGCAGATGTTGGTGCAAAGCTCCTGCAGCCTGTGCTGGGCTCTGTGTGCAGCCGCAGGACCTGGCTCCTACACGTGAATTGCCTGTGGCCCAGCAATAGCATGAACACACAGAAAATCTCCTGCTTCCACAGAAAATTTCCACTCCCGGAGTCCTGCCTGCTGTTGTGCCACCACATTTCCCTGGGCAATTTCCTCCCCAGTTGGTTTTTATCGGTCCTTTTGATCCCAGGGTGACCTGAGAATTTATTCTGTTGCTGAGATGTCTCTGCACAACGGCACCGGGAGCATCAGGAGCCAAAGTTTCCCTGCCCTCTCTGCCGATGTGAACTCTGGGGAGGTGGGGGTTGATTTTGGCTAGGAATGGTCCTGGCAAATCTGGCATTTCAGTCAGCTGACAGTCAGGTGCACCCTGACACGGACCTGGCTGCTTGAGGACAGGTCACAGACTCCTCTGCAAAGCTTGTGGGGGTCTCACCACCGTGGTGGCACCCGGGGGTCTGGAGACAAAATCCTGCAGCAGCTACAGCATGGCTGCCACAGGGTCACCTTCCTGAGGGGCTGTGATGTCTACCTACCTCCCTCTGATGTCCATCTTCCCTCTGGTGTCCATCTTGTTCCCTCTGATGTCCCTCTCTCCTCTGATGTCCACCTACTTCCCTTTGATGTCCACCTCCCCTCTGGTGTCCACCTCCCCTGTGATGCTGTGGGTCACTCACTCCCTCTGTGACCAGTGCTCCCTTTTCTCACAGGGCTGTGGAGCAGAGGAATGCACTAAAGGTGTCAAGAGAGCTTGGGGGGGGGCAAATCCCGATAAAAATTCAGGAAATAAGCTCAGGACTGGAGCTCTGCAGACACCGTGAGGTCTGCAGGGCCCTGGCCAGGCAGGAATGGCCCTTCCTGCTGGAGAAGGTGGCGAGCAAGGCGGCTTGAGTGTGTCCAGATGAGGGCAACGAGGCTGGTGAGGGGCTTGGAACACAAACCCTGTGAGGAATGGCTGAGGGAGTTGGGGGTGCTCAGCCTGGAGAAAAGGACACTCAGGGCTGCCCTCATCACTCTCACAGCTCCTGAAAGGTGCCTGTGCTCAGCTGGGGCTGGGCTCTTTCTCCGGGCAGCACTGACAGAACCAGAGCACACAGCCTCGAGCTGCACCAAGGGAAATACAGGTTGGATATCAGGAAAAAGTGTTTTACAGAAAGGGTGATAAAGTTCTGGAATGGCTGCCCGGGGAGGTGGTGGAGTCACCATCCCTGGGTGTGTTTAACAAAGCCTGGACGTGACACTGGGTGCCAGGGTTGAGTTGAGGTGTTGGGGCTGGGTGGGACTCGATGGTCTTGAAGGTCTCTTCCAACCTGATCATTCTGTGATTTTGTGGAAGAGCCCCTTCATTTCTCAGTTCACTGCTGGTGGAACAGGAACCCAAAGGTGAACTGCTGCCTCTCCTTCCAGCCTGACCACCTCCATCTCTGCCAACCCCCCTTGCTGCTGCAGCTCCCCTTGTCCCTGTCCCAACCGGGGCTCTTGCAGCCCTTCCCTCCCGCTGGACGTGCGCTGTTCTCCGCCGGAGCCTGCAGCGTGCGGGGGGCGATGGTGGCAGCGGGCACTGAGCCCCGAGCGGGCGATGGTGGCAGCGGGCACTGAGCCCCGAGCGGGCAGGGTTTGGTGGCAGCGGGCACTGAGCCCCGAGCGGGCAGGGTTTGGTGGCGGCGGGCGATGAGCCCCGAGCGGGCAGGGTTTGGTGGCAGCGGGCACCGAGCCCCGAGCGGGGTTTGGTGGCAGCGGGCACCGAGCCCCGAGCCCCCGCTCGCCTCCATCCCCCCGCAGCCGCCGCCGTCCCGCCGCGATAGAGATGTCGCTGGCAAGGCGAAACATTTCAGAGCGGCTTGCTGGGAGGAGTCCCTGACCCACTCGGTAATTACTCATGCTAACAGCTTAACTAACATGCAAATTCCCCTGCTGACTGACAGGTAAACAGAGAGCTGGCCTGCCCGGCTTTGGGGGGGGAGCGGAGGGGGCAGAGTGACATAGATGTAAAAGCTCGTGTCAAATTCCAGATCTAACGTGGCTTCAAAGTGCGACATGATTCATTAGCCTTGTTTCATGCCTAGGATAACCAAGTTGTGGTTGCTGTGTTAATTGAGGAGGGAGGAGCGGGAGGGACTCCTGGCACAGCAGCTCCGGGGCCACCCCTGTCGCGGGGATGCTGGGCACCGTGACTGGCACCTGGGTGGGCGTTTCTCTGGCTTTGAAGGAAAGGGACGTCTCTCATCCTCTGCCAGATCCAAGCAGCACGCTGGAGGGGCTGGAAGATGCTCCAGGGGCTGTTTCTCCTCCAGCATCCTCCACCCCTCCCGGCAGCCGCGCTCCCTGCAGCTCCCGGCAGCAGCCAACGCTGCTCTGCTGCTTGAAAGCAGCAAAAAGAGGAGGCAGGTTTTGAGCAAAAAACCCTCAAACTCTCGTCATGCTGATCCTTGCAGCTCCCTTTATCCCTCCCTGTGTCCATCAGCTCTCCCCTCCCTCTCTCTTTTAACACCCAGACCCTGTGGCCAATCCCAGGTTCACAAAACGAGCCCAGCTCTGGGATAGATGCAGAGGCTGAGGCAGCACTGGGGCTTATGGCAGAGGAGGTGAAGGGGAGGAAATTGCAAACCTGAATTAAAGTCATGCTTTAGAGTGATCTAACGCAGCCACTAAGCCCAACAGCTCCCTCATTTCCTGCTCCTCGCAGAGTTTCTTCCCCGAGGTTTGTTGATGCTGGCTCGCGTCCAAGAACCTGAAGGAATTGTACAAATCCTCCTGTGCCACAGTGCAGCACAGCCTGCAAAGGCTAACAGGGGCGGGAGAGAGTCAGACAGGCAAGAGCACTTCCATCAGCATCCTTAAAACGTGGGGGGAACCCAGAGCAGGACAGAACCCAACACACAAATCCCAGCAGTGGTGCCTGGCTGCCCAGCACCAGCTCAGGTCTGTGGAGGAGGATGAGGGTGATTTTATTCCTGCTGGCATTGTGCAGGGGCTGGAGACAGCACAGGCTGGGTGCTGTGGATCTGAGTGACCACAGTGACAGAGCCAAAGGCTGCTGTCCCTCTTGAGCATTCCCCAACCTTCCCACCCACACGGTGAGCTCAGGCTCCAACAGAGGACAGAAAATAAGTGGCTTATTTTTTTTCAGAGCTGCACAGCTCAGTGCCCCATTTCCCAGCCCTGTGAGACCCCAAGTTAACAAACTGCAACCTAAAGATGATTTAAAGGAGAAAATATCCAATAGCAGGGGAGCACTAAAGCAATCCCAAACTTCACCTGCTGCCTGCAGAGGAAAGGGCACCCAAGCAGCAGGCAGTGGGATGGAGCCAGGCAAGGGGTGAGCATTCCCACTCCATGGGGGCTGGGGAGGAGCTCTCCAGAGGGGCTGGTGGGCTCTGTCACAACCACCAGCCTCATCTACCATCCCTGGAGGGATTTAAAAGACATGTGATGTGGCACCTGGGGACATGGGTTAGTGAAGGGCTTGGCAGTGCCCGGTTGGACTCAATGATTTTATGGGGCTTTTCCAACCTGAGCTACGATTCCATGCTCTGCCAGCCTGGTGCCAGAAGCCCCTGCCGCTGGGCTGGATCATCCCTCCCCACATCCCTCTCTCTGTGTATTCATTTCTTTCAAGTGGCTGTTAAAAACATCTGTCCTACAAAAGGGGATGGGGAGAGGGGAGAGGGCTGCCCCTCTCTCAAGGCTCCTTGCCACAGCCATCGTCTTCATTTCCATTTTATTTATTTATTTATTTATTTATTTTGGTGCAAACCTCCGGTGTCAGCGCTCTGCTCAGAGCCTGCTTACAGCTCCAAAAAGCACCTCTATTATTCTCAGGCCATTTGGTAGCAGTTGCCATGGAGATCAAAAGCAAAATGGCATGCAAATCAACACGGCCCCGCGCTCGATAACAACGGGAAAAGGGCAGCCAGATAAAAAAAAACCCACTTGAAATGCTTCAACCTGCATTGCTGGCTGTGATTAGATCTAGAAGGCAAGAAAAATACCCTAATGGGTTACACCAAAGGACTCAAAATCACAACTCAGCCGTGGCCTGTGTGGTGGTGTCACTGTGAACACCCCATGCACCCACAGACCCCACATCCACACACATTAAAGCCAAGCAAATACTTTATGGTGAGAAATTCATGCAGTGATTTGCCCCTCTCCCCTTTTCCTTCCGTGCACAGCCGCCAGGTTCCCGGTGTTTATCAGGAATCTGGCACCACTGGATTGTAACCCAGTCCCTCTCCGGGGATGGGGGATGCTGCAGTTCCTAGCCTTGCTCCGAGTGCTGGGGGAGCAGGAGTTGCCTTTGCCAGTCCACTTCTGCCCAGCTGAAAAGCTGGCTCCTGCCAGCAATCCCCCACTGCTCGGGAGCCTGTGGAAAACAAGCTCCAGGCAGGCCGGGCCAATGCACCAAATGTTAAAACCTAGCACCCCCCGCCTGTTTGACTCACAACTTCTACCCCGAGGTGCTGCAAGCAAGACAGGAATGCAGGGGTGTGAAAGCAAGCCTTCAGAAACCAGATTTTTGGGTAGCCTGGGGCTGGCTACCTTCTGATTATGGGCAGCAGCCCCTCAGTCCAGGGGCACTCAGAACCCCAGCCCTGCAGGGGGAGGGTGCTCATTTAACAAGCAGCTCCTCAGTATTTTGTTTTCTCCTTATTGTTATGGGCAAACTCGTGCCTTCACACAAATCAACCCTGCTTTGAAGACAGAATTACTCATTTTTCACAGGCCTGCCCACAGCATTACAACTACGCTACTTAGTGCTTCAGAAATATGAATGAATTTATTATCCACCACAACAGGCAGCATTCACACCACAGCCTTTATTTGTACAGACACAGAACAAAGACTTGGGAGAGAAAAGCATCAGGGATTTGGGATGAGGATATGTGGTTTTTTTCCCAGGTAGGTAGCAGCATTAGACCGCAGTGCACATGCCCAGGGGATATATCCTGCCAGCTTCATCCCCAAGCCAAGAGCCCAGCAACCCAAGCCAAAAAAAAAGGGAACACATAATTGAGTGCCCGTCAGTGGAGAGTTTGGCCAAGGGACTTCAAATGCGTCAGGTAAATTTTAATTTTCCAAAGGCTCAAACTTAGAGCAGCCAGTGCTTTTCCACAACGTGTCATGTAAATTTTGATTTTCCAAAGGCTCAGACTTAGAGCAGCCAGTGCTTTTCCACAAAAGTCAGCTCCTGCCATGTTCCAGGAAACTTTTCTAAAATATTTTGGGTGTGTTTATGCCCAAGGACCTCGAAGACTGCTGGATGTGACTGAGCTCCAGCGCAGCAGCTTGCAAAGGAAAGGCTGATTCCTCCTGTTCAGCTGCAGGATTTGTTTTCTGGAAGAAAATGGTGCAAAGGAGAGGGAAGGATTATGGACACATGAAATCCTAGGAGAGACTGGAACCAAAACAGGAGGAGAGGAGGTGCCCTTAGCTCAAGGAAGAATTCCCACCTACAAGGGGCCACGGGTGCTGGTTGTTCAAGGGGGACACACAGTCACCCATTTCCTGTGAGTTACCTAAACTTTGCCAAGTGCCATAAATTCCTGCTCTGTTTTAGCAAGCTCTTTATCAAACCCACATGCTCCTCTGGCCTGTGGAAACTATCCTGGGACAAGTCAAACATGCAAAAGTTGCTGCCTTGAAGCTGGTTGTTTGATTTTTTTTTTTCCAATACTGTTTTTTATTTAAAGCCAGGCTCACTCCTAGCAGGATTCAGGTTCAGCCTGTTTCAAACTCTCCCTCCATCCTGCCTTTGAGCCATTAATTTTCAGGCTGCTAAAGCTTTGACAGCAAGGTGTGAGTTTGTTCCAAACAGCACGTTTGGGGCAATTCAGAACTGTGTGTTTCTAATGCATAAGTCCCATCCCTCCACCTTAAATGAGCCAGAAAACCTCTCTGTGCAGTTTTGGAAACAAATTATTTCATGGAATCACAGGAAGTTTTGGTGGGAAGGGCACTTCAGGATCATCTCGTTCCAACCTCCCTGCAGGGACACTTTCCTTGGACCAGGTTACTCCAAGCCCTGTCCAACCTGGCCTTGAGCAATTCCAGGGAAAATAATTTCTGGGAAACCTCTTTCACCCTCAGTCGTGCTTTCCTCCCCTCTGCAGCTCCCCAGTGCCACGAAGCTCTGCTGCTTCCCAGATCCATCTTGTGCCTCCTTGCACCAGCCATCCCACCTCCTCAAGGGCATTCCAAAACCCAGGCCAAGCCTCCACTTGCCCCTGCCTTTGCATTACAGAAGGAGCTAATTGGGAAGCATCCCCTCGGCCTCTCCTGAAGCGTGGTGGTGTGAGGAACACACACCTTGCTAATTACATTTATTCACAGAAATCAAAAGGAGAGGGAACCAGTTGAGTAAAGGTCACATTAATAACACAGGCTGAAAGTCTCTGGGTGTATATTTTTCATTAGAGACACGTTTGACTGAAGGGGACGGTTCATTTTTGGAGTGACAGAGTTTCTCTGGGAAGCCATCAATACTGTTGGACAATTTAGCTATTTTTCTTGTCACAGCTTGCTGCCTGCTGGAAATCTGCTTCCTTACCGAGAAATGTCAATAGCACTGCATGCACTCCAGCTTTTTCCATGGCCATGGTATCAGAGAAAAGGCATTTCTGCCTCCATCACAGCCTTGAAATTCCTGCCAGACTCTACCTCTGCATCCGGTGGGAACTCCCACAACATCCCACACCCCCCCTCAGCCATCCCAGGGCTGCTGCAGCTCCAGGAAGAGCCTTCAGTGGATAAAACCGCCACTTTTCTGAATCCCTGCCACCAGAATAATCACTCTCAAGGTGCCAGGTCCATCCTCCAACACTGGAATCTTCATCTTTGTTGTGACCTTTGGGACCACCCAGCCCTGTAAACCAGAGAGCCTCAGATGAGCTGGAGGGCCTGGCTATGAAAGGTCACTGCAGCTCCATTTTCCTAAGGACAAAATGGCAATGAGATGAGGTTTAGGGGCCTGTTTATTGGATTTGCATGGCTGATAATGCCAACAGGAACACCAGGGCCAGTTCTGCAACACCCCTACCAAATCTCCTGTGCCACACGCTGAGTTTTCCCACACATCTCAAACTTGCAGCTTCCTTGACATCTTAGTTTTCCATTTATTCCCATTTTTTCCCCAAAGTACCTTTTCTTCAAGCCCTCAGTGCGGTACCCCTTAAGCCAATTTCAAAGCTGGGTGACCCTGAAGTGGTGGGGAGGTGCCAAAACACCACAAGAGGTGCCAGAAACCTTCTGGGGGCTGCTTAACCCAGTGGCTGCTGCAGGCAGGCAGCTCTGTCACAGCTGTCTGAGCAATGCATTTGCCAATTAAGTTAATATACTCAAATCCCTCCCATCCACCAGAAAGGGCAGAGCAAAGCCAGGTGAGAGAGAGTGGAGTCTTACAAGTCTCCTATGTGTCACGCAGCGGAAGAACAAAGGAATAGGAAAGAAATATATGGGAAAAAAGAGTGAAATCCACTGCTAATTGCCACGAGGTATCAGGGGGCTCGTTTGTACCTTGGCCTGCTGCCCTGCAAGGAGGAAGGGGCAGGTACACCCAGCAGTGGGTACAAAAGTTCTGCAAGGAACTTTTGGGAACTGCTCTGCAGTTATTCTGGAGGAGACGCAGCTAAAATTCCACCACGGACCCTCCTGGCCCTGCTGGGGCCTGGGTGTGCTGTGGGTATAAACCAGTCTTTAGGATCTAAAGCTGTTCCTGGAGCTCCCCAGAAGGAGATATTAGGGGGAAACTGGCCCTACAGTGAAATATTTCAGAGTGGAGGAGCAGCTGTGACTAAATCCTGTGCTTTTCCCAGCTAAGTCAGTTAATCAAAAAATAACACAAAAAAACCACCCCCAACTAAACAGCAACAAGAAAGACAAACAAGCAAACCAACTAAAACACTTCAAAAAATTAAAAAGGGAAAAATTTTTCCTGCTCTTATGCATCCAGCCTCTGCCATGGGCTGAGCTTGGAGGAGCTCATAGCCCCAACCCGCACAGAAACCACCAAGGCAGCTCCAAGAGCCTCCCAGAGCTGTGGGGGCTGCTTTGGGTCCCATCACACCTGGGTTTGGCACAGGCTGGTGATGTCCCTGCTGTCCCCCACTGAAGGAAGCATCATCCTCCTGGAGAAGCCACCAAGAGAGAGAGCAGCTGTCTGGGGACACCTTGTCCTGGGTTGCAAGATAAGTGTGTGTTCCATCACCATCTGTCAGAGCTGGGGCAGTTCTCTGCTACGCATTGGGCAGTTTTCTTTATCTCTCCCACAGCCAATCCTCCCTCCAGGAGATCTCTGCTGTCCATGGCCACTGAGTGTCCCTGCAGGGCTGATCAAATTCCATCATCCCATGGGGAGATGCTCTGCCCAGGGCAGGAGCCAAGCATTCCTACCTGGATACAATCTGAGCCTGGCAACAGCACAGCAGCCTTTGCCTCCTGCATTCCCAGAGGAGCAGCTTTCTCCTGCCCTGCATTCCCAGAGGAATTCCAGGCCCATCTCCAGCAGCCCTGGAGCTGCAGAGGAAAACTCCCCCCTTGTCCAGGATCCCTGCTCCAGCAGAAGCACAGCTGGCACTGCAGGAGGGCTGAGCCACCATGGAATGGCACTGCTGCCACCACCCTGACCCACAGGGGGTCAGCTCCTGACTCTGGCAGTGGTTTGTTTTCTTTTCTGTACTATTGCATTTGTATTTTTAAATTTTTCTAGTACAGAACTGCTATTCCTACTCCCATATCTTTGCCTGAGAGCCCCTTAATTTCAAAATTATAATAATTCAGAGGGAGGGGGTTTACATTTTCCATTTCAAGGGAGGCTCCTGCCTTCCTCAGCAGACACCTGTCTGTGCAAACCAAAGCACACCTGGTGCCACTCATCCCTGGGGTGGACAAGTAAGAGCTGTGCAAACATGACCCACCAGCAGAGAAAGGCTGAATGAGCTGGGTTTGGTCTGCAAAGGCTGAGAGGGGATGGGGTAATCCAGGCTCTATAATGAAGCCAGCAGGCAATTGTTTCTCATGTCCTTAGGGGCATCACAAAGTCATCAGCTTAATTTGCAGGAAGGACTTAAAGGAATTAAAATGTATATACAGTACAGATTTGTGCCTATATGTTAAAAAAATATATATATACTCAGTGCCTTTTCACCTGTATATATTAACTGTATAATTAATAAACATAAAGTACCTTAATACCTCAGGATGAATAATAAATACGTTTAATAAATGTATAATTAATGCATCTTCTCATGCACACATAAAGGAAAGCCCTTTCTGTCTGGTGGCTCTGACCAAGTCCCAGAAGCTGCTGGGGAGGGAGAACTGTGGGACTTGCTGCTTTGAAGGTTTTTAAGAGCAGGTGGGACAAGAGCATCTCAGCTGTGCCCCTCTGAGGGCTGACAGCATCTCTGGAGGGCAATTGTGCTTCTGAAAATTGCAGAGCTCTGCCCCATCTCAGTTTGCCCCATCCCAGACCCTTTTTTTTTTACCATTTAAAAATGTTTTCTTATAAAGAAAAAACCCCAAACCCCAGCAGAGGGTAGCAGTGACAAATCCCATCTGCAGCCAGGTCATCAAGGTTGGAGTGGGAAGGGAAATCTGTGTATGGTGGGCAGGACAAACACCTGCCTTGGGTAAAATGAGAACAACTGACCCAGGGAGAGCTGAGATCACAGCACAGAGAAAAGGTTTTCCTGCAGAGGGCCTTTTGCCAAGTGACAGCACAAGGGGTGATGGTTTCACACTGACAGAGGGAAGATTTAGGGGGATATAGGGAAAGAGTTGTTCCCTGGGAGGGTGGGGAGGGACTGGAATGGATTTCCCAGGGAAGCTGTGGCTGCCCCTGGAAGTGCCCAAGGCCAGGCTGGACGGGGCTTGGAGCAGCCTGGGATAGTGGAAGGGGGTGAAATCAGATGATCTGTAAGGTCCCTTCCAACCCAAATTATTTATGATTCTTTGATCTACTGTTGTGGAGCAGCACTGGACATATTCCCTTCCCCAGGCTTCTCTGCAGGGTGAGGAGGAAAATGGGGGTGCTGGTGAGAAACAACATTGCACCCCTCCAAGGCAGGACGAATCCAGCCACAGGGCAGGGGAGCAGCTGCTGGCAGAGGCACCAGCAGGGAAGGGATCACCAAACCACAAGGAGAGGGTGGTTTGCAGGCAGGAGTGGGACCAGGAATGGGCTGGAAAGTGAGGAAAATGCTGCCCTGGACTGGGATGATCTGAAATCCCAGTGAGGGCAGAGAGAAGTGGGAGACAGCAGCTCTCTGCTTTAGGGAGTCATCCTCAGGGTGAAACCAGCCTGCCTCCTCTCCTGAGCCATGGGCAAAGGACCTAATAAAGACTGTCAGCAGCTGATGGGTGACTAAAATGGAGAACAAGATACTGTAAATAATGGCAAAAAACCACTTCCACACAGGACAGCAGGCGGGGAGGGGGGAGAAAATTTCAGTAAAATATCTCCAACCTATTGGCAAAGTGAACAGAAATGAATTAGGAGGATGGCTAAAGCATGGGGCTCATATATAACGGCAGAAAGTCCCCTATTTGTCAGGAGATGTGACCGATTTGCTGCATGAAGCAGGGACATCTGTCAACTCTATGAGCTGCAATTAGCTGCTACTCTGCTACCCAAAAGAGGTCACTGAAAACTACAGGTTCTCCCTTCCTAAAGGAAAAACTCCTGGGCTCTGCATTTCCATTAAGAGCAATTGCAAGTTTGGGCTTCAACATGATTGAATGATCTGGAGGAGTGATGGCCTTTGTGGGTGCTGCAGTTTGTCTGGTGGAATAGCAATTACAGTCGTTTTAGAGACATGACACAGCCCTGGCAGCTCAAGGATGCCAGGCTCTGCTCCAGGGGGGCGTGCTGGGCTTCAGGGGGTGTGCAGGACCGGGGTGAGGTTTTTTAAATGTCATTAATTAGTTTCATGGCTTAAAGCACCACTGTGGAGAGCAGGTGCTGTGGGAGGCTTTGTGCTCAGCTCAGCCCATCCCCTGGGCTGGCCACAGGGCCTCCTGTCCCAGCCCATCCTTCATTCCTGGGGGCATCCTGTCATGCCAAGTCCCATCTCTGCCAGCATCTTTTGGGTTTTACCGCCTAAACAGTATCTGCAGCTCGATTTTCTGATCATTTTGATTTTCTGGTCATTCATTGAGGCCTCTTTTCCCCAACAGCACAGGCAGATTCTGCGCCACAACCGGCGAGCAAATCTCTGACAAATAATTCACACCACAGGTTTCACTTCTGCTCAGGAGGAGCCTGTGAGCTGCAGCTTTCTCAAGCTGAGCTAAATTTTCCCCCTAATAATTTATGCAAATATTTCACAGCCTGGCAGCAGCTCACAAACTACGTGTTGCAACATTCTGAGAGCAGGCAGGGGCCCTGGGATGTTTCCCTGCCTCACGCTTGGGAGCTGGTTTCCTGTGCTGGTATTTGTGATCAGACCTTAACCCTCATGTCCTGCAGGTGTTCTGGAGGAGCTGAGGACTTTCACTGCCTTCCTGCCCAAAGTGGGTGGGGAGAATTCTCAGCAAACCCTCAGAGGGACCCAAAACCAGGCAAAGGGGATCCTTTCCTCTTCTGAGCTGCTAATTTATAGAATCATAGAGCAGTTTGGGTTGGAAGACACCTCAAAGATCACCTAATTCCAACCTCCTGCCATGGGCAGGGACACTTTCCACTGGATCAGGCTGTTCCAACATGACCTTGAATGTTTCCAGGGATGGGGCAGCCACAGCTTCTCTGAGTAACCCGTGCCAAGGCCTCAGCACCCTCACAGGGGAGAATTGTTGTCCTCTGCTCCTTCCCTTCTCACTCTGTCTCCCTGCCTTTTGCTCCTTGTGGCTGGACACTGGGCTCCTGCCCCTCCTGCAGATGGGACTGCATCCTCTGCTTCTCTCCTCTCCTTCAGGTTTCCTAAAGACCAGCTTTCCTCTCTACCTGCCTTCAGCTGGAATCTCTGCAGCATTAGGATGCTCCAGACTGCAGCAGGGGATGAAGTCATGAGTAGACCACAGAGGGAGGGGAAGGAGGTGGGGGATAAAAAGGTCTCTTGG
This sequence comes from Motacilla alba alba, assembly GCF_015832195.1. NCBI lineage: Eukaryota > Metazoa > Chordata > Aves > Passeriformes > Motacillidae > Motacilla > Motacilla alba. The sequence continues at coordinate 2,557,574 of NC_052033.1, forward strand.
CTCCTGTGCTGCATCAGGTGGTGCAAACAGATGTGCTGGGGCTGCTGCAGAGCCTGTCCTCCCTCCCACTCCCATCCACCCAGCCCTTGTCTGAGACACCTTTTAAAAGCAGCTCTCGCTACAAATCTTCACTGCACACATCAGTTATATCAAATTAATTCAATTGAATTAATAACAGTAATTAATTCATGCATATTAGCATAACACCATGCATCATAGATGGAGGCTAATAAATGCAATACTGATTTTCTTAATCGACTTCTTCAGCTGCCATGTGTCTTAGTCAAAGGGATGCTGTGGGGTCTTCCCCTCTTTTCCATATGCAGACGAGAAAAAAAAAAGCAAGCAACGAGCACCAAAGGTATTTCTGATTCAGACTGTACTTCTACAACAACAACAACAACAAGCTTGGGGTTTGTGCTCTCAATTCCCTGCAGCCCAGCCAGGCCATGGGCTGCACTCTGGGGCTATTTAAAGGTCACCCTGCAAGTGTCAGGCTCTGTAAGAGACACTGCCCCAAAAGCAAGGAGAGGAGCAACAGTGGCCAACCACCACTGTAATAATCATATATCTGGATATTATTTTCTTCCCTCGCACATGGTTATTAAGAGACGATGCAGGTCTTAAAGCTAGAACCTTTTGCTCTGGGAAAATTATATGTGACACTTTACATACGGATTAGATAATTAATGTATGTCCTGATTTCTTCCACCGTAACATAAAAAGGGCAAGAGCAGTGCTATAATTCCAGATAATTAAGGAGAGATGGAGTTGCAGTGGCCTCCACGGCGGTGGGAGTGCTGCCTGCTGTCATTAGCGCTGGAAAATCCCTCTCTGTTCTCCACACCTCGCTGCTGGCTCTGTCCTCCTCCCCAGGGGCCACCCAGCTATGGTCCCTGCTGTCCCTGACCGCTGCCACCAAACCCAGCTCTGCCACCTGAAGGTGTGAGGAGGAGGCAGGACCCTGAGCTGGCAGGAGCCAAACTGCAGAGCAGCAGAGCTGTTTGTGCTTCAGCTGATCAGCCCATCCCATGGGGAGTGGGCAGCTCCTCCCAGCCAGGCACACGGCCTTGGGGTGAGGGCAGCCACCTTGGCATTGCTTCCAAACCTTAGCAAGAGCTCAGCTGTGGTATTTTCTGGGTCCCCAGACAAAAGGAGGAGTGATGAATCTGACTCCATGTTCTCAGAAGGCTAATTTATTCTTTTATGATGTATATTATATTAAAGAATGCTATACTAAAACTGTACCAAGGAATACAGAAAGGATACAGACAGAAGGCAAAGAGATACTAATGAAAACTCGTGACTCTCTCTTCGGAGTCCAACACAGCTTGGCACTGATCAGCCATTAAGTAAAAACAATTCCCATGTTGGGTAAACAATGTCCAACCACATTCCAAAGCAGCAAAACACAGGAGAAGCAAATGAGATAATATTGTTTTCCTTTTTCTCTGAGGCTTCTCAGCTTCCCAGGAGCAAAGTCCTGGGCAAAGAGATTTTTCAGAAAATGTGACTGTAACACTCAACCAGCTCATCTCCTCCTTCTCCTACTATCAAAGGATAAGTGCAAACCTGGGCTGGCCGTGCCAGGGAAATGAGTGTCACAGCAGTGCTGAAGTGAGCTGCAAGCTCCTAGAAATGGGCGAGCAGGCAGTCCTGCTGAGAGCCGTGTGGCAGAGGGCTGGTGTCACCCGTGTGCCTCGCTGGGGACTGCAGGGCCCTGCACCTCTGCGCTGGCACTGGAGCTCTGGTGCCTCTGTAGCACTGCTGGACAGAGATGGAGACACAGCAGAGCAGGGCAGATCCCTCCCAGTGCCAAAATGCTCATACTGAGCCCAGTTTGTGTAAAGCCCAAACTATTTTTTTCCAGTGAAGTAGGCAAGAGGCACTCGTTTAATGTAAAGAAAAAGCACGTTGGTGCATGGGGACAGAGTATCCTGAAATCCCTGCAGGACCTCCCCGCCTGCTGCGATCAAACATTAGAATCTAGAGCTGTCACTAAGCAAAACAAACACAAACTGTCTGTGCTTTCATCTGCACAGCATCCTGCATCCAGCCCTGCAGCCAGGGACCGTGCCAGGCTGGGGACAACAGCAGCACCCGAGGCGCAGCACAGTGTGACGTTAATGCGCTCTGAACAAGCAGGTGTTTCCCGGTTTGTTCTTGGAGCAGGAAGCTGCTGGCCTGGCTTTGGCTTGGTGCAGCCTCTGAGGGCTGTGCTGTCCCCAAGGAGGAGCGAATAGAAACAAGCAAGGGGACAGTTCCAGGTGAGAGGTGAGGGCTGTGTCCCCCTGCGCTGGTCACATCTGTGTGTGCTAAACCTCCCTTTTCCTTGTCTGTACCTCTCAAGTAGCTCAGAAATGGGGAAAGAGAGAAGGGAAATTGGGATAACAAGGAGGCTGCATCCTCCAAAAATTTGTGAGACCCCAGGGGAATGCCCCATGGCCTCTCCCTTTATTCCAATAAAGTAAAAGGACTCCTCTGTCTCCTTTTTGGACATAAACCTTTGATGTTTGTGGATTAATTTTCCTAACACTCTGCTCCCAGATGAAACAAACAAACAAACAAAAAAAAAAAACAAACCCACAAACAAGACCCAAAAACCCCCCCCCCAAAATAAAAATAAAATACAATAAATTTTTTTTAAAAACCCCACAGGCAAAACCCACCCGCCCCGACTGCAGATGTCTCAGAGGGGCTCCTCTCATTTCCTGCGGCTCGAGCACGAGCGGAGCAGTGGAAAGCTCTGCCGCAGGTGAGTGATTGTCTCTCCCGGGCTCTCCGCTCCATCCCCGCCCGCTGCCGCCCCTGCAGCCTTTGTTTACCCGCACGGCTGCTCCTCACACATCGCTCAGCCTCGAGTGCTCGCCGCCCTCCCTGCTCCCCAGCACCCTGACCATTTTGTATTTAAAACACTAATAATAATCAAGCCGTGTTATTTTTTCCTCCTCCTGCAGGATCTCCTAAGGCTGTGAAGGTCTCAAACGTTTGACCAGGAGCCTGATAAATGCTTGCCTTCAGCGATGCACTTTCTTGTAGCACCTCTGAAATATGTATGCACATGTTATGCGGTGTGGATGCATATCAATGCCATATCTACCTTTGCATATTAAATCATCGCCACATCTTCTCTGGCAGTAAAATATGCAGAGCATATGCTAAAGACAGCATCTCCCCTGCCTAGGCTCAGCAGCCCTCCCCCTGCCTGCTCTCCCCAGCACAGGCTGTGATCCCAGGTATTTCAGCCCCTCTCTTTTGTTCTTTTCCTAGGAGAGGTATTTATTTTTATTTCCTCCCTGCACGCTGCTTTCGCTGTTTTAAGGACTCCTGTTACTGCCTGCTTGCAAATATATTCCAGCTAGAGCTGTGCCCTAACTTCTCTCCCCCTTCAGAGGGAACACAAATAGGAGACACGGTGGAAAAGCTGCCTGAAATAACAAGGCAGCAGGAGCATGGGATTGCCCCCCCTGGATTTAGGCTCTCCCGCTGCACAGTCCTGGGCAGGCAGGCAGGGATGGCAGACAAACCCCAAGCCCTGCCATCATGTGGCCCCATCTCCTGCTTTTACACCTGAGCAGTCAAACCTGGCTGACATCAGGTTTGAGTTACAAAAAAGGGAATGAGAGGTTTCTGCTGGAGAGTGGGAATATTCGCTTTGATGATCACTGGGATAAGAGCCAGAAAAATAAGAATAATCTTTTGGGAGGCATAAACCAGCTGCTAGGTGCTGGGATTAGGCAGAGATATCTTGTCAAGATCTGCTCCTTGGAAGGAGCCTTGGTCCTGCTCTTGGCAGCCATGGGATCGTGCTACATAGTGACTCCAGAGCCTCTCCCATTCTGCTGGTTTAATAAAAAAGCTAAAATTTTCAGTAGGACCATTCAAATTCACATACAAAACATGCCCACTTTCCCTTCGGAGTCACAAGAAGTGGTTTCCCCAAAATAATCCCACGGGCCCATACTTGTGTGCAGGGGTGCCAGACCTAGAAGCAGGAATTGTGCACCATAGGGCCTGACTTGCTGCTCTGTTGTTACAGATTTCATAAAGCAAATTATCATTATTCACATCCCAGGCACCCAAACTGACAAATCCTGCAGCCCAGTCCCTGGGCCAGGCAGGGAGCTGTCACCTCTCTGTTCACACAAAGCTCCTGGGGCAGAGGCAGAGCAGAGGGACTGGCTGCCCTGCCCTGCACACTGCTCTGAAATCCTCCCCCACTTCCCTCTCTCTGCAAAACAGGCCAAGGATTCAGGTTGTCCTGTGCCACCCCACGGCTGAGCTGGCTGGTGCTCAGCCCTCCTCCTTTCTAATTCTCCTCTCCTACCTGGGGGCTTCTGCCAGACATTCCTTTCCACACTAACTTGGCTCTCTCCTCCTCCCCCCACCTTTCACTCAGCCTAATTTTGCAGATTTCAGAGAAGAAGTGAGGAAAGCTGTCACTGCTAAAGGAAGCTCTAACAGAGCAGAACAGCACGAGCCCTTTTGTTTCTAGAGATGTCAGAAGGAGCAGGATTGGTGAGAGCTGTTTCCTCCTCAGCTCCCAGCTGGCTTTCTCCTGCAGGTACTGACCTGCTCACCTTTCCCAGCTCCCAGGGACACCTGCAGGGACATCCAAACCTGCTCCTTCACCAGGCAGAGAGCACAGATGCTGTGCTCAGTAGTCCCACGTCTCATCCCCATCACACTGCACAGAGCTGGGGTCAGGAGCTGTGCAAGGCATCAGCCTCTCACCTCTCCCTCCTGGCTGCCACCACGGTCATTTTCCAGGAACAGAGGGACCAGGCTGGTTATGTCACCACGTCACCAGGCTCATTTCTACCCACAGCTGCCTGATTTTCAATTACCACCTGCCCCAGGTCAAAAAGAGCTTGACCCCTTTCAGCCAGTGAGAACATGCTCAGCTCTGACCTGTGGCACAGGAACAAATCCTGCAGCACAGATTAACAGCACAGGGAGCATTTTCTCTCCTGCTCTTCTCTAGAAAGCAAAGTCCTGTTAAAGTCTTTCAAGAGATCAAGGAAAGCCCAGAAGGGTTCAAGATTGAAGCCCCCAAGCTCTCCAATGACACTGTGTCCTACAGAAATCACAACATGAAATAGAATCTCCCTGACATCCTTTTGGAGGCTTGATCCTCAGTTCTGGCACAAGTCAGGTCAGCCAGCACAGCTTGTGGAGTGCTGGAGAGTCCAGAGGAGGCCATGGAGATGCTCCAAGGGCTGGAGCCCCTCTGCTCTGGCCAGGCTGGGAGAGCTGGGGGTGCTCACCTGGAGAGGAAAAGGCTCCAGGGAGAGCTCAGAGCCCCTTCCAGGACCTGGAGGGGCTCCAGGAGAGCTGGAGAGGGACTGGGGCAAGGGATGGAGGGACAAGGGAGAATGGTTTCAAACTCTGAGAAGGCAGAACTAAATGGGATATTAGGAATTCTTCCCTGTGAGGTTGGTGAGGCCCTGGCATAGGGTGCCTAGAGAAGCTGTGGCTGCCCCTGGATCCCTGGAAGTGCCCAAGGCCAGGTTGGATGGGGCTTGGAGCACCCTGGGCTAGTGGGAGGTGTCCCTGCCCATGGCAGGGGGTGGAATGAGCTGATCTTTAAGGTCCCTTCCAACCCAACCCATTCTGTGATTCCATGACCCTCAGTGCTGCCCAGCCAGCCAGGTGTCCCCGAGCTGTGGGGTCAGTACCAGGCTCGTGGCAGACCCTGGGGATGTGAAGCTGAACCAAGGCCAGGAACAGTGCAATAGGTACATTTAAAACCAAGGTGAGATGTCACCTTTTCATTTGCTGGAACTGCACCACACACAGCTAAATTGGGGTGCCCAGCCCTGTTGAGGGCAGAGAGAGCCACTGACAGCCAGCTCCTGGCTCCAGCAAGTGATGCCTTGTGAAGGCTGACCTAGAGCAGAGGCTGGACAGAGTTAAAGAATAAAGTGGGGATTTACTGAAAGGATCTCCTCCATGGATCCACCTTGGGCAGCACAAGAGCCCAGCCAGGGCTGCACCCAAGATGAACCCAAATGGTCCCAAAATGCACGAGCGCTCCCGGGGTCTCTCCCTTGGATCAGCTCTGCTCCATTTGCACCTTGCAGTTCATTGTCCAGTTCCAGCTTTAGCCCAGGCACTCCCATCCTGCTTGTTTTTCTCTCCTCAGCCCACGGTGTTTGTGCTCCTGGGCTGAGATTTGGATCATTTGTCCTTGGTGCCCAGCTGGAGAGGGAATTGTTTTGTCTCCCTGCTCTGTGCAGAGAGCTGATGTGAACCCAGCCCCACACACTAAAGCAGCACAGAATCTGAGAAATATAAAAGCTAAAACCTGAGGCATCACAAGGACAGGGCAACCATCAGCTAAACCCATGCTGCTGGCTCAGAGCTGCAGAAAATCAAACCTAAGGACAAGCAGAGATGAGAAACAGACACTTCAGCACTGCTGCTACAAATTTTAGGAGCAGATGGGCCAACTTCATACATCTGTGTCCTTACAGGAGTCTAAATTAAGAATCGCCATAGAAGAAAACACAAGTTATTGAAAATGTGAAATCTCTGCCAATGTGGCCAGTGATCTTCATCTCCTGTGGCACCACAAGGATGGGCCTCACCCAGAGGGCTGGCCCTTGACACAGGAGAGCAGGAATTCGCAGAGTTCACATAATCAGCCCAATCTGGGTTGGAAGAGACCTCCAAGATCATCGAGTCCAACCCAGCCCCAGCACCTCAACTCAACCCTGGCACCCAGTGCCACATCCAGGCTTTGTTAAACACACCCAGGGATGGGGACTCCACCACCTCCCCGGGCAGCCATTCCAGAACTTTATCACTCTTTCCATGAAAAACTTTTTCCTCATGTCCAGCCTGTATTTCCCTTGGTGCAGCTTGAGAATTCCCCCCAGGCATCACCTGCACAGCCAGGCCTGTCCCTGCAGTGTGTGAGGGGGCAGTGCCCTAACCCATGGTGAGCTCCATCCCTCTCCTGCCTGTGGGGCAGCTCCTCACAGCCCTCCCTGCCTGCCCTCCCTCCCCTCCCAGCTCTGAGCATGGGATTTGTGCCCGTTTCACCGGGAGAGAGATTTTTCTCCAGCGCTGGTGCTCCTCTCCATCTTTCAGGATGAATCATTGCTGGTTTAAGCACACAGCAAAGATTTATGCAGTAATAGATGTGGGGAATAGCTGTGGCTCCGGGGTCTCAGAACAATAATACATAATTCAGGAATTAATACAGGGTAGCAAAGACAATGGGATTTGAAATGAACATCATCGGCCAAAGCAAAAGGAAAACTCCACAGGCTCATCGTGTACACATGCTTCCACCATCCACACACCCAATTATAACTTTAGCTCTTACAAAGGGAACTGACTTAAACCATTAAATCTTTATTATTTTTTTCCCTGTGGTGGGAGGGGGAGTGGGAGTGCAGATTCCTTAAAGATAGAGAGTTTAAATTAAGCTTTAAAACTGTGACTGAGCAAGATTTAATACTGACAATTAGCCTGGACAAACAGTTAATCGTCCTGCAGGCATAATTTATATATTCTCTGTGCAACAGGGAGAGAATGTCAGCACATTGCACTGCAAATTAGTGCAATAAAAGAATCTCATAACCTCTAACAGCTCTGCTGTCTGACAAAGAGAGATCATTTCTCCTCTCCCCATGCTGTTGCCTAGCCACACTGCCATCACCCTGGGCTGCTGCTCTTGCATTTTAGACCCCATTTCCCAGGTATATCCCAGTGCCCAGACCTTCCTGCCAGCCACACCACTGGTGGAGAGCTCTGCCAGATCCCCAAAGCTTGAAGCTTTGGTGAGAAGAAGGTAAAAAGATCAACAAGCATCTTACAGGATGTGGTGATGAATTAGCACTGCCCTGAATTAGCAAAGCACTTAAATACAAGCCTAAGGGCAAGGGTAGGCCTGGGCTGCAGCCTGAGGCTTGGCTGAGCAGAGCCAGACTCAAATTCAGAAAATATCTTTCCAAGGTGGGCATCAGCCAGCGTGGATGGACACCAGGGTGGGGGTGAGGAGGTTCAGTGCTTCCAGGCCAGGTGTTTCAGGTAAAATTTACAAGTGACACCAGCAAGCAGCACTTTTTTTTTTTTTTTTTCCCCCAGTGTGACCCACTGTGATGGGTAAGAAAAATCCCCAGTAAGGATCTCTCTGCGTGTTTTCATTTGGTAAAGACACATGGGCTGGAACACCTTCTAGCAGACCATGTCTGCATCTCATTCTTTATATTCTCATGTTAAATCCCCTTTAGAAAAAGTTAAATATTCTCCCAGTGTTACACACAGGTCCAGTGGCTATTGCTGCAAGCCATATGTCATATCACAACAGAAAGAAAGCAGGAACTCATAATGAAGGAGAAAAGGAAAAAAAGCCCTTTAACAATATAGCCCACATCCAATATTATTATTTCAAGAGTATTATTTCAGTGGAGGCTTTCATAATGACTTACTGACCTAAACTATTAAAAACCATCCCCATGTCTGCAGTGGAACAGATGAAGTACTCCAGAAATAGCTACAATTCAGTGATACATATATTATACACTCTGCAAATTTGTTGAGGAACTTTTATAGGAGGGCTATAGAAAATTAAATTAATTATTAATACAGATCAGCAATATCTTTTCGCTCGTCTCCTCCTCATATCATACAGGTGGCCTGTGCTGTCCTTTTCTTCCATGCAGAATTTTCTCTGCTAAAATTCCTTTGCCTTTCTGTGCTAAAACAGTCTGTGGGAGGCTGCTGTATGCAAAGAATTTGTTTTAAGAAAGGTAAAATGTTAGATCCCTCAAAATCAGCTCCTAACCAGTGGGAGACACAGAGATATTGGCCAAAAAAAAAAAAAAAATCTTGTCTTATTCAAGCATATCCTTATTTCCTGTGAAATTAAATTTGCATTTCTTTTGGGGTAGAAGAAAGAGGAAGTGGGGAATTAAAGTCCAGAGAGAAGGCTAGTGCAGGGATAAAATATAAAACTCTACTGGGACTTCCAGCTTTTAGGCACAGCAGGAAACTCAATACAGATTTACTTAAAATAGGTTAACAAGGCAGTTTGCCATCATCTTCTTTTAGCACTAGAGGACTCTGCTTTCGAAGGACACAATTAGGGGAAGGAAGGAAGAATCAGGGCTCAGTGGTGCATTTCCAGCACTGCCTTCCACTGCAGCTGGAGCAAATAAAGTCTTTCTGCTTCATTTTAGTGTCAGAAATGTGGAGAGAACGGGCAAGTAGGGCAAACCAGCACAGGCCTGTGCTCCACACTCCCCAGAGATCTGGTGCAATATCTGCTCTTGAAGACCTGAGGGTGCTGATATGGGAACCACAGGCAAACACAGACCGCAGTCATCATCACAGGTTTCCAATCCAGCCCAGTTCCACATCCCTCGGCTCCCTCTGAGAATACCCACCAGTGCTGAGCAGCTAAAAAGCCAGCACCACCAGTAAATCATCAATGGCCTTCCCAAAAAAAAAGCTTTCAGGACACGTCAGGAGCACGGCAACACCAGCTTTGGCTTCCTGTGGATTTACACTCTGTGGCATCTGTGGAAGACAAGGTGTTTGCACCAGTGCTGAAAACACAACAGGTTCTCAAAGCCATTTCTCTAAAGACACCAACAGCTCACCCCAAGGAGCTCACCCACCCCCTAAATGCTCACATGCACCCAGCTCAGCAGTGTGGCTGTATGGAAAACATGCCCAAACACATTTTTAATAGGCAGTTAAAAAAAAAAAACAAACAAAAAACCCCCCCAAAACAACCTTAACTGGAAGAAAAAAAATGTACAAAACACTTCTTGAGCAGTCATTACTATTTCTGAGTGCCATGGTGAACTGTTTTTTCAATGCAACGAAAATCTTATTATTGCTGTAAGCTCAACCCAAACACTGGCTTTACATGTCTGTGCTGACAGTTGTTGATGCCAACAGGAAAAAAGGAATTTTGTTTGCATTTGTTTGAATCTTTGACCTAAATAAAAACAGCAAATATGCTTCAGATATATCCACATGGTTTTGTAAAATAATTTGTTTCCTCCCCTAGCTCAGCCACCATCCTCTCTGGGACCACAGGCAGGGCAGGCTCAGTCCCAGGGCTGCTCCTCATGGGCAGGCAGAGCCCTGCAGCACAGCCTGGCCTCTGCTCTGCCTGGCCCTTGCCCACATCAGGGCCTGCTGGGGGAGGAAAAGTCCCCGAAACAGCTCTGATCTCTTGGGATGAGGGGAATCCAGGAGGAGCTGGAGCCATTCGGTGTCTCAGCTGCCGAGGGAGCAGGTGAATGTCTGTGCCATGAGAGCAGTCCCTCATCCAGGTGCTGCCATCCCATTTCATCCACGCAGCCATCCCTGGCCCTGGGCAGCAGGGTTTGGGCCACGGAGCAAACTGCAGGAGCTGGTGGGGCTGAGGGGGCTGGCACAGCTCATGTGAGGGCACAGCTCCTCTATCAGCTGCCCAGTGGAGGTTTCCTCTTAATTCCAAAGGCACATCAGTCCCTTTCACCTGGAGCTAGAGCTGTATGAACAAGTCCAGGACTTTACAGAAGAGTTTCCTCCCCTGTGGTGCTTGGATTGTCCATAAACCCATGGCAAACCACCCGCCCAGAAATGGATCAGGTGGCTGGATGGGGCATGGTGGGAATGCAGAGCCCCTGGGCACGGTGCCTTTCAGAGGTGTTTGCCCAAGGGAAGGGCAGTGAGAGGGGCTGGCATGGTCACCTGCAGCTCTGAGTGGTCACCTGCAGGCCTAGTGATCACCTGCACCTCTGAGGGATCACCTGCAGCTCTGAGTGGTCACTTGGAGCTCTGAGTGGTCACCTGCACCTCTGAGGGATCACCTGCAGCTCTGAGTGGTCACTTGGAGCTCTGAGTGGTCACCTGCACCTTTGAGGGATCACCTGCAGCTCTGAGTGGTCACTTGGAGCTCTGAGTGGTCACCTGCACCTTTGAGGGATCACCTGCAGCTCTGAGTGGTCACTTGGAGCTCTGAGTGGTCACCTGCACCTTTGAGGGATCACCTGCAGCTCTGAGTGGTCACTTGGAGCTCTGAGTGGTCACCTGCACCTCTGAGCAGCTGGGCTGGGCTCAGGAACTGCTCTGAGAAAAGCCCAGAGCTCAGCCCAACACAGCTGGGTTTGTGACAGTCTGGGGCTCAGAGCTGACCCTCTGTGTAACCTCAGCTGTGGGATGGCAGCAAGGTTCTACCAAAAATAAACTGTCCTGGTGAGCCACCAGCTCTGCAACCCAACGGGAACAAATAAACTGCTCTGGTGTGTGGTATTTGCTGGGTCCCCAGGACGAAGGAGGAAATTATCAATCTGACTCCATGTTCTTAGAAGGCTAATTTATTATTTTATGATCTTATATTATATTAAAGAATGCTATACTAAAACTATACTAACGAATAGAGAAAGGATACAGAAGACTACAAAGAATGATAATGAAAACTCGTGACTCCTTCCAGAGTCCCAACACAGCCTGTGATTGGTCATTAAGTTAAAACAATTCACATGAAACCAATGAAACAGCCACCTGTTGGATAAACAATCTCCAAACCACATTCCAAAGCAGCAAAACACAGCAGAAGCAAATCAGGTAGTATTGTTTTCATTTTTCTCTGAGGCTTCTCAGCTTCCCAGGAGAAGAAATCTGGGTGAAGGGATTTTTCAGAAAACATGACAGTGACACTGGTGTGCCACCAGCTCTGCAACCCAACAGGAACAAAGAGAGACACAGGCACCAGAGGGCAGCTCTGCAGGACCCCACAAACTCACTTGCATCCCACACTGCCTCCGGGTTTATGGGAGAAACAAACAGGGAGGAGTACTTGTGAGGAAAACGGTTGCTGAAAATTATTAGTGATTTATTTCCCGGTGTAAAGATGGCATTTTGTAAAGCCTTCTGTTCAAGAACAGCCCCAAATGTCAGAGAAACACATTAAATCTCTTATTTATGGTAATTATGCATTGGTTTGTCGGCTGTGACTAGAGTGAACCTACCAAAATAGTAGGTGAGTAGTAGGTGAAAGGCTGCTGGTTTTTGAAGTAATGGCATCTACTAAATTCAGATCAAAACAACTTTTTGTCTTCTTCAAAGAATTATACCTTTTGTAACAGGCGTCTGCCAGCTTGATGTCATGAAAAAAACCACAGAGATATGGGAGATGGATGATAATGCATAAGGAAGACAAATTGAATACTCAGAATTCCAAAATTTCATTTTCAATTTTGAAACTAATTTCTCAGAATTGAATCATTCTGAGAAGCTTAGTTGAAAAGAAAAAAAAAAAAAGAAGGCTTTTTCACTGAGGAAATGAATGGAATTATATCTGGAAATATACCATATAATATATATTATATTATACATTATATAAATTATATTATACGCTATATATAATAAATAAATTATACGATATATAATATAAATTAAATATTGCATATTTAATAATATTATAAATTAATGATTTATAATCGTATGTTCATAGTTTATATTTTATTGTATAATAAAATATAGTATGATATATAATATAGTATATTACATATTATATACTATGGTATTATATATAATTATATATTATACAATATTATAAGATAATAAATATGATATGATGTGATTGATATGATATCATATCTGGAGATGTGAAGTCAAAGCTTCAGCCAGACTGAGGTGAGGTCTTGGTTGTTAACTGGGAGAACCTCAGGGGAGAAAAGGAGGCTGAGGAGAGCATTTATTGCTCTCTACAACCACCTGACAGGAGGTTGAGACCAGGTGGGGGCCAGGCTCCTCTCCCAGGTGACAGGACAAGGGGAAATAATCTCAAGCAGCACCAGGGGAGGTTTAGGTTGGACCTCAGGAAAGATTTCTTCACTGCTGAGCACCACAAGAGGCTGCCAGGGGGAGAGGTGGGGTCCCCATGATTTAATAAACATGCAAAAATGGGACATGGTTTATTGGCAGAGGTTTGACTCGTGGTCTTAAAGGTCTTTTCCAAAAGACTTTTAAGAAATGATTCTGTGATCATGGAGTTAAAAGCACTCTATTATTATCACGCGTGCCCCTGGCCTGGCAGCACCAGCTCCTCGGGCTGGCTGCAGGTGCTGCTGATTAATCCAGAAGCTCAGCCTGGATGTGCAAAGTGCCTTGCACAGAAGAAGTGCCTTTCACACCTAGTCACTGTGCATTATAGATCTGTTCCAACAAAATTATCCCTTTAGCATCCGCTGTGTTGAACGTGATTTCACATTAGTCATCCCCGAAATAGAAGGCAGTGAATGGTCTTTATCCACTTAATGAGGGTGGTAATCACTTTATTCCAATGGGTACAATCTGTAGCCCACATGCACAGTTTACAGTACTAAAAAGATCCTTCTCACACTTCCAATTTCCACATTGGTTTCAGAAAATGCAAATAATTTTTAATAAAATCGGGGCTCTTTTGATCACAAATTATTTTCTTATAGTTTATTGCAACTCTCTACAAGTTCAATAAAATTAAAATCTGCACATCCTGTCCTTGGTACCCGCTGTTGGTTTACTGTGAAGTATTTTACCCCAAAATGCCCTTCAATGGTCCCAGATTGTGACACCAAAGCAGACAGACCTCAGAAGAAGGCTGAGCTCCCCTTTGTGCCCCTGTAGCACCAGTTCCTTCATTAGTAAATGAAATATATTCTGCAAGGTTTCAGTTTGGCTGTGACACAGCATCTGGACCCGTTTGAGGGTAGGATTTTTATTTTGCTCACAAGACTTCTGATCTTTCAGGAGGCGTGGAAGGATGAGAGTACACACACATTAACAACAGGGAATTTGCAACGAGCTATAACAGAGGAGGGGGAAATAGGTCACATTTTTAGGCTTAGTAACATTAAAGGTGCCCCTTGACGGAGTTAGTGCTAATGAGCCAGCAAATTATTGCACTGGAGTCAGAACTGGCCTTCTGGTTCTGCAGATCCGGAGAGCCAATCTGGAGGTGCCCAAGTGGAAAATGATGTGGTTTGTGGAGGTCACTACTTCAGGTCACTGTTTGTGAGGGCTGCCTGCAACCACCGGGGCTGCCCACAAATATATCACAGCTGCAGTCACTCCTAGCGAGCGGCTGCGACCTTTGCAGAGATGAGGGAGCAGCTGCAATTGCGGGGAAATAGGCTGGGAAATGGGCTGGCAACGACTGCAGGGCTTGTGCAGGGCTCTGGCAGCACAGCAGGGTCCTGCCAGCGAACACTGCCCTGCCCAGGTGCGAGCTGGAGTGGAAACCACCCCCCCTGAAAGGCTGGTGGCCCCACAGGTAAAGCAGCAAATCGACAGGGAGAGGGGAAAATGGGATTTCACATGAAGGGGTTTCTCCTCTCTGAGGGCAGAGCTGGGAAAGGAGCCTCCTGCCAGAATAAAGGCACTGGAGGCAGCGTTGCTTTGTAAGCTCCAGTCTGATTTGCTTCTCATTAGAGCACATACATCTCAGTGTTTTTACTCATTAGTGTTTTACATCCCTCAGAAAATCCATATTTTGCACTAGCTGTCTCAGTGTTTAGTCTCTTACATTTCCCTGCCTGAGTTTTCTGCCTGTTCCCCGTCTTGTTAATTCTCTTCTCTATTTTCCCATCCACCCTGATTCATGAGGCACCTCTGAGTGCAGCAAAACCTGCCAGGAGGGAGGCAAGGCAGCCCTTAAGAGCAAGGTAAATCCATGAACAAACTGGAGTCACAGAATCACAGAGTGGTTTGGGTTGGAAGGGATTTTTAAATGGATGTCCAGACCCCTCCCATGGAAGGAAAACAGAGAGCAGGGTCCATGAGACCAGGTGGCACAGAGCCCATCCAACCTGACCTTGAATATTTCCAGGGATGGGGCAGCCACAGCTTCTCTGGACAACCTTTCCCAGGGCCTCACCACCCTCTCTGTAAAACCTTCTTCCTGATATCTGTGAGATATATGAAATTAAATAACCCATTTAATCTCAGCTGCAGGATTATGCCTGCAAAGCTATGCCTTCTGCAACAGGGACAGAGACAGGGACAGCTCTCCCAGACCCTTCTGGAGCTCCCCAAACCCTTCAGAGGAACCTTAGAAAAAGAGGAGCAAGGAGAAGCCCCTCCCTCCCAAACACAGCAGGCCACTGAACATTTACATTATTTCTTATAACAAGGGACGGGGGGGAATTGCAATGGAAACTGAGATACAATTAATTACCTGTTAACTGGAATGAAGGACCTTCTGCTCCCAATATCTAACCCAGTTTAATTATAGGTGTCTGGAGCTGGGGAGCCTGTGTGTGCTCACAGGTGGGGTAGGAGGTGGTAATAGGGACCCCCACACCATAATCCTGCCTCCAGCCTCTCGCTCTACCTGCTTCTGATATGTGCAGTAAGCATGAAGAAGGGCTTTGGATTACAAAGAGAGACCTCCCCCTCACCTTGTAATTACCAAATTAACACATTCTAATGGGTGAAGTACTCCAGCAGCAGACTATGATTAATGCACAAGTCCAATTAGCCGCAGAGTCTTTCCCTCTAATTTTAGCCCACTTAAATAGCATGAGACAATCTGTAATGTCTCTGGGGTGAGCCTCCCCTCTACACAAGCTCCCTCCTCTGCCATTTAATGAAATCTCTGGTGTTTAATGCGAGAGGCAGCTCAACTCTGCCACTCTGCTGGAAGCCTTGTTCTGGCACAGCCCCGGCAGGGCGGGGGAGGCTGTCTCCGTTAAAGACAAAAAGAATACCTCGCTTCAAAAACATCACCTGATGGCAGCTTATCTGCTGTCACACCAGGTGGAGAGGCGGGGACAGCTAAAGAGAGGCTGAATTTAAGTTCCCTAAGAATGCTGCTGATGTCCCTAAACCTTACACCCACCAGGAGCCTTGCTGGCGGCAACCCAAGTATTTCTGAAAATGACTACTCAGTCACATGGGTTTCCAATCTGGCCCCTATCTAAACACAAGTCCTTTACTCCAACAGCACCATAGATGCACCAATTGTTAACGCTCTCATTTCTTTAAGAAAACACTTGGATTCTCTTCACCTCAAAGAAAAACAGGACAAATTCCTCAGAAATGGCCTTTGCTGAGCCCCAGTTTCAGTGTCAGAGGGGTTTCCAGTTGGCCCCACAATCATTTCACTGGTTTGATAGAGGAGGAATCCAAGGACAGAGAGAGAGAAGGAAAATCAACAAGAAGCTCAAATGATTGTGGGTGGCCTGACTGAGCCCAGGAAGGAAAGAGAAAATCAGTTCTTTGTGCCAAAGCTGGAGGAAACTCAACCCAAGAGTGGATGGCAAATAAAACCACATTTTTAGTGAGAGCCTTTGCCCAGCGAGGAAGCCTTAGGAGAGCAGGACGCTGGCACCTCTGGCGTCTGAATGCAGCCTTTGAGGAGCACCACAGAACCCTGGGCAGGAGGCAGGGTCTGCTCCTGGGGGAACACTCCAGGGGCTGCTTGGAGAGGACCCCCTGTCCCCCATGTCCACTCAGGGAAGCACAAATGTCACCTGCTGCTGAGAACTGAACACAGTCATCAGGGGGAATGGCTTCAAACTGACAGAGAGCAGGGTTAGATGGGATACTGGGGAGAAATTCTTGCTTGTGAGGGTGGTGGGTCCCTGGCACAGGGTAGCCAGAGAAGCTGTGGCTGCCCCATCCCTGGAGGTGTCCAGGCCAGGTTGGATGGGATTTGGAGCAGCCTGGGTTCATGGAAGGTGTCCCTGCCGATGGCAGGGGGTGGAATGAGAGAATCCTAAAGGTCCTTTCCTACACAAGCTGTTGTGGGGTTCTCTGAACTCTGCTGCTCCTAAGCCATTACCTGACAAAGCAGATCTGCAGTGCCTGGGAAAGAGCAGCACCTGTGAAAGGAGCAATGGCACAAACTCTCTGAGCTATTTGCAATATCCCCCCATATGAGAAATATTAAAGTATGGGAAATACTAAATGATTAGAAACATTAAAATATGAGAAACACTAAAATATGAGAATTATTAAAATATGATAAATACTAAAATATGAGAATTATTAAAATATGAGAAATACTCAGTGCTTTTCACTCTCCCAAATGGCAAAAAGAACAGGTTTCAGCCAGGCTGCTCGTTGCTGGTGCTCCCCAGTTTGGTTGGGGTTTTTTTTTTTGCACAATATTCACCACCAACAACATTTGAGTGGGAACCAACAAGAAAAGCTTCCCACCAGCGCTGTGGACACTCAGAAATGTGCAGAGCCTCCAGACTGGGGGATCCATAACATTTGAAGCTGGTTTGTGGACTTCAGCCCCTGTGACAGGGAGAGGAGCACGCAGCTTCTGCAGAAGAAAAATGCAAGTGACACCTGGCAAGGTCGCTCAGCGAGTCTGTGTCAGAGGGAATTGCTCCCCCAGCTGCTCTCCTGATGCTCCTCTCTCCACCCAGCGTGGGACAAAACTCTCTTGCCACCATGAACAGATACATCAGTGTCTCCTGCACCAAACTTTTAAATTTTATTAAAACACGACTTCATATTTTTATTAATAAAATGCACTAAAGTAGCAGCAGCAGGTTCTAAACTAAGCCACTCCCAGCACTGCCCTTCTTTGCCATCTTTTTCTAAGACATAAAGAAATCTAGTAAAGCTTTCTAAGCAGATGATGTTGTGTACAAAATATTAATGCTGCTTATCCCTAAATTGATATTTCTTTGAAGACTTCTAATAAAGCCCAGTTCCTCCAGAGCCTTAACCATGACAAACGTCAATAAATGTTATGAGTCCCTGAGGCTGAATTTTAAAGGAGCATTAAAGATTAAAGAATGCACAGGTCAATTACTGAAACAAGCAAACGACTTTAGGAGTAATTACATATAATTTTGCCTTGTTTATTTTGCATTAGTTATAAGTGTCCATAATCCTGTGCCCCCCCCCCTCCCCCAGGGTCTCTTATGATTTGGGTTGAAAAATTCCTTCATCTCTTGTTTGATTTTAAGCACAGTTGCTGGGGCCAAAAAGTGGTTTTAAAATGATTTTCTGTTGCCATATATATATGTATACACACACACACACACACACATATGCCCTCTGGTATCTCATCTCTCCAGCACACATGTTCCTGCCTGTCCAAGGCCCCTGGAGCCGTGTCCCCATGTCCCTGCTGGCACAGCCCATTTGGCTCTGGTAGACCAAGCAGTTCTCCCTTCCAATACCTGCAGAAATGGCTCAAGATACTGAGTGGTGTTTTATCATCCAGATTATTCATCCATGAAGCACTGGCACCTCCATGGAAAATGAGTTTGATGAGAGAGGGGCTCAGAGGCTGAGCTGCTGCCCCACCCCTGGGTGTCCCAGCTGCTCCTTCCCCTCCCTGTGCACACGTACCACACTGAATATTAAATTAACTGAAGTTTTAATGCACTGGGACCCCCTGGCTCCCACGGAAAACCTTCACCTGCCCATGCTCTGGGGGTTGCCATCATCTCCATTAAACCTTGCCCAGCTGCTGGCCATCCCAAGGCTCCCCCAAAGCCCAGAGCAGAGCAGGATGGACAGCCCAGGGGTGCTGGGAGGGGACCAGCAGGAGCTAAGAAGTGCTTGGGTAGGGCTTTCACCCATTTTCATTTCTTCTGTGCTCTCAGATGGCACTGGATTAGCAAAGTATTTACATAGCCCTTATGAAGTACATTTGCTGTTCGGGGCAGAGTCAGCATCTCTCATGTGGCTGTTCTGCCTCTAATGTCATTTTATAGTGTGCCTGCCCATAACAAGGGTAATAAAATAAATTTGGGAGGGGAGGAGGAGGTCGAGGAACACATTATGGAGGAATCTGGCCCTCTCTGCAGCCAGCAGGAGGAGGAAGCTCAGTAATGGACATGTCATAATCTTTCTGTGCCAGTTAATACACGTCCAGCCTTACACTGATGTTTTATTGCACTCCACACATTCAGCAGAAGCCCATTTCTTTTAAGTGATTTTGATAAGCTGATTGATGCAGCCCCTGTTTTTCTCATATGTGTGTGTTTGTAAGAACCAGTCTGCCTGATGCCATGGGCTTCTATCTAATAAAGGACCTATAATGTACTTATTTTCCTCCACCATGACTTTCCTCCTCTTTCCCCTGCAATTTACTACTTTAGAGAAATTTAATCTGCTGCTAAATTTACTGTAATATTAATGGAGAGTCAGTGCACAGCCTCACTGTAATTAAACTACGCACCAAAAAAAAAAAAAAAAAAGGAAAAAAATCTAAAAAATCCCACTCAGTGTTCAAATAGCATTGAGGGTTTCACTGGAACTACATGCAGCCACGAAATGCAAAGCCAGGCAGGAGATCTTGGCTGGTCATGGAGCTCTCTGCTGGCTTTTGCAGAGCTGAGATGGGAGGCAGATTGCCAACCTTCCCCGTTTCCAGGAGAGTGGATGAAACTCCTCTTTGCAGGTTTCACCCATGAAAAATTCTGGGCTGAAAGAAGGACAGGCTCCCTCCTTTTGAGTAACAAAACACCAAAAGAGCCCCAGAAGATCCCCAGACCACTGTTTGAAGCTCTCTCACTTTAAAGCACCCAGAGAAAACAGGGCTGCACCGATTTTTTAATTTTTTTTTCCCCTGGGTGTCTCTTTTCATTTGTCAAACCTCCAGAGCCGGATTAAGCCATGAAGAGAATATTTGGCAGGAGGCATGCAGAGGCAAGAGAGGCAGGGGCAGCATTTCTTGGGAAGAATGGGAACGGCGAGGAATGCAGAAGGAAAACAATGCAATGTTATCTCTGCTCCTTTCTGCTCCGTTTGTTCTCTCCTGGTTTGTTCCCTTGGACTCTGCACTCCAGCCCAACACACCTGTGAAAACACCAGCTGGGCAGCCCAGAGCTCAAAGCTGAGCTGGGGAGGGCTGGCCAGGAGCAGAACAAAAGAAAGGAGAGGAAGGAATGCCGGTAATTGATTTTATGCAGGAGCTCCAAAGTGCTGACAAAAAGTGCCAGTGTTGCAAACCTGCAGAACACTCAAAATTCACAGGGAAAAAAGTCCCTCTGCTGCCTCATTTTATACAACTTGCTGAGCAATTCTCATGTGATGTAACCCAAAAGTTGGAAGGGTAAAAATTTGGGTCTAACAAAACTAGATTCAACTCCTCAGCGAAATTGCCCCTGATGCATCAATTTGAGGGTACATACACATCCATGAACACTCAAAGCATCCCAAAACTCAGTTAAAAACATGACAAGGAGCTCAAGCATGTTTGGCCAAGACAAAATCCCCACTGATTTCAGATGTTCAATGCTAATATGTCTCTGAGCAGATTGTAAAATGCATTATAACTACAAAAAGCTGCAACTACAAGTGGTTTCCTCAGTGGAAAGCCAGAGTTGCATCCTGAGCAGCAGGATCAACCCTCCCTTGGCAAGGCTTGGGTTCTGCTGTGTATTGTAGACAGACAGGAGATTTTCAGACATTGGACACCACAGTATTCTGCCTTCTCTTGTGTTCTTAATTTCCTTTCTTCCTTTTTTTCCCCTCTTCCCCAAGTCTCCTGGAAGGTAATTGAACTATTTTGTCCAAGCTAAAGGAAAGCCACACATCTGATAAGAGCTGAAGTAGAGCCTCTACAACTGCAGGCCAAGATTTTATACTCAAAACTGGGAACTGTTAGACAGTCTTAATTTTATCTTGTTCTGACTAGCTCTGCCCACAAGACACTGCTGCATGAGGTGTGCAGGTACTAAGGAAAGGCATTTTGCAGGTATTTTTTTTTAGCAGAAAACTCATCAATGTGATGTCCTTGAAAACATGAAACTGCAGTGGACACACAGAGAGGAAGAAGACAAGAAATATCCCAAAAGCTGAAAGATTCTTTGCATCCCTTCCAGAAAGATTCTCAATTCCCTATCTGGTCGTAGGTGGAAGCTGAAAGGGCAAATATATAAAAAATTATAATTTATTATATAAAATAGTAATAATTTTAAAAATCCTCATTTGTCTCCCTTAGGGTTGAAGAGAGAAGGAAATCTGATGACTGAAAGCAGCTTCTTGACTTGGTAGTGCAGCTTCTTATTGGTATTTATTTGCCAGGCTGCAGTCCCCACGTTTCCTTCACACATTTGGGAAGGTTTTGTACAGCGTATTTGTGAAGGATGATTGACTACAGGGAGTCTTTGTTGTACTATCTGCTGTAATTATTTTAATTCAAACACATTCCCTTATAGGACTGACATCATAAACGCTGTTTTCTATAACAAATAGCTGTCAAGGCTGTCAAGCAGATCTGCTTACTGTTTTATATCATTACGATATTTAATTTCAACTCTGCGCTCTTTGTCAAATGTTCTCAAGATTTCCTTTCCCCAGGAGCAGATCAGACAGATGCCTTCAGTTTCCAGCAGATCATTCTGTAGGGTGAGGTCAGGGAGAGAGGGAATTTGCAGGGATATGCCCACATCCCAGTGGGAACTCCTGGCCAGTTTTAACTCCCCACTGTGGTCTTTGTGAGGATCCCCAGGACGAGGGAAGAGATGAATCTGACTCCATGTTCTCAGAAGGCTGATTATTATATTATATTATATTATATTATATTATATTATATTATATTATATTATATTATATTATATTATATTATATTATATTATATTATATTATGCTGTACTAAAACTATACTAAAGGAATAGAGAAAGGATACTTACAGAAGGCTTAACAAGAATGAATAATAAAAACTTGTGACTCTCCAGAGTCCCACAGCTGGCTGTGATTGGTCATTAAGTTAAAACAATTCACATGAAACCAATCAAACATTCACCTGTTGGTAAACAATCTCCAGACCACATTCCAAAGCAGCAAAACAGGGAGAAGCAAATCAGATAATATTGTTTTCATTTCTCTCTGAGGCTTCTCAGCTTCCCAGGAGAAGAAGTCCTGGTGAAGGGATTTTTCAGAAAATATGATGGTGACACCCCACTTTGGTGGACACGGGGGGTTGTCAACCACCAGGCTGCTTGGGGTTTTTATGGCATGCTCAGACTCAAACCTTCTTAGTAATAAGATCACAGAGAAGCCTTTCTATTATCAGGTTATGAACAGGCCCAGGAGCTGATAGGAGCAGGCAGCAATTCATTCCCAGCTTCTCCCTGTGTTTCTCATTGATCTGACTTCCAGCCTTCCTTGTTAAATGAAAAGCTGTGGCTCAGAAATAAACACTTCATAGCCCTCAAAGGGGAGAGGCAGTGGTGGGGAGCACAGCCACCACCAGAGCCCGGTGTGTTTGGCTTAGGAAAAGCCAGGGGTTTGTGTCTATTGCTGCTGTAGCTGCTCTGTCCTGACCCCAAACCAGCCTGGCCAGCACCTGCTCTGCCTGAGCCACCTCTGAGCTCGTTCCTGCCACAGAACCCGACGAGGAGAGGCACCAAGAGCCCCAAACACCAAGTTTTTATCGTGCTTCATCGAAACACAAATCATTTTGCAAAATAACAAAGCTGGGAGCTGCCCTGTTCCAGGAGAGGTTTGGAACAGAGCATCCTCTCCCACAGGTCGCTTTCCCCATTTATTTGGAAGGCAAAGCACACGGGGGCACAGGAGGTGCCGAAGGGAAATGCAAGGAGTGCAAAGCAAATCCAGACAGACACCAAACCTGGGCTGGGCTGTGGCATCTGACACAGGTGTTACATCCTGGCTGCTCTGCTGGAAAAAACACACCTGAAAGGAGCCTTCCAGGGGCTGCCTCGGTGTCTCAGTGCCCTTTGCACCTGCAGGTCCATGCAGAGAGGGGCACCAATGCCCACCCACCTGCTCACAGCTGTTGGGATGTTGGGACACAAGACAGATGGTGGACTTTGGACCTGCTTAGCATGGGAGATTTGATAACAGGATGCCTTGGCAAGAGCAAATAGAACTTGAGCATTAAATCAAGATTGCAAGAAGATCAAATCAGAGGGGTTCACCAGGAAAAAGAAAATTACATCAGACTTCTGCAAGCAGGAGATATTTAAAAATGTATAGATTTGTTTATGTGATGATTAACCCAATGACCAGTAAAACATGACTAGTCTTCCTAGAATAGGTATATAAGCAGTTATACTGCACAAAAAATTTGGATTTTTTGAGCACCTCAAAGTCTTCCCTGTCTCTCTTCATCACCAATACACAGCCTTTCAGGGCAAGAGGAGAATGGAGCAGAGAATTCCTGGGTGCAGGAGCAGCCCAGAGGGAAGGAAGATGCCCTCCTTGCCCACAGCAGGCTGCAGACACTGGAGAACTCAAGACTGTCCCAGCTGCTCTCAGCTCTGCTGGGAATGGTCCCTGTGTGTCCAGAGGGCTCCCAGCTCTCCAGGACAGAAGCCACACTCATTCTGATTATTCCTACCAATGTAATCCAAATTCTAGGCTGTTGGCAGAAATCAGAATTAATAAAAAGTGGGTGGCAGACATGGCTCAACCACTATTTCCACGCAGAATTTGACTTCCCCACACAAACACCAGTGCATACCAAGCCACCAAGACAAGCCCTGCTCCCTCTGAAGGACTCAGCACCAGCAAACAGATCGTTTGCTCAGCTGCTGGGATGTGGGACTGCAGCCTGTTAAGAGCCCTGCACATGGAGCTTATAATTTAATTAAAAATAACCCACAGGTTTTGGGGGACCAAGCCAGTGATGTACACTGAGCTCTCTCCTCTCCCTCCATCTCTCTCTGCCTGCCAAGTGCAGGTGTATAACACTGTAACCTTGCTTTCCAGCACACAAGTGCCATAAACCATCAATAAATTTTACTGACTTTCCTCTGACCTTCATGAGGGCTGGACGAGGCCCATCTCCCGGCAAAGATGGAGCTGTAAATATTTTATCTGTGCAGTAAACACAGCGCCGACAGCAGCAACTCGCTCACGTCCCGGGGACTGCTCCGGCAGCGCTCCCGCTGTGCCGAGATGGAGATTTATCTGCTGCTTCAGGAGAGCCTGGCCACAAAGGCACAGCAGCTCACAGAAAGACATCCTTATTCCCAGCAGTTTCGTGTCACCAGCAGCCTCATTACAGAGCCATTCCAATGTGGGAAAGGCAGGGAACAGGAGCCAGGCTGGCAGCGAGGCAGAAGTGCTAAATGCTCCTTCAGCAAGGCCCTGAGCCAGGAAAACCCCTAAAACATGCTGGAGTTTGACAACATGAGATGCTATGGGGTTTATTCCTTTGCAGACTCCGGTGTTAAGGTTTGAGGGGAGGGCTCTGAGATGAAAATTAATTCACATTTCCCCCAGCCATGGAGATCTCTCACAAGTTCAAGAGTATTGACACACAGCCAGGTGTCTCACTGCTGCAGGCCAGCACAAGCTGACCCATTACCAGCAGGAGAATGGGCTGTCCTCACCCTGCTTTGGGGGATAACTGGAGGTGCAGCACCTGCAGCCTGCACTGCTGCCATGCACGGCTGCTCCCAGCCTCGTGCTGCTGGCAATCACAGGGATGCTGCAGGACACAACCACTGCCTCAGAACTGTGCCCCAGGACAGCACCTGGGCGCTGGGGTGCTGTTGGGTGTTGGATGGGGATCCCCAGCACCTGTACCAGCAAAGTGGGGTGCTGTGGTCCCAGGACACGCTGAGCTCCTGCAGCTGGTGGCTGCCCTCCAGTAGAAGGTGGCCAAGCCCTACTTAGCCCTGAGGATCCCAGCAGCTGGAGCCAGTGAGCAGCCCTAGGAAGAAACCCTGTCTTTCAAGGGATTTTTGTTAAGGAAACAAAAAAAGCTCCTTTCTGCCAAGCACAAGGGGTGTGGAGGGTGAGGAAGAGGAAGGCAGTGAGCCTGTTACCAACCAACTCCCCTGCAAGAGTGAAAAGCAGCTCACATGGGACACAATCCATCTCCTTGCACCTTGCTCAGGGTTTAAATCTGCCCCACGAAAGGTTCTCTTCTGTATTGTGTTTGGGTTGCTCTTAGACATAGGAAGGAATGATGAATCTGACTCTGTGTTTTCAGAAGGTTAATTTATTATTTTATGATACTGTATGATATTAAAGGATACTAAATTATACGATACTAAAGAATACAGAAAGGATATTTACAGATGGTTAAAAAGATAATAATGAAAATTTGTGACTCTCTTTCCAGAGTCCCGACACAGCTTGGCCCTGATTGGCCAAAGAGTGAAAACAACTCCCAGCAGAATGCAATGGAACAATCACCTGTGGGTGAACAATCTCCAAACACATTCCACATGTGAGCACAGCACGGGAGAAGCAAATGAGATAAGAATTTGTTTTCCTTTTTCTCTGAGGCTTCTCAGCTTCCCAGGAGAAAAATCCTGGGCGAAGGGATTGTTCAGAAAATATGAATGCCACAGTTCTGTCCAATTCTGAACACTGCCTAAGACACTCTCCTTTGAGGCATTCCCACTTGTCTGGATCCCCAAGCAGCAGTTGAGCACCACGGTGCCCAGACTCCTGAGTGACCCCTCAAAAAGCCCAAAGCTCCTCGAGATCTTTGTTCTCCTCATCACCGTGTGCCCCCTGAGCCTCCAGCACACCACCCACCCTCAGCCTGCTCGCACCAGCCCCGCTGCTCTGTTACCCTGCAATATTTCTTAAGGCAAAACCACATCTACAAGACAATCCCCGAGGATGCCTCCCTTTGTTTTGCAGCACGAGCTGCCAGGAGACACGCACTGAAATGCCTGCTGCTATAATTGAGGCAGGAACAAGCCAGCCTCCCAGGCTTTCACTGACAGCCTCCTCTCTGGCTCCCCCAGCTCCATCCCTCCCACTGCTGGCAGGGATGGCACTGCTGGGGTAGCAGGGTTGGATGGGCTCCCATCTTACCCTCTCCTGTCTGTCCTCAGATGTCCTTCCTGATCCTGCTGGCTGCGTCTGGTCCTAAATCTTCAGCTTTCTCCCCAAGTGAAACAGCCCAGCTTGCCCTGGCATGGCCTGCTGCTTTGGATCATCCTCATCCTCTCCCTGTGGAAAGGGGGAAGCAGAAGCCCTCCTGCTGAGTAGAATCTCCCTGCAGCAGCTTCAGAGGTCGGGGACAGCCCAACCTGTCCTGCAGCAGCTTGTTTTGGGTCGTTTGCCCCACTGAGACCCCTCTGTGAGCACACACACAAAGGCACAGGCTGCTTTGTTTATAATTAAAGGGTATTGTATTAAGAGCATTAAGATACCACCTGCCTTACCTCCGTAAATACTTTTTTTCCCCCCCTCTACTTGCTGGGAAGGCTTTAAAAACATCCCAGACAGGCTGCTCAGTTTGCAAAGGGTTACCTCCAGAGAGTAAAGGGTTCGTTTTGTCTGGCAAAGGCTCCCAAGCACCACCACCACCCCCCTCCCGATTTATTTCTGCAATTGTAATTAAGGCCCTGACAAAGTGGTTTAGCTGCCTGAGTCTTTTGTTCAATTTATTGATTAGCTATTTCTCAGAAGTTCATTACCATCCAGAGGCTGGGAATTGGGAATTGGGTCTATGTGGTTTTTCAAGGCTTCATCTCTGCTTCAGATGATTAAATGCAGCCACAACACATCCATCCTGCATTGAACAGCTCTGCCCAAGGTCAAACATTCATGCAAAACAGGAGTGCATATCTGCATGTCTAAATATCATCTGCATGAATTTCCAAGTGGATGTTTTTAAAGCCTTCCCAGCAAGTAAGGGGAAAAAAAGTATTTATGGAGGTAAGGCAGGTCATATCTTAATGCTCTTAGTACAATATCCTTTAATTATAAACTAATGTATTAAAAAAATATCTCAAGATCCACTCCCTCAAAGGAGGAATGGGGGAGGAGGGAAATTGCAATTGGCACAAATTGGCAGCTCCTGCTCAGGAGGAGGAACGACAGGGTGGACAATCCTGGGAGGCAGAAACACCGAGGAAATTCTGCATCCCACAATCCATCTCATACTGGGCGAAACAAAAGGCTCCAGTACACAATGCTGTCCATCAGCAATCTTCATTAAGTTCACTATTTATCACAAGCACAACATTCCACACCCCCCCAACCTGCTGTCTTTCCCTGAAAGATTTTCTAGGCAAATGAGATGCAGCAGGTTTCATCCAGATTTCCATAGAGCATTTGTCATTAGCTAA
The DNA here is from genome assembly GCF_015832195.1 of Motacilla alba alba. NCBI lineage: Eukaryota > Metazoa > Chordata > Aves > Passeriformes > Motacillidae > Motacilla > Motacilla alba. The sequence goes on from NC_052033.1 coordinate 2,584,552, forward strand.
GCTTGAGAAGACAGGATTTAGCAGAATCTGTGACATGGGTGAAAGTCTCAGCAGCAACTGAAGGGCACAGCACGAGGAGGAAGGAAATTATTGATGGAGAAACCAAATAACTCTCTTTATTCAATGTTTTTTAGTGTTTTGACCACATAATTAAAATAGACACACACAAGGAAAAGTGCAGAGGGGCCCAGGGCAGCAGAGAGCTGGAAGGGACACAGGTCACAGCAGGACAGCTCAGGACAGGGTCAGAGCTGGATCAGTGCCCAGGCGGGTGGCCAAGCAGCCCAATGGCATCTTGCAGCAGCACTCAGGTGGCCACAGGACCAGGGCAGGGACTGTCCCACCGTGCTGGCTGCTGGTGAGGCCACACCTCAGATCCTGGCTTGTTTTGGGCCCAGCAAGAAGGACATTGAGGGGCTGGAGTGTGTCCAGAGAAGACAATGGAGGTGGAGAAGGGACTGGAGCACAAGTTTCAGGATTGTGCTGCCCTTTCCTGAGCCTCCTGTCTCCAAGGGACACAATCTCCCTCCTCCTCCTCCTCCAGGACTTGCTCTCCCATCTCCCAGGGTCAAGACCAGACACAGAAAGGATGCACTGGGGATGAACAGGAATTTCTGCTTCTGACTGGGCATTTCACCACTTGGTAAGACCAACATGATGCCTGGAGGCACCATTTAGCATTTCCAGGAGAGAAAAGTACATCTGGCAACTCTCATCCCTTCTGTCCACGAAGGTCACTAGAAGAGGCACAGTCTGTGAAGGAAGGGGAGAGATTAAAGCAGTTTAAAGTGATGCAGCCATTTAAATGACAGAAGGAACTGCTAACAAATGTACTGAGGGTGTAAATCTTTGGGTGAGGAGCTAAGGAGCAACGCTGAGTGCCATGAGAATGACATGGAGATCATACAGCTCCAGTGCAGAAAATAAATACACAGCTGGACCCTGCCCATCTCTGCTCTGCAGTGAGAGGGGAGCCCAGCAGCCTCTGTCTTTTGGATATATTAACGAGATATTTTTCTGGAATATTAGGAAGTTTGAGCTTGGCATACATCTGGGACAAAGTTTCAAACCATTTTGGGTCTGCAGCACCATCCAGCTCTTCAGCACCTGGCACAGGCTCCTTTTCCTGTGTGTTAACAGGGCAGGTTCCTGCTGTGGCGTTCCCTCAATATCTGCTCTGCCTGTCACAGCTCTGTGACGTGATGGGAGGCGCTGAAAATAAAACAAAACAAGCCAGCTCAACCACTTGCACCAAGAGAGAAGGGGAAATGGTAAAAACTCTTTAAAAATTTGCTGAAGAAACAACTTCTCATCTCAGTACTCTGCTCTTTGAAACTGTGCTCCCCCTTTTCCAAGCCTGTCCCAGTGCAAGAAGCCTTTAAAAAAAAATAAATTTCACCTCGAGGACAGGAGATGAGTTGTTTGCTCAGTTCCTTAAAAAAAAAAAAAAAAGAAAGCTTTGTTTTCTTCCATGATAATTGAATTTCTCTAAAATAAATACCATTTCTATGCAGACAAGACCATTTCTTGCTCCACTTTTGAGTCAGCACCTGTGTGTGTGGCACTGCAATTATTTCCTCAGTGACACGCTTGTCACCAGGGCTGCTCTGTCTTGGGTGCCAGCTGGAGCAGCAGGGAGCTCAGCAAGGCTTTGTGCAGGGACAGGGTGCTGGTTATGGGCAATGAGTAAGGATAAAATAGGGGAGGGGAGGATTCTCCCCTCTACCTCCTGCATCTTCCTTTCTGAAGAGTTTTGTCTCCAATTTCCTCCCCTTGCCTTGGGGTCCCTTTCAAGGGATGTAATTGATATAGTCACTGAAAATAATGGAATTTATAGCCCAGGCTCAACACTATAAATTCAGCTATTACATTCCTGATGGGAAAATGAAGAACAAAATGAATTGAGACAGAATATTTGTCTTAATAATTGTCTCTTTTCTGTGCCGTATGTGTTTAATACGTCTGTGCCTATATATGTGTGAATATATACATGCACACACACACAGAACTGTACTTAGAAAAGAGGTTTTTCATTTGGTTTTTGAGGGGTTTTGGGGCTTTTTTAATTATTAAATGACCACATCAGCACATCCTGTGGCCAGGCAAGCACAGTAAGAAGCTGTCTGCAACAGAGCAACAAGGTGAATTTCCATCCTGGAGTTGTTTGGTGGGGGAAGAGCTGAACTTTGCATTATCCAGACACCACAGAACCAGCCCATTGCTCTGCAGATCCTACACGGCCTCTTCTTGGGGCTTTTGGCTGGTTTTCAGATTTATTTCATTTTTAGGCAGGAAAGTCAGAGCTGAGCCAGCACTTCTCTGCCCAAAGCCATTGCCCTGAGCCTCTGATAAGGTTTTCCAGTGAAACCTTCCCTCTTCTCCACTCCTCCCTTCCATCCTGCTCCAACTTAGGAAGTTTTGGGTTGGGTTATCCCGACCTTATCCCATCCCACTGCAAATCCACCACCACCAAAAAAAAAAAAAAGTGCATGTCCAGGCTGTGATCATTTGTCATTTAGATAGAGTCTATGATATGAACCATGGCAAACACTGTAATGACTAATTTCAAACATTTATTACAACACTTGAGAGACTTGAAAGCTCTCCCTGCTCTTGATTTTAATAAATGCAGTCTTGAAGCAGCCGCTTATCAAAGTGACACAAATTGTGTGGTAAATAGATTATGGCACAGCTGAAATACTGGAAAATGAGATCAGAAATGCTCCTATCTCCCATTTAAGGCTTTGTAAGATGCTCCGATCGAGCGGATTCCAGAAAAGTGGCACGGGCAGAGCTGGTGGAAGTGGGAAGAAGCCAAAATGCCAGGGGATCAATGCAGGGCCAGCCAGCTGCTTATCACCCCCTGATTTGCATATGTACGATTTCTTGCACATTAAGGAGTTTGTACACCAAAGGCAAGAGATACCAACAGGCCTTGAAGTCAGCATTTCAGTGCCAAGGCAAGATAGAAGGGCTGCTTCATCTGGGAAGGAGTTATCACAGCAGCAGCCAGACTTCCTCACACTGTTCCCTGCTCATTGTCTTCATGGAATAAACAGAACTCTCATCAGGACCTGCCACGGTACTAAAAAGGGAAATATTTTGACTTGTTGTCAAATTGCTGCAGATTTCTGCGTGCAGATAAACGAAAAGCTGAGTTGGTATTTGTTTTCATAAAGTTCTGAGAAGCTGAGATGAGGGATTTGCTTTTGGAATATGCTTTGACCAAGAAAATTGGTGAAAGTCTGGAAAAGGGTTGTTTTGTTTTAAAAAAGCATTCCCAAAGGGCACAGAGAAGGGAAGTGTAACTAGACACATTCTTCAACCAGCCATACATGCGACTCTGCAAAGACAGCTGGTAAAGGAACATAAACACAAGAGACAGGAAAATTACCTCAGAAATGTAAGAACTTTCTCACCAAAATAGGATTCATTTATAGAATCAGCTGCTGCCAATTGTTTTTAGGGTTCAAAGAGGAAAAAAAAGCCATTGGGCATCTGGTATTATGAGATTTCTCATTCAAAAGCAAACACCATGGGTCAGATTATTTTTATATTTAGAGCTCTCTCCTACTGAAGCCACCAGGACAGATGGCTTGGGAGGGAAATGCACCCAGCTCGAGTGAAATGGGAAGCACCAGAATGTGGGGGCTCAGCCCAACTCAAGATGAGTGGCAGAGTTACCCTCGAGGTTACCCCAAAAGCACAGAGCCTTCATCCCAACCCAAGGCTGTTAGAAGCTGAATTCTGAAGATCCCTCTGGTCACTGGGGGCAGAGCTGAACCCAGGGGCACCCCTGGCCACCAGCAGTGGCACCTGGGCTCCTAATCCAGTATCCAACCTGGACGTTTTAAATCTGATGGAGAGAACAACCCTCAGTGTGCTAATTTTGGAGGCTCTTTTCCTAAATCCCTTGGGCAATGCATCTTTGCTTCTTTATGGCTCATTCCTTTGAAAAGATGCTGCCTAAGAATAAGGCTGCAAGTTTTGAATATGAAAAGCAGGAATATTCCCTATCAGATATTCTTTTGCTTTATTCATATGATTGAAACTGCTGCTATGGTTCTTGCAAATCCAAGGAAATGTGTTTACAGTCTCATCAACTGAAAAGAATTGGATTCCCACGTTGCGGTTCAGGGGATTTTCTGGGGTTTCTATCAAACACAGCAACTCTGGCAGCACAAGGGGACTTTAATAAGTGCCTGTATTGCAGTGTCTCATTAGAATACACAATTAAAACCAGGAGAGGAAGAAAACACACATCCTTTCTACCTCCCTTCTGGATTTCAGGAGAAACTCCAGAAATCTGGGGACTGGGGGGAAACAGATTTGTCCTAACTACCCAAAGTGCCCACCTGTATTTCTTTAGTCCTTGATGCTGGGGAGCTTCCATCCCCAGCCCTGAACACTGGGGATGTGTTTGGGGGCTGGGGATTGGAGTTTGTGCACACCAAGGTGGAGGAGATGCTGGCAGAGGAGATGGGAGCTCTGCAGCAGCACCACTGCACGTCCACTGTCATCCCTGCACCCTCACTGCCGTCCCTGCTCTGTCACTGCCACCATTGCACCCTCATTGCCATCCCTGCTCTGTCACTGTCATCCCTGCACCCTCCCTGCTGTCACTGCACCCTCACTGCCATCCCTGCACCTCCACTGTCATCCCTGCACCTCCACTGTCATCCCTGCACCTCCACTGTCATCCCTGCACTGTCACTGCCATCACTGCACTGTCACTGCCATCCCTGCACCCTCCCTGCCATCCCTGCTCTGTCACTGCCATCCCTGCACTGTCACTGTCATCACTGCACCCTCACTCCTGTCACTGCACTGTCACTGCCATCACTGCACCTTCACTGCTGTCCCTGCTCTGTCACTGCCGTCCCTGCTCTGTCACTGCAGCCACGACTGTTGCTCCTACTGAGCCAAAAAGGGAGAGGAGCCACCTCTGGCTCTGCAGCCCCCGTAGATCAGGGTTACAGGCACCTTCCTGGGGGACACCTGTGCCCAAAGCAGCTTCTTGAAGATCAGATTCCTCAAGCAGAGCCTTTCCCCTCCTGCTGCAGCACAAGCAGGACACACATTAGAGACTTGGCTGGTGCAGGGCACAAGCCATGAGCTTTCACCAGATCTGAAAGAGGCTGCCTGGCAAAATATGGGCAGCTGGTGGCACATCCAGCAGGGGTGAGGCATGTGTGGCACAGGACAGCACAGTTTAAAATGCAGTTAGTAGGGTTTAACCAGGGGCAGCCTGATTTTTCCTCTGTCCACTATTCCTTTGGGCAGCAAATGTACTCATTTCTCATTTCTAACCAATGCCCCAAATGAGATAACACATGTTCAGTGGGGATGGCTTGGAAAAATACAAACCCTAGAACCAAGCAGGGACCAGCTTGGCACTATAAACATCCTGTGAAGATGCTGAGTTTTGCTTCCAGTTGTCTTAAGCAGAGCAGTGGGAAGCCTTCACCCTCCTCCCAGTAAAGCACTGGGAGCTCTTGTTCTCCCCAGCCAGGAGCCACCCTGGGCTTTCCAGCCCTGACATCCCACCCTCTTAGAGAAAGTTTTCATGCTCAGTCAAGGGGAACTCAGCCTCCCCAGCAGTGACATCCCCCAAACACACCCCATTACTCTGGCAGTGTTCCTCTCTTTCTGCTTTACAGCCTGTAAACACATCCAGGGGTATTTTTGTGACAGAAACCCACAGCCATCGTTGCATGACAGAGGAGCAGCTCTCAGGCAAGTGTAACAGCCCCAAATGTACTTTCAGTGGCTTTCGTCTCCAAATCTCCAGCTGCCTTTAGGTGGCAGGTGACTGTCACCCCTTTGGTGCAGGGGACTGCAGCAGGGAGAGGAGCACCAGGAAGGGCAGAGCTGAGCTCCCCATGCAGCCCCCTCCCTCCTGCTTTTCACTTTCTCTCTCCTCAAGTCATCAACAGCAGCAGCATTGTTGACAGGTGTTTCAAGCCCTTGCTGTGTTCATTTTTTTCCCATTTAAGGAGCTGCTGGCAACAATTCACCCACAGCAGGTTCACACATGGGGTGAGTTTGTGACCCACTCCCCACTGCCCCTGTGCTGCTGTTGTGCCCAGCCCAGCACTGCCCATGGCAGGGTGGGCTTTGAGCACAGGCAGCAGCCCTGGCAGAAGAAAAGACATTGGGATAAGGAGAGAAATGCTCACACTGAGATGTAGCCATGGCAACATAGTTCTGCAGAGCAGGAGGCATATCTGCCAAGGCTCAGAGATTTGCCATTTGATCGCATGGATTTCCATGCTCTGGATGCGATCACATCACACAAAATCCAGGTCAGGCTCGATGCCTTGAATAATTCTTTACCCTCAGGGGCACAGAACTGATGTAGGAAGCTGCGTCTCATGGAGGATATGGTAGGATTAAATTGATTATCTTTTTGGCCCAAAAAAAAAAAAAAAAAAAAAAGGTGAGCTGTGCAAATGAAGAGACACCCAGTTCTGCTTTTACTGCCCAGGAGGCAGTGGGGAAGAGGCAGAACCTCAGAGCTGGGCATGGAATCTGTGCTTCCTGAGAGGAGACAAAGCAAAAGTCTCTAGAAGCAGGGTAGAATCCTTCTGGCTAAAAATCCCATCCCCTCCTCCTCTTCACCTTCTCAGTGTTACCCAAAGATAGGAATAACCACATTTCCAAACTCACAGCAGCCTCAGCACCAGCTTTCAGCTTTTCATGGCTGCTTCTGAACTATTTGTCACACCAGGAGTTCAGAACTTCCCCTGGCCCCATGGATGTGATGGGCAGTGCCCATCCAGCAGCAATCCTGCTCTGGGGGGCCAGCTCCTCTCCCTGCACCCCTCTGCAAGCACAGGGACCAGCAAGGAGCAGAGCCAGGAGGTGCCAGAGGAACCACCTGCACCTGCATGTGTTGGGGGCAGGAGGAATGTGAAACCCTAAGGGGCAAAGGCAAAGAGAAAGAGAGAAACCACAGACCCTTCAGGGCTTCAGGAGATTTGTGGCACAGCCTGGATTGCAAATATTTTCCCTGGGGTTCTGCTACTGAAGCAGAGCTGCAAGACTGGCAAGGGCTGTGTTTGCTCTGAGCTGTGCCTGTGTAAATCATGAAAGCCAGGTCTGAAGCCCAGAGAGAAGAGGCAGCTTGAGAGCAATCAGCACAGAGGAGGATGTGCCAAGTGTCCTGATCTGAGCAAGAACTGCTGCAAACTGCACACTCCTCTCTGGGTCAGTGGGGAGGGGACATGGGGAAGGAAAAGGCAGAGTTCCATGTCCCACTGCTCTCCCTGCTTTAGTCCATGTCCCACTGCTCAACCTCCTTTAGTCCATGTCCCACTGCTCTCCCTCCTTTAGTCCATGTCCCACTGCTCTCCCTGCTTTAGTCCATGTCCCACTGCTCTCCCTGCTTTAGTCCATGTCCCACTGCTCTCCCTCCTTTAGTCCATGTCCCACTGCTCTCTCTCCTTTAGTCCATGTCCCACTGCTCTCCCTCCTTTAGTCCATGTCCCACTGCTCTCTCTCCTTTAGTCCATGTCCCACTGCTCTCCCTGCTTTAGTCCATGTCCCACTGCTCTCCCTGCTTTAGTCCATGTCCCACTGCTCTCCCTGCTTTAGTCCATGTCCCACTGCTCACTCTGCTTTAGTTCCATGTCCCACTGCTCAACTTCCTTTAGTCCATGTCCCACTGCTCACCCTCCTTTAGTCCATGTCCCACTGCTCTCTCTGCTTTAGTCCATGTCCCACTGCTCTCCCTGCTTTAGTCCATGTCCCACTGCTCTCCCTGCTTTAGTCCATGTCCCACTGCTCACTCTCCTTTAGTCCATGTCCCACTGCTCTCCCTGCTTTAGTCCATGTCCCACTGCTCTCTCTGCTTTAGTCCATGTCCCACTGCTCTCCCTGCTTTAGTCCATGTCCCACTGCTCTCCCCGCTTTAGTCCATGTCCCACTGCTCTCCCTCCTTTAGTCCATGTCCCACTGCTCTCCCTCCTTTAGTCCATGTCCCACTGCTCTCCCTGCTTTAGTCCATGTCCCACTGCTCAACCTCCTTTAGTCCATGTCCCACTGCTCTCCCTGCTTTAGTCCATGTCCCACTGCTCTCTCTCCTTTAGTCCATGTCCCACTGCTCTCCCTGCTTTGCTCTGATGCAGTCTCCATCACCTGACCTGGGACAGGGCTGGGACAGCACCAGCCATGGCTCCCTGGAGCTGTTTCACCCCAGCTTAGCCATGTGTGCATTCACATCTTCATACTGGGAGGAAGGCAGGAGTCTCATTGGAGCCAGAACTCAGCCGTGTTTAAACAACAAAGAAAAAAAATAGGAAGGGAAGAAAAAAGAACCAAAGGTTTATTTCACGTTTGGAATCTATTTTTCCCTTTTGTACTAGCAAACCTGAAACCCCTAGAAATCTAGATGTTCTTCACCTGGCATCTTTTAAAGAGTGTTCCCTTCCCTCAGTAGCTCGAGGGCTTGAACCTTTTGAAAACAACAGGTTCTGAGACCTTGAAAAGAAAAGCCAGCAAGGCAGAGCTCATCCTCCATTAGAGCAGAAACAGGGAGGGAGGGGGGATTTATGCCAATGATCCGAGTCTTTTGGAGAAGTTTAATTCACTCCCTTGTCAGGTCCTTTCTGCCTTGCCCTCCCCACTCCCAGCTCCCTCTGAAGCAGCCTTCCTGTCCCTTGCTTTTCACCTCTGCAGGCTTGAGCATGAGATAAACATGCCCTAATTATTTTCCTCTTGCACAGCTGAGCCCTGCAGCCCTTCATTTCCTTACCTGAATGCTCTCCCTTCAAGTGGGTTATATATGACAAAGCCTCTCAGGTACATTTGTTGTGCGGCACAACTCGGGTGTCACACAAGCAACTCAAACCCCTCTTTTCCCCAGCATGGACTAATAAAGGGCATGAATTACTGGGGCCTTCTTGCAGTCTGGGAGCCAAAAAGGAGGTGGGAGGGGAGAAATAAGGTCACAGATCCTCTTGCCTTCAGACAAATAGCACAGGCACTGCTCGGGCTGATAGAGATTAAAAATTGCCTTCGTTTCTGTGCTCAGTTTTGCAGAGGGTCGTGAAGAGCTTGGTGACATTGCAACTGCCAGAGGATAAACATAATGTGCTCCATCCCAGCAGGGATCTCGCTGCGGGGTTCTGCAGAGGACAGGGAGCAGTGGGAAGGGGCACTGCCCCTCCTGGCCCCAGGGGTGACGCTGGGAGAGGCTGCTCTGAGCACAGGCAGGCCAGCACAGGGCTGTTGGTGCTTTTGCTGCACTCGCTGCACCTTTCTCAGCACACTTTTACACCTGCTGGGTTCCAAAGCCTCCCACCACGAGTGCTGCCTCCTCGCTCCAGGCACAGACAGCAGCTTCCACACCCAAAACCGAGTGCAGGATGGGGGTAGAAAGGGGCAGGGAGGGTCAGCAGCCATCCAAACCTTGCTTTGTGCAACTGAACTGTGGGAGGAAAACCCATCCCCACTTGGATACAGGTCTTTGAAATGCTTCTAGTGTCATGGAATCATGGAATGGTTTGGGTGGGAAGGGACTGTAAAGATCTCATTCCACATGGGAAGAGATGCCTTCCACTATCCCAGGCTGCTCCAAGTGCTGTCCAGCCCAGTCTTGGGCACTTCCAGGGATGGGGAGTCCATGGAGGAGTCTGTTTTTCCCTTTGGAGGGCTAACTCTATGGTAAGTAGTTAATGTTGGGGATTGACCAAGGAGAGAGAGTTCATGGGATGCTACAATGGGGCTGCACACCTGGATCAGCACCAGGTCCAGAGCACAAAAGGACAGGACACACTAGCCAGCACAGAGCAATCTTTTTCTAAATTTTTCTGACTTCCCAGGAGCCCCCTGTGTGGCAGGGAACTGCCTCACTTGTTTTACACCATGTAGGAACACGGAAACCTCTCCCAGTGATGCCCCAAGTCCCCCCTTTCCTTGAGGAGTCCTGTGACAAGGTGACTCCTCCATGAGGCCAAGGAAGAACCCCCAAAACTCATGGAAGCTGCCAAGTTCCTGCATTAGTGATGCCAATAGAAGCAATCTCAGTCCAGAGATGCTGTCAACAGAGAGAGTCTGTGACACAGGCCAAGTGACAGAGGCCACCCGGACTTCTGGCCACCAGGAACCTCAGGATGTCCTCCAGCAGGGAGCACATTGGTGTAGAGCTGTGCTGGCAGGATGCCTGGGGGGCCAGGAACTCCCCACTGCTGGATGGAGCTGCTCAGAGCAGTCTGTGGGAATTTACTGGCAGCTGTCCCCACAGCCCAGCCTGGCTTTTTCCACTCCCCATCCTGTAACACAGCAGTGTGGAAACCAGGCAGCCCAGTTCTGCTTCCAGAGCTCACTTTCCTCGGCCTGTTTCTCCCAATTCCATGTGGATTTTGCAGTGTGGCTTGTAAGATCAAAAAGGTTGGCTGGGCTTTGCCCCAGCCCCCCTCTCTGCTTTGAACTTCTAATTATTTTGCTAATTCTGAGCCTAGTGCTAAGATGCTCTGAGCACACCTAAAACCTTCCCCACAAAATCAAGCTGCAAAACGTCTCCCAGGATCTAATCCCCAGTGAGAAATACTCCAACCTTTCCCAACAACCACGAGCAGAGCTTGTCTAGTCATTTGCAATTAAGCTCCTGAGCTAATGAAGCTGCTTTGAAAAAAAAATAGAAAAAGGAAAAGAAAAAACCCAACAACCTCAGGTCAGTCTAATTAAGAAATGTTGTACCTTGCAGTCCCAGTGTATCTTGTGGCTCACAGCTGTGCATGCTTTCAGCTTTGACAGCAGAAAAGGTGTGATTATTTATTTATTACATGAATGCAGGGAAGCTTCAGGAGCAGGAGATGCCTGTGCTGGGAGGCAGCTGAAGTAGAGAGAAAAGAAATGACATTCAGCTGGAACCTGTAATTATAAGAGGGGATGTTGACCATAGAAAAATGCAATTGTGTAATGAATACTTATGCATTAGCTTTTCTTTGAGATTAAAAGTACACAATCGAATCAAGGCCAAAGTGGAGCTTGCCCTCAAGGAAAGGCAGTTTGGAAGACAAATGTAATTACGCCACTGTCATTTGCAATGCTACAGAAAGTGGCTGAGGAAACTTCATGAAAAAAAGTCTTAGGGGAAAGAAAAAGCTATTTAGAAAGAATTCTGCTCCTGATTTGTCTCTTCCCTCAACAAGAGAATGGATCTTTTCTGCACATACACAGGATGCCCCCAGCCAGCATCTGCTCCCAGCACACGTTACTGATCTTGGATCTGCAAACAACCATCTTCCCTCTGCTTTCCCTGTGACTGAGTAGCATTTGCACAGCAAGAACCAGATCTCATCTGCAAGAGCAAAATTTTAATTAAGTGCCTCGCCAGAAAAAAGAAAGAAAAAACAAACTTAATTTTAGGAACTGGTCCAACGTGCTATTATTATTTCCTCTCATTCTCCTATCCCTCTGCACTTCATCAGCCCTGAGCTCTCCAGGACTCTGCCTGCATTGCATGACAGGATCCCCAAAATTCCCAAGCATCCATCAAGCCAGTGGTATGTGTCAGTGGTGCCTGAAACACTGATTCTCTGAGCTTGGTTGCTCTCTGCTCAACAAGAAGCAATGACAAGGTGTTAAGCAGCAGAAGTTGCAGTTAAGCCTAGCTTTCTTTTTTAGCCAATTAGATAATTTTTACTATCTGCAGAAGACGCCAGGGTTAGAGGGGAGCTGCCAGCACTGCTCAGGCACAGCTCATCTTGATTGGTTTTTAAAATTCTGCTTGTCAGCTGGTGAGAAGAGACACATCCAAAGTGACCCCACATTGCTGAGAAACCCAGTGAATTATCCCCATGGCTGAACGGAGCCTGTGCACAGAGCCTGCCCACCCAAACAGCACCAAAAGAAACACCAAAACCAAAAAAACCAAATCACACGTGCAAAATCAAACCATCACAGCGGCACCCTCCACTCTTCTCTGGATTGTGCCACAGATTATCCATGGCCATAGGGAACAGAGGGCACTGATGGGTTCACAGCTGCAGCTTTCCATGGGTAAAGCCCAGGTCCTCACCCAAGGCTGAGTTTGCTGAGCCCCCACTGCCTGGCTAACCAGGGGCTCCAGCACAGCTGGTGCAGTGCCCAGTTCCTCCCAGTGATCCTGCCCCCAAAAAGGTGTCCTGGAACAGCACAGCCCTGGAATAACACAGCCTGGATCAACAGCCCCCAGATCAAACTGTGCTGTGGACTGACCATCGAGATGCACTCACTCCAACAGTGAGGAAAAACCTTTTCTGATAACCACAGCCTTCATCTCTGAGCCATCCTACAGCCTGAGAACTCAGCAAAACCCCAAAATCAGGGGGGGTGCACAAAGGGACTCGAGGGGGAGGGAGGGGAGAAATGACAGGGAGAAGACAGACTCCTGAAACCAGCACACAGGGATTGAGGGATGGAAGGGAAAGTGGAATTTAGACAGAAGAGATGCAGCCAAGTGTGGGAAAAAGGAGGGAAGAGTGGGGGAAATAAAAGATCTCAAGAGCATCCACTTAAGCTTTGAATTGCCTGGCTTTGTCTCTGCTTCACACAATGGAAACGTACAGTAGCAACAGACAGATTCTGAGAGCTGGTTTGCTTCTCATCTGCAATTCCAAACACCCTGTCAGGAACAAATATTTGAAAAGACATCTATCCAACCATTAATGTATCTAGTGGGGAAATTTATTTTTTTTTTCTGAAAGAAAAATAATTCTGCATTCATCACAAAGATGATCACGCAGAGAGATGCCAACAGAAGCACTGGAGGGATAAGCAAAGTTTCAGGTCTTTCTTTAGGTCTGAAGACAGCTCACTATTGAGCTGAGAAGGTGCAGCTGGTTAAGTATTTGCAGTACAGGGAAAGGGAAAAAAAATAATCAGACAGCTGTATTTTTAACTGATCATGTGCTTGCTTCTGTTTCATAAGATTTATTCCCTCATTAATCACTGCTCTCCCTTCATTCATGTTAAATATAAAAATGATTAGGAAAGATCCTCATCATGGTTAAAAAAATAATTAGCTGCTACATCATGTTGCACACATTCAGACAGAAAGGAGTGATTAAATTAGGAATATTAAAACCCCATTAATCTGTGTTCAACTTAAGCTCTGCTTGTTCATCTCACTGTGGCACTTATTATTTCTGACACTGAAAGATATTTGAATTACTAGCTGAAACAAGGTCACTATCAGAAAGATGTCAGGTCAGCAATTAGTCAAAGGTGGGAGAAGCTACCAGAACTGAGCTGTGCTTGACATGCCACAGACGTGTGGAGAGGCTCCCCTTGCCAGGGTCCCCTGGATGAGCAGGTCAGCACCAGGACCCCAAGGGCTCCCAGGTGTGGACCAGCCCTGCTAAATCCTCCCTGAAGCTCCTGAGCCCCTCAGGCTGCCCCAAATCACTGTCCCAGACTTTGGGAGGAGTTGGGCAAAGGGCATAGCCTGGAACCCCCTCCCAGAGCTGGGCAGCTGCCCAGGGCTGGCCAGGTGTCCTGGGTTGTAAGATAAGTGTGTGTTCCATTACCATCTGTCAGAGCTGGGGCAGTTCTCTGCTGTGCATTGGGCAGTTTCCTTTATCTCTCCCACAGCCAATCCTCCCTCCAGGAGATCTCTGCTGTCCATGGCCACTGAGTGTCCCTGCAGGGCTGATCAAATTCCATCATCCCATGGGAGATGCTCTGCCCAGGGCAGGAGCCAAGCATTCCTACCTGGATACAATCTGAGCCTGGCAACAGCACAGCAGCCTTTGCCCCCTGCATTCCCAGAGGAGCAGCTTTCTCCTGCCCTGCATTCCCAGAGGGAGAGCAGGCCCATCTCCAGCAGCCCTGGAGCTTCAGAGGAAAACTCCCCCCTTGTGCAGGATCCCTGCTCCAGCAGAACCACAGCTGGCACTGCAGGAGGGCTGAGCCACCATGGAATGGCACTGCTGCTACCACCCTAACCCACAGGGGGTCAGCTCCTGCTCTGGCTCTGGCAGTGGTTTGTTTTCTCCATTTTTTTGTACTGTTACATTTGTCTTTTTTAATTTTCCTAGTAAAGAACTGTTATTCCCATTCCCGTATTTTTTTTTCTGAGCCCCTTAATTTCAAAATTATCATAATTCAGATGGAGGGGGTTTACATTTTCCATTTCAGGGGAGGCTCCTGCCTTCCTTGACAGAGACCTATCTTTTCAAACCACGACACCAGGGCTCCCCATGGGCAAATGCCAACATCAGCACAGGGCTCAAGGACAGAGTCAGGGCAAGAGGCAATGCCAGAACAGAGCTCTGACTCTCACCCAGAGCCCTGATTGCAGCACCACAAACAGCCTCATTCCCACCTGTGGGCAGCAGCACCTCTTGGTCACCCAGCACACACTCTGAGGTGATTTCTCCCTTTCAAGAAGCTAAAACCTCACTTCTGTTTTGGCCCACAAAGCAAAGCAGCCAGTCCAGCATAAGGAAGATCATGACAGGTGCAACAGAATATCATCGTCACTTTTAGAAATGAAGGGAGAAGCTAAGAATGATTTCTTGCTCAGATAAACATCAGTCTCAGAGGCTGTGAGATTTTAGAGGAGTAGTCACAAGTTTATTCATAGCTCAGGTGTAGTCACGAGTGTATTCATTGCAAGGCAATACAGAACTTTCTAAACCAACAGACAGCTGCCACAGGGTTTATTTTACTTTTTTAACCTATCACCTTTACTTACTTCTACTGCACCACGGATACTTTTATCCAATTGGCTTCTAACTCACATGCACACATATGCTTCTGTTATAACTTCTAAACTCTTGGCTTATTCCATCCTTACATTATAAACCACATCCTTACGTTATAAACCCTTCACCATCTTACCCAATACCGTTTCTCACTTGCTTAAGTGAGAAACTTACTTACACTTACTCACTTACTTACAACTACAGAAATATCAGTTTATTATTTTTCTACTTAGTGTCTGTGTATTGTATTTTTACATCAATCTAAACTTCTTCTAAGGCTGCAGATCAAATCCTTCAGTGTCTGTGGAAGTTCCTGTTTTTCTGATTCCCACAATAGAAAAATACAGAAAAAATTCTTTTCTCTGGGGGAACATGTGCAAGCACAGGAGCATTTGATGGCAGCGAGAGAAGATAGCCAAGGATCTGTGTGCTTCATGGACTTGGACTTGAAGAGTGGTCTGGAGGGAAGGGTGCAGCACAGAACTGCATTCACCACGTTGTGATCACCGTTTGCCTGTGGCTGTGCAGCTGGGAGCACTGCCTGAGCAAAGTCCCCCATGGGCAGCTGGCACTGGCCCCAGGGTGAGGGGCTCCAGTGCTTCCAGTTTCCCATTCCAGGAGCAGAGGACCACGTTCTGCCCAGGACAGGGCAGCCCACATCTACCACACTACTACAACAGAAACATTCCCAATTTATCTTCAAATTCAAGATTTTTTTAAAATAGAACTGCCAGATAAACTTTCTGGAGAGCCCCAGAATTGTTGTGTAGGAGCCTTTAGGCTACAACAGGAGGTGTTTGTTGTTGCTGCAGGCCCTGTTCACCATTTCCAGCATGCTGGGCAGAACCCTTTGAGATTTGTCCCTGGGAGCCAGGAATTACCTGCAACCACACAGATTAGGGAGGATGCAAGCATAGGAGGACAAAAAGAAAGCTGACAAGGCAGTCACATCTTACAGATGAGTTCCTGGGCTGTTTTTTCCAGCCACAGGTGGACTCAGTGCTTGGTGGTTGATACCTTTGATATGTTTGCTATGCTTGCCCTCATTAAAGGGAAAAAAAAAAATGAAGCAGCATAGGAGACATTTTCATCCCCAGAGCTCCCAAAGCCTTTCCTAAGCACAGTGTAGCAGTATACAAACTATTTACTCTGTACTTCATTCAGCACTGACAAAACCACCTCTGAGCCTCTTTAGAAAGGAAACAGATAATAAATCAGCTAACAAGCCTGCACTCTAATTGACAACACAGGAAGGTGGGAAAGATGCAGCATCTCCTCGTAACTGCAGGAGGAACTTGAGGGAAGCAGGATATAATTAATCGAGTTGGGATTTCACCAAGATCCCCTGGTCTTATGAAAAATGCCATAAGCCATTTAATGACCACAGGTGAGGAGAATCTTTGGTTTACATCTCATTTGGAGCTGAGCACACAGAATATAAAGAGAATCAATGCCACCCCCAAGCCCCACACGAATTATGCTCTCCACTTTTCCATTTGCCTTTGGATGTCCCACAGAGCTCCCTCCACGGGCTGTGGGACCTCTTTTTGAATGAGGTGAACAGGGCTGCTCCTTGTGACCACTCCAGTAACTGCTCAGGGGGAAAATTAGCTGGATATGGTTCTCTCTACCATTTTGCTGCTACTTCATTTGAGAAGAATGCAGCGGGGATGGGGGGAAAAAAAGAAGTTAAAGCATCAAAAACGCCTTTGCTAAAATATTATTTTATTTTTGCTTTTGCTAAAATATTATTATTTACTACCAATAGTTCAGGAGGTGTTTTGTTTAGCCAACAGCCAGGACACAGCAGCAAGACACCCTGACTTGACCCACGAGGGGTGGGATTTTCAGCTGGACAAAGCAGCAGAACATTGTTAGCCCTGAGGGCGAGCAGAGGTTTGCCATTGGCTTCTCCAAGGAAAGAACTGAGCCAGCAAAACAATTCCAAACCCCTCCTACAAATAATAGCACTGCACCGTGGGGCAGCCAAGGGTCCAACAGGCAAGATCTGCTCTCTTTGACTTTGTTTGAAATTACTTTGAGGCTCACCTCCATGAAAAAACCATCAGATATGGCATTACACACCCACAGCAATTCTTAATCAGCAACATCAGGAAGTTTTATTTAAGAAGTGAGGAAAACCATGAGGAAAGCCTGGGAACTCCCACGAAATCAGTGCCTGGTGGGCTGGGTGGCCAGCAGAAGTGACTTGGTGACTGAATTTATTGTGCCAGCCTGTCCCCTCCCTTTCACCAGTGAAATCTTGCTGACAGAGCCACAGCTATGCTTAAAAGCTGAAATTATACTGGTATTTTATCCTCAGTGCTGTTTGGAGGTGAGGGAATGGGACAGAGTGACTTTGCAGGGGTCTTCATTCCTGTGGGAACTCTGTATTTGGTAATTTGGGTGCGGTGTTGTGTGCACAGCGTTGCTTCTTTTGCATGATTAATTAAAAATAAATATCCTGAAGACCAATAACTGGAAAAACTAAGAACACATCCAAAACCAGAAGTCATTTTGGCCACCAAGAAGCAGGCAAGCACTCCCTTGCCTCAAGTAGTGTGGAATTAAGACGCTCATAAATCCTTGCCCAGCAAGCCCTGGAGAAATAAAAGAGGCTTTAAATATAATCTATCCTACCACTTCATAGAGCAAGGGGAGCAGCAGAACAGAGGGTAAGCTGAGAGGAAAGGACAAACGTAATTGCTGGAGTCAAACAGAGGAAATTGCAGGTAAATACCAGCTGGATGAAACTCCAGAAACTGCCCCAAAACCCGAGGTGGCTCCACGTGGGGTGAAGGAGGCACAGGGGTCAAGCAGGGCTGTAAAAGGCACTGCTAAATGCATGATAGCTCGTTAAGCAGGGCTGTGCCATTGAGACTGCAGTGCTGGATGGGTTTTTATACAGCTTTGACACTTAAAAATGGTGTGAGGAAATGCAGAGCTTGCCAGCTCTTCGGGCCTCCAGCCAGCACCATGAGTGGCATTTGCAGGACCTCTCCCAAGGTGCTGGCACAACATTTTGCCACGTTTGGCACGTGTGTCCCATGGCAGGGACCTGGAGGACAGTGGGCTCAAAATGACAGGTCAGGCAGGGAGGAACTGGGCAGAGCTGGACTCATAAAAGGAAAAATAACTGTATTATTGAGGATGGGTGAATAAAGTGATGCATAGACTCCAAGGTTTCCAGAAGGTAAATGCTGAGTTTATTAGAGATTACACACTCTTTTTTATAGATGGTTATGATAGAGGGGAACTTGATTGGTCTCCAACTAACACTCCTCACACTATTGATTAATTAGGAATAACACCTTTCTTGTAAACATCTTACAATTACCAAGTTTAAAACACCAGTTGCAGGATTGTTTTAATTCTTTTTCTGAGCTTTCTCAAAACTTCGTGGAGGAAATGTCTGGGAAAGTTTATCTAACTATCTTCTCTGACCAGTTCTCAGTATCCACAACTAACTCTAAAATTTTTTTTAAATCCATGATCAGATCATCCTTTTGCTTCCCAGCCCAGGTCTGTTCCAGCAGTGGTGCTTCTCGTGGCCTCTGGGCAGCACTCACCCTCTCAGCAGCCCAGAGAGGGCATTCCAGGGCAGGGAAGGGCAATCCAAGAGCAGCCACATCCAAGAACTTTGTGTTGCCAGGGAAACAGCTCGCTTGGTAAAGGAAGCATCATTTTGGGGTTATTTTCTGCTCCTCACTGGCTTTGTGTCCCCACAGCCTCAGGTGGCTGAATCAAACCCCAGAGCACAAACCATGGGATAGAAAGCAAAATGCAGCAGAGCCAACACAGAGCAAGCAGAAGGTGAGGGTGCCCAGCAGTGCCAAGGCACCAGGCAGGGAAGGGCAAGGTTTTGTCTTTAACACCTGGAGAACTGCCCAACATTGCTGTTGAATGAACCCTCATTGAGCAATAAATAAAACCAGGCTGTGAATGACCAAGCCACCAAGTCAGCCTCATGCTTTTCTTTTCTTGCTGTGAAAACTGAAACAAAATCAAATATACTAATAATATTAATGATAGAAACAACAGCAATAATAGTAATGAAAAGGAGGGGGAGAGGAATAAGACCCAAGAGAAACAAGTGATGCACAATACAGTTGCTCAGCACCCCCTGAATGGTGTCCAGCCTGTCACTGAGCAGCAGCTGGGGGCTCCCAGCCAGCTGCCCCAGTTTATGCACTGGGCTCCGTGGGCTATCCATGGCCTGGAATATCCCTTTGGCCACTTTGGGTCAGTTGTCCTGGCCATGTCCCCCCCAGCTTTTTGTGCAACTCCTCACTGGCAAAGCACAGGACACTGACAAATTCTTGAAATAGGGTAAGCACTACTGGGCAAGAACTAAAATATCAGTGTGTTATCAACACTATTCTCATGCTAAATTCAAAACACAGCACTGCACCAGCTAGGAAGAAAATCAACTTTATCCCAGTTGAAACCAGGACACACATGATCAAGAAGTAACCCTCAGATAATAGAAAATAAAAATCAAATCAAATTATCTGAGAAGGCAAGAAAAGAGGTGAAATCCACCAATGCTTTCTGATGCATTCCCTGGTGGAGAGCATCTCCCAGTTACCATGACACACACCCAGAGGAAAGCTAATCCTCCAGGGGATCCCTTCCAAAGCACCCTCCATGCTCTGTGCTGCTGGCCTCATTCCCAGCACAGGCACTGAGTGGGGAGAGCACTGCAGTCAGAAACTTTCAGGTTTGGTGATTCTGAAATTGTCAGTCTGGGTGTTGTTTAAACTGCAGTGGCTTTTCATGTCAGTCAAGGTTTGGGGGATTTCCAGAGCGTTTCATTTGGGGCTTCTCTAAGCAAAGAAGAGATGGAAAGTTTTACAAATTCATCTTGTCACTCCTACACCTGTGGGTGAACGAGCCCAGAGTGGCATTTGGCCCATTTTAGACCCAAACCAGCCCAACCAGCTCCTGTCCCCTCTGACCCTGCAGGGGGGAGCTGGGTGTGACCCCAGGGCTGCAGCTCCCTCGAGGCTGGCAGGGCTGGGGCTCTGCAGGCAGTGCCACAAGGCTGGGTCATCCACTGTCCCCAGCTGTTTCCAGGTCACCAAATAGCTCCAGTTTCCTTGGAAGGGAGGAGGAGAAGACAGGCAGGGATGTAGGAGGAAATTTGGGGTTTTGTTATTACCTTTAAGTTGTGTAAAATAATTTTTGTGGGCTATTTCAGAGCCATCAGTGAAGTGGCTCTGACCACGAGGAGCTGCACCAGAGGGGTTATGACAGCCATCCTTTCAATTCTGGGGGCATCTCAGGCTTACCAAAGGAGCAAAGCTTTGGTGTTTCCATCCCCCAGGCCCAGCACAGAGAGCTGAGCTCGCTGGAGGAGGGTGACCACATCCTGGCGTGCAGAGCCTGGGTGCCACCAGAGCTGTGACAACAGGAAAGGAACGTGGGCACGATGCCAAGCCACCCCAGCAGCACGGGGTGGGATGGGGCAGGGACAGGATGGAGAGTTAGAACCACAGAATGGGGCTGGAGGGGACCTTGAGAGCTTCTCCAGTCCCACCCCCTGCCACGGGCAGGGACACCTTCCACCTTCATTGAGAGCCCTGTCCAGCCTGGCCCTGAATGTTTCCAGGGATGGGACATCCACAGCTCCTCTGGGCACCCTGTGCCAAGGTTTTGAAGGGACATTTCTGGCTCCTTTCAGCCCCAGCAGGGACAGGCTGAGGCTGCTGCTCAGCAGCTCTGGTTCTTTGTGCCACCACACAGGAAATCGGTGCTGCTGACGTGGCTCAGGTCCCTCCCTGGCTCCCACTGGTGTCCCAGCAAAGCCCAAAAGTGCAAATCTGCCCTGCCATGACAGCAAAGTAAATTCTCCTCCCTGATGCTTTTTATTACCCAACAGGTGGAAACCCGTATTTTTGGAAATTGAATTACAGTTTCTTGAATATTAAGAGAAAAAGTTATTCCCTTGGCTGAGCTGCATTAATAACACCCCTGGCAGGGAGGGAACAGACTGAATTTTGTCATGGTGGCTTTCAGCCCTGGAGCTGGGACCCAGAGGGCTGTTCCAGGAGCACCCAGAGAGGAGGCACCTGGCACTGGGAAAGGGTCTGGTTTTTGGAGGCAGGAGAGAAACTGGAGGACAACTTTTGAACCAGTGGCATCATCTCGCTGGCACCCAAAGACTGGCTGCAAAAGCAACTTTTAAAGAAGCAAGCAAACAAAAAGAAAACCCCACTTTATGGTGCCAGTATAGTTTTGATTTCTGCCAAGGGAAAACGGTCTGCCTTTACTTGTTTGCAGAAGCTTTTATCACACAAATGGGTGGTGTAAAAGGATATTCCTTGCAACAAGGACCAAAAAAATCCCCAAACATACTGATATTTGTCGTAACCCAAATCACCTCCTAGAATTTCAACTTGATTTCCAGGATCTGTCATCTGGCAGAGGGGAACACTCACCATGTTTTGGCAATTTGGGCCTTTGGACAGAGGTATTTATCTCTTTCCCTCTTATTTTTTTAACTTTTTTTTTTTTCCCAAGGCCCAAATTTTTAAAATCATGACTTTTATTAAACCCCAGCATGGTGCGGATCACAGCCATAATTCTTTTTCCCCCACCTTCCCACCACAAATCCATTCAAAGTGAGTGACATTTGCAAAGTGTATTTTCACGGCCCTCCATAATCCCTTCAGAATATTAAGACTGCATTACTTTGTCTTTGGTTACATTAACTTCAATTTTCCTTATGAGTAAGTATTTGGCTAAAAATTAATATAGTGAAGTTGAAAAGAATCTTATGATAGGAAAAAGACTAATTTCATCTCTGGCTGCTCAGATACCAGAGTACACTGGGGTTAATGTAATTAACTTACAATTTTAGCCTAGGTTGTGTACATACACTGAATCTCCCTGCTGGAAACAAGATTAGATTTTATTACACTATATATCCTGGTTATCTTCACCATGCCTCCAATATTACTTCCCTCAATGACTTCAAGGCTCTCTGCTGCAATGAAAATGCAGAACCATCTGGTATTGAGCCCATGCAGTTTATTTAAGGATTTAATTAAATGCTCTAAATGGAGAGCTTCTTTGAATTAACATTTTAAATGTGACTTATTGCAGGTTTAATATTGTCTTAATGCCAACCTGGGAAACTCCATAGCCAAGTTGTTGACGTTTAAATTGAATTCATTTGGGTGGCTCCAGGGGGACTCATTAATTAATCTAAACAACTAATGGGGATTGGTTCTGACTTTTGATGAAGATTATTTACAGAGACAATTTGCAGTGAATAAAGAGTCACAGTAGGCAAATGTTTAATTGAATTTAAAAAAAAAAAAAGGACATCTCATTGTGTTCAATATCAAGGATGCATCTTGTGAGTAAGCTTTGAAATACCAAGAAAGGGACGATTGCTTGAAGCCTCCAACTGCACACTAATAACAAAGAGAATGGGTAATTACATTTGCCTGGGTAATTTGCAGCTTGTAAGAGGACAACAGGTCTGTCTGGCTTACAGTACACAGAGAAAGACCCTAACAGGAAAGATTCTGTTTTATGAAGACCAAGTTGCCCCACTCACTTTTACTCATATACCAGAAAATGGCATTTTCCAACCAATCACTGCTGGAAAAACAGAGCCAACTCCTCTCACTTACATTTGCAATAACCCAGAACAACTGCAATGAGCTCAGCAGAGCTGCTTTAATTTACAACAGCTTAACCTATAACACCCAATCTTCTTTTATTCTCTGATTATATCATCTTTGGAACCAGTTATTTGCGCCTCTGAGCACCAACAGCTCCTCGTGTGGTTCTTCAGTCAGTCACAGGACCAAAGCAGTACCTGCTTCCCTGGGTAGCTGCACTCATTAAAGCAAATTTCCCTGAGCATTTTTCCACTGTTGTCATCGTTATCCCATCTCATCTGGAAGTTTCCAGTACTGCCAGAGGTTTCCAGCAAAGCAAAAAAACCCACAGTGGACTGAATGCTGCCCCAGGGAAACACAGCTCCTGCCCCAGCACCCTGGCTCCTGAGGGCACCAACACCTCTAAAACCTGTGTTATAGGTAGATATTATAATATTGGCTTTTCACAGATATTAAAATGGATTTTATATGTGTGGTGTTGAAGTAACTTTGTTAAAAAGACACTGTTTTTATTTCTATTGTTGATTAAGCTCAGACATGGTAGTGAAATAGCTGATATAAGTGTGCTGGGGTTAAAATGCCTGCTTGGATGGGATAGCATCCAGTGAACACAGGATGAGGACACTTGCTACAGATCTGCCAACTACCAGCACTCACTGTCTGAAGACAGTGTAGGCTAGGGCCAAAAACTGAAGTTGATAATAAAAAAGGACTAAAACCACAGCCAAGGAATACACATGTTCTAAAAAGGTGGATCCGAGGAGGAGCCATGCTGAACAGTTCTTAGGATATGTAAACTAGTTTGGGGAAAAGTTTGTTATTTTATTTATATTTATAATTTTAAAAAATGTTTGCTATTATATTTATATTGTTTATGAATATGTAACAGGCTGATGCAATAGAAATGGTCTACAAAGGGTGTTTCCAAATTAGCAGGTGTGCTCTTGGTGGAACGCCAAGAGGCACCTGGCTGTAAATCCTTGCTTTATTGTCTTTGTCTCCTATTGTCTTTTATTAAACTTTCTAAATGTTTACAGGACAGTGTACCGTGCTTTTCACACCTGTGATTGCAGGCATTTGGAATTTTGCAGCTGTGTTTAGCACAAAGCTGGTGTGCTACTGGCGAGCATCACAGGTGAGCACAGCACAACAAGGAGTGAGAGCAGGGCAGATCACGGGGGAAGGCGTCAGCAGCAGGTTGGGGCTCTCCTGCCCAGCCCAGCCTCTCCTGTGTGGTTTCTGCTCTTGCATCTTATGGATTGTCCTTCACCTAAAACCAGATTGATTTAAGACTTAAAAGCACAGCACTGAAAGGCAGGAGAGGTGAAGGACAGCAGAAAAAGGGATTGAGGAGAAGAAAACAGCATCAAACGCCACAAGTGCAGCTACAGTTTTATATGTGGTCTTTACCACACAGAGGAGTTTGATGGAGAAATTACCCAGCCCCTGAAAAGAATTATCTGAGCTTCAAATCACAGAGTTGGGTGTTGGAACCCTGGTTGCTGAGAATTTCAGACTTTCTGTGCTGACAGGCACTGACCCCCAAGAGAACACTGCATCGACCTGAGGCCGTGGAGAAGCTTCCAAAATGGAATGACAGAGCTGGGATTGTGGGTGTGGAGTTTGAATAGAAGTGTGTGATATCACAGGGTGGAAAACTCAGAGTTTAAGGGTTTAGAATATGGTAATATATATAAAACAAGGTGGAAGTTTTAAGACCAAGACTGGTCCTTCTTCTTCACCTTCCTCTTCATGGGTTTGGTTGGTTTTGTGTAATTGGGTAAAAAAGTTCTCATTGCAGGCCTCATTGTTGGTTATTGGGTTAAAAGTAAAAATAATTGAGGTGGCATTTCTTAATTAGACTGTTTATCCTTAAAAGGCCTTGTAGAGATAGAGACAGGGCTCCATTTTTAATTTGTTAGAGTGAAGTGCTGTAGAACTCAGGGTTTGTGAGACTGTAGCAGAGATAAGAACTAATAAACATCTGAGTCCAAACAAGAAATTCCATCCTGTGCATTTAATCCAAACCTTGGCTGAAAAGAAGCAAAAGAATCAACACTGGGGACCACACAACCACCGAAGATGTGGAACAGGGCTTGGGGCAGCACTGACTCTGCCTCTCCCACAAAGTGTTTCAGTAACACGGGAGACTCACATATCTTGGTCTGCTTTCATCCATGAAGGATTAAAGGACGTGAAGCCATGAAGGACCTCAGCAGTGGCCAGGACTCTCAGGGAGCCTCATTCACACCCAACAGGCCACGTCTCACAGTGGGCAACTGGAAGACTTTAGCAGGCTCTGGGCACTGAACTCTACTGACTTTATCACCTGCAAGAGTCAATTCCATGTTTTGAGCTCCACTGTCCAATGTCCAGCTGCAACAACCAACTAAAAAATAGGATCATCTTGGTTGGAAAATACCTCTAAGACCTTCAATTCCAGCTGCTGGCCCACAACTGCTCAATCAATGAACTGTTTCCCCAAGCACTCTCCCTTTCTCCACCACTTTGCCCATCAGGAGTCCTGCCCCACACTAGCACTGCCCAGTGGGTCAAACCACTCCTGAAGGCTCTGAAAGGGGCTCAAACCAGATGAAACCATCGTGGACATGCTTCACCTCAGGAGAGGCAGAGCCCAGGCTGGGCTCACAGTGCCAAGAAGGGTTATCCAAAGTACGCCCTGGTCTGTGCTGCCCGAGCCCAGGGCTGACCATTCCCTGCCAGAGTTGCATTTTATTTCCAATAATAACCCAACCCTATCTTGCCTGAATCCAGGAGGTTCCAAACTTCTTTTCTTTCCGAGGCTGGACATGTTTTGCATGCTAATTTGGGAGGCAATTGAGGGGGAGGGCACATTAAGGAACTGCACGTAGCCATTAAGGCAGGGAGACTAAAGCATCCTGCCTGGCTCAGCACGGCTGGAGACTGTCTAGAGCATCGCCAGCTGCTCTCAGATACCTACAGTGGAGGTCTTTTATGCAAACACCTCCAGTAACAGCTTTTGTGGATCTGACAGACAGAGTGGTTAAAAATTAGGCATTCGGTGGGTATCCAGTGGAGAGACATTGTACAGCACATCTGAAGAGGGGAGTCACACTCGGGAAGGAAATTCTGAATTGTCTGAAGGGGAAAGGCTGCTCAGGCAGGCGGGATGGATCCCGATGGCAAATCAAGCTGTGCTGTGAGTATCACCCATGTCAGCCCTCCCCATCTTCCCAGGGATCCAGCTCCATGGATGTGCATTCACAGGCAGAAGGCAGTCACATCCTCCCAAAAAAAAAGGAACCAAGGCAGATATTCACTGCAAATGGGAGCGTGGAGGGATATGGGTATTTTCCCCATAAACTCTAAGAACCTTTCCTGCTTTTTTTTTTTTTTTAATCACAGACCCGCTCAGGGCTCTCTCAAGGTGGTGTAGCTGTTTAATGTATTTTATTTTCCCCAGGATTGCTTGCTCTCAGTGTGAAGAGTGTCAGTTATTTTGGGAAACCTGATATCAAGTGGGCGAGCGGTGGAATTATTCATGAGGACACCATGAGGAGGGAGGTTACCTCCTTCACCCCCACGGGAGGCTGAGAGCTCAGCCATTGTTTCAGGCTCAGAATGAAAAGGCAAAAGTTTGTGCCCCCTTGAACCTGGACAAGGCATTAGGAGCTGAAATTATAGGGAAAGGCACAGCTGGTCCATCACTGGAGGAGGGAGGGGAGCTCTGGCAATGCTTGAGGCTCCTTCCAGCTCTGTGCAGCTGAGGCTTGGGTAAAAATCAGGCACACACCACAACATCCTTTGGATTTGAGCATCCACGAGGGGTTTGCTTGGTCTGCAGGGCTGTGCCCTGCTTTAAATGCCTGCCCTTCCTTCCCAGAGCAGCCACTCTCCCATTTTACCCCTGGGCATTGAGGTTTTTCCTCATGCTGGTGTGACTTAAAGTAATACCTACCTTCTAAAGCTTCTCTTAGATGTGATGCTATTTCTCCACTTTTTCTACTTTCCTATTTTTCTACTTTCTCCAGGTCTGCACCTGCCTGTGCAAAAGGCACACCCCACTTGTACCCTCACCAACAAACCACGTGTGACACGCACAGGACAGGGGCCAAAGCCTCAATGAACAAATCCTCTCTCCAAGGCCTTTAGGGAAACAGCCCTTCAGCAGCCCTGCCTCACCTCAACTCTTCCAAATTTAATTCAAGAGCCTCTAACCCCCCATTTCTGCTCTGCAACAGAAGGACCACGAAGGCAGAACCACCTGCCCAGTGGAGACTGGTGGCTGCAGGGGGGTCACTGCAGCAAAGGGAACATTCTCTGGGCAAGAATGGTGGGGGTGAGAATATGCTTTTGTGTTTTGTTGTTTGTTCTGTTTTGTTTTTAAACCAAAATCCTGGAGCTGCCCCATATTTGAGTAATGATTTCTGATATTCACTGCATTTTCTTTTGAACCATCTTGTTGCTGTAGGGAACACCAGATGCTCTGGCTGTGCTGCTGTTGCCTAGGGACAGCCTTCAGATATCTTGTTTGATTTTTCTGCCTCATTTATCATCAAATCAAAATCTCTTATCCAAACTTCCAAGGACTCCTGTGGGCTTTGGTACCAACAATTAACAGCATTTGCTGAGGGGTAACCACACTGTTCCTGTCCAGGGTGGGAATGAAATAGATGGGATGGAAAACTGACAGGTTAGGGACTGACATTTAGATTACTACAAAATACACATTGAAATAATATATATCTGTATTTCGTATTTTATATGAATAAACTCATCAAACACATATATGCACATAAAAAACTCCTTAAAACCCCCTAAAACCTCCCCAGGTGACACTCTGAGATGCCTTGGGAGTGCAGTTTATTTCAATTGGAGGCTGGTCAGACAC
The DNA here is from genome assembly GCF_015832195.1 of Motacilla alba alba. NCBI lineage: Eukaryota > Metazoa > Chordata > Aves > Passeriformes > Motacillidae > Motacilla > Motacilla alba. The sequence goes on from NC_052033.1 coordinate 2,611,752, forward strand.
AAATGCATGGGTGGAGACAAACTTGGACAGAAGAGCTAAAGGGCTTGCTAGGGGAAAGGGACTGATTTAAAGCAGCAAACTAAATTTGGAAGCGAGGTGATAGAAACTGGCACATGAAAATGCATTCTCTTTCTTACTCCCATTTACACCCCTCTGTTATAAATAAGGTTATTTTAAGAAAAGAAAAGTTCAAGTTGTCATGTTTGAAGTGTTAGATGGCAAAGCCATCCCCTTTGTCCCCGTTTGGATTAAAATGTGTCTTTCCACATCCCACATGGAATAGAAACAGTAAAAACCAGAACATTTAAACAAATATTTGCAAGGAGGGTTTATTTGTTTTTAAATATTTCTCCTACTCCAGACAGGACCCACAGACCACACAGAAAGTCAGAAAACACCATTTCTTTTCTCCCTCTCCAAAAAAAGGAGCAGAAATATGTGTTACCAAAGGAGATTTGGGTGAGTCCAGGAGAACAGGAAAGATTTCCACTCCGAGATGCAAAAAACAGACCATATATCCATTTCCATACCTTGCACCAGAGCTCTAGGAAGAGCCTGTCACAAGGCACGACCTTAAACCCGAGTTTCAAATAAAGCTGAAACCTGTTTTGGACACATGACAAAAACATCACTCGGTCTGGCTGCCTCCAGATCATCCCAATAATGGTAAAGGCTCGTTTTTGTCAACCAGGGCTCAAAGCTTTGAAAGCATCAATGCAATCATTGAGAGGCACAAGTTAGACTTGGAATAACAAAGCTAAAATTCTGGCCTTCTCTGTCTCTCACCAAGACTTTGTCTTTGGTATGAAATCCACAGGCAGAATCTTCCATGTCGTGGAAAAAATATATTTAAAGAGCCTGGATTTGTGTTATTCCTAAATTTGATACCTGCTTGTGTGCTTGTGTAATGTAAATACTGTTGGAACAAAGAAGGTTTCAGCTTTGTGCTCAGAGTTCCTGGTAACTCAAGTGAGGGTGAGAGCAGAAGTGATGAAGTAAAAGTTTCCAGTTTCTCCACACTGATTTGGGTATACAACAAAAAAACAGTCAGCCCGTTCTTGGGGGACTCAGTGGATGGAAACACACAGGAAAAGCCTCAAAAAAATAGAACAAAATGAAAACATTTTCCTGTCTTCATTTCCTCTTTAAAAAAGAAGACTGAAAAATGTGAGATATCTGCCACTTCCTGCAGCAAGAAGTGGGACAATTCTTCCAAAAACTTTTCTAGTCTGACATTTCATTAAAAGTGGAGCAGCCATTAACAGCTGAGGATGCTCTGCAGCCTCTGTTCACCCCAAAAGCTTCCTCCTCACCCCTGCTGTGCCAATATCTCTATTTTAGAGCTGCAGACTCAGAAAGAGCTGTTTTCTGCAAAAAACCACAACTGACAACACTGTCGAGGTGAGTCAGTGGACTCAAGCAAAGAAAAAACTGAATGCCCTCAAAAAATCAGTAAATGAACAATTACAAAAAGGTCACATCAAGCCCACAAATATTCTTTGGAATTCACCAGTGTTTGTCATTTGCAGGAAAACTTCTGATTCCTGGAGATTACTCCATGACTTGAGAAAGATCAACGAAGTGAACGAAGATGTGAGAAATGGATTTGTAAAGAATTCTCAAACCTGACAGAAAGCTCACACAGTCTTGTACATCTGTATGCAAACTCTGAGATAAGGTGTGCTGACTTAGGAAGAGAGATGAGATTGTTGAGAGAGATTGAACTCAACAAGTTTCAAAACATGGCTTTGCAAAAAGAGCAGATCTTTTAAAGAATTGGAACTGTGAAAGATGCATTGTGGCAGGACCATGTGGGGAAAAAATATAGGTGATTGGTGTTAGAAGTAACAGCAGCAAAAGCTAATGGGCTGGAAAACATTTATAAGGTATTATAACCAGGAAATGGGTTGGCTTCTGATGGAATGGCATTGAGTTTTACATCTCACCTTACGTTGTGACTGATAATGGAATAAAATCTTTTAAAACACCTCTCAGTTGCCCCATCTCTGTAAAAAAAGCTGAGAACAATCCAGCTTTGAAATAATAATAATTAATAAAATCAATTAATAATATTATTTAAATTTATTATTTTAAAATTTATTATTTTATATTATTTTAAAGCTGGGAATAATCCAGCTTTAAAAATAATATAATAACAATAAAATTTATAAACAATAACAATAATAATAAATAATTTAGCTGAACTCTTAAATTATTGAGGTGCTTTAGAAAAATCCCACTTGGCAGAAATAATTCCTCAAGATATTGGTAGCCCCCCTGGTCCTTGTAGTGACAGAATGGACTCAGTGGTGGCAGAATAAACACCCTAAAAAAGCATCAGCTGGTAAATTGTTATTGCTGGTGCCTGAGGATAACATCAGGACTTTGGCCACTCTCCTAATTTAATCCTTCATTTTGCCTTGGAAAATTTCAACAAGCTGCTACAGAGTGAGCCCAGCTCCCTCAGAATTTGTGTGATGCTGGTGTGATTGTCAGACACGTTCCTCGGGCAGAGCAAGGGGAGCTGCTGAGAGAAGACGAGGTAAGTTTAAAAAAAAAATTTAAAAATGCATCACAAATATTGTTTCTACAGTGTGCACTAATTTTTCTTCCCTGTGGCTCTCTTTGGACATCCTGCCCTAGGCACCTGTACGTGTTGGGTTTGCACAGGGGTTTTCCCCTTGATCTCCTGGCAAATAAAGTTTAATAGGATGGAAGATATCTGCTGGCTGTGTGCATTGGGGATACCCACAGCAAGAGAATTCCCGCGTGCCAAGCAAATACCAGACACCTTAAATCTCACATTGTGACACCAGCTGTGCAAAAGGCACACCCCACACGGTCATCAGTGAACACGGTGTGGCAGGTGAGTCTCACCACGTTTCACAGAGAAAAGCAAGGCGCAGTTCTTCCCAAGAACATTTCTGGGTTTCACATTCTCTGAACCTCAGAGAAAGAAAAAACAGTTCTTCTCTCATTTACCGCTCCTGCGTTTGTTCACAAGTGGAATGCATCGTGGAAGATTGTTTACCTGAAGGGATTTGGTAATTGGATGTGGTGTGAGTGTTTTGATTCGCTGGCCAGTTGAATCCAGCTGTTTGTGTGTGTCAGGACTGTGGGCTGACAGCCACGAGATGCTGTGCAGTGGAGTGCAGTTGAGGGCTTGGCAGATACAGTTTAGATGGAATGTAATATAGTGTAATATAGCATAGAATAATATAGTATAATAAAATAATTAATTAGCCTTCTGATAAGGTGGAGTCCTCCTCGTCATTCCTCCTTCATCGTGGGCAAAAATATCCACTGCAGATGAGTGCTGGAACCCAGGGCACAGGGAATGTTTCTCTGTCTGTCCTGAGAAGTCCTGGTCCCCAGGAGAACACTGCTTTTAACCTTTGTCCATGGAGAAAGCTTCCAAGACTTTGGGATGGATTGGAATCTATGAATGTGTGAAATAGAGAGTGGTGTAGTTTATCACAGGGTGAAAAATGTAAAGTTTTGGGGTTTTAGTATGGAGGTAGATAGAAGACAAGATGGAGGATTTTGGGCATTATATGATTTTCCTCTTGTTCTTCATCTCCTCCATTTTCTGCTGTGTTGGTGGCACAGAGTGACTGGTTAGAAAGAACTGCAATGCAGATGTTGGACAGACAAATAATTAGTTATTGGTAGAAAGGTAGAAATAAAATATGTTTTAAGAGTTAATTGGACAAAATAGCTTTAAAAGACCTTGAATCTGTGTATCTTGTGACTTTTGATGCCTTCTCTTTGTACGCTAAGTCTGAGATGTACAGGGTGTGCTGAACTGTTGATAAGAGAAAAATAAACAACAACCTGAAGACCAAAAAAAACAAAAGTCCGTTCATCTCTCAGTTCTGGCACAGAACCTTTTAGGGGTCTCCCCATCAGGGGGATCCTCGGGGAGGCTTTCCACAGATGAGCAATGGGATGGTCGACTCTCACAATTAAAAGGCAAATATCATGTATATCTGTTAGGAGAAGCTTTATGGATTTATAGTTGTGTTTTACCCCCTTGTGTTGTAATCAGGGGGTGCCCTGGGTTTGGGACAGGGAGGGTCAGATTGTCACTATGGCAGCACCTGACCTCCAATCAGGATTTGAGGAAGTGATCTCCACCACTGGAAAGTGAAGGAGTCGATGGACAGAACTTTGGGAGGGGCTAAAGGGTTAAAAGGCAGAACATTCGTTGTGTGGATGAGCACATGGTGGGGAAAATCCTCTGCTCCTGGTGCAGAGTTTATTTTCTCTATTCAGTCTCCTGTTGTATTTTTGATAAGGTTTAATAAACCTTTCTAAAATTTTAGAAGTGAGTAGCATCCCTCACACACAATCCAGGGGCCAAAGCTTCAATGAAGAAATTCTCTTTCCAAGTCCTTCAGCAGCACTGACTCACCTCAACTCTCCCAAATTTAATTCACGAGCCATTAACCCCCCATTTCTGAAAAACTCTGAATCAGATGCCGGAGGTGTAAAAGATGGGGCTGCCTCTGCTGTCCCTGGGCCCAAAGTTCAGGAATTGAATTCACGCAAGAGCTGCTCAGACCAGGTCTGTGGGTATTTTCTTGAGTAACCCAATTATCACCCACTCCCTTTTCATCCTTCTCTGCTGAACCAGCCGGGAGGTGGATTAAGGGGAAAAGGAGATGCAGAGCGGAAAGTCATCAGCATTTGTTTCTGGAGAAGACAGCTGAAAGCTGGGAATGCAGAATGAGAAGGAGACAGAAAGCATTCCAAGACAAATGCCCATTACCCAGCACAATGTGCTGCTACTTTCTTAGCAACGCGTCACTTGAATTAATTTTCTGAAAGAAAACAGACTGTCTCAACAGCAGCCTGATGGTCTCAGCAACTCGCTTTACAATTACTCACTAAACTACCTTGATTTAATTATTCAAGAAGAATCTCACTGCCACTGATAACTACTTAATTAAAAACACAACTTTAGAGCAATAAGAGAGTCACATTATATTGCGTTTGAAATAGATTTCTTGCTGTAAACATGCGCAGTTCATTTTAACCGGCTTAATGTGCCAATATATTTGGAGTCCCAAGGATTTTAAGAATGGCTCGAGCACCAGTCGTCATCCAGGGGGCTGCAAACAACACTCATGAGCTTGTTCTTGCTTGGAGCAATTCCACTCAGATCAAATTAAGAAAGCAGCGCTGCGACAGAGATGGTGTAGAGCATAAAACCTGATGCTCGGAAAAGTCAGAAGCTGAGAAATGAGGACAAAGTCTTATCCTGCTCCACTGTTCCTGTTGGAAATGATACATCTTCTAATTTTGTTTTTTTTTTTTTAACTAATTTTAGTCAGGGGTTTTGTTTGTCTTTGCCCAGGGGGAAGGGAGTGGAAGTTTCTTTTCAAAAGATTCTGTTCCCTGGGGGAGGCCTGATGAGTTTAACATCTACAGGTTGGGGGTGGCAGAGAAGATCCACATAAGGGACCATTAACGAACATCAACCCCAAGATCCCCTTGGTGGGTCGGAAACCCTGGTCTGGGAGAAGATCAATAAGAGACCCAAGAATGAGAACCTAATTAGCATCGAAGGCGAAGGGATCAATAACCAATGGGCAACCAAATACTAAGAATTGTGTAACTTGGGACCAATGAATATTGAACCAATTAATTTCTCTGGGTTTTGTCTGTATGAGTATCTGGGAAATCTAGTAAAGAACCAGGCATGATGGAATTATTTTCTCTGCACAACCCGGGCTATGTGTGGGTAAAATTATTTCTGTTGCATGTCCTGGCCAGAATAAAGTAATGCCTTAATTCTCTGACACTAAAAAATGTTGCTGGAGAGTTTTTTTTTTCCCACAATGACTCAGTGACATACCCAAGCATCCCCACTGTGCTCTCCTGCCCTCTTAGTGCTGTGAGAGCTCCACAGGCGACGGTGCAAAACCAAAAACCAACACAAAACCTTGGCTGGGGCCACCCTCTCCATTCCCACCAGTAGAACAAGACCTGCTCTGGTCCTAGATGGGCAAATGAGGGTGATTTGACCCTGTCCCACACTCTGTGACCTCATCCTGAGAGTCCCCAGGATCCTCTCCAACAGCTTGGCTGCACAGAGGGGACATCCAGCCCTTCCCATGTCAGCTGGTGGGAGCAGCTCACATCCTCCAGATGGGAGATCTCTGACTGAGGACAACTGCCTGAAAGCAATTCCCATTTTTTCTGAATTTAGCATTTTAATGGGTATCAAGTATGGCTATCATTAGGTACTTGCAAGAGTCAAGAGCAGTCTTCGAAAATTTGGTGCTTTTTAACCTGTGACAGAAGGGGTTGTGAATTAATTGGCTCAATTTCCATTGGGATAGAGATGGAAAACACTTTGGGGGGAGGAGTTCTTGGTTGCCTGTGTCCAGAGGGACCAGGGGCAAGCCAGGGTGGCTGTAGACACCAGCCTGACTCATGAGGAACTTCCTGAGACTACCAGCTGGATTTAGGCTGTGCCAAGTGGTGTAGGAAAGGCTCCCAAATCACCAGCATTCCATCTCCTATTTAGTTATTTAAAACCTCTCTCCTTCCCCCTAACTAAGAGGCAGCGACTCCTTTGGTTTTAATGCATTTTCAGTGCAGCTGAAACTATAGATGTATTTATATATGAAAAAAATTAAATGACTGCCTTCTTGAATATTATCTTCCCGTTTATTGTGTGCCCTCTCTCCCCTTCTCTTCCCAGAGAGACCAACCATCACATGAAAATGCTTTTCATCATCTGCAAAATTTGATGCCCAAAATAGCCCCATGGTTGCCCTAGCAACAAGCATTTATTCCCCCTCCCCCCTGCATCCCCCCCTTTGCATATTGCTGCATATTTCTATCATCTCTTTCCAGGCACAGTTCATAAACACGGCTGCATAATAAAGAATGTTATCACCAATGACTTACAGCCCAGCTGCTGCAAATAAGATATGAAGTGGCAAGGAAATACAATTTCATGCAGCTAGGACAACAGATTGATTGGGTGCCCTTCAAATTTGATGCCACTTCTTTAAGTCTGTCCAAATTCAAAAAAAAAAAAAAGAAAAAAAGGGAGGAAAAAAAAGTTAGTTTCCCCACCTACCCATCTTTCCATGGTAGCAACAGACAATAAAAGTAGGAGATAATTCACTAGGACACTCATTATGTCTGCAGCAACCTTGCCCTGAGAGATTGACAATTTAAAGAGACGTGCTTCTTTTCCCTGCCACCTCCTCTACTTTTCCCCCAGCTGCCCTTCTTCATCAAAAGTCTCATTCCTCCAGTTTGGTTGCCGGTTTAATTCAATTATCTCCCCTTTCAAATTATTATTTCTGTTCAGATTACGAGCCAGAAGGTTGTTACTGATAGAGACAAGCAGCCCCCTTAATTTCATTACCATCATCTCCAAAATTTTGTCCTTGTTTTTATTTAGTTTTGGTAGCACAAGAGGAAAACCCTCTGTCCCACAGCAATCCCATCAAAGAGCACCCCATCAAGGACAAAAAGAGGTGGGCTTGTAAATTCTTCCTCACTGCTGTTGGTTCTGATGGGTTCACTTTCAGGGCTGTGGAGTTCTGCTTTGGAGGCTGATGTGGATGTGCAGGGAGCACTTTGGGATCTGCTGTGACACAGCAGGGAGAGGAACAGTGCTGATGCACCCGGGTGCTGCTGCTCCCAGGAGAGAGAACATCTCTGGGTGCAGACCACTCCCCATGCAGGGTTTGTCTCCCACATTCACCTCTCCTTTCTGTCCCCTGCCTCCTCTCTCCTTTGCTAACAGCATTTTACAGAATTCTTCTTCATCCCTGAGCATGAAGATTTTCCTTCCTTCCTTCCTTCCCCTCTTTAACCTTTGCACTGATCCCAAACACTGCAATTGTAGGCAGAAGAACAAGACTCCAGGTGTGGCACAGAGACCTCTCTGCTTGGAAATGTGCAGCAAAAGAAAATCTGGTTTGTTCCCGTCTAGCAAAGAGAAGAGAGAGCCCCATCATTTGTGCTGTGCAGCCTCTGGCTCCAAATTATCTCTAGGATTAGTTAACGCTAATCAATCTCCATCAATCAAATAAACCACGGAGGAGGAAATTGCTCCTTGCAGAAGCCGCTCTCTTCGTGCTCAACAGCAGGACCAACTGCTCCCAAATCCTCCCAGAGAGCCCTGGAGTAACTCACGTGCATCTGGGGACAGCACAAGGGCTGAAGGGAGCATTTCTCACAGCCAGGCTGACCTGCAAGCAGCTCTCCCTGCCCTGAGCACAGAGACATGGAGATGCTCCTTCATCTTTTCATGGATTTTTATTTTCTTTTTCCACAGAAAGGATGGTAGGCAGGGAAGTGATGGAGTCACCTTCCTTGGAAGTGTTCAAAACCCACATGGATGTGGCGCTTGAGGCCATGGCTTAGTGGTGAATGTGGTGGTGGTACAGGGTTGGCAGCTGGACGTGATGATTTTAATTAATTAAATTAAATGTCCAGCTTTAATGATTCTGTGACTCTCTGCCTGTATCCAATGCAGGATCCCATTGCCTCTCAGTTCCCCCACTCCCATCAGGACACAGCAATAATGAGTCTAGAACAAGGTTTCAAACACAACCAGCTCTGATTTGTGCAGTGAACTGGATCTGACTCCTGGCAGCTTGCACTCACTGGCCCTTAGGATGTTGTGATGCTTAAATGCGTAGGACATTTGCCAGCTCTTCAGATGGAAAACATGAAAGCAGCTCAGAACAGGATTATTACTATTATTAAAATGAGAGATGAGGTTTTAAACCCAAAACTGCAGATCAGGAAAGTTAAAACCGTTTTCCATCTTGAAATAGGTTTATCGATGGAAGAGCGAAGTCAGCATCAAAGCAGCGCTCATGGAGGAGTGTGCTCAGAAATGGCTCTGGAGGAGAGCACAGCAAAGTTGGTGGATTTCTGTATCTCTTAAAGCAGAGATGAAGAAAAGCAGAAAATGTGCAATATGAGAAGGAAAGATTTTTACAGAGTAATTTCTACCACCTCCTTTGAGGCGTGAGCAGTCCTTTAATCTAAGAAGGGTCATTTCTGTGTCATTTCTCTGCCCTAAGTGGAGGCCAAGTTCAAGAGAACTGTGTTTCTTTTAATTTCCTTTGGATACAAGTACTCAGATCCAGACGTCCATTTATCTTTCCTGACTCAAGTAAATAAATTGAAAAAACCCCAACTTGGTGTGTCCTATAAATACCCCATAACACAGCGAGATCCAACATCACTTTTTTTTTTTTTACACCTAAAACCTTAAACCCTTCTGACACCATAAAACACCGGCGTCCCCCATCCCATGATTGTTTCCCATAATCTAGGGGAACATTAAAGAGAGAAAAATCGTGCTGGAAAAATGACATCTTATCTATTTCCTCCCTTCCTGCCGCCACTCCGTGCTTTTGTCGTCGCAGGTCAGACACCTGCTCCCCACATTACGGTCTGAGGAGGTGATAAATGCTCCTCGGGTGATTACAGCCGCGGTATTCACCGGGTGTCAATCTGGAACAGGCATCTTGGCTCAGTTGCCATTCTTTGTCCTGCCAACAAGCTCTAAAAGCAGAGGAGAAAGGCAAAAAAAGAAAGAGACTGACAATTTTTCTCTCCCTGGAGAGGAGAGCCACTGCCGGGATGTTACAGGGGGTCAGAGGGGGATGCTGCAACCAGCATCACTCCTAAAACTTTTCTGAGACAGGGGGTAAGGCGAATAATTTGCATCAGTTTGGCAAATTGCAGCAGAACCCAGTTTAATCATCCATGCACAGCGACAGGCAGGCAGGATTGTTGAGTATTGCATTTGTGGGGTGCCCCGTGGCAGGAAGGAATGATGAATCTGACTCCATGTGCTCAGAAGGCTAATTTATTATTTTATAATACTATATTATATCAAAGAATGATACACTATACTATACTAAAGAACACAGAAAGGATATTTACAGAATGCTAAAAAATAATAATGAAAATTCGTACTCCTTTCAGAGTCCTGACACAGCTTGGCCCTGATTGGCCAAAGAGTCAAAACAACTCACAGCAGAATGCAATGGAACAATCACCTGTGGGTGAACAATCTCCAAACACATCCCACATGAGCACAACACAGGAGAAGCAAATGAGATAAGAATTGTTTCCCTTTTCTCTGAGGCTTCTCAGCTTCCCAGGAGCAAAATCCTGGGTGAAGGGATTTTTCAGAAAATATGAACGCCACAGTTGAGCTTTCCCACCTTGGGACTGCATCACATCCTCCTTTAGGCAGACCCCAGCAGGGTTGAACAGGTCAAGGGAGAAGAGCCTGGTTTTGTTTTTCCCTGTCCCATCACAGCAGGCTGTGTCCCATTTCCAAATGAACTGGACATTCCCCCAGAGACAGGCACAGCTGTGACTTTCTGCACATTCCAGTCCTGCCACCATCCTCCATCCTTTCTTTTGGGACTCCTTTTGGTGCTTGGATCTGGCAGTGGCTGTTGAAACTTCTGCTGCACCGCATGGGCACATCCCTGTGTGGATGTCTGGCCTAAAACACACACCTGGAGGTAACTGGATGTGAGAAATGCTACTCACTTCCAAAAATTTAAAAGGTTTATTAAAAACTTATCAAAAATACAACAGGAGACTGAATAGAGAAAATATTATGGCACTGGGAGCAGAGGATTTTCCCCACCATGTGCTCAGCCACACAATGGAGGCTTTGCCTTTTAACCCTTTAGCCCCTCCCAAAGTTCTGTCCATCCACTCCTTCACTGTCCAGTGGTGGAGATCACTTCCTTACATCTTTTATGGATGGCAGGTGTTGCCATAGTGACAAGTCCCAAATGTCCCAAACCCAGGTCACCCCCTGATAGCAACACAAGGGGGGTAAAACACAACTATAAATCTGTAAAACTTCTCCTAACAGATATGCATTATATTTGCCTTTTAATTGTGAGAGTCAACCATCCCATTGCTCATCTATCACATGGAGAACCTCAACACTGAAAAATAGAGGAACTCAAGAGTGCTGGTGGCTACCCGTGCTCACAACCACCCCTCTGCCCTCCAAGCTGGAGATGGACACTGGCATCTCCTCGAGGATTTGCTTCAGCTGGGAGTGGCATCACATCCCTGAGCACAGGGCCAACAAGCACCCAGCACATCCTTCTTGTATTTGAACCACTGAGGTGGGAGTGATGCCCTCAGCAGAGTCCCCCAGATCACTCCATCCCTTCCCAGGTGGGGAGGACACGTCCCAGGAACCAGCTCTGGAGTTGTCAATTATGCTCTGGTTCCACAGTGCAATTATTCATAAATATTTGTACACACACACGCCCTTTGTTCTGCTTTTGTGTCACATGGAGGGGAATTTTGGCTCTGTTCTCTCTCCCTCACCTGGATTTGCTCTGCCCTTTCTGTTGGATACAGGGATTTGATTGAATTAACTTAATTGGCAAATGTATTGTTCAGACAGCTGTGACAGAAACAACTTTGTGCATTAGTCAGGAGGTTGAGTGGCTCATGGCAGCTCCCCACACCTTTTTTTGCTTCCAGCCCCCCCTGTACTGACTCTGAGTCACTTTTTGGGGTTTGGAGGCAGTTTCAGGGGGCAGACAGATCTGCTGTGTGGTGGATCATATTTGGGTGCTGAGAGGCCACGTGGTCAGAGCTGCCAAAACCTCTGGTTCCTCCCCTTGCTCGCAGCCCTTGGCCATGCCAGCTGCTTTGGAAATTGTGCCCACATGGCATTTTTGTTGAAAAGAGGAAAACTACATGTCTGGAAAAGGCACCTGCGAGTCAACATTTCTGCCTGGTCTTTATCTCAGATGCTGTGGGTGGACTTGTGTCTTGCAGACCTCAAAGCCTTGCAGGAAGGCTGGCAGTGCCCATGTGCTGCTCTGCAGGGCTGCACCTCCACCCTCACCCCGCCCCTGCAGCCCAGGTTCCTCCCTTGAGGTGACTGTGACCTGGATCCCTCCGTGGGAAACAGAGCAAGAACCATCTCCAGATGGACACCCAGGCCTCCAGACGGGATGAGTTGTTCTTGGGCAATTTCCTTTCTCCTCTCTCATTTTCCAGTAGCTGACCTGATGAGGTTCTCCACTTCAGTACCTCAGCTAAGGGCCTAAAATGGACCCATTTTCAGCAGTCCTCCCCCTTCTCCCATGAATTGTTGCCTGTTATTTATTGCATTTTACACAAACTACATAATTCTACAGCTTGGAAGCTCATTGTTTGCAGGAGAACTTCCATGGAAGTATTCACACTTTAGCATCCTTTGAACTCTGCAACCAGAAGAAAAGCCAGGGAGAGGCAGGCAGCAGCAGAGGGAAGCAGGAGAACCTGGTTTCTGGGGATGCTGTGGAACAAGTCAGGACACAAAATGTCACTGTTGGATGAGAAGTGACACCGGTTTACTAGAAGGCTGATTGGTATTATATGTCATTTAATTTTATATTGCTTCCTTTATATACCGTGTTCAGATCTAGGTGTACTTGATTGGTCATTCAGTTAATACATTTCACCTGACTGGCTAATCAACAAGAAACCCTTTTTATAAACAATTTTTGAGAAAAACAAGAAAACAGAGAGTAGGAAAAACAACACCTGTAGGTTGTTTAGAATAATAAGTTATCATTGTTTATCTTCAACTTCCTAAAGTCTCTCAGGTTGATTCTGTGAAAACTAATCTCGTTTTCTCTCTCTGACCAGGCTGTCACATCTACACTAAACAGGAAAAGATGCTTCACTCTTGTTGTTTTGGCTGCAGCACTCGAGGTGAGCCAGGCCCTGCAGTACCACACTGCTGGGATTGCTCCAGCAGTGGCAGACAGGGTGTCACCTTGTGTCCCTGGCAGCAGTGGTGGCCACAGAGGGGATGGACACTGTCAGCACAGGTGTAAGGCAAACAGCCCTTTGGGATGTCATTGTGCCACAGCTCAGGATTGAAGTGGCTCCTCTGCTCACAGCCCCCAGGGCTCCAACACTCTCCAGAGCCCTGCACCTGATGGAAAACCAGGAGTCTCCAGCTGTGACCGCCCCCAAACCTGACAAATCCAATGACTGGAGCCCCACAGATGTGCAGTGACTTTGTGGGTGCAGAGAGAGACAGCAGCAATAATCCTGGTGTCACCTGATGCCCTGTGAAAGCTGTTCTAGAATAGAGACTGGACAGAGTTAAAGAATAAAGTAGGGATTTGTTAGGAGGCTTTAATAGGTCTACTTTGGGTAGCACAAGAGCCCAGCTAGGGTTATACTTCAGGTGAACCAAAATGGTCACAAAATGCACAACTGGTCATGGGGTCTCTCCCTTGGATCAGTTCTGCTCCCTTTGCACCTTGCAGTTCATTGTCCAGTTCCAGCTTTAGCCCATGCAGTCTCATCCTTGTTTGTTTTTCTCTCCTCAGCCCACGTTGTTTGTGCTCCTGGGCTGAGATTTGGATCATTTGTCCTTGGTGCCCAGCTGGAGCAGGAATTGTTTTATATCCCTGCTCTGTGAAGAGAGCTCACCATCCCCTGATATGAAGCTCAGACCCACACACTAAAGCAGCACAGAATCTGAAAAATAGAAAGGCTGAAACCTGAGGCATCAACCTGAGAAGTGGCTCTGCCCCAGCTGTCACTGTCACCACGTGCTGCCAACACTCAGATGGGACCAAATTCCCTTTCCTGCATGGGGGAGGTCACCTCTGGATGATTGGCAAGGCAAGGTGTGGGAGAAGCTCCCATTTACCACTTCTCTGCACCCTGATCATCCTCTGGCCAGGCGCTGGTCCATCACCCAGAGGGGCAGCACAGCCCTTCCCCCGTACCATGGGCACTTGAAAACCACATTCAAAGCTTACAGGCAGAGAGGGAATGGCAAATTTTCATAACCATTTTGATTCCTGCTAACTGAAGCCAGTGTAAATCTCTGGTTTTTTATGAATTTCACTTACATTTCGTGCCTGACTTGTGCATAAAACTTCCCCAGATTTATACAAGCCAACTCCATAAGTCATCCCCTTCCCAATCGGGCCCTATATCTTGATGACCTTTTAGAAACCAATGACTGCTTTCCTGTTGTTATCCATAATTGGAAAAGCACTAGAGATAAGAAAATTTATGGCAATGAGTGATCTACCTGCAAGAGACAATAAAGAACACTGGGTGGTGAAAGAAGGGGAAGGAAAAATCCCACACACGGAGCGGTGCAGGCGTGGGGAGCACTCAGATGCACACACAGCCCTGGCTGAACTTCCCCTGCTTTTACTGAAAATCTCTCTCCTTGAGCCCTCAATCCCCCTGACCTTGCAGCCTCCACCCTACAGGACAGGTGCACCCCTGAATTTCCTGGAATTTACTTGCAAATCTTTTGGTTTAGGGTGAATGAAGTATCATATAGGAGGGGGTTCACTCCCCAGGTGGATAATCTTGTCCACACAATCATTTGTAAATTACACTTAAATTATTTTTATTTTATATTAATAACTAACCACCTGTGAGCCTCAATGTGGACTTTTTATCTAATTACACAATACTGCTTAAACTCATGAAGAAGGTGAAGAAGAAGGTGAAGAAGAAGGAGCAGCCTCTGCCCTAAAACCTCTACCTTTTTATATATATATTACTATATTCTAAACCCTTAAACTCTAAGTTTTCCACCGTGTGATATCACACACTTCTATCCAAAACCCACAATCCCAGTTCTATCATTCCATTTTGGAAGCTTCTCCACGGCCTCAGGTCAATGCAGTGTTGTCTTGGGGGTCAGTGCCTGTCAGCACAGAAAGCCTGAAATTCTCAGCAACAAGGGTTCCAACACCATCCCCCTAGGAAAGCAACCTCAGGAGTGCAGTGTTCACACTGCCATGGGTGTAACACACAGGGGGGTGGGCAGGGCAGCCCTACACCTCACTTTGGGGATGATCACAGAGACATTAATCACCTCACCACCATCCCCAGCAATCCCTGCCAGCAGCAATCATTCCACACCAGCACCCCTGAACTGCTCCTGGGCACCACAAGCCCCCTTCCCAGAGTGAATTTTGGTTTCTTTTGAAGCAAAGGCTGAAGTTCACTTGCTGCCACATCCCTTCTATGGCCCTGCAGAAACAGGTTGGGATGTAGCACTGCTGGGTGTAAGAAATGGGAGTTCTCTGTGAGGCACGGGTCCTAATCTTGGTTGTTCCCAAGAAATCCAGGACATGCCAAGACTCAAGAAGGGAAACGCTTCCAGTCACATCCACTTTCCAGTCAGAGTGACCCCGGTGACCTTCTTGTCTCTAGGAACCAGAGGTGCTGAAATGAAAAGGAGATTTTCTAGTCCAAGGGTGAGAAAGCAGCCACCAGCAGTACAGAGGGGGCTGAGTGTGGAGGGGAAGTCCAAGGTTTGCAAAGCAGAGGCATGAAAATCTGCAAACAGGCAAATAATTCATCCAGCCTTACTCTAAAAGTTGCCTTCAACTCTCCTGCAAGAGCAGAAGACTCCTGTGAGAGGCAGCCAGGATCCAGGGGCACTGCATGGAAAAAAAAAACCCTTATCCCTGGATCAGCTGTAGCACACATCCAGGCAGCCTTCAGGATATCATCCAGCCCTTTCTGTTCTCCCCATCTTCTACTGAAAAGTGGTGGTGCAGGGGCAATGCTCAGTCCCTGTCAGGGCAGCATTTTCAGCTGGCTGGATGAGAGCTGCTAAAGCAGTTGAAAACGTGGCTTTGCAAAGCTCTGCTGTCACTTGAGACACACAGCTACAATGACCTGCACCCACTCTGATTGCCATACAAGTGTTTGTGCTGCCCCAGCTTAAAATGGATTCTGGCCACAGCTCAGCTTTCTTATTTGCAGTCAGGAGGATTACGCAGAACTATCTGTAATAATTAACTCCCGAGAGAGAAGTTAAAGTGAAAACAGTGGGAGCAAGCAGCTCAGAACAAAAAAATACCCAACAAAACAACAGATGACAAATTCCTGGCAGGGGCTGGGATGAGGAGAGGCAAACAGAAAGGAGGAGAAGTTGTCATTGAGGAAATCCTGGCAGGTCTCCCCTGCCAGCCCTTGCAAATAAAGATCTCTGCAGCACCACTGAAGGTCGACAGGTCTGTGCAGCCCAAGGCTCCTCCAGTTTGCAGCTTTTGAACTGGCTCCCAGTGAGCTCTGCCCTTTTTTTGGGTTCTTTTTTTCGGGGGGAAGAGGTGGTGGCAGCTCAGGGCTGAACATCCCTCCCTTGCTGGGGTCTCCTCCAGCTGCTCTCCTCCAGCTCTGCAGAATTCAGTCCGTGCCGAGGACATCTGTATTTTTGGATTATTCATTATGAATTGATTAGTTCATCCCACAGTCACCCTGATCATATTCTTCCTATGTACTAACATCTCAATGAATGAGCAGTCAAGTAGAAAATGAATGCATTAGTGCCTGATTGTATTACTAAGCTCTTGTATATGCTAACGAATGCAGCAGGGCTTAATTCAGCCCAATAACAAACAGGTAGTTGCAGAGTTAAGCAGCACAAGTGTCCAAATAAGAGTAAAACATAAAAAAAAAAACCCCTCTTAATATCTTTTGTGTTTAACATTCAAATTAGCTTTGGACACGAGTGCTTGTTTGTGGAGAATTCTTTTGTCTGGGTATAGAGACATTTTCCTGCTAGGATTTTCACAATCATGACATTGAATCAGCCACTTTCGTCTCTGGCAGGGTAGAATTGATTACAAACCACCTAGTTAATTAAAAAAACAGCTTGCATTCAGACCTGCTTTTGAGCAGAAACTAAGCTCAGAAAATTATTTTTGTAAGTCCACTGGAATTGCTATTTGCAGTAAAATATGCCAGATGAAGTTCTCTGCTGGGAACAGTGAAATGAAACTTTTTTTTTCCCCTTCCTTTTATTTTTATTTTATATCATACTCTGTATGAGATAATTTCCTATTTCTACCCACAGCAGCTCCAATTGTACACACAGAAAAGAAAAGCTCAGAGAAAGCACAAAAGGAACCAGGTACATTTTCTGAGCAGGTTGGCCAGGCAGGAACTTTGTCCTTGCCCATTGACTTACTGCATGATGCAGAGAATAGCAGCTCTCTGGATCACAATCTGTTCATCAAAACTTTATGAGTAATAGATGAAAAAGTCTGGAAAATTTCCACTCAGGCTCAGGTTTGGCTGCCTTGCTCAGAGCAAGCAGCACAGCTGCAGACATGCAGAGCCCTGCAGTCCAAGCACACCCAGTGCTGTGGCTTTTGTGGGGGCACAGAGCACACAGACTCCCCAAATTTACCAGGATATTTACTCAGGGAGCTTTCCATAAGGATTTCTAGGCAGGCTCAGATGGTGCAACCAACCAGCATCCTAACAGGTCTACATTATCCCTTCTACCAGCTGGTTATCATTAAAATGAAAGGGACAGTAGTAAAAAAAAAAATAAATAAAAAAATTCCTTCTTAGCAAGAAAACAATCACCTAAACCACAAAAAGCTCTGTAGCAGTTGTCAGAACACGGCCTGGACAGCATCTCCCTCCACAAAAGGGTGGGCACTGACCCTCCAGAGCCCATGGAGGTGAAATTCAGAAGAGCAGCAGCTGTGCCCAACATGACCTGAATGCAGCAGGGTGACTCAGCCGTGAGGCTGCATTTCTTAGGCAGCCTCGTGGCTTAGGGGCTGGCACAAAAAGCCCTGAGAAATCCCTCCTGGACTGTAGTCCTCTTGACTTTGTTCCTAGAAGGGACAGCAGTGGGCAGCAGGGCTGCAGAGAGGCCCTGGGCAGGGCTGGCTGCCCCATCAGGAGGTTTTTGGGTCTGACACAAACCAAAGCTCTCAGTGGTGCTGGGCAGCTGAGCTCTGGACAGCAGCACTGACCCTGGGCATCCTCATGCCCTGCTCCTTGCCCCAGAACCAGGCATGGCAAGAGCCACACGGGCATGGCATGGCCCTGCCACTGACCCAAACCCCTCCTGAGGGATTGCCCCCAGCAGGGGAGTTTGGCTGCTCCTTTTGATGCCTTGAGAAGGCTGAGCTGGAGCAGAGGCTGGACAGAGCTAAAGAATAAAGCAGGGATTTATTCAAAGCATCTCCTCCATGGATCCACCTTGGGCAGCACAAGAGCCCAGCCAGGGCTGCAGCCAAGATGAACCCAAATGGTCCCAAAATGCACGAGCGCTCCCGGGGTCTCTCCCTTGGATCAGTTCTGCTCCCTTTGCAACTTGCAGTTCATTGTCCAGTTCCAGCTTTAGCCCAGGCACTCCCACCCTGCTTGTTTTTCTCTCCTCAGCCCACGCTGTTTGTGCTCCTGGGCTGAGCTTTGGATCATTTGTCCTTGGTGCCCAGCTGGAGCAGGAATTGTTTTGTCTCCCTGCTCTGTGCAGAGAGCTCAGCATCCCCTGATGTGAAGCTTAGACCCACACACTAAAGCAGCACAGACTCTGAAAAATAGAAAAGCTAAACCTGAGGCATCACTTTGACTCGGCAATGGGCAGCTCCTCCCAACATCAACCAAGGGAGATTTTCACTTCCCCTCTCTGATGAAACTTGGCTGTGTGAAGGTGGCCAGACCCTGTGGCCAAAGACCTGTCCTCCCACAGGCAGTGGGAGATTGTGGAACTGAGCACTCAGATCCACTGAGCAGAGTCTAAATGAGAGCCTGCCAGAAGTGCCTGTAACAACCTGAGTGCAGAAAACTGACTCATCCCTGTGTTTTCCCCAAGCACAGACTGTGGCTGTTTGGCAATAGACCAAATAAAATGACAGTATAAACTGCCAGATCCCAGCAAATCTCTTCTTTTGCTGCCTCTCTTTTTCACTTCCAAGAGGCAGAGTTGGTTTTGTTGCTATCCCATAGAGAAGCCTCATTCTCAGGTCTAAATTTGGCTCTCCCATCCTCTCAGTAGGCAAAGCGACAGAGGGATTGGTCTCGTAGATTGAAAAGACTCTCCCAGAATCAGTCAATCCCAAACATGCATTCGGGGTCTCTTCAACCAGTAGAGAGACAAGTGGGCTTTGAATCCTGGCTGTAGGGTGGTTAAGGACTGCTGAGGTTTTTCTGGGAGGTCCCATCACCACCCCATGGGCTGCACCCAGCTTGAAGGGAAGGTTTAGCCCTTGGTGCACTCCGCAGGGGAGAGTCCTCACACAGGCACAAGGGAGCAAAGGCTGCCAGAAATGCTGCATTCATCAGCCTTTCTCTGCGTGGGGAAGAGATGTGCAGGTTTAAAAAAATACACGGTAATGGTCTGATTTAAGCACAGATGAAAGCTCTGGGCCCCAGCTCCCAGGAGAGCTCTGTGGCAGCAACAGGAGTGGCCACAGTTCAGACTTCCTGAGGATTCCCAGAAATAAAATTTAAAGGATTAACCCCAGGGAAGGACTCTAGAGGTGCTGCCTTCTCAGGGCCTGGGGCAGAATTGGTCCTGGAACAGGGATTAGCTCAGGCCAGCAGGAGAGCCAGGCACACCCCTGGCTCCCTGCAGCATCTGTTAGTCCAGCAGAGATCCCGTGTTTGTAGTTCAGGCATGTTTCCACTAAGAACCACAGAGAGACCATTCACTCCCCTCATACAGCCCACCAAAGAGCCATTTGTGATAATGACCAGCCTTGGTTTCATCTTGGAAATCTTTAATAGACTCCTGTATATTATTGAGGTTTTAATGGAGCTAGGAGGAAACCAGAAAAAATACTACAGACTATATGAAGATGCTGGTTTTGTTTTCTGTATTCTGAATAAACCATTATTTAAATTTTTTGACGATATTTTCTATATTCCCCTCAGAGAAATTTGTATTTATTATTTCAGATTTTTCACCTCATCTTTTCTTTTATTCCTTCACTTCCCCCCCCCCCCTTCTTTCTACAGCCACAGAAGGAAAAGAAGAAAATAAATAGGAAAAAGAAGCAATCATGGCCCCATTGCCAATCTTGCAGGAGGAGCTGCTCCTCACAAATCAGACCTTCTGCTCTCTCCCAAGGGCAGGGAGCTGGAGGAGGCAGCATGCACCAGCCCTGGGCAGGGAGCAGGACATGGCTCATGAGCTGTGTGACAGGGAAATGACAACTTTTGATGGGACACGACTGGGACAATAATCTGGTCTTTCCAAAGCTGGACACATACTGGAAGAGGGTCACCAAAGCTTCCATTTGCCTTCCTTCCGTGGAGAGAGGCCATTCTCTCTTCCTGGTTGAGAGGGGATCTCCAGGCCTCTGCGAAGGAAAGAAACAAGGAAAGGAGGATGGGACCCTCCTCAACATAATCAGACAAGGGCAGCAATGGTTTGCCATCTCAGAAACATTTTGCTCACCCAGAGACAAACAGAACCTACCTGGTAACTCTATAATCCCAAGACTTGTCCTGCACAAACAGGATAAGCTTCTCCATAGAAATTATCTCCTTGACATTAGCTGGGTGTTCCTGAGCCAGAGGAACAAACTCCCAGGAGAACAGTGATAAAACCTCTCCAACTGCCAGGTTATCAAATGTTTATGGTAATCAAAGGGAGATGGTGATTATATTTGACCCCAGTGGGTGAGCACAAGTATCAGGCCACCTGGGCACAAGTACTCATGATTATGAGCTCCTGGACTAATAAAGGCAATTAGATATAAACAGAGGCATCAGTAGCAAATGAAAGTAGGACCTCTGTTCCCAAACACAACTCTGGCACTGGAGTGTTTTGATCTATCCAAGCAAAACTGCTTCAGATAAACAAATGTGGTGAGCACATGCTTTACTCAACATGTGCAACTGAGGAGCTCTCCAGTTTTACCTCATGTCTCCCAGAGAGAGGAGGAGTTTTGAGGTTTTACTCTTGGCAGTGTAACTGCCCTGGAGGAGACCTTCACAGAGATTAGAAGTTTTATATTACACAAAATAGCAGTTTATAATGTAAGGAAAGTCTTGTCTTGCTTGCTTCATCAGGAAATGAGGTACACAAGCAAACTGTCCTGCAAAATCTGCAGGAATTGGCCAAGCAGTTCAGAAAAGGAACACAGGGCTGGGCAAAGTCAGACAAACAGGCCTGCAGACAGATGCTTTGTATTAACAGACAAAAAAAGAAAGAAAATAATAAAAAAAAAGACTAAAAAATCCCCAAGACATCATGGCCTAAGAAACAAAAGAGTCTCCAACATTATTTTAACCTGGAAAAAGCATCTCTGCAAGTGTCCACACACACCCAGCCCTGGAGGTGTTATTTGGAACAACAGATTGCACTCTAGAGATCTCTATCCCACTTTCTAATATTTCCAATCCCTACATACTCAGTTATATCCAGAAGTGGATCTAAAAAATCCCCCTGCCTTACCTCTGCATTGCTCAGAGTAGGAAGGCCATGAAGGTTACTCCAGGGCTTACCTAAATACTGTTCAAAAACAGGAAAACAGGTCAAAATTATTTAATTTTTTGTTATCAGTTATGTTTAGTCTTCAGAGTTACTTTTCGTGACCTCAGTAGGAGCTCATGTCTTTGGAAGAGCTTTCACAAAGCTGGAAAGCAGCACAGGGTGGGAAATGCCTGCTCTGGATTTTGTACCAGCACTCTTGGAGCAAAACACTTTGCTGAGGCAAGAGCTGGAAAGCAGGAGAGAGGCAAAGTGAGAGGATAATCTAATTTGCCCAACAAGATCAACTCACTTCATCCAAAAGAAAGAATTGAAACCTACTGTTACGGGCAGCAAGCAGGGTTAAACCCAAAATAGCCACAGTGGGTGTCCAACACCTCACACACCTTCCAGGCATGTTCCTGATGGTGCCACCACCACACAGACCTTGTACCCTCACAAAGCACACAGCCAGCTCACTGCTGAGTGAGCCAAAGGAGCCCTTTCTTCAGGTCTCACATCCCCTGGAGGCAGCACAAAGGCCACACAAGGCTGGCCATGACAACAGGAGAGTGGAGAGCCCAGAAAGTGATGGACACACCACGTTTGTAGCAGGGATGGGCTGTTCCTGCTGTTACCTCTGCCCAAAGCAGGATCTGAGGCAGCTCAGATGCCTTCAATCTCCTTTTCCCATGGTGCTCCCAGCACCCACAGCCAAACCACTCGGGTGCCCAGGGAATAGCCATGGAGGAGCTTGTCCAGAATTTGACCAGGGCCCTGACCCCATGTCCTGGGGTGACTTTATGATGCTGAATTGTATCCTCATTCGTCTGTTTAGCCCAGAAATAAGTTTTGCACCTTTAAGATTGGTTCTGAGAGTGAAGGGGGGGGAAGAAGAAGCATGCAGTTCGTTTTCAGAAACTGCACTCCTCCACATTCCGGCTCCTGCACTGTGTTGTCTGTGGACAGACAGATGGTGGGACAGAGCTCTCCTTTGCTTTTAGTTGTTTTTTGTTTTTTAGGCAGAGAATTTCCCTGGACTGTGGGTTCTCTTTTCCTTGGAACTGTTTGAACCTGCTCTGGACTGAACACCAGAGAAGCACCGGCAGCTCGCACCTGTGGCCCACTGGGCCTGGAGGGACTGATAAGAGACTGAGTGAGCTGAGCTACAGCCCACAAAGGGCACTTTCTGAGTTTGTTATCTCTTCAGATTGGCAAGAGGCATTATTGTTTAATAGTGGCGAGTGCCTTGCCTGTTAAATTAACAGGGGTTTTTTTGCTTTTCTCCAAGGAAATCTTTTCCTGAACCAGTTGGGCGAGGGGCCGCTTAAATCTGCTTTCTAAAGAGGTTTTCTCCCAAATTTGTGGAGGTTTTCTCCCAAATTTGCCCTAAACCAGGACACCCCAGCTTACACAGCAGCCACTTCCCAGCCCTCCACCATCTTGCTGAGCAGACTGAAATCCTTCCAAGTGCTTTCTGCCTCTCCTTTAGACAAAGCAAAACCAACAGAGGCTGGGAGCCAGGAAGAAGAGGCCAAAGCATGGGCTGTGGAAAAGACGACACAGGTTGTTGGTGTTCTTCTGGCTTGTTGTTTTGATTTTTTTTTTCTTCTTTTTGAGGAGCTGTAGTGTCATCTTGTTTTATTTCCTGGCACTGCAGGCTGCTGGCAGGATGACTTGGTTGCCAGGGAAACCACTGGGAAAGTGCAGAGGGCTGCTGCCCGCATCTGGGCACCACAAGCACGGCTGCCAGCGAGGATCCCACTGCCTGCAGCCCTGCCAGGCCAGCCTGGAAGGAGCAGAAACAGCAGCCAGCCAGGCACCTGCTCCCACAGTGCCCAGATTAGGGGCTGATCTCAGTCTCCAGAGCCAGGGAGTGAGCCCTGCATAAGGGTCAGGATGTACAGCCAGTCCTCGCCCACCAGCAAGGACAGGGTTAGCCCAGTGCCTAAGGCAGGCTCTATTTTTATTATTTTTTATTTTTAAATCACTGCCATTAGGAGGATTGTTATGGTTGGCAATTTGCAATAATCAATTTGAAACCACAGTTTGATTAGTTAATGCACTTTCTGCTGCTCTCTGCTCTTAATTTGATTGGGAGGAGGGGGGGTGGATTTTGTTTCCTGGTTTGTGACAGGGCTGGTTCATGCATGTGGTGACACATCCCTGCTCCCGTGGGGCTGTGGCATGTCCCAGCCAGGACAGGACAGGCTGGGTGTATACCTTCTCCAGGGGACATCCTTCTCCATCCTTCCCCACATCCCCCAGGCTCAGCCTCTCCTTTCTGCCTCCCCAGCTCCACACAAAGGGCTGTGGGCACGTGGGTGGGCAAGGCAGCTCTGGAGCAAAAGGAAAGCTGAGCATCAGCTCCGGAAATATCTGTAATACATGATAATATCCAGAATAAACTCCAGGCAGGCTCTGCTCTTCACACTTGCCTGTAATGTATGATTATCCTGAAGGTTCTCACTTCAGTGCCCACACATTATTCCCACCAACAGCAGAGAGAGTAACAAAGCTGGAGAAGCATTTACAGGAAGGAAGAGAAGGAAATGCATTTTCCTCTTCCTTCCAAATATCTTGGATAATCTGTATTTTTCTATGGAACCTGCCCAGCTTGTTAAAGCAATGTGGGAATCACCAACCAGCTCTTTTAGAAGCTCACACAGGTGTGTCCATGCCAGTGCACATCTCCTCTCCAGGGTACCCCATGGCTTTGCTGGTATTCCACACCAAGGCTGGCTCCACCACAAGCCCCAAGCCCCAGCAGGGTGATGCTATTGCTGAATATCCAGCAGCCAACACTCAGCCTCAGGAAACCCAATCTGGAGCTGAAAGCACCCAGCACCTTGACTCCAAGGCTCACCTGGGCAGCCCCAACCTTCCCAGCTTCAGGAACAGCTGTGACAGCCACTTTGGAAAGGCCTTTCCACCTTAAAAATGACAGTGTTGTGACACAACAGATTTTTACCAACCCCTCCAACCCAAGCCACTTACGAAAAGAGAGTGATTCCTGTTTTAGAAGAAAAATGAAGTACAGACCAAACTCCTTTGGACTTGCATGTCCCAAATTGTAGAGGGGAGGACCACAGAACGTGCAGGGGAAACGTCCAGGGGAAACACCCTCACTCCACCTGTGAGGGTGTCACAGATGCTCAGTCTGCATTCACCACAAACCCCAGACCAGCCTTGGTGCACAGACTGGCTAGCAGAGAACCAGGGGGAATATTTCCATCAATTGCCTTTTACTACATCCCCACCAAGGTGACTCAGGCATCGCCAGAGCCCAGAGAATCCCAAATTGCTCCTCTCTGTAACTTCCAGGGAGTCAGCTGGGGCCACCCTGCTCAGAGCTATTTTCTGCCTCCGTCACTCATGCTGTCTCTCAGAGCTTTTCACTGCTGCTCCTTCCTTTCCCTTCCTGCTCACACTATTCCAAATCTAGGCAGCTTCCTCCACCCACCTCTCCCTGTCCCCAAATCTGTGTTTGATGATCTGTTCCCATCTCCTCGGCTATTCTCAGCACCATGTACCAAAGATACACCAAGCAGAGAGGCTGTGACGCTCCACTCTGCTGCCCTAAGTGAGCAAGTTTATCTCTGTGCCATTAAAGGGAGAGGAAAAACCCAACAAATCCATTTTTTAAAAGCCTTTATACATCCCACCTGCTCACTGTGGCATTCACATTCTCTGAAAAAATCCCCTCGCCCAGGATTTTCTCCTGGGAAGCTGAGAAGCCTCAGAGAAAAAAGGAAACAATTCTTATCTCATTTGCTTCTCCTGTGTTGTGCTGGTGTGGAATGTGTTTGGAGATTGTTTACCCACAGGTGATTGTTCCATTGCATTCTGCTGGGAGTTGTTTTCACTCTTTGGCCAGTCAGGGCCAAGCTGTGTCGGGACCCTGGAAAGAGTCACAAGTTTTCATTATTATCTTTTTAGCCTTCTGTAAGTATCCTTTCTGTATTTTTAGTATAGTATAGTATAGCATTCTTTAATATAATATAGTATTATAAAATAATAAATTAGCCTTCTGAGAACATGGAGTCAGATTCATCATTCCTCCCTGCCACGGGGGTCCCTGTGAATACCATAGCTCACGGAACATCCTTGGGACAAATCTGGATTGTTGTGACTGACGTTACCTGGTGCAGTAATTAGAAGCTGTATTTACAGCCTTGCCACCATTTTAATGCTCTTTTGCATCTGTTGTGCTCTCACTTAGAGAGTAAATGTAGTGGGGAACATCTGTTTCCTTCTGCTGGCTCCGGCGGCGTCCCCGGCCAGCGATTTCCCCTCTGCTGCCCTGGGCTGTCATTGTTTCAATCACCACGGCAGGAACGTCTCCCTGCAGCAACAGGTGCCAGTCCTTGGCCAGATTTGCCAGCAGTGCGGAGGTTTGAGGTGACCCTGTGGCATTCACATTCTCTGAACAGAGAGAGACATAACCTTCTCTCCCTGGATTTTTCCTGGAGAAGCACAGAGAGGAGAAGAGAAAACAATTCTTATCTCTGCTTGCTGCTCCTGTTGTTTTGGCAGGCGTGGAATGTGTTAGGAAGATAGTTTACCTGAAGTGATTTGCCGGTTGGATTCTGCTGAGGATTGTTTTGTTTCCTTGGCCAGTTGGGTCAAAGCTGTGTCCTGGCTGTCTCAAGCAGTCACGGGTTTTTCTTCAGTATCCTTTGAGTACCTTTTGTATCGTATAGTATAGTATAATGTAGTATAGTATCTCTTCAGTATAGTTATAATACAGTATTAGCATAACATAGTATAGTTTTAATAAAGCACTTGTTCAGCCTTCTGCACCACTGGAGCCAGATGCCAATCATTCCCAGATGCTGGGGTTGCCCTGGATTCAACAGTGACCCCACTGCAGTTTGGCTCAAGGCACCCCCAGGACCCCTCTCCACCCAGGATCTGTGCTCCCTTTTCCTCCAAACCCCAACCATTGGTGTTTGGTCACCTCACAAAAAGGGATGAAGATAAAGCACAGACATTTAACTCCTTCACCTCTCTTTTTATCCCTCCTGGCATGCCTGGAGCTCCAGGCTGGAGGATCCTGACCCGGGGAGTGATAGTATCAAAGTTAGCTTTGAAATTGTTCAGGATTTGCTGCTGCAACCAAATGCATTTGAGACAATGGGGCTGATAAAATCCATCCCAGGGGACAGAAGGAGTTGGCTGATGTTGTTGTGAGCCCTCTCACAGTTATCCATCCATGGTCCTGGGAACCCAGAGCAGTCCCAGTCAACTGGAAGCTGGCAAATGTCTTTCCAATTTTCAAAAAGGGCAAGAATGAAAACCCTGGTAATTATAGGCCTGTCAGTCTCACATCAGTGCCTGGTGAAATTATGGAGAAGATCATTCCAGGAGTTATTGAAAAACACTTGAGAGACAATTCAGTCAGTGGACAAAACCAAGGTTGATGAAGGGGCAGTCAGGCCTGACACGCCCTGAATATCCTTTTATTACAAAATTACCCTCCCAGGGGGCAGAGGGAGGCCGTGGGGGTGGGCTTTGGGGATTTCAGCAGAGCTCCTGGTGCTGTCTCTCACAGTAACCTTCTGTCCAAGGTGTCCAGCAGGCAGCTAGACATGTACAAAACAGCTGGTGAAGGGTCAGGCTCCACCAGCAAATGGGACAACATCTGGCTGGGGGCCAGTCAAGATTGTTCTCAATTTAGGAGCCCATGCTCTTGTGTTTTTTCAGGTTTTTTCAGTTTCCTCCTGGATGGAGCAGTTGAACACAAACTAAGTAAATTTGCCAGCAGAGTTATATTGGGAGGCTCAGTTGATTCCCTTGAAGGCAGAGGAGAGACTTTATGGCTTTATGGGGGGATCTTGCTGTAGAAGAGCTTTGGGCAATCAGGAATTGAATTAAATGTAACAATTTCCACATTCTGCGCCTGGGATGTGCGAACCTGGCTGTACACATGGGAGGAGGGACAAGAGGCTGGAAAAGCTGCTTGAAGCTGCATCAGAGGAAGGTCATACTGGCTGTGCTGAAAGAATTTCTCACTGAGAGGGTGATCAAGCACTGGAATTGGTCCCCAGGGAGGTCGCCATGGCCCCAGCCTGCCAGAGCTCAAACACAGCCTGTACAACTCTCCTGGATACATGGGTCAGCTTCAAGGTTGTCCTGTTTGGAGCCAAGGGCTGGATTCTGATCCTCACAGGGCCCTTTCAAACTCAGGATATTCCAGAATTCTCTGCTCCCAGCCAGCTCAGAAGCGCATTGGCAATTCTTCCACGACACCCTGGATGAGCAGTGCCATCAGCTGTCATTGCTCTGAAGGAGGGGCTTTCAGACAGCAAATCACTGCTGAATTGGTTATTCCTGGACACATTTATCTCTGTTTTCAAATCACTTCATCCATCCTGACCCTGCACCCAAGCCAATGCCACCACCAGCTTGAGCACACTCAGCCACAGAGACTCCTCCACCAGCACCACAGGCCTCCAGCTGCCCCTTCCACCCCCAGAGCCTGCAAACACCCAAAGAGGCTCTGCTGAAAAGCCCAGTCCTGAAAAACCACACCCAGCCATGTCTGCATTGTGGGTCTCAATCCATAATCTCATTTTCCTGCCTCAGTCCCAGTGTTCCACCTGAGGAATGTGTGAAGCTCAGTCACAGAGCTGCCAGAGCTTTCACAAAGGAGCCAGCCTGCTGTCTGACCTGTCTTCCAAGAGGAAAACTGCAGCCCAGAGAAGGGAAGTGGCTGATTCCTCTCTTGACCAAGCTCACCCAGCAGGTTTCCAGCAGCCTCAGAGGTGAAAGGTCTCCCACCCCTGGCCGAAGCCCAGAGCCCAGCTCCACAGTGCTCCAGGCAGCTGAGCTGGAGGCTAATGCTGCGCCCTTTGTCTTCCCATCCTCTTCTCTGCACTTCCCTAGCCTAGTCCAAGAACTTGTCTGGATTAGAAAATGATGTAAATGCAGCCAAAAACCCCTTTTGGATCCCTGCACTGATCCAGGAGTGGACACAGTCCTCCTCCTTCTGGCTTCAGCTACTCCAGGCAGCACTGAACCAAGCTAAAGCAGCACAAGAGCTGCTGCTTGCTCAGGCTGGGGCTGTGTGCTCTCACTGGGACTGGTTTTACCAAAGCTGGGCTCAGACAGGATGGTGAGGCTGGGGAGGGCACAGGAGGAGGCAGCCTGGGCTTGCAGGCCCAGCAGGGAGGAGGTATCACATCAGAAAGGTTATCCTGGATCTTAGGGGTCAGCCTTAGAAAAACCAGGTGCTTTTCCAGCTCCTGCCCCCTCTAGCAATGGCTCTGCTCCTCCCTCACTTCTGACAGCCCTGCAGCAACACCTGGGGTGAGGAAATCTGCCTGCACAGGACCCTGTGGCCAGGTCAAGTATGGAAGCAGATGTGAGGAGACCTTCCTGAAGCTCTAGGATTTGCTTTCTGCCAGCAGTCTGTGGCCAGACCCTTTCCTGATTTAGACTCATTGCCCTGATCTGTCCTGCCCAGTGAAATTGAGCTGTTCCAGGCTGGTGCTGCCTCCCCATCTCTGCTCATCAGCACTGACACCACAGCTTCCCCAGGGCAGGGCTCTCCAGACAATTCCACA
This sequence comes from Motacilla alba alba, assembly GCF_015832195.1. Classification (NCBI taxonomy): domain Eukaryota; kingdom Metazoa; phylum Chordata; class Aves; order Passeriformes; family Motacillidae; genus Motacilla; species Motacilla alba. The sequence goes on from NC_052033.1 coordinate 2,640,570, forward strand.
CCACGAACCACTGTTAGTAAACAGCAGCAGCTGGAAAAAGCACCAGGAAAACCACTCTGCTCCACACTAGGTTTAAGGAGAGCCAGGGTTGTGCAGGTTTTTTGTGCATTAAAGCCAACAGAAGGTTCTTAGCTTATTTAGGTCAATTAACTACAGCTTTCAAATTAAGTTCTCATCTCATTTTACAGACAAGCTGTAAGCAAAGCGTAAAAAAAGGGTCAGCTGAGGAGAGCAGAGCCCAGGGTTTCCAGACAAGTAATTTAAACCCAAAGGGCAGAAACAGAATTGAGATCAAAGGAGAGCACAAGAGACCACCAAAACAAGGTCTGCTGCTTCTCCCACTTGCTCTTCCTTTGCTCTGTGCCCCAAACTCGAGCCAGAAGAAGGTGGAAGAAGGGGCTACACGAAGAGCTGAGCAGGGGAGCCATTTGTGGCACACACCACCACATTTCATCGCTCTCCCCGAGCCAGCAGTGACGGCCCATATTCTGGAGTGCCATCTACTGGCATTTTTATCTCTTTGCTGTAAATTAAAGCCAACCCCGGTGCTAAAAGGGCGCTCAGGCTGCAGTCAAGCACTTGAAAAATGCCAGAATCCAGATAACCCCAGGCCAGTCCCCTTGTACAGGTGCATCACAACACACAGTGGAATAATAAGATCATGGAGCACTTTTTATCCTGCAGGAAAAAGCCCCCTTCGTACACCAGATGGATAGTGCTCTCTTAATGAGCAGCTATTCAATATTTTTCTTTATCCTCATCCTTCAATATGTAGTCCTGTGTCCTGGGCATGGCATGCTATTGAAGTCCTGGGCTAAATAATGAGCTATTAATTTTCTCCTGGGCTTTCACAGCATTTATTATCACAGTATCCGAGTGGTTTGCAAACATTAATTTGCCTGAGAGCAGCCCTGCAAGAGAGTGGAATTATTCTTGTGCAGATGGAGAACTGAGGCACGGCCAGTTGAAAACCAGAAGGATTCCCTGGGCTGGGGTGCTCCAACTGAGATGCAGAAAGGACCCAATTTTCAGAGCTGTACAAGTCAAAGCTTTTTAGGGCACCACATCCACAACCTCTGTTGTGGGAAATCCAGGACTCCTGTACAACTGACCGATATGATGGAGCAGAAGTAATTTATTTTTTACATTACACGCATATTTATGGATTCTACAAGCTGCTCAGTACACACTTCTTGACTGGTGCTTTTGTCTTGTTCACTCAATATCTGCTTGCATTTCTTAGAGTATGTGATTGGTTACAGTCCAGGTTTCATCCTCTTATTTACTTCTTGAAGTCTTGGCATTCGGTTTTTCAGCTTCTCCTTTCTTATTTTAGTACAATTTATGTTCTAATCGCCTTGATTCCTGAGGCTTTGATGACAAATTTCGAAGCGGGTTGGCTGGTGCACACTGTGGCCTAACCCTTGCAAATACATTACAGCAAACCTCCACCTTTGGCTGGGAGCCCCCAGCTTTCCCCTCCCCGTCTGACACCTCAGCTGGGAGCCCAGCAGCTCTGGGTTCATCTGAAACTTCTCCACATTTTGTCTGGGGCTGCTGCAGCCCTCCAGGCTGCCCCATGAGCTCCAGAGAGACCCAGTCCCCAGAACCTTCTACAAAAAAACCTGCCTGACCTGGTTCTTCTTAAACCTACTGTGGAGCAGAGGGGTTTGCCAGGAGCAGCACATCCCTCTGGGATGGTCATCTCTGAGCACAGCCTAAATGATCCCTTCAGCCTGGGGCAGCCAGATTTACACTGTGGATCCTCCCAGAAACCATCTCTTCTTCCCCTTGACACAGCCCACCACAAAACATTCCCTCACACACCTCTGGCAAGCTGAAACTTTGGGTAAGAAGATCAGAAATGACAGCAAAGCGGTGCCAAAGGAGGAGAGGGCAGGAGCAACACAGACAGACTGGAGGCCTGCCATCAAACAATGATGGTTGATAATAACCCATAAATACAGCACTAGGGGAGGCAGCAAAAAGCTCATCCACCTTCCCTGTCCAGCAGGAAAAATGGGTTATCTAAATGGGTTATCTAAATCTAAATTTCCCTAAATCCAGTGAGCAGCATGGCCCAGCCCATGTGAGCACTTCCAACCTCACACCGAGAGAATGGAGCCAGGGCACGGTCAGGCTGTCACAGCAGCTCTCCAGGCTCCAGGAGATGTAAAAGAGATCCAGAACAGAGCCAGGACATCACAGCAGAGGGCAGGGGAAAGGATGAGTCCCTTCTTTGACACACCAGTCAGGCTGCAGCCACCACAGCCACCCAGGAGAGGAAGAGCTCAGGCTGTGGCTGTCCTGGAGAGTGGAGCTCAGACCCAGCTGCTTCACATCCCCACGTTTTTGGTGGAGGCAGAGGTTCAGTTCCCCTGCTCCAGGGCTGGTGAATCTCATCATGGCAAAACCAGCCTTTTTCTCTGTCCTGACAGGGCCTTTTCCAGCCCCTGGTCACTAATTTCACTTCACCCAGAAGAATCACAAGACCATTTTGGGAACCAGAAGTCAGTATTTTATATTGTATTTTGAGAAGAAAGAACTAATCACATCATGACTACTACATTTGCTTTTTACTTTTCATCTTTCCAGTCCCTTAGCCCTCCTAAGATCTTATTTGCATTTTTGATCAGACCCATACACCAAGAGAAAGCCCTCAGGGAGCTGGTTGTAACAGTGCCCAGGTCCTTTTCCTGGGCTGAATCAATTAATTTACACCCCTGGGAATAAAATGGATTTTTCCTGCCAACGTGTACAATTACTCCCTGTTTTCATTGGCAAGAGAAGAGGAGAGTGAGGCTTTGAAATGCAAAGTCGTTTGTGCAAATCATCATCTCCAGCAGCAAAAGCTTCCCCCTGGTGCTGTGATCCCAGGTGAGGCAGCACCTTACCTGTGAGGGCAGGAGCTCCAGGAGTCACCCAGGCTTCTCCTTGTCCTGGAGCCCTGGGGATCAGCCACGGCTCTGCCAGAGGGGATGAATGGGATGCTCCCATAAGGGACCAAACCCCCTGTGCCTTCCCAAAACATAGCAGCATCCCATAAAAACGGGCACGTGGCTCATGCTGCTCTAGCAGGGCTTTCCCAGTTTACCCCCCTTAGCTCCACTGCCCAGGTCATTTATTATTTTAAACTTCCATCTCCGAGCTCAAGGCTCTTAACCACATCCCCAACATGGAGCACAGCAGGAGGAAAACCTGGCACAGAGACTGTCTGGGGGTTTTCAGCCCAATTTGCTATTTTAAGATCCTTCAGCTCTATTTCCTCCTGCATTATTACATTTAGGTGCTTTTTTTTTTTTTTTTTTTTTTTTTTTTTGTTCGTTTGATTGATTTGGGGTTTTTTTGGGTGGGGTTTTGGGGGTTTTTTTTGGGTTTTTGGTTTTTTTGTTGTTTTTTCTTTGGTGTTTTTGAGTACATAAACATGGACAAAATCCACTCTGAGCTGGCAGCTGGGAGTAGGTTTTCTCTCACCTCACACTGGGAATATTGTTGCTTGATAGGAGAAGAAAGGAAGAGCAGCCTGGTGTGTTCTGAACCTCCTGCAAGTGGCAGCCAGTGCTTTGTGCACCCCAAAAATCTTCCTGGGGTGCCACAGATAAAATGCTTTGCCGGGTCTTGCCTTGCATGAGAGCTGAGCCGCCTCCTTGCCCCATGCAAAGGCAACAGCACTTTTAGAAATGTCCAAATTAGTTATTAATAGTTATAGTACTATGCAGTATTATATAATATTATTATATTATAATAGTGCTGCCCTGTTCTTCTGAGCCTTCTAATGTTTACATTTTTGTAATGGAGTTCTCACACACTTTTATGTAATTAATAATTGGTTTTGCATTCTTTTCTGGAAAAGGAGAAATTTGATGGACTGTTAATTTGACCAGTGTCATTAGAAAAGTGGCAATTTCATCCTCCAACCCAAGGTCACTTTTCCAATTCTATATATATGGAGGTCAAGAAATAAACTTCCCTTCTTTTTTACCTTAGAAGTTGCAGCATACAGTTCCAGTGTAGTTTTATTTTGTGTCCTGTTGTGACATAATAGTTATTAGTTATTAATCATCTCCAAATGCAAATGCTGCTGATTAACCTCACACAGTGTCCCTTTCCCCTCTCATCCTGACTTTTTGGCTCCTCTCATTCCCTCCTCCCTGCTCTCTCTCTCTCATTTCCATCTCATACTGCTTTCCCCATTTGCCTGACTCTTCTCCAGCTATCCTGGAGGGTTTTTGAGGGTTTTCATGTTCCCTTCCAGCCGAACAGCTCCTCTCCCAGTCCTGTCCTTTCCCAGGGACACCAACACCTTCCTCCCGTGCTTTCCTGGGCACTGGAAGCTTTTCCCAGCAGCAGCGCATCCACCAGGCTGCAGGGAAGAGCTGCCAAAGGAAAGGGCCAGCAAGAACCATTCACCAAAACCTCTCCAGGCTGGACCCAGCAGAGTCCCACCATGGCTGGCTTTGTCTCTGGGTGCTGACACTCCCAAGTGCCAGCTGGAGCTCCTGAAATCCTGTCCTGCAAAGGGATTGCCCAGGGAGCTCAGATAACCCAGGCTGAGAAACTTTGGGGTTTTCTGGCGCAGCCAGCCCTGAGCAAACACCCCAGAGCCTCCCTCCCCCTCCTGCTCCAGAGATGGAAGGAGCTCTCCAGGATGTTTCAGGATTTCTGTGATTCACCACCGAGGCAGAAGAATTTTCTGTGTTAAGATGGGAGAGCCGCAGGCTGCAGCCTTGTGTGTGTGCCTCAGTTTCCCACTCCTGACTGGAATGATCCCAGCCACCCTTCAAGGGGCTGGGATGCCTCTGGGTACAGAGAATCCTTCTCCAGCCCCAGCCTCAAGTGGAACAACTTAGAAATCAAGTTCTCCTCCTCAGACCAACTCCCTGCACAACCCCTAGGTTGAACTCTGTGGAAAATACTTAATTAATCTCTCTTGCTGCAGCCTAATTCTCTCTTCAACATGTGGCTGTCACTTCCCTGTCATCACAGCTGATTTACAATGGGGTTTAATTAAATCCTCCGTACATTATTCAGCATTCTCTGAAGACAACACCAAAGCAGCCAAGGGTATTTAAAATGTCACCTGCTGAGACGTATCATCTCCTCCTAAATAAATATGACAGTGATCAAACTTTGGCTAATTACAGTGACTTCGTTATTTGTTTGTATGTTTTAATATTTAATTGCTTTCGTGTTCATCCAATTACAAAGCAACAGCAAATAGAAATTAACTTTTTATCAGCGTGTTCCCAGCCCAGCTAATCAGCACTTCAAAGGCCAGACACAATGGGAGGCCATCCAACCTGAGAGTGCTTTACAATCTATTCTCTGCTGAATGGACCGGTCTATTAAATTAAGGGAGAATTGTGTTTGTCAGGGCACTCCCAGCTCCCACCCGGATTCCCTTTATGTGCCCATTTAGGGGCCTCCTTGCAGCATCCTTGCAGCAGGACTGTAAATTGTTTGTACTGCTGGTGGGGCTGTAATCACTGGAGGTGACAGTGGGTGGCTCCATGTCAGCAGAAAGTCCTGGGAAATCGCTTCCCTTGGGAAGCTCATGCACATCTTGCTCCCTGGCACGTGGGGAGCAGAGGCAGCATCACACAAGGTGTCCTGAATGAAGTCACAGAGGAGCTGAACCTCACCTTTCCCCAAAAATCTGAATTTTTTTTCTCCCAAATCTGAATTTTCCCCCCAAAATATGAATTTCCCCCCCCAAATCTGAAATTTCCCCCCATAATCTGAAATTTTCCCCCAAATATGAATTTTCCCCCCAAATATGAATTTCCCCCCATAATCTGAAATTTTCCCCCCAAATATGAATTTACCCCCAAAATCTGATTTTTCCCCACAAAATCTGAATTTTTCCCCCAAAAATCTGAATTTTCCCCCCAAATCTGAATTTTTCCCCCAAAAATCTGAATTTTCCAGTGCAGCCACCACAGATGCCAGAGCGCTCCCAAGCCAGGGGGCTGCAATAATTTTAATTTCATCCCCATTCCCTTGTGCCTGATGAAATTAAGCTCAGCTTAGCAACGAGAAGAGCTCCATGACCTCCCATCCTTGCTGAGTCTGGGACACCTCCACCCATTTTAGTGATGACCAGCAGGAAGAGCCTGGGCATTCAGAGCTGGTAGGAACAAAATGATCTCTGCCAGTGCAACAATCCTGCTGGCAACCAGCAAACTATTTATATTGTCAGAAACCCGATGAAGAAAACAGAAGGTTAAGTGTAGCTGCTGTCCCCCTACAAATCTCCCGGCAGAAGTGGAAGCTGAGTGCAGTCAGAGTGATTTAGGGGCACAGAAAACAGATAAATAGCACATCTGCCAAAGAGCAGAGGACAAACAGCGCCAGACGAGCACACGCATAAATGAGAGGCATTAAAGGACTGCTCTGCACTGCCCTCCTCCTGAATTTCTTTGCTTTGCCCATTTTTACTGCTCCAAAAAGCCAGGTTTTTAGTCAACACACTGAAATTCCAGACAAGAATTGTACCATCAATGAACATGATTGTGGGAAGAAGTCTGTGTAATGATAATAAAGCACAACCTCCTTGTTTTAAATATTCAAATGTCAAATGTTCGAGGAGAAAACCTAACGCTAGCTCTATGCATCCATAAATCTGGGGCAGGCAGAGGTGTCTCCCTTGGAAGCACACACAGATTTTGGTGTTACAGCCCAAACATGCCTTGGTGGGTTTTGGAGTTTATCAGAAACCTTTCCTGCACTGCCCTCCTCCTGAATTTCTTTGCTTTGCCCCATTTTTACTGCTCCAAAAAGCCAGATTCTTAGTCACCACAGTGAAATTCCAGACAAGAATTGTTCCATCAATGAGCATGATTGTGAGAAGCAGTCTACGAAATGATAATCAAGCACAACCTCCTTGTTTTAAATATTCAAATGTCAAATATTCAAAAATAAAAAGTTAACCCCAACCCTATGCATCCATAAATCTGGGCCAGGCAGAGGTGTCTCCCTTGGAAGCACACACAAATTTTGGTGTTACAGCCCAAACATGCCTTGGTGGGTTTTGGAGTTTAGCAGAAGCCTTTCTTCCTTTGTGCACACAAAGAAAATAAAGAAAAACACTCTCACAGCTGAAAATGGGACAGACTGGGAGGCTTCTTGTCCCACATGCTGCTGTTTCAGAGAGGATTGTACCCAACCAAATTTAATTTTAAGTTTATTTATTTGCATCATCAATTAAAAAAAAAAGATTATTAAAAAACTTCTAAAAATATTTGAATCCTTACTACTTTGTCCTTTTAATCACTATTAATAAAATTTTCCTTATACCCTTTTAAAATTCTAAACCCACTTTACCTTTCTCCTAATCCTATCTTCCTACCTCACAACAAAACTATAAATACATAAATAATTAAGCAACACTGAAACCCACCACACTCATCAACACATTAATTAAAAATTCTCAAAATTAAAAATATCCTAAATTAACAAACCAACACCACTACACCCTCCAAGCAGTAGAGGAAAACCTCCAAGAGCCCAGAACAGCCACAGCTCCTTCACACAGATTTTGGGAGCTGCCAGACCCCTCTCACACCTGAATTCTTCCTGTTTACCCAAACCTCTTGCAGCAGGACCTCACATGTAAAAAAATAATTCTATAGAAAATCTATTTTTTCCAAATTCCACTGCAGCAGCAGACTCATCTCTGTCCCTGGAGCACCAGGAGATCTGGCAGCCACAGAGGCACCAACTTTCTGCAGTGACAGCCTCACATTGAAATCCTCACGTTGTTAAAAGGAACAAAAAGTATTCTGGGGGGGGAAAAAAAGGTACTTTTACTAGATGGGTATATTTTTTCTTTAAAGTATACAAAAACAACCTCTGTTTTTTCCCCAGAGAAACAACTCTGTGTTTAATTTTAGGCTCCTCTCATAAAATATTAAATGGACAAAGAAATCTGTTTGAAATACTTTGATTTTATTGAAATTAAATATTTAATTTGACTCAAAATATTGTCTCAGATTTTTTTTTTAACCTTTGAGAGTGGTTTCATTTGAGAAATCAAGACTTGCAGAGGTTTTCATGCAAACAGATCTGCTTTCTGCTGTCTCCAGTGAGGACTCATTCACTTAATTTCTCTCCACCATACTTACATGGCTCATTAAAAAAATACAGAAATGTTGCTCCCACCCCAAGGATGGAGCTGAAATAAACTTGATGGGGTCCTTTGAAACAGCTGAGCAATGCTGAGGGAGAGATTTGAGGTTGGGAGGAAGAAAACTGAGAAGAAATGCAGAAATACGTGTATGAAAAAAAAAACAGGTATTTCCCACTTTGATTAAAAATTTGAGCATTTTGAAGTCTATGCACAAAGACTTCAGCAAAACTGACTGGCATGAGACAGGGAAGCAAATAAAACCCCACCAAACTCCCAGGTAGGAAGAGCTGTTTGGCAGCACAGAAAAGTAACTTTTAAAGTTACTTTTAAGTTGAGAAGCAAAAGAATGGGAGGAACCCGTCTAAGGGATTAAAAATATTTAATTCCAGAGATATAGACCTTTTAATGAGGAAATTAGAAGAAAATCTCCTGGTTTTCCTGGCCCAAAGCATTGCTTTCAACCTGCAAATGGGGTAGAGGCTTCAAACTCCACTGGTACCAGTGTGGGGATTTATATTGAAAAAAATCCCTCAGTTCATTCCCAGCGCAGTCCTGGTTTGAATCATTTCAATATCCTTTGCCCCGAGGGGAAAAGAAAGTTGGAGAAAGTCCTGAAATCATGTTTATATCGCTTCCAACATGCAATTTATTTTCCCCCCTCAGCTTGGAGGGAATTTGTGTCCTGCAGTTTAAGCTGACTGCATCTGTCCAACTGCAGCCAAAGCACAAAGCCCAGGCTCAGCTCCCAAACCTGGCCTGGACCAAATCAAAGGGTTCAGATGGCACAGCCTGCTCACTCTGGAACTTGCTGATATTTGGAATTATGATTTACCAGCCTCGTCCGGGCCAACAATGATACTGATATTATTATAATTATTATTATTATAACTGTATCGCAGTCTTTAATGTTTTCCAGGATGGCAAATACATCTCCTGCTCAGTTTTACTGCTTAGTTTCTGCATTTTTCAGCTCTGTGATTAATGGGGTGGCTGAGTACTGGGCATATCTCCAGACTTGTGAAGCTGTCATGTCCTCAGAAGTCAAGAAATAACTCCATGCTGGGGACAGCACAAAGAATCCAGTCTCCCCACAGCTCCCCATTTCCCTGCTCCCAGGTTCTCATTACACTGCTGTTAAGTTTTAATTTGGTCATTTCATAGAAAAAAAAAATCCCAGAGCCAGAAAATTACAGGAGAATTTGAACTTTTCTTCCCTAAAGCCAGGCTGGACAGGGTTTGGAGCAACCTGGTTTAGTAGAAGGAGCCTTGCCCATTGCAGAAGTTTGGAACTAAATGACCTTCAAGGTTCCTCCCAGCCCAAACCTTTCTCTGATTCCATGGTGAATCAGGTTTCTAACCATGGCTGCTGAGGATTTTTTTCAAAAGGCAACACTCCAAGCTGAAAATTGAGGAGAAAAAAAGAAAAACAGATGGTGGGGGAGGGAAAAACCCAAAAGGACACTCCACAAATTAAATGGCAAGAGATGTTTTGGTCAGCACCACTGAAGTGCTTGGTATGGGTGTGCCTGAGGGATTATCCAGGACATTTGGGGTGGGCACTGGGGTTTGATAACTCTTGGAAATGCAGTGGAAAGGATGGCAGTGGACACACTGAAAATGGGGCTGTGGAGAAAAGCCCCAACAGTGTCCATCTCACACAGAGGGGGAGAAATGTAGAAACTCGTTTTTATTTTACTTGCTCCTCCTGTGTTTCCATCCCCCTTTTCAGTCTCTTCAGGTTTATTGGTCAGGCCAACAAAGAGTGAAAAGCAGCAGATGCCCAGTGAAATTCCTGTCTTAGGTTGGAAATGGGGGTGTGCATTCTATCACCATCTGTCAGAGCTGGGGCAGTTCTCTGCTGTGCATTGGGCAGTTTCCTTTATCTCTCCCACAGCCAATCCTCCCTCCAGGAGATCTCTGCTGTCCATGGCCACTGAGTGTCCCTGCAGGGCTGATCAAATTCCATCATCCCATGGGGAGATGCTCTGCCCAGGGCAGGAGCCAAGCATTCCTACCTGGATCCAATCTGAGCCTGGCAACAGCACAGCAGCCTTTGCCCCCTGCATTCCCAGAGGAGCAGCTTTCTTCTGCCCTGCATTCCCAGAGGGAGAGCAGGCCCATCTCCAGCAGCCCTGGAGCTGCAGAGGAAAACTCCCCCCTTGTGCAGGATCCCTGCTCCAGCAGAAGCACAGCTGGCACTGCAGGAGGGCTGAGCCACCATGGAATGGCACTGCTGCCACCACCCTCACCCACAGGGGGTCAGCTCCTGATCTGGCTCTGGCAGTGGTTTGTTTTCTCAGTTTGTTTGTACTGTTACATTTGTCTTTTTTAATTTTCCTAGTAAAGAACTGTTATTCCCATTCCCGTATTTTTTTTTCTGAGCCCCTTAATTTCAAAATTATAATTCAGAGGGAGATGGTTTACATTTTCCATTTCAGGGGAGGCTTCTGCCTTCCTTAGCAGACACCTGTCTGTGCAAACCAAGACAATTCCTCAGGATCTTTCTGCCTTGCACGTGTGGGGATCCTCCTGCTGCACACAGCTCCAGAAATCACTGCCCCAGCCCATCCTCCCCTGCCTCCTGCTTCAGAAAAGGAGTCTCTGCTCCCTCCACCTCCTGGCAGGCTCTGAGCTGCCCCAGTGTCTCCATGGGGAGATCCATCAGGTGTTTTAGGATGAGCCAAGCTTCTGGATAAAGACAAGGATGTGGTGGATCAGTGGAAAAAACTATTGAGACACAAGTTGTGGGTGAAACATGGCACGTCCAGGGAGATGTGAATGACCCCTGGAGGTATTCCAGAACCATCTGGACACAATCCTGTGCCTGGGGTGACCTTGCCCGAGCAGGGAGGCAGGATGAACCAGATGATCCCACCTGGGGTCTCTGCCAGCCTGACCCATCCTGGGATTCTGATCTCAGCAGCAACTGCACACAAGGAAAAGCTCAAAAGGGAATCCAAGAGTGTTGGGCTGCTCCAGGGAGCACCCAGCCCCTCCAGCATCGGGCTGTGATGGTGCCCTGTGACATTCCAAAGCTTTTGCAGAAGGACATGCTCCCAGAAAACCCCAAACAGGAACAGACTGACTTCCAACACACACAAAATTATATTAAAAAAGGAGAAAAAAAATATCAAAGCCAGCAGCTTGCACACAAGCCTTGCATTTGCAATTCTGATTCTCTAATACGAAACAGCTCCCAACTGGGGGAGGGGTAGACAGGAAATATTACAGCAACGTTATTTTGTTACACTAATTACCAATAATGGCACATACTAGACTACCAACCACAGTCAATTCATTTTGAAAGCTATATAATAATGTTTAGGATAAGGAATTAATTTTTATAGCCACTGAAGCAGATTTACTTGTACTGTAATGCTGATTTATTACAAATTAAATTTCTTAACTCCAGAAGTTTCCTTGGAGAGCCTCAGCAGGACCTGGGGGGGGACATACCAGGCTGCAAGGGGGGAATTTTGGCAGCATTAAGGTTCAGGTCAGAGTGCCCAGACCATTATTAACCCTTCAGCACACGAGCCAGTTTGGATGTACCCACCTTCATGGGCAAATTCAGCCCCACAGTGTGCACACAATGACCCACTGGATGATTCTTCTCAAGTCAACTGATTGTGAAAGGGTGGGGTTAAAGTAATTTTTTTTATTGCATCATTTACAAAGGTAAAATTCAGTACTACGAGGGTCTGTTGTTTTCTTTTTTTTCCCCCAGCGTAGAGAATTTCATAAAAGATTCATAAAGTGAAAACTTTGAAGTACAGTCAAGAAGATCTACTCATTAATTTACAAAAACATCCCTGGTGTCAATTATTGACTGTGAAGAGGTTCAGATTGTCTCTTCCACTTCCATGCAGGAGCTGCTGGCTCAGACTTTGTACAGAGCTGAGGGCAAGGCTGGGCCTGGGCACAAGACCAAAGAGGGAGAGTCCTCGGCAGGACTTCAGGCAGGGACTGAATGTGATAATTTCTGACTGAAATTATTTATTAAACGATTGGGATAGCTTCAGATTCTTCACTCCTGCTCATCAGCATCCATTAACAGAGCCGTGACTGTCTGGATAGGAACTCTCCAGGGCTTTCTGCAGGTACATTAGCTGGGCTGGTCTTGAAAGAGTTTCCCTCCAGCTCTGGAGATGTGGCTGGCTGTGGCTGGGTGGGTGAGGACAGGAACCTAGGGGATGGCTGGGCTGAGCTCTGCATCCTCCAGAGAGAGCTGGTGCATCCATTCTGCCTCCAGGGAAGGAGCAGCCACTGTTCCCTGAGTGCTTGGGATGCTCAGAGCAAGCACAGGGAGGGTACAGCAGATGTGGGAACAGAGGATTGGGCTTTGGGATCCATCTCTTTTGGGTGTGCAGGGGATTTTGTGGTGTCTCACAGGGAACATATATGGCCAGAGAAGGAGCTACACCTCTGCATGAACCACACCAAGGGACTTGTGATGGCACCCAGCCCTGGGACCTTCATCACTAAGAAAACCCAATGGAAAATGTTCCAGCTATCCAGCCGGCCCTGAAAAACATTCAGACAAACACCCACAGATGGGCACCCACCAGGGAGCCTTTCAGGGCACCGGTCAAGGACTAAGCTGTGGGCAGCTCCATCCTCATCTGCATCTTGGGAAAGGGCCCCAGCCTGCCAGTCCAGCTCTTGACATTGCTACTCCTTCAAAAGGAGCCACTCGTTCAGCCTAAGCCTTCCAAAGGCTCCCGTGACAACTGGCAGCCCAGCCCAGCAGCCGAGGCGGCCGGGGGGCTTGCAGTGGTTTCTAAACATCCTCTCTGCACCATCTGATGTGTGCAGGCACCAAACAAAAACCCGCTCGAATTCCTTAGCAGGAAGAACAAGGAAGCTGGAGCTGCTCCAATTCCCGTCCCGGCTGGAAGCAGCTCCTGGCACGCAGACACAAAATATCTGGAGGGATTTGTCTGATGCCGTTTCCACGTTTGGTATTGCGGGGTTGTTTTTGGTTTGTTTTGTTTTTTAATGATGCTTCTAGAGATCCCACCGCTGAGCTTCATCCTGGGAGGGAGATGCAGAGGGAGGAGAGTCATTAGCTCATCCCTAATGACAAGGAGAAGGGAGGAGGGCTTTCCTATGCTAATCCTGCCCAGGCTGATCTCCCACCGATGATGCTTTCCTGTGCTCCAGGATAAATGAGACTTCCCTAATTCTTTCCCCGCTGCAAATAAGCAAGACGGGGAGCCTGCACCATGCGGCTGGCACTGCCCTATCCATCACCCGTCCCGACTGTAGGTAGCGGTGATTACAGCTCATTATCGGCAATTACCGCCGCGGAGCTCGTAGGTGTTTTCCCCCTCAACTTTCAGCAGCTCCAAAGCTCTTTGAAGGTTTCTCTGTGAAGAACGGCTGTAGGAAATCCCTCCCCCTCTGCCCACTAGTCAGACCTCCCTTCCAAAAGCCATCAGACACCAGAGTGAGATCACGAAAAGGAACTGGGAAAACATCGCCAACCCCGTGAGCCCAAAGGATGAGCAATGAACCAGGTCTGTCCTCTGGGCACAGCTGGTCGGTGGGGACACATCTGCTCAGAAGGACTCTTCTTTCTCTCTTTTTCTCCTCAGAAAGCTTCTCCCGTGAGCAAGCCGGGCTCCCCTCGCCCCTCCTCCAAACCCACAATGTAATTCCCACAAAAACCCCCACACAACAGAAAAGCACATGTACAGCGGGTGCCCTTCCCGCATACAAAGCACCACGGCAGCGGACTGAGGGATGGACCCTTTGAGAAATTCATATGCCAGCCTTCCCACTATAGCAATTTCATTCTGTCTTTGTAATTGTCTGATATTACATTGTTCCCTGCCAGAAGATTAATTAGCTAGTCTTACCCTCCAACATACCATCCCTCTGCAACCCTCAAGGAAGCTGGAGCGGTGCCAAGTCGCACGGATTTGCTATTCTGGCTGGCAGCTGCTACTGTCACTGCAGAAAAAAAAAAGGAGAAAAAAAAAAGAAGAAAAAGAAAAGCCTCCTTTTGTCCCCAAGCAGCAATTGCTGTGCCAGCTGACCCCGACCCTCCCAAAGCCACCACCAAAGAGGCGGCCAAGCCTCAGTGCCATGGGCCGGCAGTGCGGGAAAGGAAAAGAGTGGCAGGAAGCGGAAATTAAAGATTAAACAAAAATCAAGAAAACATCTCCCCCCCAGCCAATGCCCCACACCCCAAGCCCCTGCCTGGTGTCAATACTCACACTGGCTGAGTGTGGCTGTGCTGTGGCCATGAGGCATGAGGGACACGCCGGGGGAAGGGCACGGGCGAGGTGACATCCCTGCATCCTGACATCACCACACCTCATCCCAGCCCAGAGCCACCTTCACACACCCCAGCCCACCCTCAGCCCGTGCCCCAGAGGAGAGGGCAGCAGGGACATCACCGTGTGGGCAGCAGGGAGCCACCACCCCAGCCAGGGCTGCTGCTGCAGCCGCTCTTGGCAAGGAGCCCGGCCCGGCACCGCGGTGGATCAGCTGCTTTTGTTCCCTCTCCATCTTCTGCCCTCACACACACACACGCTCTGGATCTCTCCATCTCACCCTAAACGTGGTGCCCAGGCAGGTGGGAGCTGCGTGGGTATGAGCACAGCACATCTGTGGTCACCACCCAGCGAGCTGTGGGGGCACAAGGGTTTTCCCTCTTTATGGAAGGGAGGAGAGCTCAAAGTCTGGGAGGTAAAAACCTGAAAAATACAGTCACCCATCTAAACTGGTGCACACCGCAAAGCCACGGCATCCTTCCTTCCAGGCAGTCCTCAAAAAGTTCTGCTCTGCTAAAGTCACCCCAGCAGTTCGTGTTTGCTGGTTGATTTGCTGGTTTGCCCCATCAGCCCCACAGGGCTCTCCAGCTGCAGGACAGGGCTGCAGCCCAGTGTAGCAAGGTGTTTTCAACAGAGGAGGCACCACAAGCGCCAACAAGTCGGGTTTAGGGTAAAAAATTAAGAAAAGGAGAGCAGGACCCCTGCAACACCAACAGACACAGCTACCAGCAGTGAGGGATGTACTGCACCCTGTACAACCCAACTGGATTCGATCCCCAAAACCACCGAGACAGACCAAACCTGGCAGCTTTGCCTCCTGTCCCTCATCCAGCTCAAAAGGAGGCCAATTTATGATTAATTTTTTTTTTTAATTTGGGCAGCTGTTGCAGGAGATCACCCTTCCTCCCCAGCCCAGCTGCCTGGGGACCGGCACGGGGACAGGGAGCTGCAGCAGGAGCTGGACACCAGGAGCTGTTTGAAGCCACCCATTCCTGGGCTGTGGCAAACGAGCCCATATTGTCACAGGGGCTAATTAAGCTCCTCCACTAAGACAGCAGCTCCAGACTTCCTCAGCACCCGCCTTAGCTGGCAGCCCCCCTCTCCGGGTGCTACGGAAACGGGAATTAAGCGGTGATGAATGCAGTATTAATTAATTAAGAGAAGATGCACATGAAGGGGGTGGGAGGCAGGGGGTCTTTGCACTGTGGAAATCAGCCAAGGAGGGGCTGCCGTAAATTTGTTTTTTATTGTTTTTGCTCAGGACAGGGCGCATGGGGGGACCTGAATGCCCAGGCAGTGGAGGTGTGACCCGCTGGCACCAGACCTGCCCGTCCTCCATCGCCAAGGAAAGGAGGATATCCCAAAAAAATGACAAGGGAGGGAAGAGGCACCCGCGGCTCCACACCGCCATCTTCTCCCACTGCAGAGGCCGAATGCAAAATCAATTTTGCACACTCCAAAATGGCTGTTCAGGAAGGGTTTTTGCTCTGGAGAGGTTAATGGGGAAGCTCAACCCAGCTGATGCTGGGGGGATGGATGCTACTTTTCAGTTTGCATATTGAGATTGTTTACACACATGGTTAGCTAATATATTAAGCTTCTTAAATAAAAAAAAAGGTAAAGCACAGGGTTTAGTTTTGATTTGCATTCCTCACCCACTCTCTCCTTCACAATACACTACGTGGAGAACAGCAAGGACTTGGCCATCACTGCCGACAGCCGGCTTTTGGAGAAGGGAAACAAATGGTTAAAATTCCATCAAAGCCTGCAGTGTCCAGGTGATTCAGCACATCCAGCCTCACGTCACAGCACCTCAGGCAAATGCTGGTCCCCATCACGAAAACGGGGGCAGCTCAGCTGCTCAGAGCTGAGTTTTGGGTGCCTGCTCAGCAGCCCGGGGTGGTCAGACCCTGATCTCCATGGGAAGGACAAGATCCCTGTGGGAAGCCTGCTCTGCCAAGCCCTGGCCAGTGGCAGTGGGGTGCCAGGGACAGGGCAGTGAGGGCTGCAGAGCCCACATGCAATGGGAGGTGCTCAGCACTGCAGCTTTTCCTCTGCACGGCTGCTCCTGGGGGCTGGGTGTGGTTTCAAGTCTCTTTTCTGTCTCAGGGCTGGAGACAAACACCCTGGAGATAACCAAGGCTTTGTTTCATCACCAGCAGGGGCAGAGAAACTCAGCTGCAGACCCAGCTGGCACTTCCCTGGGCTAACAGGACAGAGACCATCATTCCCTGATCCAGAAACCTTCTGGGCATCTGCAGGACACCCCTGCCAGGTATTCAAATCCAGACCTGACTGTTTTCTCACTCTCCTGGCACCACGAACCACAGGTGTGGCTGTGCTTCCAGCAGCCCCACACATCCATCCCTGCCTCCCAGGTCGTGCCAGTGTTTAACTGGTTTCACTCAGCACTTCTCCATGCAAACTTCTTCCTGAACCGTCTCAGCAGGGTGACTGGCTGGGAAGTATTTTAGGGGACCACTTTTAAACACCAAGCTGCATAATACAATGCCCTTGGGCAGCTCCAAAGCTCTTCCAGCTCACCATCCTTCCCCTCTGATGTGGTTTTAAAACCACACTCCTCCTTTGCTCCACTTTCCCCCTGCTGCAGGAGTAATCCCTCCTTCCACAGCCAGGCATCACAGCAGCCACAGCAGCAGCTCAGCTGCTCCTCTCTCCCCTCACGTTCCTCCCCAGCTCTCACCACCCAGGGTGTGTTATTTATACAACATCTCTAAGCATTGACTTCTTCAACACAATTTTTCCTTTAATTACTTGCATTAAAAATAAAAATGCCAACCTATGCAAACAACTGCTCTCATTACAGTATCAGTCCTCCAGCTAATTAATATCTGTTAGCTTTGGCTTATGCACCAGGATGCCTAAATCCAAAATACACAAGGCTGCCAAGTTACTTTGCAAACAGGAGCACTTGCCTTGAAGAAAGAATCACGTTACCCAGCTTCTCCTATGTAACCTCCCTGTAACCTTTACTTTCAAGGTCTTAGAAGAGAGAAGGAAACTCATCCAGCTCAGAAGAGATTGCAGTGAAACCAAAGGGGACACCCAGAGGAAAGCAAAGAGAAGAGAAACAGATCTCCAGAAGAAAGAGAAACACCATCTTTGTACCTGAGAGGAATGATTTGTCTTTACAAACAAGCTGTGGGTCTGCTGGTAGATAAAACCAGCACTGGGAGATAAAAGAAACAATGGGAAGGATTCCACTGATTGATGAATGGAAAAAGATATTTGCCTTTACAAATAAGCGGTAGGTTTGCTGATAAATGAAACTGGATATTGAAAGATGAAAGAATCAATGGGGGAAAACCCTAAATTCCATAAGAATTAAAAGTGAAAAGGGAGGGTTATACATTAGAGGGGAATCTTTGGTATCAGGCATTTCAGGAAGTCTGTACCTCTCAAGTGCCTCAGCCAATGGGGAAAGAGAGAAGGGAAATTGGGATAAAAGGAGGCTGCATCCTCCAAAAATTTGACAGATCCCAGGGGAATGTCCCATGGCCTCTCCCTTTATTCGAATAAAGTAAAAGGACTCCTCTGTCTCCTTTTTGGACATAAACGTCTGATGTTTCTGGATTCATTTTCCTGACATACCCACTCTGTCGTATTTACACAGGCCACATGGGAATGACTGAGTCTGAGGTAGAACCTCCCAGCAGCTCCCAAGCCTCTCCCAGAGCAGACGCACACATCTCCAGCCCGTGGAGGACAGGGAGCTGAGTACCACCGAGCTCAATCACAGCAGCAACTGTTAAAGATAGGTTAGAAACCGTTGTAAAATAGTTGATAATTGTTAAGCGTGTACTGTTAGTTTGGTTGTTATGTGGTAAAAGGGGTTAAAGGGTAGTTATGAGCAATCCAGTACTCAATGCACCATAACACCCCTCAGTAAAGCGCACCACGAGCCAGCCCGGCCAGAACTGCCACGGGCCAATCGAGCCCTTAAACCTTCCTGCAAATGAAGGATCCAAACAGAAACCAACCCAAAGGGACAAAAAACAGGATAAAAAGGGGCACCTGCCCCAGGGCAGCTGTGCCTTCCCCCGGACCCTCGGGGCCATTGCTGCTGGAGCAGCCCCAGCGCCGGCGCTGCAGCGGCCTGGACGGGAACGCTCCTGCTCGGCCCGGGCCCCCGGCTTCAGGCCTTTCTTTTTGTTATAATAAATGCTGAAATCACTCTAGGACCGGGAGTCTGGTTCCGTTTTTAACAGCAACCACCTCCCCTCTCGGTGCTGCGGGACTGCAGCGGGTGGCAGGGATGCTGCGCGGGTGACAGCAGAGCCAGCAGCCTCAGGGGTGTCACACAGCGTGGTGACAATCCGAGGAGCCACCCCGGGGGCAGATCAGAGCTGGCAGGGTGGGGAGGTGGGTGCAGCCCTCCGGCAAGCCCCCGATGTGAGCGCAGCCAGCGCAGCCCAAGGTGGCGGGGCTGGAGCTGATTAAAAACGGAAAAGCCTTGTGTAAACTTAATGCATAATTAACCTGAGCAACGCACAGGAGACATTATTGAGGTCAGGCAAGCATTAGAGCCACAAAAACAACGCTGCCAGCAGATGAGGGATGAGAACATCCACTGTTAAATTATTTGAATACTCCTCTAATGCAAAGGATAAAACCTGCTGGATCCCAAGCAGGACAAGCCTCTCCTCTGTCGCCCTGATTTTTAAAGTTTTTCTAAGCCTTCTGATGTTTACAATCTTGTAGCAAACTTTCTCACACACTTTATGTAAATAACTTATTGTTTTGCGTTCTTTTATGGAGGAGGAGAAATCTGATGGACTGTTGGTTTGTCCAGTGTCATTGGACAAGGTGGCACTTTCACCCTCCAATCCACTGTCACTTTTAGAAATCTATAAATGTTAAAATCAGAAATTAAAAGTGCCTTTTTTACCTTGGAAGAGCTGCGTGTCTGTGTCCTGCTATTTCATGTCCAATAGGAACATTCCTGCAGGCAGATTATAGCAGGGTTTGTAGCTCCTACTCTAAAACACTGGATGGGAGAGGCCAGGAAGGAGAGCCTGAGGTGGACAAGCCCTTTAGAGGTTTTCTGTCTGTGTCAGGTCTCCAGCAGAAATACCACCTCAAGCACTTTCAATTTCAACCCTGACCAAGGAAGGAAAAAGGAGATAAAACTCGACATTCCACAGTCAAACCCTCAGCCCCACGAGGGGGCAGGCACACCAACAAGGAGCTGGGCCACACGTGGGAAGGCAGCTCAAAGGGGGCAATTGGTGACAGCCCGGGGAGCCCACAGAGCTGCAGCGGTTGTGGCAGTCAGGGCAGGTCCTTAGCAGCCCCCAGAAAAGCCAGGTTTCCATTTGTTCCTCTTAATGTTTGGAGTCTGCTCTTCCACTGCAGGAAACAAAAGCCTGGAGGAACCTGGTCCTTTGAACGGGCAAAAGTCCTGCAAAAGCAGGACAGTCAGCATGCATTTCATCCTTTTTTCCTTCATCCTCTTGCACAGGGCCTGCCATTACACTCAAAGAGGGTTTGTGGCATGGCTGACATCCAGATATCCATTGTAAATTCCATGGAAGAGCCTTGACCAGCACAGCATCCACAGCTCTGTTGTATTGAAAGGGAAAACTGGCTACAGGACTTTGGGGATGCGGCTCCCTCACCTGTCACGGAACAAGATAAAACAGCCCTCCCTCATCTGACAGAGGTGCTATAATTCACACCAGACACTTGCAACGTTCCTTGGCAACCCCTGGAAAAGCCATTACCACCAGAGGGGAGGTGAGGCCACACTCTGCCACCTCTCTGTGTCCACGTGCAGCAGGTGACTGCCACCCGCCTGCCCAACATGTGGGACTGAAAATGAAACAACTCTCACGTGCTTTCTGCTGCTTTCCAAATGACATCTTGCACACTTGCTGGAGGTGCCACTGCCACCAGGTCACCACGAATATCTGATTGCCTGGAGGGACACAGACTCACTTTAAAAGTAAAAAAAAAAAAAAGTAATAATGCAAAGACACTTGGTGACACTTTCCCTTGTTCACATGGAGAAAAAAACCTTGCAATCTCAGGTCTATTGTATGACACAGAAATGTCATGAATCTGAGAATGTGGAAGCAAGCCAGGGCGAAGAGAAAGAGCAGTATTTTATATTGTGAGTATGGCTCAAGGTGGCCTCCAACAGGAGGACTCATTTCCCAGAGCTCAGCTTTACTGACTCCCCGTGGGCTGGTGCCACCCAGCCCTGCCAGGCGCTCACCAGCTTGCTCCAGGATGGTTTCAGCACATTTAACACACATTTAAGAGCTGAAACTCTCTTTCAATCTCCAGTCATTTCCCTGGTTCCAGCTCTGCCGGGGGATCCTTTGGTCGGGATCTTTGCCTCTGTCTTGGTTTGCACAGACAGGTGTCTGCTGAGGAAGGCAGGAGCCTCCCCTGAAATGGAAAATGTAAAACCTCTCCCTACAAATTATTAGAATTTTTGAAATCAAGGGGCTTTCAGGCAAAGATATGGGAATAGGAAAAACAGCTCTTTACTAGGAAAATTAAAAAATACAAATGCAATAGTACAGAAAAGAAAACAAACCACTGCCGGAGCCAGAACAGGAGCTGACCCCCTGTGGGTCAGGCTGGTGGCAGCAGTGCCATTCCATGGTGGCTCAGCCCTCCTGCAGTGCCAGCTGTGGTTCTGCTGGAGCAGGGATCCTGCACAAGGGGGGAGTTTTCCTCTGAAGCTCCAGGGCTGCTGGAGATGGGCCTGCTCTCCCTCTGGGAATGCAGGGCAGGAGAAAGCTGCTCCTCTGGGAATGCAGGGCAGAAGAAAGCTGCTCCTCTGGGAATGCAGGGGGCAAAGGCTGCTGTGCTGTTGCCAGGCTCAGATTGTATCCAGGTAGGAATGCTTGGCTCCTGCCCTGGGCAGAGCATCTCCCCGTGGGATGATGGAATTTGATCAGCCCTGCAGGGACACTCAGTGGCCATGGACAGCAGAGATCTCCTGGAGGGAGGATTGGCTGTGGGAGAGATAAAGGAAAGTGCCCAATGCACAGCAGAGAACTGCCCCAGCTCTGGCAGAGCAGGATGCACAGCCCCACACCCCACTGCCATCCTGCACTCCCTGCCCCTCAGCCCTGGCACAGCTGCTGAAGGTGCTCGAGACACCCCATGGGCAAAAGCCCTTCCTCTGGAGGGCTCCAGCCCTGCAGGGTGTGTAGCTCATCCCCACAGGGTGTGGGATTGCCAAAGCCCAGCTTGGCAGCCCAGCTTTGCAGAGCTGCCAGAAATCAAGTGCTGCCTGCCTGAAGGAACACACGGAGCACAGGAATCTCGTTCAAATAACCAACACCCATTTTCCTCTCTCAGCTTCAGCACCCCAGGTTGCTCCTCAGGGTCGGACCAGCTCCCCTGAAACCTCTCTGACCTTCTCCTCTGCTTTATTTTTCAACACATGGAGCTTGTCCCTCTTTTGCAGATAATTTCCCTGGACCTGTTGATTCCTCACCCATCAAATTTAAATTTATCTTTCCCAGGTTGTAGCCAGGGCTCTGTGCCAGTGACTGCCCATGCTGGTGGCAGATAATTTATTCTGGTAACCCCATGCTGCTGGCCCTTCACTGAATCTCCTTCCAGTTCAGCACAGAAGGAAAAACCCAACATCCTGCATCCCAAACAGATTTTGGTGGGTGATCCATGCACGTGGAAGTCCTATGGGATGGCAGAAATTGGGATATCAGCAGTTGGATTCAGGCTTGGCAAAGATGAAGATGTTTTGTCTCACCTGAGCCGTTCTTCTTTACACCCCTGTGATAGGAGAGTAATGTGATGGTTGACTCAATTGAAAGGCAAATATTAGAAGTTTTACAGACTTATAGTTATGTTTTACCCCCCTTGCATTGTTCTCATGGGGTGGCCTGTGTTTGGGACCTTTGGAAGGGTTTGGATTGTCACTATGGCAGCACCTGACCTCCAGTCAAGATTTAAGGACGTGATCTCCACCACTGCACAGTGAAGGAGTGGATGGACAGAACTTTGGGAGGGGCTAAAGGGTTAAAAGGCAAAACCTCCATTGTGTGGATGAACACATGGTGGGAAAAATCCTCTGCTCCCATAATATTTTCTCTATTCAGTCTTCTGTTGTATTTTTGATAAGGTTTTAATAAACCTTTTGCATTTTTTGGAAGCGAGTATCATTTCTCACACCCCCAAACTCAGCACTTGCTCTCCTGAGAACCTACAGCCTCTGCTAGTTAGGGACCAGGTTACTCCAGCTCCCAGCCACACTGCTGCTCCTCTTCCAGAGGAGTTTCACACCCAGAGCTTTGGCAAAACCTCGTGCTGGGCCCATCCACCTT
This sequence comes from Motacilla alba alba, assembly GCF_015832195.1. NCBI lineage: Eukaryota > Metazoa > Chordata > Aves > Passeriformes > Motacillidae > Motacilla > Motacilla alba. Next base: position 2,663,306 of record NC_052033.1, read on the forward strand.
TTCACTGCCCCCACAGGAGGAGCTGAGCCAGGATGTCTCCTCCCTGTAAAACAGGATCACTGCTCAAGCAACCTCGCATCAAAGGGAACCTGCCAATCCACTGGGCTCCCTCCTCACAGGGTCTTAAACTCACCAAGATCAAGGGCTCTTGCTTTGCTCACCCCTGAAAAGCAGGAGGAAGCTGCAGATACACCATGAGCACTTAGGAGGAAAAACATTACAGCATCTAAAGGTACTTTAAATGATTTAGATACAAACTCGCCTGTAATAAGACATATATTTTGGTTAATCTCTTAGTTGCAAATCTTGAAACTCTTGAACCTGCCTCAGGCTACTGTCAGCAGCACTTCATTTAACACTGCTTATTGGGAATAACTGCTATTTCCCACTGTAACCTCCAAACCTCTTAAAGTCTCTGTTATTGCTCTGCCCAAATATACTTGCCTTCAGGATACAGAGGGTTTTTTCTTGCTAAGAACAGTTAAGATGATTTGAACAAGCTGAATCAGAGGAGACTGTTTCTCAGGCAAAGCAGCCAAAACTCAAAACACCATCCCTGAGATCTTTTGGGAGTGATTCTTCTTCTTTCTTTCTTTTTTTTTTTTTTTTTTTTTTAGCATTTACTCGGGTTATGAAATCCAAAAATCCAACAGCTGCACTTTGATCACTCTTCACAAGCAAAGGAGAGGAAGGGATGGAGGGGTGTGTGTTCATCCTCCAGCAAAGTCACCTGGGGGGAGGGATCTCCATCCCTGCCCACACCTGTGGCTGTGGAGACCCTCTCCAGCTCCCCATGGCCATGGCCAGAGCTCTCTGCTGGGGACTTTAGCAGCACCAATGCAGCTCCCGTGCTCTAAACTCAACCCCATTTTTCTTTCAAGGGGATGCAGAGCTCTGGTGGGCACCTGTGACTACAGTCCCCCCAGTCCCAGCTCAGCAGGTTTGATTTTCAGCACAACCACCTTGGACACACCCAGCACTGACCTGATGGGTGCTGCAGCTCCAGCCCCACCAAATCTGGGAACTGCAGCAGTCCTGGGGCAGGGGTGAGGCCCCTCCCTGGCCTGCAGGCACAGGGAGCAGATGAAGCCACCGCTTTTTGGTCTCCAAGAGCAGCCACAGGAGCCCCAGGCGAGAGCAGCTGCAGCAGAGCAAACAGAGCTACAAGAGCCCTCCAAGCCTTTTAGATGAGGCACTTAACTGCAGGACAGGACTTCCCAGCCCAGCCCCCGGGGGCAGCCACTCATCCCTGCAGCTGTGCAGACCCCAGAGGAACCTCAGTCACCACCTTCCCTCTGCCCCCTGGGAAAGGCTTTGGTCACTAAAGGGCTTTGATCCACGTGGAGCAGGACACAGACGTGGGGGGCCAGGACTGGTATTGTCACTGCTTTTAATGAGGGAATGGGACTATCATCAGGTTAAGAATGATTTATTGTTCAGATAAATATTAGTTGGAGAGGTTGTGAGATTTTAAAGGAGTAAGTAGCTGGTTATAGTTTAAAGTAGTTACAAGGTTGTTTTTTTTTAAACACAATACATAGCTTTCTAATTTAATTGATAGCTGTTACAAGGTTTATTTTGCTTTTCTAACTTATCACTTTTCCTTAATTTTGTTGTATTGTGCATACCTTGCTCAATGGGTTTCTGTCACACATTTACACATATTTTTTATTATTACTTCTAAACTCTTAGCTTACTCTATACAACCACACCCCAACATTATAAACTCTTTAGTATCTTATCAATACAGTTTCTCACTTAGTTAAGGCATACTCTTTCTATAGAAACATAAGTTTATGATGTTTCTACTTAATATCTGTGTACTTTATTTTTACATCAATCTAAGCTCCTTCCAAGGCTGCAGATCAGGCCCTCCTGCACCTGTAGAAGTTTCCATCTTTCCATTTCCCACACAGGACCCCACAGAAAAGGGACAGAGCTCACACCAGACACAGGCCTGGCTTGGGGTCAGTTTCTATTCCCAGCAAGAAGCTCGAGAAAGTGCCCAGCATTAAGGGATTACAGCTCTGGGGGTTTAGAGACACTCTCACATCCATCTGCACCAGGTTTCACACGAAAGCCTTGACAGAAACAAAGCCCCAAACCAGTGTGAAATATGTGCATGTAAGCTGTGATAAATAACAGCCTGTCTGCTCTGTGCATTCACCCTGCTTCAGTAGGGATGAGGCCTCCAGTTAATTTCTGAAAAATTCCTTTGCTCAGGATTTCTTCTCCTGGGAAGCTGAGAAGCCTCAGAGAAAAAGGAAAACAATATTATCTCATTTGCTTCTGCTGTGTTTTGCTGCTTTGGAATGTGGTTGGAGATTGTTTATCCAACAGGTGAATTGTTTTTGCTTAATGACCAATCATGGTCAGGCTGTGTCAGACTCTGGAGAGAGTCATGAGTTTTCATTAGTAACTTGTTAAGCCTTCTGTAAGAATCCTTTCTCTATTCTTCAGTATAGTTTAGTATAGTTTTAGTATAGCATTCTTTAATATAATATAGATCATAAAATAATGAATTAGCCTTCCAAGAACATGGAGTCAGATTCATCATTTCCTCCCTTCGTCGGGGGACCCCGAAAATACCCCAGCTGACAGCAGCAAAAAGCCCTGTTTTAATCAGATTTCTCCTGCAGAGGAAGCAGTGAGAGCGTGGTGTGCTCTGATAAACACCAGAGGTACCAGACTGAGGTCGGAGAAGTCCATGCCCAGAGCTTCCAAACTGTAACATTTGTATTCTTTTATTTTTTAAATGGCATTGAAAATGGAATAAAAGTTTTTAAAACCTTTTTTAGTTGTTTTATTTTGGGGTTAGAAAAGGGCTTAATTTGTTAAATTGGTGTTTTGTGCGAGGAAAAAAGGGTTTTTTTTGGAGCACAATGATGTGCTTGTCTTTTTTGAAGAGTTGTGGTTTTCTTTTATTGATGGTTGGAATTGAAAAGGTAAATTGAGGAGCATCCTCTGGATGCAGTGGAATGTTGCAAAAAACAATCTTTTAAGTCGATGATAACAAGAGGTTAATTTCTTGGAATTGTTGAAAGAGAAGGAAGTTTAGGTTGCAGATGTTGCCCCATCTCTGGGTCAGAAAAGGGCTTAATCAAAAAAAGATAAAAAATAGGTACAGCCACCAGCACAGCCCCAAACCTGCCCACTGCTCCTCCCTGAAGTGCTCAGAAAAGGAAACATCCAACATCCATGGCCTCTGTTTTCCTCCACAGGATTCACATTGGGATTGGTGCCGTGGAAAAAATAAAGCCATTGCTGCCAGCCCAGGGGGGAGCACAGAGGGTGCCAGCAGCACAGGGGGCATTTTTAGGGCACCTCCAAAGTGTCACCTCTGTCACCCTCACCCAGAGATGGGTCCCTCAGAGCTGTGCTGAACATTCATAAATCCTTTTAGTGGGACAGATGGGCATTGGAGATGCTCCTTCCAAATCCTTTGTGTCTTCATCCATCAGTCAGCTCTCCCCTTCCATCCTGGAGAGTTTCAGGAGTAATTTGCAGATATCTCAGCTTGCCCAGTAATTTTGTTCCTTATTAAATATTGCTAATGACAGGGTTTTAGAGTCTCAGTCATATATTCACTTTCTGTTCTAGTATAAATTTTAATCTGTCTTCCCTCTTCCTTCTAGACGAGTCTTTAAAAAAAATTACTGGAATAAAGAGGAAAGCACCAAGTAATTGAAAAGAGCTGCTAATAGCAGAAAGGAAGGAAAGCTAAGGAAAGTTATAATGATTGAAAAGTTCAATAAAATCAGAGGAAAGCAGGAAAAATTCTGATTTTTTAATGAAATAGATGGCAAGGTGTCACTGGTCCGTGGCAGCAGATCCCTGGAAGTTGAGCTCTGTTTTCCCAGCCCAGGTCAGGCTCCCACCTCCATGGGCCACTTCAAAACCATCACCCCACTCCCCTTCCCTTGTTTAAACTAGAGCTGCATTTTCTCCTCTCCATTCACCCTCAAGCTGAACCTTTTCATCTGGTGCTTTCAAAGCCTAACCAATAAAATGTTGAAACCAATAAAATGGTTTGTGGGGGAAAGGTTTTCTGAAGAAAGCAAGCACAGCAGATGATGTTTTACCAAAAGCTACGGGCAGAAAATGGGAGGCTGGAGTTGAAAAGCCCATGAAGATGAATCTTGAACGGTCTATTCTCACCCTCATAATGAGCACATGCATGATTAATGAAAATATTTATCCTCATAACCCACTGCAGCCAGTTAATATTTAATCCAAAGTCCACGTGAAAGCTCGAGCTCTCCTGGTTCCTCACCTACCCTCTTGTTTCCTTGGAAATCTCTGAACTCTGCCAGCTGCCCTGAGATTTGGCTCCTTGGGGCTGGCTTTTCCTGGCTTTCTGCATAAGTCCCACACCTTTTGATCCCAAAAGCTCTGCCACCTGGGACCTACAAGGTTTCTCAGATAATCCCGTGGAGCTGCTGCTTTGTAACGTGCCTCACTTTGATATTCAAGGCAGAGCTGGACAGCCCACACATGAAAAGACATCCTTCCCTTTCTTCCCAGGCTTAATTCCATCTGCAAATTAAACGTTTCGAGGCAGATATTTATAGAGGAGTGCCCTGATCCTCCCGGGAGGGCCCTGGAGTCTCCAATGTGTAATTTTGCTTTAGGAATATGATTTTAATCTTGACTTTTTTTTCTGGGGCTGGTGGCAAGGGGGAAAGCTGGAGGTGGGGCTGTCCTCTGCTGCCCACAGGGGTGGTGCAGTGGCTGGATGCAGCCAGGGGCTCCAGGCTCTTTCTGCTTCCCCCTCCTTGTCCTCTGCAAAGCTGTTTCAGGACATGGGCCTTCAAAGATGACAGTTTTTACTTGTGAAAGAGTGGGGTCTGTAAACTTTGCTTCAGCTGTGACTTACAAAAAAACCCCCAAACCAAAGAACCTCCTTTAAAAATGGTGCACAGATTGGAAGAACTGCTCAGCCCTGGGTCCTGGTGGCCCTTTGTGGCAAGGAGCTCTCACAGAATCATCCATCTCCCTGCATCCCAGTCCTCCATCCCATGTTTTCACTGTGGGCAACCCCCCAGCACTAAAAAACCCACAAAAAGGGAATATTTTGATTTATGTCATTTGTAGATATGCCAAAGAGCAGAGGAAAAAGGACTTTTATTTTGTTTCCAGTTAAATATTTTCATTTTATCTTCTTGTTAAAGAGTAACTCAACGCTATCCTTTTGCCCAGCATCACTCATCTAAACATCCTCCTGATGGGAAGAGTTCAGGGGAGAGGAACTTGCAGGAAAGATGGTTTCAGTTGTAATAAGGGGGACTTTGGCACATTTCTGCATGCTATGAGGTATGTCTTTAAGCTTCAGTAAACTTTTGGAGTCCCTGGGAAGCTGGTAATGTGCCTTTGAAGGAAGTATGACTTATGAAATTGCAGTTTTTAGCTTAGCTGGGTAATGTTAATGAGAAAATATCATGGGCTGCGGGTGGAAGTCTCCTGAATCCCATAAGTTAGGAGTAAATTATTCTGTTTTCCTAAATGAAGCAGCGCTGTGCAATGCTGCTCCTAAATCAGGCTGATGGGGAGAATTATTTATTCATTTGTGAAGGTCCAGAGAGAAGCTCAGGCAAATAAATACAAACTAAACTGCGTGAGAGAGTCAGAAAATTGAGTATGCTGTGGGCATGGAAAAAAGAGTGTGTGAGAAGGAGCAGGAGGGTTGGGACCAGCACCTTGTGTGAGAGAAGAACTACAAAAATGAGTTTGCTGTGGGCATGGAAAAAAGGGTGTGTGAGAAGGAGCAGGAGGGTTGGGACCAGCACCTTGTGTGAGGGAGGAGCTGGGGGTGCTGCAGGGACAAATCCTCCTTTCTGCTGGAGCCACAGTGAAGATGATCAAACCCCACCAAGCTTTCAGCTGCAGTGCAGCAGCTTCCCTGTGATTAAAGCTGGAGCTCTGCAGCTCTGCCTGTGCCTGCTGCAGCACAGCAAGCACATCAAAGGCAGATGCTCCCAGAGGACAGCTCCCACATCAGGGAATTCAGGGTTTGATGCACAGCCCAGTGTGTAAGGGACGGCCCAGCAAAGCCCCTGAGCAGCAGCTCACACTGAGCAGGGGATGCCACATCCCCCTGGGGCTCCTGGTGCCCGCTGGTGCCCTGGTTTTGGGCAGCACAGCTTCACCCAGGGGAGCCCTTTGGGGCTCCCAGCTCCTCTGGGCTCTGCAGGTACCACACAGCTCAGCTCAGCTCCTGCCAGCACCTGGCCTCCTACCCTGAGAGGATTTATTCCTCCCTGAGCAGGTCTCCACTGCTGGTATTAATCAGGGAGATGGACGAGTACAAGCCCATTTATTGTGCACTGTGGGTGAGTGATAAGTCTGTGCCAGTGCCTGGGAAAGCAATCAGGAGAAGGGAGCGAAAGGAAGAGGAGGGAAGAGCAGCATTGTGGGTAAATATGTGCACTTCTGGTGGTGATTACCCTCCAAGTAATTAGTTTTTAAATCAGGCAGACGTTTCGGGAACTGCTCGCTATGAGCTGCTTTAATTATTTATACTCCCTTTTATTCTTATTATTTATAGTCCTCCTCTTGGATGGAGATGCTCTTTGGAACCTGACCCATCTCCAGCCCTCCCTGGCCCTGCAGCCACCTCCTCCAGGCTGCCAGGCACCCCCAGAGCCCGGCTGTGCTGGGGGGACCCCTCTCCCTCCCAGAGCCAGGCAAGGCAAGCAGGGCCCATCCTCGCTGTGGAAAGCTGTTCAGCTCGGTAATTAAACTCTCGCTCATCTTCATTTCCCTCATTTGTTAAAGTGAGGCCACTCAATAAGCCATTAGTGCCAGGTCCTTGCTGCCATCCTGAGGCACATTTCCCTTGGAGGGGGAGCAGCTCCTTGCCTGCCCTCTCCTCTGCCCAAACCCTCCCCACCCAGCCCCTCCCAGGTCACTCCTGGGAGGCTCTGGGGAGCAAGGGGGAATTTTGCAATGGCCAGCCCTTCCCCCAGCTGGGATTTTTCCCACAGCACCACACAAGCCCCTGTTCCATCAGCGCGTCTGGTGTTGCTGCTCTCCCGTGGCCAGCCCCACCTCTCTGGAGCTTCCCAACATCTGGGAGCCATTCCCTGCACCATTCCCATGAAGGGACCTCCGACCCCTTGAGCTCCTCCTCTGGCCTAAACAAAAGCTGCCCTCACTGCTGAGCTGGGGAATTTTGCCTGCTTTCCCCTCTCTCCATCCAAAAACCATTTCTCAACGTGTCACCAGGGCAGCATCTGCCTGGAGAGCCCTGGAGCATCCTCTGTCCCTCCATGGACACATTCAGATTCCAGCATCTGCCTGGAGAGCCCCGGAGCATCCCCTGTCCCTCCATGGACACACTCAGATTCCAGCCTGGAGAGCCCTGGAGCATCCTCTGTCCCTCCATGGACACACTCAGATTCCAGCCTGGAGAGCCCTGGAGCATCCTCTGTCCCTCCATGGACACTCAGATTCCAGCCTGGAGAGCCCTGGAGCATCCTCTGTCCCTCCATGGACACACTCAGATTCCAGCCTGGAGAGCCCTGGAGCATCCTCTGTCCCTCCATGGACACTCAGATTCCAGCCTGGAGAGCCCCGGAGCATTCCCTGTCCCTCCATGGACACACTCAGATTCCAGCCTGGAGAGCCCCGGAGCATCCCCTGTCCCTCCATGGACACACTCAGATTCCAGCCTGGAGAGCCCTGGAGCATCCCCTGTCCCTCCATGGACACTCAGATTCCAGCCTGGAGAGCCCTGGAGCATCCCCTGTCCCATCTCCCTCACATGCTCAGACACCAACAATGAGGGAAACTGCAAAAAAACCCCAAATCCCAGCACAAGAAAAACCACAACATGGGGAAAACCTGCTGTAGGTTCCTCCAGGAGCAAGGCCCATGGCCTGTGTTTGTAGTTACTACACCTACATGTTGATTTTCCCCGCTCCATCCCTAGGAGCTTTTGTTCTGGGTCTTGCCCTGGTGACAACGGTGAGAACACTTTGATTTTGCTGCTTGTCACCCTGGAATCCTTTGTGAGCTCGGGGGGTGAGGGGGATTTGGGGTAAGGCAAGCACGGAACTGCTGTGCAGCTCAGGAAATGGAGGGGTATTGATGGGGATGGGTTTGGCACTGGGGCAAAGGCAGCCCACCACTGGATGCCACGTGAGATCATTCACTGCACCAAAACCCAGGTGCCAGCAGAAAAGCAGAGTTAAAATGTACAGAAGCCTGTCCTGTGCTCCAGAGCCCCTCAGGAACCCGACCCGAGTGCTGCCCTGCTGGGTTTGTTTTCATCCAGTCCCACAGCCACACAATCCCAAGGGGCTGAGGCTGGAAAGGACCTCTGGAAGTCACTTGCTCCAGCCCCAGCCTAAGCAGGGTCACTTAGAGCTCCAGGTGGCTTCCGAGTTCAACTATTCACGGGGAAAAATACAATAAACACGTGAGACAGAGACTAAACCAGAGGGGACAGTGTGACATCTGTGGCACCAGGGAAAAACGTGGTTTTCAGGATGGCCAATCTTCCAAGGGAAGCCAGCTTCCAAGGGCATCCCAAGGCCAAGCCTGCAGCCAGGAAGGGTTTTGAAGATCACCAGCCTGTGGAGCCAAAGCCACACTGGTGTGAAAGACAGGCTCCTGCCTGCCCCTGAACGAGGGGCAGCCACTTCTCCATGCAAACACCAGGAAGCACAGTGGGAACAGCTCCACCATGGAAGCACAGGGGTGGGATCCACCTGCCTCCCTCAGGATGGGGCTGGCTCCATCCCAAAGGTGCTCAGCAGAACCAGCTCCGGCATTTGTAGAGTACCTGGGGCAGGCATCCAAGGTGGGATGAGTCAAGGGGGGCAGGAGTTCTCTTCCACCCTAAACAGGGCAGTTCTGGGGCTGGACTCTCCCATCCCCAGCCCTACAGGGTCCACGTAGCAATGGTTACACCAAGGCTGGGAACAGACATTTCTAAACAAGCCTCCTTCTATTTGCATTCGAAACATTTATTTTGGGAAATACATATTAAACACTATTATTTATACAAAAATGGACTAAATTTTCATAATGCTTATAACCCCCAAAAGGCCATTTTAATTGATCTGGATGAAGGGTTTTTTTATTGTATTATTTTCTTTTTTTTTTTTTTCCTTCAAAAAAAAAAAAAAAGTCAGGTTACAAAGGAGAAAGCGGCATGTCTTGCTTGGCCCAGCTTGAGATACCAACTAGAGGAAAAAAAAAAGTTTAAGATGGCATTTGCAGAAGTGCCTCACACAAGAAGTTTTTCTCCCCTTTCAGTCTTTTTTTTTAACACTTGAAATATATATTTTTTTTTCAGTTAATACATTTGTTGTTGTTGTTTTTGCTAAAATATAGCAAGTCAGCAAGTAGAGAGCTGCTGTTCCCCGGCAGCTCCGTGGGGCTGTTGTGGAGGGGGGATGTGAGTGAAGGGGAGAAGGGATCCTCACAATGCACCCCCCTGTCCACACCCCTTTGGCTGCTGGGGGGGACGTGTGGGGAGCCCCTGAAAACCTGGGCATCCCCAGCAAGGGGAGAGCAACCTCCTCCCTCCTCCTGTGCTGAGCCAGGCTCTGTCCCCCGTGGGCTCTGCAGGTGCCTTCCAGTGCTAGAGGATGGGACACGCTGCCACTTCAGTGTGTGCCCCCAAAAATGGGTGATTTGCAGAAGTTTTTTTCCCTTAGAGAGGATTGGGAGACTGGTGGACACCAGAAAGGCAAGGGGAGCTGGGGAGAGGGGCAGGACTGCAGAGCTTTGCTCCAGGAACCCCTGCTCCTGTGTCACAGTGCTACCTAATGCTTGCAGGGTCTGATTTACTGGAGACACACAGAAAGAGAAGGGTCTGAGGGCAGAGCAGGGGGAGCAGCACCCACAAACACCCCACAGCCCCCCCCACAGCTGCAGGGCTCGGTCAGCACATGCACAGACCCCCTGCACAAGGACCAGCAAAACAGGAGCATCTTCCCTGGACACACAGGGGACCCAGGAAATGACAAGGAATTTACAGACACCCAAGAGCCTCCTCTGATGTAGGGAAAAGCCCAAGAATCACAAGGGTTAGACAGGACAACCCTCTGCCTCCCACCACTGCTTTGCAGAGCCAAAGTTCCACGCTCAGCCCCTCAGGACAAACACACTCGGAGCCCTCAGAGGACACAGACCCACCCAACCGAGTGACAAATAAATACACAAGTGCTCCCAGGACATCAGCCACAGCTCTGGCCCAAGGGAGAGGGAACCAGAGTCTCTGTGGAGGTTCACAGCCTTCTGCAGGCTGCAGACAGACAAGGCAGAGCCTCCCTCCCCTCTCCCACACTATTGCAAGGTCACAGTCTGAAAAGGCACTTCTCCCAAAGCAGGTCGCTCTGCCTGGCCGGGGGTCGGTGACAGGCGATGTGACACCTAAACACTCCCAGTTTATTGCATGTCGACAGGGTACAGGGACTGGCTTGGGGGCTGGAGAGTCCCAGAGGGCTGCAGGAGACAAGGATGGCACTGGCTTGCTCTCTTCATCCCACCGTACCTCGCTTCCGAAGGCTGCGGAAGCGCCTGGAGGAACCCTCGCCTTCCATGGACGGAGAGGAGCCCCTGCACGGAGGGGCTGCAAGGGCTCCCAGGGCACCCCAACCCTGCTGGCCCCACAGATCTGCTCCCCTGGCTTCGGCTGTGGGGCCACAGCTAGGGGCAAGCGAGAGCCCGACCTCCGCAGAGGGACGGTCCCTGGGCCAGGGACACCGCTCTGGGGGCTGAGCACAAAACTCATGGCACAAAGCAGGGGCAGAGCGGCCACCCCGCCCCACGTCTGGTTATTTGGTCAGTTAACATGGCAGGGGGTCAGGGAGCAGGGCAAGAGGGACAGTGGCAGAGGATTTATATAAAAATAAAGGGGGAAGAGGGGAGAAATAGCGAGCGTGAGCGAGCGAGGTCCTGGCTGCGGCGAGGGACGGTTACATTTCGTTGGCCACCAGCTCTTTGTCAGCCACGCCGTTGGACAGAGAGCTCTGGCCCTCGTTCAGCCTCTTCACCCTGTAGGCTTCAAAGTGGATGTTGCTGGTAATATCCTTGATGTTCTGCATGTGTGTCCTGCAGGGAAGGGAGATGGAGCAATCACACCAGCCCAGCCTCTGCACCCCAACCCTGGCATCCCAAACACCCCCCAGTCCCAATGTCCCCTGCTGCCCTGCTGGTTAATGGTGCCTTCAGGGCACAGGAGGGAAGTAAAAGCTATCATTGGCAGCATTATTGGGCAGCAGGAGCTGAAGCCTTCATTTGTGCCTGGGGACACAGGACCTGTGGCTGCAGGACACCCACCCAGGGAGACCCCCACCCTGCTAGTCCTGGGGTGAGGTTTTGTAGCCCCCATAATTCTGCCAGCAACAGATCACGTGTGCAGAGTTGACTTCGCAGCCCAGCTGGGGAGGAGCCCGATGTCCCCTCTCTAGCAAGCCCAGGCGGCTCAGCCTCCCTCTCCCCCACAGCAGGGACCTTGCAGAGGGACCAGCCATCACCCACACCCCACAGCAAAACCCCAGGGAAGGGTGATGTCTTTGAACTGGGGTGAGATCTGGCACTGGTGAGGGACGACTAAGGCCAAAAGCTGCTTGCAGCTCCACACTGGAATGTGTCCTGACCCCTCCAGTGCTCCTCTACCCCCTGAGCTCAGCCCCCCAGGAATGGGGCCACCCCTTGCAGAGCAGCTGCAGAGTGGCAGCAGGCTGGGAGGGAAGGCAGGGATGGAGCAGCAGAGCAAAGCAGCAGCTGCTTCAAGCTGTGCTGGGCTGTCCCCTTTCCCTGGATGCCACCTGGTGACCAAAGGCTCTGGGGACAGGGCACTGACCTGATGAGGAGGTCCCGCAGGTAGGCGAACTCACAGTGTGTTGTGTTCTCCACTGCAAGAGAGACAGAAAGCCATCCATGAGCCCCCCTGGCCACCACCTGGGGCAAGCAGCACCTGGGGGCTTCCCCAGAGTGTGGGGGGCTCAGATGGGCTCTGACACCCCGGGGTACAAGTGCAGGACTCAGGAGTCCTCTTTGCTGCTGTAAAGCTGGCACCAAGTCCCTGCCCCAGCTCAGCCCTGCTGAGGTCTGACTGAGCACCCACAGCCCCTTCCCAGGGTCCCACCAACGAGGAGCTCCCAGCAGCACCCCCAGCACAACCCCCAGAACCCCAAACAAGACAGGGGAAGGGCCATGGTGAGCTTTGCAGTGAGCACCAGGCGTGTCCCCACTGAAATTGCATCTGTAGCTCAGCCATGAGCATCCTGCAGTGTCCCAGGCACGCTGGTGAGGGCTGTGCAAGGACAGGAGCTCCTGCTGCCAAAGGCCTTTGCTTGCAATAGGGAAAAACCAAGGGGTGCTGCTCCACCCCAATCAGTCTGACAGCTGCTATTTTACCCCTAATTCTACTCAATTTAGAGGAAGAATTCCTCTTTAATTTTTTTTTTATCCCAACAATCCTGTACATAGAATATCAGAATCCTTTATGTTGGAGAAGACCTCTAAGATCATTGAGTCCGACCACTAAACATCATGCAGGAATGGCAAAACAGAAACAACACTGCTGTGCCAAGGCTGCCCGTGGCCATGGCTGTGTCCTGGGGGTCTCCCTGTGCTGAAGGCAGATGCCTTCACAGGGGGAAGGTGAGGGTTTAATGAATCCCATTGAGCTCAGAATGTTCAGGGACACAGCACGAGAGGGCAGCAGAGCTTCAAAATACACTGATTTTCCTGGCAGCTTTGTTAAACCATCCCTCAACACAGGATTCCTATTAAAAACACTCGTAAATGAGAGGAACCTGTGAAGTGAAGGGGAGGAAGATGAGAGGGGTGGCACTGGAGATGAGCCAGCTGGCTGCCAGAAACCATCCACAGGGAAATGCGTAGATGTGCTGGAGCCAGGAGCTTTCATCTAGCCTTTAAACCATGATTGTAAAATGGGAGAGAAAAAAGGGAGATGCAGATGGGAGATGGAAGAGGGAAGAGATCCCACAAGGGCACCAACCAAAGGTATGGTGGAGGGTACAGATGCCAGGGGAAGGTTCTAACAGGGGCTTGAGACATGGGGATGTCACTGGTGTGCCCTCAAATCCTGCCATCAGGCAATTAATTAACTGTGCAAGAAGCACAAGGCAGACCCCGAGACCCCCAGAAACGTCCCCTCCAGCACTCAGCAGCCCACCAAGGCCCAGGAACCCAGCACAGGAGCATTGGCCAAGGTGTTTCCAGTCCTCAAACATCAGGAAAATTATCTTTTTTTGGAGGGGCAGAGAAGCACCACATCCACCTCATTTTCTACTGCTAGTTTTGGACTTTATTGCCTTCTGCCAGGGCAGGGAGGTGGGCTCAGGTACCTTCAATGGTGCCCCACTTGGTCTTCCTCCCAAGGATTCTTCTTCCATTCACCTGGTACTCCTGGTCACTGCCTACCACTGCAAATGGGATCATTTCCTGTGGAAAGAGAAAAACGAGGCTGTGATTTCTTCTGAGAACTGGTCAGGAAACCAAACCAGCGAGCAAAGTCCTACATCTTTCCGTTTCCAAGGGGCTTTCATGGGATGAGCTGGTTTGCCCCTGATGTTCCTGAGCAGTGCTGCCTGCCAGGGCCCACAGGCAGCCCAGGACTGAGTAGCAGCATCTCCTGCACATGTGCCCAGCCTAAAACCAGCCCAAACCCAGCCTAGTCCAGTCCCTCATTGGCAGGCACCAGGCACAGCTGGAGCAAAGGTATCCCAAAGCTTCCCTGGGAAATGCCCCCAGCATCTGGCAGCCTGTGGCCAACTCATTTCCTGATCCAAGTTGGTGTCTTTGAACTTCAGAGTCCCTAAAAGACTTTTTTCTTCCTCAAATTTGTCCAATCCACTTTACCGTGCCAAAAAAAATTGCAGGCACCTCTGCTCCCTGAGCCTGGGGCAGGGGAAGGGGCCATGGACCCTCTGCTGAGGGCACCTGGCAGGGTGGAGATGGAGAAGGACAGGACACCTTCCCCACCTTTCTCACCCTCTTTCCCCCCCTGCCCTGACCTCTGTCAGGATCCCTGCTGCTTGGGCAGACCCCACGGACAGGGCACAGCAGCTTTGGGAAGACAACAGAGGCCTTTGGACAGGGCACAGCAGCTTTGGGAATAGAGGCCTTTGGACAGGGCACAGCAGCTTTGGGAATAGAGGCCTTTGGACAGGGCACAGCAGCTTTGGGAATAGAGGCCTTTGGACAGGGCACAGCAGCTTTGGGAAGACAACAGAGGCCTTTTGGAAGGGAACCCCCAGGACATGCCCAGCCCTGGAGCTGCAGGGTCTGTCCCAGCCACAGCCCCTGCACTGACCCGGAATTTCTCGTTCACCAGCCGATCTTCAGAGTCCTCATCAAACTCCTTCTGGGGGTACACATCGATCCCGTTGGCCAGGAGATCAGCCATTATCTAGGAGGGAAGAGCACAGGCACAGGTGAAGGACAGGCAGGCACAGGAGCTGCACTCCCACCACAGCAGCCGCTGCCAAAAGGGTCTCTGAGTGACGCCCACCAGTCACAGCAGCAGCATCCTCCCTCTCCATCCTAAACACAGCCCCCTTTGGGGACAGAGACCTGTGCCAGACACCCACCAAGAGCTTGCCCTGGAACCTCTGCAAGATCCTGGTGCCAAGACACAGCTCAGGCAGAGAGTGAGATGAAGTTACATGAGCTGGATGTTGTTTGGGGATTGGAAAAGACAAGCTGCCCAAGCAAAGGGGAACACAGCTGCCAGGCTTGTAACACAAAGGTGAAAAACTGCTCTCTGGTGTTTGTTTACTCCTTGGAAAAGGAACTTGGTCTGGAGGGACAAGGACACAGCTTGGAAGGGCAGACTCTAAGGACTTTGCCTCTGTGCAAGGCCAAGAGGTGCTGGAATCTGATTCCTGGGTGGAGGCTCAGCTCACGGGGTGCTTGAAGGATCAGCCTTCTCCTAGAGTGCTGCAAACCCCGACCCAGGCTGGCAGCAGCTCCCACCACTTCCTATGGCACAACTCCACACCAGTCCTACAGTGCAGGCTGGCAGAGCAGTGGATCCAGCCCAGGGGATGCTCCCATCCCCCACCAAACCCACACCAAGTTCAGGGGAACAACCCAACAAAGCCAACTCCAGGGAGCACATCCCACTCCCTCAGCACAGCACTGGCACCAACCTGCAGCCAGGCTGGGGCTTCACATCCCCTACTCACGCCATCCAAACCCAAAACCTATCATCTCTCTGAACCAGCTACACCCCAGAGGCAGACAGGGCTCTGCTTTTGGAAGCACGCATGCAGGCACACTGGAATGAATGAGTGGAAAAGGTCCCAGCCTGTGCCCAGCTGGCCTGATTTCCTGTCCTCTCATCTGCTGGGAGCAAACACAGCACGTGGCTGTGTGCTCTCCCTCCATCTGAAAGGATTTGGGAGGTCTGGTTATAATCAGGAAGCAATCAGAGACAGGGTGAGCTCGTCCTGTGCTGAGCCAGTGCAGAGCAGCAGAGCCAGGCACTGTCCCCATGGTCTGCCATGGTATCAGCAGCCAAGGGTGCCCAGGTGACATTTGAGGTCCCCGACTGCCTTTGTAGTGCCAGAGCCAGCCAGTCACCTGCAGACACAGGGATGGCTGCACTGGTAACCTCTGAGTGGAGCCAGCAGCCTGCAGAAGCCACCACAGAGCAGATGTGGCACCATGGACTCACCCCTCTGTGTCCCCTCACCAGCTCCTTGCAGTGCTCTGTGCAAACAGCCTGACAAGCCAAGCCAGCCCAGCCTGGGTCACCCCTCAGCTCCATTCCCAGCCAGCCTCTAGCCAAGGAAATTGCTCGGAGAGTTTGGAACTGCCCCCAAAACCAGCCAGGGTATTTCAGTGCCTCATGCTGCTTATGAAGAACTGGGAAGCAGAGGCTCCCACACTGGTGTGGGAAGGAGCAGCTCACCCTCTCCTGCAAGGGGGCATGGAACCACCCCTGGCTAAGCTCATAACCAAAGTCCATAACCAAAGGAGTGGCCCCTAAAACTACCCTTTTGGCAAGACTCTCTTTCCCTTTACTTCTCCCAGGTCAGACTCGTGGATCAAGGAGCTTGGTGGTTTTTACTTCTGCAGGGAATGCTGAGGCCCTCATGCCTGCAGCCACATCCACCACCCACACAAACGGATTTACAGCCCCTTACCAAACCCCCGAATGGGCCACCTCCACCTCTCAGAGCACAGCCCAAGCCTTGCTGTGGATTCAGACAGCCCCTCCTCAGCTCCCAACCACGGGAATTTCATACCTTGCTTCCCTCTTAAACCTCACCCAGCTGAGCTCAGCAAACCCACACGTTTTTTGACTGGCTCCTGTATCAGTGCACAATGCTGCAGAGGGAGGCTTTTCCAGCCCCTACGTGCATCAACCTCCCAAAATAACAGAAACCAGCCTGAAAATAACAACAACAACAACAACAAAGGAGGCAGGAGAAGCAGTCCTGCAGCTCCAAACTTATCCTGCACTGACAAAGTTCCAAGAGAAACACAAGGAAGTGCTTGGAGAGCAGGCCTACCCTGCGGCCACGCGGGACCGCTCCGAGCTGCAGCCGGAGGAATGCGCTGGGCTCCCGGCCAGGCCCTGCCTGCACAGCCCTGCCAGGAGAGCCACGAGGGGGACAGGGTCAGCAGGGGATGGGCTAGCACAGATGGGAGCCCGGGGAAGGGGCAGCAGCCCCGTACCCGTTGTTTGAAGTAGTCCCTCTCCTCCAGCGTTAGCGTGTCGGCTTTGGCGATCACCGGGACGATGTTGACCACTTTGCTCAGGCGCTTCATGAACTCGATGTCCAGCGGCCTCAGCCTGGAAAACAGCAGGAAAAAAGGGGATTTGAAAACAGCAGGAAAAAGGGGATTTGCACTCCTGGAAAACAGCAGGAAAAAGGGGATTTACTGCTGCAATCCTCTGGCAGGGAGGAGCATTCAAAGAGCAGACAGAGAGGGAATCGCTTCCTTTCAGACAGGACAAGTAAAGAGGGTTTGAAAACACTTTAAACATTTCCCTTTCAAAGCTGCCGCTATCTCCTGTGAGCCCTCACAAAGCCCCGTGAAGTGGCAGAGGGCTTTTATCTCTGCAGGGCCACAGAGGACTGCAGGAACTTGCCCAGAGCTACTGGTGTCCTTGGAGGAGCTGGGATGAGAGCAGGGCGATGCTGGCTGCAGGGCCAGCCCGCTGCCAGGTACAAATCAAAACCTGCTCCAGCTCTATCCAAGCTGTCACCAGCCATCCAGGGACAGCACAACACGGAAATGGCCACAGGTGACTGTCCCTGCTCACACTTCCCCCTGTGTTGAGCACCAGTTGCTTGGGACAACTTCCTGAGAGTATTTCTGCATTCCCATTTAATATCTGCTTCACCATTTGCTCCCAGAGTATTTGGAAGCACCTGTTACACTGGTGATAGAAAAGCAATAAAATGTAAATTAATATTTATACAAAATATGTTGTTCAAGGCGATATAGATATTTTATCCAGAAAACTTCGTGCTGAAGGTTTATCATATGCCTGCACAGGATTTTGATTTAGGGAGCCTTTAAGTTCTCCATCAATGTCACACAACAATCTGTGATTCATACTGGTCTCTAGATTTCTTTCAAAGGGTCGTACAAAAAGGTTGTATGAAAGGGTTTACTTAAAGTAAACCCTAAGTCTGTGGCTGGGAGTGCCTCTCACATTCATCAGCTGGGATTAAAAAAAGCTCTGGACATTCTCCAGGGCTCACAGAGCACAGAAGAGATGCTGCTTGTTCCAAAGGGCAAGAATGTCAGAAAATCTCTACAACAAAAGTCTCAGCAGAGAAAAGCTGCAGGGATTGCATAACCCCAGTGATCAGAGCCTCGGGAAATCCCTCCCTGCTGACAGCTCCACTTCCACAATGCTCCACATCCAAGGCCTGCAGACACCTGGCCATCACCCCCCTGCTCCTCAGTCCTCCCTGAAGGTGTTTTAACTGCTGAGGGTCCCAAACCCGGAGAAAACCCTCCATGGGACACCTCCAGGTGCTGCAGGTCCCCCTTGGTGGCTCTGAAGGTGATGGGGACATGCTGCACAGTTGAGTAGGTGTTGCCTTGAAAAGGAAACCTGGACGTGCCAGAGTCAAGGATCGCCTTTGGGCAGGAGGTGTTTGAAATGAGCCCTCATTGAGGGGCCAAGAGAGCACCCACTGCCAACACACCCAAGCCAAACCCCACCATGGTCTCCCTGGGCCCTACAAAGGGCTCACAGACCCCCGCAGACCCAGGCTCAGGAGTGCAGAGGGGAAGGGTCAGATCCTGCCCCTCAGCAGTGTCCCCATCCCACAGGGACACCTCTGCCTGGCTCCAGTGCTAAAGGAGGGACATTCAACCCCAGAGAGACCCAGTCAGCTCCAGCTGACCTGAAAACAGCAGCTCAAGGCTGCCCCAGAGCAGCCAGCACTGGTGACCCAGCTGAACCCTGCCCTGGTCATCCCCTCTCCCAGGGATGGAGCTGGACCGTGCCAGGTGGATCCTGTCCCCACACACCAACACACAGAGCCCCAAGCACGTCATTAGCACAGGGACAGATGAGGTCCTAACACAAACACAGAGTCACGGATCACCCTGGGCCCCAGGAAAGAGAGATTTTGGCTATTAAAGGGAAAAAAGAATAGAAAAAACCACAAGGAGCCCCCCATGGACACATTTAAGCTGACTTGCTGCTGGCAAACATTGTTTGGAGCTCTGCATAATGTATTTCCCAGACCTCCAAGGAAGTAATGCAGTAATGCTCCTTTCCCAGCAGAATTCTTTCTCCTCCTCTCTCTTTGCTATTTTCCAAACAATTTTTCTCCTCTAAAAGCTTCTTCCCCACTGAGCCTGTGTTCCTGCCTCTTTCATCAGCTTTTCCTTTAAAGAGCAGGATGCATACAGAGCGTGAATCCACAATCAGGCAGACATCACAGTTTCAGCTCAATCTACATGTCAAAAGCTCAGCTCCATCCCTCAGATCCCTCACACATCTGGAGGATGCCACAGTGAGCCAGGAGAGGAGGCAGAGCCAGAGCCTGCCCACACCCCTGCTGTGTCCAGCAGCATCCCCCAGGCACAGTGACCACGTGTCCATCTGCACCCAGGCACCTCTGACACAACTTTCTGCTCCCATGGGCTCCTGCAAGAGCCTCATCCCCAGAGATCACCTCCCTGCAGCACCCTGAGACTCCCCAGCAGAGCAAACGGTGTTTTTAGGGATTTCTGCATGTTCCTAGATATCCTATCAACTCCTGCTAGGTAGGTAGCTCCCCCAAAATCTTAATTATGTAAAAGGAAGTGAACCTTTTCACTAAGAACAATGCCTGCCTGTAGCTACGCATCACATTCATGTGAAGACACCATGGATTAAGGTGGTGACAAGTGCTGTTTGCTCCAAGCACATCACAGAAGAGAAACAAGGCTCAAGAAAAACAACTAATCCATTTTCCTCCCCTTCTCCAAATGGTCCCTGATATTATTAACTTATAACACACACATTTTGGGCTTTGCTGGGAGGGGTGGAGGAGCTCAAAGGGCAGTGGGTGGGCTGGAGCAGGAGGTGCAGCATGGGCTCAAAGCACTCACACGGTGCTGGTTGTTCCTTCATCCCCTCCTGCCGTGGGCTTGGGGGAGGCTGTGCAGCTGGGTACTCCTTGCCAGGGCTGGGCACACATTGTAGTGCCCAGGACACACATTTTCATTCCTGCCACTGTGCACAGACAGGATCTAAGCACAGGCTCATTCCTGCTGGTTCCCCTGAAATGCTGTTACGGGAATCAAAATCCACAGTGAGCTGTGAAGTTATTTCCTTTTGGTTGTGCCCCAGACCAAACTAACAGCAGGAATTTGAGCTGTGTGTTAAGCAAACACCAGCGAGGACTCAGCAGCTGCCCAGCCCCATCACCTGTTCCAGGGAGCTGCTGGGCACCTGAGAGGGGCAGCCAGAGGGGAAAGAGGGAGTGGGTGGCAGTTCCTGAGCCACCAGCACTGGTAGAGGCAGGAGAGGTGCTGATGAGGCCAGGCAGAGTTCCAGAGCCATTCCTGAGCTGAAGAGAGCTTTGCAGGGGTCAGAGCAGGGATATTTATTGGGTGGCAGGGCCTGGCCTGTGCAGCTGCAGCCGGAAGCCCCAGCCAGCACCATCCTCAGCCTTCACGGGTACATGGGAGTGTTACAGGCTGTGTGTGAACTGGATGGGCTGCAAAGCCTGTCCTGAACTCCCTTGTGAACTCCCTCACGCAGCAGAAACTTCTCTGCTGATTAACCCTGGAGCTGCCTAGATGGGAGGGCCAGACTGAAACTGAGCCAAGCAATCCTCTGCTCCGGCCTCCAGATTTCTGCACCAACTTTGCTGATTTTTTTTTATCTCTCACTCCTTTTTATCTAGGAAAAAAGCAAGCTCTCCCCCAGGGAGCCCTGTGCCATGCCAACCCACATCAGCAGCAGCAGCTCCCCAGGCAACACCAAGACCCAGTGCAGGCACAGCCCAGGAGGGCAGCACCAAGCTCCTGGCATGGCGAGTGCAGCATGTGGATGGGGCCATGGGGGCACGCTGGGGCTGGGTGACAATGTCCCCAGTGCAGGCCCTACAGCTCTACCATACACTGCCATCCTCCCAGTCACCCCCGGAGATGGCAGAGGCACCGCAGCAAGGACCTCAATGCCCTTCCCATACCCTGCTGCAAGAGACCACAGAGCTGCTGCCTCGGCCAGGGCACAAACCTGCACCCAGCTGGGTGTGACAACCCCAGGACAAGGCTCCCCCACAGGATGCTCTGCTACAGCACTGTCACAGCAGCTCCACCCTGCAGGAGGCGGCCACATCACCCTTTGCTGGGGAAAGACTGTCCACGATGATGAAAAACACAATTTGGACTTCACAAGAGAGCAGAAAGGAACCCTAACGCCTGCCTGAGCTCTCAGAGAAGCAAAATTTCCCATCAAGCTCCCCCTCCAAGTGGGGTTTGCCCCTCAGGTGGCAGGAGGGGACAGGTGAGCCGGTGACAGTGGGGACAGCCCCAGCCAGGCTCCCAGCCTGCAGGGAAAGAGGATCAGCACAGGGTTCAGCAACAACAGCCCCCAACTGCCAGGCTCACTCGGATATTGGA
This sequence comes from Motacilla alba alba, assembly GCF_015832195.1. Classification (NCBI taxonomy): domain Eukaryota; kingdom Metazoa; phylum Chordata; class Aves; order Passeriformes; family Motacillidae; genus Motacilla; species Motacilla alba. The sequence continues at coordinate 2,684,387 of NC_052033.1, forward strand.
AACACATGTTCACTGGAGAGAAGGAAAAAAAGCAGCTGAAAATCCACACAATGGCTGTTGGCCGGCGGGTGAGAGAAACCAGAGCGCGGCTGGAGAGGCTCCGCCGGGGGACACGGAACAGAGCGGGGCTCCACATCCCTGCCTGCACTGCCCGGCACCCAGCACACCCCCCCTCTGAGCATCAGATCTGTTCTTCAAGAGTTAAACAGCCAGAGGGGTGAGGAAAAGCTGGAGCACAGCTAAAGCTGCAAGTCAGACCTGCCGAGGCAGGGGCTGCAGATCCGGGCTGAGATTAGTGGGACCAACACGTTAGACTGGCCTAAAAATGTCATTTCCCTTTGAAAGCTCCTCTGTTTTATTGTACTCAACCATAAATGTTTCATCAGCCCCTCTGCTCCTGATCAGTTACACAAGAGGGGCATTACTGGCCCATGCAGTCATTTTATTCCAGTGAAGGATGCATTTTTGGTCTACCCACTGACAGAAGCAAAACAAAGTCTTTTCTATTGGAATAAATCTCCACATGGGGAAGTGGAAAAGGTTGACATTAATGCAGTGCTGGAGGCTTAAGTTTACTTTTGAAAACAGACCCAAAAACATCCCCAATGCAGACAGAGCCAGAAGTGGAAGGAATTGACACAAATCAAAAGGAAGCTTGGGTCTAGTTTTCTGTTGTGATACTTTAAGTCACATTTTTCAAGACATTTTAAGTGCCCCAGATTTTCAGGGTGGGCTGTGTGCCTAGGAGAGGGGGGAAAAAGAGAAAAGGAAAAAAAAATAGAGTTAGATCTGGGCCTTTTGATGTTGTCACTTGAGAAGTGCCAGAGCCAGGAGAACTCTGGGCTGAATAAACAGCATCCCTCTTGCAGACTAGTCAAACAATCTACAAAATCCCCTTATGGGGTGAGGGTGCTCTCTGACTTGGAAGCACAAGGAAAACTGGCTTTTCCCCGTACAATGTCAGGGACAAAGAAAAAAAAAATTAATGTTCTGCTTGCAAAAGTAGCCTCTCCATCCAATTTGAGACCTGGGTCCATCCTTGGTTAAGCAAGCCAAGTGACCACAGCAAAGGCAGCAGCTCCCTGGAGCTCAGAGAGGATTTCATGGTCCTTTCAGAAGAGGAAACACCACATTTCTCTGGGGCACAGCAGCTCTGCTGTGTTATTGCAAGGCTTCCAGCTCATACAGCCCTAAGGACAGCTTCGAGCTCCTCAAGCCCCAAAAACCACGGGAGGATCCCGGGCAGAAGTGCCCTGAGGGCTGAGGTGCTGGGCCATGGAGAGGGAAGGCTGAGGGGAGCGGGGACAGCGGGGTACGTACGAGTGGCCCGTGGCTGGGATGAAATAAATACAGCAGTGCACCCGCGTGTCGGGGATCTGCTTCTTCCTGTTGATGTTGATCTCCTCCTGCAGGTACTTCTCGTACTGGTCGTTGATGAACTTCATGATGGGCTGCCAGCTGCAGAGAGAGGGCAACACAGGATGGTGTGAGGGGCCTGGATCACCCTGATCTTTCTGTGTGAAGCAGAGCCGGGGATGCTCAGCATCTCCTAAATCACAAACCTCAGGTGTTCAGTGCTTAGAAACTCCACACACTGCTGGAGGAGGGAATTTACCGGCTGCTTTAGACAAGCAAGTGCCTAAAAAGAGCTCCCTTCTCTCCTCCTGGACCTGGCTGTGGAGCAGCACAGCGCTGGGACCATGCCCTAGCTCCTTGCAGGGTGCCACAGCACAGGAGCAAGAGCAGAATCAAAGCCCACAAGCCCTGCCCAGCTGGTGGCAGAGACAAAGTCCCTGCCATGGGCCAGCCCTGCCCAGCCCGGGGGCCACCCCACAGAGCCAGACACTGTGCCAGGGATCCCAGGCAGAGTTCAGCCTCCAGAGCCACATGAGCAGGATCTGGGGACTGGCCCTGCTGGCACACAGCTGCTCCCAGCCACAAACAAAGGTTGTCTCATGCCTGGAACAGCAGGATGTTTGTGGCTCTCACGGGGAGCATGGCACTGCTCTGCCACCACAAACACCTCCTTCCTGCTGCCCGTGGAGCAGGGGGCACAGCACCAGGCTCCAGCCCTGGGCTCGGGGTCAGGGCGTACTGGGGCTCCCCTGCCCTCCCCCTGCACCCAGGGCAGAGGGGCAGCTCACCAGTTCTCGTTGTTGATGTGGTCCCCAAAGCCCGGCGTGTCGATGACTGTCAGCTTCATGCGAACCCCCTTCTCCTCAATCTCTGAAAGAGAGGAAAGCTGCTGTGTGAGGTGAGTGTTGATGGGTGCTCTGGCCAAGCCCACCCTCCCAAAATCAGCTGTAGGGCTGGAGCTTGGTCCCAGGGGAGAAATGAACCTTCACAGCTTCTCAGAGGCACAAATCAGCCATCCAAAGGGATCCAGCCCCATATCCACCCTGAAATGCCACCCCCACAGCCACCTCACTGGTCCCTCCCAACACAATTAACTCAATGCTGATGAGTAAATAAAAACCAGATGTTTCTCAGCCCTGCAAGCATCTCTGGATGGTAAAAGCCCATTCAGAGAGATAAGAGTGGAGGTTTATGGAGGTCCAAAAGTCTGTGAGTCCCCAGAGACACAAGGCAGAGCAGGACCTAAAGCCAAAGCAGCAGGTGGGACCTGCAGGGCCTCACCGTGAGTGATGGATTTGATTTCAATGGTCTTGGGGATCCTCTCCTCAGCAGTTGGCTGTACAGATTTCCGGCTGATCTTGGATTTGAAGAGAGTGTTGATTAACGTGGATTTCCCCAAGCCACTCTGACCTGGAAGAGAGCAGGATAACCCAGAGTCAGCACTCCCTGTTCTGTCAGGGGCCAGGGGATGGGGCTGCTGACAGACTCAGCCTGCACCGGATCTGCCAGAGGGACAGAGGCAAGGACAAGGAGCAGCTGCTCCCCTGCAGCTCCCCGAGCCAAGGAGCTCCAGTCCAGCCCAGCCAAGAGGATGCTGCAGGTAGCAAAGCCCCTCCCTGGCTCCAAAGCAGCAAATCAAGAGCTGGTTCCCTGCACCCAGGCAAAACCCCAGCAACCCCAGGGACAGGCAGACAGTGCTGGGGACATTTGAAGGGCTGTGGTGATGGTCAGCAGGGCACGGGGACCAGGGAACCCCAGGAAAAAGCATCCCAAGTGTGCCTTGACTCTCCTGCAGTTCTGTCCAGTTCCACAGGGAAGGCTTTGGAGCAGCTTGGCAAGCCTTTATCTGGACAGGATTAACAATCCTACAAACCTCAGGCCTGCTGCATCTGCTGCTGCTTCCCTGACAGACTTGCTGCTGCAATCGGCCCAGCTGGCTGCACAGACACAGGTCCACGCCAGGAGCTTCTCTGAATCCCACAAACAACAGCCCAAGGAGCACATGAGATTCCACAACTTTAGAAAAACAGCTTTTAGAAAAGCACTTTCATGCTTTAGGTCCCAGAGCTGATGCTGATCTGTGCGGAATGGACAGCAGCAGCTCCTGACTCTCCAGGAACAGCTGTCCCGTGAGCTTGGAGAACAATTTTTCCAGAGTGCAGAAAACAGAATTAACTCCTCAAAACCCAGGGAGCAGAAAAAAAACTAACTCCTCAAAACCCAGGGCGCCCTGCAAACACTGCAGAGATCCTGCACACACCATGGGGACCCAATGGCCCCTTCTGCCAAGACATGTTACAGCCAACTATCATGGCATTGTCACCAGCATGTCCCCTGTCCCATAGTGCGTCCCTAAGCAGAGTCAGCGAGGGTTTCACCCACGTCCTTCAGGGTCCTGGCCCATCCAGGCTGCCAAAGCCAATGGTAGGACCAACCAGCACTGGGCATCACACTCCCTGATCAAACAGCAATTTTACAGCTGAGTTTGCAACATCACCAATGGCTGCAATCCAGCACAGGAAAACTCTCTTTGACAGCCACTGTCACTGCTGGGCAGTAAGAAACACATGGACCAGGCTGAGGGGAAGTGCTCCCAGTCCCCTGCTGCCTGAAAACACAGGGCCAAGCACTAACAGGCCTGGAGCTGGGCATGCAGAGCCAAAACAGCCCTCACTGCACCACTGCTCATCATTCAATGGAGCATCGGGAGAGAGGGGAAAGGCTGTGTGACACACTGGGGACGGGTGAAATCAAAGTCCAGGCAGTGGGTCTCTGCACTTGTGTCTGTCCAAGCTGCTGCAGCTGCACTGCCTGGAAAGGGATCAGAGGTGAGAGCCACCAGCAGCCAGGATGTGATGTCCCACTGGCACCACAGCCACAGGCTGAACTCACTGAGCCACAGTGGGGTGCAGCTGGGACCCCAAGGCTGTGACACAGGCAGCTGAGAACAGGGCAGAGCTTCTTTCCATCGGCCTTGGTGTGCAGCCCACTGCCTTTCCTACAACTGAACTGCACTGGGAAAATCACAGCTGAGCCTGGCCACTTCTGCTCTCCTTCCAGCTGCTTTGCACGGAAAACTGAATGCCAAAGATGTGCTTTGGGGTTGGGATTTTTAAAAGTTTGGACACTTCTCTTCATCTCTGCAACTTTAGAGGACAAGGGACTAAGCTGACCATAGCCTGCAGCCCTCTCTCAGCTCTGGCTGGGATTGTGGAACCCCTTTGAATGGGGACCTTGCTACAGTGGGGAAAGGGTTTTCAGAAAGCTCCACCACAGGGACACAGTGAGGAGTGACCCCCACATGGCAGTGATGCTCAGTTCCCAGCTCCCCTGCGGGACAAGTCACCTCCCTCCTGTAAGACAGAGATCAGAACAATTCCCACTCAAGGACTCACAGCTTAGGCTGGGTGGGTGTAGTGGAGCTAACCCCATCCCTAGGGAGGCACAGCAGGATGAGGGCTGGCTGCTGCCCCTTCCCCGAGGTGCTGCTCCTCCTGCATCTTCTGGGAGGGCCAGAGCTTGACTTGTTTATGCTGCCCTGAATTCCCAGCCTGTAAACAGCCAGCCCAGCTCCTGCCAAGGGCAGAACAATGTTTTCCAGGCACGCTGCAGCACAAGCCTCCATACCACACACAGTGCTGCCAAGGCAGAGCTGCTCCTGAACATCCCTCCCCATCTGCACAGCACACTGCTGAGGTGCTGAGGCAGCACAGCCTGTTCCTGGAGGGATGGGAGCCTCCTCCAGCAGGGAAATGGGAGCTCAGCACAGGGAATCTCTCTTTCAGGCTCCAGGACCAGTGCAGTGATTCCTCTGTTTGCAGCAAAGAGCTGGATTTGTTAAAATGCCTCCCAAGAAATGGTTCTGGTTTTTTGGAAGCTTTCTCCATGGTCTCAGGTCAAATGTAGTGCTCTTTTGAAGGTCTGTGCCTTTTAACACAGAAAGTCTAAAATTCCCAGCATGCAGGGTTCTAACAGATCTGCACTGACCAGCCTTGCTGTGATCACCCAGCCCAGGGAACCTTCCCTGCAGAGGGAATGAAATTATCACAATGGGAAAGGCTGAGCATCCACAGAACCTGCTGGAAAGCTCCAGCACACTGAAATCTTGAACAGAATTAGCAAAAACTCTGGATCAGACCCTTCCACAACTCCAGGCAGACCTCCAGGATGCCCTGTGGGACACCCCACAGGTATCACACCTGTAGCCTTACACAGACAGCTCCTCCCAGGAGGATAAGGGATGGTGAGGCCCCATCACCATCCCACTGGTCACTGCCTGGGATTTACTCCCCTCATCCCCCTGCAGCTCCCCTGGCAGACACAGGCAGGGAGAGCTGCTACCTGACCAGCCCAGCCCCAGGGAGCACAGCTCAGCTCACAGAAAGGGCTCCACAGCACAAGGTCAGACATTAATAGTGGAAAAGAACAGAAAAGTCTCATTTCTTTTCCCTTTTCCCCTTGGCTGGTGACCCACACTGTCTGCCCAGCTCTCCAGCATTTTGCAGGTCAGTGGCTGTGCCATCCCTGGCTTTGGGGGCCTGGGGGCTGCAGGAGCACAGATCCCCAGAGCTGAAGCTGCAGCCAGAGCAGCAGTGGTGCAGCCAGTGGTCATTAGCCCAGGAGTGCTAATGAGCAGGAGCTTGTGGGCAGCAGGATTTGGGCACACAACCCTCCAGCCCTCTGTCCTTGCATGTGAACACTCCCTGGGACACCCTCATCCCTCCAGTGCCACCCTGCAGGTCCCCAAAGGAGCCATGACAGAGCTATGCAAACCCCTCCTGCTGCTCTTTGTTTCCATCAGTAAATCACTGCTTTTGGCATTTCTTCCCTGGTTCTTGTAGCAGGGCTGCCTGAATACAAAAAAAACCAAAAAAACACAAACAGGAATTTTACCCAAACTGCTGGAAGTACCAGCAGGGATGAGGGTTCTGGAATACCAGCAGCAGGGCAGCCCCTTGAGCTCTTAAATGTGCCTTCTGACTGCTCAAACCAGGCAGGACTTCCAGGAGAGCTGTCAAGGGAGCTCTGGTGAGCCCTGACACCCCTCGAGGTGCTTTCCTCTGGGATGTGCCTATGGACAATGCACCCCAAGATGCAGGAGCATGAGGAGCACATCACAGAGACAGCTTTAACCCCAGCTGACCCCAGGCCAGCTCCTCGGGAGCAGGGTTTGCTGACTGCCAAGGCAGAACCCCCAGCGCTGCTCCCGAGGAGGCTCCAAAGGGGACAAACATTGTGGTGGCACAGTGACAACACCCAGCTGAGCACGCTGCAGACCGCAGGCACGGCGGGAACAACTCACCCACAACCATGATGTTGAACTCGAAGCCCTGTTTCATGGCTTTCCTCCTCAGCTGCTCCAGGATGGCGTCGATGCCCACGTAGCCGAAGTCGGCAGCCGGCTTGTCCGGCCGCGCCGGCGCCGCCTGCTTGGGGCCGGCATCCCGCGGAGCGTCCGTCATGGCGGGAGCGTGGCTGGGAACGGCCTCTGCACCTGGGGGGACACACAGCCTGCTCAGAGCTGCTGCTTCTCATGCCTCAGGTTTTGGCTTTTCTATTTTTCAGGTTCTGTGCTGCTTTAGTGTGTGGGGCTGGGTTCATATCAGGGGATGCTGAGCTCTCTGCACAGAGCAGGGAGACAAAACAATTCCTGCTCCAGCTGGGCACCAAGGACAAATGATCCAAAGCTCAGCCCAAGAGCACAAACAACGTGGGCTGAGGAGAGAAAAACAAGCAGGGTGGGACTTCATGGGCTAAAGCTGGAACTGGACAATGAACTGCAAGGTGCAAATGGAGCAGAACTTATAAAAGCGCAAGACCCCATGACCAGTCATCCATTTTGGGTTCATCTCAGGTGTAGCCCTGGCTGGGCTCTTGTGCTGCCCAAGGTGTACCCATTAAAACCTTCTAATAAATCCCTGCTTTATTCTTTAGCTCTGTCTGGTCTCTGCTCTAAGTCAGCCTTCACAAGGCATCACTCCTGGCAAGGAATCACAGGAGCTGCCTGCTGCATCCAAAGCAGGAGTAAAGCACGTGCAGAGACTCACGGTACCAGCAGGCTGGGTGGGAGGAGGAATGTAGGATCTTTCTCCACAATAATTATATTAAATTTGGGATTTTCTTTCTCTGTTTACTGTGTTCACTTGATCCCTGCCCACTCCACCAAACCTGGCACAGGAAAGGGATGCTGCTGTGAGCACACCGGGTCCCCCAGTAGCTGATCTGCTGCCACAGGGCAGGACCCAGCACCCAGAAAGTCCCAGAAAGTCCTCAGCCCATGTCTGGGAGTGACAAAGGCTTTTACCCCACAGCCCTGTGCCTGGGCACTGCTGTCAAAGGCTGGCAGACCTACACTCCTCCACACTACTGGAATGACAGCACTGTGCACACTGCTGGTGTGAACAACTCAGCCACGTTCTGGGGGGGAGCTGGCTGGCTCTGCAGACACAGGCAGTCCTTGGCATCCACTGCCACGTGCCCTCCTTGAGCTCCAGCTGACGCAGATCAGAGGCTGCCGGCCCTGGCTTGTGGCAAACCCAACACATTTGCATCAAGACAAGCTGTGCCAGACAACACCCACACAGCCACGGAGATTCTGTGCTCTCGCTCTCATTCTGTCCATATCTGCTCAGAAACCCAAACCCCTCAGCTTCCCTCTGAGACAGGCTGCCTGCCTCCCCTGCAAGATGCTCCAGCCTAACAAACTCCTTCAGGAGAAACAAATTTAAAACTACTGCCTCAGCCAACAGCTTTTTAAGAAAAAACACGGAATTATCTATTCCTTGGTAGGAGCATCGGCTGCCGGGAAGGACAAAGTGCCCCAAGTGCCCCGGGGTGATGTGGCCTTGTCCCCTGCCAGCCCCAGCTGCTCTGCATCACCCACAGCAAATATCCCAAAGGCAGAGTGAGCACAAGATCAACCCAGTCCCCTGCAAGCTCCTGGAGGCATCGGCCACATGCAGCACGCTCCTGTGATGCAGGCACGGAGAGGGAGGTTTTAGGAAAACACACTTCTAAGAGCCCTCCCCACCCCAGGCTGCTGCTGCTCACTGCCTGGGTCCCTGCAGCCACCAGCCTAAGTGAGCGTTTTGTTGTTGCTCAGTGTTTTGCAATGATTATTTATTATTCTTTAATCATTTATTATTATGAATAAAAACATTATTATTTGCAAAGTCCTCACCCCTCCAGACAGCAACACAGCTCTCAGCTCATCTCACCCCACTTATTCCTGGCCTTTGATGATGTGCTGCCTGCTTTCCTCTCCCTCCCTCTCTCTGTAGGAGTGTGGCTGGGCCAAAGGGGCTCCTCCAAACACAAGCCCATCATCCCTTTTCCTCTGGCCATCTCAGACTGGACCCTGCTGGGGTCTGTGAAGTGGAACCACGCTCTTCTGGCAAGCACAGCACACTTCCACACGCTTAATATAGGCCAAGCATCAAAAAAAAAAAATTAAAAACAAACCTAGAGCTAATCCCAAAGACTGTTGGGTCACTTTGAACACTTTTTTCCAACCCTCAGTCCCAGCTGTGCAGCTGAGCATTACTCAGAGAGCTGCTAGAGAGCAAATATGCTGTTCCTGAGAGACACGGGAGCATCCCACTCCTCCTGGGAACCCTGCACAGCTGGAACTGCACTGCCATGGGAGCAGGAACCCTGCACAGCTGGAACTGCACTGCCATGGTAAACAGGAACCCTGCACAGCTGGAATTGCACTGCCATGGGAGCAGGAGCCCTGCACAGCTGGAACTGCACTGCCATGGGAGCAGGAGCCCTGCACAGCTGGAACTGCACTGCCATGGGAGCAGGAGCCCTGCACAGCTGGAACTGCACTGCCATGGTAAACAGGAACCCTGCACAGCTGGAACTGCACTGCCATGGGAGCAGGAACCCTGAACAGCTGGAATTGTACTGCCATGGGAGCAGGAGCCCTGCACAGCTGGAATTGCACTGCCATGGTAAACAGGAACCCTGCACAGCTGGAATTGCACTGCCATGGGAGCAGGAATCCTGCACAGCTGGAACTGTGCTGCCATGGGAGCAGGAACCCTGCACAGCTGGAATTGCATTGCCATGGGAGCAGGAATCCTGCACAGCTGGAACTGCACTGCCACGGGAGCAGGAATCCTGCACAGCTGGAACTGCACTGCCATGGTAAACAGGAACCCTGCACAGCTGGAACTGCACTGCCATGGGAGCAGGAGCCCTGCACAGCTGGAACTGCACTGCCACGCTGCCCCTCACAAAGTCAACCAGCCCAGCGTGCCCAAGGCCTCACCACAAATCCCAAATTAGCCCCGTTTCAAAATGACAAGGCCAAAAGTAACAAAAAAAAAATCCCTGCATAACATTAAAAATAACCCCAACAAAAAGACAACTAAATCATGTGGAAAATATGCTGCCACCAGCAGCAGCACGGGTTATGCAATGGGTTTAACTCCTCCAGGCACCACTTGTGTGCATGGGACAGCCCCAGGGATGGGACAGCAAACTGGGACACCAGGCAGCCAAGGTGCAGAGAAATTAAGAAATTAAATAGAGCAGAAAGCCACCCTCCACTTGATAAAAGCCAGGAGCATCTCCAGCACCTCAAGGAACAGCTGGTAGCATGCAGAGGGGCTGACCTGTCCCTGGGCAGGGGGATGTGCAGGAAAACTGTCCCCAGCTCAGGGAGCAGACACTCCTCACCAAACTGCCCTCAGAGGGAGGAGAAGGGCTCAGGGCTCGCCAAACTCCAGCCAGACCAAAGGCACAGGAAGAGCAGCACCCCTGTCAGGGCTGCCCATGTGCTCCAGCTGGTCTGTGGGGAACTGTGATTTAAAGCACCTGGGTCCTGACTGGGATAAATACAATAAAATCAGTATATTACAGCTAGGAGTGTCTGCAGGACAGCAGGGATGCAAAGCCACCAAAGCCCCAGCAGCACCAGCAAACTCCCAAGGGAAATGCCACAACTCAAATGTGCAATTTTATTTTTTTTTTCAGCTTCCCAGCACTGAGATGGTCTTTTCTTAGCAAAAACTCCAGTGTCACACTCAGCTCCGAGGGGTTTGTGCCAGCAGAAGGAGGGTGCAGTCAAAGCACAGGACCACTCGGTGGCACACAGGGATGCTGTGCTGGGAGACGGGGAGCACTCCCAGGAGTCACTTGTCTAAAAAATAAAAAGCTTAGAAATAAATTTGAGCAGAGCAGTGGATGCCTGGGATGCACATCAAGGGCACATCCTGGGTTTGTGTCACCTGCTGTGCTCTGAGGGGATGATGTCAAACCTGTGGTGCTGTCAGAGCCAGTGTCACCAAGCTGACCCTTCTGGAGCACTGCAAGGAGGGATGGGTTAACAGGTCTGAAATCCCTGACTGCCACTGAGTCCCTGGCAAGAGCAGGACCAGAGCTCACCTCAACCCAACTGCTGTCCCTCACACAAGGGGCCATCACATTGCTGATGGGGCAGAGAGCTCAGACCCTGCAGCTCTCTCCCACTAAAGTGTTCCTGGACAAACATCAAGCACATGGGAACAAGTGCTTGTGCCATATTTAGACCTTCCCTGCCAGGGAAACCCCGTCCACGTGGGCACAGGAGATGTGGAGATGGCCAGGGCAGTGCTGCACCAAGCAGGGACAGAGCCAGAGCTCTGGCTCGGGCACGGCTGACTCAGGACAGCTGCTCCAAAGTTGATTTTGCCAAAGGCTGGGGTTGTTGCTCTGTAATTGATGCATGTCAGACACGAGCCAAAGGAAACATCTGTGAAGCAGCAGATGAAAGCCACCCCGCGGGGAGGGAAGCCCCTGGGAGCCCCCCAGGGACCCTCCTGCTCCTTCAGCCAGCTGGATGCCGTGTGCTGTGGGATGGGCTTGGCCAGGGGCTGCTGGAGCTGCTGTGCTGGTGCCACGAGGCTGCCACAGCCCAGGACACTGTGGGCAGGGCATGAGAGGATAGTCATGGGCTCCCCCAAAACCCTGAAGCCAGAAGCTGGTAATCCTCCCTGAGGGCCTGGGACAGGGATGTGCAGGAGACTGGGCTGCACTGCAGACACACAAGGGTTAAAGCACCCTTGCAGAGGCTGAACCAGGAAGTCTCACCCACCCCAGGTCCTGGCTAAACCCAGCAGCTCCGTGCTCTGCTGGTGATCTGGGAGAGCAGAGCTGGTCCTGGAGCAGGGGTGGTCACAGACCTGGTGCTCAGTGGCTGCACAGAGACACCAGAGAGAGGCCAGGAGGCTGCACCTCTGCCATGGCCTCCCATCAACAGATCCAAACCACCTCACACTCTGCAGATGCACACACAATCAATGGCAAAAAGGCAATGTCTGGGGAGTAAATCCAGGAAACACCCTTTGGATGCTGGGAACACCAAGCACTGGCCACCTTGCAGTGATGCTGCTACCTGTTCTACAGAGCTACAGGCACCCAGAAGAGCAGGACACTGTGGATAACTTCCCTTCCCTCCACCCAACAGATGCTGGAAATACCATGGGCTTCCAGATTTGTGGGATGGGTTTGTGCAAACACAGAGAGCAGGTTCAGAGCAGTGAACAGTGGCGTATCAGGGTGTGAAAGCACAGCCTACCAAGCTGAGTATCCACGATGTTTTCACAGGAGAAGTGTGAACCACCTTAACCTTTCAAGTTTTGGGAGCAGCTCTCTTGGAGGATCTCAGCAGGGTGTCACAGAGGCATCTGTGGCTCCAAAGAGAGAGTCTACAGCTCCTGGTGAAGGACAGCTGGCTGCGGGGACTGCGGCACGCGCGGCCTCTCCCCTTGGCACACTGAGCCAGTGACCACAGGCTGTGGAAACGGATCCAGCCTGCGGAGGAGGTGGCAGAGACACAGCTCTCCCTTCCGAGGGGACGGAGGAGTCTCGGCAAAGCCAGGACTGGATGTAATCCCAGCGTGGCCCAGGCACTGCTGGTTTTTTTCAGCTGCCACGGGATCCCCTGGTGCTGAAGGCGGCAGGTCCCTGATGGATGTGTGGGTGCCAGGGAATGTGAGGCACAGCTCACTCCAAAGCTGAGGTGCCTCAGCCTGGCACAAACAGCCAGTGCCACAGATCCCTGCAGCACCAAACTGCAGCCTAATTAATAATAATTCCTATTATTCAGCACCTGGCTGGCATTGCCAGACTCAAGCTGAGTCTGTCCCTTACATCCCTGAGCATTGGGCTACAGTTTCAGGCTGGCCACCAGCCCAGGCCCACCTACCAACCAGTTATGTTTCTTTCTCAGCTTGCATTTCCACCTGGGCACCAACAAACACGACCCAGGAACAGTAGAGTGTGCTTAACTCCTCTTCATTAGACCAAACCCACCCAAGGGCTGTCAGAGAGGTGGCCAGGAGCCTCCTGAGCATGCAGGATGCTCCAGGCTTGAAGCCTTTTACTCACGTGGGGAATAAACCCGTTTTAGAATTTAAAGAAGTTTAAAAAAGGAGGCAATGGTTCCTGCTGTGGTGTGAACACTTCCAGCCCTGAGCCACAAGTCATGGGCACACATCACATGCGGGTCGAGCTGTGCCCTCCAGCCATGAGCGCTTCCGCCCTCACTCACTGTGTGCTTCCCCTCCAGCTCCGGAAGCCCAGCAGTCCCCTGCCCTCTGCGGCTCAACCCTCCTGGCTCTTTTATTTACAAGAGATGGATGCTCCCCATCACTGCTTCCCTTCCCGTTTAGACCCCGCAGCTGCTGCAGGCTCTGCTCACCAGCGTTTCTGGGCTGGGATGCAGGAGCCCATCCCAGGGGTCAAACCGTGGTGCCAGCTCCACTACTTCGAACTGCTGCCCGTGGCTCCTGGATGTGGTGTGAGGCTGACCACGAGGCTGACCACCACCCTGCCCGGGTCGGACACGTGTAGCCCTGGCAGCACAACCCACAGCGTGACATCTCATTACTCCAACCACGTGAGACAGTAGCTCTAAACCACTTTAAAAACCTGCAAAGAGTTGTTAGGCTGTTTTCCTCCATGTTTAAAAAGGAGGAGATTATCACGAACAACTCCCAAGTTTCAGCTTGGGCACGCAGAGATCTCTGGCCATGTGGCTCCACTGATCACCCTGTGTAAGGAGCCTCTTCCCCTGGAGCAAGGCTGACCCCAGAGCAGCCCTCCCTCACTGGGAGCACCCCATTGAGAGGAACCTTCCTGCACACAGATCTCAGCAGAAACTGCTCCATCAACAGGCCCCTTGTAGCCCATGCCAGTGTCCAGCACAGCCCTTGCTCCCCGTAGACAGGCTCAGGGTGCCTGCACACAGGAGGGTCCAAAGACACCCACAAAACTGATCCCATGGGGGCTCTGATGATGGGACCCACTCACTCCCACCCCTGTCCACCCAGCCTGGACAATGGTACTCAGCCCAGGAGGGACACGGGGACCCTCCCCAGCCCCCAGCCAAGGGACAGCGCCCTTCACCCCCATCACCGCTGCTCTGCAGAGCTCTGCGCTGTGTAAACAAAGAGCCAGGCAGCGATCCCCAAACTCAGCTTGTCCAGACAGCGCTGCAGAAGGAATGAGTCGGGCCAAGCCCCAGCAACGGGCACCGGGCAGGGCTGAGTGTGCCCAGAGCCCCCGAGCTGCACTCGGGACCGCTGCCCCATCCCACGAGGCACCGACTGCAGCCACGGCAAAAAAAGGAGCAAGCCAGAGGGATTCACAGCCCCGGGCTTGCAGCTCAGCTTTTTTTATTCCCCTTTGTAATTTATTTTTTTTTTCTCTCGGTTTTGTTCTTTGACGGGCAGGGTGGTATGGATTTTTACTCAATTTCTTTGTTTGTTTCTCTTGTTTTCTTTCTTTACCAAAGGCAGCTGCGCCCCAGACGCCCCGCGAGCCCTTCAGCGGGGGCAGCAGCCGGAGCGGGGCAGGGGACAAGGGGGACCCCACGGGGGCAGGGCAGGCGACAAGGGGGTCCCGACAGAGGCAGGGCAGGGAGCAGAGGGTGCCCCCCAGGCAGGGCAGGGCTTGGTCTATTGATCTGCACGGCTCCCGGACAATGCCGGCAGCGCGGCCCGGCGGTGCCGAGCCGCGGCCTCTCCTGAGGGGCACGGCGGCGCCTGGAGGGGCCGAGGCCCGAGCGCCCCGCAGCTCCCGCTGCCCCCTGCCCGGGGAGCGCCCTGCCCCGGCCGGGACCCCCACACTGCCCTCCGTGAGAGCCGCGGCACTCACCCCCCGCTCTCTCAAGCCCTTCCCCAGGATAATTCACCCCAAAAAAAAGCGTTTCCCCAGCACCATAATCCCCCCTGCGCTGCCCCACGGAGCCCCCGCCCCCGGGCAGCGGAGACTCACCCGCGGCGGCGGCGGCTCCGGCGGCCGGTGGCTCCCGCTTCCTCCCGCGCTGTCCTCCGCCTCCTCCCCCATCGCCCTTCCTCCTCCTCCTCCTCCTCCCCCATCACCCTGCCTCCTCCCCCTCCAGCCCGGCCCGGGGGGATGGAGCCTCTTCCCGGGAAGTTGCTTCGCCCCCGGGCGGTTTCCATCCCCCCGCCGCTCCGGGCCCGGCCCGGCCCAGGGGGGCCCGCAAAGGGTGAGAGCAACGGGACTTCGGGGGCTCGTCCCACCCCGGCTGCACGCAGGAGGTGCGGGGAAACTTCCACGGCAAAGAGAGAGGCTGGGGCAAGCGCGGCAGCGCCGTTCCAAGAGGAGCCCAGCTCACCCACTGCTCCAGGGCCAGGATCTCGTTCACATCCCCGTCCCTGAGCCCAGGGAAGCCTTTTGCTTCCCAGCATCCCGAAATTCTCCAGCAGAGCCCCAGGGCAGTCGCGGGTGGGTGTGAGTGCTGGGAGCGTGGGCTCATTTTGCTCTGCAGCTGCATCTCACATCTGCCAGGACAAGATGTCAAGCCACCCCCACGGGCATGGCTGCTCTCTGATATGATGTCAGTGAAGCTGAATGAAGAAATTAGCTGCCTCCACAACTCCTTCCTGCCTTACACCTTGATCCCAGAATACCCCAGCCAGCGGAGGGAAGGGCCAGCCACAGGAGGGAAGCTGGGCTGCACCACCTGGCCCTGCTCCCTCACACGCACACCCTGCTGTGGGGTGATGCCCCTCTGGGATGTCCAGCAGTGCTGTTGCGACTCTCTCCTGTCACAGCCAAGGTGAAGCCAGCCTCTCTCTTTTGGGCTCCTGGGTCTGACACCTTATTCTGCCCTACCCTATGACCTCAGGTCTCCCTGCAGTTCCCAGATTTGCATTCCCAGAGAAAGGCCTGCAGGTGATGAAAGGGTTAAGACAGATGTGCACATCTGCACTCTTCAACACCCAGAGGACTCCCTTTCCCACGAACAGCCCCTGCACAGCCCGTAAGCCCAGGGCTAGTACTTGCACTCCCTTTTGGACCTGCTACCAGCATCACCAGCCTCTGCCACACTCCTGCACTCGATGCAAGCCCTGGCACCTGTGCCAATGACACCACAGCCACCCCTGCTGTGTCTCCTGCCTGTGGCTCTAGCGTGGCTGTCACCTTCCCTCTCTGCTTCCGGACCACCAGCAGTGGCAGATCTTCCTCCACCCAGCACAGCCAGCCCACACCAGGCTGGCACAGGCTGCTCTGCAAACGATGGGTGCTGAGGGGGGGGTAAGACCCACATCCCCCACTTCAGCAAGTACCAAAAATAGCAATTTCTGAGAAACCTTCACCCAGCACCCAGGCAGGAAACTCAGCCTCAATCTGTTTATGCTGCAGCTGCATGCAGATTTCTGCCAGATTACACCACTTTTTATGACTTATTAAAGCTCTAACCCCTATCAATGGGCATTAGTGTTTTAATCTCTCTAATCTCCAGGAAAATCCAATGCTAGATGCCAAACCAGGCTTGCCCCGGTAGCAGCTGGGTCTGTTTGCAAGTCACTCCAGCCTTGTTTTAGCTGGAGAAAGGCAGGAAAAGGCTGTGCTGAGCTCACTTAGGTGCTGTGCTTGCACAAAGAGTAAAAGGAGGATCTCAGGTGTGATGGTTTCCTGTCCCTGCCATCAAGTTGACCACATCTGTGGCTGTGCAGGAGTTAAGCATCAGCACAGGGTTCACGTGCCCAAACTGAGACCAGCAAAGAGGTGAACACGGCGTGCTCAGCCACGTGAACCAACTCCTCACTCCTCCGAGTTAATTTTTAATTTTTTTCAAATTGAAATCATGGGCATACTTTAGTCTTGCTTGTGTGGGAATAAAAATAATCACAGAAAAGTTCTCCCCATGGTCACTGAAGCTCTGCAAAGACATTTCACAGAAACACAGACTGGCTTGGTCGAAAGGGACCTTAAAGAGCATCCAATTCCAATCATGGGCAGGGACACCTTCCCCTAGACCAGGTCCAACCCAGCCTTAGACACTTCCAGAGATTTGGCAGCCACAGCTTCCCTGCACACCCCCTGCCAGGACCTCACCACCCTCAGGGAAAAAATTAGGGCAGATGGGAACTCAACACTGTGTCCAAGTTGTTTCCAGAATATTTAACAAAAAATATTTTGTTTCAGCTCCTATCTCCTCCTCCCCAGCAGCAACAGGTGGTGAGCCAGCAGCTCAGAAGGACAACAAAGTGTCATCCTTGGCCTCACAGCAAGGGCAGCAGGGCTTTGGGAGCATCACTGTTCCCCGGGACGGCTCTTGGGGACTTTGGGGTGTTTGCACACAGGAGGCACTTGCAGAGTGACAAAGAAACTCCTGTAAGAAGAAATCCCAGAGTTTGTCTGGGATTTGTTCTTAGAGGAGCACCTCCATTCCTGGGAGGAGAACAGGGCCCTGAGCCTCTGCCACTGCTCGTTCCTGGCTCTGAGCACAGGCAGGACCGACAGGCAGAGGAAGGAAGCAGCTCCCAGGGCAGATCAGCTGGAGAGGGATTAAGTGACTCGCCCAGGGTCACACAGAAATCTTACAGCAGAGCCAAGAACTGGATCCAAATCCCCTAATTAAGGGTTTTAAAATCACAAACTCATTGTTCTTCTCTTAGAAAAACCTCATAATCAGAGTTAGGAGCAATTCTAACAAGGCCTATTGCTGTTGTAAATTGTATCAAGGGATTTGAACTAACTACACATCCAGCTTTTAGTCTTGCAACTAATCTGAAATGTTGAGGAAGATTCCTGTCTGGCTTACACAATCCAATCTGTCCTGTTTATGGGACATCCCTGACAGTGAAAGCAGGCCCCCATGTCACAGCCACACCGTGCAGGGCTGGTAGGGCTCACTGGAGAACACTCAGGGCTACACCAATGAGGGTTTCAACAGTCTCTGAGTTTTGGGGACAATCCCAACCACAGTCCTTTGCAGCAGAAAACTGCCCAGCAGCGGGGCTGTCCCCCAGCAGCACTCCTCTGTGCCAGGCAACGCTCTGCCCTCAGCCAGCTCCAACCACAAACCCCCGGCTTTGAGGAATAACCAAGACCTGCAAATGAAGGCAGCTTCACCAGCACTGCCCAGCCTGTGGGCAGGCCTGCCAACAAACTGCCTCCATCCCAGGCTGCCCAGCTCCTAGGAAAACATCAAATCCTTTGGGCACAGGCAGCACCAGCAGGACATGTTCTCTTGCAGGAATGCTGAAGGGACATTTCCAATTTTTACTGCACCTCAGCAAGCCCCAGTGAAAAGTGCACCGTTAGGGCTTAGGAAATAATTTTTATTCTTTCAATATTGCTGCAATGCTGACTACCTGCCAGTCCCCAGTGACTGTGACAGACAGATAGAAATTCTGCCAGCTATATTTATAATCTCAGATCAATAGCAGAATGAAAAGCACATCCAGAGACCTTGGTAGAGCACCAGCAAACTCAGTGGAAAGCAGCATGACTGAGAAAAGGACACAAGCTTGCAGATCACAAGGCCAAAAGTTAATTCTTTTCAGCACTGAAAGAGACACCATCATCTCTAGCAGGAACAAAAGGATCCCCCAGTGTCAAGAACAGCTAAAAATGACCCCAAAGGTTTTCTAAGAGCCTGAGTGCAGGTCTGCAAGTGTTACCACCCAGGGAGGGCTCTGGCAGGCAGCCACCATGGTCCCTTCAGCATGTGCAGGGTAACTCCCAAAGCATCTCTGAGACCCAGAGATCAATGACATTTCCCCCCTCTGGCTGCAGTGAACTCCCAAGTCCATAGTTGATGCAGGTTTTCTTCTTTTAAGCTGCCTGGTAGCTCCTCTGAGCAGCCCATGTCAGACACACCTCTGCAGGTATCCCACCAGTTCCTTCATGAAAGCAGCTCTTTGGTGGCTTAAATCTCCCCAGAGAGAGAGAGGGCAGTGGAGCAGCTGTAACAGGGGGAGCAGGCGCTGCCAGGAGCACCCCAGAGCCCTCCAGAGCTCAGGGAATGCTGAGGCAGCACAGGGAGCAGCCACCCCTCCATGCCTTGCCCAGGAGCAGCACCCAGAGCCTCCAGCATCACTGCACCGTGGCTGTTCTGCTGAACCCACACTACGCCCAGGAGTGCCCCAGCTTCCACCACACCAGAACCCAGAGTCTCCTCCAGCTGGACATCTCCAGGCCTCTCCCAGTCTCCAGGAAGGAAGGAAGGAATTGTTTCACATGCTGTCACCAACCATCACGCGCAGCTGGCACCGTGGCCTGGGCGTGAGTCACTCTCTCCCCGGGGAGGCCGTGCCTGGGTTCCTGGTGTCACATCCCAGCAGCGTCCCTTCCTCTGGCACATTCCTCCTGCAGAGGATCTGCAGGCAGGAGGCTCCTCACCGTGCTTGAGCAATCCAGCATTTTCCAAAAGGGAACAGGCTTTGCTAGGAAGGCACTCCGCAGTCACAAACATTTGGAGAAAGAAAGAACCCCAAGAAAAGAAAAGAACACCAAGAAAGAACCCCATTCCTCTGAAATTCATCTTCCCTCACAGGGGGCACTGGCTGGGGCACTGCCCTGCTGGTTTGGACAGACCCAAGGCACGCTCAGCATCTCGCAGGCACTGCCACAGCCTCAGCTCTGAGCACAGGTTTTGCTCAGCAGGGACAGGTCTGCCTTGGCACCAAAACGCTGCTGCTCAAATCCCTGGGCCAGCTCTGCAGATGGCACTGCCCAGCCATGCCCAAGGAAACACACTTGGCTGCCTAGGAGCAATCCTCACCCCTCCTCCTCAAGGGCATGATCTGCTCCCCCAGACATCCCCACAGATTACCACAAAGGACAAATTATCCCCAAAAGGGGTAAAGCAAAACTCTGCCCCTCACCCCACCAGCAGCCCTGTGCCCCACTCCACCAAAGCCCTGTATCCTGCCCAGTGGAGAGAGGGGAGCAGATGGAGCCTACAGAGAGCTCACACACCAAGGAGCACCTCAGAGAGCCCCACCACCACCTCTGCTCCTCTCACCACCAGCAGACCCAAAGCAGACCCAGCAGCAAGGGCAGAGATGAGTTTGGTGAAAATGAATCAACTTGGCAAAGGAAAACAGCAGGGAGTGAAAACTTTGACTGCCCGAGTCACCCCAAACTTCCTCAAGTACTTTAAACCATTTCACCCCAATGTGGCATCTTCACTCTAGATGGGGAGATACCCAGGCAGTGACATCCCTGGGGGTCACAGCAACCCCCTGGCACAAACCAAGCTGCAAAGAAGTTGCTGGGGTGCCCTAACAGTCCCTGCAGGCCACGTGCAGGGATACACGTCCCTGCAAGCTGCACATAACGGGCCCTTCTCCATCCTTTGTCTGCTGCCCCTTTTTAAACGTATGAACATTTGGAGGTAAAGAAGAAAGAATTTAGGGCATCCTAAGCCTGAAAAGAAGGAGAACTCCATTCAAGCTACCAGGCTGTCTCCTGCAGCTTAATTAATAACAACCCATCCCCAGCAAGCTGCTGCAGCGCCAGCTGTCTCCTCGCACGGAGGTGCCTTGCTCCAAAGAATGGTGCTTTGTGTTTTGATGGGAAAAGGTCAGGAGGATGGGGGGGAGGAGGAGCACGGGTGGGAGGGAAATGTGTTGCCTCCCTGCAGTTCCCAACGCTGTGAGCGAGTCGTGCTCGGTGCCCATCTGCTGCTGGCTCAGCTCTGGGAGATGAGATGGTGGCACCCCTCCGCCAGCCTTGGGGTGATCACGTCCTAAAACTCAGCACAGAGAGGGACATGGAGAATTCTGTGGGCTGCACTCCCCCCACTGCTGGGAGGCCTGGGATGCTCCTGATGCCACGTTGACAAGGTCCAGGACCCCCTCTGGGGAAATCCCTGCTCTGCTCTTATCAGGAGGCTCCCTGATAACAGCACAGGATCAGGCTGCAGGGAGCCAGCACCGTGTGCCCCTGGCAGCTTTTCCAGGCCACCAGAACGGGACACTTCCTGCTACCATTTGGCTTTTGAATAAACAAACAAACCAAGCCAGGCTCACAGCAGCAGTGGATGGATCCAAGGGGATGCAACAATGCAGCACAGTGGGGAAAAAAAGTAAAATGCACTCAAGCCTGGGGTGTGAGATGCCCACAGCCCCCAGACTGCAGGGCATGGCCAGGAAATCACCTTCATTTCTGCTTGGCCACAGAGCCCAGCACTGAGTACCACACCAAGACACCTCCTTGGATCCTGGGCACCACAGCCAAGGGCTCCTCAGATACCTATGGATGTTCTCTGCCTGCCATCACCCGGCTCCTGGCTGGTTATCCAGCCTTCCAGCTCTCCTGGAAAAGTGATGCTCCTGCCCCAGCCCAGTGCCACACCGGGCTGGGCACTGGTGCCCAGGAAGCACCACTGACATGGTCACTGCCCTCCAAGGAGCACACAGGCAGCTCTTGTGCTCTGTCAGCTGACCTAGCCTCTGCTCTCACTGTCACTTTGGCCCCCTCCTTCTCCTACACATGTCCCTCTGTGCCATCCAGGCAGCCTGGGGCTGCTCCTGCATGGAGACACCTCTGGTGCCAGTGCAGGACTGGGGGACAAAATCCCATCCATTTATACTGGGGAATAAAAAGAGACTAAAAATGGCAAAGAAAGGCAGGGGGAAGCAGAGTTAGGGAAGGTCCCTGTCCCACAGACACGTCCCCTAGGCAGGCAGCAAGGCTCTGCCCTTCATCCCCCAGCTGGGCAGGGGGAGGACACAGCCCACAGTGCCCCCACAGTGCTTCCACCCCAGGAAAAGGTTCCTGTTGCTTAGCAAAGGGCCATTCATCACCAGGACCGTGTGGGATGACAAAGGGTTAACCCGCTGCAGCTGGGCCAGAAATACCATCCAGGACAAAGAGAGACTTCATGTCACCCACACTGCAGGAAGAAAAAGGGGCCTTAATCCGATTCCCAAAGAAAATGTGGCTTTTACAGCCCCGCCTGACCACGGCCCTCCAGCAAGTTTTGCATCTACAGCAAGAGTTAACCCAGTCTGAGTTTGAGAAGGGGCCAGAAAATAGGAAAGGAAATCACTTTTCCACAAGTTTGTGAGAAGGGAGATCTGGGTGGAGGCGGCTGGACCCAGGCAGCATCCCTGCAGCAGGACCACAGGGACACAGATGTCTCAGCCTGGAAAATCTGATGGCCCCAAAGCATCCCTAGAACAGCCAGACCTGGGCAGGGGCTTTCAGGGATTTATCAGGGGCTGGAGAAAGCCCACTGCTGATTTCACACCAGCTGCTAGAGATCACAGTGAGGAAGCTGTGAGCACCCCAGCACTGCCTGGTATTTTGGGGAAGATAAGGATGAGCCAGCAGAGAGTTTCAGAGCATTAATGGCAGAACTCTGCCTCATCCCCATGAGGACAGGGACCTCAGGGAACAAAGCTGGGAGGCAGACAGTGCTCACACCCTCTAGATGTGCATGAACCCTCTCTGCCTTCGCCTCCCAGCTGCCAGCTGGCCACACATCCCACAGTGCCACGTCCCTGCCGAGTCACAGCGGAGTCCCTGTGGTCAGTGGGGTTTGCCAGCCCGGACCCTCTACCCTGTTGACTTGAAATGCTCCATGCCCACTGCCCTCCTGATTTTTGGACAGACACTTCCAGGATGCCACTGAGCTGTACTTGCAAGATTAACTCTTCCACTCCCATTTTGGTGATAATTTTTTAACAAACAAGGTCGCTTTACTGTACCCTACTCCCCAAAGCCTGACAAATTTTGGGGACAAATTAAATAAAGTCCAGTTGAATTCAGCCATAAGATCACAGCACCCAGCAGGCTCAAGCCCAGGAGAGCCAGCCTCTCCTTTCCCCTGTACTGGAGCAAAGCTCAGACACGTTACCCAAGGAGCAGCAGCTCCAGCCCCTGTTTCACCCAGCCCCAGCACAGCTCTGGCAGGGCTGCATGCAGCGTCGGGGCCATAAGGAAATCACAGCATTTAAAACCACAGGCTATAAAAATTCCAGCGTGCTCAGGGAAGGGAAGTCTGGATTCCCCATGGAGAGGCGTCCAGGAACCGCTGCTGCCGGGTTATTTGCCACCAAGCCATTAGACCCTGCCACATGTGCATACCTCGGGTTATGGCCAGCACATCCCGGTGAGAGGGGACGTGCTGAGGGGCTCTGGGGTCAAACACATTCAAACCCCACCCACGAGCCCCACAGGCATTTTCATCTCAACATGGGAAATCATGGATGGCAACTACAACAGCATGGGAGAGGTCAGAGCTCCCAGGGCTAGCTCAGTCCTCCGTGTGCTCCAAACTTATTTTATCTGTCCTGACATGTCCTTATCTGCACTCAGGATGCCCTTACAGCAGGGCACACACCCTGGACAGCTGTATTCCTCCTGGGTGCTGTATCCTACAATCTGGAATCACACCTGGACAAGGCAGCAGCGCTTAGGGGCTCACACGTAATCGCAATTCTTGCTGGTTTTGCACTTTTACCTTGTCTCCAAACCAAAGCTCATCCCAGTGTTGCATGTGCACACGAATGCCCCATTGCCTGGCTCACCTATCTCCCAGGGGAATTTAGTCCACCAACCAACAGTCATCAATTAGCACCAGGAAACTCTCAGCCAGCACATGTCCAACAGCAGCACAAAATCTCCTCCCACCCCAGAGCTGCACCACCAGTCTGCTCCCCCCGCCGCACCACCATCCACAGCAGCAGGAATTCAATAAAATCCAGCAACTTTAACCCAAAACTTGCCTGGTGCTACGGGAGGCTGTTCCTGTACTCCTCTGCTCCGTGTGCTCCTGCAAGCTGACCCTGGAAAGCAGCAGCAGCAGCAGCAAGCCCAGGGTGCTGTGCAGAGCACAAGGCTGCTCAGCTCGTGGATGGCTGGATACCCGTGGTTCCAAAGCAGGGTTTGGGGGAGAGATGGAATGACCTGCTATTTACAGAAGGGCGGACACAACACCGATGAAATCGCCAAGAAATCCGAGATAAACAGCTCGGTGTGTGCTGGGAGTCCCAGCACAGGGCAGCAGCACCGGCCCCATTGGATCCCAGCTGCTCCCCTGGCCCAGATCTGCTCTGGCAGAGCGAGATAGTCTCAGCCCTGAATACGTCAGCCCAGATCCATCCCGGATGCTCCTTCCCTAAATGAAGTGTGGTCACACTGGGATGGATATAAAAAGCCTAGCCTGAAATCCTCTGGCGTGAAGCCTTTCCTGCAGCCCCGGCTGCTTCCAAGGGCAGTTTGACAGGGAGACATTGGGATACAGAGGGGAGAAATTGGGATACAGAGGGAAAGAGCAATTCCTGGGGGTTCACACTGTCACAGCCTGGGCTGCCATGCCCAGCACCCCCATCTTCTACCAGACTAAAGCAAGAGGGAAAACCCCTGTACTTGCAAGTCCTGGTGGTGCCACTGCATCACCTAAACATCCATGTCACAGCCACTGGGCAAACAGTCAGGAGCAGCGAGACAAGGCTGCAGAGGGGCCGTTCAAATTATAAAAAAAAAGAAAAAGGGGGGAAAAAAGAAAGTAAAGCTCAGAGCTGGGCTGGTTTGCATATTTGCAGAGCTCCAGGGCTGTGGCACAGCACGGAACCAACTGTGGGGATGCAGCGGGACCGGAGCGCAGCGTGAGCCTGCTGCCACCCCCGGGTCCCAGGGACCACCGAGCCCCTGTGTCCCCCCTGTGGGGACACCCAGCACTGTCCCCCCACACTCACCGGGGCTGGGGCTTGGCTGGGGCTGGTCCAGCAGAGCTGATTAAAGAGAAACCCGGGGGATGCTCCCGAGATGGGGGAGGCCAGCCCCGCTCTCAGGGCCAGCAGTGTGAACATTCCTCCCAGGAAGGGACCAGCTCTCCCCTGGCAGGCAGCCGGCCACCCCCATGTGCCCTGTCCCCAACCCTGTGGTGTCCACATTCCAATGACATCCCCACGTGCCCCCTTCCCTGTGCTGTTCCCATCCCCATGGCATCCACATCCCTGGAGTGTCACCATCCCTTTGGTGTCTCCAACCTTGTGGCGCTCCCACCCTCAGTGTCCCCATCCGTGTGGCATCTCCACACCCCTGCCCTTTTTGTGGTGACTGGGGTGTCCCCAGGGCTCTGGGTGATGCCAGTGCACCCCACAGTGCATAGGGGATGTGTGACCTGGGCACAGGCTGCAGCTCAGGGGGCTGCTGCAAGTGATGGGCAAGAGAAGAGGGGAGCAGGAGGCTGGTTTTGGGGAGCACTTCCCACACAGGCACTGAGAGCCATGGAAAGGGCTGGGCACAGGAGTCCTACACCCACCAGAGCACACAGGGATGCTCAGGAGGTGGGTTTTCATCAGGACAAGGGGCCATCAAGCACCAGGAAGTTCCTTTTCCACATCAGTTCACCGCCAGCTTCCAGAGCAGAAACCAAGGAGCGAGGCTGCCCTGGGCTGCCAGGCCTCCCTTACATCACCAGACACAGTCCCCATGTCACAGGAATGCATTTGCCAAAAGCAACGTGAGAGCAGCTCCGGCAGCCTCACATCTGCCAGGCTGGGGAGGCTGTGGCAGCCCCTTCCCACCTGCTAAGGGCAGAGGCTCTGCCCTGTGACACTCACTGCAGCTCAGAGGTCACGGGCCCCAAAGAGGTCTGAGGTTTTCAGCTCTGCAGGATACAGCTCTCGTGTCTGACACCCTCCTGAAGCTGAGAGCAGAGAGTGCTGCTGACTTCAGCCCATTCTTGGGGGCCCAGGTCCCCCACAACCCCACAAGAACATCTGGGGATCTATCAACCATCAGTGACATTTTTTAACCTGAAGAAAAAGCACTGAGGACTTTAAGACCCCAGATCCAGAGTTTGGGACCATTCAAGCAAAGGCTGTGGTGGAAACTTATTTTCTAGAAACTTATTTTCTATTACCTGCACAGATGCAAACCACACCTGGCCCCTCCAGCTGGGGCAGGGCCCCCAAACTCAGCAGGGACCCCACCCCAGGCAGCACCCTCCCCTTCCCTGGCACTGCCAGCAGCCAGGGCTGCTTCTCACCTCAGGGCTGCAGGAGCTGGCTGAGGATGGCCCATCTGCATCAGGGTCCCATTCTGCTGCCAGCTGGCACCCCAGGGAGCCCCCACTTCCTACGTCGCATCAGGACTGCTGCCACCCCGTGTCACCTCCAGGACCTGATGTCACCCTCTGTGACTCCCCTGTCCCACTCTCTGCCTGCTTAGGTGGCGCAGAGGCTCAGCCCAGCACGTCCCATCCCACAGGGAACCTGAGCAGTGGCAGAGCCTCCTCCCTCAGCACAGGCCCTGACAAATCATTCCCCTGTGACAATGCCTGCATCACATCCCCGGGACTTCCCCGCTGCTAAACCACTGCTCTGCTTTCCCCCTCCTTACCCTTCAAACCCTCACACACCCATTGCACAGCCACATTTAGCTTCCCCGCCCCACAGATCCCCACTGGCACAGCTGTGGAGACCCCAGCACAGCCCTTGCCACAGATTTTTACTCCCTGAGGCTGGGCAGAGCTCAAGCAGAGACTTACTCAGCCAAGGACGATGATGAGGATGGTGCACGCTGCCCGGCGCCCGCGAGAGCCAAGGATGCTTCAGCACCTATTTCAGCTGCTGCCCCAGAGAGCCTCCCCACAACTGCTGAAAAGTTTCCCTCAATTCCCTTGGAAAAGGTCTCACGAAGCAGATCCCTCCTGGCTCTCTGCCTCCCTCAGCAGCAGACATGAAAAGCACTCGAGTTTCTCCCCGGGTAACGCGGGTAAGAGCCTCCAACATCAAAGGCACCACACAAGAGTTCTCGCCCCCCCATTCCTCCCAGGCACCAGTGCTGGGGCTGCCTCCCTTGAAAGCACAGCAACCTCAGTGGTTGAGGCGCCAACTCTGCTGAAAACACAGTTTTGATTTTTTTTTTTCTGCGTTTTTTTCTGTCTTTTTTATTTTTTTTAATCAGCCACAAACTGGGGAACTTGGGGACAAATCTGGGCCAGGCTCTCCTTTGGGGGCAACACAACCAGCGTGGTCTGGTGGGGTTTTGCCCACTGTCTGCTGTGTGGTCACCCCAAAAAAGGGGAGCAAAAATATCCCTTGTGCCACTGCTGCCTGCTCATTGCCCAACACTAAAGGAAGCCACTGAGTGTCCTGAAGCAAAACCACAAGCACCATCCAAATGAGAGACTCCCATGGATTTCTCAGCAGCCTTTGCAACTCCTGTCCCCCATCTGCAAAACTGAAACAACACCCACCCCTGCTCGGTGAAGCACTTTGATATCTGCACAGCAAAGCAGGGCGAGGGAGTGTTTGCCTTCCTGGAAACAGGGAGCAGCATTTACACCCAAAACAACAAAATTCCGGGGCACAGGGAGCAGTTGCAGATGCAGCAGGAACAGCCACGGATCCAAAAAACGAGGAGGACTAGAAAATAGCTTCAAACACCGCAGGGATTTCAAAAACTCCTTGGAGCACATGGTTTCTTGGCCCGTTTCAGAGCGTTCCTCATCCCTCCATCCCACACAGCAGTTGTTCCTGCCAGATCACTGCCTGCCCGGGAATGCTGGGTTCGTTTTATTGCTGGAGCATGGAAACAACCCTGGTTTGCAGGGGGGAGGTGGGAGGGCTCTGCTGTTTAACACTTGGCTGTGTTCATGCTGTGATTAATATCACCCAACACACAGATACCAGATGTGCTCGGGGCAGGCTGGAGCGTATCCTAAATTGCACCAAGATGGAATTTTTGGGCAATTTTCAGGGAGTGCTGAGGGCAGCCACTGATGGGAGAGCAGAGATTTACACAGATAGGCAAGAAAAGAGAATTCTGTGGGGTTATGGCACTGGTCATAACCCCTGGGCCAGCTGCAATGCCACGGGCTGTGCTCATAATCAGCACCTTGTCATTTTGGGGGCAATTACACCAATTCCCATCCATCTGTGGGTCTGACTTCCACTTGCTCACAGCAAAAAACACTTCAGCTCTACCCCTGCTTCTGCTGATCTCATGGAACTTCAGGAAGGAATTACTGGTAAGGTTGGACCTCTCCATGCTGCTTCCCAGGGTCCCACTCCGAAGCAAATCCATCAGCAGCTTCTCCCCACCCCTATGGAGAAGAGTGCCCTGGGGTCACCTACATGGGTGTCCCTTTAATTAGAACCAAATCCTGGAGCAGCACTGGAGGTTCATTCCAGCTTTTTGGAGGCCACACACTGGACAGCTGACCTTGACCAGGGCGGCCCCTGGCTCATTGCTGGGTGCAGGGTGATGTGGGGCTTTGCCTCATGGCCCGTCCCTGTCCAGTGTGACCAACCCAACACTCCTCCAGGGTGGGGAGCACCTGGCTGTGCCAAGCAGCCACAGAGCAGCAAAGCCCCTCTGGAGCTCACCCAGCTCCACCAAGGCACCCAACCAGCAAACACAGGGGCCCAGGTAAGGAGGGGATCTGCTGGAATACCTTCAGCACGTCACAACTGTGTGATGCCCCAAACCCTCACCACGGGATTTCAGAGACCTCTCTTCTCTGTGCAGGGTTCCTGCTGCTGATCCCACCTGTGGACATAGCTGGTGTCCTCCAAAAATGAGTTCAGGCCATGCCTGGACCTGCTGGTTTTCACTTTTCTTCTTCGCCCAGATTTGGGAGCTGAGCTTTGGGTCATTCTCACCTCACCTGTCCAGGTCAGCCCCACACAGAGGTGCCCAGCTGTGGTTCACACCCCATTTCAGTATCTCTGGGTGCTGCTGGTGACATGACAGCACCAGTGTCACCAGGGCTGTCCCACAGGACACAAACCTGAGAACAAAGGTCCAGGGCAGAGCAAACAGTGCTAGCTGTGTCTCCTGAAAAGAAGCAACAAACCAGAGCATTTCTACTCCCTGAAACTCCCCGGACGTGCTTGCTGCCAGCAGGGAAAATGTGGGAGCCTGTCTGTCTGTCCAGGCAGGACCTGCAGCGACTCTGGGCGTGAGAAATCCCAAATCCTGCTTTCCACAGGGCTGCCTTTGTGCTTCTGCTGAAATGGTGAGGTCTGGCTGGCACCTGAAGCCTGGTTTGGGGGTTCACCAAGGCAGGAGGGAGGGGCAAGTCTCTGCAGGCTCCCAGCTATGGCTACAGAGGGCTTCACCAAGTGAAGCATCTCTCTGTTCCTCTCCGTTTTTTTCCCACCACGGCTCCGTGCTGTGCATGCAAAACCAGCACTGAGTTGTGAATTTACACCCAGAAACCAAAAGTAAAAGATCTCCATTATTCACTTCTGTGAGCAAAGGTTAAAATCCTACCAAATACATCAGCTTTTGTGGACAGGACAAGCGTTTGGCAGGCAGCAGGAAGGAACAGGAACGTGGGAATTCCTCCTACGACTTGGCAGCAGCCTCTTCCCCCAGCACGGGAGCTCTCTGGGGTCTGCTCAGCCTCTGCCAAGCTAAGAAAGCCCCTCATTCAAGCACTCAGTAATCTCACAGGACATCCTGTAGCTCAAGGAGTTGTTTAAATGAGGGGCTGGATGGATTCAAGCTGCCTAATTGTTGGAGAGAGCAATAGGAAAGGTGGAGTGGCAGAGCTGTGGTGTCCTGACCTGCTCTTTGGAGAAACACCTCATCCTACTGAACACAGAAGGTGTCTACAGCAAATCAGCTGTGCTGAGCTGCCATGGGCTCCACCACAAGGTGAAAGAAGCCCTGTTAGCATTTCCTGGAGGTCCAAGAGGGGCATCCTGCCTCCTCCTGCCTCACCCCAGCTGCTCCCATCCTCCCACACCCCACAACAGAGCACATCCTGGGGTTTGATGCCCTTCCAGCAACAGGGTGAGGGGGCAGTGCTGGGTTCAGGGGCACAAGGAGAGCCAAGACATTCATCCTAAAAGGTATTTAGGCACCTAATTCCAATTAGGCTGCAATACTCCTCAAGAGATTGCAGAAAATTGATAGATAGATAATGACGGATAGATGGATGGATGGATGGATGGATGGATGGATAGATAGATAGATAGATAGATAGATAGATAGATAGATAGATAGATAGATAGATAGATGTAAGAACCAATATTTGAGAGATGTTTTGGGGCAGACCTGCACCTCAATCACACCAAGTGGGGAATGAAGCACTCAGCACCCAGATCTCCAGCACCATCCACCCTACAGGGCATTCCAAGGACAGGGACCAGCACCCAGACCAAGGGCAGGTGTCCACACACACGTGACAGAAGCATTTGCTGGGGAAGTGGAGGGACCTGAAACAGAAGCTGCTGCAGCAGCTCTCAAAGGACTATCAGGAACCATCACAGGAGTTGCTGGGGCAGCCACCTCCAAGAAATCAGAGCTTAGCTTCAGGTGTGACTGAAATAAACATTTCAGAGCCGCCATGCATGCTTGGTGCATGTTTTTGGGGTTCATTTGTAGCTGTTTGGCTCTGTTACACCTAATCCCCACCCTGACAGCACCCACAAACCTAACAGGGTTACAGCAGGTCATACTTCCTGCAGATCTCACACAGGGCAGCTCTTCTGGACACCAAGGGTCCTCCCAGCCTTGTCTCCATTTCCTACAAGGACTAGAGAAAGTGTCAGGGGGATGCTCCAGACTGCAAATCCCATGGGCTCCCACGAGCAGCCCAGGAGGGAACAGCACATGCTGCCCCACAGCAATGGGTGCTGTGCTCCCACCAGGCCCTCATCTCAGCCTGGCCAGCACTGAGTGACCCCCAAGCTGAGCTCCATCACCCCATGAAACCAGGGCACCCCCACTGCCCCCCAAACACCACCCAGAGGAACCAGGAGAGCCCCACTGCCTCCCAAACACAACCCAGAGGAACCAGGAGAGCCCCACTGCCTCCCAAACACCACCCAGAGGAGCCAGGGCAGCCCCAGTGCCACCAAAACACATCCCAGAGGAGCCAGGACAGCCCCACTGCCTCCCAAACACCACCCAGAGGAACCAGGAGAGCCTCACTGCTCCCCAGCTCTGCTCAGAGCCTCCTCCCCAGCCTGAGGATCTGAGATAAAGGCAGAGGCTCTGCCCTGTGACACTCACTGCAGCTCAGAGGTCACGGGCCCCAAAGAGGTCTGAGGTTTTCAGCTCTGCAGGATACAGCTCTCGTGTCTGACACCCTCCTGAAGCTGAGAGCAGAGAGTGCTGCTGACTTCAGCCTATTCTTGGGGGCCCAGGTCCCCCCACAACCCCACAAGAACACTTGGGGATCTATCAACCATCAGTGACATTTTTTAACCTGAAGAAAAAGCACTGAGGGCTTTAAGACCCCAGATCCAGAGTTTGGGACCATTCAAGCAAAGGCTGTGATGGAAACTTATTTTCTAGATGAAGAGCAATAGGGAAAATCAGCTTTTGAGGCTAAGGCTGGGTGCTGGATCCAGTCCTTGAGGGATGCAGGCAGGTCCAGCATAGCCCCCTTCTACGTCCCTGCCCTTCCCATCCCATCCAGAGCACATCAGGGCAAGGCAGAACCCCAGTCTCACAGAGACTGGCTGAAATTCACATCCCGGGCTCCAGATCACACACTCATCTCAGATTTAAGACAAGCTTTAGTAAAGATTTAAGCCAAACTTTGGTCTCCCTGCAGACCCGTGGTTCAGCAGGACCAGCACTGCCCCCTGCCCTGCACAGAGCCTTTCAAGGGGCCCTTTCCAAACCTCCCCCCAAACCTTTCTGTGCCTCTCCCAGTGCTGCAGCCCCGGGGCTCCATGTCCCTCTGGGGGAGCCGTGGGAAGGACGGCACGTCCCACACAGGGCCACCCTGACCCGCAGTGACACGGAGGGAAGGGCTGGCAGGGGCTCACCGAGGGTCAGCCAGCCAGGAGAAGAAAAATAAATCCCCCGTGCAGGGATTACACAGGCACTGCTCCTTCCACAGCTGCTCAGCACACCCTGGGGCTGCCTGAAGGGTGCCAGGACACTGCTGGGAAAGGAAGTTCCTTTCCCCCATGATTTCCCTGCATCCCCTCACCCCACCTGGAGCCCTGTGGATCCAAGGATGCTGCATGAGTACCTGCTTCACCAGCTGACGGGGCAGGCAGGATAAAAGCAGCCCTAAACCCAAGCATCTTTTGGGGCAGCAAAGCCTCTTTACACACATCCCCTGCCCACCCACCCTGCTGGTCTCTGCACAGCGTGGCAGCCACAGGCCAGTGAGGGTGACTCGGGGCAAATAACTGCATTTCTGCCCCCAAACAGCCCCAGCATCTGCCCCCCCAGTCCTGGTGCAGCCCAGCCTTCCTCTCCTGCCCCCCACACCCTGCAGTGGCAGCCCCAGGACTGGCTCCCACTGCCCCAGTGCTCCCCAAAAGCACTGGGCACCCCTGATGTGCTGCAGGCTGCAGACACAGCTTTCAGCCAGCTGCGACTGCTTCTGGGATTTAAATCATCCTCATCTTCCCCTCCCCCAGGTCTTCCAAAGCTTTCCCAGGAAACGCACCCCACGGAAAAAGCTGGGAAAACAAACAGGGCGCGCCTGGCCAAATCCCGAGCCCCAAGGGCCGGCTGCCCAGGCTTCAGGGGGTTCTGTGCCATGGGGAAACGTGGGCATCAAATCCTGACCTCCCCAGGCCCAGAGCTGCCTCTGAGGATGGGACTCACCCCTCTGGGTCCGTGCTCTCACAGAGCAGCCAGGGCTGCCAGCATCCCATGGGGAACGGCCGGGAAGGGAAGGGAAGGGAAGGGAAGGGAAGGGAAGGGAAGGGAAGGGAAGGGAAGGGAAGGGAAGGGAAGGGAAGGGAAGGGAAGGGAAGGGAAGGGAAGGGAAGGGAAGGGAAGGGAAGGGAAGGGAAGGGAAGGGAAGGGAAGGGAAGGGAAGGGAAGGGAAGGGAAGGGAAGGGAAGGGAAGGGGTCAGGGCAGAAAGCCTGGGAGGAGGAGGAGGAGGAAGGTGCCTGGAGCACAGCAGAATGCTCCATTCATGCTGCACCCACCCCAAAATGCACCCACACACTTCACTGCTGCTCCTGGAGCTGGAACGCGCCTCCCAGAGGGACTCAGCTCCCAGCACGGCTGCAGTTTTGCCTTCATTAGGAGCAATTTTAGGATTCTCAGTGGCTGCTGCAGGAAGTGACTGTGAGTGAGCTCAGACCATACTCCTCCTCCTGCCTCCACCTCATTCCTCCTGCACCTGCAGACTCCCAGACACGGCTCAGATTTATTTTTTTTTAATCCAACCTATAACATTCTGAATAAAATTCCCGAAATCTCCACACTCCAGCCAGCAAAGCAGGGTCTGGAGAAGCTTTCCACACCAGGGCAGCTGAAGATGTGACAGCCACCAGGTCCCCCCTGTGCCCAGGGGAGCCCATCTGTGCCTGCCTTTCCCCAGGCTCCTGCACACACAGATTCCCACGTCTGTCCCAGCCCTGTCCGTCTGTCCTGGACACACAGCAGCTGCTATTCCCTGCCTGGCCAGGTAGATGGTGCTCAGCCGGCAGCAAACGGGAATTCCTCCGTGCTGGAAGGGTTCCCGTGCCTCTGATTGAGTCGATAATTCAGCAGTGATTTCACTGAGACAAACGGGACCAACTCAGACCCAGCTCCCCCAGATCTTCACTTTGTGAAAAATGTTTTCGTGATTCGTGTCAATTGGCAATGGAATCAGCAAATTCTTGTATCTGCTGGGTTGAAAACAGACATAAAGAACAATTTCTGACTGAATAGCCAAATAAAATCGAAACAAAAGAAGCATAGCAGAGTAAAAGAGATGAGGTAGCAAGATGACTGATGCTTAGAATAAAATAGAGGAAGTTGTGGTAAAGCTAAGAGATATTACAACAAAGCACCTAAATGCTTGTGTATAATAAAAAGCTTAATGCACTTGACAGAATCATGTAGCAGTGTAAGGCCTCCCTCCAGACGACCACAAGGACAGGAAGCCAACGACCACCTAGAAAGAGGATGAAATTGCTGATCCCAGCTTATTGATATTTGCTGATTCAAACTAACCAAGCACATTAGAAAATGCTTTGTAGGCTTAAAAACAGTATATATACTTTGCTGAACCCGTAAGTGGTGTGTGCTGTGAGTAGAGCAGTGACTCCCCGGCCACCCAGCACTGCCTGCTTGCTTTCTTCAAAACAAAAGATACAAAAATGAAATTCAGTTTAGCTATTGAAATTTTATATCAACTTTAGCCTGGGAGATGGTGGATGAGCTGCTACAAACATTTCATCAGAACCGCCGCTTCTCCAGCTCCGCTGGAAACTCGCTCTGATGCCATTTCACCCCACACATCTCCCACAAAACCCAAACACAGCAAAGCCCTGCGGAGCAGGAAACAATTTCCCGTTTTTTCCCCCCATAAAGTCAGGGGGATGGGGGCCAGGGGGGGCCCCTCGTCCTGCAGGAAGCTGCCAGGCACAAGCAGCAGGGGGAGGGGGTGTCCAGGCTTTCCATCCCATCACCCCAGGGTCACCCTCCCCAGCCAGGCCGGATGTAGGATGTCTAATATTTCTCCAGTTCTGTTTTAACACTCACACCATCTTGGGAGCAGGAAGCTTAAGCCATTTCCTGCAAGGCATTGCTCTGCCCTTCAAATATTTCCAGCCTCGGTGCAAACTGCTTTAAAACCGAGCCCGGCAGCTGGGAGTGTGAAATCAGAGGAGGGGCTTGTCCAGGGAAAATTCAGTTTGTGAAAACTATCCAGTCCCTGCTGCTGCAGAGCAGCAAAATAAATATTGCTGCAGACAATAAAAGAGAGCAATTAATCTTGCATGTCTGAAAAATGAGAAGGAAAAGCAGAAATTCCAAACAATGTTCTCTGTGCCTCTCCCAAGGGACACAACACTGGTCCCCAGCAGAAAGCCACAGCCACTTCCCCCCTTGTCTCTGCAGCCACGATTTGAAGCTTTCCCAGCTTTGCTCTTTCAGTGGAGCCCAAATCATGGCTTTGGTTTGCTTGCCCCATAAATAATCTGTCCCACACAAGGGCTGAAATAACCCCAAAGAGACCCTTCCCATTCCTCCAGTGGAGGAGAAAACAAATGTTCGTTCCCTGAAGCGCTGCAGGAGAATTCTGGGCAGTGCCAGGACAGAGCTGGAAGCCCCACAGACCCCACAGGTCAGCAGAGCTCAGCCCCACGTCCCCCTCAGCCCTGTCCCCACCCCACCCTCAGCCAAGGATGGGGACAGAGCGATGGCAGCTCACCTCCTGCTGCTGTCCCTGCTGCTCCAGCCCACGTGTCACCTGTGAGCACTCCTTATCCCCTCTCAGCTCTTCTCCGGGTGACACA
This sequence comes from Motacilla alba alba, assembly GCF_015832195.1. Lineage (NCBI taxonomy): Eukaryota > Metazoa > Chordata > Aves > Passeriformes > Motacillidae > Motacilla > Motacilla alba. The sequence continues at coordinate 2,719,175 of NC_052033.1, forward strand.
CAGGGACACAGGGCCAGGAAACAAAGCCATGCCCCAAGGGCCAGCAAAGGGCTCTGCTCCCCTGAGCTCCCACTCGCCGGGCTGCTCCTTCCCAAGACTTTTCTGTCCAGGAACTGAAGCCACGAAGCAGAAAGGAAACCCCAGAGCTCCTCCAGGGCCCTGCAGGAACCCTTCACCTCCCAACCTCAGGGCGTGCACTCCTGGGCTGTAAATAAACTTTTATTTACTACACAAAGTAGGGCAAGGAGGACTGTTTCCCTGAGGAATGGTGGGAGGAACATCAGTGTTATGGCAGGATCTCAGATTTCATCTGACTCCACAAAGCAGTTCCTGGAGACCTCGGCAGGAGCCACAACACCTCTGCAGTGGCCACATCCCACCCAGATCCTGACTGCCCTACCAAATCCTGACCCTGCCAGCTCAAACAGGGATCTCTCAGGGGCACAGATCTGCCCAGCCACCCCACACCCAGCCCTGCCAGGCCTGGAGAGAACAGCGCTGGAGCAAATTCACCTCCTGCATCCCACAGAGCAACACACAGCTGAGGTCCAGCCTCTGCAGCTCATGATGGATTCACTGCTGCCCCCAGGACCACCCACACCCCTGATGTGCTGCCTTATCAAGGCTCCCATCGCATCTCGGGGCACTGACCTACCCAAAGCCAGGGCATCATCCTCAGCACTCAACAGCATCCTCTCATCTTCTCCAAGGCCACCAAAAGGGGTGGACAGGGGGTCTTGAGGCCGGTGTGACCCCAGGGAGGGCCCCAGCAGCCTGTGAACTTGGCCTCCCACTTCCACCCCATTTATCTGCATGCTGGGATGCAGGAGGAAGCAAGTTCAGCCAGAGTTTGTCTAAACAATTGTGTTTTATCAGAAAAGCTGCTCAGATCTACTCCTTTTTTCCCAGGACATATCTGGACAATTCCAAGGTACTCTCCATTCTCCATCCAGCCTGTACCAGATGGAAGCAGGGGAAGAGGACATGAGGCAAGGAGCATCCAAATGGTGAGCTCTCTGCACAGAGCAGGGAGACAAAACAATTCCTGCTCCAGCTGGGCACCAAGGACAAATGATCCAAATCTCAGCCCAAGAGCACAAACAGCGTGGGCTGCAGAGAGAAAAACAAGCAGGGTGGGAGTGCCTGGGCTAAAGCTGGAACTGGACAATGAACTGCAAGGTGCAAATGGAGCAGAACTGATCCAAGGGAGAGACCCCGGGAGCGCTCGTGCATTTTGGGACCATTTGGGTTCATCTTGGGTGCAGCCCTGGCTGGGCTCTTGTGCTGCCCAAGGTGGATCCATGGAGGAGATGCTTTGAATAAATCCCTGCTTTATTCTGTAACTCTGTCCAGCCTCTGCTCCAGCTCAGCCTTCAGAAGGCATCAGAAGAAGAAAGAGCCCAATGCAGGGACTGAACCTCAGGCATCATGCCCTGCTCACCAGCTCCCTGTTACAAAGGAGAAGCTGGAGAGGGTAGAGGATTCCTCCAAGACAATGAAGGAGTGGACAGCAAAGGCAGGGTCCTGACCAGGCTCTCCCCCATACAAACTTTTGCCATCTCCTCAGTGTTTTTCTGGCTCTTGGTCCATGAACTGACTTCCACTGCAGATGGAGGGAGGTGCCAGTGAGTGCCCTGGGTGCATCTCACACGGGATAGAGCACGAGCCTGCACATTTGTAGCTTCAGAGACTGAAACCAGGGACTCATCCTGTGCCTCCATGTGCCAGAGCTTCAGACAAGAGTCCAGAGCATGCCAACTCCTCAGTGCTTCAGCAGAGAACAGCACAGGCTCCCAGATCAGGGCAAATGCCCAGCAGAGCAAGCAAAATTCCCCATCCAGAGTCCTAACACACAGGGGAAGCAAACACAGGCAGCCCCAGCTGGGCAGGGCAGCTCCTGTGATGCCCTCCAGATGTACCCAGCCCCCAGGTGCATTTGAGCTGGAGTTGAAAGCAGTGCCCTACAATTCAAGACTTGTGAGTTACCACACAGCTGGGGCTGAGAAAGCGCCTTTCAGGAGTGTGGCCACATTTCTCTTCACAGAGAAAAGCAAGGCACAACTTCCCAAGGATTTTCTGGGATTTATATTCTCTAAACCTCAGAGAAAGAAAAAGCAGTTTTTATTTCATTCACTGCTCTTAGAACAAGCAGAATACATTATGATAAATTGTTTACCTGGAGGAAATTAGTAACTGGATTCTGGTGGGAGTGTTTTGATTCATTGACCAATTGAATCCACGTGCGTGTCAAGACTGCTGGCTGACAGTCACGAGATTCTGGGCAGCTGAGCTGAGGGCTTGTGCAGTTTCAGTTTAGATGTAGTGTAATATAGTATAGAATAATATAGTATAATAAAGTAATTAATTAGCCTTCTGATATCCATGGAGTCCTCCTCATCATTTCTCCCCGCCACAGAGGTCACCTCGATTTCCTAAGCAGGAGCTCACACATCATTAACTTTTATCACTGCCCTCTCCTCCTAGGTACCACATCCTTTTGGATTCCCATCTCATCTTCCTACTCTGACATCTCCACAAGCTGAGATTTTCTTTGAAAGGGGGAAGGAATGTCTGTCCCACTCCATGTGCAGCAGGAGAGGAGGAAAGGGGGAAGGCAGAGCCACCATGAAAAGTTCAAGTATTATGGATAAGCATCAAAGAAAAGCTTGACACACAAACTTCAGCAAATGATTGTCCACAGCAACAGAACAACAAGGCTGGCTGGGAGGCTGTCAGGCACTCATGACAACAGGGGATGAATGCCCTACACAGTTCTGTGCTGCTGGAAATCCCTTTTCACCTCCATTCCTCTAGGAATAACACAGGAGAACACCTGGTAAGACCACCTGACTCAGACAAACCCTGGACATCTTCTCAAGGTTGAAAAGCTGAACATAAATCCAAGGTTATGTTCACATGTGCCAGAGCATCATCAACCTCTGGACTTCAAGGTGTTGAAAAATGCTTCATTTCAGGAATCCTTCATTCCTGTTGGACAAATGGCCTTTGCCATGCCAAAACCAGCCTACAGCTTCCACACGGAACCAACTGCAGTTGGTACAAGTCCAGCAACCCCAAATGCCCACCCTGTCACTCCTGGGCTGGCACAGCAACCTCAGGTGGTTTGTTAAAATGATCTGCTTTTCATAAATGCATAAACATCTGCAAAGTTTTGTTGTTTGTGAAATATTTTGGACCAGACCCTTGGGTCCAGCTTTGTCTCCCAGCATGCCTGGAGACAAACCAAAATGATTCAAGAGGGTGAAGTACTGATGCATGTGACCCTACAGAAACCCTGGGAACTTCTGTGCAGAGACCAGTTCAGGGGATCAATGAGATGAGTGACCCAAATTTAACCAACCCGAAGCAAAGCAGCTCTCTCCCCACATCCCTCCTTTAAAACCTCTAACAGATGGAAGAAAAACTGGGCCCAAAGAAGTCTGAGCACAGGCTGCAATCCAAGACCAGCTGCTTTTTCCATTTATAGCCACACTCACTTCAGCTTCACCACGGCATTTTGGACAATGTAGAAGGGTCTCTGTGTCTGTTTGTTTGCTGGAGGAGTGTAAAGAACACAAATGGCTTGCTGTCATCTTATCTTTTCTTGCTCACAACACATCGTTTGATCTTCTCAAAACAAAGTTATCTCCCTATAATCTCAATTCAGTCCTCTGACAGAGTTTATGGAGCTGGCACTGCACCCAGCCTATGGTGTCCCTTCAACCACTGGCCAACAGAAACATCTCAGGCAGGGACAGCAGTTTAGAAATAGGTTAAAGAGAACAATTTCTTAATTACAGAAGGTTCATCACCACTGCCATCGCTTCCCTCCCCCAGCAGACAGCAGAGAAGTCACAAAGCCAGCAGCCAGGCCTTACCGCAGGAGATCAAAGCAAACTCTTTGTTTTATCTTGGCCAAGATAACGGATTTTATTTGCCTTATCAGCCTGTAGGATGATTAACCTAAATGTGAGAAAGCTGCAGGATCCAAAAGGAGCTGATGGGTGGGGAGCATGTTCCCCAGCACGACTGCCATGGGCTCCAGACATGCAAATACCACAGGATCAACAGAGAAACTCTTGCTTCCTACATGTCCCCCTCAGCCAGGGCTGTGTCTCCCTTTGCCTTTCAGCACCACGTGGATGAACACAAATCCCACAGCAGGCAGGAGCACTCACCCCTTTCTCAGCCAGCAAGGGCACCTCTGTCCAGGGGCTGCCCCAGTTTTCATCACAGAGGGGAGTCACAGAATCACAGGATTCACAGAATCACTGGGTTTAGAAGAGACCTTCAAGACCATCAAGTCCAACCCAGCCCCAACACCTCAACTCAACCCTGGCACCCAGTGCCACATCCAGGCTTTGTTAAACACCCCCAGAGGTTCCTGAGGGTGCTCAGGGCTCACAGCCAGCTGCAGCACAGACCCCATGAGCCACGGCCAGGTGACCCTGCAGTCAGGCTCTGCCCTCTACAGACACAGGTTCAGCCCTGGATCCCTCCTGCAAGGTTCAGGAGGTGAGGAGATGACATGGATGGATGCACAGCCTCACCCAGACTCAGCCATGGAAGAGACCTGCCAGGTCATTCAGGCCAGGGGTCACTCTGCACCTCAGCATGGAATCAGACTGGTTTGGGTAGGAAGGGACCTTAGAGACCACCCAGTGCCAGCCCTGCCATGGGCAGGGACACCTCCCACTGTCCCAGGATGCTCCAAGCCCCATCCAGCCCGGCCTTGGACACTTTCAGGGATCCAGGGGCAGCCACAGCTGCTCTGGGCACCCTGTGCCAGGGCCTCACCACCCTTACAGGGAAGAATTTAATCCCAGTATCTTATTTAATTCTGCCCTCTAGCAGTGGGAAGCCATTCCCTTTGTCCTGTCATTGCAGGCCCCTTGTCCAAAGTCCCTCTCCAGCTCTCCTGGAGCTCCTTTAGGCCCTGGAAGGGGCTCTGAGCTCTCCCTGGAGCCTTTTCCTCTGGTGAGCACCCCAGCTCTCCCAGCCTGGCTCCAGAACAGAGGGGCTCCAGCCCTCAGAGCATTTCTGTGGCCTCCTCTGGACTGGCTCCAGCAGCTCCACATCCTTCTGATGTTGGATGCAGCATCCTCAGCTTTGCCCTCTCCTGGTCTCAGATACCAGGGAAAGGAAGTGGGAACGGTGCAGAGGGTGTTTCCTATGGGAAACTGTCCCTCTGCATAATGAAGCTCCACTGGGGAGGTCACTGCTTTTCCTATGAGCCCTCAGGGACTTGCAGCAAGGCAAACAAATCCTCCTGGAGCTCCTGGCTGCAGTGGACAGCCTCATTTCCTGGGGTGTATCCTGCCCAGCTGGAGCTTCCACATGGGACAGCATCCACACAAAGCGTGCCCATGCAAAAACACAGCCCAAAACACAGCCAAAAATACATCCAAAAACACAGCCCAAAACACAGCCAAAAATACAGCTCAAAACACAACCAAAAATACAGCTCAAAACACAGCCAAAAATACAGCTCAAAACACAGCCCAAAACACAGCTCAAAACACAGCCCAAAACACAGCCCAAAACACAGCCAAAAATACAGCTCAAAACACAGCCCAAAACACAGCTCTAAACACAGCCCAAAAACACAGCCCAAAAACACAGCCCAAAAACACAGCCCAAAACACAGCCCAAAATACATCCAAAAACACAGCCCAAAATACATCAAAAAATACAGCTCAAAACACAGCCCAAAACACAGCCCAAAATACAGCCAAAAACAAGCCAAAAATACAGCTCAAAACACAGCTCTAAAACACAGCCCAAAACAAACTCAGCCAAAAACACACACTAAAAACACAGCCCCAAAACAACCAAAAACACAACCAAAAAACCAGCCCTAAAACACAGCCAAAAACACACACAGCCAAAAACACACACAGCCCAAAACACACACAGCCCAAAACACAGCTCAAAACCACAGCCAAAAACACAGCCCAAAACACAGCTCAAAACACACACAGCCCAAAACACAGCTCAAAACACACACAGCCCAAAACACAGCCAAAGACACTGCACAAAAACACAGCCCAAAACCACAGCCCAAAACACAGCCAAAAACATAGCCCAAAATAAAACAGTCAAAAACACAGCTCAAAACACAGCCCAAAACAAACACAGCCAAAAACACAGCCTCAAAACAACCAAAAACACAACCAAAAAAACAGCCCTAAAACACAGCCCAAAACAAACACAGCCCAAAACACACACAGCCAAAAACACAGCCAAAAACACAGCCAAAACACAGCTCAAAACCACAGCCAAAAACACAGCCCAAAACACAGCTCAAAACACACACAGCCCAAAACACAGCCAAAAACAAGCCAAAAATACAGCTCAAAACACAGCTCTAAAACACAGCCCAAAACAAACACAGCCAAAAACACACACTAAAAACACAGCCCCAAAACAACCAAAAACACAACCAAAAAACCAGCCCTAAAACACAGCCCAAAACACACACAGCCCAAAACACACACAGACCAAAACACAGCCCAAAACACAGCTCAAAACCAAACACACCCCAAAATAAATGCAGCCCAAAACACAGCTAAAAACACACACAGCCCAAAACACAGCCAAAGACACTGCACAAAAACACAGCCCAAAACACAGCTCAAAACACAGCTCAAAACAGCCCGAGGGGCACTGGCTGCTCCCGGCACAGCCAGGGACAGGGCACACACAGGGAGGGGAAGCTGGCAGTGCCCTCCCCGTGCACGGGGTGTCCTGGAGCAGGCACTGTCTCCATGATGGGACACATTCCTCTCCCCCACACATGCTCCCACTCTTCTTTCCATGTCACTGGGCCTGCAGGTCCAGATTTTTCCAGATTATCTCATTTTTGGCACCTGCGTTCATGAAACGAGACTCAGCGTTTCCCACTCAGCCCCGTCCACTTGGAATCCTGGGCTGTAGGAATTTTCCTATTAAAAATAATAATAATAACAATAAAAAGACTGTCTATAACCTAGCCTGAATCTGTCAGCTGCTTTTGGAGGAAACATTTCCCTACAGCTTTAACCTCTTTGTACAGTTGAAGAGCTGGAAATGGTGACTCACTGCATCTCCACTCAGCCCTGGGCTTTCCATCCCGAGGAGCCTCACTGTATTAACAGCTGTCCAAATCCCTATAACCCCCGCAGCCCCACACTTGGTGTCACCTCAGCAGCACAGGACAGAAGAAAAGTCACCCCAAGGCTTGTGTGGCTTCACTTCTCCATCCCTGGGTGTCCATGGCAGGATGGGGGCTTGGAACTGCAGCTCCCACCACATCTTCCCAGCACACAGCAACAGGTCCTTGGTTTTCACAAGGATTTCGGTGGATCTCCAGGTTTGCTTCTTTCTATTTCTGAGTGGTTTTTAATTGTTCAAATTTTAACCCAGCTCCATGGGAGTTCTAAATAAAAGCTTTTCCATGAGGGTTCTAGCTGGGAAAAAAGAGTGAAAACAGTTGAATTGCTTGACTCTCCTGATGCTGCCCTGCTTGTAGTGCAGCAGAACAGATGGGGTTTTAAGAGGCACCTGGCACTGTGTGGCTGTCCCAAAGGGGCCATGGGACAAAGACTCCAACCAAGCTGAAGGCTGAGATGGTTCACTGCTTTGCACAGACCCACGCTGGGACACAGAGGAAGGTCACATCCCTGGTTTAGGTGTTTATATCTGCCTTGATTTATCTAAACAAGCTCCAGAGCATCCTTGCCATGAAGGCCCACGGGGCAGGAGCAGTGGTGGGACAGAGCCTGCCTTGCTGGCTGAGTGCTGTCCCAGGGCCTGGGCAACCACAGCAGCTTGTGGGGAGACAGACAGGAGCATCAGCTCAAACCAGCTTTCACCTCTCACCTGGGAGTGCTTCCAATCCACCTCCTGAGATCCCAGAGCTGAGCCATCAACACAAACAGCTTTACACTGGGGGAAGCAGCAACAGACTATTACACCAAAATGGAAACCATGAATTCTTCTGGGGCCAGCAATGCCTTCCCCCCTCTCCAAGCCCGACCACCACACGTTGCAAGGAACAAGAGAAAGCCAAGATGTTCAACCACATGAGCACAATGCCAGAGATGGGAGGCAGTGCAAGGGGATGCTGTGGCAGGATCACCCAGAGCAGATTTGATGTGGCTTTTCCTGAGGATTCGCCTGTCCCTCATCCAGCTCCTGAGGATCCCACGAGATCTCTGCATTGCACAGGGCAGCTGGATGTCTCTGGATGAAGCCCTGCTGCTCCCACACTGATTCCCTGCTCCTCTCCTCACGGGGATGAACCAGCTCCTGCCACACTGGCACCACACACTGCTCAGACCTGCTCTGCCAGCACAGGGCAGGAACATCCTCCTCTGCCAGCCCAGCCCAGTGCCCTGGGACTGGGAGCGAGCTGCTGCCCACAGCAGGAGCCTGGCAGAGGCCACCCCCACCCACAGGAGCTCAGATTTGGATATTCTCATTTGCTAAGTCCTGCACAGCAAGGACAGCTCCCCACAGTGCCCAAGGCTGTGGGCTCAGAAACAGCCCTTCCCCTCACCCTGTTTTCATGGCTATTTTTAATTGTTTGTGCCTCTTTCTGCCCTCTGCACGTCCTCCCCTTGCCCCCACTGCACAGCCCAGCTCGCATCGCTCTGGCAGACTCCAGCAACCCACATCACCTGCTCATCCCATCCCAGCTCCTTGTCCCAGCTGGGGAGCCCAGCCACACAAAACCTCCATTGTCATCTCCATTGGAGATTCTGGGGACACAAAGCCCACCTTTGCAGTGGCACGTCCCACAGGATGTCCCATCTCTCTGTCACTAATGGCCCAATTCAATGTTATGCCAGCACAAACAAAACAAATGCTCTCCAGGGAGTGCAGGAGAGCACAAAGACTCAGGGAGGGAGAACATGGATGGGAAGGAATATTTCTTGCCCCATTAAATCTCAGGATTCTATGGTTAAGATGACCCCTGAGGTATTAGAAAGCCTTTTTTCTCCCAGCCCTGCAACCAAAGAAGAAGCTGAGATTCGTCGGTTCAGCTTTTCAAGGTTTTTTTTTTTTTTCTTATCTCTTACATTCTTTCTCTGACCTCTGAGATCTGTCCAGCAGGTCGGGTTGAGGCCCAGTGCCTGCCCGTGGGGTGGTGTAACTTTTTATACTAAGAACAACGTGTACTCTATTTACAAGAATTTTCCAGTGCCTATCACCCATGTTGGACACTCTGTCTCTACTCTAAACCAATCCAAAAGTGCCACCATCCCAGCAGAAGATGGAGGACAAGAAGAAGGAGAAGGACAAGACACACCCAGATTCCTCCATCTTGCCTCTTGAACCCCCATTCTAAAACCCCAAAATCCTGCTTTTTCACCCTGTGACAAATTAACTATCACTCTACTCAAACTCTTGGGGCTTGTAAATCGTCACAAGAAGTGGGTTATTTTTTCTACGGGCTAAAATCGAAGGCACTGGTGTTTTGGACTCTGAGCCAAAGGTCTCTGAGCCCCTCGCCAGGGTCTCGAATCAGCCAGGGCAGCCAGAGGAATGTCCTGGGTCCTGACAATTAAACACCTCCTGCTCTCCCCCACCTTGGGAAGCCCAGCTCTGGAGCAGGCTCAGCCCACACTGCCAGCCACGCTGCCCTGATGAAGCTCAGCACTGAAACTGCTCCTTTGCTCTGTGGTTTGCTCTGAACTGCCACGCTCCCTGGGACTGCTCTTCTCCTCTGACTGGCCTCTTCCTGCACAGCACGCTCTCCTGCATGCCTTCAGCAGCAGGGCAAGGCAGCTGAGCCTGGCAGCTGGGCAAGGCAAGTCCCAGCACAGGAGAGCTCACCCCACCCAGTGAGGGCAGCTGGAGGCAGCTGCTGCATCCCCTGCTCAGCTGTTTGTGCTGCAGAGCCACCAGCCACGGGGTCCAGGGGTGCCCAGAGCCCCAGGAGCACCTCCTGGTGACCCAAACCCTGCAGCAGGAGCCGCCACACAAGTCCCTGCTGCAGACATCAGAGGGGCAGTGTCATTGGTGAGGTGGTCACCACTCAGAGCAGAGACTACAAGCAGTCTCAGATGGTAACCCTTAATTATAGAATATGGTTGACTTTTTATATACTTTCTAATTGTTTATATTTTTTTTTACTCTAATTGGTTACAACAAATTAACAGAACACTATTGGTGAAAAGTAACAGTAACTTCAGCTAAATTTCTAAAAATATTTTACCTCCTTGTAAAGTTCTTTATCTTTTTTTTAATTCTTCTTTTCTCTCTGTCTCTTTAGTAACAGCCTTATAGAGAGCTCTTCATTAGCTTCTTTTTACCTCTCACCTTTTTCTCACTCCCTTACCTAACAAGCTCACTATTAGTCTCTTCTGCAGGGCAGTGCCTGCATTTGGGGGGTTGTGGTGGGGCCAAAGCTGCAGCGGAGCTGATGAGAGTTGCCAACGTGCCTGCACCCATCCGTGGGACATCCTGAGAGTCCCTGTGCAGCCCCCCAAATCTCTCTGGGTTCTTGCACCAGCAGCAAGGAGAGAGGCCACACACCTGCCCAGCATCCCCTTAGGGTGGGTGTTGTGGAGCACCCCAAAACAGGGTCCTGTGTGAGAGCAAACCAGGGCAAGCTCAAGGCATGGCAATGCAGGGGGAGGTGGTCAGGAAGGGGACGTGCTCTGGCAGTGACCCTGGGCTGCTGACACACAGGGAAAAGGAGACAGAGCCCCTCCAACCTTGTCCTCATGGCAGTGGGGCTGGACCTCGATGATCTTTAGGGTCCCTTCCATTCTGGGGTCCCAGCCAAACCATTCTGTGACGATTCTTGGAGACATTTGGACTGAAAGCCCCTTTTGTACCAGAGCCAGGCGGGCTCGTGCTGCCAGGCAGACTCCAGACAGCTGGGCTCAGGGGTGACACTCGTCCCAGCAGCTGTCCCCCCTGTCTCCCTGCCCTGGGCAGCTGGAGCATTCAGCAGCTCGGCCAGAATTCTGCTCTTAAAGTGCCAGCCACCCGTGGGGCTCAGGGCTTGGGACACTCTGAGCAGCCCAGACGCAGCAGAACAAGGCTCAGCACCCACCCACGGGGCAGGATGAGCCTCCCGGGTACCACACACAGCAGCTGGGGACAGAGGGGGGCTCACAAAATCCCCCTCCTTGGGCTGGGGCTCAGTGCCCAGCTGGAGATGGCCCAACCCGTGAAAAAACCAGCTCAGAAAAGCCATGCCTACACCACACACAGTAAGAAAAACCCACTTGAGTCCTGCAGGTTTGAGATCAGCTCCCCTGCTGACTCCTGGCTTGGTTTTGCACCAGCACACACCACAGCCTGGCCTCTCTGCATGTCAGTGGGACCACAGGGCTGCCCCCAGGAGAGGGGATGGGACCCCGGGTCCAGCTCCAGAGTTAGGCACGGACCTCCCAGGTCCTGGCTCAGCCCCCTCAGCCCATCCCACAGCCCCCAGGGTGGGGAGGGAGGGGGTGCCCTCCCCCTGACCACGGGATCCCTCACAGGAGGGAGCTCAGGGGTGATGCAGAATGGAAAAGTAATTAACAGGTCTGAAAGGAAAATCTCCAAAACATTACGGAGAATAAATGACAGCTGGGAAGGGAGGGAAGCTGGCTTTAATATGGAATTAATTGAAAACAAGATAGAGCTAATATAAGCCAGGTCTCTAGTTTAATAATGGCTCTGGTCCATGATGTTATTAGACTTTGTCTCCAAGGTCAAAAACCCTGACTTCTGCTAACAGAGGCGGTTCCTGCCCCACAACCATAAACAACAGCACCAAACAATGATATCCCAACACTGCTGCCAGAGCCAGCACCTCTCCCACACCTCAGAGCCTTCCCAGGGCCCTGTGGGTCTGCACACAGGGCCTGAGCTGGCAGAGCTGGCACTTCCCAGCACACAGGGAGGCACAGTGGAAAGGAGGATGTGGCAGGATGAGCCATGGCAGATTTGATGTGGCTTTTCCTGAGGATTCGCCTGTCCCTCATCCAGCTCCTGAGGATCCCACGAGATCTCTGCATTGCACAGGGCAGCTGGATGTCTCTGGATGAAGCCCTGCTGCTCCCACACTGATTCCCTGCTCCTCTCCTCACGGGGATGAACCAGCTCCTGCCACACTGGCACCACACACTGCTCAGACCTGCTCTGCCAGCACTGGCATTTCCTTTTCTCTTTGCTTCTAGAATTTCTTATTGAACTCGACAGCTCTTTCAGGCAGGATAAACCCAAGGGAACAGCTCTGCCTGTGGACACATCTGAGCACAGATCCCCGAGCAGCCTCGAGAGGCGTCACCACAGGAGCTGAAAGAGCAGCAAGCAGCTCCTGCCACCTCCTGTGTGCCACCTGAGGCAGCCACCACCCCACGCAGGGCTGCACCTGTGGTAATCACATATCCTCTGAACAGAGAGACAGAGAGACAGAGGTAAATGCAGGGTCACCAACAAGGGGAGAGATGATGCATCTGACTCCATCTCATCTGAAGGCTAATTTATTACTTTATTATACTATATTATATTATATTAAAGAATGCTATACTATACTATACTAAAGAATACAGAAAGGATACTTACTGAATGCTAAAAATACAACAATGAAAACTCGCGAGTCTTTCCAGAGTCCCAACACAGCTTGGCCCTGACTGGCCAAGGAGTGAAAACAACTCACAGGAGAATGCAATGGAACAATCACCTGTGGGTAAACAATCTCCAAACACATTCCACATGTGAGCAAAACACAGGAGAAGCAAATAAGATAAGAATTGTTTTCCTTTTCTCTGAGGCCTCTCGCTGCCTCTCAGCTTCTCAGGAGAATAACCCTGGGTGAAGGAATCATGTTCAGGGAATGTGAATGCCACAACATCGTTCTCCCAGGATTTTCCTGGGAAGCTGTGAGAAGCTGTGGGAAACTTAGAGAACAGCATTAAAACAATTATTATCTCTCTTTCTGTAACCCTTGTTTATAGGTGTGCTTCTCCAGAGTGTGCTATTCGTCGTTCATCAATGGCGTGAGAGGTTTTTCATGACCCTCTCAGACCACTGGTGAGCTGTGAATAGCTTTGAGACCAATCAACTTGGAGACCAATAGCTTTGACACCAATACTTTGAGACCAGTCAAGTCTCACCTTAGCAAGCCACATTACAAAAAGACCTGCTACTCTCATTAAATCACCTTCTGATCCACCTCATGATATCACCTCTGATATCACCTCATGATATCACCTCATCACCTTCTGATCCACCTCATGAAGACCGGAGCCCTTCGCTCCACCCCTGACTCAACAGCACCGCGCCCCTCACACCATCACACGCTCACCTTCCTCTCTCTTTGGCGGGCTCTCCGTGGGCACCGCCTGTGGCTTTGGCTCTGCCGGGTGTGGCTGGGCGGGCAGGGCGGGCTCGGGGCTCTCTGCCGGCCGCGTGGCCGGGCTCTCTTTGGCCACCTGGCCGTCCGGGCGGCGCGGCGCGGCGTCGGGCTCGGCGCGGCGCTGCGGCAGCTCGGGGATCTTGGAGGCCGGCGCCTCCGCCCGGCGCAGCCCCGGCTCCTGGGGCTTGCCCAGGGTGATCTCAGTCCTCCTGGCCGCCGCCTCGGGCGGCTTGTGGCCCCCATCGGCTCGCTTGAGGCCGAAGCGCGACAAGGCCGAGGTGGAGTTCTCCACCTGCTTGGATGAGATGTCAATGGAGATTTCTGTTCTTCTGGACACCGGCTCCGGCAGTTTGGGTCCAGAGAGCTCCACTCTCCTCAGAGGGGGCTTGGGGGATCTTTGGACTGTGGGCTCCGCATGGCGGGTGGATGGCTCCGAATTCCTGGCGCCGAGTTCCTGAAACTTCTGCGTGGAGCTGGACACGGTGGACCTGAGGAGGGTGTTTGGGGCCCGTCTTTGTGGCGTGGAGGAATTTGAAGACTGATCTACCTCCTCGACCTCAAAGGATCTCTTCAGAGCTGAAAAACATGAAAAGTAGTTCAGGATTTAGTTACCATCCACCTGAGTGTGTCCAGAGGTGCTTACAGACACTGCACAAGGCTCTTAACTCCATTTCTGCTCCTTCATCCCAGGACTCACAATCCATTTGAGCAGCTGGGGATTAAAGGCCCTGCCTCTTCAGACAAGTTAAAAACCCAGTAATAAAACAAATCAGGGCCAGGAAATTCAGCCCCAGAGCAGAAAGTATCCCCACACTGCCTCCATCCCACACTCAGAGGGGAGCAGAGGGTCCCACCATGGTATGGCAGAGCAGAGCAGGGCACTGGGTTTGGGGGAACACAGAGATCCAGCTCCCAACACCTCGCTTTCCCTCTCACATCCAAAGGATGCACAGATAAACACAGGCTTTCCTGTGAGCACTGCCAGCAAAATCCAAGTTGGGAACAGGAAAACAACCCCAGGAGAGCACCAAATCCATACAAATGCAACAAAAAAAACAAAGGTGGCAGCCACAGAAGCTCAAATCCTTAAAAACAAACCTAGAGACCACATGAACCCGAAGACTGTAGTGTTCTGAGCACATGGGCTTGAGACCCTGATACAAGGGAAGGGAAAACTGATCCCTGCTCCTTAGAGGACCCAGCCAGGTAGAAACAAAAGGCTGAACTCCACAGAAAGGGAACCACTGCTGGATCCCATGGCAAAGCCATGGGCTGGAAATACCCTCTGATCCCCCCAGAACGCTCAGGCAGGCACAGGGACAGGGCAGGATAAGGCACAGCCTTGGGATCCCAAGGGAGCCGCCACGAGGCACGGCTGAGCTGGTGTGGTGACAGCCACACTGCTAGTGGCCAGCACAAACATCAGCAACGAGTCCACCCATCCTTTACATCAACAGAATACAGCAGGGAGATTGAGCCTTTAAAATCCTGGGCTTGAGACCCCACAGGACATCAGGCTGGTGAGGGGCTTGGAACACAAACCCTCTGAGGAACCACTGAGGGAGCTGGGGGAGCTCAGCCTGGAGAAAAGGAGACTCAGGGCTGCCCTCATCACTCTCCACAGCTCCTGAAAGGTGCCTGTGCTCAGCTGGGGTTGGGCTCTTTCTCCAGGCAGCACTGACAGAACCAGAGCACACAGCCTCGAGCTGCACTAAGGGAAATACAGGTTGGATATCAGGAAAAAGTTTTTCATGGAAAGAGTGATAAAGTTCTGGAATGGCTGCCCGGAGAGGTGGTGGAGTCACCATCCCTGGGTGTGTTTAACAAAGCCTGGATGTGGCACTGGGTGCCAGGGTTGAGTTGAGGTGTTGGGGCTGGGTTGGACTCGATGATCTTGAAGGTCTCTTCCAACCCAGTGATTCTGTGAATTCTGTGAATCAGGATCCCAGGGAGAGCACAGCCTTGCCTCATCCCAGGAGGTCCTCCCACCCCTGGGGTGGAGCTGGAGAGGATCCACCATGCAGGATGCATCCATGTCCCAGCGCTGCTCTGACCCAGGACCCTCCATCCCTTGGACACATCCATCAGTCACTGCTGGGCCCAGCCGGTGGCACAGGGAGGGGGAACCATCCCTGTGGCAGCCACCGAGCTCTGCTCCAACACCCAGCAGGGCAGCAGCAGATGTCACCTCCTCTGTCCTGGCAGCAGGGGCTGTCACAGCCATGGGCACCTCCCCTGGCTCAGGGGAACCAGAGATGGTGACAAAAGCAGGGCCCTCGGAGCTGGGGCTCACGTGTTGGACAAGCCACACCAAGGGGAGGCTGCAGGGGTTAAAATGTGAGGATCCAGACTTTGGGCTGCTTTCCTTTTGGGGGAATACCCCAGAACTCCTCAATACGAACCCCAGGCTGCACAACCAGCCTGGCTGGGCACTGAGGAGCCTGAGAGCAGGAGCCTCCCCAGGATGTTCTGTACTAGTGACCTGGCAGGAGCCCTCTGTGCTCAGGGACAGACAGACGTGAATGGACACACACCCACTCCCCCAGCTCTGGTTCAGACCCCAGCATGGGAACTGCTGGGAAGCAACAGGAGTCTGGGATGGGCTCCCAAGGGTGGGGTACCAGCCGGGGGGATGCACAGAGAGATCCAAGCCCAAAGTCAGCCTGATGGGAGCAGCCCCACGGCTGCTCTGTGACCATAGGGAGAGGAAAGCACCGAAGCACAACACTCACCCCCCCGTAAACCCAGGAAGGGTCCCACGAAGGGCACCTCGTGACAAAATGGTCTGTCTTGCATCTCAGAAATATTCAGACGTTGGTAGAAGAAAGGAGGGAGGCAATAAAGAAAACCAAAAATGCTTTTGCTCAGATTTATCTGGTTTCTGACTTCCATGGAGGTCTCCCAGCCATGCCACCACCTACTCACAGGGGTGACAGCTCCCTGCAGCAGTCCCTGCCCTGCAGTCTGCACTTGGCACAGCTCATGCACTGCAGGTCTGTGTCCACCTCACAGCTCTCAGCATCCCAGAATAATTAATTCAAAAAAAGCCCCACACTGGAAAGCTCTTTCAACGTGTTTGAACTCTCAGGTCTCCACCCTCAGCTGGAGCTCTGACCCTCCAGCACAGATTTTCCAGTTTCCCCTCTCCATCACACACTTTATCCAGAAACAAACATTTTAGCTGTATTTTTTTTTCCCAAAACCCCCACGTTTAAAACAATGCAGCAGCCAAGCCCAGCCTGCATTTTGCTGGAAACAAAGAGAGCGGAAGGGACGCCCCGACAGGGAGCCCCTGCCTGGCCTTGAGCAAAGCTGGGTGGGCAAGAGCAGCAGAGGACACGGCACTGGAGGCTCCCCCGGGGGTGGAACCACGCTTCTGTCCACATCAGGCTCTTCAAACGTGCCTGTCACTCCTCCAGCCAGCTGAGTCTCCACCTCTTCCCTTCGACAAGCAGCTCTGTAACCTCCTGAGAGATGTCTTGAGGAACAGGGTAAACGCTCTCAAGGAACCCGGCAGCAAAGGAAATGCTGACGAGTGTTTTTCCTTAATGAACATTGCCCTGGAGATCCCTCAGTACCAAGTGGTTTGGGGATTTCTTTCTGACCTGCTAATGAGCTTTGGGTACAAGCAGCCCTGCTGACCTCCAAGGGCTCCTCACATGAGGCACATCCATCATCTCCACTCCTCCGAGCCCTGCTGCCCCTTCCCAAAGAAATGGTGAGTAACCCGACTGCAATGCTGACCTACATGGCCCCTTTCTTCTGACTTCAAACCCCACAAAGTGCCCCAAGCCCGGGGTAAGCCTGCCCAATGCCATCCATGTGGTCTTCCTGGAGCACAGCCAGCCCCTGTCCTTATCAAAGGGCTGGACTGAATTACAACACCCAAAAATGGCTTTTTTCCAGGTCCTTCTGTTGCAAAAAAGAGAAAAAGGTCAAAGCCCAGACACAAAGGGGTTCAAAAAGCCCCAGGCAGAGCTGCAGAACCACGATTACAGTCTCAGGAGAACCAAGCCCTCCAGATAAATCCTGCCTTGTGCTGCTGTTCCAGTGGGCAGGAAGGGGCTGAGGGGCTGGGCAAGGAACCTTCACTCCAAAGAGGGGCAGAAATGTGACCATCTCATGGTTTCACAGGGGTCTCAGTACCCAGCTTGTCCTGCTGGCACATTTCATGAATTCAGCATGGTCTGGAGAAGGTCAGACATGCCAGGCATGAGAAAGGACAAGGACTGTGACCACAAGGATTTGTGTTTCCACCTCTGAGACAGAGCCCCACTGCCTTGAACACGATGACATTGGGGATGTCACCTTCAGCAGGGCTGGCCCTGAGGGACCGAGCGTGGCTGGAGCTCCCTGCTCAGCAATGCCTCTCTCCTCCTTGCATGAGAAGAGAGAAGAACCTCAGGAAGCACAACAGCCCTCAAAAAAAAAAGAGAAAAAGCTTATAAATAGTGTGTCCTGCCCAGAGCCAGGAAAGGAAAGTAAACAGCCTCTGCTCCTCCTCCCAGCTTCCTGCAGGGAAGTGTCTGTATTCCTCACAAAAACAGCAGCTGAAGGCAAGGCAGGGCTCTAGGGCCCCACATCCACTCCACCTGCCGTGCCAGGGTCCCACATGGGCAGTTGTGGCCGATTCTCTGTGTCCCCAAGGGCTCCAGGTCCCTTCACATCCCTGACAGCCCCAAGCAAGGTGTCCCTGGGCAAGGTGTCCCTGGGCTGGCCACACTGCAGGATTGTCCCCACTGTTGTCTTTTCCAGGGGGTTTGGGCTCAAGCAGGGCTTCCCCAGCCCCTCCAGCAGCATCCACGGTCTGGCTGTGCAGGGAAAGTGGCAGAGGTGTTGAGCTCCACCCTTCCTTCTCCTCCTCTGGAAGTGCACATGGGCCTTTGGCATGTCCTTCTTTCTGCCAGCCCAGCCCCATTCTGACATCTCTGCCTCAATCCACCACAGATGAAGGCAGCAACTTTTGGGCAGGGAAAGCCCAAAAATCCCCTAAAATGAGATTTCTAAGCACTTCTCATCTAATGCAACCTCTGCAACAGCCCAGCACCATCACGTCTGGGCTGGGAGCTGCTCACTGCCATGTCCCTGTGGGGACCAGACCTTTACAAACCTCTCAAGGTCATGGAGCTTTGCTCAGCACCACCCAGCTCTGCAGGGCTGCTTCAAAAACACCACCGCTAATCCTCCTGCTGGATGAGGGAGGCAGGGCTCTCCGAGGTGGCTCTGCTGGCTGCGCACAAGGACATGCCCTCCTGAAAACCCAAACCCAACCCAAAAAACCCGTGGTGCTCCCTACTAGACCTGGGAGCGAGAACGGTGTGCCTTCCTCCTGCTCAAATGCTCCCCAAGCAGGCCCAGGGGATGAAAGGGAGAAAACATTGATTTCATTTTCTGTTTTATGCAGCAGTGCTGGGGATGGCCGCACAGTGAGGCCACTGTGTCCTCCTGGTCACCCCCAGCCAGGCACCAGCTGCTCTTTAGGGACTGGTTTTTCTTTAGGGTCTGGACTGAAGGCACTCAAGACAGTAATTCATGCTGGGACTCAGGTTTTATTATTTCTTATCAGTGAAACAGCCTCACAACCATGAGTTCTGCAGCCTTTCATTAGAAGGCACAAAATGCAACAAGCTCTTGTTACAAGGTCTTTTAAGACTAAACTATCCAATTGAGAAATGACACCTAGATTATTTTCCCTTTTCACCCAGTAACTGATCCCAAAGAGCCCACAATGTGGACTTTCCTGTCCAATTACAAAACATCACCCAAACCCATGAAGAAGAAGGAAGAAGAAGGTAAAGAAGAACAACTTGCCTCTGCTCTGAAACCTCCATCTTGCTTCATATTTATTTCTATATTCTAAAACCTCAAATTTTAAGTTTTCCACCCTGTGATATTACACACTTCTAACCAACTCCACACCCCTAATCCCAGTGCTGTCAATCAATTTTGGAAGCCTTCTGCACAGCCACAGGTCAGTTGTAGTGCTCTTTTGTGGATTTGTGCCTTTAAGCACAGAAAGCTGAAAATTCTCAGCATGCAGGATTCCAACCAGAGGTCTGGTTCAAATCCCAGCAGCTCATGCAACAGCCCAGAGTCTTGCAGAGATGTCCCAGGTGAGTGGCACTGGGGACTGCCACACGCACAGCTCCCTCCTCAGCAGTCCCAGGCAAGCCAAGGGTGCCCAGATGCCATGCAGGGATCTGGCTCCTGCACAGGGACTCCACAATGCGGGAAATGGTAAAGGTAGGAAGATTTTTAGGAAGTTGGGAAGGTAGATCTTAGAAACAGAAAGAGCAGAGAAACTTAGAATTAGCTGTAGTTGTGAAGTCTGAAGGTAGAAAAAGTGACAACAGCATCGTAAGGACATGAAACAATAGTTTAAGTCTTAGGTTTGGTTAAGACAGACCTTAAGATTGCAGAAAAATATGTTTAGCAAGATAGCAGAAGGTTAAGACAGACCTTAAGATTGGAAAAAAATACGTTTAGCAAGAGAGTAGAAGGTTTTAATGAAGTAATGAAGTCTTGTGTATTGTTAATAGAAAGCATACAAATAAACATTGTGTGAAGTAAGTGTACCTGTACTTTTAGTAACTGGTTAGAACAACTGCCTGTAAGCTTCAGCAATATGTTATTGGCTAGAAAGCTTTTAAGATGCTCTGTAACAGAGAAACCTTTGGCTGCTGCTGGCTGTACGTGAGCTTTGCCATCTTCCCATTGTCTCCACCACATGATGAGGCCAATGCTGCAAATAAAGCTCAAGGAACGTCCCCCAGCAGTCCCGTCCTGCTTGTGAAAGGGAAAAAACACACACACAGAGCAGCACACCCCGCAGCACACACACCCCAGCACACACAGGCCCCAGCTGGAAGCTCTGGAGCACACAGCCCACTGCCACCAGCTCGCCCCGCTCTGCAGCCTGGCCCTGGGCACCCCGGGAGGGTCAGCCAGGGAACATCTGCAACATCTGCTCCTCCTCTGTCGGAACTCAGAATGTCCCACAGACATTCTCGGACGTTCCAGACCCAGGTCAAAAGCATCTGAGACCCTGGCATGCAGCCAAAGACACACGTGGGGTTTTGATCTTAGCCCGTGGAGCAAATTACCAACTCTGTATGAAGAATTACAAGCCACAAACACACAAGTTTAGATAGCATGGTAGAAATAATCACGAAGTGAAAGGAAGGATTTCTGAGTGCTGCACAGGGGGGTTTTAAGCCTTGTACGCAGGGGTCCAAGTTTTGTACATGGGGGTCAGGAGATCTAAGATGGAGGGATTTGGGTGTGCCCTGTCCTCCTTTCTCCTTCCCAGCCTCCATGTCTTTGGTGATGTTGGCACTCACAGATTGGTCTAGAGTAGAAAGTCACCATTCAATATAGATAGTAGGTATTGGAGAAAAGGCATAAACATGTCGTACGTAATGTGTGATATAAAAGATAGCACCAGCCCCTGGGAGGGCAGTGTGCCTTTGTCTGAGCTGCTGAACGGGCCACAGCAGTTCAGGGAGAAGAATCTTGTAGATAACCAACAATAAACAACCTTGAGAGCAGACAACAGAAGACTACTGAGTCTTTCTTCGAAGGCACGGGTTGGAGGAGGGACTTTTCCATCTTTCGGGGTCATCCCAATCCGGGGGTGAAACCCCACACTCCTCTCCTGCCTTTTTAAACAGAATATCCCACCAACAGGCCAGGGGAGGCTTCACACAAGGAAACAACTATGCACAGAGCTCAGGAGGAGACCAAAATAAACAGCAAGGGATGCCGGCTCCTCCGGGACCCGCTTCCCAGCAGCCACGGCCCCCAACTGCTTCCCATTAAACATCCTGTGCCCTGGCCTGGTCTCTGTAACCCAGGGGTTACATTTGCTTGCTTGCTTAAGCACAGAGAGCTTTCCCTGGGTTTTTGGACACGTCAGGGCCTTGTGGGGCCGGGGCAGCCGGCGCCCCGTTATTCCCAGCACACAATGGCAGCGTTTGAGAGCCAGGGCTCGCTCCAAACTGCTACCAGATGGTCACCTCCTGTTCCCAGGCAGGAAAGGGGGGAGGCTGCAGCTCTCATCTTTCAAGGAACTCTTGGAAACCCAACACAGCGTTCACTGCTCACGGCCCTAAAGCTTCCCAGAGCCCTGTCGCAGGCAGCAGGGTGCTCACGGTGCTTTTCTGGCCCAGGCTGAGAGCAAAGAGTGTTTGCCTGTGCAAACCCAGGGCACAGGGAATGTTCCTCTGTCTGCTCTGGGCTGCCCTGACCCTCAGGGAGACACTGACTTTGACCCTCATTAATGGAGAAAGTTTCCCAGACTGCAAGATAGACTGGAACCCACAACAGTGTGAAATGGATTATAGAGAGCAGTGTGGGTGTATCACTGGGTGAGAAATTGAAGTTTTGGCATTTTTAGTGTGTTGTGGATGGCAGCAAGATGGAGGGCACAGGGTGTCATCCTGGGTTTCTTCTTCATGCTTCTTCTTCCTTCTTTTCCATGGGTTTGGGTGGCATTTTGGAATTGGGCAGGAAAGCCC
This sequence comes from Motacilla alba alba, assembly GCF_015832195.1. Classification (NCBI taxonomy): domain Eukaryota; kingdom Metazoa; phylum Chordata; class Aves; order Passeriformes; family Motacillidae; genus Motacilla; species Motacilla alba. The sequence goes on from NC_052033.1 coordinate 2,741,033, forward strand.
CCACTGGGGCTCTGTGGGATCAGTTATTGAGTTAAAAGGGGAAATAATCCAGGTGTCAGTTCTTAATTGGACAGTTTAGTCTTAAAAGACCTTGTAACAAGAGATTGTTGGCCATTTTTGTGGTGCTTTTCCAGCACACTAAACCTGGTGTGGACAGCGTGCACAACTCTAGATAAGATAACAATAAACAACAACCTGAAGACTGAAAAAATCCAGTGTGTCTCTCTTTCCTGACACAAAACCACTCCAGGAGGGTCTCCGCCAACAGGGGAGCCCCGAGAGGGCCCAGCCTGAGTCCCAGAAATTGGGGAACTGGCAACAGGTACCCTGGCATTTGCCCATGGGGCCACCTGGGCCTGGCTTCTCCAAACCTCCCCTGAGTGATGCCACTGAAGAGCTGCCACCACCCACAGCAGAGATGAGTGCACTGGAGTGGAGTAAAGGCTCAGCTACAGGGCCAAGCAGGGTGTTCTGCATGTTCCTACAGGGTATTTCCACTACTAAACCTAAAGGTCCCACAGCAGAAAGGGAAGGGAGCTGCGCCCCTGCTGCAGGGCCACAGCAGGGTATCTCCACCCCATCCTCAGCAGCAGGGTGCTCCCAGCTCCCCTGAGCCCCTCAGTGGGGTCAGAATCCTGGGTCTGAGGTGGAAAATCCCTGGCAGTGCAGGCAGCGAGTGATGCTGCACAAGCTGGCAGGATTTTGTGATTTTGTGAGTACACACAGCTTCAAAACAGCCCGAGAAACTCAGATTCCCTCTTACATCCACAGAAACCAAGGCAGGGAATTTCAAAAGCACCTTTCCCAAAGCTTCTGGTGATCTAACAAAAGAAAGAAGAGAAGTAAGGGTTGCTGGGGCCTCTCCCTGTGCTTGTGCCAGGAGGCCTCACACCTTTTCTTTACCAATAAACCAACCTTGCTGCACTACATATATGAAATATATCTTTATCTATCTATACCTATCTAAATATATCCATATCTAGTGACACTCTGCTGTTGTACCCTGGCTCTCACACTATCCTGGGTCAGGTTATGAACAGTTTATGCCCAAATAAATCCCTTCTCTGATTTCACAGCCAGCCTTCAAAGGAGCTGCAGCAGACTGCCTGCTCTGACACGAATCACATGTACAAGGAAAGGCTGGACACGTGCTGTCACTATGCAGGGCCTTCCTGAATGCTGTAAACAGTACCAAGAGGTGAGTTCTGGTGGAAATTTGGGGATAAATGCAAGTTCAGGGTTCTGACATCAACCAAAGCAGCATTTCTCTCACTCACAGCAAGGTATAAAACAGCCTGAGGCTGATGCAGCAAACTGCTCCTTTCCCAGAAATGAGCATGAAAAGGCAAAGTCAGGACTAAGAATAGAAAAAAACAATAAAATCCACACTCAGATTAATACAAAATCCCAGCTTTCCAGTCCCCATAATGCAGTTCTCAAAAGATTTCAGCTTGATTCTCTATTACACTTGGGTTTATATAACCATTAACTCACAGCAAAATGCTTCCAGATCAGACCAGTATATTTTACATCCCTTAGATTCATTTCATACTTGTACAGAAAATTACATCAAACACAGGGTATCCAGCCCAGCAGATTGCATTACTGGCTCTTCCAGGGGCTCACTCCAGCTCCTGTCTCTGCTCCAGTTTCCTTTCAGAGGGGGAGGAGGAAGGAGAGAAATAAATCTTCTCTGTGCCTCCCACGGGACTGTAGATTTGGTTTGGTTCACTAATATTTCTAAAAGGCCTCGAAATGATTGCCCAGAGACAAAAGTATGATGCAGATGGTCTTGCAGAGCCCAGCCTGCCCCGTGCTGGTGCCACAGATGCCATCCCCAGGTGGCATGAATCCCAGTGCCCATGCAAGGGACATGGAGAGTGACTCAGGAGAGTGACCAAGGTATAACATTTTTGCCCAGGGGTTTTGAGCTGATCTGATAAGCTCTCAACACCCCAGTGTTATACCCCAGAATAGCTCAGCATTCATTGGGAGGCATAAAAGGAGCAGGAGGCTGATGTGACAGCATCAGGAACAAAAAAGGTTTAATAAAGGCAAAATAACAAACTCAAACCGACCCAGGTGCCCCAGACTTGTGCTCCTGGTAAAGACACCTCACAAAAGCGATTTGGTTTCTTTATTCTGTCCTTTTCTACTAAATGGCCCAGGTGGGACCTTTTGGCTTATGGCAAATTAGCTGTCCCCAAACTTGAGGTGAAGTCCCCAAGGTCCTATCAGTGATTTTTCTACCTGATCACTGGGAGAAAGTTCTGGGCTCTTTCCTTTTTGGGGGACAGAGGAAAGTTCCGTCACTCTGTCCCACGTTCCTACACCAGGGACTGGGTGATTCAATCAGTGAAGTCTCCATTGGAGAAGATGCTGTGATGGGTGGTGTGGTGACACGCTGGTTAAAAAGCTCCAGAAAAAGGGGAAATTGGTGCAAGTGGCAAAGGAGGGGCCCAGGAGCCGTTCAGCCCTGCAGTGCTGCCCACTCCTGCCTGCTGATTGCTGCTGTCCCTGCAGCCAGCTCTGCTGAGTCCCTTGGAGGGGACACCCAGCACTGCAGAGCGAGCTGCTGTCCAAACGTCCTGAGGGCTGGCAGGGAGCAGAGCTCTCCTCCCCCCTGGGGAACGTGCTTTGAAAAATAAAATCAAATCCTTCCTTTGCACATTTCCCCGCATTTTTTACTTCCACTGGCCAAGATGACAGAAAGATTCAGTGCCAACCCCAGTCCTCACCACGCTCCTTGTCTCCCAAAGCAGTGCCACCACCCTCACCACGACCCCCAGGGCTGGGAGAGGCTGCAGAGCACCCCCTCACCCTAGCAAGGGGCTGCACAGTTTTGTGATGCTTGTGTCCCAAACTGCCACCTCTACTGCCAGGAGGACAGTGGCACAGATGATGTCACAATGTCCCCTGCCCTGCATCCACAGGAGGCTGGCTGACCCTGACTGTGCCTCCACTGGGGCAGCACCCACCCCAAACTGCCCTGGCCTGGGTGCCAGCAGCACTGGGAGGGTGCAGGGTCACACACCAGCCATGGCATCTCCCCCTGTGGCACGCAGACCAACCAAAGGCCAGCTTGGATGGACACTGCCCCTGTGCCACCGCTCTGGAGGCGTCCCCAGGAGAGCCAAGGGCTGAGCTGCACCCAGCAGCCTCACAAAAGCAATCAGGGTAAAAGCCTGAGTCACAGCCATCAGGAGATGAGAGCTGTTCAGAGTGAGCTGGAGCCAGCGACAAACCCTTCCTGCCCAAGAAGAAAAGCCCTTCTTGCCACTCGTTTGTTTGTTACCAGCAACAAACCCCGTCTTGCTACTCCTTGGCTGCACTGTTTGTGGCAGGGAAGGAAGTGAGGAGGGGTCTCCTGCACCCAGGAGGGCTCTCCCCACCATGGCACCAGCACAGCAGCTGGGTACAAACTGCTGAGGGGTGCCAAGACCAAACAATACCCTGTAGGTGTGAAATGAGAGGTGGCCGGGACACAAGGCATCCCTGTGAAGGGCATGACAGCCCACCAAGAGCTCCCCTGATGGACCCTGAACCCCACCAACCACCACAGCCCCCCAGAACTGAACTCAGACCCACTGACTCATTTTACAGGCTCCAAACAAGCTTAACCTGCATTTAGGGTCACTTGGCTTGTTGCTAAAGACCAAAGGGGTGCCAGAGTTCACTGCAGCAGGAGGGGACAGGGAGGCTGGGAGAGGGAAAGAGCCCACATGATACTCTTGCAGAAAGATGCTGCCTTGAATATCAAAGTCAGAAATGTGAATATCTGGAGTGATTATGGGCTCTGAAGTCTCTATTACTGTCTTTGGATTTATCACACATCCCCATCCAGGTTTTTGTGGCAGCTGTTTCAGTCCTGGCTCCTGGGAAAAGGGCTGAGCAGCTCCCTGCAAGGAAGGGCAGCCAAGCAGAAATCAAACCAGCACCCAGTGAGGCCATGGGGCACCCAGAGGTGCCAGGTTAATGCCTGGCAGTAATTTAGCCCCAGGTTTGCTGGCATGTATTGGCCAGGGTCACTCAGAGCTCGCAGACCTGACCCAGAGGTGCATCCCACTCTCTGCACTGCCCCAACCACCAAGAGGCAACGAGCAAAGAGTGCAGCACTTTAGTGAGTCCCTGACTGAGGGAAAGGTGCTGCCAAGACCCCAGGCCCTGGGAAGAGCCAGCATGGTGCTGCAGCCCCTGACTCACCTCCAGGCACTGTGCCTGCAAAACCAAAGCAGCTGCCCTGGCTCTGGTGCCAAGACCCATCCCCTCCCTGTCCCTCCCCCCCAGGCTGCTCTGCAAGGTCTCTTTATGCTCAGCACAGTCTGGGCTCACCTTGCCCAGGGCTGGTCCCACAGGAGCTCACCTGTGCCAGCCACAGAATCACAGAATTTCTAGGTTGGAAGAGACCTTTAAGATCATCGAGTCCAACCCATGTTCCAACACCTCAACTAGATCATGGCACCCAGTGCCACATCCAGGCTTTTTTTAAACACATCCAGGGATGGTGACTCCACCACCTCCCTGGGCAGATGATTCCAGTGTTTGACCACTCTTGCTGTGAAAAACTTCCTCTTTAATTCCAGCCTGGATCTCCCTTGGCGCAGCTTGAGACTGTGTGCTCTTGTTCTGTCTGTTGTGTCCCGGAGAAAGAGACCGACCCCAGCTCAGCACAGCCACCCTTCAGGAAGCTGAAGAGAGTGATGAGGTCACCTCTGAGTCTCCTTTTCTCCAGGCTGAACAACCCCAGCTCCCTCAGTCGTTCTTCACACGGCTGGTGTTCCAAGCCCCTCTCCAGCCTCGTTGCTCTCCTTTGGACACGCCCTGGGAGCCCTCCCTGCTGTCACAGAGCCAGGGACACTGCTCAGTGCCCCAAGGACACAGCCCAGCCCACCCTGCACGACAGGACTGTAAACGACAACCTCTGGATGATCCTACAGCCTAACCAGGGCCAGAGGCCATCCCCAGAGCCCTGGACAGAGAGATCAATTCTTCTTCCCTTTCCCACTCCCTTGCAACCTTTTTATTCCCTCAGAATTAGATTTACACCGAGATGAACCCCACCCACAGCAGCAGGTACCCGCTGCTGGGACCAGGCAGATGCAGTTTTTGACTTTGTGGCCCGAAGGCCAGTTCTGCAGGGGAAGACACAACTTCTGCTAGGGAAGATACAAAACTTCCCTTCCCACAGGCACCTTCCTCTGGCTCCTTCCTCTCCCACCACAGGAGGATTTGGCAGAAAACTCCCACCCAGCCCATGCTTTTGTCTCAGGTACAGAAACAGAGATGTGGAATAAGGGAGAGAACACTCAGAAGTGGCTGTAAAGCCCAGCTTTGAGGGTATCAGAGGTGACTCTGCTGTCTTGGAGCACCAGCAGCATCAGTGAGCAGCTCTGGCTGTGCCCACACCGAGCTGGCCACCAAGAGCTCCAGAAGAAACCAGTCACAGTGTGACTTTTTGTGGACAGCCCAGGAAATCCAACAATTGAGGAGCTTTGCTTCACTCCCAGGGCTGGGATGATCCAAGATGGAAATAGGAAAGATCCTTTTGCGTTTCCTTTTCCAGGCATTGAGCCCTGGCACTCGAGGGAGCGTTAGTCACACGCTCAGCTCCCAGCCCATGAGCCAGCCTGGAGCTCATCCTGCAAACCCTTGGGCTTGGAGGACACACCTTGGACCTGAGCAAGACACACAAAAACAAGGCAAATCCCCTCTCCAGGCCTTTCCACCCTGCTGAATTCAAGGCACATCACCCTGCTAATATTAGCCCGGGGTGAGTCCCAGCATGAGCAGCACGCGGCTGCAGCTGCTCCAGGGACAGCAGGAACGTGGCCCTGCACAGCCCAGGGATGCAGCATGGCCACATGTCCCACAGACATCCCGGGCATCTGCTCAAGGAAGTTTTAAGGATGAGTCTGTGAGTTTTGTGCACGTAGGAAAGTCTATTTATAATGCAGCGCCCCCATGAAAACGAGCTGGGTGATGGATTTTGGTGGCACTGGGACTGAGTTTGTACCTCACTGGGACAGAGTCTGCTGGTGAGATACTAAAAATACCCTGCACGGGGTGGTGAGAGAAGTGTCTGAAAAGTGTGCAATAGTAAGGAAGAGTAAATAAATAAAATGGCCAGAGAAACCTTCTGATCAGCAGTGTCATGTCCTGGCAGGGCTGGAGGCTCCCCACCCAGCTCCACAGCACTGCCAAGCCTCACCCACAGCCAGCACACGCTCCCCAAGGGAGCTGGGCTCTGAGCAATGGGAAAATCAGGGATTAGGAGCCATCCAGAAATGCTGTCTCATGGTTTCTGCCAGAGCAAAGCTGCCCCCACCCAGAACCCCTGGGAACCCTCCTGCCTCTCCACACACTCACAGCCCTGCTCAGCATTTCCAGCAGGCACAGTTTACACCCACTGTGACAATCTGTGTTTCAACATTACAGGGGAACGAATCTGGTGCTGACTGGCAGCACTGGCGAAGGCAAGGAGTGCTTGGCATTGCTGCTCCCCACCAGAAACTGCCAGCAAAAACACACCTCAGTTACCCTGGGATGAGGGACTGGAGCATATCACTCCTGTCTCACTACCAGGCAGCATGAACTGAGTGCACAAAGCTTCACACCTCAGGCAGGATGATGAGTTCCACACTGTGGGATTATCTTTGTGCAGCACCACAACCAAGCAAAGCTGTGAGCAGGAGCATCACATTGTGGAACCATGGACACCAACACTCCACCACCCAGCCTGGCTGGATCTGGGAGCTCTGGGCTGCAGGGATTGTTACCACGCTGCACAGGCACCTCTCCAGGTTGATTTAGCACTGCAGCCTCCCCTCCCTGCAGCTCAGGGTCTGTGCCTGAGAGCCCGGGGAGCTGAGGGACCCAGAGCCCCCTCAGAGGCAGAGGTGAGCTTGGGAAGCACTGCTGCAACCACAGCTGAACCAGCCACACTCCTGAAAACCTGCCAGAATCTATAAACCCAGGGGCAGAGCTATTATGCTCTGTAAATGCTGGCAAACCACAGACCCGATGATGCTCTGCCCCATTAGAGACAGGGAAGCTTTTGTCAGTCAAATAAGGGGGATTCGAATCCTAGAAAGGGTTTGGTTGGAAGAAACCTTACAAATCATCTATTTCCAACCCCTTGCCATGGGCAGAGAACATCTTCCACTAAACAAGGCTGCTCACAGTCCCATCCAACCTGACCCTGAACACTTCCAGGGATGGGACAGCCACAGGTCCCCTGGGGCAGAAGCCCCTGGACTTTTCTCATGCCCTCCTGCAGGACCTGCCGGTCAGTGCAAGATGGGCACCGTGAGCATCCCCATCACAGCACTGGGCACGAGGAAGAACACACTCTGCTGTGCTCTGCTTGCTTCCCAAACGTTGCTTTGATCTGGAAACTGAACTGGAATCAAGAACCTCGTGCTGCTTCCCCCTCCCCAGGGGCCCTTGCATCCTGCTCAGGCTCAGCCAGGCTGGCAGCTCCACAGCCAAGGCTGCAGCTCCCTGCCTGCTGCAACACAGCGGGGACAAGAAACCAGGCAAGGATGCTGGGAGGAAAACTGGCACGGATGCTGCGAGGAAAGCAGGCAGGAACAGCCAGGGTGGCTGGGGAGGGCAGGCAGTGTGTGACTGCAGGGAACAAAGAGAGCTCTGGATGGTCTGGTCTTTCTGCTCCGCGGTATTTTTGGCAGATCTTTCCCGCTCGGCCAGGGGCTGCGTGGGGTTGAGGTACCCACCCAGCAGACGGGAACACTGCATCTCCTGCCCCGCGGGCTGCAGATTAATTGCCTGCTTTTTGGAAAGCTGCTGTGCGACGCTGAGAGCTAATTAAATTGTGAAACAGTAGCCCAGATCCCTGTTCAAGGGCAAGGCCAGACCTTTTGGCTTCAGACCCACGGAGCTTTCCCCAGCCTCTCCCTCTGCGCAGGCAGGAACTCTTAGTGCTCCATAGCCTGAAAAAAAAGGCAGCACGGAGCTGCTCGGTGCCACGGAGGAACACACACCGCCCAAAGAGGCAGCCCCGGGGCCCACAGCAGAGCCTTCATCGTATCCGAGTGGGGAATTACTCATTCTGCAGAGACTTAAATGCAGTTGGGGCAGCGAGAGGGAAGCGGTAATTACAGCAGCTCGCAGCCCCACGGTGGGGAAGCTCAAGGACAGTCACAAAGACGCCCTTGAACCCAAAGGGGTGGCGGATTCGGGTCACTCTGTGTCCCAACACTTGTTAATCCCTATCTTCCCGAGGGACGTGACTTCCCTCAGCCTCCTGCTATGCCCTGCACTGCCAGCTGCGCTGGAGAAAGCCCAGCGGCTGGAAACAGGGGGGTGACCGTGTCTAAACCTCTCTGCAGGGACTGCAGAGACCCCGGCTTTGCCACTCGTTTCCTGCCTGACCTGGAAGAGGAACCCCAGCACTGTGAGCTCCCTCGGCTCCCCAGCAGCAACACCAGCAGAGCTCCGCTTCCCGAAGGTCAGCCTGGCTTCTCCAGGAGGCGGTGGAGGCTCAGCCTATAGCGGTGCACACGCAGCCCCTGGATAAGCTTTCACCGAGGCCCCAACATCTCCGCTTTTTCTTGAGGGTTTTTTTGTCGGATTCTTTACTTTTTTCTTTTTTTTTTTTTTTTTTTTTCCTTCTAGAAACCGCTGCACAAAGCTCCGCTTGGGTCGCTGCCAGGACGCGCCGAGTGCGTAGGGATGGAGCTGCTCTTCCAAAACTGCTCGGGAGGAAGATGAGCTCCCTCGAGCCGATCTCTCAACGCCTGCTTCAGGCACAGCCCCCCGCAGCCCTCCTCTGCCTGTCTCTCACTGCCAGACCCATCTGGCAGCAGCACGCTCCCCGCTAGCTTATCTTCTAGCCTGGAAAAGGCGGAATAGCAGGCAAGAAGAACGGGGGAGAAGCTGTCCCGGTCCGCACGCCAAGGGGGCTGCGGGCACATCCTCCCTCCATCGGCCAGCCGAGCAGCTCTGCCACGGGACAGCTGCAGAGCTCCCCGGGCAGGCAGCTCCCGCTGCGGGATTCGGGAAACTTGGGATCGTTATCCACATCCCAGCTGCTCCAGGGCTGCGTTTGCACCCCAAAGCTGGGAATCAATAGAAGGGGCTCTGCCTGACTTTGTTTTCAGACTTTCAGTCTGGTCAGGCGGGTGTTTTCAGCTGAAAAAAACTACATAAATCAACTCGGGAAGGGCAGGAAAGGAGAAACATCCCGTAAGACCCTGCCTTGGCAGATAGCACCGGGCGCAGCCGCTCCGGACAAAAGGCACCGACAGCCCTGGGGATGCCGCCCTGGGGCATCCCGCTCCTTCCAGCCCTCCCTGCCCGCGGGGTGCCACCCCAGCCTCGCCCAGGACCCCCCGGGTACCACCAGCGGCGCGGGGAGACTGCGGCAGCCGAGCCCGGGCCAAGCCGAGCCGAGCTCAACCCGCTCGGCCGCGGCCGCGGCTCCTCCCGGCTGCGCCCCAAAAGCGGCTGCTCCCACCGGGGCTCCCTCCGTGGGCTCCCCTCGCAGCCCCCGCGGGGCCACCCACCTTCGAAGTCGGAGATGATGCCCTCCAGGTGGGCGCTGACGGCCGGGTCGGCCATGGCGGGGCGCGGGGCGCTGCCCCCGGCTCGGCGCTGCCGCTGCGCGAATGGCGGAGGGCGAGCGGCTGCGGCCGCCCCCCGCCCCGCCGGGCAGCCAGCCGTGCCCCCGGCCCGGCCCAGCGCGGCCCGGCCCGGCACGGCCCCTCGCCGCGCACTGGCTGCTCCCCACGCCCGTCACGCCGCCCCCTCCGCCGCGCCGGCCCCTCCGCGGGGCGGTGGCCGCGACCCCCGCTCCGCCCCGATGGGTGCGGGGGCACCCCCGGGCTGTGCCGGCGGCCGGCGCGCCCCGCATCCCCCGGCCCCGCCGTGCCCCTCGGCCCGGAGCCCCGGGGACGGGGGACGGCCTGGGGAACGAAGCAGCGCTGCCCCACGGAGGGTGGAACCGGCCCCACGCGGGCCCCACACATCCCCCGATGTTCTCCGGCACTGGGGAGCCTTTCACTCCTCGGTTTAGCCTTGTTTGGAAAGGGGCAACTCGGCCACGCTCCGTTTTGCAATTCCTCAAAATCAAACCGGCGCTGTGCTAACCCACCGCTGCCAAATCCGAGCAGCCCGCTTTGGAAAATCATCGCTGCAGGAGCAAAACTTGCCCCGATGCTGAACCGGGCACTCGATGCTGCCACTGCTCCCTCCCCTCCGGCCCGAGCCAGCTCTGGCACGGACACCAGCCCCTACCGTGACACCGCTGCCCCTTCCCCACCTCTCACACCCTCCCAGGTTGAGCATCTCGCTATCTGATGCTTCTCCCTTTCCGGTGTTGATTCAAATCCTGCCCTCTTGACCCTCTTTTTATCCTCCCCGCCCTGTGTTTTAATAGCATCGTTTTAAAGTGATGATACCCCCTGAAATGTGTCCAGGCACATCAACAGGAAAGGAAAAATGGATGGGTTGGGCTTTTAGTCCACTTTGGGTGAGCCATAAAGGAAAATTATGTAAAACAGTAGTACAGTTACTGCAGAAATTATGAGCCTCACCACCGACGTCACCCTTTTAATTTCACACATTTAAAGTCTGCAAACACCACAGACTCCCCCAGAGTGCACATGAACCAGAAAATGAAACCAACAGCTCCAGTTTCCCAGACTCAACATGCTCCAAGTTCTCCATAGTGTCCAAGGAAAGGTATTACGTGAAACCATGAGAACTGTTTAAATAATCTTGAGAACAGCTTTACAAGAGAGGTATGATATTTTAAGGCAGGTACAGTGGGTTTCTTCCCCTCTGGCAGGCAGCAGTGCTCAGCTCTTTCATTTTTTGCTCTCCTCGTGGTGTCACAAACCACCAGAGCAGTGCAGCCAGGAACAGCTCTGCATCACAACTGCAAACAAAAATGCCTTTCCAAGCAATACACTGCCAGTAAAACTCCTTGGTGCCATCCTGGATGAACGCCACCCTCTGTTCCCGATGGCTTGGAGGAGAACAGGAATGGCCATGGACCTGTGGCTCCTGTGACACGGAGCTCAGCACCCGTGTGCCAGGTCCCTGCTGTCCCCACCGCGGGGAGTGGTGGCAGCTGCCACACTGCACAGCACCACAGAGGGCTGACCCACGTCACTGGCATTGATTTTTGAAAGAAAGTATCTTTATTTTTCTCCTCCAAAGCAGTCTTATGCGGGCCAGACCTTTTGACATCGGCAATCCATTTCCAGCAGGTAAAAATGTAGCTGTCAATAATTAACTTTGTTACTGAGTGAGAAAAAAGTCCCTCTTTGTTACAAATTATGGATGACTCGCTCGCGGGAAGAACAGAACCTGGATTAGCCTTTTCCAAAATCTGTTAAACATCCTGACTGCAGCTTCATCACAAAGTTGTAGAATGGGTTTAAAGCAGGAAAAAAAAATGAACTAAGCAAGACAACCTAAAAACCCTTATTGTAAAGAAGACTTTAAAAGAGCAATACAAGCAATCTGAGGAAGGACCAACCACATTTTTTAACGTTCAGAGTCTACCCCCTTGCAAATGCCATAAGATTCAACGTGACAGCCCCTGCTTGGAGTTTGGTGGCAGTCTCTGAACTGTGGTCACACAGGGATTGGTGTGATGCTGTGATGGGGACCCTGTTTTTGAGGTCAACAGGAGGCAAGAAGAAATAAACCACCAAAAAAAACCCGCAAAACCTTCTTGATGGACTGTGGTGGGGAGCGTCACAATGACGTCTGCTGGTCTGGTAGAGCTGGTGAAGAAGCTCAAAGCACTTCAGCAGAAGAGGTTGAGGCAGTTTGGGTCAGTCCCAGCTCCCTGGGTCAGTCCCAGCTCCCTGGCTCACTCTGTTTCCCAAGCCAAGGCGATGTTATCATCCTGGATCTAATAAAAGTTTAGCAAATCAAGCGGCCGAGAGGCGAGCCCTGAGAAGTGTGAAATAAAATATCCGGGCTAGGAGTAGGAGTTCCTTTTCATTAAAACCAGCTGGGTCATATTGCACCCATGTGCACCTAAGGCACTGAGAGGGGGAGAGAAAGATGGAAAATTACAGCAACCGAAGAATAACAAGAATATCCAGAGCTCTAACAGTAAATATTTAAAGCAGCAAGGTATGTAAACAGCTCACCCCATAGCACATACCCCAAGCTCCTGCTAGAAGAAGAGGAGCAAGCTTTCCTCCAGGGAGATAAGCCCATCCTTCTCTCTTTTGGAGACACTTTCACCCTTTTATCTCACTGAGCCATGTCAGGAGCACAGCTTTACAAGAGCATCAGCCCAGAAAAACCATCCCCTTGACCAAGCTGCACATAACCAAGCTCCACTTCATCTGGTTTTCTACCTGTATCCTCAACCCAAATGTTTATGTTTAGCCAAATCCTTCTTCTACAAAGGCAGGCAACCCTGGGAAGCCGAGCCCCCATCCCAGAGGGATGGAGAACCTGCCTCCTCTCCTGGAATTGGGTTTTGGGGTTCCCTGTCAGCATAGCACCAGTGTGCTCTGTATGCTCAGCCAAACGCAGTTGGACACAGCCCCTGCTTTGCCTTTGCCAGGTAGCTGGAGGAGATTGAGGACCCTGAGACTTCTCCTGATGAAAGATCTCCCGCAGTGATCACATCACCTACTCTGCCTTAGATAAACTAATCAGGTTCTGCTCCTTCTGTCCTTGTGGAAGGGATTTTCTTCAGTCACTTACCCTCCCTTCCTGCTCCTTTCCCCAGACATATCACAGGTGTTTGTAATTACATTTTAATTTTTATCTGAAAGGAGAAAGAGCTCCCTTTTCAAAAGGAAGAGAGCAGATCACATCTCTTCTATCACTTGCTGCTCCCCTTGCTCGCACAGCCAAGGGTCTCACTCACTGTTTTACTGCACCAGGAGCCTCACCTCAAGCTCCTGCTTTGATAAGACCTTTGGGATCCTCTGCACAGCAACTGCTGCCCAAGATAAAATTCCTGCTCTCCAAAGCGCTGGCTGCAGCAGGATTTTAGGTAAATATTTTCCTTGCTGTGTTACATTACAGTGGAAATATTTCTTGTTTCCTTACTATGCCAGGCCACCACTGACTGCCCAGCTCGCTCTCCTTCACCACCACTCTGCTCTTCAGATGAGCAAGAAACTTCCTGCAAAGTTGTTTTATTGGCCTAGAAGTGATTTCCTGCCCCCAGAAAGGCAGTCTGTAAAATCTGCTGATCACTCAGTTACGGGTACCAAGCTAAAAATGGATTGATGCCACAAGAGCTGGCAGATGCAAGAAACTTTAACCCTTTTTTCTCTGGGTGCTTCACCCCTGGGCTCTCCTGCCCTGCAGCAGGGGTGTGCCTTGAGAGCTTCTCCAGATCTCAGCTCAAACTCCTCCAGAAGCAGCCAGTGCTGGTCAGAGCTGCTGTCCTGGCATGGGCGTGAGGGACCACAAAGCAACCAGACTTGGAAAGGAGACCTCAAGGAGAAAAAAAAATCATAAGAGAAAAAAACCAAACAACCCAAACAAACAAGGAATGGGAGGTGTCAGCTTTAGAAGATCCTTTAACAGGCCAAGGCAGAAAAGGGACTTTCCTATCCAAAGCCATTTGAAGCAGCACTCTGCTCTTTCCTCGCAGGCTGCTAAGAATGCAGTTTTTCAGGCAGATTTTCTTCCTCCCACAAGTCAAGGTTTTTCTGAACCCGGCAGCTCTTATCAGTCTCACAATCTGCTGCAGTCATGAGCATCAGGCTGGGTTAGATGGGGCCGTGAGTCATTGTGGCTACCTGAGCCTTCAAGTATCACCTACACAGAAGTGAGCAATTGTGAAGACAACTGTGAAGACCCACAGGATCTTCCCCTTCCTCCTCATACGTTAATTAGAAAACAACACTCTTTATTGATTATGGCCTCTTCCACCCAATGCTTTGAGGCTTACAGACCAAAATTACAATGTAGGAGCAGCTAAATATCGTTATTATTAACCACTCAATGTTTCTTTGAGAGCCCAAATACCTTTCCTTGCTGCTGATCACAGGGGAAACCTCCTCCCCAGCCTTTCTGGGAAGGTGCAGGGGATGGGTGGAGGCACTTGCAGCGTGAGACACCAACCCCAGTGTGCTCAGGGCATCACTTCCAGCTCAGCACCAAGGCAGGGTCACAGGGAGACACAGATTTATGTCACCCAAAGCTGAAGGAATGGTGAGGCACAGCTCTTCTCTCCAAGCCAAAAATTAAGGTTGTTACCATCACCTTCCCCTCTGCTCCTCTGCTCCTTGCAGCTGCCGAGCTCCTGCCTCTGCCCCAAACCCATCTCTGCACCCAAACCCACCTGGAAGAGCCGCAGTCATCTCCATGTGACAGCTGGGGAAACTGAGGCACGGAACAGATGTCACTCAGCATCAGGGAGCTGGCAGGTCATGGGAGCAGAGCTGGCTGAGGCAGGGAGCAGTGCTGGGAGCCCCCAGTCCTTGGGAAGTGCTGCTGTCACTGCCTGGGGACGAGGGGACTCCGGAAGGAAAACCAGACCCAGTTCCCATCCCCTCCGCCCGTGGCTTCTTAGGGGTGAGGAACAGCCCAGCCCTGATGACGCAGGAATTGTCACAAAAAGAGGCTCCAGGATCTTCCTGCTTCCCAAGGGTGGGAAACACAGGGAGGACAGACACGCTTCAGTGCTAGTCACACTTCCCTTCCTCCGCAAGGAAACCCAGAGCATGGGAAAAGCTAAAATAATTCCAAATATGGTTGCTAATTTCAGATTTCTGGATAACAAACTGGTTTTTTTACCTTTTTTTTTTTTTTTTTTTTCTCATCCCATTTTTTGGATCTCATCCCTTAGTGCCACAGAGCACAGAAAGGGTCAGGTAACTTTGAAGGCTGGATAGCAGGAAAAAGACAAAATCTGGAAGAATGGCAGAAGGGCAGCACTTAAAGGGCTTTTAATAAAGAGTTTGCTGATGAAAAGAGCCTCAGCACAAAGGACCTCACTGCCCCTGTTGGTCCCAGCATGACCACAAGCCACCAATGTCACAAAATTAAAGTGAGTAACTCCTAAAATGTATTGAATTAGAGACTTTCAGCAGCAAGGCAGAAACCATCAGAGCTCTCTCATGAGCCACTCCGGCTGCCCAGCATCACTCACAGCCCACAGGAAGGTGGAGAGGGGATGGGGCTGCCAGAAGCATCACCCAGAGGTGCACAGCAGGGAAGAGCTGCTGTGGGCAAAGATCCCCATTGCCGAGGCAACAAAAAAAACCCCAACCCAACCCCAAATATGGTTATGGCATAAATGGATCTATAAGAGTGGAACTGAGAAGATTTTAAAGGGATAAGGTGTAAAGGAAGTGATGTGAAATCAAGGGAGAAAAAGGCCAAAGGGGTTTCTGCTGGTAGGAAATTAAAGAAGGCACAAGGAAGGAGAAGGTCCCTGAAGCTTCTCAGATATTCGCTGTACAAACAGGGCATGCAGCAAACTTGGTGTTCTGGGGCAGCCTGGAGCTGAGGTGCCCCACGGGAGCTGGATGGGTGAGGAGCAAGCACAGACAACCACAGCCTCTTCTCCCCTCGCAGCAGATGCTCAAGAAGATGAAGATCAAGGCTTGCCTTCCTGTCAGTTTAACCCCATTAAAGCAGCACACAGAGGAGGTTCCAGCCTGTTCCTCTCAGAACAAGGGATGCCTCACCTGTGGTTCCACTGAGCAGGGCAGGGGCAGCACCAACACCCCTTCCCTCACCCTCCTACCCTGGGAACAGAGCTGGATCTGTCCTGCTCCCCCTGTGCTCATCCCTGATGCTCCCAAACGCCTCCCTGGGTGGGGTCCCAGGGCTAAGGGGGGATTCAAGGCAGGCACCTGATCCCAAGGCTTGCCTGCAGGAAGGATGCTGTGGGTCAGCACCCTCTGGGCTGGGCTGGGGGGCACACAGCTGGGCTGGGGGGCACAGCTCTGCCCCTCCAACACCCTCCCATGGACTCTGAGCCTCATCCCCTCCAAGGAGCAGCCAGCCAGCCCCTTGGCCTGGAGATCTGCGTGCACAGCTCAAGCTCACTGCCCTGGCCCAGCTGGAAGCGATCCATGCCAAGGCAGTGATCCCGGCCATTGTGCTGCTGGGAGCCTGCAAAGGGAAATGCTGCCCCCCAGGCACATCATCCCAGCCACCCTGGGCTCCCGGCAGGGCTGGGGTGTCCCCATGCCACTGCAGCCCACGTGTCTGGGAGGGGAAAGGGGAGGGAAGGGAAGCACAGCTCCCTGGTGTTGATTACACAGCAGGGCACACTTGCAGAGGAAGGAAATGGAAAGAGGATCAGGAACTGCATCTGCCTGAACCTCAGGCAGTTAAAACAAACTCAGTCTGAAGCTCTTGCTCTTCTCAGTTTCAGGTCAGACTTTTCTAAGCACCTGGGAGGTGCAGTTTAGGATCCAAGCAGAAAACTGACTTAATTACTTTAATTATTTCTTTTAAAATAATTATTAATTACTGCTTTTTAACGTTAAAGCCAAACGGGCAGAGAACTCAGTGTCTCATGACAGCACAGATGTTTTAATAGAAACAAGAGGCTTCAGAAACTTTAATGCTCATCCTTAATGAGTTTAACACACACAGGGCTCAGCACGTTTCCTTTGGAAAACCTTCCTGCGTGGTTGGCTCCAGCAGGAATTTCAGTGCCTGGGCTTGAGGTAGGGAACACCTTTGCACTGTTTGCACCCTTCGGGTAGTTACAGGGGGGGAAGAGAAGGTGAGGGTCTGTCAGAACACTGAATCCCTTGGAAAGAGGCTGTTTCCAGCACTGTCAACTTCCCAGCAGCCCCTAATTAGGGAGAATTTGCAGGAATAAATAAACTGGCAGTGCTACAAGCGTGCACTCCACCTCCAGATGTGCATGTCTCATTTTCACGTGGTGTCCGAGGCAGGGCTGGAAACTCCATCCAAGGGGAGGAGGCGGGCACAGCCCAGCCCCTCCGCAGCCCCAGGGCACAAATCCCACACATCCCAGCTGCCGTGGGCACTGTCCTTCACCCCTCCAGTGCTCCCCATGCCTGTCCCATCACACGTGGCCACCAGACCCCCGTGGGACCCTCCCAGCCCCGCTGCAGGGCAGGGAGTGAGCTGGGAATCGCCTCTCGCAGCCCCTGCTGCTCCCTCAGCCCTCAGCCTGCGACCTTTTCAACCCAAAACTTTCCAGTCATAAATATACCAGCCTCGTGGCAGGAAACTTGCTTTTCTTATGCTTCTCCCCTGCTTCTCAGAGAGCCATTTCCAGCAGCTCCTGCTGCCTGCACCGGCCCCCCGTTGTTGCTCCCCACTCCTCCGAGATATTCCAGGCACGCAGCAAAATCTGCTGCAGCATAAAGACCCTAAAAGTCCCTGTAAAGGCTCACAAGCTGCAGGTCAGGCCTCAGGAGCAGCTGTACCTCCTGATCTCCCCGCTTACCACCAAAGGTTTTATTATTATTATTATTCCTTTTTGACATAAAGCAGTTTGATAAGAACAATTCCCAGATGGAGCCGCAGCCCCACACCCACTCAGCTTCCTCTGGGCAGCATGGACACGGTGTGGGAGCTCCCTGCACAGCAGGAGGAGGACACAAGGGCAGGGGGAGAGGAAGGAGAGAAAGAATGAGCACAATTTTCCTTTCCTTTTAAAGGTTTTGGCAGACAGCAGTGAAAGCACCACGGGGATGCTGAGGTGTGATCATCAGCATCCACACAGCACCGAGCACCACTGGTGGCTCCCCTCTGCTCCAGCTGCACCACACAGGGATGGGAAAGGTGCACAAGAGGACAGGAATTGCTGTCAAAGTCCATGGGGTGTCCCCATGCAGATGGGAATGGATGCCCTGCAATGGTCTGGCCAGGGGAAACGTCCTCAGCTGCACCCCTGCTGCCTGGGAGAGCCCGGCAAGTCTGGCATGGGCACACTGCAGCTTAGGCAGGATCGGTGCTGCTCAGCTGCTGAGCTCAAGGAGTGCAAACGGGAAGGAGATGAAGCACCCTCAGCACGGGCAGGCTCTGCCTTGGCTGTTACATCTCATTAAACCACTCTCTTCTCTTGAAAATCTGTCACAGCCCTCCCTGACTTGTACAAAACACACCCAAGGTAACTCCCACCAACCAGATCCCAGGATAATCCCAGACACATCCAAGGTAACTCCCACCAACCAGATCCCAGGATAATCCCAGACACATCCAAGGTAACTCCCACCTACCAGATCCCAGGATAATCCCAAACACATCCAGAGTAAATCTCACTAATCAGATCCCAGAATAATCCCAGACACATCCAAGGTAACTCCCACCAACCAGATCCCAGGATAATCCCAGACACATCCAAGGTAAATTTCACTAACCAAATTCCAGGATAATCCCAGACATGTCCAAAGCAACTCCCACTAACCAGATCCCATGATAATCCCAAACACATCCAGAGTAAACCTCACTAATCAGATCCCAGGACAACACCAGACACTTCCAAGATAAATTCCACTAAACAGATCCCAGGATAAACCCAGCAGGACCGAAAGTAATTCCCACTAACCAGATCCATGATAATCCCAGACATATCCAAGGTAATTCCCACTAACCAAATCCAGGATGACCCCAGACACATCCAGGGTAACTCCACTATCAGATCCCAGGATAACCCCAGACACATCCAGGGTAACTCCCACTATCAGATCCCAGGATAACCCCAGACACATCCAGGGTAACTCCACTATCAGACCCCAGGATAACCCCAGACACATCCAGGGTAACTCCACTATCAGATCCCAGGATAACCCCAGACACATCCAGGGTAACTCCACTATCAGATCCCAGGATAACCCCAGACACATCCAGGGTAACTCCACTATCAGATCCCAGGATAACCCCAGCAGGATCCAGTGATGGATGGAGCCAAGCTCTGCTGGGCACCACTAAAGGAACCACCCTGAGCTGTGGGTGCAAGGGATCTACCCCAAACACAGGAGGCAGCCCAGGAGCTCGGCTCAGCTCCAGCTGCCTCTCCAGCTGGACCAGCGTGGCAGGGGAACGGCAGAGCCCCCTCCAAGCAGCTCTCCCACAGCACACCAGCTTTTGTTCCCCAACCCATCTTGCAGACACCCCAGCATTGCCTGCTCAGCCTCTTCTACAGATGCAGAAGTTTCGCAGCTGATTTAAAAACCTGGAGTGAAAAATAAAAGGCAATGAGTCAATGTTTTTAGGGGAATTTCCTTCAGTTTCCTCTCCCAGTCCCCTGCTCAGCCCTGCTGCCTGGCCCAGACCCTGCCTGAGGCTTCCCTGCTGCAGGGCACTTGTTCCTGCTGGGATTAAACCATTGCTGCAGGAGTGCTGCTGTCGCCAGCCCCTCAGGCTCACCCTGCCTGCTGGAACAGCCTGGCAAACACCCAGCCTCACCCCGAGCAGGACAACCCCTGGGCTTCCCCCTCCAGCCTGCCCCAGCGCAGCTTTCCAAGAGCCACAACTGGCACACACGGCTGGGCTCCGGGGATTTCAGCCTCCAGAGACAAAGGAGGATTGAACAAAAGAGAAAAAAAAATCAACCGGGAGATGTGCTGCAAGCAGGCCAAAAGCAGGGGCCATCCAGTGTTTCCCTAAATGGAAAGAGGCCTGTGAGCACTCGGGGGGCAGAGCAGGCATGGAGAGAGGGCACCAAGCCAGGAGGGAGAGGGGGAGATTTCCAGGGAGAGAAACTCCCACTGGCAGCCCTCCAAGGAGCAGTAAAAGCCTGGGGATGGGCTGAGTGTGGGGGGCTGGAACAGGGCAGAGCTCAGCAGCTGAGCTGCCCCCAGGAGTGGGACACAGCCCTTCCTGGGCACACAGCTCTGACACTCCAAAGTGTTTCCAAAGGAGCACAGCAGAGTTCAAGCGTCCTGAAGGAGCAGAGCTGGCCCTGCTCCTCCGCAGTGACAGCCAGGGCTGGGGTCTCTCTCAGCCCAACTTTTTTGTGCCCATAAACCCCCGTGGCCAAGCCCAGCAGGGGAAGGGGAGCAGGGCAAATACTCGGTTCCAAGGAGATGTGGTCAGTGCCATCACACCAGGCCACAAGGAGGTCGCGTTTATCTCTTCTGCCATCTCCAGTCTGCAGGCACACTTGTCACCCCATCACCCACTTCCCTTTTGATGAACTCAGCATTACCCTGCCGACTTTTTTTATTACTTCATCTTCCCAAGTGCCCATAATAACCACACCAGCTCAGGGAGCGTTGGACTTGATGTTCCACCAAAAGAATTAAACTGCCCTCTTTTACGAGAAGTTAAAATAAGGTAGAAACTCAATCTGAAATGTTTTTCCTTATAAAGCAATGACAGGAGGAAAGAGCTGGATGCATTAAGCATCAGCAGGACTGGCAGTGCCTATAAGCTCAGGGGAATTTGTTATTCCCACACAAATGATCACAACAGACCAACACAGCCAGGTTTACCTTCACACAAGGGAATAAACTGCCAGCCCGGGGCTCTGTCCTTGAATAACTTCCTTCTCCCCACACCTCCAGAAAAACCCCCTGCACCACAGAACTCCCAGGCTGCTTGGTTCAACAACCAGATGACATTCCTGAGGGACAAATAAAACTGCCCTGCTGCCTCCTTGCAGCTCTGGGGACCCTGCGGAGTGCTCTCCTGCAGAAGCATTTGCCTTGTCAGCAACACCCTCCTGCAGGAAGGGCCTTAACAGGGACACTGTGTGCACCAGCTCCAGCCACAGGTCTGCACATCCCTGCTGATTCTTTTGCTCCTTTTTCTGCCAAGGTTTGGATTAAATGCACAAGATGGAATTTCTTGTTTGGACTCAGATGTTTATTGGTTCTTGTCTATGTTACAGTCTCACAAACCATGAGTTCTACTGCACTTCACTTTAACCAGGTAAAAATGGAAACCTCTCTCTCTCTACAAGGCCTTTTAAGGACAAACTGTCCAATTGAGAAATGATCTCTCAATTATTTTTACTTTTAACTCAATAACCAACCACCCATGGCCCACAATGTGGACTTTTTTATCCAATCACACAAAACCACCCAAACCCATGGAGAAGGTGAAGAAGGACCAGTCTCCATCCTGAAACTTCTATTTTGTTATATATATATTACCATTCTAAACCCTTAGGCTCTAAGTTTTTTACCATGTGATACTACACACTTCTACTTAAACTACACACCTATAATCTTAGTTCTATCATTCCATTTTGGAAGCTTCTCCATGGCCTCAGGTCACATGCAGTGTTCTCTTTGGGGTCAGTGCCTGGCAGCACAGACAGTCTGAAATTCCCAGTGACCAGGCTTCCAGCAGCCCAGCCTCTCTGCCTGCGAGGCAGCAGGGCACAGCTGTGTCCCCTGGATGGGCTGTACAGGTCTCTGAGCAATGTTGAAGACCATCTAGTTGAAGACCAGCCTGTTTGTTGCAGAGAGTTGGATTAGATAACCTTCAAATGTCCCTTCCAACCCCACCATGCCATGATTCCATGGCAGGGCACAGAAATGTGTCTTCTTGTCTAAGAGTCTGTATGAGGTGAGCCCCATCAAAGCTGCTCACCCAGGAGCTTTTCCCCACCTCTGAGCTGATATCACACACTCCTATTCAAACCCCACACCCACAATCCCAGTTCTGTCATTCCATTTTGGAAGCTTCTCCACGGCCTCAGGTCGATGCAGTGTTCTCTTGGGGGTCAGTGCCTGGCAGCACAGACAGTCTGAAATCCTCAGTGACCAGGGATCCAACACATCCCAACCAAGGGCATCTCCTCTGCTGCACTTTGGGAGGTGCTTTCCAGACAAACCTTCTCCACAGGGCCTGCCTGGAGCTTGGGAAAGCATCTCCTGCCCGCTGGAGGGCAGACAGCAATCCCTGCAGAGCAGAGAAGCACTAACAGCCCAGAGCAGCCCTGGGCACTCACTCAGAGCCTGGTGACCCGGGGCAGGAGCAGGGCTGGGCTGTCCCCATTGTCACCATCCCCTGCACAACCCAGGCACTCGGTGAGCCCTGGAAAAGGATGCACTCAGGCCTCGTGCAAGCAGCCAGAGGCCAATTTGCACATAAACAGGCAATTAGTTGGAGAAAGAGATGCCCACTTGGTTGCTTGCCAGCCTGGAGACAGATTTAAGACAGGCGGGAATTCAATCTCCGGTCCAGATATCACTGTGGCCAAACAGGCCACCTCCTTTGCTGGCCTCTGGGACAGCCTCTGGCAGCACAATAAAAGGAGTATTTAGCTTGAAAAAACTGGAAGCTGAGGAGGCATTTTGCAGCCAAGCTTCGTATAAACACATTGATAATGCTGTTAGCATGGGCTGGGAGCAGCGGGGCTGCACAGCAACAGCAGGCCTCTGTCTGCCTCAAGAAAGCCCCTTTCTTGCCCTGCACATGTTTAATCCATGATCTGTGTCTGCTGCCAGCCACAGACATCCCAAAACCTGCTCACCTCATCTGTCTTCTGCACATCCAGGGACGTGAGCGAGGCAGAGCCGCAGGGCTCACTCTCAAAGCCCTCTCTGCTCTGTGCTGTCCTGCTCTGCAGGGAAACCCCCACCCCATCCTCTCCAAACACCTTCCCCAGGGTTTAACACACAGGTGGAGGCCAGTGGTGAGCAGCAGCCTCGGCACACTCAGCTCAGAGGTGGGGAAAAGCTCCTGGGTGAGCAGCTTTGATGGGGCTTGTCTCAAACAGACTCTTGGGCAAGAAACATTTCTGTGCCCTGCCATGGAATCATGGCATGGTGGGGTTGGAAGGGACCTTTGAAGGTCATCTAGTCCAACCTGTGAGAAATGACTGCTCTCTTTTGAAAATTTTACAGGTTTGTTAAACCTTAACAAAAAATACATCAAAAGGATGGAATGAGGAAAAATTCCAGCACTGGGAGCCCCCGTGGCTATCAGCCACATGCTCATCTACAAAATGGATCTTCTGCCTTTTATTTCTTTGGCCACTCTTAAAGTTTTGCCAGTCAACTCTGCCATCCATCGGTGGAGATTACCTTCTTACAGCTTGACTGGAGGTCAGGTGTTGTTGTGCTGCACCTCCTGGTAACAAGCTGGCCTTCTCTAAGTGCCCTGACTGCTGAGGCTGTTTCCAGGGGGAGGAGAAAGAGGACTATGGGGGGGACATGTTACAATAACATTTCTATATATCCACATCATATCCATCTCTTAATTGTGAGAGCAAATTATATTACTCATCTGTAAGAAACTCTTTGCAACAAACAGGCTGGTCTAGATAACTAGATAAACTAGATAACATTGCTCAGAGACCTGTACAGCCCATCCAGGGGACACAGCTGTGCCCTGCTGCCTCGCAGGCAGAGAGGCTGGGCTGCTGGAAGCCTGGTCACTGAGGATTTCAGACTTTCTGTGCTGCCAGGCACTGACCCCCAAGAGAACACTGCATGTGACCTGAGGCCGGGGAGAAGCTTCCAAAATGGAATGATAGAACTGGGATTGTGGGGTTTGAATAGAAGTGTGTGATATCACAGGGTGGAAAACTTAGAGTTTAAGGGTTTAGAATATAGTAATACATATAAAGCAAGATGGAGGTCTTAGGGGAGAAGCTGGTTCTTCTTCACCTTATTCTTCACCTCCTTCTTCACCTTCTTCTCCATCATCTTCTCTACCTCTTCTCCATGGGTTTGGGTGGTTTTGTGTAATTGGATAAAAAAGTCCACATTGCGGGCCATGGGTGGTTGGTTATTGGGTTAAAACTGAAAATAATGAGGTGTAATTTCTTAATTGGACAGTTTATCCTTCAAAGGCCTTGTAGAGAGAGAGAGATGGGGCTCCATTTTTAGTTTGTTAGAGTGACGTGCTGTAGAACTCACAGTTTGTGAGACTGTAACAGAGATCAGAACTAATAAACATCTGAGTCCAAACAAGAAATTCCACCTCACACATTTAATCCCAACCCTGGCGAAAAGAAGTTAAAACTCGACACTGGGGGACAATCTAGCACCAAAACTCAATGTCACCTCTTGCTCACAGAAACTTTCTTGCCCCCATGTCCCCTTTGCACCTCTCAGAGAGGTGTTCTCCCAGCTCTGTGGGCAGGAAACAGCCTCAGCAGCCACAGGATCAGAGCATCACAGAATTCACATAATTCACAGAATCACAGAATTCACAGAATTCACAGAATCACTGGGATGGAAGAGATCTTCAAGATCATCGAGTCCAACCCAGCCCAACACCTCAACTCAACCCTGGCACCCAGTGCCACATCCAGGCTTTGTTAAACACACCCAGGGATGGGGACTGCACCACCTCCCCGGGCAGCCACTCCGGAACTTTATCACCCTTTCTATGGAAAACTTTTTCCTGATCTCCAGCCTGTATTTCCCTTGGTGCAGCTCAAGGTTGTGTCCTCTGGTTTGTCAGTGCTGCCTGGAGAAAGAGCCCAGCCCCAGCTGAGCACAGGCACCTTTCAGGAGCTGTGGAGAGTGATGAGGGCAGCCCTGAGTCTCCTTTTCTCCAGGCTGAGCACCCCCAGATCCCTCAGTTGTTCCTCAGAGGGTTTGTGGGTTTGTCCTGCTCATCCTCGATCCGCTGAGGATTTGGGACACTTGGATTCACCTTTGGTCACGTTGGTGCAGTCCCAGAATAAAGCCTGGCTGCCCATCCCTGGCAGATCTGCCTTGATGTGGCTGTCACTCTGACTCGTGTCTCTCAGCAGCTTTGCTGACTGCTTGAGAAAACGCAGGTTTGTGCAGCTCCTGTCCCTCCTGAGCTCAGCCAGCCGTGCTCTGCCTGCAGCCATCTCCAGCTGCAGGGGACACAGACACAAAACTCTCCTCCAGGCACAGGGGAGACAATGACAGCACGAGTCAAACTCCTGGAAATGCACTCGTGGAGACATTCTCAAAGAAACAGCCCTTCCCCCTCAGCTCCTGCTGCCACCCTGCATCCCTCACACCTGCTGGCTGCCTGCCACCACCCCAGAGTCACCCCTGTGTCACCATAAACATTTTATTAAAACTATGGAGCAAGCAGTTCAGGCACAACGAACATCCATGCTGCCTTCCACAGTGTTGAACTGGGGTCCCAGCACAGCACAAGCTCTGCAGAGCCTTCCCTACCCTCTCACAAGGCACTGAAGCGTGGGAGTTGAACAAGGATCAGTATTATCCACTAAACCACAGGATGAGCTGTGCAGGAACTGGCAGCCTGGATTGTTTCCAGTTGCTAAAGAAGGCAAATAGTCCAGCCCAGTTCTCCCCCAGTGCCAGATGTGTGGAGCATTTGCAGACTTGAGAATGTGAAGACATCCCATCCTCATCCTGAGAACCAGGCAGTGTCCCTCACACACCCCCAGCAATGCCTGCTACTCAGGGATAGAGTTGCCCTCTCAATTCTCTTTATTTTCTTATTTTATTCTTTTTATTTTCTTATTTTCTTTATATTTTCTTATTTTCTTTATTTTCTCATTTTTTTCTTCTCAATTCTCAAACAATTCTCTTTATTTTCCTGAGTTAGGCATTGAAAGAGCATTTTGAAGACAGTGGTTTCCTTCTAGGTCTTGCAGGCTGATAGAGGGAAGAGCTGGCAAAACTCAAGGAAGGCTGTCAAAGGAATAAAGCAAAATAAACCCCTCACCTTAGAAGGAAACAGCCGCAGCCTCTGACAAAGGAATAAAGTAAAATAAACCCCTCATCTTATAAGGAATCAGCCACAGGCTGTCCACAGTGTGGCTTTGCCTGGGAAGGGCTGATGGAGTTCATGTTATGCACCACAAGGATGGTTACTGGGCACAAACTGGGCATCTTCCAGGGAGAAACATCCCAAGCCAGACACAATTCTAGGTGTTCCACACGGTCTGGAGCTTCCAGAAAAGCTTCCCACCCCAAACACGAGGACCTCTTTGCATCTTATCACCCCTCCTGATCTTCTACACGATGATAACTCTGTTTTTCAACCACATCCAAAGACTGGTGTGTCTGTCTGTATTTTTATCACAAAGGCTCCCCCAGCCCATACCAGTCGCACAGGGATGAATTTCCAGACCCAGCAGATTTTCAGCATTTACAGGATCTCCTTGGCCTGCCTTTTGGGGTGTCTCCTGAGGGAGCTGTGCAGCTCTCCTGGAGCAGCACAGGAACACCCCACAGCCATCAAACTACTCAGATCTCAGTTCTGAGGACAACAAAATCTTCCAGCCTGGCGCTGAGAGGGCCCCACTAAGTGTTAACTGTGCCTTTGCTTCCTTTGCCTCTGACCCCCACACCCAGAGCTGGGAGCTCCTCACAGCCAAGTCCACTCACAGTGAGCACTGCCTCAGCTCGAGAGCCAAGGAAACCCCTGTGGATTAGAGCCATGCTCTGTCAGAAAGGCACAGAGTGTCAGAAATCACCCAGAGGGCCAGGCCCTGTCACAAATGGCCCAGATTTATTGCTCCTCTCCCTCCCCGAGGGAGCTGGAAATCTCAGAGTGCCCTGGCCTCAGGGCAAGCCCATGAACTGCAGCTCCTCAAAGCCCACGTCCTGCTGCTCCACTTCCCCCTCCACCCAGCCCCAGGAGCTCCCAGAGGTGTGGCATCCTCCACTGCCTGCCAGCTCAGAGATAAACCTCCACTCCTACGCCTTCCTCGGGAGAAAAACCTGATTGTGGTGGAGCGGGAGTGCAGCATCCCGAGCTGCTGGGAACCCACATCTGCACTGGGAAGGCTCAGGGAGGTGACAGCGAATCCAAACTCCTGAAGATGACCCTGCTGGCCTCTCCCTGTGTGTGGATCAGCTCCCAACACCTCCAGCAGCAGCGGGCACTGGGATGGTTTGAAGCCACCTCACACCCCACAGCGGGATCCCCGTGGCCTTGAGGCTCCCATCCCTTCCCGACGTGTCTCCCAACCCTTCCCGACCTCACAGAGCTGCCAAAGCTTCTGGGGCAGCTCTGCCTCTTGCAAGGGACTGTCAGCAGTTTGCAGATTGCATGTCCCAGCCTCGTGGGTGAAAGAAGGATGTTTATGTAACCCTGGAAAACGCCAAGCGCAGCAGGATTGCCCGGGAGAACGCGCTCAGCTGCGGGAGCTGGTGGAGCCCTGACAGCCACGTCAGCCCAGATCTCTGCCCTTAACTCACAATAATAAAAGGGCAGCTTCCTATTCAATGGAAAATAGCAAAGTCCTCGCGATGCAAGATGTTCTTGTTCGTGGCAGATGCAGCTGATGAGCACAGTATTAAATTCAAGTGGCCACTTCCAGCGCTTCCTGAGAGAGAGCAGCTCCCCACAGAGCCAATTCTGCATCTCTGCTGGAAAACGCCAGGTTTGTTCATTGTTGTTAGTTTCTCTTTATTTTTTTTTTAAAGGCAGTTCCTTTTCCAAGCCAGTAACAGGACTGGAAACCAGCCTGGCTTTATTGCTTGAGTCCGTGCAATACCAATGAGAGGGCTATGAAGGGAATGTTTTTGATGGGTTGTTTTGATGATGGATCTGACATATCTGCTTGGAAAAAGAAAATCTTATTCGTGAGCAGCAGTCTGCCTTGGAAAGCAGCTTTACAAATATTGGCAGCTTTCTGATGTTAATTAACTTTCCTAACAATGAGAAAAGTACTAAAAACATCCAAAAGGCAACAAAGAACAAGCCAGGCACCTGGGAGTCAACATCTAAAGAACCTGGAGGGAAACGTGAGAGTCACTGGGAGTGAGAACCTCGGGCAGGCCGAGGTGGGAATGGCAGGGTTTCAGATGGAGGTGATGTCTCCACACCTCATCTTCACCATCCTCACATGGATTACCACACTCTGCAGGTCCCCAGACACTGCTGACCTCCACAGTTCAATGCAATTCCTATTCAATATTTAAGTAGAGAAGGAAATGTGAGAGACAGTGCAATTAACTCAAAGAGCTTCTCCCAGATGGACAGAGGCAATCAGGGAGCAGTCCTGCTTCTGCTGGTCCTTCCCAGCAGCACAAAGATTGTGCATCACCACCTGAAGGGATGCAGGGAGAAGCAACAACCTGAATTTCAACTCAAAACACAACATGAACTTCTGCCAAAGTTCAGGCAACCTCTGCCCCCTGAAGCTATCCTTGGGTTCACACCGAAGCCAGCACGGTGGAGTTTGACAGGAAAAGCTGACACTCCAGATGCACTCCTATGTCAACAGCTACAACATTTTACTTCATGGGGAGATCTGTCAGCAGAATGTCCTGTCCCAGCCAAGGTGCCTTTGAACAGTGTCCAACACAGAACAAATTTCCCATGATTTGTGTTGGGCAGTGCTCGCTGCTGCCAGGGCACAGAGGGGCTCTGTCCTGGATGCCCAACCAAACTGTATTCTGTTTGCCATCTGCATGGCAGCTCTCTGCTGTTCTGGAGGCAGTTTTCCTTATCTCTTCCACACCCAATCCTCTCTCAGGGCAGACATCTGCTGATAACAGGCCATTGAATGACACTGCAGGGCTGATAAGAACTGCAGCATCCCACTGGGAGAGGTGAGCCCAGAGGGAGGAGCCAAGCATTCCTACCTGGATAGAATCTGAGCTTCTGGAACACCAGCACAGCTTCTCCACTGGATTCCCCAGAGGAACAGCAGCTGCCTCTTCCACTGGCTCTGCAGAGGAAGACTGCACCTTTCTCCAGGATCCCTGCTCCAGCAGAACCAGCCCTGACACTCCAGGAGGGCTGCAGCCACAATTCCAATGGCACTGCTGCCAGCACCCTGACCCAAAGGGTGTCAGGCTGTGTTCTGACCCTGTCAGTGCTGTTTTGGTTTGCTGCATTGTTTATTTTATCCTTTTATTCTCTTCCCTCATAAAGAACTGTTATTCCTGCTCCCATATTTGTTGCCTGAGAGCCCCTTAATTTAAAATTTATAGCAATTCAGAGGGAGGGGGTTTACATTTTCCATTTCAGGGGAGGCTCCTGCCTTCCTCAGCAGACACCTGTCTTTCCAAACCAAGACAGGCTCCCAGCAGAAAGAGGGCACTGACAGCCACCAAAACAACCTGCAGCCTTGCATGAGAGGGAGCTGGGAAAAAAAAGGAGTATGTGCTCAGGTTTGATGGATAATTAGTGCTGTAGGGTGAATTCTTCAGTGCAGAACAATGGGTGCCCTGCTGTCAGCCCCATGTTTGGATTCACATCTCCCTGTGAGCAACAAGCAGCAAAATAAGCCTTTTCTTGTTATCACAGAGTCACAAAATGGTTTGGGTTGAAGGGACTTTTAAGATCATCTTGTTTCAGCTCCTCTGGCATGGGCAGGGACAGCTTCCAGTATCCCAAGCCCTGTCCAACCGTGGACACTTCTAGGGATGGAGCACACACAGGTTCTGGCAGAGGAGCAAATCTTGGGCAAAGTTGAGCTTAACCAGAGACAGAGCAGGGCTCTGCTGGCCTGCACCAGGAAACTGCACACAGAGAGAGGAGGGGGAGGAAGGCAAGGAGCCAAGAGAGGGGGAGCTCAGGCTGAGACCCCACCCTTGCTGCTCAACCCCCTCTGATACCCCTCCTGCTGCCTCTGAGGCCCTTTTCTCCAAAATACCTTTTCTTCCTGCAGCCCTGCAGCACTTGTGTGATTACCACAGCTCTCTGGCAGCCCTTCAGCCCCCACGACCAAACCAACTCTGCACCACCCACTGTCAAATATCCCCTTCCTCCCCCCCTTGTGCCTCTGGCTGTCACTTCTGCCCTTGTGCAGGGCTAGATAAAGTTTCCTCTGCAGCTGCAGACCAAGGGCCACTCTCTGAGCAGTCCTGAGATGAAGAGGGAGCTGTAGGGCTGTGACAGAGGTGAGCAGAGGACACCAGAGGTGGGTTTTAGGCAATCTGGGGATCAACCATGAGATGATTGTTGAGCACCCCAGCTGCTGCACAGCTGTGCCCGCAGCAAGACAGCACCGCTGCCATGCCACAACCTCTATCTGTGTCATTTTGGAGCAAGGCCAGGAGCAGGATCCAAACCACACAGCTCCATCAGTGCTCAGGACACCACGTGAGATCACCCATGGCCCCAGAGCACAGCCAGCACAGCACCCCAGCACAGAGCCCAGTACCACCAGTGACATCAGTCGCTGCAACAAACTGATGAGCAAAGGGGACACACAACCTGCATCTCAACAGGCTCCTCCAGTGGGTGTGTCGAGGGCTGAAGAGGTGCAAGAACAGGGTCCAGAACAGCCCTTGTGGATGGAAACACCACCCACAGCACTGGGCTCTGCTGCAGAGGGGAGCAGGGAGGGAAGGGTTTCCTGGTCCGCGGCCAGCTCTGCTGTTTATGGAGGATATGCCTTCCCCAGGGTGTGTTTCAACAGAGCACGAGACTCACAATTTCATAGCTCGCTTTCCCTCTCCACCCGCCAGGAACTTCTCATATATTCTGGGAAAAAAACCCTACCCCAAAACAGCCAACAGCTCTCTAACCTCAGTGGTTTCCACCCAGGCTCCCCTCCCTGAGGAGCAGCTGTCAATACAGGATCAACCAGGGCTTTTCAGGCAGCTAAAGTCAGGTTTGACCAGTTCTCCACTTGAATGGATCAAAGAATGCAAGAAAGGGGAGCACTGGGAAATATTTTAGGTGCTGAAGCCCTCTCATGGTCCAACAGCTTATCTGACCTCAAGTTTGCCTGCTTTGCTTCTATCTTGATAAATCTGTGAACAATTAAACACAAACCCTCTTGGTGAGTGTTCCTGGAATGGCAGCTCCAGCCTTGTCACTCTGCAGAGCCAAGAAAAGCCACAGGGGGAAGGAAAACAATTAAGCAAAACTAAAAGTTGCAGGGTTGGGGAGGGAGAACTGGGGGAAACGGTAGGGCCCTACAGGATCCATCCTCATTTCCAGGGAAAGAGAGGACAAAGTTTAAACACTTCAGCAGAAAAACAGCAGGGAAGGGATGACCAGGTTTGTGCGCTCTTCCATCTCCCCAGGGAACAGAGGAGGTCAGATGGCTCTGGCTGATGAGAGGGGCAGGCCAGGGACACATCAGCCAGTGCTGGGTGGTGCTGTAGCTGTGAACACAGCCCTGGCAGCACCACCATCCCTCCAGGGGAAGTTCTGCCTGTGCCAGCAGAGAATAAACCCCTCTCTTTGGCCCACAGCCCCCAGCAGGGACAGGTCCAGTGGGAACCACTCCAGCCTGATGTCCACCTACAGCCCAGCCCCACATCTCCAATTAGCAGCAGCCACCTCCCGGAGGGAGCCTCAGCCCAGCCCTGCCTGGGGGTGCTGACACATCCCAGGGTCAAACTCCCAGCTTTATCACCAGAAATCCCTCGCAGCTGCCGAGCAGCAGGCCCTGAAGTGCCAAGGAAAAGCGGAAAGCATCCACCTCATTTTCCATCTAGGAAGTGAGAGCACACGTGTTAAATGATTTACCAAGGGCACGGAGCGATTCTGTGGAAGGGCAGGA
This sequence comes from Motacilla alba alba, assembly GCF_015832195.1. Lineage (NCBI taxonomy): Eukaryota > Metazoa > Chordata > Aves > Passeriformes > Motacillidae > Motacilla > Motacilla alba. The sequence continues at coordinate 2,772,315 of NC_052033.1, forward strand.
AGAGGATCCAGCAGCCCTGCTTTAAAGTGCCACGAGATCATTCCCCCCTGCTGCTGCTTAAATCCTGACTCACTGGTAAATAAAAGCTGTGCCAAAAATCTGTCCGGGAGAGGGGAACCGTGATGCTTTTAGGAGAGGGGCACCCCTATGTTTTCAGCACTGTTGTGATAAACATTGTCCATTTTACTGAATAAAAGCCCTCCCTATCAGGACATAAATCAGAATTTGCTGTCCTCAGCTCTAAACCTCAGCAGTTATCTGCTTTTTACAGCCAGACACAACCTTTCAGAGGTGAAATTCAAGTGGACACCTAGAGGGTGAAGGGGCCTCCCTGGGACTGGGGAGAAGTGATGCAGATGCGGGCAGGGGGAGGCTGGAAGGAGGCTGGAGCAGGGATTGCTGGCAACCCTCACAGCTCCTGGGGCTGGGCAGGGAGCGTGGCAGTGCCCACCTCATCCCTCCACCCCCGGGGGTGAGCCAGGGGCATCTACAGCCCCCAGAGCACCACACGGCTGCTTCCCACAGCTGCTCATCCCCGTCCCGCACTCAGGACCCACATCCCACTGTGGAGTGCACCCATTCCAAAGAGGTGGGAATTTGATCTTATCCTTCTTGCGTTGCTAATAGCTCCTCCCTTGATCCAAATTCTGAACTCCATCCTTGTGATTCCCTATAAAAACCCCACGACCCTGCCTTTGTGGGTCTTTCGTCTTCGTCCCACCCCTCCTCCCCGGGGGTAATAAATGGATTTTTGAGCTTTCTGAAACTAGGACCTGTCTCATTTTGTTCCCATGCCCTACACCAGCAGCTGCACCCTCCCTGGACACGATGAACTCTGTTGCAACGCGATGCAACAAAGAGTGGAGGATGTGGGCAGCCAGTGAGGACAGCACGACCAGCAGCCCATAATTCACCCCCTGAGGCCTACACCTTGTGGGACCCACGTCTGAAAAAGACTCAAGAGCACCATGGCAGGAGGCCAGGTTGACCTTAAAAACATGGGGATAAAAGGCTTATGGGGAGGGGAATTCCCAGTAAGGGGACCAGCTGATGGGACTGACATCTACTGTCACTCAGCGAGACATTGAGGAATGGTTTAAGGTTTGTTTTTTTTTCATGTGCAACATGACACAACATCCCATGAGCTGTCACCCCTGCCAGGCCCCTGGCAGCCCACTCCTGGCACACCCCTGGGGATGGGGATGAGTCAGTGGGACTGACAGACTCTGAGTCAGAGATGATGGCCAAAGCCTCGTGGGATGCTGACACATCCTCCCAGGATTGTGGGGTCAGCTGCTGCAGGGCAGGGTGACCCTGATGCCCTGGAAAGGCTACCTAGAACAGAGGCTAGACAGAGCTGAGAGGATGAAATGGGTAATTTATTAAAGGCCTCCAAGAGATACACGTTGGGCTGCCAAAAGCCTCGCAGAGCCTACACCCAAAATGGACAATGGTCATGAGGTTTTCAGACAATTATCAGTTTGGTCTATCTGCATATCAGAGGTTAATTGCTCAATTAATGCTTCAGGTAATGAAGTACCATTCCCCCATTTTGCTCGCCCCCAATTCACTTTTATTGAGGCCGTGATGATGACCTTGGTTCTCAGGATTGTTTTGTGAATGTGAAGATGTTTTGTGAATGTGAGGAAATGTGAAGAGAGCTTACTGACACTCTACATATAGAGCTCAGAGTTACACACTAATGCAGTACAGGATCTGAAAAATATAAAAGCTAATTAAGGCCTCAGAGGGTCAGCCCTGGGATCTCAGCCACCTGAGATGGCACAAATTTCCTAGAGGGATCCTGGTGGGTAGCGAAGCCAACCAAGGTGTTTCTCATGCAGGGATCCCCCCACATGTGTGCTAAAAAAGCAGTCAGAAGTTTCAGGATGTTATTTACAGGGTATAGGTTTGAAAAGGTCAGCTGAAGCAGCAGGAGAAGCCTCTTTGCACTCCTTTACACATGGTGTAGTCAAGGAAACAGCTCCCTGGACTGGAAAACGGGAGATCTGAGGCTGATGCAGAGCCCCAGGCAATCACAGTGTTTCTGTCCAAGTCCTCGGGACCTTGCCTCCAGCTGCACTGGCAGCAATCATCACCCAGCCCTCCGAGCAGAGCTGGGGTCCCTGCAGCATTGTCACAGCAGCAGCAGCAGGGACAGGGAGCCACCCCAACCACCCGTGGGCAGCACAGCAGCACCGTGGGCTGGGTCAGCCCCCCAAGCCTTGATTCCCCCCAGGCCAGGGCAGCACAGTGCTTGGCATCTCCAGCACCTCTCAGGTGAGAAGGTCTGGGAAGTTCTTTGTTTACAGCCTGGGGACAGCCAGGGATCAGCAGCCAGAGCAGCTCTTGGGCCAGGCAGCAGCAGGAGCTCCTGAGGGAGGAGCAGAGACACAGCCCCTCACACAGGACCCTGCTGCTCCCTGCCTCAAACAGGGGCTGCTCAAACCTAAAGCCCAAGCCAGAATCTCAGAAGCACCCAAACACAGGCAGTTCACGATTTGAGTTCACCCAAAGTCAGCAGCACAGGGACAAAATCCCATTCCTAGGCACCAAAAGCAGCCTTACCCACACCAAGATGTGTCTGCCCAACACAGCTGTTACCCGCAGGGTCTTTTCCTTCCTTCTTTTTCTCCCAGCTAAAGCAGAAACTGCCCCTGGACTCAAATCCTGGCTTCAAGTCCTGATCCTGCAGCTTTAGACCATTCAGCTGCCCTGGAGCTGCTTTTCAGCTTCATGAGTGCCCTTTAAAAAAACCCTTCCTGCCAGCTGAGGATTTGCACTCTCCATCTGCCCCCTACACCACCCCGATGGATTCAAACACACAACTTCCCCTGACAGAGGCTCTGGTTTCATCAGAGCTGCTTCAGCCAACGTGGGTCACTCCGTGCTGTGTGTGCTGGGCAGGTTTGGTGCTGCCTGGCACTGCCAGGGATCAGCACCCAGAAACCACCCAGAAACCACCCAGAAAACACCCAGAAAACACCCAGCACCCACTCCTGCCCCCACAAACTCCTCATGTCAGCTTCTCCTCTTATCAGCAAGGCCTGTGACACCAAGGCTCCCCCATCACCATGAGCAGGACATGGAAGCACAAAACCCTGGAAAGAAAAAAGCATCTGAAACAAATAAAGAACCCACATCCTGCAGCCTTGGGAAGGAGAGGAGAAAGTGCTCCAGGCAGGCAGGCAGTGCCAGCTGGCAGGGGCTGGGCTGCTGGCATCGACAGATGCTGGGCCAGCTTGGGAAGCTGTGGAGAGAGAACCCAGCTTTGGGGGAGTCAGGGAGAGCAATTTCAGAATATATGGATTAATTCCTTCATTAGCAGCCCCACCAGAGGGTGCCCACACCTCTGTGCCTTGACCCAATGGGAATCTGAATAAAAATCAGATTACAGAAGCACCAAATTATGAATATTTGTGGGCTCCAATATGCCAGAGACCAAACTTGGGTTGTCTTGATAATATGGTTTAATTTTCCAGACCGGGCTGGCAGCAGTGAAATGCAAACCCAGCATTATTTCCACAGCCTTGAGTTACATCATGGCCAAAGCTGCAACCTGGAGATGCTGCAGAGCTGAGGGCAGGCTCCCCTCAAACCCTGCATCCAAGCACCCACACTGGTCCCCTGCCAAACTGGCTCCACTGGAAACCAGAATTTCCTTCAGTTTATCAGGTACCTGGTAATGATGTAATCACAAAATTAATGCAGATCTGTTTATGCAGCACTGACTCCTCATGGGGAAAAAAAAAATCTTCCTTTTGATACAAGAAAGACATTTTTTTTACAGGGAGAACAACCAGCCACTGGAACAAGCTCCCCAGGGACATGGTAGAGTCCCCACTGCTAGAGGTTTTCAGGATGTAACTGAGCACTGTGCTAGATAATCTCATTTAGGCTCCCTTTCCCACAAAAGGCTGGGCCAGGTGATCTTTTGGCATCCTTTCCAACCTGTCATTCCATGAAAAAAAAAAAAAAAAATACACCCTCAGATTTATTGTGTGATTATTTGCTTGTAAAACTAATGCATTTTATTCACCTGCAAACCCCTGCCCGTTCTCCCCCCCGAAGCCACAATCCAGAGCTGTTTATAAGTCTCTAACAACACTCTTGGCATCAGCAACCCAAAACTCGGTTAAACCTTACACTGCAGGGCTATTTCACTTCACCTGCCCTGACAGTGCAGCTCCCTCCTGCAGCTCAGGCTCACAGCTATCCTGTGGCAGGGAAGCAGCACCTGGGTTAATCAGGATAAATCAATTTAACCACAGCAGCCTCAAGTGCTGGAGGACAGAGAGGGCCATGTCCTGCTCGGCCATGGGGAAATTAAGTTTTCAGTGTTGGTGCTTAGGAAGGGAGAAGCTGCCCTTGCAAACAGACGCCGCTGGGAAGAAGCAATGGATGGAGCCCAAGAAACTTCTTTAAAATGGGTCAAGAAGCATGGATATTGGTTGAGGACACACATAAAGGATGCTGTCTCCATCAGCTGTTCAGAGCAGCCACCAAGCACTCACAGCCCACGTGGAACGGCCCCAGATCCCACGCACAGCCCTGGTTTGGGGGCCCTCCTCACTGCAGTGTCAGAACAGCTCCGAGTTCCCAGCTGCAATTCTGCACCCCTTCACTGCCAGGGAGCTTCAGCACAGACCCAAACACCAGATCCTCACCCAAAATAAAGGGGAATGGCAGCACAAACCCCTTTTCCTGAGGACTTTCAGAACATCAGAGGCAGAGCAAGGGATTCTCCCTACATTTTCTCAGGCACAAGGCTGCTCCTAACATGGGGATGCCACAGAGCCCTGAGCCCAACACAGCACTCACAGCACTTCTCTCTAGCAAATCCCTCTGTCCACGAGTTACAGCTGCAAGGAAAAGCCAACAGGACACAGATATTGTGCTTCTGAGATCATTAAGGCAACACAAGACATGTGTTGACCCAGACATACTTCCCTAACTACGTACTTGCTTCTACTCAGCATTATGGTATGCTGGACCTTGGAAGAGCCCTGACTCGCATGAGAAATGTCCTCCCTCACCCCAGCAGCATGGGAATCGCCTTGCTGGGAGGCTCCAAGTCATCCAGCAAAGGAAAAAATCTGCAGAGGAGCTCCAGGCCTGGGTCTGGCCAAGCTGAGCCGCGCGGTGTCGAGGAGCGTTACCTGAGCTGTCAGGCCAGAGATGAGTTGTGCCCCACAGCGGGACCATATTTAATGGAGATGAGCAGAACTTCCAGCAGATTTAAGAGCAGACATCAGGAAATGGATCATGCTTCATACCCTGACATGCCTCAGACAACTGGGGGAATGAATCTGCTGGCCAGGCAGCCAAAGGGGCTGGGAGCAGCACGGAGCTCTCTGTGGACACAGCGCCTGCAGAGGCAGCTCCAGAGCCCCCAGAAACCCAGACCCTTCCCTGAGAGACCTTCTGCTCACTGAGACAGGACCTGCAGCCACCACAGGTTGCTACAGAACACGTGGGGTGGAGGTACAGGTGTTTTTTACAGGGCACTGCAGCAAGGGATGGGGTCAGCGCCAGGAGGGACACGAGCAGGGGGACACTGACAGCAGACAGAGGGTTAAGGACACATGGGAAGGTGTCCCTCAGTGCCAGGGCTGGGTGAGTGCAGTGGGATCTGACAGGAGGTGGAACCATGTGTGAATGCACAGCCTGGTGTCCCACCTGTGGTGTGCTGCAAGCCAGAGGAAAAAGGAAAATGTCTGGCAAATAAAGTGTGTGGCTGTGAGAAGGCACCAAAAAGAGACATGTCAGGCTTTTATCTGCCATTTCCTGGGGACACCGAGAAACCTGAGACAGGAAAGGTAGCTGAAGTCATCAGAAGCAACCTCAACCCCTCTGCCCTGACACACACCTTTGGAAGATTAACTTTTATTTAAAAAGAGAAGGAACAAGTACATCCCCTCACACCTCCAGCAATCACAACCAGCACCCTGCTTTCCTTTCCTCTTTCTCAGTTCAGGCATGTGGGGCTTCCCAGGCAGCTCTGAGAATATCAAAGATGTTTTGTTGTGACCACCCAGCCCCTGCAAACCCCACCCTGCAATCAGGGGCTGTGTCCCTGCTGCTCAGGATGATGCATAAAACCATAACAAAATAATATAAGATTAATAAATAATAATATAAGAATATTACACATAAACATAGCTGCAGTGGACGTAACTGAGAGGTTCAGAGTGATCACCAATGGGTTAATTAACTCTTTTTTTCTTTCTATGCCCCTCCAGCCTCATGAAGGCTCTGCCCAACACATGCCACTCATTGCAGTCAGGTGTTGTGATCACATATTCATCATCACCTGGTAACTCCTCAAATGAGCTTTCCCAGTGCAATTCCGAAGGTGACACGAGTAATTCCACTGGGAGATCACACATCACTGCTGCACCCATCCTCTCACCCCACTCGCAGTAACAAATCCCCTCTGCTCAGGGAGCTGCACACCCTCCCTTTTCCTTCAAGAAGAGGCGAGAGGCCCCGCGGCATTAACAATTAAAGCTTTGTAGAGAGATCCGAGCCGGTCAGAGGGACGGGCCGCTAGGGAAAGACAGGAGAGCCATCTCCAGGCCACTGCCACCAGCGCAACCTGGCACGGAGGGACAGAGCCCGGAGCACAGCTCCCAAACCAGAACCAGCTCCATTTACAGCTGGTGCTTTTCATGCTCTCACAGCTTTCAGAAATGTGTGAGAAATGAGTTAACTGGGTTAGAAGAGACAAACAGGTCCTGTGAGATTGTGTTCCTTCTGCCAGCACTCACAGGTGTCACCTGAGGCTGGCACCTTGTCACAGAGCAGGCAGCCCCACAGCTGGCACTGGACCTGGCACAGCCCTGCAGCCTCACCTCGCACCCCCCATGCCTTCCCCTGAAGCTCAAGGTGTTTGCCATGCCCTGGGATGGCACATGGCTCTGGGAGGAGAGCCCAGGCTCTCCCTGGGCAGGGGACACCGCAGGGGACATGTCCAGCCAGCAGCTGTGGGAAAACAGACCCCAAAGAAGAGGCCAGGCTCAGATCCCAGCCGCCCTGGAGTGCCCTCATCCCATCCAGCAGCCCCACGCTCGGCTCAGGAGTCAGCTCTTCCCACCACAGGACTAATTAAAAGCATGTTTAGGGCCAGAGCAGTGACTGGGACAGGGCCCCCAGCGTGGCACGGATCTGCTTTCATCCAAATCATCTCCCAGTTAGTCACCAAGGGCAGGGCCCAGCCTGCGGGCTGGCTGAGCTCTGCTCCCTGCTCCCCTCCTGCAGCAGTGCCACAGCCCCTGGGACCCTCAGAGCACATCAGCAGGGCAGGGTGAGCTGAGCTCTCCCTGTGCACCACGCTGGGCCGTGGATCTGAGAGTCAGCAGCACAGCCTGGTGACATCACGACCACAGAACCACCTAGGTTGGAAAAGACACCTAAAATCCTGGATTCCAGCCATTATTTGTCACTTCTGTGCCCAGAATCTCTTCAAGAACAGTGTTGCCACACATGGTTTGTCCTTCCCTCCACTGCCCCAGCTGAGCAGCTTTCCCTGCCTGTGCTGACTCCTTCAAACAGGGATCTGTGGAGCAGATCAGAGACCAGACCTTCAGGCCATCCATTCCCCCATCCCCTATTTCATGCCAAAGTCACGTATCATAAACACCACCAGGATGGTCTGTGGGACCTTTCCAAGGTCCCACACAGGGTCTGAGGGAGGGCAGAGCAGTTCTGTTCATCATCCTGGCAACCTCAGGTTGCCACACGCCACATTTATATACACCTGGCCCAGGTCACCAGGCACAGCCACGTGCCATCCCTGCTCACAGCAGGGAAAACCAGTGGAAAACCAGTTCCAGATACACTTGGACATTTTTTTTTTTGGAAGTATTGCTCCAGGGCATTAGCAAGAGCTCCTGCGCCTTTGCACCAAGATGCTCTGGGGTCTTCCTGCCCACCCTGGGAGCAGTGACAGCCAGCCCGGGCACCAGGGCTCTGTGCTCCTTGCACAACCAACAGCCTGAGGGCTCAGAGAGCCCCACCTTTGGTGCTCCTTCAGAACAAAAAGCCCTGGATCACACCACCAGGGAGTCCCCTTTCTCCCCAGAGACCCTGAGCAGAGCTGCCCAGCACCTCTGTGAGGAGGAAGCGGCCCCAGCACTGCACCACGGATGGGATCAACCCCCCTGTCATCCCCCTCCTGTCCCTGCCCAGTGGCACAGGCTCCCCAGCCCAAAGCTGCTGAAAGCCAGGCAGCTCTCAGGAATGCTTTGAAGAGGCTCAGAGCAGAGGAGAAAGCACAAGCGGAGGGATGAGGAGGTGCCAGCCGCGCTCTGAGGAGGCGGTGGGCAGTGCAGGATGCTCCTGCAGGTAAATCCTCATCCAGGGCCCCCGGGCGCTGTCACACACCCCTGCACGGGGCACGGCGGCTCTGGAAGGGGCAGCCGTGGGAACCAGCCTTCCCTGGCCACAGCTTCGCTCCACCCTGGCTTCAGCGCTTCCTCTGGCCGCTGTGGTTTCCCTCGCAGCGGCGATGCCCAGCAGGGCACGCCCAGGACCAGAGCCCCGGAGCCCGGGAGGGTGAGCCGGGGTGGCACGGAGGAGGGACACCAGCCTGGGCACAGACAGCCCACCCTCATCTTCCCTGGTCACCCTGCTCAGAGGGGGACACCAGGCAGCCTGTCCCCATCCCCTCCACCAGAAACAAGCAGCCACAGCCACCCCAGGGCAGCTCAGGGCAAAGCCGCCACCCCCCAGAGCCGCCCGGAGCCGGGAGCAGCTCTTGGAAGCGCTCAGACATGCACCACGGGGCGGGAATTGCGGGGAGAGCGGGGAATTAAATGGAGTTATTCATTGCTCTGCCTCTCCCCCCACGCACGGCCGGCAAGGTGAAGCCCGGCAGAGAGCAGGGAGCAGCCCTGGAACACGCAGGGAGCAGCCCTGGAACACGCCGGCAGCTCCTGCTCAGCCAGGCAGGACTGGGAGGGCAAAAACGCAGGGAGGATACGTTGGCAAGCAGGAAAATCTCCGCCGCAACACACAGACACACAGACGACACACAGACACACAGCCAGGAGCCAACCTTCAGAGCAGAAGCGCGTCTCCATGCCAAGAGCTCGGCGATTTTGCTCCCTGTGCCCGGCTCGCAGCTCTGAGCTAACAGGCTCAGCATTCATCCATCCCCCCGCGCCGTGCGGCACATGGGAGCCCAGGGGGGGGAGAGAGGCACTCAAATGAAATCCAGACCTAGAAAGCAATTTCTTCTTCCCCCCCTCTTCGCTTTTCCCCCCTTCGCCCCCCTCCCGGCTTCTGCTGGAATCACCGTCTGTCTCGAGGGCTCAGGAGGATGGGAAAAAAAAAAGAAGGGGAAAAAAAAAAGGAAAAAAAATGCAGAAGGGAAGCATTGCAGGAAAAAAAAAAAAAAAAAAAAAAGAAAAAGAAAAGAAAAAAAAAAAAAAGAAAAAAAAAAAAAAAGGGATCGGCTGAAATCCACCCGGAGCAGGGCTGTTCCTCTCCTCCAACTACAGAAGCTGCTGGAAAGGTAGGAGGGCAGGGGCAGAATATAACATATTAAAAGATCAATGCCTACCTGAAATCCGGTCCCTCTCCATTACTACGGGATATATTTAGCATCCGCGTGTCACGGCCGTCCCTTTTTTCGGTGGCGTCCCCTTCTTTCCCCCACTCTCCCTCCCTCCTTGCCTTGCCTCCTCCTCCTCCTCTTCCAAAAAAAGCTCTTTGTCTGGTCTAATTTCTTCAATCTGTTGCAATCATGAATGCATCCAAATTACCACATTTCCATGTGCTGATCATATGTTTGTGCTCCAAACTGAAGTAGCTTTGTCTCTTTGAAATGAAAAAGAAGAGTAAGGAGGAGGAAGAAAGGAAAAGGGGGTACATGACCCGAAAAATCCTGTAACTCCCTGAAATACTCCACCAGGCGCAGGAAAACTGGAAATCCCGAGTCCTCTGTAAAACAGTCTTAAAGCTACAGCGTGCGAGTGTCCAGGGGAACGCTCCAGCCTCCACAGCTCCCTCTTAATATCCACCAGGAGATGCTTAAGGAACTTGGCTCCTCACAATAACACAGCGAACAACTCATCCAGCTTCTCAAATCTCTCCCCACTTCCCCAGTCTTATTTTCCTGCTATTTCCTCTATCCCCTCCTCCTTCCTTGGCTCCAGCATTTTAAAAGCGCGCAGATCCCGCACGCTCCCCCCATTTTTTTTTTTTTTTTTTTTTTTTTTTTTTGCCAGGTCTGAAGTTTCGATTCATGCATAAACTATTCGGCTGATGAAGGCTGACTTCATTCCAAGCTCAGCATCACGGGGCTGCTGCTGCTGCTGCCAGGCGGGACCCGGCTCCGGCGTTCCCCGGCGCTGCGCAGCCCCTCGGGGGCTTCCCTGGCAGCGCTTCTCCCTCCTCCCCACGGCCTGGCAGCGAGCAGCAGGATTTCCCAGCCTGCCAGAAAGCGATAGTGGAAGTCTCTGGCCCGGGCAGGAGCTGTCGGTCCTGTCCCCGGTGTGGCGGCGGAGTTGAGGTGGGGTTGGAGAGCGGGTTTGGCTGCCGGAGATGCGCCGGGGAGCAGAGGGGGCAGAGCAGCCCTGCAGAGCCCGGTGCCCGCCGCTCCTGTGCCCGGAGGGATGGAGGGATGGAGGCTGCAGGGATGGGCTGGCCCGCATGGAAACTTCCACTTGGCTCGGGGGGCAGCGGGGACACGGCGTCAGCGCCTCCCGCGGGGGCTGCCCTCTGCCCCAACAGCCTGCACGGCCCCCCCGAGCCATCCCACACTGATTCCCGTTGATAATCACAGAATTCACAGAATGACCAGGTTGGAAGAGACCTCAAAGATCATCGAGTCCAACCCAGCCCCAGCACCTCAACTCAACCCTGGCACCCAGTGCCACATCCAGGCTTTGTTAAACACACCCGGCATGGTGACTCCACCACCTCCCCGGGCAGCCATTCCAGAACTTTATCATCCTTCCTATGGAAAACTTTTTTCGAATATCCAATTAGAAAAATATTTTTTCTAATATATTTTTTCTAATATTTCCCTTGGTGCAGCTTGATCCCCCGGCCAGATGCAAGGGCACAGCCTCCATCCCCAGAGCTGGCAAAGAAATCACTCAACCCCCATGCCCAGGCAATGCTGAGAGGGAAGGCACAGCTGTTCCACAGGCCAGGTGTGCTGACAGGACCCTTGTGTCATCTGCATGGTCCAAGTGACAGCTTTTCCCCAAAAAGCTCATGAGCTCACATAGAAACACTCAAGTGTGACAGCTGTGACGCAGCCTGGCGCTGCTCTCATGCCATGGGCAGAAGGACAGGTTATTGCCTAGATGGATGAATAAACCTCCAAGGAAAGACTCCAGGCACTCCAGAAACTGCTGAAACCTTTGGGCAGCCTGGCCTTACCGCCCAAAGGAAGGACAGTAAGGACATTCTGTCACTTTCCAACACTGAGGGTTTGTCCCGTTCAGCAGCAGCTGCAGTGTCAGCGGCCCCAAAGCAGAGGGAGGAACACAGCCAGCACCCAGCTGCGGGCTCAGCCCAGCCCCCAGGCAGCACCAAGCCCTCTCAGCCCCAAGGAGCCGGTGGGGGGCAGCCCCAAAACAGCCCCATCCTTCGGGAAGGTTCTCTCCGATGTCTCTCTCTCCCCCAGCATGTTGCTCCCCGGGCAGAGGATTCAGATTCCTTCCCAAATCCTGCTCGTTCACTGTTTGCTAGCAGAGCTCTGCATGTTCCTGCTGCCAAGAGCCCAAGGCACCGGAGGGGACAATGAGCAATGTTTTCCCATTGACAGGCTCAGAGCACGTTTCCTGCCTCAGATCTCAAAGGTGCTGAACACAAAGCAAGGACACGGGGGAGCACAAACCCCACTGCCCTGCCTGCACCGAGCAGCCCCATGGCCGAGCTGCTGAGGCTGAGAGGAAGGGAAAAACCGCGGCGAAGGATGGAGAGAGGAAGGAGGTGAATGGAAAGGAAGAAGGGATGGGGGCAGCGCTCATTTTAACCTCCAGATTTTAACCCATCAAGACCCAGGTGGCTGGGAAGGGAAAAAGCACCGTTCCTTGCAGGGCAGATCACCAGGAGGCACTCAGGGAGGTGAACCCAAACTGTGCTTAATGCAATTGAGCTTGACATGCACAAAACCTCCAGGTAGCTGCTCTCATTCAGACCTGGAGTGCTCATGCAAATTTTAATGGATTCACTTCAAAGCTGCAGTGCTCACAAAGCATAAAAGGTAAATAACGGGGAGCCTGTGATTGAGAGAGGGGCACCCTCTCAACATGGGGGTTTGTTCCCTTCAGAGGTGTGTTTCCAGTGACCCTCATGGTCCAGGGCTGGGAATTCCCCATTTTTCTTAGTTTCTGAGAAGCTTCTCAAATGTCTGTTGGAACGGGTGTTCAGCGGTCTGCGCACTGTGCAAGTGTACACAGAGAAAGCAAATACACATTCCGTTTTCCAGCAGTACTGCTGCAGTGGGTTTTGTTCTACAGATTGTCAATTACCATCTCCCGTGCAAAACCAGCACAGCTGCTAAAGGCTGAGGGGAAGTCAAGCACACCCAGATTTTAGGAAGAGGACAGAGAACTCTCTGTCCTGGCCAGCTCTGCCTTTTTGGGGTTCAAACCCTCTGTGACATTCCTGTGTTTGAGGGGTCCCAGGATGAGGGAAGAGATGAGAATCTTGACTCCATTTTTTAGTAAGTTGATTTATTATATGATGATATGTATTATATTAAAAATACTATACTAAAAGAATTAAAAAATAATACAAACAGAAAGCTAGCAAAAACTTAAAAAAATAATAACAAAAGCTTGTGAGTCTCAGAGAGTCTGACACAACTAAATTTTTGATTGGTCATTAAATAAAAATACTTCACATGGACCAATCAAAAATACACCTGTTAGTAAACAACCTCCAAACCACATTCCACAGCCATCAAATAGATATTGTTTACATTTTCTTTCTAAAACTTCTCAACCAGAATAAGAGAAAAATCTTAACAGAAGATTTTCATAAAAAATATCACAGTAACATCCCCCAAGGGCTAATTTTGGAAAAGCCACAAGGAGAGGGAGGATGCAGGAGCAACTTTAGGGAAACCACTGCTATCTGCTGTAAAAACAAGCCCAACTTCCACGAGCAAGCAGTGCTCAGGCAGGAGCAGGAGCCCTGCTCTGGCACGGGGTGCACGTTTCCCTCCCAGGTTTGGACGCTGCCACGGCTGGCAGCCAGCAGGAAGCACTGCCAGGTGCAGAGAAAGCAAGGAAGGAAATCACGAAAACAGAAAGTGGAGCGAGCCCTGTGCCAGGCTCAGCTGGAGCCTTCCCTGTCACACACCTCTGCCAGGCCAGGAGGAGATTCAGGGCTACTGTCACCAGCCCCAGCAGTGGCACTGACACCTGCAGGTGTTCAGGTAGATCTGATTTGCTGCTCCTTGCCTGCCTCTCCAGTTTTATGCTGGGATCAGGTTCCTGGGGCAACCCATTTGAGCTGTTTTCTTTCCTGCCTGGTTCAGAGCAGTCACTCAGTCACAGCTGGCCACTTCCACCTGTGGGAAATGGATTTGTGGAGAGTTTTTGAAGTTTAATAGAAAGGTTACATAGCGTGCATCTGTATGTAAATTTTGAGATAAGAAATGCTGGTTTAGAAATGTTGTAAACTAGGGTTGATACTGTTGAGAGAGAAATGGAGTTAGAAAAAAGTATTAAAGGATAATAAGATTAGATATTTTAGAGAAATAGAATTATGAAAGATGCATTGTAGTAAGGTTTATGAAGACCAGTTTTAGGTGATTAGTTATAAGGTATTTATAGAATATTGTGGTAAAAAGTTGCTAGGTTAAGAAGTGTTTAGAGTGTTTTGTAATTAGGAAATAGGTGGTTTTTAAGAACTCTCTACAAATCCATTTCCCACACCAGCAGGGCTTTAGCACCTCAGCCAGGCATCACCTCACAGCCCCAGCCCTGAGCTGCAGAGGATGAAAGCTGCAAGCCCAGTCAGGGATCAGGGGTTCAGGCTGCACTGGCAAAGCTGCAGGAAGCAGCCAGAGCAGCCAAAGGCCTGCAGGGCCTGGAGAGGCAGGAAAATGGGGATTCAGCTGGTTCTGGTACAGGTTATCTCAGCTATCTCAGCTCACTGGGTATCTGGGAGGAGAGCACAGAGGGAGGACAGTGTGGCAGAGCGCAGCATTCCTAAATCAAATTATGTTTAGTGAAGCATTTTCACATGAGGAAATACAGGTCCAGTCAAGTGCTCCAACTCAATCAAGTGTTACTCCATTATATTCACTCTGTGCCTTTTGCCCCCAGGCTGCACTGGGCCAGCAATGAGAGGATCTGAGCCTCCATGGACTGTTAGCTCTAAAAACCTTTCCTTCACATTTCTACGAGCCTTGGTGATGGGGAAGAAAGGAAATATTGGCTAAAACTGTCCTTTTCATTTGGGAAAAATTTAAAACCAAACCAAGGAGATGCTCCTCTTTCCAAGAGAGGCACTCACACTCTCAGTGCTGCTGCCCTGCTCTTTGCCAGCTGTTCCTTTGCCTTCTCACTCCATCCCCTCCCCAGCTGGGCACACAAGGAGCTGCCCTGCCCAGGCTGCAGTTCTCAGCTGCTCCACATGTGCTACCAGGCACTATTTTGCCACTCCCTGGCTACTTCTTACAAAAACCTCTCTTTGCTCAACACAGGGGCACACAAATCACTCAGATCCTCCTGAGTTACTCCTTTCCTGAGCCAGAGAGCCCACCCAGGGCACACAGCTCATCACCAGGCAGAGCTGGGGTGGCTGTGACAGCAGCAGCACCCGGCCCCTCCTGCCCCAGTCCCACACAGCCCCCTGGGATGGTGCCCACAGAGTTTCTCGTGGAGGGACTTATCTTCAGGGACAGTCCCTGTCAGAGCTCTCCCCCCTGCTGGTTTTCAACCTCTCTGCCTGGAAGCCTCAAGCTGCTGGAAATCCCTCGCTGCTCCCCAGGCTCTCTGCTCACTCTTTAACACTCCTGAGCTGAAGAATCTACAGCAGCTGGCAGGACTGGGCACTCCTCACCCTCCTGGGAGAGCAGAAGGAGGTTCGGATAAATATTGACTCTTCCACAATCCCCTGCTGATGTTTTCCTTCCTGGACCCCTCCCTCCCATTAGTCTTGTCCTCTTGACCCTCTTTGAGAGCCCCAAACAGGGGGGGCACTCCACACCTGAGGTCTGTGGTCATTCCCTGCTGGGGGAGGCAGAGCTCCATGGGGCACTGCTGAATTTGCTCCTCTGTGTGTCCCTGCAGGAACCAGGCACCTGGCTGGGAGCAGCCTCATTGCTTTAGCTTCGTGCTGCCCAGAGCTGGGATCACCTGCAGAGCTGAGCCTGCAGAGGGGACTCTCCTGGCTGCTGGAGCCCTGGTCTCTGAGAATTTCAGACTTTCTGTGCCGACAGGCACCGACCCCTTTCCTGTACATCTGACCTGAGGCCGTGGAGAAGGCTTCCAAAATTGAATGATGGAAATAAGATTATAGATGTGGAATTTAAATAGAAGTGTGTAATATCACAGAGCAAAAAACTTGGAGTTTAAGAAAGAGTTATATACATATATATATAAAAATAAAAAATATATATTAAATATATATATTTGTTTTATATATATATAACAAATAATATATATTTATGTTTTATATATATATATATTTGCAATATATATAACAAAATAGGAGGTTTAGGGTGGGAACTAGTTCTTCTTCACCTTCTTCTTCCTCAGTTTGGAAAGTATTGTGTACTTAGATAAAAAAGTCCCCATTGCCAAGAGTAGTTAGTTATTAAGCTGAAAGTAAAAATAATTTAAGTGTCATTTCTTAATTAAACAGTTTATCATTAAAAAACCTTGTAGAAAGAGAGTTAGGACTCCATTTTTACTTTACTAAAGTACTGTAGAACTCAGAGTTTATAAGGCTGTAATATAGATAAAAACTAATAAACATCTGAGTCCGAACAGAAAACACCATCTCACACATTTAATTCCCACCTCACCAAAAAAGAAACAAAAACTCCCCAGCTGGTGGCCAAGCTGCAGCCTCTGCTGCCTTGCCCTGGTGAGGAGAAGGGCCATGTGGGATGAAGGGACACGTGTCAAGGCAGGGTTTGTCCCCAGGGAGCCCGAGGGCAGCGGGTGCTGCTGGGGACACTGGCAGGAGAGCTGCACAGCTGGGGTGACGGGTTTGGTGCCTCAGACAAAGGGGAATAGAGAGAGGCTGCCCGAAGAAATTCCTATGACCTCATCTAAGGACACATCCAGAGCCGTGAGGCTGTGACCACAGGCTCCAGTTAACCCCTCTGCTGCCCCACCACAGCAAAAGGCACCTCTGGGCTGCAAACACAGAATTAGGGCTGGAAAGGAGCTCCAAGGGTTCATTGAGTCCAACCATTAACCCAGCAATGCTGTGCTCACCACCAAACCATGTCCTGAGTGCCACACCCACACGACTTCTGAACATTTCCAGGGATGGCAACTCCACACTTCCTTGGGCAGCCTGTTCCAGTGCCAGACCACCCTCCCAGAGAGGAAATCTTTCCTGGTATCTAATCTAAACCACCCCTGGTGCAGCTTGAGGACATTTCACCACACACCAAAGAGATGCTGACATCCCAGTGCACGTTGTGCACCCCCCCAGCTTCCAGCTGCACCAGGGGTGCTGCACTCCCACCTGCATCCCAGGATGCCAGCAGGAAGCTCCAGACAGATGCAGGACAAGCTGAAGGGCTGCACCAAGGGTCACAGGAGGTTCCCAAGCTCGGTTTGCCACACTGACACGTGCAGGGCTGTGCTGTGAGTGGCAATGCCCACCATCCACATGATGGGTGAACAAGGGGCTTGAGCTGCTGCAAACATCTGCATGGGAGTCCCTCCCCTTTCTGCCCAGGAGAAGCATGTACACAGTACAAAACAAGCTGTCCCAGCAAAGGCCCCAGTGAGTGCCCCTTTCTAACACAGCCCAGAGAGCTGGCCTTGACTTCCTGCCTCTCCAAACTATGCCCTGCACTTCCAAAAATTCCACACTTCCTTGGGCAGCCTGTTCCAGTGCCAGACCACCCTCCCAGAGAGGAAATCTTTCCTGGTATCTAATCTAAACCACCCCTGGTGCAGCTTGAGGATGTTTCACCACACACCAAAGAGACGCTGACACCACAGTGCACATTGTGCACCCCCCCAGCTTCCAGCTGCACCAGGGGTGCTGCACTCCCACCTGCATCCCAGGATGCCAGCAGGAAGCTCCAAACAGATGCAGGAGAAGCTGAAGGGCTGCACCAAGGGTCACAGGAGGTTCCCAAGCTCGGTTTGCCACACTGACACGTGCCGGGCTGTGCTGTGAGTGGCAGAGCTGCAGATGTGGGACAGTTGTGACAGCACTCCCCTGAGGACAATCCCCTCACACACCTAATGGTTTTTATAGCACTCTGGATTTGCTTATGTAACAGCCATCATGCACGCTCCAGTGAGGAGCCCCTGGCTCCTGACATTCCTTTTGTTTATCTCTCTGCTCTGGTTAACCCCCAGCCTCACAGAAACCAGCTTCTAGACTTGTCCTCTCTCAGACTCCAGGCACAAAGAGAGGAGATGGTCCTCAGGGCAAGGTACTGAGTCAAGGGATGGAAACAGCAAGACCTGTTGTCATATCCACCATGAATTTTGAGCAATCCAAATTAGTGAACCCTGCTGAAATCCTGCTGTCCCTGTTAAAGCAGTGATGCCAATTTAAACTATGCCCACAGCTATGTGTGTTCAGCTCTTCCACCCACCTGGCCTCACATCTTTCCATTTCAGTGCCCACGGGGAAGGATCCCTGCACTCACAGGCACTGCTCAGGGCACAGCTTTCAGGTTCTCTGCTGCTTTATTTTCCCCGGCTATGAAATAGGAACATCAATAACTATTATAGGGAAAAACCAAATAAAACAAGAATTATCTGTGCCCATCTTGTTGAAATTTACAAGTAAGGCTATAATATTTTTATTTTTGTTAATCCCAGGTACCAGACACCTCCGGGGTGCCCTGCACAGTGTGGCAGTGCAGTGACAGTGTGGCAGTGCAGTGTCAGTGTGGCAGTGGGGTCCTAGAGCTCATGCCCTGAGCAGAAGCTCACAGGCTCAAATCACAGTCTGCACCTTTGAACCACCTCACTTCTCCTGCATCCCCAGCCCCACTGTGGCTTCTGGCCCAGCTACCTGGGCTACCATCCACACGATGGGTGAACAAGGGGCTTGAGCTGCTGCAAACAACATCTGCATGGGATTCCCTCCCCTTTCTGCCCAGGAGAAGCATGTACACAGTACAAAACAAGCTGTCCCAGCAAAGGTCCCAGTGAGTGCCCCTTTCCAACACAGCCCAGAGAGCTGGCCTTGACTTCTTGCCTCTCCAAATTATGCCCTGCACTTCCAAAAAGCACTGGGACAAGCTGTGGCTGATCCTCAGCCAGCTGCTGACGAGGCAGAAGCGGGGCTGTGCTCTCTCTTTGGGTGGAAAAGCCCTGCCTGCCCCGGCCCAGGCAGCCTCACAGCCACACAAAGGCTGTGAAACAGGAAAGCTGAGGCACCTGCTCCCCTCCCAGCCCTTTGGGACCTCTCTGAACAAAGCACCTGAGGCACAAATAGCACTGGGCCAGAGCAGTGCTGCTGAAACACAGCTGGAAGGGATCGTCCCCCCTGCCTTCACCTACACGGGGAAAATGTGCTGCTCTAGCTAAATCACTAAACTCTGCCTTTTCATGGACCCTCTCCTCGTGCTACCCTTGCCAGGGAAGTTCCTTCCTCTTTAGCAAAAACTGAGTTGTAGGCTGGAAACAAATCAAAGTAGAGCACAGCTGGCTGCCCGAGAGGAACACGATCTCTGCTCCTTCCGCTCCAACTGCTCTGGGCTCTTTTCTGGCTGAGTTGAGAACACACCACTGCTCCACATGGCAAATGTCAGCAAATATTTCTCTGCTTCAAATTCATCAGGTACAGTTGTAGGAAAATGAAGTGGGAGTAACTTCCCTGGCACGCCATTCCCAACTGGTGCCCTCAACACCTGGAGGGGTGGGACAGCATCCAGAGGGACCTGGATGGGCCCATGTGACCCTCAGGATGTTCAGCAGGACCAAGGGCAGCGTCCTGAATGTGGATCAGGGCAACCCCAAGCACAGGTGTCCTGGATGGCCAAGCAAACTGTATTCTGTTTGCCATCTGCATGGCAGCTCTCTGCTGTTCTGGGGGCAGTTTTCCTTGTCTCTTCCAAACCCAATCCTCTCTCAGGGCAGACATCTGCTGATAACAGGCCATTGAATGCCACTGCAGGGCTGATAAGAACTGCAGCATCCCACTGGGAGATGTGAGCCCAGAGGGAGGAGCCAAGCATTCCTACCTGGATAGAATCTGAGCTTCTGGAACACCAGCACAGCTTCTCCACTGGATTCCCCAGAGGAACAGCAGCTGCCTCTTCCACTGGATCTGCAGAGGAAGACTACACCTTTCTCCAGGATCCCTGCTCCAGCAGAACCAGCCCTGACACTCCAGGAGGGCTGCAGCCACAATTCCAATGGCACTGCTGCCAGCACCCTGACCCACAGGGTGTCAGGCTGTGTTCTGACCCTGTCAGTGCTGTTTTGGTTTGCTGCGTTGTTTATTTTATCCTTTTATTTTCTTCCCTCATAAAGAACTGTTATTCCTGCTCCCATATTTTTTGCCTGAGAGCCCCTGAATTTAAAATTTATAGCAATTCAGAGGGAGGGGGTTTACATTTTCCATTTCAGGGGAGGCTCCTGCCTTCCTCAGCAGACACCTGTCTTTCCAAACCAAGACGATAGGCTGGCCAGAGAAGGGATCAAGACTATTCCTTTGGGGGCTGGGGTGTTGGTTGATGGCTCCATAAAACCCAGGAAGGTGCACTGCTGGCCCAGAAAGCCAAAGGTGTCCTGGGCTGCAGTGCAAAGTTGTGAACAGCAGGTCAAGGGAGGGGACTCTGCCCTTCTGTTCCGCTCTCCTGAGATCCCTTCCTTCACTGCTGCCTCCAGCTCTGGGGCCATCAACACAAGAAGGGTGTGAAGGGCAGGAGAGAGTCCAGAGGAGGCCATGGAGATGCTCCAAGATCTGGAGCCCCTCTGCTCTGGAGCCAGCTGAGGGTCACCTGCAGAAGGCTCCAGGGAGATCTCAGAGCCCCTCCCAGTACCTGAAAGGGCTCCAGAAGAGCTGGAGAAGGATTTGAACCCCACCCGAGGGGCTTACCTGGGGCTGCACTGCAGGTTTGAAGCAAAGCACCCCAAAGCCCTGGAGCTGAGCACTGCTGGATGCCAGCGCCACGTGACCCCTTCCAGAGGGACCAGGGAATCTGAGCGGCAGAATGAAGTCTCCAAAAGAGGTCAGCATCAGTTCTGCAGGTTCCTACCCTCACTGCACACCCCAAGGCAGCACGTGGATGCCTGAGGAGCTCTCTGGATCCCAGGAGCTGGTGGCTGTGGGAATGCACGTCACCCCTTTCTTTGTTTAGGGTGGCAAAGAGCCCAAAACAACTGAGCCCCTCCTGCAACGCTTCACTTGCAACCACTGCTCAGTCATCCCAACCCCAATTTATCTTTTACAGGAATAAAAGCTTCTGGGTGCAAGGCCAGATGTGCAGAGGGGAAAATTTGGACCTGAAACAAGGGGAAATTGAGCTGCAGTTACATGGAGTCATAAATATTTACTGAAATGTAAACTGAAGGACTGAACTGCTCATTTGATTTTTTAACTTGAAAAAAAAAATTAAAAATTTACAAGGTCTCTCACCAGAAAAGTGGAAAAGTATATAATTAGAGTCTGAGGAAAACAAGCTTGAACAAATTTGCTGTGTCTGTCAACATGGATTCCCTACACCCCAGCTCCCTTTGGAGCTGCACCAATTCCCCCTTCTGTCCTGTCTGCACATGAGAGCAGGCGGTGCCAGGGCTGAGGCAGCAGCTTTGTTTGTGCATATGCACAAGATAAACACACACTGCAGCTCCAAACTGCCAGCTCTGTGCTGGTGGCCGACTTTGGAAGCATCAGCTCGAAAACTCAGCTCAGCCCTCCTGGCCTCTTGCTGTCACGAACACAACACTTTGTGTCACACAACACACCAAGACTCCCCAATAACCATCACTCAATGCATTTCTGCTGCCACTCGACACCAGTTTGGGGTGCTCTGACTATAATTCCATCCTCCCACTGCCGATGGTGATGGCGCAAGGCCGTGCAGCTCCAGTTGCCAGCAGCAGGGCAGTGCCACAGCGCGCCAGCCCCTGCCACCCTCTCCTGTGCCACACACAGCTGTCCCTGTGCTGGCCAGCAGTGCTCAGGAGGGCCAGGCAGGCAGTGTCCCAGCTCCCAGGGCGCTCAAGTGCACGTTCAAGCAGCCATCCGTGACTAATCCCCATCCCACACGTGCTGGTGGCTGCTCCCAGCAAAGCACTGAAGTCACTGCTCCAGGAAGGCACCCCCAGGGTGGCTTTGTGCTGCCACCCACGCCGAGGGAAGAGCTGAAAGCACTGTTTTGATAAGTCCATCTGGGAGCTGAGGCAGGATGTGAGGGCTGAGAAGATGGATTGAAACAGCAAATCCAGCCTGGAGGGAGCAACTGGGTGGCAGAGACCAAGGGGACAGGAGAGGATGAAAGCTGAACTAAGGGCGCTGAGGAGGTGAGCGGGGTTGGGGGGGACAGGGAGCAGAGAAAATGAGGCAGCAATGGCAAGGGGAGGTCATCCAGGCTGGAACTAGATGGTCTTTAAGGTCCCTTCCAACCCAAACCATTCCAGGATTCTCACAGGCACTGCTCAAGGCACAGCTTTCAGGTTCTCTGCTGCTCCATTTCCCCCAGCTACGAAATAGGAACATCAGTAACTTCTAAAGGGAAAAACCAAATATGACAAGAATTATCTGTGCCCATCTTGTTGAAATTTACAGGTAGGATTGTAATTACCTCAGGATTGTGTGGTATCAGAGAAGGAAACACAAAGGAAGATTTCAGTGGCAGCAAAGCAGCTGCTAAGGAAGAACAATGTCTGGGATGTAGAAAGCACCTTGATATGGAGACACACTGCTCCCCACAGGGGTTTGAACCAGGAGCAGCACAGGCTCATCAGAGGGGCTGAGGCAGCCAGCAAAAGGGAATGACAGAAGGAAAAGCCCAGATCTGGGCTGCCTCAGCTTCCCTTGGAATATTTTAGATGAGAACAGTGACATTTTTCACTTGCAGACAATCCCCAGGGACAGCCCCAGCACGTGGCACACACAAACAGAGCACACAGCCTCAGGTACTCCCCAGCACTGGGAATTCTGCTGCTGCTTTCCTGAGGCTGGGAAACACCTTCTGCAAGAAAAACAAACCCTCCCACCTGCTTCCTTCTGAATCAGAAGCAGCTTCCAAAACATTAAGCTGCAATTAGGGCTGCAAATTTAGCCACAAGCACTTATAATCCATAAATCTGCACATCCAATAAAAAATAACAGCTAAGGAGAGTCCAAAAGAGCTACTAATGACTAAAGTGGATTTCAACCACAGGCCATTCCTGCTTCTTGTTGCCCTGTGTTGAGTTGGGTTGGAGCTTGGGAATTATTGTCTCTGGACCCATTATACAGTAAGGAATATTTTATATTCTCTCTCTTTTCATAGTTTGTTGGGGCTTTTAAAAATATATATGCCTCACTTTTTTTTTTACATGTACTGCTTTCTTTCTGCAGCATAGAGAGCTCTTCATTTATCAGCAGCAAGCTTTGCCTTTCAAACCATGGCAGAAAATAAGATTTCTGAGTGTCACCTCCTGCATTCCTTATTTTCCCTATTCCCTATTTTTCCCTTTTTTTTTTTTTTTTTTTTTTTTTTTTTTTTTTTTAATTGGATGAGGAGGTTTCAAAGGGAGAAATTCACACACTTACTCGGGCTTGTCTGGTCGCTGAGCCTCCGAAGTCTCCCGCTGGAGGTCCGGGCGATTCCTAAAGCAAGAAGAAGGTTGGAGTGAGGAATCCATGTGAGTGTGAGGTATGGAGTTACCTCCCTGCTGTCCCTCTGTGTCTGACAAGGCACAGTTCTGCCAGGAATCTGCTTTGTACAATAATCTCTCAGATCCAGGGAGAGTGACACATTATTTTAACCAAAAACACCTCAGGAGAGACCTCCACCTTTCCCTGAAGATGACAAACATTATTATTGTCTTGGTTCGGAAAGACAGGTGTCTGCTGAGGAAGGCAGGAGCCTTCCCTGAAATGGAAAATGTAAACCCGATCCTGCCTCCTAATTGCTATAAATTTGGAATTAAGGGGCTCTCAGGCATCAAATATGGGAGCAGGAATAACAGTTCTTTATGAGGGAAGAAAATAAAAGGATAAAATAAACAATGCAGCAAACCAAAACAGCACTGACAGGGTCAGAACACAGCCTGACACCCTGTGGGTCAGGGTGCTGGCAGCAGTGCCATTGGAATTGTGGCTGCAGCCCTCCTGGAGTGTCAGGGCTGGTTCTGCTGGAGCAGGGATCCTGTGGAAAGGTGCAGTCTTCCTCTGCAGATCCAGTGGAAGAGGCAGCTGCTGTTCCTCTGGGAGATCCAGTGGAGAAGCTGTGCTGGTGTTCCAGAAGCTCAGATTCTATCCAGGAAGGAATGCTTGGCTCCTCCCTCTGGGCTCACCTCTCCCAGTGGGATGCTGCAGTTCTTATCAGCCCTGCAGTGGCATTCAATGGCCTGTTATCAGCAGATGTCTGCCCTGAGAGAGGATTGGGTGTGGAAGAGATAAGGAAAACTGCCCCCAGAACAGCAGAGAGCTGCCATGCAGATGGCAAACAGAATACAGTTTGCTTGGCAATCCAGGACAATTATTCAAACACAGCAAACCCACAAATGTATTTAGGGTTTCCAGGAACACCAGAGGGGACTCTAGAAATCATCATGTGGGACATTCACGTTCACGTCTCACTCCAGGATATTTTATCCTAGAGAGAAGGGCAGCACTTCCTGAGGCAGATTTCCTTGCTGGGAGAGGAGAGCACAGGAATTTAAGGATTTGCATGAGTCCTGCACTTACAGAGACTCCTCTCTGAGTGGATGCAGTCACATGCTGGAAACACATCATCTTCAGGGAAAGGCAGAGGTCTCTCCTGAGGTGTTTTTTGGTCAAAACAACATGAAACTCTCCCTGGATCTGAGAGTGTAAGCCCTCACTGCTGTGAGGTCAGAGCAGTGGAACAGGGGATGCACCTCCCCTTCCACACCCATTTCAGAGTCCTCAGGAATTCCCAGGTGCCTGCCTGCCTCCCAGACTCCAGGCAAGCCATGGCACCTGCTGACTGCAACATTTCTAAGCCATCATCAACTTGTTTCATTTCTTTGCCAACCCAGCTGCCTATTTGTAAAACAATGATTGCCACAGCACTCACTTTCCACTCAGCAAGAACCTGAATTCTCCCTAAAATCCCCAGAATTCCCAATTAGTTAAAACACAGCCATGGATTTGTGCCTCAGTTTCTGGTTTTTTACCTCAATTAAAGTGGTAAATGCAATAAAAGCAGTGAAGCACCTCAGGGGAGATGCTGTATCCTGGAATCCCCCCAAATGTTCTGATGTCCTGGGATGGACATTCCCAGAAGGTCTGGTGGCTCTCCAGCCTCTGGGGGTTCTGCTGGAGGAGCAGGATGGGGTCCAGGATAGACACCAGCTCAAGGACAGGGTCCATCACCTTGGGCAGCAGAAGCTGGAACTGCCAAGCCACAGGAGCTCCTCAGCTCATTCTGAACCCTGCCTCAGCACACAAAAACCTTGGGTCAGGGTTTCCACCTGCAAAGGGGTAGGAAACCCCCAGGATTTGAGAGAGATGCCATTCAATTATATTATTTAAATTATCTTCTCACCATCTACCAGATCTGTTGGACAAGAAGCAAAGCGATTAAAACAGCATCAATTTAAGATGCAGAACAGCTCTAATCTGTGATTTGTAAAGGAGTCACAACCTTACAAACCTTGTCAGCTAGAAGAGTGCATCACACAAGGAAAAAAAATATTTAAAAAGAAATAGATATATATAGAAAAAAAGGCAGCAAAACTTTCATACCAGTAAGGCCTGGGATAGAGGGAGGGAAGGGAAAAGTGCTGCCTGGCAGCTGGACATGGAAAAAGCATTTCATGCTCAGAAGCCTGCGCTTGTGTATATAAATTTTTATATATATGCACATGTGTGTTTGCTCTGTCCCTTTCCTTTCCTAACATAAAAAGCCTCTGTGCCTACAACGTGATGTGGTTGAACCACAGGGCTGCTCCTGGGAAAGGAAGACACAGGGAGAACCCACGGGCAGCACCACCCAGAGCCATCTCCCTCCTCAGAAAGGGCCCTTCCCTGCCCCCAAAGAGCCAAAAATAGAGCCAGGACTGTGCACCCCCTCAGATGAACACCCAGCCTGTCTGCTCCAGAGCTTTACCTGCATTGCAACTGGGCAGATTGGTGCTACACCCATCAGCCAGCCTCACTTTCCATCACTGACAGCAGGACAAGGGGTGAAGCTTCTGGGAACTCGTGAATTTTAAATTTTAAACATATTTTTGCTATTAAACCCAGTCCCTGAATCTTTTTCTTAATTCTTTTCTCCTCTCTAAATGCCTACTGCTTTTTTGGATGCTAGCAAAGAATGAAAAGCCCTATTTCCTCTGCTGAACAGAGGAACATTTTTAAACAGCTGAACAGATTTTTAAACAGCTCCTCTTGAGCCAGGCTGCAAGAGCAGCCACATCCCAGCTCTGCTCCATGCAGAGAGACAATACCTCTGAGTTCCCTGTGTGCACTAATTCCTAGTCCCTGAGTCTTTTCTAAAATTATTTTTCCTCTCTAAATGCTTTTTTGGATGTTAGCAAGAATGAAAAGCCCTAATTAATTTGCCTAAATAGATTTTTAAACAGCTTTTCTTGAGCCAGGCTGCAAGAGCAGTCACATCCCAGCTCTGCTCCCTGCAGACACACCACCTCTGAGTTCCCCATGTGCAGGGAAGGTGCAGTGTTGAAATCCAGCTTTTAGAATGGCTCAAAAAGCAGAGAAAACCATCCCTGATGGGTGGCAGGCTGAGGAATGCAGATCTGCAGCCATGCTGAGCTGGTTAGAGCAGCCTTTCATGTTCAAAGCCTTCATTCAGTCTGCGGCGGGGCAGGACGGAAGCTGAACCAGGAGCTCACAAGCTTGGACAGGATCACATCGAGGAAATCAGCTTTATTCCCTTCAGCAACGACTTCAGCAGTGGAAAAACACACACAGGACTTGGAGCATCCAGCACAGCCATCAGAGCATCCATGGCTGAGCCTTTCTGTGGCTTTTATCCCTTCTGAGGGTTTGTTTGTGTGCCCTGTCTCCCAGGTTTTCTCTGGGGAGCTGGAATTACCATTCTCACCCTTTTCTCAACGAGCTGAGTTGATTTGTTCTGTGTTGGAGGCAGCTTTAGGAAGAGGTTTTTCTGACAGCTGTTGCTTCACTGCCTGTTAACAACATTAATAATACATAATAATGCTGTTCATCCCTTCTCAGACAAAGGGAAAATGAGGAGCAAACACGAAATTCATCCAGGCAGCTCAATACCTTAACAGCAAATCTAGAGAGAGGAGGGAGAGCTGCAGAGTCTGAGCCAAGCTTGCTATCTGGGATGCCCCACTGCCCCTCCAGAGGGAGGATCCAGACACAGTCCTGGAAAGCAGATAAACAGCAGGGAAAGCTGGCAGCCTGGCAAAAAAACAAAATAAATAACGAGAAAGCAACAGCTAAAAATATGCTGCTGTGAACACACTGCCAAGAAGGCAGGGAGGGGGCAGGAGCAGAGAGCATCAGCTGCTGAGCCTGTTCTGGGGTTACCTCTATTTATAGCCTGGGAGCAGCAGTCTGAGCCCCACGTTGGAGCTGTGAGATGAAAATGAAACATTTCCAGAGCAGACACAGTGTCTGTGAGCCCTCCCTCAGCACTGTGCAAATGCTCTCAAGCCACGCTGGAAAGGCACTGGAGCACACTGGACTGAGAACCACAGTGCACTGTGCTTTATTTAGCTGAAATTGGGAATTCTCCCCCTCCTTCCCACCAGGAGGAATTCAGAACGGAAGAGCCCAACAGTTAAAAATGAGCCAGGCCAAGCGCGGCTCGTTCAGCCCTGCGGATGTGCCTCAGCAGGACCAAGCCCAGCTCAGCCCCACCTTGGCTCACTCTGAGCAAGTTTTTTTTTTCCCCATTTTATAATCAATGACTAATTCCCTCCAGATCCACGGGCTGGGGCCATATGGCCCAGCAGAAAGGCAGCAGCACCCAAAACCTCTGGGCTTCCCTGGGGTCTTCTTCACGACTGACAAAGCCCAGAACTGCCCCTACGATCTGTCAGTGCCAGGCTCACTTTTAAATTGCTCCCTCCAGACAATATTGGACCAGGTTTTCCACTGTTTCATGCTTCTTGCAGCTGCTGATGTAACACAGTGGATGTAAAGCGCAGCATTTACATTCTCTGAAAAATCCCCTCACCCAGGATTTTTCTCCTGGGAAGCTGAGAGGCCTCAGAGAAAAGGGAAACAATAATTATCTCATTTGCTTCTCCTATGTTGTGCTCACATGTGGGATGTGTTTGGAGATTGTTCACCCACAAGTGATTGTTCCATTGCATTCTGCTGTGAGTTGTTTTCACTCTTTGGCCAGTCAGGGCCAAGCTGTGTCAGACTCTGGAGAGAGTCACGAGTTTTCATTATTATCTTTTTAGCATTCTGTAAGTGTTCTTTCTGTATTATTTAGTATAGTTTAGTATAGCATTCTTTAATATCATATAGTATTATAAAATAATAAATTAGCCTTCTGAGAAGATGGAGTCAGATCCATCATTCCTCCCTGCCACGGGGGTTGCCTGCAAACACAGTAGTAAAGCATCCCAGTATTGAAATGGGAGCACCTTCTGGGTGCTCACCCTGCTGCAGGGGATGGAATCCAGGCTGTCTGGAGAAACCTCCAGTGGGACTTTCCTAGCTGAGTTGGCTGAATCTGCAGCTGGAGCTAACCAGGGAATTGCCAGAGACGTTAATCTCCAACAAAGTCAATGCATACATTCTCCAGAACACACCAGACTTTTTGGATGATACAATCCAAACCTTCTCGGTACGTGTGTGGGAATGTGTCCCCTGTTGGCAGAATGACCAAATCATCCTTTATCTCCCTAAAAAGGCAAAAAGCCCAGAAGTTTCTCTCCTCAATTTGGTAAAAAGACACCACATAGGACCTTTGGGACTTCACCTCAAACCCAGAGCTACCCAATTGGACAGAGGCCAAAAAGTCCTGCCTAAGTAATTCACTAGAAAAAGAAGAGAACAAAAGAAAGAATCACTTTTGAGGAGTGTTTTTAGCAGGAGCAAGAACCTCTTGCCCCTGGCTTGGTTTTTCTCTGTAAGAGCTTTGTTATTTTGCTTTTTATTAAAACCTCTCTGTTTCCAACACTACCTCAGAAGCCATCCTGCTGGCTTTATGCCATTTGGGGTAGCTGGGCTATCTCAGGTGTGATAGGTTCTCTGAGAGCTCATAGACCTGGCTCAAGGAGAAAAGCCATCATACATGTACCAGCGAAGAGAGCCCACGTGAGACTGATTTTCTGCTCACTGTAAGCCATCCAGGCTGCTACACTGCCATGATGTACAACTCAAAAGGACAAGTGAGCAGTCCCCATCATCAACAGAAACCACGCGGTGAGGACAAACAATGGAGGATGCAGCTCAGGAACTCGCTCTCTCTACGCAGTCCAGTAAAAACCAAAGCCAAACAAACAAAAGAACCCAAGCCAAACAAAGGTGGTGATGGAAAGGGATGGGCCAAACCAGCAGGAGCCATCCCACACTGTGCTGGAGTCAGCAAAAAGGCACCAGCTCATCTGAGCAACCAGCGTGACCCTCGCTTCTGTTACATGTATTGACTGCAGGGTCTGGGATCAGATAATTCAGCTTCCTTCTCCACCAGCACAGCACTGCAGGGTGTCCACACAGCTCTGGAGATGTCTCCATCCAAGAACAGAGCTGCTCTGGGCATGTCCACACTTGTCCTGGCTTCCTGGGGTGTACAGCTCCCGGAAAATCACGGAGCCACCTCGGGATGGTTCCAGCTCTGGGGTGGTGGGGGCTCCTCAGCAGAACAACCCTTCAGAGGGGTCACAGCACCTACACACCAGCAGCAGCTTCTAAAGCACAGGCTGGCAGGGTTGACTCCCCCCAGGGCAGGACCTGCAGCCCCTGTGCACTGCACACACCCAGCCCCACCTCCTCCACCCCACCTGGCCCTCTGCCATCCCCCCAGGCCCCCCTGCTGTCACCTTGGAGCACATAGAGGACAGAAAGGATGTCACTGCCCTGCCCAGGTACCAGTGCAGACTGCTGGGACAGGTTGTCCACTCTTTGTCCATTGTGCAGGTCCATCTCAACACTCCCAGAGCTCTCAGGGTGTGCAATCTCTCTCGTTGTACCCATGGCACAGGTACCATCCAGAGAGTGGGCAGTGAATTACCTTCACTGACAGCTGCATCTCACCCTGCTTCACCCAGACAGGCTCTGAAAGCTCCAGAGATGAAAAAGAGTGACTGCAGAAGACCTGGAGCTGTAAACAGGAGGAAATCCCACCCATGGGTTGATCCACACTGCACAATCACTGCGCCTCCACGGCTCCTCCAACGCTGCGGCAGCTGCAGGTGAGCTGCAGAGCTCCAGTGCTGGCACAGGACATCTCTGGAGGCAGAGCCTGCACATGGAGGTGTCACTGCAGACAGCTGGGGACACAGGGGACTGCAGAGGGAGGGACATCTGTGTGCAGATTAGCAAAGGAAGAAGAATCTCTATGGCTCCGAGTCCAGTGAGCCACACAATTACAGCTTCTCTTCCATTAGCTTGAAATCCACTTGCAACATTAACCTCAAAAGGAATACAGTTTAAAAGAAAAAGGGAAAAAAATTCATGTTCATTTCCAATACTAATCAGAAACATGCACTGAAGAATAAAAGACACTTTTCCAGATTCTGTGTAACAGAAACTCTTTACAAAGGAGCTGAGCACAGCTAGAAAAATAAAAAAACCCTCAATCCTAGTGCATGGTTTCATTCTGGATCAAATATCCCTGGCAGCAAACTGAGCTTTCGCCAGGATGGAGAGATGCTGGTGGGGTGGAGGGATGCTGCAGGGATGGAGAGAGGGATGTTGGAGGGATGGAGAGAGGGATGCTGCTGGGATGCTGGAGACACAGAGGGAGGGATGCTGGAGGGAGGGATGGAGGGATGCTGTGGCCAAAGGGCACTGATTGCAGATTCAGGAGTGCTCCACTGCCTTCTCCAACACAGCCTAGATGCACCAACAAGCCATGTCCAGGTCCAAGGCTGAGCACAGACATCCTAAAACACCACCAATTTCCTTCCCATGGGAGCTGGAGCCACACAACCCTGCTCACCAGCACACAGAGCCATGAGTTCACACTTAAAAGAACCCAGCCTGAGTCAAAATCACCCTCAAGGAAACCACTCTCAAATCACCCTCAAGGAAACCACAGGAAAACTGGCATTAGCAAGATGCATCTATTCCTACCACAACACTCTACTTCAGCAGGTGCCAAAAGCATTCTAACATTAAAAAAATGTTCCAAAAGCTTGTGCTGATGATGAGAGGCAGCAAGACTCGGGCCTCAGGTTTTGCAGTGTTAGAAAGGCTTCCCCAAGGCCAGCAGTGGTCTGGCCACAGCAAAGGGCTGTTAGGTAGAAGGACCAGTCCTGCACATGCTGGTAAAGGGTGACAGGGGACACAGCACTTCAACCTTGGCTCAAATGTGGGCTTTGATTCAAATTGTTAACTCAAATTAAACTGCAGTAATTCTCAGGAAATCAATTTTTGCGTCCATAAAGCTTAAGGCCAGAAAATTGCCTTGGCTGACCCACAAACCCCACAGCACACACTTCAGTCTGGTCAGCATGGATTCAAGCTCGTGCTTGAAATAAGTCTTGGCTTTTTGGAGACTTTCAATCTCAGTGTCAAGACTAAAACATTGGAGTTATTTCAAGTGCTTTGGCAAGTTGTTCAAGAGCTTAAATGGCCTTCAAACAATAGAGACTCCCTCTTCTCCCGATGAGTTTATTCTGAGGTGAGTAAGCTCAGTCCTCAGATATTCACTTCATAGAAATAACAAGATCATTTCACCACCCCTCGTGATCATCTGTTCTTCACTGACCACAAATTCCTCACAGCTGATACTCATTCAGAGATACGCTGGACAATCATGAAAGCACTAAAAAAAAAAATTAGCACAAGCAGTTTTTCATACAAATAAAAAGTGTGTTAGTCATCATCTGTGATCCTTCTGGTTGGAGTGTTCCAGTAATCCGGGCAGCGGCGAAGGTGCCACGTCACCACAGCAGATGACTTGTGCAGATGAATATTCACACCACCAATGTCCACATAAATTGGAAAGAGCCTGCAAAAATGGGTCTTTTATATGTGCTGTCAGCTCTGCTGGCTTGGGGGATTCTTTTATTTAGCAGCAGGAGGCAAGGGAAAAGGGTTTGTGTGGGAATAAAAACAGCTCTTGTGAGGCTCTGCTGGTTGGGAATGGACCTGGTAACCACCGTCAAGTCTAAAATCCCTCCAAGTTCACTGTTGATGCCGAACAGATTGCCAGAGAGATCTTGTCCCTCTAAATTTTCTCTGTCTTCACCACACTCCTCGCTTGCTCACAGCCCTTACCTGCCAAAATCCAAGAGAGAGAAGCAGGACCCAAGAACTGGAGTTCAGTGAACAGGTGCCTCGTGGTGTTTTCACTGAATGAGGGGGGTTTGAGTTTGTAAAGTCATGGCAAGAGCAGCTTGGACCCGGTCCCATTTGCAGAACCTGCAGCATCCCAGCAGAGGTGGGAAGGAGGGAAGGCATCTGAACCCATCCAAGCTGCAGCCTTGCTAAAGAAGGAAATAACTCTCACTTTAATAATCAAACTCTTACATTAACCAGCTGCCACAAGAGCTCCAGCGAGCTAGAAACGTGTGAGTTAATTAACATTAATAACACAAGTGTCCCCAGGAGCCTGAGTGGACAAGGGATAAGGCTCAGCACTCGGAGCACTATGGAAACAAAGGAAAAACAAATAATCAGTG
This sequence comes from Motacilla alba alba, assembly GCF_015832195.1. Classification (NCBI taxonomy): domain Eukaryota; kingdom Metazoa; phylum Chordata; class Aves; order Passeriformes; family Motacillidae; genus Motacilla; species Motacilla alba. The sequence goes on from NC_052033.1 coordinate 2,804,426, forward strand.
CTCATCCTTCACCCTCCAAAACCCCCCAACATTCACAGCTTCCAGCCTCAGGAGTGCACCTCACTCCCTCAGGTTCATCTGGCAATGGCCATGGGTTAGCTGGAGAAAACCACAGGCAGATTTGAAGGAGGGAAAGGAATCTTAAAACTCCAGCATGGTATTTCCATATGGATCAAATACTCCCAAGCCACCCTGCAGCTCTGCTCCCCACTCCCCCAGGCCTGCAATGCTCTGCCTGTGACCACACTGGAGAAGTCCTGGTGCAAACCTCCCAGACCGTGTCTGCCCCTCTGCTCCAGCACCATGTGCAGCTCTAGCACACAAAGCAGCAACGTGGTACTTCAGATTAAAAACAAAACAAAATTTAAAAGCCATCCTTACTTAGAGTTTAAATCAATTTCTTGCCATCTTCTTCTAACCTCAATGCAAACACTTTTTTTTCTCAGCCCCAGTGACCGCTCACAGCTTCCCTGCTCATTTCACACACAGAGAACTCCCAAAATTGTTTCAGAGGGTCCCCCTGGCAACAAACACCACTGGATTTATCAAGGGAGCCCTGCAAGCCTGGGGCTGCCATCGGGACGGAATACAGACCCCTTCTGTTGGCCAGGCTCTGCAAGGCAAATGTTGATTTTTCCCAGAGAGGGGTGGGGACGTACAAAGGAGACAAGCCCAGAACAAAGAGGCAGCAGATGACAAAGGGCAGGGGTCAAGGGCTCTCCTGAGCCTGGGTGACCCACAGGGTGACCCATGGGGTCAGGACACCCCAAGCAGACCCAGACAGTCTGGAACACCCAGCTCCAGAGAGCAGCTCCCCATGAGAGCTGCAGGAGAAACAGGGCAGCCTTGGGTCTGAGAGCAATGTCTGACTCTGCAGATGGGAAAAGGGAAAAGCTCAGCCTGGGATTTTCCTTAGGTGCAAGTCCCAGTCTCACCCCAGACTTGGACAAAGTGTCCTCTTCCTTCCTGCCCCACGAGAGATGCTCCACTGCAGCCAGGTAACACGTGGGTGAAGGAACCAGCTCCAGGCATGGGGCAGCCAAGGGCCCATGGTCCCTAAATCCCTTTCTAGACAGAAACACAGAGGAATATTCAGGGTGAAGATCCACAAACTTGTCTGGCCACTCCACTGAGAACAGGCTACCTTGGAAGAGTGTCAAGATCAAGCAGACAATGGCCACTTTTCCCTCCACACAGATGTATACATTCTAAATATGCTTCAGGCTGCAAACATTGCCAGAGCCCTTCCACCTGAGCAACCCCAGTGCAGCACAGCCTGAACACCCTCAGCACCACACAGCTCACACAGTGATGCCCCTGGGGTGCTCTGATGCTGCACAGAATTGCCTGAAAGTCAGAAAGCCCAAACTCTGAGCTGTGGTTCAATGGCTACACAAAAAAAAACAAACCTGAGCTCAGAATGGCAGTTTTCTCATTTGGGACATCATAAATGAACATTTATCTTTGATCCCAAGCCCAGTCACATCTTGATTCTCTGCTCCTATGAGCTGATGCTGCCCTGGGCAGATACTGAGGTGGGAGGACCAGCTCAGCCATGGGGCAAAGCCAGCTGCAAGCAGAGGAGTCAGAACTGCTCAGCCACCATCAGGACTCCAACATGACTCTCTGCACGTAATTTTCCTCCTTCACATACTCTTTCCTGCCTGTAAAATGAGGTGTCAAACACTTCCCCTGGTCAGAGGAGCTTCAGGGATATACTATTTAATGTTTTTACATTTTAGCTGTGCTTTAAAGAGTGACTCAGACACTATCTATAGATTCCTGAGATAATGTCCGCTGTCCTTAAACGGGAGAGAGGGGAAATTACAATTTGAGAGTACAATGAAGCCCTGGCCTCATACAATTGAGGGTTTTCTCCTATTAATTCTACCTCAGAAGTAGCCAAGGCAACCCAGTCTCATAAACTAATAACATTCTATGGTGTTTTTCCTTGTATCTTACAATTATATTTAATAGTGGTCACAGCAGGGAAGCTGGAAGAGAACTTCAGCCAAACTCAGGACATATTTGAGTGCCTAATGCTGCAGATCAGCTTTCACTGGAGTTTGCAGAAGTTCCTTTACAAACTTCAGCATAATTCCATCTGGATCTTACAAGACGACTCTCAAGCCACTCGTGTAGCTGGTTTGGGGACCATGGTTGGTCTTTCTGACTAGGAGATGGAAGAGAGAGCTCTGTCTGTGAGGGGCCAGTCAACTCCAAGATTAAATTTCTTGTGTGCTCTCCTTCTGCCCCCTCTCTATAAACTATTTCAAAGCATTTAATGAAGGGCCAGGTTCTCACAGGTCCCCATGGCCCATGCTGTGCCCCAGAATCCATCAGAGATACCCAGCACAGAAGCAGTAAGCTCATTTAAAAACGAGATGTGGAATCCATATGTAAGTGCCAATATCCTGTTGGGTTGTCCTTTAAAATCTTTAAGGGACAAGGGGCAGGCACTGATCTTTTATCTCTGGTGACCACTGAGAGGACTCAAGGAAACAGCAAAAAGCTGTGCCAGGGGAGGGTTAGCCTGGATATTAGGAAAAGATTTTTCATCCAGAGGGTGGTGGGGCACAAACAGGCTCCCCAGGGCAGTGGTCATGGCCTCAACCCAGCCAGAGTTCAAGAAGAGTTTGGACAATGCTCTCAGGCACAGGGGGGATTTTGGGGCTGTCCTGCTCAGGGCCAGGAGTTGGACTTGATGAACTTTGCGTGTCCCACCTCAGAATACTTTTTGATTCTATGAATAAAATAATTCTAGACCCAGCACCTCCCTTTCTGCCAAGCCATGCTCTAGAGCAGAGCAGCAGGAAAATTAGCAATGGGTTCATTTAAATAAAGCCCAGATACAAAACCCACCTCTTGATGCTACTCCATGATTACACACGCCTCTCTCCAGGTACCAAGAGGTCCCAGGGCAACTCCTCCTTCTAATGGGCTTCTCCAGCTGCCAGCAAGGGAAAAGCAAAGCACCTGGCACCACCAAACAGCCCAGCCCTGGCAAAAGGCAGCGAGAAATCACTCCTGGCACAGGTGAAAACCATTCCAAGTCATGGAGCAGTGCCTGCAGCCTCTGAGGAAGCCTTTCTAGAGAGAAAGAGGGCTCACACAGGAGGCACAAAGCCTATTCTGTGGGTCTGGTGAAAGGCAGCATTGTCCATGGGACGTGGCGTGCTCGGTGTAACGGAGCTGGCAGTGGAGCCCTGGGTCCCATCCAGAACCCCCCCGAATCACTCACCCCAGCAATCCAGATGTTCAGTCTCCACTATGCAAATCCTTGCCACAAAAAAGGCACTTGCTGCTACTCCTGAGTGACCCAAACCCTGGTGCACTGACCCTGGCACTGCCGAGCCCCCGCGTGGTGCCAAGTGGGGATTCCAGCGGGGTGTGATGCCCTGTGGAGGCTGGCCTGGAGCAGAGGCTGGACAGAGCTAAAGAATAAAGCAGGGATTTATTCAAAGCATCTCCTCCATGATCCACCTTGGGCAGCACAAGAGCCCAGCCAGGGCTGCACCCAAGATGAACCCAAATGGTCCCAAAATGCACGAGCGCTCCCGGGGTCTCTCCCTTGGATCAGCTCTGCTCCATTTGCACCTTGCAGTTCATTGTCCAGTTCCAGCTTTAGCCCAGGCACTCCCATCCTGCTTGTTTTTCTCTCCTCAGCCCACGCTGTTTGTGCTCCTGGGCTGAGATTTGGATCATTTGTCCTTGGTGCCCAGCTGGAGCAGGAATTGTTTTGTCTCCCTGCTCTGTGCAGAGAGCTCAGCATCCCATAATATGAAGCCCCCAGACCCACACACTAAAGCAGCAGAGAATCTGAAAAATAGAAAAGCCAAAACCTGAGGCATCGGGTGGAGCTCCTGAACAGGCACCTTGAGCCATAGGGAGTGAACCACACAGTGAGAAACCTGCCCTGGGGCATGCACAGCCTGCTGCCAGCCACACCTGAGAGATATTTCCCTGTCTGGAGGCTCAGGTCACTTCTGATGATTCCAACACCATGGTCAGAGTTCATTACATGAGCTGACCTTTCACACACAGCATCTTCTGCAGCCTGAGCACTCCAGCACCTCCTGTCCAGAGGGGATCCATGGCACTGCCTTATCCCTCCAGCCCAAACCACCTTTTGTACCCCTGGCAGGAGCATCACCCAGGCAGGGACCTCCCTCCCCTGTCCCAAGCTGCAGGACTGACATGGGGCCAAGGCAGGATGCTCTGGGGGAGTCAAAATTCCAGCCTTATCTCCAGAGGCTGAGATCATGAGTAGAAAATGTTTCTCTGTTGTCTCAGCCAGCTTCCTGTTGGCACCCCTCTTCCTCTCCACTGAAGCACCTTTCTGTGAGCACTTTCAGAGCCAGAGAAGAGCATTTGCCATGTCTGAGACATCAGATTTGTGACAGTGCCTGTCCTCAAGCAGCTGTGCCCTGAGCAGGTCAGGGGCAGCAGCCCCAGCTGCAGGGGGATGCTGCTGCCACACCAAGCAGCCACCACACACTTGATGCTGGCTGAAAGGTGGCAGCCACCTGCTTTAGTGCCTGAAGGAAGGATGGGATCATAACCTGAGATCTCCAGAGGGTTTGACTCCTCACCCCAGCAGTACCTGGAAGCCACAGCCACCAGGAGCTGGGCTCTGCAGCACTGAGTCACCTCCAGTCCCAGATGGAGGGGGAAGATGTGGAATCTTTGGGGTTTTTTTGCTAAGGTCAGGATTAAATGCGAGAGACGGAATCTCTTGTTGGGACTCAGATGTTTACCAGATCTGATCCATGTTACAGTCTCACAAACCATGAGTTCTACAGCACTTCACTCTAACAAACTAAAAATGGAGCCCCATCTCTCTCTACAAGGCCTTTGAAGGATGAACTGTCCAATTAAGAAATGACACCTCAATCATTTTCACTTTTAACCCAATAACCAACCACCCATGGCCCGCAATGAGGACTTTTTTATCCAATTGCACAAACCCACCCAAACCCATGGAGAAGAAGGAGAAGAAGAAGGTGAAGAAGAAGGATCAGTCTCTGCCCTAAAACCTCCATCTTGCTTTATATATATATATATTACCTATTCTAAACCCTTAAACTCTGAGTTTTCCACCCTGTGATATCACACACTTCTATTCCAACTCCACACCCACAATCCCAGTTCTATCATTCCATTTTGGAAGCTTCTGCCCAGCCTCAGGTCAATGCAGTGTTCTCTTGGGGGTCAGTGCCTGTCAGCACAGAAAGCCTGAAATCCTCAGTGACCAGGGTCCCGAGAGGAAGACAGGGTGAATCATCAGCTGGAGAGAGGCTGCAGGGACCAGCTCTGATTCAGAGATGCATTGAGATGGCTCAACTCATGCAAAATTAAATTCCACCTTGTCTTTTTCCAGGCCTCAGTCCTCAGCAATACAGGAAATTAGCTCCCTCAGCTCTGAGATCAGTGTCTGAATGAGCTGCCAGAATAGGAAGCACTTGGGTTATCTGCACCAGCTGATAGGAGCAGGGCTCAGGGCACCCCAGGCTGGCAACACAAACCCAACGAGGCAGTGTGTTCCTCTGTTTTTCAGGCAAAGGGCCACATTTATCCACTTCTATTTATCCATTTATATTTTATATATAAAAATATTTATATATTTATCCATTTATATTTAGTTGATGCCCTGGAGGAACCCAAAGCCCCTCAGTAGGCTCTGCCCAGGTTAAAGGCACAGACAAGGTCACTGCCACACAGACCTGTGCTCCATGAGAAGGTGACATCCATGTCCCTGTCCAGGGGAAGCTGTCATACTTCACTCCCTAAATTCCCTGTGTATAAACAAAGCAGTGACCTCCAGTGCTCCTGGGCATCTGTCACCATCAGTTTATTCCATGAGAAAGTGAAATTAAAAAACCCTGCAGCTGGAACAGTGCTTAATCTTGCAAAGATTATGATGACATGATTTGAAAAGCAGAGGAGGCTGTTAAACCCCCAAAGCAGAGGTCTCTACTTGGTTTATAATCTTATTTTGCCCATAATCTACAGGTAACTGGGCTTGGATGCTTCCAGGGTGTTCTTAGGGGCTGTGTCAAGGCAGCTTTTAATCCAAAGTCTGACCTCCCAGCTATGTTCTGACCTAAGGATCCACCACCCATTTCCCAGCAGAAATGGGAAGAGAGGTTAGTAAAGACGATGGAAATCCCAAGTGAGGATGAAATGTAAGAGATTATTAGAATTCAAATAATGCAAATATTCTGGAAAAGGACAACAGCCAAAGAAAAGAGGAGGCTGAGGGGAGACCTCACTGTGGTCATGAACATCCTCATGAGGGGCATCACAGGGGCAGGCGCTGATGCCTCAGGTTTGGCTTTTCTATTTTTCAGATTCTCTGCTGCTTTAGTGTGTGGGGCTGGGCTCACATCAGGGGATGCTGAGCTCTCTGCACAGAGCAGGGAGACAAAACAATTCCTGCTCCAGCTGGGCACCAAGGACAAATGATCCAAAGCTCAGGACCAAGATCACAAACAATGTGGACTGAAGAGAGAAAAACAAGCAGGGTGGGAGTGCCTGGGCTAAAGCTGGAACTGGACAATGAACTGCAAGGTGCAAATGGAGCAGAGCTGAGCCAAGGGAGAGACCCTGGGAGCGCTCGTGCATTTTGGGACCATTTGGGTTCATCTTGGGTGCAGCCCTGGCTGGGCTCTTGTGCTGCCCAAGGTGGATCATGGAGGAGATGCTTTGAATAAATCCCTGCTTTATTCTTTAACTCTGTCCAGCCTCTGCTCTAGGTCAGCCTTCACAAGGCATCAGTACTGATCTCTTCACTCTGGTGACAAGTGACAGGACTCAAGGAAACAGCTGGAGCTGAGGCAGGGCAGGTTTAGGTTGGATATAAGGAACAGTTTTTCACCCAGAGGGTGGCTGAGCACTGAACAGGCTCCTCAGGGAGGGGGTCACAGCACCGGGCCTGTCTGAGCTCAAGGAGCACTTGGACAATGCTCTCAGGAACATGGTGGGACTCTTGGGTGTCCTGGGCAGGGCCAGGAGTTGGACTTGATGGTCCTGGTGGGTTATTTCCAACTCAGCATGTCCTATGATTCTGTGAAAAAACTTAAACAGGACACAGTGGGACCAGGCAAGGACCAGCCCAAGGGTCTGATTAACACACCAGACTCAAGTCAGTGGCTGTGGGAGGTTCCTATAAAAGATCCACATCCCACATGGGCCAAACTGCCAGGCTGTGTCATCATCCACTGGAGGCAGAGCTGAGGGTGACAGGTACTCCAGGCAGGTGCCTGTAAACGTGGGATGGACCTGACAGCACAGTGAGGGGTGGGAGGCAGGCTGTCAGAGTGGAGTAAATGAGACCAGGAGATGCTTTCCATCAGAGCTGTTCCCTTTGCCAACCCTGCTGCTGTGCCCTGGCTCCCCGGGGGGACACAGAGGCTCCAGGTACCAGCAGAGCAGTCCCGGTCCAAGGGTTTGTTTACACATTGTTGTTGGAAATAACCCACCAGGATCATCGAGTCCAACTCCTGGCCCTGCACAGGACACCCCAAGAGTCCCACCATGTTCCTGAGAGCATTGTCCAAGTGCTCCTTGAGCTCAGAGAGGCTCAGTGCTGTGACCCCTTCCCTGAGGAGCCTGTTCAGTGCTCAGCCACCCTCTGGGTGAAAAACTGTTCCTTATATCCAACCTAAACCTGCCCTGCCTCAGCTCCAGCTGTTTCCTTGAGTCCTGTCACTTGTCACCAGAGTGAAGAGAGCTGTACCTGCCCCTGTGATGCCCCTCATGAGGATGTTAATGACCACACCCTGCCCCGAGCCGGGCTGGAGCTCCTGCAGGCTGTGTGCACAAGGCAGGGTTTTGCTGTGGATCCCTGAGCCCTTTGCAAGGGGACAAGGTGCCACCTGCCACCTGTGTGTGTTTGCTCAGAGAGAAGCACAAACAAACCCACCCTGGCACCCCCTGCTCCCCCAGGAATCCAGACAAGGGCAGCTCCAGATGGGAAGCAGGAGGGTGTGAGCAGCCCTGGGGAAAGCAGGGCCTGCCTGGGCAGCCCCCAGGCAGCACAGAGGAGGGGGTGAAGAGGGAGGAGAAAAGCCACAGCTCCTGGACACTTGGGGACATCTCTACCAGCACAGACCTGGCCAGGCTGGGGGCTCCCAGCAGCCAGGGTGGGTGACACTTGCTCTTCTGCAGCCTTTCCTATAGGCAAAACAGAGCCTCCAGCCTCCTTAACTCCCTGCAGCCACCCCCTGCCACCTCTCTGGGCTGTCCTGTGCAAGTCCCTTGTCCTTTCCCACCCACTGGCCCAGGCTCCTGTGTGCACCTGACCTGAAGAAGCCCTTCTGAGCCCTGTGTGCCTCCCAGGAGCAGCCTGTCCATCACCTGGAGGGGCTCTGGACACAGAAATCCTGCCACAGGGCATGAGGGGATGAGGGAATGAGGACACTGCTTGTTTTTAGCCAGGACTAAGGTGAGGGTTTGCTCCTGGCTCAGCATGCCCTGTACCAATCTTCCAGATCCTTCTCCTGTGTTACAGCCTCTGCCAACAGCAGCCCAAAAATCATCCACCAAGGAAGAGGTGCAGCCTATAAAAGGGTTTAATGCAAAACCCTGCAATAATCAGCACCCAGCACATTGCCAAGGGAGCTTTTTCTGCCTCCTCTCCATTCCCATATTTGAATTCAGGGCCCAAAGGAGATGAAAGGCTCAGTAAGATCTGAACATTAATCCACACACATTATGAAATATCTTTTTACTATTCCCTCTCCATCACAGCTCAAGCACAGGGCTCTTGCTTTTCCCACAATGAGCTCTAAAAACAAATCCAAACACACAAAACACAGCCACAGACGCCCTCCTCCCCTCCACGTGTACTTTAAAAGAGATGTATTTAAAACACTGCTGCATGATGCTGATTTCCTGGAGAGTGGCTGGTCCATGAAGGACCATGCACAGCAGGGGAAGCTCTGAAACCTCCCCAGATGCACCAAGCTCCCAAGGGCTGAGCTCATCCTTCCCCAGATTAACTCGTTGCTCCCAACGCTAACTGCAGGAATCAGCTGTCAGAGCATTTCACATCCCTGCTGAGAGGTTTATCTGACAAAAACCCACCAGGGGAGATAACTCAGAGCCTCTTGCTGCAGCTGCCAAGCAGGATGAGGAGACCACCCAAGCCACGACATCCCCAACAAGCCCCAGCACCGAGAGCCTTCCCCAGCCCTCAGATGTGGGGCTCCACAACTGGGGCATCTCACTTGTCAAACAGCAATTTGGGAAAGTGTTCACAGATGCAGATGGAGCTGAATGGAAATTAATGCCAAAGGGTAATTAGCTGCAGTAATGGCAGTCCTTCAGGTTGGGTCTGAGCTGCTCAGTAGATACCAGCCCTGAGAGTCATGGCTCACCTGCTAACAAAAATAAATCAGTAAATTAAAAAAAACAAGCACTCGAAACCCTGTGGTGTGGTGGTTCTGAGAGAGTTTGGGCACAACTCAAACTCACATTTCTCAGCATTACCACCAGTTTTATGAAACATGCTCTAAAACACGTGAAGGCAGGACACCAGAGGGGAAAAAGCCCTGCACGAGGCAGAGTGGGCTGCAAGAACACATGAGAAAGGTCTGGATTTAAGGATTCCACAGTGTTTCTAGCAACTGACCTCAGATAAGGACACGGCAGCACATGTGACTTCTATCACCAGAACACTGAAAATCAGTGAGCTTGAAAACCTTCCCCAAAGCAAAGAGGACGAGGAGAATTAGGCTTGGACTGGCGACATCATCAACTGCAATGCTTCAAATTAAATTCCATGCTGGCAAAGAATCATGTTCCATCCTCGTTCCTACTGATTAAAATGTACCTAGATTTTGCTTTGAAGTTTGAAAGTTAATTGAAAGCCATCTTGGGAGAATGATGGAAGTTGAAATGCAGAGAGCAAAGGGTGACCTTTGCTCAAAGACCTTTCCAGGGTGCTGGTGGCTGAGTCCCCCATCTCAACCTGGCCAGGCTGGGGGCTCCCAGCAGCCAGGGTGGGTGACACTTGCTCTTCTGCAGCCTTTCCCGCAGGCAAAACAGAGCCCCCAGCCTCCTGAACTCCCTGCAGCCACCCCCTGCCACCTCCCTGGGCTGTCCTGTGCAGGTCCCTTGTCCTGACTTGTCCTGCTCCAAGATCTGTTCTCCTCAGCAGCTCCTCTCTGTACGTGCCCAGGCACTCACAGCTGAGCACTGAGTCACCCCACAGGGCTGAGGGCATCTCATCCCGCTTCCTTTGTTTACTCTCTCCATCACACAAAGCTGTAGGCAATCCCCATTTCCCGGGATAACATCAGGCTGAAGCAAACGTGCCCCCGGGGCTGCTCCCGGGAGTGTTCCCAGATTCCCTGGCAGGGCCACCAGGGACGTGACTCTGGATGAGCTGAGGGAACAAGGCAGTGTCAGGGACCCTCTGTCCCCAGCAGCTGCTCTGGGCTCAGCCCCATGAGGCCAAGCCTGTCCCAAAGGGAGTCAGTCAGCACATTCTCCCCCAGGAGCTGGAGCCCGAGCTCCACTCTTCCCTCAGTCCCCAGAATAGCAGCACTCCCACTCCAGGAAATTATGGATTTTCTGGAGCATTACTGTGACCTTTTTAATTTCCATTCTGCCTTTAGCTGCCTCCTCCCCTACACTCCTTCTCTAAACAAATCTCGAAGCTGTACAAAGTGTTTCCTGTAAATAATACTCATCTGGCATGGACAAAGGGAAGGAAAAAAAACCTTTTTGCTGCTAGTTCCAACTTGCAATCATCCCTCCAGTTTAACTTCCATTTGTTTGACCAGGGAGCAACAGAGGCAGCGCAGGGTTTGAGGGAAATGGAGGGGACAGTGACATGCTCTGGCCATCAGATTTGAACCCGAAATGAGAAGTTCAGGCCATGGAAATGACTGATATTGTGCTTCAGAGTGTGCAATGCAGGGATCAATGCTGAAACTCAGGCAAGAACTTCCCAAGGAGCCCCTTCCTGCCCAGAGTCACTGCTCTCACAAGTGTCACAGCACTGGACAAAACCTTTCCTTTCCCAGGCTCTGGTGCCATCCCCCATGGATGCCAGCCCTGTGAGAGGCTCACCTGAGCAGTGACACAGCAGGAAGCAGCTTCCCAGGCTGTCCCCTCTGGAACACAGACCTTGAAAGGGTGCCTTGGGCTGTCCTTGTCACCAGCCAGTCACTGTGGGAACAGGCTGAGTCACCAGTGGCTGTGCTGCCTCTCCCACCACACCACTGCTGCTGTGGTTCCACAGGGAGCCAGGGCTGCACAAGCACAGCTGCTTTTCCTGAGGATGCCATGGGAACTCCCTGGTGTGGCTGTGTCACCCCAAGGGACAGGTGTCCCCGGCAGGTCACCTCTGCCTGCTTTTTGTGAGCTCCCTGGCCTCACACATCTGTCCCAGGGGTTAAACCCTCACAAATGGCTGCAATACAAAGCCCTCTCTCCTTCCACAGACATTTCCTTGGATTTGGATCACACCTTGTGCAGCAAACCCCAAGACACTCCTGGTCTAAGAGGTGCAGGCAAAGCTCCCCACTGGTGCTTTTTGGGATGTCCCTGCAGCATCTCCCCCTTCCCTGGGCCACCACTTCTCCCTGCTCAGCCCAGGGGGTCACAGGAAGAGGATGGGTGTTTTGGGGAAGCAGAAATCACCCCACTGGCCCCACAGGACCTTTCATTGTGCTCTGCAAATGTCTGCGTGTTGTGGTTTGTTATTTGTCTTTCTCCACTGGCTGGATTGCCTTGCTTCTCCAAACTGTTTTCTAACAGATGTTGGGGTGTTTTTCCTACCTGGAGCAAAGCTCTACCCCTGCCCACACAGGCCACCAAGCCTGGAAGGAGCAGAACACCCAGCCAAACCCATCACACCCCTGATCTGGCCACCCCAGCACAGCACAGTGCTGCCACAGGAGGGTTCTTCATTAACAAGGTTCCATCAATCATCACCAGCCATCAGAATCATGTGATGGCACGTTGCATTTACATCTCTGCCAATTTATTCTGTCAGCACAGGAGTAAAATAAAACAATTGTGCCTTTTGATTGGACTTCTCACGGTCCCACCTCGGGTTCTGCAGCAAGGAAGGGCTGAGGAAAGTCTGCCAGGACTGATGCCAAGTGCCATCAACAGCTCTTGATATCTGCTAAGCCACAGAAACCCTCTGTGAGGCCCTGCAGAACAGTCTGTCCAGAGATCAAGGTGCTTTCATCCAGCAGAGGCTGCAACAATCTGTAACACTCAAGAAAATTACAGGCCTTACTACCACAAGAGAGGAAAGGCATATTAGAAATTGAATCTCTGAAGAATACAACTTTTTCTTTTTAAAAGCAATCAGAAGAATGGTTCATTGTTTTAGGTGTTAGCTAAACACCTGGGCAGTGCTGCCTCTTAGTCACAGGGTTGGTTTGGGAGCAGCACTGCCCTATTCTTATGGGAATATAAGAAATATGGCCTCTGCCACCCAGCACACACCAGTCATGGAGAAACTCAGGGATGTGGGGTGGGAAGGACATGCCTGCTTTTCCCTGGATCCCCCAGCACTGTGGGTAAAGGTGGCTGCTCTCTCTGAGCATCTCTGAATGTTGTTACAGCTCAAACAACAATCCCAGGGCACCAGCCAGTGGGGACATCAAAATCACTGTCCTGCATGTGCACAGCAATGGGGAAGTGGCAGAGCAGGGAGCAGCACACTGTGATGGATCAAGTGGTTAAAAACAGTAAATAAATTAAGGGAGTTGGGGATGAAAACCCTTCAGAGAAATGTGTGACTGTTGTGGATGTCAGCAGTGCTGCTCCTCACTGGTTCAAAAATGTGAGAGATGAGTATGGACAAGTTGGAGATGTGATTGTCCAAAAAAGAGCAAGGGTTTGCCATGCAGGAACAGCATTTTGTTTGCTATGGGGCTTAAAGCAAGGATGAGGAGCTGGGGATGTTTGGTATCAAGCAGCTTTCACGTGGATCTGAATGATGCAGATCATTCCTGGCAGCTGACCCAGCCAACCTGCAGAGCTTTCAGCATCCTGAAAATCATGCAAAGCCCTTTGTCTGTGCAGGAGCCTCCTGCTGTTCTGGGATTATCAAAAAAACAAGTTCATTTTGCAGTCTTTGGGATTTTCCTTCCTGCTGTTTCAGCAGCACCAGCTAACAGCACCACAAACCCACACCAGGAACACGCCACACAGGTGTTCCTGGGGAATCACTCCACCATGGCATTGCCATGGGCTCCAAAACTCTCTCCTCACCCTTTTTTTTCCCTTTCACATCCCCCTCACTCTCACTGGCCCAGCAATGCAAGTTTTGGGGAGTAAGAGCTAGCTGAGAGTTTGAGCTGGACAACAATGGCTTTTTTTTTTTTTTCAATGTATTTCAAAACAAATTATTTTGAATTTCTGTTCCAAATGACAATCTAAAATTAAATGAATGTTTCTGTTGGATCCAAGCAGTATTTTTTCCTTGATATTGCAGTTTGGCCAGAGAACTAGAGAAAAAAAGAAAATCAGGTCTAACAACTCTTTTCATTTTTCCCCAGCTCAGACACAGACGGTGCCAGTTCAGTGACAGGAGATGGGGTCGGGTTCAGGAGCAAACAATGGGCTCTGCAGACACCAGGTCATCCCTGCCCCACCCAGCAGCTTTTATGGCAGGGTGTTAAAAGCCTTTGAGGGAACCACACCGGGTCTCTCTCTGCAGTATCAGCCTGAAAAAGACCCAATCTCCGTTTTTCCAGCCCATTTCAGACCAGCTACAGCCAGATAGCACGCAGAGCTTGGCCAGTGACAGCCCTTGAGGATTATTTTGGGGGGGCCAAGTCCGTGCAGTGCTGCTTTGATGAACTCCCTCACTGTGCTGGATGAGGACTCGCTGTGACACGTGTCCCTGGGCTGCCACAGCTCTTGGCCAGCCCAGCAGGGGCTCCTGTGCTTCTCTTCCCTCCCTGCATGTCCTGGGGCACAAACCAGAGCCCTTTGGTGGGGCACAACCCCCTCCACACCTTCACCTGTGCACGGCACCTGCAGGAGCCCCGTGGTGCCACCTCCAGGGATGGGGCTGGGCAGGAGGGGACCCTGGCACACTGCAAACCAACCCTCAGAGGACAGAGCTGTTTCCCCAGAGCTTCCCAGCTGAGATGGGATCACAGAATGGTTTGGGTTGAAATGACCTTAAAGATGATCTCATTGCAATCCCTGCCATGGGACACCTTCCCCAAGACCAGGTTGCTCAGAGCCCCATCCAACCCGGCTGGAGCATTTCCAGGGATGAGACAGCCACAAATTCTCTGGACAGCACCAGCAAATCCAACTTGATTTATATTCTATTTCCCATGTTTTATAGGGAATCATCTTACGAGTCACAAAATGGGAAAATCCTCCTTCAGTGGAATCACAGCTCCTGCTGTTCTTCCTGTAATTTTTCCTCTAGCTTTAGCTCATATATGGAGAGTTATTTCTCCCTAAGTGCCTAAGCAATAAATTAGGAGTCTGCAGTTCAGGACAGGGTGGGTGACACATAACCACGACGAATAATTCTGGTGGTACTGTAATTCTGGTGATCCTTATTTTAGTGAGTGCCAGCATCTCACACAAACCTGAAACTGAAACCATCCTTGGCCAAAACCACTCACACCATCCTTGAAAGTACCCATAAATCGTAGCGTCATTTATCACAAATCCTGTCTATTGCTTCTTTGGCCTGTACAATTGGGCTTGAGTAATGGAAAGAGGGAATCAAAAAATCCTTAAAAACTAGTATTGCAGGGCAAGTTTGCCTTCAGCAACTGAAATAACAGACATCCCCAAGGCACACATGTAAGAGCTGGCTTCAGTAGAAGGTATTGCTGTGTAAAATCCCTGTTTCATGCTCTCCCCTCCTCCTGCTGCTGCTGCTGCCAGGAACAAAAGCAGTGCCAGGATGAGCCACACGTGCCCGTGGCTGAGGCACAAAGGTCTCACTGAGCCTCTCTGCTCCCAACAGGTGAGGCACACCAAGGTAAACTCTTCATCCCGACCCACCTACGCGGTGTGTGCTCAGAGTCACAGCAGATGGGTTGGGATTGCCCTTGAAGTGCTTCAGGGGAGGTAAATATTGCCTGGGGCAGGGCACAGCCCAACAACAGGAGAGCACTGCTGTGCCCAGGGAGGAGGATGGAGCTGGAGGTTCAGCCCTGGGAAGTCAAACAAGATTCAGGGGGACCCAAACCACAAAAAAAAAGATCCAAAATATACCAGAGAGGGACAAATCAGGCCAGGCATAACAAATACCTAGCCTCAACAGGTGTTTAGATGTTCATTTTTTTTTTCCTTTGCCATCATTTTCAGGAGTTTCTCAAGCAGGCACTGCATTTCCAGCCTGCCAGAGGCTGTCAGCATCAGCTTTTGCAGCTGAGAAGTGACTTTGTCACATGCCAGCTCCCCTGACAGACAGCAGAGAGCCCAGAGGCTCTGCAGCACCCTGCACATCGGTGTCTTGGAGAAGCAATCTGGAGTCCCAGGGAAATTCCCCAAAGGAAGTGACCATGGCTGTGCCCTGAGCTGTGGACACACCAGCCACAGAGGGCTGGCTCCACCTCACAGAGGTGGCAGCTCTCCAAGGTGGCCTCCCCAGTGCCATGGGTGATTCCTCCGCCTTCATCCCCCTTAAAATCCTAAATCAGGAAGATTTATTTGGGGCAGCACCCAAAGTGAAGCCTTTGCAGCCCCGAGCAGCTCAGCAGCACTGCCTGTGCTCTCTGCAAGGTGTGAGGTGTTTGTAAGGAGTGTAAAGTGTCCTGCTGCTGCCCAGCAGTGTGTTCTGGCCACGGCAGTTCTGTTCTTTTTGTTTAAACAGCTGCACCAGGGAAATCTCACAGCAGTGTTTCCAAAATACAACCACAGCCCCTTTGAAGCAAAGGTAGTGCCCAGATGTCAGCTCAGCTGTGCCCGCGAGGGTTTGGGCACCAACCAGAGACACTTCAGGGGCTTCGCAGTGCCCCAGCTCCACCCCAAACAAGCAAAGCAGCTAAGGAGCCCTTGGCATCATCTGCAAGGGGTCACAACACCAGGTCACAGAGCTGGCAGCTTTTCTGTGTGGCACACAGTTTGTGGGGATTGGGGCTGTGTGAGGCACACAGTTTGGGGTCACTGGGGCTGTGTGTGGCACACAGTTTGGGGTCACTGGGGCTGTGTGTGGCACAGTTTGGGGTCATTGGGATGGGGCTGTGTGTGGCACACGGTTTGGGGTCCCTGGCAGTGGGGCTGTGGCCCAGCCTCATCCCCAGTGGGTGCAGCTGTGCAAAGCAGGTGAGCAGCACTGACAGCAGTGAGCCATGGAGTGCCCAGGTGTGCTGAGCAAGCACCAAAGGGAGCAGAGGGCACACAATGCAATGCAGGAACATCAGGGGTGTAAAAGTTTGAGGAAAAGAACAAGAAGGGCAGATGCTTAAAGCCTTCTGAAGTGGTGTGGTGTAACTCTGTATGGGTTGAAGCCTTCTGATAGTATATGGTGACACTCTGGGTATCGTGGCTGTCTCAACTGTGACATTTCTGTCTGTAGTTGTCCAGAGATGTACAGCTGTATCCAGACCTCTCCTTGCACTGCTCCTCCCTGCTCCAACCACCTCAGGAGGCCACAACAAATAACAGGTTTCCCTACACACAGTGCACAACCATTAATACCCAATTTAATCCATTACAACGTGCTAATCATCACACTCAGACTGTCTCAGGTTCCCGGCACACAAGCCCTAATAAACCCTCCCGGCAGCCCATTTAGCAACGCTAATGAGAGAAGAAAAATGTGCAAGAGAGAAAAGTTGCTAATTAGTTTTAACCATAAACAGGCAGCAGCATCACAGAGTGAATTTTCTGAGTGAAGCCAAAGCCCCAGCTCCTGTGGCTCATGAGCTCAGGCAGAGTCCTGTGCAATGATGTGGCTCAAGTGACAGGCAGCTGCCACCAGCACCCTGAACGGTGGCCAGGCCCACGATTTGGGGCATTAGGAGGACGCTGGCATGATGACACCGTGACCCCACTGTGGCCAGGGTAAAGCCAGGGCAGAACTTGGCTTGCAGAGCACAGCCACAGGCTGGTGCCTGGAGCAGAGCAGAAATCAGCTGCAGAGCAAAGTCCAGCAGCTGGAGGAGCTGCCAGAGGCACCTGAGCTTGGTGGGGTGAGCAGGGCACCTCTTAGAGGACAATTGTCCACTCCGTGGTGCACCAGGCACTCGCTGGGGCAGGATTTCACGGGGAATTCAGAGGAACACCACCAGGCACGATTGCACACCCTGTGTTAGCAGGGAAGAAGGAGCAGAGGGCACAATGCCCTCACCTCATAGAGCAAGCCTGGCAAAGCCAGGAGGGGGAGAAGGGAGAATAGAGCCCCGAACGTGAGGGGTCCCATCTCTTGCAGCCCGTTTGGAAAGGGCCAGGGCAGGCAGTGTCACACACTGTCCTGTTCCCGTGTCACGCTGCCACGGCGCTGGATGTCACCCCGTGCTGGCACAGGTGCCTTCCCATAACAAAGTCCGCGTCCCCAGTGCCGGGCTCTGCCTGGAACAAGCCTCCCCGCCGCCTTCGCTTTGCTTTTTAAGCCTTTTCCACTCGTTTGTACACAGAGAAACAGCTGCTCGCCCTCCGCAGAGCGCTCACAGCCAGGACGGACGGCGCGCCTCGCACCTGGGGGCATTCAACCTTTTCCTTTTCCAAGTACAGACACAAAGGGAGAGGCGAGAGCAGAGGGAGGCTCACCTGAGTACGAGGATTTCTTCATGCCGTCGCTCCGGGCTGTGGCATGGGAGCAGGGCCGGGTGCGGGGCGCGCTCCCGGGGGGGCCGCGATGCTCTGGGAGGCAGCGCCGGCGAGGGGACGCGCACGGAGCCACCGCATCCGTGCGTGGCTGCGGCCGAGGGGCAGCTCCCGCTGCCGAGCGCACACCTCTGCCAGCCTCTCCCGCACCGCTGAGGGCTGTTCCAAGTCTCCTGGCACGGGCAGGGGAAGAGCGGGGCTGAGCCTCCCCCGCGGCTGCACCTTACCCCCGCGGTACGCAAAGCATCCCCGGGGCTCGGCCCTGCCGCCTCCCCGCCCTGCAAATCCCAGCGCTTCCAGCCGCCGCGGCGAAGGGAAGCGATGGAATTTCACGCCCCCAGCCCGGCGCACCCCATGGATTTGATTCAGCCCTTGGCTGCTGGAGCAGCTCGGGTCAGCGCTGCTCGGCCGGCTCTAGTTCAAAGTGCATTAGTGACCCGTGGAAACGCCTCTTTCCTCTCCAAACCCCCTCGTCCGGGGCTCGTTCAAGGCTGCGAACCGAGCAAAACGTTTGTGCAGGCTCACACCTCACTTATCGCTGCTGGCAGAGAGCCACGGACCCCAGAAACAGCCCCCGAGCATCGCCCCAGGTGTAGGGAAAAGGATTTTACTGTTCCTCCTGTGCCAGGAGGGAGAACGTGCCCCGGATCGCTCCCCTGCGAGACGCAGGTTGGGCAATTAATTACACAAATGAATCAGCCGGGGGCATTGCAAACACAGACTGGAAGAAAGTCATAGCTGCTCTCCGTTTGCTCTAAGGGCACGGGGCAGTGAGCACAGGGAGCCTGGACTGCTGGAGGAAGGGCCAGGCTGCTCCATGGAAAGATTTCCACGGCCCCTCTGGTGGCTCTCCCACACACAGAGGTGCAGAGCAAGTCCTGTTCACGTCAGGGAATTCCACCAGCTCCAAGGAAGGAATGGATTCCACAGGAAGGGTTTCTGCTCGCTTCCAGACTCTTCCAGAGTAGGGAAAAAAGTTTTCTGCCCCCAGTCCTAGCCCTGGCATTGCACAGGAGTAATCAGGAGATGAGCTGGATTAAGAGGATATGGTCCTATCAGCATTTCTTACCAGTTCTCAGCCACAGATTATCTCCTTCATAAGAGATCTGAGAAAAAGGATTGTCTGAGTCTCTCTCTGGCTTTAGTGCAAAACTGGAAGAGCTGGCTGAAGTCACTGGGGGATTCAGTGCTAAGCAGCCAGACTTTGCACTGGAACAGCTCAGGAGCACTCCACATTCCCAGGATTGCAGCAACAACAGCTACCCAGGGCTGCAGGACAGAACCACATCACTCCAGTGCTGGGGTCTGCAGGGGGGAAAGGTCTGCAAAAACTGTCACCAACAAAACTTCCATCAAAATAAAACCTCTTGAAAACCACCAAAGGTTTGTTGCTTAACCAAGCACACCTTGAAGGCAATAGTAATGATATATTACCCTTTCCACAGGTGCTTTTGAAATCATTAGTCACAAGTCATGGGGGAGAAACAATAGAGCAACGATTTGCCCCACCTTGTACACCAAAGCAAGGGCAAAGTCAGGAGCAGAACCCACTCCTGGTCACTGATCCCGCTGTTCTGCTCCTGCCTGCACCTCTCTGATGGCTGTTGGACACCCAGCACTCACACACCTTGCAGGAGTTCAAAAGGCAGCTTTCCCTTCTTGATTATGGGGATGTGTGCACGTGTGCCTGCTTTAGCGTGCAATTACACGTGCACATGTGTGCACTGGAGCACAAACCCTGTGAGGAATGACTGGGGGAGCTGGGGGTGCTCAGCCTGGAGAAAAGGAGACTCAGGGGTGCCCTCATCACTCTCACAGCTCCTGAAAGGTGCCTGTGCTCAGCTGGGGCTGGGCTCTTTCTCCAGGCAGCACTGACAGAACCAGAGCACACAGCCTCGAGCTGCGCCAAGGGAAATACAGGCTGGATATCAGGAAAAAGTGTTTCACAGAAAGGGTGATAAAGTTCTGGAATGGCTGCCCGGGGAGGTGGTGCAGTCACCATCCCTGGGTGTGTTTAACAAAGCCTGGATGTGGCACTGGGTGCCAGGGTTGAGTTGAGGTGTTGGGGCTGGGTTGGACTCGATGATCTTGAAGATCCCTTCCAACCCAGTGATTCTGTGAATTCTCTGAATTCAACGTCCAGTCCTGTATTGGTGTGATTACAAGTGCAAAGAGTGTCTGTGCCACCGTCCCAGGGCTGCTGTGGTGGGAGCAGCTTGTTCAGAGCCGTGGCTGTTTGATCAGCTCCACTGCACAAATATAAACAGCAAATTGTGGGGCAGGCGTCCTACTGCAGGGCCAAACAAACACCATGAGACAGAAAATGGCTGAAGGGATAATTTTCTGAAATGCTCCCTGACAAAGAATCCTTTTCTTTGCCTGCCTGGCCTCAGGCTTGCCCAGAGAATCAGTGGCTTGGCTCAGAGGGGCAGGTTAATGTTTAACACAATGCAGAGCCCACAGGCTTCAAATAGGTAAGTCATTTAGAGCTTTTTTTTTTTCCCTTGCTCTTTCGTAAGTCACTGAGGGAATTTGCTGTTCCTGAAAGCAGGGATTTGGAGTGCTGGCTCAGCCTGGCTGCAGCCCTGGCAGGCACTGTGTGACACACATCCTGGCACCCACACCCTGTGTCCTGCCCCAGCCCTGAACACCCCCCTGCCAAACACATCTCACCCTGGCACTGGGGTGCCAGCACAGAGCTGGCCACCCTTCAGGGAGGCCGTGCTAGCCTTGCTTGTCCCCAGCTCGGGGTGCCAGCTCCACACACAGCAGTGACCTCGGGAGGGATGAGCTGGGCAGGCTGCTCTGAGCCCGGTGGCACCTGCAGCCACTGGGGCTGCAGATGTTGCACCTCCTGCAGCAGCTGCTGAGCCTGGCCCAGCTGTGGTGCCCTCAGCAGCTGGTTCTTCCTGCAACAGGTCTTAGAGTTGTTGTAGAACAGAGGCTGGACAAGGTCAAGAGAAAAAAATGGGTATTTATGAAAGGCCTTCAATAGATACACCTCGGGCACTCAAAAGCCTCACAGAGGCTACACCCAAGATGGACAATGGTCATGAGTTTTTCAGACAATTATAAGTTTGATCCATTAACATATCAGGGGTTAATCCTCCAATTACAGCTTCAGGTAATGAAGTCAAATACACCCAGTCTGCACCCTCCCACCCTAAATTCACTTTTGTTTATAGTTTTCAGGGCCTGAGGCTGTAGGGTGTCTTTGAGTTTCAGGCCCAGAGGAATTGTTTTGTCTGACCAAAATGTGAAGGCAGTAGCTGACACTTTATATGGAGTTTAGTTATGTACTAATGCAGTACAGGATTTGAAAAATATAAAGGCTGAAATCTTAAGGCATCAGCTGCAAGGGGTCTGTGCTGTGTCTCCTCCAGTATCCTCCTCCAGGGAGCCACGTTCCCCAGCATGTGGGGGTCCTGCTTGCAGAAACACAATCTCCCAAACTAAACACAGCAGGGATCAGAGGAGGGAGAGACAAGCACTGCCAGCTCCACACCGTGGGCTGAGGCCGGCAGCCAGAGGCCCAGGAAAGGGTCAGAGGGAGAGAGAGAACAGCAGAGGCAGCAGCACCCAGAAATGCACACTGGAGTGAGCAGGGAAGGGTACAAGCAAGGAAAGGATGAGCCCCATGGAAAAAAAGCTGATTACAAGGACTCACACACGTGTCCTGAGACATTCAGGAATGCTGGGCTGTGTCACTGCCTCTCTGGCTGACTCATTCCATCTCTCTGACCAAGCTTCTCTCACCAAAGAGGAGCAGGATGGAGTTTTCCCAGGCAGAGTTGGGGTGAGGTTCAGGCTTCCTGGGGTTCCAAGGCATTGGCTGTGGGCAGAAGTGGCTGTCATGGAGAGAACAGAACTCCCTGGGTGTCCAAGAAGAAAGAGAAGCAGGAATTTACATTGCAAAGACCTATGTGCAGCAGAGCAGACCCGAGCTTGGGGAACAGCAGATCTTGGGGAACAGCATCTCTGATACAGGGGTAGAACTTCAGATGTCAGGATTATAAATCCCCTCCATGTCTCTCTCCAGCTCTGTTTGTTTCACAAATGATCCTCCAAGCTCCTTTCCTGACCAACCACTCTTTTGTGGCTGTGACGCTGGAGAGGAGATGCAGAGGAGTTTTCCACTCTGCTCTGCCCCAGCAGCCCAGGGCTGGCAGGCAGCTGCCAAGCTGAGCAGGAGGGGAATGGTGGCACTGCACTCTGGCCTGGGGATCCCTGCAAAACCCAGCGTGGAGAGCCCCTGGATTCAAGGGAAAGGAAGCAGGAGACCACCACACAGGAGTTGAGACCTTCTGGGGTTTGGCTAAGAGCTTGGCAGGTACCAAGGAGGGCTTTGGGCACTGCTGCTTGTGCAGTGGGACCTGCCTCACCCCAGAATCCAAAAGCTGGGATTCACTAAGCCAGCAGAAAGGGCCAGGAGCTCATTCATCCCACTGGATCTGCTCACTGCCCCTGGAGGAGCTCCGTGCCAGCAGCCTGGCTGCTGGTGGCCCAGCTCAGCCCTGCTCTGTGCCCTTTGCAGGGCACAATTCCTGCTGCTGGTGCCCAGGACAGCGAGATGCTTGTGAGGAAGGACAAAAGCCTGGCAACCAGCGCTGCACACTGGCAGGATCTGCCCTTCTGTCTGCCACCTTCTTGAGGAAATTAAACTCTTGTGGCACCTCTGATGGGTCTCCCCTTCCCCTGCAGCCCCAGCAGAGCATTCACTCACACAATGCACCTCTTGTGCCAGTCAGTTAATCCATACAGTGCACTGCTTACTTACAGTCATTGCCCTCATTTAGTTATTAAAAAAAGCAAACACATATTTTCATTTTTAACAGCTCTGAGAAAGGGTTATCCAAACTGGGATTAAAACTCTGGGCTGTCTAACTTGTTACTGCCTAAACTTTTCAGCTGCAGGAATGTTGGCTGCTGTGAGCTCAGTGGAGCCTTATGAAAACATACCTGCCCAGATCTTGGAGAGGGAGATAGGAATCAGCTCCATGATCAAAGTCCCTGATAGCATTCCTGGATCATACAGGCTGTTCATGCAGAGCTCTGCAGGGCTGATTGGCAGTGACCTGGAACTGCTTTCTGCAGCACTTGGGGATAATTCAGTGGAATTCACATCCAAAAACCCTCCAAGCCCTGACTTCATCTGTAGGCACATATGAATCATGTGGCTGGGTGATGCAGCAGCCTGACTCTCAAGCTTGCAATTAGGAAATCAGGGGTAGGTTTATGGAGTGCATTTGGGGTGACCTGCTCTTCATGAGCACCAAACCCACTGAACCATGGAGATGGGGTGCTGGGATGTGTGAGGGAGCAGCTCAGGTCCACGTGGATGGGGAATAATCTCCTACTGGAAATCACAGCTGAGATCTCAGCTGTGTAACTGAACCCATGAGCAGCCCTGTCCTCAATGTCACTGGGGACAGTGTGGCCACCTGTGAGTCCCTGTGTCCCCAAACCCAGGATGGCTAAACAAAACCAGCAATGGCACAAGCCACCACCAATGCTAAAACTTGCCATAGCCCAGCCCTGAATCACATTTTCTTGCCACAGGCTAGGATTTCATGCAGCTCCCTCCCCTTCTTGCTCCACAGGATGAGAACACAGATGTTCAGCCTGTCAGCATCAACCCACAATGCTCAGATGCAGGAGGCCAGGCAGCTGTGGTGACCTAAAGCCTCATCACTGTCTGCTTTTTCCAGAGGTTGATTCATTTGCTTAGGACACAGCCAGGCTCTCTTTGGTCTGAACGGCCTATGGTTAAGAGGTAAATTATTTAGCTGTGTGTTTCCCATCTTTTTCCCCTGTGAGTCCATCTGACAACAAAGCACCAAAAACCCACAGCACCAAAGGATCATCTTGTATGATCTGATGGTCAGGCTGCTCCCGTTGGGGTGATGGTTATGGTAAGGAAGCAAATAACTGAATGAAGCAATTACTCATATCAAATCAGCAGATTTTGTTCTTTTCTTCTGCCTTAATTATGAGGAACCAGGAAGAATGTCCAATTACTCAGGGCAGAATTTCATTACCAGAGAAGATAACATCTGCTCAACCACAAGGTACATCAGAAGGCCATTTTCATAGAATGGTTAGGGAAGAGAATACTTCAACCTGAAATTAAAGTTGAAGAGGGCATTAACAGACAACAAAATAAAAATTAAAGGCAGTAGTCAAAGCCCATTCAATGGAAGGAAAATCCCTGAATGTAAGGGAAGTCTGAATGAAAGGTCATAAGTGTTTTTCATTTTCAATAGCTCCAGTTTCTGAAAACAAAACTCTTCAAGGTGGCTCATGAGCTGACCCACATGAATACATCCCCCACCCCCCTCCAAGAATCATTGTAAAATCCCTGAGCTGCTTTCAGAACTGCTAGCTAAGCACTTCAGAATCTAACTGCAAGTTTGAAAAACAAAAGCGGGTCAAAGTCAAACTCTCAAACCCCTCACAGCTTAATCCATTTTTCACAAATAAAGAACCCTGGTTTATGGCTTTGATGGTCTGAATTTGAGTTGAAACAACAGGAATTAAGCAACAACCTCAGCTTTGTGTCAGTCATGTCCTTCCAAAGTGATACAGAATGGATCTGGATCTTAATTGCCACTAAGTGAGAGGATCCCTAATTTTCATCCAGCATCACACCTAGCCCAGGGCAGGGCCTTCCCCCAGTGCCTGAATCCCCAGGTGCATTTTCACAAGTGCAATTTGGAGAAGTGAACACGCACCCCTAGGGAAGGGAGGAAAGGGGAGCAGAGGCACAGTGTCGGAGCCCAGACAAGCCAGGCTTGCTGGTGCTGCAGGAGGCACAGAAGGTGTGGGGCAGAGGCACCACACAGTATCACTGTTAAAAATGAAGGGGTGGGACTATTTTTGGGCTAAGAACGATTTCTTGCTCAGATAAACATCCAGTCTCAGAGGCTGTGAGATTTTAGAGGAGCAAGTAGTTTGCCATAGCTCAAAGTGGTCACAAGTTTCTTTATTACAAGGCAATATAGAACTTTCTACTCTAATGAACAGTTGCCACAAGGTGTATTTTGTTTTTCTAACCTGTCACCTTTATTTAATTTTGTTGCACTGCAGATATTTTTGCCCCATGGGCTTCTGTCTCACGTGTACACATATGCTTCTATTACAACTTCTAAACTCTTAGCTACTCTGTACAACCCTCACATTATAAACCCTTTACCATTTTATCAATACAGTTCCTCGTTTATTTAAGGCATAGTCTTACAATTAGAGAAACATAAGTTTATGATTTTTCTGCTTAATGTCTGTGTGTTGTATTTTTACATCAATCTAAGCTTCCTCCAAGTCTGTAGATCAAATCCTTCAGTGTCTGAGGAAGTTTCCCTGATTCCCTTAACACTCTCCTGAGCTCCTCAGCAGCACCAACCAGTCTGGCTGCAGGCTGAGCACGTGCCAGCAAGCCAGGCACCACTGCTGGGCTGCTCCTGTGCCTGTGCAGAGGCACCCCTGGGTAGGCAGGGAATGGCACAGTCATGCTGCAAGCTCTGCTTTAGTGTGCCATGATTTCCAAATCCAGCCCTGAATGCAGCTCCCGGCCCGGTGAGAGTGATTCAGAGCATATTCCTGCCTGCATGACCTTACACGTTTGCCTCCTGTCTGCAAGGCAGAGGCACGAGGTGCCCCTTCCCCTGACAGCCCCAAATGCAGAGGGGGCTCTGCCTTGTCTCTCACAGGGAAAACACTGGACTGCAGCCATGGGGCCTGCTAGAACTGGGAAAGGGGAGCAAGGAACTGGAAAATAAAATCAGCAATTAAAGAGCCCACTGAAAATGTGGATAAAGGAAAACCACTGAAGGATCAACCAGAGTCTGCCTATAATCACTAGCAAAGCAATTACAGAATTAGGGATGATTTGTAACAGACTGAAGAGCTGGATACTTGGCACGTGCTATGGAAAAGCTGTAAGGAGGGAATTCTGTGTGCTGGCACCAGGCTCAGAAGCCACAAGTGATGCAGCCTCAGCAGTTCTGTCCTTTACAGAGCAAAGTGAGCAGCATTTGGATGTCTTTTCCTATAGCTCTCAGCTTCCAGCTATAATTTGGTCCAGCCATCATTTCCAAGTTTTAAAAATCAAAACAAACAAAGTTTAGTTATGCAGAAGGTTGAAAAAATATGAGGCATGATTAATAATAGCCACTGTTTCCTCAGTGCTGTAACACAGAGCAGCTTCCAGCCAGCACTGGCAGCTCTTTTGGGAGGAAATTACTATTGTCCAACTTTACAGGTGGGGAAATTGAGACACAAAAGGGCTGCAGAAAGCAGCTGGTTTAGCCCAGCTTTAGAGTTGTAGTCCTAGAATTTTATTGTACAAAAAAAACCCTCTGAATATTCCTGGAAACTGGGGCAGGTTGATCTGTGATTCACTGTCACCCAGCATCAGCCTTCACTTGCTAAGGACATAATTCCACTGCTATTTTCTCTTTTCTTGCACAGGCACAGCTTCATTTCTCCTTGCTCTTTATCTTCCATCTATGTCATTTACTCCAGAATTTCAAAGGATCATTTTGCCATCAGCCAGCAGCAGCTAAAATACCTGCCCAAGATTTAGGAGAGTGGAGAAACAAAACCCAAACTCATTTCCAATCAACTCACACATGAACAACAAGCCCCAAGCTGACAAGCCCAAGACTTCCAAATTAGTTGGGTACAAATTCCTTTGGAAAGCTCCAGAAAGCTCCTAGGGAATCTCCCACTGACGGTGGAAAGAGCAAATCTAAAAGACAGAGGAGTTGCAACAGGCAGTGGCTTTAAGGGTAAAAATCAGCTTCATTTGCAGCTCTGCTGTGCCAGTAAGGAAGCAGCCAGGGCTGCCTTCACACCCAGCCCAGGGTGATCAATCACCGTGAATCATCCCTTGAGAGAGGAGCAGGGAGGTGATTTAAACACTGAAACATGCCTGCTGCTGTTCAGCAGGTACCTGCATGACTGGGCTGACATACCCACTTCAGAGGGACTTCAAAGAGCCCGGGGAGGCAGGAGGGAGGCTGCAGGAGCCCATCTCCAATCCATGCTCCTGCCCAGAGCCCCCACAGGGAACAATCCCAGTCTAGCTGCTGGAGAAGCACCTTAGAGCCTGAATATGTATTTTCATCTTCTGTGTTTTATTTAAATATCCTCAGCTTTACAAACAAACTGTGGGGTTTGACACTCACACGGTGCAGACAGGCCCTATAAGGCAGCACCAGAGAGGAAGAGAGAAAACACAGGACATGAAAAAGCAAAGCTGCCTCTCTTCTCACTCAGGGCACAGCAGAGAGAGCTGGGGTTTGAGGCCAGTTCTGTACAAACATCTCCAATCCATGCCCCTGCCCAGACCCCCCACAGGGGACAATCCCAGTCTTGCTACTGAAGAAACACTTAGAGCCTGAATATGTATTTTCATCTTATGTGCTTCTTTAAAAAATCCTCAGCTTTACAAGCTGTGGGTTTTTTTTTTTTTTTGTGCTGACATGGTGCAGACAGGCCCTGTAAGGCAGCACCAGAGATGAAGAGAGAAAATACAGGACACAAAAAATCAGAGCTGCCTCTTTCCTCACTGAGGGCACAGCAAACAGAGCTGGGCTTTGAGACCAGCTCTGTCCAAACTGGCAGGGACTGCAAAATGATGCAGGGAAACCACTGCCCAAGAACAACAGAGGGCCGTGGTGTCAGCCCAGCCTCTCAGCCCTGCCAAGACAAGCCAAGCAGCATCAGAGGCTGCTGCCAGGGTTTTGGGGGGCTTTGAGGAGTCAGCTGGGGCTCAGGCTGGGGCATGAATGGTTTCCCAACAGAAATGATTCAGAGTCTGGAGCAGTTTCAGGAGGAGCTAGCTGGTGCCAGGAGCTTTGTGAATGTAGCAGCAAGGAATGCTTCCTCCCTCCTCATCCCCCTCTGCTCCCGGGACCAGGCAGAGCAGAACCACTCGGAAAAAGTGGTTTGTGATCCAGAAACCCCAGGGGGATCTGGCCTCCATTTCCACACGGGCTGTGGAGAGAAGCTCCACGGAGTAGCTGCAGAAACTGTCACCTGCTGGGAGGGTCGAGGCTCCAAAAAACCCTCACCTCACCCGTGGCCAAAGGCAAACTGCTCTGCTCCAAGGAGGGGGGGAACAGGAACTGTAAAAGGGGCTATAAAACTTGCATTACAAGCCCTAGTGCAAAAGCCTTCCTGCTGTTGCTGTGTTCAACAACTCGTATTCCCAAGAGGAGCAGGGACTGAGGGCAGTCGGACCCCTGGGGGGTTCCATCCCCTGCCAGCCCCCAGCCTGGCACAGCTGCTGCCCTCACCCCCTGTGGCCCTGTCTGATGGATTAATTGTCACTCAGGTGGCTGCTCCTGCCTTGCCCTCCCCTGGCTCGGGTGCTGTCCCACTGTGTCACCACCCTGCTTGGTGTTGTAGTGATTGTCCAAGGGCTTTAACCCATTTCACTCTGCAGCCAGCATCACAGGCAGCTCCTTTTCCAGTGAGGTCCTTGTGTGTGCTGAAATAAACCACAAACGTCTTTTTGCCTTTCCTTTTCTTTCCCTCTAAGATTGAAACTACAGAAAGTAACGAGAGGTGCATCCACCTGGCCATGGCTTTTAGCCACCACCTCTGAACAGAGTACAGAGAATTCAGAGTGCTCAGAATTCTGAGGATAAACTCTGCCTGTAAACACTGTCTTGGAGAGGAGACAAGCAGTGGAAAGTAACAGTTCAACTAAACTGCTCTGAGATGCAGCTTCAGGATAGTTTTATGGCAAAAATACCTCACATTTCACTATTTGCTCAACGATCTGAGCACTGGTGGGTTCAGTTCTCCTACTTCCCCCTCCAGGCAGCTCATGAGTAGGAAAAAAATGGATGCATTAGGTAAATAATTCTTCCTGACGCAGATTCTGATCTCCCCAGGACATCTCCACAGCCATCCGCAGGACCAAACCCTTCAAGTCTTACTTTTACTGCTTGGTCTTCATGACCAAAGGAGTTTTCCCAAGGAGTCAGACCTAAGGTTGCTGATTTTGACACAAATTACAGGCTTTTGTGCAGAAATTTTAGCAGTCACCAGGTGGAGCTGTTCCCGGTTGTATTCCCTTTTCTGTAGGGTTTTTTATCACGAAGAACCATGGGGAAGGCAGCCAGCAGTGTGGTGCCTGTCTTTGGAGAGGTCGAGCATAAATCAGTCTGATCACTGTCTGAACAGAGCCATTCTCCTGCCGCTGCTTCCAAGCCACGCACAAAGAGAACACACAACTACAAACACATTTCTCCTTCCATTAAAGCCAAAACCATTTTTATAATAATTATTACTAGCAGCACACGACCAGTGCCTCACAGCCCACCATCCTGATTCTAGAATTAGAGGCTGTTGATACCCACAGCCCCTCAGCAGCGTGGCTCCAACCTGGAGGAGCAAAATCTGTCTTGCTGCTGAACCATGCCCATTTCACTGGCACTTCAACTTATCTAACCATAGGAGCAGCTTGGCTAATGACAAATTACACTGTTTACACAATTAACAGTCCTGGGTGAGCATATCTCTTCCAAGAAACCACGAGCACTTACAAAGCTGTCTTTTTACAGCAAGGAAGAAAGGCAGTGCAAAAGCTGAGCATGTGGCTGCCAGTTATAATTGAAATCATTTTAATAATTCATGCCTCATTACCTTGCCACATGGCAGTTCAAAGACCATCTCCTAATCCTTTAACCCTTCTCTCCTGCGTCCTTTGCTTTGGTTTCTTAGTTTAATCAGTGAAGAAACAAAATGGGGAATGCTCATCAGCACTTGCCCATGGGGACAAAACCCAATGGGGGCTGGTGAGTCTAAGCTCTTAATCCCCTTCCTCCTGCCCTCCTTGCTTTCCTGATTTGATCTCTCACTGCCAGCTGAATCAGTAAAGAAATTAATAAACCATCTATTCGATAAGCCAGGCTGTTGGCTGGAGCTGGAATTGCTTTATGGCATGACTTGGTGCAGCACTAAGGACAAGGGCAGCTCCTGTTATTCAGCAGCTTCACATGGCCAGGTGACAACTGCTGGAAGCAACTGCGTGCTTTATCCTCTGATAAAGGATATCTCCTAGGGTTTTTCCAGCTTTGAGTTGTCCTCTGGGTAGTCAGTCCCACAGCCATGCCCTTTCTCCTTAGCAGAATTGCAATTTGAAGGTCAGGATACCAGAACATTATTTTTTAGTGGTTTTGAAGCTTTCTCGTTGCCCTCTTGGCCATGGAGGGAGAGAACACCTGATATCTATTTACTCTTCCAGTGCTACGTGGGCAGACTGCAAACAATAAAGTAAGATGTAATGTTATTTATGGCTGCAAGTATGGTCCTGTTCTCTCATGAAAAGGAAATAACCTTGTAAAAACACATTCATTTCGAGCACAGTGTGTATTTACACACAGGAAGGGTCCCTCCTTCACCAGTTTAACTCACTGTGCATGAGGGAAACCAAACCACGCACACACAAACATGCACCAACATGTGCAAAATAAGAGTGCTAGCAGGAGATTTCAACAGCAGCAGACTATCATTCTATCATTTCTGATTGTTACTCAATATGTTCCAGCAGGCAGCTACACAGAGCTGGAGACAAACCCAGCCTAGCGAAAGCTGCAGCACAGGGACAGCACGAGCTCTGTGCTGCTGTCACCTCTCCTCCAGCAGCCAGAGCTGAGCCTGAGCCCCCAGCATGGCCAAACCCCATCTCGTCAGCAGCTGACAGCCAGCCCCTCCATGCTCCAGCTCCCACCTGCATCTGCACACAAAATATTAACAGTAATAATATTATTACGCGATAATATTAATATTTAGCAACATGAATATTCAATAATATGCAAAATATTAAAATAAAATATATATTCTTTTGTATTGCAAATATTTTTGATGGTTTTGTTAATTGTTTTTTGTAGGTACTGGAGTAGGTAAGATATTGTTATAAGTATAACTATGATGATAATTAATAGATATACATTTATTTAATTTTTTATTATGGTGTAAGCTTTAATTTCTTCAGCAGATTATTTAATTCTGTTTTATTATTAATTGTGATTTTATTTATATATTTTGAATTGTATGTTTTTATGAATGGGTTTTGAATTATTAGATAGGTTTATGTAATATATTTTATTAAAATCTTTATATTTATGTTTATGTATTAGTAAAAGAAAATGTATTGGTTTGTTTTGTAGAGTTTTTTTATATTTTTGATGTTGGTTAAGAAATTATTATTATTTGGTTAATAAATCAATATTATTGGTTAATAAATTATTATTTTATATTGGTTAACAAATTATTATTATTGGCTAATAAATTATTATTATTTGATATTGGTTAAGAAATTATTTCATGTAAGAGAAGTAGCTCGGAAGAGCTGCTGGCAGGGGCAGAGAGAGCCCTCAGGCTGTGGCTGCAGGAAGTTTCTGTGCCCACTGCTTTTGAGTTGGTGCCTTGGGGAGCAGCACAGGGTCACCTTGGGGAGCCTTTCAAACACACACAGAAGTCAAGCCTGAGGGGATGGAAACCTGCCCAGCTCCAGTGGCATTCAGAGAGGAGATTTATCCCGATTTTTTAGTCTGTCACAAAGGTTTTTCTGTTGAACACAGAGCCATTCCCACTTTCCCTGCATCGCTCACCCGCTCTCAGTGTGAAGTGCTTGTCAGAGGAGCTGCTGTGCCTGTGGATGGTCTGGATCAGAGGTGTGGGGAGTGCCCCGTGCTTGTCAGAGGAGCTGCTGTGCCTGTGGATGGTCTGGATCAGAGGTGTGGGGAGTGCCCCATGCTTGTCAGAGGAGCTGCTGTGCCTGTGGATGGTCTGGATCAGAGGTGTGGGGAGTGCCCCGTGCTTGTCAGAGGAGCTGCTGTGCCTGTGGATGGTCTGGATCAGAGGTGTGGGGAGTCCCCCGTGCTTTTCCCAGGCTGGATGAATGCCTAGCAAGGAAAGGGATCTTTGCAGGGAATTTATCAGGCAGCCTAAGCAGCACTCCAGAAGCTGCATGTTACCTTTGAAGGCCTAAAATAAAATCTATTGACAGATCACTCTAGCCGCAGGGAGAGGACAAAGGTGATCAAACACCGGTTTCTTTCAGGGATAAGCTCTGAGCCAAAGCTCTCTCCATTTAACAGGGAAAAGAGAACAATGAGTGTGACTCACGGCAGAGCTTTGTGGGTGATGTGCTGCCCACGGGCAGGATGCTCAGCTGATAAGGCCATTTCAACCATCAGACCCCATCCAACACGTCATGCTGCTCTTAAATGTTGCAGAACCAAGGTGCCCATGTAGGTTTTTGCCCTCAGAATGCCGATAAAATTCTGAGTTCCTCTTTTCTATCACTACTTACATTAACAAGAGCTGCCCAGTGACAAAAAAATGTTAAGGTTTTCAAGTACCATCAAATTGGATTTTCCAGTTTGTAGGAGAGGAAAAGTAAAGGTCACAGTGATCATTACAGCTGTCTCCTTATTCAAAGCAGAGCACTTTAGAGAAGAGTTTGGCCTCACTTCTAATCAGTATTCAGTACTGAAGAGCTTGGGGCTCTTCTGGTCTGGGCAAAGGGCCAGAGAATGACTGAACAGAAAAAGTAAGCAAAGTCTACTCTAATATCACTGAGCAAACCAGGTGAAATACAAAAAAATAAATCCATTAAAGCACAAAGCTCTAATTCAGTTTTCTGAATTTCAGTTTCTTTCCCTCTAACAAGATTAGGAATTACAGTAAAACAGGCAAGACATTGATTTTGAGTTTGGTATTTAAGGAGGATAAAAATGGTGCCTTGGAGAAAACATTGCCAACATGCAGCAGGATCAAAGGATCAGAACAGAACTGTGGATCATGGAAGGAATCAGAGCAGAAGTCCAAGAATTTGCCACAGCCGTGTTCTGGACTGCTCTGAAAAATTACCTACTCCCAAATTCATCCTCTCTGAGAGCTGGCTGCTGATCCCTTCCCAATTCCCAGGCACACTGCATCCTTCAGTCTCCATCCAGCTTTTTACAGCTGAATCTCCTCCAGCTCTTCCCTTCCAAACCCGTGTTAAAGTCTTTTAAGGGTTCCCAAGCATTATCCAGTTGAACACAAAAGAAGAAAGCTGACCATGTCTCTCCTCCCTCCCTGGCCATCCCTTCCAGCCACGCTGCCAACTTCCAGCACATCCTGACCATATATTTAGTCTGCAGTAATTTGCTTTGCATTGTCTTGTGCAGGGTCCAAGCACAGGAATTACATATCCAGTGAGGCATCCAGCACTCTGGGAAACCCTGGAGTTTTGGAGACTCCACTCCTGCTGCTGCTGCCAGAGGCTGACAGATCTCGTGGTCCAGAGCACCACAGCAGCTCAGAGGAGCTGAATGGCAACTCAAATCCCTGTCTGTGTGTGGAGTAGGGTGAGAGTGGTCAATAAACAGATTCAGGGAAGGGATCAGTGCTGTGGGCATGGGGTGAGGCTCTTTGGCAG
The DNA here is from genome assembly GCF_015832195.1 of Motacilla alba alba. Lineage (NCBI taxonomy): Eukaryota > Metazoa > Chordata > Aves > Passeriformes > Motacillidae > Motacilla > Motacilla alba. The sequence goes on from NC_052033.1 coordinate 2,837,646, forward strand.
TCCTATCTGCCAGGGCAGAGTCATGGGCACTTCATGGCAGAGAGGCTGAGGCACAGGAGCCACCACAGCATCCTTAACATGGCAAAAAAAACCCTCTAATTGGCACAAAACCCCATTTCAACTCAGGCTCCTTCACTTTTTTTGTAAGAAAATATTTGGTAGGGGCACTTGGTTGTATAGAAAACACTTGGAAGCCAATGGCTGTGAGACATCTCCTGAGGAACTCAGAGCTTCTGCCTTTAAAGGAGACAAAGCTCATCTGTAACTGAACATCTGGGCCAAGCAGTGTCACAAATCCAAGCCTGGAGCTGAATCTGTCACACCAAAGCAGAGCAAGAGCCTTGAGGAAGCGCCTCAGTGACCCAGCAGAGCACAAGGCTGCACTGAGGCTCCAGGCCAGTCCAGGAGATGGGAGAGTGAAATGGGAATCTGAAACACAGGGAATCCTCAGAACTTTGGGCCTGTAGGCCAAAGCTTAGACTTAAACACAGGATTTGATCAGAGACCTTGGAAAAGGCTTCCAAACTCAGGTGCTAGAAGCAAGAATGTGGATTTATAGTTTAAAGCAGAGACATGTTAAGTTGAGAAGAATGTTAGAGTTTTGGAGTTTAAGATATAGGAAAAAAGCAGAATGCAGTACTGTAGGTTTGTGTGTCATAACATGATTGGCTAAGAAAGCTTCCACTGTAGCATGGGTCTATAAGATGAAATATTGAAGGATTGGGTCAAAATAAATAATATCCAAAATAAATAAATATCTTTATTGGTAGTGTTTCATTGGTCAATAAATCCTTAAAAGGTCTTGTAATTAGTGGTCTTGTCACCTTCTGAACCATGCTGTAAAGATGTGAGCCCAACTCGCCCTTCCAGCCTATGTAGAAGAAAAAAACAATGAATTGCATCACTTAAAAAACTCAGAGGTCCGGTCCCTAACTCATTCAAAATTCCTGAAAAACCCCAAAGGAGAGGCTGGCACACCAGGGGGGTGGCATTCCCCTCCTGGGTACCCCATGCAGCAGGTGAGATCCAACCAACACCTCCCAGGCCGAGCAGAAGTCACCTCCTAAAAAGTGGTGATTTAGGGGCTGTTTAGACTGACCTGTGTCCTCATTCAAATGAGGCACAGATAGGTTGGAAGTGAGAAGCAGAGCCTGTTGGGTTTTAACTTTTACCTGTTAGGGTTGGGATTAAATGTGTGAGATGGTATTTTTTTGTTTGGACTCAGATGTTTATTCGTTTTTATCTATATTAGAGTTTCACAAACTGTGAGTTTTATAGTATTTTACTCTAACAAACTAAAAAATGGAGTTGTATTTCTTTCTTTATAAGGTTTTTAAAGGATAAACTGCTTGATTAAAAAATTGCACTTTTATTTTTATTTTTAACTCAATAACTAACTACTTGTGGCTTTTAATGTGGACTTTTTTATCTAATAATACAATACCACCCAAACCCATGAAGAAGAAGGTGAAGAAGAAGGACCAGCTTCTGCCTTAAAACTTTTATCCTGTTTTATATATATTACTATATTTTAGAACTTTAAACTGTAAGTTTTCTACTGTGTGATATTACACACTTCTATTCAAACTCCACACCTATAATCTTAATTCTGTCATTCCATTTTGGAAGCCTTCTCCACGGCCTCAGGTCAAATGCAGTGCTCTCTTGGGGGTCAGTGCCTGGCAGCACAGAAAGTCTGAAATTCTCAGTGACCAGGGTTCCAACAGAGCCCTCACTGCCCCCAGCCCCAAGATTTACACCCCAAAGCAGCAGCCTGCAGGTGAGCCCAGCTTGGGCAGAGCAAGATCAGGATGTTCATCGCGGACAGAGCTCCTTCTCTCAGCACTGCTCTGTGCACAATCCTAATCCCTGCCTGGGGTAGAAACTGCTTCTTTCCCTCTGTTTTCATCAACCACTGAATGGTGGCACAATCAACAGCAGGACTCCAGGGGTTTGTGCCCCACAGATGAGCTGTAATTATTAGGAATTATGAGAACCCACCACAGACACGGCACCTGCTGGGATCCCTGAAACCACAGAAGCAAAGGAGCCTTCACGAGGGTGTTGGGGATGTTGGGAAGTGCTCTAACAATTGCTGCTGGTCAGATGAAATGGTTTTGTGTCTGCCCAGCTCCAGACAGCACACCCTGGTGCCCACCCAGCTCCAGTACCAGGCTGTGATGCCAAGCAGGAGCAAGGATAATCTTGGCATGGAAGGGAAGGCTAAACATGGTAATTTGGTAATTTTCTCTCTAGAGCACGTTCCACTACGAGGCTGTTCACTCTTCAACACACAGAAATTCCTGAGGAAATATCACCCTCTTGTGTCCAAAGTGAAGCGAGCAAGACATGCTCCAAAAGTGGAAAATAAAGGCTGGAAAATAAAATAAAAATGGGAAATAAAATCCACATCACCATAGCTGCATGGTGGCCATTGGGCTCCCAATTCTCCAGTTTAGAGAAGAGTTCTCCAGACTGAGGGGAAGGATGGAGGAGCTGCCCTGTGGGAAATGGATTTATAGAGAACTCTTAAAGCTTGATAGAAGGTTTACATAGTGAGTACCTGTATGTAAACTTTGAGATAAGAAATATTGATTTAGAAATGCTACGGAATAAGACAGACATTGTTGAGAGAGAAATGGAAATGGAAACAAGTTTTGAAGGATGGATTTGTAAAAAAGACTGGATACTGTGGAGAAATAGAACTATGAAAAATGTATTGTAATAGGACTCACGAGGGGTAATTATAAATTATTGGCTTTAAGGCATTTTCAGTATGGTGTGGCAAATCTGATAGGCCAAGAAATGCTTATAGTGTATTGTAATTAAGAAATAGTTTCCTTCTGATTGTGATGGTGTGAATTATAACACCTGTATTGTCTCACCCTTCACATGAGATTGAAAATGGAATAAAAGTCTTTAAAACATCTCTCATTTACTCCATCTCTGGGTCAGAAAAAGGCTTAGTCCAACACTGCCCTCCAGAGCTCCTGCACAAAGGGTTATGCTCTGCTGTTACTGGTTTAAATTCAATAATCAAGGGTCTTAATCCCACTTCATTTAGGATTCTACAAGTTGTGAAAGGTGAGAAGCAGTGATTCCATGCACACACAAGTCAAATGACATGGATATTAATTCACCTTGCATACTAGCAAGGTTATTAGTACTGAGGGACCTTCATGGCTCTCACTTGCTCCTGGCTTTAGCCTGCCCAGCTGCAATCAGGGAGGGATCAGTGCAGAACAATGAAATGTTCACACATCTGCTGCTGCCAGTGCTCTGCTACAAACAGTTAAATTTTTTACCAAAACCAGCTTGGTGTGCCACCTACCTGGGACTTTTCTGGGTTTTGGCTCCAAGAACCTGAGGCACTCCGGGGAGTGTGGAGATCCCAGAGCTGTGGGATGGGCTGGGAGCTGCAGCAGGTACAGGGGAGAAGGGGGATTTGCCAAGGGGCACTCCTGCGAGCTAAACTGGGTTTTCACTTTTAACTGAGATGTTAATCTGCCACTCAGATCCCACTTCAGACATGAGCTGTCACTACCAACCACAATCTCATGCTTTTTCTCATGCTTACTTCATCCTTTGCAAAAAAAATTGAAAATTTAAAAGACTACAAACATGACTAGAGTGAGGCAAACCTGTTTTCCACAGTGCAAGTTTTTTCTGTTCTCCTTTCTCCTGAGCAGGCCCAGGGCAGTTTCTCCTGGGCTTTGCAGAGGTGGCATCTCTCCAGCAACACCTGGACACACTGAGAGCTGGTCCCTCAGTAACCCTGGCACTGCTCACCCCCAGCTCACACCAGCACTTCTGCATGTGGGTTTGATTTTAGGGGGCTTCCTTTGTTTGTTTGGTCTTTGGGGTTTTTTTTTGGGGGGGGTGGGGTGGAGAGGTGTTTTACTGTCCTTTTTTTGTTGTTGGCTTTTTTTTGTTTGTATGTTTGGGATTTTTTAATAAATTTATTTTGAGGTTTGGTTTTGGCTTTTTTTTTTTGCTTTTGTCCATGGCCATTTTAGCATCTCTCATACAGCCCTAATTATGACAGCAGCCTTTCACAGAAGATTACCATATCTTCCAAAGATTTTGGTTACCTCATTTGGTTTGGTCTGCTCACTTGCAGCCAGGGTAAAAGTATTTCCCACTGTCCCACCCAGGCTCAGCTTCCTCATCCCAGAGTACACAATTCACTCCCATTTCACTCCCCCTGCGTATTTCTGTCCATCTCCTACATCCTCTTAAAAAGCCACAAGCACACAAGCAATTTACCTTGGGGAAAAAACAAGTGATAAATAGCAATAAAATAGCCAACTGCAGACATGAGATCCACAATGTGTTTGTCATTTAGATTTAATCAAAATGTTAATAGGCTTTCAATGTTATTTGAGAATTTCAGATGTATTTAATATGAGAGGATTTGCATATCTACCACTGAGTTTTTAATCCTTGATAAATGTGTAGAATAATCAATTATTCAATGAACATACAAGAGCTGGCTGATTAAATCTCAATTATAAAGCCAAGTCTTACCCACTCTATTTATTATGACTGTTCTCTCAGCATTGCCTAATTAAGCCATATTTGATTATGGGGTGAAAAACATTTATTGCAGATATTGTGGCTCTGTAATTGATGCATATCTGTGGCCTGGCTGTTAAGCCCTAATAAATACATTTTAAACAGCTAATTATTTAATTAACAACACCCTTCCAAGCTCAGTGTAAACCATTCTGCAGGCCTGCCATGAAAGCCCTGACAGGAATGAAAGCTCTGGAAGCTGCTGTAATGTTTTCACCCCTCTCTCCATGTGCCAGAGCTCCCAGCTCTGCCTCCAGTGCTTTGAAAAGAGGCTCCACCACAAGAGTTGGGATCCACCAGTCCAAACTGGTCTCTGCAGCATGGACATTGACACCTGAACTGGTGTTCATCTGTCACAGCCCAGGGAGAGGAATAGGCACTAGCAGGGGATGCTGTGGTTTTGTTCGTAGGACACATCCAGCTCCTTTTATTTATCATTTTTTTCTTTAATCTTGTGCTGCCAACATCCTGCTCTTCCAGCAGCCTCACAGCACTCCCACCTTGAAGACAGCTGAAGGTCAGCCAGATGAAAGTACAGCTCAATGATATTACATGCTCAGTCACATCTTCTGAACTTTATTTTCCTGCCCATTTCTTGAAAGGTTGACAAAACCTTCCAAGTCAAGCTATTTCCAGTCACTGCTTGGCCCAAGAGGCAGCTCTGTGCTGGTCCCCACTTCAATTAACTCTAATTAACAAGAGAGGTAAAAGCACAAGAGCTTTGTAACTCTTCTGTGGCAGGAACCCTTCTGCAGGAGATTTTGGACATCACCAAGTATTTAAAATTTAGGTTCATCTCCCAGTTCAGCAACTGGAGATGTTCAAAAAAGAAGAGCACCATAGTGTGCCCAAGATTTGTTTGTTTTGCCTCAGCTATGAGAATTTACCTCCTCTAGCTTGCTGAGACTCTGGTACCAGAAAATCACAGAATTCACAGAATCACTGGGTTGGAAGAGACCTTCAAGATCATCGAGTCCAACCCAGCCCCAGCACCTCAACTCAACCCTGGCACCCAGTGCCACATCCAGGCTTTGTGAAACACACCCAGGGATTGGGACTCCACCACCTCCCCGGGCAGAACATTCCAGGACTTTATCACTCTTTCTGTAAAACACTTTTTCCTGATATCCAACCTGTATTTCCCTTGGTGCAGCGTAAGATCTACCACAGAAACAGAGGGAGAGGGAGAGGGAAAGGGAAAGGGAAAGGGAAAGGGAATGGTCTGTGTGACCCCTTCCTAGATAAACACACACATCCACAGCACCAGCTCCCAAATACACACAGCAGGCAGGCGGGAAGGAGATTTCAGTGCGCTGCTGAAGCTCAGCAGCTCTGTGACTCTCTGGTGCTTTTCTGCAGGGTTTGAAGATGTGCACTTTAGGCTACTAAGCCACTGTCTTTTCCTGTGATTTAAAAAGAGCATTGCTCTAAGTTTTCATTTTCTTCAGATCAAATCATTCAACCTGCTCTAACTACCCAGCATTACAAGCACTTGCCAGCTCATATTTTTTTAAATGTGTTTGCTAATCCAAAGCAGGATTTGCTAATGCAAACCTGGTGGGATGTAATTGCAGCAGACACCAACACATGTAGAAGTGAGAAGGATTTTTGCTAAGAACTGCAGAAACAACCCCAAAGCTCCTCAGAGAGCCAGCAAATCCTGCCTTTCCCATGCAGGATTCCTTCTAGCAAGGGATCTTGCAAAATACCATAATTGAATTATCCATCTGTTTATTACCAGGGAATTATCTGCTTCAGGGTTTTCTTCCCCTAGAAACCAAAAATGGTGAAAATTTGCAAAAAAAAAAAAAAAAATCAAATAAATCTGAAAAGCTGAATGCAAAGCACCACTGTCAGCCCCAGCCAAAGCCTGTTTGGGACCAGAGGCAGTTTAATTGCATTTGGTCTTTAGGAAACAAACACTGACAACCCCAATATCACACAGAGTGTCCCACAGTCACTGTCCCAGCCACTCTGGTGCCTCTTGGTCTCCTTTGGGCCACCAAGGGAGCACAAGAGGCAACAACAATCTGAGCCCCTTGAACACAGGGATGCTGTGACTTTCTTTCCAAGTCAAACATCCTGGTTTATCTGTTAGTGAGGGATCCTCTTCAGGAGTTCTGCATGCTCTTTTACAAGGTAATTATAAGTAAATTATAAATTATAAACTAATTACAATTTGAACATAATTTTGATCCCAGACCATTTTTAATCCCACAGAATATTAAGTACCAACTTCCATCTAACAGCCACAGGCATTCCCTTTTCCTCCAGCTATAAAGAACCTCAAAGTAACAACTCTGCTCTTCTCTCTCTTCAACCAGCCAGGCTGGTAAGCTGGACCCAGAAGTTCCAGCCACAGCACCTCAAGCATTATCATATTCTCAATAAATTTGGAATGTTATGTGCCTCTAACCCAGGTTTGATAGCAGCAGAGAGCACACTGGCCTTGCAGAGGATGGCAAACACCCGCAGTCTCTTTAAGCAGCCAGTCAGGTGCTCCAAAGTCTCTGGAAAACCAGGCAAATGTAACAAATCAAACCAGAACTGTGTGTGTAAAAATCAGTGCTGAATATTGATGGTTTAAAACTCAGTCCAAACTGGCTCAGTAATTTGGTTTTTTTTTACAGTATTTCAGAAAGAATCACTTTAAGGAGAATACTCCCCTATTTTTAGCTTGGAGGAGGGTGTGGAAGCTATCTCACACTGAGGCTGAACGCAGACCCTTTGGGGTAAGGCAGATACTGAACAGAAACACAGCTACCTGCATCCTCACCCACAGCTGATGGATGGGGAGATAGCAGGGAATCCTCTGGAGTGGGATCATCTGCTTGCAGCTCTGAGCTGCTTTTTCCTGGGAGGAAGAGTCAAAGCTGAAGATTTATCATTAGGACTTATCTTCAAAAGAATTTTAATGAAGCAGAAATCCTAAATGTAGAAAATTAAAGAGCCTCCTGTTTTATCCCTGGTATCTAAATCCTGTAGGCAACATGAAAGTCACTGAAATATTTCTAAGCCTGAATAATACAAAATGTACAGATGAGAATCCTCCTCTGATGAATATTTGATAGCAATAGTCTCAGCATGGAATGTGGAGAGCACCTTCACTCCCACACACATCTGTGTGTACATGCAGAAAGCTCTAAAGGCTGAGACACTACCCAAGAGTCTAAAATTAAGAGATTTTCCCATGCAAAAGCACAACCATCAGCTTCTGTGCTCCTTTGCCAGCCAGGGAGCACCAACTCCTCCTCACTGTGATGCTCATCAGCCTCTCCCTTCACCCTGTTCCCCTTTCAAGCCCCTCCACATGCAGCAATTCCAGTTTCTAGCATAAAATACCATTCCTAAAGCAGTTCATTCAGCGCAAACTGACATCAAGAATATCCCTCAACAACTCCTGTGTGCGGCTGTATCAGCTCCACACCAGATTTAGTGCCATTTCCTCTCCTCAAGGTCCCTGACCTGGGCCAAACCTCAGTGCTGAGATGAGCCAAGCAAAGGGAGCAGCTTTGTTCTCCTGCCACTCCCGGGGACAGGCTGAGGTGTGAGCACAGCTCAGTATCAGCTCAGAGGAGTTACAAGGGCATTGAACGGGAGCACAGACTGTGAATGATGCCACCAGCAGGAGGCTTCAGGGACAGATCAGGCACACACTTCACTCCCAGGATGGGCTGGACTTAGACACAGAATTATTTTGTGAGCTGGAGTTGTGCAAGTCCTTTCTAGACCTTGCTGGTCCCAGCCCATGGTTGGTTCTTTTGCTCCTTTTCTGCCAGGGTCGGGATTAAATCCACGAGATGGAATTTCTTGTTTGGACTCAGATGTTTAGTAGATCTGATCCATGTTACAATCTCACAAACCATGAGTTCCACTGCACTTCACCCTAACAAACAAAAAATGAAGCCCTGTCTCTCTACAAGGCCTTTGAAGGATAAACTGCCCAATTAAGAAATGCCACCTCGATTATTTTTACTTTTAACCCAATAACCAACCACCCAGGACCCACAGTGCTGACTTTTTTATCCAATTACACAAAACCACCCAAACCCATGGAGAAGAAGGTGAAGAAGGAGGACCAGCCTCCACCCTAAAACCTCCATCTTGCTTTATATATTACTATATTCTAAACCCTTAAACTCTGAGTTTTCCACCCTGTGATATCACACACTTCTATCCAAACTCCACCCCCACAATCCCAGTTCTATCATTCCATTTTGGAAGCTTCTCCACAGCCTCAGGTCAATGCAGTGTTCTCTTGGGGGTCAGTGCCTGGCAGCACAGAAAGTCTGAAATTCTCAGTAACCAGGGTTCCAACAGCCCATGACTCTGCTTTTACATCCTTCCTGGTGCTTCTTCCCACCCTTTAGGAACAGTCTGTGTCTTTCTCATTCTCCTAAAATGGCCCATTTTTAACAACCCAGGGAGTTCCCTCCCTCATTAATGGGTAAGCCTGGTGGTGTGGCAGGTGCTGTCTAATCTAAGCATAGGAACAAATATTAATAAAAGCCTTTAGACTATTACACCATTAAACACCACTCTGTGATCACATGTTTTCCTGTTGAGCATTGATGTCAACTCCTGCTGCAGTATTCACCACTAAAAATCTTTTAAGTGTGCTTTCACTGATGTAAAAAAAAGACATTTGAGGCCACAGAGCATTAAGTACAGATTTACTTCTTTTAGACTGGTATTTCCTTTTTCTTGAGTGGAAAAGAGTGTCAGACTCACACCCCTTCTCCTTTCCCCTCAGTTGGCTAGGCTGTTTGGCAGCACTAAAGGTTAAAGATTTAACCACAATCTGATGTAGTAAATTGAAGCACCTCAGAGCTAACACTTGTTATACTTGGGGTTCTTCAAGACACATCTTGTTTTGATGCAAAGGAAACAAAAATAGACAAAAAAAAAAAAAAAAAAGCACAGGCGAGGAGCCCAAAAATAAAAATGCAGCTTCTAACTCTTACAAACAAAACTTGCTTCTGAAGAAATATGCTGTCAACACAAATATTAAGGAAAACTTCACAATGAAGAGTTGGGTTTTTGAGGCATTGCATGTGCCTGCCTTTTTATTTAAAGACTTTCAACGTAGATGAAAAGACCACAGTTATCCTGGGGCTTGATTTAGGCCCCTGTTAGACAAAGGGCAGCCACAGAGACAGAAAGTCCTGCCTGAGGGTGGATGCCAGGTGATGTACAAGGTGGATCTAAACCACAGCAGAGCTGCAAAAGGCTTTGACATCCTCTCCTTCACCTGTTGGCCTGGCTGAGAGCACTTCCATGATGCCTTGTGGAGGCTGACCTAGAACAGAGACCAGCTGGAGCTAAAGAATAAAGTAGGGATTTATTAAAAGGCCTCAATGGATCCACCTTGGGCAGCACAAGAGCCCAGCCAGGGCTGCACCCAAGATGAACCCAAATGGTCACAAAATGGACAAATGGTCATGGGGTCTCTTACTTGGATCAGTTCTGCTCCATTTGCATCTTGGAGTGAATTGTCCAGTTCCAGCTTTAGCCCAGGCACTCCCATCCTTCTTGTTTTTCTCTCCTCAGCCCATGGTGTTTGTGCTCTTGGGCTGAGCTTTGGATCATTTGTCCTTGGTGCCCAGCTGGAGCAGGAATTGTTTTGTCTCCCTGCTCTGTGCAGAGAGCTCACCATCCCCCATATGAACCCAGCCCCACACACTAAAGCAGCACAGAACCTGAGAAATAGAAAAGCCAAAACCTGAGGCATCATCCAGAGTGAGCACAAGGCCAGCTCAGGGCTGATGGGTGTCTTGGGGACACTGGCAACATCCAGCACTTCTTCCCCAAAACACAGCCCCTCCTCAGAGCAGGGTAACCCTGCACTCGCTGCCTTTTGCAGGCAGCCCAGGGATGTAGCTGTGAGCATCTCCCACTCTTTCCAGGATGTCTGACTATTACAAGTAATTCAGCTTCACAGATTCACCTGCCCACAGAGCTCGTGTTTCACACATCAACCACACAGAGCTGGGTTGTTTTCCTGACACCAAGCTTCTGCTGGAGCCAGCTCCATGCACCCATATCAGCAGGGACTGCCCCAGGAGCAGCTCCCTCAAAAACCCAGCTGTTTTCTCTAACCTAGAGAGTATTGAATCTAAATTTCTGTATATCAGTATTTCTAACCTAGAGCTGTAGAACTGCAGTTTCCAGAACACACAAAACCCAATCAATAATCAATTATTCAATGAACATACAAGAGTTGGCTGATTAAATCTCAATTATAAAGGCAAGTCTTACTCTATTTATTATGACTGTTCTCTGAGCATTGCCTAATTAAGCCATATTTGATTATGGGGTGAAAAACATTTATTGCAGATATTGTGGCTCTGTAATTGATGCATATCTGTGGCCTAATAAATTGGGCTGTTAAGCCCTCATAAATTCTAGTACAGAACTAGACAATGACTTTGCACAGCTTTTGTAACACAGCTGTACCTTCAACAAGACTAAAAATCCTGGCAAGTGGCTCAGCCAAACCAACCTCCTCTCTTCCTGCCCCTCTATTTTACATCATGACTCCTTGAGTGCCTTAGGAAACCTCAGCTGCACCTCACTACCTGGCCATCTGAACTGCAGAGAACCTGAATTGGGGAATTAATTTCCTGCCCCCTGCTGACATGAAATGGCCTTATACCCAGCTGTGTAATGTGAGAACATCAGAGTCATTTAAAGAGGATTATATGTACAGTTGAGCAGCCTTAAAATTTACTAGGGAAAACTTACTCCCAGCAGCCAGGAATCTTTCAACCAGCAAAGGACATTTCAGAACTGACAATATGTTGTCCAAGCTGATACAAATATCTGTGGTTCATTTGCGATTCAAAGTGAAGAGAATTTCAAGAATATACCAGCATTTAGGATGAACCTTGGTATGGACCAGCTGGGCCACCCAAGAGCTGACAGGGTTCATAGCAGCTCATGTCCTGTCTCATTTCAGGGGGACTGGGGGCAGCAGATCAATGCTGCAGAAAAGTAATTGCACAGTTCTTACATGAGCTGAGTAGTGGGTAACATTTTCTATGTCAAATTACTGATCTTTTGAGCCTTGGGTTTGTGCCTGAAATGCCTAGTCCTGCAAAGAATATCCCTACTTTCCCTATAACCCTTCAAGTGCAACTACTAAACACCTCTGAACCCAGCAGACAGACAGCTCTGTACAAGTGAGCGTGGTTTTCCCCAGCCAGCAAGTAGTTTTCAATAGCTAAAAGAGCAAATAAATCTCAAATAATAATTTAAGAAAACCAAAAGAAACAAAAAAAACCCCAAAACCAAACCAAAATAAACACCCCCCACAACAACAGAAAAACCGAAAATCAGAAACCAACAACCCTTCAACATATAATTTTTTGTTTACTCTGTCTCTTAGGCAGGTTCTTTGTTAATGCCACAGACTGGTGGTCCCCTCTCCCCGTTTTGTCCCTGCCAGACAGGAGTTCATGATTCCACAAGGTGCCAAGTACACCCACACAGCAGCTGAGGCTCATGGCTGTACCCAGCAGGCACAGGGCACAGCTCTGAGCTGGAGCTCAGACCACCCCAGGCACCACTGGGTTGATTCAGGACCTGTACAAATGCCAAGTGTTGTGGCAGGCAGTGCTGCTGCATCAGGAGTTGAGCGTTGTTAACTGCATTTCTGCATGGTCCCCACACTGGGATACCTGAGATAGCCAGACAAGGTGTGACAGAGGTATCAGGAGTGATCCAATTGAGGGCAGAGTTTCTGAGCCCAGAAGTTGGTTCTGCAGGATCCAGACTGCTGCTGCTGTCTGGGCTAGCAATGCACAGCGGAGAGGTGCACAGGCTGGTGGGGAGATGCCAAATAAAGTGATGCAGTGCTGGAGCTCAGAGGCTCACAGGGATGTCAGTGGCCATAAGCATCACACATCAACTCACCACTAATGTCAGAGATCTGACTTGAGATAAATAAACCTCATCAAAGATAAAATCTCAGATAGTATCATCTGTGACTGTCAGAGCAAAGTCTGACCATGTCTTGTGGTGACAGAGATGTTGCAATCACCAAACACAACATGCCACTGGCACACGCCAACATCCTGCTGGAAAAAAACAAGCAAAATCAGGAGGAGTTTTCTCTTATGTCTTTGTGCTAGGAAGTAGATGAGGTTTGCTCATCAAAAAATCAAAATTTTAAAATGTGAAGTAATGACAGTGGTGCCAGCTCATTACTGAACAGATTTGATTGTCATTTTATCCTCTTCTACCTCGTTCCATCCAACAACAGAACAGGAATATGAGGGACGTGTTTATCTTGGTGGGATTGAATGAAAACTGCTTTACTGCCTGACTCTGTGGCCTCCGTCCAGGGGCACCAGATACCCAGTGCCTCAGCTTCTCTTCTTTAAACTGGGAAAAGCAGAGGATGGAAATAATCAGTGAATTTTGTTTGGAGCAGACCAAACCCTGCTCACATGCTGGCCACAGCCAGCAGAACTGCAGCTCTGCCCTGGCTGCAGGAGCCCTGGGGGCTGAGTGGAAGGCCTGGAGACACATCCATGTGTGGAAATGACAGTCTGGTCAGAGAAAGAGAAAGCCAGATCAGCTTTCCCATGAATTGGTCTGGTAAGTTTTAGAGAGGCAGAGAGAAAAAATGGTAAACAAATGGTAAACTATCTGCAGGTGGTGTTTTGAACAAGGTGTTTTCCCCATAAGGTGTTTACCAAAGGATGTTGTTCTTAATTAGCCAATCATGTGATGTGTGTTAATTAAGGGACCAATCAGGTCCCCCTGAATCAGACCAGGGTATAAAAGAAGGGGTTCCAGTAAACTGGGGGCTTCTAGCCTCTTAGCCTTCTGGCCTAGTGTCTGCATCATTTATTGTCTGTTCCTGACTCAATGGTGATGCCTATGTGCCTGGGAAATCCCTTACTGTGTCTGACCACAGGGCCTGCCTTCTACCTGCCAACAACCCCCCTGCCAAGGCCACTGTCCTGGGGACAGCAGGGACCTGTCTCCACTGAGTGACAGAGTGGCCACAGGCAGCTGTAATGATGCCTTAAGATTTTAGCCTCCATATTTTTCAACTCCTGTACTGCATTAGTGTATAACTCTAAACTCCATACAAAGTGTCAGCTACTGCCTTCACATTTGGATCAGTCAAAGCAATCCCTCTAGGCCTGAGGTCCAAGGACACCCTGCAGCCTCAGCCCTGAAAAGAACGAACAAAACTGAACTGGGGAGAAGCAAACTGGGGGAATGTGACTTCATTACCTGAAGATTAATTAGAGAATTAATCCCTGATATGTGAATGACCAAACTTACATCTGTCTGAAAAACTCGTGACCATCATCCATCTTGTCCATAGCCACCTGGGGAGGCTTCAGCTGCCCTCAGCATATCAGAAGGCCCTTCAGTAAATAAATCTGCTTTTATTCTATAACTTTTTCTGGCCTCTGTTTCTAGGTAAGCCTGAAAAAGGCATCAGTGACACAGAGCATGGTGTGACAGTGACAGTGAGGGAACCGAGGGGCCACAGGCCTCAGGTACCCCCTAAGGGAATGTCATCTTAAGATTTTAGCCTTCATATTTTCCAGATCCTGCACTGCATTGGTGCCTAACTCTAAACTCCACCTGAAGTGTCAGCTACTGCCTTCACATTTTGGTCAGCCAAAGCAATCCCTCTAGGCCTGAGGGCCAAGGACACCCTGCAGCCTCAGCCCTGAAAAGTACCAACAAAACTGAATTGGGGAGAAGCAAACTGGGGGGGATGTGATTTCATTACCTGAAGCTTAATTAGATTAATTAGAGAATCCCTGAATTAATTAACTAATCCCTGATATGTAAGTTGGCCAAACTTACATCTGTGTGAAAATCTCATGACCCTTGTCCATCTTGGGTGCAGCCCCTTGGGGAGGCTTCGTCTGCCCTCAGTGTACCAGAAGGCCCTTCAGTAAAAAAATCTGCTTTTATTCTCCTAACCTTGTCTGACTTCTGTTTCTAGGTAAGCCTGAAAAAGGCACCAGTGACACAGAGCATGGTGTGACAGTGACAGTGAGGGGACCGAGGGGTCACAGCTGTAAAACAGAGCACCGTGTGACAGTGACAGTGAGGGGACCAAGGGGCCACAGCTGCAGCACAGAGCACGGTGTGACAGTGACAGTGAGGGGACTGAGGGGCCACAGCTGTAACAGAGCACGGTGTGACAGTGACAGTGAGAGAAACGAGGGGCCACAGCTGTAACAGAGCACGGTGTGACAGTGACAGTGAGGGGACTGAGGGGCCACAGCTGTAACAGAGCACGGTGTGACAGTGACAGTGAGGGGAAACGAGGGGCCACAGCTGTAACAGAGCACTGTGTGACAGTGACAGTGAGGGGACTGAGGGGCCACAGCTGTAACAGAGCACTGTGTGAGAGTGACAGTGAGGGGAAACGAGGGGCCACAGCTGTAACAGAGCACTGTGTGACAGTGACAGTGAGGGGACCGAGGGGCCACAGCTGTAACAGAGCACAGTGTGACAGTGACAGTGAGGGAACCGAGGGGCCACAGCTGTAAAACAGAGCACCGTATGACAGTGACAGTGAGGGGACTGAGGGGCCACAGCTGCAGCACAGAGCACGGTGTGACAGTGACAGTGAGGGGAGCGAGGGGCCACAGCTGTAACAGAGCGCAGTGTGACAGTAACAGTGACAGTGGCAGTGACAGAGAGGGACCCCGGGGCACTGGCAGGTGGCAGCTCCAAGGAGGACAGCCAAGCTGCTTTTTGGGGTGATGCTCTGCAGAAGCGCTGCCCCAGCCCTGCCGAGCACACAGCAACCACAGGCTCCTGCCAGAGCGTGCTCACGGGTCCCTCTCTCAGAGGCCAGACCACAGAGCAGCCCCCCTTAGCACCTCTGAACATAAATATCACCCCAGGCCCCTCTGCAGCAGGCAGGCTTTGCTGTCTCCACCGCAAAACCACGTTTTTGTCTTGAAATGTAAGAGCAGCCTGAGAAAAGCCAGCTGCAAGAAAGCATGTTACTAAGGAATGTAATTGTTTTTATTACAGATATTTCTGCCTCTCTTTTTGTTCCAAGTGGTGTCCCCAGGTCTGAGCATTAGGGCTTGCCATGGAATTAGAGGCACTGGAAGAAGTGCCCTTCTCTGCCTCCAGCCAAGCCCACTCAGACAATTTGTAAGCTCACCATGACCACCACGGTGAAATTTACTCACAAAAGCACCAGGAGGACAACAGCCATCCCTTCTGTGATGGACCCCTCCTGGTTCACCTAATCCTGCACAAGTCTAAAAGTTGCAAAGCCTCAGTTTGGGCTGCTCGTTTGAGTTTCTCTGTGAGTTCTAAACCTGCTAGGAATTCTCCTCTGTTTCCTCTTTTGGCTGGGACAGAAATACTAGGATCTATTTTTCCATGCTACAACTTTATTTCCCTGGCAAGAAGGAGCACATGGCTCTCTTTGTGTGCTCTGTGTGAAAGGACTGTTTCTAATTTTAGCCTTGAATGTCATTAGGGACTGTGATTTTTTTACCTGCAGTGTGTACACACACATGCTTGATTTCTTTTTTGAAACCTTGAACTGTTCAGGTGTTTTGTTGTTTTGTTTTGGTTTTTTTTTTAATTAAATAAAGAGGTTTGAGTCCAAAAGCTGTTCGTTTAGACACTAACTGCCATCACTTTGAGGAGACTTCCTAGAGAAGCTTCCACTGTGATCATTAGAAAGTATGAGATTGAGGATAACAGAGAAATCTATAACAATGTCACAGAGTTTCTTCTATAATCTTATTTCTCAGAAATCACGAGCATTTTTTCAAAATGTCATCTCTGCATTGGGACTTTAAATGTCACTCACCCACAAGCTTGCAGCCAATTGTCTCTGAGCAGAGCTAATACTACACCAATGGAAACAATGAGCAGTAAACTGGCCTTAGTGACTTCTTAGAAGTCTTGCCCTGAGCTGGGGATGTGGGGAAAGGACCCCACAAAGCAAGTGGGGTGGTTTTTTTTCTGTCCTACCAGAGCAGAGTGATAAATTCCACCATCTGAGGATGAAATTATTATTACCATTGGTAAAGCATCAGTTCTACAACAGCCCCCAAATCAGCTTTTACAACTTGGGTGATTCTGCTAAGAGCAGATGGACCAAATGTCTCAGGATGTCATGAACTGCAGAGAGGGATGAACTTAAAGGCTTTCTGAGAGAGTTACTAGTTACTAATTACTGAAACTAATTCAGTAAGAAGGAATGAGAGATCATCTTCCACTTGGCATGGGCAGTGTTTAGACATTATTCCCTCTACAGACAGAAAGCACAGGAGTGGAGCAGAGCATTTCTAAT
Organism: Motacilla alba alba; assembly: GCF_015832195.1. Taxonomy (NCBI): domain Eukaryota; kingdom Metazoa; phylum Chordata; class Aves; order Passeriformes; family Motacillidae; genus Motacilla; species Motacilla alba. The sequence continues at coordinate 2,854,531 of NC_052033.1, forward strand.
ATCTCAGCTGGAAACTTGTGGGGCCATGGGCTTGTTCTCCAGGGAGAGTTTCAGACACATGCCATCAGTTGGTGCAGTCAAATAGCAGCCAAAAGCAAAATAATGGCTCTTGTGAAGTAGTTACACAGGAATTAGCACCATCCAGAGAGTTCATCCAGCCCTACCAGCAGTTAATTAGACAGAGTGGAGTCGCCTCCCATCCACAACTGGACAGACAAGATACTTGTACCACACAGATTGTGACAACACTGTAAAACTTTAGTGTTAGGACAAAGTGGTTTATTCCCTGTAGTCAGTATTTAGGCTGGTTGCTTTATTTCCATTTCTTAAGTGAAAAAATTATGTGGGATTCTTGTAGACAAGGCAGAGTGCTCTGGCTATATGAGAGAGTAATGTATGATGAGTAATGTATTGATTTTCTAAAAAGTAGGTTAAAACCTGTTGAGACTCCAAATGAAATTGGAAAGATTTCTTGCATGTTGCACAAAGCCAGTAACCAGTCATTCCTGAAGGAATTGAAATAGTGTTAAAAACCATGCAAAACAACATAAATACTGTTAAATTTATACCACAAGCAGTAAAAGAACTCATTAACGAGTGCAGGAGCATATTAACCAAATATATCAGATTAAAGAAATAGCACCAATGAAGCATTTTCAGCACCTCAAAGCTGTGAGAAAACCAAATCTATGAACCAGAAAAAAACCCTGCATGTTTTCAAATTGACTGTAAGCTGACTGCTAATATAATGCAAGTTGAGGGTTACAAAGCATTCAAAAAGAAACTAAATGCTTTGGAAAACAAGTGCTTACAAAAGCTTGCATAACATGAGTGGAAATAGGTTTTTTACTAACACAGGGACCTTGAGAAATCAGCAGTCAGTAGCTTGTCTTCAGCAGAGCCAGGAGTGGTGGACATGTTTTGGTCAGAGCCTCTGAATTCTCTAACAGGATGCCTCCTGCATGAGTTCTTGGATGGAAAAGGAGTCACTAGCAAGAGACAGGTGGGAGAAACTGGCTCCAGACCACTCTCCCAGCGTGGGATTCAGACATGGATCATGCAGCACTCACAGCTGCTGGGAGCTCATAAACACTGGATTGCAGGAGCCACTGGAGAGATTCCAGTGTCCTGTAATATGTCACAAGCCATCAGAGCAGAACCTGCTTCTCTCCTGTCTCCTGCCCTCCTGCAAAACGTTTTGTGGCTCAACTGGGCTTATCAGCCTCCCTGGCACCTGAGTTCAGGCACGTCCTTGTCACACACACCTGAGTCAAGGGGTAAAAATGCTTTTTCCAGCTAAATTTCCCTGGGTCTGCAGGCTCCATCAGCACTAATCCACATGTGCTGACTGATTTCTTCAGTTCTGCAAATAACCAAAAGTATTCTTGATGAGCCTTCCCCTTCCCAGGCACTCAGCCCAGGCCACTCCCTGCAGACCCCTGAGTCATTTCAGACACTCTTTGTACCTTGCCCATTGGGATTTCTCTGCTTCTGACCTGCTGTCCTTGCCCAGCTGCCTTGGCCTGCCCAATCCCTGTTCCACAGACTGTGACACTGGAGCTGCAGCCCTGCTTCCCACCTGAGCCTGCTTTGCTCCCAGCTGCAATTCCTGTCTTTCATCCCATGGATGGGGCTGGGGCATCACCAATACCCTGATACTGTTCTCACTGCTGAAGGTCCCATCCCAGCCTCAGAACTTCACTTCCCACCTCTCCTTGGAAACCATTTCCCTCTCCAGAGGCTGAGATGAGGGACAGAAAAAAGATGCAAAGGCAAAAGAATGAGTCCAGAGCAATTCTGTCTGCAACTCTGGGGGTGAAAATTTCTGTTTTTCTGCTTTCCAGTGTAGATCTGAGACAACTCTGCATCTTCAGAATGCTCCAGCCCTCTTTATTTAAAATAAAATTTATTTTTTAAATCCCCATTTATTCCCTGACACTCTGGAGCTAAATTCCCCAGCAGTTCATTCACCACTGCTTGGGTTAATTGTGCTGCCCATGAAATGGCTCAGTGTGGTGTTACTTCTTCTTCTTTTTTTTTTTTTTAAATTTATTTACACAAAACCAAAACCACCGCCACTATCGTTTCCTTTCACAGCTTTTTTTTTTTTTTCCCCTTCACCCTTGTTGTCAAGTTTGCACAGTATTGTTTCAACAGAAAGCTGATCTCAAATGCCACTCTGCTGATTGTGAACGTCCCTGTGCTGCCTCTCAGGGTTTTTACTCCTTTTTGACTAAACCTGCACCTTGTTCCAAAAATGAAAATGTGATGAAAAGTGATTGACTACGGGCATCTCAGTTCCTAGGTTGGTGCTTGATTTGTTGGTTCTTCCTCAGCTCTTCATCCCCCCCTGAGCTGGGCTTTTTCAGGAACAAAGCCAGAATTGCTTCCAGCACCAAGTCTAGCAGAACTCAAGAAAAGTTTGGTCAATGAGACAAGGAATGCACAGGGTCTGAAGGGTTCCTTTCTGTTTTCTTCAGCGATTGGTTTTAAAAAGAAAAAGCTCACTTGCAGATTTTGTAATTAAAGTGGAAAACAGTTATTACATTGTCTAGTGGGATGCTGTTAGGGACAGTTTATACAGAATTTTCAAAAAGCCTTGAATCACTATTTTAATAAAAAACCACAACAAACCACTAAAAGAAACACATTTATTTGCAAGATATATGAAACAGGTTTTAATATATGCATGAAAATATCAAGAAACTGTAAAAAACCCCAACAAAAATACAATTAATCCAGATCTGACCATGTGAAGACAGCACCTACTTGCTCACAAGGTGAACCTGCACCACCCACTCCTCACAGTGAGGCAATTTCTCCCTCAGGTCTGGTGCACAGCATTTCATGAGCAATATCTGGAGGGAAATGGGCTCTCCTGAGGGGCAGGATTGTCTTGGCAAGCTGGGATCTTGTCAGAGCTCAGCTCTAGAGAGGAATTATCCTGTGTGCCTGGCTCTGCTCCAGCTATGCACTCATCAAAGACATACTGACCCTAATCCCTCAAAAAAAAAAAATAAACAATCACATCAATAGAGAGAAACTCCAGTCTCAGCCTGTCCTCAGCAACCAGAGGCCACCCCCATCAGCGCTGCCCTGTACCAAGGCAATTCAGCATTCCTTTGTGACAGATTTTTAACTTTGCACCGTGGCCCCAACCCTGCAAAACCAAAACACCCTTGGAGGAGGCTGAGCCCCTCCTTGGCCCAGTTCCCCTCAGCCACCTGTTCTAGAAGCTGTTACCAACCCAAATTTTAGCCTCTTCTTGCCTGAGTTTTGATAAATCCCTTTGATAAGAAGGGGTTTTAGATCATGCCCAGGTTGGAATGTAGGCATTAGCTTTACTTTACCCTGGATTATCTCAGCTTGTGTTGTACAGTGTGCAGTCACTGGGTTGAAGAAACTAATCCAGCACATCACAAACATTTCTGCTGTCCCAGGGTCTTAGGTTGGACATAGGAGTATTCCATTGCCCTCTGTCAGAGCTGGGGCAGTTCTCTGCTGTGCATTGGGCAGTTTCCTTTATCTCTCCCACAACCAATCCTCCCTCCAGGAGATCTCTGCTGTCCATGGCCACTGAGTGTCCCTGCAGGGCTGATCAAATTCCATCATCCCATGGGGAGATGCTCTGCCCAGGGCAGGAGCCAAGCATTCCTACCTGGATACAATCTGAGCCTGGGAACAGCACAGCAGCCTTTGCCCCCTGCATTCCCAGAGGAGCAGCTTTCTTCTGCCCTGCATTCCCAGAGGAGCAGCTTTCTCCTGCCCTGCATTCCCAGAGGGAGAGCAGGCCCATCTCCAGCAGCCCTGGAGCTGCAGAGGAAAACTCCCCCCTTGTGCAGGATCCCTGCTCCAGCAGAAGCACAGCTGGCACTGCAGGAGGGCTGAGCCAGCATGGAATGGCACTGCTGCCACCACCCTGCCCACAGGGGCTCAGCTCCTCTTCTGACTCTGGCAGTGGGTTTTTTTGTTCTGTTTGTAATATTGCATTTGTATTTTTAATTTTCCTAGTAAAGAACTGTTATTCCTATTCCCATATCTTTGCCTGAGATCCTTTTAATTTCAAATTTATAATGATTTGAAGGAAGGGGGCTTACATTTTCCATTTCAGGGGAGGCTCCTGCTGTCTTTAGCAGACACCTGTCTGTGAAAACTGAGACACCCAGGAAGACACTAAGACCTAAGTTTAGTCATTTTGCTCATCAGCCACATCAAGACCCCCATCAGTCACGTGAGCGGCTCTGACAGAGGCAGTCAACTAAAATCTAGACTTGATTGTGACTTTATGGGGCCATCATGGCCTTGGAGCAGGTGAGTCCACGTGGATCCAGCATTTCACCCTGCCACATTTCTGAAGTTTCTGCAAAATAGATTTCCCTGCTGTAACTCTTGAGTAATTTTAGCTGGCTGAGCTCTTGGGCAAGGATCCATGAGAGAACTGGAATCCATGCTTGTGTAGATCCATGGCAAACTATTGATCAGAAAGAAATGAGCCCATATGTTGCATTTAGCCCCAAAATGCTGCTTTTACACACTGAACTGCATACATATGTCTAGGGTACCTGCATTTTGCTACATTTTCTGTACATTACGAAAAAAAAATTTAAAAAAAGTAGAAACCCACTTGCATATGAGATTTTTCCTTCCACTGAAGAAGGTAGGTGATAGCAATTTCGGTTCAGGTGGTTAAAGCAGCTCTCAGAGCTCTCAGCTCTCCCCTCTGCCTGTGAGGGGATGGTCCCAGCTGGCAGAAGTTTATTCACCTCTGGAATAGGTGCTGCTTCTGACCAGGGTGCTCCGTCTGGAGTTGTAGGACATGTCTTCATATACCACATTGGGCTTTTTCTTCTGGAAATATTTCTTCACCTGCCAAACAGAGAAAACAGCCCTTCAAAGCAGAGCCTGGAAAGACCCCAACCAAGGAGTCATTTTCCATTTTAGCAGTCCATCTACATCATCTGTTGGAAGAGGAAACACACTTTCAAAATTCCTCTCACGACCCAGTGAGATCTTAGAGGACCACGTGGAAATTATCAGCTTATTTATTTTACTTTCTTTTATGAGTCTGATGCAATTTCACAAAAAGTTCCTTCAAGAGTTGGATGTAACTGTAGCTTTGACATAAATAATAAATGACAATAATAATAAATAAGGCTCATTCTTAGACTGTTACTGGTAGGACATGAGGTTCCACTGAGCTTTGACAGAATGATGTTACACTACTGGTTTTTAGCAGTGCTGGAGCCACATTTGGAGGGACGAGACTGGAGCCTGTGAATCATCCACTTAATTTTCAATAATATTTATGCAGCAGAAGGATCTATCAGAGTCAATTTCTGGGCACTTTCTGCAGTATATGTATAGAAATAATCCCAGTGAAGGAAAAAAAATGTAATAATTTTTGTTTCTGGAAAGAGGCCATTTTTTTTTTCTCCCAGTACAACTTTCACACATCAGCTATTTTATGAGTTTTTGTTGCCATTGTGTCTCCCTCCAAGTTAATCTCTTACAAGCTTGCTGAGGACAGCTTTAGTCCCAATTCACAAAAAAAAATTTAAAAAAGCAAGCGAAGCAGAACAGTGAGGGGCTTTGTTCAGAGATACACACACAACACATGGCTGTGTCAACCACACAGCTCACTCGAGGTTTGTTATCAAAAGACAATAAATGTCTCATTTACGAAGGGTTACAGAAGTATAAGACACTGTGTTAGCTGCCAAGAGTTTACAGCTGGAAGATTTTCAACAAGGGCAAGTAGGAGAGCAATAGGGAGCCACAATTCCTTAGGTTTATCAGATGTTTGCTTGACTCTGGCAACATTTCACAATAATATCAGTTTGTTCCTCCAAACTGCCCCAGTTTTGCTGGGGTGACTGTACTTACAACCACATGGTACAAGGTGCAGCACACCAGGGCACAGAACAGCAGAGCCACCACTATGAGAACGGCATACAAATCCCAGGAGCTCTTCTTACATGCCTGCTCCACTTCTGCATTTAAAATTACAGCAGCATTGTTATCAATATGAAAAGGCAGAATTTTGTCAGATTAAGTTCTTTTCTGACCCAGAGACGGGGCAACTGTGATGTGTTTTAAAAACTTTTATTCTATCTTCATTCTCATTTGAAGGGCGAGACAACACAGATGTTATAATTCACGCCCTCACAATCAGAAGCAAACTATTTCTTAATTACAATACATTATAATTGTTTCTATCAGCTTTTGCCACACCATGCTGTGAATGCCTTAAAGCCAATCATCTAAAACTACCCCTCGTGGGTCCTACTACAATGCATCTTTTATAGTTTATTTCTCTAAAGTATCCAGTCTTATTTGCAGGGCCATCCTTCAAAACTTGTTTCTCATTCCATTTCTCTCTCAGCAATGTCTGTCCTAGTCCATGGCATCTCTAAGTCAGCATTTCTTAAGGTTTGCATACAGATGCACACTGTGTGAACCTTCTGTCAGGTTTTGAGAATTTTCTACAAATCTATTCCCCATTGAATTTTCTTTTTCTTCTGAAAAAAATAATTTTACAGTTTAGCCAAAAATCTGGATATTGACAGCTACAGAGCCATGTTTCTCATGCCATTAGTATTCTCACTGGCGTTCCCTGTGCTCTTCCAGAGGCTGGGGGTGGCTGCGGGTGGGTCAGCAAGGAGCACTCCACAAAAGCAGGTTCTACAACACTGATAGGACCACACACGACTAATGGGAGCAGAAAATTATTTCCTGCAGTGTTGCTGCAACCCCGAGGGCTCTGAATTATCCAAGAGCCAGGCTGGTGAGAGGTGCAGACAGAAGCAGGAGTATGTTCATGTTCATTCTGTGGTATGAAATGCACTGAGCAGAATAATGCTGGTGGAAAGGGTTTCAACTCTCTAAAACCTCAATTAATCCATATATGAATAACACACTAATTAATAATCACACCCCTGCTTTGTTGGGCTACTGTCATTTCCCCCACCTCACTTTACTGAGTTGTTGCCCCAGCTGTGGGTGATGGCACAGAACAGGACCACAGTTGCTTTTGCAGACTGCAGGAAAATCCTTTGCCACCCTTAGGGCCTTTGTAAACCTTATTTTACAAAGGCCTCAGCAAAGCCCAATGCACAGGGTTAAATTGCACCAGTTAGACCAAAATCAAGCACTCTCTTGCTGGTTCTGACTTCAGCTTATCAAGTGAGTACAGCACTATCCTGCAGGAAAATAAAAAACTTATGCTTAGAGCACAGAAAAGTAGGAACACATCCTTGTAGCACAGAAAAATCAAACCCCCTCTTTGGAACACAGAAAAATGAAACCTCCTATTTGGAGCACAGGAAAATCAACCCCTCTCTTTGGAACACAGAAAAGTCAAACCCCCTCTTTGTAGCACACGCTCACAGAGTGCTCAGTGTGTAACAAGGGCATGTGAGAACATCTCTGCTGTGGTCTGTGGTGCTTGAAGTAAAGGCCCAAGGACTTGTTTTGTGCTTCCCAGTGTGATCTGTTTTTAAACACGAGACTTGCTTGAGGGAATGGTTTCTAAAAGCCATTTATGTCACGCTAAGGTCAAAGAATTAGTGCTAAAAGTACTTAATCATATCCTAAAAGTGACAGATTGCACACAGTGAAGTGTTTGCTACCTTGTTTTCACCTTTTTTTCTTTTTCTAAGCTGCAGGATCATGGCAAGGTCTGAATTCCCCTCTGGTTGTACAAGGCAGGTGGAAACACAGAGTCTGTTTCTGTCTCTGAGCTCAACAGGACACAAAGGAGCCTGAGCCCACTCTCCAAACTTTCCTAGGTTTGCCTGTTCTGACTGAAGTTCCAAAAGCTTTCTGTCCACGACACAACAATAAATATTTATGATTAAACAAGCAAAAGGGTGGTACCTTTAACCAGCAGCATGGTGCCACTCGCTGAGAGCAGAGGGGAGCCCTTCACCTTCAGGGCACAGATGTAATTATCACTGTCATTTTCCTGTAGCTTGTGTAGAGTTACCACAGTTCTATTTCCTTCCCTTGAATACTCCAAGCGATTCCCAAAGGCAGGAGAAACCTCTGACACGTTGAGATTTGACACAGACAGAACCATGCCAGGCTGCACGAGAGTCCGGAGCAAGTAGAACTGCTCATCTTCAGGTGAGCTTTTCAACACACAGGTGATGCTGACAGACTGGCCTGGCTCAGGGTTGGCATGGAGTGGTGATTGCTCCAGAGCTCTGCTGAATTTAGCTAAAAACAGAGAAATTAGTGGTTATCACATGCTTAACACAGCGCATTTTAACTGGGGAGCAAGGGGACAGAGCAGGCAGAAAGAACAGACCATAGGAATGTAGATAAAATGAATTTTTAAACATGCTTTACACAGGCTTTAAGAAGGATATATTTTAGTATATCCTGGCATGTCATCCTGCCTCAGGATCTGAAAGGAGGACTGACCAACAGGTTTAGCTGTTTGTACAGGGTCTGCACTACCTAAAAAATTATAAATATTGACCTCCTCTAAGGGAATACAGCCCGACCAACACGTCCTGGAGCCATGCATCATTGCCTGCTTTCTCAAGTGAGATGAAGCCACAGAGAGATCTGTTGGTGTGGATCAAATCACACAATGTGTGTCCCATCAATGTTGAAAATGGTCTGTGAGAATGGTGTGGTCATAAATGACTCACTGTCCAGCTGGGAAGACATTCCACTGAGTTCCTCTGAGGACAGGACTTGTTCCTTTTAATATTATCATTGAAGGGGATAAGGGAGTGAGGACAGAATTTATCAGGTTTGTAAAGGGAAGGCTGTAAGCATTTCAGAAAAGAGGATCAGAATCAAACAGAGATATAAAGCAACTTAATAAAATAATTTGGAGAGACAATACACAGTAAACAAGATGTGATTCATTTGAGAAAACACAGCCAATAAGTTTGAAAGGAGAAGCCCAAGGGAGAAGATGATAATGCTTCAGGATATAAACTACAATTGCGGATCAGCAATCAATTATATTTCACATGCCTGGGGAAAAAGAAAGGAAGAAAACCCTGTAGGCTTTGGGAAAGATGTCTCAGGTTAGAAGATCTCATTGGAAGGACAGGTACATGGAGGAATAAACTGCCAAAGAATAGTGTGGACTCAACCCTCTTCTAATGAAAAAAAAAAAAAAGACAGAAAAATTGTTCCCCCAACCAGAAACACCTGCCAAAAGAAGCACTTCTGCCCATTCAGCAACTCCTCACTAACAAGAAAAAAAACCCTTTACTTGCTCATGCTCAACTTGCGTAAGACCAGCCTCCCAATTATTACCAATTTGTCATTTAAGGTGAATTAGTAAAAACAAAAGAGATTTGCAAAAACAACTGCTACCAAAAAAAACCCTCTTTGCTCTGCTAGATGTTTAAAAAGGTTTGACAGGTTGTTTTGGAAAGAGCTGTGGGGCATCGCTGTTTCCAAAGTGCTGCAGCAACCTGTGACTCATGTGAAAATCTGTAGCTGGAATTAATGAGTCACAAATTAATCTTCTAGGATGGTTAGGGGTTTTTTTTGGTACCGTACTATCTCATGTGTTTTCTTCATTGTTTCAGGGAGCAAACCCACACATTCCTTCAAATCTGTACCTGAGCAGACACAGAAAAGGTTCTGTCAGACTCACCCACCCATTGTGTCTCCTTCCAATCTTTGATTTAAAATACAGATCTGTATTTACTAATTCATGACATAAAAGGTGGAATTGCAATACCTTTGACCACTACTATGGTTGTCTTCCCATATATCTCTTGGGGATAGCCATCGATTTTTAAAATCTCAGCGCATACGTAGATTTGAGAATCAGACTCCTGTAACCTGTGCAGGGTTATCCTGAGATTCTCCCCTTCCTTTGAACACTCGACACGATTAGCAAAGGCAGGATTGACAGATGGAGGTTTCTCCTTGGAACTATATACCACATTGAGATTCTGTATGACAGTTCTCAAGTACATCCCCACTTGATTTTGATTCATTGGGCAAATTATGCTGACGGAGTTTCCTTCCCAAGCACTGATAACGTCTGTGGACTGTTCATGTCCTCCACCTAAAAATAAGAAATGCAATTGAAATTGTAATATCAGAGTTCCTCCTGGTCTGATCATATCAAAGTACATATCAAAACCAACTCCTCCACCAACAGAACTGCTCTGTAAGACTTGACCTCAGTCTCCCTGTGTCATTTCTTGGCTGCTCTGGCACCTGTAGTGCCTTTCATGCCCAGTGACCTGAGCAGCTCAGCACCTTCCCAAGCTTCAAAGGCCTTGGCAAAGAAGTGGCTGCTGTCACTCACACAGAAAATGTCATTCTCTCTGTAGATTCCCAGGAAAATCCTATTAGTTCTCAAAATACAAACTTCACTAAGATTACCCTGATAATTACTTTCAGATCTAAATCAGGATTGCAAAGGTAAGAAAAAGAGGCAGAGAAGAGAAGAAAATACACTTGTCCTTTTAAAGGGGCTTTTAATACCATCAGGGATAATAAAGATTCTCAGATTCAATACAGGAAGAGGGCTGCAGGAGGTGTAAGTCCAATCTATTTAAGAAACAAAGGCAAATGCAGAATGAAATCCTTGGAGTTCTCCAATGACCCCAATATCCAAAGAAATTGAAGGGGGTGTATTTGTGCGATGAATAGCGAGGAATAGAGAGATCAAATGAGAAACACCCAAAAGAAGCTACATCAGAAGCAAGGGAAGAAAAATTAAATAGAGAGCGTTGCACGTCTAAGGCAAACATAATTTAGAAATGGTTGGAACAAAGGAAGGAAAAGATTGAAATGTAAGAAATGTAAGAGCATCAATGTTGTCCTTACCGTCCTGGGCAGGGAAGCATGGGAGAAGCAGGAGAAAGAGGGATGCATTTGGGAGCCACAACATCCACAGCATTTTCAAAGGTCTTTTTAGTTGCTCCTTCTGTCTTAACAATGAGTTAAAGCCCTGAGTAAAGAGTCCCAAGCCCCAGGTTGGGCTGTTGTCTGCCAGTTACTTGAGCTGTCTACTGAAAGAAGTCAACAGAGTTTTGCTTTTGCCTTTGTATCACAATGATAGAAGGGGAAGAACCATTTCTCTGGGAGGGGCTCCTTGGTTTTCTTCACACTTAAACCACCCCTGTTTTCCTGCTGCTGAGCAACCCCCAGCCCTCAAGGCAGCAGTGGAAAGTTGTCTGTGGGGAGCACCTACCTGCCCTCTGAAGACTACTGAGAAAAGGGCAGCTCAAATTTGCTGTTCACAGTGACAAAGTCAGGCAGCTGTCCCCCAGTTGTGGCCTATCTGGAAATGCAGGGGCTTCGTACCATCAGTTCAGTTTGTCAGGACTCCCACAGACTTAGACTGGTGGCTGCAGATGCAAAAGTCTTGGCTTTGTTAGCAGAAAGGAGATGAGAGATGCTCCATTACTTCAGGAAAACCCTCAATTATTGTACAAGCCCTGCACACAAACCAGCAGATTTGATCTGCATTTTGGCAATAATTGTGAATAATTGCCAAGCAGGAGGAGCTGGAGGTCCTTCAGCAAACACCAGCACTCACACCCAGCTTCCCCCCTGGGCAGACCTGGCCCACAAACCAGCCCACCTCACATCACCAGCAGGAGAAGGAGGATTTGACAGGAAATCTGCAGAACCCTAACAAGGTCTTTTGATCTTGTTGCTAAAAGGATCTATTTGAGTTTCATTACCTGAAACTTTCAGGCTTTTCTTTCTCCCTTAACTTCATTGCAAAGCCAAGACAGTAAATAATTCCAGTCTTTACCAGGACAATAAGGACTTTTCCACCTAGCAAAGTGAGAACTGAACTTGCAACCCAGAAAGCCAATTATATTCTTCACATCTACTTAACAAATAAAAAGAGCAACAATTTCTAAGAGAAGAGATTGGCTCTAAGACAGGAGCACTTAAAGAAGACAGTGTGAGCACCACACACTTTGTTTGTGACCAAGGAAGCCTTCATGCCTTCTTTCCTTCTACCTGTGCCTGCGGATCCCTTCCAGCCCCCCAGCTCATTCAGCCTCTCTTCTAGAGTCCTGACCAGGAGAGGAGAAAGTCCCTTGGATCCCGGAGAAAAAGCAGGATACTGGCCCCTCCCTTCTTTAAAAGGTAATTAGATGTATTATTGCCTAATTACCTGCAATTGGATTTTTACTTTCACTTTTAGAGTGCAGGTCATGATTGTCACTGAACATCGACACCAGGCAAGCCCGTGCTGATGTGTGGTACAGTGCAGTAGGGAAAACATGGAAAAAGCCAATCACACTCCCAAAAACTCCCCAAGAACCTGCTCAGAAGTACCTGGGCAGTCACCCTGTCCCTCTGGGTACTGCAGCAGTGATGTGAGTGACTGGATTTGAGATCTCCTCCCCAGCCTGGCACTACCTGGCCATGCAAGGGCTCCCAGCTGTGTTGTAAGTTCAGGGCCTGTAAGCACAGGGTACAGATGAGGGTAAGATCTGCTGCTTTCTTCTCTCTTTTTTGTGTGGGGTTTTTTGTGTGGCATAAGGCAAAGCAAACTATCAAATAGATTTTAACTCTCAGCAAATGCAACGCATGGTTACAACAGGGAAGTGATCTGGAGAGTGCTTGACCCTCTCCTTTGCCCTCTTCCCTCTTACCCAGATACCTCCACAGATCCAGAAGATCTTTGCCTTGACTTGGCCCCTGCCTTTGACACACAGAACAACCTTTTTTTTTTGTCAGCTTCTCAGCTTCTGCAGGCTTTCCCCAGCCAGCGACATGCAGCAGTCCCAGCCCTGGGCTGCCATAAACTGCAGCTGGATCTGTGAGCAGCAATGCTTCCTCCCAGCCCACAGCTCACCCTTTCACCACGCTGCTCTCTTCCACCCTGTCTCTCAGCACAGCCTTTTTAGCAGGGATTTCACAGGGAGCTTCTGTTCCAAACAAAGCTGTGCCAGTCTCAGCCAGCTGGGGCTGCTGCAGATTCACAGGGACTGAAAGCAGCCTGTAGAAGCAGACATCTCACTGCTGCTGCTGGCTGGGCTGGGCTGCTCAGCTCACCCTTCCCTGCCACCTGAAACAGCCTGGGATTCCTCCTGGAAAATCACCTTGCTGTTAGAGAAGGAAAACATATCTATAGAGCAGTTTTCAGGTCAATCAGGTCATAAAGAAACCAAAGCCCAGCACATGGTGTCATTCCCAAGTGCATGGCACCAGATATCCTCTGACATGCAGATAAGGGAGAAAACAGCAGTGCATCACGGACTGCTGCTGGCTGGGCTGGGCTGCTGAGCTCATCCTTCCCTGCCATCTGAAACAGCCTGAGATTGCTCCTAGAAAATCACCTTGCTGTTAGAGAAGGAAAACATGTCTACATGGCAGTCTTCAGGTCAATCAGATCATAAAGAAACCAAAGCCCAGTGCATGATGTCATCCCCGAATGCATGGCACCAGATATCCTCTGACATAGACAAGGGATATGGAGATAAGGGAGAAAACACCAGTGCACTCCCTGTCACAGCAGGCACAGAGGGCTGTGACAGTGACAGGAGTGATACAACCCCAGCCTAAGGCACCTCAGCACACAGCACCCCATGCAGGAATTACAGCCTTTTGCCCCTGTGAATCCACAGCAACCCTTTTTCTCTGGGGCATCATCTGCTGGTCCTGGCTCTTCACTGCAAGTGGTCTCAAGGAGCAGCCAGAAACTGGGGAAAGGAAATGCACTGCACCCCCTGTTTGTGAGCTGAGCCCCTACTTCTGCAGGACAAGGAGGGAGCCCTGATATGCACTGTTGCACTCCCATCTCAGAGATCTCCTTAGGGAAACTGGAAGTGTCTGTGCTGGTGCTGGCAGAGCTTTCTGCATCTTTGCTGCTCTGAGCAAGAGCAGTGCCTTGGCAGCTGTGAGGAACTGAGCAGGAACCCGTGAAGTTACTGCACAAGAATCCAAGTATTTCATGGAAACAGTGATGGTTATTTACTAACTCCACATCTTTGCCAAATGGACCACTGAGAAAAAAGAGTTGTCCAGCAATTAAATGTTCATTTTCTGAAGCATTCATTGAGCAAGTTATGTTGGAGTCTCCCTCCCAAGCACTGATAGATGTTCTCTTGAATGTTCACTTGCTTCGCCTAAAAATAAGAAATGCAATTGAAATTGTAATTTTGTAGTGATATTGTAATTGAAATTGTAATCAGAGTTCCTCTTGGTCTGTTCATAACAAAGAAGGTTTCAAAACCAACTCCTCCACCAACAGAACTGCTCTGTAAGACTTGACCTCAGTCTCCCTGTGCTGGACATGTCATTTCATGTCATGGCTGCTCTGGCACCTGTAGTGCCTTTCATGCCCAGTGACCTGAGCAGCTCAGCACCTTCCCAAGCTTCAAAGGCCTTGGCAAAGAAGTGGCTGCTGTCACTCACACAGAAAATGTCATTCTCTCTGTAGATTCCCAGGAAAATCCTATTAGTTCTCAAAATAAAAGCTGCAGTGAACTCAGCCTGATAACTGGAGCTGGTGTCAGATCTAAATCAGGATTGCGAAGGTAAGAAAATGAGCCAGAGAAGAGAATAAAATACACTTTTTAATTTTTTTTAAGAAGCATTTAATAACATCAAGGATAATACAGATTCTCTGAAAGATGATTGCAGAAGGTGTAAATACAGTCTATAGTGAGAAACAAAAGTATACAAATATATAATGAGACCCTTAGAGCTCTCCAATGACCCCAATAACCAAAGAAACTGAACAAGAAACATTTGTGCAATGAATAGCGAGGAGCAGAGGGATCAAATGGGAAACAGCTGTTTCAAAGTGTTGGAGATCTCTTAAAACATCACCAGAAAGGAGATCAGTTAAATCCAGATTTGATATTAAGCACCAGCACAACAGAGTTTGTTGGCAAGGTTCACTCTGCTACTGACTGGATGGTTAAGACACATTGAGGAAAAAACAAGCAGCAAAAACAAATCCAGTCAATCAAAGCAGAAATAACCAACAACTGTGTGTGTGCTTGTGTTTAGCTGTGTGACAAAAGGACAGTGATTCAGGAAACATTCACATTGCTTTAAGGATTTGCTTCTCCCCTTGTGCTGCCACTGATTTTTGCTCAACAGTCCTGATAGTAAATTAGATCCAATGCAAAAGCTGAGGATTTATTCAAATCAGGTGGGAATGGGGAATGATTTGAGGATACCAAGTAGCCAGTGGGATTCCTGAGGGGCTGTACTCATCTCACGCTGTCTAAACTGGCCCAATTTGTCAGGAAGATTGATACCAGAGTTCTGCTCAGCCTGGGGGAGACTGAGGCCTCTGTGACCCAATGCCATTCCTGGGAGAGCTGGACACAGCCTCCCACCCAGCCCTGCACAGGAACAAACACTCAGACATGTCCTCAGCATGCAGGTGGGTGCAAAATCAAATATTTCTTCCAAACTCTTCCAGTTCAACCTACCAGCCAGCTTGTGGTGCAAAAGGCTTTGGTGAATGCAGAGATGACCTGAGAATTCAAACCATACAGACACCTGGGTGCTGCTGTGGCATTACCAAGTGAAAACCATGCAGAGGGCATGGGAAGCATTTCAGAGCTGTTCCCACTTTGTCACAGAGAGAATTCAGCTGGTTTCAGTGCTGCTGAGTCAGCCACACACCCTGGGGTGCCTGCTGTCCGCAGCCAAGCCAAGGAGAGGATGGGGGCTGCTGGTGCTGCCTGTGCTGCTCACCAAGGCCTGGAGCTAGACAAGAGTCACAGTGCTTGGGGAAGGTGTGGATGTGGTGAAGGTACCTTTGTGAAAACCAAACTATTTGGGAATACAAGGGCAGGAGTTCCCGTGGAAAATCAGTCTGTTCAGCTGGTTGCTGTGCATCCTGAGAGAGGAGGAAGATGCTGCTGGCAGAGAGGTTTTCTCCCTTGTAGATGGTTATCAAGGATGTGTGAGCTTTTCTCTCTCAGAAGCCTCTCTGTCTTGCCTAGAAGCTGCAGAATTGAAAAAGAAAAAAAAAAAAATCTGTGAGGCCATCTAAGAAACTGGTAGATTCCAGTTAGAATTACAAACAAAATGACTGAATCTGTGAAGTCCTCCAGGCACCTCCCCTATCCCATCTGCTACTGGGCCACCCCCTTTCTCCACAAAGGGGGCAGCTTCAAGGCCCTGTGTGACCCTGCCCTGGTGCTGTGACCCATCAACTTCTGCCTTAGAGGGGCTCTAGGACAGACCTGAGTCATCACTGGACATTTCACCACTAGGCAGGACCTCAGGGCAGTCATTACTGGTGAATTTTTTACCCTCACACCGATATATCCACTAATCTATTGATGTAACAACAGTGAGACTGGTTTTGTGCTGCCTTTGCTGGGCTGTGCAAACACTCGTTCAACTCCTCCAAATTCAGACTTGGAAATTTAATCCTTTGGCTCTCAGAGAAAAACAACCAGCATCAGGGGATGCACCAGTTCAGTAAATGAGAGGAGGCTCACCGTCAGGCATACACAAAGTGCCAAAAACCCTGGAGCCAGGTGGACACAGGATGGAGGGGGAAAGCCATTATGGCAGGTTCAAGAAGTGTCCACAGAGCCATCCCACCTCTCTCCTTTCATATTGGTTTGCAAAACAAACTTCCCTCTTGGATTAATTTAGGGAATTATTTGTTCTTAAATTCCAGCTGGCTCTGGAGTGGGCAGGGCTGGGAGAGGGAAGCACTCTCCTGAAGGCCCTGTCAGCCCATGCCTGGATGTCCTGGCTGGGACACATCCCTGCCAGGGAAGCTGCACGGCAATGCTGCAGTCTGGGACTGCTCCAAGGAGCAGGATCCCAAGGAGGGAAGGCTGAGCCCTGTGATTCCTTGGCCCTGCCAGTGCTTCCCCCTTGTTTGAGGAGGAAGCAGTGAGGAAATCCCTTCTGTGCTTATTTTTCACAACAAAGCCACCAGATGGGCACTGTCACGGCAGCCACGGGAGGAGAGTTCATCCCAGCTGTCAGCTCAGTGAACATCATTAAGAACTGCAGGAACAACACAATGGAGACATCCAGGAGGAAAACCCTTTATTCTCTTCCCACTTCCAGGTGTGGGACCCACAGGCAACACACAATTTGTCAGACTGTACCTTGGCGACGCCGCAGCCGCAAGAAGTAATACATGGTGCCCCATCCTGTGCCAACCCCAACAAACAGGAATGCCAACAAGATGACAAGACTGTTCTTTTTGCTGCTGAGAAATTCAGGATTACCTGCAGAGTAGAAGAAAACAGAGCATCCAAGTGAAGCAAGCAGGAGTGCTAAGCCATGAGCTGCCTCGTAAGCACCACACAAAGGAGCTGGCCCCATCTGATAAAGAGAGAAGGAACTGATGAATGAGAGAACAAAGAGCCTCTGGCTCATCATGTTTCACAAAAGGTACCTGGCATAATGCTCACTTTATCAACATTCAAAGCAAATTCTTGTCACCCCACCACAACGGATACTTTTGAACATCAATCTTATCTGAAATAACCAAAAAGAAATGGGGAGACTCATCCTTGATGAAGTGTTCAAATAAGGAAATCCACTTTGACTGGTTTTTAAAAACCTTTTTGTCCATGACCTAAGGAAGGTGACAGGGGTTTCTACCATGAAAGAAATTAGAATATATAAATGTCACCTTTAGTTGACAAATGTCCTCTTAGTCTGGAGGCAAAGTCTCATTTAGCACTTACAGATAAGGTCAATTCTTGGGAACTTGTTGCACACCCATCATGTACCCCTTTCCCTCAGCACCCCTGTGTCTGTCACTATGTAATTATAGGAACCTGAACCTGAGCCTGTGGACATCTCTGTCCAGGACTGGCCATGTCCATTTGCCAAAGAAAAGTCTCTGACACTGCATAGCTGCAGCATGTGTGGATTCAAGTAATGAACGTGACAGGACACTTCCCTACCCAGGTAAAACTCTGTTCACATCAAGCTGTCTGGACAAACCCCTCTCAAAGCAAAAGGCAAACACAAGAAGACATTAACCTAGAATTCCCTCACCAGGAACAGCAACTGGCAGTGCAGTGTGTTTTGGACGTGACTTTTGAATGTAGCACTTCAGGTTAGGGTTGTGCGTCCAGGCAACTGCCTCTGCCTCACAGCAAACATTCTTGTCCTCAGTACTGATGTTACCTCCTTCATTTTCTGAGAAAGATGAAAGGTAAAAAAAGTTTTCATTATAAATATGGATCATGTAGAAGATCTTCAGTGAAGGGCTAAAGATGTTGAAGAGGTTATTAGATTAAAAAAGTGGATCATGTTGCACAAAACGTTGGAGATTGCTATGATTGCTATGAGTTGGAGATGTTTCATTCCCTAACAGTCCAAATCAACCACTTACATTAGATTTCCTTCTCACCAAAGCTGAGGAGTTGTTCTGGGAATCAAGAATGGAAATAGTTGAAGAAGGTAAGAAAGTTTTCACATGCAGTTAAAAATAACAAAACATCTGTAAAAAGCTTATCATTACCCTCATGCAATAAAAATCTACTAAAAATTTTTCAAGCTGCCTTTTACCCACAGGAACCAAAGAAGAGTAACAAGCAAGTAGGTTGTTGTAAATCTCTAGTAGTAGCCAAGTAAATCTCTAAGACCCTGGAGTGCATCTCCTACCAACCCTTCATCCCACTGTGCCATTTTAGAGCTTATTATTCTTCAAAGAGACTCTGGAAAACTCCCTCCTGCCTTCACCTCCCTTCCCCTCTCAGGGAATACAAGCATCCCTGTCTACAGCAATTTCCAGATTTCACTGTGAATGTTTCAGTGTCACCAAAGTTTTACACTGTAGTGACAGCATGCAGATATTTTGCAGCGGTGAGCATAAATACAGGAGAAAAATGGTTTATTGTGGCCAGAAATTAAACACAGGAGGAATGATTAGGCTAAATAAAAGCCTATTAGATTATGCTAAATAAAAGTCCTGCAACCTGAGCCACCATGAAGCTTTGCCCTTATAGAGCCACTGACAGGTGTTTGAATTCCTGATTTTGGCAGTTTTGTGAGGAAGCTGGAAAGATGCTCCTGGGTGTTTACTGAATTGGACAGAAGAGCAGCACAGAGTAGCTCTTGAGGCTGGGTCTGGGTGTGTTCTGGCTGAAGCAGGTGGGATTCACACACTGCAACGTGGCACAGAATTTCACCATGGGAATTCCGGTTGCCAAAAAAAAAACCCCTAAAATAAAAACATATCTTTATAAATCAGAGTAACACGTGTTTATCTGAATCTCTTCTAGTGTAGTCTTAAGCAGTGTTTGACCTGAAAGAACTGAATTTACTTTTGTGAATTACTTTATGACCTTTTTCTCACAGAAGAAACCCAATCATTCCAGTTTTATTCACTCATAAGCCTTGCTGTCTGCCCACATAGAGAACAGTTCAGTTTCTTCCCAGAAACATGTTTTCCATCAGTTAATAAGCAGGTTCCCAGCAAGCATACCTTCAGAATTCAGGATGCCACACCAGAGTTTTGGTGGATCAGTTTTGTCGGAGAAGATGCCATAAATTCCTTCAAGAGAGGAATTTGCTTGCTCAAAGCAAACACTGATGTGTGATTTATTAATCACCAACTCAACTGTTACATCTGGAATAGTATTTGTCTTGTTTTGTATTTCAGCGATTTTTATAAAGTTTTTAAAATTGATTCTCCCATTCTTGCACTTGCAGCTTTCATAGTCCTTACAGTAGTAGACTGCCATATTTGTGCTCCCTTGTGTCCCCTTAGCAGGGCCAGCATTGGACATGGCAATACCTAAATCAGAAAAAGAACAAAGAAAAAAATTATCCATCAGTTTTCTCCCTGGATGTGTACTGTTAGAGAACAAGATGGGTCTCGGTGGACAAGCTTAGTCATGGCTTTGGAAACATTGTCTGCCAATGGGCAAATTTTATACAGTACTGGGGCCAGTTCCCAGGATAGCTTTTGGGGTAGAAACACGATACAATTCCCCCACTGCTTCCACTGGTTTTTTAACTGGGAAGCTGGCAGCTTGGGAGGTGAGTTGAAAGATGTTTCTCTTGCTGAGCTCCTCTGTTCTTGTCCTCTTTCCTTCCCAAACTCCTTGGCACAATCCCACCAGGTGTCCCTCCAACACAGATCCCAGGACCAGTGAAGCTCAGAGCTGAGCTGCCACACTACTGACTCTGGGTGCAGTGTCCCAGCTTTCCTCCCTCAGACCCACCCAGGAAAGAGTCAGTCCTTTGGGAGAGGACTCACCTCATCTGACATCAGACAGACCAAAACAGTCACCCCTGCCAAAAGAGGAGATTGTGGCAGGTCAAACACATCAACCTTCACCTCCTTAATTTCTCTTCTCACCTTAGAGGCTTTGTGGTCTTGGTTTTAACTGGGCACAGCTGAGTTTCTCCTAAAAGAGGTTCTGAACTATGGAAGAGCAGGGAAAAGCACTGAGGTCAAACACAGAGACTCACTTGGATGGGGAGCAGCAAGGGCCAGGAGCAGGAAACCCAAGAGCAGGAGGTGGGGAGAGTCCATGGGGCTGCCCAGGGGCTCAGCTCCAGCAGGGCTGGAGCTCTCCCAGATCCTCTACGGTGCCAGGGCAGGCTCCTCCCTGTGGGGAATTAAAGGCAGTGCTCAGCACCCAGTGTCTCTGCTCTCTTTGTCCTGACAAAATGCTAACAGCTCGCAGACCGAATGTCAGACAGCAGCTTCCAGCCCAGGTCACGGGATGGGGGCAAGGCAGAGGAACCCTCTCACTGCTCACACAGCTGCTACTGCACCCTACAAGGGCCAGACTCACAGCCCTTCCCACCTCTGGCTCAAGCACAGCAGCAGGAGACACCAGGTCCTTCTGCAGGGAGAGGGAAATCCCTCCTGAGCCTGCTGGGCAGGAGACTCCGTGTCCACGTCCTCCTCCAGGCAGTGACCCTGCACACACCCCTCAGCTTGATTTGCTGCTAAATTTTCCAAAGTTCAGTTTCCAAGTTCCAAAGTTTTCTCAAGTTTTCCAAAACCCACCAAATAACTAAGGAAGATGGATTATGCTGAATGAATGTTTCACTTGGCCTCAGATTAAATATTTATTGTCAAATGGAATTATATTTTTAATTTAGGAGATCTGATGGGAAATATCTGTTCAAGTCAAATGAACAAGCAATAACTTGGTATTTCTTTTCAAAACATCCTTGGATTTAGTCAGAAGTCAGTTTTCATTTAAATAAAACTTTCATGACTTTGTGATGTATGTTTTAGTAAAATACTTGCCAAATAAGAAAAAAAAATATAGAAAATTTATCTAACTTTCCTCACCAGACTAGCTCTGTAAAACATAAATTGCTTTGTTCCTGGGAGCTTTTCATCTAAAGCTTTCATTAAAACAACTTTTTTTGCTGCCACTACCTGAGAAGTACCTTGAGGAAATCTCCAAATTAGATATGTGCTAATTCCTAATTATACATGCCACAGAAGTTAATAAATGCTTATCTCTTATGGTCTGTCCTGATCGAGATCTGCTGAGAGTTCTACCCCATTTCCCAGAAACAGGTGAGCCAGGAGAAACACAACCCAAGGACACGCCCTTCCAGCTTCCAGCAGGTGCTGACCCCGTCCTTGAGACCAGCTGCAAAATTTCCTGTGGAATAAAACCCGGGACACCTCAGGCTCTCACCTCAGCCCTGAGCAGGATGCAAATCCAGGGAATGCTGGGCAGAGCTGGGCCCCTGGTACTGCACTCTCCAAGGAGTGATCCATCCTCTTCCACCACCACTTTGCACTTCATGCACAGAGCTCCTGCTCACCTGGACAGTCCTGCAAGGATTTCCTCTGGCCCCACCAAGTATTACCAACAATCTCTTCTCTTACAGAAAAAATTCATACATAAAAATTCATCTTCCTCTTCCCATCCATAAAAAATTCATCCCGTCTTTTAATTTTTTTTCCTGATCCTTTATATTTCACACATTCCTTTATCCCATTTCCTGATTCACAAAGCACAGTCAACAATGACTGGCCCTCCTACCCTGCAGATGAGCCGAGTTCCAAGGGATTGACATCAATCTTGGAATCACAGAATCATAGGTTTGGAAAAGACCCTCGAGTCCAGCTGTTAACAGGGCACTGCCAAATCCACCACTTGGATCATGTCCCTAAGTGCCACCTCTTCTTGTCTTTTAAATGCCTCCAGAGGATTTATACCCCAGGGCATGTTTGCTGCACAGAACAGCTGCAGCACATCTGGCAGAGTTATTTGCCCGGAGGTTAAGATTTGGGTTTTCCCCAGGAGTTTTCAGAGTGAGGTCTGTACTTGTATCCTCATTTATTTGGCCCTCTCTTGTGTAGTCTTCTTGCCCCTCTCCTCATTCTGGTCAAAGGACATGTCCCTTCCTCTTCTCTCTGGTGACATTCCCTCCTTCTCCCCCTCTTCTCTTCAGTTTCAACAGACAAAACACCATCCACCAAATCTCTGCTTGCCCCAACTGATCTGTCTTAAAATCTGGAGACTCTCCAGCTGTCTTGGCCAGCTCCTGCCATTAGTTTTAAACTTACTCCAATAAAACACTCAAATCTAAAGTGAAACATATTCTTTGGACAGACAAAATATTTTCCGTCCAGTTTTTTTGCCTGTTTCCCTTTCTTTTTCAAAGTAATAAAAACTTTCACTTGTCAGAGCTTCTGAAGTTTTCTACAGAGCTGTAACAAGGTAAAGCCAGACTCTAAAAGCAGATCAGGAACAAGCAGTAGGTGAACAAAGGAATAAACAGAAAGAGGTGGAGTTCCTTCAGCAAACACCAGCCACTGACACCCAGCTTCCCCCCACGTCAGACCTGACCCACCTGAGATCATCAGCAGGAGAAAGAGGATTTGACAGATAATCTGCAGAGCCCTAACAAGGTGCTTTGGTTTTGTTTTTGAAAGGATCTGTTTGAGGGAACATCACTACCTGAAACTTTCAGGCTTTTTCTTCTCCCCATAGCATCATAACAAACACAAGACAATAAATAACTCCAGTGTTCCCCAAGAGAAGGACGAAATTCAGTCTCCAATGCAATAACATCACTTTCAGCAGAGCAAAAGTTCTCCCTCAAAGTTAAAATCTGATGACTTGGAACACTCTGACCCAGGTTTCCTCCAACTCCAGCACAAGTTAAGCCAGGTCTCTCCAGTGTGTATCCTCAGGCTTTCTGCCTCTGGCACAGTTCAGCAGGGACACCCAAAGTGACCAAGGCAGAGTCCCCCCAACACCCCCAGGAGCCAGCAGAGCAGAGCTGCTGCCCCAGGGTTCACATGTCCAAACAACCTGTCCAAACAACCATTAAGCACATTCATGGACATGCAACATCCAGTGCTACTCTCCCAGCTGTAAACACTGCATTTTCCCACCCCTCTTCCCTCTTCCAGCCACCTACCCTGGGCTCTAGAGCTTTAGGAGCAATTTAATCTGTGGGTTTTATGGTCAGAACCAGCTTGGTGGAACAAGACATCACAATCTCTAAAATATTTATTTGGCACCCTAAAGGGTCCCATGGGGAAGGCTTAGGTTGCAGTCAGTTTGGAGAAAATAGAACTATTAAAGGAAGAAAGGCAGCAACAGAATTTCAAGGAAATTCAGAAGATCCCACAGATTTTATTCTCTACTCTAAGGTCTTTCCCAGAAAAGGAGAAGTATTTACATAAGATAATTTTGATATCACTTTCCTTATCACGTTTCCCTTACTGGTCTGCTGTATTACACTGTCAGCAAGCCTTTACAATACAGAGAAAACAAACAAAAAACACGTGAGGAGATAAAGCAGCTCTTTCCTGAGTGAGTGTATGACTGCAGTTTGTATCCACAGACCCAACAAGCCATTGCAGAGAAAGCAACCAGCAGGACATTGAGGTTGAGCTGAGAAATCTCTGCAAAATATCTTAAGTGTAAAGCACACTTTGGCTTTCCTCTACCTGCTCTGAAAAAAATTTCCAAATTTCCACAGCATTATAAAAGATAGGTAACATTTATTTTACTGCCTGCATTACATTAAGTAGAATTAAGTGTTTCACTAGTTTAACTTCTTCTATTTTAAAACTACTAATGCTTTGTATTTTGGTTCTGTTTTGTTTCATTCTGAACTCAGAGCTGCCAGGCTGGATTGTTCATTAGTCAGGCTGGACCTGGGGAAATGCACAATCAACTCCTTGAAAAGTAGAAGAGCTGCAGAGATTTTTCCTGCAACCCTTCTGACAAATTCTCCCTTATTTGCAGACATGACAGGATGGAACTTTTAGAAAAGAAGATATTAGCAATACATGCTATGGAGCAATGAGGGGGAAAAAAAGAAGGTTAATGGATATGGGGAAAACTATTCAGAAATTACACGAACAGGAAAATGTTAATGCAGTTCTTTTATTATTTCTGAGGTCACTCACACTTCTATATAAACGCACCAAGAGGAAGCTGTTGGGTTTCTGCAATCCCACAATCAGTGTGAGTTCACACACAGCTCTCTGGAAGTTGCCAGTCTGGGCTACAGATGTGGTATTATTTAGTCACAAAGAACACCAGCACCAGCAATACGTGTTCATCCCTATGCAGAAAACGTGCAGCACACTGAGAACTTCCCTCCTGCCACAGACATTTCAGTGCCTGTTTCTGAATGTCTACTTCAAAATAAGAAAGCAAGAATTTGTAAGAGAGCGGGGTGGAAGACAGGACCCTCTAAAGAAGAAGACAGTACCTCAGAAGCTGTTTGTGTCCAAGGAAGCCTTCATGGCTCTTCCCTTCTCCATGTGCCTGCACAGCCTTTCCAGATCCCAATTCATTCAGCTACTCTTCCAGAGGAAAGGCAGAAGTCAATGGGACCTCAGAGAAAAAGCCATTTCACTGGCTCCTCCCATCTTTGAAGCAACCTGATACCACAGAAAACAACACTTTCACTTTCGGTTCAAAGAGCAGATTAGCAATGGCACAGAGCAATGGAAACCGGTAAATCTGTGCTGCTGAGAGTGCAGGAACTGCTGGAACTTGCAGGAATTAGCTGAAATTGCAGGAATTAGCTGGATCTAATAATACCAATCCTTTCTCCCAGTCCACAGGTCACTCTTTCATCCCGTTGCTCTTTTATTGTACTTTGTCCTATTTTCATCACATGATCCACAAGTGAGAAAGTCCAGACAAGGAGTTTCTGCTTGCAAATTTTGCTCTGGGAGAGGAGTGTTTCTGCAAGGATTCATGTGCTTGGTTTATGCTGAGCACTGCAGCACCTGTGCCCTTGTAGTGGAAGACATGGAGGCTGACCCTTAGGGAAGCTCAGTTTCAGAGGTTTATTTAGCAGACATCATACAGAACTGATCAGCCTTCAATTTAATCACCATGTTGCACACCCACACTGCCCCTCCAGTGAATTTGGGCTTTGCTCTCACAGTCCCAGCTCAGGGCAGCAGCTGTGTGTTAAAAAAATGCTCCAAAACTGGGACATTTGTTTATCATTTCACTCTCGTGTTTCAGGCTCAGGACATTAAACTGGAGACATTTCCTCAAAGAGAAACCCAAACCACCGCTACAACAAACACAGCCAAAACCAAACAAGCCAACAACAAAACCCACAACAAAACCCCTTGTTACCCTGCCCTGGCCCAGAAGGATCACCTCCAGCATACAGATGAGGTTTCTACATCTCTAGAGGAGTTGAATATTGGCAAAGGTAACTCATGAGGTGGGTAATCATTACCAGGAATGACCCCACAAGGTGAAGTAGTCACTCTTGCACTAAGCCCCAGCTCTGCAGTATTTTTCCCTCCAGTGCTCTGCCCTGGCACTCAGCACAGTCTGGCAGTGACTTCACAGCCGGGTCATGCTCCAAACAAACACACTGTGCCAGTCCCAGTCAGTGCCCAATGCCACCTGACACCAAATTCACACCCTAAAACAACCCCTGGCAGCAGCCACCCTGGGTGCCACGAGCTGGGCTGAGCTGCTCAGCCAGGACTGCCTCAGTATGTTGTAACATGGGAGGTGAATTACCACAAGGAAACGAGCTGCACTTAGGAAATATAGCTGAAAAAAACCTCCAAAATTTGGGGGGTTTTGAGGCTCCCAGAAGATTGCTTGGTTGGAGGAATTGCTAACAGGAACCCTTCATTCAAACCCAGCCAACCTAAATAGCAGCTGTTCTAGTGCAAGCTGGCACCACTGAAGATAGCAATATTCTGGGAACATGACTCACAGTTTTAAGTTTTCTTTTGTCTTGATTCATTTTCACAGAAGGGGTTAGTCTCCAAGAACAGGATTTGGTAATACCAAACCAACACAAGAGTTGTTTCAGATTCTACTCTTCCTCAGAGATACAACATTGAGTTCCTCTGGCTCTGCCATAATGTGATTTTTCCATTTTCAGTGATCTGAGTGATACCAAGTTCCTCAAACATATGCTTTCTGCAAGCATTGGGCAGAAATTCAGGGGTAACATGTGATGCCTAATTTAGAATTATCAGGAATAGGCAAAGATCATCTGTACCCAAAAACTGCTTGGAGAAATTTTAGTTTGTTCGGAGTTTGCACTGCATCCTTTGACTATAAACTATGTGATAAATAGAAAAAAATATTAGTGATTCATGTCTTCAGTAAGGAGCTTCTCCTTCTTGTTAATTAAATTGTCTTTATATTGCAATAATCCCACAAAGTCCACTCCTGAACAAGGCTTCATTTCGACTTCCAAGAGAGAGAACCTCCAACAAGAACTTTCTCCTATGGCCAAGGAATTTTATACTTTGATCCATCCTGACAGCACAAAATCCCTTCTAGCTGAATCCAGAATTATCAGCTCAGAATACTAATGTTAACTTTAACCAGAATTTTACCCAGGAACTCAACATGAAAAATGAACCAGAAGATATTAAAGTCAAATACTATGAACACAGAAGAACTTCATTTTTTCTTAGCTGTATTCATGATTACAAGAAGTGTTTTTTGGCTTTTATTACTTTTTGTTTCAAGGAACTGTAATATCTTGTATATCTTATTTCATGTTCTGGGAAATTGAAAGTAATAAGGCAGCACAGAGATCTTTCCCAGGTCTCAGCATTAACTTTTTTTGTCCCATTAGACTGTAGGTCTCAGTGTGCTTTGTCCTTGATTTTGGCTTCCAGATCTCACTTATCTCCATTTTCATGCTGGTGAAGAATTCCCCTGCTAACGTGGTACGTTAAGAAAACAGAGCATGAGGTAATGTACAACATAAAAAGGGTAACCCCAATGGTTTATGACAGCCATTGTAGGGTCACAGGACGTTATTTTATTGCCAAGCCATTCGTCAGCCAGGCGCCACAAGAAAAGATAAAGCTGTTTTCTGGCTTTGGTTGAAAAGTTACCCTACAAATCTGAGCATGCACATTCAGCTTCGCTCAGAAGTCTGAGAAGAGAGGCTACTGTGAAAAACCATGTCTCTTACCTTGGCACCTGTGAATTACTGCAGAAGAAATCAACAGATACCCAAGATGCTGCAGGCAGAAAGAGCTTGTGCAAAGCCCCCACGGACACCTCATGAGGAAGTCTCCTCTTCCAGGAACTGCCCTGGAGGCAGAAGAGTGACCAAGGTCAGGAAGGAGAAGAGATTAACTTCTTAACCCCAAGGATAGATTCTCTGTGGACAATTTTGATCTTTTGCTTAGAATCATACAATCATTAGGTTGGAAAAGGTTTTGGAACCTTGAATCATTAAGGTTCCAAAATTATGAAGTCCAACATTTGACCAAACTTCTTTGACTTCAAGGTCATGGTCAGTAAGAGCCATGAAGCTCAGGGATGAACCTCCTCTGCTCCAGGAGCAGAGGAATGTCCCATGGGGACACACTTCAGTGTGCCATGGGGGAGCACAGCTCAGGGATGCTCTCATCCTCTGGGCACATTCATAGAATCACAGAATGGTTTGGGTTGGAAGGGAACTTAGAGGTGTCATTAAAGACCTAGTCCCACCCCCTAGGGGCACTTTCCACTAGATCAGGTTGTCCAGAATCCCATCCAGCCTGGCCTTGGAAACTTCAAGGGATGGGGCAGCCACAGCTTCTCTGGGAAACTTGAGGCCTCACCATCCTCCAAACAAAACAACTTCCTCCTAATCTCTCATCCAAAGCTGCTCCATGAGTCTGAGGCCATTCCCCCTTGCCCTGTCACTGCATGTGCATGTAAAAGGTCCCTCTCTATCTCCCTTGTAGGCTCCCTGTAGGTCTGGAATCTTCAGCCTCGTTAGTTCCCAGGGCTGCAGGGCCACACAGGGCAGCTGTGCTGGGCAGGACCCCACTGCCAGGGCACAAACATTCCACCAGCTTTTGTTCTGATGAACATGGAAATGGGTCTGATGTCCCCCAGGTGCTGTCCCCTGCTCCAGGAATCCACAGGGTACTGGATGAGCCAGCACCATCTTGATACCATAACACTTCCTCAGCAAAACTACCTGACAGCACAACTGGATGGATGATGGATGGATGGATGGATGGATGGATGGATGGATGGATGGATGGATGGATGGATGGATGGATGATGGATGGATGGATGGATGGATGGATGGATGGATGGATGGATGGATGGATGGAGCAAATTAAGGTGATCTTGAACATCCCAAGGCAACAAGGCCCAACCCAGCAGCTGCCCACCAGGCTGTAGCACACAGAGCAGCCCCTGCTGCCAGGAGCTTGTGCCAGCCCCAGCAGCTGTGTAGCCACCCAAAAGTCCCTCATTCAGTCACTGCAGGATGATCCAATCACCTTCCCAAGTATTAGGCATCTTCTCTTATGATTTTTTTTTGCTTTATTTAAGTGGTGGGAGAGTTATTTTGAAGCCTACCAAGAAGCTGCTCCCCCTACAAGATGAGATCCTGCACTATTTGTGCTTGTGCTCTGTTGCATTGTCAACGTGTTTAGAGCTGCAGATATTGGCTGAATCACCCTGAAACAGTAATCTTGTCTGGGGAGACAGCAAGTGTGAATAAACCACCTCTCTTCCTTCCATAGCTGAGTTTTGGTTTTGTTTTTCCAGACTCCTATACCAGAGTTTGGGAAATTACTGTATGGAATGCAACCAACGATTGTCTTGCAAGAAATACACATTGACAGCTCCAGTGGCTGTGGCAATGCTCCAAAGCCCCAGCAAAAGCTGGAAATGAGCTTCCTCTAAAAGGCAGACATTTACTAGAACACTCTCTTCCAAGAGTGCCAAACCAGAGCTGCCTCTGCTGTTGTGACCCTCTGACCTCAAAATGTTTTGATGTCTTTTTAGGAGAAACAGCCCCCTCTTCCAAGCATTTGTGCACCCTGTGCATGTCCAAGGGAGCTGGTTTTGATTGCTGTGGCACAGTCCGTACCCAGCAGCATCCCAGAGATCAGAATACACAGAAGCAGAGATCCAGAACCCCTCTGGTTTTGCAGAGACACAGCCTAAGATCAGCGGAGTTGTCAGAGCAGGTGCTAATAATGCCAAGTTTTGGGTTTGATCCCAAATGGGCTATTCACTTAAGAGACCCTTTCAACTCAGACTATTCTGTGATTCTGTGAACCAACAGTATTTTGGACAAAGCAGTCCCATCACAGTTCAAAACAAGATTCAAGACTTCTGTGATAGAAAACTAAAACAACTTATCAGAATAAGTTGTTTACTTACTGCACAATACCAAAGCCAGCTCTTACAACTGTTCCTTTAATAAAAGAGAAGGATCATCAAAGAGAAAGCTGTAAATTAAATCCAGGATGGGACCCGCATTTTCTTTGATTATCCCTGAAAACAGAAACCATGGTGACCATAACAAATCTTTGTTTCCCTACAGCTAGAGAGAACATAAGGAAATTTCTATTTTTCTGAAATACCAGATGTTTGAGTCCGTGAGACAAAGCAAACACGTTATGTAGTATTTGGTTTCCAAATCTCACTTACCTGCAGAACCTCCACTTTCATGTTTGCAAAGGACTCCCTTGCTAATCATGTGCATGGAGTCATTTATGGCTGAAATATAAGCAGGGCCATAAATTTTTATGGCAATGAAGGCAGTACCACAAAAGTAATTTTTGTAATTCAACTGACCAAATAATTCCCCAGTCAAATACCTGTGTACCACCCAACAGCTGCTCACACAAGGAAGCTGTTGTCAGGCTTGGTTTTCCCAGATGCACCAGGTGCAGTTTCCTGAGGTTTCTGCATCATCAGAGCAGCATTGGCTGCAGGGCTCTTAGAAGCTCCAGCCAACACCAGGACATTTGGCTGCCATTACGCTCATGTGCCAGGCTCAGGACATCAAAGACAGATTGATTGAGATGCCAGGTAATTATCACATTCTGAGTTGAATTAACATCACTCCCCAGACATTGTCACATCCACTTCCCCCCACCTAGCCTGGGCTTTACTCCAGGTGCTGCCTCCTTTCTAACATTCCCAGAGGTTTTGGCCCAGGCTTTTCTACTTTTGACCCCATCCCCTTTCCTTCAGGTCAAAAATCGGCTGAGCACGACCCAAAGGCAGATGGAGGAAACTGCCTTCTGCAAATGGATGCTGGATAATTATAAACTTTCTAGGGTAGCTGTTGAGTTTTTTCTTCTTTCTGCCAGGATGGAATTTCTTGTTTGGACTCAGATGTTTGTTAGTTCTTATCTATGTTACAATCTCACAAACCATGAGTTCTACTGCACTTCACTCTAACTAAAAATGAAGCCCTATCTCTCTTTCTACAAGGCCTTTGAAGGATAAACTGTCCAATTAAGAAACGACACCTCAATTATTTTCACTTTTAACCCAATAACTAATCCCTCATGCACCACAATGTGGACTTTTCTGTCCAGTTACACAAAACCACCAAAACCCATGGAGAAGAAGGGGAAGAAGAAGAACCAGCCTCTGCCCTAAAACTTCCCTCTTGCTTTGTATGTACCACTATATTCTGAAGTCTTGAACTCTTAAGTTTTCCATCATGTAATATCACACACTTCTATCCAAACTCCACACCCACAATCCCAGTTCTGTCATTCCATTTTGGAAGCTTCTCCATGGCCTTAGGTCAATGCAGCACAGAAAGTGCTTTGGGGTCAGTGCCTGTCAGCACAGAAAGTCTGAAATCCTCTGCAGCATCTCATGGGTAGGCAGAGCACACTGCATCCTCCCCCAGCCCCCTCCTGAGAGGCATCCCCAATGTATGGCAGACGTGGTACCCAGGGTTTCCGACTGACAGACAAATCTCTAACCCTTGTCTAAGTTTCCTTTAAGGTAACAGCTTGATGTTCTTATAAATGTTCTTTAGTGGTGACATAAACTTATAAGTTTTAATGGATCATTTCTCTGCCCTTTCCCCTAAGCATTAAAAAAGCTGTGGTTTAACATCTTACAAACCCCAGTGGCATACTGAGATATACAGTGGGCTGTAAAACACCTCCTCAGCTGAAAAACTGGTGTTGTACTAAATTGTTCAGCTGCCAGCACTCGTACTTCTTTATAACAACACAATAACATGCCTTGTCACGCATTAACTAATCATCTACAGTCTTAAGCTGCACCAAGGGAAATACAGGTTGGATATCAGGAAAAAGTGTTTTACAGAAAGGATGGTAAAGTTCTGGAATGGCTGCCCGGGGAGGTGGTGGAGTCACCATCCCTGGGTGTGTTTAACAAAGCCTGGATGTGGCACTGGGTGCCAGGGTTGAGTTGAGGTGCTGGGGCTGGGTTGGACTCGATGATCTTGGAGGTCTCTTCCAACCCAGTGATTCTGTGAATCCTGTGAATTCTGTGTGTGATCTTAAGACTTTAAAAAGAGTCCTCTGAGCAGCCCCTAAAAGGACACACAGCTTCTTTCAAAATCATCTTAAAGAAATTTGATATTTCCCTGGCCATCTTGTCCTAAAACCCAGGGATGTGTCGAGGGGGGCTAATGCCCTTTGGCATAATCTACTCCTATTTGCAGATTTGCCCTGCAGTCAGCAAGTCCACAAGGCTTTAAGCACCAGAGCCCAAAGCAGCCATCCTGCAGTGCAGTCAGACAGACTCATGGACAGACACAAAGACAGAGAGGCAGCCTACCCACAGGCTCATTGGAAATCACAAGTCCAAGGCCAGGGCCAGAACTGACACCATGCCAGGCAGAGGTGGCACCAAGCTGCTGATAAATGGCACCACGGGGGGGTCCCAGCCCAGCCCTCTGACTCCCTCGGGGCCAAGGAGCTCCAGAAAAAAACAATTTTCTCTTCCTCTTCAAGCACTCCAGTTGTTTTTCTTCTCAATGTTTGCTTTCTGTTGCAACACAAGCACAAGTTTATCTTTGAGTTTATGGCTGCAGGGGAGATTTACAGCCCCGGTCATTGCCACATCATCTGATTGTGAGGACACGGCTCTCTCCTCATGCCCAGCACCAGGAGCTGTGTCTTGGCCATCCTGACTCACCCCTTTCCAACACACTCTGCCCACTCAGTTCTGTGATTTTATTTCCAAGCCCAGTCTTGTTCCTACTGTTATGAGTCTGTTCGCTCTGACAAAAGGAAAATTTAATCTCTCTACCTTTTCTTAGAGCCTGTGACAGTCAATAGCCTCATTTCAGCACTCCTTGGAAAAGTCACTACTGAGGAATATTTGCAACCAGCCTCATCCTCCTTCATCTATTTGTTGCATTCTGAACTGCATAGACAAGGTTTAGTGCAGAGTACGTGGTGCTCTCTTTGCTTTACCACTGTCCCCTGACTGGATGTGATAGATGCAGCCACAACAAAGCTGACCCCCAGCCAGCTGATACAGGAAAGATCCAAATAAAATTTGGTCTCACTGCCATGACCTGCCCCAGCTCATAAAAACTGCTGATGTAGTGATGTCTCACACAAAAATGGCCTAGAGGTAATTTTTCAATCTCTGGGAAAGCTGGGGTTGCACATTTGGGACCATAATCAAAAACCACTTTCAGCTTGAAGTGAATTACAAGCAGCTGTCTGGGAGAAACAGCAATGAGCAAATCCTTTCAGCTCTCCAAAGCAGAGACAGGAATGGGACAGCTCTGAATGACTGATACCCCAACTTTAGATTTGTTTTAAGAACCCCACCATCTGGCTTCTGTAGGGGACTGGACCTCACCAAAAGATCCACAGGTCTGAGAAAACAGTGCTGCAGTCCTTTCAACCCCAGCTTAAAGAGATTCACTCACCTTCTGCCAGCTAAAAATCACTGCTTTTCTGCATACCCCTGCCCTGCCAGAGGCCAAGCAAACACAGGGCTGCCTGCAGCAGCAGGACGGTGTCTTCCTTTTGCAAGGAGAAATATTCAAGCAGAGCAAAATCAGCTTTAAGCTGTCAAGCTTCCCCCATTTGTCTTTCATCAGACAAAGAACGTGACTCAGAAGAGGAAGAGCAGCAACAGCTCTGCTGGCTCCCAGGCCACATATTTTAGTCTTATTCCCTTCCTCCAGTCCAGACCCTGCAAATAACCAGCTACAAGTTCCCTTGGGACCATTTATTGGACAGTGAAGGGTTGGTAGACTTGGAAATTTGTATATTTACCTATGGTTGTGTGTCCATTTTGAGTCTGCAACACCCAAGAGGCCTGCAAGCCTGAAAGCCAAGATCACCCAGCAGCACATCCCAGCTCCCAGGTGGTCACTCAGTGGGATCTGGAGCATCCTGCCCTTCCTGTATTCCAGTTTATCCTCTGCTGAAGCAAAACCAGCTTTGGGATTCAGAGGGGAAAGCTGCCACCAGGATAGTTACTAAGTGCTCCAGCCTGCTCCTAGGTCAGTGTGCCTGACAGGAACTTCACTGCCGCCTCAGCCACTTTCTAGAAGCCAAGCAACTTGTTCACATCCATGTCTCCATCTGTAGGATGCAGATTCTATGGATTTGGGCATTCCTGTCTCAAAACAGAACCAAAGGAATTGCAGAGCATGTCTACTGATGCAGACACAAACAGTCGTGTTATTGCCCTAAAGCAAAGAGCACAACTGAAAAATCAAAAGACAATGAAGGACTTACCTGATGTTTTCCTTAGTGTCTCAGGGCAGCTCATATGCCCTCTGAGGAATTTAAATCCAGGGGTTGCCCAGAGAATAACAAAATCCAAAAGGCAACAAAAACATGGTAGGAGACATCTTTCCCAGACACATCTGATACAATCTAGGGAGCAGATGGCTTGCTGAGGGGAGTGAGCACTGCTCAAAGAGCAAACCAGGAAAACCAGCCCGAAACCCCATACAGAGTTTTAATCCTGCTGTCCCTGATACTCAGTCCTAGCCCCAGCACTACAGACCTCCAGCCACAGCTCAGAGGCCAAAGCCACTTCCCCAGGAGTTCAGTGTGAAAGAAGTTGTTAAATCATTTCTCCCAACACAAAACCCAGGAGTTTTTACACCCCTACTCCCTTGCAGGTGTCCCACTGCAGGCTAGCAAAAAACCAAACCAAGCAAACCTGCCACTGGGAATTAAAGTCTGCAAAATTAAGCAGGAGCAGTAGAAGGCAATCACAGCATCACAGACAGCAGAGGAGAAGTTTGCAAGATCTCATGAGGCTGAAACAGACTGTTCATATGCCACAGTCTACTGGCCCGTGCAAACCAGAGAAGGATACACACAGGGGGTCAGGGTAGAGGGAAAAGAAATTAACAGTAGAAAGTTACCTCCTTCAGTATTCTTCCTAGTATGAGTCAGGC
Source organism: Motacilla alba alba (assembly GCF_015832195.1). Lineage (NCBI taxonomy): Eukaryota > Metazoa > Chordata > Aves > Passeriformes > Motacillidae > Motacilla > Motacilla alba. The sequence continues at coordinate 2,889,073 of NC_052033.1, forward strand.
TTTGCATGTAACTCTTCTGGTTTAATTCAGCCATTTATAAGAAGGTTGATTCCTAATGTGGATGTTGTTCTTGAAGGAAGTGATTTCAGCCCTGGCATGAGAGATCAGGGATTTCACATCTATTTCCTATCTCACATGAGAACTCTGCAACACAGGGGACTTCCATACTGGCCTGAGATATTGCTTCCAGCTGGAAAGGAAGAACCAGTGTTTCAGTTTTCATATGTGTATTCCAAAGGTTAAACATACATGGGGTTTCATGCTATCGACCTCTGACACCGTGACACCACTGGGCCTGTCTGGTGCTCCCATACTGTACAGATTGCACTGGACCAGGAATCTGGAGATTTTGAACCCTTTTTCCTTCTCCAAAAGGAGAAGGCCTGTGACTTTATTATATTTCCTGCACACTGAGAACATAGAAGGTGTCAGCCTCACTGCAGCCCAAGGCTTTTGGTGGCTGTTGCAGATGGGGGTCGGGTGAGGAACACCCAGCAATGCAGGGCATTTGTGAGGTCTCTGCAGTGCAGTTCCCTACAGACACTCTGCAGCAAGGCTCAATGGTTCCACTGCTCGAGGCAAGGCAATAAAACCAAGAGGAAATTCCCTTTGCAGCTCTGTGTTTCCCTCTCTGCTGTGCTCACCTCCAGCCCTCCAACCTGGACCACGCTGCTGTTGAGGTCTCCATTCCAGCTGTGGAGCAATTTCAGCTTGTGATGTTAAAGGATCTTGCAGATGGCAACATCATATCTGAAACACCAGTGGTTTTTTTGGTTTGCAAGCAAGGACTTCCTTATCTGAGCATAGCTTCTCTTTCCCACCCAACACAAAGATGACTTGAAGCTATTTATCCAAACAAATTCTACTTGTTCTAAACTGACTCTTTCATACCAAAGTCCGACTCTTCCCTTTGGCACAGTTTTATTAAATTTTCCAACTCCATTTGATGTAACTGGTGCTCTCTGAGGACTCACACCATTTCCTCCAACACTGACTTTCAGTCTTCTCCAGAGGTGTTTTTCTTCCATGAGGCACAGCCAGCTGCTGGCAGGCCACAGGCCAGTCCCCACAGAATACTCATTTATTGATGCACCACAGATATTTCTTATTACTGCTAACATTTTGCAGTTGAAGCCTTGTCAGTTGTGCAATACAGAAAATATCTGTTTCAGAGAGAAACATGACTTCAGGCGCTACGACCCCGGCAACTCACAGCTTTGTTATTCCCCTGCTAATTATTAAGACTGCTTATCCAGCAGGGACTGTACAAACTAAACTGGGGGACAAATGAAGCCTTTCATGTTTTCATTTCCCTTTAGAAATAAACATAGAAATACAGCAGTCTTTACTGGAGTGTTTCTTTCTATTAACATGGCAGTAAATTCATTATCCAAATGCGAAGGCACAAGCAGGAAGGGAGTTTTGCCTAAAGGGAACTGAATAGAGGAAGTGTGGTCAATCAGCTCAGTGTCTGACCACCACAGCAGTGAACTCACAATCAACTTTTCAAGACAGAGACATCAGGATTACGGCACATGTGCCAGAAGTAGCTCAGTGTAGTTATCATGGAATCCCAAAATCATTTCAGTTGGAAAAGACCTGGATCATTGAGTCCAACCTGTGCCCAATGCCCACCTTGTCACCAAGCCCAGAGCAATTCCTTGGACACCTCCAGGGATGGGACTCCACCACCTCCCAAAGCCTGATAATGCTTTCAATGATTAAATTCTTCCAGATTTAATTAAACATCCTCTGGTTCAGCTTGAGGCCATTTCCTCTTGCCCTATGAAAGTGAAAACATCAGAATGTGTTAGGAAGGAAACTCAGATCAGAACAACTAAAGCCACAGCATATCCACATCCAATTAGCTCATATTCCAGTAATATAAACTAGATATGAAAAATACACAAATGTGGGAAGTGGGCAGTGTGGGAAATATGGGCTGCAGGAGCAAGGGACAGCAGGACACCACAAAGATGTGCAAGAGGTGGCCATGAAGATGTAAATGACCCTGAGAAACAAGGAATGTCACCTCCTCTGTCCTTGCAGGACAAGTAAGTGGGGTTCACAAAAGCCATCATTGTGGTCTGTGCTTAAAACGATTGAGAGAAGGGCCCTTTGCTGCAGGACCAGGTGCCAGCCCAGAAACTCTCAGCACACCTGGCATTAGACAGATCCATGGGAGGAAGGTGCAGCAACCAGGGCTCTTCAGCACTTTGGCTCTGATGTGAGCTCCAGCTCAGGGAGTCTCCAGCACCCCCCTGCTCAGCAGGTCCATCCCAAGGGAACACCAGCCACTTGCAAGTCGCTGTCACCCTTAGAGATGGGATGTTGGGATCCAGCCCAGGCCAGCAGAGCTGGTTTGCGCTCCACAAGTGTCACATCAAGATGTTCTTTGCCTCTGAAATAAGCACAAGTGGGCCTGGAGTTTTAACTTGGCTCCTTTTTCTGCTCAGAAGAGCATAAGGGAAAGTGGATGTAGCAGGTGACGCAGCAGGTGCTGAATCCAAACAGCTCTGAGTTTCTAAAGGATTGTGGATGGAACAGAATGGGGTTAGCCAAGAGGCACTGTATTTGAACTTCTCCATCCATAAACACATGTAAAGATAATTGCTAAATTGAAAATACTTGTGAAACATCCAAATCACATGCAGAGAACGTTTATTTCAACACAACACTGGTGCAAATCCAAATGACTGTAGATGGCCACAGAACAGTTCTACAACAGCTCATACTGGCCATAGCAACAAAAAAAAAATCATTGTTTTCTTTTACTGAAAGATTTCCAATTTTTAAATAATAATTTTAAAAATAATTTAAAATTGTGAATTTAAAAATTATAAAATTTTCATTTATAATTTAAAATTTTTCCAGGCTGGGGGAGGAAAAAAAAAATCAAGGAGCCAAAAAATCCCCCATCAACTCCAAAATGTTCAATGCCTGTTTTCAGGCATTTAGCTTCACCTGGGAGAGCTCTGGTCCTGCTGAGGAAGATGATTGTTGTTCAAGCAATGAAATAGGAAACCCATGGAATAGATGACAAGATAATAGATAGATAGATATAAATAGATAGATATAGATAGATGACATAACCTCAGCATCAACACAGCTTGTGGATGCCATTAATGGTAAAATAATAAAAGCAGAGAGAAATCAAACATGTTGACATAAAATAGTGAGAAAACATTTTTGACATGATGCGATAAGATCTCTAAAATTGCAAGAGGATGCAGCTCCCTGAGTCGACAAGGGGCACTTTGCTTTTGTTCTATTATGTCAGGGAATGAGGCTGATTTCCCGTAAAAGCCTGGACCTTTCACCCTTCTACTACTGGAGCTCCAGGTTGAGAAACTGCGGTGAAAGTTCCAGGGCTGGATCTGCTCCCAGTGGCCTCCCAAAGCCTGAGCCCATAGATAAGAGGAAGGGAAAAGGTTATTGTGCAGGATGAAGCACCATGGACAGCTGAGAGAGAAGTCGCTGCTGTCCATCCAGAGCCATTTCAGGCTTCTCTCATACATGTTTAGGGTATTCACTTTGTCTCCTCAATCTCCAGCCTCACACTTTTTAAACTCCCATTTCCTTCTATTGTGCTGACTCATAGGCAGACAAAAGCTCTGTATGGATGTTTACTCTCAGAGAGTGCAAAATAATCTACAATTATCATCCTGCTGCAGAATCAATATATCCTCCAAAAACTTCTGCTTCAAGTATTTTGTTTATTATTTTAAAACTATGTTTAGTGATGTTTGTTGTTAAAAGAAGCTCCTGCTCTAAGAGAAAAACTTATTAACAGCCCTAACAGCACATGCACTGAAGCTGTTTAAATCTGAAATGTCCCCTTCTAAAAGCAATTTGGTCACCCCAAAGGTTTCTCTTCTCCAGGTTGCACAATCCCAACTCTCCCAGCCTTTCCTCCCAGCAGAGCTGCTCCATCCCTCTGCCCATCCTGGTGCCTCTCTGGGCTCTCTCCAGCAGCTCCAGGTCCTTCCTGTGCCAGGCCCCAGGGCTGGGGCAGCTCTGCAGGTGGGGCCTCACCTGAGTGGGGCACAGGGGCAGAATCCCAATCCCTTTCCTGCAGCCCACCCTGCGGCTCGGACCAGGGCAGGGGGGTTCAGGGCTGGGGCAGGTCCAGATCTCACCCCCAGCACCCCCAGGTCCTCTCCCAGGGCTGCTCCTCTGCTCATCCCCAGCCTGGGTTGATCCTGGGGGTTGCCCCAACCCAGGTGCAGCACCAGCCCTTGTCCTGTTAAACTTCATGAGATTCCCATGGGCCACTTCTGGAGCTTTCCAGGTCCCTCTGGATGTCCCCATCCTTCAGGGGTGGCACTGCACCCTCAGCTTGGGGTCACCTGCAAACCTGCTAAGGGTGGCCTCAGTTCTTTCATCCATGTTTTGAATGAAGATATGAAATGGCTCTGGCCCAAAACTGACCTCTGAGGGACACCACTGGTCACTGATGTCCATCAGCACTCAGCCACTGACCACGGCCCTCTGGAAGTGACCATCCAACCACTTTCTTACCCATCAAATCCATCTCTGTCCAATTTAGAGTCCCTTCAGGGTGAAGCACCCCTAGCAGCAGGTACACAGGAGATGCTTTGAGAACTCTGTGTTTCTTCCCACTTGCAGGTTAGTTTTTGGTGTTGCTGCCTGACAGCTGCTTTCCTGCAAGCCCGGAGGGCAAAGCATCAGTCTCCATTAGTGTGGGATTTGGTTTGGGGTTTTTTTAAAGAGTAAAATGGGGTCTCTTTTCTCATAGAAAGCAAAAAACTGGAGCAAACTCAGTACACAGCTCTGTGTCCAGGCATGTGTCCACTGGCATGGCTGGGCCCTGTGTCACAGCTGGCACAGACAGGGCATGAGGCTCCCTGGGGTGGCAGAGGAGCCATGGCAGAGCTGCTGGGCACCCCCTGCCTGCCAAATGCATGCCCGATGCTCTGCCACCTCACAGAGATCATTTATTGGTCACAGAGCCTTCAGCAGAGGGTCAGGACATGTCTATTCCCAGGGGCTGGCAAGAGAATAAATCCACATATTTCAAAAGCTTAGCAAATGAGAACCATCTGCAGCCTTACAAAGCCTTCAGAGCCCAAGCATCACCACCTGGGGCTCTGTGTTTCTCATCCTGGCAGGAAACAATGCTTCTTATTGTGGGAATCCATAAAATCAGAGGGTTTTGGGAAAGCTGCAAAAGGCAGGCCTCAGAGGCAGCAGAACTCTGCTTAGAGCTAAGCAGGAGCCATAACATTGGTCAGCAGAAAAATGATGTAAGAAGTAGAAAAGTAAGGACAAATAGAACAATTGTCTGTGTATTAATGCTTGTCTAGAATAACTCCCTAAGCTGCAGAAAAGTCTATCTAGTGAGATAGTAGGGAGTTCTGAGCTGAATAATGGAGCTCTGTGCATTGTGTTTGAAGGCTTACCAGCAGGTATTGTATTTGAAATAAGCAAGCATTGTTTTAACCAAAGGTACCTGTGCTTATAGTGATTGGATGGAACCACTGTCAATGTGCTTTTGCTTTGTGTGATGGGTCAAAAAACTTTTAAAGTAAGTTGTAACATTGAGTTCTTGGTCTGCCACCTGGGATGTGAGCTGCTGGCATCTTCCCACTGTCATAGCCGTGTAATGAGAGTGATGCTGGAAAATAAAACAGCTCCAGGCACATTCCTAGCAGTCCCATCCCCTTGGTGATTTGCACAGAGCCCCCCAGCCAGTGATCCTGCTGAGCCCAGATTGGCACCAGGAGGTGTCATTGTCGCCAGTGTGGAGCAGACTCTCCTGCACGACCAGCAGAATTCCCGTGGCTGGCTGCAGCTTTTGGGTGCCCTCACTCCCAGCCAGCCCACAGGAATAATTTACTCACCAAGTGTGAGACCCGTGTCAGATTTGTCCTGCTGAGTGATAACATGAGGTGACAACAGGGAAAGGAAAATCTAGCAGAGAAAAACAGGGCTCACATTCTGCTGTTTCTATTTTCTCACTTATTTCTTTTTTTCTAGAACAAAATTAAATAGACAAGTGTCCATTTCCTGCAGAGTAAGATAATATAACTCATAAAATACAACATCAACTTTTATCAAGAGCCTAGGGTGTCTGTACAACTCCTGGCATTCCCACAGAGAGAGTCTGTAAATTGATTGGTTTAGAGAAAGGAAAAGTAAAGCTTGTGTTTTCCTTCCCAGGAGCTAAGTGCCCTTTTGTCACAAGAGAAGTTTCTTTAATGGAAACAGAAGCAGCAACATGTCCAAACCTGAGAAACAAGTTAGCTGAAGTACCAAAATAAAACCTCCCATCCATGACATGTCAGAGCTGCTGACCAAGTCCCCAGACAGGACCATTTCTATTCTTTGTAGAGACAGCCCAGAGTCCAAACACCTAATTCAGGCAGAGCAGGAGCAAAGCTGTGGCTTTGGACTTCAACCATCACTAGAAACTCACTTTCAAACCCTCCTACTCCTTTTTTTCCTCAGCCAAGCCATCAGGGCTGCTCCAGCTCCTGCCCAAAGTCAGGCAGCATGTCCCAAGCCACGAACCATTTACTCCAGCAGCACCAGTATTGCTGTCTGAGAAACACAGATCATCTTGCTGGAAAACTCAGGGGGTTGTGCCAGGCTGGTTCTCCAACATCCAGATCATGGATTTACAGTCTCAGTGTTAAATATTTAAGATACACACAGATTCTCTCTGTTCAGGGCATGTGAGTACCACAGCATCCAACACCAGAGCAGACCCCGCCTCAGCCTGGGCTCTCCTGCCTCCTCCAGGAGGGAGCAGAGAGAAGCTGTATTCCCAAGTCATGACATAAATGGATTTCCTTCCTCCAGCTGCTGGTTTGCAGCCTTTTCTTCCCTCCTCAGCCTTGCATTCCCCTGAGACGTTTCACAGTCCAGAGGGTTACACCAGGCTCTGTGCAGCTTCCCTGTGTCCACGCAATCCAAACTCCAGCCAGCAACTTGTGCCTTCCATCCCAACCTGTGGCATAACAAGAGTTACAAATCCTCTCTTGAAGGTGGAAACAAGGTTTGTAGGTAATGTTACTACCCCGTGTAAACAGCATACTCACACCACACTCCTTCCCTGGGGCAGCCAGCCACCAGCCGGCTCCATGGAGCAGCCCAGCATCTGCTCCAAAGCCACTGACAGATGTGTTTGTGGGCTGCTGTTGGAGGCATGATTCCCTTAGGAACAGCCCTAAGCTCTTCTTGAAGCTTCCTTCCTGTTCTGCTTGTGGCTGGCCTGAAAAAACGGTAATGCTTAAAAAGAAACTAAACTTATTAAATTGTTCTGGTGAAAATAGTCAGGAGAATAAACCTGTCCAGCATAAGAGCTTTACACAAGTAATTCTATTCTTGTTGCAGGGCACAGTGGACAAGACTCAATTTTAAAGTGCCATTAAAATTTTAAACACTTCAGGCAAACAGAGGGGAATGACAAGATTCACTAATCAGGCCACTGCCCAAACAGGGCACCAAGGCACAGATCCCAACAGAAAGACATGGGACAGGGCACTGAAAGAAATTAATGACATCAAGCAAATATTTGTTAATTTTTATTCCTAATTTTATATATATATAATATACATTATCTATATTTCTATTATATAACATATATATTTTATATATACAATATAAAATATTATATATATAATTATATATATATAGACAGCTCCTGCTGCCATATATATATACATACGTATATGCCAGGATATATAGATATATATAGATATATATTTATATATAAATATGGGATTTTGCAGGCTCTCCTGGAGCAGCCCACGATAAAAAGCTTCTGTGCCAGTCCCAGCACCAGCCACTTGATGGCCATCCTGCTCTGCAGGAGAGGGACACCGGGGACAGAGCAGGGTCCTGGGGCTGGGGACCTGCCGGGGGGGACCCCTGAGCTGACCAGCTGGGAGCAGAGGGGTCCCCTGACACCCTCGAGCAGCTGCCCCACGGTGCTGCCCCTCACCTGGGTGCTATGAAAGAGAGATTTGAGATCACTTTAAAAATCACTGGCAAGGGTATGAGCTCAAGTCAGATTTAATATTGACAAAGCATGACAACTCTACTACTTACAGGACAGCTGAGGCACAGCAAGGGAAAACAATCAACAAGATGATACAGAGGAGATGAAAGTTGGAGGCTCCCCATCCGAGAAAAAGAGGATAAAAAGATGAAAAAATATGTTGTAAAGTAGCATGAAGAGTAAGAAATCAATAACCAGTAGAGGATAGAATACAAATTAAGCAAATGATGTGACTTAGAACCAATGAACATTAATTTGTTTGCTAAAAATGTATAAATAAGTGGAAAAGTTCTGTATTTGCATCAGTGCAGAGGCCAGAACTTGTCAGCCACCCCTGCTGGCCAAAAATAAAAGCAACGCCTTACTCTCTGACACTCAAAGACAGGGTTAGAGGGAGTCTTTATCCTGACAATTTCAGAGGGTTTTGGTAAGAGCAGCGCTGGTGAAAAGACCCCAAACCTCACATCCTGCACAGGATCTGCCACTCTGAACACAACCAGGGCAGAGGCATGCTGCTTCCTGCCCCGGCTGCCCATCCCTTCTTGCTCTTCAGAAACCCTCTGCTGTTTTCCCCAGCGCCTGGGGATGGCATCACCTGCTCACTGTTCGGGGTGTGTGGCAGGGAGCCGGAGGCTTCCTCCAGAGTGTGTGGATGAGGCTTCTTTTGGTGGAAAGCGAAGCGATGCCACATTTAAAACAGAGTGCTTCCCTCCTTTCCAGCTTCGAGCCCCTGGCAGTCCCCAAGGAGCTCTGGGAGTTCCACTCAGGGCTGAGAAATCCCTCATGGTTCCACACCTGGTGGGGCTGCCAGGGAGCCAGGGCATCTGGGGCCCCACAGCTGCACCCCAGCACTCAGTGGGGCATTTTGAAATACATGGATTGGAATTTGGAGTCTGCCAAGGACGCTGTGGGGCTCTGCAGATACAATTCAGTCTGCCAAGGACGCTATGGGGCTCTGCAGATAAAATTCAAGGCCCACAGGAACATTTTGGGGTACCAGGGATGCAATTTGAGACCCTCTGCAGAAAATCTGGGGCCCGGTGCCTGCAATTTGGGGGCAAGTGGGGCATTTTGGGATGGCAGGGGTGTGAGGAGGAAGCATCCCACTGCCTGTGGGACAGGCCAAGAAGGACACAGTTTGTTCAGCACATTCAGGGCAGTACACAGCTGAAGGATACCATGGATGTGTTTCTCCACCTTTATTAATCCACAGAAAGCTGCAGCTCTGCTCAGCTCAGCAGCACCAGCAGCACAGCGTGTGTAGAATGACCCACGATCTTCTCTGCACCCTTGGAGCTCTCAGGATCAGGCCCGTGTGGGCTGCCAGGGAGCTGATTGAGATATCCCTGTCTCTCTCCAAGGGCTGAAGGGCTGGGACCCAAAGAAACAGAGCCAAGATGAAGCCGTGTGTCTGCAGAGCCCCCCCCGGATTCCCCACAGACCACTCACCACTGAGGACGTGAGCCTGCGTCTCCATGTCCTGGTCCCTCATGTGCCTTGTGGCGCACCCTGGGCACAGAGCTCTGTCATTCCCTGCTCCCAGGGTGGCTCCCAGCAGGGTGACCCCCAGCCCTGCCACCCTCCCACTCTGCAGGGCTGACCCCAGGGCCACCAGAAGGGGACTGGGCAAGGTAGCCACCAGGCCCAGCTGGTGGCAGGGGGCAGAGGGAGGCTGAGGCTCTGCACGGGGTGGTTGGGGTAGCCACAGGGCTGCTGCCAGTGCAGGGACGTGGCCAGGCTGGCCCAAAAGGGGCCAGGGCTGTGACTCACCGATGAACCTGACAGCCGCCAGGCGCACAGAGGACTGAGGGTCCCTCAGGTAGGGCAGGCTCTGATGCATGAGCTCTTCAGCCCTGCTCCTCCTCCTCATTATCTGCAGGGAGCACCGGGGATGTCTCCAGGCTTGTCACAGAGCCCCCCAGCTGGCTGGAGCAGTCCCTCCTGCCAGCACCCCACTGCTGAGCCCTCCCAAGGGGAGAGGAGCCTGCAGAGCAGCCTCTGGGGCTCTGTTCTCCAGGACAGGAACAAGGTCCTCCAGGTCCTGCCCAGCCCTGCAAGCAGCACTCATGGGGACAGACACAGGGCAGGGACAGCTCTCACCCAGCATGGGCCCTGGGGCTTGTCCTTACCAAGCATTCTCCAAGCTCCCACATCCGCTCCTTCTGCAGCAGGTGCTTGAGCTGCTTCCATTTGAGGAGCTCTGCAGCAGCAAAAAGGGCTTCCCTGGAAGCCTGCAGAACAGCACGAGCTCAGAGGTGGCACCAGGGCCTGGGGAAAGAGACCTCTTGGCTTCATTCCTGCAATGATCCCACCCTCAGGAAGCTGGGACTTGTCCTAGCCCAAATGTCTTGGAGTCTCTTGGGGCCAGCCCTGGGTGACTGACTGAGGCTTGAAGCCCTGGCTTCTGAAACTTGTGGGGAAGCTGAGAAGCCTCTGGGCTCCTGGAGCACACATGTTCAGGCCTCGAGTGCTGCCTCAGTGGCCACAGGCTGCTGCCAAGCTGCAGGAGCAGGCAGGACAGGGGTTGAAAATGGCCGAGCCACCTTGTCCACCCCTGCTTGTGCTGGTTCCCTTTCCCAGGGGCTGCACTGGGGGAGCCCTGCCCAATGCAAGCAGCCCCTGCCCCAGTGCCCAGAATCCCTGGTGTCACATTCATATGCTCTGAAAAATCCCTTTGCTCAGGATTTTTCCTCTGGGAAGCTGAAAAGCCTCAGAGAAAAAGGAAAACAATTTTATCTCATTTGGTTCTCCTCTGTTTTGCTCATGTGGAATGTGTTTGGAGATTGTTTCATTGGACTCTGCTGTGAGTTGTTTTGATTCTTTGGCCAATCAGGGCCAAGCTGTGTCGGGACTCTGGAAAGAGTCACAAGTTTTCATTATTGTCTTTTTAGCCTTCTGAAAGGCTTTCTATATTCTTTAGTATAGTTTAGTTTAGTATTCTTTAATATAATATAGTATCAAAAAATAATAAATTAGTCTTCTGAGAACATGGAGTCAGGTTCATCATTCCTTCCTGCCACAGGGCAGGGCACAAATACAACACCCTGGGAGGTGTCAGCCCCCCCATATCACTGCTGAGCCTTCAAATCCATACCTTGGCCACGCTGGGGACCTGGTCGTTCACACGGAAGAGGAGCGGGATCAGTGCACTCTGAATCTGCCTCCTCATCTTCTTCTCATCCCTCCTCGCCACGGACCTCAGCAGGTCTCTGAGGAGCCAGAGGGAGAGCTCTCGCAGCCGGCTGCTGTCCTGTGAGGAGGGAGTGGGGCAGTACCAGTCATCAGTTTGTCTGGGTCTGGACTGAAGGCACTTGAGACAGTAATTCATGTTGGGACTCAAATGTTTATTTATTTTTTATCAGTAAAACAGTCTCATTCCTGTGAGTTCTGCAGCTTTTCATTAGAAGGCACAAAATGGCCAACAATCTCTTGTTACAAGGTCTTTTAAGACTAAACTATCCAATTAAGAACTGACACCTGGATTATTTCCCCTTTTAACCCAATAACTGATCCCAAAGAGCCCCAGTGGGGACTTTTCTGCCCAATTACAAAATGCCACCCAAACCCATGAAAAAGAAGAAAGAAGAAGCATGAAGAAGAAACCCAGGATGACACCCTGTGCCCTCCATCTTGCTCCATCCACAACATACTAAAAATGCCAAAACTTCAATTCCTCACCAAGTGATACACCCACACTGCTCTCTATAATCCATTTCACACTCTTGTGGACTCTATCTTGAAGTCTAGGGAATTTTCTCCATGAATGAGGGTCACAGTCAGTGCTCCCCTGAGGGTCAGGGCAGCCCAGAGCAGACAGAGTTTCCACCAGACATTCCTGGTGCCCTGGGTTTCCACAAGGGAGAAAAGGTGAGCCTTGAAGCAGGGCTCCCTGCCTGTGCCTGCAGTAAGGGCCATGCCACTTTGTCACAAGCAGCGTTGGGCTGCAAAGCCCAGGATTGATTCCAGGAGGGCTGAGCCTGCTCCAAGTGCTGCTTTCGTGAGGGGCAGTGCCCATCTGGGGAGCTCGGGCTCCCATATCAGCCTCACCGAGTCAAAGAGGGGCAGGATCCTCCCCACCAATGCCACAGCCATGGAGCTGGCCTTTGACTTTTTCAGCTGACCCAGGACGTTTCTGAAGACCTCAATGATCTTCAGCTTCTCATCTTCATTGCCAACTTCCAGTATCTTCATCATGCTTGGCAGGAAGGCTTCAATATTTTTTCCCTTTATGAAGAAGAGAGTTTCCATTTTGTGAAAAGGCTGTGTCTGGACAGCTCCCAGGGCAGTCACCCCAGACCCCACCACAGCAGGGAGGGTTTTTGGAGCAGTCAGCCCACATCCTCACTCCCAGCCCAGGCCAAGCCACTGCCTTGCACTCATCCCCAGGCCCTGGCTGCCCCAATACCACCCTGCTCACCATCTCAATTCTCTCTGACAGCCCAACAAGGACTTCCAGCATCAGGAAGGCCGTCATCACATCAGGATGCCCCTGATCATTCCAGATGCTGGGCTCATCACCCAAGTCCTCCAAGTCAATCTGCCCCAAGGATGGCTGGAGGAAAAAAACAGCCATGAGGTGCTGGCAGAGGGCTCACAGAAAGGGGTTGGGGCTTTTCTAGTAACTCACAGCTCTGTGAGAGGCGTGGGTGCCTTCTCTGGAAGAGATGCACCACTGGCTCCGGAGCAAGAAAGCAAACTCCATTAGGCACTTGTCCAGAATGTCAGGCTTGGAGGACAGAGTGTCACACAGCTCCTGCATAGCGCTGGAAGCCAGGGGGCTGCCTTAGCCACAGTGCCATGGCCAGGACCAGCCCCACAGAGCAGAGCCCGTGCTGGGGGTCCCCAGGGGCCCTGCAGGAGGCAGGACAGGGCTGAGGGGGAGTTCTCGGTGGGGATGGGAGCACCGAGCTGGCTCTGGAGTGGCTTGGCTGGCTTTGGTTGCTGCGAGCCCAGCACAGAGCCAGAAAGGTTTGTGGGATGGAGAGCCTGGCTCCGTGTGATGTCCTGCAGCATTCCTTGGATCTGACAGCCACAGAGTCTCGGGGTCCCTGTCCCCACATGGAGCAAGCCCCTCAGATTGTCAGGGCCAGTACCTGTCTCCTTGAAGAGCCATCTTGCACAGGGTGATGACCACTGCCGAGGAGTACTCATTGGTCATCAGGAGAAACAGTGACTCCACTTTCACACAGCCTGCCTCTGTGGTGATGCACAGCAGGTTCTCAAGAATGCAGTTCACTATCTTGGGCACCTGGAAAGGATACAGGTGAGGATGGCAGCCACTGGAGTGCAGCCATGTCCCCAGCTGGCCTTCCCATTCCTCTCTGCCGCCTTCAGATGGCTTCGGGTGCCCAAGTCACCTGGATTTGTGAGGAAGGGATGGAGGGAGGAACAAGGCCTGACAGGGCTGAAGATCAGGACAATCCAGCCCCAGGGCACTTACATCTGTCAGCCAGAAGTCTGGGTCTTCCATGACCACATCCAGCATGCTGCTGGGCACGTCCTTGTCAAGGATGCTGGCATCTCTCATGGCCTCGATGGCCTCGAGGATGACATCTGTCCTCTCGCTGGAGTGGAGGTATCTTCCAAAGGCCTATGGCAGGAAGGAAGGAAGGCACGTGCACTGAGTGCCCTGATGGTGCTGCTTGGCTGGGCAGAGGCTCCTGGCAGTGCTGGCAGCAGAGCCCACAGGAAAGCTGGCGGCAGTGCCTGCAGTCCCTGCGTGGGACTGGGTGAGGAGAGAGTGCCCTCCACGTCAGGGAGGAGGGCTCATGGCTGGCCCTACAGAGAATTAGGGGCTTGCTGGAGCTCCTGCTGGGGCTGGAGCTGCTGCCAGGACAGCAGAGTGCAGCCCATGTGTTGTCCCTGCTCAGGGATGGCAGGAACCCTCTTGCCAGGGCAGTGAGGCCCCACCAGCCCCACTGATTCTGGGTCCCTTTGCTCACACAAGTGCCCTGCTGATGCCACAGACAAGAGTCCCAGCCAGGAGGGGGATCATTACCTGGGTACAGTCTCTAATGCTGAGGTAACACAGCGAGGAGGTGGTCACAGCTTCCCAAGAGAATTCGTCTGACCCATCCCTTGGCCTTGACTTGTCTAAACAGCAAGGCAAACACAGAAGTCAGTGAGACAGCTGCTTTGTCAGTAAGGTCATCAAACCACCCTGAGAGCTGCTTGCAAGACAGCAGGACAGAATCAGTCTGGATTTCTGGGGACCATTAGAAATAGCTTCTTGCTCAGGAAAGAGGCCCCAGGCAGGGTGGTGGATTTGCTCTTCTCTAACAGGGAAGACTCAGCTTTGGGACCTGGGAGTCAATTGGGCTTTGGCTGTGGGGGCCCCAAGCCAGCGGGGTTCAAGGTCCTGAAAGGAAGCAGGGGAAGGAGAGCAGTAACAAACAGATCCTGGACTTGAGGTGAGCACTCAGCTTCTGCAGCAAAGTGGCAGCTGGGATGCCATGGGAAGCAGCTGGGAGGGGCAGAGGAGGTCAGGAAGCAGGTCTGTCAAGAGAGGTCTGCGTGCACAGGGATGAGGCCACAGCTGCTCTTGCTTTTTTACTTACAGAGGAATTCAGCAAGGGAAAAAAGAGCGTGGAAAGCCATATAGCTTGTTTGTTCCCCGGAATATCGGAAAAGAATGAGACGTCCCACCAGCCTTCCCATGGCTGGGAATGAGATGTCTTCAGGGCAGACAGGTCCAGAACTGTCTCTTCCAAAGTTGACAGAGGGCTGCATGAGGGAGACATGAGAAGAGGGGCTAAGAGAAGGAAGCTGGTGCTGAACCTTTACCCAAGAGTGTGCCCAGGGCTGGATTCCTGGTGAATCTGGGCTTTGCAGAGCTCCATGGCCCCATCTCTTGGAGTAACCAGCTGGGCAGCAGCCCTGACAAGGACAGTGGCAGGGAGAGGGCATGGGCTGGCTGGAGGGTGCGTGGTCCTTACCTTCAGAGTGGAATAGTTGGACAGCAAATTGGTCAGGACAGCAATCCTCCCCACAGCCCTCTCCCGCACAGCTTCTCTCTCAGATCTGCTGTACTCCAGCAGCATCTGGGGTGAGAGAAGCCACTGGTGAGCACCAAGAGCAAACACAGCTCTGCTCCTGGGCCAGACTTGTACCATCCCTCACGGCTTCCTCTGACCTCACACAAAGCCTGCAGTGGGGTGCCTGTCCCTGGGGTCCCTCACAAGCCTGGACAAAGGTCCCAGGACAACCTTTTGGCCAGGCAGGTGGCACCTTCTGCAACCACTGTGCTTCAGAGGAGCCTGGTGCCAGCCCCTGCTCCCTCCGGGGAGGTGGACACCCTCCCCACACCACGCTCTGCCTGCTCAGCACTGGACTGGGCAGCTCCCCCCCTCCAGGGTGAGGAACAGCCCTGGGACCCCCACTCTGCTTGTGCCGCACCTCAAAGATGTCCTGCAGCTCCTTGCTGACGTTGGAAGTAGGAAAGCTGAGCACCACTGTCCTCAGCATTGTGTCCATGGCTTTCAGGGTCTGCAGACACAACAGAGAGCAGTGCCTGTCACCCTGCTGTTCTTCCCCCACGAGACTGATCTGAGCTCTCAGTGCCTGAGGAGGACACCTGAACTGCTCAGGAGAGACACAGGGATGCACAAACTGCTGGGGACAGAGCTGCCAGGCCCATGGGAAGGGGATAGAGCCACCAGGGTGGGAAAGCAACACCAAGACCTCAGCCTGCCTCAGATCTCTGGTTATGGGGCAGCACAGGGTGAGCAGGGAGCAGCCCAGAGGGACTGGAGGCTCCTGGGGCTCAGCCAGCTCTTACCTTGATGTAGAGGGAAGTGCTCTGGTGTGGCATTTCCCTTTCTGAGGGAAGCAAGAGGACACTTGAGAAACACGCAGACAGGAGGCTTTTGGTTTTGCCCTCCAGCACATTCTCCACCAAGCTGCAAGGACAGAGGAGGGCCAGTCGGGCACTGGTGCTGGGAGCAGCCCCCAAGGCCTCGTGCAGGTGGCCTCAGAGCTCTGGGGCAGGGGCCCACCTTAATTCTTCGATGGTGATCATGGCCAGATAGCGGATCTGGGAGGACAGACGGTCCTTTGGCTCCTTTTCCAGAAGGTCCTGCAGAGCACAACCAGGATGGGACCCGGCAGCACCCAGTGCCTCCAATCCCTGACCCACCCAAGCACTGTCCACACAGGGTGCCAGTGCCAGAAGTGCTTGTGCCCATCCCCAAAACACCAGATGGGATGTGCCCATCCCCTCACCTTGATATTCTCCACCACTTCACATGTTTGGCAGAATAAATCCAGGCCCTTGGTCAAGCCACGTTTCGAGGCAG
Source organism: Motacilla alba alba (assembly GCF_015832195.1). Taxonomy (NCBI): domain Eukaryota; kingdom Metazoa; phylum Chordata; class Aves; order Passeriformes; family Motacillidae; genus Motacilla; species Motacilla alba. The sequence goes on from NC_052033.1 coordinate 2,905,393, forward strand.
TTTTGCACACGACGTAGGTGCTCTTCAGAAATGTGAACTTGTGGGTGTCCTGGCAGAGACACAGACAGGGAGTGTGGGAAGATGGACACAGCCTGTGGGACCAGAGCAGTGCCCTGTGAGAAAGGCAGCTCTGCCCAGCCAGAACCACTGCACAGCCCAGCAAAGCCCCTGCCAGCGAATGCCAGCACAGCCAGTGCCCAGCTGGCCACTGTTACCTTGTCAAGGCTGCTGACAAAGGCCAGGATGAAATCCACTGCATCCTCTGATTCTTCGTATATGGGCAACCAGCTGGCATCTGCCAGAGGGGAAGAGCAGGGGGGCTGCAGGGGCTCTGGGCACAGGAGAGAGCCCAGGACCCCTACCCTGCAGCCAGCCCCGTGCCCACAGACCAGGCACAGCCTTTTTCTTGAGCAGCTGGTGGCTGCAGGGGATAGGCAGAGGAGCTGGGAAGGCCCCAGTGCCCTGGGCTGAGGAACATACTGGGATATGGCCAGGAAAGGTCCAGAGTCCCACTGCTTCTCACTGCCCATACCCTGGAGCCCCTCTGCTCTGTTTTTTTCTCGGGAGAGGCTGTGCTGGGGCTGGCATCCAACCCAAGCCACCCTGGCATTCAGGTGACATCCTGCCTGTCCCCCAGGACTGCTGCTGTCATTGTGCCAGGAAAACATGATCCTGGTGTGCTGGTGGCCCTCAGCCCTGCCCAGCCCCACGGGGCCCCTGGCTCACCAAGCTGCAGTGGCTGCATCGTGGTTGTGTCGTAGAAGGAGACCACTTGTGAAGAGTTGCTCCCCTGGGAAGAACTGTCCCCCTCCCAGGCCTCCCTGGAGGTGGCAGGGGGTTTCTTCTCCATCCTGTGAGATAGGCAGTGTGGGGGATCCTGGGCCAGGTGTTGGGGTGGTGTTGTGGGAAGCTTTGGCAAAACTCTTCAGCCCCACAGGGCTGCCCGGGGTGGTGGGGCAAGACATGGGCTGCACTGGGGGGCTCCGTGGCAGTTCCAGGCTCCTGCCTGTCACCGTGCACTCTGGGCAGCAGCCATGCTGGCCACACCTGCTGCAGTGCCGTGTCACAAAGGGCCCCACTGTGACACAGCACCTGCTTCTAGCTATGGGTCCCAGTGCTTGGTGACATCATGGGAGCTGTCCCCAGCAACAGATCCCAGTGACCCACCCAGGCAGGGAAGGGCAGGGTGTTCCCCAGGGCACAGGCCTGGCATAGCCCTGGGCACCTGGCTGCTCTCAGGGTGCCTCCAGACCCCACTTTACCCTCATGTCCCCTCAGGGCATCCCTGGTGCCCGGCAGTGCATCCCAGAGCCCCCTGTTCAGACACTCTCACTTGCCTTCACAAATCAAAATCACAGCCAGTGAAGAGGTGACAGCAGCTGAGACCTGCTCAGCCTAGCCTGGGCTGCCACAGGCAGTTGTTTATCAGCAGAATGTGTCCTCTGGAGCAAAGCTGAGGCTTTACAAGAACAGGTGAATCTCTGGAGACCAACTCATTTTCTGAACCACATAATATTCGAAAGACTTGTTTCATCCCAAATTCAGAGGCTGAGGAAAAAGAGAGATTAAGGATGGGACAGCAAGTTAGTAAAAGTACAAGTGCAAAATGCAACACCCCTGTGAGGGGTTGGAATACAAAACATGCCTTTTCTTTCAGGGTCCTGCAGAGCCCAACCTCTCCAGGAGTGATGGGGAGGATGGCAACCACCAGGAAAAAGCTCTAAGGGTCCTTAGGCTGGAGGCTCCTGGAGCTCAGCCAGCCCTTACCTTGATGTAGAGGGAAGTGCTCTGGTGTGGCATTTCCCTTTCTGAGGGAAGCAGGAGGACACTTGAGGAGCAAACAGACAGGGAACTTTTGGTTTTGCCCTCCAGCACATTCCCCACCAAGCTGCAAGGACAGAGGAGGGCCAGTTGGGCACTGGTGCTGGGAGCAGCCCCCAAAGCCTTGTGCAGGGGACCCATAAGGGATGAGCAGATCCCCCCCAGAACATGGGGTGTCCCCTCACCTTGATTTTCTCTACCAGCTTGTATGTGTGGCAGAATAAATTGAGGCCCTGGGACAAGGCACAGCTCCAGGTGGTTCTCCCCCCCCCAGGATGGTTTTCTGGCTGCTCTGAGCTGGGGGTCTCCAAGGCTGAAGGAGCAAACCCAGTTCATGGAGCAGCTGCAGGGTGGGAGGAAAGGCCCCCCCCTTGGGCATTATAGCTGCCCTCAACCCCCTTGGTCATGGACAGGGACATTTGCCCCTGGAGGGACCTTTTTTAATGCAAAAGTATTTACATATTGGAAAAAAAAAATGCAGGAGAAAAGCACCTTTTGCTCTCAGCCCTTCTCAATCCCATTGACTGCCTGGAGAGGTTTGGCTATTTAACAGTGATGACCTCATGTGCATCATCAACTGCTGCTCCATTCCAAGGCCAGATGGGGCTGATTTACTCAGGGGGAGGTTGGGCAGCAGAACCTGTGGTACCTCTGCATGAGAGCATTAAAACCACAGGCAGTGATTCAGGGGTCAGAAAAGCCACAGCTCACTTTAGGGTCTCAACCCAGACATGGGGAAGGTACATAGAGGAGAAAATTTTACTGCTACCACTTATTATAGCAGCTTTACTAAACCCATAAAAACAATTACTGGTGGAGCTGTAAAATAATGAAGTAGGTAAATAATTTACAGGGAGGGGGAGAAGGGCTGTTTAAAACCCAATCAGCTGTGGCTGCTCTGAAGCAGCCCCCAGAGCCTGCAGCAGTCTTCAGTTAGGTGCACATGATTTAATTGGTTTCAAGTGATTTTCTGGACTGCTAATCACCATGATGTAATTAAAAACCTGGGCAGCATGTTGAGTGCTATAGCACATTAGAGATGTTAAACTCCTGAGAGTTCCTGTGCTAGGGATGGCTTCTCCCCTTGCCTGGAGTGTGAAACACCCAGAGAGGAGATGTTTGCAGGTGGAATGGAACTGGGCAAGTGGCCACCAGTAACTGCTGAGGATTCAAGGTGAAATATTCATGCACATTCTGAAAAATAGCCACTGCTCATGAAAATACAGATTTTGAAAAGCCATTTTTAATTTTGGAAGGGACAGAAGTTTTCCTTCTTACAGGCATAGGCTGTCTCACTAAAAAGAAGGGGAAGGGAAGGAAAGGAAAATGGAAGTTTTGACTGACAGTTTGAGTTCTTTGACTACTCATCAAATAGTTTGTGGTCTCCAGGATCCTCATAGTGTAATGAATCTTCTTCATGTTTCTCAGGACCAGATGAGAGCAGCTGAATAAAGCCCAGCCATGCTTTCACCCCTGTGTGTACAGGGTAGTGGGGGGAGGAAAAGGGACTAAAAAAAAGCCAGGAACTCAGCATGAAGAAGGGATAGAGAGCTCTGATGGAGGCTGGAGAACAGCTCTTCCCTGGGAAGACACCATCAAAGCAGCTTCTTCTGCTTAAAGACTTCCTGCAACATGATCCTAAAACCACAACACTTCTCCCGTGGCTTTCTGCTGCACAGTTCATTTTCCACAAAGCTCCAGCTAACTGGGCTGCAGCCCATCTGTGAAGGAATTTCAGCTACATCCTTTTTTTTGTTGTTTGTTTAACTTTCCTTTTCATCCTGGTGTTGATACAGCTAAACCTCAGCGGCAGGGCTGTGTCAGAGCCCTGATGTTTGTTTAAACATCTTCTGCAGCAGGTGTATCATTGCTGTGAGGGGCTAACACGGAGCACTCACCCAGCTAAAGCTGCTCTTCCACTTTGTGCAGGGAGTGTGAGAAGATGAACTCAAACATTTCCTCACTCCACAGCAGAGGTTCATGTAATACAATCACTCCTTTGGCAGTGTGAGAGGCAGGGGGATATTTCCACAGGAAAAAAGCAATTTTAAAATAGGAGCATACTCCCAAATCAATGGGATCCAGGGAGGAGTTGCCACCTCTGCTGACCACCAGAACCATCACCTTTGTGTCTCCACGGGCTCTGCTCTCCAGCAAGGGCAGTGGGGACATCTGGCTCATGGGGCTCACCTCTATCTCAGACATCCTGCAAAGGACAGGCCAAAGCCCTCCAGCTCCTCCAGAATTTGCCTTGTGCCTCTTATTCCCCCTGTCCCCATCCAATGACCTCAGAGATGCCAGTAGGACAGGCCAGGTGGGTGAGAGAGGCTGCAAGTTAAACCCCAGAACCACTTCCAGACACCACAGCGCTATAACACAGGGAACCTGCCTCTGCCAGAGTTTTGATGGATTCTCTTTAAACCAGCAAGCTTTTGGTTCAGGAGGAGCACATCAACACCCGTGAAAGCACAGCCCGTGACAGTTTCTGCACTGCGGTGTGTCCTGGATGGCCAAACAAACTGTATTCTGTTTGCCATCTGCATGGCAGCTCTCTGCTGTTCTGGGGGCAGTTTTCCTTATCTCTTCCACACCCAATCCTCTCTCAGGGCAGACATCTGCTGATAACAGGCCATTGAATGCCACTGCAGGGCTGATAAGAACTGCAGCATCCCACTGGGAGATGTGAGCCCAGAGGGAGGAGCCAAGCATTCCTACCTGGATAGAATCTGAGCTTCTGGAACACCAGCACAGCTTCTCCACTGGATTTCCCAGAGCAACAGCAGCTGCCTCTTCCACTGGATCTGCAGAGGAAGACTGCACCTTTCTCCAGGATCCCTGCTCCAGCAGAACCAGCCCTGACACTCCAGGAGGGCTGCAGCCACAATTCCAATGGGACTGCTGCCAGCACCCTGACCCACAGGGTGTCAGGCTGTGTTCTGACCCTGTCAGTGTTGTTTTGGTTTTCTGCATTGTTTATTTTCTCTTTTTATTTTCTTCCCTAGTAAAGAACTGTTATTCCTGCTCCCATCTTTTTTTGCCTGAGAGCCCCTTAATTTAAAATTTACAGCAATTCAGATGGAGGGGGTTTGCATTTTCCATTTCAGGGGAGGCTCCTGCCTTCCTCAGCAGGCACCTGTCTTTCCAAACCAAGACTGGGTGATATGGAATGAAACCAAATACCCCTCTAGCTCCATAGCTCTTTCCTGCTCCAACAGCTCAGTCAAAAATTTTGCCAAAGCATACCCAGCTCCACATGCTTCAGTCACCAACTGTGATGGTGAAGCATATCCCACCATGCAACTGCTCTGCTTCCACATTTAAATGTGATAGAAAACTGAAAAATGAAAATGTTTTGGCATCCCCCAGACCTATTATGTCCAAAAGAAACAAGATTCTCCTTGCTTTCCAGGGAAAACAGGAGGTGAAAGGAGAAGCGGCTCTTGGAGGAAACATGAGTCGTGCTGCTCTAATCAGCTTTGGCTTTATCTGCTCTTCCCAAGCCTGAGGAGTCACAGAACTGAAAGTTCCCTTTTTGATGATTAGATTATTGCTGGGAAGAAAGTAGTCTGTGTTTGTGCAATTGTTTTGTTGCCTTCTTGTGCTTTCTAAAGGCTTTCCTGATAAACATTCCCAGCAGAGCTGAATGGGATTCAGTATGTACTGCTTCGGGCTTTGAAAGCTTGAGACATTTCCCTCACTTCCCCTGTTCCCCTGAACATTTTGGCAGCCACAGGTAGAAAACCCACACTCCTAGCAGGGATGTAAGAAAAGGAATGGTTGTCTCCATGGAGCATCAGTCTGGCTCAGCCAGGGAAGATGCCACTCATTTCTGTGGCAGCACTGCTGGCAGCTGGGACAGCAGAGCCTTTCCAGAGCTCATGGGCAAGCATCTCCAGTTTGCAGGAGCTGGGCTCAACTGGGAGGATCCTACCTGGGAGATTCAGGGAGGTTTCTTGGTCTTAGCAGCCTCCTCCAGCATTTTTTGCAGCCTGTGCTCCCTCTCATGAGCACAGTCCAGGATAATGGGTCTGTTGCAGCTCCTGACCTGGTTATCAGAGGAGTGTGTGTTAAACCCTTCAGTGAGGTGCCTGCAGAGCACACTGCAGAGCACAGCTTGGCTCCTGGAGAAGCAGTACAACCTCAGTCCACTAAAGACATCCCATCAGCATTTGTCAGCTCAGCACAAAGACCAGCAGCTTCAAGAGACTTCTCCCTCAGGAGGAGTCCTCCCCTGGGCAGCTCAAGCCCAAACTCCTGCTGGCTGCACACAGGCTGCCATCAGATGAGTTTTTGCCCTAGGTCACTAAAGAAAGTCATGGCAGAATCAGATTTAGAGTTCTCATCCTTTAACTTCTCTGAGCCAGGGAGGAGAGGAGAAATCCACGCTGCTGATTCCCAAACACAGCACTTCCAAGTCTCAGAGAATTCCTGAAGAGCTGGCCAAGGAGGCAGCTCTCATGCCTGCAAACAGCTGCTCTGGGCACAGCACACGAGAAGGGCAGAAAAGGAGAGTTTGTTCTTTCCTGTGCCACGGCAGGACAAGGTAAATGCCACCAGGAGGGACTGCCAAGGACCATCAGGATAACCAGGGCCATGCTTCTCTGAGGAGTGAGCCCCAAAAGCTGTGGCTGCCCCATCCCTGGCAGTGTCCAAGGTCAGGTTGGATGGGGCTTGGAGCACCCTGGATTGTGGAAGGTGACCCTAACCATGGCAGGGGGTGGATCTGGATGGGCTTTAATGTCCCTTTCAACCCAAGTCTTTCTAATATTAATCATTCTGTTACCCTAAAATGCAGGGGAACCACCTGTGTTTGCAATTCTTTATAGCAGAGCATCACCATACCTGTGCTGACTCATGTACAAGGAAAAAAATAAAACTTATTCAGCACATTAGTCACTAGAGATCAAAATCACTTCCTCACGTTACAACTTTGTAAGCATTAATCTGCAAGAGTTCGACAAGATATGAGGTAATTACTACCCCAAAGGAAAAAAAAAACTCTTTATCAGATCACTTTCAAAAACATAGTAATAGAATCATAACTTCAGTCCTTAGCGAGTAAACAGGAGCAAAGGTCATTTCAACAGCAGACACAAACAATGCAGGCAGAACAGTAACTTCACTTCCTAGAACCTGCTCCCATTTTCGGCTAGGTTTTTGTTCAGCCATGCCCAATCACAGGGTAAAGATTCTTCCAGCAGATTTCCCCCTGTTTGGCCCTTCCCAACAAGGTCACCTCTCCATGCTCATGGATCCTCTTAGTGCCACTTCTGAGCTCAAACCTGTCCCCAAGCTTTCATGGCTGTCCCCACAGAAAGAGCCATGGACCAGCTCCATCAATACACCAGCAGGGACACAAATAAAGTGAGGGACCTAAATACAGGTGACAGCTGTCACAGAGTCCCACAAATCAAAATCACAGCCAGTGAAGAGGTGACAGCAGCTGAGACCTGCTCAGCCTAGCCTGGGCTGCCACAGGCAGTTGTTTATCAGCAGAATGTGTCCTCTGGAGCAAAGCTGGGGCTTTACAAGAACAGGTGAATCTCTGGAGACCAACTCATTTTCTGAACCACATAATATTTGAAAGACTTGTTTCATCCCAAATTCAGAGGCTGAGGAAAAAGAGAGATTAAGGACGGGACAGCAAATTAGCAAAAGTACAAATGGCAAAATGCAACACCCCTATGAGGAGCAGGAATACAAAACAAACATTTTGAGGAGATTAAATTTAATAAGAAGGACATTCAGCTGGGAAAAATAGGGTGACATGCTCTGAGGATGGAGTAATGAATCCAAAATCCTTGGATAACACATCCTCTCAGGATCGAGCACTTTCTCACTGATGACCTCACTTCATCAGCCCACCAGGGCTTCTGTAAAAGGTAAGAATGCATGTGATCTCTCCTCAAGACTTAAGCAGATGCTCAGGTTGATGACTCAAATATGAGTCACAGGGGCACAAACCACCAAAGGATTTTACACACATACCAACTCAGAGCTGCACAAACCTTCCTAGAAATACTTGTAATGGAGGAGCAGCATTTCAAGCACTCTAAATCTTGAGTGGTCCTCAAAAATGTTTCAGGAATTGCAGTTGATGTATATTGAACATGGACTTTATCTCCTTCAGCCAAATGTAGTGTTCTCTCCATGATAAATGCAATTTCTTTTTACATTAAAACTATTTTAGTAACTGGACTCATAATCATTGCAATCAGATCAGGATTGCTGTACTTCACAGTAGAAGACCCAAATGCCTTGCAATTAATTTTGTATTTTTATTCTCCAGCAGACATTCCCTTCAGGCCTACAGAAATTCTTCAGTAGCTCCCTGAATGTGAAAATGATGTTTACACCACCCTGCTAATGAGATCACTTCCTTTACAACATCACTGCTGAATAACTTTCTCCTGGCCCATGCACACACTCCTACCTATGTGCTAATTCACTCTGGAATATTAATGCTGTGACTCAGTGGGATGTTGAGTCACCAGTGATGCAAGACCTGTCCCCACTGCCCAGCTCATCATAACCCAGCAGCAGGAGCAAACAGAAAATCCAGAGCTGCCATACAAGGAGCAGGGACAGATGTGGCCCTTTAGGGACATCCCTTCAGCCCTCCCTGTGCTCTTGCAGCGACACAGAAACCAAAGGGAGACAGGACTTGTGTGGAATCTTTGCTTCTTTTTTTTGCCAGGGTTGGGATTAAATGCATGAGATGGAATTTCTTGTTTGGACTCAGATGTTTATTAGTTCTTATCTCTGTTACAGTCTCACAAACTGTGAGTTCTACAGCACTTCACCCTAACAAACTAAAAATGGAGCCCCATCTCTCTCTCTCTACAAGGCCTTTGAAGGATAAGCTGTCCAATTAAGAAATGACACCTCAATTATTTTCACTTTTAACCCAATAACCAACCACCTATGCCCTCAATGTGGACTTTTTTATCCAATCACACAAAACTACCCAAGCCCATGGAGAAGAAGGTAGAGAAGAAGGTGAAGAAGAAGAAGAAAAGGTGAAGAATAAGGACCAGCCTCCACCCTAAAGCCTCCATCTTGCTTTCTATATATTACCATATTCTAAACCCTTAAACTCTGAGTTTTCCACCGTGTGATATTACACACTTCTATTCAAACTCCACACCCACAATCCCAGCTCTGTCATTCCATTTTGGAAGCTTCTCCACGGCCTCAGGTCAATGCAGTGTTCTCCTGGGGGTCAGTGCCTGTCAGCACAGAAAGCCTGAAATTCTCAGCGACCAGGGTTCCAACAGACCTGGACCTTGTGCAGGGGAAGGTCTGGTTGCTCTGCAGAGGGCAAGGAAAAGACAGATTTATTTGTAGCCTTAACAGTGTTTAAGGAAAACCACCCAATTTCCAGTTGTCCCCATTACTGCCTCCACAGTGCAGGCAGTGCCTTCTCTTCCTTCCTGCTCTTTTCCTTCCCCCTCAGGGCCACAGGGCAGTTATGAGTGACAAGAATCAATGGCTCCTGCAGGGACAGGATTCCAGGTGTCTCCATCTCACTGGGAATTCACCCACGTGCAGAGTGCAGCCCAGAGGGAGCTGCAGATAAGGAGATGACTCAAACCCTGGCAGAGACCCAGTTCCTTCCTCCAGGAACCAGCAGATACAGGAAGAGCCTCAGACAGCATCATCACACAATCTGGACCTTCCTTCCCTTCCCGTTTGGCAGCTCTTGGGAAGACTGACAGCCCATTTGGCTCACTGCAGCCTCAGCCTGTGCCTCAAAGTTCTTGTCCCTTGTTCACAGTGAGAGCTGCAGAGCTGCTCCTCCTTCCCCCTTGGACTGCTCTGGGGATTTCCCTCACCTGGGGGAACCTCCAAGTACCCAAAAGGCTCCTGCAGAGCCCTAGTGAACAGCCAAGGACTTTGCCAGGGAGGAGGAATTGAAATTGTCCTCATCTCTCTGGGAAAGGGAAATGCAAACCTGTAAAGTTTATTCACTGAGCAGATTGGATTTCTTCTTGCTGAGAAGGTGATCACTCCATTTCTCACAAGATTTTATTTATTGCTCCAACTTTCCTGCTGAATATCACAATTCAAACTCCCATTTAAGCACTCACCCAGTTCCCCAGTGACTCTGCCCCAGCTCAGCTGCCAGACAAAGCAGCCACCCCTTCAAGAAACACCCCTAAAATAGAAACCAGCACCATGTGGGTCAACCAGAGCTTTTGGGGGGCTGCAGATATGGGAACAGCTATGTCAGGACCGAGGAGTGAATCACCACCCCAGAGTGACCCTTTTCCCAGGGAGCTGCATTCCTCATGGAATGCTTGGCTGCCTCCCAGCCACGTATTTGCAGCCTGACACTTCTAAGACCAAGAGCTCCCTGCTTTCCCCAATTAGGTGTTAAACTCTCCTCTCTCTGCACATCAGCTCACAAGGCTCCTGCTCGACCTGGAGCTTTTGCAAAGGCAATTTAAAGGAGCTGAATCCTTTTCAATAAGGCTTACAGAAGGATTAAGGGAGCTGGGAGCTGAACACAGACCTCCCGAGCCTCAACTCGGTGCCTCATTCACAACATCAGCCTCTTGAGTTCTCTGCCGCAAGAGAAATCGTCACAAAAAAGAAAAAGTAGAAATAGTAATACCAAGAGTGCCAGCATATCCTGAATGCAGAACTAATCCACAAGGATTTTGTATGGTTTATTTGCCATTGTCAACTCACTGTCTAACAACAGTTAAGAAACTTTTGTCAATCAAATTAAACCCATTTTAGCAGACGGAAACATTACAATCTTGCATGGGAAATATTGAATTTGAGGCTTTATTTCACCACTGCACAGAGCCACATAAATTGCCCTCTGCAAGAGAAAAAACAGTCCCTCCTGAACAAGTGTTTTCTATATTAAAAAATAAAATAAAAGAAGATAATTCAGTTTTAAAATTTCCCCTCCCTCCCGGATACTGGGTTAATTGATAGAAGAGACTGCAAGAGAGGCAGGGTCAGAGTAACAGAGCACCACTGAGACCAGGAGCACTGAAACTGAGCTCAAGCAGGGTGGGGCTGCTGGATGGGGCAAACCAAAACTGGCAGAGTCATTAATCAAATCATCTTCATCTCTGTCTGTTTAGGAATATCATAGAATCACACAAAGGTTTGGATTAGAAGGGACCTTTAAGCTCATCCAGTGAGCCATGGGCAGGGACACCTTCCACTATCCCAGGTGGCTCCAAGCCCCTTCCATCCTGGCCTTGGAGATTTCAGGGATGATGCAGCCACAGCTTCTCTGGAAACCTGTGGCAGAGAAGAAGAAGTTCTCAGGGAAGAATTTTTTCCTAATATCCCAGCTGTAGATAACAATTGTTGTTACAGCACCAAGAGCTGCTGTCAAGGTAAATCCCAACCACCCAAGAATTGCCTGCCTGTGCCTGAGCCTGAATTCCCCCAGAAACTCAGCCAGAGATTCCAGGTTCAGACTGAGCTGGGAGCTGTGATCCAACCAAAACTGTGGCACCCAAACCTCCTGCCCGGAGCACAGCACACCCCATGCCCCAGGAATGGATGTGCAGGAGGCAGGGACAGCCCTGCCCTTCACTTACAGCCCTCAAACCCCCTACCTTACACCCAGCGTCCTACAAAGGGCCCTTAGCAGTGTGGAAGAGGTTTTACAGCCACCTCTGTGAGCCAGAGGGAAGTTTGAGAAGAGGATCCATGTTTATGCCTGAAAGAATTTCCTATCAAGGTCATTGGCATAGAAACCAAGAAAGAAAGAAGGATAAATAAGAGAAACCTGTGACTGCCTGTTCCAATCAGCATTTTGTTTGTCTTTCCTGACCAATGAGTAAAGTGCAAACTTAGGAGTTTTGTAAGAATGTATAAAAAGCATGCATGCTAGAATAAAAACAGTTTGAAGCCTTCTGAGAATGGAGTGTGTTGCTTTGGATTGTCTCCCTCTCAACTACGACATAGGAGGACCTAAAAAGGACCTACAAAGGACCCTTAGGATCCTACAAAGGACCTACAAAGGACCCTTAGGATCCTACAAAGGACCTACAAAGGACCCTTAGCATCCTACAAAGCTCAGTGAGAAGCAGCCACTGCAAAGCACTAAAAAATATCAAAATAAAGCAAATCCTTCAAAAACTAGGGGACTGATTTTGATCCCTCCTTGCAATCCTTGGCTAGTCAAAGCCACAGAGCCTTGGCCAACAATGCAGCACCCCAAGGGTGGCTGTAGCACGAACAGCCCCATGGGGTCTTTGCCTTTATCCCACAAACCTTTGCCCAGGTGAGATGAAGTACCACAGCCTGTTCCCTGGGATGCTGCCCAGGTAAATTAACATAACCCATAAACACAAGTATAAAAAAACTTATAGAGAAAAGAATTCACAATTACAAATTTCCCCAAACAACTACTGTTCATAAATACTGTTAATAAAAAAAAATTAAAACCCACCAAAATTTTTTTTCTTATAGAAAAGTCTCCATAACATTAATGAAGACCTTTTCTCCCTTAATAAACTTAAAAAAAACTTATTCTAAAAGTAGTGAACTAACTAAAATTTTAAGTTTTGTCTCTTTACATTATCAATTTTTAAAAAGTTATAAGGAGAAAAGAAGTATTCTAAAGGTTTCATTCTATTTCTTATTACTCTTTTTTTAATTACTATTAATATATTTTTCTTTATACCCTTTTAAAATTTTGAACCTACTTTACTTTTCTCCTAATCCTACCTCACAACAAGAAGTGAATACACTAATATTTAACCAACACTAAACCCAACACACACAAAAATCCCCAAATTAACAAAATCTCAAATCAAACCAAAACCACTACACTGGGGGATGGTTCTAGGCTGGCAGCAGAGCATCTTTGCCTCTTGATTGCTCACAAGCATTTAAAAAAAGCCACCTGCTTTGCATTTCTTGAGGTTACTGACAAGCAGTGCATTACTGCATAGAAACAGGGGGATTCATATCTTGGTGCCTTCAGTCTGCTGCTTCAAATTCAGCACCTCCCAAAGTGAACCTGGCTAGAACATGCTCTCAAGGCTTTTTAAAGCAGAGACAGATCTACCAAAGAGGGGGAAAAAAAAGAAAAAAAATAGTGTAAATCCTGACCTTGGAAGAGGTGGCAGAGATAAATAAAAAATTGATTATCCCATAATCATGACTAGCAGGTCCACCAATGTAAAGGATGATTTTTTCACTGCTGCTGCCTTTCATACTTCAGAGGAAACATCGAATGGCAGCATTGAGATGCTGGGCAGGTTCACACTGGAAGGAATGAGGAAATTATAGCTGCTCAAGCAAGTACCACTGCTGGGCATGTGCTGATAACAAAGAAAAGCCTGGGGGGAAAAAACCAAACAAAAAACCCCAGCCCATCAAACAAACCCCAAAGCCCCCCACTCCCACATTCCTCTCCCTACCACACTCCTCTGCCCTGTTGGATTCGGGTTTTCCAGTTTAGGAAGGGAATTGCTCAGTCAAACAGGCCAAGATTCAGAGCCAGAGAGGAGCTCCAGATGAGGCGATATCTCCAAACCCTTTTGGAGCTATGAGAAAGGAGCAATCACAGATGTTACACATGTCTGGCTCTGGGCACTGCACCTCCTCTTGGGATGGCAGTTCCAGGGCAGGGCAGTGACCTGTGGTGTGACACAGGGCAGGGGTACCAACCCAAGGCTGCTCCCATGTGCAGCCCTGTGGTTCCTCCCAGCCAGGAGCACTCTGTCCCAGAGTTCAAGGCAAGATGTATTCTGTTTGCCATCTGCATGGCAGCTCTCTGCTGTTCTGGGGGCAGTTTTCCTTATCTCTCCCACACCCAATCCTCTCTCAGGGCAGACATCTGCTGATAACAGGCCATTGAATGTCACTGCAGGGCTGATAAGAACTGCAGCATCCCACTGGGAGATGTGAGCCCAGAGGGAGGAGCCAAGCATTCCTACCTGGATAGAATCTGAGCTTCTGGAACACCAGCACAGCTTCTCCACTGGATTTCCCAGAGGAACAGCAGCTGCCTCTTCCACTGGATCTTCAGAGGAAGACTGCACCTTTCTCCAGGATCCCTGCTCCAGCAGAACCAGCCCTGACACTCCAGGAGGGCTGCAGCCACAATTCCAATGGCACTGCTGCCAGCACCCTGACCCACAGGGTGTCAGGCTGTGTTCTGACCCTGTCAGTGTTGTTTTGGTTTACTGCATTGTTTATTTTCTCTTTTTATTTTCTTCCCTAGTAAAGAACTGTTATTTCCTGCTCCCATATTTTTTGCCTGAGAGCCCCTTAATTCCAAATTTACAGGGATTTGGGGGGTAGGGGATTTACATTTTCCATTTCAGGGGAGGCTCCTGCCTTCCTTAGCAGGCACCTGTCTGTCCAAACCAAGACACACTCCCTGATCCAAAACACTCCCGGGATCTGCAGTAGAAAAATGCAGCAGCTTCTCCAGAAGTTACTCAGAGAGTGAAGCATCCCAGCCCCGCTGCTGCCAGCAGAGATGAGGAGCTCACAGCCCCTGCTCAGCCCAGTGCTGCTGGTGAGCTGGGACACAGCACCTAACACACCTGCAAGGACCCAGCAGACACCTCTGGCCAAGACAAAGCCCCCTGGGTGGGCAAATGTGGGAAATGGACTTGTAGAGGATTCTCAAAGCCTGACAGAAGACTCATACAGTGTGCATCCGTATGCAAACCTTGAGATAACCTTGAGATAAATGTTGACTTGGAAATGCCGTGGAATAGGACAGACATTGCTTGGGAGAGAAATGGAACGAGAAACAACTTTCAAAGGGTGGCCTTGCAAGAAAGACTGGATACTTTGGAGAAATAGAACTATAAAAGGTGCATTGTAGTAGGACCCACAAGGGGTAATTTCAGATGATTGGCTTTAAGGCATTTACAGCATGGTGGGGCAAAAGCTGATAGAAACACTTATCATGTATTGTAATTAAGAAATAGTTGGCTTCTGATTGTGGTGGCATGAATTATAACATTTGTATTATAACATTTGTATCGTCTCACCCTTCAAATGAGACTGAAAATGGAATAAAAGTTTTTTAAACACCTCTCAGTTGCCCCCTCTCTGGGTCAGAAAAAGGCTTAATCTGATGGGCAACCCCACCCAGCAGGTCTGCTGCAGAGGGAACACCAAGGCACACAACTGCTGCTGTAAATCCATCAACCCCAGCCATTGGCACAGCTCCCCTTGGTCCCTCCAGCCTCCTCTGGGCAGTGCTCTGGGGCAGGAATGTCCCAGGGACCCTTAACTGTCACCTACTCATCCATTTATCAACTAACACAGTCTGTTTGTTCATATTTCTCCATCCCTTGCCTTCTCCTCCCTGCAGTGTGCACCAGCAGCTCCCAGCCCTCCTTCCAGTCTCTGCTCCACAGGCAGGATAAACACAGGGAGGCTTCCCTAATCCCCTCAAGGGAGATGGCCACGCTCCACCCTCCCTCCACCTGCTCAGACTGCAGATTCTCGCTCTAAACAGTTGTCCTGGGGTGACTTTATGATGCTCATATCCCCATCCTGTTTAGCCCAGAAATAAATTTTGCACCTTTAAGACAGGTTCTGAGAGCAAAGGGAGGGGAGAGAAGCAGCGTGCAGCTCTTATTCCCAAAATCATTTAAGACACAGCTGCAGCTAAACCCCCAGCCTAATATTCGAAAGTCTTTGTCTTTTCCAAGTAAAAGAAACATCCCCTATTCAAGAGCTTTCCCAGAAGAGGCAGAACAGGGAATACTTCCAGGTCCTTCACCCTGAGGAGGTTTCAGTGAGCCAGTTCAGGGTTCAGAGATTTCCATTTCCATTCTGCAGTCAGGAGAGAAGAGGGCTGGCTTTGCAGTAATCTCCTCTCCTGTCTGTGCATTCAAATGAAGTGTGAAATTGGAAAGGAGGGAGTCTGAGCATCCTCACCTGTGCCTGGCTCCTGAGCCAGCCTTGCAGCCACCTCAGCAGCAGGAGCAGCTGCCACACATGATGCTCAACCTCTCCCCAGCTACTCTGTGCTCTGCCAGCCCAAGGGTCATGAGAAACTGGGGGGAAAAGAGAAAAAAAATAAACTAAGGCAAAGCCCATCTTCCTCTTCCCTGGTTATTCCCATCAGAACAATAAACTGAAATCCCAGCAGCTGCTACCAGAGCTGACAGATCTGCAAGGGACCTGAGAGGAAAGAGCAGTGCAGGGTGGCCTTTCTGGAGAGGACAAATTTGCTTCCTGAGAAACCCCATGAGGTGCTGCAGCTGGACTGATGTAAATTAGCAATGACTGTTTTGAAAGGCTGTTGAGAGAGGTGATGAAATTTGACTTCTGGGCTGCTTGCTGTGGGGCAAAGAGGATGCACATCCCTTAGTGTCATGTCCTGCCTGCCCTCTGGCATTGCCACCTGCTCTGACACCCTGGAGAAGCCTTTGGGAAGCTCCCAGGGCTGCTCTCCAGGGCATGTCAGCAGCTAGCCCAACCTGCAGAACCACAGCTCTCAGATCTCCTGCCTTCCCAGCTCCTGGGCAAGCAGAGCAATACCTCCAGAAGGGAAAGACAAAATGCTTCACCCTCAGAGTGCAAGCACACATAAAAGGCTTGGCTGTTCAAAGCAGTTGCAGTTTCTAAACCATGGACACAGAGACAGGATCTGGGGGAGCTGAGGAACCCAGAAGCTTAAAACTTTTGTCAGGCAACAATTCTTCATGAATTGCTCGGAGCAACAGCAAGGTCCAACAGCTGTTAATTCCCTAAAGCAGAAAATTACAGTGGGAGAATCTTTAAGTCCCATTTTTTTCCTTCTTTCTCTGCTAGTAGGAGCCTGGAGAGCACAAACTTTTGTCACGTCTCCACGTTCCCTTGGATGTGGATCAGTGCAGAGATATTTTCCTTATAAGAGCCAGACAAAACCTCACTTGGTCACAGTCTCATCTCTGCTTCAGAGAGAAAAATAGCTGGGCAGAGCCCAGCCCAGCACAGCAGAGTGGGCACAGAGCCCATCCAGCTGCCAGAAAAAAATCACCCAACAGATAAACAGCAAACCAGAGACTCAGAGAACCTGGGTTCAGGGAGCTGTTCCCAGCAGTGAGGTCCCCACTGTGCCAGTTTGCTTTGCTGTCAGGTGATGCCTCCAGGAATGGAATGAGACACTGGGAGCTGGGAAGAGAGAATTCCTGATGGGAAAAGGGATCATACCTGCAGATCTGAGTTCAATCCCAGGGGACTGGATTGCTGCCAGTGCTGCAGACAGGCTCTGCCTGCAGACCAGAGCTACTTTCCAGCATTTCAGGTACCATCAATTGCTGGAACCCTGGTCACTGGGAATTTCAGACTGTGCTGCCAGGCACTGACCCCCAAGAGAGCACTGCACTGACCTGAGGCCGTGGAGAAGCTTCCAAAATGGAATGACAGAACTGGGATTGTGGGTGTGGAGTTTGGATAGAAGTGTGTGATATCACAGAGTGGAAAACTCAGAGTTTAAGGGTTTAGAATATGGTAATATATAGAAAGCAAGATGGAGGCTTTAGGGTGGAGGCTGGTCCTTTTTCTTCACCTTTTCTTGTCCTTCTTCACCTTCTTCTTCACCTTCTTCTCCACCTTCTTCTCTACCTTCTTCTCCACCTTCTTCTCCATGGGTTTGGGTGGGTTTGTGTGATTGGATAAAAAAGTCCACATTGAGGGCATAGGTGGTTGGTTATTGGGTTAAAAGTAAAAATAATTGAGGTGTAATTTCTTAATTTCTTCTTTGAAGTTTATCCTTCAAAGGCCTTGTAGAGAGAGAGAGATGGGGCTCCATTTTTAGTTTGTTAGAGAGAAGTGCTGTAGAACTCACAGTTTGTGAGACTGTAACAGAGATAAGAACTAATAAACATCTGAGTCCAAACAAGAAATTCCATCTCATGCATTTAATTCCAACCCTGTCAGAAAAGAAGCAAAGACTTCACAATTGATCAGCCAGGCTCCAGGTGCAGGGGGAAGAGGAAAGCGGTGTTTGACAGCATTTGTATTTGTCTCTCTACACATAAAAATATGATTAAGGCTATTAAATAAACCAATTTATTTTTATGGGATTGTTTCCCTGGTTAGAGCTAATGCTGAGAAAACCACGAGCCTCACAATTCCCACTGGGAAGCACAAGGCAGACACTGGTGCTGGGTGAAATTAAAGCTGCACAGGGTAAAAGGAAGAGCATTAATTTTCTTATAGAAGCTGATTTTCTTTAGATTAGGGAAATGCTTGCACATATTCATCAGTAAAAACCAAGCAGAAAAGAGAATAGAAAACTTTTATAAGGAAAATCATCACTTAGCCCCAAAAAGGAATTTAAACCAGGAGTTTAGACATTTGAAATTACTTTCAATTCCAAACAAGAATGGAAAGCTGGGATGCTGAGGTCTCTTGTGAGCTGGAAAACGAGACATTAGGGAGCCCTAGATGAGAAAGTTTGAAATTAAATGTTTCTTTTCAACAGAATAACTGTATTTTGCTGAATACTAACACCCTTAGGCTTGAGGTGAAGCAATAGGAAAAAAAATCTTTTAAAAGTTCTTGTCTCAATGAATATTTACCATGGAAAATATCAGTGAAAGTGCATTTTTTAATTACAGAAGTGTCTTTTCTCTAACATTACTCATCTGTGATTTTAAGAGGCTTTGGAGAAGGCTGGGATTTTGGAGGGGATGTATGAATTAACTCCACAGGAGAGCTCCGAGCTGTGAAATCTCAGGGCTGGAAAGCAGCATTTCAGCAGGGCACTTGTGTCATCTTTACATCATCTGGAGGCAGGAGTTACAGCAAGAAGACAAGTGGAGACATGTGGACTGCTCTGCTGCAGGGATTTCAGTGCAACCACAGGAAGGATTTCAGGCTGAGGGAACATGGACAGCACCTAAGTTGCTAAGTCAATACCAGTGGGACCAGGGCTTGTCTTTCTGAAGTCAAAGTCTTATTAAAGCTACATTTTTAGCTCATCATTTTTTGGCTTTTTTTTTTTTTTTTAGCTAACTTCACTGGAAAGAGGAGATGGAAAAAAGAGATACCTGAGTGCAGGCTGCTGCCAGACAGAAGTATGACAGGCTGACAGCCAAGTGTCCATATGTTTCCCTCATGTGCTACTCCTCATCTATAAATAATGCAAGAGAGCTGGCTGGGAAGAATTAGCCTGTGGTTATTCTGTTATCCAGTGCACACAGAGCTGAGCTCTGGCTTCATTAACCTGAGCAGTGGGAGAATGGGGTGTGGGATGTCAGCACAGCTGTCGCTGCCACGGCGTGGCCAGAGGACGTGGCAGGAGGATTTGGGCAAATTATGCTCCCCACAGCTGGGCTGATAACACCAGCATGGAGCAACACTGAGCCGTGGGATGAAGGGACGGGCCAGCTCCTAATTCACAGTGCACGAGCTGTTATTGCCAAGGCATCACATTGTCCAGCCTGTCTGCTTTTCCCTCCATGGGAAGCCTGCCCATCCCAGCAGCACAGCACCGTGTTTGAGCAGCTCCAGGGTGTCAGACTGAGCCCTTTTCTGACCCAGAGATGGGGCCACTGAGAGGTGCTTTAAAAACTTTCATTCCATTTTCAGCCTCATGTGAAGGGTGAGACAATACAGATGTCATAATTCGCACTGTCACAATCAGAAGCCAACTATTTTCTAATTACAATATATTATAATGGTTTCTTGGCCTATCAGCTTTTGCCACACTATGCTGTAAATGCCTTAAAGCCAATCACCTAAAATTACCCCCATGGGACCTACTACAATGCATCTTTCATAGTCCTATTTCTCCATATATATCTATATCATATATTTATATCATATATATCTCTAGTCTTCTTCGCAAGGCCATCCTTTGAAAGTTGTTTCTCGTTCCATTTCTCTCAGCAATGTCTGTCGCATTCCGTGGCATTTCCAAAACAATATTCCTTATCTCAAGGTTTGCATACAGATGCAGACTATGCGAGCCTTTTGTCAGGCTTTGAGAATTCTCCACAAACCCATTTCCCACACCAGGGCAGTGCTGGGACACGTCTGTTCAATGCTGCTTCATCCCTTCCACACAAAGAGCATCAAACCCAACCACTGCTCACCCCAAGGGGCTGCTCCAAGGGGTCTTTTCCTTTCCATCTGCCCCCTCCTGCAGTTTGTTTCTGTGCATAAAGCCCCCAGACCCCTGCCTGCTCAGGGCTGTAATGCCACGCCGAGCCCACGAGCCAGCCTGGGGACCAGAAGCAGCATAATCACATCAGCACAGGCCTGCACCCAAATGAAGCAGTTGTAGAGATTAGCAGGGCTAATTGGCACCACACAGAGCTGCTGTGCCTGCCCTGCCTCGGGGGCTGGAGCCTGGCACAGGCAGACACAGCTCAGAGCTCCCTGCTGCTGCTCCTCACACCCTGGAGCCACGCCAAGGGTGCAGCTCACAGAAACTTCTGGAAGCAACAGCACAGAATTTCCTGTCGTCTTTGCTGGGTCCCCAGGACGAGGGAGGAGATGAATCTGACTCCATGTTCTCAGAAGGCTGATTTATTATATTATGATATTATAGTATATAAAAAATACTATACTAAAACTATACTAAAAGGTAGAGATAGAATACATCAGAAGGTTTAACAAGACTGAATAATAAAAACTCATGACTGGACAGAGTCCCAACACAGCTGGCTGGGATTGGTCATGAAGTAAAAACAATTCACATGAAACCAATCAAACATTCACCTGCTGGTAAACAATCTCCAGACCACATTCCAAAGCAGCAAACACAGGAGAAGCAAAATGAGATAATATTGTTTTCATTTCTCTCTGAGGCTTCTCAGCTTCCCAGGAGAAGAAATCCTGGTGAGGGGATTTTTCAGAAAATATCAGGGTGACAATTTCTATCCCTGCCACGCCCCTGCAGGAGCAGCCCAGGACAGACCCTGACTGGCCCAGCTGGTTCAGACAAGGGTCTCTTCTCCTCCCCTCAAGCTGGAAACACAAGGTCTGGGTAACCCCAACTCCAGAGTCCCCATGCACTAACCCTGCCTGTCCAACTTATCCTCAGCTGTGTGAACAGAACATTTCAAGGCTTCACCAAGGTCTAGGTGGGCTTCAGTGACCCTAAAGATGCATTTAGCAACTTGAGTAACCTTTAGGGAAGGCAGAGGACACTTGAGAAGCTCTCCGAACTGAAGCAACCCAAAGAAGACCCCACCAGATTTTCTCCTTCCCCTGTCATTCCTCACTGCATAACTTCATGGTTCCTCTTCACTCTCATCTTTTTCCACAAGCCATTCAGTCCTGCTTCAGATCTACCGAGGCACCAGACTTCTGCTGCTACCTGAGATGTCACAGACACAGGGACCATTAGATCAGCACAGGTTTGAGAACAGCAGTTCTTGGCAAGGTTAAGTCTCAAAGTGATGCCTTAAGATTTCAGCCTTTATATTTTTCAAATCCTGCACTGCATTAGTGCATAACTCTAAACTCCATATGAAGTGTCAGCTACTGCCTTCACATTTTGGTCAGACAAAACAATTTCTCTGGGCCTGAAACTCAAGGACACCCTACAGCCTCAGGCCCCAAAAAGCATAAACAAAAGTGAATTTGGGGGGCTGCAAACTGGGGGAATATGACTTCATTACCTGAAGCTGTAATTGGAGGATTAACCCCTGATATGTAAATGGACCAAATTTATTTCTTTCTGAAAAAAAACTTGTGACTGTTTCCATTTTGGGTGTAGCCTCCGTATCTGTTGAAGGCCTTTAATAAAAACCCACTTTATTCTCTTAATCTTGTTAACCTCTGTTCTAGGTAGCCACTCCAAGGCATCAAAAGCAACCCATAAAACCACAGAAAGCTGCCCAAAGATGCTCACAAAGGGTGGCCTGGGAGGCTCAGGGACTGTGTGTGCTGCAGTCACTGAACACCCACTCACATTTAGGGTTTGCTCACCAGGAGCACAGGGACAGAAAGGAGCAGTGACAGAGATGGAGAAGTTTGGCACAAGGCAAGGGCTGTGCAAGACGAGAGATAAACAGGTGAGGTGGGAATCTGGCACAGGGGAGAGGAAAGAGGGATAAAGATGAGAGAGTTTGAGAGATGCTGCCTGCCAGGTGCTGGCACACAGCAGCAGAAACCACATCAAAACTCATCAAGTGTCCTGACAAGAAGCTTTGTCAAGGAGTGCTGACCAGTGAGAGCTGGGATATTTTTGCACAATGTGCTGCCAGTTTGGAGGGAGAAGGCAGGAGCTCTTGTCAGAATGGGAGAAAACCCATTTCCTTATGCTTCTCCCACTCCATATTTTTAAAGTTTTGAAAAATCATCCTGCTGGAAAAGGTCTGTGTTGTTCAGCAGTGAGTTACAGCTCAGGGAACATCCAGTGCAACTCTTGGGGAAGGCTCCAAGAGTGAAGTTTGCTTGTTCCTTTGGCAAAGTGCTCACATAGGATGCTCTTGTGGGGAAGGCACACAAGTCTGGCATGTGTCATATTCCAGCCTCATCTGGCTGGAAGCAGGGGAGAGCATCAGCTCCACTTTGGGAGGGGATGGGTTCTCGCCAAGCTTTCACCCACTCCACTCAGGAGGATCCATAGGAGCCGTCCCCATCCTGGCATCTCCCAGGTGTGGAGGAAGCAGAGGCACAGCAGATTTGCTGTCAGACCAAGGGCATGGACACCCTGCCAGCTTTAAATCCCAAATCCAGGCACCCCTGACATAACCTGCATTTTGATCTGCTTTGTCGCAGTCTGAGCCAAGGCAGCAAGAGATGAAGGGCTGAACTTTCACATGAGATGGATCAAAAGGAAAAAATAAAAAACATGGGGTCAACTTTATCCTTCCCTGGAAAGAAGAGAATGAGAAAATACTGATGAGCAGAGATGACTGTCTTGGTTTGAAAAGACAGATGTCTGCTGAGGAAGGCAGGAGCCTTTCTTGAAATGGAAAATGTAAATCCTTTCCCTCTGAATTATTATAATTTTTAAATTAAAAGGATATCAGGCAAAGATATGGGAATTGGAATAACAGTTCTATACTAGGAAAATTTTAAAAAATACAAATGCAATAGTACAAAAAAACCAAAACAAAGCACTGCCAGAGTCAGAAGAGGAGCTGACCCCCTGTGGGTCAGGGTGGTGGCAGCAGTGCCATTCCATGGTGGCTCAGCCCTCCTGCAGGGCCAGCTGTGCTTCTGCTGGAGCAGGGATCCTGCACAAGGGGGGAGTTTTCCTCTGCAGCTCCAGGGCTGCTGGAGATGGGGCTGCTCTCCCTCTGGGAATGCAGGGCAGAAGAAAGCTGCTCCTCTGGGAATGCAAGGGGCAAAGGCTGCTGTGCTGTTGCCAGGCTCAGATTGTATCCAGGTAGGAATGCTTGGCTCCTGCCCTGGGCAGAGCATCTCCCATGGGATGATGGAATTGGATCAGCCCTGCAGGGACACTCAGTGGCCATGGACAGCAGAGATCTCCTGAAGGGAGGATTGGCTGTGGGAGAGATAAAGAAAACTGCCCAATGCACAGCAGAGAACTGCCCCAGCTCTGACAGATGGTGATAGAATGCACACCCCCATTTCCAACCTAAGACAGGAATTTCACTGGGCATCTCCTGCTTTTCACACTTCAGGGAGGATTGGTTGTGGAAGAGATAAAGAAAACTGCCCCACTTGGTTTTCACAGGTGGCCCAATTAAGAGAGGATAACTGCCCCACCTCTGACAGAGGGGAATAGAATACACACCCCAATTTCCCACTTAAGACAATGAGAAATGCAGAAAATCTAAAGCAGAAGGATGAGTCAGAAGGGAGAGGCTGAAGCACTTCAGCATTCAGAAGGCTGCACATAATCACCTGCAAACAGGTAGAGACTGTGCAAGGAAAAAGAGGATTGCCTCTTAGTGCAACACTGAACTTCCCTGCAGGGACACAATGAAGAAGAAAGGATTTCCCAGCCCAGGGACCTGCTGAAGGACCAGGCTGGAGCTGCAGACACCTGCCTCCCATCCAGCTGAGCCCTGCTAAACAGGAGAGAAGGGGCAGCTTGGCCACCCCGGTGGGACACAGGATGCCCTTAGGTCTGAGCAAACGGCTCCTCAAGCTCCCTCAGCTTAAACACACCAGTTTGCATAAACATACCCTGTGAGGGCTTATTTTCCAGGCTCATGTGTGCAAAATTGACAGAAAACACCTCTAGGGATGTGTGAAAACACTGAAACACTCAGATTCACAACAAGATCTCTGATCAGAGGGAGCTGTGAAGGCAGCCTGGAGCAGTGAGAGCCTGGGCACAACCAGCCCTAGCATTAAAGAATTTGTTCTGTACCATAGAAAGATGATTTTTATTCTTTTTTTTTCTTCCTGTTCATTGTTCC
Organism: Motacilla alba alba; assembly: GCF_015832195.1. NCBI lineage: Eukaryota > Metazoa > Chordata > Aves > Passeriformes > Motacillidae > Motacilla > Motacilla alba. Next base: position 2,929,509 of record NC_052033.1, read on the forward strand.
TTTTCTTTCTAAATCCCTCCAAAAAACACCACAGGTTGTGTATTAAGGGCTGCAGGTGTCAAAGAATGCTCTCTGGTGCATTTAACAGGTTCTTTATCACTTCTGAAAGGACCTGGGGTCAGCAGTCCAGACTTGGTATTTTCAAATGTTTTTTTTAAAAGCATCATTTTCAGTCCAAGTATTCTTAACTCAGTGTAAGCACCACAAGCCTTAAAACATAGATTTCTTTTTATACAGTGAGTTAAAAGCCAGAAAATCAGTGAAATAAAATAAATACACCTGCCTATGATCTCCCCTGCTCCATGAGCTTATTTCAAGGATGCCAGACCTGTATTCACCCAAAAGCTGTGAAGAAGCCCAGGGATGAAACAGCTTCAGCTTTAACTCTGGAGTGTTGCTTCTTGCTTCAAGCTCTGGGTAGTGAAAAATAGAAGGAGGGGAATGTGAGGCCAGTTTTCCAAAGGAGGTTTCGGTGATGAGTAGAGGGACTATGGAGGAGTAAGGAGGAGTAAGGAGGGTGGAGTAAAGAGAGTGAACAGGCACTTGGGTGAGCAGAGTGGGGAAAAGGCAGCTCTGGGTCTTGAGAGAGAAGCTCTGTCTCAGGAATAGATTTGAGCTCTCTCAAGGTATAGAAATATAGAAGTAATTCCAGCAGTTTGTTTGGATTATCAGAAAGGTCCTCCAACAGCTAATCTTCCACGAGCCCAGAGCAGAGGTCATCAGACAAATATATAATTGATTAAAAGTTAAGAAAGTGGGGGTTAACTAGCCAGTTTTCAGAGGAGACAAACCTGTGGTGTCCAACCATCCAGCAGCTTCCTAAGTGAGTAGGGGGAAAAGGACTGAAGGGCAAAATGACAAAGTTTTCTGATGATGCAGAGAGATTCTAGAGAGTAAAGTCCAACAGAAACATTGAACTTGTTTGCTTCTTGATCCTGATAATATCTGAGTCTCCCAGCTAGGGCTGCACTCCCAGCAGCAAATGCTGCTCTGTGCTCACACAAACCATGCCAAGCCCTTGCCATGTAATAGATGTGCTTATAAAGGCCATGCCAAGCCCTTGCCATGTAAGAAATGGGCTTACAAAGGCTGTGCCAAGCCCTTGCCATGTAATCAGCTGCCATCAAACAGCCAAGATGGTCCCTGCACTGTGCCCTGGGCATGGCAGTTGGGCAGCCAAGGCACAGCCATGCCAGGAGCAGCTCGTGAGAAGGTATGGCAAGGAAGGTTTGAAGGGAAAATGCTTCAAACTGCTGGGCAGAGGTGGCAAAGGCAAAAATCTGCCCTTCCCTTCTGCCCCAGTGAAGTTCTATCAGCTCCCACTGCTCTCTGTGCACAACTGAGGGATTTCTGTTTGCTGTGCTGAGAGGAGGAGGCACAGCCAGATGTTGCACTGGCACAGAGTCCTGGAGCATCACTTGGCTAACGGCCCGAGGGGACAGGAACTCAGCCAAGGCCAGCACAGGTCACCCAGAGCCTCTTTGCAAAATGCTGTGGGATGTCTAATTGCAGTCATTAGTGAACTGAGTCACACGCTGCTAATGCAGGCTGGCAAAAGGAGCTCCAAGCCACCAAAATCCTGGAATGTTTTGCTTGCACTTAACACTGGAGGTGTTTAAAGGCTCTCAAGAACCATCCTCCCCTGCAGCAGGTGCCCAGCCTCTCCCATTTGGGTTGAACACAGCAAACTTGCAAAGTGGGAAGAGCTTCAAGGCTCCCTGCCAACCCCAGCCCCTGAGCCTGGCTGTTCTCACCTTCAGTGCCCCAGCCTGGAGAAGCATCTTATTCCAAAAATCCTGCTAAAGACAGCGCTGGCTTTTCAGCCCTGCTAAAAACAGTGCTGGCAACATGGGAATAGCCAGGCTGTGGGCTAGCAAGGAACTGTGGAGATTTGGGGGACAGAGATGGGCCAGGCTCCCCTCTGCCAGGGGCTCAGGAGGGGACCAGAGCAGCCTGAAGTGCTCTGAGCCCAGAAGATGCTTGGGAAACCTCGCTGCAGCTCTGAGCACGATTCAGAGGCAACATTCCCTCCCTGTTTACACATGGTGGAGTCAGGGTGGCTTTGAGCACAGCCAGGGTGTGTAAGCATGTGAAAGGATGCACTTCATTTCACCTGAATCTCTTCATCTGCACAGCCCCAGGGTGCTGCAGCATGAGACAAGATGCAAAACAGGAGAATTAAACAGCAGAAAGCCAGTACAGCTGGAGCAGCCACTTCCAGAGACAGCAGCTCAATCATGGGGGCAAGAACTGCATCCCACAGCACCCTGAAGGGAAGGGAGAGCTGACGTGCTCAGGGCCTGGAGACACACAAGAGAATTTCAAACTACTGCTGACTTCTGCACTGAGTGGGGCTTTTTTATCCCTTGGGGTGTTTTTTCAATAATACAGGTGTTTCACCAGTCTGGCAAACAAGGGATGCTGTTCCCTTTGTCTCACCCCTAAAACAGTTTTGACACCCCTACCAAAACCCAAAACCCAAACCCCAAACCCCAACCCCTCCCCATCTTCAGCCATATGAAGCACCCAAAGGCAGTTCCCAGCCCACTGGGAACAATCCACTTTAAATTTAAAGACCTCCAGTTGTGCAGCACTGCTACAGTAAAAATGTACCACCAGGGTATTTTGTGCTGCAGCTTCGTGTTGCTTTCATGCCATGTCCTCGTGCTGATTTTTTTTTTGGGGGGGGCTGCTGCCACAAGTTTTTCAGTGCCTTGGCTGGGAAATCAGCAGAGAGAATTAAATATTTGCAGTGAGTCCAACAAGGTGCTGTGTCCACACACAGAGTGAGGCAAGAGGAGCTTTGAAGCAAATCAAGTGCTTGAGGAATAAGAGGGAAATGATCTCAGGGCACTGGCAGAGCAGCTCAGCGTGGATGAGAGCAGGAAGGAAGCTGGGGTGGGAGCAGCACAGCTGGGGCAGGTCAGAGTTCCCCTTGGTGTGGCCTCGGCCACCACAGTGATGCAAACTCCAGATAAATTGAGTTGCAGCAGAGCAGTCAGTCTAACAGGGGCACAAGGGCATTGCCTGGGCTGCAGATGGGCAGCTCCATGACAATCAGGAATGCCAGTTCCTCTTCCTTCTGGGGGGGTTCTGGGGGGGTTTATCCCCATTCCTTCATGTTTCCCTGGGTCTGGGGGGTTTATTCCCATTTTCCTTGAGCTTTCCTGGATCTGGGGTGGGTTTATTCCCCTTCCCTCATCTTTCCCTGGATCTGGGGGGGATTTCCTCAGCTTTCCTTGAGCTTTCCTGGATCTCGGGGGGTTATCCCTCTTCCCTCATTGTTCCCTGAAGTGTGTAACAGGTTCAGTGTGATCAGAGTGTGTGCAGTGTGTGTGTAACAGGTGCGTGTGCTCATGTAACAAGTGTCCACCCCCTCCTCACACCAGGGCTGGGGTGAGCCCTCAGCAATCCCAAACCCACCCTCAGCAATCCCAAACCCACCCTCAGCAATCCCAAACCCACCCTCAGCCCCATCATCTGCTCTGAGCAGCTCCTTCCCACTGAGTGGGGCAGCAGCTGGAAACAAAAAAGCCTCCATCAGGTAAAGTGGTGCTTTGGTCCAAAGCAAGGCAAAGAAAAGCATTTTGAGACAATCAAGCACTCTTTCCAGCTGTGGAACCAGGCACCTGCTCTGTCTTCCCACTGCTTTTGACCAGGGAATTGAGGCATTTATTCTACATTAGAGCCATTTCCAGAGGAATTTCCCTCTGACACAAAATGCCAGCAGGCACTTCCCTCAGAAAGAGGGTTTTCAAATTGCAGGAGCAAACAATGGTGGGAAGGGACAGTGGGCAGGGGAGTGCTGCACCCTGAGAGAAGGGGGACTGTGGCACAGGTGGAGTGCCACATCCACTGCTCACTCCAGCCAACACCCTCCAGCCTGTTCCTACACCAAAAGTTCCAATAGAGGAACAAACACTGCAGAGCCACCTCCCCCGTGCCCTGCAGGGGCCTCTGCTGCTGCCCAGACCTTGTGCTGGTGGCACAGATGTCCCTGCAGAGAGGGGCTGGCACAGAGGAGGCATCTGCTCCCTGTTCTTCATCCCAGGAAGCATCCCATGGAGGGCAAAATGCTTTATTTAAAAACTGGCACATCCTTTTGAGTCTTTTAACTAGCACCTGTCATTTTTGGCAGTGCTTTTAGCTGCAAGTCTTTCTTTTTCAAGGCCCCTGCACAGAGCTGTTCCCACCTGCCTCAGCAGGGAGCTCTCAGCAGTGCTCGGGGCACAGGAGGTTCATGAGCAAATCCCTGAGGAGAGAGACTCAGCTGCTGGATTTTGAGGAGAGGAAATGTCAAATTAGGCCCATTTCTGACCCAGTGATGGGGTAACTGAGAGGTGTTTTAAAAACTTTTATTCTATGTTCAGTGTTACATGAAGGGTGAGACAATACAGATGTTATAATTCGTGCCATCATAATTAGAAGCCAACTATTTCCTAATTACAGCACATTATAAGTATTTCTTATCAGCTTTCACCACACTATACTATAAATACCTTAAAACTAATCATCTAAAATTGCCCCTCATAAGTCCTACTACAATTCATCTTTCATAGTTCTATTTCTCCAAAATATTTCGTTTTATTTACAAAACCATCCTTTAAAACTTATTTCTATCTCCATTCCTCTCTCAACAATGTCTGTCTTATTCAATAACATTTCTAAGCCAACATTTCATATCTCAAAGTTTACATACAAATACAAATATGTTCCAGCAAACTTGAAAGCATTTTCTACAAGGAAAGAGTTGATCTTGCTCAAATCACCCAGGCAGTGGGCAACCCAGCGTCCCAGAGTTCAAGGCAAGATGTATTCTGTTTGCCATCTGCATGGCAGCTCTCTGCTGTTCTGGGGGCAGTTTTCCTTATCTCTTCCACACCCAATCCTCTCTCAGGGCAGACATCTGCTGATAACAGCCATTGAATGTCACTGCAGGGCTGATAAGAACTGCAGCATCCCACTGGGAGATGTGAGCCCAGAGGGAGGAGCCAAGCATTCCTACCTGGATAGAATCTGAGCTTCTGGAACACCAGCACAGCTTCTCCACTGGATTTCCCAGAGGAACAGCAGCTGCCTCTTCTACTGGATCTACAGAGGAAGACTACACCTTTCCACAGGATCCCTGCTCCAGCAGAACCAGCCCTGACACTCCAGGAGGGCTGCAGCCACAATTCCAATGGCACTGCTGCCAGCACCCTGACCCACAGGGTGTCAGGCTGTGTTCTGACCCTGTCAGTGCTGTTTTGGTTTACTGCATTGTTTATTTTATCTTTTTATTTTCTTCCCTTATAAAGAACTGTTATTTCCTGCTCCCATATTTTTTGCCTGAGAGCCCCTTAATTCCAAATTTATAGCAACTCAGAGGGAGGGGGTTTACATTTCCATTTCAGGGGAGGCTCCTGCCTTCCTTAGCAGGCACCTGTCTTTCCAAACCAAGACCCCCAGCCTGTCCTGCAGCCCTCTCTGAGCCCAGATTGGCACCCAGTGCCACCAGCACAGCAGGGACACCTCCATCAACTCAACCTTGAGAAGACACGACTGAGGTGTTGGGAAGGATGAAAGTTTGAAAAGAAAGTCTCATAGCTATGTATTCTTGGCAGAAAGATCTTTGAATGTAGAATCTGAGAATGAAATAGAGATGGAAGAAAGTTTTGATATAGAAAAATAATAGATGGGTAAATTGACAATTGCTGAGCCAGTCTTGCTGGACAGCTAAGAAAGCAAAGGTTATGTCAAGTTGGAAAGAGATTTTATGACTCAGCAAAGGATAAGCAGACCACAAACAAAAAGATGTTTTTACCAAGCAGAAAGTTACCACAGGCAAACAAGACATGTTGATGTGGCAAGTAGAAAAAAGGTCTCAGAATTTTCCACTGCGAGAAAACTGAAAAACAACTTCTAGCTTAAACTGTACCGTACTGACTTTTAGTGATTGGAGAATAGTAACAGGAATATGGTTAATATAGTAGTTATGATAGGCTAGAGGTAAAAGTTAATGTATTGATTGGTTCTTTGGTATTCAGATGCTCAGAAAAGAAAAGTATATAATGCTTTGTAACCAAAACTAAAGGGTCTTCAGGCTTGTGTGCAGCTGGAGTTGACAGCTGTAGGCACAGGCTCTGTCACCCACGACCCTGGACTGCTGTGACACCTTGGATACAATAAACTGCATTTTGAAGAGCAGCCTGGAGTCCCACATCTCTCATTCAGGCTCTTTGACTGAGGGAGCCTGGGGGCCTCATTCAGTGTCTGCAGGGAGGGCTCAGAGCAGGGAGCAGGCTCTGCTGGGTTGGGCACAGCAGTGGCACCAGAGGAACGGGCAGAAACCTCACTTGGACATGAGGAAGAACTTGCTGTGCAGTGACTGAGCTCTGGATCAGAGACCAGTGTACCCACCAGTGGTGCCAGACAGTCAGTGGAAGAGTGGAGAGAACAACTGGGGACCAGCTGGGAGATTGAATATCACATTTGCATGTGTCCAAGACCATGAGTGTTGGAACAGAGGGATTTAAATGCAACTTTCCTTGGAACAAGAGATGACCAGGGGACTGCCAGGTCTCACCAATGCTCTTCCTCAGGAGCTGCTGCCATTCCTGGCCACCAGCAGAGCTTCAGGGGGACTTGAGCTCAGCATGACATTGCAAATCCTTGCTGTCCTCTGGGTTGATCCCAAAGTCAGGGCAGATACTCAAGAGCTAATTGGAATTTCTGTGTGACCATGAGAACACTGGCAGTTTGGTACCGGATTGCCCAGAGAGGGTGTGGGGTCTCCCACACTGGAGAAATTCCAGAACCTGGACACAACCCTGCACCCTGAGCTCTGGGATGGCCCTGCTGGAGCAGGGAGGTGGCACCATATGAGCCATGGTGCTTCCTTCCAGCCTGACCCAGCCTGTGTGACTGAGATGGCCCCACATGCCACACCCCGAGCCACAGGGACAAACACTGGCCAGGGGACAGGCAGCTGGGTCAGCTGGGGCTGCCCATGGCCTGGGGCATCCAATCTGTACAGCCCAGCCAGCTGGGATGGCTTTTGGAGGGGGCACAGCCCTGCCTCTGCTCGGTGACCCCAAACTGCCCCTGGCAGGGGCTGGATGCTTCTGGTGCCCTGCAGGACTCAGGGGAGCACAGTGCAGAGCAAGGAGGGGCTGCAGCCCCAGAGGAGCTCACACAGCATTAGGAGGACTCTGGGTCAGTTGTTGATGCTGCCACAAGGGGGAAAAAAGGACTTAGTTGTCTCCTTTACTGTCTCCTTTGCTGTCTCCTCTGGGAAGTGAAGACAGGCACTGGAAGTCAGCACTGAGCCACCACCACTGGGAATAGAAATTACCCATCAGAGTAACAAGGGCATAAATTATGTGGGAGTGTGATTTCTTGTAGAAAAGCAGCTTTTTAAAGGAGCATTTGAATCAGCATCTGCTGCTCCAGAGAGGTGACCCACAGCAGCACCAGCTGTCACCATCCCCGGCTCCTCTCCCCCGTGTGCAGGATGGCAAATGCCACCACCGAGTCCACAGTGGCACGAACTCAGTGTGGTGACATTTGCTGCTCTTTATGCACTGCCAGACAACTTTTCACACTTCATCTCTTGTCTCCTGTGAGAGGGTTTGGAGAGCTCCAGCAGAAATCTTTGCTGCCAGGCTGGGGATGTGTGCTGCCCTCCATGCTGAGAAAACACCTGGGACCAGCAGCAGGAGCTTAGCTGGAAATGATGGAGCCTGGCTTTTTCCTAGCAGACTTCTGGCCCCAGAGCACTTTCCTAAATCTTCTAATTCCCAGCTATGAGGGCTGAGGAATACAGAATGGTGTCCCAGGAGGGCACAGGGCAGCTGTTCAGCTGAACAGAGGAGGAAAGGCTGAGGACACGGAACCAAACTGCAAAGGAATGGTGTGGTCAGCACCAGGCAGAGCAGAGCACAGAGATGCTGCACAGGATATTTGGGATAGAAAACAATGGCAAAGAGGTTTTTGTCTCTAGTGTAGCATAAGCTTCTGGCCCATGGAAGGTATGTCTCAGTGTGCCTGTACTCCCCATGGCTTTCCTGCTGATGATTTGATGGATTTCCAGGAGAATTCTGCCGTAATTTTTGTTGTTGTTGATCTCAAATGCTTTGCAATAAAGAGAATTTAGTAACACAATTAAATTCACACAGCATTGGCATAAATCCTCACATCAAAGGAGAGAAAGAGTCTCTTTTGCCCTGTATTTAATAGAATAATTATGGTTATTGCCTGCGCAGTAACTTCAGAAGGCTCCTGTGCAGAACTTCAGCCCTGTAGCAGTGGATGCTGTCTGAATGACTAAACAGAGCTGTTTCATATTTTGGAGAACTCCTGTCTTCACCCAGGATTGCCTGTGCAGCTCCTACTCCAGTTACACAAGATCACAGGGGCTGCCACCCCTGTCTGTAGCTCTGACAGCATCACACAAATGTTAAAACCCCTGAAACTCAGAGCACTGGGAGATGAGTGAGCACAGTGATCCCTGCTTTGGAGATGAGCCAATAAGGGGAAGACAAGCAGCAAAACTGTTGGAACTGAAATGCAGGGAATTCTCAGAACTTTGGGCCTGTCAGCCAAAGCTTAGAATTAAACACAGGATTTGGTCTGAGACCTTGGAAAAGGCTTCCAAACTCAGGTGCTAGAAGTGAGAATGTGGATTTGTAGTTTAAAGCAGAGACACGTTAAGCTAAGGAAAGGAAAGTTTAGAGTTTTACAGTTTAAGATATAGAAAAAATAAAAGCAGTTACAAGGGTAAACAAGGAGTTTAGGCTGCAGTACTGTAGGTTTGTGTGTCATAACATGATTGGCTAAGAAAGCTTCCACTGTAGCATGAGTTCATAAGATGAAATATTTAAGGATTGGGTCAAAAACATAAATATCCTTGTTGGCAGTGTTTTATTGGTCAATCATTCCTTAAAAGTTCTTATAACTGAGGGTCTTGTGATCTTCTGAACCATGCTGTGAAGGTGTGAGCCAAACTCACCCTTCTGCCTATGTAGAAGATAAGAAAAATAAACCCCATCATCAAAAACAATTCAGAGATCCTGTCTCGAATTCCTTCCAAAATTCCCCACAAGGGAATTATCACACAAAACTATGACCACCAACAGCCCTTTTGAGCCAGGGCTGTGAAGCTGACACTGCCCACACTGCTCCCAGCTACTTCTCTAATGACTGCAGCAGGACACAGACATATGGGAGCCCAGCTTCCCCCAATGGCAGCCCCATGGGCGCTGAGATTTCCTGAGAAATGAAATCACAGGTTTCGTGCTTTTTGAAAAGTTTAAGTGCCACAAAAGGAAGTATCAAGTTGGGATCCATAGGCCCAGAAAACTGATGGATTACCCTTCCTCCATCCCACTACTCCTTCCTTGCCCTGGGATGGGTTAACACCAACCTGAGTGGCCCTTTGGGGACAGAGGAGTGACACAAGTGTGGCAGTTCCAGTGTAAGTGCCTGGACAGACACCCGGACACACCTACCACGTGCTGGAGGTGCTGAGCAGAGGCACCCATGTCCCCACCAGCATCCCTGCACTCCCAGCCCTTCGGGCCACATGCAGGCTGTAGGAAAGGGATTCAAGGACAGCAGCACGTTGTCCCTGCTCTGCCTGGGAGGAGGACACTGCCACATCACCTTCTCACTCCCAGTGGGAGCAAATAAAGCACTTTGCCAATGGCTTCACTCTCTGTGCTCACCCAGGGACTGTTCCTGCTCCCTGGAGTCACAGAGTTCACAGAATCACTGGGTTTAGAAGAGACCTCCAAGATCATCGAGTTCAACCCAGCCCCAACACCACAACTAAGCCCTGGCACCCAGTGCCACATCCAGGCTTTGTTAAACACACTCAGGGATGGTGACTGCACCACCTCCCCGGGCAGCCATTCCAGAGCTTTATCACCCTTTCTCTAAAACACTTTTTCCTAATATCCAGCCTGCATTTCCCTTGGTGCAGCTCGAGACTGTGCCCTCTGGTTCTGTCAGTGCTGCCTGGAGAGAGAGCCCAGCCCCAGCTGAGCACAGGCACCTTTCAGGAGCTGTGAGAGTGATGAGGGCACCCCTGAGTCTCCTTTTCTCCAGGCTGAACACCCCCAGCTCCCTCAGCCGTTCCTCACAGGGTTTGTGTTCCAAGCCCTTCACCAGCCTTGCTGCCCTCTCTGGATGTGCTCCAGTGTCTCAACGTCCTTCCCAAACTGAGGGGCCAGAGCTGGACACAGCATTCAGGGTTTGGCCTCACCAGAGCCACGTACAGGAGAAGAATGACCTCCCTGCTCCTGCTGGCCACACCATTCCTGATGGAGGAGGTTGGATTTTCCTCAAAGACAGCCTGAGAAGCAGCTCCCATCCCACGCTTCTCCAAAGATTTCTAGGGGCCAAGCACAAAGAGCAAAGTCAGAGCAAAAATGTACATTTGAGTGCTCAGGCTGGGGTTTCTCAGCCAACCCTCGTCAGAGCTGCCAACATAAGATCTGTTTTTACTCTAAAATCCAGCTTCCATCCACATGGATTTGCTCTTAAGCCAAGCCCTCACCCCCCTCAAAAGCCTGTCCCTAAGCAGGGCCCAGCTGCCCCACTGTGGGGACAGGCACAGCCAGGGCTCACCAAGCTGACCTTAGACACCAGATGCACCTCAAGGCACCCAGACTGCAGAGTGCAGAAGGTTGAGAAGACAGAAGAAATGATCTGAGTATCCAGGGAAAGAGGCAGAGGGGGGAACAGCCCTTGGGATGGATGTGCCAGGGCCAGCTGCTGTGCCAGGTGCTGGTTTCTCCCAGGAGCCCAGGGCTGGGAAGTGTCACCTGCCCACTGTGGGTGCCCAGTGAAGCTGGCAATGGGGCTGCCAACATCTCCCACACATCTGTGTCCTGCAGGAGACTCCTGGGAGAGGTGAGTGCTCCTCATCTCCCCCTGGCACAGATCAGGAGCGATTCCCTGCAGTCCACAGAGACCAAGCAGGAAACTGGGAGCAAGAGCAATCCCTCTGTGTGCAAGCAACCAGCACAACGCTCAGCTGCTCACAAAACAACCCAGAGTTTAGCTTCAGCATCTCCCAGCACCACCCCCATCCCAACACTGCTCTGTTTCAAGGTGCTGGGCTGATCTCTGTGTTTGAGTGTGTGATAAATGACTAATGAAATGGTTGGCTCTCACAATTAGAGGGCAAATATTATATATATGCTAAGAGAAGTTTTATAGATTTATAGTGGTGTTTTATCCCCCTTGTGTTGTTATCGGGGTGACCTGAGTTTGGGATATTTGGGAGGGTTGGCTTGTGACTATGGCAGCACCTGACCTCCAATCAAGATTTAAGGAAGTGATCTCCACCACTGGACAACAAAGGAGTCGATGGACAGAACTTTGGGAGAGCTGAAGGGTTAAAAGGCAGAACCTCCATTGTGTGGATGAGCACATGGTGGGGAAAATCCTCTGCTCCCAGCGTTGTGTTTATTTTCTCTATTCAGTCTCCTGTTGTAATTTTTGATAAGGTTTTAATAAACCTTGTTTAAATGTTTGAAAGTGAGCAGCATTTCTCACAGGTATCACTGGGGAAAGGGAGCCACCCAACCCCCAAACAACTTCGGCAATATTTTGTTGCTGCCAGCCTGAAATGTCTCAGATGCTGTGGTGTGTGACCCCAGTGCACAGATTCATCTCTTAACACGCCATCCAACCCAAATAAACTTCAGCTTCGCTTTGGAATCGATCTCCAAATCAAGGAGCTCTGCTGCTCCCCTGGAGGGCAGCCCACCCTCCCGCAGGATTTTAACCCTCCCTGGCCCACTCTCCTTCCCCAGCCATGCTGGCTGTGCTCGGGCAGCATCAGTAATTCAGCAATTCAGCAATTCGGGAATTCGGGAATTCAGGAATTCTCCTCTCCGTGTGCTGTACAGAGGGTGCTTTGCCTTCCACTGCTCCTGGGATGGAACAACCCGGACCTCTGTGATCCCCAGAGCGGGGCAGGGGAGGCAGCTGGGCGAGCCATGCTTATCAAACCCTGCTGCTTTAAACAGGCTGCAGCAAAGCCACGCTATGCCTAACGTCACCGGGGAGCAAAAATAGCCGGCACGAGTGGAGGGAGGGGAAGGAGAGTATTAAGAGCGCCCAGATTTCAAACATACTTGGCTGGCAGCACGCTCCCTTCCTGCCCCTGCCGCTCCAGATGCGACGGAGCACTGGGATCTCTCACTCTCTGCCCATGAAGAAGGATTCTTTTCTTTCTGATTTTTTCCTCTTTTTCTTTCTTTAAGTTTCAGCTTTGATACTACCAGATAGATTTTTTAAAAATTATTATTATTATTATTATTATTTTCTTTCTTGTAGGAAACTTCATCTGCCGGATTTAAAAGCAAGGTTTGAGCAGGAGAAATTCGTTTGTGTTTACAGCTGTAAATATGCATGGTACTCCTGTGGGATGATATCGTAGAGGGAAAAGCAAGATTGGCTGGGAGAATCGCCTGGACCGTAAGATGCTTGAATGGCTGCTTGGAATAACAAGCTCTCTGTTGTGTGTGCATGTGTGTGAGTGTGTGTTTGTGTACCAGAGCAGCAGTGATGGGAACTTTAAAATGATGCAAGGGCTCCCAATTTGGCTTAATTTTCCTCTTCCAGCTCTGTCTGGAGATGGACAAAGTGTCTGAATGGAATTGGTGCTGTAGGAATTTTATGAATGGAGCAGAAGGCAGGTTCAGCAGAAGAGGAGCAGAGCAGGGAGATGCAGTGGGCTCGGCTCTCTCCAGCAGGAGCTGTCACTCCAGGGAACTGCACAGACAGGCACCAGCATGGCACAAATCTGCTACAAGTCCCTGGGACACCAAATGAGGCAGCTGCAAGGAGGCAGCATCTGAGCCATGGAAATATGCTCCTGAAAATGAGCTATCACTAGCACACCGAGCTGAGAGCTGTGTGTGGGACCAGCTCCGGGCTCAGCTGGAGCATCCCATGCAGGGCTGCTCATTTCTGTGCCCTCCTGCTGGTTGTGAGGCTGAGGAGCAGCCACAGCTCCTGGAGCAGCTGTGTCTCCTTCATGGGAGTCATTGTCACTGCCAGCTCGGACACAGCATCGATAAAAGGGACAAAGGGGCAGTGGGACAGACTGGCTACACCTGCCCTGCAGCAGGAGGGCACTGCACAGCACAGCAGGAGCAGGATGAGGCAGATTTGGGGTTGCAAGGTGCAAGAAATGGATCTCGATGCTGGTGAAGCTGTGGGGACCAGCCCAGAGCAGCACTGTCCTGAAGGAGCACTGACCACTGCAGAACCACGCTCGTCTCTCACCTGTACTCGAGGGACTGGGGTGGGAGATGGGCTCTGTGTGTTTCTCTGGGTTTTTTTGTACTTTTATACCAACTGCTAAGAGAGGGAAATGTCCCTCTGTACTGGATTGTCCTCTCTTATACAGAGCTTTTAAAGACATCTCTGCAGATGGTGATGGGGAGAAGGTGAGGGCAAGTCACAGAGGATGAGGGCCACAGAGGTGACACAAGGGCAGCAGGGGAGGGCCTGGGACTGTAATCCTCCTGCCAAGAAGACAGTGAGAGGAAAGAGGCAAAGGAGTCAGAGCTGGTGAGGAGGGAAAGGGACACCTAACTCACTGGGAAATGCTGCAAATTCCCAGGATTAAACAAATCCAGCCTGCCCAGTGGAACAAGGCAGAGGGGAGTCTTTGCCTGCTGAGCCCTACAAGGACAAGGCAGTCCAGCACCCCTCCCCCTCAGCATTTTCCAAAGAAAAAGAAACAGTCTGAGTGCTGTAAAATACATAATGCAAATGCACTTCTGTATGCAGTGACCTTTAGGATGGCACAGGCTTTTGGTATGCCTTAAAACCTGGGCATTTTAGCTACTTCTTCAGCATTTCTCTGAGGAAGGTTTGCCCTCCTTTTTGCCTGCACCCAGAATGAATTCAGAGCAACACAATCCTGATTTGTGCAGCACTGAGTCTGAGCTGAGCAGAGGCTCCCACGTACAGAGTTGCCTCACATGTTGTCTCACACCTCGCTGCTCAAGGCTGTTTAGGCAGGTTCCCACCCAGCTCTGGCTGAAACAGATCTGTTTTACAGACACATGGACATCTCTGGTGTCACAATGGACAGAGAGAGTGAAAAACCCTGTGTTTACAGACACAGAAATCCCACAGGGAAACTGCACTTTTCTTTTTGAAGTGCCTTTTTCTGCATCACTCGAATGCTGTTTGAAACAGCAGGACAGAGGAGGAGCTTCTCATTCAAGGGAAGCTGCTCTGTGAAAACACTGCAGGAATGCTGGACAGGACTTTGAATGCATCACTAACACAGGACAGACAATTTGGCTGCAAATGATAAATCTAAAGCTTGTTTTCCCTTTTTCGGAGTCTTCTGCTCCTTCCGAGTTAAGAACGTGGCAAAGAGGTTTAAACAATCATGCTGATAGCTCTAAATCATTGTTATAAATTTAGGAAGGATGTTTTTTTCCTCCAACCCTGAACTAAGGACTGAAGTGAGTGGCTCCAGTGATCCACACAACCTTTTTTGTCTCTTTTCCATGGACACACCTCACAGCTGGGCTCTTGTAATGAGAGCACGAGCCCTGCAAGAGTGGCCTCAGTGCCAAAGACCTTTGGTACATGCAGGCAGTGCAGATACATGCTCAGGGACAGGTAACTTCTAAATGAACTTTTGTGTTGCTCTGGCAGATTTCTAATATGTTGTTTTTGCTGTTTTTCCTCTAGTGGAGAATGCAGATGGTCCTTGGATGAGAGATGGTTCTACAGCTCCCTGCAGCCGCGTGCCTCAGAGCAGAGAGATCCCCCTCAGGGGTCTGTGACATGAGCAAAGCTTCTGGCATTTAACCCGGGAGGATGTCCCTGAGTGACGAGCTGGAGAGCCACTTCTCCAGCACCCCCTCCATGGTGACAGACACAGGTGAGGACAGCGTGTTCAGAATCAGGCCCAACGTCTCGGCCAATGCCACCGGGGACGGCGCGTGGGCAGCCGGCTCCACGGAGGACATGATTGCCATCTGCACCATCGGGGCCATCCTGTCGCTCATGTGCGTGGTTGGGGTGACAGGCAACGTCTACACCCTGCTGGTGATGTGCCACTACCTGCGATCCTCTGCCTCCATGTACATTTACATCATCAACCTGGCCCTGGCCGACCTGCTCTACCTCCTCACCATCCCCTTCATCGTCGGCACCTACTTCATCCAGAAGTGGTACTTTGGGGACATTGGCTGCCGCATCCTGTTCAGCCTGGACTTCCTCACCATGCACGCCAGCATCTTCACCCTCACAGTCATGAGCACGGAGCGCTACCTGGCCGTGCTGAAGCCCCTGGACACGGTGAAGAGGTCCAAGAGCTACCGCAAGGCCATTGCTGTGGTGATCTGGCTGGTGTCACTGCTGCTCACCCTGCCCATGCTCATCATGATCCAGCTGGTGCAAAGGGACAACAAAAGCATTTGCCTGCCCACCTGGAGCAAGCTGTCCTACAAAGTTTATCTCACCATCCTTTTTGGCACCAGCATCGTGGGCCCGGGGGTGGTCATTGGCTACCTTTACATCCGCCTGGCTAAGATTTACTGGGTGTCCCAGACTGCTTCCTTCAAGCAGACCAAGAGGCTGCCCAACCAGAAGGTGCTCTACTTAATCTTCACCATAGTGCTGGTCTTCTGGGCTTGCTTCTTGCCTTTTTGGATATGGCAGCTCCTCTTCCAGTATTATGAATCCTTCCCTTTATCTCCCAAGGTGATGAAGAACATTAATTACTTGACAACCTGCCTGACCTACAGCAACAGCTGCATCAACCCCTTCCTCTACACCCTGCTCACCAAAAACTACCGGGAGTACCTGAAGAACAGGCAGCGGTCCCTCAGCAGCAGCAGCGCATACTTCCAGAGGAGGAATCGTTTCCAGAGGATTTCAGGGAGATCCCTGTCCACGAGCAGCCAGCACTGCACAGAGACTTACGTCCTTGCCCACGCTCCTTTGGGAAACAGCAATGCCTGAAGGTAAAATGTATCTCCAAGAACAATCAATACTGACTTCAATGTTGCTTTGATTTAAAGTGCACGTTGTGCAGGCGAAGCCTTGGCAGAGGCAGAATGTGCACACATTTAGTCCAGAGGCTGTGCCGTGTGTCTGTTCTCATTTCTCCAGTGCCACTGATTTGATGCTAGCAGCACTCAGCTGAACATCTATCTAAATAGCCTTTCACTTTTTATCTTTATATTTTATAGTGTATGTCTCCTCAAGTAGCCATCAATAATGAAAGCCCGTAACAGGGCCATGATTTTTAATAGTATCAACTGTCTCACAGCATTTAAAATTATGTTACCCCATGAATGGCTGTAGTTTGCTCTCTTTTTCTTTCGCAGTAGTGCTAAATTTGTAGTTGTATGAGGACTGAAGACAAAGAAATAAAGAAAAAGCAGCTGATGTTTGTGACACACCATGCAGTTTGCATTTGGGGTACAACTGGACAATGTGGATGAGGCATATCCAGGGCTGCTTGTCCTGGTTTGGGTGATGCTCACACTTGTTCTGCACTCCTGTCTGTGCACTGGGCTGGATTCTCCAGTCACACAGGTGTGTGCAGTGGAGTTACACCATGGTCCTTGTCAGCAGTACAGGCTTCCCATGACAGTGCCACAGGCAGGGAACACTCAGCATCTCCTACAGCACTGACCCCAAACACCCATGAGGAGCAGCATCATCTGTCCTGGGCAAACATATCCACCCTCTGCCCTCCTCCAAGGAGGCATTGGGAACCTCTGATGTGGCTGTCCCCAGGGCATCTGCTGGCAAACTGCAACAACCAGCCTGGAGCACCAGACATCCACCTCCAAGTCCAGGAGGAAAGGAGAGAGGGAGAGGAGGGGGATGAGGAGATGTGATTTTCCCTGGGCAAAGCAATGTTCTCTGAAGTGCTTAATACTCCCAGTTATAAAAGTGCTGGTTCTTGGTTAGGGAGACAACTTGTTCCCTTGACTGGAAGTGATTTTGACTTTCTGCTACAAAAACATAGTCCTGCCTACACCAAGAGTACAGTGCCTGTCCTGGCTTTCCCTACTCATAAGGCATCATTAATATAAATATATAATCTGTGATGTCTGGAACTTCCCCAGTGAGTCTAAAATACCTTCTCTGGGATGCTGCCAACATCCCTACAGGAGTCCTCTGCTTGCAGCAGCCCTGCTTCCTCATTAGCAGGGATATGAGGATGCAATGCCCACACAGCCGAGCTACAGAATTAGAACCAAATGAATTCTGAGCAGCAAACTCAGAACTGCAGTGTGAAATCCCTCTGGCAGTGAGCTCTGTTTGCTTAGACTGAGCCTGAATTCACAATTTAAACATCTATTCCCCTTCAAGGTGTTGAAATGGTCGCTTCTCATGGGCACAGGGCAAGATCTGCATGCAACCTCCCTGGGGAATACATTTGGACAAGTCATTGTCTCTTCCATGCATGGGATTGAAGTTTGTTATGGATGGGGGAAGATTCACACATGAGAGAGAGCTCTGGTGCATGCAGTTCTGCTGCTGAACTGCTGCAGGAACTGCAAGGGCCTTGATTCATTCTCAGCCCCCTCCACACACCCCATCAGCAGTGCTCCTGGGGCCAGGGTGCTTCACCTGCAGCCTGCTTGCTGTGCAGTGTGCCAGCAGCTCCCACGTCAGGATCAGCCCCTTCCTGATCCCAGAGACTTCACAGAATTCACAGAATCACTAGGTTTTGAAGAGACCTTCAAGATCATCGAGTCCAACCCAGCCCCAACACCTCAACTCAACCCTGGCACCCAGTGCCACATCCAGGCTTTGTTAAACACACGCAGGGATGGTGACTGCACCACCTCCCCAGGCAGCCACTCCAGAATTTTATCACCCTTTCCATAAAAAAACTTTTTCCTAATATCCAACCAATATTTCCCTTGACACAGCTTGAGACTGTGGCTCTTGAGGGGCAGGAATACCACAGATTTGGCCATTTCCTGTGCTGGCACTATTCTTTAGCTTTCAGCCCCTCTGGGCTTGGAGACACATTAGTGAGAACCCATTTAAGAGAGAGTGAAGCACCTTCAACCCTCTGTGAGGGAGTGGGAGCCCATGGATGGGGGTGAAGAGGTTTGTTATGGAATCATAAAGATTGGAAGGGACCTTCAGGACTGAGTCCAGCCATCACCATTACCCATCACCATTACCCATCACCATTACCCATTACCTTCAACCACCACCACATTAACCATTACCAGCACCACCACGTGTCCCCCAGTGCCACATGCACTGTACACATTTTGGACACTTCCAAGGATCCAAGGATGGTGATTCCCCACCTCCTTGGGCAGCCTGTTCCAATGTCTGACCTCCCCTACATGGAAGAATTTTTCCTAATATCCAATCTGATTTCCTGAACCTGTTTTCCACTTGTATTGTCAGAGATTTAACATGAGTCAGAATGTAAAGTTTAGCCTCCCTTTTTTTCCTTTCAATTGGCAGTTTTAGCTTCTCCTTGCCCAGGAAGAGCCAGACAAGCTCAGGATGAGCAGTTCCCATGCTTGTGAAGGAAAGCTACTGCAGCCTGAGCCTTTAGAAAGCACTGCCCATCTTGCCTAAAATCAGACAGTCAGAGTGACAGGGGGTTTGCAAATCTCAGCTCATCCAGGCCTCACTCACCCATGCAGACAGTGCAGAAAGCTACTGAAAGATTGGAGCAGATCTGCCTTCCATTATTCAGTCTGACCCCTTCACCCTCAGCAGCTCTGCTCTGATTCTCTTCTCCAAACCCTCCCCAAGCAATCCATCTCACAGAAAAGCTTTGCAAAACACCCTTCCTGACTTCATCAGTGCAGGGAGCACCCTGAAAGCAGCCTGAGCAGCGTGTTGAAGGCACAAGGCCATGCCAGATATCCAGGGAAAGGAGCTGGGGTTCCCTGTTTCCCTGGAAGGACACACAGCCTCAGTCCCTCTCCTTTGAAGCTTGTGCTGTCTCAGCAGGGGTTGATGATGTCTTTGTCAAATCAGCACAACAAAGCCAAGAGAAAAGGCATCCCCAGGTCAGGGGCTGGCTGTGGGTGATGCTCCTGTCAGTACTGGGTCATCTCTGAATGATGAGATGTTGCATCCAAGCCTTTCCCTTCCCACCCCAGGCTGGAGTTGGTTTTTGCTCCTTCAAACACTCCCATCCTTCAGCACTCAGCTCAGGCAGCAATAAGGGAATAGCATTCCAAGCCTGCAGGTACAAGCAAGGCTCTGAGCATTCCCCAAGCAGCTGAGTCCCAGCCCTGCATCCCAAACTAACTCTACAGGGCACCAGCCACACTCAGACAACACCAGGGAGCTGTTCTCTGCCTGCAACCAAAGAGCAGCTCAGCCCCCAGAGCCTGCTGAATATTAACAGGGGAGCAGGAGCAGCAGGGAGAGCCAAAGAAGGAACTGCCTCCTCCAAGACACAGATTAATTGTGTGCTTAGTGATAGCTGCAAAATCATTGTGCCCTACTTATTCCTCCTTGCACAAACCTATCATCAGTCAAAGACCCAAGAGCAGCCCTTTGCATAAATTAAATCTGAAATTGGGGTGGAAGAGGAGTGTCTGTCCATGTGGCTGTGGGCTTGCATAGCTCACACCTGGCTCTCTTTGTTCATTTTCTCCCATGGGGTAAGGCCAGGAGTTCTGTTATGATCCCAAATCCTTAAGTCCCCCAATCTCTGAGGTGTTTGATGCCCCACAGGCTGGAATCACCAGCTCAACTCCAGATAGTAGAAGCCAAAACACCAAATTTTTTTGCCCATTTAAGCCAGGAAGCATCAACAATGTCTAAAAACTCATAGAAAGTGTAGTTTTTTGGAAAACTCCAAAGTTTTCCAAAAGGGCCAGGGCAAGGATCAGTGCTCCTACAGCTAGGAAAGGCCAGGTACCCACTCTGGTGGCTGAAACAGGCAGCAAAGTACAGCTGGGGCCAGGCAGTGTTCTCAGCTTTGGTCTTTGCCAGCAAAGGATGACGTCTGTGTTTACCCAAATGATTTGCAAATCCACACAGAAATTTAAGAATCCTTCTGGAAATTCTTTTATTGCTTCTTTTTCCAAATTCTGAATTGTCTCGTTTCAGCCTTTAGGAGGCAAAACAGCACAATTTCTCACTTCAAGAGGAAGCTTTACCCATCAGTTTGCTTACACTTGATTTTAAAAAGCCTTTTTCCATTTAGTTCAGACCACAGGACTTTTGTAAAAGCCCAAGCAGGAAAGCAGAGAGCAGCTGTGCATCCCTCTGCCCAAACCCTGCCTGGACAGGGTGGTACCCACCAAGCTGCCACCCCTGCCCAATTCCCACTGCCACAGCAACCACAGGCACAAACCTCCCTCCTCACCTGCTGCTGGAGCCTGGTTTAAGCTCAGTTTGAGTCCCCTCCTTGTTCCTGCAGCCCAGTGAGTGCAGGGCCACCCTGTCCTGCTGTGAGTGTCCCACTCCCCCGCTGGGACACAGCCAGCCCAGAGCTCTTCAGCCTCCAAGCACCCAGGAAAACCCCAGCACATGCTCCCAGACAGGATCTGGGTAATATTATGCACATTTTGGTTCACTTACAGGTCAAGGCTGGCTGGGTGAGAGGTGGGATTGTGGAGCACTGTAGCTCTTGGTCAGCAGCTCAACTGGGCCAGGGGGTGAGGGCTGTGTGACAATGTGTGACAATCTCCAGATTGCCAGGTTGTTGGATTAGGCCCTTTTCTGACTCTCAGATGGGCGACTGAGAGGTGTTTTAAAAACTTTTATTCCATTTTTAGTTTTATGTCAAGAGTGAGACAACACAGATGTTATAATTCATGCCATCACAATCAAAAGCCAACTATCTCTTAATTACAATACACTATAAGTGTTTCTTAACCTATCAGTTTTAACCACACCATGTTATAAATACTTTAAAACCAATCATCTAAAATTACTCCTCATACGTCTTACTACAATAAATCTTTCATAGTTCTATTTCTCCAAAGCATCTAGTTTTATTTACAAGCCCATCTTTTAAAACTTATTTCTAATTCCATTTCTCTCTCAAGAACGTCTACCCTACTCTACAACATTTCTAAATCAACATTTCTTATCTCAAAATTTATATACAAATACATACTATGTGAACCTTCTATCAAGCTTTAAAAATTCTCCACAAACTCATTTCCCACATCAGGTGACTCCTTTCATTTCTCCGGGGTGAAACTTCTCAATTCAGTGTTTGCTTCAAGACATTAAAAGCAGAGGCTGAGCAGAGCTTGGAGAGCAAATCCACCCCTTGGCAGAGCTGCCTAGAAAAAACCATTCCTCCTGCCAGTGCTGCCCCAGGGGCATCTGCTGTGGCTGCCACACCAGGATGTCTCCACTGAAAGGATCTGCCCCAGCCACACTCAGACTGTCTGCTCTGGGCATTTTCCTTTCTCAAAATGCACAGTTAAATCCTGAGACCTCCACACAGCCACTGCTCCTCCTCCAGATCAAACTCCAGCTGGCTCTCCAGTGCAACAGTGAAGAATTCATTGAATTAAAAATATCAGACCTTGTCTTGTGCTTGGCAGCTTTGCTTTAAAGTGACACTTGGGCACACTGAATATTCCCTGTGAGCCCTGGACCCAGGCCAGCTCTGCATGGGCATCTTTGCCATCTATTTACTGCACAAGCTGCCATATCCTGGAAAACAGTGTCAGTTCCAAATGATTCTGATCACTTTTGCACCTCCACAATCACTATCTTATCTGCAAGCCCTGCTTAGACCTGATTTTCAGCTGAGGATGCTGATCCCAGCACATCAGAAGTGTGGTGGAATCAAGTTAATCAAAGAGACAGAGCAAGAGCAGAGAATGAATTATGCTGCCAGAATATAGAGGGGTATTTGAAAGTGAGCTGGAAATGGCAAGGCAGAGGAAAAGCAGGTGATTTTTTGCTGACTCCCAGTTTTTCAGTGTAGTAAAATGAAAATTCACTACAAACATTGCAGAAAAAGAAAATAAATCCCACATCTCTGAGTGAAAGCTGAGCAGCAGATAAATCCAAAGCAGCAGATAAATCCAAAGCAGCTTTCATTCTGGCTTCCCCAGAATAAACACCCCACCAATGTACTCAAAGATCAGGGAATCCACCTGTCAAAAAGTCAGAGTTTTCTCTGCACATGGAAGGCTTGCTGCTAAATCCACTTTTCCCAAACATTTATCACCTGTGAAGCCATCTGTCTGCGAGGAAAGCACATGTTTTTGCCAAAAGAGAAAGTGTAAATATCACAATTTGTGTTTCACAGACCAAACCACTCAAGCATGCATAATTTCAGCTGTTATTAGCTTTAATTACATGTCAAGTAGCTGCTGTTATTAGTTTAAAGCTGTCTAGGAAGATGAAAAAATAGCACAATAAGTGCGAACATATGGCAAAAATCAGTGAAATAACCTGCCTCAGTGGCAGAGTGGAACATCCCCTGGCACAGGGGCAGACAGGACAGGATTTACCACACCAGCTCTGACTGTTACAACCATCCCTGGCCAATTCTGGCATCTCCCTTTCACAGACATCCTGGAAGTCCCATAACAGAGTTAATTCATTGGCATCAGCTGCAGTTTCAGCCACACAATATCCAATACCTTTTTTTTTTTTTTTTTAAGGTGGGCTAAAGGCAGCACAAGGCGTGCACCCACCAATGGACAGATCTTGTGGATCTTTTGAGGATCTTTCTTGTGGGGAAGAAAAGCAATGCCAGGAGTGAGGTGTGTGCATCAGTAAGGAAATTCTTTGAGCCCTCTGGACACAAGAATCAAATATTATGAGAAAGGTTTTTAATTCTTAATCACTAATTCACAAAGAGGGGAAAAAATCTTAGGAGGAGGAAGGTTTCATCCATACCCCAGTGGCAACAGGCACCCACATGCTTTGGGAATTAAAGTAGCAACACTCCTTCCAAGGCTTTCCATACTGAATTTGGTGCCCAGATCTGAGCACACTGGGCAGCAGAAGTGCACTTTGGCTTTTTCTGTGTTTGTGTTTATTTGAAACACAACAGGAAACACAGGCAGCAAAGCCTCCTGCTGATTGCTTACTTCAGTTCATGGCTTGCTGCTCAGAGGAGAGTATAACATAATTAATTCATTAACTGCAAACGTTCTACAAACGGAATCGCTCCCTGTTTATGTGAACTGCAAAACGTTTATGTGAAGCTGTGTTTATGTGAATCACTCTGGTCCTCTCTGGTATCCTCAGAGGAGAAATTCCTTCAGGATCCAGAACAGGGACTGTAGAGAGCTCAGTTCTGAGCACAAGGCTCAGGGTGCCACTGATGCCTCAGGTTTTGGCTTTTCTATGTTTCAGGTTCTGTGCTGCTTTAGTGTGTGGGGCTGAGCTTCATATGAGGGGATGGTGAGCTCTCTGCACAGAGCAGGGAGACAAAACAATTCCTGCTCCAGCTGGGCACCAAGGACAAATGATCCAAAGCTCAGCCCAGGAGCACAAACAGCGTGGGCTGGAGAGAGGAAAACAAGCAGGGTGGGAGTGCCTGGGCTAAAGCTGGAACTGGACAATGAACTGCAAGGTGCAAATGGAGCAGAACTGATCCAAGGGAGAGACCCCGGGAGCGCTCGTGCATTTTGGGACCATTTGGGTTCATCTTGGGTGCAGCCCTGGCTGGGCTCTTGTGCTGCCCAAGGTGGATCCATTCAAACCTTCTAACAAATCCCTAATAAATAAATCACTAACCTTCTAATAAAACCTAATAAATCCCTACTTTATTCTTTAACTCTGGCCAGCCTCTGTTCTAGGTCAGCCTTCCCAAGGCATCACCACCAGCCCCAGCAGCCTCTGACCCACGTTCCCTCCCAGGACCCCCTCCCTGGGGTCAGAGGTTCTCCATTCCAGCCACTCCACCTGGGAGGTGCTGGATCCCCCATCCTCAGAGCAGCATCTCCACTGAAGCCCAGTGAGGAAAACATTCTCAGGTAGTTTGGGAACACTTTGCAAAACCTGGAGAGGAGCAAGGCAGGGGCAGAGCAGCAGGGTGGGCCCACCTGGCATTGGCTGAAATGTGCAGGGAGCCCAAGGAAAGGAAAGTCTGAATGTGAGGAATATGGGCCAAAACACACAGGGAGCCCAGGACTGAGACATTCAGGCTGAGATTTCTGGAAGAAATACATGTTTAATTTTGCACAGAGCCTACCTATCCTATGTTTTCAGCTGAGGCTATTAATTTCTTATTTCATGCCAATTAAGCTTTCCAAGGAAAAGCTACAAGTCTCTAAACAATCAAAGTAGGTTTGTTTCCACTGGAGTCAATGCAGTTGTACAAATTTATATTAAAAACAAACCCTGAAGTTAAAACCAAAAACACCCCAAACACTGTTTACCCTCTGAGTCAGGAAATCTGCATTTCAGCTGCCCACATGAGTAACAGTGAAGATATCAAGTGATGCCATGAATGACAAGTGACTCCATTTACTAGGACTTGAAGTACTCACAAGTGAGCCCTACCCCATCACAGCAGAATCTGTGCAAAACCGTGTGAAGTGAGGTGGAATTTCCAACGTTTCCCAGTCCTTGGAGTATCAGAGAATGGTAAATTTCCTCTCTTTAAGGGCAGCCTGTGCTGTTCCAGCCTCCTCCTCCTCCTCCATGGCTGGGTTTCAGTACAGCAGCTTTGGCCATCTGGCTTCATTAGAACATCATCCCTGGCTTCTTTGTGATGGACCAAAAATAGTAAAAGCAGTTTCCCTTTTGGCATTTAGCAAGCCAACTGGTGGGTTGATTAAGATTTAGTTTAGTTAATTAAGGAAGAAAACATCTTTGTAAGCTGCTTGATTTGTTTTCTGCTGCCTAAAACTTCTTCCTTGCTTTGAAACCTGTGTCTGGAAAGATCTGCTGTTGGGCCAACCTGCCCCAGAACAAACCCTGAGGCAAACACCAAATGCTGCCACACTCCTGCACTGCAGCAAGGAAGGAGCTTTAATTTATGCCATCCCTGATTAATGGATGGAGCTGAAACTTAATTACCCCATGAGAAAACAACCAGAACCAGCAGGATTTTGGACACTCATGCAGACCCCACTGAAGTTGTTCTGTATGGTTGTCTTGCCCAGGGAGGCTGGGCATGTCTGTGCCCAGCTGGGCTCCATCCCACCCATAGAGCTCCCACCCTCAGGCTCCCTGCCCAGGTTAAAGGGAAAAACAACTACAGTGCCTGGAGCAGCCGTGATCAGCCAGCAGAGGCCTAAAAGCTCTTTTTCCCACTCAGCAGGAACACCAGAATATTAAAATCCTTGACCAAAAAGAGAAACCCACAGGCTCCCAAACCCAGGTTTGGGGTGATTGAGGATGGTCCTGCAAAGCTTAAGAATCACAAATACCTGCTTTAAACATTTCCTTGGAGGAAAAGAACCTCCTCAAAGGTGACGAAAAGCAAAAGATTAACTTGTATCCCAACTCCTGAAGAAGAAAACACCCTTCTCAGGAGCAGGAGGTGGTTATTGCACCCCTCCCACATGAAGAATTCACAGAATCACAGAATCACTGGGTTGGAAGAGACCTTCAAGATCATCGAGTCCAACCCAGCCCCAACACCTCAACTCAACCCAGTGCCACATCCAGGCTTTGTTTAAGCACATCCAGGTGTCACTGTCATATTTTTTCTCCAGAGAAACTGAGGAGCCTCAGAAAAGAAATGCCAACAATAATTATCTGCTGCTGTGCAATGTGGCAGGTGAATCTTTGATTGGTCTCATGGGAATTGTTTTTGCTTAATGGCCAATCATTAGTCAAGCTGTGTCGAAGCTCTGAGCAGTCACGAGTTTTTATTATTATTCTATTCTTATCTACCTTCTGTCTGTATCTTTCTCTCTGTTTTTTTAGTTTAGTTTTAGTATAACATTTTTAATATGATATATATATTCTATTTTATGTCATAATATATATAATAGATATATGATATTTACATCATAAAATAATAGATCAACCTTCTAAAACATGGAGTCAAGATTCTCATCTCTTCCATCATCCTGGGGACCCTCAAACACCATCACATGCAGGGATGGTGACTCCACCACCTCCCTGGGCAGCCATTCCATAACCTTATCCCCCTTTCTGTAAAACACTTTTTCCTGA
The DNA here is from genome assembly GCF_015832195.1 of Motacilla alba alba. Taxonomy (NCBI): domain Eukaryota; kingdom Metazoa; phylum Chordata; class Aves; order Passeriformes; family Motacillidae; genus Motacilla; species Motacilla alba. The sequence continues at coordinate 2,955,603 of NC_052033.1, forward strand.
TATCCAACCTGTATTTCCCTTGGTGCAGCCTGAGACTGTGTCCTCTGAAATCCCCATCCTCGTGGCATGGAGGGGAGCAACGGAGATGTGCTGAAGACACTTGGCTGAAACTGAAGGAATTTTGGTGAAAATGGCTCCAAGCACAGCCTTTCATGTGAACCCAGGCCAGTCAATCAACTTTTCTGTGTTTGGGATTCTCATCACTAACCTGCCTTTTCCCTCCTCCAGTTTTGTCCCTCTACTCAGGACACCAATTCCCCAGGACACTGGGTACTTCTTGCAGAGCCTGTGCAGGAGGTGCTCACTACAGCGGGGCCACAAATGCGAGCAGTGACTTCAAAAGCAGCGTGACACAAACAACAGATTTCAGCTGCTAAAGGTGAAAGCAAAGGCATTTTCTAGAGAGAGGCTTTAATCCTGTACAAAGCTGCCCACAGCACCCACCATGCCTGTTCCAGAGCAAGGAAGGGACAGGACATAGTCTCTGCAGCAGAACAAACTCTTGGAATAAAGTTTTTTTTGATTTAGAGATGGGGGAATTGAGAGGTGTTTTAAAAAAAATTTTTTTTAGTTTTATGTGAAGGGTGAGACAATATAGAACTTATGATTTATGTTATTACAATTAGAAGTTAACTATTTTTTAATTATAATACATTATAGTGGGTTTTGGTTTATTAGTTTTTGTTATACTATGTTGTAAATGCTTTAAAGCTAATTATTTTTAATTATTTTTGTAGCTTTTACTATAATGTATTTTCTATAGTTTTTTTTTTTAATATTTAGTTTTATTTTTAAGGTTATTTTTAAAATTTTTTTTTAGTTTTATTTTTCTTTTAAAAATGTTTGTTTTGTTTTATGGTATTTTAAAGTTAGTATTTTTAATCTTAAGGTTTGCATATAGATGTATATTATGTAAGTTTTTTGGTTAGGTTTTAAGAATTTTCTACAAATTCATTTCCCACACAGAGCTCACCCTGTGCTTGTTACCACCTCTGTGAGATGGCTCTGCCCTTCCTGAGCCAGGTTATGCAGCTGCCTCCAGAGTCATTGCAGCAAATATCCTTATTTTTTTTCCTTTTTTTTTTTTTTTTTTTCCCACTGAGTAATAAAGCAGCTTTTCTGCCCTGCTGTGAAAGAATGGCTGTCTCTGGATATGTGCTTATGGAAGAGCTGCACTGGCATATTTAGAGCTTCTCTGACCGGTCAGGTAAATCCATCAGTGACATGCAAAAATGCTGCCCAAAGGGATCAGTTTGCAGGAAAGGCATAAGTCAGGAAAGCAAGCTGCTCAGATGACCCAGGATTGGTTAAATGCAGCTTTTTCTCCTCAGAGAAGCTGCTGAATTTGCAGCTTTGGGAGCTTGAGTTATGCACAGCACACCCAGAGCTGCACTGACACCCAGTGCAGCAGCCCATCCACCTGAAAACTGCCTTTGTAGGATTAAAAAAACACAGAAATTGTCTTTTCTGGGGCTTCTCCACACGAGCCTGGGAGCTCCTGGGTGTGCTGTGCGGAAGCTCAGCAAATGGCAAAATACCTGGGAACCTCAGAGCAACCACACAGCTGAGGAACAAGTTGGTGTGCACAGAGGGGAAGAGTTTTGGGGTAAGAGTCTGCCAGACCAGGATGGAGAAGGGCTGTGGATGTCCCCTGGGGGTGCAAACTCCTCCAGAACAGTTTCTCTCTCCAAGTGCTTAGCTCCAAACACGAGGAGCTGTGTGGCAGGGTGTCCCCTCTGCCTCTCCTGAGGGAATGTGAGCTCCACTCCCAGCTCTGGGTCCTGAACCAGTACTGCTGCATTCCTGTTGACAAAAAATAGCTCAAAAAAATGTTTGTTTTCCATCCTCAAGTCCTTTGAGATCAATGCATGAAACAACAGTATGCCCTATACCTCTTGGATCTTCTCTTTGGCATAAACTAACACACAGCTCTGTGTTTTCCTTATTTCTGAGCAAAATCATTTCCAGGTTGGTTGGGAAAGGGAGCAAGAAACTCTTGGGTGCAAGCAGGGAGACCTCAGAGCTCTGCCCAAGGCCACAAGCCAAAATCATCTGCGCAAAGTGCACGACAGCTTCATCCCCCAGAGTTTGGCTTCTCCTGGGTGTGGGGCATGGGTGAGGCTGAGGAAAAAGCCTGAAATGGGAGCTGAAAATGGGAAATGAGAGAGAGAGAAAGAGAGCTGAAACGGGAATGTTGATAAAATGGGAACGCTGCTCAAATGGGAACGCTGCTGAAATGGGAATGTTGATGAAATGGGAATGTTGATGAAATGGGAACACTGCTGAAATGGGAATGTTGATGAAATGGGAACACTGCTGAAATGGGAATGCTGATAAAATGGGAATGCTGCTGAATGAAACACTGCTGAAATGGGAATGCTGCTGAACTGGGAACACTGGTGAAATGAGAACACTGCTGAAATGGGAGTGTTCATAAAATGGGAATGCTAATGAAATGGGAACACTGCTGAAATGGGAACACTGATTAAATGAGAACACTGCTGAAATGGGAATGTTGATAAAATGGGATGCTGATAAAATGGAAATGGTGTTGAAATGGGAACACTGCTGAAATGGGAATGCTGATGAAATGGGAATGTTGAAATGGGAATGCTGATAAAATGGGATTGCTGCTGAAATAGGAACACTGGTGAAATGGGAACGTTGATAAAATGGGAACACTGATGAAATGAGAACGCTGCTGAAATGGGAGCCCTGCTCAGCCCTCTGCTGCTCCCGACAGTGCTGAGTTATCCTTGGCACCTCTCCCCTGAGCTGCACTGATGTTTATAAGGGTTCTCTTTTAAATGGCAGAATAATAGACCCCAGCTGAATGAAATGGCAGACATTTGTTCAGAGTGAAGTTTGGCAGGGGATGCAGAACAGGATTGTTCTGGCACCATCCAAGGCAGCTCCACTCTTGTGGAGGTTTCTCTGTCTCCATTCCATTTATTTATGTACTTCTTGTGAATGTGTAGCTCTCATTCAGGCCTTGGCGTGGCAGAGGGTGAAAGGGCTCTCAGTGCCCACTGAGGAGGATCCAAAACTCTCTGTGGATAGCAGAGTAACCATGTGGGAGAGCAGATGCAGAGCTCTGGGCATATGAATGTGGTCATGTCAGCATGGAGGTGTTTGGAAGAGCAACTGGATGGTCCTTTGGTGCTTGACAGAGGCAGATGAGTGGAGTGATCGTGGCTGTGCCTGTGAGCAACAGCACCATATTCCACCTTACCCACTGTGGTAACACTCCTGATGGATCAGCCACAAACTGATTAAAAAAAAAACAAGAACAAAAAAATATCAAATCTTAAAATTAAATAAAATAGTAATAGATATATATTATCATTATAATAAATATCTAAAAAATTCTATTAAATTTTATTAATTTATAAATATTTATATATTTATAAATAAAATATATAAAAATATTTATATATTTTATAAAATTTTATTAAATTTCTCCTTCTAGTTAATTTAATATTTTATTATACATAAAATTATATATAATAATTTTAATAACTTAAACATTTATATTTTAAAAAACTAAAAATAAAATACCATAATTTTACATAAAAACATTTAAAGATAATAATACAAAACTTCCAACCACTAAAAAACTAAACACACCTCTATAAAAAAACACATATTAAAACCAAAAAAACTCCAAAAACATACTCTTTTCCTTCCATCTCAAAAACAAATTACAAAACTAAGAGATAACAGAGCTGTCTTTCAGTCCTGGAAAGAGTAAGTGTGTTCTTTGGGTAAAGGGTCACTAGAGACATTCAAAACCCACCAGCCCTGACTTTCACGCATAGAATTTTCCAAGACTTACCCAGAATCTGTATTACATCTGCTTAGCATCCCCTCCACACCTCTAAGCACCTCTGTGCCAAACCAGCTCAGCCAAGCCAGGGGAAAACAAGAGCCTGGTAAAAACAGCACCTAAAACCCCCACAGGGAGGAACAATTTGCCCTTCATCACCCCTGAAACAGAAAGATGTAGTGGGCTACAGTGAATTTCTATTTTCTCTGCACCTATTTGATTGGAAAAACCTCAACAGCAGCAGTTTGTCAGGGGCACATTGCAGCCAGCAAACCCAGCTTGAGCAGGAAGGGGACAAGGCCTGGGTTCTGCACACTCTGGGGGGGAAAGCAGCTCTTGCAAGCCCTTTATTACTCCTGTAATGCACAAATGGATGTAAAGACTGCCCAGGGGCAGATCCAGCATGGCCCAGAAGCTCTCCACAGCCAGAGACCCCATCCCAGCTTCAGGCAGGTGACCTCAGTGTCCATCCCCTCCTACAGCCCCCATGTCTCCCCATCCCGGGGGGATTTCCCTCTCAGTAGGGGCTGGACCTAATGGGAATCCCCACCCAGAGCTCTGGGTTAGATCTGCATCACATCAACTCATCTGAGCCTTCCATTTGATTCCTAATTTTGGGGGCAGCACAGAAGTCACAGAGGATGTGGCTGGCTCTGCAGACCAGCCTTGCAGGAGCTCCCACACCTCTGTGGCTGGAGGGGCCTGGATGCTGTTAATCACTGTGTGACAGCAGCAGAAACTCAGTGTGATTGGCATTGTAAGGCATGTGGCTGTCCTGCAGAAAATTGTACCTTGCTGGCCCAAGCCACAATCAAAGAGCTTCACATAACTCTGCAGTCAAGGGCTCTGAGGCCCTACAGCAAATCACTGCTAGCTGAAATTCTGTAAATATGGCCCCAGCTCCAAGGCTGCTGCAGATGGGCACGAGCACCCTGCTGACCTCTGCTGCTCCCCTGGCACTGAGCTCTGCTGCCTCCAGCCCTTCCCACCTTCCTCAGCACATGGCTCCATCTCTCAGAGCCCCACTCCGACTGGGGGTGAAATTATTATTATTATGTGCCCATTCTGGCACAGACTCCAGCAGGGAAAGCAGGACACAGCACACAGCAGGGAGCAAATCTTTCTTTTTCCTTTTACTTCTCCCCTGTCCTGACCACTGGTGTTTTCTGTTAGCCTCCTCGTGGCATTCAGAACATGAGAAATTAAAGAAGCTGCTACAGGGAGAAACAGCAGGTGTGCACATGGCTGGGAAAGCTTTCAAATAAGCACTTTAAAATAAATTATTAGATAACAATGTGGTATCTGAATCTACTTAGATGACGGCACATTAATAGCAGGACTGACAGTCTTTTCTGCTCTCACAGGCACAATAGAAATATTTGCTTTATCTCATAGCCATGATGGGTGCAAAGCACATTTCTCTGAGGATTTTGACTCTTCCCTCAAAGCACTTTGAAAAATGCAGAGATGTGTTTGTCCCATTATACACCCAGCTCCTCCCTCTTCCTCTGTTTGGGCAAAAATTCTGCGTATATCCCCACAAATGTGTTTCTTTATTTGCAGTCCCACACACATTCACTCACCTCCATAATTCCCAGCCCTTTGCTCCTCTCATCAAACCCAGGTTTGATGCACAAGTTTGCCTCCAAGGACAGCAGAAAGAACTGCCTCATGCTCAAGATATTGCTGCTTTGGGAAGGCTGACCTAGAGCAGAGGCTGGGCAGAGTTAAAGAATAAAGCAGGGATTTATTCAAAGCATCTCCTCCATGGATCCACCTTGGGCAGCACAAGAGCCCAGCCAGGGCTGCACCCAAGATGAACCCAAATGGTCCCAAAATGGACACAGGGTCTCTCCCTTGGATCAGCTCTGCTCCATTTGCACCTTGCAGTTCATTGTCCAGTTCCAGCTTTAGCCCAGGCACTCCCATCCTGCTTGTTTTTCTCTCCTCAGCCCACGGTGTTTGTGCTCCTGGGCTGAGCTTTGGATCATTTGTCCTTGGTGCCCAGCTGGAGCAGGAATTGTTTTGTCTCCCTGCTCTGTGCAGAGAGCTCAGCATCCCCTGATGTGAACCCAGCCCCACACACTAAAGCAGCAGAGAACCTGAAAAATAGAAAAGCCAAAACCTGAGGCATCAATATGGAAGCACATCCCAAGTCTGAGAAGTCAACCTCTAATTTTACAAACTGCAAGATAATTCCAAATTTTTTCAGCACTGCCCAAAGGAAAAAGAAGGGAATTGTTTCCCACTTCCTTCAGCAGCTGTGTCGACATAAAGAGTGACCTTAAAAATGATCACCAATCAGTGAAATTCCTATCATCACTTTGAGGAAAGGCTTCCTGCAGAGCTGGGGTGGTGACAGCAGGCTCAGATACCCACCAGAGCACTGGAGTAGACATAGGAGGAATGAAACCCTCCCTGCTGCCAGTAGGATTGGCTGGCCAGGACACTGGGGTGAGGGAAGCATCCAGCTCCTGCCTTTTCTGAGGCCTGAGGAGCAAATGACCATTTCAAGGCATGGTGTCAAGAGATGGATAGCAAACACTTTGGCTCTTGGTGCTACTACAGCAGTGACAAGAAATGAAGTAGACAGATGTTTAGAACTCAAGCCCATACACATCAGGCAAGAAAGGAATCTGTATCCTTCCCTAGAGCAATGGATGTTATCATCAGGGATTTATTAGCTAGGAGTCATCCTGCAATGCCACACTTCACAGAAACATTACCGTGGCATCCAATATGGGGCCTTTTCAGAAGAGCTTGCTAGTGTAAACTTTCTCACAAGTGGACACTTTCCCACTTTATGAAGTCACCAGGGTTTTTAATTTCTCTCTCCAAGAGAGAGCAGAGACTGAAATCCCTGTGAGGAGGAGGGCTTGGCCCAGCACTGAGACTGGGAGAAACCCATACTCACACAGTGCCTGCTCTGGAGAGGGCTTATGGTTTCATCTCACACAAGCACTGTAATTTATTCCAGGCTTTTTTTTTTTTTTCCTTTTTTTCTCTTTTTCCTCTAAGTAATCCTAAGTCTCTGATGGGACTCTGCATTTTGTTTATTCCAATCAACAGCAACTCTAGAGGCTTTTGGACTGCAAAAAGCAGAGTGAAAAAGCAGAGAGTGGTGGGAGAGAGAACACACAGACATCTTAGTGCCAGCACTGATGTCATGCTGAATGGACATTTGAAAGAATTTAATGTCTCAGTATCATTTGCTCCCAGAAGCAGCAGCTATCCAAACACTCCAGCATGATTTGCATCCAGGAATTCTGATCTCTACGTGCCCAACAAGGAGAACAAACTCTGGTTTGTATCTCACGTTGCAGGGCCAGGATGGTTAAAGCTCCCATGGCTTCTGGTGTCCAGCTGTTTTATGGCAATTTGAAAATTTGAATTTTGAAAACTCCTGGCTCGAATGTGGCAGTCCCCCTCCCCAGGAGGTGACCTGAACCGAGGGGCAGAACTTCATGGGGTGACACTGAATGGGACCCCCAGTGTCTCTGCAGAGGTTTGGGCTCGCTCAGGTTCCCTCCTTCCTCAGGGGCATGGTCTGCTGGCACTGAGGTGCTGGCTAGTCCGAGCTCCCCAATAAAGGACAGGGATGTGCTGCAGCCCAGCAGAAAATGAGAATATCAAAAGGCAGAAGTGGCACTGGGAGATGCTGTCCCTACCTCATCTTCATCAGTCAGACCCCACCCCAGCAGAATCAGGGATATGCTGCAGAGATCAGGGATGGAGCCAGGGACAGCAGGGACTTGATTACATCAGTCCTGAGCCCCTCAGTGCCCTGTCCCAGCCCAGCCCACGCAGTGCCCAGGGCAGCTGGGCAGGAGCAGCCTGAGCACAGAGAGCCCTGGTGCTCCTGCTGTGGGAAGGGCTGGTGGCCAGCAGCAGGTGATGCCTCAGGTTTTGGCTTTTCTATTTTTCAGATTCTGTGCTGCTTTAGTGTGTGGGGCTGGGCTTCATATGAAGGGATGCTGAGCTCTCTGCACAGAGCAGGGAGACAAAACAATTCCTGCTCCAGCTGGGCACCAAGGACAAATGATCCAAAGCTCAGCCCAGGAGCACAAACACCGTGGGCTGAGGAGAGAAAAACAAGCAGGGTGGGAGTGCCTGGGCTAAAGCTGGAACGGGACAATGAACTGCAAGGTGCAAATGGAGCAGAGCTGAGCCAAGGCAGAGACCCTGTGTCCATTTTGTGACCATTTGGGTTCATCTTGGGTGTAGCCCTGGCTGGGCTCTTGTGGTGCCCAAGGTGGTTCCATGGAGGAGATGCTTTTAATAAATCCCTGCTTTATTCTTTAACTCTGCCCTAGGTCAGCCTTCAGAAGGCATCCCAGGAACCTCAGCCCAGGCAGGAGCTGTGGCCTGGAGTGCTGCCCACACCATGGGGCACACAGGCACCATGCTGCCCATGCACAAACCCCTGCCAGCACTGCTGCTGCCAGCAGGATGGCACACTGCAGAGCCTGGCACACTGCAGAGCCTGGCTTTGCTTTTCTCCACCACAAGAGCTGGTTTTAATTGACGGAGTGGGACACTGACAGGGCTGGGGATGCTGGGAGAGAGTATCCTGCAGGATAAGAGCACTCCTCCTCCTGCTATTCCTCAGCTTTACCAGTGCCTAAGCCTTGTTATTCTCAGCAGGTAAAACTCAGCCTGTGCTGAGAGCAGGCAAAAGGCATCTGAATCACAGCCTGCAAATGGAGCAAATGAAACCTGGAGCAGAAGCTCTGCACATTCTGCCTGTGAGCTGTCCTGGGATATTTAACAGGCACACTCTTCAGACCAGGTTTTCTAAAAGCATGTGCCACTGGTCTCAGGCTACTGCCACAGGGAAATTGCTAAAGTCATAAATCTGAAGGGGGAACAGGGAAAATCCTGTGGCCAAAACCAAAACCATGAAGGAGAGTGTACTGGAGAAACCTTTGGTAGGAAGGCAGGGATCCATATTCTGTGGCTGCCCCAGCCTAACCCAGACATTTGGTCATCCCAAAGTCATTCCCTCCATGTATGTGAAGGACTTGGAAAGCACACACACCCTCCCCAAGCTACAGTACATAAATACATCTATACATCTATAAATACATCTATATGCTTTTATCCAGTATTTATTTACTAATATTTATTTATTACCCAGCTATTTATTTATTAAAGATCCACTTTTCCTCTGCTGGTCCCAGTTGAAATGGATCAAACAGTTTCATAGGAATGAATAGCTCTGGAGATAATCCAAACATAAAGAGAAATCAGCAGCTGTGTTTCTCACTATAATCTTAGCTGCCTGGCTGTGGGATTTACTTCCCTTGGATAGATAAAATGAATTGTACTTTATGCTGAAGCACTAAAGCCACGGGTACACTTTTCCCTCTCATGACCTTCTCTAAATCAGTCATTCTGAACTATGGAACAGAAGCAAAAACCCCATTAAACTACCAGCATAATGTATTTGCCCCACACCACATTTTGCCCCTCAGTTAGTGAGTATGAGGAAGAAGAAAAGGGCAAATATGGGAACAGTCTGCAGGCACCACTATGGATACAGCAATCACCTTCATGCTCTGGGCAACTGATGTATTAACAGTGTATTACAAGTGACAGGTTCCAAGGATTCATGGAATGGAGATGGTCCTCATTTGCCACAATAAAACAGACCATGAAAGTGCCTGTCATGGTGCCATTAACTGGTTCCTGAGCCCAATTGTGCATCTTGTGACATGGTTTCTTTGCATCTCTTTGTGCAGAGATGCTTTTCACTCCCTTGATGCCCACATAACTAATCAGCAAGTGCAAGATGGCCAGAGCCACGTCTCAGAGTGAAGCAAAGACAATAATTTCTCGTATTTTCCTTCTTCACCTCTCATGATTTAAAAATAACCCATTATCATTAACTGGATTCATTTCCAGCAGATATTTCTGCAGAGAATGCTCTGGTTTTTGCCATTCAGTTTGGATTGGACACCAGTGTCAGATGAGATTTCAACAGATATTTCAATCCTGGATTTCTGATGAAAATTTCCACACTTGCAAATTGATACATTTGCTTCCTGTAAATCACTCACAGGTACTTTTCCCAAAGGCATTTCTGACAGCAAATGCATTAGCTCAGCTATTTGGGGATGTCACCACAAGCAAGGGTACAAAAACCAGCAGAAGTAAATGCAACATTTCACTTGATAATATTTACAAAAAAAAAAAAAACAACAAACCAGCACCCAGCCCCTGTGGCAACCATCCCACAGAAATTATACTGCTTGTCCAATTTAGAAAGCCTGGATGAAAGGAAATCATCAGTATTCTTTGGGGGAAACTAAATTTACCTTGAGTAAAACCTAGCTTATGCAACCAGCCACCAAAAGCCCTGCCAAACTCCCAGGCAGGCCTTAAGGACAAATTTTGCCAGCTGTAGGCTACAGAAGTATGTGTTTAATAAATGTTGAGCCATCAGTAAGTCCCTGGCAGCAGCCTGAAGGGAGAGCGTGGCAGGTTTTGAAAGGCACCAGGCTGAGGGAGCTCACAGATTTATTCATCACAGATGATAGTGAGAAACCTCTCAAAGGGAAGTCTGAGAAAATTGGTTTATGTAATTACAGAGATTTATGTCTGTTACAGTTCCAGAAGTTTCACTGTGTCCTGGGGATCTTGGCATACAGGAGACAAAAAAAAGAAATGGATGGGGATTGTCTTTGGATGGAGGTTTTAGGATCAACACCTAAATAAAGTGTTGGGTTAAGATGGAACACAGCAATCCCTCCCTTGGAGGAGACAGAAGCCACATTTTGATGTATTTCCATGGGGCAGAGAGAAGCAGCTCATTATCAAAGGCACTGGGTGTGCCACTGATGCCTTCTGAAGGCTGAGCTAGAGCAGAGGCTGGACAGAGCTAAAGAATAAATCAGGGATTTATTCAAAGCATCTCCTCCATGGATCCACCTTGGGCAGCACAAGAGCCCAGCCAGGGCTGCACCCAAGATGAACCCAAATGGTCCCAAAATGCACGAGCGCTCCCGGGGTCTCTCCCTTGGATCAGCTCTGCTCCATTTGCACCTTGCAGTTCATTGTCCAGTTCCAGCTTTAGCCCAGGCACTCCCACCCTGCTTGTTTTTCTCTCCTCAGCCCACGGTGTTTGTGCTCCTGGGCTGAGCTTTGGATCATTTGTCCTTGGTGCCCAGCTGGAGCAGGAATTGTTTTGTCTCCCTGCTCTGTGCAGAGAGCTCAGCATCCCCTGCTGTGAGCCCAGCCCCACACACTAAAGCAGCACAGAACCTGAAAAACATAAAAGCTAAAACCCTGAGGCATCAGCAGGGCTCCTCATAGGCAGTGCACAGTTGTGTGGTCAGCCTGTGATGATTTTCAGGGCTGGAATGTGCTAAAGTCAGAGTGTTGAGGTCTCATTTAGGGGTAGGGTGTCTAGAGTAAACACCTAGAGCTCTAAACCACACGAGTCTTTGCCACTGCCCTGAATTTCCCCAGTGTTGTGTAACAGCAAATTCATCACTTAAATAGCGCCCTGGCTGAGATTTCAATGAAGCAAATATATGAGAAATAAATGTCCAAGCCCATCTATGTTTTTCAGTGTACATACAAGGCAGAAATAATGACTCCACAGAGATGAAAATCAAGGACTTTTAAAACCAGATTTGTCATTGCCCTATCAAGCTTACAACAGGACATTATGCCACCAGCTCCAACAGTTTTCTATGAAGTCTCAGATGTAAAGTGATTTTTATTTTTAACACTCTGGTTCCTGAAATCCCTGAATTGTTGGAAAACATGGCCTTACTTTAAAAAAATACGTAATTTAGTTTCTAGCCCCTCAGATTAGCTCACAGGTGTGACAAAGAAGATCAAAAGAAACGCAGGTCTGTTTTTTCACACTGTCCTGTGGTACCTAAGTCAGTCCCAGCTGGCATTCTGGCTCAGCTCAAGGCTGATGCTCCTGCTGCCCAGCACTCACGGATTCACTGCCCTGACCTGGCACATATATCCTGGGGAAGCCTTGTGCCAAAGACAAGGGCAGGATAAAGATAATGAAGAAGAATAAACTAAAAAGGCTTTTTGGGGTATTCCTGATGCAGCATTTCCTCAGACAGAATTTCTGGAGACAGGACCACCATACAAAACCTTGTGATGGGAGACTCGCAGGCTGCAAGGAATTTGGAAAGTTGGCTTTTGGCTGCATGTATATGTTGATGACAGCATACTGGTAGAAAGCTTTGGATGAATAACTTTGAATTTAATTCCTGAGCTCCTGGCCAGGGCAGCAGCCCCTTCCCAGGACAGGAAGGCTCTCTCTGGCCACAGACCTTGCTCGCTGAGGCAGAGGACAGGAAAGGCTTCACATCAGCATAGCGCTGAGGTTTTCTCTGACTGGAAACATTCCTTCTGTTATTCTGAACAGTCTGTCCACACTTCACAGCATAAACTGCTTTAGAAATTACAGCCTGGAATGTAAACCCAGGCCGGGCTGGCTGCAGGCCCTGGCTGCTCCTCCAGGCCTCTCTGCCAAGGGGTGTCTGGTGTCAGCAAGAGGGACAGAAGCATAAAAAAGCAAACACCTGGCTCCAGCAGCCATCCACCCTACTAACCAGCACTGTTTGCTTTGTGCCACAAGAGAGGGGAGAATAGAAGCCACATTTTGGACTGTAGACAGCCAAAACCAGCACATGGACAAACCACGTCCTCCAGCAATTACACTCCCCTCAGGTTTCCATCCACATCTGGATCCTGCCCCAATAGCATAGAACTGAGCCTCTTCAAATGGCTCCCTGATCTGCCAGCATTGGTGTGGAGAGCAAGCAAGGAGTTTTTTGGGTGAGAAATGCTCAGAATGGCACTCTGAGTGGTTTGGGGGAGGCTCCCCAGCAGCTGAGGGCAGGCAGTGCATGGACCATGAGTGTGCCAGGGCTCCAGCAGCAGGAACCAGCAGGATACGTGTCCATCCATCCCAAACACAGCCAGGGCTTGGGAATGCAGCCAAGGGGAGCAGTCTGGTCCAAGGTCCAGATGTTGCCAGATAAGATAAACAGCTTTACACTGCAGCAATCAGACTTTTCCTCCCCTCTATTAACTCCTAACTTATCAAGAGGGCTAAAGTTCACGCACATTAATGAGGTTCAGACAGAGTGATCCTCCCCATATTAAAGCAAAAACCCCCAAAGCACAGCCCAACTAAATCATGCTAAAGGGTTGCATTCCTCAGGCCCTGTGATGGCTCCCATTTTATCAACACAGCAGCCAGAAAAGGGTTTCTGGCCCCAGATGATGTGCAATAACTATATCTTAACTGCAGGACTTGAAGGACACATCTTCTCCATTACTCCTGTGTTTTTCATGTTAAACTCTCCACCACCATATTTAAGACCAAAGAGGGTTTACAGGGCAAAAGCCAAATATGTTAAGAAGGTCTCATCACATGAAATTGCATCTTAGGCACCAAAGAGAACAAATGAGAAGCTGGGTGAAGGCAGAAGGCAGAGTGATGAAGCTAATGCTGGAACTCTTTATCTCACAGAAAAATGGCTGGGTAGCTGCTCATTTGATGTGCAGCAATTAAAGACTAATTTACACAGTGCCACTTAGTGACAAGTATAATTATGTCCTACTCAGGGTACATATCAGATAATAATTGCCTCCAGCTGAGCTGGAGGTTGTAACCCACTAAAAGGGACTTTAATGATGTGACCAAAGATGGATTTCAGCTGGAAAGTTTATGACTGACCAGAAGAGCACAGGAGCTGCTCACAGCTTTTTTAGGAAAACTGCAATAGAAGCTCAGATAAATCTCCTCTGTCTAAAGAATTGCACTGATCTATGTGTAGATATGTAACAAAGATAAGAAGGTATAAAACAAAATAGATTTCTAGGGCAGATCATACAGGAATTTGTTCAATTCACAGGGCTCTGGTGCCAAAATATTTTTTAAAAGTACTCTGCAGTGGCTTATCTGGCTCCAAAAGACATCAACTACCACTCCCAGGATGCTGTTGAAATTAACTTTTGATATCCCTCATTGAAAGAAAACCCCAAAGCACACAAACAAGCCTGACTTGTAACACTTGAATAAAATATGAAGTCTCATCTTAAATTGTGGACAGACTGGAGCTCTTCCACAGAGCAGAAGTGCTCGGCTGCACACTGAAGAGATATTCTGAATGTGTTCCCAGCTCTCTTCAAGGAGAAGGAGGAATTACAAAACATGATAGTGCTTTTGAGCACGTGCTCAGTATTTTTCCCCCCAGACTCCATTGGTCTTCCCAGCCCCCAGGTGAGGCCTGCAAAGGGAGAGAGGCTGGGATGAGGGTGTGGGAGCAGAGATGGGATTAGAGCAGCATCAGTAAAAGCCAGGTTGGTTTCAGAAGGCTTTGGGATGCTGTGGCTCCACACCAAGAATCCAGCTATGCTTGTCATAACCATATTGATAAATTCCCACCATTTGGGGTGCACTTCAGCTGGGAGCTGTGTTGCACTGAGCAGCAAGGAGCATGAAAATAAAGCAGGACAACAGCACAGGTCATAAAAACTGAGCTCAGTAATAATTTGTGCTGTAAAGGAAGCAGCCTTAGTGCTTCTCAGAGATTTTATCAGCCTGTTCAGGGGAACAGCATCAGTAGTAGAGGTTGTTTTGATTAACTGCCATAACATGACTCAAATGTGCTAGAGTAGAAATGCACAGAGTGGGATGTCAGCTCAGTGGAACAATCAAAGTCACTGTAAATGAAAGCTCAAGGCATTTTCTCTCACCTATTTGTCTTCCTCCTCCTCTGATGGGACGAGAGACATGAGCCAAATTTTATCTCTACTGCTAGCTCTGGTTTCAAACCAGAAAAGGATTCTCAAACAAATTCATTAAACAGGTGAGGTGGCTCAAGAGCTCACCCTGAGCAGTTACACCACTCTGACTCACCATGACCATCCCACAGACACAGCACGACCTGGGACTGTAACTCCTCATGACCCTGAGCAGGGTACCTGTCCAGGACAGCCTGGGACTCCCCCATTCCTCACCCTGCTGGGGGACAGCTCCTGACACTCTGCTCTGCAGGCAGGGCCTGGCTAAGCCAGAGCACTCAGAGCCTGGATATCAGGAAAAAGTGTTTTACAGAAAGGGTGATAAAGTTCTGGAATGGCTGCCCAGGGAGGTGGTGCAGTCACCATGCCTGGGTGTGTTTAACAAAGCCTGGATGTGGCACTGGGTGCCAGGGTTGAGTTGAGGTGTTGGGGCTGGGTTGGACTCCATGATCTCAAAGGTCTTTTCCAACCCAGTGATTCTGTGAATTCTGTGAACCTCTGGGCCAGCCCCTGGTCCTCCAGAGCCCCCAGATGCCACAGCAGGTCTTGGGAAACTCCCTCAGGGTGCAGTGGGTACCAAGACCTGAGGTTTCACCTGGCACTTAAATTTCACTTGTCCTTGGAAGTAAAGGTCTGCTGAGGTTAGCCTGGGGTGAGGGATTCCTGTGTGATGATCACCATGATTTTGGGAGGAGGCCAATGACTGTGATCATTAGACCAAAATTGGCTTAGCAAGGCTGGGTGTAATGTCCTGTGACCCTTTGTGCACTGTTCCCACTGTAAAAATAACTTTATGTGGGATCATACTTCCAGGCAGGAGCAGGGGTGACATGCACAGCTCAGGCAGCCCTGTCCCCAAGCTCAGCAGGGATGAACACCCTGTTCCTGCTGCTCACCATCCTCTCTGCTATCCCTGCTCCCCTCACCCACTGGATTCTCTCAGCTATTGTGGGATAACCGGGATTCCCAGGCTGACTCTGTTGGCCTCCCCTGACCCAGTCCCAACAGCCATCCCTTAGCTAAAGCCTTCAGCACACACCCTCTCAGATTTTATGGCAATTCTTGCTGGATTAGGGAGTTAGCAGCACCCAAGATCCCAGCACAGGCTCTGGGATGGGTGTGTTTGCTCACACAGACATATCCAGATAAGGCACCTTATTAACTGTGTTGATAATGAACCAAAAGGTGATCTGGGCTGTCTCCACAGAGCTTTGGTAATTAATGCCTTGCACTTCCCAAGCTTCACAGAAAGCATTTATAATTAACCTCTTCTTCTTTCCTGCTGTATGGTGCAAAAAACAACTGTTACTCTATCAAAGGCTCAGGAATATCTATTAAGCCATCTCAGTCAAATCAGGGCAGAAGCAATTTAAAAGACAATTACAGGCAGGAGATGTGAACTCCATTCTCAACTCCAGACACAGCACTGAAGAATAAAATGCCTCAGCTCCCAGGCTCTGTGCCAAGGGTAAGCAGCATGAGAAAACCTCTCCAGCCCACAGCAGAATTCAGAAGGTCTTGAATTGAAGAGGATGGAGCAAAACCACTAAAACCCCCAATTATCTAGGACTGATTGTTCTTATAATTGCTTGTTTCCAGGTTTACAGCAAAAGCATCAAGTTCTCTATGCTTTAATCTTGGTAACTAAAGTCTGAGCTTGTTCTCCTGTGAACCTCATCTCACATTTAGGAATACCTAATGAGTCAAGGCAGAGTTGCTGAGGTGCTGAGCACCATCTCAGGGCGATGGGAAGCACAAGGATAATGGGAAGTGCAGCTCTGGGTACAGCAGCTGGGGCTGCAAAAACACCAGTGCCAGCCTGAGAAAGTTCTGACTGTCTGTAAAGCTCTGAGGGGAATGTGTGTGACCTGCAGGACGCACACAAATCACTTCTGCTGGAGGGGATGTGGCAATGAAGCTATTCCCACATCCAGCACTGACTCCGGGGTGATCACAGGAGGATATGGCAGAGCAGACATCTGCAGCAGGCAAGAATCAAAGTGTACCTCCAGCTAAATCACAAGGTAAGGACAGACAGCAGCAGGGTCAATACTGCCTGAAAGTCAAGGAGAGAACCAATGCACTCAATCAGTAACAGCACTGACATTTGAGATCAAAAATTACCAGCATGCTCAGCAAACATCACACCTCCGGCTGCAGGGGATTGTATCTCAACACTTGCTCCAATTGCACCAAAAAAGGAGGGCATTTTTAAGCAATTCTGCTTCTTCTAACTGATTCAAAATTGTATGTTCATTTTCAAAGCTGCCAGGCCAACACCCCACTACAAAGAAGCTAGTGTGGTATTGCTCCAGGTATTGCTGAGCTCTCTGCTGGCCTTTGCTGATGTTTCCATATGGAGTATGAAAAGGTCCAGCAGCTCCTTGAGTCATACATGCTGTCTTCTTTTATGTCTTACAGAGGGGGGATGTTTTATTCAGAAGGAACTGAGGAGTTAAAGAAAGTATTACTGTGCTACTGAAGCTGTTAATCACACAGAAAGGAAACCCTGAAAATAATCAGGAAAAGTGAGGCTGCCTTGCTGTCTCAGGATGGGCTTTGTCATCCTACACCACAGGTTTTCTTGGCTGTCTCTGACTTGATGCTCATTCCTCAGGGCCCTCCTCCCACTCTGAAATCAGGCCCTGCTTTGCATATTCCAGTCTACCAGAGGAAGAAAACAAATCCAAACACCAAAAAACAGGAGTGACAGGAAAAAGAACAATGAAACCAGCAGAAATATTTCCCCAAATGAAGCTGCAGTAGCTCCCAACAGCACTGAGGATGTGTCCAGAGCCAGAGCACCTGGGAATAGCCACGTACAGAGGTCTCTGCCTGTGCTCCCAGAGCAAACCTTTGTTGTGTTTCCATCCCAAAGCCCTGAGTTCTGCTCCACACTCCAGGTACCAAGCCACATGTTCATCCAGATGCCAGATGGCAGCAGGAACAGCCAGCACAGGATGGGAGGGGAAGAGCATCGAGTGGCAAAAGGGTTCAATATTTCATTATCACATCATTCCCTGCCACTTCTAATGTTAAATTCATCCCTGTCTGTCCAGATCAGCTAAACTCATCCTCGAGATAAATCAGGTCAGCGATAGCCTGAATTTTAAAAAGAAAAAAAAAAAAAAAGAAAGAAATCTGATTGAATGTTGCAAGTTTTTTCCACGCCTGATTTCCCATGAATTATTTATCCCAGCAGCAGCTCTGCATTGCTCAACAGAAACATTCCTATAGTCAAGAAAGCACTCCACCAGCAGGGCAGGGCAAAATAAGCCAAACTCCCCCAAAATATGGTGTCAGAGCACACCCTGGCCCACTGTAAATCATCTAAATCATCCTTTACAGTGCTGCATCCCTGCCCACCACCTTTGCCTTCCTTGTTCAGCAGGCACAAAAGCATTTGCCTTTGAAGATTTGGCAAAGATTTGGCCAAATCAGGGTCAAAAACAGCCTCGAAATTCCACTGGGGCGTTATTTTTTTTTCACCCTGCCAAGAGCAGACTGCTGCAACAGTCATTGATAAAGTGACTCAGAGCCTCTGTGAGCTGCAGAAGAGAAATGGAACAGCAAAACATTGGCTGTTCCAAAGCTGTTGCAAAAACCTGTGTCAAATCATTTATTGGCTGCACCTACACACACTTTAATTGGTCCTACAAGACTTTAAATGCCTCCTCATATAGTGATAGCCCAGGTTATCTTTTTACCTTATCTAAATGAATTTAAAACTACTTCAGTTCGCTGCAAGTGAATGTGCTTCTATCACAGAGAAACCTGAAAATGTTCTCTAACATTAAAAATCCTCTCTTCTGAATAACACAGGCCTGGTTGTTTTAGAGCTGTGCAGCTTTTACTTTAAGTATTGAACTATTATCCAGGGCTTAAACCCCACTAGTTTTAAGATAAAAGATGCTCTCAAGGATCTATTTAATTGTTATTAGATGGAAAAATTTAAGATAGTGGATGGGAGATAAGCCTGTAGAGAGACAGAAGCTGTTTTCTAGTTCTAGGAGACAATAAATCATGCTATTGGTCTGTCTCTGGCCTTGGCTGGTAATAGATCACAGACATTTTCATACCCAAGTTCAAAAAACACACAGAAAACCAGCCACAAAGTAATCACATTGCCAAAACACATCTTAAATAACACACAAAAAAAATGGCCACAAACCAGTCAGGGTGCCAAAATGCATCAAACGTTAAGCAGCCTGTGGTCTTCAGGATGTCAGGGTGAGACAGGCTGGTTGATGATGGCTTTTCAAGAGAAATTTTGGGGGTTTGCAGCCCATTCCTGACGAGGTCACACCGCCGCAAAAGGAAAACAAGCATTTGGTTGTTAGAGATCATGATTTGTGGAGCCATTTTATGAAACTCCCTCTGAGATGGATGTCTTAGAAAGGGTGGAAAGTGGTGTCAAATATTCAGAGTTGTCAACATCCGAAAGACCAAGAGAACAAACAAAAGGCTGCACCAAGCAGAAGGTGGCTTCAGCTGCTCCCCAGGCCTCTCCTCGTGGGGACAAGGGATGTCAGGAGGAGCCACATTAAAAAAAAAAACAAAAAACAAAAGGCAGAGGGAGAAAATGGTGAAAATTATCATGGTGGGATTAAGAATTCAGCATCTCTGGGCTGAGAACCAGCTCTTCAGGCAAGGAAAGCAGAGAAGGGAGGTGGTGTCATGGTCAGGACTCGGGGACATGAGGCATGAGGAGCATGTGGGGACATCCTCACACCTTGAGATAAATACCAGACAGGAGCCTTGAGCTGCTCCTCAGGGCAGCCCTTACCTCAAAACAAAACTTTTGCCCTTGTGAGTGTAAAAGTGCAGCACACCCAACAGGAAAGCCACCACATGGTACACAGGCCACGCACAGGTCACCAGCGTCACCTCACCAGGGCACAGCATGGACATTCTGTAAGCACAGAAGGGAAAGGAGCATGAGGAAGTTGTTGTCTGGAAGATAATTCAAAGGAAAGCAGCAGGATCCAGCTTCAAAGAACAGCAGTGACTCAACCTTCCAGGAAGAGAGCTGGTGGCTCCTGGGAGCCGCCTCACCCCAAGCCATCAGTGGTGATTGCAGCTGAGAGAAAGGGAACTGGGCTGGCACCACAGCGCTGACCTTTGTGAAAATTGGGATGCAGACAGAGCTGAGGGAACAGTCCGTGCCTTCAGCCTCTAATTCCAGCCTTTCCACAGCTCCAGAGCAGGAACTTGGTACCCAGCCCACGAGCACATAAGAGGGCTCTGCTGGCACTGGGAAGGACTCATGTTACTGTAATTCTTCTGTGTTGAGAAGAGATGGAAAACAAAACCCCATTTTTGTGAAATGATCCTCACTCTCTCCTCGCACGGCATCCGTGGCATGTGGGCATCACACCAGCTCCAGCATCAGGGATACAGACACTGCCTTCAGGAGCCTTTCCCTGCTCCTGGGAAATCCATCCAGCTCGGCCTGCAGGCACAAACTCCCCGAGCACGGAGGGCTGGGGCTGAGGGCAGACAGGAGATCAGACACAGACTGCTGCCCACAGCCCGGATGCACCAGCAGGCGCCAGATGCTGTCCCATCACTTTGTGTTTTTACTTCTGTCGTACCTGGAATTTCTCAGCAAAGCAGGAAGGAGGAAAGCAGCAGTCCAGGGATCCCTCTGCTGGCCTCTGCTGCTTAGACCTGCCACGGTGTGCTCCTCTGCACATCCCTCCTGCTCAAATGAGCATCCCCTTTGGAAATGCAGGCTCCACAGCAGGCAGTATGCAACCATTAATCCTGCTCTAACGTGGATGCTGTGTGCAACACATCCAACAAACCTGCTCTGACTGTCATGTGCTGTATTCCTCAGCTCTGCTTTCAGTCCTCATCTCCAAGTTTAATACTCTCTGGAATTAGTAAAGTCTGAAAAATATCACCCCTCATAGGTTCTGGTTGAGGACTGGGAGTAGGATTAGCTGACTTCTCTCAGAAGGTGCCAAGCACTGTGGAATCAACATGACAAATAGCAGGACCAACAGAGAGGCTGAGATAGAGCTACAGCACAAGCATGACACTGAGATGAGAGAGAAAAAGAGCAAGATTAAGATGGAGAAAACATGAGATAGTCAGAGGGCAAGGAAAATATAAAGAAGACAATGCCCACAAAAGTGACCAGAAAATAAGGGTGCTTTACCCCATGACCAGCTCTCAGAGGCTGCTGCAGCCCTGCCACGAAGGGATACAGCAGAAATGGAGTTGGTCCTGTACATTTACAGCTGCCTTTTACTTCATATTTCCAGCTTTCTAATTCCACTAATCCCAAGGAGACTCTAAAGATCACAGCTATGCTGTATATTGAACTTCTGCTGCAGAGATCTCCACAGGCACAACTCTGAACTGCCAGTCTGAACTGAGAGAAGTCTCTGGGATGTACTAATATTCAGAATAACAAAACCAAGGAAAAATCCAACCAACCAAACAAACAAAGCCTCGAGGTAAATCCCATCCTTTATTGGCTGCTTTGTGATTCATTCAGGTTATGGCTGAACACTTGCAAACAGAAATGAATTGACAAAATTAAGCTCTCAGCTTTTCATTGTGACAAGTACTTGTACCTGTCCTGGGTCACAGGTGCAGTTGGCTGCAAAGGGCACCAGCTGAGCAGCCTGCCTGGTCAGCATGTGGATGAAGATATTTGAATTTAAGTGTTCCTGTACGCTCCTACAGGGTTGAGGATAGGGCTTCTTTATCCTCTAAAGAAAAAAACAAGACCTTCCTGGACTATTCACTTCTTTGTTTTATTAACATAAAACAACATAAAGCTTAAGCAAAATAATTTAAAAGTTGCTTCATTGCCAGCTCCAGGGGAAGCTCCTCACCTGCCTCCCTCCCTGCTAAAAGGGCATCCAGCCCCTTTTCCCCTCAGTCTCCAGAGCTGCTGCAAAAGCACAGCTCCCTCGAGTCACAGGCTGGTTTTTTGAAACACCACATGATTGAAAAACCTTCAGCTCAGACCCTGGTGCTCTCCCCATGGAATCCAAGCTGCTCACAGAGACCCACCCCAGCTAACACTGCAGGGACAGCAAGACCTGTGACACCTTGGTGACTCTCAGTCAGCAAATGAAAAGTCCAAATCTTCTCATAGCACCAAGAATCCTGCTCCAAGCTACACTTGAGGGTTCAGCCTGAGCTAATTTCTGAGACTTTTCTCCCCCAAGCTTTGCTCTTGCTGCTCTTGCTGCTGGCCCAGGGCTTGTGCTGGCCTCTCATGCACTATTTCTTAGCTAGCAGCCATTCCTTTTCTAGCCCAGGCTCTCCAAGGTAGCAAGATTCCATATTTATTCATAAAGGCAAATCACATTTCCCTGCATGGAGCAGGTGTTCCCATGGAAACTATTCAGACACGTTTATATGAATGGGCAATTTTACGAACTGCACAAAAATCCTTGACATCATCAGAGACTGGGGGGACTAAACAAAGTTCTTAAACCTCAGCAGCAGCTGTGTGGAGATAAATAGCCAAGCAGCAGTGGCAGGCAGACACAACAGAGCTGGAATTTGCACTCAGGCTGACTTTGAGCAGTGGGATACAGCAGGCAAGAGTAGCATAAGCAGATGGTGCCTGAAGAATTTCTTTACTAATAGTTTCTTCTACAAGGTTTTGGACTGATACCAGGTTTTGGACTTGTATAAATTGTAGGGGATTATAGGGAACTCTCCCTCAAGACAGACCCACACTCCCCCAAGAGAAGGTTCTCCAGCATCATGAACACTTGCACCAGGGAACAGGGGACTCTGGAGCTGGTTTTCATCATGGAGCTGCAGAACCCTCATGAGGAACCAAACCAGAGAGCAAACCACAGGCCAGTGCCCAAGTCTGCTTCAGCAGAACCACTGCTGGGCACAGGGAAGCCTTCGGCCTTCACCTGGGCTGAGTCTAAAATCAAACCTGGGGCTTAAGCTTTTGCCTGGTCTGTAAAGAAATTGAGACTGAAATGAGCCAGTACATGTTCACCAGCACACATTGCTTGGTCACCCTAAGAGTGTTTACTGGGGACACCAGGAGCAGGGGACAGTGGCTCCGTGCTGGCTGGTGGCTCCAAGGTGTGTTAGGCCACATTATTTCTAGCAATTTTTCAGCCACCTTAAACGGGAGTGCAGTCTCCCTCAGTGTGAGTCACCCAGCCCTGAGTTAGAGACGCAGGGAAAGGAGGGACAGCCTCTCTTCACAGGTTCAGGTGTCTCAGCTGCCCCACTGACTGCATATCTGGCTTTACAGTGCTGGATTAGGTGGGGAAAATCTCCTCTCAGCTCTCAGCAGAGCAGACACTGCTGATAGCCTGTGGCTGGGAAGGACAAGAGAGCCACAGGCGAGTCCAGAGACAACTGCCCAGAGACACCCAGGGCATGACACAGTCCTGCTTTCCTCTGCCACGGGCTCCCAAAGGACCCAGTGCTGCAGAAGGGGCAGTGAAAGCCATTCTTAGCTGAGGCTGCTGAAAAAACAGGCTCTGGTCTGGTCCTACACTCCAGCTGTAACTCACTGCAGCTTTTCTGGCCACCACATCACACGTGTGGCCCTGCCAGATGGGCCACAGTTGCCATGAAAGTGTTGCCCAGGCACATCCAAAGATCATGTTCCCAGTTCCCACTAACCCCATTCAAAATCCCAAAATCCCTACTTTGCAAAGCTACTTTGCAGGCCAGGAGGATGGGCTGAAGTAACCAGGCTTCATCTCAATCTGCCAGCTGTTTTCCTGCTCTCATTGAGATGTTTTAGTGGGCAGTGCAGTGATGAGACTGTGACTTCCTTCAGCTGGGATTTCAACAGCAGCTCTGCAAATTTCATCTTTCAAAACAGAGAATCTCAAAGCCACACACTGCCAAGGTTATCAGGTTTGGGCAGCACTTGCCAAGTAACACAAGCAGGGCTTGGAGATGAGATTGTTTTAAGTGGCAAAACAAGTTTCAATTGCTCAGTGGGAAGGAAGAGTCCTTTCTATGAGAGATAATTTCTTTATTTGCATATCAACTAATGATCTTTTGACATTCACTTTAAAGCTGCTCTAGAAAACTCTTCCTGTTAAAAGTTTGAACTGGTGATACTCCAAACTGCACAAAGAGCAGGCTGTGCCTGCAGTGCCAGCACTAATCAGCAGGGATCCAAGCTCAGCTTTTCCATATGTGCTCCTGCACTGGTTGCTCCAATTTACAAACCAGAAGTTATTTTGTGAACGTCTTTAAATTATATGCAAGTGTCAGAACTGCTTTAAATTATATATGTGTGTCATCAAACTTTAAATTGCTCATGGATAATTCACTGCAATTGGAAGAAACTCATCAAATTTTTGGCCAAAGTAATTGCTTCCGTGGCTTTGCTAAGATATCAGAAGTCGAGAAATTTACCAAATATGGGGCAAATTTGCACTCTGGGTTAGTCCCAGCCTCACCCATAGTAGTGGTTGTGGCTACAGCAATGGGACCTCTTATACAAACATGAAGGGCAATGAATACCCAAATACTCCTGGCCAGAGAACCACCCCCAGGAGCTGTCACAGATGAAGCACCGGGCAGGTCTGCAGCCTCCTTTCCACAATGTCCAAAACCACTTGGGGTCAACACTTTGGAACCACTTGTTTGTATCAGAAAAGCTTTTTCCTCCTTGAAATCAGGGTAAGATGAGCTGCTGGTGTCTTGCAGTGGCTGCTGGTGAGGTTTGGTGCTCATTCCCAGTGCAGGGTACCAAGGCTTGCTGGATCTCCTCAGCACTGGGCTTTGTTTAACATCACCCCCTTTCTGTCATTTCCCACTAGACCAGCCCTTAATGCTACTGTTCCTAATTTGTGGGAGGAAAACTGGGATTAAGCCAAGGCTTTAATGGGATGTAGGATGATAATCATTAGCAAAATGCTATAGCTAATAAACAACCCTCCAGCGACGAGTTTGATCTGTGACTACTGAGCAGTTTGCCAACTTGGATTTCTGAATTTGCATTGATTGCTCTTTGCATACACCCAGAAACTCCTTCAGCCTCACAGCTGCTGACACATCAATTCCCATCTCCAACCCTCCTGAGGCTGTAGAGTTTTGAGGAAGCAGGGCTTGCAGGATTTGTACACGTAAGATCCTGTCACCAGTAGAAAGGGCAAAGGAAGGAATCCCTGCAGCCACACCAGAGCCCAGCTCTCTGCTTGAGGACAAGGAGTCATCATCTACATTTATTTGGAGGAAAAGGAACAAAGACATCCCTCAGTGCAACTGGAGCAAAAAGAGAGCATTGTTTATGTCTGTGGTAAATCCAGTCTGTCCATACAATCTTTTAAATTCCTCTCCAGGCTGCAGGACAGAATTCTTTAGCTCATGCCCACCAGATGCAGAGAGTGGAGACCCCAGGCCTGTTCCCCAGGAAAGAGGTCTGGGGCTCCTCTCTCTGCTCCTTTGGGACACAAACTCAGAGGCTGCTCCCTCACCTTTGAGATCCTGAGCACCAACCCATCTTTAAAGGTGCTGCCAGGTTTTATTTCATAGACTCTGAGTGTTCTGCTGCTGACAGAACAGCCCCTAAACAGCACACAAATGTTTCTACAGCTGCAAGGAGTGTCAAAAGATCCTTTTACTAAATAGCATCACACCCAAGGGTTTTGAAGGATTCATTTAGCAGATCTAACCATTCTCTTCCTCCAAATATTTTATTCCTGTGGTGGAAGATACTGCACAGGGCTGCACAGCCAAACTGTGCCAATCATGGCTTTACTGCATGCTCAACACACGATCTCAGCTCCACTGATCTGCAGTTTGCCTGTGCCAAGCAGATGGAAGGAATTCATAACGTGCATAAAAGCATTTATTGTGGCCATTTTGTAACAATAAGAGTGGTGAGGCATCACTGTGCTCAGGAACTGCTCAGCTAGACTGAGATGGGGACAATGGCTGCCCTAAGAGAATTCCAATTTGAGAGGAGGAGAAAGGAAGGCAGGGTGTGCCCAGGTGGGGAAGGGCAGCACTGCCACTTGCAATGACAAAGCACTTTGTGGCAGGGCAAGAGGTGAAGCTCTCCCAATCTCCCTTGTCATGACTGACCAAGATCCCACCCCTGCAAGAGCTCAAGGCCAGGCTGGATGGGGATTTGAGCAGCCTGGTCTAGTGGAAGGTGCCCTGCACACGGAGAGGAGATTGGAACAAGATGTTCTTTGCGATCCCTTCCAACCCAAATCATTATGTGGTTCTAGGAAGATTCTTGCCCAGCCTAGAGATCCTCCACTATTGAATATGACACATTCACACATGCCAATGAAAAGCCAGATGCAGTGTGGAATTATTATCTTCCAACATGCCACGCTGGAAGGTTTTTGCAATGTTTGTTAAAAAGGATGCAAACAGCCTCTTGCTGTGACTGAACTGCCTTAATTCCTCCAAAAGCTCCCTTAGCCAGCCTTTGTTAAGGCACAGAGAGTGGGGCAAGATAACCCTAGAGCAGGGTGGAAATAGTCACATTCCCCCACTGATCCCTCAGGCTGCTCCTCTCCAGCAGCACAGCAGAGCCAAACAGCATCCCTGACCCCAAACAAACCCACAGGGCCACCAGAAATTCATGGTACTGCTTGTCAAAAGTCTTCTGTGCTGGCTCTGTGGGACTTCTGAGAGCTCTCTGACCTGTGTGCGTGAGGCCACTTAGAGCTCAGGTGGGGACAGCCCCTGGGAAATCACTTTCTGTAATTCAGTCTCATGAACAACTTGGTAAAGGAAAATATCTGATGAAAAACAAATGAAACAAACAATACAAATGATGATATACAAACTGACATGACTCAAACCCCCAAAGCAGCATGAGATCTCAGAGGGGAGGAATGCAGAGATTAAAAGCTTTCCCCTGAAGACAGAACAGGGGTGGTTTCCTTCCAAATTGGGTCACTAGTCCCATTTTTCAGACTACTACTTTGGATCTATTCCACCTGATAGGCCAGTTCTTCCACTCGGTCACATCCCTCAGGGAAGTCATAACCTCCTGTCTGCTCTTTCCCTGTTTGCTTCCCTGGGAACAACACCAGCTACAAACCCAGATTTACGACTTGGCTGAGAGAGGAGAGCTGAGGGAAGCAGAGAGGGAACAATTCAGTCCAACAAGATACGGCTGGGATCAGTAGCAGAGGTGCCAAGGGAAACACTGGAGGAGGGGAGAGAGGTCAGAACGTGCTCTGCTCAAACATGTGCAATGCTTTGGGAGCCCTGGAGAAACAAAGACACATCCAGTGAGCTGCCCTGGCCCAGCCCCATGGCCCCAAAGGCCAGCAGGAAACATTGATGCCTCAGGTTTTAGCTTTTATGTTTTTCAGGTTCTGTGCTGCTTTAGTTCTGAGCTTTATATCAGGGGATGCTGAGCTCTCTGCACAGAGCAGGGAGACAAAACAATTCCTGCTCCAGCTGGGCACCAAGGACAAATGATCCAAAGCTCAGCCCAAGAGCACAAACAACGTGGGCTGAAGAGAAGAAAAATAAGAGGGATAGGAGTGCCTGGGCTAAAGCTGGAATGGGACAATGAACTGCAAGATGCAAATGGAGCAGAACTGATCCAAGGGAGAGACCCCGGGAGCACTCGTGCATTTTGGGACCATTTTGGGTTTATCCAGCCCTGGCTGGGCTCTTGTGCTGCCCAAGGTGGATCCATGGAGGAGATGTTTTTAATAAATCCCTACTTTATTCTTTAACTCTGTCCAGTCTCTGTTCTAGGCCAGCCTTCAGAAGGCATCAACATGGCAGTGTAGGGCATGTGACCCACATCCAGTCTGCAGCACACAGCACTGTTTGAGGCCTGGGAAGTTTCATTGCTTTTGGGGTTTTCCCAAAGCCATTCTGGCTGGTCATCTCTTGGTGGGGCTTCCTGCATCACAGTCTCCTCTTTCCTTGCAGTGTGGGAAATGGATTTGTAGAGAATTTTTTAAATCTTGATAGGAAGTTTACATAGTATGTATCTGTATGTAATCTGTGAGATAAGAAATGCTGATTTAGAAATACTATAGAATAGGACAGACATTGTTAAGAGAGAAATAGAAGTAGAAATAAGTTTCAAAAGATGGTCCTACAAATAAGACTAGATATTTTAGAGAAACAGAACTATGAATGATGCATTGTTGTAGGACTCACAAAGGGTAATTTTAAATATTAGCTTTAAATTATTTATAGCATGGTGTTGCAAAAGTTAATAAGCTAAGAAACTCTTATAATGTATTGTAATTAGAAAATAGTTAGGGTTTGATTGTGATAGTGTGAATTATAACATCTGCATTGTCTTACCTTTCACTTGAGACTAAAAATACAATAGAAGTTTTTAAAACACCTTTCAGTTATCCCATGTCTGAGTCAAAAAAACCCATAATCCAACATTGCTATCCCAAAAAGCAGTGGTGGGAAAACCAGTCTCGCCCTGCAATGAAGAAACACACCAAAGTCTCTGCAGCCATTGCTCAGTAAGGCTTTTCTTTAAAATATATATGTATATGGATATAAATAAACATATATATTTCAGGGAACAATGTTCTCCCATGAGCTCTGTAGCTGAGTCAGGAAATTACTTTTTTATTTGTTTCCCACTGGCATCTTTTTCCTCACCTCCCTGTAAACACCACAGCATTCCTTAGCAGCTCTAGTCCTTTGACACTTCTCTGTAACATCACCAAGGACAGCAGTAAATTCTCCATGTTTTCCAGCCAGGCCCACCTCCCACACACAGCACAGACCCACAGAGCTGCACAGATGCTGGCGGTGTTTTGCCACCAAGGCACCACTTCAGGCAGACAGAACTGCCCACTTTCAAAATCCAAAGAGGCTACAGAGCATCTGCATTTTCCTTTAATGAGGTGGCTGTGCATGACATGAGAGGATATCTAACGTTTTAAATATCCATATATTCTTTTCCATTTCTTCCAGTCTTTTTCCTCTTGAATTTCTGTCTAAAGGGACAGAAAGCTCAGGCTGAAGCTCCCATTCTAGATGAGTTAAAAGCTCACGCTTTTGGCTAATACATTTGTCTCAGTTTGAAAAGACAGGTGTCTGGTAAGGACAGCAGGAGCCTCCCTTGAAATGGAAAATGTAAACCCTCTTCTTCCAAATTATTATAATTTTTAAATTAAAAGGATATCAGGCAAAGATATGGGAATTGGAATAACTGTTCTTTACTAGGAAAATTTTAAAAAATACAAATGCAATAGTACAAAAAAAAGAAAACAAACCACTGCCAGAGTCAGAAGAGGAGCTGGCCCCCTGTGGGTCAGGGTGGTGGCAGCAGTGCCATTCCATGGTGGCTCAGCCCTCCTGCAGGGCCAGCTGTGGTTCTGCTGGAGCAGGGATCCTGCACAAGGGGGGAGTTTTCCTCTGCAGCTCCAGGGCTGCTGGAGATGGGCCTGCTCTCCCTCTGGGAATGCAGGGCAGGAGAAAGCTGCTCCTCTGGGAATGCAGGGGGCAAAGGCTGCTGTGCTGTTGCCAGGCTCAGATTGTATCCAGGTAGGAATGCTTGGCTCCTGCCCTGGGCAGAGCATCTCCCCGTGGGATGATGGAATTTGATCAGCCCTGCAGGGACACTCAGTGGCCATGGACAGCAGAGATCTCCTGGAGGGAGGATTGGCTGTGGGAGAGATAAAGGAAAGTGCCCAATGCACAGCAGAGAGCTGCCCCAGCTCTGGCAGATGGTGATAGAATGCACATCCAGCTACACCTTTCAGCCTGAGACAACCTCAATTCTTCTTTCTGCCTGTGTGCTGAGCAGCTCTGCACTCACCCCACCCAGCTCTGAGATCCAGGCTACAGCACTGAGCATTGGATCACAGCCACTGGGACTCACCTCAAAAAATTCAGTGCTAATAAGTCAAACCTTAGGGTTATGTATCATTTGAAAGTGCTTGTCTCTCTTTCACCAGACACCAAGCAGGAGTTTCAGATGCTGAAAGTAAGTCCAGGCTGCCGTGGGCTTTTGGACCCCAGGTAAAATGGGTCCAGCACTTTCTGGTTGGTGACTCTGGCTGCCACACTTCACAAAGTTAAGGCAAAAAGCCCCAGCTTTTCAACATTTTCACACAGGAATGGCAGAGGAGGCCACAGGCACATTTCATCTTGTTTAGCAGCACCATTCAAACCTCATCTCTGGCTCATGAAAAATGGCTGGAAACTCTTCCTGACCCCAGTTGACATCTCTTGATTAACAGCCTCTGTCACTTTTATTTTGGTTACTCTGAACACAGTTGCTATTCTGTGCCCTGATGTAATATCACCAAGATCCAAGGAATCAAACCAGCCTGGGAAGTGGTGTAAAAAAAAACAAAACAAAACCATTTATGACTAGCCAGATGAAAAATAGAAAAGGCTGAAAAACAGTTTGGTGGCACTTTGAAGAGTGGGGATGAACAGTGCCATAACTCATGACATAACCAAAACTTCAGACAGGGCAGAATTAGCTCCCTGCAAGCTCAAATTAAACCTCCTCTAACAAACCCTGGAGGTGCCAGGGAAGCAGCAGCCTGTGCCCACCAGCCCCTCAAGCACTGCACAGCCCCAGGCTGGCAGCCACAGCCTCTCCTGTCTCAAAATAGCTCCCAGAGGGAGCATTCCCAGAAAACAAAGAGATAGAGTGCAAAGCTAAAATGTGACATTGGACCAGATCCCAGGTGTCTTCTCAGCTCTGTGATTATTTATCCCCACTGGGAAACAAATCACATCTGAAATTTATAAAGGGTTTTCCCCAGGGCATAAAAACCTTGTCCCTTTGCTGTACCACGTTCAAACCCAGGACAGAGCCAGAGCTCCCCACCTCAGCCTGGGGTTTTGTAGATACTTTGTGTGAACGGGGAGTTCCGGGGCTAATCCATGGAAATTGCTCAGCCACTGCCCAAAGTGCAGAGGGAGGAGCTGGAGGAGCCTGGGCAGACCCAGAGGTTCCCCCACTGTGGGACACCACTGCCCCAGCAGCAGGACACGGGCACAGCAGGTTTAGGTGGCCCTCCAGGCTGAGATGGCCACAGCAGAGTGGGCTGCAGGGTAAGGCAGGAAATGAAAAGGAAAACAGAGTGGGATGCATCACCCCAGAACATTCCAGGTGGACAGAGGAGCTCCAGCCAAGGCAAACCATATTTGCATTCCTGCACAACAACTTAGGTACAGGGCGTTGAGACCAAAGACAACCAACAGAAGATAATTTTTCTGGAGACTGGCTAAAATAGGAGCACCTGTGCCCAAGCTCTGATTAAGCACAGCCTTCCAAACTAATCTCCAATGGAGTGCTAGTGGTTTGGGCTCCGACTCAGCCTCTTCTGGCCAAAGTCTGATGAATCAGAGACAACTCACAGCCAAGTCCCAAAGCCCTTCTGACATGTTACCAGTGCAGGAGAGGAGCAGGCCGAATGTAGCAATGTGGTTTGGGGATTTCACCTGGATTCTTCCCAACTGTTTAATTACAAGAGGAACTGATGGAGAGGGAGTTTAATTTTCACTGCAGCAGTTTCAGTGAGGAAGCCCAGTGAAGATCCCTCACAGGGACAGAGGCTGACAAGGAACATTTCTTGGGCATTTTGCTTCAATTTTCTACCTACCTGTTGCTTTCTACCTCTTCTGCTTTCTACTTCTTGCCTTGCTCTTCCTTTATCTTCGAGTGACTCATCAGGTGTCTCTCTGGCTCCAGTCCTTGGCTCAGATTTAATGAGGCTGTTCCAGCTCTGCAGCAGCTCCCTGCAGCACTGCTCTCAGTCAAGGCAGACAGGAGAGCCCGGACCACAGAGATGCTGCTATTGAATTCTTCTCAGCATCAAAGCTGAGAGCTTGTGCCCATTCCTCACCTTTCATCTTGGTACACCTCTGACCTTCACAACCATGTCACAGAGGGGTGGCCTCAGACCAGCACCACCTTTCCATGCTCATCCCCCTGATGGAGCACAGCCTGTCCACAGCAGCTGCTCCACACCCACAGACCCTCTCCTCCTTCCCTTTCCTGCTCAGGATTCCACCCCTTCATTGCAACAACACAATCAGCACTCCCACCCCTCCCAAGGAAAGCAGGGAGGGCTTTGGCAGGACCCTGCACCTTCCTTGTGCCTCTCCCCACAGGCACAGCCCAGCCTCAGCCTTTCCCTCAGCTCGTTTGCTTTGGAGCCCAGGCTTATTTTTGCAAATCCCTGCCCCAAGAACATATTTCTAGCAGACCATTTAAGAGCCTGGCATTTTCCCTGCCCAGATGACCTGCTGGCTGTTGGTTCACCTCCCAAAGCCCAGCTTGGGACCCCAATCACACATTCTCACTTTAGCAGTTTATTTGGTAAATGTTTTGGTCGGCACCTTGACCTGACCCATCACAGCTGGCAGCACTCTGTCTCTCCTTCCTGCACAAGTGGCATGAGCCAGCTATGCAGGAGAGTGTTTAACCAAGTAACTGGAGCCATGTCCTCAGCAGGGGCAGCCTGGCAGAGAAAAGAGTATTTTCCTTAGTAAAAAACACCTGGCAGGCAAATCAGCTCCACCTTACAGCTCTGTGTTGCCTTCCATTACTCTCAGAAGCATCTGCTTTGTGCAAAATTATCAGAACATCACCCTGTGCACTTCCCATTCCTGACCTTTTTTTTTTTTTTTTCTCATTTACATCTAAAAGACTCATGGTATGTGAGATTTATACTTTTTGCCATATTTGATGCTGACAGCTCATCCTTTGCATCGATAGCAGGCTGCACCATCTGAAGTACATAATCACTTTCATAGCCCATTTCTTGGTAAACACTGCAAATAAAGTACAGAGCAGATTTTTCAGTCTATTCTTTCTGCTGCTTTTTGCCCATAGATGCCAAGCACTTCAGGAGCCAGCAATACATAGCAGGCAGCAGCCTTTAGGGCTGGGGCCAATAAAACCAAAACTGGGGCAAAGTGGCTTGGAGATTTTCAGGGCCTGAGAAGCCCTGTGTTCTGAGGCTGCATGAAGAGCTTTGTTATTAAATGCTACATTAAATAGACTATCAAGCAAAGCACTGCAATCTGCCACCACAGGAGCACAGCTGGAGTCCCCTTCTGTCCCCACCTCCCTGCAGTGGGGCTTTCCCTGGTGAATCCCCACTGTCCTGGCTCTAGAGACCCCCTGTGTAAACCCACAGATTACACAGCTCAGATCCCATGCAATTCCCAAAATCTAGGTGGCTCATGAACACTGTAACACTACATCAGCACTTAAAAACCTATCCTGACCCTCTTCTTTGTGTTTTGGGTCTTCCCCAAAACCTCCTGAGCCAAAGCTCATGGGACCATGGGACCATCTCCTCTTGATTTTTGACCTGACCTGCTTTGGAGCAAATTTCAGCCTCCTGCACTCATGAACCAGCTGCTTACATCCCCTCCAGAGCCTTCCATTATTAATGCCATTGCTTTTTTTTGGGGGGTCTGCAAGTTTCTCTATTCCTCATTATTTTTGGTTTTTTTCCATTTCACTTCCCTGGAGGTTGACATATTTCTCCCTCTCCTCCTTGAAGATCCTGTTGCAATTCACAGGGCTAGTGATTGAAAAAGTCAAAACACACCCTTTTTCCTACAGTACTATGGATTTAGTACTTATAAATACTTCCCAGTATTTATGAGCATTTTTTCCTCCAAGGAGGTGCACAAATACAGAAAAACTAAACACAATGAGCTCTGCATGGGAGGAAATCCATCACAGCTCAGAAAATGTACAAGTCTATTTCTGCACAGAACAGTTATCCATGTTCCTAATTGAACTTAATGTTTGTAATCACTCAGTTCATGTTGAAGAGCCCTGTTGACTCACCAGAGAATAATTATGCCAAGTCACCTTCATATTTCTCATTTAACATATTCCTGGAGATAACCAAAGGAATTAGGGAAAAGATAATTACAAAGGACAATAAGTAAGCTGGAGACAGGCAACAGAGCTGGTGGCAGGGACAGATGCAGAGCTGCCAGATGTCCTCCTGCACAGGGAGGGTTGGCAAAGGTCTGGCAGCAGGGCTGAGGTGTCACCTCCCAGGGCCAAGGAGGACAGGAGACAAGCCCTGCCCACAGTGAAATCCAGCCAGAAGATTTTTCAGCTGGGATCCTCCAGCAGGGCTGGTCCCTGCTCAGATATTTGCCTATTGCTTTCTCTGGGGCTGGATTAAAGGTGCTTTAGACAGTAACTCATGTTCAGACTCAGGTGTTTATTATTTCTTAGCAGTAAAACAGTCTCATTCCTGTGAGTTCTGCAGCTTTTCATTAGAAGGCACAAAATGGCCAACAATCTCTTGTTACAA
This sequence comes from Motacilla alba alba, assembly GCF_015832195.1. Taxonomy (NCBI): domain Eukaryota; kingdom Metazoa; phylum Chordata; class Aves; order Passeriformes; family Motacillidae; genus Motacilla; species Motacilla alba. Next base: position 2,989,449 of record NC_052033.1, read on the forward strand.
GGGCTTTTATGACTAAACTATCCAATTAAGAACTGACACCTGGATTATTTCCCCTTTTAACCCAATAACTGATCCCAAAGAGCCCACAATGGGGACTTTTCTGCCCAATTACAAAATGCCACCCAAACCCATGGAGAAGGAGGAAAAAGAAGAAACCCAGGATGACACCCTGTGCTCATCTTGCTGCCATCCACAACACACTAAAAATGCCAAAACCTCAATTTCTCACCCAGTGATACACCCACACTGCTCTCTATAATCCATTTCACCCTTTTGTGGATTCCAGTCTATCTTGAAGTCCAGGAAACTTTCTCCATGAATGAGGGTGAAAGTCAGTGCTCCCCTGGGGGTCAGGGCAGCCCAGAGCAGATAGAGAAATATTCCCTGTGTCGTGGGTTTCCACACTTGCCAGCTGGGTTTAACTGGGCTGTTTGCTCAGCTTTGGATTATCTCGTGCAGGTAATTTCACACAGAGAGATGATACAGGAGCTTGGGAAGCAGGTAGAGTTTACCCTGCTGAGATAAGCAGGGAGAGGGACAAAACACAGCACCAAAAACCAGAAAATCTGAGCAAAGCCCATTTATATGCAGAATCCACAACTCCCTCTAGAGATTCATTAGAGAAGGAAAGGAAATTTGCTTCTGTTTGTTTGGAACACAGATTTGTTAATGGCTGTGAAAAAGTTAGCACTTGCCAGCATTTCCCCAGATAATTTCTTGCAGACCAAGTCTAATTTAAAGGGCAAAGAGCAGTTCACAGTTCAAAGTGAGAAAAGTATGAGCCAAGATTCAGGCTGGCCCTGATTTTATTTTGAAAGGGACCACAGGCCACTGCAAGACATAACCATCACTATTAAAAGGAGTTGAATCATCTGTAATGTGTTTTCTAACCAAAATATGCTTGAACTGTGACTCCTGGAGGGCACTCTGGATCTGGATGTGAATTTCCAAAGATCCTGAATGGTTCAAAATTCCTCCAAGAGAGGAACATTTAAGCCAATCCTCACTCTCCCACATACTGAGATTAGATTTGATCCACATCTTGGGGTTCATGTCCCCCAGACTTTTGGGGCAGCTTTGTCTTTCCTCTGCAATTGTTTTTATTTAGTGTCATTACATTTGCTTATTCCTGGGAGAAGAAAAGCAGGACTCTCAGCCTCTGATTCTGGCACTTTCCCCATATTATTTGTGCTCTCCCCCCCTCTCTGAAGGGCCTCGAGTCAGCTTGGTGCCTCAGCAGCCCCTTGCATTTCCCATGAGGAGCTCCCCAAAAACTTTAAAACTTCCCTTTTCCAAAAAACCTGTCTCTAGTGTTGGAACCCTGGTCACTGAGCATTTCAGACTTTCTGTGCTGCCAGGCACTGACCCCCAAGAGAACACTGCATCGACCTGAGGCCGTGGAGAAGCTTCCAAAATGGAATGATAGAACTGGGATTGTGGGGGTGGAGTTTGGATAGAAGTGTGTGATATCACAGGGTGGAAAACTCAGAGTTTAAGGGTTTAGAATATGGTAATGTATATAAAGCAAGATAGAGGTTTTAGGGCAGAGGCTGGTCACTCTTCTTCACCTTCTTCTTCATGAGTTTAAGTAATATTGTATAATTAGATTAGAAAATCGTCATTGTTAGTTTTTGAGTTAAAAGTAAAAATAATTGAGGTGTCATTTCTTAACTGGACAATTTATCCTTGAAAAGCCTTGTAGGGAGAAAGATACAACTCCATTTTTTACCTTGTTAGAGTGAAGTGCAGTAGAACTCATGGTTTGTGAGATTGTAACAGAGATAAGAACTAATAAACATCTGAGTCCAAACAAGAAATTCCATCTCGTGCATTTAATCCCAACCTTAGCAAAAAAAAAAAAAAACAAAAACCAAAGAACCCACACTCTAGGACATCTAAACTGTTAATCAGACTAAGTATCCTGCTTTTTCTTTTTTTTTTTTTTGCTTGTAGTATTAAAGATTTTCATGCAAATCTTTCATGTAAATCCTGTCCAGAATTACAACAGAAGTCCCAGGTGTTGTGCTCCGTGTACAACAGCAGCTGTGATGCCAGCCTGTGCTCACAGAAAGGAATGGACAAATAATAACACCCAGCACTTAACCCGTAATTATTCTCCACAAAGGAGACCCAGGGGAATATTTACTCAAGGCTTCTTGACCATTTGGAAAACACAAATGAGGTATTTAATAAGAAATGCTTTCTTTCCACTGCCTCATCAGTATCAAATGTCTCATTGTCATTAGATCAGCTTGACTAATGGGATCTTAAATTCTCATTAGGGTCTCTAAATGTGACTTTCACACAATATGATTATAAAGTAAATGCTAGTCAAAAAGACATTAAAGTGCATTTCATTGGAAAGTGCAATTCTTTCCAAAATAATGTCAGAAATTTTTCAGAAGGAAATTGTGTCCTAGATCTTCAAGCCCTCAAAAACATTCTGTATTTTTCTTCCTGAACCAGAAGCTCTTTGCTGCTGTTATTTCTGTATTGGTATAGCCCAGGTAGCTCAATTACATCCTATTTAAAATTCCAAAGAACTTGGCTGGGCACCTGGGGCAGTGTAACCACTTGCCAAAGACAACCCTGAACTGGTTCCAATGCATTCATCAAGTTATTGGGGACTCCACGTGTTCCAGGGCAGGAGCCTTTCAGTGGTCCAAGAGAGAGGCAGCAAAGAGGGATGAACCTCACAGCCCTGAAACATCTGATTCTCTAAATGGGGATGGGTCTCTGCCCACAACAGGCCAGGAAACTTCTGCCAAAGGGCAATATTTCCTATTTCCAGATGTGCATCCAATCTGTTTCTCTTTGGACCCACAGCTGCCTCCATTCCTGCTGATACACAACACTGTAGCAATAAATTGGTATTTTGGAGCTTGAATGAATGATTCCTCTCACTAATATGTGCAGAGTTAATGCTTCACTGGTTTTGACTCGTTGCTAATAAATAATTTTATTCCTGATCAGAGGAGTTTCCAGCAGTACAGTTACCTGGGAGAAGCCAAAAAAGGCCATTGCTACGGTGCAATAATGAATTTATAAACTAAAGTTTGCTTTGCCCTTGAGTCAGAGCAATTAGCATCACACAGCTTCCCCCCCTCTCCCAGAGCAGTGATGTGAGATTTCTCAGAAGCTGCTTATTGTTGCTGCAGTCAATATCTTGTTTTGGGAAGTCCATTGTGCATCACAAACAGTTCAGATAAACTCCAGCACAGGCTGATAGGAGAAGCCTCAGGTTAACCTGGCTGCCAGCTCTGACAGAAGCATCAATTGGCAGCCTCAAAGACCCAGAGCAAGGACAGGATGGTAAGTGCTGTAGGGCAGAGCTGTGAGCAGGGACAGACAGACAGATTTGGGGCTGAACAGCCCAGGCTGCTCTTCCCACATCCCCAATCCCAAGAGCCCAGGCTGCTCTTCCCACATCCCCAATCCCAAGAGCCCAGGCTGCTCTTCCCACATCCCCAATCCCAAGAGCCCAGGCTGCTCTTCCCACATCCATCCCCAATCCCAAGAGCCCAGGCTGCTCTTCCCACATCCATCCCCAATCCCAAGAGCCCAGGCTGCTCTTCCCACATCCATCCCCAATCCCAAGAGCCCAGGCTGCTCTTCCCACATCCATCCCCAATCCCAAGAGCCCAGGCTGCTCTTCCCACATCCCCAATCCCAAGAGCCCAGGCTGCTGTTCCCACATCCCCAATCCCAAGAGCCCAGGCTGCTCTTCCCACATCCATCTCAGCTAAACTGGCCCAAGTGCCACTGTCACCTCCAGCTCTGAGTGTGCCCATACTTCACCATTAGCACAAGGAGTGACAAGACAAGTTAAACCCAGGCATCCTAATTCATGGGTTTATAGAGAGCTCTGACAACATCCTCCTCCTCTGCTCACCCACAGCTGACAATAAAGGCGCCCTAATCGACTCCCATCCCATCTGTTTCCCTTTGTTTCTTTCACAATCTATATTTTTTTAAAGTTACAAACACAGGACCTTGATCTGGGAAATTTATTGTTTTTATTTATTTTATTGTTAACTGCTGCTGTGCATGCAGTTTTCCTGGGCAAACTGAAAGCAAACATGTATTCTCTTCACCCAAAGAGGACTTACTGCACCAGCAAAAAATAGCAAACAACAGAAAATGTTCTAGGTATATATATCTATATCTAGGTATATATATCTATATATAGATCTATTGCACCTTGCCTGAGGCCATGGAGACAGATCCGGGGATGGAGATAAAGCCTGAGACAAACAAAAAAAGGAGAAAGGTGTAATTAAATCAATTGCTGTAAGACTGGAAATAAAATTCCTCCTTGTTTTTTCTTTGCTGATAGACTTCATGACATTGTTTTGACACATTGTTTCTAAGACCACCACCCTAAAAAAACCAGGAAAAACAGATTCCTCATTTCAGATTTGATGTGAAGAAAGCCCCCAAAGTCAAAACCTCCCTATTGCAACATAATCCAGAACACACTTCCAACATCCACCATCATTTCCCAGGCTCAGCATGGCAAAAATAATTAATGTTTTTTGAAGCTCACAAGCTTCACCCAGTTACTTTACAGTGAAAAAAAAACTGCAGTGAAAACATTTTACCTCTGAAGGTCAGCAGGACATGTGAACAGGGACTTTTCCTGAAAAACCACGTTGTGGGGACACACAAGCTTTGAGGAGTTGCTGGAGTCTGAACTACCCCAAGATGAAAATTGTACAGTCCTGAAAATTAGTAAATTCTGAGAGATGAACAAAGAAGGAAAGAGAGAGAAGAAAATACTGAAAATTCTGAGACTGGAGTGGAGTGTCATTGGAGCATTGAAGCTTGAATTAATGATCTTTTCCTGGCAGAGCTGCAGAGAGAAAAAAAATAGCTACAGCACAGCAGTGGCACAGTCGTTTGCAAGACTGCACTTCTGATTACCATACAATAGCCAGGACTAATTACAAAGTTCCCACATTTATTATAACCTTGGGATACACTCACCTTGCTGTGCTACTTTAGAGCACACTGCTCAAAGCACTCTTTGTCAGCACCACCAGCAGCACTTAAAAGTTGATTTTATCTTTCGAGTTTGGCCTTTTTCTTCAGGGTTAGATATGATTTTATGTCATGGTAAGGGGGAAGAGCTGTCTCCCAAAATTCTAGAGAAATCAGCACTGTTGGAGGATTGCTAACTGGTGATGACAAAGCACAGCTTTGAGTGTGGGGGTTTTCTCTTGAATGGACAATGCCCACAGTACACATGGACACACTCAGCAGGCACCACGTGGGGAAAAATGCTCTCAAAATCATTTCCAGGCCTTTTATTGGACAAGTGGTGCCTGATTGAAGTTGATGCAGAATACAACTCAGCAACCTTTTAAGCTTCAGCATGAAATAGTCACCAAGAAATGTATTTATAATGATACCCAGAAACTGCAATCTTTGTCCAAAAGGGTCCTTATCTCCCTTTGAACTTGAAATGACAAAAAATGAGAGCTAGGGTAGCGTAGTAATTGGTTCAGAGTTTGCTCTCTTTGATTCTCCTTGCTCTCACACCCAAATTATTGTAAAAACTCATCAGGATGTCCCCAAAGGGTATCAGATCAAGTGATACTCATAGTTCAAATAGAAGCCACCTGTGCAAGAGTCCTAGGGCTGAAGGAATACGGCTAAACTGAAAAGGAAGATATGAATTAAATAAAAAAGTTCTCCCCTCAGCTTTATGCTATCTAAGACCAGGTCACAGCACAGATGTGAAAAGATTTACTAAATCACCTCATGGTCTCTGCAGGTTAATTAAATATTTCTGCCAAATACAGAATCTCTAACAAGTTTTTTAAAATATTTTTTTTTCCATTTTCATCCTTTCCAAGCAATAAGCGCCACTCAGGGTTTATGAATAATTAATGCAACTATTCCATTTGATCCTTTGGAGCAAAGCATTTCCTGAAATTTGCCTGTCAAAATTTTGCCCATCTGATATGTTTTCTAACATCAGAAAGCACAAAAAAAAAAAAACAAACCCAGAAATGTTTTGGCTACATTGCTTTGACTTTTGAAAAAGCCCATTAGCTTAGTTTTGAAAATGTCCATGTTCTTGCCTTCACAACAGCCTTTGTGAAGAGGGTTCTTTTGTGTCTCCATGGCACTAGCTCTTTTTTCAACCTCTTTGAGTCAAAAGCAAAAGAATCCAGCTTTCATCTGCTTTTATATGCTTTTGATTGCTGATAAATACGGGCTACAACATTTAGAGATGATTTCATAGTCTGTGTTACAAAAACAGAGCACTCAAAGGAAGTCTATCAAATATGTTCAGGAAAAGAAAAAAAGAAAAACGAAACATAGAAAGAAAATGAACTCTGAGCAAGTTTTCCCACTGAGAAACGGGGAACCATTTCCAAGTTCTTGAAATAAAACTGAAATGTTCCCTTATTAAGAAGGGATGCTTTTGAGCAGGAGGAGACTTGTGAGAACTTCCCCACAACAGAGACAACAGGAACCCCAAGGAGCTGAAACTCCATTTTTAGGGTGAGATTAAGACACCACGAGCCTTGAATTATTTTAATTCCGGTGGAGTCAGAGGAGAAGGAGGAAGAAAGGTACATTTAAAGAAAGCTTCTAAGGTGGAGCTTCTAAGGTCACTTGAGGCTGGTTGTCAGTGGAATGATGTTTGTTCACTAAGCATCCAAGAAAACTTCCAAAACTAATAAAGCCAGACCTATGTGAGAGCAGGCACAGAATGAGGCTGTTTGTTCTCCCAAAACCAGCTCCATTTCAGCTGGGCTTTTCAGGACAGCTGAAGGAATCTCAGAGCCTAAATCCCACAGGGGCCAACCTTTATTAGCCTGTGCTCTTAGAAATAGTTTGTGCTTCTTCCAACAACATGCGTCCATTCTAGGCGCCTGTGTTTACAAGGAAAATTCAAAATTTGTGTCCCCATTTGGGAAGATTCTTGGAATGCTGAACAGAGAGCTCAGTTCTGCTTTTTCAGAATAAAACCAAACACCAAACCAGGCTCTGTCTGGCCTGAGTGAGCATGGCAGGAGGACCTTGTGATGTTCAGTGCCCTCAGAGCTGAAAGCAGATTCCTCTCTCTAATAAAATCCAATTTTAGCAACAAGTGTATAAATATATTTTCAGATACCAGGGGCTTTTTCCCCACAGCATTTTTCACCCACACAAGAATCCCCACATAAGCTGTGTAATTGCTGCCCAAAATGGCAACACATGCTCTGCAATTATCATTAGAGTTAATTAAAACCTCTGAGCAGTAGGCAGCTTGAATTGCTGTTTACTCTCAAGTCTCTGAAAATGCTGCAGGTAATTGAAAGAGAAGCATCAACCCAATATTGCTGATTTTCTTATTGGCAAGGCTTTGATAATTTGATTTTGGTCATCACACAGTTCTAAAAATAAAAAATTAATTTTTTCTGAAGGCCTGAATCTCCCCTGCAGCACAATCCACTGGGGTATTTTCAGATTTCTGGGGCCTTTGCTGTACTGAATCTTGGAAGTTCTAAGAGAATCAGGTCCAAAAGGAGATTATAGATATAAAAAAAAATTTAAAATCTTATGTAGAGCAGGGAAAAGTCTTCTCTGCATCTTAGAGCACTAGGTCAGATGTTTGTACCCCAGGATGTCAGTCAGAATGGGAGGGAGGCACGGGGTTTGAAAAGTCACTTTGGATAATCAACTGGAGACAATCAATGTTTGCAAGACCTGAATATCCTCAGTATCCATTTGAGTACAGAAGAAAAAGAAATGCTCAACAACTCCATCCATCAGGGCAAAATATTTATAAAATGGACACTTAGAGCAGCAAGATGTGCCTAAAAGCAGAATCTCCACCCCACAACAGGCACTGATGGCTCTGGTTTCTGATCCAGCCCAGACACCAGCCCCACTTCTCTGTTCTGCTTCCCAGGCCATGTGCTCAGGACTCTGCTCCATGAAAATTGGGTGACCCAGGCTGGAGGAGGAAACCTCAAGTAATTTCATTTCTGTAAGCTGTCTGTGAATTAACCCTTCCTCTCAGTTCATGCTGATAACTCCACACAGATGCCACACTACCCAGATTAAACATTTTGTGCCTCCCTTTCTCCAGCAAATGCTGTTTTCCCTCGTCTCCTGGTAAAGCAGCAGAAAGGTTGTGATTGCACCAATATTTTGCTACCACTGCTGGAAACCCGAGCAGGTTCTACAAAAACACCCAAGGTCAGTAGCTGGCAATGAACCTCTCTTGGCTCCTGGACATTTTAAAACACTTTGAAGGCTGCTGATGCCAACGTGCTGCTGAGCTTGGAGCTATTTTGGGGCTGAAGGGGGCCCTGCCAGAGGAGAACAGTGGTCACTTGAACACAGACTCCTCCATCTCCATTAAAACTCGTCTCTTCCAGACAGCCTTCCTGCCCTAACCTCCTTAAAATTCAGAGAAGCGCACACAAAATTCACCCAGCTTTTTCTGCTTGAGATAGAAGGGGAAAAACTCTACCTTAACTGCCTCAGCAATTAAGAAAAATGTTCTCTGTGTCCCTATTAATTTCCTCAGCCACAAAGCTGATTTTCCAACAAGAAGCTACAGGGAGTGACTTGAAAATAAATTGGTTTGTAAAAAGCACAGATGAAACATTACCTGGACACAGGAAAGCACTCCTCCAGGAAGATCAAACCCCAAATGCTGCTGAAAACAAAATGGGTTTTAATGAATGGCAGAGCCTAGGTCAGCAATAGACAGAGAGATTAGTGGAAACCTGATTAGATCAAAGTCTCTGAACATGGCTTAGAGACCACCACATCTGGGATGGTCACTGAAACCTGAAGGCTGAATTCTGTGTTAAGAGGAATCTTTTTGTGTGTGTGCCTTTAATCAGAGGAAGAAGAAAAGCTGTTTGAAAAGTGCTTTGACAGGTGTGAGGAAGATAAGCTGGAAGCAGATCAGAAAGACAACAGTGTTTGATAAAGAGAAGACTGGGGATTATCACCACAAATATGCATAAGCTCCATTCTGTATAGTAAAGCATGGCATTATTAATAGTACTACTTATCCCTCTTAAAGCATTTTAAGCTTTCAAGTGCTATACAAATACTAATCACTAAGCAAAGGTGCCAAAGACTCCTTCCCACATCCTGCTGATTGCACAGACTGAAAGCACAGTAAGTACAGCGTGTACAATGGCAAACACAGGCCTGAACAATCACCATGCTCCATAATATTACAAAGGAGATTGTGCTCCAAAGGGAAAGATATTAATGTGCATCCATTAGGAAACTGCTCCTACCTGCTCCTGGGGGGTGGGAACTGCAGATTTGCTGTTGGTGCTGCTGGGAGGGAGCTGGAGCACAGAGGGGAGATGGAAACTTTCCATCTACAGCATCATCTATAGGAGATGAGGGCAAATCCTCCTCAGAGGAGGAAACCTGGGGAAACTTTGCAGCAAAAGGTAAAGGTGGGACAAAGATTCAAGAGCAGAAGTAAAGTCATTAAATCAGCCAAGAAGGAAGGTGTGGAGTCTTTGCTTCTTTTTGCCAGGGTCAGGATTAAATGTCTGAGATGGAATTTCTTGTTTGGACTCAGATGTTTATTAGTTCTTATCTATGTTACAGTCTCACAAACCATGAGTTCTACAGCACTTCTCTCTAACAAACTAAAAATGGAGCCCCATCTCTCTCTACATGGCCTTTGAAGGATAAACTGTCCAATTAAGAAATGACACCTCAATTATTTTTACTTTGAACCCCATAACCAACCACTAGTGGTCCACAATGAGGACTTTTTATCCCATTACACAAAACCACCCAAACCCATGGAGAAGAAGGTGAAGAAGAACAAGGTGAAAAAGAAGAAGGTCAAGAAGAAGAAGGTGAAGAAGAAGGACCACCAGCCTCTGCCCTAAAACCTCCATCTTGTTTTATATATATTACCATATTCTAAACCCTTAAACTCTGAGTTTTCCACCCTGTGATATCACACACTTCTATTCAAACTCCACCCCCACAATCCCAGTGCTATCATTCTGTTTTTGAAGCCTTCTCCACAGCCTCAGGTCAATGCAGTGTTCTCTTGGGGGTCAGTGCCTGGCAGCACAGAAAGCCTGAAATTCTCAGGGTTCCAAGAGGAAGGTGCTGGATCTTGGCAGTTTCACTTCATCAGAAAAGGGGGGGAACCAAATAAGGGACTGGCAATCAGAAGAGCTGATCAGTTCATTCCTTGGCAATGGGAATGAGGAACAAATTATATTAATTTTAGGTAATGATGGGAAACAGTTGCCAATTTTGGTGAATACTAGTTGGAAAGCTCACATGAATGAATCCTTTCTAGTCCTGGGGCTGCCCAGCAGTGCGTTCTGCAGGAGTGCTCAAACAGAATGCACAACAAGCCAGAGTCTGTCACTGCACAGAGTCCTCCTTCTCACAGCAGCACAGAGAGTAACCAGAATTCCCACTGCTCAAATGTTGATCACTGCAGCTGCTGACCCTCCCAGGAAGGGCTGTAAGATCCCAGCAGCCTGTTCAGGGGCACGAGGTGGTTTTTGGTTGGAGTGATCTGCACCAAGGTGGGCTCTGTCCTAAGCACCCATCTGATACCAGTGCTAGTAAAAAGGCTTTTTCAACTTAAACCACCTCTCCTACTAAGTAGGTACCATAAACCTGAGCTTCTTGCCTCAGCTTTTAGTCAAACATGAACAGAAAATTCAGTTGTTGGAAAACATGTCCATGTTTATGATGTGGGAAGGAACAGAGTGAGCCCTTGCTCTGCTCCTAAACCAGAAGATGAACAAGCTGCTAGAAAGGTGCAGAACATACTCAAGTGCACTTTTCAGGCAAATCCCATTCACATCCCTCCAGAAAATGGCTGTGTTGTCTCCAAGGCAACAGGGAGGCAGACCTCAGGCCTGGAGTAAATTAAATTATCTCATTAACATTTGTTCCCTTATCTCGTGTTTCATCAGTTAACACAGAAGGTGCTGCAGGTACCACAAAAAACTCTTCCATTCAGAATGGGGAAACACAAACAGCAGTGGAGAGATCCCAGCCTTTTTTCCCTGAAGCTTCTTGGCCTTCAGGGAGGAAAGATTAATGTTTTCTGCATTAAAAATGATAAGGTACAATTCATGATAAGGCATCAAGGTTTTTATACCTGTTTAGTGATTCCCAGGGCTTTTTATTTGCAAATACTCCCATGGTTGATTTCATTAGTTTGACTTGTAAAAACATCCTGAGGTCAGGGGTCTTCAATGTTTCCCATCTCAGGCACACCCAAATGAGTAAAGCATAATGACATTTGTGTCTGTGGCTCCTTCTGAAAGTTTTGACCCTTTTTTTCCCCCATTTTGCTGAACAAACTACAGATCTCAGCAAGAGGGAGAAGAAAAGAACTGGTGGATGGTAGAGAAACAATTCTTTGGAGATGCTGAAGTCTCAGCCCTTGTTTTCTGCCTGCCTGATTCAGCCCCATCCTATGAATGCACATGGAAATCACCAATATCTCCCAAATACCACACTTGAGTTTGGGTTGTCAAAAAATCAGGTTTCATTCACTGAAGCCCCAGCTGACAAGTTCCTCATTCATGTTGCTGTTCTGATGTCAAAGATTTGCTATGGGGTCCAAGTCCAGGCATCAATGCCACTGGGAACAGCTGTGTGATCACCCACAGGGTCTGGTTACACTTCAGCTCCTTTTCCCACATCACACTGGAAATGCTCAGTGCATGGCAGGACCAGCTCGTCCTGTGAAGGAAAGTCAAAGCAAAATAATCCTTATTTTTCAGTTTATCTCCTTTGCTCCTCGTTGCTCTTTCTGGTAATTCACTGCTTGTAGTTTTCATTCATAAATCTGATCATATTTCGCAAATCCCTTCTCATCAGAGAGCTGCCATCCACGTCATGCTGTGGAATGTCTTCCCTGGGATTGCAGAAATCCTTTCCCCTTCCAAAAAAGCTGAACATTTTTAAGCAACAGACAGCAATACTACTGAATTCCTCCAGTGCCCTTGGATGTGTTTTGGATGTTTAAAATTCAAGGGAACAGCTGTCAAGTGAGATGATAATTGTGCTGTCAGCGTACCGAAGGAGAGTTAGTGAAATTATCCTCCAAAGAATGTAAGCTACATAATCTTGTAAGCAAAAAAAATAGGTTTCCTTATCACATAGAAAGGGAGAGGTCTGAGATAAGAAACACTCCTCTGAAATCAATGCTATCTGAAAGATGAAGTGAACCACATGCAGTGCTGGAAGCTGTGATAGGAGAGACACAGGAGAGGCCAGCTGATGTCCATGGCAGCACAGGAGCATCACTGCCAGACTCCAGGGCTTTTGAGAAAGACTCCAGGCAGCAGCTGCTCTGCTGTGACCCTCCAGAGAGCTCGTGGCACTGAAAATCCCTCTGTGTTACATCAGTGCCCCTCACTTCAGTATGACATTGCAGAGGCATCCAAAGAACCTCCACATCTGCTAAGCTGAGAACTGGGTGCTGACTCTCATTCCCTTATTTTCTGACCCCAGTGTCTTGGTACAAAGTCATCCTGGCCCCTAAGAGGTGATACCATAACACAAAAGGAATTCAGATCCCTCTGTTGCCATTGAAAGTTCCAGGGCTGATCTCTCCAGCAAAATTTCAAAGGAGGCTTCCACTTTTGGGAAAATCCCAAAGAGCTGTAGCAGACACAAGCAGGGAATTCCTCAATTCCCACAAGGTGAATATGGCACTCAGCCAGGGTGTTGAATTAAGATAAGGATCACAGCAACACACTAAAAGACAAACTGCTCAAATAGGCAAGCAAGACAGTCCAGCTTCAAATAAATGATTTACCATCCCCAGCTGGAAAAATCAACAGCAATTTTCACATTTTGGGGAAAATATTAATCAGGCAGAAATGAGAAAAATATGAAAATTGGGAAATGACTTGTGAAATAGCTGCACTTGTCCTGTGGATTTTCCAACAACTTTTGTACAGAGTCGAATGCTCCCATTGCCCCCCTAGGACCAAAAACTCACAGGCTCCAAGGCAGCTTTCAAACTGAAATAGTCCTCATTATTTCTCATAATGCAGAGGCAGAAATCAAGCTCTCCCTTTCAGTTATTAAAGAAACATAATTTGTGATTTCTGCTGCATTTATATTGCTGCAACTCCCACTGAAACCACTGACCTGCGGAGAGGTTTTGTCTCTCCATCACATCTCCTGTGTGATGGGACAAGTTCTTACCAGAGGCTTCAAAAGTTTCCACGCTTTCTCAAGATTCACAAGGACTCTGAAATGAATGTAAAAAGCTCTCATGCATGCGAGACACAGGGACTTCAAAGTGGAGAGAAACATAATTCTCCATGGATAGGCACAGCCTGGCCTTTGGGACAAGGGCATGCATTGAAAATTGGAAAGCAGAGCCAGGATGAGAAGCAGCAGAACTTGACAGAATTGTTCATTCTGGTTAAAGGTAACTATGAACAAAACACACCTAAATCAGTGCTAAAGTGAGAGGCAGTAGCTGTCTTCATTTTAGGGGGAAAAAAGGAATTCTTCATCTGAAAGATTTTGGCAGGTGACAGCCAATGCCAGAGCACGCTTTGAAAAGCAGAGTCAGAACACAGAGCCTTACAGAGTCCACGTGTCACTGTCCCTGCTTAGGCAAAATTTCCATCACATTCAGAGATTTTTGTCCAGAATTAGATACCAGGCTTTAGCTCAATAGAAGACCCTTCATTTCTCACTGTGAATATAGAGTTGCCCCTTTTTTTTTAGCAAAACTACCTTCTTCAAGGAAGCTGGACTTGAATCTGCTCTGTTTTTCTCTCCCGACAAAAATGCTGCACTCTTGGTTGAAAAAACTGTAGTTTCTCCTTGTTTTGTTTGGTTTTTTTTTGTTTGGTTGGGGTTTTTTTTGGTTTTTTGTGGTTTTTTTTTTTTTTTTTTTTGGAAGAAGTAAATGCTTTCTGCTGGGGAAAAGGGTGAGGAGGGAGAAAAAGATGAAAGAAATAATCACTTTCCCACCAGCAGTTCCTGGTTAGGTCAGAGTCTGCATTCAAGGAGCACAGGAAAAAAGGGGCAGACATCAGAGAATCATCCCCAAAGACAGCTCTACCAAAAACTTCTCCAGCTGCTTCTCTGCTTTATTCTCCAACTCCCCTTTGGAGAGGGAACTTGTTTCACCTCACCCCCTGCACACAGTGTGATGCTCCACCATGAATAACTGAGTTCTTATATCAGCCCAGTTGTCTGTTGCCAGTATCTTCTGCTGCCTTATGATTTTTTTCCCAACAGGGCTTTTCATTCAGTAGAAATCTATTTGAAAGGATTTCACGGTAATACTTTGAACTTTCAGATTTTGAAGAATGGAAATTATTTCACCTTTGCAGGACTGATCTCTTACCAAAAAGCACCTTGCAGACAAAAGACAGAAAACAGACAGACAGATGAATAAACTACAAAGGACAAGGAAAGCGTGCCAGCTGGTGTACCCCATCCTTAAGTAAAAAAATCCTTTAGAACTCAGCCAGGTTAATCATCCATTGTATTCATCAATGTCTTTCCATTCATTTTTACAGGCTTCCTGTAAAACAGCTCTTATAAAAACCTGTGGGGGAAAAAAAAAAACCTCACAGTTTTAAGCTGCTCCTTTTATTGTCATTTCCATGGAAGAAGAGAAAGGAGAACAGGGAGGTCAGGGACAGACCACAAGAATGCTTGCTGTGGTGAAGCAGCTGCTGAAAGCCATTCCAGGAAGCCAAATAACCAAATTAACTGACATATTCAGGCACATGGGAGCCCAGAAGATTTGCTGAAGTGCCTACACAGACTGAACACTTCTAAACCCCAAGAAGGTCTTTTTCCACCTTTGGAGGTTCCTCACACCCCCCATCTCCATCAGACACAGATCTTGGGGGCAAGGCTGCAGAGCAGCATGAAGCATCATCCAGACCCTCAGCAGAAAAGGAATAATAAAACCAAATCAGTTTCCAAACGTGTTTGGAGCAGCAGGTGCTGCTGGTCCCTCACCAGCAAGGGAAACCAGTCTCTGGGTCTGGATTTCTTCTCAGCCAGAGTAATGGAGCTTGTGAGACTCAAATTACTGAAAGGAACACGTTGCTCTAATTCAGCTGACTCTTCCTGCAGAAAGATTGGGCTGGGTGTTCTTAAAATCATCATTCCACTCCAATTTTCCTCTTCCTCACTGAAGCTCACTATTCTCAGCAAGTGCATTAGAGATCAGGCTTGCAGACTCTCACCTACACGAATTCCTGGCCAGGGAAAAGCAATCTTAGAGGGATTTATTACTCCTGTCCCTTATCAGTGGAAAGCAGGTGCAAGGGAAGCATCCATAATCCCAGAGGGACTTTCCACTTGGCAAACTTTCCCTGCTCTCACAGTACAATTGACAACCCTTTTGTCTTAGATTTGGTTCCTGAAACTGCTCAAATATGTTTTGGGTGTTTTAGATTTGGTTACTGAAACTGCTCAAATATGTTTTGGGTGTTTTAGATTTGGTTACTGAAACTGCTCAAACACATTTTGGGTGTTTTAGATTTGGTTACTGAAACTGCTCAAATATGTTTTGGGTGTTTTAGGTTTGGTTACTGAAACTGGGTGGTTTTGGGTGGTTCAGCCACACAAAAGCAGAAAATGTATGTGTGTGTGTCCACATGCACATCTGTGGGTGGTCATATAGGATACATACATTTCCTCTGGAAATTCCTAGGCTGAGCATTAGATCTGAAAATTGATATTTTCATTTGCAGTAACCATCCCATAATGTCAAGAAATGTATTTATGACTGTCTGAAATATATGTGGAAGATGACCAGCCCTGCAAGAGTTTGTGGAGCTGTTGAACTACTTTTACCAGGAAAATCCCCCTTAAAGCCATCAGAGACCTCCCACCCCAAAACCCTCTGAGAACAGGCAGAATGAAATACCAGAGGGAGATAAAGGCTGGCTCTCACAGGGACATTTTCCCAGTGCCTGATGAGATACAGAAACACCTCCCACAGCCCTGTACTTTTAACAAGATCCTGCCACAGGGTTCTTCCCAGCCTCAAAGCCACCCATTTTCTTCCCAACATCTTTTTTAAAATGATTGTTCTTTGCCATGTCATCCAGTAGGAAATACTGACAGCAAAAAGTTCCCTATTATGCAGAAGCTGCTGATATTAAAAACTACATGGCACAGTCTTAAACCTTCACAAGCCCTCACTGTCAGACGGATCTTGGTTTCCTATCAATAAATGCATAGTGCCTTGTCAAATCAATCTTTTTCCTCACGTTCTCTCCTCCCTTGTGCAAATTTGGAGAGGAAACCACAGGCTGCAGCTGGCACCAGTCCTTAGCAAGGAAAAGAGAGACTTCTGTAAAGTAAACAAATCTCTAGCAACATCTTTCTCAATAGGTCCTGAAGGTCCTCTCTGTCAGACACCCTCAAAAACACCCCCAGCCCTGCTCCCCAGGAGCTGGAGTCCCAGTTTAATTGAACACAGTTCCACAATCAGAATAATCTTTCATCATGCCCAATTTTTGCAGGAAATGCAAATCCCACGGAATGTTTTGCCCCGTTGCCATTTTGTCGTGGAGCACAGAGAGCTGTGCTTGAGCCAGACATAAAACCTTTGTGCATTCCAGCCAGAGGAGATGGATCACCCTCCAGCACAAGAATTGCATAACCACAGTGTGATTCCATTTAAATACCCATCCAAATTATTTGAAATGGTCTTTGGTTGGCCAGCAGAGGTTCCCCAGCTCAGGCTGGGAGCACAGAGAGCTGCACATCACCGGCAGGAGCAGAGGAACCACCTGGCACCTGGAGCAGCTGCTCTTGTAGAGCTGCAGAACAAAGCAGGGGAAGAAACACCCACCACCTTTATTGTTATTCCCTGGTAGCCACACAAAAATCCTGTTCTCTAATGAGCAGAATATTCAACCTCAATAAAGCACAACCTAACCTTCAAATAGCTGCTGCTTGTTCTCCCAGCAGGGAGCCTCCAGGGATTGTGCATTAGAGATAAAGGGGGGAAATTATGCAGGAAATACAGAAAATTGAAGGAACAGAGACTAAAGATCTAACCTGACAGAAAAAAAAATCCCGAAAATATACAGCAGAGATAAGGAAGAGGTTTGAAAAGGAAAGTGAAGTGTTTAGGTGGCAGAGGAGCTTAAGAAAATAGATATTCCTTTTGGGAACATGAGCTTCAGCCTGATAGATAACACACCTTACCCGCAGCTCCATTAAAACCAGAACTGAGCCTTAGAGGAATAAAGGAAATCAAAATATTTGACAGAAAACCAACAAAGCAACAAACTACAAGAAAACCTTATTTGTTTTTCAGTCCCTGCTGACTTTCTTTCCAGAGCATCTCCAGAGGAAACTCCTCCTCCCATTTGAGTCAACCAGACAATTTCAATGCACATCACAGGGCCCTCTGGGCACTCAGCTTTTTGGGACCCAGATAATCAAGATAAAGGCCACAGCCACTTGATAGATCTGTAAATTGCTGTCATCAGGGAAATCAGGACATTTGGTTCTGGGAGCAAACAGGATCAATTGTGCAGTGGTGAACCCCAGCTGGAAGAAAGTGGTAAAGGGTTGTTTTTTTCTACTGAAATCTGCAGAAGGGAGTCACTCTACAGACTGTGACCACAGGAATGAAAAGTAAAAACACAAAGTGTCCTCCACACCCTAGTGTTAATTTAATGGTGAAAGGCTTAGGAAAACATTACAATATATATGGAAAAAAAGATTCTGAAAAAAACTCCACGGCAGATTAAGCACCAATGCACAAAAAGAAATACACTGACAAGGCCAGAAACCCCAATATGCCAATATTAACAATAATGCCAATATTAACCAGCATTGCAAAAGCTCTGCCAGGTTTAATGAGCTATTCCATTCTTGCAAGAGCCCAAATTCAAAGCTCAGATCTCATGAAATCCAACCAGCACAAGTCACATGAAGTCACCCCCAGAGTTCCTTTCTAGCATGTTCACATGGCTCCCACCCCATTCCAACATCTGGTGGCACAGGAATATTTCTGTGCCACCAGGAACACACATATATTTATTGAACAAATTTATGACAGCCTGAGTTACTTAATCAACATCATCTTCTAAACCTCATGGGAAATATCACCCAAATTCCACAGATTTACCATTCTCCCTGCAGAATAGGGAGAAAATGGGAGATTTAAAGCATATCTGGAATACTAACACACCTGAGCTACTATGGACCAAAGGCAAAGACCCAATTTTCAGCCCCTATTCTCATTGTGCCCTTCACAGCATATTTTGTTGCCTAAGGAGTGAAACCACAGACTCAGGAAGGGGAGCAGTGCCCCCAGAGTGGATTCCAGAGGATCTGAAGAGCCAATGAAGGGAGGAGCAGAGCCCTGGGATAAATAGCAGCTCTAACAATTAAGCTGAGCTTCCCTTCTTCATCCTCCCCCCTTAAAACCAGTGCGGTGAGAGATTCAGACCCAGCCCATCTGTGGGGCTGACAGAAGTAACAACTCGATTTTGATTCCAGATGCTCTTACCCATGAGAGATGTGTGCTGATCCTGGTAGTCTCGACACCGTGCTGTTCAAGTTATTTACTGCACAAAATTGCTCCCAAGATTTGGGCTTCATTTCCCTGTTCATTATTGCTGGGCTCCTCAGAAACACCAGGCTGCTGGCGGCACTTTGTTTTGTTGTTAGGAGAAAGAACCACATCATTTATTTTGGAAGAACAAAACATTGTCACAGAGTTTTGTTTGGTTTGTTGTTTTGGGTTTTTTTGGCCACAATAGCTGCCCAGAAAGCTGTCAGAAGAAACCCTTTGTCTCCTCGTTAATCTGCACCGGGAAATGATGAAGTGCTGAACTTGCTGCTAATAAATAGATGAGCATCTGCCTCTCTGCAGCTGAGAAATCCTTCCCACCACCATGTGCAGCCCAGGGCAGCGTTCTGGGCCTGATTAACACCACCCCGGTGCTGCAGGTGCCTCACACTGGGATTAATCAGGCACACACAGGTTGAACTCCTGGTGTACACTGGAGAGGGCATTAGCTGACATCAGCTGGGATGCTCTCTGTTGGGTCCCTGCTTCCTAACAGAGCCTCTTCTCTTCTTAACAGCCCAGCTATTAGCAATCAGAAGATGCAGTAATTGTTTAGGGTCCAATCAGCAGGAAATTTCATTAGCTGCATAGATGCAGCCTGTACTTTTTACAGAGGCCAGGAGAAAAAAAAATAATCCCCAGGCTTATTTAAGGAACATCTTAATGTTCCTCAGACACTTCTCTGAGTGGCCTTTCTAACCATGCTCTGTGATTCACAGACATTAAGATCATTAATTCCTTCCCAAAAAGGCTTCCCATAAATAGATACCACAGGAACTTTGTGTCATTAATTAAAGTTTTTTTTTTTTTCCTGAGACACTGCAAGAGGAGCCTTTGGGCTCCTGATGGCTTCTGCACAGGAGCAGGGGAGAGGAAGAGAAGGGGTTTAGGTGATGAATGCCTCCCAAGGGGCATGGCCATGAGCTGTTTGCAAGTGAGCAGAGTGCAGCCAAGAAGAACTCGTGTCCTGTAGCTCCCAGGACCTGGGTGCAGAGCCTGCAGTTGAAGGGCTCTGTGCCTCAGTTTCCTTAATTTCTAAAACAGAACTAAATGCAATTTCGTGCATTCAGAAATGTTGCTGATACCCCTAAAAGGGGATGTTTTAAACTTAAGGGGATGTACCTCTCCTGAAGTTTTTGTCTCTTATTTTTTGGTAGAGTATTTGGAAGCATTTCCATCTCCTATAGAAACTGGCTCTCTGTAACTGGGTAAGACACCCTCTGACAAGTCAAACTCTTCTGCTCTGCCACATCTCTTCTTTTTCTACGCATTAAAATAAGATTTTCAGCATTTCATCTGCCTAATCCTGTTCTCTGAGCAAGAAACAGGACTTCAGCAACCCCTTTGACTTTATTAGTTTCATTTAACTCTCGCACTCTTCTCAAGGACTGCTGGGGTCACTTGGAGCTTTTAACCTCTCCTCCCTTGTTCCAGCCTGGCATTGACAGCTGCCACTGCCAAACTTGCCTTTTCTTCTCCTCAGACTCACCCAGCAGCTCCAAAAACCTGCTCTTATTGCAGCTATAAGTGAGATGTCCTCAATTTTATTTGCTCTGTGCCCAGAATCTGCAGCTGGATCCATTTTTTTGTGCGGTGTGAGAGCCCTCATGGAAGCTCCTGCTCCTTTCTCCAGCTGCTTTAAAGATGCACAGCAAAACCCTGCTGGGCAAGGAGCAGCCCAGATCCAGATTTGGAAGACTTCTTGCCCTTTACCATCCTGACTGCTTGTCACTGGTAGGCTCATTAGTAGATTTTTGCAAAGCTTTTTATAAGTACATCAAGGCACTTTATGAGGAGATTTGTCATTTTGGACTCTTAAGCTTTTTATTACCTGTAAGCTGCTGAAGTAATGAAGTCACACTAGTACCTTACAGGGGTTTAAATCATGAAAATTTAACAAGAGAAGAAAGCAAGCCAATTTGAATTATTAGAATTGCTTTTTCACAGACCAGTTGGAGTCCCCAGCATGTGAAGTCATACTCAGACTGATTTCAGGCAGGAATTCAGCACAACTAACCAACTAGACAGTCTGGAGGCATCCAGACCTTGGGAGTGGATTGTCTTTCCAAAAAAAACCCTTTAAAATAGTAACAAATTAAGTATAGCAAGGCAAATTCTCTATGATGCAGAACAGCTCATTTGAAGGCAAAGCCAATTTGCAGGAAACAAAAACATGGCTCATTGTGTTCTCCAGTTCATGCCTTCATCCCTCACTCTCCCCAGACTTAGACTAATTATTCTGTCCAACAGGTTGTCAAAAAACCCTCCTGATTTCCTGTAGCAATTACAGTTGTATGCTGTAATACCTATTACTCTTGTATATTTTAATAACTCTCTCTTCTGGGAAAATTGGAGGCTTCAGGCTACTTTTGCCCTGGCACTTGGCAAATTCCACATGGGAATGGGACCTTTAACTCAGACTTAAATTCTAACAGCAAAGTTTGGGATTGCAGGAGCCTGTCCCTCAATTTGTGAGGCAAAGTGTCCTGGTTTGAAAAGACAGGTGTCTGTTTTTCCCTGAAATGGAAAATGTAATCCCCCTCCCTATGAATTATTATAATTTTGAGATTAGAAGGCTATCAGGCAGAGATATGGGAATAGGAATAGCAGTTCTTTACTAGGAAAATTTAAAATACAAATGCAATATTACCAAAAAAAAAACCAACAAAGAAACCAAAACAACAAAACACTGACAGAGAATATGACCTGACCCCCTTCATCCTCAGACAAAGGTCACCCAAACACTATTTTATAAGGAAAGAACCAAGTGCCAAGTCCTAAACTGTGACATATTTCATTTAATTAAGTGGAATGGATTTACTTTGGGGTTTTGTGGGTTTTCTTGTGAACCATGACAGAAATTTATCCAAGTAAAAAATAGACAAAATACAACAGGCCCTGCTTTAAAGTTAATTGACTGATGTGTTCACCTCAAAATGTTATACATCAGGACCTTTCTACAGAATGAGTCATATTAATTAAGGATATTAATTCCAGTACTCTTATTGAATGAATATTTTCTTTCTTACCGGTAAG
This sequence comes from Motacilla alba alba, assembly GCF_015832195.1. NCBI lineage: Eukaryota > Metazoa > Chordata > Aves > Passeriformes > Motacillidae > Motacilla > Motacilla alba. The sequence goes on from NC_052033.1 coordinate 3,011,047, forward strand.
AAATGCACTTCTTTTAGCAGTAACAGCTGGGTGACAGCCTTGGTCCAACATTTCCCATCCAGGACATTTCTGACTATGCACTGGAGACAAATTTGGTGAACAGCAGCTGCTCAGGAGGCCATGGGGAGATAGCAAATTTGGTCTTACCCACCCTAAATCACCTTTTACATCTGGTCCACAGACACCTTTCCTAGAGTCAAACATGGCTGATTTCAGTGGCTGCAAAGATAACCCCTGGGTTTTTTATTGTTTCTGTTGAGTCTGGTCCTGCCCAGACACATCTGATGAGGGATGGAAGATCCCATGGAAAACCTCCCTGCTCATTCCTGGGGCAGGGAGGAAAGCAGTGAACCAAGCAGGTGTCCCTAAAAAACTAGATAAAGCAATACCAGGGCTTCTGGAGCATTTGGGGAGGAAAATGAGAAAAGGTAAAGATTAGTGACAGGTAACAAGGAGAAGTGATCAACAGTGAATTAAGGATAAACAAAAGCATCATCCTCATCACCACCTCCAAAATTCAGGGAAAGCCCAAAGGACCAAAGAATTTTTAATTCCTTGAAAGCACTCCACCATCCAGCTGCTGTAAGGCAAGGATTATTTTTTTTCCAAACCAGGAATTTCTAGGAAAGATGAACATTGAATGACATTTTCGAATTGTTTTCATAGAAAACAAGATATTCAGACTTAGGAGTGATGCTGATTTGGGGTCAGATGTAATTTTATGCCACTTAAGTGTAGTCTTTCCAAATAGGTCAATTTAATTTATTTTTAATTCTTTTTTTTCTGAGTGCAAGCAGGTCAGCAGACACGAACAGCAGACACGAGCTGGTGTTGACAGGGACAGAGGGAGCAGTTAAAGAGTTTAATTTGTTATGAATAAAAACAAAACCAAGCATTGATGAGAAAATACATCACTTTTACTATGTTTTCAGTGCTGTCTTCCTCTCCCGTGCTAATGCCCATGGCACTCAGCCTCCATGTGGGCTTTGCCAGGCTCTGTCACCCTGGTGTGATGCTAATGCTGCCCTGGAACAGGGAAAGGTCTCTCTGCAGCTTGTATTGATTGAATCTGCTCAAGAGCCACTGGAGTTCAGCAGTTCTCACCCAGTGGGCAGGGAACTGTTCCCAGAGTGGAGCAATAACATGCCTGAATTCCCGGAGGGCTCTGAAAAGTCACCAGTCAAAGCAGGGCTGAGTTACATCCTCAGCCAAGACGAGTGATTTTGAGCTAAAGCAAAACAAACAAACAACCCCCCCACTTCTACAGCACAGCCATTTGGGCAGAAAATTTGCACTTGAGAGCACTTAAAATTCTGCCCAAATGCACCAGAGATCCCAGAAATCCCTCTCCAGCCTGAGCTGCCCAGTTTAAGTAGGTTTGAGGCCAAAAAAGTGGTGTTTTCATGGCAGCATAACTGCTGGGCAATAACGATTTCACTGCTGAATCCCAGTGCAGTGAAGGCAGCTGGGGAAGGTTTCCTCTCCTGCTTTGTCAGTAAAACACCAGTATCTCATTTCAAATAGTAGAGGGGTTTAAGATAGATTTTGCCATTCTGCAAAGGAAAGAGCCTGCTTTTATCAGTGTTCAAGGCAACCCTGCAGAGCAACTGCCTGTTAAGGTGTAGCACAAAGAATAAGATGATTTTTTAAGAAGAATTAAAGTAACACAGCTCGCTCAGAAAGTACAGCACCAAATGCCTTCCCACCTGTGAGTTTCCTACTCCCAACCCAATTCCCATTCCTCCTTTGCTTGTGCTGTCATTGAAGGCAATATTATTAATGTGAGGGCTAATGCAGGATGCACTTTAAGGCCAAACTCCCAAAAATAGAGGTTCTCTCTCAGTCCCAGCATTAGCAATGTTGATAAAGGTGAGTTTACCATGCTCAGCAAATAGTCCATAGCAGGGCATTAGAATTTCAAGGATTTGACCTTACAAAAAATACAGGAATAATATTAATTTTTAAGTTATTATATGAGGAGCACTCTGCTCACAATAGCAGGCATGACCACAAAGAAAATGACAATACTTACAGGTAATAAACCTCACTATTTGAAAATATATTTGAATACTATTTGAATAGCTGCACAAAGCACTATTTGAACTATTTATTCCAAGTATTTTTCCTTCTATGGAAATAATTTTGCTTCAGATGGCAATGGGTTCTACCAGATGATGGCATTTCAAAGCTTTGGGAGCTGAGAGAGGCACCAGCCCTTCTCCTTCACCCACTGCACCAGGCAGGGCCCCACAGGGGATACCAGGGTGCAAAAGTGTTTGGTTTCACCCCACAGGACACAGGAGACTCCAGTGGGCACAAGTCCACGGGAAAAAGAGAAGATGAATGTTCCAGAACATTCTGAACATTCAAGAAGAGGGCCCAGAGAAACACCAGAAGTGCCATCAGCTTTGAGAACTCAGAGGCCTGGGTTGGGTGGGAGATAAGCAGAGACAACAAGAAGCAACCTTGGACTACCAGCTGAGAGGGTCCCAGAAATTCCCAGCATGAATCCCAGCACAGCCAAGGTGTCCCTGTGCCATGTTTCGGGGTGCCCCGTGGCAGGAAGGAATGATGAATCTGACTCCATGTGCTCAGAAGGCTAATTTATTACTTTATGATACTATATTATACTAAAGAATACTAAACTATACTAAGGAATACAGAAAGGATACTTACAGAAAGCTAAAAAGATAATAATGAAAACTCCTGACTCTTTCCAGAGCCTCAACACAGCTTGGCCCTGACTGGCCAAAGAGTGAAAACAATCACATGAAACCAATGGAACAATCACCTGTGGGTGAACAATCTCCACACACATTCCACATGTGAGCACAACACAGGAGAAGCAAATGAGATAAGAATTTGTTTTCCAGTTTCTCTGAGGCTTCTCAGCTTCCCAGGAGAAAAATCCTGGGCGAAGGGATTGTTCAGAAGATGTGACGGTTACATCCCAGTTCCCACAGAAACATGGCAGCATATTTGGCAAGTTTGTGCCATTCCCAGCTCCACTTGCTGGTGAACACACAGCACTTGTGAGGGAAATTCACCTGGGCATCCACCAAACCATTCCAGTGCTGGCCATGCCCTCCCAGACTCCCCACACAGATTCATCTCCCCATCTTCCACAAATACAATTTTTTCTCATCACCCCATTTCTCCTGAGTTAACAATGACACTCAGTGGTCAGGAGGATTCCCTGCAGTCTCACACATGCTCCAGCATCCAACAGTTAATATTCATTACATACTGCCCACAGCAAATGTCTTCTGTGAGCTTCAGGATCCTCAGACAGGGTCCAAGTGATACAGAAAGGTCAGGGAAGGAAGGCTTAAGAAAAAGGGAGAACCAAACCATAATCTCTTTTCCAATTTGTGCAGTGACCTGGGAAAAATTTTCCATCAATCCACATCCAGGCTATTAAAAAAAAAAGCAGCCCAGAGGAGGCAAAGGCAGCTCCAGATCAAACCATTAAACAGAGAACATGCAGTCAGAGCAACTCCCACTGCTACCACAGAGTTCAAACCACAAGTGAAGTCAGTTATTATAATGTGAAATTTCTGCTTTGTCTCCTCTTCCACCCCCAAGGATGGGTGAAAAACAATTGCACAGCTCCAAGCTCTGCCTCTGGAGCTCGGTTCTGTTGCTTCCTTGCCACAACAGAATTTCTACCTGTGCCCCACGTCCTGTAAATCACAGTGGGATGTAAAACCAGAGGAGGATTAAATGAAAATCCTGTTGTTTGTGGGCAAATACGTGGTGAATAATTCAAGTCCATTTCCAAACAGCATTTAACCAGCAGTTTGAAGGATTGCTCCACGTCTCCAGCAGCACAAATCACACTGGGATGATGCCTTGCAGTTTTGATCTAGACACAAAAGAGCTTTGCAATGAATTCAGAGTTTGATTCACAACGTTCCTGCGCTGAAAGAAAAAAACAAGCAATTAAATATCACACTTCAGCACTGTAAATTATGTATATCCCAGATTCTGCTTCTCAAAATAATTCTCCACCTCCCTAAAGTGCTGAGCTTATTATTTTTCAGGAAACAGTTTGACACCTTTTTTTTTTTCAATATATCTGGGCTATATCTTAGGCAAATGCACAAAAAGCAGGAATTATTCTTTTAAATTATTTTGCAATGTAAAGCACACCATTTGAAATGTATCCATACATTGACAGAACATTAAACATGTATTTTACTCCTTCTAACAATAATAACTCTGTTCATTCAAGATTGCTTGCTTCCCTTTAGAGTACAACAGTAACACACCAGAAAGAAAAAGGGTTTCCACCCTATTTATTTGCAAAGAGAATTCATTACAATCTTACCCAGGGTTCTGTTTTTTTCCTTACCATTGTGTCATAACTGTGTTTTCCATCAACCCAGTGAGAGCATCACTAAGATATACCTTATTAATAAACATTATTGCACCTGCCAAGTCGAGCATTTAAAAGACAGGAAATGCAAGAATTCCCGTTTGGCTCCCAGCATGTTTACATGCAGTAGGATATTAACTTTATAATAAGATCTGCCCCCTAGTTCTCAATATTTTCTGCTCAGAACTGCACCCACTGAGCACACTTAGGCTCCCTGAAGACATCCCTGGCCATGCCCACATCTCTCCAGTGCCCACAGGTGTGCTCAGGGCTGTTGTATTTTCTGGAACCCCCGACGAGGGAAGGAAATGATGAGTCTGACTCCATGTTCTTAGAAGGCTAATTTAATATTTTATGATCCATATTATATTAAACAATGCTGTGCTAAAACTATACTAAACTGTACTAAAGAATACAGAAAAGATACAGACAGAAGGCTGGAAAGATACCAATGAAAACTCCTGACTCTCTCCAGAGTCCAACACAGCTTGGCCCCAATTGGCCAAAGAGTGAAAACAACTCCCAGCAAAAACCAACGAGACAATCACCTGTGGGTAAACAATCTCCAAACACATTCCAAAGCAGCAAAACACAGGAGAAACAAATCAGATAATGATTGTTTCCTTTTCCTCTGAGGCTTCTCAGCTTCCCAGGAGAGAAATCCTGGGCAAAGGGATTTTTCCAGAAAATATGAATGTGACACAGGGTCACAGCCAGCTGCTGGGAGTATTTGGGAATGTCCATTCCTGCACTATGGCTGCAGGAACATCAGCCAATAGACACCAGAATATCAAACAGAGAGAGTATTTTTAACAAGGGACTGAAAACCATTAGGGGTAAAGCCATTATTTAAGCAATTTTCCCAGCATCAGCTCAGAAGTCAGTGCAATTTGGAGGGGAACTGGGCTGGCACAGGGGCTCCCTGTGATGAAGCACCCTGAGGTCACCAGGCAGGGACAGCCCCTGTGCCACCCAGCCCATGGTAAGAGCTCCAGGACACTCAAACACACTGAAGGACAGAACTTTTGGAGCATCCAAGGCTGAGGTTGAAGAAGTCTCGTGTGGGTTGCACACAGGCAGAATAAATGAGCACAGTTCAGCACTGATGAGCAAATTGCACTGGGCCTTCCTAGTGCTAAAAGGCATTTCATAATTAGCTCCATCTCTTTAAGATGAATAGCAGCCTAGAAAATAACATCCTCAAGCCATGCCCTTCCTCCTTGTTTACCATTCCAATGATGGAAGGCTAAATTAAAATGCTCCAGCAGAAAGAAGCATGAGAGAAACTGAAGATTTTATCTCCCATGAAACTTTAATCAGATTCAGTGAGAAAGAAAAAAAAATAAATTCTGATTATTAAACTGATATTTAAATTACAATTCCAAAGGAGTCCAGCTGCCAAAAGAAAAAAGAGAACTCAGCCTTGAAAGCCCTGACACATTAACATAAATCCCTGCCAGATTAATCAGCTCAGAAAGCCAGCAAAGTGACCCAAAATGTGACTTTTGCCCAGAGAGCTCAGCTCCCCTTGTAAGACTCCTGCAGGATTGACACCAGTCAGGCACTCAGCTGGTGACAAAGATTCAGGGTTGGGATGCAGTGCACATGAGCCCCTGCCCCAGAGACGCAGCACACATCAGCCAGGAAGGTCACTTGCTTCACAGGGCAAGTGCTGAGCATTTAATTTCACACCAAGAGCATCCTAAGCAGGTAATTACAGGCCACATGCCAACTCATTATTTCTTCCTTTCCTCATCCTCAAGCCTGCAGCTGCTCCACAACAGTGATCACCCTCTGACTTTATTCAGACCTTCAATAAACACCCAGTTAACCAAGAAGTCTATTTCACAAATAATAGCTGTTGTTAATATTAATGGCAGCTCCATTTGCATGTTGCTGAGGAAATTATTTATTTACTGAGGCCTGGGGGGCTGTTGGGAAGCAAATGAAGGTCAGTCAGAGATTAAAATTGCTCCAGGTCTTGCTTAGCTTGGGTAACCCAACAATGCCTGGCTCTAGTGCAGGTATTCCACAATGAACCTACGCCTCAAAAACCTTCAGAACAAGAGGAGCAGGAATTCTAAATATCCTGATCTCTTCCCCACCAACCCTGATGCACAACAGAGCTTTTATCCAAAGGCACTCCGTAAACCAGGATGTGCAGGGAAATTCTCTCCTTTCCAGCAGCATCTTTCAGAGGCCACACGTTCATGCCCTGAAAATATATCAAATTAAACCTTTCCCTTCTGAATTTTTGAAAACTGGACCTATTATATTCTATAATAATATAGTGTAATAATAAAATTATAATTATTTATATTATTTATAATTCTAATTACTTGTAAATAACAAACAATATAAACAGTATAATGAAATATAAGGTTTATATTGTTTGTTATTTGAAATGTATAAAATATAATATATAAATATATAATATATAGTATGTATTGTATATTATATATTCTGTTATATTATAATATAATAATAAAATATAATTATTTCTATTATTTATAATTATATTTACTTATAAATAATAAACAACATAAACATTGCAGTCTGTTTACAGCAGAGAGACTGAGGCACAGCAAAGAATTTATTCAAAACCCCACAGACAAGTAAGAGCATCAAGAGCTGCACCAACTTTCATTTCCACAGGATGTTAATAACTGCAGAACACACCTCTTCATCAGGCTGATTGAGAAGGGGGTGAGACTCTCTGGTCAGTCACAGCCTTTGTTATTCATTCCTTTCTATTCCTGTCCAGCCTTCTGATGAATCCTTTCTTTCTATTCTTTTAGTATAGTTTTAATATAGCATTTTAATGTAATATATATCATAATATAATAAATCTGCCTTCTGAAACATGGAGTCAAAACTCTTGTCTCTTCCCTCGTCCTGGGACCCCTGCAAATCCACACCCATGGCTGCAGCTGTAGCAACTGCCTGGGTGAGTATTTATTTCAACTGGGGCTGGGAGGACATCTGGATGCTGGAGATGTGGTCCAGGCTGACCCAAATTCAGCCAGCTGCCACAAACCTTCCCCAGCTCAGCTTCCTCAAAACACTGGCAGCATCCCCATGAATTAACCAGGCCAGATATGTGCTGAGCATTCCTGGACACCCTTCCCCTGTCACACAAGCTTTATGCCAAATTTTTTTTTTACAATTTGCAGAAAAATCCTTAGTGGAATTGCAGGAATTCGAGGCTACAAATATAATTTGAGTTAAAGCTCAGTGGGAAGCTAACCCTGGATGCAGCTTTATGGCCAAAACAGCAACTTTTGCTGTGGAGCAACCACTGAGCCCAGAAAGACTTAAATACAGCTAAGCTTCCTCACTCCTCCAAACCTGTGAAATAAATAAGAAACAGATTTTTCTAGGCTGAGGCATCTCCTGTTATCAGCCTGGGGGGATTTTATATCCACGAGTTAAGCCATAAGAAGATGTGCTTATGTAACAGAACAGTTTACAGGGCACCAAAGAGCTCCAGGCACTGCTTTAATGCCTCATGGACTTCCAGGCTTTGGGACATCAGTATTTACACTCCCCCCTCCAAGATTTCCTGGGATTTTAGCACAACACCATTGCATTTGATTTAAAAAAAAAAATCAAAATCTAATTTCCTGCCGTGTTGGCGTGTGACTTCATTGCCCTGTCCAAATTAAAAAGAAATCAAGTGTCATGCTCCTGTTCACTGCCTTTGTCATCTCTGTGAAGCTCCTTTTGTTAAATAAGGGCTGAAAACAACAGCAGGAAACAAACCCAGCACCTGCTGCAGGGCCAACCACGGGATGTGCCCTCCCCAGCCTGTGGGGCTCTGTCATTTCAGTGATTCACACAAAGTACAAGGCAGAACCTGCAGCTCCTCCTGGGCAGGCTGCTCCTGGCTGCTGGCTCCCAGGGCGTCTCCCAAAACCAGCTCACAAAGTCTTTTTGTTCTCAGGATGGGCCGAATTTGGAAACAATGTGCTTGAAAATGATGTTTTGGTTATGAAATGTACCCTGGTGAAAGTGGATTATGTAATAAGGGCTTCTGTAGCTGCATAACTGGCCAAGAGCCACAGTTGGATTGAACATTTAGGGTATTTGGTCTCTGCACTGGCTCAGTCTTTGACCTCTCTCCAGCCACTTTTCTCCCTACATCCCACAGCTCTCGTGCTCTACAGAGATAACACCAAAATGACAAAGATCTGGAGCCTTTCTCTGGAGCATCAGCCAGCCAGGGACGAACAAGGGGCCCCTGCTCTGCCTCACACACCCCCTGCCCTCAGAGGACCAGGACCAGGCTCAGCAAAGCCCAGCCTGGGCACCAAGCCCAGCCCAGCTCTGTGTCTGCAAACCCACATCGGTCATCTGGGGAAGCATCTCCAAGGGCTGAATGTCACCGTGAAAAAGGATTTGGTGTTCATCCAAAACCAAAACAAATTGGTGTCACTCAAGGCAGGACACCTCACCCTTGAATTCCCTCCAGGCAAGATCAGCAGCAGATAAAACAGTGTCAGGGTTTATAAATGTCACAGAACAGGCTCAAAATTGCCTCTGCCTTCACGGATGAGAAGGGAGGAGAGGCTGCTGTGCTCATCTGCCTGAGCCTCCTGTGTTACACAAGGATTTATTCACCAGGATTTACTCCCCAGGATTTACTCCAGGTGGAAACTGTCAGGAACCAGCCCTTTGTAACTCCAAAAATCACATTTTTCCAAGCTGCTTTCCTTTGGAAAAGATTGTTTCGTTCATACCAGCTCAGCATTGTTTTTGCAATCCCCTGGAGAGTTTAAAAATCCAGAATTTAATGCTGATAGGAGAGAGGAGAAGGAGACAGGGTTTTTAATCATGTCTTGGCTAAAGAGCACAAAAAATGAGCTACTAGAACACCTGTGGCTTTGGGATATTCCCTGCAGCTGGAGGTTAGAGGCTTGTAATTGGGGTGGTGCAGCTGATAAGGAAGCCTGCAATATGTCTGGGAAAGCAGGAATAGATCAGGAACAAGTGAGGTTGGATCTCAATGGTGAGATGGGATAATCCATGGGCAGACACTGGAGAAGAACCCAGGAAGGAAAAAAAAAACAAACAAGAAAACAAAGAAAAAGAAAAAAAATAAAAAGAACACCCAAAAAGACCAGAAAAAAAAAAAAAAAAACCAAACAAAAAACACAAAAAAACCACCCAACCCTAACGAGGTTCTTAATAAATAATTAATAATTATTATTCTGTATTAGGGAACCAACATTTGTCCCCAGACAGGTTCCTAATAAATAAATAATTAATATGATTCTATATTAGGAATATGATTCTATATTAAGGAGGCAACACTTGTCCTGACTTTGGAATAGCAACTAGCAATGTTTCCTACCTCCTGATTGCAGGTCTGGCAGAGCAATACACTAGAAAAGAGCCTTGTTTGGCAAATTTTGCCCTCTGGCATCTAAGGAATTCTAGGCAAGCATGTTTTTGGTGTTGTTTTGGTAATTTCTAGGAGCCATGCCTAGATCTGAAGAGCAGGTTTAAGCTGAGCAAAGAGGAGTGGGCAGGAACTGATGGCCAGAATTGCACCTGGACATGAGGAAGAATTTCTGCCCTGTGCAGTGACCAAGCCCTGAGCAGACTGCCCAGAGAGGGCCTGGGCAGGTGGAACCAGGGGACCTCGGTGTCCCTTCCACCCTTACCCATCCTGTCAAATCCTTCCTGCTGCTCTTCAGCTTTTCTCTGCTCACCTGCAACCCCTCTCCAGGTTTCTCTTCCTGGCACTGGCATCAAACTAGCAGGAGTGGGATGGATTAAGATTTCCCTTCCCCAGAAACTTTAAATTAAAGCCCTGTTGTTATGTTAAAAATAAAAGTATGAGTGTGTTTTTAAATGAAAACCACAATGAAATTATGCAGGGTATTTTTTTTTTAGAGTCAAAAACCAACCAGAATTACCTTTCTAATAAATGAATGTGACTCATCCAGGCATCTTTGTAGAAGTGGTGGATTTCTTTCCAGTAATTTAATAGCTGAAAAAGTTTGTCATGAAAACAACAAGCCACCATCATTAATATTCACACAGAGAGGTTTTACCAAACCTACTTGCATTTGACATTTCTCCCAGCTCCAAACAGAGAGCACACATTCCATGGGACTGTTTGTTCCTGGAAAATGCAGCCCCAGCTCAACTCCGTATATCAGTTTGTCTAGAACAAACATTTTGTACTTACAAACAGAGTCTTAATTGGCTAAATGAAAAAAGCAGAACATTTGCTCCACAGAACTAACGGGGACTTATTTCCTTTGTCTCCTGCCACACTAAGTATATACATTAGGATAAGGAAAAGAAAATACTTGAGCAGATCAGTAAATCTCATGTGCCAGAACTCGTGGTTACAGTTTTCATTGAAATAATGCAAAGAAATATAATTTAAAATTTTAATTTTTATTTCTTTTATTTATTATTACAAAGTTTATAATATTATTATTAAAATTATATTGTCATATATTATAAAATTATTATTTAATTATTATAAATTTTTAAACTTATTTTAATTTTTTTTGTTTATTTAGGGAGATAAGTTTTTTTTGTTTCTGTTATGGAGATTTTTTTAATTAAAAAAATAGAAGGTTTTGTGGTTTTTTTATGACTCCTAGTTGTTTGGGGAAATTTGTAATTGTGAAGGGTTTTTTTAATTTTTTTAAGTTTTTTTACAGTTGTGTTTATGGGTTATCTTAATTAATGGTGTATGGTTTTAAAGATTAGTTGTTTAAAGGTAAAGGTTTTTATTATCTATTTTCTAAAATATTTTTATTTTTTGGGAATTGAGGGGTTTATTTGGGGGTATGGGGGTGTTTAAATTTGTATAGATTATAGTTATTTCAATATTTATTTATTTTAGTAGGGAGGGTTTTTTTTACAACTACAATTTTCATTTCTTTTCATGCAGCTCCTGATGAAAAATGACATTTTTCTGATGCGAAGAGCAGAATCCACGTCCAGACAGACACATGCTGGGAATGAGAGCTCTGTCACCTGGCTCGTGGGACTCTCCAAACTGAGATGATTTAATGCATATCCCTTAACCCTTTAACATTTTTGTCATGCAAACCACAGCAAGAAGCACATTTCTGTATTAATGCTCCAAATCCCTTTAATGCCCTAAGCGAGTCTATGAAAATTTTCTTTAATTCAAAATTTTTCAGAGACTGTGAATGAATTTCCAATAATGAGGGAGAAATAATTTCTCACCATACCAGAATCCATAAGTAGCTCCTATTTACTCACATCTCCCAGCAGAGGTCAAGGATGTTTGAATTAGGTTTTTTGAGGAATTAACAGAAGATAAAAAGCACCATTATTGAGCAGCAAAATTTAATTAAAGTTCAACAGCCTGGAAATTAATTTTAGATTTCCCATACAAACACGCTCATTCCCAAAGATGCCATCCTCAGGCCTGACCTGGCTTTACAACAAAATCATCAGGGGAGGAAGTGTTCAGATTGTGCATTTCAAAAATGAAAATCAGTGCTGGAGGGAAGCCCCAGGCAGTCAGGAACAGGAACCTGCTCAAAACCAGGGTGTGACAATGGGAGACACCTCATCCTGCAGGATAATCACACAGTGACAACTCAGGTGACTGAGAGGTCCCTCAATTTTAGTTTAAAAGTATTCAGTGCAAAAAGAAAGAGCTTTTCCACAGTCCAAGTTAAATAATTGGGTTTTTCCGAACAAAAAACTACATTAAAGTTGGGCTGGCCTGCATGGGCGTGCTTCTGTCCCTTGCTGGCATTTCCAGCAGGCTGGCACTGCTCAAGGAGAGCTCCCCAGCAAAGCCACGCAGCTTTTCCCCATCCCCACCTGCCTCTGGCCTCTCCCTGAGCTCTGCAGGACACCAGGGAGACAGGAAGGAATTCCCAGAGCTCCCAAATGCCCAGAGCAGCTCTGCCCAGAGCTCCAGAATTCCCAGAGATCCCAAATGCCCAGGGCAGCTCTGCCCAGAGCTCCAGAATTCCCAGAGATCCCAAATGCCCAGGGCAGCTCTGCCCAGAGCTCCAGAATTCCCAGAGATCCCAAATGCCCAGGGCAGCACTGCCCAGAGCTCCAGAATTCCCAGAGATCCCAAATGCCCAGGGCAGCACTGCCCAGAGCTCCAGAATTCCCAGAGATCCCAAATGCTAGAACAGCACTGCCCAGAGCTCCAGAATTCCCAGAGATCCCAAATGCCCAGAGATCCCAAATGCCCAGGGCAGCTCTGCCCAGAGCTCCAGCATTCCCAGAGATCCCAAATGCCCAGAGCTCCCAAATGCCCAGGGCAGCTCTGCCCAGAGCTCCAGAATTCCCAGAGCTCCCAAATGCCCAGGGCAGCACTGCCCAGAGCTCCAGAATTCCCAGAGATCCCAAATGCCCAGGGCAGCACTGCCCAGAGCTCCAGCATTCCCGGAGATCCCAAATGCTAGAACAGCACTGCCCAGAGCTCCAGAATTCCCAGAGATCCCAAATGCTAGAACAGCACTGCCCAGAGCTCCAGAATTCCCAGAGCTCCCAAATGCTAGAACAGCACTGCCCAGAGCTCCAGAATTCCCAGAGCTCCAGAATTCCCAGAGCTCCCAAATGCCCAGGGCAGCTCTGCCCAGAGCTCCCAAATTCCCAGAGCTCCCAAATGCCCAGGGCAGCACTGCCCAGAGCTCCAGAATTCCCAGAGCTCCCAAATGCCCAGGGCAGCACTGCCCAGAGCTCCAGAATTCCCAGAGATCCCAAATGCCCAGGGCAGCACTGCCCAGAGCTCCAGAATTCCCAGAGATCCCAAATGCTAGAACAGCACTGCCCAGAGCTCCAGAATTCCCAGAGCTCCCAAATGCCCAGGGCAGCTCTGCCCAGAGGAGCCAAGCAGCACCTCTGTGGGAAGTGTCCTTGGGACACACTGGAGATGGTTTAACAGAACTTTGTGGAAGCTTTTCTCTTCTCCCTGACCCCTTGCCCCTGGTTTTTGCCCCTGCCACAGCCCCAATTCCCAGATGAATTGTGTCAGACTGACACAGAACCCTCTTTTCCTCATCTCACTTTCTCATGCTCATACCTGAAGCCCTCTCCAGGCACTTTCTCCCCCTCTCTGCCATGTCAAGCATTCACAATGTTTATTAATCCATTTAAAGCACATCCTCCCAGAGCCCATTCCTGTGTTGATGTTGAAGCACCAGAGCTGCCAAACCCACAGAGGACCCGAGTGTCCAAACTTCAGCAGTGATTTTGGCAGGGTGCAGAGCCCCATGTGATGTATCCAGCGCCACAGCAAAAGCTCCAGCAGCTTTTTCTGATCTTTTTGGAGTGGAACAGGAGGTGCTTTTCTTAAGTGCAAAGCATTTAATATTGCAGCAGCAGCTAAACTCATTAAGCCAGCCCAGACAATGATCACATCATTACCATAATTCCATTTAAAGCACTTGCCTCTTTTAAGAGGACCCACACAACACAATCATTAAAATGTTTTTCTGGCAGTTAGCATCCTTGTTTGCTGAGGGAGTGAGAAGTGAATTGAAACATCCTCATTTTTCTTTGATTAAGAGCCCAATTAGGAAATAAAAGATGCATTGTTGTCCCCACAATATTCCAATTTCCCAGTTTTTCCACAGCAATGTCACTGGACTTCAAAAGATGAGCAAACGGAGCTCCTTGCTTGTGAGCCAGCACCAATATAAACTTTACTAATCACTTCTGTCCTGCTTAGAATAAAATTCACATTTCTTATGACCCGAGGGTGTTTTGCAAAGGCAATAAGAGAAGACTCAAATGGTTTTTATTGAATGCAAACACAGCACCTGAGCAGGCCACATCTCACAAGCCTGCATGCCTGCAGGAAGGCACAGTGTTCCCAAAGGAACAGCATGGAGAGGAAATGGATTGTGAAAAATCCCATTACAGAGCCCTGAGCAGAAGGGGCAGGAAGCCACCCCCGACTGCTGCTGCCCACCCAGCACCTGCAGGGAAGAAATTGCTGTGAAGGTGATGAGAGACAAATCTTTTGGGACAATCTGACAGCAGGGTAAAGCCACCCGGATGTGAAAATGCCTCTGAGAGAGGCTGCTCAGACATCCAGCATCAGCTGGAATGAATCTCACCTTCATTTCTGAGCTAAAAAGACACCAAGTAGTTCTTTTTTCCAGAAAGAACTGTGTGCTCTCATGATGAAGGATATAGATGGATGTCAGAGGGAAAAGTGGCTTTCCACAAAACCCTGCCTTGCCCAGCCCTTCACTGTTTCCTGGAATTCATCCAGTGAAACCACAAGGCAGCAGGTTTTAATCAATGAAAGTGGAAATATTTCCTACCCACACCTGTGAATTAAACTGGGGAAGGGTCTGCCCTGGTGTGAGGCAGCCAGAAGCCAGTGAGGAGCCAACATTGCCCAAACCCACATCTGCCCCTCTCTGATATTTGAGGTCATTTTTCACTCTTGTTGGATATAAGAGCAGTATCAGCTTGCTCTGATTTCCTCAAGATCCTACAGCAGCAAACCCAGAAAAAAAACATGAACGTTATGAATAAAAGATCTCCCCATTTTCAATCTTCTTGATTGATTTCACACTAGTGACTCTTTATTTCCTCTCATACAAGAGTCAGAGCAAGAATTGAAGGCTACAGGTAGAGATAACACAGCTCAAATCAGCTCTCATCAGTGAGAGAGGAAAAGCTGGCACTGTCCTGTGAATCTCTGTGGTGCAGGTCCTCAGAGCTGTAGGAAAGCAAAAGGGCAAATGGTTTGGAGTGTCACCAGGAGCTGGAGCAAGTCTCCATCCCATGTACATGGTTACATTTCTCTGATTTCAAACTCAGGAGCAGGCTGACACAGGAGAGCCAAAAAATGGCATGAGAAGAAATGCAACGATTGTGCTGGGCAAGCACTGGGAGCAGAGTCCTAAAATCAAGAGAAAAACAAACATACAAAAAGTTTTTAAATTATCCATACTGTTAGAGGAAACAAGTATTTCAAATGTCGTGAAAAGTTATAAATCACAGAATGGTTTGGGTTGTCCCAAGCCCCATCCAACCTGAATTTGAGCATTTCCAGGGATGGAGCTTTCCTTTTGCACTGGACTTGCAGCTCCTGGGCCAGGGTTCTCCTTACTCCACACCAGAGAATCCAAAGGTGAACGAGTCTCTATTTTTGTGCATTCTGCTGCAGCAAACTCCTCCTGAAGTTCTCCCACAGCTGAGAGAATTCTTAACACCTCCAACCCTTGTAGCTACCTGCAAGAGTACTGAAATCCTGGACTCACACCTTTCCCCCTCCACAGATCCTAGAATTAGATCCCATATCAGATCCTATAATCCTCAACTGCTGTTTGCATTTACAAACCTTGAATTTCTAAATTCTTTGTTTGCTTTAGCTGAATTTGGCCAAGGCCCTCAAAATTAACCAGGGGAACTGTCAGAAAGGCTGATATGTGCAGAGCAAATGAACACAAGGAGTTGATTTCCTTATGAGAAAATACTAAAATGAACCATTTTTTCTGGCCATTGGGAGAATGCCTTATTTCAAGGAGGAGATTCACAATAAATGGCCAGAACACTTTGATATTGTACATTCTGGTTCTTTTTCTTCTGGGCTGCAAGCCTGGAGAGCTTCAGACAGAGAAAGTGAAAATTGTGGCAACAAGTCATCTGTCCTGGGTGTGCTGCTTCCTGCCCGTGCCAGCAGCTGGGAGCATCTGCTGCCAGAGGAAATTCTTTTATAATTTCTTCTTTATTTATTTTAATTTTTTTCTTTTTTTATGAATCAGAATCTCTGAGCACCTTCCAGAACACACAGATTTCTATTTCGCAACACTTCTCACTGGAAAATCTTTCCCCTCCATCCCTCATCCCTCCATTCCAGCTGTAAATTTAAGTTTGTATTTAGTCATACCAGGACTGTCAACACTGAAACACAGGCTGTGCTGGATCATCTGCAAAAGAAAAATTGTTGATACCCCTCCATACCCTCTAGTAGATATTTTTATACTAAAAATTACACTGATAGCAGCTCAGGCACCAGGGAAATGTGGGAGTTTGCTGCCTCATTATGATGAAATGAACATTTATACAGCAACCATGATATGCATCAGTGTCAGTAGCAACAGGGGGAGTTAAGGGGAATCACGACTGCTGAAAAAAAATAAAAATTATGTTGTCTTGTTGTCTTGGATGTGGAATTTGCAAAGTTCAGGGCACTTTACAGGTGCATTCCCACATCTCAGTGCTCCTGCTTGGCTCTGTCCTACCCTAAACCAGGCTCCCTGGTCTTCACCCAGAGTCTGAAGTTTTCCAGGAGAAAAGGACCAGAACAGCACCCAGAGAATCTGGGGTTTCTGCACAAAGGGATGGAGCATCTCTCCTCCAGCCCTGGAGTGAATTTAATGCAGGAGCCAAGTGCTGAGCCAGGTAACTGCTGCTGGCTTCCCTACCAGGATAGATTCATTTTTAAAAGGTATTTTGCTCCCCAAACAGTTGTCCAAAACCAGAGGAGGGCAGAAAAGCAGCTGAATTTAAAGCAAAAGCACCTGCTCTGTGCACGATCAAAAGGAGGAGGGGACAGCTCTGCAGTGGGTGAAGGCCACCACGGTGACCTCAGGGTGAAAAGCAAAGCTGGCCCCATGGCACATTCCATGGGCTCCGTGCACAGACCTCAAAGCACTCAGAAAAGCAGAATTTCAGCTAAAAATGCGCTCATTTCCTTTGGTATTTATAATTCCTCTCTCTGGCCAGACAGAGGATCTTATCTTGGTGGTATCCCATGAAAACACAGCATAGACACTCACTAATATATTGTATTTGCTGGGCCCCCTGTGGCAGGAAGGAGTGATGAACCTGACTCCATGTGCTCAGAAGGCAAATTTATTATTTTATGATATTATATTATATTAAAGAATACTAAACTAAACTATACTAAAGAATACAGAAAGGATACTTAGAGAAGGCTAAAAAGATAATAATGAAACTCGTGACTCTCTCCAGAGTCTGACACAGCTTGGCCCTGATTGGCCAAAGAGTGAAAACAATCACATGAAACCAATGAAACAATCACCTGTGGGTGAACAATCTCCAAACACATTCCACATGGGCACAACACAGGAGAAGCAAATGAGATAATTATTGTTTTCCTTTTTCTCTGAGGCCTCTCAGCTTCCCAGGAGAAAAATCCTGGGCGGAGGGATTTTTCCAGAAAATATGAATGCGACACTAATATTTGATGCATATTAATATTTACTACAATTTAAAGATTACCTAAGGAAAACAGCTGCCCCTCACCATTAGATATTGCTGACAATCCTCAGGATTTGCTTTCAATTTCTGATGATTTTAAATGTCACTGCTGCACATTTTTCTGGTGAAATTTCCCCTTTAAATTTGGACTGGCCAAAAATACAGAATTTAAGGCTTAGTCAACTTCTTCTGGTTCTCCTGGATGGGCAGCAGATTAAAATATAGCAGATTAAAATATTTTTTCTTTAAGTTTTCCTAAGTAAAGTTTTCTTTTGAAATATTGGTCTCAATACCATGACTCCTTGATGGTGATAAAGAAATTTCACCACATGAAAATGATTTTGTCCCAACTAATTCCTCAGTAGAATTCCCCTGGAAAGCTCAGGTAGAAATCTGTGTTCCTGCACAAATACTTTTCTTTTTCTGAGGAAACATTTCTTCACTGAAGACAGATTCTGGTGAATTTTTGAAGTGATTTTCAGAAGCTTTCAAATTTGCCATCTAGAAACAAGAATGCAAAAATCTCTAGACAGTTTTTTTTTTTTCTTTTGGGCATTGATGCACACAGACAAGACGTGGCATATAGCAAATGTCCTTCCCTTATTGATCCTGTCACTGTGATAAAAGCTGCTACACAGAAAAAAGGCCAATCCAGGCAATTCTGAAGTGTGAATTGAAAATAAACTAAATAAGATTTCTCACGAGAACCAAACTGTTAAATCTCCTCCTCCACTTAATAAAATCTGATTAAAACCAATGTTATTGCAGTATAATTTCTGTCTTCAGTCACACTTTTTCTGATCAGTACAGAGACAATTTAACCCATTTTCCAGGAATGTCACGGCTTGGCACAGGAACACAAGGAGTCATTTTGGCTCTTTCAGCTTTTAAAAAAGAAAATGTTCATAGAAAATAGTCCATGAGGTCAGAGAGAGAATGGGATGTAAGAGATTATCAGTGTGTTGGTGTAGTATGCGTGTAGGATTCCCACTTGAAATAAAGACTGAAGATTCCATGTGTCACTTCAGTTATTCCTACAGGGAATTCCATGCTGCAGCACATCCAAATAAACCCCTCGGGCTCACAGAATTACTGTTGCCCCTTCAGCCATGGGCACAGGGAGAGTTTTTCACTTTTGGCTAGTTCTGACATCCTCTGCTCTTCCAGCTGCCAGACAAACTCACTCCCACACTCTGCACTCCTGACACACCCAGCGAGCTCCTGGCATGATTCTTTATCCCCCTGAAGGTTTCCTACCCCAGCAACCCCACCAAACCTCAGCACATCCATCCTGCACCCCACTCTTGTAATGTGCTGGTGACAGGGACTTCTCTCTGATTCTCCCATTACATCCATGATAAAAAGGTTACAAGATGTGGCTGGGAGTGTGCATTCCATCACCATCTGCCAGAGCTGGGGCAGTTCTCTGCTGTGCATTGGGCAGTTTCTTTTATCTCTCCCACAGCCAATCCTCCCTCCAGGAGATCTCTGCTGTCCATGGCCACTGAGTGTCCCTGCAGGGCTGATCAAATTCCATCATCCCATGGGAGATGCTCTGCCCAGGGCAGGAGCCAAGCATTCCTACCTGGATACAATCTGAGCCTGGGAACAGCACAGCAGCCTTTGCCCACTGCATTCCCAGAGGAGCAGCTTTCTCCTGCCCTGCATTCCCAGAGGAGCAGCTTTCTCCTGCCCTGCATTCCCAGAGGGAGAGCAGGCCCATCTCCAGCACCCCTGGAGCTGCAGAGGAAAACTCCACCCTTGTGCAGGATCCCTGCTCCAGCAGAAGCACAGCTGGCCCTGCAGGAGGGCTGAGCCACCATGGAATGGCACTGCTGCCACCACCCTGACCCACAGGGGGTCAGCTCCTGTTCTGGCTCTGGCAGTGGTTTGTTTTCTTTTCTGTACTATTGCATTTGTATTTTTTAAAATTTTCCTAGTAAAGAACTGTTCTTCCTGCTCCCATATCTTTGCCTGAGAGACCCTTAATTTCAAATTTATAATAACTTGGGGGAAGGGGGTTTACATTTTCCATTTCAAGGAAGGCTCCTGCCTTCCTTACCAGACACCTGTCTGTTCAAACCAAGGCATAAAAGTAGGTAAAATGAGAAATTGAGCAAATCTTTTTTGTTTTCACCAATTCCTGTGATACTTCCTAGAGGTGAAAGATTAAAAATAAGCCCTCCTGTTCCATCACAACACAGCCTCCTTCCCTCAAAAAGCCCCACTTTGATGGTGATGTAACATTTCTTGGCCCTGATGTCCAGAAACATAACAACAACCAGCAGTTCCAAAATACCTGTTTAAATTCCAAGCACAGCAAACACACAGTTGCACGCAGACAGCAAGATCAGGGAATTAAAAAAAAAAAAAAAAAAAAAAAAAAAAGCCAAAAACAAACAACTTAAACAAATTTATGATCATGACACTCTCAGCTGCATCAGTAGTGGTGACCAGGTTGGGTACCAGGTCTTCTGTCTCTGTGCAACAATAGTGGAGATCTCTCTGCAGACCTTCAAAATAATTAACACGGGCTTCTATCCACAAAAAAATGCACTGTGTTTCTCAAAAATTCCTAAGAACCTATAACCTCAATGGATAACATTTCTCAGCAACTGCCATGGTTCCTTTGCTGACAGGGAAAATCACAATCAGTGCTAATATTTTGCTTCTGAAACACAGCTTCAATTGTCACCACAGTTTGAGTCACCAGCACAGAGTATCAGCCTGTAGTTGGCAATTTTAATTTCCTGCTGGTGCAAACACATGGCCCTGTTCCAAGCCCACAACTTGTCTACCAACACGTGAAGTGGCATAAACTTACATTTCAATTAAATAAATTGTTCTCTGCTTTCAAGAACAAGGTGATAACCCTGAGTGAAGCTCTTTGTTTTGAAAGGTAAAATCCCAAAGGGTGACATTACCAATTGCATTTTATTGCTCTCTTTTTACAATATATGACAGATAGAACATCTGGCTTGAGATCTACCTTCAGTTTTGGCAGAATCCTCATGGGCTGCAACTACAAATGGGTTTGCATGAAGCTTTCTGCACCACCCAGCAGCTGGAAGTTTGTAGCCAGCCCCCCAGAAAAGCTTTCTGCTCTGCTAAAGCAGATTTTTCCCTAGTGGTGCTGCTAGGAAGCTTTCTTTGCTTTTACATTTCAGGATGGAAACGAGATGTGTACAAAAGAGGCTCTTAGGTCCTGGCTTTGTGCATCACACAGCACCTGGCAGTCCTTCATTGTGGTGATAAAAATTGCACAGCGAGGCAGGAAGAGCAAGGTAAAGACAGGCTCTAGTCTGGCCTTTGGTGACATGGCCCTGGAGAAAAACCTGTTTTCTCTAAGCATTGTATTCTGCAAAATAAAGAATGTTGTTGCAGAAGAAGAATGAGAATACTCGTGCTCATGTATCACAAGGCAGCACTTCTCACACTGCCATGAACTCCTCTGTGCCTACAGCTGCTGGCAAACATCACTCCAGCAGCTCACAAAGCACAAAAAAAAAAGCATCAGTAAATGTTCTTCCTAATGATCTGTACAAATCTGGAAAGATCTGGAAGGCTGAGCTTTTTAATCAGAATGTACTCTGGAGAGCCAGGAGCAAAGGAGGTAGGATAGGATTACCCCTTCAAACACCAAGAAAATGAAGATGTTCTTCCCCCTCTCTGCTGTCCCCTGGAGGTCTCTCCTTAAGAGTCTGAGCACTTAAAGAGGTAAATATTTTGTCCTCAAAGGAGATTGAAGTGATATTTAATCAGTGAAAGACTTTACTGTAGGTTGAGTCTAGTGATTGATTTTGAGAAGTTAAAATCCATTTCACTGAACACCTGTCTGCAGAGCAATTAGAGCCCGTTAAGGCTCTCAGTTAAGGCTGCCAGAGACCAGCAATGGTGCCTGAGGAGCACCTCTTTTGAGGGCAATGCTTTTTGACCTATATTGAACAATTATTCCATAATCAGCTGCACCGTGTTGGTTTATTCACCTGTTCTGCTGTTTGAAAGTGCAACAGACACAGCGCTTGGCAAGCAAGTGGCATTTCATGTGCTGTCACCAAATCAGCTTCAGAACTATTGCCTGCCACCACATCAGCTTCAGAACCATTTCCTAACCACCACATCAGCTTCAGAACCATTTCCTACAGCCACATCAGCTGCAGAACCATTTCCTAACCTCTAAATCAGCTTCAGAAACATTTCCTACAGCCACATCAGCTTCAGAAACATTTCCTACAGCCACATCAGCTTCAGAAACATTTCCTAACCACCACATCAGCTTCAGAAACATTTCCTACAGCCACATCAGCTTCAGAAACATTTCCTAACCACCACATCAGCTTCAGAAACATTTCCTACAGCCACATCAGCTGCAGAACCATTTCCTACAGCCACATCAGCTGCAGAAACATTTCCTAACCACCACATCAGCTTCAGAACCATTTCCTACAGCCACATCAGCTTCAGAATAATTTCCTACAGCCACATCAGCTTCAGAACCATTTCCCATCTCCTGGAAGGTCCCACCAGCTCTGCCACCCTGGTCACACTGGGGTTGGACCCAGATCAGGGCAGGCCTGCACTGCTGTAGGGAGCTGCTCCCCAATCCTGTGTCACACAAATGCAAACCCTGGGAAGGTTCCCCTCCACTGGCAACAGCAGCCAGGAGGAAACAGGACAGCAAAGGTCTGAGCCAAAAGGGATTTGTGTTAGTCCAGGACAGCTCCGCATCAAAACTTGTAACCACAGGCTGTCCCAGTGGCATCACACACACCCCCAGCTGTAAACAGCCCTTCTCCCCAGCTGGGAGTACAATTTCAAGGTGGTTTCAAAGCCCAAAATGGAAAGTCAGGGGACTCAGTGCACTGGCACCACCTCTGCTCCTCAGTGCCCAGAGGCAGCAGTACAGACAATACTCAGGCCTGGGCAGCAATTTCTCCTTCCCTGCTCTCTGAGGGTTCATTTATGCTGGATATCATCACCACCATTGCTTGATGAGGCTGTGGCTCCACTCTGGGCTGCATTGCTGAGATTGTTGAAGGGAGCATTCTGCTTCCAGCTACAAAGCACCTTGAAAAGCACCAGAACACAAAACATCTCCACAAGCTGCTGCTGTTCATCACCTCAGCTCCACAATGTGCTGGCTCAGTCAGCCAGAGGGTGGTACAAGCAGCAACAACATTTCCCTTTCAGCTCTGATGCCTTTGTGGCACCTGCAGCCCAAGCTCAGCCCTCCCTCATTCCTAGAACAAGACTGTAACAAGGACAAGACACGTGTTCTTAAATACACCTTAACTAATATTAAAATTCAACTTTGTGAGGCCAAAATTACTTCGAGTGAGAGAAAATCAGCCATATTTCCTTAATTTGCCAGCCAGGCAATCAGGCACAATCCTTGTTTGTGCACAATCCTTGTTTGTACACAATAAATCAACAGATGCAGTTGAGCACAACCCTTGAGCTGTGGTCACTCTTTCCAAGGCAAAACCACACCAATTTCTACAGGATGATGATTCTGCCATTCACTCATCCCACCTAGCAGTGCTGAGAGCAGCTGCAACTCTTGATATCTCTCCCAGAAATGACTGCACTCACAAAAGTGAAAGGGTATTGTATTTTTCCTCTTTTTCTCAGGCCTGCTCTCTGGTTCATCCAGGAAGCAAGTCTCAACAAATCCAAGAACATCTGACAATGCAAGATCTCATTTTCTATCCCTGATCTCAGGTTCTTGATGAAGGTTTCACTACAGGCTCTGTCCTCCTGGTCTTCTCATCTTCAAAGAATTTGAATGGAGGTGTTTGAATGCACAGCTTTTGAGGAGTGGAGGGGAAGAAAAAAAAACAAATAAAGAGCTATCTGCTCTACCAATTAATTTCATTCAGAGATTCTTTGCAGCACATAATGGATTTTGAGTATCAGTAACATTGCACAGTCCAGCCACCCACCAGCAGGCTGCTTAGCACAAATTTGGCTATAATTTTATCCCCTTGCCAAAGTGCTCCTGCAGCAGGCCCCTCAATTGGCAGAAAGGCTGCTGCTGTCCTGGCTGTAGAACACATTTCTGGGGAACACTTTGTTCCAGTTTATTCTGGGCAAACTCTTCCTCCCTGCTCCAGAAAGAGCCCCCAGCCCCAGAGCAGCTCCTGGCCCCTCCATCACCCAGCTCCACCTCAGCAGCTCTTGTGGGGAGCCTTGAAGGAGCAGCTGGAACCAGCTCTCCTGAAATAACTCATCCCAAGGGGCAGCACAGGACTGGTGTCCCATGGAGTGACAGGAGCCACACGGGGAGACTGAGGTGCAGCTCAAAGTTGGGTTTATTTACAGCTGGGACAGCTGAGTCTTCCTTCTTCCCTCAATATGAACTGCACATGATAAAATCCCTATGAGTGAGGTTGCTGGACAGAATTAATTGCAGTTTTCTCTAATTTTCTTCTTCCCCTCAGCCCATAAGACCTGGAGGTTGTAACAACCAACTCTTCTCCTGATCACAGAATGGATTAAAAGGGACCTTAAAGCCCAGCTTGTCACACCCCCTGCCATGGCAGGGACACCTTCCACTGTCCCAGGCTGCTCCAAGCCCTGTCCAACCTGGCCTTGGACACTTCAGGGATCCAGGGGCAGCCACAGCTTCTCTGTGTCAAGGAAGAATTTCTCCCTAATATCTGATATTAGGAGTAGGTTTGCCTCTTGTCCAAGTTGTCATCACCTTCATTGAGACTCAGCAACTTAAAAGCAGTGGGAGGTGTTTTGAACCCAAACTTCTGCAAAGGGCAGAATCAGGATTGTTTGGGGGTTTTTAAATGTTTGAGAAGTACCCATTAATTCCACTGATGCTCATTATTCCTTAATGAGGAGGTAAATCCTTAAATGCCTCAATCTCAGTGGCAGGCTGCAGGCCTTTGAAATGCCCAGCACAAAAGCCCAGTCAAGTACCAGGCTCAGAGCTCTCCTAGAGACCAAAACCTGCATTGAAATGAAAGAAACAGATGTGCACGGCCACAGAAAAATGGAATAACACAAGCTGTAACACTATCACTGCTTATATGTAACTTTGGCTCAAAATCATTAACCTTTTTATAGCTTGCTTTGTGGCTGAGCACTTTCTAGTCCACATAATGTTCTTCTGAATGCAAAAGCACTCCTGAGTGAATTTAGCCTAATGAGAGAAGCCTGTGATGACACTCAACATCATCCATTTATCTTCTGAAAAGAAACAGCATAATTACATTCCCCAGACTCAGAAATTTGCCTCAGCATTGTTTTCTGTGGTGAGCTGTCTCCCAGGCCAGCTCCATTAGCTTTGATTTTGGTGTTTTAGACTGGGCTTTGCTGTTCTTTGGGGACTGGTTTGACATTCAGTGCCCTCCTGGGACATGATTTAGGCTCAGTTCAGCCAGCTGGGCTCACAGACCAGCAAGGGATTCAAAGAGTGAAGGCCCAACATCAATTCCCCCAAAAAATCCACACAGAAGCTGCCCCAAAGTGACCAGCAGGGACTGATTTGTGCCAGGAGCTGGCACGTGCCAGGTTTCTCCTTGCCTCACCCTCTGCTGCTCCCAGGACATGCCTGCCTGTAAATATCTATTTACAACACCTGTAAATATCTATTTCTGACATCCTCACCACCCTTTTTCTGAGCCTGGCAGAGTGCAGCCAGCCAGAAGCTCTCTAAAACAAAAACCTTCTGAGGATGCAGAATTGTGTTTGACACCAGCTGCAGTCAGTGATTTTAACACCCCCATCATTTTATTACTCAGGTGAAGAGCACACCTGATTCTGCTCCTCACTCTACCACCCAGACTGGGTTTTGTCCAGAGCTATCTAAATTGAGCTTTTAGTAAAATGGCATTTTTTTTCTTGTCAATATACAGGGCAAAAAATCTTGCTCTTAGAAATAGCAAATTTGTATTTCTCCATTGAGAAACAACATGATCAAAAGAGCAAATGGCATCAAACTGAATATCTACCTTTCCTATACCCAGTTATTAAGTAAAAAAATAAAAATAAAAAAATGTAGTGACTTTAAAGGAAGCACAGATCCATTCTGCCAAACAAATATCTCAACTTGAAGAATTAGAATAATTACTACTGCTCTCTTACCTTGCTGATGAAGTCTCAAGTAAGCTTCAGACCTAAATTGTCCTGTAAATGCAGCACAGCTTGAGCTCACAGAAGTGCCTCAGGAAAACACTTTGAGAAGAGTGCTTGAACTTAGTTTCATTACATGGCACTGAAGATCATTTGGGTTGATTGGTTTCTATATGAAACCAAATGAGCTGATACAATCTGTTTAAGGTGTCACCAGCTCCAGAAGTTAAAGATAAAGACCCTGAAAATCAGTGAGGCTGATTCCTAAATGTGAGGAGGAACAAACTGAGAGCAGGAAGGAAAATTCCAACTATCTTGATGCTGGGACCCCTGAGTGATGCAATAAGGAACCAAAAGAAGTTACAGGTGCTTTTAAAAGGTAGCAAATAAAAAGCTAAAGTAAGTATTCTTCATAAGTTCTGTTCAGATCTGGGCTCTAAGGAGTTGGGAGACATTTCTAGTGACAGCAAATACATCAGAGCTCAGAAACTGCTTGAACTACACAGAAGAAGTACTGAAGAAATGTTCATCCACACAACAGAGGCTGCAGCAAAGCCTTTATTCTGCCACTGCCAAACCTCTGACCTGGGAGCCCACAGAATTTGTGCAAAACAGATTTTCTCTGCTGAAGGTGAACGTGCCTCAGGAGCCACAGACCTTTTTTGGGAATTGTTGGGGGAGGCACTAATGGTACCCCAGATTTGTACCCCACTCCTGTTGCACAGCATTCCAGTTGTAATTATCTCCCCATTCCTCCTGCTCTTCCCCCATGTGCCTCGGTCCCCTCAGCTGGCTGAGGACACCAGAGGAGCACCCGGAGCCCTGCAGATGCTCCTGGACAGAGATGTGGGGTCACTGGGGAAATGCCCACGTGGATGCCTCAGCCCTAGTCCTGGTCTGGCCTCAGGGCAGGAGAAGCCTCCCTGGAGGGTGTGACAGAGGTGACTGATGTGACAGAGCCCAGCTGGAGTGGGGAGGTGCAGGAACAGGGATGCACCTCCAGGCATCCTGCCCGCCCAAAGCAACTCTTCAATCACCTTTTTGGGTTTTTTTTCCATGAGGGAAATCTCTTCCAAGGCAAAACAAAATCAAAAAATCAAAATCAAACTTCCCAGCATGGCAAAAGTCTGGAAAACACCCCTGCAAGGCAGAAGGCAGGTCCCATGGGAAGGGTTGAGTGTCCTCAGCGAGCACAGCTGCACAAGCCTCTCCCAGCCAGGCTGCCCAGGGGCTCCTTGGTCTCAGTGCCCTGCTTGGCTGCCCCCTGGCAGCCTTTCCCTTGGCTCATTCCCAGGGTACAGCAGGCAGCAGACATCGTGCTCAGCTAATTTAGCTTGAGCTTATCCCCCCCAGGTGTATAGCTCTACATTTACAGCAGAAACTCAGAGCAGAGCCTGAGTTCACAAAACCCTGTTTGCCTCTGGCAGCAGAAACTCTGGATGGCTCTTAAAGCAGAGGCATCTCAGCTTGATGGGGACATTGATTCTCTTGTACAGAGTTCCTGAAGCCTGCAGATAAAGAGATGGAAGATACCCTGCCAGAGCTAAACAGCCTCAAACCACACAAAGACAGACAAATTTTTTCATCAGCCTACCTGGATTGCCTGGCTGGATTAAGGATGAGGAAACCCCCCCTACCTCACAGGGTAAAACTGATTAAATTTGGGCATTTCCTGGTGGTTGGAACACAGCTCATCCCAATGTGGATGGCTGGAAGCATTAGTGTGAACTAATATAAAAGCAGTCAAACACATTACAGTGATTGTCACTCAGTCAGAAGTAGCTGTGCAATATGAATAAAAAGCACATTAAATCTGTTCCAAATAATTGGCACAATGTGTTTATATAGGACTAGAGCTGCATATTAAATCACACCTGATTTGTTCTTCATAAGCAATGAGTATTTACTACATCTGTGATAGCTGTGTAGAGTCAAAACTCATTTTTTAAATTATTAATTGGTATTTAATTAGCATATATTAGCATACTAGTTATACACAGCCTAGCTGGGAATGCTAATATAATTCTAATAATTACATAACTAGTTCTGCTTTCAAGAGCCTGCTTCATAATGCAGTGCAGACAGCTTCTCTTGGAAGAGAAAACAGCACATAACACAGACAGAGTAACATTTAAAGAATGCCTAAATCCTCTTTTCAAGGTGGACTTTGATCTAAATCAAGAGTTCTGAGGTTTTCTAGTGTTCCAGTGCAGAGTTTATCTCCTGCTGCCATTCTCCAACCCTGCTATGAAGCAGCTTGGACAGACCTTTGCATTGGCATCTTTCTAGGAGAGATGGAATTGCCTCTCTGAGCACCATCACAAGGATTGGAAGAGGTTTTTTATTTTTCCTTCACCATGAAATGTCTCTGTCACACTACTTGCTTCTTTCAAATGCAGAATTGATTTCTGAGGTTTGGGAGATGTGTTTGAGCAGCAGAGCTGTGGCACCTCAAGGACTGAGTAGAGGTGACACCTTCAACTCAAGTGCCACCACAACTTCTAGACATGACTAAACACCCCTGGGAGACAAATACTCCTGCAGACTCTGTGGCATTTACATTTTCTGAAAAAATTCTTTCACTCAGGATTTTTCCCCGGGAAGCTGAGAGGCCTCAGAGAAAAGGAAAACAATAATTATCTCATTTGCTTCTACTGTGTTGTGCTCATGTGGAATATGTTTGGAGATTGTTCACCCACAGGTGATTGTTTCACTGGATTCTGCTGTGAGTTGTTTTCACTCTTTGGCCAGTCAGGGCCAAGCTGTGTTGGGACTCTGGAGAGAGTCACAAGTTTTCATTATTATCTTTTTAGCCTTCTGTAAGTGTTCTTTCTCTATTCTTTAGTATAGTTTAGTATTCTTTAATATAATATAGTATTATAAAGTTATAAATTAGCCTTCTGAGAACATGGAGTCAGATGCATCATTCCTGCCTTTGTCAAGGCATTCTCCCTGCAAATACAGCAAGACTCCTTCCCTGCAGTGGTGAGTTCATTCAAAGTGTCAGTGCAGAGAACAACCCCAGAGCCACTGGCAATGTGAAGATTGGGAGAATCAAGAGGTGACCATCAGTGCCTGCATTCAATGTTTTACCAATGCGTAAGAAAAGTCCTGGAAGCCCACCCTGAATCCCAGCAGGTCTGTCAGATTCTCTCCCACCCTTTTACAACTCCATGATCCCAATGGGGAGATGTTTCTGAGCAGGTTAGGAAGGGGTGAGAGGAACAGAGACAAGTGAAAAAACAACATATTTTCTGCTATTTCTCCCACTTGGGAAAGATGCTTCTGCCCACAGCTCACCAGCCTGAAGAGAAGAGAAGAGAAGAGAAGAGAAGAGAAGAGAAGAGAAGAGAAGAGAAGAGAAGAGAAGAGAAGAGAAGAGAAGAGCCTGATTATACCCCTAGCAGAGAACCTCTCTTACCTATCTCCCATCCACGCTCTTCGGGGTACAATGTGGGCCCCTTCTCAGCAGTCAAATCTCCCCTGAGGCTGACAGGTACAACTGCTGGTTGGCAGTTGTGTCCCCACACATCCACCCTCTCTGCTCTGAGCAAGGCACAGGAATCCCAGCCCCTTTTCTGCACTTCAGCAGAAAAATCCACCCCCTAATTGGTGGCTGTGATGAAAACCTGTCAGGTCCAATTCCTTACTCCAACACCACCACTCATCTTTTCTTTCTGAGGTCCCACGCCTCACACACACCAGCTCCTGGCCCTGTTTTCACAAACTGAGAGATATTTCTATTTCTAACTGTAGCTCTGAGTACAGGAACTCTCCTGCAACACTTGATGGGACTAAGCAACAGTCCTGCTTCCAAGCCTAGGTGTATCTCTTGGAAAGATGAATGCACTCACTGTGTCTCTGCCCAGAAGCTGCAAACACAGATTTCTGTACCTCAGGCCAAGGATGCACAACCTGCTCTGACCCCCCCACTGTGGGCTGTGAGTTTGCAGCTCACTGACAGGAGGAGGGTCCAGGAGCCACAGAGCATCCTGCAGCTGCAGTTCATGGGGGCAAAAAGGCTGCATTTGTCAGCCTGACACAAACACCCCTGAGAAGTGGCATTTTCTTGTGTTCAGTGCCTCCCCATGCAGAGCTTCCTCTCTGCTCCCCACTGGCAGGGACAAAAAGCCTGCAGCTATTCAGCTGCACTGGGCAGACTCCCCTCCCTGGACTCTGCCTGTCACAGTGATGTTTATCTTTCATTTCTCCCTTGAGTCCAGTGCAGGAAAATCCTGCTGAAGATAAATCCCCTCTTTTAATAACGCTGAGCTTTGACGGAAGCAGTTTGTAGTCGAAGATTTGCAGATTGCTCATGGCAAATAATAAAGGTTTATAAACAACTGTGCTTGTATCATCTGGCCTCTCTTTGTCACGCCTTGCTCTTGATCTTGCAGAGCTGACTGAAGTGGCTGGTGTCAGTTATTGCTCCAAAGAACCATTTGATTGTGTCTGTCCAGAGCAGCTGCACATCCCCGTGTCACCACGGCCAGAGTGGCACTGACAGGCATCACTGACCCAGTGCTGGCCAGCACAGGCAGCAGCAAACTTGCTGCTGGGAGGATGACAGGAGCTTGGACAGCTCTTTATAGAACCCACGCTGGCACTGTACCCCTCACCCAAAGGGGAAAAAGGAGGATTCACATCTTTTGGCACAGCTGTGTTCAGTGCTCACTTGGCTCTGCAAATCCCAACTCACCCTCAGAGTTGTGTTCCTTACACCAAACCCACCTCCTGGGCAAGGGTGCATCAACCAAGCATCTCTCCTAGACCTGTCTCAACAATAGCAGAGCCCAGGACCACCAACCCCCTCTCCCCAGCCCCAGGTGTATTTTAGATTTAAAGGAAGCATGAACACTGCATGCTTTGGGAGGAAATACTTGTGACTCACTGCAGACAGTTAAAGGCACAAATTCCCAGCAGGAAGCAGGGAGGAGTGTGATGGCTGCGAAGCTTTGTGGCGCCAGGAACATGCCCACTGCAATGTGAGCTGATCATATGGCACAGCAGATTTTGGTGCTCTCTTTGTCGTATGTCACATACTTCAGAGCTTCTGTGCGGACTGCCAGGAGACAAGAAGAACATACAATTAGTGGGGGAGGATCAAATATTCCATTTTCTGGGCAAACTGAAGGGGCCTAAACTCTGGGCTGTCTTCAGTAATAAAAGTATATGTGTTTTTACATATATATGCTGATCTAGTCCCAAGCTTATTAGCAAAGAATTGCAAATGTACCTGGCTCTCTGCAGCCTGCAGGGGAAAAGCTGTGCTCCTGATGCTTAGTTCTTAAGGCTTTGAGTTTATGCACAATGATTTTCTGATTGCCCACAAGTAGCCACAAACTGAAAAAATTAGCCCAAAACCCCCTCCAACAAACAAACAAATCCCTGTGTTTCCCTTATCACTGTTCCTCTCCAGTGCTTCTGTTTGTCATTCATGGTGAGGATGTGGCACAGTGACGTGCAAGAGGGAGTCCTTGGGGACAGCTGGTGACACAGAGCCATGGCACCCTGTGGCTTCTCCAGACAAAGAAAAACCCAGCAAAGCCCAGAGAGCCCAGCCAGCAGCTTGTGTGGCTCCAGCAGCACAGCCCTGCAGAGCCCTGGGTGACAACAGGACTGGTGTGGCATTCCCATTCCCTGAACATGATTCCTTCACCCAGGGTTTTTCTCCTGGGAAGCTGAAAGGCAGCGAGAGGCCTCGGAGAAAAGGAAAACAATTCTTATCTCATTTGCTTCTCCTGTGTTGTGCCCATGTGGAATGTGTTTGGAGAGTGTTCACCCACAGGTGATTGTTTCACTGGATTCTGCTGTGAGTTGTTTTCACTCTTTGGCCAGTCAGGGCCAAGCTGTGTCAGGACTCTGGAAAGAGTCACGAGTTTTCATGATTAGGTTTTTAGCATTCTGTAAGTATCCTTTCTGTATTCTTTAGTATAATAAAGTAATAAATTTGCCTTCTGATAAGATGGAGTCAGATTCATCATTCTCACCCCTCGGCAAGGCTGCCTGCATTGACAATAGACTGGGACAAAGCTCTTCTGAAGGTAATTTTGGGGCTGGAAGTAGAGCACCTGGAGCAAACCCTCTGCTTTCATGACCAAGTTTAATCAGATCTGGAGAGGCAAAGTCTGATCCAAAGGCAATGGAGAAACATCAGGAGGACTTCACTGCTCTCACTAAAGCTGACAGAGGTACCCACACAGCCAGAGTTTCACTGCCTGACATCTCCCTTCAGCAGCAGCATCTGACACTGATCGACTCTGACACACATCCTCACATAATTAAGTCAGAGAAACATTAGAATGAAAATATAACAAATGGTTCCCAGCTTCCCCAGAGGCACTAGAATGTGGGGACAAGAGTCAGCTTACAGATAAAATTGGTAGCAGTGAGATGCCCTGCCCTGTGCTGCTGGCTTGCAGCAGGGTCTCCTTTTCTGCATAACACACACACCTGCACCAAAAACCTCTCTGAGGCCTTCAGGAGGAAGAAACCTGTAAGGGAAGGTAAATAAGAGGAGAGAAGTGACTAAGCAGAGACTCTGAGGCACACACAGAGCTGTCACCCTCAGCCCAGGAGCTGTGCCAGGAGTCAAAGCACTCCTGGAGAACTCTCAGCCCTGCTTTGCCGTGCTCTGAGCGCGGCTGCTGCTGGAGGAGTTGAAATAATCCACCTTTAAAATGGTGTTGTGTTGCCAGCCTCCAAGCCAGAACCACCACCCAGGTCAAACATCCCCAAAGCTGGACCCAGCTCTGTCCTTGTTTGGTTTTTAATCAATGGCTTTTCCCAAAGCTCACTGAAATCCAAGAAAAAGCTCACACTGACTCAAGTGAGCTCTGACCCAGACACCGAGCATGAGCCTTGACCAGGAATTGTTTCTTTGGCAAAAGGAGATTCCTTGGGCTTCCATCCTTTCCTCACATCCGTCAAGAGTTTTTATCTAATTCCCATAAACCATTATGAAACAACATCCATTCTATTAACTGCTCCTCCAAAACAGTGCAGGAGTTTCCCTCTCCCCCACGCTGGATCATCCTTGCAGATCCCCAGCAGTGCCTCTCCCAGCTCCCACGAAATGCAGACTCCTCACCTGCAGGCAATAGCTCAGTGTGGACCAAGAAATATCACAGAAGTCAGGAAAAAAGAGAGATTTTCCAGCATCTGAAGCTCTTTATTAACAACAGGCTGGGTTCTGGAGATGAGAGCGTGCTGCAGGATTTGCACACTCCAAGTGGAGTTTAGCCTGTGGGAAGAGCCAAACCCTCTGTGAGGGAGAAATCTGCAGATACAAAGTCTCTAATATTTCCAAAAGTAGAAAAGGCCATTTAATAGGAATTAAAGCCTTCCCACCTTGAACAAAAGCAAATCAAGTACCAAGAGCAACACTGCACTGAGCTCCCAGAGCTCCTTCAGCAAGACAAAAGGTAACTCAGGTTGCCAAACCAAACCTGCTGCTCCCCCAGCCCTGATCCCTGCCAGCTCTTTGGCACCATCCCTGCAGTGCCCACTCGGTGCAGATGCTGTGTAACAAGAAAAACCTCCCTGCAGCCAAGACAGTCTCCTTTGCACTCCTGTGGTAAAGGAAGAGGATTTGTTTTCTTTTTTCAGTGTACAGTTCTGTCTTTCAGGGGAGGAGAAAGAATTCAGATCTAAGTGTAATGGTAGTGGTTTGAGTTTCTGCAGGAAATGCCTTGGGGTTATTAATATGTATTTTTTTCCATTGTAAAATGATCTCAAGCACTTTAACACAAGGAGAAGATCCTAAAAACCCAGAGCAGCTAAAAGTCACTGTAACAGCACACAATTTACACTCTTTATCTTCTGCAAAAAGCAAGGACAAAACCTTTGATCCCCTCACCTTTTCCTGTGGCCACTGTGTTCTCTGCCAGGTGTTATCTTCAGTACTGAAGGTCTCGGGCTTTTTGCAGCACCCCAAAGGTCTTTGATGGCTTTGGACACCCAAGAGGTGAGGAGCAGATTTTCCGAGCTCATATCTGTCACACAGGTGCTTGAAATGACAAAAAATTTTACTCAGTGACCCTGGGAGTGCCTTCCTAAACCTGGCCTGAAGCTGCCTCCAAAGGCAGCAGCCAGAGCCCTGAGGGCACAGATCCATGTGGCTCCTCAGACCTTACCCTGCCAGGACTCTGCTGTCCTCACTGGGCATCAGGAGCCACGGGGCACTTGCTCAGGGGTGCTGTGATTAAAAGTACAAGTCCCTCCTATGTTCCTTTTATCTGGGAGGGTTTTTCAAACCCATTCAACTACATTGCTGAAATAATGCTGACTGAAACCTGTTACACCGTCCTCTTTAGGGATCTTGCAGAGGGTTCTCTCCAGTGGCTCCTCCAGAGCTGGGACACTTGCATCTCAAACATCTGAGTGAGGGGAGAAAGCTCTAACTTTGAAATAAAGTATACTTGTAAATTTAAATTTAAATTTAAATTTAAAGGGATATTCAACTCTGTGGGACAGATGTAAACATAGATGTTAACACATTCACAAGTTGGGGATCAAATTTGCTTTTCCTTATGTCTGTGCAGCTCAGGAGTGACTCTGCTGCAATCAGTGTGCACATTCCATGCTCTCAGACAATCCCCTGCACCTGAGCGATGAGTGGCTCAGAAACAATTTCAGAGAGCATATTGCAGAGCATAAACATTGCACCAGTGAGACTCCATGGCCAAGCTACAGGGCCTGTACACCAGCGGGTGGTAACCTGAGAAAAGGTTATTGAGTCAGCAACACAGCCAAATCAGGCTCCGGTGTCCCATGGGACACTGAGCTGCAGTTGCTTTCAATTCCTCTTTGTCATCCCTTCCCCTGCAATGTCACATTCCACTGACAGGCTCTGCACCACCAGATGATAACTGAGCCCCTAAGTTTAGGATTAAGAAATGAATGTATGGATCTCATCTGACAGCACATGCTTGGGATCTAACAAACCTCAGCCCTGGGCTCCTGCAGAGGCATCCCTCCCTCTGCCCTTCTCGCTCAGATCTCTGTCAGGACCCCTCTGAACTTGGCCAAAGCAAAATACTTTGCTGATACCTTGGCAAGTGATCAGTTAAATCTTTTCACTTCCTGCCCTTCTGGTGGGAAGAGGATCATCCATGTGGTGACTGGGCACAAGAGTACCACGAGAAACATCAGTGCCCACCCGGCCAGGCAGAACTTGCACAGCTAAAATCAAACTCAGCCAAAGGCTGGACCTGTCTTCCACAGCACCTCTACCCAAAGCTCACATCAAGGATGCAGCATTTCACATGCTCCCTATCCTGGACTCAAAATTCACTCTCAACAATAAAATTCCACCCAGAAGGTATTTTAGGAGGACAGTGTGTACAAAGATGGTGCCTAACAGGGTCTCTGCTTCCAAACACTCATTTGCCCAAAGAACACTTAGTTTGGATCCTGTCACAGCTGAATGGAGCAAGGAGAGCTGCCTTTCAATTTGCCAAGGCAACAGCCTTCAGCTGCCCACCATACATACCATGACCTTCACAGCCAAACAAAGGAGTGCCAGTTATTCACAGAGACTATCAAGGGCTTTACAAGAAAAAAAATTGGACCTGGCAGCTCAAACAGCCCTCACCACCTAGGCTGCTACTGTCTGCTTCCTAACAAGAAGAAAAATGCGTTAGAAAGTTCTAAAATTAGGTGCTGAGCACCTGAAAAAAGTTCTATTCAAAGCAGAGAAGAAAATGCCACATGGAACTATATATCTTAAGATGGCTGGGTATGCTCAGTGTGAGCCACACGAGGCTCCAGAGGGGAAATTTTGCACCTGAAGTACATGTGCAAGGTATTGTCCACAGCAGCTGTGGCTGCCCCATCCCTGGAAGTGCCCAAGGCCAGGCTGAATGGGACTTGGAGCAACCTAGGATAGTGGAAGGAGTCCCTGCCCATGGTAGGGGGTGGAATGAAATGATCTTTAAGGTCCCTTCCAACCTAAACCATTCTATGCTTCTGTGCTATCATTCTCTTACCAATACTTTCTGGAATATTACAATAAAACCACATAGGGAATAACAGATCTTGAGGTTCATGAGACAATTTGATCCTTGATGATTTGGCTTTGTGTGCAAGTCCCTGAGGATTTACTCTGACAGTAATTATACACTGAGCTCCCTATTCCTGTTTGATTAAAATTCATCTTCCAAAAAAGCACTTGCAGTCCTCACTTAGACAGCTGGAGAAATGGAAAATTCACTACTTCTTCTGGTAATGTGTGGCCCACACTGATGAAAGATGTGTTCCTTGTGCACACTGACAAATGGGAAACATCAGTGTTCCAGACTCCTGCATTGTCCCCCTTTTAATTCTGATTGATCACGGTTCTCACACGCTCCAGGCCCAGCTCCACCCAGTAGGAAATGCTCTGTTAATGCCTGTGGGTGTGCAGAAGAGGCTCAGGGCATGCTGAGAGCAGAAGTGCCTTTTGTTCAGAGAACAGCTTTTGCTCTGCTGCAGAACAACTTCAGGCAACAAACTGTTTCTGAAGAGTGTAACAGGACTCAGCTCCTATGGATAGATGTGTGCATCCTACATGTTCAAGAAAACAAGTGTCTCTCAGGCTCACTGATGCCTGGTGTTGCTTAATTAAACATTTCTGTGCTGGAAGGAAAACCAGAAAGTTGAAATTAGGTATTTAGTAAACAGATGAAGTAATTCTCTGTCTAGAAGAACACATTGCTCTGCTTACCTCTAACACCTCGTGTGATCACCCAAAACAAATCAGGTAACACAGCAGAAAACAAAATATCTGCTCTCTTCTCTCTTTTCCCTCTGTCCTGGCCACTAGATGAAGACAGATAAAAAAGCGGAGGGAGAACAATTTCAAAACAAAAGGCGACAGGACTGCGAAAGTTGTTGCACCATAATTCTCAGAGATGATCTATTTATGCCAAAAATGGGTCTCACTTGAAGTCTGTGGCAGTCAATCCCCTGGCCTGCCATGCAGGGAGGATTTGGCCCTGCTGAAGCATCCTCTGCATTCCCAGCTGCTGCGTCCAGCTGCCGCAGAGGAATGCGGGGCTGCCGAGGGCGCTGGCACCGGACGAGTCCAAACTTCCCGAGAAAAGCAAATTCCACTGCAGTGCTTGGACCTGAGCTTTGTCAGTGCCACGGCTGAAGCTGATAAAGTAACCCCCTGCCTGAAAATAATTCAATTTAGTTTCTTCTCCCTCACCAGCATGTTTGGGCCAGCCCTTTATTGCATATAGCTTGGAGCGTTTGGAGCGCGTCGGAGACAGACAGGAACGCTGATGAGCAGCCCCAGGAGGGAAAGCAGGGCTGGATTTGTGTGTGTGCTCACCTCACAGCAGATTACAATCAAGTACTCAAGACAATATTTTTATTGTCTTGATATTTATAGGATTCAGCCCTATAAAAATATTTATGGGGCTGAATCCTACAAGGAAACGAGATTTTCACTGCTTCATAGCATGGCACAGAGAATTAGACAACAGTTTGCACAACAGCACTTTCAGGAGGGATTAAAACAAGCAAATAAACATATATCAGTCATTTTAGCACTCTGGTTTAAACAGAAATGTTTGAAGGCATAAAAGCCAGTTAATTCCTATTGGAAATCAATGGTAGCTGAGGGAATACAGCATTCTGGTACCCTTGGAAATTGTCCTTTGACTATGGACTGCCCTAGCTCTGCTTTCTCGAAATTAAGATGAAAATGCAAGGTGCTCACTGATTTTGCAGCTGTCCCCAGATCTCTTGCCTAAGGGGAAAAGTTGTCTCTGTGAACCTCATGTTCATCCCACTCTGTGCCTCCCCCTCTTCACAAGAACCAGCCACCACTAAAGTTCGAATTTTAAATCTTATGACAGCACTGTTGTACTTTTCGGGGTAAAATTCAAAACACGAGCTATTTCCAGGGAGACAGGAGGCTGTTTCAGCGCG
This sequence comes from Motacilla alba alba, assembly GCF_015832195.1. Classification (NCBI taxonomy): domain Eukaryota; kingdom Metazoa; phylum Chordata; class Aves; order Passeriformes; family Motacillidae; genus Motacilla; species Motacilla alba. The sequence goes on from NC_052033.1 coordinate 3,048,638, forward strand.
GGCTCGCTATCCACCTCCACCTCAGCCTCTCTCGGAGCGCATCCGGAGCGCTTTGCGCGGGGCGCCCGGCGGAGCGCGGCTGCCTCTGGCTCTCCCTGTCGGCCGCTGTCACCTCTGTGCCCGATGAGCTGAAGCACAGCGCCGAGCCCCATCGCCAGCGATGCCGCCGCGGGAGGGAAGCGCCAAATTCCAGCGGAGCGGCCAGGAAAACTTTTCAGGCGGCTCCCGGAGGCTGACGCTGCCCCGCGGGGCTCGTTCCGCGGGGAGAGCGGGGCGCTCCGGACACGCTCCCGGCTCGGGGAGCCCCGTTAGGGAGGACAGAGCCCCATTCCCGGCTCGGGGAGCCCCGTTCCCCGTTGGGACAGCCCCGTTCCCGCCTGAGAGAGCCCTGTTCCCGCCGGGGAGAGCCGCTTTCCCGGCTCGGGGAGCCCCGCTCCTGGCTCCGGGAGCCACATTTCCCACTCCGGGAGCCGCATTCCCAGCTCGGGGAGCCCCGTTAGGGAGGACAGAGCCCCATTCCCGGCTCGGGGAGCCCCGTTCCCCGCTGGGACAGCCCCGTTCCTGTCTCGAGGAGCCCCGTTCCCCGCTCCGGGTGCCGCATTCCCAGATCGGGGAGCCCCGTTCCCGTCTCGAGGAGCCCCGTTAGGGAGGACAGAGCCCCATTCCCGGCTCGGGGAGCCCCGTTCCCCGCTGGGACAGCCCCGTTCCCGGAGGACAGAGCCCCATTCCCCGCTCCGGGAGCCCCGTTCCTGGCTCCGGGAGCCGCATTCCCGGCTCGGGGAGCCCCATTCCCGGAGGACAGAACCCCGTTCCCGTCTCGGGGACCCCCGTTCCTGGCTCCGGGAGCCGCATTCCCAGCTCGGGGAGCCCCGTTAGGGAGGACAGAACCCCATTCCCGGCTCGGGGAGCCCCGTTAGGGAGGACAGAGCCCCATTCCCCGCTCCGGGAGCCCCGTTCCTGGCTCCGGGAGCCGCATTCCCGGCTCGGGGAGCCCCATTCCCGGAGGACAGAACCCCGTTCCCGTCTCGGGGACCCCCGTTCCTGGCTCCGGGAGCCGCATTCCCAGCTCGGGGAGCCCCGTTAGGGAGGACAGAACCCCATTCCCGGCTCGGGGAGCCCCGTTAGGGAGGATAGAGCCCCATTCCCGGCTCGGGGAGCCCCGCCCGGGCTGAGCGCTGCCTGCGCTCTCGCCCCTCTGCCCGGAGCGCTCCCGGTCCCGGCCGGCACCTGCGGGCCCCGCACGGGCGGGCTCGGGGGTCCCCGCGGGCGCGGAGCGGGGCAGCCCCGGCGGGGCGGGGGCGGCCCTTCCCCCGGGGCAGCCCGGTCCCGCCCTGCCTCCCGCGGGGGGCGGAGCGGCCGCCGCCGGGGCCGGGAGCTCCGGGGCCGGTGCGACGGTGCCGGGGCCGCCGCCGCCGCCCATGGAGCCCAACGGGACGGCGGCGGCGGGGGACAACGGGACGGCGGCGGCGGCGGCGGGCGGCGGGGGTGCCCCCGGGAGCGGCCCCCTGCTCATCCCCTCGGCCTTCGGGACGGTGCTGTCGGTGATGTACGTGGCCGGGGTGGCCGGCAATGTCTACACGCTGGTGGTGATGTGCCACTCGGCGCGCTGCGCCGCCCCCATGTACAGCTCCATCGTCAGCCTGGCCCTGGCCGACCTGCTCTACCTCTCCACCATCCCCTTCATCGTCTGCACCTACCTGGCCCAGGACTGGTACTTCGGAGACCTGGGCTGCCGCATCCTGCTCAGCCTGGACCTGCTCACCATGCACGCCAGCATCTTCACCCTGACCCTCATGTGCACCGAGCGCTACCTGGCCGTCACCCGGCCCCTGGACACCCTGAAGCGCTCGCGGGGCTACCGGAAGGTCACGGCGGGGGCTGTGTGGTCGGTGTCGCTGCTGCTCACGCTGCCCATGATGCTGATGGTCACGCTGACCGAGGGGGGCAAGGCGGAGGGCAAGGTGAAGAGGATGTGTGCGCCCACCTGGAGCGTGGACGCCTACCGGACCTACCTGACCGTGCTCTTCAGCACCAGCATCATGGCCCCGGGCATCATCATCGGCTTCCTCTACACGCGCCTGGCCAGGACCTACCTGGAGTCCCAGAGGAACCCCCCCCACAAGGAGAAGAGCAAGAGGTCCCCCCGGCAGAAGGTCCTCATCATGATTTTCAGCATCGTGCTGGTCTTCTGGGCCTGCTTCCTGCCCTTTTGGATCTGGCAGCTGGTGCGCCTCTACAGCAGCTCCCTGCAGCTCACCACCCAAACCCAAAAGTGCATTAACTACCTGGTGACCTGCCTGACCTACAGCAACAGCTGCATCAACCCCTTCCTCTACACCCTGCTCACCAAAAACTACCGGGAGTACCTGCGCAACAGGCACCGCAACTTCTACAGGTTCACGTCCTCCTTCCGCAAGAGGGGCTCCAACCTGCAGTGCTCCTGGGGCCGCTCCATGTCCTCCAGCAACCAGTACGACTACAGCTCCGAGGCGCTGGGCATGGCCACGCTGAAGGACAAGTGAGGAAGAGGAGGCGCTGCCAACACGCAGGACCAGCAGAGCGTCCGGCCAAGGTAGGGCTTTGGGGACCCCCTAGCCCTGAAGGGTTCTAAAGACTCATTTCTGCTTCTCTCTCTCTAGAAGTCGCGTCAATCCAAGTGCTGCGGGATGAGTCTGGGAGTTGCATCTGGCTGAGGGGGTCCTGCTGGGAGCCAGCAGCTGTTTGGGACAAATCCTGCAGGGTTTGGGGTGCAGAAGATGAGGTGGATGCTCTGCTCAGCTCTGCCACGAACTGGTTTCACGCCTGGCTGAGCTGCGGCTCCAGCTCCGAGCACCGCTTCTCTCGTGTGGTTTCTCAGTGCTGCCCTGGGGCTGCAGCTGGGTCAGAGCTGCAGAAATCTGAAATTGGCCCAGGATCACTTAACTGAGCTGCAGAAATCTGAAATTGGCCCAGGATCACTTAACTGAGCTGCCAGCCTCGGGTTTGCCCTGTGTGTTACCGTGCTTCTGGAGCGTGTAAAGAGACTTTTAAGCCCCTTTTCCTATTTCCTGTTACATTACGGTGCACTACTGTTCTATCAAGCTTAAAGTCTCTATTTTAAAATTCATTGCAGCAGCACTTTGAACTCCAAGCATTCAAAAACCACCAGGTAAGCTGTCAGAAACCACAGGATTACCTAAAAAAAAAAAAAAACCAAAAAAAAACCTTGTGATTTTTAAGGTTTCTACCTAAGGTGGTTTGAATTTGCCACTGATTTTTTTCTTCTTGAAAAAGTTGGTCCTTTTCTTAAAAGTCAACAGAGCTTGACAAACCTGAAAATTTACCTTGGAAGAAATAAAAAAAATTATTTATAATCCTATCACTCAAAGACCTGAGGCTCTGAGAAAAATGAATGAATCCTATACCATGAAACTCATCATAAAAGAGACACATTTTTTCATGACATTTGATCAAAACCATTTTGCCTCAATGTATTCTGCTCATTTTCTCCCTGCTTGGCATCTCACAGTAAACCTTCAGCACAGATCCTGGAGATGCCTGGAAGCACTTAAACAATTGTAAAGTGTCAGTTTATAAATAAATGCTTATTAAAAATGGACCCTCCTCAGATTTCCCCTTGCCTGGTCTCTTCACCCAGCTCAGGGGGGTGTGTTTATCAGGGCAGATGGTGAAAATAGCAGTTTCCAGCTGGGGGGATGAAGTTGGGGGTCAATATTCTTCTTTCTTGTTCTGGGACAGACTCTGGGGATAAGAAAAGCCCGGTAGGAGTTGCACAAACTCCTGTCAGCAGCTGGTGATGCCCGGGCAGTTCAGAAGCAGCAGCAGCAGTGTAAGGAGCTGCCATTTCCACTTTTTTTATTATTTATGACTTATTCCAGCCCCTATCTGCCTGAGCAGAGTCCCACTCCAGCCCTGCAGTGCTGCATTCCTGTGTCCTTGGGTGCTCCTCTCGTGCCCCACACCGAAGTTTAGGGCGTGCTTGTGCCACAGCAGAGACACCAAGTGCCAACACCACAGACGGGGCTTGAGAGCAGGGAACAGGCACAGAGACACGCTGGATTTTGTGCACTCAGCCAACAGAAAGATTCACAGGTTGGATGAAGGTGTTTCTGTGCTGGAGTAGCATTCTGAAAACAGCAGTTTCCGGTTGGGGGGATGAAGTTGGGGTCAATATTCTTCTTTCTTGTTTTTCTCAGTTTCTAGACCAAATGAAGCTGGTAGCTGACCTGGGAAGGGGATTGCTGCTGCCTGTCTGGAGCACAGAGCCCTGTCTGGGGCTGACACAACCTTTAGGTCACCTGTGAGGGGTGGCTTCACCTGCTGCTCACCCAGAGGAGCCTGGGGAGGGTGCTGCTTTGGGGTGGGATCTCAGCATTCCTGAGCACATCTACACCTGCTGTAAGGCAGCTCGGGCTGTTTCCTGCAGGAGGGAGAGTTATTACCTGTCCTCAGCACTGAAAAGGAAGAGTTGGGATTCCCAAAGCCATGAGATTAAAAACATTTTATGCCCCCCAGAGGTTACAGAAGTGCGTGGAAATTGAGATGACCAGAATCTGGATGAGGGGACTTTGCAAATTCTGTGTTTGGTGTCACTTCAGGTAAATCTGAAGCATCTAGGCCAGGGCTGAGTACAGAGGGGAAGTCAGTGGGGCTGCAACTGAAAAACTACATCTGGAGAGTTCCTTGAAAACTGTTTTATTCTGGCTATTTTGCATTCCAGGAAATCAGGTTCTGTGTACCCTGGGGTCACCTGTCATACCTAAATCACTGTAACCCTGTGGTTCATAATGCTTTGGGTGTTTTTATTGTAAATGAAATGTTGCAGCAGCCTCGGTGACACAGTTCCTTCTTCAGAAACATGGGAAATGGGAATTTTAGGAAAGGCAGGAGCCTTTTTCTTGTTGGGCCAGAGGCTGTCACTGCAAAACTCCATACATGCTTTACAAGAAATAAAATTATTTAATCACTTGAGATTTTTTTCCAATGCCCCTTAGGATTTAAGGGTTTATAACAAAAAATATCCAACGCAGAGTGGGAAAGAAAAGCAGTTTCATTCTGAGTGCTGTCTCCTTCCTTTCTGGTGGATCTCCTTCTCAGGTGGGAGCTGCTGCAGCAATGGCAATTTTCCCACTTTTACTTGAAAAGACACAGACCACTCCTTTGTGGGGCACATGAGGATGGTTGTTTTCAGCAGGCACAGGAGAATCCGTCTGAACCTTATGGAATTTTTGCATCCTTTACCTTCAGTCACTTTCTTAAAATCATCCTTCTCTCCACTTTCAAAAAACAAATTTGCAATGAAAGCTCAAAAGCCCCACAGTACAATTCCCTCTGAGCCCCAGCAAATCAGGACCATTTTAACTCTTATTTACAGTGGGGTTTGGTGCTTGGAGTGTGACTGAGCACCAGGGGAGCCACCAAAAGAGAGGGGACTCCATGAGCATTTTGCACCTTGAGCTGCAAGGTGACACAGGGGGATTAACTGTGGGGAATGGGGGGGATGACAGAGTTCATAATTTATTATAATCTGTTATAATCTACTATAATCTAATATAATCTAAATTAATCTACTATAATCTAATCTAACCTAAATTAATCTACTATAATCTAATCTATTATAATCAATATTATATCTATATTATCATATATTATATTATCACATATTATATTATCACATATTATATAAAATAATATATTGTATGATATTATGTGATATATTAAATTATGTGATGTAATATAATATTATATGATATATATATATTATATATCTCATATATTATCTATTATATATTGTATATAATATATAATAGTAAATATAATATATAATAGTAAATATAATATATAATAGTAAATATATATTATATTATATTATATTATATTATATTATATTATATTATATTATATTATATTATATTATATTATATTATATTATAATATTATCATATATTATATATAATCTCTATATAATCTGAGAGAAGAAAACACACAAGGCTCATATCAGAGCCCAGCCCTTAAACCCTGGGCACAGAAAACGTAGAGAAATCCTCAGAGCAGCCCCAGAAAGTCAGGAAGTTTCGCCAGAACTCTGTCTGCTTTGAGGACACTCAGCTTTTCTGTCTCATTTCAGAGTCCCTCTGGTGGCAGCAGCAAGTTCCCATCCCGAGGTCTCAGGAAGAAAATTTGCTTTTTATTTCCAGGCTTTAAAACAGAGAGGTTGCCCCAAATCACACCACAACATTACAACGAAAGAGCATTTTATCCCTTTAAAGCAGAACATTGCTTCAGCACCTGGAGGGGGAGAGAAGAGAAAAATCTCCTTCCAGGGGTCAAATTTCCTCTCCCATGTTTCTTCCTATGCCAAACCCAGAGCAGTTTCATTCCTGTCACTTTGCACAGCATCCTCCCAGCCAGCACCCCCAGAAACACCCAGAGCTGGCGACTAACTCCAGTTCAGCCCAGCTGGGGCTTTTCTGCCTGAAAATATTGGGGTTTGCTGTTTCTGGTTATTCTGCCTGATAATATTGGGGTTTGCTGTTAGTTTCTGCTCATTCTGCCTGATAATATTGGGGTTTGCTGTTAGTTTCTGGTTATTCTGCCTGATAATATTGGGATTTGCTGTTAATTTCTGCTCATTCTGCTCATTCTGCCTGATAATATTGGGGTTTGCTGTTAGTTTCTGGCTTTTCTGCCAGATAATATTGGGGTTTGCTGTTAGTTTCTGGTTATTCTGCCAAATAATATTGGGGTTTGCTGTTAGTTTCTGGCTTTTCTGCCTGATAATATTGGGGTTTGCTGTTAGTTTCTGGTTATTCTGCCTGATAATATTGGGGTTTGCTGTTAGTTTCTGGTTTTTCTGGGGAATAGAGAGATGCTGAGTTAATGACTGAGGTTTATGAGAAATAAATGGCTTTGTCTTCAAAACAGTAGCCAGAGCTTTGCAGGGTGTAAGTAGCCTGTAAAGTTATTGTTATTAGCATTATAGCAGCTTTTTGCCCTTGTTTGGAAATGTGTCTAAAGCACAGCAGGGAGAAGGGATGCCTCAATTGGTGGCAAAGTGTTGGGAGGGGTTGGATGGCTCAGGCTGAGCTTTGTGAAGGCAGAGGGAGGAACTCCTCCCAGCCAAACCTCTGGGATGCAACAAGCTTCTGTCAGACTCCTAACGCTGAAAAAAAAATTAATATATTAATGTTATACTAAATATTAAATATATTAAAATCTTAAATGGGATATATATCAAAGTGGGGGGTTTTAATCACAAATATTTCTGCTCAGGAACGCAGCTTTCTGCCCACACTGAGTTTCTGGTTTGGCATATATCACTTTTGGGGGAAATCAATTTCAGTTTAACAAATTTGAATGGTCAAAACTGAGCTTTGTGATCTGTGGTCACAACTGGAGCCATCTTGTCCCCAAAGAAAATGCTCCCAATGGAATTTACCAGAGCAAAACTGCTGCATCATTTGACTTTGGTCACCCACCCAAGAAAGGAAGAATTAAAAGAGGAAAGGGAGAAAAGAATCCTGTAGAAGTCTTCTGAAATTTGGGCTCTGCTTTTCTGGTTCTCTCCATTTATAAGACAAATTTTGATTTAAACAAAATATTTTGGGGAGCACTAGAAATGCTTCTAGAGTCAGAGACAGGGTGAAGAGTTAGAAAACAGTCATTAAAGCATTTATTAAAAAAGGCTGAACTTCAACACTGTGGAAGATCCCACCCAGACCCCTCCATCGAGATACCTGGAAGGAAAGTAGTAAATAAGTAGTAAATGAATAGTAAATCGGTAGTAAATAAGTAAATAACAATTAAACCACCAGCAGTATCAGCCATGCTTGGCAGAGGGAACGGCTCTAAAACCAAAGCCATGCTAATGCTGGAGGAGTAAAATCTGCCAAGTTTGTTCCAGCTTGTTTTGGCCAATCTCTCTCTGAGGTGCTGTTGGTCTTTCCTTGTGCATTCCTGTTGGGATCTTGAATTCAGCTCCTGAATTCTTAACTAGAACCAAACACGATTCCATCCAAACAAAGCAAGGGAGATTCCTGGAGGTAAATGTGGTGTGTCCAAAACCACAGGCTGTCAGAGACAGTTCATCTGTGTGCTCCTGCAAGCCAGGGATGTCCATCAAACTCACAGCCTTCCACCTCTGTTATTCTTTTAAATATCAGCCTGACATTTGAGAGGCACAGGGCTGCCTCTTGCAAGAAGCCTCTGAGGGAAAGGCACTACAGAGCAATTATTCTTGGGTACACTGAGCATATCTTTCAAAAATCTGCAAGAATGGAGCAGGTAAATGAACTCTAATGTAGTCATGCTAAAAGGGGAGACACGGCAGCACCCCTGGCATGTGCAGGGGGGACACCTGAACCTGGAGAGGCAGCACCAGCCCCTGTGGCAGGCTCCCACAGCCTCTCCCTTTGGGGAGCACAGGCTGGCAGCCAGCCCCAGCATTGCACCGCTCAAAATCCCATCACCCCGCAGGTTTAAAGGGAGTTTCTCCTTTTTCTTTGTAACAGATGAGTTTTTTCTTTCATTTAACACCACAGAAGGCAATGTTTTACAGAAATGGCTTTATTGGAAAATCAGCTGGAGCTCCACATTTTGAAAGCAGCTTCCTGCCCCTGGGCAGTGCCCAGGTTAAGGGGTGGTAGCAGGAAGATTTGAGGAGTCTGCAGCCCCTGCCTGCCCCGTGCCCTGCAGCCAAATGCATTTATTTACCTTCCTTCACCTCACCTGCTCCCCCAACAGCCCTGGTGCTCCTGATAGCTCAGGCAGGCTTAGAACAAGTCCGTGAATGAAAGCCAGGAGGGATTTCCCTGGGTTTGGTGTTGGAGCACTCCACAGTGCTGCAGTGAGCAGAGGGATTCACTGCGACAGGGCAGCTCAGCAGTCCTGGATCCTGCTGGAAAATTACCTCGGGGGTCCACTTGGTCTTGTGCTGCTGTCCATTGCCTAGAAAATAGCAATGCTGTTTCTGTGTCTGTGGAAATGTTAAGGTCATGTTTGAAGGTGTAACTGTTGGGTGTGACAGGTTTTGAGGTCGCTGGATGAGAGATGCTGTGTGTGAAGGGGAAAAGGTCTCCTCGTAGGGGTAACTTGGGGTTCAGGGTAGCTATTCGTGGTCAGACAGAGGAAATGTGTGTGGAGCAGAACCTCTCTGCCTTTGATTTATGGCAGGGGGCAGTGAAGATGCTCCTTCACCCCTGCCTTGGCAGCTGTGCCTGGCTGCAATGAGCCTCCTGATGCAAACCCCATCATTTCAGTGCACCAGTACCATAAATGCAGGGCCACCAGTGAAGGAAGCAATGATGCATCTGACTCCATGTTCTCAGAAGGCTAATTTATTATTTTATTGTGCTATATTATATTAAAGAATGCTATACTATACTAAAGAATACAGCAAGGATACTTACAGAATGCTAAAAAGATAATAATGAAAACTCGCGACTCTCTCCAGAGTCTGACACAGCTTGGCCCTGACTGGCCAAAGAGTGAAAACAACTCCCAGCAGAATGCAATGGAACAATCACCTAATCTCCAAACACATCCCACATGAGCACAACGGAGGAGAAGCAAATGAGATAAGAATTGTTTTCCTTTTCTCTGAGGCCTCTCAGCTTTCCAGGAGAAAAACCCTGGGCGAAGGAATCGTGCTCAGGGAATGTGAATGCCTCACACCAGTACCCTCCTTAAAGCCCTTCCTCAGGGAGAGACAACAGGAGGAGATGGGCAGGGAAGGAAAATCTCTCCTTTACCTCCTGGGAGCCTCTTTACGGGCTGGGAGCACTGGGCTCAGTGGAGGTAAGGCCATGTTACCCATGCAGAGGAGGCTGGACAGAAAGAATTATCCCAACACTCATTACTGACTGCTAAACACAGCAGAACCTCCCTGTCATTTTGCTGTTGGCATCCTTTTGGAATGATTAAATCTGTCGAGGAACCTCTGCCTGCCTGAGGCACAGCACAATTAATTCCCAACAGCAGAAGCAGAGGAAATAACAACCAACTAACTTTGCTCGGCTGCTTTCATGTGTTGGGGTTTTTTAATACAAAGATGAGTTTATTATGTAAAATGTCCCTCAAAATTCAAAGCATTGCTTCAATCCTTGCAGCAGCTTCTTTTAAACCAGATGAGAAAGTGAAGCTCCACATCCTATGGTGCCCAGTGTTAAAGCTCCTTGCAGATCTCATTTAAGTGGGGAGGGACCACAGTGGAGGGATGGGGACAGGGCTGGAGCATCACTTGGGCTTTAACCTCCATCCATATAGGAGAATATTTTCCCTCCTGAGCATTGTGAGGTCTGGGGTATTTGGTATCTGTCTCTGTTATGCAGGGAAAAAAAAAAAAACAAAAAACCAAACAAAAAACCAAACCAAACAAACAAAAAAAACCCCAAAAAACAACCAAACACAACAAGTTTTGGGTTTAGTCCAATAAAAGTCTTTAAATCTGTGACTTCATGGTATGGGGAAGGTGTTTGTATCCCCCAGTTCCAGTTCTTGCATTCACAGTCTCAGATGTGTGAAGGGCTTGGACAGCCACACCCCCTGCAAAACACAGAGGTGAAATCCTTGATGTGTCCCCTGAATTACTCCTTGATGAGAGCACAGGGAAATGGCTTCAGGCTGAGAGGAGCCTGACGAAGGCAATGCTGCATCACCTTACAGACCACAGGCAGATTTATCTCCTTTGCACTTCCAAAGTGACAAATGTTCAAAGCCTCCAAGAGGCTGTGGCTCCTCCAGTCCTGTAGGAAGGAAGAGTGTGTTCTGAACCTCATCCTTCCCAACACACTTCAGAACACAGTAAATTTATTTTTCTGCAAGAGCAGACATTAGAACAAGCCAGATCTTGTATCTCTGGCAACACACCAGTCTTTTGTGAAGGCATCCTTGAACTTCTTCTATCTTGCTTTCAGTTCAAATGCTGCAAAAAAAAAGGAAAGTAATTTTTAAACAAGCTTTTCAGGGCAAACTCTGTAAGGTAAATGCTGCGGAACAGAAGAGTCATCAAAGCAGGTTGATTTTTAAAACCTGACAACCTTGACAGGCTCCTTGCAGCAGTTCTGCTGTTACCCGTGGTTACCAAACTGGTGAATGAAGTGGAATGGAATCCAAACCTGTCCAGAGTTGTAGCTCTCACACAGGCAGGACAAATGACCTGATGATAACTGCTGGAGGACTCCACTGGGTCCTCAATTGAATATCTTGTCAAAGTGCTCTCAATTAACAAAGCTCACCCATTCTGAGGCTGAGCTGCTGAGAAGATGAAGCTCCTGGTGGGCTCTACATGATTTTAAATATCCCTTTTTTTTTTTTTTAACAAGAGGACAAGGCTTAAGGCAGATCTCCAAGAGATCCTGTGATTTCAGGTGGAAAAGCATTATGGGATATTCTCTCATTACCCCAAAGGAAAAGGAATCAAGGTAAAGTATGAGCCAGAATTAGTCTTTTCAGTCAGTAATGTCCTCTAGATTAATAAGGCAGAGGCAGCTGCTTTAGCAAAACAATTAAACAGCACCTCAATAAAGCAGCTGCCAAGTGACTTCCCACTGGGCATCTGCACACACTGCCTCTGTCCCCCAGGGTTTTCTGCTGGATTTTGGAGGTGCTGTGCTGGCAAGAGGATGGCAGCAGTGCTGTCAGGATCCTTTCTTCCTGCTGAGTGTCCCTGCCAAAGCATCTCCCCGTGGCACACCAGGGCACTGCTTTCCCTCCAGCCTCCTTGCTTTACCCAAGAAGCTTCAAGAAGTCAGCAGCTGCAGAGTCCTGGCAGCAGAGGAGGGCTGGAGGAGGGCTGCAGGCTGATCTCAACCCTCAATATGAGGTGAAATGTCTCTAAAGAGCCATTTCAGACTCGGCTGAAGTCCCTGGAACAGCAGCTCCTTTTCCCTGTCCCCATGCTGTGCATCCATGTGGTTTCTCTGATTTTTCACCCATGTGAATCCCTGTCATTTGGGATGTCACACCTTGCCATTCAGCACTCCATGTCACCCAGATTTAGCATTTGCTCCTTCCCAGCACCTCCTCAGCAGCAGGAGCTCCCACCCTTCCCCTCACCTGCAGTGAGTCCCACGAGGAGCCCAAATCTCCTCTCCCAAACCCCCCACGGGCACTTTCCTTCCACCACCACCTCCTTGGAGTGTCCAGATGTGTCCTCCTCATCCCAGCTGCTCACTGCCTTTTGGACTGAGAGCTTCAGCTCCCACCAAACCCCAGCCCTCCTCCCGGGGTGGTCCCCACGACCCACCTGGTGCGGGGCTGGGGGACACCGGGGTCTCGTCTGGGGTGGGTGCAGTCAGAATTCTTGTAAGCAGCAGTTTTACTGTCTCTTCTCAACATAAACTGGACAAATTGGAGCCCTGGCCCTGAGGATAAACACCATCCCCAGTGTTTAGAGTAGCTGTCTCCGGGAAGAGACAGGGCTGACACCCTGGGAGCTCCCGGGGGACACGGGGGGCTGCAGGGGTGACACCTCCCTGGCAGGAACCTTCCCCTGCCCTCCGGGGGGAAAAAGCCTAGAAAAACCTCAAGGATCATAACAACAATCCAAAAGTTATTTTGCAGAAATGCAGAGGGTTTGTGGCACCTGAGGCTGTTGCACAAATTCTTGCAGCTCTGGCTCCAGCCCAGAGGGAGCTCCCAGCTCCAACACACCCATGCTGCAAAATATTCAGTTGTATAGAGTTTCAATATTTCTGATTAGTTTCAGCTTTTTAGCTGTTTAGGATTGGTAAATCCTCCTGTGGTTAGGAAGCATTTTTGGCCGTTATCTCTAAAAAGAACTTCAGTATTTACAGTCAGGCTCGTAGTCCTGAAGGAGACTGAGCTTAGATAAGCTCATTGAGCCAAGCATTCTTCCCACACCTGTGTTCTTCCCAGCAAAATAATAATTTTTCAGTTTCAAGGCTGTTAATTTAGAGACAGATTTTACTTGTCACACTGGTGCAAACATGAACCCCTGGCATGCTCCATGACTAAAGCTGGCTCAGATGTGCTGTCCTCCCCTTCCAGGGCCATGGACACAACTGGAAAATCCGTGTCTCCTGAGCGATACAGGCTGGTGCAGCTGGACTGCTCAGAATGCACTCAGCAAGCAGGTGCTGCTATTAGAGAACCAAATTCTTATTCTTTTCAAAGATTTGGAATATCCTTTGTCTCCTCTGCAGCACCAACAAGCCCTCAGCAGCTCGTGGGAGGAAGCTGTGGATGTCTAGAGCAGGCAGGGACTGAACCTTCTCCAGCCCCACATCCATGCCCAGCCAGAAGGAAATAAAACCAGGGGTCAGTAACCCTGTCCAGGGGACAGGCAGACAATGATATCTGCTTTTCAAGCTAATTGATCACTGACTCACTCCCTCAGTTTCCTTCATTATAAACAAGGCTTTAAGGCTCAAAGATTTCTGGCTTTTTGTTCTGTCATATGGTCTAACAGGAGGCCGTGGCAGCTCCTAAGGACCCTGTGGTGTTCGTAAATTTACCAGAGAAACCTTTATCAGTGCACCACAATTACAGGATTATTACACCTCCCACTCCAGGGGAGCTGGGCCATCAAACGTCTTCACTTCTGCCTTGCCCAGATCCTGCAAATCACAAACCTGGCCTGACCAGAGGACAGAATCATTAATTTAGACCTGAACATCCCAGAAATATCTTCCTGTACAGCTCAGCTATGGAAAGGTTTTTGATTACTGGCCTTTTGTGCATGCTTTATGGCTGAAGTATTTCATTTAAGGGGAATGATTAGGAAGAGGACAAGTTTTAGCAGTCTGCTCCCAAACCTTAAGTAAAAAAATTAGCAACAGAGTCAAAACGTGTTTAACTTGCATTGAAGGTGATAATTTTTGCAGCACTGGAACTCACTGACTCACGCCCATCTGGAGGAGCTAAAGGCATTTAAAAAAAGCAAAGTCAAGAGGTCTCAAGGTGCTGGCAGCTGGGCACAGCTCCAGGTGGGCACAGCCTTCCTGAGAAATCCACAGCCTTGTGCTGCTGCTGAGGCAGAGAAAGGAGGTTTTTCCTGCTCTTGGTCTAAAGGGATCAAGATCTCCATCAAAATGTGTGCCTAGAAAGGGAAAATGGGCAGGGAGAGGACTGGACTTCCAGTGCAGATTCCCTACAGCCCCACTAAAGGATTAATAAATCAATTTTTTTTTCTTTTTCTTCTGTTTTTCCTTACAGCTCCAAAACCCACAAATATTTCAAACCCCCCCTTTTTTTTTTTTTTTCCACAGGGAAACATTCTCTACTCTTCTGTGTATTTCTTCATGCAGTTTTAATTTCTTCTTGGATTATTTCTTATTTACAGGTCTAAATTCTGCCCAGATCCAGAAAAGGTGCAACAGACACAAGCTATGTGTGGAGGACTTTAAAAAAGCCCATTTGATACACAAGATAAATGCAGAAGAAAGCATAATCCATCATTTTTAAATAGGTGGATGCAGCATCACTTAACTTCTTTTAGCAGATTCACTGTTGATGATCCATTCAAACAGAGGATGGACAGGATAAATAGCTGAAACAAACGGTTATCAAGAGGTCCTGTTGAAAATGTTGTAAAAGATTTGAGCAGGAAGGGCTTTGCTGCCTGAAAGCTCTCCCTTTCCAGCTGTCTGATCGAATGAAATAAAGCAGAGTGAGGAGGAGGAGGAGAAAATGTCAGTTCAAAGTGACACAGACACCTCAGTGTGGCAGAGATCTCCTGTAGCTGCTCTCTGCCTAGCACCATCTGAAATCTAACTTCCCCTCCTGCTTGGCTGGCTCCTGTAGAATTGCTTTTTCCCTGCTGGCCAAAGTTTATTTTGCTCACATTCATCCCCGTGGAAAGGAAGGATTCTCAAATTAATTCCTATTTTCCTTTAATATAAAGAAACCAAGAAAACACACATTTAGGGCCTGCAGCAAAGTAGAAATAATCCAAGATCACTTCTCTCTTTTCTTTTGTGTTGGGGACTAAATGGGCTCAGAATTTGTCTTCTTTCAGAGCAGCCTTTTAAGTTTTGAATCACCTGGTAAAACCTTTTTACAAGGTTATTCAGTGAACCACAATTAAAATTAAAACCCCATTATGCAGGGAGGACTCCCAGAACACGTCTGCTCTTCAGGAACATAAATCAGAAATAAACACGATTCCCTGCTAGAGGGAATGGAAGAAACCACCACCCTGAGCCAAGACATGCAGAATGACTCCATTAGGAGCTGCCTTTGTTTATTCCCACAAGATTTAATGGTCTGGCTGGCAAGTTAATATGCTGAGGAGGTCACCTCCAAGGTAGGAATCCACCCAGAGATCTTCCCCTGGCAGGGAAAAGCTGTCTCAAAAGAAAACAGCAAGATTTTTTTTCTGTGGAGTCAGCAGCAAAGTGTCCAGGCATCTCTATAAACAGCTTAAATTCATTGTATAAACTGAGGAACAAGAAAGAGACAAATCCTCAAGGTGTCTGAACAGAAAAATCGTGGCTCAGGAACCCAGTTGGTGCTTTTCTGGGGGGTGGAGGGGCTGCTGTGGTTTGTTAATAAAAGAATAGGAAGGGTATCCATGTCTAAAAAAAAAAGCAGGGTTCAGCCAAGGATGTCAAAGGAGCTTTCAGCTTCCCCAGAGTGTCCCCAAGACCCACAGCAAGGCAGAGCTCAGCTCTTGGGGTGCTCACAAGGGGCAGTGGGCACCCAGCAGGGGATCCCACCCTCCAGGAGAAGCCCCAGCTGCATTTCCCAGGCTGGGACAATCCATGTGTGCCAGAGCCACCTGTGGTTCAGAAAGGAAAGAACTCCTCTGCTGCTCCTGCTGAAAGGTTTGCTTGGATTTCCACAAAAGACTCGGAAAAGGGAGCTGGGATTAATTTTATTTTATTTTATTTTATTTTATTTTATTTTATTTATTTTATTTTATTTTATGTTATGTTATTTTATTTTATGTTATGTTATTTTATTTTATGTTATGTTATTTTATTTTATTTTTTTTTTACATTTTAATTTTATTTTTATTTTACTTTTGGGGTTTTTTTTGCTTGGAGAAGGTACATGGGTTGTATTTATTCCTCCCCACTCAAAGAGCCCTGACCTCCAGCAGCATTTCCTGGTTTTACCCCTAGAATTTAGACAATATATTTAGAAATATTGCACAGAGCTCTCCATGGGCAGCTTCGAGAGAACCAAATCCCCTGCAAACACTGAGAAAGGATATCTGCATGGAGAAGGAACACCAGGAACTCTTACATTAAAAACAATATAATCTTCCTTTTCTGGGGAAAGGAAAGCTGTGAAGGAGCAATTCAATACTAAGAAATGCAACTGAAGAAACAAAACCAGATTTCTTTAGTCACAGTGATCATCAAGGCCTTTTCAGCTAATTTATTTTAATGTGCCCATTATTGGGTGCTACAGCCTCCTAAAGCACACAGCTGCTGACCTTAAAAATAAGACATGAAGCTGAATTTCTGCTGTAAATCCAAATTTAAATCTTTTTTTTTGTAAATAGGGTCTCCTTGTAAACGTTTCTGGACTTGAAACTGAGATGGAGTGCAGAATATTTCAGGTGGATGATACATATTCAGGAAAATCTCAACATAAATGTATCTTCCTAAACCTTCAGCTGACTTCCAAGGAACTCAAAGCCATAATGATTCCACAGCTCTTACACAATGAAAATGTTATGCATGAGAAATGCCAGGAAGTCCCCTTAGAGCTCCCAGAATCACAGGGGATAAAATCATTAAAATTGAATGCATGCTGCAGGACTGAAAGGTAGGTGTACACTAAAAACCTAATGTGACCACAAAACATGCCAATTTTTCAGAAGTTCCTGATATTCCACAAAACATTTGAATGGAGATATGGTTTTAACAGTAGCACAACTTCCCAGAAGTCCTCAGGAGGCCTCGCTCAGTCTCATGGAGGGAGTCACATCTGGCTTGCTCTCCTGCTGCATGTTCTGTTTTGCTCTGGGACTTTTCACACCGGCAGCCTTTCCCTTTCCTTTCAAGAAATTTCCTTTCCAAATACAACCCAGCATTCCCAGACACTTGTAACAAGTCTGCTTTCAGGTGCAAAGCTGTAATTTTACCACCAGGACTGGGGCCCCAGCTCCCACTGCACAAGCACTGACCTTTCTGGACTTTGTTTTAACTGCAAGGGCTCTTCAGAAAGGTCCTGCCACAGCTGGGACACATCCAGCCACCTTCTGACATCACCTCTGGTCAATTAAGAGCACTTCTCTGCAGCAGTTTGGCATCAGACTGATGCTACTTGAATATTTCTTCATTACTTGAAGAAATCCTGCCCTTGGAGCAGTCAGAGTTGGAGGAATCAGAGCCCTGCAGTTCCCAGTAGCAACAGGCAGCTGAGCCTCCAAAAGGACAGAAATTAATCTATTCCAAGTTCAGAGTTACATGCCATTGCCTGGAGAGACCCTTAATAAAAAGTTATTCAGGGTATTTAAGTGGCCTAAAATAAATTCAACCAAGTTTGTTCCTATTTAGCAGAGAATTGAAATTCCACTCTGCCCAGGAACATTCTGCAATTACTGCTTCCTGCTGGAGGCCACCTTCAGAAACTTTTAGATTGCACTTTACTTCCTCATTTGCCATTTAAATTGTCCCTAGATTTAGGCATTGCTTTTAGCAGTCTGGATATTGAAGCTCTAAACAGAAGAATCTCAGGGGCACTAAAACATGCAAAATATGTGGCTTTTTTTTCCAAGGAAGAGCTCTCTTCCCATGCACAGTGCACAACTTCCCAACAAATTACAGGGGACAGGTTTGGTCATCGTAACGCCCAGATTACTGAGGCTTCAAGACTCCAAAAAGACAAAAACCAGCTTGGTTTTATTTCTGAACATCCATCAGTTCCCAGCAGGAGATGCACCACGGGCAGCAGTTATTACAGGACACGGGATCTTCAGAAGATGAAAATCCAAGAGGAGATGAGCTGAGATTTCCCCGTGGGCTGAGATGATCTTGCTGAGCAGATTTGCCAGAGGGCAGCTCCAGAAGTGCCACTCCCAGCTGGCATCACAGGAGTAACCAGCAAACACAGGGCCATTCATGGTCGTATTCCTATCAGGTATTTGGGGGGAAAAGCCCTGCATTTAAATCTCATTTAAATCTACATTTGAATCAAGTTCAATCCAGTAAAGCTGCTGGTGATCTTGGTCTGCCTTCACACAGACTTAAAACATGGTGTAATGCAAATTCCTTGCAAAAAACAGGCTTTAAGACAAGTATTTCAATATGAAACCCAAGTGACTTTAATATTTCCTTGCATCCAGCCAATTTAACAATTCTCCCTTGCTAGTACAGACAAGGAAGAATTTTTCAGGTTTCAGAACAAGAAATGAAAGAAATAAAATGAGAGAAATGAAATTACAGAGGACTAATCTTGCTGGTGTGCCCAATGAGAGCCCTCACAAGTCCAAGTGTCCTCTTATTCCTCTTTATAATGATCTTCACTGTAATTCCCCCCAGTACTTATTGTTTCCATACAAGGGTACATTGTAAAGTCCAAACTGTATGCATAAAATTAAAAAAAAAAATCAAAGCAAATTCCCACATTTTCAGTGTTTCACAGAAATTATACATCCAGGTAATAAACCAGATCAACATGGGTATCTCAGAATTTGATTGAGAAAAAAAAATTAGGTTTTTCTACCGTTTATTTATCAACTTCCTAACCCACAGAAATCTTTGACTGCAGTAAAAACCCCAAAGTATTTGGCAAGGTTATGCACGTGTTTGCACACAGCTCCTCTTGAAGTCCCTGCAATTTAATATTCAGGGTTCTCATTAACAAAAAAAAGTCTTCATACTAAACTGGAAAAGAGAAATCAAAAAATAGCTACTGAGAGACTTCCTGAATATTGAATCAGTAGTAATTAAATTTTAAAAAAAGTTCAAGTCCCAGGTGTATTCCCCACTGATGCCACACTCAGAGAATCCATCCATCCCTGTCTATTTTAGAGTAACATTCAATTAACTCAGGTCTCAATTAACTCAGGTCTCAATTAACTCAGGTCTCAATTAACTCAGGTCTCAATTCACTTAGGTCAGACTTTCTACACCACGTTAGTAATGAAGAGACTAAAGAACTGAACAGGTAACAGCAGCCTGGGGAGTCACATCAAGGCATGGCCCAAAAGACTGTTTGTATCTTTCAAACTGAAGAACTTTTAGAAAATATTTTAAATATGAAGAGCCCACTTCCTCTTCTTTGTGGAGCCCGTTCTTGCTTCTTTATGGAACCCATCCTCTCTTCTTTGTGGAGCCCATTTTTGCTTCTTTGTGGAGCCCATCCTCTGTTCTTTGTGGAACCCATCCTCTGTTCTTTGTGGAGCCCATCCTCTGTTCTTTGTGGAACCCATCCTCTGTTCTTTGTGGAGCCCATTTTCTCTTCTTTGTGGAGCCCATCCTCTCTTCTTTGTGGAGCCCATCCTCTGTTCTTTGTGGAGCCCATTCTCTCTTCTTTGCAGCCTGTCCCCATGGCACACAAAGACAAACCATTTTCAGAATGCATCAAACTTAGGATGGTCCTTAAGCCACCATTTGCAATATTTATGGAAAAGGAGCTGTGAAATCCAAGCGTGTGACACACAGACATCCAAGTGTTCCCAGGGCCGGGCAGTTCTGATTGCATGTGAGCTTACAAGAGCTGGTTTCTCCTTTCTGCTCTCCCCTGGCAGGGTTCTCTCCCTGCAGAGCTGCTCCGTGGTGCCGGGGGCAGTCAGGCCAGGAGCGGGTCCCCGATGCCGTGCTGGGGGTCGCAGCTGAAGGAGATGGTGATGGCAAAGCGAGTGCCCCAGAGCACCCTCTCCACGCGGTGCAGGTTCTCGGAGCCCGAGGTGAAGAACGACACCCGGCCTGCAAAGACAGAAGTTTGAACCCTTCAAACCCATCAGCTGCAGCTCTCCCTCCACAGCTCTGCTGCTGTCTGGTTCCTGCTGTTCTCCAGTGACCTGGGACCCCACAGGTGATGACAAAGAAACTGCTACGAGCTTACAGTGCACTCTGACAGCTTTTTACCCTTTCAAACATACGTTAATCCTTCATGCCACAAAGCTAGAATGGAATCCTATCATCACAGTGGACCCCCAGCTGGGTGACAATTAGCAGTGATTCACAGAAGGCTGATCAATCTCTATTAAGAAACCTGTCACCCTGATTTTTTAAGATTCTCTGAGCCTTCTGATGTTTACGTTCTTGTAACAAACTTTCTCACACGCTTTATGTAATTTATGTAAATAACTTATTGTTTTGCATTCTTTTATGGAGGAGGAGAAATTTGATGGACTGTTGGTTTGTCCAGTGTCATTGGAGAGGTGGCACTGTCAGCCTCCAATCCACTGTCACTTCTGGAAATCTATAAATATTAGAGTCAGAAATGAAATAGTCCCTTTTTTACCTTAGAAAAAGCTGGAATCCACTTGTTGTTTCGTGTCCTATAGTGACAGAAACCCATTGCTTTTATAGACACTTATGATACAGGTAGACTTGACTGCTCCTCCAATCAAAACACCATCCCCACTGGCTAATTAAGAAACCACCCTTTGGTACACAAATCTCCAGAACACATTCCACACCTTCACAACAACAGGTGCAGCAAGTGGAGATAAGAATTGTTTCTCATTCTTTTCTCTGATCTTCTCACAGACTTTCTCAGGCAATGCCTGGGAAAGTTGTGTCTCTGTGGCCAGAGAGCTGCTGCCACAGAATGCCACCAAAGCTACTTTATAAAAGGCAGGGGGAAGCCAAGAACATGGCAGCCAGTTCTTAGCTGCCTCAATTAAAAACAAAAAAGTGCAACTCTAGTGACTGTCAGCAAAGTGAACTGATTTCCTCCCTGCTCCCCTTCTAGTCCTGGCTCTGATTTTAGACCAGAGGAGGAGGAAGCACCAGAGAGGTGGCAAAAAGCCTTCAGTGACAAAACCTCAGCAGGTTTACAAGCAGCTGTGGCAGATATCAGCATTTCACCAAGTGTTTGCTATGGCTCTCTGTGCCTGCTCTGATCACTCCCACTCAGGCAGGTCACAAAGTCACACATCAGCCATGCACAAATTCACTCTCTTCAGAAAGAGCCATTCCATCCATGCACTGGCCTGGCAGTTCTTTTATAGATACAAGTGCTCACTGGTGTGCTTGCTCCTCCCCAAGCCTTGACCATCGCCTGCCTGGGGACACTCTGGGCCTCAGGTGGCACCAGGTGAGATGGAATTGCAGTGGCTTTGATGCTGACAGCAGAGGTACACGGCCATCCCTCTCAATGAGACAGCAGAATGGAGCCCTCTGCACTCCCACATTAATAAACTGTTCTGAGAATGTACAGGTTTGATGTTTGATGTCCAGCAGGTGACTCCAAAGCAACACAGCTCCATGGGACTGCTTCAGTTCTCCTGAGGAAGCCAAATTTTCTCACCTGCACAGCTCCCTCACCCCAACAGCACGTGGTTTTCCTGCTCAGGCTTTTCCCTCACTGTTCAAATCAGTTTGTTTAAAAGCTGAAGCCTGCCTAAAGTCTGCACAACAACATCATGAGCTATTCCAACCCTTACTGCACCTCCTCAGCTGAAATGGGCACCAGGCACATCACTGGGTTTCTCTTCTAAAAGGATCCCAAAAGATCCAGAAGTTCCTTTGCTTGCATCCTCCTAAGCAGCACACCTGGGGGATCTGGATAAAACCAGACTGGCTTTATGGGGCTGGGTTTACCTACGAATCCCTGGGTCCCTTTCATGTTCAGCTGCAGCTCACATGTAACACTCAGAGTGCACTTCAGAGGCTTTCAGAGCAATTTCATCCCTTCTGTGCCTGCACCTCAGTAGTGGGTGAAGTCACAGACAGGGAAAGAACAGATCCATTTGCAGGCACAGCCCACTCCCACCTTGCTGTCCTGCTTTTCTGGATGAAAGGCAATGTGCTCCTGTCCCACCAGTGCTGCCCTCAAGGATTCCATACAAAACCCCTGTGTAATGAGGTTTTTTCCCCTTTTAAACCATATTCCAACTTCATTAAAGTACATTATTATTGGTCCCTCACCTGCTCACCCAAAGCTTTGCCTTAATCTGTCTTTCAAGCTGTTTTGTTTGATCTCTAACTAGAAGTAGTAGTAATTCACAGCTAGACAAGGTTCAGTGTGTTAAGCCAGTTAAATTGATTTTTTTTTTGGCTATACTGAATGTCTTTTAAGTTCTTTCTTTAATAAATATGTCTTCATATGTATGGTATCAATCTGCTTCCATATGCATCAAATGGGGTCTCTGGGCAACTGAACAAGGTTACAGCCAGTTCTCAAAGATGCTTTTTCCTCACTTGGGAAGAATTTCTTTTAAACTTACTTCCTTTACAACATTTTTGAAGCAAAAACACACTCTTTCCACAGCACATTATTTTTATCAGTATAACTGATCAAAAAGAGAGTAGAGAATGTTAATTCCCATCCCATCTGTGCCCCTGCTCTCCTCCCTGGACACCAGGGAAGGGAGGAAAAGCAGGGCTGGGGGAATGGGAAGGGCATCAGCCCCATCCACTGCCCATGGCTGGGGGCACTGGGGAGACTGAGCTGCTGCTCAGAGGGAGGGAAGGGACTGGGGGTGCTCAGCCT
Organism: Motacilla alba alba; assembly: GCF_015832195.1. NCBI lineage: Eukaryota > Metazoa > Chordata > Aves > Passeriformes > Motacillidae > Motacilla > Motacilla alba. Next base: position 3,071,219 of record NC_052033.1, read on the forward strand.
GGAGAAAAGGACACTCAGGGCTGCCCTCATCACTCTCACAGCTCCTGAAAGGTGCCTGTGCTCAGCTGGGGCTGGGCTCTTTCTCCAGGCAGCACTGACAGAACCAGAGCACACAGCCTCGAGCTGCACCAAGGGAAATACAGGTTGGAGATCAGGAAAAAGTGTTTCACAGAAAGGGTGATAAAGTTCTGGAATGGCTGCCCGGGGAGGTGGTGCAGTCACCATCCCTGGGTGTGTTTAACAAAGCCTGGATGTGGCACTGGGTGCCAGGGTTGAGTTGAGGTGTTGGGGCTGGGTTGGACTCCATGATCTTGAAGGTCTCTTCCAACCCAGTGATTCTGTGATTCTGTAAATTCTTGAAGGTCTCTTCCAACCCTGTCATCCTGTGAATTCTGTAAATTCTGTGAATTCCGTGAAGCAACTCCTCTGGCTGCTTAAAGGGAAGCAGAACAGTTTATTTGGCACCCCAGATCTATTCAGCATCTTTCATGTCAGGCACTGACAGCTTCCACTCTCTGCCTAACATTTATCAGCTCTAAATGTTCCTCAGGAAAGAAGGAAAAACTGCATCTCAGCTGCTGAGTGACAGCCAGACAGAAGCACTGCCAGGGAAAATGCACAACAGTTGTCTTCTCATCCTCTGCATCTGTTTAGGATTAATCACCAGCTCATTCTCATGTAGAGTGTCCAAGAAACCCCATCACATCATTAGGCAAATAAACTGATAATAATGTCTTCTGCAAGCACACAATAAAATTTATTTAACTAACTCAATTACTTATTTAAAAATGTTGAATTGGGAGAATTTAAGTGCTTTAAGCAAATCCCACAAAAGGAACCTGGACTGACAATGTCTGCAAGTGCCCTGATCTGGGGTGAAGAGAACACCCCAGAAGAGAGGGCACAAGCTTCACTGAACCATTTTGCTACATTTATGTCAAGCACAGAAGAATTAAATAAAATAAAACAAATTTTAAAAATAAATTTGACATTTAAAAATAATTTTAATAAATTTAAAAAATTATAAATTTTGAAATAAATTTATTTTAAATAAATTAAATAAACAAAATTTTATTCTTAGACCCTATGGCCTTAAAATAAAACCCCAAGCAAAAAAACGACCTGCAATGGTTATCAAATCCTAGTTACAAACTTGTCCCATATTTAGTTACTAGACAGAAATTTCTTGCTGTAAATAAAATCACTGGTTCACACACTGAAGTCTCCCACAGCCAGTTTATAATTTGCAGTATTAACAATACTCTCAGAATAGTAGTTGCTTCTACTTTGAATTCAGAAGGGTCTGGAAATCTTCCAGATTACAGTTTAAAAAAAAATAATGAACTTATTTATTTCCTGCTAAAAGTAACTGAAGATTTTCAGATATCAGCTGCTGGATTTTTGGAATCCCTGCCTGCTTCTCTCCTACCAGCACAGCTGGCTGCTCAAAATCACAGCAGCTTCCACTGTCTGAAGGTGTGACAACCCTGGCGAGTATTTAGAAGTGAAAACTGAGTATTTGCTCTCTCCACATCAGTTGTGAGTCTCCCCAAGGCCTTCTGGCTCCATCTGTTCTTCCCAGAGAAGGGCAGGGATATTTTCCAGCTCTCCCCTCCAGGCTGAGCCTCACCCAGCCAGTGCTGCCAGCTCTGCTCTGCTCCCCCTGTCACAGCAGCTGCACCAGGGCTCAGAACCTGACTCCTACAAAAAGTTCTCACTAAGAACAAAGTGTTGCAACTTCAACCCCATTAAACAACCTCAGCATTATGTATCTGACTTTTCCTGACCTTGCCAAACGTGGCATGTCCAGCAGAGCTGTGGTCAAATCACATGGATGCCCAAGCTCTGGGTTTTAGACTTTTGGTAAGAAGGAATTCATCCTTGCATTTAGTAAATCACTGAAGCATAAGCACAAGGGTAACCTCTGCTGCTTAATTATTCCAAAAACAGCCCTTAAAGAGGCTTCATCAGAGCATCTGTGACATTCACACACAGCTTAGGAACCGAGAAATTAACTCTCACTACTGAACCACACAGCTGAACCTGCAGTTACTTTGGTATTTTGTTTTATTTCATCTGTTACATTACCTCAATTTCATGGAGGAACTCTCTTTTCACTGATTTCTGCCTTCAGCTTTGCTGCATATTTTCTTGACCAATATCAACTCACATTTTTGAACTATTGGCCTGCACATGCATTACAGAAAGGCACAAACAGGACACGTGGTCATTTATAACCAAGTTTTCATGGCAGAGGAAAGCCTCAGAGGCTAATTCTGAATAATTCAGTGTTTCACAATGCTCTGTGCACAGGGCAGCTCTTCCCCAGCCCTCCTCCATCCTTCCAGTGCTGCAGGAAATGTGAGATGACCACTGCTACCCCAGTGACAGCTGCCTCAGCGGGGCAGTGGGTTTATCAGAGGTCACTCACAGAAACACCACAAATAACACCTGCACTCCCAGGTACTTATTGCTTTATTGCCAGTTAAAAGAGTGGTTTTTTAATTGACCTGGCATCAAACACCATCAGAATACAAAACCTGCCTGGAAGAAGTTATTCTTCCACAGGTAACAAAACCAAAAGCAAGTTCTACTGAGAAATAAGGATCTGTTTTCTGCCTTTTTGACATGACTGCAACAGATCCTCCTTCTCCTACCACTCTTTGCAATCATCTCACCAGTCCCTGGCACAACTTGTGATGAGTTTTGCAAACCACAAGAATTGCTGTCCTTTGCATGGCTGGTGCTTACTGCAGCTGCTAGTGCTGCCTCCATTTGTTCCTCACCAGGACTGACAGCTACTTCTGTGGATTTTTTAAAAATTATTCTCAGCTTTCAGCTGATACTGATTTAACTTCAAGATGTGCTCCAGTTTTTTACTGATTGAAGCAAAACTGAAGCTGGAATTGGCAGATCATCATGATCTAGATTGAATCTGGAGGATGTGGATTGAATACAGAGTCTGTATGGGGGGGCAGTTCCCAAATATCTTATACCTTCAAATCAAATATTTTACACTTCCAGACTAAGTGGGAATACACTAAGTTTGAGATTAAAGAGTCACATTGCACTCTCCAATGTGCAGAATTCATTTTGCCCCCCAGATTAGTTTCTCCCAGGAACACACAGAAGTGATTGTGACCTTTCCTTCTGCCTTCGTAGAATAAATTACTTGTATGAAGAAGAACAAATTCCCTTGTAAGTTGAAAAGAAGTGCAGCAAAGCTGACCTTCAAACCAAGAAATGCACATGCAAATAAAGAACACAGAACCAGTACTGGGATTTCATTCCAACAGCAGTTTCACCTACACTTTATGATCAAGTGAAGTCTGGGACCTACCTAATATTGCCAGACCTCAAATTCCCACAAGACTCTGCAAAATAATGAAATTTTAAAATATGAAACTTTATACACTGACAAGTTTAGCAGCAGAAGAAAGTATACTAATTTTGTGATTGAAAAAGGAAAGCCCTGATGTTTGCCATTTATTCTTATTCCTCCTTGTGTCTTGCAGATGACTAAAACATGTCTCAGACCAGCAAGAAGAGTTAATATTGAAAGGGTTTCATTTTGAAGGGCCTCACTTTCAAAATGTTGTTCTGTTTCTTGCAGTCTCTCAAACAGAGCCAATCCTGGTGCAAAGGGGTGGAAAAATCCCAGCATGACAATTTTGGAAACAGAATTTCCATATATATTTAAAAGGAATGGACACTACTTTAGATCTGCTTCTGTGTCACCAAAAAAAAAAAATTATTTTCAAAGTTCTATATCCCTTGGCACTAAGAATTTTCTCCCTCATGGTACAGTGAGTTTCTTGTGGCAGAGAGAGGTCCTGACTGATGTCAAAAGACAAATATTCAATTCTGAAGCCCATCAGAGCACAAGAAAGATGTGTTCCTTCATGCCACGTCTGGTTATGAATTAGCCAAAGGTCTGTACGCTTGAACTGGTGCTGACTTGTTCATTTCTGTTAAAAAAAAAAATCTCAAGAGCCTCAATAAATTACAATTCCTTCTTAAAGCTAATGTTTGCTAACAACCAAACTAGGGGATGTTAAAGATCATCCTATAAATTAGAGAGTTGTTCAGTCAACTGTGTGAGAGTCAGGACTTAGAGACTTCTTAGGTAATCTGCAAGTGATATACACTGAGAGAAGCGAAAAGCATTTTAATTTAGGCTCCACTCCTGGCAGAACAGTTCTCCCTGTCCCCAGCTGCCTGCCTGACACTGATCCTCACCAGTGCAGTGCTGCAAGTGCATCTGCAGCAGGAGTGGGACTTGCCCAGGCAGCACTTTCAAACACAGGACATCCCACAATGGTTCAATTGCTTTTTCTTGTATTTCCAATTGCTGCTTTTCTGCTCTGCTGCATCACTAACAATGCCTTTCTGCTCCCCACTGACACTTGAACAAATTGGTGCTCACAGGAAAAGAAACCTGCTCATTTTGGCACTCAGAACCAGGTCCCCAAAAACGCAGGCAAAGTGTGAGACAAGTACCAGGTTTTAGGAGTGCAGTGGCTTTAAGAAAAGTAAATTAGTTGTCAAGCATGAAAACTGAACCAGTGATTATGACAGTCATCCCTAGAAAAGCCTGGAGCTCCTAAATGAGTAGCATGAAAGCTCATCAACATGTGGTTTTAAAAGTTGAGTTGGAGCAGTAAGAGAAGCACAAAGGATCAAGAGAAGCGTAAAACAAAACAAAGAAAGAAAAGCCAAAAAGACAGAAGGAGAGAAAAAAACATTGCAGAGAAACATTCTGAACATGAAAAATACATCAGCTTGTACCAGCAACAGAAAACAGCCTGGGGTCATTCCTTCACAGAACACATTTTATCAGCAAGAGGAAAAATAAGTGTAAATGCCTTCACATTGTGCTTCACCTCTCAAGCTCTTCTCCTTTGCTAATAACCAAACTAGGGGATGCTAAAGATCATCTGAGGATGATGATAAAGATCACTGAGGATGGCAGTGGGGATTGTGCACCAGAGGCTGTGACACAATCCCAGGACCCCTGATAGGGGGGACACAGGACAACTTTGATAACAGAGATGTGTTAGAAAAGTGTAATTAATTTTCTCCTGGGTCCACGAAGAACATTTGTGCTGTCCCTGAGGAGCTGTGCATTGTTTTGTTTCAGAAGGGGTGTCCTGTGGCACACCCTGCCCACACAACCCCCTGGCAAAGGGACAGCCAAAGAGAAAATTCTGTATTTCATCAGCTTCCCTTTCTTCCCCCAAAATGACATCAAGAGCAAAGACCTTGCAGCAGAAAACCTGAAAATGAATAGATAGGGCTGAATGGAAGCAATTTCACAGTTAGAGACTTTTGGAAATTAAGGCAGGGGTATGTTGCACACAGCAGCCAGGCTGAGTGAGACAGCTCTCCTCACATACCTAGAACTCAGTTGTGATTTCTACAGCAACAAAGATCTGGCAATCTTAGAATTGCATCTGAAAAATAGTTTAATGTGCTCTCTTTCAAAATACTGCCAGTAGCATTTTGCAAAAGATGAAGCTTTCAGTTTAGGATTTACTTCCAATCATAAAAGACAAAATAATCAAACATACAGTTCTTGGTAGCAAAGCCAGGTCATCTCAGAGTTAATCTAAACCAGCATCACTGCAGCTGAGTGGATCACTGTGATCCAGAATTCAAAGAACACCCATCCCAATTTGCAGGCAGCAATAGTCTGAAGTCAGTTCTGCTTGGGGCAGCAACTGTCAGGAGACAATTACTGAGGCTCTTTAAATGAGTAAATTTCCATCTTTTCTGTCTTGGAAAAAAAAGAACACAGCAGGAATATAAAGTTGTCCATTTTTTCTTTTTCCCTGCAGCAGCGTGGCTGATCTTGCATTATGAATGGTAACACTGCTGGAAGCTCAGCACTCACCTGCCAGACAGATGAGCTGAGGCTGAGCTCCTCTCTAGGCAGCCCCAGAGTAATTCTAGTTTCAAATTATCCACATATTAAAAAAATCTCAAACCAGGCTTAAAGGTTTTTTATTTATTTATAACTGACAGCCATCAGAAGGCTCATCCCTGTCAGACCTCCTGGAAGCAGGGATGGATTTATACCCAAGTAATCATGGCTCATCCTGCTCCACAGGTCAGCAGAGCTGTGGCAATCCATCACCTTCACACCCACCCTCGGCCATTACAGGGCATTAAGCTCCACCTTGAGCAGCAAAGGAATTTCAGGCCAGTGTGAAATAAATTGCTCTAATTTGGATTTGCTGCAGTGACAGTTAGCTCAGCCCTTGCTGCACAGTTGTTAGACTAAGCTCTTTTTTGACTCAGAGATGGGGCAACTGAGAGGTTTTAAAAACTGTTATTCTATTTTCAGTCTCATGACAAAGGTGAGATAATACAGATGTTATAATTCATGCTATCACAATCAGAAGCTAATTATTTCCTAATTAAAATACACTATAAGTGTTTCTTGGCCTATCAGCTTTAGCTACACTATGTTGTAAATGTTTTGAAGCTAACCATCTAAAATTATGACTATTATTACCATTTCCCACACACGGTGACCTGCTAAGCTGTCAGAACTGGTCACCTTTTCTAAACCCTACAGCTTTCCAAGAAGTCACTTCTTGTGGCTTAACACCACACATTACAAACTGTGGCTGTATTTTAACCTGCTCCAATCTTTACTTCTGATGCCATCAATCATGCTACGCTACCCCACGTTATTCCTGCTGACACTAAACCCAGTCCCACACCACCTGGCAGCCCAGAAAAGTCAATAAATGGCAGAAGCTGCAGCCAGCCTGGCTCATACCTGCTCGGGGCTCCACTGTCCTGTTGGAATCTGCATCCATGAACACGAAGCGTCCACCCCCGAAGTCTTTGGAGTAGTCAGAGAGATAGAGCAGAGAAGTGTAGTCAAAAGAGCCATAAGTCACCTGTGGGGAGAGCCAAAATTACCAAAATTTACCAAATTCTTGTTCTTATCTCTGCAGAACACAGCTAACTGAGCAGATGGATCTGGTGGGTTTTTCTGATTTTCAGCTTTTTCATGTATTTAATAAAGGGGTCTTTGAAAACCAAGAACACCTTTTTCTAGGAATTATCTGTGTTTATTAGCCTATTCTCTCGTGTTTACACACACTACAAGACTGGCATGTCATGTTTATTATTTCTATTGTTATAGTTTCCATCATTAGAGAAGTGATTGTTGTTTTTTGCTCTTGAATGACAGAAATCAATCATAGTGTCAGAAGTGCCTTGTATCAAAAAGACAGGATTTCTACTATTCCAAGATAAAATTTCACCAGGAGGTTAATAAGCAGAAGAACAGCCCTTGACTAATGATTTCCATCCATGATCTAATCTTGGGTATAAGGTTTCTGGATACCTCACTGCTATTCTTTCACCAGCTACCACACAGGAGATTCATGGTAACAATAAATCAGAACTCCCAAATAAATACACATTTGCTGGGGGAGCTTCTACTCTTTTCCATACAGGTTTTGTTTAAAACCCTTCAAACTGAGCTTTGGAAGTCTCTGCTTCTTCTCAGCCTACAGACCAAACATGCCACTTTTAAGTACAGCAAGGTGATTTTTTTTCCTTCCTTTTAAAACATTATTTTTGGTTGATACGTCTGCTGAAGTTGGAGAAAATAAATACTACATACTAACACTGAGAGTGAAGCTATCTAAATATTTACATTGTGTTTAGCTGATTCTGGAAATATTTCCTTTCATATCTACATGTTACCAGCAATTAAAAAAATACTTGAAATCAAGGGCTGTGTTCTCCAATTTCTTTGTGTATCTCAACTCAGAAGTTCAGCATGGCACTGTCAAGCAGTGAAATGTGCAGCACAGTAGTACTGCATAAATACACAGAATTTGCAGAGTGTTTTGACTGACCTGCTGACTGTTAGAGGTAGGTGCTACTTCCAAACTTAGAAGTTTTCTAAATATTTTCAGTCATGTTTCAAGTTATATTCATTAGTGCCAGTTAAATTTTGGCTCAGGAGCAGTTGTACACATTTTTCTGTAAGGGCAGGACCAGAGAGAACATAACAGCAGATGGAATGGGAAGACATTTCCATTCATGCTCATGTTATTATTTTGACCATAAGGGCTCAGAGGAAACAAGCCAAACCACAAAAATGAGAGAAATATTACAGTGATCCCCTTCTCCCCATATTTTCCCAAACCCTGGTAGCAATACAAGGCAATAAATGAGAATTAATGAGCAAGTGCTAGTGCAGCACCTCAAACCAGCCACTCGAGAGCCCTTCTCATGCAAATCAGCTTTGCAAAGCCATTTTCCACTTCACTGACTTGGTGATAAAAACTTCCAGTCGATTTAAGGAAGGCTCCAGCCAGTGCAGAAGTTCATTCAACTCATACTTGCAAGTTTAATCATTAAGAACTGTTTTTATCAACTCTTCAGAGGAGCAGCAAATCTTTGCTCCCCCAGTGCACTCTCCCTCCTCTCCAAGGTGGTTTTACCAATTCTAAACTTCTTAAAACTGAACACCAACCATTTTAGCCCAACCAAACACACCTGATTGCTAGAGATGACTAATGTGGGGAATGAAGTCTGCAAGGGAAAATGCCTTTTCTCTTCCTGTCCTTATTCATTACTCACTCTCAGAAAGCAACCAGGCCTGAGAAATGCAACACTATGGAAAGCAGGCACTAAATTAAACTCAGTTCTTTATAATGCTAGAAGTCCCTCCATGTATATCAAATACATTTGTTACCCTGGCAATGATTTCCAGTACCAGACAGATTAATAATTGAACCAAAAGATCAAACTATGTGAGAGAAGCTGTCATTAAAAGCCACACAGCAGCAAATCAAATTTCTACAGCTCCTTGTAAACAACTCAAGAGAAAAAAATGCAGCTATTTCCATTCAGCCTGCTATGTCATATGGTTAGTGTGCTCTTTTTGAACACTCCTTATCCAAAGAGTCAAACACAGATAATATTTAATGGTAGATGCTCATAATGAGCATCTTTAAATAAATAAATAATAAAGAAATAATTGCCTTATTTAAAGACTATTATTATAAATAGAACTAATTGCCAGAATTAGTTGCAGTGGTTTTTTTTGAGGGACACATTTCTCAGCAACTAAACAGTTGTAGGACCATGCAAGAGGTCTGCACTTACTGAGGATATTTAGGACAGCATCCTCTGCTTTCCAGTGCAGAAGAAAATTCACTTTGCAATCAGCATTGGTCTAGCATGCAGAAAAAGAGTCAAAACTTCTCTTTTCCTGTAAGCTTTCACCTAATTCTGGGTAGATAAGCACCAGAATAGCCTTGCCAGCACTTCCAGAGTGCTGTTTCTTGGCAGTGTCTATTAGCAGACAATGCAAGAGCAAAGAGCACACCTCTGAATTGCAAGGGGCTGTAGGTGAGCTGAGGTGATGGCTTTGAGCAGAAATGAGAATCAACCTCCTCCATTTTCAGAGATGATGCCATCCTGGGGCAGAAATTGGATCTTTTGATGTGTTTTATTAAATGTAGGGGAAGAAAAGAAGAGTGGAAAGTCTGCTAGAAGAGACTGCAGCTGCTCTCAGTGACAGACTGAGCAGGCAGAGAGGGCTGCAGGGACAGGGGAGGGCTGGGGACATGGAGAGCACATTGCAGGTGAGGAGAATTAAAGGTTTGGCTTGTTCAGCTCAGAGAAATAAAGGCTGGAAAGGGATAAGATTCCTACCTATAAATATATGGGGGTGGGAGGATTTAGAACTGGGAGGAGGAACAAAAATAGCTATAAACTGATCATGGACATGTTTAGGCTAAAAAAACCAGAATCAATTTTGGGAAATGTGCACTGAAGTGCTGGACTAGCTCTGATAGAAGAAATTCAAGGAAAACAAACCCAAAACCATCTTATGGCAGAGCCTGACAGTTCTGTGAAGGATGAGAGGATCTGTGCCCAGGCAGGGGACTGCACAGATCTCCAAGTCCCACACTGCTTCCACCAGAGAATGCTGTAAGACTGCAGTGCTGACAGTGTGAAGTGTGCAACTCCATTATAAATCAGGTATTTGACATTTGGAAGCCTGAGCTCCAAACAAATTCCATCCAAGATGAAACTCCACATCTTAAAACAACACTCTCTTCATTTGACTGAGAGGCTTATAAATCCAACAAGATTAAATGAGTCATTTGGGTGATTTCAGGGTTTCCATTCCTATGTAACTACAAACCAAGGAAATTTTAGGAGGGGAAAAAAAACAAAGCCTCAGATAAACACAATAAATCTGTACTACTCCATTATGCTGTTAGAAGTCTTCAGGGAGATTCAGGTTGAGAAATCTAATTGCAGTGGACTCAGCAACATCAGGAAAAAGGCAAGAGGGGTTTTCATACGTTCCAAGAAGCCACATCTTTTTAACAACAATGTCACTCTGAAACAGAAAATATAATGAACTGTTTTGCTAAGGCTCCATTTTGCCTTTCTTCTGGAAGGAGGCAAGGAAAAAATTGTGATGTCTTCTAGGAATAACCTTCACTGTTAAAGCATGCAGAAATACCTAAAGTGACTTGTTCTGCTCCAAGGGGAAAGCATAAATAATGATCCAAGACAAAAGCATCCAGCAAACTAGCAAGTTTTATTGATCTTTTTTCAACTTCCCAGCATCACATAGGAACTCTACTGCTCTTTTCTGAGAAGAACTTGTATCAGATCAAGAGAAATGTATTTTTTTTTCCTTGCTTTCAACTGCAGTCTGGAAGTGGAGAAGTTTGCTGGAGGAAGTGGAATACAAGCCAGGCTGACTGCACTGGAGGCAACCTGGGAAGCTGCACAACTTCATCCTAATTAGTCTCTCTCAGACTATTTATGATTATGAACAAGGTGTTTGGAAACTGCCCCAACTGGGATAATTCTCTTCACAGACTCTGAATTATTTAGGTTGTGTAAAAGATCTCCAAGATCACTGACTCCAACCCCTGTCAGAAATCACACAACCCCATTATTCATATAAAACACCACTAAGGTCTAGGTTATGCATTCCAAGTCTAAGAGAGCACTTTTCCTGCTTGTTTTGGGTTTTTTTTTGAAGCTAGAGATGGGTTAGAAAAAGCCAAGGCAAATCAACTGATGTATCTGCTCCCTGAACAGGCAGCCTGCAAGATAAATAAAACATGGACAAAAGAGAAGGATAAAAACAGGAAAACATTCAGCCTGCTGTCCATCACGTTCAGGCATTCTCAGGATGACAGGACAGAAAAGCAGCTTCCACAAATTCTCTTCATGTAAACTTATTTGCATGTAAATGACAAAAATGACTTGGACATTATAGGGGATATTAGGTGGGAACACTTAACTGAGAGGTTATCCAACCACCTTATTCATTTCCCAATGCAAAACACGTGCAGAGAAGAATAAAGAGAATACTGGCAAGCAGGGCTTGGGCAGACACAAATCTCATTATAGTAATAAATCAGAGTCTGGAATTCTAAAATAGGCTTTTTTGGGGCTGAAATAAAAGAGTGGAGCAAATAGGCACGAGCTGTTGAAATATACTGTTTTCCCACCCTTGTGGCAGTCAAATCTGATTCTCTGAAATTGTGGAAAAACTGTAAGGAACCAATGAATTCACTGCACTTCACACAAGCAGAATCACCAGTTTCCTTCTTCCCAAGGGTCTCTTGGAATTTGCTGGAATCCTGGATGCTGAGAATTTTAAACTTTCTGTGCTGAAAGGCACAGACCCCCAAGAGAGCACTGAATTTGACCTGAGGCTGTGGAGAAGGCTTCCAAAATTGATTGACAGCACTGGGATTACAGGTGTGGAGTTGGTTAGAAGTGTGTAATATCATAGGGTGGAAGACTTAGAGTTTGGGATTTTAGACTATAGAAATAAATATAAAGCAAGATGGAGGTTTTAGGGCAGAGACAGGTTGTTCTTCTTTACATTCTTCCTTCTTCTTCATGGGTTTGGGTGATGTTTTTTAATTGGACAGAAAAGTCCTCTCATTGCAGGCTTCAAGGGATCAGTTATTGGGTTAAAAGGGAAAATAATCCAGGTGTCATTTCTTAATTGGATAGTTTAGCCTTAAAAGACCTTGTAACAAGAACATTTAGCCATTTTGTGCCATGCTAATGAAGGACTGCAGAACTCATTGCTGTGGGACTGTAACACTGATAAGAAACAATAAAAACCTGGGTCTGAATGTGAACTATCTTCTCAACTGCCTTCAATCCCAACCCCAAGAGAGGCTGGAAGAAAGGAAGGAAGAAAAGGGAAACAAAGAACCCACAGGAACTGAGCATAACTTGATGGAATTTCTGTGAGCCCCACCAGCACAATTTGCTCCCTACAGCCATTTCCCACCAACACAAATCAAAACAGTCTGGACTTCAAAACCACCCCTACACCTCTGGTCCAGAGCCATTCCTATTCACTGGTTACATCACAGCTTTTCAAACCAGAGGCACCCAAAACCTGGCAGATTCCACCCTGCAGGACTTTCTGCTTCCAAACATAAGCTGTGTCATCACTACCACCACATTTCCTAAATTTAAGCTGCTCCTGCTCACATGAACAAGGACACAGGAACTCACAGCAATGTTGTGACAAACAAAAGACACTTCCCTCAGACCGGCTTTTTCCAGGAAATATTTTCAGGCAAGGAATATTTCTGTTTGATTTTTTCATGTCTCAGGTCATAGACTTCAAGGTACACAGCCCACTTACAGACTTGAGCCCTAAGGAATAACTTGGATTTTACTGGGATTATTTTATTTAGTTCCATTTTGGGTAATCCCTGACTCCAGAGTAACTTTTATAAATCCTGAAGGCATGAAACGTGGGTATTGTGCAGGTGCTTTTTTGGGTTAGTTTTTGTGTTGTGGGGCTTTTTTTCTTTGGTATTCTGCTGTTCTGCACAGAATGCTTGAACTCAGTGAAACTCAGCAATAAACTCAATACCAAATCATTTAAGTCCATTGAGAAATGCCCAGCATTAAGTTATAAGCCTAGAAATAAGACTGTGCAGTTAAAAGGATCAAAACAGCAAGTTATTGAAAGAGGGTACCAGGTCCCACATGGCCACTGAAACACAAGAAGCTTCAATTCACATACAGCTGAAATACAAATATTAAGCCTTTTTGAAGAGCCTTAGATCAATAACAACAGAGACCAACTGACCACTGTGAAACAGCTCCTCCAGATCTGGCTGAAAGAGCAATTCAGGTCATTTTAATCAATGTATCTGACAAAAGAGATTCCTGTGTAGTCATTCTCACAGTTTACTAATTCTAACAAAACTAAACGAGAGAAAATAAAAACGAATGGGATGTAATGGCCTGTGTTTCTAAAACTCACCTCCCATTAGGTTCATCCCCTGAAGCACAAGCTTTCAAACCTGTTTGATGGGTTGTTTAAATGCAAAATGATTTCGAGGTGATTTAATAATAATAATAGATGTTTGCAGCCCATGCCAGCCCCCTCCTCACCTTGTCCACGTGTGGGTGCCAGTACTCATCGTGTGTTGTCTTGGCTCCTGTGCTGTTCATCCTGGAGAAGAAGGTTGGCTTGGTCAGGTACAAGGCAGAAGAGCTGATACCAAACACCTGAGCAATCCTCTGCTGAATCCTCTGCCTCACATCCCTGCAAAGAACACACAGGGCTGTCAGTGACACCTCCCTCCTGCTGCTGCTGTGCTCTTCATCACTCCCTGCTTCTTCCTCAGCTGAGAAACACGGGAACACACAGCCACATCTGATTTTGCCTTGAGAAGGGAGGAGAGGAGAGAGGGGACAGAGGGAAAAGAGAGGGAAAAGAAAGAGAGAGAGAAGAGACTCCCCCAGGGATTTTGGTTAGGGTTTGTTGCTTTGGGTTCTTTTTTTTTAATTATCAGAATATCAAGGAATACAAATTTTGACTCCTGTGGCCTAGGTTTGAAAATTTCTGTCTGTTTTCCTGAGTAATTCCACACCTATCCCACTGTTTGTTAACTGCTGAGAACACTGAAGTCTTTCACAGAGATATTCTGAATCCAAAGCAGGTAAAAAACAAAGTTGTACCTTCATGAAAGGGTTGCCTCTGAAGAACCTTTAATTACTTTTAAATCAACTGGTGAAGTCCCTGGCACCATGAAATTCAGGGTTCTTGGTCAACATATGTATTGGTATTATTATCAGATTTTTTTAAATGAATGTCTCTTTTAAAAGATGTCTTTCACAAATACACAATTACAGTGTACAAACAAGATAATGTGAGAAAACACATTTCTGCAGTTGGGCATGGCATTACATTAGTAGGTTGGTATCTTCCATTGCATTTCTCCACTCGACAGGACTGAACCTCAGCATAACTTTCAAGAGAGTTTTTCCCACGCATTTCTCTAGGGAACTTAAATAATGACTAAAAAGAAGTGGCAGAATTAAAACAAGACCTGTGGTGTGTGTCTACAGGCTGTGAAATTCATCTCTTAAAATCCACAATTACTAAAAAATACTAAATATTCATTCTCTTCACACCTAGTCCCTCACAAGAAATAGAAATAACACACATAGATTTGATTTTTTTAACCTCACTTTGCATTTTTTGGGGTCAATTCAAGCTATTTTACATGTGAAATATAAAAAAGTATCAAACGAAGTCAGGGGGATTTTCAGGGATCTATATGGCTGCAAGAGCTGAGGTTTCAAGTTCAGAGCTACATAGTGGTGGAGTGTGCAAAAGGAAAGAACCTACAGCTCCTTCCTCTCATGCTGTGGGAGGCTGATCTTGCTGTCTGCCTTTTCCAAGGAGCAGGATGCAGGAAAGGCTCTCAGAAAGCATTAACTGCAATGATTCGTTTTGTGAATGGAGAGCTTTGAACAAGCCAGCTGAAGAATTCACAGCCACAAACCCCAGAGCAGCTGATTCCCTGGCCCCTGTGCCAGCCAGGAATAAATCCCCTCCCAAGCAGTCAGGCCACAGTCTTGACATAACTAAACCTCCTCCAGTTGTCCTGCTCTGCAAGGAGTCCTCCCTCTTCTTTCAGCCTGGTTCATTTTTCACTTTTAAAAGCTTTCTATTAAGGTTTGCTGTCTGGTGTTTATAAGGCTCTGTTAAAGCTCCTTTCCTCTTGGAGACTGATGTGCAATGGCTTTGGGCACAATGTGTATTTTACAAACCAAACAGGATGCAAAGCCCTACTCAATACGCCAAATACAGCTTTGAAAAGTAAAATAAGGTCACTTTTTAGCCTAGAAAAACTCATCTGTACAGTCTGTTTTCTGCTGGCCAGGCCATTTCAACATTTATCAATATCCTGACTGCAGGTTTTCATTCCGTTCCCTGCCCTGCGTTTCAAACACAAAATACTGGCAAAATACTTAAGGACAAAAGCATTGTTCTTCACGTGTAAACCAACTGACAAGAGAAGCCAAATTTCAGCTCAGAAGAAAGGAATGAATGAGCCCAAAACTGGGAGAGCCACGTTGTTCCCTCAGCCTCGATGAACCAGAAGCAGCAGGAGCCTCCCTCCCCTCATTGCTCCTCACAACTGTTGGGACAGTTCTGGTGGACTGTGGCTACAAAGAAAATATTTCTTCATGCTGGAGAAGCATTTATTTTCATAAGCACAGGAACTCTTATCTGTTCAGACTGCTGAGGTGCACCCTGGCTCTGAGCAAATGCAATAACAGAGCTCTGCAGGGGCAAGAAATGCCCAGGAACAGCATCCACTCAACAGCATCAGCACCAAATTAATGCTCCCCCCACATCTGTCAGCAGCAGTCCTCGTCCCTTTGCACTGAGTCACTGGGAAATGCCAAAAGGCAGACCAGAACTCCCTGAAAGGAGCACATGAGCACCAGATTCTGTAAAAGTTCTGTTTTGAGTGATGGGTTTTAGGGTGTGTGATACTCTGTCTGCAGATACTCTCATCTGCCTCATGATTTTTAGACCACCAGGCATCCTGTTCGACATCCTGGTTTGGTGGGGGCTTGTCAGGGCCCCAGGACTGGAACTCAATTCTTGCTCACAGGTGTGTTTGTCCACCCCATGGAACACTGCACCCAGTGAAAGGAGAAGGGGCACTTTGCCCTCCTTTGCCTGCATCGCTTTGCTACAGTGGCCCTGGGATTTCTCCACCTCCTAACCTGGCTGGAGTATTTTCTGGAATGACCTTTGGTGGTCTCCACAGAAGACCCTTCATCCACTGTACAACCACTGTGGCAGATGGACTGAGATGGGAGAAGGCTCCCTCCAAGGCTGAGACATGAAACCCCTATATGGAAGAGACTCCTTTTCTCCCCAAGGACTGAAACCTGTAACCTGGGAGGGGGGCAGTGTGTGTGGGGGAGAACAGCTGACCAAACTGAGATGTTTGCCTGCAGGCAGTGACCACTGGACCAAGAAGACAATGGCTCTTGCCCACAGCTGACCAGATGACTATTGTGTTACCCCTCTCCCCTCCTTCACAATTCTCAACAGAAAATTCTA
This sequence comes from Motacilla alba alba, assembly GCF_015832195.1. Classification (NCBI taxonomy): domain Eukaryota; kingdom Metazoa; phylum Chordata; class Aves; order Passeriformes; family Motacillidae; genus Motacilla; species Motacilla alba. The sequence goes on from NC_052033.1 coordinate 3,087,645, forward strand.
ATAAAAACCCCCAAGTTAGCTAGCTTAAACGAGATCTCCCCAGCGTGAAAGTGACTCCTGGACTGGACCTTGACTGCACCTCGAAGAACTTCATCACCTCTACGTTGGTAGCTATTACCTCCCTTTCTCTCAACCCTTTTCTCTCCATAGGCTTTCTCTCTCTCTTTTCCCCAATCCCCTCCAAGGCATTTTGCTGTGATCATTCAATGAAGTACACTGGTTTTGATTGTTACTGCAAACCCCTTGCCGTGTTGGTGTTTTTACCCTGAGATCAGATAACGAACCATCACGATCTCCGTTCGTAAGGACGGATCGTGACAGGGTGATGAGGAAGAAAATAAAAAAAAAAAAAGCCAGTGAAGTAGCTGGAAGTTCAAGGAACACACAACTTGCAAGGAAGTTCACCAGCTTGCAAAGCTGCCAGCTTAATGTAGCAGCAGCAGCACAGAGAGCTGAAAGTGCCACTGGAAAGTTTCTGTGAGACACAGGCTCTGCCAGACCAACACAAAAAATGCAGTCAGGAGCCACTGCAAAGGGTGATTCAGCCATGGTGACAGGAACACTCAAAGCTCAATCCACACAACTCCTTGATGATCCCACTTGTCAGCACTGTCCAGGGAGCTGCCAAAGCAAAGGGCTCCTGCAGCCAGAGAGCTTGAACAGCAATCACACACACAACAGACAGAAAGCAAACCCACAGCTCCTCCCCTGCTCCTGCTTCTGCCTTCATAACCTGGCAGGTTTTGGGAATAAATCTTTGATTGTGCTGCTTTTTGCTCAACTCACCCCTTCCACCAAGCACCCTGATTAAAGGTCTCTCTTCTGAACAAACATTTCATTTGTTATGTGGAACAAGAGGGATTGCTGTAATGTGCTTGGCAGATGGTGGTTAAAGCATCAGCCTAGAAACCATAATTGAGTCTGAAGCAATGTAATTTTGACAGAGACAGTTTAGAAACGAGCCCCCTGGCTCAGGATGCCTTCTCAGATTCGTTATTGTTGCAATCAGTAATACTCAGACATGAATTACATTCAGTAATTTCTCTCAAGAGTGTATTTTTAAAGTGACCTTGGTAGGCAAGGGAAAGTAATGAAGATAAATGCTCCCAAAAATAGCATAAAATCATTCATTAAGGCCATAAAGTACTACAGTCCATGCTAAACCACTGCCATTAATAGGAACAGAAGCATTTGATAATATATTTTGTATTAGCTTCATATCCATTAGACTGAAACATCCCCTATGCTGGCATGAAGCCCCAAGGGAATACTGACATTCCCTAGCAGCTGTCTCATCTCACAGCATCAATTTATAAAATTATTGAAAAATTGAATCCTTCTGTTCATGTAAAACAGCAATTATACATTTTCTTTATGCAAAATTCAATAACAATCAAGGAATCATCTAATTTTTGCAATATTGGGATCAGAAGTAAAAGCATTTTGAAGACATTCATCTATAAAGACAATGACATCTAAAAACATTTGTTAAATAGAAGTAAGCTTGAAGTGATTAATATTTAAGGATTATATTAATTAATTAGTATTTTAATAAAACTAATAAATCCATTTGGCTACTTAACATTCCTTCCACCACTAGAGGGAGGTCAGATTCCTTCACACAGGCAGAAAAAAAAGACAAAAAAAAAAAAAAAAAAAAAAAGAGTTCAAATATTCAAATCAGGGACATTTTAAATTATGAGAAACCAACTGAAATGCATTACCAAAGAATTATTGTGTCTAGTCAACAAAGAATGCTTGTTCCTAAACTCTGGCCACACACCTTCCCAGCCACATGGAACTCGTTAGCTTTGTTGTGTTTGTTAAGTGCATGAGCAGGGCTGCAGGAAAGCTGGGAGCATCAGATGCCAGAGCTGTTCCATTTTAGAGTTATTTCATCCTCTGGCTGCTTCTCCAGCCACAATATGAATCATCTCAAGTCCTTCCACTTCCTGCTTTACCATTTTTAATGTTTTGCTACACTCTGCCTCAAAAAACCACAAGTTCCTGATGTAATACTAGCCCAGAATTGTGTTTGTCATCTCACACAACCCCTTGGATAACGTGTGAAAGAGGAGGTAATGAGGATTTTCCATCCCAAATCCCCACAGAGCTCAGAGGAGCAGCTCTTCTTGCTGGGAGGGAGGGAAATGTGTGGTGCTGCCATCACCCTGAATACATTCACACCATAAAACTGTCCTGACGTGGCTGATGCAGCTCCAAGCAGCTGATGTTTATCAGTCACTAAAAAAATCCTTTTACTTCTCTTCCTCGAGTCATTCAGTTCTCAGATATTGGTATTTTCAGCTGCAAAATCCTGTGTATGAATGCAAAGGGCAACCCCCTCCCAGCCTGCAAGCCACAAAAAACTCAAAAGCATAAAAAGTTCTGGTTTGTGGCTCATTCAGCAGTTATTGGGAATCTTTACCTGTATAAGGCAAAATCCTCTTCTGTGAAGATGTCTTTAATTTTGTCCCCAAAGTACCTGAAAAATTAAACAACAATGTGAAAGAGGAGCTGCTGAATCATACTGAGCAACAACAAGACACCTCCTTCCCTCCACCCATGCTTTACCCACTATCAAAAAGTGAGAATACAACACCAAAAAAATCTTACAAATGCTTTTGAGCATGATGTCCAAAAGCAATGCTAAAAGATCAAATGTTAAAAGATTTAAGGATTGAAATGCTGCAACTGGTAATGGCATTCCTCAGGTATTAAAAAAATCCCCTCCCACATCATGAAATAAGCATATGTTTTTAGGGGTTCAGGCTATTTGATTTCTTCCACTGTTGAATAAACTAAACTATAACTGTGAAAAAATACTATGATTAACTGGTGCAAGAAAATAAAAATAAAGATAATGGCAGCTTTCAAAGTGCCCAGTTCAATAACAGATCCATTTTCATGCCAGGAAAGCTCTTTAACTGGTCATGGAAACTGTGGTGGATGCAGCCAAGTCCCATAATTTCTCATCACTAATCCCAGCCCAGGGGCTGGAGACACTGGGGAAGGCAGTGGGCAGGGAAGGGGTGGAGTGACAGCAGGCAGGAAGCCACAGGCTCATTTTACCTGTACAGATTAACAAAATGCTTCCCCAGGGAAAGAGCTCCAGAGTGCAAGTCCAAAATTGATGCCTGGAAAAGGAAACAAAGAAGGAAAAATGAGCATGAAAAGGTTTTAGCATTATTTAACTATGACCTTTAATCACTGTCCCAAGTTGCCTCTCACTTTCCACAGCCTCCCAAGGTAAAAGCAACTTCCAGCCTTTGGGTTCACAATACAACATTTATTTTACAACTAGAAACCTCCCTCAGATCCCTGCAGAGATTATTAGGTATTATGAAAAAAAAAAAGCACAGGACTGCTGTTTCTGAGATTCAGATCTGACAGGGAATTGCCAGTCTCCCCCCATGGGCTCAGGGTAAGTCACTCTGCTCCAGGATCCCTTCTTGAAGACATTTCCCTTCCAGATACATTTTCCAGTATTTGTCTGCTCAAGTAGCAGCACTAATATTTATCTTGCCCTGCATTTGTTATTAAAACTTCTCCTTCACCACGAGATCCTGTATACTTCCCATATTTAATACAGACATTAAAAACTCTGTTTAAAAGTACACTTAGAATTCTAAGGCTTAGTAGGGCCAAACTTTCTTTTCCTCAATCTCTAAGCTGCTACAAAAGAAAACCACATAGAGAAAAGGTTTTTCACAAAGGAAAACTCAATCCATTTCTTCATCCACTTCAAGCCCAACTCTTCTGCTGAGCTCCCAACAAGCTGCAAAGATCAGTATTCAGATTTGTGAGATCCAAAGCTGTGTTCGGTGTCAGGTACACACAGGCAGCGTGTGTAATTGTGACTGTGATATGTGTGGAAACTGATCAGGGGACAATTAAAGGACGAATTCTAAAAAATAACTGAGGGAGTAAAGCATGGAAGAAGGCCTTTGAACTTATCCTTTGTTTGCAATTAACCTTTATAGCATCTGAAATAAAGCTTTAAGGATGTTGCTGCTGGACAGGAACTTTCTGCACGTAGCTAAGCATTGAACAGCTTTGCAATAATCACCTTTGGAAGTATAATTTTAGAATATTCTTGTAGTAAGGAGCTTTGAAAATATAAGTTTAGAATATATGTAAAGGAAAGATGCTTATCTCAACACCTTAGCAAAACAGTAAAAAGCAGCTTGAGAAAGTAAGATGAACATCAACCCAAGGATTGATGGCTTCGACCAAGGGAAGCTGGACATCACTGTTATGGGATTTATAGTCTTTGCAATTAAAAGGTGGACCCACATCTGGAGTCTGGACTGCACCAGCTGGGAGGCCTCTTTCTTCTTTGGGAAGTCGGACCCCACCATCTGGGAATACTCCTTTCTGGGGTACATCCTGAGAAAAACTAACTCACAATAGTGTATAGAGTTGTGACGTAAAAATTGGGAATAGAAACTGCTGAGAAAAGCTTATGTGCACCCCTATAAATATCTGCACGCCCCAACCATCGGTGTGCAGCTGGAGGGAAAACTTCCCCCCTGTACCCAGTGCTGTTTTGCTCATACTTTACCACATTAATTAATAAATTGATTGCTGCTTGAATATTGGCCTAGTCAAGCTTCTTATTTATAACAGATTTGCCAGAAGAGAGGATTCTAAAATGTTTCTCTAAATTGAATAAAGTACACTTTAGTATGTCCCTTGCTGTCCACAAAACACATGTTTGTTCTGCATCAGTTGTGAAGTTTTTAAAAATAGAACTGTCTAACAGAAGTCTTCTTGTTATTGACACCAGAAATATCAAAGAGCAGCAGTTAATTAACCTGACTGGCACTGAAGCAATGACATCCCTGAGGTACAATATCTGGGCACTCATCTTGGAATTTGCCATTGTTTGGATGCACCACAGACCATTCACATCATTCTACCAAAACCCCAGCAGTAATAACACTGGTGACAGGGGAACACACTCATCACAGAAAATCTCTGCAGCCTCAATTGCTCTGTGCAGGGGAACCCTACTAACCCTTATTAGAAGAGATAATAACTTTTTTTTTTAAACAAACCTACACAAATAACCTTATTTACCTCTTGAAAAATACATAAAGTAACAAGTTACTGGAGTGGACACAGCATGAGCTTTTCCAACCTGCCCTTCCCACTGCTCTCCAGAAGCTTCAGAGCACTGTTAAGGAAGCAATCTCACTCTCAGGCAAGAGCAGCTCTTGCATCAAACTTTACTCAAGCTTCAGAAGCAAAATACTTTCATCTATTTGTTTCTGGTTCTGTACAAAAGTCTAAACCACAGCTAAAAGAAGTAAAACTGCTCCTGTGTGGCTTCAAAGATATGTTTGTGACCATATTAAAGTAGATTGTAAGAAGTAGCACAACACAGCTGAGAAGATTAATTAAATTTAAAAACAAATTGCCTTTCTAACTCTTTCCACATGCTTTTCAAACTTACACATTTCTTCTCACTTCCCAAGCTCCAGATGATTACAGTTTGGAAGATCCAAAATAATGAAATTAATGTAAAAAAAAAAGACAAACCCCTAAGAATTGCAGTTATTCACAGCTGAGAAGGAAATAGCTATGACATAAAGGCTAGAAAAGCCAGATAAAGGATGAAGAGGGAACCTGAAAAAGAAAGAATATTCTTCAGGGTTGTTTCAGACAGGGGAAAACAGCTGAATGACAAGACAGGGACTTTCTTACACACAAGCACAGAGCTCTTTGTTCAACAGCTACCTGTTATTTGTCACTACACAAAAACAATCTTTTCCTGAGGCTGTGAACCACTGTGATTTACTTTCAGAAGACAAACTTTTGCATATCTGCTATAGCAACTGTTTCCAGATGAAGACAAAACCAGTTCAAGAGAGGTGCTAGAAATAATTAAATACAAGGAAATGTATTCTGTATTGCAGAAATCAAGAGCTAGCAGAAGTAATAATGAGAAATAACTTTCCAAATCAATTATTTTCCAAGTCTGAACAGATGGAAAAAATCTCCATCTCCTCACCTCAGCCCCCAAAAAAATGCATTTATAATCTTGCCTTGGCAGTAAAAGAATGTAGAAAATAACAGGACACTGCTCACCCCTCCATCAGATCCTCCCAAGGACAGTCCCCTCTCTGCTATTCTGCAGGCAAAACAATAATCTCAGATGAGAACTGGAGTGTGATTAATTTGTCCTTTAATGTCCTTAGTTACAACATGTACCTCCCCAGAGAGTGGGATTTGATGCTTCAAGTAGAACCCAATTGAGTTAACAGCAGCTCCATTTTTTTTTTTTTGGAAACTGAACCTTCCAGCCTGTCATGAAAATGAAGTAATTGTGTTGCAGAACATTTCTGAGCTTGCAGCTCCCTTCCACAAATCCCAAAAATACCCTAAAAGCAGTCCCTTCACAGAGGGCTGCTGCTGATCACCCAGCCAGAGACACAGCTGCAATAAGGCTTCCATTGTTTTGTTCTGCTTTTAAAGGCCAAATGAAAATCCTTTCAAACTTATTTAATTCATTTTCCTTTCTTTCTGTGAAGTGCTCACACCCCTCAGAGCCAGGCAGATTCTGTGTGAAAGAACTGCCCCCACTAGAGTAAAAATGGAAAATGGCTTTAGTAACAAAAATGTCATGTTTTAATCAGTCTAACCCATCCTGCTCACCCATCCTACCCCTCAGATTGGCACAATGTCATCGAAGGCAGTGCTTTTAAAAGTTAAGAGCTAAAAGAATTACCTACGAATTCTTTCAGCTTCTTCCCTGGTGATTACAGCATCTGTCACACCTCTTCCACACTTCCTAGGAGTGCAACCTGCAACACAAAGAGGAGGAAAAGAACCCATTGGAACCACTTCGGCCACCTGGAGGGCAGGTTTTGAAGTGAGACTTTGCACAAAAGTCTCTCCTGAAGTCACTCTCGAAGCACGCAGCTTGGATATAGAAGATTTAAAAAGTCCCCTAAAACTCACTGCTAAGAAATCTAACATGAAATTTTAAAAGCTCCTGGGAATAACAAGTCAGCAGCAGGAGTTCCAGGTGAAGAATATATGAAAGTTCTTTTAAGTCTGGTTGACAACAATCTTCAGGCAAGAAGAAGAAATTAAATCAGTTCTGAGCCACCAGAGACCTTGGGATGTGACTTTTGGCACTTTTCTGAGGAAGATCCATTTAGAGATGTAAAGCCCCAGGAGAGATGGGCAGAGTGTGGCTTCTGACACTGCCAACACACTCAGTGCAAGAATTATTTATTCATCAGAACACAAAATTCCTGGAAAGAAATCCATCAATTCACCCACGGAGGAGAAAAGCATCACTGTGCTCTGATCAAAGGCAGCTCACAACAATGACCAGGCAGGTGGGAGGAGTTTTGCCAGGAATTTTGCAGGAATTTCCATTTCCTATTACTGGATATACCCCAGCTACATGTCAGGTGGGCTGCAAGGGAAAGCTGATTTTCAAGTAGAGTAAACTCAAAGGAGAAATTCAATACTCCAGAGCAAACCTGACTATTGAGAGCTTCCTTTCTACAACATTCTGCAAAGATTTCTGATTTCAGACAAGATTTGTTCCTTTTCCAGCTGCAAATATCCAGGCTTGGCAAAACTACAAGGTTATCTCAGGCAATTTTTACATGTCTGGGGGCTCTGACAGAGAGCTGGAAGCAGGAGGTGCTCTGAAAGCAACAGCACAAGCTTTCCCAAATGGAGGAAAAAACTCCAACAAACAGAAAAATGTGGTCCAGCATAAAGTCAGTACAGCACAAACACTGGGTGAATGCTCAGGAAAAATCAGAACAGTCTGTTTGAGAATGATTTCAGCAGTAAGAAAAGTGTCCTCTCTGTCTCAGAGACCGTGGCACACGCGAGCAAGGAAGAGTCAAAGACTTACCTGGAGAATCTCAGGAGAAATTCAGATTAGCACTGCAGGTACCTGATAGCTTCCACAAATTTGTGCCCAGCAGATACAAACCCATCCCTTTATCTCAGTTATAACCCTGTATTTCAGCTCCTCTCAAGGTACTCAGAACAAAGTGATTTTCAGAGTGGTGATATTTCCCCAGCTACCACTAACTCAAGAGGAGCTTGGTTTATTGAATATCTCTAGAAAAAAAATGTTGCTTTTTCTGAGAAGTATGACATAAGGTAACCTGGTATACCATTTTGCTCCTAATTTTCATTAAAGTTTATATTCTGAAAGAATTAATGGTTGCAATTCCCCTCTTGCAAAAGAGAGCTTCCAGCTCAGCCTGTAGCAGCAGAATTGTCTGTGCTTGCTGAGACATTAATTGCTCTTGCTTGGTTTTTTAAATATTGTTATGGTGTCCAGAGAGATTGTAAAAAGTGGGTGCTATGTAGTAAAATTTTGTACTTGTAAAAAAAAAGGGAAGAAAAAATGCTATGATTTGAAAACCTTGATCTGATCTGGTCCTTTATCTGATAAGGCACCATCAGGTCTGGCTATCAGGTAAATCAAGGTAAAGGAGGAACATCCCAAAACATGTAAAACACACCTACTGCCAGCTGGCCCCTGCTCCCATTCAGCACAAAAAGCAGAATGTAACACAAGGGACCAAGTGCCCAAACTGCAGCTGTGTCTCCTTCTTGGTGGTATTTAACCAAGAACCGCTCACTGCTGAGCCAGAGAGGACTCACAGGGGAAAAAAGCTCTGCTAAGATTTCCCCCCTGAGGCTCAGGATGATAGAACAGTTTGGTGGGAAGGGATTTTGGAGATGCTCTCACTCCTCCTGCCCTGGCAGGGAACAATCCCTCTCCAAGGCAGAGATTTACAGCTGCCATCCCCACAGCAGGCTGTGTTAGACCTTTCCACATCCCCTGGCCTTGTCTCTGGAACAACACCTTAATTCTGTCTCCTGGGCACTGCCCTTAACTCTGCCTCCTGGGCACTGCCCAGGGATGCTCTGTGCACTGACACAAAATGCCAACACACAGCAGAAATAAAGATTTCACCCCACACAGTGGCCACAGTAGGTTGAAGCAGTGAGCTGTGTCTCAGGAGAGCAGAAATGGCCAAGATCTGCCCCCAGAGTTTAGAACGCAGGTGAGACTGTGCTCACATTACACCCTACCTTCTGCAAATATAATAAGTTAAGTGCTTGGCCCGTGAAAAATAGGAAATTTTATTTGGTATGAAGTGGATTTACAGGCAGGCAGCGCTAAGGGAATAAATCCTGCTCTGACACCAGCCACCAAATCACTGGAAGCAAACTGGAAGCTCAGTTGCACCGAGTTCAGCTGGAAGCAGGGACAGGTGCATAAATAAAAAGCTCATTTTAGCTGTGGAAACTTCACAGCTGAGCATCAGACACTGAGTGGTGACAGGAATGTGCCTCCTCCTGACACAGAGCCCACAGCTGAGGGTGCCAAACCAGGCTAAAGACTGGGAATGAAGAGCTATTGAGTGACAGAAACCCATTTCCAAGTGCCTAAAGCTGCTGAGCTGATCCATAATCCACATTTTCTGCCTGGACACACAAAACTCCTCCACAGCTCATCACCACCCTCTCGTGGGAAAACTGTCACAGCTCAGCTTTAATTAACCAATTAACAGCTGGATCCTCAAAAGCATGGTCACAACATAGATAAAATAAAATTTTACAAAAACCCCAAAACCCCAGAAATAAACTCCAAATAAATCACAGAACTTTAAGCAGCAGCACCAAGCAAACACCTAATTAGAAAGGTGAGTCAATTGTCCCCATACAAAGCCAAGAGGTGAGACCTCACCCTGCAGCCAGCACTTGCTGCTGCACCCCAGACACCCCCAAAAATAAAGAATACATTCATTCCTGCTCCTGGAGAGATGTGCTTCAAGTTCCTGCCTTCCTTACAGTGAAAAGAATAGGATAAAAAAGAAGGAATAGGAAAAAAAAAAACAATGACTAGCATAACTGGTGGGATGGCCCAGACCACAAGCTCAAAAACTTGCTCTTGCAAACCTGGGAAGGGAAAAGTAAAGTTGTGTTAGTTTTTGGGGGTTTATTTTGGTAAGCAAACACTGCAGTAGCAGAATCCAAAGACTTTTAGCCCCAGGTCAATTATAACCACATCACCAGCTGCAGTTTTCTCTGGCCTTGCACTACAGAAATTCACCCAGCAGCAGTTTCCCCTTACAGTAACTATGAAAAGCTAACACAGAACATGTGTTCTCATGTCAAAAAAAAAAAACTACCTTACCATGACAGTTTTTTTGTTGGTAGCTTCCTGACATCAGTTTTCTTGGCCTAAATAACATTTGAGATGAATCCTCAAAAAAAAAAAAAGATGCCTCAGTAGCAGCACTGAGGAAAAACTATGTGACCTCAGACTCCAGAGAAAATTTTCTTTCATGCTACAAGTGTTTTTAACCAACAGCACCAGGACCAGCCACCTGAAGAACACGGGACTGCAATTTGTCAAACACTTTATATCAGAACTGGCACAGCAGAAAGTTAAAAATTGCAGAATTACAGAAGAGCCTGGGAAAGGACCTCCAAAGATGATCTGGTTCAGCTTTTTGTGGTGCAGAGAGCCTGGATAAGATTATCCAGCACAGTCAGCCACACCCTGGAAACCCTCAGGCAGAGGGGCTGCACAGCACCCCTGGGCAGGTTGTTCCAGGGGCTGAGTGTTCCCTCTGCAAATTGTTTTTCTATCAAGATGAAACCTTGCCCAGTGCAACCTGCACCCACTGTGCCTTGTCCTCTCCGTGCAGCTCTACAAAGGCAGAGCTTCTGTCCTCTGCAGCTTCCCTTAAAGCACTGAATACTGCAACGTGCCTTTTCCAGGGCAAGGAGACCCAGCTCCCTGAGGTTTTCCCTAAAGGATGGGTTCTCCAGCCCTTTGATCACCTTTGTTCTTCCTCAGCTCACAGCAGTTTTTTTTCCAGCCTCCAGCTTTGTGTCAGGGTTTTCTCAGCCACAACATGAAGCAGATACAATCACCAATTTGGCTAAAAACTAACTCAGAAGTTTTTGTATGATTTTGGGTTTTTTTTTTCTGAGATTCAACAGCTTATCATTCAACACACAGCCAGACAAAAACCAAGAGCAGAGCTGCTCTCTGGCAGCTGTACCAACAGAAAATGTTCATCACAACACACTTTGCAAATCTGAAAGGGAACATCAGCACTGCTCATCCATGGAAGCTGCAAGTCAGACTCCCACTGGTCTTTGTCAGAGAAGATTAAAATCTTCCACGTCTCTTGAAGAACCAACCTCAACACTTCAAAGAAATAAGTGCCAGGGGGAACAGATACCAATTTGACAGAAAACAGGCTCAGAAGAAAGACACAAAGACAGAAAAGTGCTTTGCAGGCACCCCCCAAAGCCACTGGCAGACACACATCACAGAATAAGTGTCAAAAGCTGGCACTTGTGCAGTCACCACACGCTGGTGGCACAATGTCCTGCATCAGTGTCACTCCACACCCTGTCTGGTCCTGAGCAGCAGCAAACTCACCCAGGAACCAACAGAGTATGGAAATAAACCAGAAACAGACTTAGCAGAAGGTTTATTTCACAGAGCCCTTCCAAAGCATCTTCAGAAGGGAAAAACCTCTCAGAATCAACTTCTGGGCTGGCCCGAGGGGCACGAACGATCGGGGCTTTAGACCAGAGACAGTGACCAGGAGTTGGCTGCAAACACGGGAGTTTCACAGCCCAGGTTTGGTGCCCAGGCAGCGGCCAAGCTGCTCCTGCCCTCCGAGCACAGAAGAAAGTTAAAAATTGCAGAATCACAGAAGAGCCTGGGAAAGGAGCTCCAAAGATGATCTGGTTCAGCTTTCTGTGGTCCAGAGAGCCCGGCCACGGCTCCGGCCAGCCCTGCCCCGGTACCTGCAAAGCGCTTGTGGCTCTCGTAGTCCTCCGAGCAGGGCACCTCCATGAACTTGTCCTGCAGATTGTCGCTGCTATGTGCCAGCACCTCGGTGACCCCATCTGCGGGGATTCCTCCCTCGGGGACCCCCTCTGCGGGGATCCCATCGCCGGCGATCCCGTCCTGGGTGCGGAGGCGGCTCCAGACCACGAGGCCGCCGCCGGCCGCGGCGGAGAGGAGGAGGAGGATCGCTGCCTTCAGCCACGTTCCCCGGGGATCCTGCTGCAATCTGCCCTTCCTGGCGCTGCGGAGGGAGCACAGAACGGGCCCCGTGAGCGGGCAGGGACCGCCCTGGCCCATACCGGGGAGCCCCGGGCCGCGGGACCCCGGTTCGGAGCGGAACACGCCCGTTATAAACACACACGGATCCCTCCCGGGCCCGCACCCCGCGGGATGCCCGGTTCGGAGCGGAACACACGCGTTACAGACACACACGGATCCCTCCCGGGCCCGCACCCCGCGGGATGCCCGGTTTGGAGCAGAACCCCCGCGTTACAGACACACACGGATCCCTCCCGGGCCCGCACCCCGCGGGATGCCCGGTTCGGAGCACACCACCCGCGTTACAAGCGCTTCCCTCCCGCTCCCGGGCCCGGCGCTGCCCGCCCGCCTCCCCACGGGAGCCGCAGCGCCACCGGGCCTGGGCGCCACCACCCCGGGACAGCGGGCAGGAGGTGGCGGCCAGGGCCCCGCGCTGGTACCTGCTGTGCCGGCGGGCCCCGCGGCCCGGCCCGGCCCCGGCCCGGCGCTGTCGGGGCCGCGGGGCAGCGCCCGCCGCTGCGGAGCCATCGCGCCTCCTCCGCCTCGAGCGATGCGCTCGGCGCGCCTCGCCCTGGCCCTGCCGGCCTGCCTGACAGGGGAGCGCGCTCTGCTGCCGAGAGCGGGTGGAAGGATCCAGCGCAGAGCCGGGAGCGGCGGCACCGGGACAGGGGGACAAAGGGACAGCGGGACAACGGCACACCGGGACAGCAGGGCGCGGGCGGGCAGCGCCGGGACAGCGGGGCAGGGGCAGCGGGGTGCGGCCGGGCGGGGTGTGCAGGGACGCCGTGGCGACAGGCCAAAGCAATCGAGGCCAGAGCATGTGGCGGCGCCTGGTGCACCTGGACCTGAAGGGCGCCGCGCCGCGCCCGCAGTACCTGGAGCAGGTGAGGGGTGAACGTGAGGGAGGTGAGGGGTGAGTCTGAGGGAGGTGAGGGGTGTGCCTGGGCGGGTGAGGGATGAACCTGAGGGAAGTGAGGGGTGTGCCTGGGCGGGTGAAGGGTGAACCTGAGGGAAGTGAGGGGTGTGCCTGGGGCAGGTGAGGGGTGAACCTGAGGGATGTGAGGGATGAACCTGAGGGAGGTGAGGGATGTGCCTGGGGCGGGTGAAGGGTGAAGCTGAGGGAAGTGAGGGATGAACCTGAGGGAGGTGAGGGATGTGCCTGGAGCAGGTGAGGGATGTATCTGGCACAATTAAGGGATGTATTGGGCTCAGGCGAGGGGTGAACCTGGTGTACTGAGGGATGTATCTGGAGCAGGTGAGGGAGGAACCTGGTGTAGGTGAGGGATGTATCTGGCACAATTAAGGGATATATTGGGCTCAGGTGAGGGGTGCACCTGGTATGGGTGAAGGATGTCCCTGGCACAAGTGAAAGATGTATTGGGCTCAGGTGAGGGATGTACTGGGCTCAGGTGAGGGAGGTACCTGGTATGGGTGAAGGATTTATTGGGCTCAGGTGAGGGATGCACCTGCTGCAGGGGCACAGGGTGGTGGCACTGCTCACAGCCCAGCTGCATCCCCAGTGTCCCTTCCCTCCCTCAGCTGCTGCCGCTGCTCCGCACCCTGGGTGCCACCGGGCTGCTGCTGGAATATGAGGACACCTTCCCGTACACGGGGCCCCTGGAGGTGCTGCAGGCCCCCCACGCCTACAGGTAGCTGTGGGTGCCCCGCAGGCAGCTCTGGGTGCCTGCAGGCTCTGCCCAGCGGGCACTGACGGGGCGGGTCGCTCTCCCGCAGCCCCGAGGAGCTGCAGGCGCTGCTGAGCTGGGCACGGGCACAGGACCTGGACGTGGTGCCGCTGGTGCAGAGCTTCGGGCACATGGAGGTGAGCTGGGCATGCTGGGTGAGAGGGGGAGTGCTGAGCCAGCAGTGCCCAGGGGGACAGCAAGGCTGGGGGGGGGGTCTCAGCGTGCAATAGGAAGAGCATTGGCAGCTGGGCAGGGAGTGATCCTGCCCCTCTGCCCAGCCCTGGTGACATCTGGAGCACTGTGCCCAGTTCTGGGCAGAAGCCATGGCCAGGAAGTGCCACTGGGATGTGAGGAAAAACTACTTCCCTGTGCAGTGACCGGGCCCTGAGCAGGTTGTCCAGAGAGGGTGTGGAGTCTCCCTCACTGGGGATATTCCAGAGCCCTCTGGACACAAGCCTGGCCCTGCTGGAGCAGGGAGGTGGGACCAGATGAGCCACTGTGCTCCCTTCCAGCTTGATCCATTCTGGGATTCTCTGCTGGAACTTTGCAATCCAAGTCCCAGTGCTGTGGTTATCCAGCTCTGCCAGCTGCAGGATTTGACATCGGGGTCACACTGCAGTGACCTCCCCGTTTCCTTCGCCCACCCTGTGAGGAACTTCGTGGTCAGAGACCCCCCCAGCAGCGTGGAGCAGCAGCTGTGCCCCCAGCCTGTCCCTGGGTTTAGCAGGACACCTGCCCTCAGAGCCTCGGGGACAGGAGGACGCTGCTGTCCCCGGGTGTGGTGGCTGTCCCCGAGCTCCCCTTTCCCTTGCAGTTTGTGCTGAAGCACAGGGAGTTTGCCCATCTGCGGGAGGTGAAGGAGCTGCCCAACGCCCTGAACCCGCACAAGGAGGAGTCACTGGCGCTGGTCAAAGCCATGATTGACCAGGTGATGGCCCTGCACGAGAACCTGCAGTGGTTTCACATCGGATGTGATGAGGTGGGACTTCTCCTGAGCTGGGAATGTTTCTTTTGAGGAATCATAGCAAGGGCTGAACCTCCTGCATTTCAGTGGTGCCCAGGCCTTGTTTGGGTGGGATTTTGGGGACAGAAAACACCACTCGAGCCAGTGTAGAAAAGTCCTTTTGCCAATAAATTATTCCAGTAGCAGAGGTTGTCATTTCCATAGATATGGGTGTAACATCAAAGTATTGAAAGCAGCTTCTTAAAGCTGAGTTTGGGTTTAGTTCAAGTGAGTGTTTGTAATGAGATATCAATTAGAGCTGTTCATTAGGAGTCCTGTAAGTTTGGTGTAAGATATTGGCTCATTGTTCTGGGCAAGTTACTCAAGGTGAACCCTTGTGTGGTTGAAAGTGTTGGGATTTTCACCTTGGTAGTTTGTCTCCTCGAGAAGGAGAAAACTCAAGCTTCTCTTTCCCATAGTTTCTTAAAACCATGCTGATGGCACACACATCCCTGGAGTTCATCATGACCACTTAACTGTACCGATATTAGTTTAGCTTTTTGTATCCTGTTGTGTTGAAACTCCCTTTGTGACAGGGAGCTGTTACAAAGCAAAATACTACTTATGTAGAATAAAAAACAACCTATTCTAAACCAGCAAATTTTAATTCACTCTCTGCATGGGACCAAGTATGCAGGGCCACCTTGGACATGGCCCCAGGCTGCTTCTAGACTCACATTTGGATGATCTTCCCCAAGACAGGAACCTCATTTTATCCACCTCAGGTCCTGATGGATTGCTGGATTTGAAATGTGGTGAGAGCTAGTTCCAAGGACAAACACTCCAAAAGCAAATACAGCATTTAGATATTTTAGTTTCTACAGGAAAATTCCCTCAAGTGATGCATGTAATCATGGCCTGATGGAAATGCTTGCAGTGTTCTCAGCACTGAGAGGTGCTTTGGAACGTGGCCACTCAGTGAGTCACACCTGGGCAAAGGTTTTGAATGCTGTCTACCTCACTTTCTCTATTTCTGTACAAGTCAGGATGATTTGCTTGGTGTTTCAGGTCTTCTACCTTGGCGAAGGAGAGGAGTCAAAGCAGTGGCTGCAGCAGCAAAACAACACTCCAGAGAAGCTCTGCTTATCCCACATCAAAGCAGTTGCCACTTGTTTGGCCTGGTCTTACCCCACGGTGACACCCATCGTGTGGGACGACATGCTCAGGGGGATGAGTGAGGAAACACTGGCAGGTGTGTGACCAGCCACGGGGTGAGGTTTGCACAGATAGAACAGATTGGTTGGCAGCTGAATGTAATGAAAACAACCAATGTGGCAAGAGGTGAGGTGTGGTTTGTTTGACTAGAGAATAGAAGCACTCAGTCCTTGGCTGCCACAGAGGCCCTGGGTGAGTGTGGGCCAGTCTGAACACTTCAGTTTTCCATCACAAAATGCTCACTGTGCAGTGGCTGCCATCAATTCTACTTTCCTTATACATTAAAACAACAACCAACGTTAAAACAAAACAACAACCTGTTAATATCTTTGGTCCAAGTCTAAATCTCTGTGCCTCTCACCACCTTCTGATGTTCATTGCACCTGATCCTGAGTGGTGCAAACTCACACAGAGAAGCTGCAGCCCTGTGAGCATCTTGTGGTTAGGACTTTGATACTGAATTGTGGGGTTGCTCCAAAACCTTGACATCACAAGTCTTGTTTGTGGAAAATATCAAAGCACTGCTAAAATTGGAGTAGCCTGAGCACAAGTGGAGTTCCAGCCTTTTGAGAGCCACCTTATGTGGCTGCTGTAAACAGATTTAGATGGTACCAGGAAGAGCTGTGCAGCTCATCCAACAGTGACTGACCTGTCAAGGCTTTGATAGTGGGAAATCATCCCCAAAAATGCAGGTGGGACCCATGGAGTTTCCAGCAGCAGTACAGCACTCAAAGTGCACTGTACTGCCACAATAACAGAATAAACGAATTAGAATGTGATGGAGTTAAAATACTGAATTTCTGCACAATTTCCTGCAGTTTCTCTAGGGGTCAGTTCCACATGTTTAAAACTAGCTGAGGAGTTGATTATAAAAGGAGTTAAAGCTAAATTTGTATCTTTAGTTGTTGTGCAAGCACAGCCCAGGCACTCTGTCAGTGGAAGGGTAAATGTTACCTTTGAATCTAGCTGAATCTCCTCTTGTGGCTCTGCCCGCGGAATCCAGGCGGCACACAGAGAGATGCGAGGAGCTAAGAATGAGGTGGGCTTGGGGTGAGTGGGGTCTCTGAGAAATTGTCACTGCTCCTCCATGTTAATGGTTTCACCGTGCCTGAGGACAGTGGCCCTGGGCATGTGCCAAACCCTGGCCAGGCTGGAAATGCCCAGGGCCACTTCAGCTGTGACAAGCCTTAGTTGTGGTCACATGCTGCTGCACCAGTAACCTGTGCTCAGTTCTCATTCGAGCAGCTGTTCTCCATCATTTAGAAGAGCTCTGTTCCTTGCAGAGTCCGGGGTCCCACAGCTGGTGCAGCCCATGATCTGGGACTATGGAACGGACATCAACATAGAGGGCAAAGGTTTGTACTTCTCTGCTGAGCTGTGAAGCAAAATAGCCAAAGCAAAATTCTATCTTTAAAACCTACCTTAGTTGGACACCAAAGCATTCTGGTCTTGTTGAATTGTTTTTTATTGCTTTCATAGCATACAGACAGCCCTTGTTTGATTTCATATCATAATTGCTGTTACTTATTTTCTTTTTCTAGTTATGTTTCCCCTACGAATGACTTGCATTGTAGGCTGCTTCATTCTTTTCAGCAGAGCTTTGGAATCACTGATAGGAGATTCAGAGGTTTTCCACAAGCACGGTTACATTAATTCTCCTTGCATGAACACCAGTAGCATCACATAATTCTATCATTAAAACCTACCTTAGCTGGACATCAAAACATTCTGGTCTTGTTGAATTGTTTTTTGTTGCTTTCATAGCATACAGACAGCCCTTGTTTGATTTCATATCATAATTGCTATTACTTATTTTCTTTTTCTAGTTATGTTTCCCCTACGAATGACTTGCATTGTAGGCTGCTTCATTCTTTTCACAGAGCTTTGGAATCACTGATAGGAGATTCAGAGGATTTCCACAAGCACGGTTACATTAATTCTCCTTGCATGAACACCAGTAGCATCACATAACTCTGTATTGAACAGCTCTGCAAAAGAAGCTTCAGAGCTTCATACATCTATAGAATTCAGAGGGAAGCTCCTAAAGGCTCCTGTCAGGCATCTAACATTCATGCAAACATTCCTTTGTTGCTGTCAGATGTTGTGCATGCTTGTTACAGCCTCACAGCTTAGCATGGTAGCAATACAAGGGAGTGGAGTACAGTAACTGACACATGAAAATAGGAGGACAGCCACTCAAAAGGCTGCTCAGAGAGGGTGTCAGATCTCCATCCTTGCTGATGCTCCAAGCCTGAAAAGGCTCAGCAGCGTGTCACAGACCTGGAGCTGTGTTCCCCTTCACTGCAGCCTTGCAGTCGGGGCTGGAACTGGAGAAGGCTCATCCTGTGCGTGTCCCTTTGTGTGTCCCTGCAGTGCAGCTCATCGAGAAGTACCGCAGGTGTGGCTTCTCCAAGGTGTGGCTTGCAAGTGCCTTCAAGGGAGCCACAGGAATTAATCAGTCTCTCACCCTGATTGGGCACCACCTCAGGAACCAGCTGGAGTGGCTGCAGGTGGCCAGGAGGAGCCCCGCTGATGTCCTCGAAGGTATCGCGCTGACCGGCTGGCAGAGGTGAGGAGCAGCCCTTGTGTGCTTCCAAGGGTCACAGCTGAGCAAACTTCCACCCTAAAGCTCCCTAAGAGCTACAGGGAAGCTGTGGGTTTAGAAGGGAACATTGCCACCCTGCAGTTCTCCCTGCTGTTACTGCTGGGTCTCACCCCCAGACTGTGAAGAGTGGATTTCAGAGTTGCAGGTAGCTGTAGAGCTCTAACCAGCAGGAACAATGGCTCTGGGGACACCACCAGCAGCAGATTGGGTTGGAAGGCTTGAATGGGTTTTGTTCCACCTTGAACTGCTCATAGCCACTGTAGTTCATGCATGGTGTGTCTATCTGAATGTCTGATGGGAACTCAAAAACTGTGAAATCACATAAGAGATGAGAACTTGTTAAAGTTATGAAGGAATAAAACATTTTTATGCAGTCTGGAGGTCGTAGGGAATACCAGAGAGCTGATGTCCAATTTCTGACCCTAATTTGCCTTGAGAAGAGAACTTGGTTTTCATCTGTTCTTCCTGGTAAAACAGGAATACTTCACATTTCAGAGATAAGTGATGTCTTCTCTGAGACAGCAACTGATTTCTAAAGCTCTTTGAATTGTAGTGATTGAAATATTAAAACCTCCCATTTGTTTAGTCTGCTCTAACAGTAAAATGTGTAACCAATGGATGTTTTCTTGCCTAGGTATGATCACTTTGCTGTTTTGTGCGAGCTTCTCCCTGTGGCAATTCCCTCCCTGGCCGTGTGTCTGCAGACAATAAAGAATGGTACAATGACAACTTCATTCTCTCTCAGATCATGCCTAGCACAGGAGTGAAGTGACCTTGCCTGAGATTAGCACAGGCTTGTTATATTTTGAGGTGGTTTGCTGAATTATGAACAATAAATTACAATTTGCAGTATGGGAGCAGAGAAGCCTCTTGGCCTAAATATTTAAAACCAGCCATTGTATCCTCTTCATTTATTGTGATCTAACACACAAATGGTCAAAAACTTCATGCTTATATTAGAAAATTAATTTAAGATGTGAAATTGCTTTTCAAACTTACTTAAAACAATATTGATATATAAATGAGCCTAATTTAGTTTAGATTTAGAACGTGCTCATGTGTAAAAGTTGTTTTAACTAATTGATTTTCTTAAAATGGATCTAAGGAGGACACTGTCTGGTAAAATACCTCCTGTAGTTTCTGCTTTCTTTACAGCAGATGCCAACAATATTTTTCTTATTTTCAAAATAAACCCCCACAATGAACTGATTTTTAATTGAGGCACTAGAAATATTGCACTTGAATATTAACTAGCACCTTGAATAGAAAGTTCAGAGCTAGGAAGTGCTCACCTTGCTCAAGACAACTGTGTGAAAGACACTGAGCTCCTCCTCCCACCCACAAATGTTTTTCCTTCAAAAGAAGGAAAGATTTTCATTCATATTTCCATTTCACCTTTTAAAAAATTCTTCCCCAAAGGGGAACTCCTAAGCCAAGGCAGAATACTCCAGAAAACCCCTCTTGTATGAACATTTTGGTTCCTTAGGCTCCTTTACTCATTTCCACTGTCTTCTGCCAGGTGGCTTTTCTGAAAAGATTAGAGAAAACGTGGAAAACATCCTGGGAATGCCTAACCTGGAAATTGATACTTTCATGAGGTAACATCCAGCTGCAGAATTCAGCTGCTTCTCCTTGTGTGGTGAGTTCAGAAACTAACAGATCCTCTTTGGACAGCCCAAGTCTGGGGACCTTTCCTGGGAGCAATATCCTCACTCTTGTGACACAAATTAGTTTCCACCTCAAGTCCTCAGTGGATGACCTTCTGGAAAGGAACAGGTAAGGAGGTTTCTGTTGATTCTCTGCCTGGCTGCAGCAGTGTTGGAGCTGTATCATCTCAAAGTGAAAAGTGATTTAAATATCAAGCTCTGCATTTCAGGTGTCACTGACACCTCAGCAGAACATAATATTTATCAAAATTTAAAATATTTTAGTGAAGTTCCTAAATACTGTATGCTGCCTTATTTGAAGCATATAGCTTTTTCCTTAATTACATTTTACTGCTATTTAAAGTTAAAATGAAAATTTTGAATGGTGTAGTTAATAAAGAAAGGAGCTTGAAATAAAACTTATACTGCAGCAGATGATCAGGTTCTGCCAGGAGCACTTTCACAAGCTAATTCCAAAGATCTATAGACTGAAATAAACTCACCCCTTGAGCATCATCTCTGCAGAGCTCAGCTAAAGCCTCCCTGGCAGTGGCAAACAGATGCTGCTGCTGTTCCACCACTGCTCCCACCACCATCCATTTTCAGGTATGCCACAGGCTGGTTCACCCTCTACCACAGGAAAAGGAAGATTATTCATCCTATCATAGTGCACCACTTCCAGCCAGATGCAGTCAGGTAACAGCACTTGTTTTGCACTGCAGGGGAAATAAAGTCTGATGTATTTTGGGCACTCAGGTACAGAGAGCTGTGAGCCTTACCTCTTCTATAATTATCTCAGAAACATCAGTGGGAATCAGACAAAGTATCCATAACATGTTTTTATACAACATGTTTGGGTTGGAACTAGATGATCTTCACAGTTCCCTTCCAACACAAACCATTCTGATTCTAATTTCATCTTTGCCTTCTGTTGAATGAATTCTTTGAGAACAAGTACAGAATTGGTCTCCAAAAGCCTGTCCCTTGTTACTCCTCTCCAGCCCTGCTGCACCTTAAGCAGTGGCCTTGGTGCAGGAGCTCACCCTGGGCCAGATTGCAGGCAGGGCTTGGAATAAAGCCAGGCCCTTCCCCTGCTCCCTGTCACCATGGGCTTTTCAGAACTTGTCCCAGACATTCTGCCAATTCATGCTAAAAGGCTCATTTAGACTTTTTTCTTTTTTTTTTCTGTGCTAAGGTGAATATCCAACCTCATCTACTCTTTCTGATAAAACCCAGAATTAAATTCCCAACAAGTCTCACAGTGGGTTTCAGTTACACTTCAAATGTGCACAGTGGTTTTTTGAGCTCACTTTTTGGTACTTTAAAAGCCTTGGCACGAGGAAAGTGCCAAGATTAATGGAACTTAAACAGAAACAGCATCAAGCTTTTGCCATCTGAACAAAATCAAGTCCTTTGGGCTCTTGTGATAGAAGCTTCTTTTCCTGTAAGGTGGTTTTAAGGACAGTGCTCCCTTCCAAAGGCCAGCAAGCCATCCCTCCCCCGAGGCAGAGCTCTCCTGCAAATGCCATTGTTTCTTCCTTCTCACTTCTGCTCAGGCTCTTCTCCAAGTGGAATGCCGTGGTGCAAGACCTGCAAGTAGCCATGGAGCCAGTTTTCCACAGGTGTGCTATAGAGGAGTGGATGGAGGAGAATGTCCACCCCAGCCTACAGAAGCTGCAGGAAGTGCTGGATGATTTGGATGAAGCAATAAGAGCACAAAATTAGGGGCATTTCAATTAGTCTGACTCATTCCCTGGGAAAACGTGGCTAGTGAAAATCAGCAACTAGCCCTTGAGCTGGAGTTTGTCATCTTGAGAGTAGAAGCATGAACTGTGGTTAAACAAAAGTGACCTGAAGGCATGAAGGAATTTATTAGCATAAAACACTTCAACTCAATTTTCTTGTCTTAACACATGCTGAGCCTTAATTCACCTGCCTGGCAGGTGTTAATGCAGGTTTGCTGCCCTTGCATAACAGAGTGCAGGAGTGAGTCACAGCTCACTGTCCAAGGCAGGAGAAAAAGCCACTTCCTTCCAAATCCAGGATTTGTAGCAACAGACTCTTACATAACAGTGACCTGGGAAAGCTCTACCCTAATATTTAGGATACTTTAAAAATGTTTGGGTCGTTCTGTTCTGTTCCGTAACTCCTTCACCTGTCAGCTGTGCTCCGAGTTGTGTCCTGCCGTTCATTCAAGAGGAATCAGGAGCGAGAGGGAGCTCCTGAGGCACTGACAGCTGGCCTTGGGGGGAAAATGCCTTAAACACATTGGGCTGCTTCACTTTGTGCCAGAGCAGCAAAGCTCAGCCCCGTCCCCACAGCAAAGCACCACCCCGCTCACTGAGGCACCTGTTTGGCTGTGTGAAACCTCAGACTGCAACCTGCACTGCCCAGCTTTGTCCCAATTTGAGCCATGACTAAAGCTACTACATACAAGGAAAACCCTGGTTTGTTCTGCTTTAATGTCAAACTTGTCATAATGTATAGAAATATATTTTGGGGACTTTTGGTGATTATCCCAAATCTCCGCTCAATGGAGATAATTCAAAAGTATGGTTGTTAAGTATGTTACTTCACCATGAATATTCCAAATACTTATTTCTGTGCTTCATTTATGCCTTTCTTGAAATTTTTTGGGGAGCACTGGTATTGAAATTTTCTTGGAACAAATCTTAACATACAGAAAGTAAAACTACACCATAAGACAAGCTTCAGGTGACTCAGTGAGAGCCTCAGTAACCAGGTCCACATGCAGATCTTTATCTAAAAAGAACCAATTGCTATGTTTGCCTGTCACACAGCTTGAACTAAACAAGATCTTAATTTATTTTTACTTGAATAAAACCTTTCATACTCAAAGTGTTTGTAGAGGGTGTTGCCTTTTGTGTGTGTAGCATTTTGGTTTGGTTTAAAAGAGGGAAAATAGAAATATTCATCAACAGAGAGTTGGATCTCACAGCTTATATGGAAATAAAAGCTGAACTGCTGCAGGAGTGTCAGCAGGGGCACTTCTAAGCAGGTATTTGGGCTTCTTCTCTTCTGTCCTCCCCCTCGTGAACTCCTTCAGTAGATCTGTTCCCAATAATAATTTAGACAGCCATTCATATTTTAATAATTTTAATTAAAAACAATACAAAATACTACAGCGACGCAAAACAAGTTATCAAAGTTGATTTTATCAATGAACATTTTTTTTAAAAAAAGACAACACAACAAGGCCTTGCTGAAATTCTACTTGCAATTTTAAAGTAAAAAAAAAAAAAGGCAATTTCTAGACATTTTCCAGAAGTGTTTTTGCCTCCCAGCCATCTATGACAGTGTCAGCACTAGCACTCTTTATTGATTACGTGAGGCAGCTGAGGTTCTGGCATCTGTGTAACTCCATCAATACAGCTCGAGAGTCAGATCTCAACTATAAATATTTGGATTTTCTTTGAGACTTGCACAATTGATGCCAGGTCTGGGCTATTTCATTGCGGAGTACTGGAATATGAGGTTACACCAAGGTTACTCAAAGCAGTGCTCTCCCTCTGCACAGCTGCACTCTGGCTTTTGCCAGTCCCAATCCCAGCACAGCCACACAAGGAACTGCCCCTGTGCTGCCCAGGCACGAGCCACAGCACCTGCTAAGTGCCACTTACAGGGAGGGACGTGACAAAAGGGCTTGGTTTAGGGCTCAGGCTGTTAGAGCTCATCTAAGATCTGCTGTGCAGCTTCTTATCATTGATAAGAATTCTATCATTGCTAGCTCATGCAAACTACAGCTGTCCAGGCACAAGTCTCTAGATAGCCTGAGAGGCAGAAGTTAAGGAGTACATCTCCAAGAGTGTCCTAGGAGTACCTGATTTCCTGACCAAAACGAGCCTTTCACATCATTCCTTTGAGTCCAAGTCACTTCACAGCAGGCACGTGTAAGGCTCTGTTTACTGGGCTTTGACTTTGCTGGCCCAAGAGAAGGGAGGAAAACCATGCAGGAAAGCCTTCAGCAGAACGGTGACAAGTGGCAGAAAAGGAGGATGAGAGAGGACTCATCCAGAGAGGGAAGAGTGGACCCTGTCCTGAGCTGCACCCGCCTTCCAGAGTTCTTCAAGCTGATCCCATTGCTGAGGAGTGCACAGACATTCCACAACCAAATCCGTGAGAACAGCACTTGCAAGTGCATTGCACGTGCACAGTTACTGCTCTGCATCTGGCCACGTCTTCCAGCTAAAAATGATCAAGTTCTAGAGGGCAGGAAGCTCCACATGTGGATCAACCCCATCAGCCTGTGCTGACACTGGGGCAGCATCCCACTGCCAGGCTCAGATGGATCAGTGCCACAGGAAGCTCCTGGGTGGATCAGCCAGCAGTGCCTGACACATCCCCACAGCAGCACCACAGCCTGCCAGAACCCATCCTGCTAGCTCAGACCACTGAACACAGGTCCCCACTGAAACTGGACTTGATACAGTGCCAGCTGCCAAATGCAAGATGGAAATGGCACGAGAGGGTGGCACCAGCTGCTCCAAGGGAAAGGCTGAGGAGTCAAAATATTCCTCCTAGACACACAGTGCATGGCAGCAGCCAGCCCTCTGCTGCCTAACATGGCAGGATAATGAGGAGTGAGGAGGATACTGCAAAGCACCTCTAAAGAGGTGATCACTGACACCAACCCAACACACAGCTTACTGCACAGGATGTATTTCGAGTTACATTGTCCCTTACTATAGGTCATTCCCCTCTCTATATTCTCAATTTCCTTACACTGTTTTAGTCTTTGTCTAAGATGTTGCATAGTCTGTAAGAGTGGACATGACAAACACCATGAATGCACAGCAAGCTGGGTGCACTGCAGCTCAGCACAAGCAGTGCACGGTCACACCAACAGATGTACCTCTCAAAAGCTGGTTTTTAACTGGAGAACTACAGCATGGTTTGTATTTTCCATGGAATGTCAGCTCTCATGGGAATACCAATGAAAGACTGAAGGCAGGTAGTTCTGTCTGGTTTATCCATGGTCCCCTCCACGGGCTCAAAGTGCAATGCACGCCACAATGCCCTCTGAATACCCTTGATACAAAGCAGCAGCTCCCACAGGCTGAGCCCTTGTGCTTACACTGCACCATTACATACTCTAGGACAGTACTTCCTACTGGAAGCCCTTAGAACACTCACTATTCTCATTTTACACTGTGGGGGAAAAAGAGTTCTCCAAATCCCCATCTCATTCTCCTCTCTCTAAAATGAACATCACCCGGGGTATGCATCACAGTGGATTTAAATGAGGAACTCCACATAAAGTGTTACACCCTGCAATATTTTTTAAACAGGTTTGATGATTATGCTTAGCCTACGGCTGTGCTGCAGAATAAAGGCTAAAGGCTCAATTTAGCTAATTGCCTGCAACACAGCAGCTTCCCAGTTCCAGTGGTGTGGGGTAGGCACCAAAAGCCCCTTGATTACCCAATAACTCACAGGATTTTCAGGAAGGTGTATTGGCAGAGCTCTGTACTGATACCTGATGTGATTACAAGTTTTTTATCTTATTTAAGGGAAACAGACCTAGTGCTGCAGGCAAGCTACATCAACAGCCATCAACCCTGCTGCAGTGTGAGTACCTTCCACTGACAGCACCAGCACCGGCCTCGGCCTCTGCTCACATCCTGGGGCTGAACAGCTGGAAGGGAAATCTTTGAAGAGCAGGTGCTCAGCTTCACACCAAACTGAACACACAACAGGACGTGCCTTCTACCAAAAACTCTTCAGAGCCTTCTCTCTGTAGAGGTAGAGTGATTGGAGACAGGAACACAGGCTCTTTCAAATTCTGAAGAAATTGCTGCCAGGAGACATTTGCTGCTGGCCAACCGTGAAAGCAGACAACACAGTTCCCCGTACCCTGCTACATCTCCTAGATGCAACTGTGGACATATTTTCTAAATCAGCTCTAAAGACCATAAGATTCCTAAATAAAACCTCGTGAACTTCAGTACAAGCAGCTGTAGCATGCTAAAGGAGCTTGCAGCTTTTTACAATTTTTTCTTGTACTGACATGTTAATGTAAGCATGATGGAGTTCTGGTTCTAGAGAGAATATGTTCACTAACAGAGGTAGCTTTTACTTCAGAAATACCTTGAAAAAAAATTATTTTAACTATCTGTGAAACCATTGGTCAGAACAGAGGACACCACACACCTGGAGTAAAACACAGGTACAAGTCAGACATTTAGTCTATGCTACCTACCTTAAAAAAAGTTATTATTTAGCACTTGGGTATCATTTCAAGTGAGGAAATACTCAACAACTCTAAGCTGCCACCTTGTTTGACATCAGTCTTTTCCCTACCTAAAGTTACACATGTCCCTGCTTCCTTTCTAAATACACAGTTTAAATAGTAAACATTGAGGTCTAGAAAAACATTGCTCTGTCCTGCCCAGAAGTTAAGCAGAACAGGATTAAGGTAGAGCATCCCAAAGAGGTTCCATCACGATCATTCTTCCTTTGCTATTTATGGCTCCTTGGTGAGTCTGAGATAAGTTAAGACACCGTTACAAGTTGATCAACCTGATGTTTAAAATTCCAAGAGAGGCACTCAGACTTTAATTTCCACAGATATCCAATGGCAAGTCAGTAGTAGAGAACATAAAAGTGCCACTACTCTGCATCTCCTAATTGCATATATTAAAGGGGAAACCTCAAAGCGTTGTGTTATGAGTTACAAATTCAACTCTTCTACATTGCATATACTGTACCTGCAGCAAATGTTTGCAGTAAGCAGAAGTTCACATCTGTATCTTCATTAATGGAAAAGCAATTATTTCAAACCAATTCATTAATAAATAACTATTCCTAGACAAGTTTGATGAGGTGACCAAAGTTCAAAAGCCAGCAGTGTCCACATGCAGGGTCTTGAAGCAGTTTAGCACTAAACTATGACAGATTCCACCCGTTGAGAAATGCCCAGGTCAAGGTTGTGAGGGATTTCTTTTTCGGAAGAACAATCAGAATATTTTCCAGATGTGTGAAAGCCTCTGCTTGTTTCAGTTCACAATGTATTTAACGATCAATCAGTATTTAACCTGTGGTTCATCTGCATCACTTGCCTCTGTTTCGCTGCTCTGGGAGAAATCCTGTGGAGTCTCTACTCTATCCAGTTCCAGAAAACTCGTAATGAGTTTGGCAACTGCTTCCACATCACTGTGCAAAAGAAGAAACAAGAGTTAGAGGAACTGTAGTGCTGACAAGACAAGCGCAGGCATGTTAATTCCTGAAAATAACTGCCTAGAGGGAAAGTCACATGGGCATAGAGGGTATGGCTGACAGCATGACACACCAAGCCATTCCCTCCACACGAGAACAAATCAGTCCTTTCCCAGTCCCTGCTGCAAGGTTCCTTATGATCAATGCTTAATTTTCTGTTAACCGATACACCAAGTGTTTGCAAAGTAGAATTAGTCCCCTCTGCCACTGCACAGCTCAGGGAGGCAACTCCAGCAGACATGCAGCACTAAAGGGATCTCAGATTTTAAACATGATCCTGACAGATGATGTTAGCCAAATGTCTGCAAATGAAAACATTATGGGGTTTAAAAAGTTAAACTAACACAAGGTCATAACAGCAAGTCTAAAAACTGAGTTTAGTTATAATGAGGCCTTGTGAAGGCTGAGCTAGAACAGAAGATGGACAGAGTTAAAGAATAAAGCAGGGATTTGTTCAAAGGATCTCCTCCATGGATCCACCTTGGGCAGCACAAGAGCCCAGCCAGGGCTGCACCCAAGATGAACCAAAATGGTCACAAAATGCACGAGCGATCTCCCTTGGATCAGTTCTGCTCCATTTGCACCTTGCAGTTCATTGTCCCATTCCAGCTTTAGCCCAGGCACTCCCATCCTGCTTGTTTTTCTCTCTCCAGCCCACGCTGTTTGTGCTCTTGGGCTGAGATTTGGATCATTTGTCCTTGGTCTCCAGCTGGAGAAGGAACTGTTTTGTCTCCCTGCTCTGTGCAGAGAGCTC
This sequence comes from Motacilla alba alba, assembly GCF_015832195.1. Classification (NCBI taxonomy): domain Eukaryota; kingdom Metazoa; phylum Chordata; class Aves; order Passeriformes; family Motacillidae; genus Motacilla; species Motacilla alba. The sequence goes on from NC_052033.1 coordinate 3,115,859, forward strand.
AGCATCCCCTGATGTGAAGCCCAGACCCACACACTAAAGCAGCAGAGAATCTGAAATATATAAGCTAAACCTGAGGCATCAGTAATAGTTGGCAATTCCTGACCCACACGATTGGCATTCCCACCTTACACATTCTAATTTCACAAGGCCCCACTGACCTCCTGCAGCCCAGCACGGCGCTCTGGGTGAGCGGGTGCGAGAAGCCGGTGACGAAGCGCAGCACAACCAGGTAGCCCTTCCCGAAATAGCGCACGGCCTCCTCCTCCACGTTCACATCGCGGATCTCGCTCAGCACGGCCACCACTGCAGAGATGGGCAAACAGGCAGCTGTCAGCAGGGCTGCAAACCCTCAGCACTGCCACTGGTCACACAGCGACAGGGTGACAGGGAGCCTGCTCTTGGGCACGCCTGCTGTGATCCCTCACTGCCGGGGCAGTGCTGCAGCAGCAAAGTGATGCCTTGGGAAGGCTGAGCTAGAACAGAGACCAGCTGGAGCTAAAGAATAAAGCAGGGATTTATTAAAAGGTTTGAATGGATCCACCTTGGGCAGCACAAGAGCCCAGCCAGGGCTGCATTAAAGATGAACCAAAATGGTCACAAAATGCACAACTGCTCATGGGGTCCCTCACTTTTCTAAGTTCTGCTCCATTTGCACCTTGCAGTTCATTGTCCCATTCCAGCTTTAGCCCAGGCACTCCCATCCTGCTTGTTTTTCTCTCCTCAGCCACGGTGTTTGTGCTCTTGGGCTGAGATTTGGATCATTTGTCCTTGGTGCCCAGCTGGAGCAGGAATTGTTTTGTCTCCCTGCTCTGTGCAGAGAGCTCCCCATCCCCTAACATGAAGCCCAGACCCACACACCAAAGCAGCACAGAATCTGAAAAATAGAAAAGCCAAAACCTGAGGCATCAAAACAGCTGCTGAGCTGCTCAGGCAAAAGAAACATGACTGCAGCACACTGTAGCTGGGACAGGCCCTCAGGAAAAAGATACAGCCAGCCAGGCACTGGGGAGCAACCCAGTATTACTTATGTTTCCCACTTGCTTTAATGGCAGTTTTAACTATTTTTCTGTATGGAGTAGGCAAACAGGTGTTCAGTTTACTGAGACTGAACAAATTCTGAAATATTTAACTGCTCAGAGCACCTGCTGATCTCTGATCATCCTCACATGAATGGCACCCAAACCAGATATTATCATAGAGGAAGAGTTATCCTCTGCTCTCCATTGTAAACATGTACCCTAAAGGAAAACTCAGCAACATTAAACAGCCTTCTCTCCACATCTTTTATCTTCCATCTTCAAAATGAACTCTTTAAAAACCAACTCAGCTTAAGGTCATTCCAAGTTTGGCCACTCTTCTGAGCTCACTGAGAGCTGGTTCTATTTACATCAGCAAGTAGAACAAGAACACTGACACGGAAGAAGATCCTACTTTTGCAAGAGAATAGAGATCCTAGTTTGCAACAGAGCTACCAACTCACCACCCTGACTCCACCAACTCACAGACTCTACTGCAACTTCTGTTAGTCCAAGAGGAAGCCCAAAGGCCATCAGGTCCTGTCGCAGTACGACACGAAATGACGACACGGACACTGCTGCTCTCCAGGTGAACAAAAAAGAGAGACCTTTATTTTCTGACTCTAACATTTATAGTTTTCCAAAAGTGACAGTGGATTGGAGGGTGACAGTGCCACCTCTCCAATGATACTGGACAGACTATGAGTCCATCAATTCTCTCCTCCTCCATGAAAGAATGCAAAACATAAGTTATTTACAGAACTGTGTGTGAGAAAGTTTGTTACAAGAATGCAAACATCAGAAGGCTTAGCAAAGTCTTAAAAAATCAGGGTGACAAGATCCTGCCTTAAACGGAGCCTCCTGCACAGGCTGCTTTAAATGCATATTCTATAGCTGCAGGATGCAACATGCCTGCTTGCATATGGTATCAAACCTTCGCCTGCTCCCCAAAGCAGATGAGATTACAGGAATCTCAACTTCTGGATCCAAAATTGAAGTTTTTCCATCAGTCCCAGCTGCCAAGCAGGCTAGCCAAGAGCAAGGTAAACACATTAACATCCCCAAGGAATGGCTAGGATTATTATGGAAAGCAATGTGTAGGCTTACTTATGTTGGATTAAAATAATTAACAAGATGCATTCAGCACATTGAGAAAAAGCATTTGGGCCCAGAGAGGCAGATTGTTACATCTGCTGCTTGGGAACAAAGCAGATCTGGAAGCAGATGTGACTTAATTTGAGTACAGAACTCCAGAGAAGCTATTAAATGGGCACACATCCATCTCTTGTGCTGCTCACCACATTTTGCACCACAGATGCTGCTTTCTCACCTTGTTCATTGCCTCCTTTTGACAAGGTCAGTATTTTTTTGTAGAGGTTGAAGGTTTTTAGGCAGATTGTTCCCTTGTTCTTATCAAATACGGCTTCCTGTAAAATTGAAAAATAAGAATTAAGATTTTCTTGAAAACACCATCACTAGCTATGCTTCAAAGTGAAATAAAAATAGTTGTATTGGAAAATAATCTTGGTAACAGAAAAATACACAGCTAGCTCAGAGACACTCCTCTATTGCTAGACCATGAAAATCACAATCTTGCTCTTGGTTTTAACAGAAACTTTACCACATCTCTTGAGTGATTTCTAGAGGGGAGTTAAAAGTGGGTTCATTGTCCCTCTTGCCACATTCCCATGTAATAAAAACTTCTGGAATAAATCTTGAACACTAACTTGTAACTAATATAATTTTCATTCTGGTGAATTTGACATCCCAGTGCTGTGCTCCATGGGCCAGGCTTACACAGACCTCAAATATCCCAATGAAAATGGATATTAATGATGTGGGATATTAATAAAATTTCATAATCTTCAATGAAAGAGGATCTTGCTGTCTTTAGTTGAGTTGCTCATCCTAACATAACTCAGGTCAGCAGGGTGACAAGGTGGCTTATTGCTCTCAAATCAACATCCACACAATTCTAAACCAGAGGAAGAAAGATGAGCAGCCAGGAAGCTTAGAGCTCCCTTTATTTAGTGGTTGCTCTGTCATTAGCTTGAAGGTTAAGTTCAAAATCATGTTGTGCAGCTGAATGTCCTGGCCATCCTCCCTCTTTTATATAAGAAAGAACATTTTGGGCCAAGTCTCTCCTTAAAAATACTCATATGTTTAACTTCACATTTTTATGCTTGTGTAATCAAAGAATTATTGTCCTAATTCTAGTCCCAGCACAGCAACCCAGAGGGTTTCCTCAAAACCAAAAGCATAATTTGTCTGTTTGGATTGAGCAAGTGCGTGGGGCTGCTGGAATCAGCATCTGCCAACTGCTTCCTACTCACAGACCCTCATTTCCTGAGCTCAGCATCTTACCTCCCACTGCTCCAGATTCTGGGCTGCCACAAAGAAACACCCAGCCATGTAGAAGAGCTTCCATGCCAAGCTGTCTGGACAAGGCAAAAAATGCACAAATTTAGCTTTTTTTTTTTTTCCCCTTCTCTGGTATTCAAACAATCCTGAAAGCAACATGCTCCCTTTAAAAGCAACAAAAGGAGGAAAGGTTTCTCTGATGGGACATTTTTGCCTTCAGTTGTACTACAAGCTGTTTTACAGCTCTTTCCCAGAATGAAAATACAGAAAGTCTTCACACTTTTCAGAGACTTCATTCATGCTGGGCTTCAAACCACGCAGAATTATAAGCATATGTATTATTGGCAAGGTTGTAACATCACATCTTTCTCTTCTGTACAAGCAAAGGCAGCTTAAAAGGCATTCACAAAGCTGCCAACCTGCTGGCAAACACCAAATATTTGTGCTGCAGAGGACAAGGATAAGGACAATGAAAATTCAATAAAGCAAACATGTTTCCGCATAAAAGGAAGCAGTTGGTCCTCTTGACAAACAAACATTTGCATTTCATGTCCTGAAAATGTTTACATGTCACAGCCTGAATAATTTGCTCACTCAGGCTTTTAACTGAAGGCACAGTAGAACTGTGCTGGGATTTCAGAAAACTTTGTTGCAATGTCTTAAGAAAAACAAGGCTGATTCAGCTGGGGGCTCAAGCAGCTTTCACTGCATTTTTCTCTTTGGATAAAAATCCGTGGGTTCTATTGGTAGCACGTTCCCCCACGCCATTAAGTTTTAATGTTTGATGTTAACAGGACGCAGCACAAGAACCACAGGGCAGCTTCCAGGATAAATCCCATGGATGGAAAGCCAGCTGGCACTTGGTGCAGTCTGCTGTACTGCAGGGGGAGGAAGCAGCAGAAGCTGTCTCATCCCTGAAGGTGCTCGGATGAGTAATCTCTGCTAGTGATGAGCTGACAGTTTCCAGAGAAACACAGAGCTTCCGTCACAGGCAAAGTAATCATTTCATTATGGTGTCAAATAATCATTACACGTCTTCCCAGGAGAGCTGTGAGGACCAGCTAATCACATTTATAAAACACTGAAAGTACAAAATGCCACAGAGTACCAATACCATTATTAAAAATACTTGCAAATGGAAAAGGAGGCTGAGTAAGAAATAGAGCACTAAAGCACAGTAAGCCATAGAGGCAACAGTTATTATTGCTTTTAATATTCACACCACAAATGGGACAGGAACCTTCACTGCCTTTGAAGGGCCAGAGAGAAGCTGCAGCATGAAAAACAGATTAACAGGAAAGAAATAACTCTCCCAAAAAAGTGATAGGCCATTACCTGCACTATAATAAGCAGCAGCCAAACCTATGGAGGCTATTCCTAGGAGGAAAGAGGAGAGAATTAAGACAAATAAGTAGCTCAAAAATCACCTCAAATTCCCTGATGAAAAACATCACTTTTCAAAAACAGGACAAACGTGTTTGCAACATAGATCACTATATGAAAGTCAAGTTGGTTTTTTTCTCTCAGTATTAAAAAAACTTCCACCCTGCAAAGGCATTAAAAGCACAGGGCTGGGGTCAGAAATAAAAATTTTGTGACACAACTGGTAACAGAAGCTCAGAGGGACTCAATCTAACCATGACACCACACTTCCTCTCAGCACAGCACAACTCGGAGTGCTCACACAAACCTTGCAATGGTTATTTTCCCCTTTAAGTGCTCTATGGAGCCCAAAGACAACTTTTGCAGTAAAGGTGTGTCAGAAACTGCCAGCTCCTTTCTCTCAGAGAGGAGGAAGCAGCTGAAGAGTGCCCCACGCCCCAGAGGCTGCTGCAACTGCAGGGATCTTCTCAACAACATCCCTGAAAGCAATGACAGTGAGGTGTTACTGCAGTGGGATCTGCTCAGCTGGAAAGCAGGATATACCAGATTTTCCCCAGAAGCTCTCTCACTACAATCCTAACAAGGTTATTGTTCCTGCATATTCAGTAGTGTTTATAAAGATGCCTTTCAGAACGTCCTGTATGACTTCCCATTTCCTACAGAGCCCTTAGGAGCTCAGGACCAACCAAACACACCATCCAGCCCAGCACGGTCACACTGCAGCTTTCCACTCCTGCAAACTGAGATGTTTCTCAACCTAAAACCCCCTTCAGAAGCTTCACATTTCTACTGCAGCATGGCACATAATAAACCTTCTGTTCTTGATCTTTCAGGACTCCCTTAAAATTCCATCCATGAGCTTCTGAGGTTCTCCAGATGAGACTGAAAGTCTCCCAGTGAAACTGCCACGCTGAGGCCTCAGACTCCTTTAGTGGCCAGGAGAAAGGAAGAGTTCAAAGCACAATCTTTCCTCTCCTGGAATGGAAAATGCCTGGAAGGCAGGCATTTCACTAGGGGCTCTTTCAGGAGTTTATTGTGACCCTCTTCCCCTAAAGCAAGCTCTGAAATGAACGCTGTGGTCTTACCAACACAGAGAGACCAGGAGCGGATGCCAGGTGACCTCTTTAGGTGAAGGTGGGAATTTGTGCGTTTTTCAACCAACATGTACATCTTCAACAGAAACTCCCAACAGCCCAGCTTGACTCATGAAACCTCACTGGACCCAAAAAACAAGAGAAAAAAAAGGGGGGGGGGGGGGGGGGGGGGGGGGGAAGGGGGGGGAAAAAAAAGGGGGGGGAAAAAAAGGTAAGAATTTTAAATCATTGACAATTCCACCAGTTCTCCTTCCTAACGTTTTTAAGGACTTACCAAATCTTAATCTAGACTATAAAAGATACTCCAGGGTAAGAACACAGGCTTTTTGGACAGGAAGAGCAATCTGTACACTGAAAACAACCACAAAGTAAAACTGTCATGTCGAGAGTTGCATAACAACAACAGGAATGTGAACTCTTGGAAGAAAGTTCTCATTTTAGGGGTAAAAGTCTCTATTATAATCAGATTCCAGAAGAAAAATACGAAAAACAAGAATCTGGAACAGTGCTGTTGCTAATTCATGCAGCCCTTCAAACAGATAAAACAGCAAGGGGAATGGAAATCTCTTTGACAGCTTTTTTCCTGTGAGCTCCAAGGGTTGTGTGAAGGGCTGGCCTGGGAGCTGGGGCAGGACAGTGCAGCCTTGTGCACCTGTGACACGGGGTCTCACCCCAGGAAGGGCTGCAGCCAAGCACTGCCACCATCCCATAATGCCACAGACGGCGTTCCCATCTTCCCAGCCACCTCAGGAGCACAACCAGGAGCTTCCACCAACAAGCATGTTAGTCAGTCCTCAACAAGACCATGCCTTCAGCCTAGGCAGAAACAGTAGAGACTAAAAAGACAGGCACTAATAAAACCAGTAAGAGCTGGGTAATCCCATGCAGCATTTTCAGAACATTTTTACAGCACAGGATCAGAGTTACCTAGGGTGAGAAAGACCTTTAAGATCATGAAGCCAAACCACTAACCCAGCACTGCCCAGTCCACCCCTAAACCATGTCCTTAAGCACCGTGTTTTTTGAACACTTCCAGGGATGGTGACTCCACCACTTCCCTGGGCAGCCTGTCCCACAGCACCAGTTGCAGGAGGCTGGCATTAAGCTGCTGTTAGCTGCCCATGATAACAGGTTTCCAGAAAATGCCAACCTTCAGCAGGTTTTGAATAACCATGAAAAAGACAGAGAGAGCAGGTCTGAGCACATCCGAGTTCCCACAAAAGGCAAATATGTGATTTTCGGTCCTTTAGTTATCCAGCTGTTCTTGGATACAAGAAGACGCTCCTGCAATTCGGGTAGTTTGGATACAAAGCTCCAGGGGAGCAGATGTAGCCAGGTCTTTTCAGTTAAACAAAAAGCACCCACGACTTTGATTTTAATCTCTTAGCAAGGCATCTGAGAGCATCTGAAACCGAAAGAGCCAAAAGCACTTATGCGTGAGACACACTCCATCTCCTCCGGATGTCAAGCATCAAATTTTAATTTTCAAATGACTCCTGTGAGTTGTTCTCAAGATACCGGAAAATACTTCTGCATGTACAATGCCTTCTCCAGCCTGTTATCAAATCCAAGTTAAAAGATACATCGAAATCACTGCAGAAATCTCACTGTATTTAACAAATACTACACCCTCCTTAGACCATAATTCTCACACATATCAGCCAAGTCCATTAATGCAAACTTTGATATCTCCCCCATAAGAATTTAGGGAAGTTCAAGCAGGCAAATGCCAGTTTTGGTTTAATGTTGGACACCCAACATCAGTGCATTGTCTCTCGCAGGCTGCTGCTTGCAAGAGATGGACCTTGGAATAAAAAGCACCAAAGCAGCTTCTTAAGTTACATTTAATAAATAAATCATAACCGTGCCCTAAAGCAAATACTGAAGTTTTACTACAACGTTATGACTACAGAGAAAGAGGTATTTTTGTGCTGCTCTTTCATTTCAAATTCAGAAACTCAATTTTGCTTGAATTTGTCTGGTTTGGCGCTGAACTGATCTCCAGCATCAAAATAACATTCTCACGCTTCCTCCAAGCTCTCTGTTGAGGACGAGCCAGCAACACCCATTGGAAGAATTGCAATTTTCACCCCTTGAAACCTTCACCACCAGCAGCCATCAAGTCAGGACCACACATCAGCTGAATTTTCTTGACAGAGCTCACTTTTCTTGACCTCCCAACGCTGCACCTGCTCCCACCCCAGCCCGGTTTCCCCCTCAGGGAGGGGAGGACGCTCCCCAGGCAGGGACCGGCGCTGCCCGAACGCACCCGAGCCGCGGCTTTTGTTCCCCCGCGCGTGGGGAGCCCGAGGCCGCCCTTCGCCCTGGCCCAGCCCCGCGCCCGCGGTACCTGCCCGGCCTCCAGCCGCGTTCGAAAGGGATCCGCGGCCGCCTCCGCCTCCCGCGCCCTCAGCGCTGGTCCCGCCTCAGGGACGGACGGAGGCACCCGCGGCCATTTTGGGTGAGGGCAGAGGATGGGACGCGAACCTCCCTTCCCCTCCCGGGAGGGAGCCCAAGATGGCGGCGCGCCGCCAGTACTCGGCATGGCGCCTGGGCCCGCGGATGCCGCTGAAGTAAGAGCGTCGATGTTTCCTTGGTTGTTTTACTTGAGCGGTGCTTGGAAAGAGCAGGAACCTGGCGTGACGGGAGGAGTGAGCTGCTGTAGGGTGAGGCTGTGTGGGAGAGCTTTAGTGGACCGACAGCGGTGGGTGAGGTGGGCATGGCCCCCTGCATGAGGGGGTCGGCGAGGGCAGGGGAGCCCCTCGCTGGAACAGGGCTCCCCTGCGGGCTGGCCCCGGGCTCGGGCAGCTCCTGCGGAGGCCAGGAAACCTCTGGGTTCTCGATGGCACTTGGGGCAGCAGTGCCACAAAAGCGCTGGTGCTGTGCCAGAATGACAGAACGTTGTTGGGGTTGGAAGGAGCCTCTGGAGATCGCTCAGTCCAGCCCCTGCTGACAGCATCGAACGCGCCCAGGTGGGTTTGCGAAGGCTGCAGAGAGGTGTTGTCGATTTTTGAGCTCTCTAAACACAGACACGGAGTTGAGTTTAGGAAGATGTTGTTTATTCTGCACAGGATGCAAGGTGGACGTTTCCCACACATCAAGCATATCAGAGCTTTTAACTACTTATACATTTTAGCAAACAAAGACATTAGTGTTCACTGGCTACAAGTTACATAGTTCTCCTAGTAATCAGTATTCTGTGTTCTGTTGGTTAATGATCCACTTGTCATGCTAATAAGTCTGCATGCTCAGTCTTTCCTTCTTGTAGGTGGGTTTCTTGGTCAGTGGTTGCAGATTCCCCCTGCCAGAATTCCCTTTTTTCCCTCCAGTTGGAGCTGATTTCAGCACAGTTGCTGAGTTGGCTTCATTTGTTTCTTCCTTATCTTGGGAGTTCTTGCCAGATGGCCCCTAAATTCTGCATTCTTTGTGTCCCCTGCCAGCGGGCATCCTTTTTTCCCAGACTTTGTTAATCTCTGCTAGGTCTGAGATCATTAAAGCATTAGCAAGCCCTAGACTTTAACAAGGCAATTTCACCAACAAATAACTTGTTTTTTTCTAACACCTGGACATCACTTCTATTTGCAAAGCAGAAATATCAGTGATAATCTTACAGGTCTGACATTGATGTCATGAGTTTTCTGAATTGTACATCAGCTGAAGGCTTGGATTTGAAAATCCGTTTTTTGGGGAGGAAAGTTTCTAATTCACTTGAAATACAAAGTAATTTTCCTGTTGTGGACAAATAGGCTGCATTTGGAAAATCTTTCACGTTTCAGTCAAACATCATTCACATGGGAAAGCTGTTCCTGTTCAATCCATTAGAGCAACTGCTTATGTCAGACAGGATGGGTGAAGTGCAGACATCTGTAGTGTAGCTTAACTTCTTAAATTATTCTAAGTCAGTGTGTAACTTCATCTACAAATGATATTTGATCCTCAGTTGCACAGGAATGTCCTTCCTGGATGAAATCCTCACATTTTGGCTTTTTTCCACACATGAATATATTCTGGAGTGTTTGCTCAGGGCCATGACATGACAGAAGTTTGTCTAGCTGTTCTCAACACTACTCTGGCAAATTGAGATTTTGATCAGTGACTTTCATAACATTCCAGAGTGAAGATAGGGGAAAAACACCTCAGAGTCCACAGTACAGACATTTAAGTGTAAGTACTGGAAAGTACCAGCTGATGTGCAGTTTCTGTGAAGAGTGTTAATGGGAAAAGGCAGTGAGGAACTGCAAGAATGAACTGGCCTGCTTGTGAGTCACAAGGTACCAGCTGCTGGATTTGGATGAAAAAATAGGAAGTAATAAGTATCACGTGTGCTCAACCCAAACAAGCAGCTGACTGAGTCTTCTGGGAAGAAATTTATGTCTAATTAGCTGTCAATCAGTTTTTATAAGCAACTGGTTTCTCTGGAAACCAAATGTTAAGTCCTTTTGATTGATACAAGACAAAAGGTTTCTTGTGTCTAGAGCAGAGTGAAATAAGCAAGAAATTCATCTGTCCCCTCCACTCAGCATAAATCACACAGCACATGTTTAATTATTATGTTACTAACTGCAAAAACATCAGCAACTCTCTACTTCTGCAGTTCTTCCAAGGTCACACTAGGATAACCTGAAATGACTTAATTTAATTATGAAGTTACAGAGAAATTTTTTCAACCATGGGAAATATCACATAGATATAAAATCAAAATAAATATGGCAAGGATCCTTGTAAGCTTCTGCTATCCATTAACGATTCTGACAGCATTTTTTCTAAAATCTGGGGATTTTACACCAGCTCTTGGAAGAAGGTGAGTGCTGTTATGCTTACCAATAGAAAAAGGCAGAAGGAACATTTTGAAAGCCTGATCCTGGACTTAAAGAACAGCATGAATTCCAAACCACTGCTGCAGAAACAAAAGCTGTTTTCCAAAATAAACAATTCAGGAATATGTGATTGACTATTTGTAGACTTCTTCCTCGACAATGTAAAAATAGATTCTGTGGAAGTGTTTATGTTCTATTCGTGTAGTAAACACACTTGTAACTTTTAAGTCATTGACCTAAAGCCAAGAACATGCAAATAGAACAGAACTTTATTTAGGCCTTTATTTTGAATTAGTTTGACATGTCTGTAATTCTGGTGCTTTTTCCTATTTCAGACCATTTTCCTAAATATTCTTTTCTGACTCCTTATATTTTTTTTTTCACCCTAAGGTCTTAAACTTAGGAATTCAGCTGTGCAATAAGCATGTGATCTCACTAACATGCCAGGATAAATTCCCAGAGTGCTTGCTTGGAAGCAGCCACCAAATGCTTTGGCTGGAGAATTGGCTGCGAGTCCTGTTAGCAATGGGCTCATCCTGCAGAAGGAGCTCTCTGTGCTGCCTTGCCCTCGATGGGAACAGTGTGTGTGCAGCCTGCAGAGCACAGATTTCATGGAATACATGGTCACCAGCTGTAGCCAAGAGTTACTGCCCAGTTCTGGCAGCTGGGGAGTGGCATGTGCTGTCACTGTGGCAAGGAGGCATTTACAGCTCGCACTGCCCTGCAGCGCCCATGCAAAGCCTGTAACTCTTGGCAGTTGTTTGCAGCACACTGTTTGCACAGGGAAATTCTTATTTCTCCATTTCCTTCAGGGTGGAAATGCTTCAGGTGCAGGGGTAAATGTTACAGGGAGGCCAAATCCATCAACAGTGGCCACAAAAGAAGTGATGCCTTGTAGTGCTACCTACTGCTGGCATAGGAAAGCTTTTAGAGAGTGAGGCTTTTGGGAAGCAGCCCTGCAAAGGTGGTAAGTGCCACCTCCCCAGAATGAGTGCTACCATCCCCAGATTAAAGCAGGATGGTGCTTTCTTGTCTCAGGTTGTCAGGCATACTGTGAAGGCTGATCAAAGATCCGCTGTTCTGTGGGAAAATGGCATCCATAGTTAATGGAAAGCAGAGAGTGCTCTTGGCTGTGGTTGTGATGTTTTATGAAAATTCCTTTGCTAGGAGTTTCTTCTCCTGAGAAGCTGAAGGGCCTCAGCTTCAAGTGTAAACAATTTGTGATCTGCTGCTGTGGAATGCAGCAGGTGCTTCCTCGGTTGGTCAGTGTGGGATGTTTCTGCTTGGTGGCCAGTCGAGGAGGCAGCAGCTCTCGGGCTCTCTGGGAGTCACAGAACTTTGTTATTCATTCCTTTCTATTCCTGTCTTGCCTTCTGATGAATCTTTCTCTCTGTTCTTTGTAGTATAGTTATAGTGTGGTCTTTTTTAATATAATATATATCATAATATAATAAACCAGCCTTCTGAAATGGAGTCAAGATCTCTCCTTTGCTTCACCAAGTCCTGACTGCCCAGAAGACCCACGGTAATAAATGGTGACCCCAGACGTGGCAATACTTAGCAGTGCAATAAATGAGACATCTAATTATCTAATGATTTCACAAATATAACCTCATACTGTGCACTAAAGCGGAGATTCCTTGCACACTTCAGTTTGTGTAAGTTTTAGCTCTTTTTGTTTGAATTTTTAAATTGAAATAAATTCAGTCCAAGTACTCCTAAGATGAAGAATGACATAGGGATACTTAATGTATGTACCTAAGATGTCCTCAATATTTCTGCAAAATGCTTCCATTTCTATGCAGTTCTCAGTTTTTTCATTATGAATACAAGAAATATGGGAGGAAATTCAGTCTTCTGCCCTTTGATGATGTGCAGAAGAATGTGTTTAATCCATTCCTGTAACGTATGACTAACTTTGTTCACCAGAGATTCCCATCCCTGCAAACATTCAAGGCCAGGCTGGACGGGGCTTGGGGCAGCCTGGTCTGATGGAAGGGGGGTTTGGACTAGATGACCTTCAAATGTCCATTCCAACCCAAACTGCTCTGTGATTCTGTGAAATAAAAAATATTTGAAATATGATCTGTGCAGTTACAGAAATATCCAAAACTGACATGTCTGTTGAAGAATTGCTATATCAGTTTTGGATAATAAATGTAAGAATAATCAGTGTGAAACAGGAAGATTTTTGCTGTGTCTTTAAGTGCAAATCTCAACACATTTCTAATTTAGAACTCTTCGTCTATCCTATCACATTATTGGTCAATGCAACTCTAGCTGTAGTATCCTGGTGGGATAAGGTGCTTTTCTTGTGTGAAAATACTCATCCACAGGAACACAAAGATGTCAGATAATGCTGCATTCCAGCAAGTCTGTAGGAAATGTGAATTCTTTGATCACATAGCAATTGCTCAGGAGTGGTTGTGCTGCTTATAAAAGCTTGGGCTAATATGCTAATATAAAATGAGAGCATTTTGAATGAAGAGAGCGGAGGCACAGAAAATTATTACCAAAGCTATTAAAATTTTTACCTCAAGCCAGGATTAATGATATTTTTCCTGGGTATATGTAAAGCAGCATCAGCTTACTTTTCTTTGAGTGGTAAGTATGAAAACATTTCTGTTTGCTTTCATTATGGTTAATCTAAGGAATTCTTCATTTCTCTGACCTCAGTGATAACTCACCTATAGCCTGCAAATTAAAAAATAAAACAAAGCACTATATTCTTCTCTGGGGTTATCTTTAGTGTCCTTAACGTGGAACAAGTGTTTAAAGTTGTGGTTTTGGGTAACAAACCTCTGGCTGTGCCTGTTTCCAACCCTCGTGCTCAAAAACCATCTGTGGCTTAAAGCATTAGAGGTCACTGTTCAAGGAGGGGATTTACTCGGTGTTATAGACAAGTTGCAGTTGAGGCAGGAAATTGCATGTTTTTCGGAAGTTCTGTGGTTTCATTTATAAAATGTCATTTTACACTTGAAAAACTTCTCTGTGTAGGCGTAGGCGTTTGCTTGTACATGTGTGTTCGTATGGTCAGGGGTTAAAAAAAGGAGCAAAACGGTGATTGAACCTTTCTGTCCAAATCCTACAACCTGAGGTTCAGAAAGACAAGAAATCATAAGAATCTTCATCAATACTCCAGGGCCTTTGAGACTGTGGAAGGCTGATGTCTGTTCAGTAATCCTGTTCATGAGGATTTGTGATTCCTGCCTGGGAACAGCATTGCTGGTACTTGTGTATTGTTACAGGAATGGGAAATCGCAGCATATTGGTTAAATAAAATGGTGATGATGCTGTATTTAGTAACTCGCAGAGTGTCATTTCACTGTAAAGCCATCAGGAAAAAACAAAAATCGAGGGGAAAAAAACCCTTTGTACAATATAACCGAGGAGCGCGTCGTAAGGAAACACGCAGGGACGCTCCGGAGAAGCGGGGAAGCCTCGGGCAGAGCCCCGCCGCAGAGCCGGGCGCGGAGGGCAGGCCGGGCGGGTCAGTGCGGCCCGGGGGTCCCGTTCGGGATGGGCACGGGGACCGGGATGGGCAGGGGGACCGGGCTGGGGGCGCCCCTCCGCGTACGTGCGGCGGCGCAGGTCCGCAATGAGCCCGGCGGGCGCGGCCGGGGGAGGCGGCGGAGGAGGCGGTGCCGCCCCGCCCGCTCTGCGGCCACAGGCACAGCCCCGGCGGCAGGTACGGGACCGGGCTGCGCTGGGGCTTTCGGCGGCATTTCGGTTTTCAGGGCTTTTTTCCCTGCGCAGCTGACGAGCCGCGGTTCGTGCCCGCCCGTTCTCCCGTCACCGCGGTGCGGGGGGCTCTGAAGAGCCGGGGGTGCCGCGGCGGGGGCTGCGCTCTCCGTGCGGGGCCAGGGCCGTGCTGCGGGGGCACCTTCCCCGCGGGGCTCGGCCGGCGCTGCCCGCCCCGCGTGTCCTCCGGGGCCGCTCGGTGCCGCCCGCAGCGCCGGGGGCCGGCGGCGTTTGCGGGGTCATTCCGGCCGAGGGAATTGCGGGACACGTGAGGGCGGCGGGGCCGCCCCCGCCCCGGGACCGCCCGGCGGGGCGGGCGCGGCAACAAAGGGCGGCGGGGACGGGAGGGAGGGCACCGGGGCCGGGCTGGCGCTGCTCGTGCGGCTCTCACCTCCCGCCCCGCTCTCTCCTGTCCCGCAGCCCCGGCGGCCAGCACCGCGCGGCAGCCGCGCCAGGGCCGGGCCGCGCCGGCAGCGCCGCCAATGAAGTGCGAGAACTGCAGCAAAAAGGTGAGTGCCCGGCCGGGTCCTGCCCGCCCCTCGGCGTGAGGGGCACACCGCCGCGGGCACGGGGGGATGCCGCCGGCGGGCACGGCCTCGTCCGCCGGCTCCGCAGCCCCGGCGGGGCGAGCGGCGCTGGCCGCCGGCCCCAAGGTCACCGAGCTCCGCGTCCTCCCGCGGCCCGGCCGTGACAGCTCCCGGGGCAGCCCCGAGCGCGTTGTCGCCGCGTGTGGCCGTGGCCGTGCCCTCCGCTGCTGCCGTGGCTGCGCGGGACAGCCCCTCGCGTTACAAACCGGCCAGAACTCCCGAACCGAGGAAGCGGGGAATTCCGGGGAAATTGTTTCCATCGTAGCAATTGTACTTTGAAAACGGGGTCTTGCATGTATTCCAAAACACTGTAAATAGCTCTATCGGTGGTTAATGACGTGAACAGTTCTGCAAAAGTGTTCTTAAGAATGGTGAACAGGCTTTGTATAATCCACGCATTTTATATTTTGTTTCAGGAATGCAGTAAAAAACAGAAAAATGACGATACTCAAAGTACATCTGTTGATGCGTTGAGTTCAAATGATGGCTCTGAAGAGGTAATGTTCCTTCTAAAACCTGTATTAGACTACATTCTTTTGTTTTGTGCACCTCAGAGAAGGTTATAAGGAGATACATTTAGTAGTTGAAAGTTAACAATAATGTCTTCTAGACATCCCTTAATATGTGAATCAAAAGTCTTGTAAAAAGGTGCAGTAAAAGCCCTTACTATGCAAACACAAAGCAGAAATTCTAAGTTCTAAAAATTTGGGAGTGCTAAAACTCTTGTATCAAGTCTTCAGAACAGAGACAGAGCTTATAAGAAGAGTTTTGATAGTACAAGTGGACAAAACAGCTACTTATTCTTTATATCCAAATATTCATTCTTCTCAAGTGAGCTGCAGATAGTGTGAAACTCTTGATCTCGCAGAATATGTTCAGTGCAATTGTAGGACTGTGTTCTCTTTGTTTTACCTCATGCTACAAAGCCTAAGCCTCCTTGCTGTTAGAGGGACATCTGGTTAGAGCTTTAATAGTTCAAGGGAAAGTTTTCTCAGTTGCTCGGTGAGTTGATGGGGACTGTCAGCTCTGAAGCACAGTGCAAATTAAGTTACTAGCATATGGACTCGGGGCTAAATTTAGATTTTTGTTTACACTTAAACATTTTGCAGTTTCACAGTAATAGGAGGAGCAGAGCTATGACTGGGATGGAACATATTATTTTGTTTACCTGTAAATAATCTTGGATGTTATGCAAGTGTTGTGGATTGTCCTGCTTTAAACCAAACAGGGGTACTGTGTTTGCTTTTCATCTGCTCGTTGCAGAGATGTTGAAAATCATTTGACCATTATTAAACACTTGTTTACTTCTTTTTTTGCCACCAGAAGAATGAGTTTGATACGTTGGCTAATGCTAAAATACTCCTTAGCGACTGCCTAGCTTGTGACAGTTGCATGACATTGGAGGAAGGAGCCAGAGTTTTCCAGCAGAATCAGAAGGAGTTCTTTCGTATTCTCAACCTTAATAAGGTAAGGTGACCCAAACAATACCCCAGTGTTTTCTGTGAGGGGGAGGCAGTTGCAGAATGACTAAGCAGCTTGGTTTCCCAAGGCAGATAATGTGAAGATTTGTCAGGATATGCTTGTTCCAAAGAGGAAGTCAGGCAACACAAACGTTAAAAGTACTTAAAATAATTTTGTACTGGAGTTGCAAGGTCAAAGCACTTAACATAAACACCAGAGGAAAGTTACTGCACCCGCAGAAGGAAGATTTATTGGCAATGTCATGATTTCATTACTGCACTAACAAATTATTCTGTAGTTAGTGTTTATAGATATTCATACCCTCACTGCTAGGACTGTTCTGGGTAGTTTTGGTGCTAATACACCCACATTGTACAAACCTATAAAGACATGTTCTTGAAATTAGAATTCTTTTTAATAAATATTCAACCTGACTACATTTTGACCATATTCTTAGCTAACCTTATAAGTGTTCTATTGCTGTCTTATTTTCTGCTGAGCTCTGTTTTTTCTAGAAGTTAGTTGCTGTGTGTAGTGCTCATGTCTTTAGAACCTGATATTAATTTAAATTATTTTAGTTCTGCTCCAGACTTCTGTGCAAAAGCTACTAGAATTGAAACTTCTTCTTGATCTGTACATGTGTCATAAATATGGATTAATTACATAGTACTTACATTTTCTTAGGAGTTTAATTGTCCACACAGAATGATGTTGTCATATACAAGAAAATTAGAAGAGAAGGGGGGGAAATAATCTTTTGGGTCACATGGGTCCTGTTAAGAGGGTCTGAATCTACAACACAAGGCAGTCAGGCACCTTCATCACAGCTCCAGGGGTGCAAACACAAGCAAGGGGCAGGCATAGGCTCTGAGTCAGGAGCTCTCCTTGAAGGGTTTTTGTCCAGCATTGGGATCAGCACAGACTGTGGGCCCTGACCTTTGCAGGGTGACACTTGTCTGCAGCACAGTCCTGCTTTATCTTCCAGGGGTTCTACTGGTGTGGAAAGTGTCCCAGCTAAAACACAAGATTAATCTTCAGCTAAATGCCACCGTCATTAGAGCTGCACAGTTCCACACCATACACTGGCTATTTCCACAGGATTCCTCAGTGCCTGCAAACACTGAATTTGCTGAGAGTCCCATCTTGCCACTTTCCCTCAACAACTGCAGTGATAAAGACACAGAAGCCTTAACAAAAAATCAGACGTGTAATTTGCTGGGTTGTATTCATAGCTTTGGACGCCCCCGCTTCTGTAAACATTCTTTGTAAATGTTTAAACATACAGCTCTTTTCCTAGTTGCTAGAATATTTCATCCTACTAGAACATCAGAGGTGCTGAATGTCCTGTAACTTTCCTTAGCCACCTGGAATCCACCCACAGAATTGTCCTAGGAGGGATGGATTTCCCCTGAGCTCTATAAAAGAGACATCTACAGATGATTGGGGATGAGCACTGTCAGGATCAGAGGAACATCCTGTTCTGCTGCAACTTGAGGGTTGTTTCACAGGGTTTTTAATGATGTGGCCCACTGAAGCACGAGACTCTAAGGAATAACTGCAGAATGGGAAAGGAAGGGAAAGCAAGGAGCCTTACCCCGTTTTAATGACTTTTTTTTTCTCTTTGTTTCACTTACCAGAAATGTGATACCTCAAAACACAAAGTGTTGGCAGTGTCTCTATGCCCTCAGTCATTGCCTTATTTTGCTGCTAAATTCAATCTCTCTGTGAATGAAGCAGCCAAGAGACTCTGTGGTTTCCTCAAAAGTCTTGGTAAGTTTGCATTTGTTATGGTGCTGAAGCAGAAAGAGGGGCTCATTTTGGTTGGTTTTGCTTTCTCAGCAGCCTTCCAGTACCTGAAGGGGCTGCAGGAGAGCTGGAGAGGGTTTTTGACAAGGGCATGGAGTGAAACAGGGCAGGGTTGGATTAGATAATAGGAAGGAATGAGGGTGGGCAGGCCCTGGCACAGGTTCCCAGAGCAGCTGGGGCTGCCCCTGGATCCCTGGCAGTGCCCAAGGCTGGGCTGGACAGGGCTTGGAGCAGCCTGGGACAGTGGGAGGTGGCTCTGCCATGGCAGGGGGTGGCACTGGATGAGCTTTAGGGTTCCTCCTGAGCAAAACCAATGGTGGGCTTCCATTCCATGGTGTTTTGCTAAACAGTTCAAGTGCCCTTGCACAACCTCGTTCAGGGTTTGAACTCCATGCTCTGAAGTTCCAGCCAGGCACCAGTGCCACATAGAGCAGTGTGAGAAACAGACTGGGGACATTCCCTGCTCACAGCAAAGGTCACAGAACAGAGGGACATTGTAGAGCTGCCTCCAAAACCTTGGCTACCAAGAAATCAGGGAGGGCTTAGTCACAAGCTTCCCATTATTGTAAAACTTGAGGGAGAAGGTAATTCTTATTCTACGTTCCTTTCAGTCCTTTTGACACATTGTATCTCTAGGAGAGTCTCAGTTCTGGTTTTTTCCTGTAATTTGAACTTATAAGAACTGTTGTATTTGCCTATTTTATGTTAAAGCTGTATTTCCTTTGGTGATTATATACAGAATTTTAGATAAAAAGCAATAGCCACTTTCCTTGTAAGTTTGGGATTTTTAAATCTACTTGGAGGAAGAAAAAGGGCAGTAATAAACCCATAAACTGTTTCCTCCCATTTGTATCTATATATTCATTTTTCATGTTTTTTTCTGGCGCATCTCTGTACCCAGTGTATTTTCTTCATCTCAAAGCATCCCCGAGTTCTGGTGGGCCCCAGTTTTCCTGGAATGCATTCATTATCTACCCTCACTTCTGTGGGGATGTGCTCAGTGTTACGCAGGCTCCCAGGGAGCGTGTGTTGCCCGATGAGCAGCCAGAAGGTCTCTGCTGTGTTGGTGATATGCTCCTGCAGCTCTGCAAACAACTTGAGCAATGGCAGATAGGTCTCCTAGGTGGATATGATTTTTGTGACCTCGGCATGTCTTGAAAAGAACATTGCTTTGCAAGAGTCACTGCACGTCACCCAGGACTCGTGACATCCTGTTCAGTTGAGCTAAAAGTGATAGATGCAAGGTGCTCAGAAGGAAGCAGAGAATGTTTGCAGTGCTGCTGGCAGCAGTAGCCTCTTGGTGGTTCTTTTCAACTCAGGATGTAGAAGATTTTTTTTTCCAGTGTATGGTTTTTATTTATGACTCTGCTGTTTGTGAAGATGTGCAGAGAGGAAAGAATATACCTGTTGATCCTTCAAGATTTTTCATAGGCCTGGAACTTTGAAAGGGGTTTGTGAGGTGGAAATCGTTCTAGTGGTGTTTCTGCTTGCCTCCCTAGGGGTGCATTATGTGTTTGACACCACTATAGCTGCAGATTTCAGTATCCTGGAGAGCCAGAGGGAATTTGTGCAGCGGTACCAACGGAGGAACCAGGAGGAACATGCCTTACCAATGTTTGCCTCTGCTTGCCCTGGTGAGAACTGAATCCTCCACCCTTCCTGCCCTTCAAACTGGAACCACCAAGGAGCTGAGGAAGGGGTGCTTCCTTTGGGAGCCTTACATAGAGCACGTTTGATTTGCTTTTGAGGGACACCAAGCACACAGTGTTTGTTCCCAGTATCACTGGTCATCCTGAGTGCATTTCAGTGCTTGGAATTGAGAATCAGAACTGGAGTAGAGGAGTTTAGTTTAGTTTAGTGGGTGCTTCTTGTGTGTTCAGACCTCAAAATTTAACTGGGCATTTCCTCATTGAAAAGAATCTTAAAGGAACTTTGGTAGAATTGAACCACAACCTCTGTTACCTTAAGAAAAGTTTAAAACTTGCCACTTAAGCCTGGGGGAAAGTAGCAAGTGACATTCCTTGTGATGACTGTGAGATGGATATGTCTGACATTTGGAAGATAATTCTCACATGAGATGTCACAGACTTGACTCACTGAATGTCTCACTTCTGAGAGCCTTGCACCTGAGAATATGTTCTGTTATGAGCAGAACCTGCACTTGTACCAGCTGAAAAGATGCAGAACGTGCAGCCACTGGTTACTTTTTCCATTGTTAGCACAGCACCATTTCAATTCAAGTAAAAAGTCACATTCCTAAAAAAGAAGTATCAAAAAGGAGGTAGGAGTTATTCCTTTGCCTAACACCCTCATCAGCTCCACCCTAAAGTTCAGAGTGTTGCTTTTCAAAAGGCTGATTAAAGAAACCAAAATGCTTCTTGCCAGCTTTGAAATAACTCAGGTGGATTGCGTTTATTAAAGAAATGTTGGAGCGATCATGAGTTGCAGTCAGTGATCCCCAGAATCTGCTGTTGTCATTGATTTGAAGTTTAAATACTGCTGTTTGAATTACACTTGTATTTTTTTTATTCTATGTATTTTGTAGTGGAAGTATCAGGGTTATGTTTTAACTACTACATATATGTATTAAAAACATGTCTCTTTTTTTCTGTTACTGTTATCTTAGTTTAACCTCTTATCTTCAGGAGCAGACATATCAAAAATTGCTCTTTTTCATTTAAAACCTGTGCAGCTGAAACACCCCCATTACTTAGTTTTGTTGTCTTGTATTTGCTTTAGGTAAAATTCAAAACCTGAGGGTTTCTTTTAGAATTTCTGAGATCATTTAAATTTGCTTCATCTGGAAACAGAGCTCAGATTGTCTGCTCTCAGTGGAAATACTTTAAAATAGTTAATGGAGCACTTTCCTTGTCCTTGTGTGGTCTGCACAAGATCGTTTTTGGTGTCAGGGCTGGTTTTGGTGTCAGCTCTCTGCTGTGACAGAGGTGATAACAGCAGCATGGGTGCTTTCCATTTCTGGGAAACGAACCCAGAAGATCACTGTAAACCCATTTTGAAAACATGGTATGTTTCTTTATCAGCAATTAGAGAAAGCAAAAATCCTGATTAGTCATCTTACAAGTGAGGTTGTTCACTGTGTTTCTTGTCTGTGCATTTTCTGTTCCTTTTTCTCCTTCCTCTTTCTACCCCCAGATTACATAAATTTGTCCCAGAGATGTTGTTTACTGGGTGTATTTAGCACAAAATGGTTTTATATAGCTCTGGAGATGCAAGGTCAATGTGAACTCAAGTATAAATGCTTTTTTTTTTTTTATCTTGGTGTGTGACTTTGCACAGCCCTATCACCCTCTGCAGCAGGCAGGGGTGTGACATCTACCATGAGCAAAGAGCAGAGCCTGCACAGTCCAGAACCTGAGAAAAGCTGTTCTCTTGTCTTCATTGTTCACCTCCTGCTGCTCTCTGGGGAGAAAATGATCTCATTTTTGAGTTTTGCTGTTGAAGGATCAGTAGTGTTACTACGGAGAGTATGTGTAATATCTCAAAAGAATCAATTCCCTTCCTTAATGTACTGAGCTGGTGAGCAACGTGAAGCACTTGCTCTGGAAAATCTGGTGTTTTTAAGGCACTGCCAACCTCTGTGTCTTCCCAGAAAAGCCAGTGGGGCACACTTGCAGCAGGAAGATCATAAGGATTGAGGATTCTGATGCTTTTATTCCAGTCAGTCCATTTCCTTTCCCAGGAATGGGGTTTTACAATAGCAAGAGTTTGCTTAGCTGTTTGCACTTCCTACAGATGCGTACGTGCATCTTCATCAACTCACAAGAAACCACCAAAACCAATATTTTCTGAGCTACAGCTGCAGGAATTTGTATGGTCATTTGTAATGCTTTCTTGCTCTTTGATGGCAACACGAGCCAGCAAATGGCCAAGAATCCCAATGAATTTCTGAAGGGTGTGGGTCTGGGTGAGCGCTGGTGTTCCCTGACACAAGAATGGGCTGTCTGAGGTTTTCCCTACCTGTGGCTCTGCAGTTCAGCCCTGTGGTGAGGGGGCACAGACAGCAGAGTGTGTGTGGAGTGCAGATAAATGCTCACTCCCCCAGGCTGCCTGTACAATTAACCAGTGACTAATGAGACTAATGATCTTTGGGAGCTGCAGCTGGGAGACACTTGTTCCATCCACTGCAAGGACAGAAACAATTTCAGGGATTGCTTCAGACAATACCTGTCAGAAATCTCTTAGGATTTAGTGAAATTTCCATGTAGGTCATGACTACAATATCAAAAACATTCTAATTATATGAACCAGCCTCATAGCAGGAGTGCTGGGGTGATTAAAGGTGAGTACAAGTATTTTAAAAACTGTCCTTGTTGTGCTTGAAGCAGTTTTTGTTCTGTTTGGACAGCACTTGAGACTAAAACCATTTAAGCAATAGCATGTACCTGTCATGCAGAATATGCTAATACAGCTTTTTACCAAGCACCAATAAATTCAGCTTTGTTGTAGGTAATGTCTTGGACTTAAAGTCCCAGTTGAAGGTGGACATTAGGCAAACTTCCAGTTCAGTCTTGAAATTCAGGACAGTCCTAACAGATAAATCCATGGTCATCAGCCTTTCCTGCAGCAGAAATGAATGCTTGCAGAAGATGATGCAGGTGGTGCAAAACAAGAATTGGGAATATTTAAACAGCTGCAGGATCCTTGGGTTTCCCTAATACTTAGCACCTTCTCATTTTCATCAGTAAAATTTTATTGCACTAGGGAAACTATTTCTCTGCTACAGAGAGACATCATCTGAACACTGCTTTGCATCCCACTTTTGTGCTGCTGTTGGCATTTGTGGTATTGTTCTGACTTAAACAGCACCAGGTGTTTTTACATAAGTGGTAATTTCAAGCTTAAAAGTTAACCTCCAGGTTTTCCCCTTCCTGGGCAGCGTGTACTGCACAGCAGTTTCTCCCTTTTATGTAATCACTGGTTTGCATGAAGACAAAATGTGATTTTTTTTTTTTTCACCATTTCTTAGCACCAAAAGCAACACACCTGCCTTGAAGGCTGGGCCTAACTCTGCTGCACAATGTCATGTAGGTGGAAAAAGCTCCAAACCCTTGCTGTGAAGGATTCTGGTCTTTTCATTAAGAGCTACAGGGCCCAAGAAAGAATTGCACACCCTAAATGCCTTGATTTGTTCATTTACTAGGGAATAATACAACAGCTCTGGATGTTGGGCTGCTGTGGGTGTCCACAGCTGGAATGCTGAAGGGGTCTGGTGAGAGAGGGGGTTCCTGAGAAACTGAGGACAGGGTGTTGCATACGGAGAGATTTCAGGTGGTTCCTGTGAGTGTGGGGGTGTTTCTGAAGGTGTGGCTACTCCAACAATAGTAAAAGAAGCCGTTTTTTCCTAGGCTTAATGCATGTGCATCTTGAATAATGCTTTCATGTGACCCTTCTGTTCTAGGGGAGCAGGCTGGGTGCAGGGATGTTAAGCTCAGGAAACACCAGGTTACAGTTAGGCAGCCAAACAGAGCAGTTGTTGGAGCATGTGGTGATCCAAGGGCAGGTCTAGAAGGTCACATTTCTGTTAGCTGGGGTCTTGTTCTTTCTGCTTTGTTAAATCTGCATGAGGAAGGGGCAACAGGTCATGAAGTTCACAGTGGACCTTGGTCTAGAACTCATGGCACGGTGAATTATTGACTAAAGCATTATTAACAGAGCCCTGAGGTTTCCTATGGCTCCCAAGGTGGGGCTTCCAGCCTACACAGCCACGTCCTCCCTGTTGGGAAGGTGTCATGGTGTGCAGGATGTGTTGTGTGACTGCTGCCACTCGCTGTGCTCATGGCTCACTCCTCTGGACCTGTAATTCTCTTGTGCTTCCAGGCTGGATCCGTTATGCTGAAAGGGTACTCACCAACCTGGTCACCTCTCACATCTGCACTGCAAAGTCTCCCCAGCAGATCATGGGCTCCCTAGTGAAGGGCTACTTTGCCAGGCAGCAGGTAAGTAATTCTCATTTATTTTTACCATTATATTCTTCTAAACAGAGAAGATGGGCTTTAACACTGAGATACAGATCTTAGTGTATTGTATTTGTCCTCAACTTGAAGAAGAAATGGTGCTCTGGGCTGTGCCAGTGCCCATGATGAGAAGAATGTACAAAGCAGCTCGTTTCATGCAGTGCAGTGTGAGCTGGCAGCAGTCCTTGCTCCCCCAGTGCACCGTGGGTTTAGATATTCATGGGTAAAGGTAAATCCATAGCAGTTAAAGGGTTTTTTTAGTGAAATGCTGCCTGTGTAGTTCTACAGCACAGCCAGACCAGGAGTGGAGGAGAATAATGTGGGAATTGCCCTGTTACCTAGCTCAATAAAAGCATTGTATCCTTGGAGCTAACCTTTTTATCTCCTCAGTTTTGTATGTTGAAAAACTTGCTGTTTTTTACGTACCATATCTAAAAGGAACCACAGGCACATTCTGTAGGGAAGGCTTGCTGTGTGCACATGGCTTGACAAAGCCTGAAGGGCTTGCTCTGGGGGAAAGTGAGCTGGTGACAGCCAGAAACCAGAACTCTGAACTCCTGACTTGTATTCACTTTCTAAGGCAATCCAAAAGCTGCAGAAAACGTGGTCTGAGGGAATTTGCTCCAGCCAGGACACTGACTTTGGAAGTTTGTTGCTGATGCTTTCTGACTTCTGGCAAATCATTGTGTGAACATTCTTTTATTTTAATGTAGGGACTTATTCCTGGTATTGCCTGCTTGGGTTTATGTCACTATTTTTGTCCCTGTCATAATTCAAGCTGTCTTTTGCTCTTCATGGAGTTCACATGTGCTCCCTTCTGTATTCCACAGAACTTGTCTCCTGATAAAATCTTCCATGTAGTCGTGGCACCTTGTTATGACAAAAAGCTGGAAGCCTTGAGGGAAGATTTCTACACTGCCTTGTATAATTCAGCAGAAGTTGATTGTGTCCTGACATCAGGTTAACTTTTTTAAACTTATCATCCATAAATATATAAGTGAATCACCATTTTTAGAATAGCCTTTATGCCAGAGCTTGCTTTTTTCAAGTCTGCTTTAGTCATAAGGTTGGGGTTTTTTTCTGCTTTAAAAATCAGTGCATATTTTTGTGTTCCTGGTAGTACAGGTACTGCACAGGGAAGGCAGTGACACATCCTTTCCTTTTAAACTGCTGTTCATCTAAAAAAATCAGGTATTTTGACAGCCTGATAAAGAAGGTAAAAGTTATGCAAATCCATATTTAAAGCAATTGTCTGGCTTGTCTATGGTCATTATTTTATTAGGAATTATTCCTGATTCATGGCACCAGTTGCCTTTTGGTGAGGATCTTGTCTTTAGCCTTAGTGTCCAAACATCCTGCAGTGCAGTTTGGAGATTCCAAACTTGGCCTAACAGAAAGGCAGAGCCTCTAAGCAGAGTTTGGGCAAGCTGAAGGCCCCTTTTCTTTGGGGCAGGAATTGTCAGGCTTTCAGTCACTGCAGGGAGGTGACACAAAGCACATGCAGGTGTTGGGATGCTGATCTCTGAGACACAGGCACAGTGTGTGTTGTGCTTTTGTTGAAAGTAAAATGTCATGTGTTTTCCTACAGGTGAAATTGTCCAAATAATGGAGCAGAAAAACGTGTCAATGAAAGATGTGGCTGAAGTAGCTGTAGATAGTTTGTAAGTAGTTTTGTTGTGGATTGCTTCCTTGTTTGGATGACAAATGAACATGCTGGAGCATATTCAACATTGTTGGATAAAGCTCTTTCTTGACTTAGAGATGGGGTAATTTAAAAACTTTTATTCTATTTTCAGTCTCATGTGAAGGGTGAGACAACACAGATGTTATAATTCATGCCATTACAATCAGAAGCAAATATTTCCTAATTAAAATACACTATAAGCATTTTGGTGTATCAGTTTTAGCTACACTATATTGTAAATGTCCTAAAGTCAGTCATCTAAAATTACTCCTTGTGGGTCTTGCTACAATGCATTTTTATAGTTTTATTTCTCTAAAGTATCTAGTCTTATTTGTAAGGTCATCTTTTGAACTTGTTTTTAGTTCAATTTCTCTCTTAACAATATCTGTTTATTCTGTGGTATTTTTAAGTCAGTATTTCTTATTTTAAGGTTTGCACACAGATGTACAATATGTGAGATTTCTGTCAACCTTTGAGAATTTTCTATAAACCCATTTCCCACACAGCATAAATATAAAACTGCTCAGAAGAATGTTTTTTTCTTTTTAGAGAAAAAAAACCTGCATCAAAGCCTTAGGATACCACAGCTTCACCCTTATATAGTGGCCAAACCCACAAAAATATTCTCTTAGGTGTTTATTGCTATATATAAAAGTAATATGAAAGATAATATAAATTTGCATGTACTGTCTAAATACAAAGCAGATAATTTGAGGTAATGACCCTTACACAGTAATTCTTCTAAAATTTATGGCTTGAAGATTTATGTAGCTTCTGATTGATATTAAAGAATTATTTATTATTTATTGATAAATACGGATTACTTGCAATAATAATAGATGTGACTGTGACTGTTCAAGCCCTGCTAGTCAGTGTGGCTGTCTGGGGGGCTGGCCCTGTTCAGGGCTCTCCTGTGCTCCTTGTGGAGAGCCCAGCAGCCTGATGTGCCCTGCCCAGCTGCTGGGACACAGTCCTGGGGCTGAGCATCTGCTCTGGGCTCCCTCCCTTTCACAGAGCATCCTGGCAGGAAATTTCCACTCCCCACTGTGTTCATGTGGATTGCTAGAAGCAGCACCCTTTCAGGAAATGGTCATGAATTGGTTTTTGTACTGAGGACAGCAGTCAGTTTTTCAAGATTAGATCAAGCTGAACTGTGCTTAGATGAGAAGCACAAAGCATTGGAGAGGTTTTGTTTCCATCCCTTGGGCTTGGCTCAGGGAGCAGCCTGTGTGTGTTTAATTCTCAGACTTAGTTACAGAGGCTGCTCTCCCTGATCTTTGTTCAGCTGTGACAGATGTTCCTTGGGATCTTTCCAAAGGGCTGCTCGTGGAGCAATAAACGTGCTGTCCTGCACAAAACAGAAAGCTCTGGAAGTTCTGAAAATCCTTTTCAGTTCCAGCTAGAATCCTGCTTGGACCTAGAGGGGAGAAATTTGAGTGGGTCAGTGGGAACATGTTCAGAGCTGTGCTTGAGGTGCAGCTCCTTTGATTGCTTCTGCCTGAGATTGTCACACAGAATGAGAGTGAATAAAGTTCTTGCAGGAGTAATCCCAGAGACAGTCCTGTAATTCTGTATCAGAATCACACAGAGACAGCTTTTCATTCTGGATCAGCCTGTCCCGTGAAAGGACAAGCTGTTACTCACAATGTGCTGGTTCATTAGCTCAGTTTACAGAATCACAGAATGTCCTGAGCTGGAAGGACTCACAAGGATCACCCAGTGCAGCCCCTGTCCCTGCCCAGACCCCCCAACACCCCACCCTGGGCATCCCTGGCAGCCTCGGGGCCGTGCCCATTCCCTGGGGAGCCTGGGTACTGCCAGCACCCTCGGGGGGAAGAACCTTCCCTGGGATCCAACCAAACCTCCCCTGGCACAGCTCCAGCCATTCCCTGGGTCCTGTCACAGAGCAGGGACCAGAGCTGTCCCTCAGGAGCAGCTGCACACCCTGCTGAGGTCTGACCTCAGTCTCCTCCGGGCTGAACAAGCCAAGCGCCCTCAAATCTGTGTTGGAAAATAATGTTCATTTTTAAAAGGACCAATCTGAAAATACTCTGAGACCTAATGATGTGAATTTTTGCTCTTCTGGGGTCTTAAGAGTAGATCTTGCCTAGAAATTGAAACAACTTGAAGTCATGTTCTTAAAACAAGCCCCAGCACAGCAGCAACTGGTGATAAAGGGCTGGGTGTTAAACAGCTGGATGAATGTGGGCTCCTCAGAGCTGCCTTTACCTGGGGGAGAGGTGAGCTTCCAGGAGCTGCCCTTGGGATATGAGCTCCCATTTTCTCTCCTGGACCACAGTGTAGCACTCATTTGCAGTGTACATTGTTCTAACCTGGTTGCAGCTCTACTGATTTGGTGTGATTTTATTGGCACAGTGTTACAGACTGTGACAAACAGTTCCTAAAGAGGAGCGCTGTCAGCAAAGATTTGTAACTCCTGAAGCAGCTTTGTATCCTCACAGGCAAAAAATGATCATTTATTTAAATAATTTTTCCCAGAATGGCTCTTGAGCAGTAAAAGGTTGTTAAAAACATCTTCAGATTGTGATGAAGGTGCATTGTTATAAATTACTGTTGCTTGATATTTCTCAACATGGAAAGCCCTGCATCTTTTTTTTTTTAATTATTTTTTTCATCATCTCACTTGTGTCCTGAATAATTTACATTTTTTAAGCTGTAATAAATAAAAGTGTAATGTGTTCTCAGTGCTACAAAACACTTTTTGGTGGGGGAAACAGAGAAGAGGAGAACACGCTACTTTATTGAAGTGAAAAATGAAAGTTTTGGAGTTGACCTTCCATTTTGTTGTTCCCTAAGGTTTGATGACTTAAAGGAGGGAGATGTAGTAAGGCACGACGGGAAGAGGTCTGATGGTTACCTGGAGCACATTTTTAAACATGCTGCAAAGGAGCTTTTTGGCGTGGATGTCAAGGAGATAACCTACAAAGCACTAAAGTAAGTTAGACTTTTGGATCCCTGTTAGGGAGAATGGGTGAGCTGGAACAGAAGAGGGTATTTCCAGATGGAGGGGACCCACAGCAGTCACTTGGTCCAACTGCCTGAGCACTCTGACCAAAAGTTAAAGCATGTTATTGAGGGCTTTGTCCAGATGGCCCTCAGGCACTGAGAGCCTCGGGGCATTGGCAAGGACTGGTTCCTGCAGCCCAGAACTCCTCTGCTTTGGGTGGGGTGCAGTGACAGCAGTTACTGCTGACCTGGTCTGGCAGGCAGCTCCAGGCTATAAACCTGCTCTAAACCTGCAAGTCTCTCACTGTAAAGCAGCTCCTGCTGGTACTCATTTTATTAAAACCTTACCTGTACTTGAAGTAGAATTCTGTTAGAAAGATTCCACCCTGATTGCTGCTTAACTCAGTTAGAAAGTGGAAGAGTTCACCTTGATCTCACTGTTACACTCGATCTGCTCCCTTTGGAGCATCTGAATACAAACTGGCACAGTTGGATTGTTCCTCTGGGAATGCAGGAGGTCAAAATGTTCTCTCTGTGTCTTGACAGGAACAAGGACTTTCAAGAAGTTACCCTTGAAAAGGATGGGGAGACGGTGCTGCGTTTTGCAGCAGCTTATGGCTTCAGAAATATCCAAAACATGGTCCTGAAGTTGAAAAAAGGAAAGTTTTTCTACCATTTTGTAGAAGTCCTTGCCTGCCCAGGAGGTAAAAATAATTGTGGATCTGCAGTTGTTCTGCACGTGTATCTTGAATCTCAGAGGAAAGCTGCCTTACAGGCAGGCACCTCATTTCATTCCCTCTTAATTCTCTCCTTAATAATCTAAAATCTCACTGTTTATTGAAGGGTCCAAAACACCAGTTACAGGTGCAGAGTTGGCTCAGAAAATGATTGAGTTTTCTAAAATTAGTCACGATGCTATTTGTTCTCTTCTGACCTATAAATAAGTGCCAGCACTGCACTGCCAAACCTCAGAGGATGCTCTGAAATGGTGGCTGTCAAGGGCAAGAAAAGACAGGGAACATAATTAGGATCATAAAACCATGGAGAATGCAGAGAAAGATTTGTGATTTCCATTAAGATGAAGTTGATATTGGAGTCACTTTAGGTAAATACAAATTGTAACAGCGTGGGAGGAAGCTTAAAAAAAAACTTCCTTTAGAGAAGTGTGAAAAAAGAATTCTGAGTTAACAGAGACTTTCTTTTCATATCAAATCTCCATCCCCTTCCATCTTTTTAATTTATTTTTTTTCCTAAGGGTGCCTCAATGGAAAGGGCCAGGCCCAGACTGAGGATGGCAAACCAGACAGAGCCCTGCTTGCCCAGATGGAAGAGGTGTACACTGCAATTCCTGTCAGGCTGCCAGAAACCAACCTGCACGTGCAGAGGATGTACCAGGACTGGCTGGAGGGCGTGGACTCCAAGAAGGTCCAGGACACTCTGCACACCACGTACAGTGCAGTAAATCAAAGCACCAGCAGCTTGGACATCAAATGGTAACACTGCAGAGCTGTGCTGGGGCTGCAGGGCAGCACTGGGGCCCTCTGCAGTGGGGCTCAGTGAGGCTCTGCCCAGCTGGGGCTTGTTTTGGGAAGAAACATTGCTCTGCCAAAGCAGACAAGTCTCCAAAAGCCCTGCTGCCTGCCACTGTCGTTTAACTCTTACTGTTTGTCATTTCCTGCATACAGTGGATTTCTTCATTCTAAAGCCTGATCTTGCAAGGTGCACAAGCCCTTTCTGCCAGGGACAGGGAGTGGAATTCCTGATCAAGCTACTCCCTGAAGGTTCACTGCACGAAATGGGCTCCTCCAAGAGGGTGAGATGGTTTTACTTCTATGTCTGCAGTCCCTGTCAACACAGGAATTTCAGTATTGATGCAGTTGGTGTGAAGTAACTTGGGATTTGCTTACCTTGGTAAGGAAAAGGCCTTTTTAAAGGACAAGTGAGTATATTGAGAGATGGAATGAATTTCTATCAGCCTCGTATCCATAATTCAGCAAAAAATATTCAGTTCCAAGCTAGCCACCATTTCTTACTGATGTAGTGTCACAGAGTGCTTTGCAGAAACTGAATCTGGGAAGCTAATGCTAAATGGTTCATTTCAAATAGTTCCAAATGGGTTGGTTGGTACAAAAAGAGAACTTGATTCCCATGTAAGTTTCCTGCCAAGCTTGCAGCCGGGAGTAGTCGTGGTGCTTGCTTTGGCTTCTCTCTGAGAGTGGAACGTGCCCAGATTGTTCTTTCATTTGTCTATACGTTGGAAGACTTCTTTCTGCAAAAAATAATTTCCTGGGGTGCCTCTGAGAAAAAACACTGAGCAATGCTTGTGAGCTCATCAGAGTTATGGTATGTTGGCATCATGATTTTTGATGCATTTATTTTTATAAATAAGCTATAGAGGTTCATGAACAGACATTGTGAATGAAGTGGTACTGCCATTCAGCTTGTCTGCACCTTCCACAGTTGTCAGAGAGTTACTCAAGAATGTGATGGACAAAAGAAATTGAGACTCCTGCCAGACTTCTTCAGATTTTCCTGATGGCATCAGATCTGTTCACAATTAATGGCTGTTTGAAGCTAGCAAAGTTCTAGCTTTCCTTATGCAGCCCGAGTGTGGATGGGCTTTTTTAACCATTTCATGCAGTTTGAATCGATCTTCTTGCAAATTTCTTCAGTATTACTACTGCTTGTATGAGTGAGAAATCCTGCAAAAACCTGTGAGTGTTTAAAATGCACATTTAACCTGGACACAGTGGAATGGGATGAAGCATCAGGGGAGGCAGGGCAAGAGCTGGCATTGGCTAGACCAGGGAGGCTGAAAAGGGGAGAGACAGTGAAGTGTCACCCTGCTGACAAGGAACAGCTCTCTTCATGTGAAGCTGTTAAAATTGCAGCTTTCCATTGGACCTCCACCTAAATAACAAATACTCGGAGGGAGGTTTTCTTTCAAGTGCAAATGAATTTATTTACTGCACTGCCTGAATGCCCACCGTGAGATTATGCCCATGAATTATATAAATTAGCCTTGGCAAGTTGTTCCTTGTGGTAAGAACCATATTTACTGTGGTGCAATATCAGAACATCGACAGAAATCTACCTCTGTACACCAAGGGAGTCCAGGAGTTGTGGGAAGAGCTGTGTGTAGCTGGAGCTGTCCTAGATGTGTGCTGGAGAAAGGCGGGGGTGTTGTGTGACATTTCAAACCAGCTTACTTTCAGAAGCAACATCCACCTCCTTCGCTCTGATTTTGTTCATCTGCCGTGATTTCCTCCAAAAGCCCCACCAGAATTGTAATGTAATAAATGGTCCTGTTCTGTTTGTATAGGCCTGTTTCTCTGTATATATGGTTTGTAGCTGGATGCATGTTTAAATTATATCTCTGCTGCTCTTTGTACAGTGTGCTTATTTTTTTATGTGTGTTTATATGGTACCAAACCAGTTTGCTTTCCTGAGGAAATCTTCAGTAAGCTGCACAAGAGCTGCCTTGCTGTTCTGAAAGCAGAGCCCTGAACTGTGTGTACAAAGTACAGATCCTCCAGGGCTGGGTGGCGCTTTGGCCAGGGCTTGCCTGCTGCACTGTGCTGCTGGGGCAGCCCAGCAGTGAGCTGGGCAGGGGGTGCAATCAATGGGCTCTGCTCCCACTGCAAGGAAAATCACTGGCTCAGTGTCCAGAATAACCTCTTCCAGCTGTATCCACCATTTCTTCCATCCGCTCGAGGGTTTTGACCTGTGGAGGCAGTCACATGCAGAGCTGTTGATGATTAGTCTGCTGGTATGGTTTTGCATAACAAACCTTTCCATCAGTACCCCAAATGTCTCCTATGCAAAACCACGACAAGTGGATACACAGAATGTATTACATTAGTGACCTAGGTAACTGAGACTTGTCTTTTTTGGTTTGGTTTTTTTTTTTTGTCAGCTTTTGTTTTTAAGACTTTTGGAGTAAAATGTTTTCGTTTTTTAAAGGCCTTTTCTTTAAAGTGCCAGTTTAAAAGGAAAGACAAGTTCTATCCTGTAAATCTTTCCCCCTTCATCTGCTTTCATTGAGATTTTAACATGTATCAGAAAACCTTGTTGCAGCTTCATACATAGTGAAATACTTGCCTAAGGTTTGCTTCTGGCTTTTGAATCTGCAGTTGGAAAGTTCATTAATGTTGACAATATGTGTTTGTAGCCCCACTCCTGAAATTACAGCATATTTAATTCCTTGATTGGATTCTCTGATTCCATAATAATTTCTCTTGCTACTGCCTCTTCAGCAACAGGAAAAGCTCCTGCCATGGCCATAGTCACAGTGCATTACCTCCCCCTTGAATTTTGTGCTGAGATAAAAGGATTTTTAGAAAATTACAAACTGGAGGGATTGTGGGAAAGGAATTGGACATAGTAAATGAATTAATAAAATTGTCTTGGGATGTTCTTGGCTTGAGCATGCCAGGTGCTGGCTCCTTGGGGTTATTGTACTTCGCTCTGAGGCTGCTCCAGCGTGTTGGGAAGGCTCTGCCTGCTGCAGGAGGGTTCCCTCAGCCACAGCAGCTGCGTGTGTCCCCTGTGGCCAAGGACCTGGGCTGTGCTGTCCCCCAGAGGAATGCAGATAGCCAAAATGCAGCAGTCTCAGCTGGGTTATACCTGGATGATGTTCAGTTACCCAAATTTTGGTGCTTTGTTTTCCAGTGCAGCATGCCCATGAATTGTGAATAAATCTCAGTACTCAATTCTGTGTCATTCCGTGATGTAAAAGTTTAACTCTTTAAGTACACCTGGTTTTACCCAGGGGGTTTGTCTGGGGCCTATGTGTGGCACCAGTACTGTCAGCACTTGATGGGACTTTGGGATCATTGAGCTGCACCTCAGACTCTGCTGAATGGAAGGAGGAAGTTGCCAGATGAAGGGTAATTAGCTCTCTGGAATTGTCAAGTTCATCTATTGATTCCTGGCAAGGCAGACAAGCCCTGTGGGTTCAAAGGTCTCGTGCTGGGGTGTGTGAAGCCAGGCTGTGACAGTGGCTGGCTGTGCTGAGGTTACTGGGCAGAGAAACGTAAAACACTGCTGCACAGGAAAAGATCTTCGTGTGTGACCCGATCCAACAGCTGAGGAAAGGATGAAAATCAGCCCCGACACAGACAAGGGGTGTTTTCATCACTAGGTTGTGGGAAAATGCAATGAATTGAGCAAACATTTCCATGTGTTCTCTTGAGCAGCTGGGACCTGGATTTCTCCCAATAATAACAACTCCATTTGAAGGTGTTCTGTGTTTTTTTTCAAGGGTTACCTGGCCAGAGGAGGAGGAGCTGTTGAACAGAGCAGGCTTCTTCCTGTTGTTGTGTAAACAAGTGACTTGTAGGACAGGGTTGGAGGAGGGAAGCCGAGTTGTAAGATGTGCTTAGCTGCTCTGGAAATGAAAGGTAACTCCTGAGGGTTTGTGTCAGCGAAGCAGAGGGAATATCTATTTAAATTGTGCACTTTATCCCAAAACACTGCGTTTCTGCCCTTATTTCCCTTATTAGTTGGAAAATAACTTAAAATAATATCCAAATTCTGCACCTCTGCCTGATGAAATTCTCCACAGTGTAAATTCCTCCGCCCAAAAGCATTTAATGTAAAACAGCAGTAAAATACAACGAAACACCTAATTAAAAAGTAGCAAGAATTGTAAGAAGTGTTGTGTCAATGTCATTGCACTGGAGACAATGGGGAAGAGCGGTGATGGCAGCTGATGTCGAGGACAGCCTGCGGGCTGGCTGGAGCCCCAGCGCGGGCCGCTCTGTCCCCGCTGGGCCCTGAGGCAGAAAAAGACAGAGCTGGGGCAGGTTCTACCGAGATTTGAACTCGGATCGCTGGATTCAAAGTCCAGAGTGCTGACCATTACACCATAGAACCGGGCGGTGCCTTTGCCCTCCGCCAGCGCCCGCAATTCATCCAGAGAGAACAAATCCCGCCGGGAAACTGCTGCTGGCTCTGCCCTTGCACCCCTCTGCCAGCCCCCACAATTCATCCAGAGAGAACAAATCCCGCCGGGAAACTGCTGCTCGTTCTGCCCTTGCACCCCTCCGCCAGCCCCCACAATTCATCCAGAGCGGACAAATCCCGCCGGGAAACTGCTGCTGGCTCTGCCCTTGCACCCCTCCACCAGCCCCCAGAATTCATCCAGAGCGGACAAATCCTGCCGGGAAATTCTGCTCGTTCTGCCCTTGCACCCCTCCGCCAGCCCCAATTCATCCAGAGCGGACAAATCCCGCCGGGAAATTCTGCTCGTTCTGCCCTTGCACCCCTCTGCCAGCCCCCACAATTCATCCAGAGCGGACAAATCCTGCCAGGAAACTGCTCGTTCTGCCCTTGCACCCCTCCGCCAGCCCCCACAATTGATCTAGAGAGAACAAATCCCGCCGGGAAACTGCTGCTCGCTCTGCCCTTGCACTTGGGGTGGCCGACGGCAATCTAACACGACCTAAACGCTCTGCTTGTTCCGAGCTTCTGCAGTGTTTGTTGCCTTCACAGAATCGTGGAATGCTTGGGGTTGGAAGGGACGTTGAAGAGCATCCAGTCCCAGCCCTGCCAGGGGCAGGGACACCTCCCACCATCCCGGCTTGCTCCAAGCCTCTTCCAGCCTGGGCCAGGGCCGTGCCACCCTCACAGGGAAGAATTCCTTCCCGATTTCCCATCCGCTCCTCCCTCTGGCAGAGTGCAGCCATCCCCCTTGTCCTGTCACTCCATGTCTTGTCCCAAGTCCCTCTGCAGCTCTCCAGGAGCCCCTCTGGGCACCACAGTAAGGTCACCCCTGGTGTAATGAGGGCAGAAAGCAAACATGAACGCTGGGGAACACCTGCTGTCAGAGACAGCCCAAAAGCTCATCCCTGCAGAGCTCAGCAGCTGCCAGCAGCTTGGCTGAAGCAGAATTCAGAACCGTGTTTCCACACAGGCCATTCAAAGCACAGCAAGAAAAGGAACAATATGCTGTGACATGTCTGAGATTCTTCAGATAATTTGTAAGAAAGTACTAACCTGGATGCAATAAATAATAGATATGGGGGGAAACAGGAAAACTCTGTGATTGGTTACTGTTCTGCTTTAGATGTGTGTTCCACGTGGCATGGGATGTTTCTGGCATTCTAACAGTCCATGAAAAACGCCTTGCAGTCACTTGCCATGGCTCTGAGCAGGAAATAAATGTGTTTGTGGCAAAAACGTTCAGGTTCCACCGAGATTTGAACTCGGATCGCTGGATTCAGAGTCCAGAGTGCTAACCATTACACCATGGAACCACACGAGCTGCCCCCCTGAGCCGCGCCTACTGAGCCAAAACCAGGAAAAGCCAATTCCATGATTCCTATGGATCCATGAACGAGAGCCCGGCCTTGTTTTTCTTCCATGTATTCCACACGTACTCATTCCATGTAAGAATTCCACTGTTAGTTTATCACATTCCACAGCCGTGAAAACAGCCCCACTGAGCAGCACCGTGCCATTAAGTTCATGGAGCCTTTTTCCTCAGCTCATATAATCCAGAGGCCAAACACAGACTTTCAATACCATGACTTCTACGTTTTCACGTTTGTGTTTTTATTTTGCTTTCCTGCATTTTGTGCTGAGAGTCTGCTTCCTATGTTTGGCATTGCCACAATGTTTCATTTAATCTGGCAAGACAGGGAAAAACTACAAACGTGCGCAACGAGCTTTTGATGCCTGATTGAAGACATGGATCTCCTGGGGCAGGTCCAGACGAAGGCATGAAGATGCTCAGAGGAGCACTTCTTCTTTGCGGAAAGGCTGACGGAGCTGGGGCCGCTCAGCCTGGAGCAGAGAAGGCTCCTGGGGGGCCTTTGGTTTATAAGGGAGCTTTCTTATGATAGATAAAGAAGAAACTTTGCACCACAAGGGTGTTGAGGCAGTAGCACAGGGTGCCCAGAAAGGCGGCAGATGCCACCTTGGAAACATTCATTCCATCCTTGCAAACATTCAAAGCCAGGTTGGACAAGGCTCTGAGCAGCTTGTGTATCCCTAATCATGGCATGGGTTGGGACTAAATGGCCTTTAAGGGTCCCTTCCAACCCAAACCACCCTGTGACTACACAGGACCTTCAAATGGCACTAAAAAATGGCTGGAGGCAGCCCAGCGCCCTGTCCGTCCTTTCCTCGCCATAGCTATACCGCATGTCGCCAAGATTTTAGCAAAAACACCTCGCACCAGCCATGCCCCTGTCCCCCACACCCAAAAATAACCAGCAGAGAGAGCGGAGAGGAGAGGACGGGCGCTCTGCCGTGAGAGGGGGAAAAACGAAAACAGTAGTGCTAGCAGAGGATGGTTTCGATCCATCGACCTCTGGGTTATGGGCCCAGCACGCTTCCGCTGCGCCACTCTGCTGCTCATACCATCGACTCTTCCTGCCACAGCTTAGAGCAAGCAGCGCCACGCCGTGCCCGCTCCATCCCGGCCACGCACGGGCACCTTCCCTGCCCGTCCCGGCGGCCACGCGGTCCCGCTGCCGCTGCCCGCCCCAATACAGCACGGTAATGGTTATTAACTTCAACACAAGAAGTTTCGCCGCAGCAGGAGGAAGAAGCTCTTCACGCTGAGGCTGGCAGAGCAGCGGAACGGCTGCCCAGGGGGTGCAGGCTCCCTCTCTGCAGACATTCAGACCCACCTGGACGCGCTCCTGTGCCACCCGCGCCGGGTGACCCTGCCTCGGCAGGGGGCTTTGGTCTCCACACGCGCCTTCCAACCCCAACGATTCTGTGATTCTGCGAAACGGGAGTGGCCTCAGCCACCCGCTCTCGCCACAGCTCAGCAATATTAACTAAATTAGGTCCAAACCACCGACGTGCCGGCGCAGAAAGCGCCACACTCCCAGCTGCGCACAGCCGAGCGGGACTCTGAAGCCCGCCGGGGGTTATTGACACCGAACGGCCCCGGGAGCGGCCCCGGTACCGCCCCGCCCCAGAGTGCTTTGCGCGTATTTGCATACAGCACCGCTATTTGCATAGCCCCATTAGGCCGGATTTGGGGTCTGTACCCCTCTCTCCGCCATCTCCTGCCCGCCAGACCCTCGCTACTGTTGGGGTGATGTGCACGGCTGCTGCTGCTCCCGTCGGCACGGCCATTGTGTCCCAGAGGGTCACCCTGACCTTGCGGAGTCCGAATCCTGGAGGTAGAAATAGCGGCGGGTAGGCAGCAAGATTCGTGCTCGCTTCGGCAGCACATATACTAAAATTGGAACGATACAGAGAAGATTAGCATGGCCCCTGCGCAAGGATGACACGCAAATTCGTGAAGCGTTCCATATTTTTTTCCCCCTCTCATCCCGCCCTCCAAGCCTGGAAGAGGAAAGTTAGGGGTGACCGCGCTCTCCATGACAGGTGAGGGTCAGGGGAGAGGAGACCACCTGGAGCAGCAGCAGGGGAGGCTTAGGTTGCACATCAGGAAGATTTTCTTCATGAAAAGGGTAATTTAACATCAGAACGGGCTGCCCATGGTGCAGTCACCGTCCCTGGAGGTGTTCCAGAAACAGCTGGACACTGCACTCAGTGCCACGGTCTGGTTGACAAGGTGGTGTTTGGTCGCAGGTGGGACGTGATGATCTCAGAGGTTTTTCCAGCGTAACAGATTCTGTGATTCTGTGAGCCCCGTCTGGCACCCAGCAGCTCCCAGGACTCACAGAGACACAGCCAGCATAACAGCGGGTCCCTTACTCCTTCCTGCTGCTCCCGTGCCAAGGTCCCGCTGGCCCTGAAGGCACAAGGACGGGCACTGAGCTGCCGCTGCCTTGGGAGGGTGTCTGAGCTGGCTCAGCCCTCTCTGCACCACACGGAACATGTTCTCCCCAAGAGACCCAGAGGCTCGGGACTGTGGGGGAATAGACTGGAGATGGTATATAAAGTAATCTTACCCCTAAGGAGTTGCAGCTGGGCTAATTAGCAAAATGAGGAGAAGGCCTAACTTCAACAAGCCACAGCTGTAACTAGTTAGAACATAGGAGCTATAAAAGAGTGGGTTGGCTTGTCAACAGGCCACGCCTTAAAGCAGGAAGGGAACTGGAGTCAGTCGGTTACCTGGTGGGAGAGGAAGGATGTGCTCAGAGGAGCTGCTCACCTGAAAACACCGAATAGGTATGAAACTTTTGTAGAAGAAAGAGATGATAGCATAAAAATTCCTGTTACATATATGCATATATGACAGACAGGACCGTACCCCATCTGGGCCCAGAAGTTTTCCCTAGTCCATGCACTGGCTGCAGTAACAAATTCACTATGGCTGCTGTAGAGAATTGACTCACGAATTAGAGTGTTTTTCCTGCGGGGACTGCGACTGTGGTGCTGCCACAGGTTAGTACCTTCTGTATTTCCTCTTGTCCTCACTGTCCCTTGCTCCCTCTGCACGCAGCACAGAGCAGGCTCTGGCACTGCCAGGCTCTCCTGACCACTGCGTGGCACACACATCAAAGATGGGCATTCTCTTGTTCTCACTATTTCCTTCTGAGGATTGTCTCCCCAAAAAGGCTTTATTTTCATGCAGGGTGTCCTAAGCAAAGCAGTGGGACTCTGCTCCACAGAACAGCAAATCCCCCCCCTTGCTCAAGAACTGTTCTGTAATTCACCTTCTTTCTCCACACTGCGGGATCTCACTCTTGTGGGATTCAGTGCTGGCTACCAAAAGAACAGGGCAAAATCTGACAAAAACAGCAGCACTAAAGGCATAGCCAGAGCTACCAGGGGCCAAAAAGCTCGAGTTCCTTTGCCTAGAGTGTGTGTAGCAAAGCACTGAGTCGAGATGGACTGCTTCCCTTAAAGATCTACAGCTACTGTAAGAAAATGGGGAGTTATTTTTGGAATAACTGTTTTAGGGAATAAGTCTTTTATGAAGAGGTAGTGCTTTTTTAGCTTTGGCACTGGGGATTTTGTTTTAATCCAGCCTGAATTCTGTGATGGAGTGAGTGAAGCTAAATGAGGTGGGTGCTTTTTGAAAGAAAAAAAGCAGAACACAGGCAGATGGTGAGGGGGAGAAAGTAAAATAGGAAGCATGAAACAAATATATTGTTAGAGATGCCATTTTTCTGTAGTAAAAATGCTTCAGCTTCTTGGTTTGACTGGTTTTTTTGTTTGTTTGTTTTTTTTTTTACTTCATGTTTTCTGCCTGTTTTATTGCACGTTAGGTACCACACAGCATAATTCAGTTTCTTTTTATGATAAAAAATTATTAATTCTCTTCAGATATTATGATAACAGATAAAAGAAGGAAATTAGGAAGCTCATGTGAAAAAATTTAAATGTGATGAATCATCCAACCACAGCAGTGAACAATAAATGTGAGGAATTCTACTTTGGTTTTACTTGGATTAGGCTGCTCAAGGTGCACTAAGAGTGCAGGTCTTGGCTTCACTTTCCTTAAAATTGGCAGGTATGATTGTCCTTCTCTTGTTTAGATAAAATTATCCAAATATTGCTGGCTAACTTGGTCTGAGTTTTTAGTTATTTATTTTAAAGCGCAGGCTGTGTCAGCACGAGTGCGTGGAGGTGCCAAGAACCTGGTGGAAGGCAGCTTTCATATATGTCAGGGATTGCAAATTCTCACGGCATATTCTTTCTCTTGGTGTCACTGATGCAGTATTTTCACAGGGAGGTCGCATTTCAAACATCTTTCGTTCTTCAGAGCAAAATTCTAGTTTTGTCTTTGAATCTGGCCTTTCAGAAGGTAAGATAACCACACAGTACTTTGGATATTCATCCTGAAAATTGCTGCTTGGGAAAACAGTAGATTTTTTATTCTGCGTTAATTTATACGTAATTTATGGGTTAATTGATATGTAAGTTTGTTATTAAACAAATATTTAAAAAACCATGCCGGGTTATTTCTTCCTCTCGGCTTCAGTGAAGGGCTGAGAAGAGTTTTTTACCTGAGCGCCACTGGCTGCTCCCTCAGGACAGGTTTGGAGCCATTGCCCTGGTTTAACACTTAAAATCCTTTTTTTGTTGACTTTTTCCTTAAAACCGGGGCGGGCCCCTCACGTCAGTCCGCGCCATCAGTGCGCGCCGCCGGTCACATGTCCCTTGTTTACCCCGGTCGCTGCCGGTGGTGGCGGCGCCGCGGCGGGTCAGGGACAGACAGACCGAGCACCGCGCCGGGGGCAGCGGAGATTGGCGTGGGAGGAAAAGGGAATGGCGGCGGGGAAAGGGCGTACCCCGCAGGGCCGCTGTGAGGGCTGTGTGAGGTGCGCTTGTCCGCCCTGCGGAGCGGCGAGAGGGGCTGGTGAGCCCTCAGGGGTGGCAGAAGGCGGGAATGTCTGTGTCTATGTCTATCTTTATCCTAGGAGCGGGATAAAGAGGCGGGAATGGCTCCTCCCGTCATGGGCGGTGTGAGGCGGGAATGGTCCTTCCTCTCCCTTCAGGTGAATGGCCGTTCACCTCCCCTCAGGAGCGGTGTGAGGTGGGAATGGTCCCTCCTCTCCCTTCCGGGGAATGGCCCTTCACTTCCCCTCAGGAGCGGCGTGGGGCGGGAATGGCCCTTCACTTCCCCTCAGGAGCGGCGTGGGGCGGGAATGGCCCTTCACTTCCCCTCAGGAGCGGCGTGGGGCGGGAATGGCCCTTCACTTCCCCTCAGGAGCGGCGTGGGGCGGGAATGGCCCTTCACTTCCCCTCAGGAGCGGCGTGGGGCGGGAATGGCCGTCCCTTCCCCTCAGGAGCGGCGTGGGGCGGGAATGGCCGTCCCTTCCCCTCAGGAGCGGCGTGGGGCGGGAATGCGCCTTTTCCTCCCGTCAGGAGCGGTGTGAGGTGGGAATGGCTCTTCCCCTTAGGGACGGTGTGAGGTGGGAATGGTCACTCCTCTCCCTTCCGGGGAATGGCCTGTCCCCTCCCCTCAGGAGCGGCGTGAGTCGGGAATGCCCCTTTCCTCCCGTCCGGAGCGGTGTGAGGGGCTGTCCCGCAGTCCTTCGCCGTGTTCCGCCGGTTCTCAGCCGTTGTTGCCGCGGGGGGAAGAGCGGAGCGGGGGGCGCGGGGCGGGAGCCGTCGCTGCGGGGCTGCAGCGGGTGCTTGACTTGCGAGGAGCCCGAGGTGTTCGGCCATCAGTCCTCGCTGTGCTGGCTCGGGACGCTGAGGTACCAGCTGCTGTTCTGAGCTGCCTCTCAATAAAACCCCTCCTTTATTTTCAGGCTCAGCATGTCCCTGCCAGCAAAGAGGTGTGGAAGGCCCCTAGTGTTGTCTTTTCTGGAAAAGAAAAAGCGAAGTCTTGATAGAAGAAGGGGAAAACAAGGATTAATGTGGGAAATCACATTGACCTGTGGCTGACGCTTAAGGAAAAGCTGGATTTCAGAAATGATGCAGAAGTCGTAGGGTTTTTACTAGATATGTGAGTAGATTGTCATGATATTCCTCTGTTTTCTAATACCAAGTAAATAATTCTGAATGTTGATACCAGTTGTGTCTTTTCTTTCTAGGTATAACAGCTTCAACTTGTTGTCAAAAGCTCTGCTCTGTCCCGTCTGAGGGTGTGGAGGATCACTGGGAAGGAAGAAAGAGCATTGTCAGCCAGCACTCCTTGAATAGCAGCAGATGGAATGTTAGTGCTGTCCTCTCCTTACTTGGGAAGGGTGGATAAAATATTTTTCTTAGTACCACTTGAAGGACTGTAGCTGAGGTTTAAAATAATAAAAGTTCTATATAAAAAGGAAAATATACAGCTAATTTTAGTTCAATTGAAGATGCTGAATATCTTTTGTTCTTACTTTTGATTTTAGTAGGTGAATGAGTTGGGGTTTGGAAAGCAATTCTATGGCAGAGAAGAATCCTTGGAAGCTAGGTCAGGAGTAAATAAATACCAGTGCTGATGAAGCTGAAAAACTCAGGTGCATTCTTCAAAATAGCATTTTTCTATGGCACTGTCATTTTAGTTTGGAGTGCAGCACTAACTGAACCTCTGGGACTGATTTGATACAGGTGAGACTGAGGGTTTGTGTTTAATTGATTGCTTACTTCAGCCTTCTGAGATGTGAGAAATAATGTGAGAAGTGGTTTGGTAGGAAAACAACTTTGTTGCACTAAAAAGTAAGGCAGTGAGGCTTTGGAACAGTCTCATGATATCAGTGTGAAGGTTCTAAATCGGTCCTAAATCCCACCAAGTTCACAAAAGGCTGGACAAATGATCAGGCATGTACACAGTGGTAATGATACAAGGCTAAGGAGCAACACCTGCCTAAGGATGGGGAGAGTCAAAAATAAGAAGAGTTTAATGAGGCAGGCATCCTAGGACATGCTGTGTTATTCCAGGGGATATTTACCTACCAGGAGCAGTTGTAT
The DNA here is from genome assembly GCF_015832195.1 of Motacilla alba alba. Classification (NCBI taxonomy): domain Eukaryota; kingdom Metazoa; phylum Chordata; class Aves; order Passeriformes; family Motacillidae; genus Motacilla; species Motacilla alba. The sequence goes on from NC_052033.1 coordinate 3,159,031, forward strand.
AACCTCACGTTGAGGAAAATGGTTTGTGTTTCAGTGTCTGGACCCCACATCCGTGGTGCCACTGTTGGGTTTGTCTTTGGGTCACAGGATAGCAGTGAGATAGAGTGCTGATGTCACCGAGGTTCTTGCTGCTGTGGGATGTCCATACAGGGGTCAAGTCAGCTGCCCTAACTCCTGTTGGGCATATTAAAAGTAAGACCAAACTCAGTTGCTAGCTCATTGTTTTCAGAAATCTGGGCAAATGGTTTTCTCCAGAAAGGAGCAGTGCTTCTGTTGATGTGTATTTCTTTCTTGTTTTCAAAGGTGTGGCACTGTGCTTCCTATTGCAGGGAGGCGATGCAGGTGGGTATTTCCTGCTTTCCAGGCTCTTGGCTGTCATGCTTTCCTGTTGTTGGTTTGGGCTTTACCAAATATGTCTTTTCATTCTGTGCTCGTGAGGGTCAAGAGAAGAGCAAGGAGCAAGGTCCTATTGTAGGTGCTTTGTGGGCACATTCAGAATTCATAATCATAAAGCTGCTGTTGTATTCTAGGCTTTTTACTCCCGACTCTAATTTTAGGTTGGCTAAACACTAGCTATTAAGGGACTGCACACATCAAAGACAGTGGAGGAAGAATAATTAAATTCAGCTTCTTTGGTGGCTTAATGCTTGGTTTCTGGCTTGGTTTTGGAGCCTGATGACATTGGCTTTCAGCAGTTGCAGAGAATGAAGTTGATTGGGGTTGTTCAGCCTGGAGAAAAGGAGATTCAGAGGTGACCTCATCACTCTCTGCAGCCTCCTGAAGGGTGGCTGTGCTGAGCTGGGGTCGGTCTCTTTCTCCGGGACACAACAGACAGAACAAGAGGACACAGTCTCAAGCTGCGCCAAGGGAGATCCAGGCTGGAATTAAGGAGGAAGTTTTTCACAGAGAGTGGTCAAACACTGGAATCATCTGCCCAGGGAGGTGGTGGAGTCACCATCCCTGGATGTGTTTAAAAAAAGCCTGGATGTGGCACTGGGTGCCATGATCTAGTTGAGGTGTTGGAACATGGGTTGGACTGGATGATCTTAAAGGTCTCTTCCAACCTAGAAATTCTGTGATTCTGTGATGGAGAAACAGTGGGGGAGTCACATAGATTCTTGCCAGGTGAAATGGAATGGTTTTTGGAGTTGTGGCTATTTTGAGGAGTTGGCAGGTTGATGTAGCAGGAAGGAAGGAATGTACAGAAATCCTGATTTAAAGGGCCATTAGCAGGGCAAAGCCAAATGCAAGGGTTGCCAGTCCACATCCAGTATGGTTTCTGAAGACAGTCAGTCCTTCTCCAGTGCTTCTCCTGTTATTAGTGTCTAACTTTAACATTTGGAATTTAACCAAGCTTATTTAAAATTATTTTCTGGTGTACATGTAACAATTACAAAGCTGTCAAAGCAGATAATAAACAATATTTTTTTAAATATATGTTATTTGCTCTAACATTGAAAAGTAACAAGCCACAGTAGTTGAACAGGATTTTTTCAGGAAGCTTTGGGGAATTTGAGGTTCTTTTACTGTTGCAGTAGTTGAATGATATGGATTAAAAAATTCCTTTACTGTGTTAAAAGACACAGTCCATGATCAAATCCCAAGAAAGTTCTATCATGAGAATTTATCTCTTTTGTTTTTCCTCAGTTCAGTAAAAATGAAACAATACAAATACAAAATGCATACTCAGAAGTGTCACAGCAGTTCAGAGAGGATGGCTGAAGTGTGCAGTAGGATGAGCTGGTGTCAGTCAACCAGATGTTGAAGCCCTGATTTGTGGGAGTCTTCAGCCTGTGCCCGTCTCTCCTGAAATGGCACTGGTAGCTCCTTTTGTAATGATTTTTGCTCTGCAGCTTTCCTCGTAGCTGTGGTGCTTCTGTGTTGCAGAACTTCTCTTCCCCTTGAGTAATGTGTCCTCTGCAAAGCCGTGTGATCGCTGTCCACACAAGGCAGTTGTAAAGTGCATTCCCTTGGAAAGCAAATAAACAATCTCCAGGGAAGGTCCAGCAAGCTGTTAATGCTGCACACTTACCATGACAAAGATGAACAGCTCAGGAGTTTCTTAGCAAGCAGGAAAGTGTAAGTTAAATTTAAAAGAAAAAAGGAAAGGGGAAAAAAAAAAGCCTGATAAATATAACCTGCTTGGTACGTCAGCTTCCTGTTCTCTCCAAAAAAATCAATTTTCGGTGCCTTGTTTTGACTAGTTGCAATTTTTAATTGACCTAAAAGATTCTGCATGTACTGCTTTTGATCTTTACTGTTCATTGTTTGTTTTTAATTAAAGAAAGGGGAAAAAAAAACAAAAGAGAAAACCAAAAACAACCACCCCCCACCCCTCTCAAACCACAGTCTGTGGTTGTTTCACTAATGTGACTTCAAAGGGACTGTAACACAGCTTTTCCTTACAGACAATTGAGTGGTTAGTTTCAGACAAATAATTTATTGTCATGCTGAATGTTGGTCTGTATTTCGCTGTAGTGAAACCTCTGTTTATATATCATAAAACATAAGATGTTGGTCTCTTTATGTGTGTTGTACATCGAAAAGCACAAATGCACTGACTGGGATATTTCTTCTTATTTCCAGGTTAGAAGATTGTCCTGGGGGAGTGCACTTCACTAGGCACAGTGAAACAGCACAGACTTATTTCATGTTTAGGTATTTAAATGTCATATTGGAACTGTTATTACTGTCTTGCTTTTCAGGGTGAGCAGCAAGAAGAAAATCAATTTGCATAACAATCCAGGGGCAATTTTTACTCCATTTTGATTTTGCCAGGAGGATATTGTGAACTGTGAAGAGTTACTGTAAGTTGTGTGAAATTCCACGTTGTGTTGAACAGCACATTAAACTCACTTACCTAAAGTTTTATTGTGTTATGTCAGTGTTTAAGTGTGTGGAGTGAATTATTTCCCTGGAAGAGCCTGTACAGAGTTTTCTGAGGAGCAACAAAAGAGGACAAGCCCAAGTGCTCATAGTATTGCTAAACTTAGTCAGAATTGCCAATTATCTTAATGACTGAGTTCCTTACATTTTATTTAAAACTCAGAAGAGTTAAGATAGAAACAATATTCTAGTGTCAATTGCAGCATCAAATGTGCTTCCATCTGAACGTGTTTCTTGGAATGCTTCTCTTTAGGGAGCTAATGTAACATGTCCCATATATTGCAAGGCATTTGTGCAGTTGATTGATGGCCTGGAAGATGATGGGTAAAAATGCTGGACTGCAGATTGCATTGGTGCCTTGGAAAAAATGAGTAATTGAGATCAGCTACTCTGGTGCTTATCTAAAATCTTCTGTGATTGAATCATTTGATGTCTCGCTTTGCTTTTGATGGTACAAAAGCTGATACACGAGCTGATACATGATGCATCTTCGTTATTTTCTTCTGTAACAGAGATGAAATAAGTGGAGTGCTTTCAGGAACTGAAGTTCTACAGAACGCTGTTGGTGGTTCTGAATGTTTTGTAGTTATTGTGAGCAATCCTGGAAAGGTTTTGAGCCGAGCAGCTGAGGTTGGTACAGCATTCAGGGTATTCAGTGTATGGTTGTCAGAAGCACAGAAACTTCCAGTGTTCTGATTTTAACTTTTTTTTCTTTAACCACACACTTGCATAAGCTTTCAGGTCTTGATCTTACAGTGTTCAAGCCAGCTGGGCTTTCCCACCAACTTACACTAGAACAGCCTCTCTGTGGGGAGAAATTCCCCTAATTAGATCATTGTACTCTGCATTCAGCTCTTTAAATGAGCTACTTCACTGGCTGTAAGAAACTGCTGTTGCTCTTAAATATTACCTTGATGCTTTTGAAGTACCTGCATTCAATGTTGCTTTATGAACATTTGATTTTACTCAAAATGTTGTACAGATAGATTAAAAAAAAAAGATTGAGAAGTTGAGAAGACAGTTTTTTGATACTTTTTCAGAATGAAAATGCCACTTCCTCTGTATTTGTGTTCTCTCTTTGCTCTGTACCTTTCAGATTTTATTTTGACCAAACAATGACTCGTGTAAATAACTCAGTTTGGCTGATGAAGAAGTGTGGCTGGTGACACTTATGCTCAGTGAAGGGTCTTCCAGTGCTCTCAGATTTTCAGTTGTTGGTGTCATTACAGAGAGAAGGGAACAGGACTCAGCCTTCCATTACATTTTCCTCCAAAGTCTTCAAGATCAGAAGAATCCCCAACTGCTTATTCTCAGCCAGTTCAACCTCATTCTTGTGCCTTTTAAAATTCACACTGCAAATATTTCTATTATTTAACAACTTACTGTTATGCAAGTAGAACAATTCTGCCAGTACCTGATTTGTTGGCTTGTAAATTACTGGTAGGAGGATTATTCCTGCTCATAGTACTGGAATATAGTACAATTCCTCCCTTACTGGGGCTTCCCCAAACCTCCCATCACACTGACACTTCATGCTGAAGAAAAATCAAGAGAAAGTAGACTTCTAAGCATTTCCTGTTGTAATGTTACAGTGTGACAGATGATGTATTTGGGTTGCTGTATGAGCATATCCTTTTGAATCTCTGACTTCTGCAGAGCAGAGTATTATCATTGCTGTTTTCCAGTGAAGTTAGCAGAATGGTGAATGGAAATGATTCTGAAACAAGATTCTTTCTTCTGATGGATATGATCAGCAGTGGCTCTGCTTTAGCCAAAATGGCCAAGTAAGGCTTTCTGCTGCTGTGGGTCTATGAAAAGTGTGGAATTTGACTATGTTCAGATGTCAGAACTAAACCCATAAGAATTGCTTACTCTCTTATTTCATTGATACATTAAAAATATACTTGAGGAAAATTACTTTAAACAGAATCATAAATTGTTGTTGGCAATACTGAATACTTAGGGCATAAACCTCATAATAAACCTATAATGTTAAATGTGAGAATTTTCTCTAGAGATTTTTAGTGGAAGTAGCTATAAAACCACCAAATTTTAGTTTTGTTTCTGTTTGTAAAGTGGACTTACTGTGCCAGTTGGTTTCCTTAGAACCCTGGCTCTACCAAATCTCTTGAAATGGGAGTATTTACATGCATAAACTGGGAAACTTCCTCCAAATAAGGGCTGTTCTGCTCTGTGTTGAACTTAAATTTCAAACCATTCGTTAAATAACTGTAGTTACAATGCACTGGCTTTCATAGTACTAACTAAATCTTCCCCTGCTTTTAGCCTTTACAAGAAGCTATTTCCTAAAATCACAGTAACTACAGTTGTGCTCTTAGCTCACATAATGTAGTATCACCTGAAAACTTTGTGTCTTGCTGGGGAAAGGTAGTCTGGCCTGTATTGTGATTTACTTCTGTGGTAAAAATCCCCTACAAAACCAGAGGAAAAATTGTTTCAAATAGCTCTTGCAGATTTCTTGATGAAATAAGGAGTTTTGCAGATCACCACAGACCTGCTGGAGAGGGCAGCAAAACTGAGGTGAGCTTCTGGAATAAGGTACTTGAAAAAACAGTGTTTCAGTGCTCTGTTTTCTTACCAGTTCAAATTGCTGTTTAATTCTCTGGCTCTTCTCTTACTCTGAATGCTTGTAAGTCTGTAAAGCTTGATCAGTCAGCCAAGAGGAATGCTGCATTGAGGCATAATATTTAAGAATGTAACAGGGAGGCAGGAACCTGGCTTTATTCTGAATGCTTCAGACTTAGTAGAACATCATGTGTTTTATCTTGTGGTAAAATTGAAATATGAAGTATGACTTTTATACGCCATGATCATTTGTCTGATTTAATTTAATAGTATGAAATACTATCGTCAGTGTGATGATGATGCTTGTTACTACTTTTGCAAGAGGCTTTCATGTCCTGTGCCCTGTTTTGGGCTTCTAAATCAAGACACCCCAAACAAGTTTCAGCTGTTTGTTGTATTAAGCACGTTCTCATGAGTCACTGCTGAAAATACTGATCAGTGGATAGCAGGAAGGAGAATGCATCAAAGGAGGAATTCCAGAGGTTGGAGAAGTGGAGTTTCAGTTTGAGATGTGTAAATGAAATGTGGGGCAGAGAGGAATGGTGAACCTGAGCACTGTTTGTGGTTTGTGTCCTGTGCCAGCACAAGCCTGCTTCCTCTCTTTCCCCCTGTCTCAGCAGAAGCAATTAATTACATTTGTAATTCCAGAGATTCCTCACCACTACAGCACTCAGAGCCCTGGCAGGGAGGATTGTGGTTTCACAATCCTGAGGATTCAACAGATAAACTGGACTCTTCTGAGATCAGGTAGAGCTGCTAAGTGTGAGAAGTTACATGTTCACCACCTCAGGTCATAGAGCAACACTTCTTTCTGTAGTTCTTGTGCATGGATGTAAAGCTGCCTTGTATTTGAGATGCCAGAATCGTCTGCTCTGCTCAGTGCTGTGTGTCATCGTGCTCTGTGTGCACTGCTCAGTGGAGCTGCAGCCAGAGACTGCCCAGGGTGTCTGGAAATAAAGAGTGCAAGTGTTTTTGTGTGTGTGTGCACACAGCTTGGCTCTCCAGTTTATTTTATGAAACCTTAAACTAACATGAATTGGAAGGGACCTCTGAAGGTCATCTCATGCACCCTGCCCCAAGCAGGGCTGACTCCAGGCTTGGATCAGGTTACTCAGAGCCTTGGCCTTCTGAGAACTTGGCTATTTTATAGAATTTTGAAATGTTTCATAAAACATAGGATCCAGAATGATTTCATCTTGCATTCCTGTTTTCCATTTTTCTTTTTTACTCTTACTGTAGCAGTCACAGTCCTGATCCATGGCTTTTAAGATATGGGAACCCTTAAAACGCATTCATGGGGGGCAACTTAATACAGACAATTTCTGATTTCAATGGCTTTGTCTGTAGTAGGTAACAGTGCACGCATGTGGAGATGTTTAGGTGTTTAGATTTATCACAAAGACCTTTGTCTGGCTTTAGGGAGAGGGTATGGTCTGAAGTGAGATCACTGCAGGCACTGTGTTAAGTCATCTTTTTTATGTGGTTTCTGTTGTGTGTTTGTAAACATCTGTCTATAGTAGCAAAAATACTTTGGTAGGTGTGTTTGCAGTAAGCAGAGACAGTGAAGAATTGGAGTCTCTTGTATGGATGGATGTGGCTGTTGAACTTAGTTACATTGGTTCTTTGGCTTCAGTCAGGCTAAGTGACAAACTGCAAATGCTTTCCTAAAAACATGTTGGGCTTAGATGTTTTAGATCTAACTAATGAAGTAATTGTTAGGCTATTTTCTGAAGTTAGTGTGTATTCCTGTTCTTCATCCCCACATCCTTGGCATACCTGTTCAATCTATCCTTGCTCTTCCTGGTTCTCTGCACAAATTTCTTTCCCCTCCTGTATGCTCCTTCTTGGTTGGTCAGCCTTGGTGCAGACATCCAGCAGAAGAATTTCATCACTGTTTGTAAGCTTTGCTTAAATAATCATTTCACAGCAGTTTTTGACATGACCTATTTTTCAAATGAACACAGCACTTCTTATCTTAGTGTTACTATCTTCAATGGCAAAAAATAAAATCCTGTTGTAGTAGGATTTCTTGGAATTTAAAAATTCCATCATAGGATAAACTCGACCTGGCTTTGAGTATGCTACAATAGTGTTTAGCTTGTGATTCAGCTGTTGATCTGGGATGACTTAAAGTCAATCTCTGCAGAGCAACTCTGATAATTCTTGTGCTGGTTTAAATCTCAAATTAGCTAAAAGTACTTGGGGATAATAGAGTGCAACATATTTAATATATTCCAGTGAGTTGTCTTTCCTTTTTTTTCCAGAAGGGCAGATGAAAATACAGGTTGCAGTAGATAATTCTCATAGGTCAAAGTGGTTCTTGCCTGTAACATCCTGATTCAGTGTGTTGTGTGGGCTGGCAGATAGGAGTTTGGCTAAGATTTGAGTAAAAATACCTCGCCAGGTTTGTGAACTTTGCTATAAATTAAGACAGCTGCAGGTGTGTTTTGTGAATGTGTAGAAAAAAATAACTCTTCCTGGAATTCATATAGCTGTTGTCTCCCTGTATCTAAAATCATCCTAAATCAGCATTTTTTAAAGTCTTATTGTACAATAAAGATTTGCATAACTTCATTTCAAGACTGATGAATTACAAATAAATATAGGAAATGCAGGAATATCTTCTTTTTTTAGGATAGCTTCCAAAAGCCATAGCCAGAAGAGGATCTCTGATGGAAGTCAGAAGTGCTCTGGTGAATGTGCCCCGTGTTCTGTCAGACCCGTTCCAGGGCTGCCAGGCTATCCGGGGTAACAGTGGCTCTGGGGTGGAGCAGGGGCCAGGGTTCATGTTCCAGCTCCCACAGCTGCTGCTGCTCTTCCCTCAGTCTCCCACAGCCTCTGACACGCTTTGAGTCCGTGTGATAACCTGGAGACAGGAACTCACCTGAACACACCCTCACAAGGGTGGTATCTTTGGCTGGGTTGTTTTATTCCTGTCATTGCTTTCATGTGGTTTGTTCTCAGTCACACCAGGGAGGTGCTGCGAGGCTGGGAACCAGTGGCAAGCCCAGGAAATTGCACCAACCCTGGGACTGAGCTGTGGGCTAAACATTGATCTGTGACATGAAACACCTTTTCACCTTGTAGTCATGCAGAAAAGCACTGAGGAAAAAGCTGATCCAGCTATTCAGATTATCATGTCGAGTTATTCTGGGATCTTAAGCAAATAATACCTATTTTTGGTGACAAATTTAAAGCCTATTGAGCATTAGAAATAGGATATTAAGGGTTTAACTTAAAATTTTGAGCTTCCAGAATAATGCTGATTTTAAGAACTTGTTTCTTCATTTGCCTATTCTGCCTCATGCCTTCCTAATAAAAACAAACAAAAAAAAACCCAAAAAAACCCCCCAGGTGTTAAAAGGAAAAAAAAAAGTTTGTGATGATACTTCGTAGATGTTTTAAATTCACTTGTTTCAAATTTTCATTACTCTTTGATATCAGATAGTTGTGGTGTAAAATAGCAAAGGTGAGTTCCAAACTGCAGGGCAGTATTGCTGTGTTTCATGGTGAGATGACACCAGGGTGAATTTTGTGTTTAAAATTCTGTATTGAGAATTGGAAGAAAAAAAATCTTTTTAGATAGAAAAATGTGTCTCTTTTGGATGTCCAGTGATCCTCTCTCCTTCCCTGCTTCCATCCATCCTAATCTTGGTTTATTCAGTTACAGCTGTGAGTGATGTTTTTCTTCCCCTCTTGTCGACTCAAACCCTGCCTCTGCAATTACTGCAATTGTTTTATTGGGGGAAAATAGCCTTTCAGTCTTTTCTTACAAAGGAAGAAATTTAATGGAATGAGATTTTCAGCTGCATTTACATGTCTGGGTTTGTGTAAAGACCAACAGAATCACAGGTGTCTGATTTTCAAAAAAAAAAGTTGATAAACTGAGGCAAAAATGTCATCTGTGGAAGAAATTGAAGGCTGTTAGTGGTGTTAATTACAGGAAGAATGTTCTCACCTGCATTTGCTTTTTTCTTTCATCAAAATGGAGCCAAAATCAAAGCATGGGAATGCATAAATCATGGGGCATTGCAGAAACACAGTTTGTTGGACAAGGGCTATTAGAATAGGAGACTTGAAGAGCCCCTGAGGTAGTGGGCTACAGTTGCTGCACTTGGGGTGTTGTCCTACTGACACAAACTCAGTTCAGAATGCTGCCTGCAAAGCCTGGCCCACCCGAGAGTGAGCCAAAGCCCCCTGCTGTGAAATTAAGGAAAACACCTTTATATTCAGCAACATTCCTCTGAAAAGCTGCACACAAAAAGGTCAGGCCCAAAGGTCAGGCAGGAGGACCATCACTGGCACTAAACTTGCAGATAAAATCATTTCTGCAGAGCTCTGTACCAATATATGACTAAAAATGCATCGAATAATGTGCCGCAGGTCAGCCTGCAGAATTGTGCCTACATCAATAATCTATTTGATTCCTGCACATAACTTCTTCCTGAGTGTTTTCTGGGGAGGAAAACAGCCTTCTTAAGGCAAATAAAGGCCATTTGAGTGAAAAGTGCCATTAGGGACGTGATGAGGGAAAATACAAATAGTCCCTTGAAACTGATTAGTAGAAAGTTAAAAATTCATTAGAATCCTGGAGCCTGCCAACACACTAATTAAGTTGTTGAATTGCTGAGCTCCTCCAGTCATCCCCAGCACTGACCAGCCCCAGGGCAGTGACAGCAGTCTACAGGTCAGGGCTTGTGTAGCTACTCTATTTACAGACAGGTTCTAAATTTAATAGTGGTTTACAAATAGATTCTGGGTGAGAAACTTTAATGATGATCTGTGAAAGTTGACTGATTTTGTGTTTGTGTCCTTGGGAGAAAGGGCAATGTGTGTGTGAGCTGCAACTTACTAATATTTCAACTCTATTTTAAACTCTCAGTTTCTGGTTTTATTTATATCTAAGAATCCTGTTAGAAAGTGGCTGGATTTTATCTGCAAAGCTTTTGCACTCGGCGAGTTTCAGGTGGCATAAACAGCTTGTGATAAGTCAAAAAAGTCCTGTAGTCCTGTAGCTGATGCTGTGGAATGGGCTCTGCTGTGTTCTTGATGCATGTTGCTGTTTGTCTCTAATGCTGCAGCCCATCCTCAGAAAAGTGCCTTTAAAAAATTGAAGTGCAGTTTAAAATTTTGTATATTATGGTCTATATATTTATTACACACGTAGAAATGCTTCTTTTCATGTTGACTTTCTATTGAGCAAACTTTGCTCTTCTGATGTTTTGGGTTTGTTGGTTTTTTTTTTCCAGAGCCACGTGTTCAGGGAGGTTTGGGTTGGACATTGGGAAAAGATTCTTGTTGCAGAGATCAGGAGACTGTGGGGCACTGCCCCAGGGCTGCCAGAGCTCCAGGAGAGCTGGGACAACGCTCTCAGGGTGGGATTGTTGGGTGTCCTGGGCAGGGCCAGAAGTTGGGCTGTGGTGATCTCTGTGTGGGGGGTCTCACCCCCGGATTGGGGTGACCCCGAAAGATGGAAAAGTCTCTCCTCCAACCCGTGCCTTCAAAGAAAGACTCAGCAGTCCTCTGTTGTCCGGTCTCAAGGTTGTTTATTGTTGGTTATCTAAAAGATTCTCTTCCTGAGCTGCTGTGGCCCGTTCAGCAGGTCAGACAAAGGCACACTGCCCTCCCAGGGGCTGCTGCCATCTTTTATATCACACATTATGTGTTACATGTTTATACCTTTTCCCCAATTCCTATCATCTATATTGAATGGTGACTTTCTACTCTAAACCAATCTGTGAGTGCCAACATCACCAAAGACATGGAGGCTGGGAAGGAGAAAGGAGGAGGACAGGGCACACGCAAATCCCTCCATCTTAGAACCCCTGACCCCCATGTACAAAACTTGGACCCCTGTGAACAAAATCCTTCCTTTCACTTTGTGACTACTTCTACTACAATACCTAAACTTGTGTGAGTGGCTTGTAATTCTTTATACAGAGTTGGTGATTTGCTCCACGGGCTAAGATCAAAACCCCACGTGTGTCTTTGGCTGCATGCCAGGGTCTCAGAGCCCTCTGCCAGTGGCTCTGGCTATCCAGGGCACCCAGAGGGGTGTCCTGGGTTCCCACATCTGTGGGTCTCTTCCAGCTCAGGATAGATATTCTGTGATTCCTTGTCCCAGTTCTGCACCTCACTCAGAGATTTGATAACAGGCGATGAAAAACTGTGTGCTGCTGACTGCAGTGACTGTAACAATTACAAGCAAATTGTTCCACATTGCTCTTGTGCTCCGTTCTGTCCCGATCCAAACAGGCAGCTCCCCTGGCAGCGGGGATGCCCCACAGAAGGCCCTGGATGGAATGGGGGCACTTGGAAACACTGGTGAGAAACTCTGGGTCCTCAGCACGAGGTGGGGGTGTTTATTTGGTGGTTGGAATACAGTCTGTTGCATCATTCCTTTTCTGAGACTGAAATGAAAATAGAGTATCAAATTAACCACAGGCTAATTGAATTAGCAAAATAAATTGAGGTGGAGGAGATGGGCTTTGAAGGGCCCAAGTCCTCAGCACAGAGATTTATTCCTCGTTGAACATCTGTCAGTAATTACTGTCTCGGAGCATCAGTAGCTTCTGGCCACAGACTCTCTGCTGGCTGTTCCTAACACAACCCTCAGCTGGCCTTTGACTGGTGAGACTCAGCTTCATTTTTCTGCTCCTGATTGAGGTATTGCAGTGCCTGTGTGTTGGTGTTCTGAAGCTCTGCTGAAGGGAACTGTTATCCTCATGTGTGGTTCTGTTTTCCCCAAGGGTCTCACCTTTACAGTGCTTATTATGCATCACCCAGGTGAACATGTAGAAGTGAGTGACATCTTTCTGCCTCAATATTCTATATTTGCTGTAGATATAAATTGCTTTTCATTGATTTTTTTTTTCTTTCCTCCCTGTGTCAAAAGACTTTGGTATTGATATTTGGGCAATATTTCTTTTTTTTTTTTAAGGTAATCTCAGACCTGTCTGTGCTGTCCATTTTGTATTGCAAAGCATGTTAACATGAGTCTGAATCTTGAAAAGATTCCTGTCTCTCCTGTCAGAAATGTTTGTATTCTCCCCTTGCCTTTCTGGAGGTTGCTTGAACACCTTGTGATGTGCACAGGACTCAAACAGAATCTGTCCACCACAATGTTTGTTTGGGGTTTTTTTCCTAAATCATTCTAAACAGCTATTTGTTGTTCAATTATTCTCCTCCCAGAAAGAAGTCAATAGTGTGACTTTCTCTCTCTCTGTCTTTTAACAAAACTTTAAATGATTTATGTTTTAAAGATTAGGTGTAAACTTCCTTCAGTTTCATAGAAAAAGCAATTAAATATAAGAACCATTCTGAATATTTTAAGATTTATTTGGAAAGTGAGAAAACCTTTGGGGCCAACCCTGAGACTGAATGTACTTCAGTATCTTGTTTTGTCTTCAGGAAGGACGTTCTCAAGCAGCTCCATCTTATGTCAGTGTTACAAATGCAGCTGTGCAAGACTGGCTCTTGGTAGATTTTGGTATAAACAGAGACCAGAGGTTGGTTCTTGTGTTGGAGGACTCCTAACAGGGATGGAAAATGTCCTATTTTAAGTTGTTCAGGCTCTGGCTACACATTAAAAATACCGATGCTAAATACTTTATATGGATGTGGAAAGCAGGGCTGCTGTCATCATATTCCTTATAGGATCTTTCTTTGTGTGCTTTGAATTCAGCCAGTTTCTTTATAGGCATCTTACAATATCTGTTTATGGAACATGAGGTTGTTCTCACAGTGCTTTTGCCTTATTACATGATTTCAATAACATTTGTCTCTAGTGAAAACAATTGCAATTTCTTAGCCTTTGTGTAATAGTTTTTCATACCTCAGTATCTCAGTAACTCTCTTCTGAAGTTTGCTTTGTTCTGCAGTTATCCTGTTAGACACAGTAAGAAATATTTCAAAGACAGATACAAAGAAAAATATGTCTTTACTTTTCAATGTTACTTTCTTTTTGGCTTTCTATTGGCTGAGGAAAAGGCATTGATTTTAAAACAAGTAAACCCAAACCAAATTGATTTTGATAAAAGCTTCATTTCTCTCAGACTGAAATGACAAATTTCAATTAGAAGGCTCTATCATGAAAAGACTATTTTAAAGCCTCTTTTTCTTATTGATTCTTGTTAGTTTACTCTTGGTTCTGGTTTTGATTTACCTTTGGCTATGTTTCATGTAGTTAATTCACAATTTAATTCAAAGAGAGTTGCTGTACATATCCAGCAAAGAGATAGGATGAACATTCCAGTGCAGAAAAGGCAATAGAACTTGGAGAAAATTCTTGCAGTAGAATTGTGGCTCATAACTGACAGCAGTTACTAATGATCAGCATTCAATCCGATGAGTGCTGCTCTGATGAGACCTGCTCCTGATTATGCTTCAGGACTTCATTGTGTGGAACTCTTGGCTAGAAGTGGGTAACAAAACTTCAGTGCTTTTGAATCATCAGGTCCAATTTTAAGCATAAAATAGAAGCCTGAAGAATAATTAACTATTTCTTTGGCAAAGCTCTGGGTCATGCAAGGCTGGATTGCAAAGCAAGGGGGGTTTGCATTTCCAGTCAACAGACACTGCTGCAGCTTCTAAAAATCCTTCTGTGGTGTTGCAGTGCAGAGTTCCTTTCTGAGTGATTACCTGGGAGAGGGGAACGGATGCTCTCTGTTCAAGGCATTTGAGTTTTCATTGTCTCACAACACACGGAGGATTTGGGTTTTATCCCTTTGGTCACTACGAAGTTCCAGCATGGCCGAGTCGACCGCTCGCCTCCTCGAACTGCTTGAGGTCAGTTGTGCTCTTTGCAGATAAGAATTAATTAGCCTGATTATTTTTCATAGCTTTTGGATGGCTTCCCCACCTGGAGAGGAGCAATTCCTCTGTGTCAGTGAGTGACTGCTGAGCCAGAAGCTTTCTGCCTTGCACTTGTAAGAAGTGCTGACTGGTTCTTTGGGTTGTGTTAGGAAGCAGGCAGCCTGAGGTTAGAATGCAGAGGATAATAAAGCAGTTCCACAGACGAGCTGGCCAGCCCAGCGAGCTGCTGCTGGGTGGCTTTGGCTTGTGCAGTGCTCATTTCCCTTCTCTCCCAGGTCAATAGCACGTTGACAAGTAGCAGCTCAGGTAGCTGTGTTTGTCCTCCTCCCTGTTCCTCCTACAAAAAATATGTTCTTCTGGGTGTCTTAGGTTTTTTAAAAGTATTGCACTTTACAGCTTTATTACTTAGAGAGGTGTGAAAGTCATCCATAAAGGAAAAAAAATGATAACATTTGAGGTACAGCAGTATATTTCATCCTGTTATTATTAAAGTAACTTCAGAAACTGGCTGGGTGTATCTGGAGAGCTTCCCACCATCCCATATTTGCTGTTTTCAATATTTTGCAGCAATTGCACAGTGCTTTTTTAACAGTTTCCCCTTGACCAAAATGCATTTGTGAGAAAAAGACTAAATCACAGCACGAGTCCTGCTAAGTTTTACACACCTTGTTAAATTTAAGCACGTGAAGAGCTCCAGGATAGTTATTGGGATTACTCAAAAATGTGGCTGTGGGTTTGAGGCTCTGTTGGAGGAAGCTGTTACTGCTTAAGGGGCTTCTCACCTTGGGAAAGGAAAGAATGTGCTTGTGAGGTGCAGGGATAATAATTTGGGAAATCTTTCTTCATTCAGTTGCACAGGGTCTGGTGTTTGGAGGGCTCGTTTTGTTACATCACACGTGAATGTTACTGAAGTGATTCTGACAATTAACTTTGTAGGATTTTGTTTACTAAAAATCAAATCTCACTGGAAGCCTGGGACACTTGCTGTAATAAAAAGATTATGGATAGCTCCTGATGGCTTTTAAAAGCTGTTTAATTGCTGGTTGTGTCAAAGTAAGCAATTAAGGTCACTTAATCTACTTGATTATTCATCATATTCCTCCTCTAGTAGTACTCTGTGCTTGGGATCTGTGAAAATGCATCTTGAGAAGCTGCTGCACTCATTCATAGCCCTCAGTGCAGGGCATACGTAATAAGAAAGAAAACTTCATTCTGTGGCAGTGCAAGCAGCTGTGAATGAGTGCCCTTGTGTTGCTACAGCAGGGGCTTCAAGGAAAAATGAAAAAGTCTAAAAATGCGTAGTCCTTTAAAGGCAGGCAGGTCACATAAAACAGCATTAATGGATTAGCTCTGAGATGGTGCTTTCACATTTCTATTAACCTCAGGCCAGATTGTTTCAAGATTAGATGGTACAGGTGCTTCATTTCTGTGATGCTGATGCTGCATAATATGATGGGGACTGGATAGCATTGGGTTGCTTGGCATGAAGTAGAAAAATGTAAGTAGTGCTTTGAGAGCTTGTTTAGTGCCAGTGGCCATTGCAGAAGTTCGTTGGGATGATTAAATTTCGGTCGGTAGCTTCCTTCTGTCCTGAATAGTTAAGGTGGATATAAGGCAGACAAAGCAAAAGGCCTTTTGCTTTCAGTCAGCTGGCTGGGGAAAAAAAAGTGTGAAAGAGGATGTATCTGCAGTGCAGCTCTGACATCAGGGCCAGGTTTTGTTCCACGAGTGGATTTTTGGGGAACCCAGAGACCCAGAACAGACAGAATGTTCTGTCAGTGTGAGCTGTTCACCACATGCAGCTGCTCTGGATCCTGCTCTGTGCAGCACAGAGCAGACCTGCTCACGGGCAGGTCAGGGTGACCTGTACCTGTGCTGTGTGATCACAAAGAAAGTGACTCAGTCTGCTCCAGTTGAGAAGAACGTGGACAGAAGGATCTCAGCCATCCTCTTGAAACGAATGGAGCTTCTGCCAGTGGGGTCTGGTGCTTGCTCTGCAGTGCTGCTCGTGCAAAAGCAGACAGCCCTACTGGTGTTAGTTCCTTTCCACAGAGCAGCTTAGTGATGGTGGGACCCTTGGAAAGGAATTTCAGTGCAGATTGCAAAACTTCAGCATTCCCTGTCTGTGTTGTCTGTGTTGTTCTCTGTAAACAGGACAGGATTTGTATCAGCTTTGTGAATTCAGTACTGCTTGTTATTAATGAATTAATACAAATTGAGAGAGCTGTGATTCACGGAACGGAAAATGGTGGAGAGGCAGCAGTGCCTTTGGTTGCTCAGTTTGCAGAACTCATCAGGGTGGTGAAAAGTGCTGCTGGCCTGATGGAAATTCACCTGGCTGCTCTCCCATTCTGCTGGTTTTCTCTCTCTGCAGGCGCGGGGTGTGTTAGGAGATGACAATCCATGGGTAATTCCAGCCAGCAGGGCCCTCAGGATCCCAAACCGATTGTTAGCAAAGCAGGCACAACATTTCTGTTGCCAGCAGAGCCATGGGATGAAAACAAGCTGAGAATCAGGGAGTCATAACTGCCTCTCTGATGCTCCACATTTTCTGTGCCAAACATATGTTGGTATAGAAGAAAGTCTGATTCTAAATACCAAAGTGTGGGCAAGATTTAACTAAAGTTTCTGTAAAAGAAACCAAAGCTCTAAACTGTTGCTATATTTTACTGCATCTGCTGTGCATATGAGATTGTGTAAATGGCCCGAACCAGTATGGAATTATGTTGTAGCTGCCTATAAGAAGTGCTGATACAATCCTAAGGGTAAAACTAAGGTTTGCCATCACTTTGCAGGCAGCAGGTACCATATTCTGTCCCTAAGCATTCACAAAGTATTTCTACGGTTGAAGATCTGTTGACTCAAATGTGCAAACCCAAAAGTTTCAATTTCAACTTTACTGTTGGATGTTTGTTAGCAGGCTGACTGGTTTTTGGCCAAAGTGTAAAAATATTTAATGTCTTCTGAATTCACAGAATGGTTTGGATCAGAAGGGACCTAAAATTCATCCCCCTGCCATGGGCAGGAACACCTTCCACCAGACCAGGCTGCTCCAAGCCTCGTCCAACCTGGCCTTGAACACGCCTGGGGATTGGGCAGCCACAGCTTCACTTGGCAGTTATTTGTATTAATAAATAATTGTGAGCTTCAGTACTGTAAAAACCCCAAACAACACAACCATTTTCTCAGCAAACCACGGTGAGGTTATGGAGCTGTTACGGTGACATGTTTGCAGTGCATATGTTGGTAAATAAGCATGAATGCATTTTAGCACCCTCTTTGCAGTTCATAGCCAAAAGTGTTTAACTGTTTACTTTTCAGTTTTGACAGCACCTGCTCCCTGTAACAATGAGTATTTGGTTCAGGTATAATATTTTCATTGCAGATGCTGTATTTGTAAAATAATTATACTGTGGGAAATTAATGCCATCTATTTTGGTAGCCTGTGCCATTTTCAAGTCAAACCCATGCTGGGGATCCTCACTTAGTGTTTCCATGCTGCTGCCTGTGCCATTCCCTCCTGCGGGCCGTGTCCCCGGCGCAGTGACACTCAGCTCTGGGGGTCTGGGTGCTGTGGCAGGTCTCTCGCTCGCTCCCTGTGCCCTAGCTCCTCTGAGCAAACCGGGGCTGAGCCGAGCTGCGTGCACAGACACAGCCTGCCTTACCTGGGACCCGGCCATTCGAAACGCTCTGCTGGTTTTCTAGGGATGTTACAAAAATCTGACAATGCGGAGTTACCTTAAGGTTTAACATGACCCTCACAGAGCCGTCAGATCAAACTTTTAGTTTTATGATTTGTTAATAATACAAATTATTATCATATTTTGGGGTATTTTGAGGCTAAATTTGAGCAGCTACCCAGCACTCTCCTAGTGGTTCTTGCTCACCCTCTAGCACTATTTGTATGTATTCCATTCTCCATTCTTGCCCCTCTCCGCCGCGCCCGGTGCCGTTCCTGAGGGCGCCGCTTGCGGACGGCAGGTGCGGGGCCCGGCTCCCCGCCGGCGGCTGCAGGTGGCCGAGAGGGAGGGAAGGGGGTGCGGGTCCGGTGGCCGGCAGGGGCGGCTGTCCCGGAGCCGGCTCCGTCCCTCCCCTGCCGTCCCTCTCCTCCCCTCACGGGCCGGCGGGCGGGAGGTGCCGCCGGGGCAGCTCCGCCCCGCTCCCGGCGCGCGGCTCCGCTCCGCGTTTTCCGGGCCGCGCCCCTGCGCTCGTGCGCCGACACTCGGACGTGCGGGGCCGGCGCCGCTCGCCATTGGCCGCGCCGCCGTAGCCCCATGGGCGTGCGGGCCGCCCATTGGCCCCGCGCGCTGTCAATCAGCGCGCGGCTGCGTCAGGGCCGGGTGCGCGGCCCCGTTCCCTGCTGTGTGCGGGGCCGGCGCGGGGCCGGTGCGGGCGGGGCCGCGCCTCGCTCGTCCCTCGCTAAGATGGCGGCGGCGGCGGCGGCGGCGGCCGTGGCGCGGCTCGAGGGCCGGGAGTTCGAGTACCTCATGAAGAAGCGCTCGGTGACCATCGGCCGCAACTCGTCGCAGGGCTCGGTGGACGTGAGCATGGGCCACTCCAGCTTCATCTCCCGCCGCCACCTCGAGATCTTCACCGCCGCGCCCCCGCCGCCGCCGGCCGGCGCGGACGGGCCGCCGCCCCCGCCGCAGGGAGACCCGGCGGGCGGAGCGGGGGGCGACTTCTACCTGCGCTGCCTCGGCAAGAACGGCGTGTTCGTGGACGGCGTGTTCCAGCGGCGCGGGGCGCCGCCGCTGCAGCTGCCGCGAGTGTGAGTACGCGGGGCCGGCGCTCCGGGGCCCGCCGGAGGCCGCGGGTGCACATGGCGTGTGACAGGCGAGAGCGGCCCCGTCCTGCCCGCGCCTCCGCCGGCACCGCCCGGCACCGCCGCCGTGCCCTCCGCCGTGTCCTTCCCCCGCCGCAGCCCCGCACGGAGCGCCCGCCGCGGGCTGCAGCGGCCCCGGCGCGGGCGGACAGAAGCGGGTACAGCCCGAGCGCTGCTGCGGGCGTCGGGGGAATCGGCCGGGCACGGCTCCCGGCTGCCTGGGGTGAGGATCAGCGCCGGGGAGTCCTGGAGCCCCCTCGGTGCTCTGGCAGAACCGGAGGGTTGTTCTGGTTTTGGTGATAGTTTCTGCTGCTTTGCCTAATTTTAACGTTTGTTCTTACGGGTAAACTGAATCATCCACGTGAAATGCTTCTGCTGCATTAGCGTTTTAAAATGTTTTCGTTACGTGACAGCAAATGTATTAAGAGGTTTTAAACGGTAATACATTCCTTTGCCATTACCAAACATTAACTGTCTGTGCAAAGTGATTTTCTAGGACAATACGTGAGGCCTGCCCCCGACATTTAAGGCTGTGTTGAACTGTAAATAAGTGATCTGTGCTCTGAGGAGTCACATGCAGGGAAAGTGAAAGTGTTTTGGTTTAGTGTATTTTAGCTGCCTTGACTAAGAAATACCTCGGTCGTTACGAGTGCTGTACCTTTATAGAGCACATGCCATCAGTGACACAGCCTTAATGCCCTATGAGCTTTCAAACTGTGTTTAGGACATTGGTGGTGTCTATTTTCTGCTCTGTCGGCCTAATGTTAGTTTTGTCACCTGGTTTCTCTGTGAAAATCAAATTGTCTTACCTTGCTGCTTTCTAGGAAATGCTCATTCTGAAGGGCTTTAACAGTGCCAGTGTGTAGTCCTGAATATAGTTGGAGGACTTGTTTGACCTTTAGCTGTCAGTTCTATTTTTGCTTTCTGCTTTTAATATTAATAATTATTTGGCATGTGGTTAATCTGTATTTTAATCTAACACGTTTATGAAATGTAGATCAAATACTTTTTTTTCTTTGTAAGCACTGCAGTATAATATACTATTTGTAAGCACAATTGTGCATGATCTGTGTTGATTTCAAACAGTCTAGAATTAGTTGGAGTCGTTGAGTCAGTAACATTCTTTTAAATGCTTAAGACTTGAGGAAAAAAGAAGTACTTCTTCATGCTGTCCACTGATTTGTAATTTATTCTAGTTCTTTCCATCAGTGTCGCTTTTCAAGTGGAAAGAAGATTCAGAATGATTTTTTTTCTCACTTTTTTATTGAACAATGATGAAAAGTTGTGTGTAGTTAAAATTTCTTTGCCGGTGAGCGTGGGTGGTGGTGCAGGAACTGGCATTTGCTGCGTTCAGAGGTGACACCATTCCTTGGGCTGTGCAGACACAGCCCTCAGTTCCCAGAGCTGCTGGAGTGGTTATCTGCTGGTTACAAACTGGAGGTGTGGGCCGGTAAATAAAAGGTGCCCTGGCCGGGAGCTGGAGCCACCCTGCAGGGGCTGAGCATCCCCTTGGAGGGCCCGCAGAGTCTGCAGCCCCAGAGTTGCTCTGGTGATTAACAGCAACTGCTACTTTGTTGCTTTGTTCAAATAAACCTGTTTCAAAAACACAAGTCTTACTGGAGTTGAATGGGGAAATAGTAGTTTCATTATTTGCAAAGCTTTTTTTTTTGAACAGTAGCCTTCAGGCAAATTCAAGGTACTGTCTCCTTTTAGGAAGTCCTTACTGTGGCTTGCTGGTGACTGATATTGTTTGTAGTCCTGTTCTTGAGTTTTGTTGTAGATTTACCTGGTCACACTGAAGGTGGTCTCCTGCATTTTAAGAGTCAAACTTACTTCAGTATAATGTAAACATTAATTAATGGTTGAAGTGTGATGGGAAAGAAAGTAGTTTTGGTGTGAGCTCAAGATTGATGATTGCCAGCCTCCAGCTCAAGTAATCACCAGATCTATTTTTGTTGTGCTTTAATCCTACTCTGTTGCCAGTAATAAATATGCTTTGCCTATGACTACACGATCATCGGAAATTTTAATGGCAGGTGAAGTTTAAAAAATTCAGGGTGGCCTGTTCCTTCTGTTTGTTTTTAAGTGATCCTGGAAACCAAGAATGGAGGGTCCATCTCTGGTTTGTCTGATCAATAGTGACTTACAAAGGTGGCAAGTCCAATACTCTTACAGACTTGGAATGTCTTCTTTGCTTGTCACTAATAATTGTATATAGTTCCAGTGTCCTTGGCCTTTTTTTTGTTTAAATTTTTGTTTAAATTTGACTGCATTAATAACGTTACTGAACTCCTTGTTTTTGGAAGGAAAAAACAGAAGTACACCTTAGTAGTCTCCTGCAAAACACACATTTTAAACATCTGGGGAAATTAAATTATTAATGTTAGAGTATACACTTACCTGTAATAAAGGCATCTTTTTTCTGCAGATAGAAATGTCATGAAACATGGAATTACTGTGCCTTAAGATAAGTGTTCTGGTTGCTATTTTTAATGCCTCCCTGGAAGCCTCACTGGCAATTCAAATGTTGGAGTTATCAAGCAGGAGGTAATAGCAGTGGGAAGTGTGTTTTTGTTTTTGCAGTTCTTGACAGACTCCCATCCCTACTTGTGTATGTACAAACCAGCTGTCGTCTTGTGAGATGAATCGAGTGGGGGTGGGGAGAAAAGAGCCATTTTTGAGTGTGTCCAGCAAGGAGCTCTCCTGTCAATGTCATGGCACACATGGGATGAAAGAGGTTGCAGAGGCTCCTGCTCAAGACACCCCGATCAAATAAAGAAATGAATATTTCTGCAGCTGCCTTTGAGATGCACAGACTGTCCCTCTCCTGTTGCTAAAGTTCGTATTTTTTAATTGCTTTCATTTGCTGCCTGTGGAATTTCCCCTGCCTTCAGTGAAAGCATTGATTGGGTGTATTGCTAGGTAAATAATAACATCAATATTTGCTTTTGAGGTACTTGGCTGGAAAAATACCTTTTGTGCCGGGCAGAGCAGCGGTTGCTGTCAGAGCTGTTGTGTACAGCTTTTGGAGAGGCAGGATTCCAGACAGATGTAACTGATACATCTGGAAAAACAGACAGACTTCTGGGTACAACTTTGCTCTGAAGGAGTGCTTTTGTTTTGCTTTGATTTTTGGGTTTCTGGGATGTGCTTTGTGCATTGGCCTTTGAATTCACAGAACTCAGGACATCTTGGACTTCACTGTTCCGAGGCACTCTTACTCATTTTGACAAACCCATAGATTGTGTATTTTAGTCATTACTTTTGGTTTTGCTTTTGTGGAAGTAATTTGTGATTCACAGACGAGATGCCATGAACATAGGAACAGCATTTTTAAGTCGGATCACAGATGCGTTTAGTCCATGACCTGCCTTCAGGAGTGGTCCGTAGCAGATGCCCAGGAAGGAGCATAAAAATTGATTAATACAAATGGTTGTGTTTCGCTTGGTTATCCTTTTGGATCCAGAGTCAGAGTTCAGTTCTTCTTGAGTTAAAATAATTTACTGTTTGCATTTTTTCTCTCTCTTTTTCTGAGTTTGGGTGAACCTCTTCTATTCACAGTGTCTTTGGGTAGTGAATTCTGCAAAGTAATTGGAGCCCATGTTGGGAAAAATACCTCTTTTTGCTGAGTTTTTGGAACTTGATGCCTGGTAATTTCATTTGATCCAACTGAAGCTCTTTTATAGTAAGAGACAGTAAATAACTCTCCCATTCTGTCATTCATTCTGCAGATTTCTTTACATTACTAAGTGTGGGTGCTCTTACAGTAAATGACATCAAGTATGTTTTACTTTAGCTTAACATTTACTGACTAATCCTAAATTAAACCTGTGTAGCTGAAAACTAAAATTTAATTTGTTTGGATTCCTTTGATTTTCCTCCTGGCAATACAGAGGGCTGAATCAATAGTTTTAGCTTGGTCTTGTAGTCTGGAGCTACAAGCTGGGGTTATTGCTGCCTTTAAGCTGTAGAAGTTCTCCTGCTGATGAAAGCTGGTCGATTCTGAGCAAGGATCAAGTATATCTATTCCCTGAGTCAATTCTTTGGAAAAGTTTATTATGTTCAGCATTACCTGCCCAGGAAACAAATTGTAAAGAGCCTCGAATATATCAGTGCACTTTTTTTCTGTCATCTAATTGCAGTTACTGAAATTGTGTGCAAAGCTGTGATGTCTGTGTGGCTGTACATGTGCTCCATGGAAATTTCTCTCTGGAAACATCTGTGGTTTGGCTTAGCAGTGGAGGTGAAAGGATCATGACATTTCCTTGGGTGGTGTTCCACGGCAGCTGAGGAAGAGCGTGCATTGCTTGGGTTTGGGTTGTGATTTGTGTTCTAAAGGTTTTCTTACGAATAGAACTGTTAGATACTTTGAGCAATCAAACAAAACACATGCTTCAAGGAATTGGTGCTAAGATATCTCGCAGTCTGTCCTGGCAGAGGGCTGTAGGTCCCTCAGGCCCTGGGGCACCTGCTTTCTCCCTTCCCTGACCCCACTTCTGACAGGGACAGTGGCTCCTCAGGGTGACAGCTGCCTGGAAGTGGGGACACCTTGGGATTGATCTGTGTTCAGAGATGTGTTCAGAGCTCCACACCAGCTGTATTAAAACTATCAATTACAAATTAGAGCATGAAACTAAGGAGCATTGGACTTGGCTGTGACTTGACAGACTCAGGCTCCAGAAACTTTTATTTACTGGGCCTGTGCCATAGTGACTAATAAGGTCAACGGGGCTGTGTTTATAGGTGGGTTTTTGGCTACTTTAAAGCAGGATTTGCAAATGTCAAGCTCAGTAGCAGTAGTGTTCTCACTTTAGCAGATCTGATTGAAAAGGAGCGTAGGAGGAAGGTAGAGCACATATGATTTGAAATGAAAATAGAGATGAGCGGGAAGTTTCTATAGTAATAATTCGTGTTACAGTTGTTTCTGTCATCTTTTTTTTTTCATATTTGCCTCTCAATTGCACACACCTTCTGAGTGATTTTTTTTTTTTTGGGTGAATAAAGCATTGTTGCAAATTGTCAGACACCAATCAGGTAATTGAGGTAAAGCTCAAACAGTTTATATTTGGATTAATCTGCACTTGATATGCTTTTTCTGTTGGTATGATTGGTATCTATATGAAACATCCTTACCCAATTCTACTGATCCTACAAATGTTCTTACAAATGTTCTTAGCTATAGGAGGAAGTAGATTCTTTGTGTAGTTCTATGAAATACTACAAACTGGAAAATCATCTTTATGGTCTGTAAATCTCCTGTAAATTTCTATGACAGAAGCAAGATTAGTGACATTTTGGCTTAAAGGTGCAAAGTCAGTATTAAAACTGTCCGTTCCAAGAATCTGCAGTTGAAAGAGAGTTTTGAGATTTTTACTTCAGTTACAATAATGAGGTAGGAGATATGCAAATTAAATTATTCTTTGCATTGATTAAATCAAAATACCAAGGTGTCATGTTTGAGTAGGATGATACACTTAATCGATGGCAAAAGTAGTAAGTTAAATGAGCTAATAAAGAAAATAAGTTAATCTTTCACCCTGTCTTTTCAAAATAAATGTGTATTATTAATTTGCTTATAATTAGGTAAGGGCACTTAGAAATATTATTCCTTCTTGAAGGGAGATGTGTTTTAGAGAATAATTCTGCTGTGGAAGAGTTCTGCTGCTGTTGAGTTTTTCTTTTTATTTTTTTCAGCATGTACAATTGTCATGGACAAAGCAAAAGGTTATTTACAGTCATGCCTGAGCTATTCAAAATAAGATTATGCTTCTCATTTGCTGTCTTTTTCAGCAAATGCAGCAACTCTTCAAGACATCTCAAGTCCCATTAACTTATATAAAATTATGTAAAATACAGGGAAAAATACAATTTCAAAGAAAACCGTGTGTTTGTCGTGTGGTGCGAGGCCATGGCTTTTGCAGTTAGAAGGACTTTTCACAACAGTTCACTGATAAGCTGCTGTCTGTGCTGAAATCCTGGGAAGGTGGTGGGTTTATCTGCTGCCTTGCTTGTTTTCATGATAAAAAGTTGATGTGTAGTGACATTTGTTTCCTGCGACTTCCTGCCTTTAAGGAGTTTTTTGACCTAGATAAAGCAGTCAGAGGGGAGGAACCATATTTATTCTTCAGCTATTCCACTTTGGATGGTACTGGAAAGAAATGTTCCATTCTCCAGTGAAGATTCCCTCCCTGCTGTTTGATCACTGAGGGGACCTGAGGCTTCAGTGAGTTACACTCAGTGCTTGCAGAGCTGGTGCACATTTTTTGACACATCATTTTTTGTAGGGCATGAGAAGGTCTGTGCATGGTTGGAGTCTGTTTCTTCGCAGTCGTGGGTGTGTGTGTGATTCTGCTGCAGCCCCTGCCCGTGCTGCTCTGTCCTCTCAGGTATTGCCAAGCAGAACCTTGGACAAAGCATGGTCTGTGTGTGCTGGAGTACTGGTGGGAGGAAAATTTTCAGTAGTTGAAATTTCAGAGTGTCTTAATAAATATTAATATGAACACACCACCTTTTTGTTTGTCCATGTGCACCAAATGAAATGAAAACCATGAGGAGATTGGCAAGCAGTTCTGTCCATGCTGATCCAAACATTCCTGTTGACCTCAGCAAGGAAGCTCCTGTGGACAAGGATGTGCATGGAATTGAGAGTTTGGAGAGCCAGAGCAGTTAAGTAAAAATGCCAGAGTCCTGTCATTATCAGAGTGTTATGAAGTGGAACAAAATTAGTATAAAGTTGACTGGAATGAATTTTAATTCAGTGCTGGTTTAAGGCTTAACTTTAAGAATTACAGAAGGAAGCTCCAGCCAAAGCCTGGCTGAAAGCAGAAGTGACTTCAGTGTTGGATCAGACTGCTCAGCACCTTGTCCATGTGGATTCTCTGGGCATGGGGATAGTTGTAACTATATAAAGTGCTTCAGGTAACTACATTCCCATATTGAAAAAAATGTCTGTATTCCCAACAGCAGAACTTACGGAATGCTCAGCCTGGTTAGAATGATGTGCAGCTTAGTGCTAAATCATGGTTAGAAATACCTGATCACTACTGGATTTTTTGTGGTGATCTGGAGTGAATGCAATTAAATATTTACAATGTTGTAAACATTGTCCTCACAAATAATGAGGACAAAAAAAATTAGAATGAATCAATTTTTAAAACCCCAGAACTATGTCATCTGGAAAAGTACACAGGGCAGAACGATGGGGTGAGAAACTGCTCTGAAAAGTAGCAGTGGAGTGAAAGGCATGACTGCAGAGGGATCATGAGCTGCCAGTTCTGAGATGATGTGTCAAGGCACCGATGTGATGACTGTGGAAATTGGGGAGTGGCAGCTGGTGCTGGAGCTTCACATCATTCTGGAATCAAATCTGTGTTAAAGGATCTTGCGAAACCGCAAGGATTCAAGTGGAGGGTTGCTAAGAAGAATTGAAGGCTGGAAGAAGTCCCAAAGAGTGGGGGACAAAAGGGGTTCAGTATGTTTGTTTTATCCAAAAGGAGTTTGGGGTTGGTGTAGGTCAGTTTTTATGGGGCTGAATGAGAGTACTAAAGGCTCTCTAATGGATCACACACAGGTGTGAAAGCAGAGGCTGTAAACTGAATTGTCAAGGTTTGAATGAAGCTGTGCTGCTTTCAAGAGTGCTGGGATATCTATCTCACCACCTTCCTCTGAGTAACAAAAAAATAACCCTTGCTGCAGTCAGCCCCAGTGCAGAGGTGCAGGGCAGGTATGGCTGGGTGACATGTATGGCTTAGGGTCACAAGAGGTAAAGCTGAAGCTTCTTTACTTCCTCTGCAAGTCTTTTTTAATAAACTGTCACAGGGTTATAGCAAGAGATCATTTTATTGTGTGTTTTAACAAAGAGTCAATATTTGTCTTGGTTTGAAATTAAAATTACTTCTGAAGCATCAAACATCCCGTTGGATATTTGTTTATTTCCACTCGCCAGTAGTGTTCTCACCCTGGTGTTGCTTTTGTTCACCATGTCATACTCTTCATATTGGAGGACACTGTACAGTTTCAGAGACAATTTTTGTGTAATATAAAGTGATTCTGTGAAAGTTTTTGTTCTTTGAGCAAGTCTTAGATACAATCATGGGGTATAAGCCACTTAATTCTTGTCTTGATAAGAAATCAGGCTAGTGTGGAATGGAAAAGGTCTTTATGTCTTGTAGTTAACTTGAATTCAAGTTTTTTGATTACTTAAATGAAGATTAAATGTATGGTTCTGCTTCAGAAATGGTGTGGATGATATAATTTATTGATAGAAATTCTTTTTAAATTCTGATTTTCACTGATGTGTTCCAGCATGGGAACAGGTGTTTTGCCTACCCTTTTCCTTCTTTGCTTCCTTTTTTCCCTGTCACAGCTGGGAAAAAAATAGTTTAACTTCCTTTGAAGCATCAGTTTCCTCAAAAAGCTGTAGCTGAAATGTTGGTGCCTTAGCACAGTGTACATTACATGTTTTACTACTGTAAGGTAAAAGTCTGCTTGTTTATAAAGATATAAACACAGTTAGCTAGCTTTTTTTTGTTTGTTTTGATGTTCTCTTTGTTGTTTTTTAAGACTGAGAATACAGGAAAAAATTCATTTATCAATTTTGTGTTATTCTCTGGACATATTTGGGTGCTCTAGGAAGAATAAAACTTGAGAAGACAAGGCCTAGACGTGTAGTTGATACACTTCTGTAGTATTAGACAGATATATATTATATATATTATATATATATATATATATATACAATACAATTATATAAACAATTATATATCATTGTATATTATGCAGCTGTTATATACATTATGGTATATATTTCTCTTGGCTACAGTCAGTGCAGTAAACACACAAGGGAACTAGTTGGGAAGGATAAATGATGGAAGGGGGCTCTTGCAGAAAAGAATTTTCCTCCTTGTGTGATTCTGCAATCTTCTGACCATTCTAGGCAGGTGAAGAAAGCCTGCAGAGCAAGGAAGGGGACAGAGAAATAAGGCTGTAAAATGAGTAAAGCTTAAAGAAGAGAAGGGTGAATTTATTCATATGAAATTGTCTGATAAGTTTAAATCTTAATCAGAGGAAACTGATTCTTTAAGTAAGTAAAAATCATGGTAAAGAGGATAAATGCTCTCAGGCACACAGTGATTGTTTGGGTTGCCACAATGGGGCCAGGAGCTGGACTCTGATCTGTGTGGGTCCCTTCCAACTCGGGATATTCCGTGATTGATTTCAGCATCGTATCCCACAGAGATGAGAAAAATGAGAGAGGGGAATTCAGTTTATACATGAGAGAGATGAGGACGCAGGCCCAAGGTGTTCTGCTTTAGAACGTGGGCAGGATATTCTGGGGTTTGTAGTTGTGTGAAGAGAAGTGAAAGGGTGTGCTGGGAGGCTTGAGGAAAGGTGGGACATTAAGATCATCTCAAGTTTAAGGGCTGAGCCTGAGAAGCAATACAATTGTTATTAGAAATACAATTGTTAACCTAATATAGTGTAGGGAGTCTCAGACTTGGGTATTTAACTGGGGAAATGTCATTCAGAATTATCTGGGGTCTCACATTTTGGGAACATGGGCTGTGCTTTGAGCATCTGAGCTAATCCAAGGTTTCGCTGCTGCTGCAGTGGAGCACAGGAGGGAAGGTCCTGTTTTCTGCAGCTCCTGATGCAGGTTGAGCTGGCCTTGGAGCTCGTCAGATGTTCAGATGCTGCTGCTCTCTGCTTTTTTTGCTATTTTTGGGTGCTTTGCTGTTGCATTGAAGTGGCTCACAGAGAGGTCTGGCAGGCACTGGAGTACATGGTGGGCCTGCACAGACTTTGGGCAGCAGTCAGCTGGCTGGGACTTGTGGAATTGTACAGTAAGGAGTTGCAGTTATATATTATATATATGTTATATGTATAATTTTTATATATATTTATAGCATTATATATATATTTAATATATTTATTTTTATATATTTTATATATTATATATAACTATATATAGTTATATATGATATATGCAGTTATATATTATATATATGTTATATATATAATTTATATATTTATAACATTATATATTAATATATTTATTTTTATAGATTTTATATATTATATGTATAACTATATATAGTTATATATATTATATATGCAGTTATATATTATAATTATATATGCAGTTATATATTATAGGAGCTGTTTATGCTAGATGAAATCAAAATGGAAAGGAGAAGAAAGATTTGAAACAGTGAAACACCAGAACTAATTTTGGTGTACTAAAGAAGCACTTGCAATGTAATGTAAATATTTTCAATCCTAGAAGTTCTTGTGGCAGCATGCCTTTTGGTAAAGGGGTATGTTAAATTAAAAATCTTTTTAAAAAGGTTAACCTTAAGTAGGCAGGATGCTGACATAACTTGATGGTATCATACCTTTGGTTAATCTGTGCTTTCTGGCTCGCTATTTTTATCTCTCTGGAAATGTGAACACACAGAGAAAACACGAGAGAAAAGGGTATGGGTTCCTTGGCTGTGGATCATCTCCTAGCAGAGGACAGAGTTAATGTATGGTCTGCATTGCCTATATTAAATCAGCCTGGCTCCTGCCTAAATCCAGGCTTTGCTCCACAGGTCACTAGTCCAGCTGGGGGTTTATTGTGCAGTAGTGGAGTTACAAGCTCTAGGGAAAATTGAACATTAAGGATATAGTGCAGGTAAATGGTAATTGAAAAAAATGTATACGTGATTTTTGTTTGTAATGTGTGGGGGTCCTAAAAAAAGCCCTTTAATCTCAGAAAGACTTCTCTGTCTGTAAGGCAGGCAGGTGAGTGATGAGAGTTTGGGCAGCATTCTGTATGGACTGCCTGAAAGGAAAGCATTATTTTGAAGATAATTGTAAAAACTTCACTGACTTTTACATGTCTTCATTGCAAGGGCTGCATGTATGGGATAGTACTTTTTCAGGAAATACATAAATGTGCTGAAGTTAACAATGCAGGTAGCTCACATGTGATTTGGTTTTCCTGTGGTGTCTTTTGAGGGCCTCAGCTTGATAGGTTGGAGAAACATCTCAGGCAAAGGTGTGATTTGGAGAGAGCTTTTGCTTCTTTATGCAGGACAGCAAATCCAGAGTGCCATCAAAGGGAAAATCTTAATAATTCAGTGGAGTTGATCCAGCCTTCCAAAACTACTTGGGTAGCAGGCTTGGAAGTAGCTGTGCAGGGGCTTCCTGCTCTGCTGGAACTGACTGCTCACCTTCGCTCTGAGCCCTCTCCAGGGCTGACGAGGTGCAGCATTGCAGGGAAACCATCCCTTGCAGGAGGAGCAGGTGATAACAAACACCACCCTTCATGTCTGTGCAGTGTTTGGGGGCTTGGATGCTGACAGAGGTTAGTAGGAGTGAGTTACTTAAACGATCATTAATCAAACCCCTGATTATCACTTCCACAGATGAAAGCAGTAAATAATTCATTAAGCAAAGAGGCGTTCAAGGAAGTGAGTTGTTTTCTTTCCCTAGGTGTGTGGATGTCCTGGGTGTGGCTGGGTTAGGCTCAGATAAGGGTCTAGAGGTGTTTCTGTCTGATCTGCCTGACATGGTCATCACTCAATAC
Organism: Motacilla alba alba; assembly: GCF_015832195.1. Classification (NCBI taxonomy): domain Eukaryota; kingdom Metazoa; phylum Chordata; class Aves; order Passeriformes; family Motacillidae; genus Motacilla; species Motacilla alba. The sequence goes on from NC_052033.1 coordinate 3,189,711, forward strand.
ACATATTTTGGAGAAACCAGCCAAAGCACTTGTGTGGTCTGACCCATCAGGTAGAGGGGGTTGGTGGTTTGGTTCTCTCTGCCCTTTCATATTTTTGCCTTCAGTAGCATTAGGGGCTGCAAGGCAAACACTGTGTGTTCAAATGCTATGAAAATCCTGCTTTGAAGAGGGTGCAATTATTCTGAACTTTATTAAAATTACTAGATTGGGTGGTAAGATTCTCACAGAATGATGAAATGCATCCTCATGCAGCCCTACTCCCAAGGACACCATCAAGATCCTGGCACCACTATTGCAGCTGCATCAGGGTGGAAGAGCAAATGCAGCAGTTTGAGGTGGTTCCCCTCAGCTGGGAATGCGGGTTCTGAAATGAATGCAGGGCTGAAGTCTCAGTGTAGGGTGGGCTCTACAGTTTGTGGTTGGGTACAGTATTATTCAGCTTTCCAGATATTGATAATTGGCAGAGACATTTTGGACCTGGAAACCACAGTGTTTCAGTTAAAACGTCCACGTGACGGGCGCGTGTGGCAGCAGCGGAAAGAGATGCAATAGGTAAAAACCACAGGAGGAGTTCAGTTGTTTGTTTATCCTCTTAAATTGAAATTCAGGCCTTTGTTTTTAAAACCTTTTCCTGGTATTGGTCTGCCCAGAAAGCTGAGAAATGCAACTAGTCTATGAATATTCACCCTTTCTGTAACAAAACGTCATTAGAACTGAGATTCTGCTAGAATTCTGTTAGAACTTTAAAAAATATACTGTTTTCTTTATTTTTTCCTTTGTTTTCGTTTTTGAGATTTTTTTTGGTGGCCTGTGATGCTGTTTTCTCATACAGTAATTTTTCCTTAACTGCCCCACAGGATATAGGCAATATTACCTCAGATAGAAAAAACTGGCACTAATTGTTAAACCTTCACAAGATAAAATTAAAAACCTCATTCACAGTTGGGAGGAGAGCTCAGATCGTTCCACCTTTCTCTGTTGAAACATTCAAGGTAAATTCAAAGCAACTCCTGATGAAGATTTTAAGTTTCCTGCATGACTTTTGGCCTGTTATGAATGGCTTGTGCTGTCTCCTGCAGTGCAGGCAGCCAGAGCTCTCATCTGCCAGCACACCCTTGTACACAGATGTTGACTTTCCTGTCAGTAGGGAAATAGCCCTGCTTGTTTTATGGGGTGGTTATTCTGAGGTTGGAAGATTGTTGAGCCTGGAAGAGATCACTAACCCCAGCTTGCTACTTAGCTATAAATAAGTTTGGTCTGCTGTGGACTAGTAAGTACTCAAGATTCTTACGTGAGGTTATTCACTCTTATCTAGGGCTATCAGCAAACTGGGTGGTTTGAAGCCTTTAAAGAAAAGAAGCATGCAAGCCTTGCAAAAGAGTCAAAGAAGCATCTGAATATAAATGATTCAACCCTCAGCCAGAAGGATAAAATAAAAATCTGTAGAAGTTTTAAGTTTGGGGGCAGTGTTTTAAAGTTATTTTGGTTTAATAGTAGCTGAAGGAAGGATTTTTTGTATTTGTCTGTGTGCGTTCTTTGAGTTAGCTGCAGTGTTGCTGAAAAGTGTGCCATAAAAGAATTGAGCTTCATCTGAAGAGCTGGAAAGCATGGTTACATGGAATACAAAATAACCATAGTGTGGGAGAGTGTGACTGACTACAGGGAGAAGAAACTGAGTAAGGTGGTTTAATCAAAAATGTTGGTTGTAAAAATCAGGCTTTTCCACAGCTTTTGAAATGAAAAAAGAAAAATCCTGATGTTGTGGAAATGAAGCTGGGAGATGGCAGTGTAGGAATGTGTGATCCAGGTCTCTTGGTTTGGGAGACTCGAGGAGGCAGGGTGTGGTTTTGATAATTCTCATAACACTCAGACTCTGATTCCATTCTTTTACTGAAAGGTGTTGGTGTGCCTCATCCCCAAGGAAACTCTTGTTTCTGCAGCTTGTTCTTTTTGCAGCAGCCTTTGATATTACAGCATTTGGTGGTTTTCTTGTTCTTCCAGTAAAATTCCTTATCTGGAAGGTCTGAGTAGTTTAGGGTTAATTACTCTCAGATGAAGGTAGGTGAGGCCCAGGGGGTTTGGGAGCCTGTTGCAGTGACATTACACTTCAGCTGGGACATCCCTGGGCTCTGGTTAGGGAAACAAGCACTGGTTACTGGGTGTGTTTCACCAGCACAGTTTTGTCCTTCTTGTGACTGTTTTGTTTTTATGGGAGCTGCTTGTTCCAGCTTTCCCCAGGAGATGTAAAGAGGGGAATATATACAACTGCCCTGTGTTTTCCTAGGGATGTTTTGTGGTAAATAAATTGCTGACTGAGAACATACTGACAGTGTCTGACACAGAGCAATGAGCTGGACTTAGCAAGTTCTTTGCTGAATGAGGGAGACTTTTATTTTTAAATCTGAAAGGTCCTTAGATACTTGTGATGGTTCACACCATCTTTAAGTCATTAGAATAACCCTCTTAAAGATGTTCTAAATGGAGACAGGATTTGACTTGTGCAGGTAATGATTCAATACAAAAATACAAAGCAAAGAGCAAGCACTCTGGGGTATTTAAAAGGAAAATACTATATTATAGGCATTAAAAAGGAAGTGAATGGATCTAATATTGGGTGCAGAAGGGGCTGATTTGGGCAGAGGGGGTGATCCTTCCCCAAAGGACCCCTGTGGCAGCAGCAGAAGCAGCATTCTTGCACAGCTTTGACAGGGGTGGAAGTGACTGGGGTGGGGAGGCAGAGCTGGCTGCTGCAGCCAGCAGGTGTTTGAAGTCACATATTTGAACTCCATCAGATTTAGGTTTTTCCCCCACCATGTTTTGGAGTATTAAAACATCACCGTTGCATTTCACTGTCACCTGGGCCACGGGTGGCATCGTGCTGTGTGTTGCTGTGTTGGAGGAGCTGTGCACAGCCTCAGAGGTGCTGAGCAGTTCAAATGTGTGCCTGCATCCAGCACAGAGTGGCCTCCAGGAGCCACAGACACTACAGTAGTCATTTTATGTAATCTTAGATAAACTGAGCCTGCTGCTTCTAAAGGTTGCTTCACACTACCACTGGTTATATTTAATATAAGCCTTGAAGTGAGTTAGTGCCAAGCAAAGCATTGTTTGGAGTATGGAGAAATAACCTGAGAGCCAAAATTAGCCTGCGTTCGTGTGGAGTGGTGTGTGTTTCGTCAGGGCTGCCCAGATCATGTCGTCCCTGAAGGCAGCACATTTCAGCTCGGAATGTTTCAGCCATTACAACATGGAACATGCTGGTGAGTGGTGCCAGTAACATACGCTGAACATATGACCAGCACATGCCCCACGTCAGCCTAGGCCATGAATTATTTACTTTTTGTTACAAGCCGTTTATTTTTGAGAGGTTCTCTCCCCTCTGTCAGTATCAAGCACTGAGCCTTTTGTTTCTTTTTTAGTTTTTTTTAATTTTTTTTTTATTATTTTTAAATCTTTTCTACTCTTGCTGTTGATTCTGTATTTCTAAAATTCTCTGCTGTGTTTACCACCACCCCCACCCCTATTTTGGTGCTCGTTCTCTTAGGATGCCATCCCAGATAACTCCTGTGTTAAGGCCATTGAAACTGTGGAGACCAGTCTGATTATTTTCAACTTGTAATTGAGATAAAATGACCTTACACTTAATCTTTTGGGACTTGGTCTATATTCATTAGTTAGCTGTGATACCTCTTCTCTGTGTCAATTTTTCACTGTTATGTTTCACATCTGTGAAATGGCAGGGTTTTTCCCTCATCCCTTGTCATCTCTGGTTAGATAAATGATGTGAAGCAGACACTCCATAGGCCTTTTCTGATTTTAAACTGATTTTTGATGACAGCTCAAGTTCCCAGACTGCTTGTGACTCTTCATTTGTAGCAGCTCTGTGCTGTGGGTTCTGGTACAAAATGAGTGAGCACCAACCCAGACCGATGGGCTGGGAGCTCTGGAGAGCAACAGCAGATAAAACTTTAATGTACATACAAATATGCTGCATCTTTGCTGTGTGTTTCATAACATTTTAGGGAGTGTTACCTCTTGGATGGGATCAGGCTTGACACAAAATTAATTGGACTTGGTGAGCTTTTCAGAATGAATCATCTCGTAGTTATTTGTGTGCACTGTAGGTAACAGGCTTAGCATTGCATACTTCTTTATATAGATTATTCTTTTAAATTCAGTTTTCTCCTGGAAGTGCATTGAGTTAAAGTATACACTGTTACACAAGACTTTGCTTCTCATTTTAATATGCTGGTAAACTTGATTTTTCAAGCATTTGCAGTAATTAAAAGTATTCTTCTCATGGTTCCTGTTTTTAGAAGCCTTTTTTTAACATTCACATTAAATCTCTCCAGTAGCACAGGTTCATTTAAACAGCACTTTCTCCTTGTTTTAACCACACTTTTCAATAAAATCCAGGCCCTGCAGATAGACTGTAACTAACCCTGGGGTTTCTAGGTTAGTTAAAACAAACTCCTCGGGAGTTAGAGCTGAGAGAACCATCCTGTTCTGTCCTGTCCTGTCCTGTGTGAGAGCTCTGTGTTCATGCTGTGTGCTCAAGCCAGATTAGTTTACTGGTGGGCCTGAAAACCAATCCCTGGGAAGGGAAGGGGAGAGGCTTGGGATTAGTTTTCTGTCAAGTCAGGAGTGCAGCTTTTTCCATTACCAGATGGGAAGATACTAATATAGGGTTGATAACATGGTTTTATTAGCATTTCATAGAATCATAGAGTTTTTTTAGTTGGAAATGATCTTCAAGGTCATTGAGTCCAACCGTTGACCCAGCACTGACAAGGTCACCACTAACCCATGTCCCCAAGTGCCACAACCACATGTCATTTAAATCCCTCCAGGGATGGTGTCTCCACCACTGCCCTCAGCAGCCTGTGCTGGGGACTGACCACCCTTTCTGTGAAGAAATTTTTCCTCATATCCAACTTCAACCTCCCATGGCACAGCTTGAGGCCACTTCTTCCTGTCCTGTCCCTCATTCCCCGACCCCCACCTGGCTGCGGGTCCCCCCTGAGCCTCCTTTCCCCCAGGGTGAGCCTGCCCAGCTGCCTCAGCTGCTCTTGGTGCTCCAGCCCCTTCCACAGCTCCATTCCCTGTCCTGGACATGTGGCAGCCCCCCAATGTCTTTCTTGTGGTGAGGGGCCCAAAACTGGTCACGAGATCTGAGGTGTGCCCAGCACGGGGGACAGGCCCTGCCCTTGTCCTGTGGCCACCATGGCTGGTGCAGGCCATGTGCCACTGGCCTTCTTGGCTACTTGGGCTGACGTTCAGCTCTTGTTGACCAGTACCCCCAGGACCTTTCCCACCAGGAGCTTCCCAGGCACTCTGCCCCAGGGGCTGTTGTGACCCAAGTGCAGGACCCAGCACTTGGCCTGGTTAAACCTCACAAGCATTGGTGTCAGCCCATGGGTCCAGCCTGTGCAGATCCCTCTGCAGAACCTTCCTGCCCTCCAGCAGAGCAGCGTTCCCACCCAGCCTGGCATCATCTGCAAAGTGCCTGAGGGTGCCCTCAGTCCCCTTGACCCCATCATGGATAAAGATGTCAAACAAGGGCCGGTGTGAAAGTTGTCTCCTCTTGGAAGGTCTTACTGTGTGGCTCCTGATCCTGTCTGCAGGGTCTGCCACTGCCCTGGGCAGCCTTGCCAGGGCCTGACCACCCTTCCTGTGAAGATATTTTTCCTCATATCCAGCCTAAACCTCCCTGGCGTGACTTGAGGCCATTTCCTCTTGTCCTGTCCCTCATTCCCTGGGAGCAGAGCCTGACCCCCACCTGGCTGCCCCCTTCTGTCAGAAGGTGCCCCCTGAGCCTCCTTTTCTCCAGGGTGAGCCTGGAGCACTCTTAAGTGTGTCTGGCACCCCTAGATCCCTTGTGGGCAGGTTCTCACACTAATCCCAAAGAACATTTTCCTATAAAACCTTGGTGCTGGTTTGCTTGGTTGTATCCCTGAGGGCTTTAACAATCAGAGGTGTTCCTGGCCACCTCCTCGCCAGGCAGGAGAGATCCTCAGTGCTTCTGCTCATGGATTTACAGGCACAGATGTGAGCCACAAAGCCTGGAGTAGGAACAACAAAGGAGACCGCTGTGGGCAGTGAAGTTGGCCTGGAAAAACAACAAAGCTGTGCTCGTGCTGTTTTTAGTAGGTCCAAACTGTTTGGATGGTTGATGGTTCTCATTCTGCTCTTCACCACAGATGTATCTTCAAACACAGATATTTGATAAGCACTTTCTGTAGTCTCTGTTAAACTTTGTGTTTTGTTTTCTGAGGGCCATGAAGGAGTCAAGGTTTCTTGTTCTCTTTCAAACTCTCTGTAGGAGGTGAAAGTGTTTGCACTTCTTGGGGGAAAGCCCCCAATTCTCCTGGCACTTCCACATAAACTGACTGGTGTTTCCTCAGGAGAATGAGCAAAACTGAGTGAAAGATATAATTTATAAATGAACTAATTAGTGCTCACAAGGTCTTCCTGATGTGAATCCTGGTGATGATTAAAGGAGTGGTAGTTTAAAAATAACTAATGCATCTTTTTGACTCTCTAAAAAACATAACAAACTTGTGCGTTAAAGTTAACATTTAATGAGCAACTTGTAAAAAAAATCCTGATGATTTCTTATTTTGAGAAAGGATGTTGAAAAAATGCTGGTTTATACAGAGTGGTTTTAATCATCTAAGGTGTCTGTTATCTTGGTTTTTAGCTTTTCTGGCTTAAAGCCTGCATGTTGTTGTATACTGGGAAGGTGTGCATATTATTAAAATGCTGGGTAGGGCCATGGTCATGCCCTCCAGAATTGTTAAAATGTCTCTTGGTTTCATATTTTAATTATCATCTCCATTTTTGCTTTGCTTTTATTAGTAGGATTTAGAATATTAGTCTTTTACTTTTCCAGATGGATATTTCTAAGTGTCTTCGTCACCTTAGGACACTAAGATTATAAAATAATTAGATGTATGAGTTAAAAAGAGGGAAATTTACTTCACATCTATAGTACTATTTGTTGCTATTTACTTCAATATTTATGGTAAGTTTGACTTTGGGGTCACCTTGGGAAATGCCACTTTTTTTTGGTGGTGCTTCCTATACTGACATAGGGATTAAAAAATATATATTTTCTCAGGATAAAAGTTTTTTGTTATTATTGACAAAAGTGTAGTATAATGCTGTAAGAATACAGAAAAATAGAAAACACTTGCTCTAACTAGGGATTAACATTTCATTTCACCACAGCACATCTTTCTGAAAATCAAAATCCTTCAAATATCAGTTGGTTCTTAAGTGGAAATGGAAACATGTTAATTTAAGTGCTGTGAAAATTGCTGTTTGCAGTTCTCTTTGTGCAGCAGCATATGCATTGAACTCATTTGCATCTCTTCAGCTTTGCCAGACAAGGAGATTGTGCAGGGGAATTTTGAAGTAATCCTATGAGTGCTGAAATTGTTAAATATGCAGTCCTGGGTTGGGATTTCACTACCAAAAAAATTACGAATTTGTAGAGATCAATATTTATGCATGACATAAATGTAATTTCAACAGCCAGTGGTGTCCTGCTAGGGGGAAGATCCAGCTTACAGATGTGTGGGGAGTCAATAATTGATAATTTGGAGGATTTTTTGTTATGTGACTGTTTTGACAGTTCCATTGAGAGAAGATGCTCAGTTGATGAACCGGGGAAGCCTGACTTGGACAAAATCACTTGATTTTCCAAGGAGGGGGAAAGTAAGGCACCTTGCTTTATCTACATCTCTGCTCTTCCAGCAAAGTTGAATTGTTTGAGCAGTGTGGCAGGATCTTCTTCTGCCCAAGAACCTTCCTGGAGTTGATTGCAGCTTGCTTTTTTCAGCATTTCAATCATTTTATAAACTTAACTGCATCAATTTGTGTGCTGCAAGGAAGAGTCAGCTCAATATTAATTTTTATTCTGGAAGTCTTTAACTGATACTGTGTCAATTACTGCCTACAAATTTGCTTTGGCTCTGGCAGAATGACCAGAGCTTAAAGCAGAGTGAAACAATGCATTATGTACCAGGACCATTTTTTCTTTCAGATATTCTATTTTTAGAAAATTCAAAGGTCAGGAAGAGCTAAATCACAAATAAATAACAATTAAAAAAAAGGTTGGAATTTGAAGCTAAACCAAAAGAAGCTGCTCTCAAGCCATGGTTGGTTTATTCTCAGAAAAGTCAGGTTGGGTTTGGTTCACACAACCCAAGGAGATGCTTTTGTCATCACCCTCCATCCTTGTTCTTTGTTGTGTGGGATTGATCTGGTCATTGTGGATTCCCACCCTGGCTGCAGGAATGCAACCCGGGCTGAAGTGTCCTTGATTTACACAGGACAAGGAAATAGTGCTTTCATCACTAACAGTTTGGTATTGAAAAAAAAAAAATAGTGTCTGTTTCAGGCCAGTGAAAGATTTTTCAATTTCATTCTGTTGGTAAAAGGCAGGGTAGGAGTACGGTTAATTAAAAACAAGATAAAACACAAATAAACAAAATGAAAGTGTGTCCTTCAGTGTCAGCAGGGGTGGGATGTGCCCTCGTTGTTGAGCACCTCCAGGTGTGCGTTGTGGGATGTTTTTGGGTGGTTCTGCACAGGACAGGTTACAGGAGTGAGGAACACTTGCAGTAACCTGACAGCTGTTTGTCACCTGGAATGAGGAATTCCTTGGTACCAAAGGAAAGCAAATGAAGAATCCTTTCCCTCCACGTACTTTTCAGTGTTAAGATAGAAATTTTAGCTTTTTGTTCTCTTTTTTTTTTAATTACTTGAAATATTGCTTTAATTTTCTTCTGTTCAATAAGGGGGGGAAAAAGTCTTGCTTCTCACAGACACTTAGGAAATGAGGTTTGTGTTGCTGAGGATCCTCAAACCCTTCAGTATTTGACTGTATCGATTTTAATTAGAATGTATGCATTAAATAAGCAGTTTTCATGGTGTCATAGTAAAGTACTGATGAAATGAAAGTTCCTTTAGCTCTGTTTGGGAGAATGTGATATATGGCTCAAGATATTCGTGTGTGAGTGTTACTTTTAGACATGTAGACTTCACAGCCACTACTTCTGTGCCCCTTAAACAGCTCCTCCTGTACAACAAACTCTGATTGAGGCACTTCTGTCTAATTTAATGAACTAATCTCCCTGTTCCTGAAGACATCTCTCTCACCTGATGCTTTGCCTCTTAAAGGGGTTGCAGAAAAAGGAAGAACTGGGGGATGATCCAATGGTTTAAACAAAGATTGGGTGTTGGGAAAAATATGTTCTGTTCCCAGCTCTGTTGCACACTTGCCAAAACGGCTTGGCCAAGTCACAAATCCATTTAATCTGTTTTTGGAAATGGGAATAATACTTCATGGGCAGGCAGATGATGAAATTTCAGTGCTCTTTTCCAGCAGTTTTTATCAGAGAAGAGCTTTGCCTTGTCTTTTAAAAGCAATCCCTTGGGTTTGAAGGGGATTACTCGGTGTGCAGGGTAACTCTCTAACTCCCTCTCTGCTCCCTGTTTTTGAAGACTGTTGCTGCTGTTTCTCCTTGTCCTTCAGGCTTTCTTACACACACCGTTCCCATGTGAATGCTGCTGTCCCTAAACTCTGGTGTGCCTCAGAGTTCAAAACCCACTGGATCTCCTGAGCTGACCTGTGTGCAGTATGGCAGTGTTTCCTAATGAAGGGGACAGCAGTAGCTTAGTTACAGTTAAGACCTTGAAAGTAGCACAGAAATTAGTTTTGGAAGCTTCTCTTTCTATATTAGCTCAAATCTCAGGCTTTCAAAGAGAATGGTTAGAACAGTTGCATATTGGGAATGTTGTCTCGTGTAATATAATACAGCACAGCTTTTAGGTTCAGCTCTCATGATGTCTTTTTGGGTCAAGATTAGACTGTGAGATGGCTTAAACTTACTGAAGCATCAGCAGACTTCTGCATTTCAGCTTGAGTAGTTTTCTGCTGCATCAGTGTATATCACTGGAGGTACCAGTGGCTCCTGCAAGCAGGGAGCTGGAATTGTGGTGGCTGGGAGCAGAGCTGCTGCAGGAGGCCAGGGAGAGCCTGCCCTGTTTGGAGCACAGAGCTGTCCCATCCCTGTATCCCATGAAACATCCCCCAGGTCAGGCTTTTATTGCAGAGAGCCTGGTAGGAACGTGGGCTTCTGGAATCTTGGTTTGTGTTGTTCATTACTTCAGTAGGTGTTGTGTGGAGCGGGTTTCATTTTGCTTAATGTTGAAGAGGTGTGAGTAGGAGTGTGTGTGTGTGTGTGTGTGTGCACCTGAACTCCCTTTAAACCAGTGCAGCACAGCCATCCCTAGCCCTGACTCAAACCACTTGAGGCTTTTCCTTGCTGTGTCCAAGACATCATCAAGTTTCTGCCCATTTTCACTCACTCTAGAGACAGATGGCAAACATGGGCCCAGGTTTAGCTCGTGTGGCCATGCTGTACCCTCTCCTTCTCTCTGCTGCTGCCTCTTCAGTATATGACAATAATTGGCCTGTGTTCTCATGAAAACTTTTATTGAGTCTATTTTTTTTTTTTTTTTATTCCTGGACAGATTTCTACTTGTGTGACTCTCTGACTGGTTAAATCATGTCTGTTGTTTTTATTTGCTTTTATCCTTCTGTGCTTTTCCTGCTGCCCCTTACACAGGCCACAATTTGAGAACTTGGCATGGTGTCAGAACAGCTCAGGAGGGGGAGTGCTTCTTGAAGGATATTTTCCAATAACAACGTGCTTGTTGTAGATTAGTTTCTTTACTTTGTGGCTTTTCAGACTTTTTGGCGTCTTGATTGGTTCTTGAGTGTCCACACAAGTGACAAAGGAACCTAAATTTATGTCACGCTGTGGAGCAGTCAGTGCATAGAACATTTCTAGAGGGTCTGTACATTCGGGAGAAAAGCTTTAGGAATTTGCAAATAGAAGGAAAATTGGAAAGTTGTTAGAACAAACATTCTGGAGAGCATGCTTGGTTTATAAAAATAGTCTCAGAATATAATACAAAAATCTTGATTTCTGTTAAGATTCCCAGCCCAGCAGTATCACCACAGTGAAGCAAATATGGAATGACTCTTGACCATCAGACATCTTTAGGTAAGCAACTGTGAAATTTAATTAATGCCCATAGCTGTGTGAGAGGAGGCTGAAAAAAGCCTGTTCTTTCACCAGACAGGCAGATCTAGGGGGGAAATTAAACACTGCTGTCTACTCAAAGTTCGAGTTGGTAGGAAGCAGTTTTTGTCATTCTTCAATGGCCTGAGTTAGTCATGGATTTCTGTGTCAAATAAAGGGCTGTGCTGCTCTTGGAAGCAGAGTTCTGCCTTGAAGAGCCCATCTAAAATAAACTTTGCTTCCTTGAATGGGGAATAATCATGGTGCAGCCCTGCCTTGTGGGTAGCTGCTCTCTTGGTAAGGAAGTTTGGGCATAATTTTGCAATGGAATGCAGGTCTCTGATGAGGTAATAAATGAAGGCTTTTGTTACTAAAGTAACCAATGAGTCACAAGTGCTTTTTTTATGAATATGCTTGCGTCAAAACACATCATGACAGCACTTGTTCACTGTACTCCTCCTACTGCTTTAATTGTAAGGAATGTGAGATGCCAGGAGCTGTCTGTTTGGCTCCCAGCAGTTTGGTTTGCTTTGCTGATAGCTTTTATTTAAACTGATTGATATTGTTAGAACCTCAGTGTTTCCATATGAACTTTTGCACCCCCACGAGTACCCTGTGACTGAGACTGAGGTGCCAGGCACATCTAAGCAGCCAACTTGGTGGTAAAGGATGGGCTGGGTTTGGTTTGTCAGCTTTGGTTCAGCTGTGGTTGTAAATCCTGTGCTTTATGGGAAGTTTTGGAATGGCATTTACTGTGACAGAGAGAGTTGGAGCCTGCATATTTATGGTTAAATGCAGTTATCTAGAAGGAAGAAAAAATGATAATTGATTTCTGTTTTCCTATTGCAAGTGTTTTGTTTGTGTTTTTTAAGCAGGAAGCTGTTGTGTTATAGAGTGATGGATGTAGGCTTTGTTGGGGCTGTTTGCAGTTTGGCAAAGGTAGAGGCACTCCAGCTTTTAGACAAATTTTAAATTGTTTTTATAGTTTCGTAGGAAATGTAGAGATTGAGACCACACAACCTGGCTCTGCATAAAGCTTTTGTGTACAGAGATGCTAAACACCCGAAAATGCAGTGTTTCCATAGGCGGAGTTTCTTTTGTATTCACAGGCTGGGGAGCCTCAAATTCCAGAGGCATTACATGAGCAGTTTTAATGAATTAGTGTCTGGTTTTCCTGCAGCAGATGTGACAAGCAGCTTTATAAGCTGCTTCCCATCGATCGCTGTTTTCCAGCTCTTTTGTGTCTTTCTTTTGCTCAGAGAAAAGCAGGGAAGAGCTCGGTTTCTACAGTAACTGCTGCCTACACTCCTGCCTGCAGGCCAAGAGCTTTCTCAGTCCTGCAGCCTGTGCAGGGCTACTGCATTGAAATTCTGTAGGTTTTGTTTGGGTTTCTGTTTTTTTTTCCTTCTTCTTGCTGGTTTCAATATTTTGCCCTTTAAGAAAAGAGGAGAATGCAGTGGAAATTTGCGATTTTGAGATAGGTAGTTTTAATTAACCACAGCACATTGCCATGATTGTAAGATAACCTAAATATTTTTGCTGCTCATCGCTACCAGTGTTGTGTGGTTGGTATGGAAAGAAAAGAGATCCTGCTGCTGAAAGAAGAACCTTTGAAAATCTGTGATACACTGTGAACACCCTTTTCTGTAGCATAATAATGCAGGGGAGGAGTGAGATCAGCTCCAGGTTGTTAATAGATTCCTTTACGTGTGCAGCAAAATTTGCTGTAGTGGAACAACTTCAGCACGCTCTTTTCAGTCTAAACTCTCAAATAGCCTTAGAGAAGCTGCTGTGAATACAGGGTTAAAAATCCCAGATTCTCATGATGTCAGCTCTGTGAGTGGGAACGAGCTGAACACCATTTCAGATGGTGTCATGTGTTTATTACTCCATTTGTGTTTGCTGCTGGTGCTTCAGGAATGTTCCTCTTGTCGTCATCAATATTCTGCTGTCATAGGATCATTTTTTGACGCAGGCAGGTTTGTTCCAGACCCTTCTGAGGCAGGGCAGCACTGTTCTTGTAAGGAATATCAACCAACAGCTTTACGTACTTCCTAAGCACTTGCTAAAACATGAGCAGGGCAGTCTGTAACCGAGGTTTCCCATGGGGGAGCCAGTAATTTATAGCTAGATTGTATTTCCAGCCTTTGCTTACAATTTGCTACAAGTGTTTTATTGGCTATCTTGAATTAACATGAGGCTACAGCAATATTTCATCACTTCTGATGCTGCACAGATCTTTGCTTTTGAATCTTAAGAGATCAGAAAATAGAGATAGATGGATCAGTGATCTTGCTCTTTGGGTGTTTTCCATCCTGTTAGGTGACACTGTGTGGACAGCAATGGCACACCCGAAAAAATACCCAAATCCTTGTGAAGAGAATGCCCAGTGCTCAGAATAAAAATTCTAATTGCTGGTTTAAAAATCTGCCAGTGTTTTGTTACTTGTGGCTTTAGAGGTCGAGCGTGCCTGGAGCCCTCCCAGTCTGTGTGTGGAGGACATGCTGTGCAAAGATTGATCCTCGGGCCCCAGAAATCAATTGCAAAGGATACAGGGAATTAAGGGGAACACGTGTGAGCTCGGGATTCAGTCCCCAGAGGAAAAACTGCCACTCTTGAAAAGGCAATTGCTTTTCGGGTAACCTCTAGAAGTGTCCTGACTAGTAATGGCCAAGCATAATTGGATGTAAATTTATGGTAAATTAGCCACATCAGGACTTGGTTTCAAAGCAGGGAGGAGGAGGAGGAGGAGGAATCATCCCACCACAATGGATGTGGACATGGCACTGAAGGAGGTGATGCTGTGTTCTGGCTGGGGTGGTTTCTCACAGGCTGTGGTCAGCTGCAAGCAGGAGGGCATCAAAAATGTCCTTTCTGAAAATCTACTAGAGGAGCTGGGCTTTGTCTTCCATTAATAGAAATAATTTTTTTCAGCACCACTCCCCCATCAATAGAGAAAACCAGATACCCCCATTGCCAACAATGGAGAAAGGTTTACAAATGCCATGTTAAAGCTAAAATCTCTGACAGAAGCACAAGGTGGGACCTACATGAACAAATTACCCATTGAGAAAGTTACCCCTGTTTAGGATTATAAGAAAATAATTATAATCTAGTTTTATACTGGATCCCTCTTTTTCAGTGTATCTGTGATAACTTTTCCTATACTCTTAATGATGGCAAAGTGTTACAACAACATTTTTTAAATGTAATCCTAGAAGATACTTTGCAAAACAAATATCTGGACAGTTACTTCTGTTTAAAGCGTCAAGACAATGCCTTCTGTAAAAAATTGTGTGGTATTTTCTTAATAACCTGTGCTTTATTAGTAATCATTTAGTGCTGGGAGTTTTCAGGTGGCTACTCAATATGTGACTATTTGGATGGATTTATGCATCACCTTTGTTGTTAGCTTGGAAGCCCAGACTTTAAACTGTTGGGTGCTTTTCGATTATCTTGAAATAAAAACAGCAATTCAGTTCAATTTGTCTTCTTAATAAGTTTTGGGTTTGTTGATTCTTTTAGCTCTAAAGGTGATGACTCTGTTCCAGAAATGGAGTGTGGTATTGACTTCCAGTTCAATTAAACACAGCCCAAAGTCTTAAAAATAAATTCTGGATGTGAATAATTCAGTATGCCTGCTCTTGGTGTTGAGCAGTCAGAAACCTTTTGGTAGAAAATTCAGACACTGAAATATGTAATCATATTCAACTTGTTGAGCTTTTTTCACTTCCATGGTATTTCTAGTTGTACTTGTTAAGACTCATCTTTTAAGTCTTGTTTACTTAAAAACCAGTTAAAAACCACAGCCACATATTGTTTAATCTATAATTAATATCCTATTAATCCATTGTGATGGAATCAATAATAAATGAGGCAAAAAAGATGAAATTGGGGTCTTTGTGCTTTCAAATTGAAATTTCCCCATTAGCAGGAAGTCAATCAAATTGTAATTTCCAGGCACCACGTTCCAGTGGACACTTGCTTGAATGGACTTGCTGCTGGAATGCTCAGGGCAGAGAGAGAGGCTAAAGGACCTTTAATTTCATTTTTTTTTCCCCTGGAGAAGCCCAAGGGTGGGTCTTAGTGCAGCCTTCCCCTGCCTGGGGAGTGGCTGTAGAAAGCCAGGGGCCAGGCTGTGCCAGATGCTCACACTCTGAGCACAAGCAGTGAAGAATTTGTATCTGTACAAATGAGAAAACTGTTCACTGCTTGAGGGTGTAATTAGAGGAAATGAGTTGCCCAACCCCATGTTTGGAAGGCTTCAAAATTTGGAGAGACAAGGCTCTGAGCAAGCTGGTCTAACTGGGAAGTTTCCTGCTCTGAGCAGGAGATTGGGCTGGACGCTTCCAGAGGTCCCTTCCAAGCTCAGTTTCTCTCTGGTTGTGTCTGAAACATGTAAAACCTCAATTATTGCTTGACTTTTGAAAAAGAATTATTTCAAAAGCAGGCCTGGGATTGTGCACTGTAGGTGATGAAGTGTCAGTGTGCACATCTTCTGCCAGAAGCGTAAATAAATGAATTGGCTGTGAGAGTCATTTTTACTGGAATGAGGGGGAAGTTTGGGAAGTAGATCACAAGTAGGTAGGTAAGAGGAATTAGAAAAGGAGTTTTAGAAATTTAGAAAATTAGTTTCAAATCTCCCTTCCGTGGAAAGGAGACCGTAGCTAGAACTCTGGTGATTTCCATGGATTTTTGTTAGTTCACTGATCAAAATAGCAGAAGGAAGTAGAAATAGTATCATCTCAGGCTGCTGTACTGTCAGAGAAAGCTGAAGTGGAAAAGCTGTGTTTGGTGGTGCAGCTGTTGAGAATGACCTCTGCTTCCCTTCGTGGGGAGTTTACACTGCCTGTGTTCACCTTGAAAGGATTTGAAGTCAAAAATCGACACAAGCAATCTCCCAGATGCTGACTGGGTTCTTTTGTAAGTCTTGGCTTTTTAATGTGAAAAGTTGAAGCTGTCCTTGGCTCTCAGGGAATCAACAAGAGTTCAAAACCAGGCATCTTGTTATTCTTTCAGATCTGTTTAAATCTCAGGAGATCTTTAAGTTAACAGGGGTTCAGTATCACAGTTAGTGTGAAGGAATTGAGCTGTGCACTTGTAACTACCCTGACTTCAGGGGTTATCACTGCTCAACCCTTATCATCTATTTGAATGTAAAATCTGGAGGTGCTGATAAAAGAACCTGCTGATCAAAGTGGCATGGCAGCTTCTGTCTGATTTTGGTCCTGGTTCTTAGAAGGCAATTAAACTGGAATAATTCAAAGGATACTGAAGCACTTGGTGTCACAGCAGGGTTTATGTACAGGGGAAAATTGAATTCTTCTGCTGTGTGTTGGTTTCCCAGATAAAGACAGGATGAAATTTCTCCTTCCCAGTCAGATGGTATTTTCACACAGGCAGAACTGCAAATGTATCATCAGCTTTTCCCTGGACAGAACTGCTGAGGGGAAGTGAGAGAACATTGGAAATACAGCTGTGACAAAACTAGACGTTGCACATTTTTACCCTGAGACACTTCTGTGGCACCCTGCAAAGTTCCTAAACTCTGCAGAGGTCCTGCCTGGATCAGCATCACTGTGTTTGCCTGGGAACTGCAGATACAGATGAGTTATCTGTGGAATAGTTTGAAATGATGTGATGCTTGATGTCTGTTTTCCAGTAATCAACCCACAATGAGCTTTTTTATTTAATTTAAAGAAGGATAATGGAGGTAATGAGTTACATTTTAGCTGTCACACCTTCTCTGTGGTTCCCTGGTTCGTGCAGTGGCTCCATTGTGATGCTCACCTGGACTTACCATCAATAAATATACAAAACATCTTACTAAACTGATATTTCTTTGGGATTTTTTGTGAGTGGGTTGTCTAGATGAGTTTCTTCTCCAGCAAGCCATGCTGTGGTAGTGAATTGTGAAACTATTCTAAGCTTTTGAACAGTGAGTAAAACCCAGTTCAGCTTGTTGAGGACTAAATGTTTGATGAGGTCTCTCCTTGTGGGTGTTTCTGTGGTTTTTGTTTAGTTCATTGTATAACTAAAGAATATGCCAAAACCAACTTGATTCTGATCAAATTAGAGCATGTTCTGTACTTTGATTTTGGATGTAAATATGACACATTTGCATAACTGCAATTTATTCAGGAATTCTCTTGGTTAGTATACACTCTTTATTCTGCTTTTTGGCTGAATTCCAGCTATAAAAACATACTTCCATTAAAAAAAACTGTTTGCAAATATGAATCAATTGACAGATGTGGTCTTTTGATAATATTCAGGTGTTTATTGCTCTAACCAGACAGGGATTTGTAAGTACATTGTATTTCCTTACTTACACTGGCTTTTCAGGCATGGGAAATGTAAACTGCACTGGGGGTGCCTCTGGGTTTTCAAGTCTGTCAGTTCCCATTTGTTTGGCACGTGTAGAACCTCTGGAGTCCCCTGGCTGGTCAAAGCTCCTGTGTTTGGGGCTGCTTTTTGTGGGTGTTTCTCCCAACCCTGATGAAGACTTGAGATCCCCATGTCTGTGCTGTTGCCTTGTTTGCCAGAGGTGCCCTCATGGAGATACACCTTCTGGCCTGCAGAGGGGTAAAAGGGGGGTCTTTTAATATGGTGTGCCTACATGGAATATCAAAGGAGCTGCTGAGTGTTCCTTTTCTGCCTTTCCATGTTGCTGAGGTTGTGGAGATCCACCTCTTCCCCATCCTCACCTGGTGTGGCACAGGAGGACTGCAGTTCCTCAGTGCTGTGCACTGGGGTGCTTTCTTACCAGGCAACAAGGACTCTAACCAGGGAATTGGCACCTAAAGCCATACCCAATTCTTCCCTTGAGATGAAATTAATTTGGTCTTACAAGTATTTAAGGTAAATTTGCAGTTCTGGAATAGCCTCATGGAATGCTTAGGGCAGGTGACTAAATCTGTGTCTGTGTCAAGCAGATGTTGTTGATCACTTTCTCACAGGGATTTTTACTTAATCTTTGGCTGTCTTGGCATACACTTGAGTGTTGTTTTTATTGCTCCTTAAAAGAAATGCTTGGAAAATATTTTTATTACCAAAACAACCAAGACCCCCTTCCGTTGTCACTAAAACCATACAAGCACAAAATACTTTCTACTGGAAGAAGCAAAGAAATGAATTGTTACTGAATATATTAAAAAAACCCAACCCAGAAATTGGTCCATTTAACTTCCTTGCTGAAATGCTTGTGCAGTTTTTTGGCATAGATTCTGTTCCTAATTTAGTACGTTGAGCATGTTTCAGAAATAGGTCGTCTGTTAAATGCGGACACGGTCCGTACTCAGAAGTAAGACAGAGAGAAAAGGAAGGTCACTGTCAATTCTTTCTCTTTTTCCTGATCCTTGAATGTGGATTGTAGGGAAAAAGAACCACTGTGGTGCGTGTGGCAAGGGACACAGTGAAAATCAAATGCTGCCTTTGTTCTATAAACATCCTTCGATTCATTTTAAGATATGAAAGCCAAAACACAGGAGAGTTCATTTCTGAGGCTACTCTGCAGCTGAGCGTTCCTGCCAATTCTTACATCACTTTTATGTTTAATATATTTTTCCAGAGAAATGATCACTTTTATTTACAGTCTGTGTTTTGCATTCATAGCTCATTTCTTACCCCTTGTTCCAGCGTGTGCTTTTTGTATAAAACTAGATCTGTCTAGAAGCGCTTAAAAGCAAAACAAACCCAAAGCCCAACATTTTGTGAGGTTTCTTTCTGGTGTAGTGTCGTTGGAAAGTCCTTTTCATCATGTGGGAGGTGTGTAAATGTCATCGTGGGTTTGGTGCTCAGTGTAGTCTAACAGCTTAAGGATGAGGAGGTAGTAAAGTTATTTGAACTGTATTTTTATAGATGCTTTTGTCGAGACAAAATTAAGTTTCTTATTTGCTCAAGATTAAGCAAATTTATTTACTGAGAAGTTAGAAACAAGCATGTCCTGTTTAATTGGGTTCACTTCTAAATGCTGTGCACAGGGATGTAGAAAAGGGATTATCCTAAGGTACATTCATTGCATTTTCTTCTTCAAATTTGTAAACAGTTCCACGTTGTTAATTTATTTTGTTTGTCATTAAATTTAGGCATGAAATCCTTGGTAATACATGAAAATAGGCAGTTTACTGAAATTGGGTCTTACGTTCAGCTCTGAAAAAAGGTGTTTGAATGTAGTACTAAAGCAGCAGTATACTCTGTAAATGAGCAGAATTGGAATTGATATATGATTAATTTAACAGTATTTTAAGAGAAAAGAACCCAAATCTTTTAGACCAGTCTTTGTAGCTGGTTAGACCTCAAATTGGCCAATGTTCATGCTTCTGGTTAATTCTGCTAGCATGGACCAACTTGTTCATTTGCTGAAGCCATTCCTTGGCATCATAAAATAATGAGGTTTTGTTTTTAAAATAGCTCTGCTGTGGGGCTGCTGCAAGATCAGGATGAACCTCGAGAAATGCAGAGACAATGCACAAACTGCCCTTGTTAGAAGGAATTGCATTTCCTTCTATTCCCTAACAAATGTCAGTCGCTTACCTGGGGATCTTTTTCTGGTCACGTTGATCTCCCTGTGTGATCTGTGAAATGTAGATGGTCGTGGGTAGTTATAAATATATATATATAAATTATAAATTCTAAATGAGCTTAGGTGATAGCATGCAAGTTATTCTGAAAGTCTTACATTCTGTAAACAAGTGGCTCATGTGTTTGTTTGTTTATTTTTATTTTTCAGCTGTACTTTCAGGTTTCCCAGCACAAACATCAAGATAACATTCACAGCTCTGTCCAATGAAAAGAGAGAAAAACAGGAGGCCCCGGAGTCCCCAGTGAAGCCTGTGCAACCCCAGATCTCTCCCTTAACAATAAACATTCCAGACAACATGGCTCACCTGATCAGCCCCCTCCCTTCTCCCACAGGAACCATCAGGTATTTAAACCCTGCAGGTGGGATCAGGGCCACTCCAGTCAGCCTCAGCACAACTTTCTCATTCAGGATTTTGCTTTCGAGGTCAAAATTCAGCTGAAGCTCAGCCTTACCTGCCTCCAGAAACCTCCTTTCTGCTGACATAGTTGCATGAACATTAACATGTTCAGCGTGTAACATTCTGCTCAAGAACCTGGCATTTTTCTTGCATTTCAACAATTTAAATTGCTTTTTGCTCTTGCATGCTCATGGCAACGCTTCAAATGAGACCGTTTTAAATGACACCATTTGAAAACATCCTGATTGCCACTGTCCTGAAGTTCATCATCAAGAAAAATGGTGGTTTGGGTTATTACTGGTGTGGAAAATGGACTGATCTCTTACTCCAGAAGATTTGTTTTGTTTAATTGGAAGGGAGCAGTTTATTTGGTTCTGTTTTGCTGGAAGGGAGCAGTTTATTTGGTTTTGTTTTGCTGGAAGGGAGCAGTTTATTTGGTTCTGTTCTGCTGGAAGGGAGCAGGCCTTTACTGAAAGCACAGGCTGAGGTGCAGAGCTCAGTGTCAGGGTGGCTGATGCAGGATTTTCCTTGCCCTGCTGCTTCTTTGGTAGTTGCAGCCCTTGTCCCACCTGTTACTTGGGACCAAACTCAATTAAACACAAGCAGCCCATCCTCACAAATGACTTCAAGTGGAATTATTCAAAGTCTTGCAAAGATCAGGAGCAAAACTTCCATGTCAAGGCCCTGAAGGTTGTTTCAGTCATGCTCATGCTTTTGAAAGCTTTTTTGTCCCCTCTCACTCCCTGTGTCTTCACTTGAGTGAAGAACTGTCCGTGCTTGCTTTTAGAAAGGTACAGCTTGTTAATGAGATTTGAATGGAAGGATGATTGGCTTCTTGCACGTTTGCCAAGCTCTTGGTCTCTGTCTGGGAGTGTTTAATGACACCTGCTGAAATGATGGAAGCAGAGAGAAAAGATACCTAGACTTGTCTGTGTAACAGGTTTGCTTTCTTACAAGAATTCAGGGCAAACACATCTTGCCAATGACAGAGCAGCTCACAAATATTTCAGATAATAATATCCCATCTATCACCACTGGCTTTGCCTTGCAATGGATTTTGTAATTCTCTTCAGGGCTTTCATGCACCTGTTGAGTACTTTATTACAGAAAAAAAAATGACAGTTTGGAGTCTATTTTGAGAGCAAAGCCTGACAGTTTCCCTGCAAATCATCCTGTTTTGTAGAAGACTTGTAAACTTGCTTTGATTGTACCATATGTGTCTCTTTGTCAATATATGCTGAAGTGAGCAGAGCAGAGGGATGTTGTCAGCTGATCTGTGCAAACACAGAGCAGGAGTGACCTATATCTAAAAAAACTAAATTAGCTCCACATTTGGGCCCTAACCAAGGACTCTTCTGTACAACACTTAAAAAATGCCATCTCTCTTATAGTAAGTGTATCACTAGGAACAAATCATGGGTGGATTTCTTGGGAAGTGAAGCTTTGATACTTTCAGTGTAAGCAGATATTGCCCAATCTATAGTGCTTGTCTCCTTCTGTACATAAAAAAGGAGGCAGCAAAAAACTGGAGGGGCCAGGCAGACAAACAAACCCTGACAGATGAAAATTGTTAAAGCTTTAGTGTGTAGATCTAAATAACATTGTCTAGAGTTATTTGTTGTTGATGTTTTGAACCACAGACTCAAAGATTGAAGATTATCTTTGGAGATAAGGCTGGTTCTGGGGGCACAGCCAGGTGCAGCTATTGAGATTTCTAGTTTTTTTGGAATTTCTGAGGGCTGCCTTGAAACCAGCTGCAGTAGGAATTGCAGAGAGTGTGTCCTTGCAAGAGAGCTGCCAGAATTATTTTGGGGAAGGGGATGGACCTCACCTGCTGACTTTCTCCTTCCTCTTGGCTAAAAGGGAATCATAGAAGAAAATTGGCATCGTGCAGCTGCAGTTCCTGTGGACTCTGCAAGGCAGGGGACCACTGGTAGAAAGATGTTCCAGTGGAATTACATCCAGTTTCACCTGGTTTTCTGTGATGGATGGCAAAATGTGAAGTGTTGGGAGATACTCTTTAGTGTTTGGCACTGTCTCTTGCCTTCTAACAGTGTATCTGCTCTGTTGGCCCAATGCTGCATTAAATCAGCTGAGTCAGTGCTGATGCATCTCATTTATAGATACATTTATATTTCTATTCTCATTTATAGATACATTTATGATTTTTATACACATACCTATGTGTAAGTATGTGCACACCCCTGTAAACACTTAAAATAACACTGGTTTCAATTTGAATGAGAATCAAACCTTTTTTACCTCACTGCTTGCTATATTTTTTCAAATGTGCAAAAACACTACACAGGAGAGTTGATTTTTTTGGGGGCAGACTGAACACAAGCATATGGCAGAAATTCCTTGCAAGATTGTGTGTCTGAAAATCTGTGTGTGCTGATGCAGTTAAGGTGGACTTAGGGTGGCAAATCTTACACAAATACATCACAGCCTGATCAAACAGCTGACACAAATACATCACAGGCTGATCAAACAGCTGATTCTTGAGGAGGAAAGCCTGGGTGAGGTTTCTTCCTGCAGTGGTTCTGATTCCATGGCGTGGAAGGATGGAAGCCCTGAGAGCCCTTTAGCTGCAACCTCCCAGCTCTGGTAGTGGCTTTGCTGCAGTAAGAGCTTTTTGATGAGACATAATGTGGTGATATACTGTATAACAAAATAGTAGGATCTTCTTTTTATGCTCTACAGTGCTGCAAATTCCTGCCCATCGAGCCCCCGCGGCGCAGGCTCTTCAGGCTACAAAATGAGTCGTGGAATAGCATCTGACCTACATTTGATGGCTGACAATTCCCAGTCAGAAAACGACAAGGAAGCTTCGGGGGGAGACAGCCCAAAGGTAAACACAGCTTGAAACCAATCCCAGAAATTGCACCTGAGCTGAATGGAAGGCTTGGGATGTTTTGTTTGCTAAGGTGTATGCACTGAGTGGTAATTTAACATGCCGGGCTTTAAAAACAGTGTGTAGGGTTTTGTGATCAGATGTGAGATTGATTGATTGATTGATTGATTAATTAACCCCTGTCCCCTTTGGGGGAGGATCTGTGTGCAGTCTCAGTTACAGATCTGTTTGGAGGCTGTTGAAAATTCTTTGCAAAATTTATGTTACCCTAAAATTGCTAATCAGAAGAACAAAGCTTTCTTAATTTCTGCCTCAAGATTCTCATTGTCCAGAAGTCTCCTAAGTCAAGTTAATGATGTTTATGACTTTTGATCTAGTAAGCAGTGTGTATCTCTTCAGAGTTTGTTGATGCAGACTTCTCTTGTTTTTGTCCAGGATGACTCTAAGCCACCCTACTCCTATGCACAGTTAATAGTCCAAGCAATCACAATGGCCCCGGATAAGCAGCTTACACTAAATGGAATTTACACGCACATAACTAAAAATTATCCCTACTACAGGACAGCAGACAAGGGCTGGCAGGTAATTCTGATTTCTGGAATATTTTTTATTTACATGTGAGCAATGCTCATGAGCAGGCAGTTGGTAAGCCTCATAACCCTTCAGACAGAGAATTTGTCAAATGAGTGTGTTGTCTTTCCTCTGATTGTAAGTTTTTCAACAAAGTGGGCAATTTACATTAGTCTGTATTTTAAATACTGCTGTATTGATGGAATGGTGTTCTCTAAACCTCTAGTAGGGATGAGACAGACTTTGGGGAAAGCAAAGTGCATTTGGCACTGGATTTGAATCCTGGATGCTATCTAGCAAAGGTGTCATGTTCTGTAACCTACAGTTGTGTAAACATCCGTGTTGCTATCTTGAGATAAAATTGAGATATTAAATACTGCAAGTTTAGTTCTGTTTGGAAACAGTGATCTTGCCCATGCAGCAGGTGAAGGAACAAGTGTGTTATCTGTCATCATCTCACCCTGCTTCATGCACTGTTTGATTTGTGAACTTGCCCATTCCTGTACCAAACCTTTCAACTCTACAGAATTAATTTCTGCTTTCTTTTCATTTCCACAAGACCAGCCTCAGCTTTTGCCAGGATGACTAACTGAGTACAAATCAGTCTGGCAGAGCCTTCCCAGGCACATGTGAAGGCTCAGTGCCTTTGGTGCTGTTTTGGGTGTCTCAGAGGCCAAGGAACACCTGGAGCACGTGGCCCATCCTGGGCTGTCTGCTCCCTCTGCAGTTATTGTCAGGGAGGTAAAATTTAGGGAGATTGGGTGAGGGGGAAAGTGAGGAAGTGTTAATGTTGGCTGCACAAGTGGAAGAATACAGGCTTTCCCTGCAGAGGAAGAGATTTTTAAATATTAATCACATACTTATTTGTCATACAGCCTCACACAGCTGGCTCACCCTCCCAAGGTTAGTGGGGCATGTAGCTGTTCTGGCTGTTTGCTGAGGCTTTGGTTAGTCAAGGACTTGGCTGTTGTGGCTGGGAAGTCTCTTTTGTTTCCCTTTCCCACATAACAGTGCAGTATCCTGGCTGCAGTCATGTTGTTTTAGCAACAAGACTGTGTTTATAAAATGTTGATGTGTGTTTTGCTTCCTCTTTTGCAGTACCTTGAGTATCTGGGGGGATGATGTTGCTTGGTGAGCATCATGAACCCAACACACACACACACAGAGTTGGGCTGAGCTGAAGAGCTCTGCCTTAGAGCAGGCTGTGGGTTTGGGGCTGTAAGGCTTCCTAAAGCCAAGGTGATGGGCACAGCAGGCTGTGTGTTCTGGAGTCATTAATTGGCAGCCATGCATAGAACCAGCTGGAAAAGCTGAAAATCAGATGCTGTTCAGTCACTGCTCTGCCAGCTTGTACAGGTTAGGAGCTGGATTGCAGCTCAGGTGACTTAGGAAAGATGTTTCAAACCATATTGGAGGCTATATATGCACATATCATTCAAAGCATAGAGTAAAACACATCTACAGTGTCCCAGTCCCACAGCTTAAAAACCAGGTATTTATATCCTTCAGCACACATTGGTCTCATTTTGATGGGCATTTGAAGACTCCTCTCTGTGAACTTATTTTAGCAGGTATTTTTGGATCCACTCCTTTATTCTAGCATATGGGGAAATAAATACAATTTATAAATATGTTCTTGGCATCTTTCTAGTTATGTTTCCATTTTTGGCAGGGAAAAAACCATCTCTGGTTTCATCAGTTTGCATTCAAGAAATCATATGTGGTTATCATCACTGCTTTAAGTTTTCTAAACTTACCATCAGGGTCATGAACTCAGATATTTCAGCAAGTTTTTCATTGGCTTTGCAGATTTTTGAGAGCTTTTGTTAACGTAAAGCTTTTTCCCATTTACCTCTGTTCCCCCACAAGTGTTTCAGGGTAATCCTTAGCATCAGTCTCCTCCTGTTCAGTGATAAAATTGAGAGAGATTTTTGGGTTTATCTGTGTTAAAAAAATAAAAATAAATTCTGTGTGCAAAGCCAAGCACAGATAGAGCCACTTGAGGGTGTCAGCAGTTCTGTGCATTGCTCTGCTGCAGGAGTGGGGGGATGTTGCAGCAAATTGAGGATGTGGGGATGTGAAAGGGACCGTGGTGACAAAGATCTGGAAGAGCTGGTCCAGGACCTGCTGCCACTTGGTGTTTGAACTGACACAGGAAATTCTTGGCTCTGATATTGAGACAAACTGGGCTGTGGGTGAATTCCCAACAATCCAGCTGCCTTTGGAGCTCGTGTAATTGAGCTTTTCTTTCTGAACTGTGGAACAGTAACAGAATTGCCACACAGGATCAGAATCAGCGTGTGCTGTGTTCTGCTGGCCCTCCTGGAAGGAGCTGGGGCACCTGGGGAAGGGTGGTGTGCAAGCACTGATCATTTTGATTTTTGTTTTTAACACTGCATTCTGCACAAGTGTTTGTAGTGTTCTAAGCATTGCTTTCAATCGCCGTGTTTCTCGTGAGAGAATGAAATAAATGGGATTCCTGTTATTTCCAATTAGAATACTGGGTTTTTAATTGTTGGGAAAGAGTTTACAAATGCAAGAGTCCTTTCAGGTTTATGGCACTGCTTGGTAGTGCTCTGAGTTCTGTTAAATTAAGGAATTAAAGAGCTGAACCCCCAGTCTCCTATAGTACAAACTGCTGCAGTAGGCCACATTCTGACTTGGAAAAGTTATATGAATTCTACATATTTTTTTATGTTCCATAGAATTCAATACGTCACAATCTCTCTCTGAATCGTTATTTCATCAAAGTACCACGTTCCCAGGAAGAACCAGGCAAAGGCTCATTCTGGAGGATAGACCCTGCCTCTGAAAGCAAATTAATAGAGCAGGCTTTTAGGAAAAGGCGGCCTAGGGGAGTACCTTGCTTTAGAACCCCTCTGGGACCACTCTCTTCTAGGTAAGGAAAACCAGATGAACAAAAAGACTATGGCTGTTGTTTAATCTTCAGGCTGCTACAGACTTGATAGCTTTGGATACAGTCACAAGTTTAGTAATTTAATTTCGTCCAGACCCAGTGTTTGAATTCTGTGTGTTCATTAGGAGGCTGCCCCGTACACCAGGCTGGTGTTTATTGCTTGGTTTTAGTGTTAAAGAACTCGGTTTGCATAACTGACTGTCACATTGTTAATGTATGCAAGCCTTGCTGTACCTTTGATGGGTTCTGCAGAATTATAACTTTAATTTCTAACTGCCATCTACTGGATTTTAAAACTGTTTTCAAAGAAAATTCTCAGATACCGGCTACCATTTTATTGACCTTAGAGATGACAATTGTGAATTCAGTTTGCTAATGTTGGAGCAGAATTTGTGATGGGGAAATACCTGGGTTTAAATTATTCCCTCTGTAAAGTTATGGCCTTTCTGCTGGTGCAGATCTTTTTCTACTTGCCCTGTAGCCTCAGATTTGCTCATTGTTCTTCTCCACCAGAAGAAATGTTCATGTTTCACAGATTTAGAGTCTCCCTAAGAAGGTATCCAGCCACCTCTTCTCCGTTAACTGTACCTAGAGTTTGCTTTTAAATTCTGTCCCTGTTTAACAGAAGCTTTTAAAAGTTGCTGAGCTCTGGGGTGTAGCTGTGCCTCCCCTGCTGCGGGCGGTGTGTTTCGCTCTCGTTAGAGGAAGGTCGTGGGCTCTCACAGTTCAGAAGTTAAAACACATCAGCTGCTGCTTTCATTTCTAACTACAGAAGTGCCCCAGCTTCTCCTAATCACTCTGGAGTGTTGTCTGCGCACTCCAGTGGCGTCCAGACCCCCGAGAGCCTGTCCAGGGAAGGATCTCCTGTCCCCATGGAGCCTGAGCCCAGCGCCATCCAGCCAAAACTCGCCGTCATCCAAGAAGCGCGATTTGCACAGAGCGCCCCAGGTGAGCTCAGCCCTGGGGTGACACCAAAACGCTGCCAAGACTTTATATGTACCCCAAAAATGAGTGTATATGTCACCTGTTCAGAGCAGATCTGTGAGAAGCTCAGGAGCAGCCAGGGAGGGTCTGTTTGAGCACACTGGGCTGGTGTTAGCTGGGGCTGCTCCAGAACTGTGGGTCGCTGTTGCTGAGGAGAGGCTGTGCCCCTCTGTAGGACTGTGCTGTCTTGTAACAGTTCTCTTAAAAAGACCCCAGAAGGTAAGGTTGTGTGTGTTAGAGAAATCAGGAAAGGCCTTTGACACCTCTGTGGTCATGTCATCTTTCCAGAGTGGGGCGGATAAAAGAACTGAAAGGATAAAAAGAATAAGAAATTTCCTATTTAAAACAAAAAGAGCATAAGGCATGATAGGATAAGGATGTGTTTGTTTCATTACCTCCTTTGATACACATTTGCCATCCAGTTTCTTGGTGGTGATGTGGCACTACAGAGGGCAGAGAAGCTCCTGAGCATTCCTGAGCATGCTGCACACCCCCCTGCAGCACACACGTGTTCCCATCTGTGGAAAGGGCTTTAGTGAAATAAGTGCCACGCACAGCTTTGTTTGGGGCAGAGCTGGGGTGCCCAAATGGTGTGTGGGTCCTGCTGAGCCAGTAGAGCCCTAACCTTGGGCCTGGAGCTGGGAATAACCAGTTTAACCTTCATTGTCCAGTGTCACTGGCTCATTCAGGCATTAGTGAAGGAGCTTGTTCATTCTCTGAGGTTTTAATGGGAACTTTAAAAGAACGACTGGCTTAGAAGAAATAATGAAAATTGGCAATCTAATGTTGACCTCTTTCTTGGCAGGATCACCTCTCTCTAGCCAGCCAGTTTTAATTACTGTACAGCGGCAGCTACCACAAGCTATCAAACCCGTCACCTACACTGTTGCAACTCCCGTGACAACATCGACCTCCCAGCAGCCTGTAGTTCAGACAGTTCACGTTGTGCACCAGATCCCAGCTGTGTCAGTCACCAACGTGACTGGATTGGCACCAGCAAACACTTACACTGTCGCAGGACAGGCCGTTGTCACACAAGCTGCTATGGTCACCCAGCCCAAGGTAGAACCTCAAGAGAATGGAGACCACAAGGAAGTCAAAGGTAAGAACCTGGGAGGTCGTTTTGGCACCTCTTTATGCAGAGGGATCAGGATTTGAAATTCAGAACTGTAGAACCATAGAAGAGTTTGGTTTGGAAGGACCTTAAAGCCCATCTGGTGTGGGCAGAGGTGCCTTCCACTGTCCTGGGTTGCTCCAGGCCTCATTCAGGGATGGGGCATCCATTCTTGCAGGGCAAGTCTTGAAGTGTTTGGCTAAAAATGAAGATTTCAAATTGGGATTTCTCAGATATGCTGGAGCGAGTAATAAAACAACACACTGCCACTGAGGCCTGATTGAGTGAAACCAAGTGGTTCCTGAGCACTTCTTTAATTTTAACCAAATTTTCTCTCCTGTTTGCAGTGAAAGTGGAGCCTCTCCCTGCTATTAGCCATGCTGCAATAGGAGCTGCTGGTCGCATCATCCAGACATCGCAGCCCGCCCCCTTACAGACAGTTACCATAGTGCAACCGGCGCCGCTGGGCCAGCACCAGCTGCCCATCAAAGCTGTCACACAGAACGGGACGCACATCGTGCCCCTGAGCGCCGCCGTGGCGGGGCAGGGCAGCGCGGGTACGTCCTCTCCCTCTCCCCTCCTCTCCTCTCCTCTCCCGCGCACTCCTCTCCCCTCCTCTCCTCTCCTCTCCTCTCCTCTCCTCTCCTCTCCTCTCCTCTCCTCTCCTCTCCTCTCCTCTCCTCTCCTCTCCTCTCCTCTCCTCTCCTCTCCTCTCCTCTCCTCTCCTCTCCTCTCCTCTCCTCTCCTCTCCTCTCCTCTCCTCTCCTCTCCTCTCCTCTCCTCTCCTCTCCTTTCCCCTCTTTCCCCTCTTTCCTCTTCACTTCTCTTTGTCTCTTTATCCTCCCTGTGGTTGTCACTGGGATGTACTCGGTGGTGACACCCCACCTTGTTAAACCAGGACAGAACCAAGTTTTAAGAGAAGCTCCTGTAAAGCAGAGCTGTTAAAATGGTGCCTGCTCCCAGGTGGTTTGTTGGAAGCCACCAACAGGAAAGCCAGAACTTGCTTGTGGGTTAGCTCTTTGAACTGGTACTTTTTATTACGATTTTATTGAACCTGTACTGAAAAGACCAAATTTCTGTAAGGTTTTGAGGTTGGTTCATGTCTGAATCCGTCGTTCCTCTCTGGGCCTTGGCAGGCTGAGTGGGCAGCAGTGCTTTGTCACCATGCCACACGTCCCTCTTGCTCCCAGCATGGGCAGGTTTGCTCTGCTGGCAGTCCCCACAGCCTGTTCTCACAGTCCTGCTTTATGCCTTAGCTGATACTGAAGGAGAGGTTTTTTGTCCCATGTTTGCAGAAATACTTTTAGGGCTGTCTTACATCAATTCATTACCTGTGCTTCTGCTCAAAAGGCTTTCTAATGGAGTGAATTATCTCCTTCCTTTCCTTTTTACTCCTTTGCCATCACTGACATTTATAGGTCAGGGCTCTGGCTGCTGCCACTTCCCTTCCAGCTTAAGAGCAGCAAAAGCATCACAGACTTGAGGTGCACTTTGTGTGTCAGAAGGGATGTGTGAATAGAGCTGAGAGCCATGTGAAATATACTGAAAAGCTATTTTTAAAAGTAAGGAATAATTCTTTTTCTCTTTTTCCTGGATTCTGAAAGCTCAGCTGATTTCGGCACGGGGCCGAGGGCTGCAGGGTGTGCAGGGCGTGTGGCTGCACACAGGAGTAGAGCTGTGTGTGTGTGATGGCTGTGGAGTGAGGTGTGCTCCAGGTCCTGGTCTCTTGTTACAGTAAATCCCAAAGCAGCAAGACACCAGGTAATGCTCAGGCAAAGCTCTAAAGTGGGAGCTGGGCCTCCAGAAACACAGATTTGTGTTTGGCTGTATTCACACACACATTGGCGTGTTTGTCTTTGGTGAAGGAAGGCTTGTGCCATCTGAGGAGAAAGAAGGGCAGAGCAAATGCTGTTCCTGCTCCGTTTTCCACGTGCAGGAAAGGAGCAGCTCCTGCTCTCAGCAGAACAGCCTGGCAGCACTGCTCGCTCCCTGGGAGTCAGCTGAGAGCTCTGGGGTCCATGAGAAACTCACGTTTCTTACTGTACAGTAAAATCCCAGAACTTTGTGCATCTGATTTGACGAGGACCGGGGTGCTGAAGTTTGTATTCTGCTTTTTGCAGCTGCTGCAAGTCCTTTGCATATGTTGGCCACCCACGCGTCGGCGTCGGCGTCGCTGCCCACCAAGCGCCAGAACGGAGACCAGTCGGAACAGCAGGAACTGAAACGGATCAAAACAGAGGATGGGGAGAGCATAGTCATAGCTGTGAACGTGGACACCCCACCCGTGGCAGTGAGTGACAAAGGCAGCCAGAACTAGAAACTTTAGGGGGAGTTTTCCTTTTTTTTAAAAAAAAAAGAAAAAAAAAAAAAACAAAGAAAAAGAAAAAAAAAACCGCAAAAAACCAACAAAAACAAACTCCGTGGTGCCAAAAGGAGACACTTAAATCTAACACCTAAAATGTTGGAACATGTTCTCACGCAGTGGGGAAAGGGGCCCTGTGAATCAGACTTCAACTTTCAGCACTGAAACAAAACCCAACACAGGTGGCCTTAAAACTTGGTAATTTAAAGTCAAACTGCAGAACCGTGTTGTTGTAGAGGCTGTGCCCCCGCCCCTCCTGCCCCACGGACCGTGTGTGCTGGGAGGGCTGCAGCTTTAACAGGATCTGTCAGATTTTTCCCAGGACTGAGGATCTCAGTGTAACGGCAGCATGATAGCGCTTAGTGTGACTGGTTTCAAACGATTGTAAATTCCTAAAGGGAACAGAGGCAGGAGCCATTCCGACACCGTGGCAGCTAAGCCTTTCCGAACCACCCACCCATGCAGTTGTTGATAGATATGCAGTATTTTGTTGTTCACACGTGGAATTAGAAATTTTTCGAGGTGTATTTTCATTTCTTTGCAAAACGATGGGGTCTTTGACATTTCAAATCACTCCATTTCTACTCCGGAAACTTTGGAATCACACAACTACTTTTCATGTGAAATTTTGTTTGGTAAAAAACTGAATGTAGGGTTTTTTTAACCAACGGAATGATTTACTTTTGTCTGTCCTGTTCAAGTTCAGATAAAGCTACTTTATTACATCTGCAAATTTTCATATTTTAGCAGTTGCCTGATAAATTTAATCAAATTTTATTACCATGTGTAGTGATCAAACGCTTCTTTGGGCTTGCATGTAACTGATTAGAAACTCTGATGTAAATGAGCCGTTAACTGACGTAAAGAACTGCTATGGATTTGACCAGAGCTGCACTTACCTGTTTCTCTCTCTGCTACCTTTTGCTGTTTGTTACTTTGTGTTGACTTTGACTGTCCCTGGCATATTTTTCCAGTCTAAAGTAAAACAAGAGTCTCGCTTAATATTGTGTATGTTTAAGATAACAGACTGTTCTTCATTTAGAAAGATAAAATTCTTTATCACGAGTCCTTTTAAAAAGAGTAAAATTATCTTGTCAGAGGTATATTCGATATTTTTAAGCTTAAGCACCCTTCAGTAGAAATTAATCTGCCCCGTTTCTCTGTAACACTTTGATGTCAGACACTGACCTCGGGGTCTCCATGACCAGTAGCTGTTGTGGTTTTCTAACAGTGGCTACCAGATTATGGTAATAATTTTTTTTTTTTTTTTTTTAAAGTGTGTGTTCTGCAGTTGAACATTTTAAAATGTAATTTCTCACTTTAATGTGGTAATAGATTCCACTTTACATTTCAAAATTCAACTGAAACGAGGCTGCTGTTCAGTCTTCAGCTCACACAACGTCTTAGTTCCTCCTGCAGCCAGGTGAGTGGGAGCCGGCGCCGGCTCCATCGGAATCTGGTTTTTGTCCTGTTCTGTAATAAAGATGCATTATTTATATTTCCTTTCCTGCTACGAAAGGAAAAAACTGTATTTTCATGATGGACTGAACAGTTTGGAGTGGTTATTTTAGGCAGCTTTTGGAAACTATTTACCTAAAGACCAAATATGAGAAATGTGTACAAGTTTTGTGTTCATCCACACAATGGAACTGTTACAATGTCTCTGCAGATAATACATTAAAAAACTATGAAAAAAACTCTACACAAGCTGGATTTATAACAGGCATTTAAAAAAAAAGCATAACCTGAAAAGAAGCATTTCTGTACAATTGCAACGTTTTCTTTAGAGGTTTTAAAAATAAAAAAAGTAAAGTTTTAACATACTTTTTTTAAGAAAAAAAAATCCAGTACTAGTAATTTAATTTGGTGTTGAATGAATTGACTAGAATGTGGTTTATTTTCAGAAGTGAGAATCTGTTCACAACTAGGGCTAGGTGAATAATAGTGTATAAGATTTTTTTAAATAAAATTAAATTTTATTCAGCAAATTAACCAAGTTGAAATTACTCAACAAGTGTGTTTGGAATATCGATGTATATTTGGGGTTAATGCAGCTCCCGTGCCAGCCCCTCCAGGCCAAGGTGCCCCTTCCAGCCACTGTCCCAGGAGCCAGGGGCAGGGAGGGGCCTGGGGCTGGACCCTGCCCGGCCTTTGCACTGCTTGGGGCACAGGAGGGCACAGCAACGTGTCTGCTTTAGATGGATCATGTTTCTGTAAGTTAAATTTTAGGAGATGGCACTTTCTGGAATCATGAATGTGGGTTTGGTGTGTGATCCCCTTTACAGTCTCTGTTTCTCAGCTGTTGGGGAAATGCTTTCAAGGACCAGGAAGACTTTGCTGGAAGCTGGGTCGGGTTCTCATGGCAATGCTTTCAAGAGCTGGGGAGAAACCCAACTCCCCAAGCCTGGGATGGCTGTGGAGCTGCTGGGCAGGGCCGTGGTGTTTGGAGCTGAAGGGGCAGAGCCTGTTCCTTGAACAGAGAGCACGGGCTGAACGGTCCGAATAAACACAGCCCTTGGAGAAGAAGAAGAAAATAGCTTACCCCGGAGGCAGGGGAGTGCTGTAATTGTTACTCTGCCCCAGGGGCAGGCAGAGCAGTGTGACCCAGCCCCAGCCTGGTGGCGTTCTGTGGCTGCTGTGTCTGGTCGTGTCTCACATCTCCAACTGCGCTGATTAATCTGTGTTTTCTCCTCTATTGTGACTGCCTGAAGGTTCTGAAAGCAATCCTCGTGTCCTGCAGTTTCTGCTGGCAGATACCTGGCATTACTGCAGAATCGAGTGCACTGGCTCATTAGTTTTCCTGTCAGGATTCTGAACTGTGACACAGGTACTGTGGAGAGATGGCAAAATGGGGAGAGAAGGCGTTGAGTTCCATTTTCATCCAAAAGGAGCTGCTAATCCCTGTGCTTTGGAGCAGCTGCTGGTGCCAGTGTTGTGTTCCAGGAGCAGTCGTGGTTTACTCTGCTGTGGGAGCTTCTCTGCTTTCCTGGTGGCGATCCTGTGGCCATGTGGTGCCACCAGCCCATCAGTGCCAGGTACAGGGCCCACAGCCCTCATTCCTTTTCCCACAGGTGTCTGCCTGAGCACTGTTCCACTGAGTGCAGAGCTGTGCAGACTCTGGCTCCCCTCATCCCCGGGAGTGCTGCAGCGAGCGAAGCCGTTGAGCCCTGGCAGAGCAACCCCGAGGCAGCAGCAGCTGGGAAGACTCAATCCTGTGCTGGATTTGATCCCTGTGAAACAGCTGTACCTGCTCACATCCATTGCAGGTAGCACAAGGAATCTGAGGTGTATTAGGGCATTCCAGGGTTACTGGTCAAATACTGGAACCATCTGGTCAAATCCTGGAATCATCTGCCCAGGGAGGAGGTGGAGTCACCATCCCTGGATGTGGCACTGGGTGCCATGATCTCGTTGAGGTGTTAGAACATGGGTTGGACTTGATGATCTTAAAAGGTCTCTTCCAACCTAGAAATTCTGTGATTCTGCAGCACTGCTGGCTGCCTGCACAGGTGTGTTATTTTCATTCCTGCTGCCACGTTGGAGCAGAGGTTTAGGGAAAATTTTACACGTTTAGAAGAGTTTAAATCTTCCCTGTTGTCTCCTGCCAGCTCTAGGATAACGGGGACGGGAGGGCAGGGGGTTGGTGCAGCAGCAGCTGAGGCCCAGCAGAGCTGTTGGAGCAGGAGCAGGGCTGCGTGGGGCAGTTCAGGAGTTTGCTGGTGCTGGGATCAGGAGCAGCTCCACCTGCACAGGGAGAGGATTTACAGCATTTACAGCGCCCCTGGGGAGCGTCTGCAGCGCTTCCCCCTCGCATCCTTCTCCAGGAAATGAGTCCAGGTCCTTCTGCTGGTCCAGCCCAGCAGGGGGAATGGTGAGGTAAGTGCTGAACAAGAACTGGTTTGCACTGGGACGCTGGACTTGTTTTGGGACAGACAGCAAGGTGCAGGGCCCAGGCAGTGGCTCACGTGCTCCTGTCCCCTCCTCATGCAGCAGGTTCAGCTCCTGTCCTTCAGCAGCCACCACTATTGACTCACATGTCTATGCCCCCAGCCTGGAGCAATGGAAACCATGGCTGTGACCATCAGTGAATACAGCAAAGTTAGTCACTTTTATTTAAAAGAAATAACATATTACAAATAAGTGTGCAAAACAATTTCTGTGGTTAAATACGCATAAAAGCAACATGCAACCTTGACATCAACATGGTAAGTTAGTCCTTAGTAGGTTACATGACACTAAAAGGGACTTGTCAAAGTTAGAGTTTGCGACTGAAGTCACAGAGTGTCAGGACTGAAGCATCTGTGAAATGAGCTTTCAGAAGAGCAAGACCTCCCTGCCCCAGTGTTTAGTGCCACAGATGCCAACCTTGGGGCTATCTCAGGTTCTGGGTTAGGAGCTTGTGCCTTAGGTCAGCAGGAAATAGGGTAACAATTTTTGGGGAAGAGAGTACAAGTCAGTGGGTTCAGTCTAACCTACCTGTCCCTGGGCCAGCAGCAATAGTATGCGACAGCTCAAAGGGAAAAAAAAAAAGACAAGTTTGCAAGTTTAAAGCCATTGCAGACATGGAGCTTCCTGCCACCTTGTTCAGTTCTTGTGCCAGGCCTGGCCATGGCCTCTGCAGCAGTCTGGCAGCAGTTTCACAGCTGTCACACCAGTACCGACGGCTGGATTCTGGAAGGAATCAGCTCTCCAAGTACAGGAGCCCTGGGTGCTTGCTGTGCTCACACAGGAGAGGGGAGCTGGGTCAGCCCTTGCCCAAAGGCGCCTCCAGCTGCTTCACAGTTTGGCACCTTGGACAAGCACTGCTGATCCCTCACCTGAAGCAGCACTGGCGGGGCCACACGACCACCACCACCCAGCCCCGGGCAGCAGGTCAGAGGACAAGCAGGACTTGATCTACAGGTGTCCCTTGCTCCATACTTGTCACCTTCTCTGTTCCCTCAGCTGTGCCAGGAGAGGGAGGAGGCAGGACTCCTGGTGGAGAAAGCATGACCCAGAGTGTTCGCCGCTCCCAGCCATGCAGTGGAATTAAAGCAATGCCTAAAATCTTCTGCTTTCACATCCCTTTTCCTAAAGCCAGCTGAAGGTGTGGACAGCCCCTGCAGAGCTTTCCCTGTGGCAGGCACTCTTGTTGGAGCTACAGTCATGTCACAGTTTAGACTAAAGAGAAACCCAATAGGCACAAGCTTGTTGAAAGCCACATCTTGAAAACTTGAGTTGGTGACAGTAACCCAAAGAGATTTTAATGATGAATACTTGCAGAAATGAGAACAAACATATGTAGTCCACTACTTCAGAGCTGCTTGTGATCATGTTGAGCCAGGCTTCTCGGCGGGCTCTGCTGGACACTGGCTCAGTGCTGGACACTCAGATACTGTCCCTCAAAGGCGCGGGGTGGCCGAGGCAGTGCTTTGAGCCGTGCGCTCCCCTCCCTCAGTCAAAGCTTGTCGTCCGTCATTTCTAGGAACTGAGCGTACACATCCCTTGAGCATTCCCCTTTTTGGTTGAATAAGAACTTGTAGTAGCTGCCATCTGCACATATTGCTGCAACACAAACGAGCAGGGTCAGGGGGCTGTGCCAGGGGTGCTTTCCTTCGCTCCAGCCCTTCAGACTCACAGAGGTGTTCTGGAGGGACCCGTGGGCCAGCAGCCCTGCCAGCCCTGTGCTGTGCCAGCCCCGTCCTGTGCCAGCCTCGTGCCTCCCTCCGTGGGCAGTGGGAGCAGCCAGAGCTCTTGGGTGACAGGGACACGGCCCTGTCTCAGCAGAGCATTCCCTCCCTCCAAGCCAGCACGGGTCAAAGGCTGGTTCTCCAGCCAGAACCTGGGGACACCTCCATCACTCACCTATGACAGCATTTGGCTCTGTTCCAAAGGCACAAATGCACGGAGAGCCTGAGGGAACCTGGAATTTGGAAAAACTCCATTTGGAACTGAAGTATTTGGGGAGAAAGGTGGCAGAGGCCAAACTGAAAGAGAAAACAAAAAAAAAAAAAAAAGACATTAACAGGTTGGTAAGGTGTTGGCTAGGGTGGATTCAGAGCTGCTGGAGTGATTGAAAAAGGTGCAGGTTTCACTTGATTTTTTACTGGCTTTTTATTTGAGTAAGAATCAGATAACCTGAGTAACTTCCCCTCGCAGGAAGGGAGACACTACAGCTACCTTGCTGGCTTTAAGTGACTGCAAAAACGGCCAGAAGGATTGATTTTTAGTAGAGGAAAGTGGCCACAACATACGTTCATCCTAAGGTCCACTAAAACCTCCGCTGACCCTCTGTTGAAATGCTACAGCCCCTCAAAGGACAGCAGGAACCTTGCAATTACCAGAGATTATTAAATCTGCAGCTTCACGCCAGCCCAGCAGATAGATTTTCCCACCTTCAGCAGTGTAGAGATTTTGCTGCTGAGTGACATGGCCAGCAATTTAAATGCAATTCAAAGCTCAAGGACTCCCCCCCAGGGCTTCAGAACGGCTCCATCCCTACCTTGACTGCTTATTTCTTTTGGGGTCTTCTGCAGCAAAAATGTGGACCGTGCCGTGGTCGCTGGAGACGCAGATGAGGGAAGCATCCTGGTTGAAGTTAATACTGCAGAGAACACAGACAGCTGCAGCATTTCTCCTGGGCCAGACCCACAGCCCCGGCACAGACAGTTCTGCTGCTGCAGCTGTGCCAGCCTGGCAGGCGGGGTGGTAAGAGCAGCTCAGGAGGAGCCAGGGCTGCTTTGGGATGAACAGGGACAGGGCCTGCAGTGGCAGCAGCAGCAGCCCTGGCAGGGACACCCCTGGCGTGGGTCACTGTGACACTGCTGGAAGGAAATGCACGAGCTCTGCTCTGGGGCAGAATGTGCAACTGCTACCCCACAGTGGGGCTCAGCACAGGAATGGAGTTTTCCTGGGGAATGGACAGAGGGTTTCCCTGCTCCTGGGACAGACACACCAGTGCCCCGGGTGCTCCCCTGCTCAGCAGGATGTGGGGATAAAGCTCCCCTTGCCCCTGAGCTCGCCCTACTCCCCCTGAGCAGCGTTCCAGAGCATCAGGGCACTCCCTGCGGGGCAGTGGGAAGTTCAGCATCCTCCAGGTCCCACCTGGGCTGAGCAGAGTCACAGCCTGGCAGCAGCCCCAGCCCTGTCCCTGGTCCTGCAGCCTGTGCCAGGCCTCACAGAGCTCCCAGCTCCTGCCTTCTCCCAGCAGTGAGCCCAGAGGGAGATGCAGAGGCAGCCAGGGTGCCATCCATCACAGCCAGCCCCACAGATGGCACAGAAGCAGCTGAACGTACCAGTATATATTGGCTGCTTGTGATCCTCGGCGTAGCTCCTGGATTAAATGCCCTGATGAAGTATCAAATATTCTTATGAGGGTCCCCTTGGAAAGGAATCAAGCATTGTATTAGGAAAGGCAGAAGACTGTCTTTATATCTGTGAGTGCATCCTAAAATGTTGTCTGACCAGCATGGCCCTGCACCCACTGCTGGGGTTTTCTTCTTGGCAGATTTGCAAACCTCTCTTAATATTGGGGAAGAATACTGGTTCCCCCCCACACCACCATCACAATGTTATAATGCCTTGGGGTACAATCTTGTCCCTTAGTGACTCAGGAAGTCTCTTTTAGTTCATTTCTAAAGCACTGCTGCAGCCCTGGCCCTGATCTGCAGACACTGGCTGGTGTAGAGCGTGCCCAGGATCTGTGGGTCCCTTCTGCCCTGCTCCCCTCAGCACCAGTGCATTCTTCATTGCTGCTGTGCCATTCTTTCCCCTAAGTATGATCAAGCTGTGGCTGGTCTTGTCTTAAAACTGGCTCAGCTGAGATAACTCAGGAGAATCAGTTACCACACACTCATGATCTGCATTGATCCAAGCCTGAGGCACCACCCGGTCAGCTGATGGAACACTGCACCGGGAAACTCCTTCAGCTGGAGTCACCCAGCCTGGCAGCAGGGCTGCAGGATGAGCCAGCGTGTCTCCAACAAAGCAGTGCTGCTTTCCTCTGATGAACACTGGGTGTGCACTGGGCTGTGCATCACCACCTGCAGCTCCTGTGACACGCCTGGCTGACAGAGGCAGCTCTCCAGTCACACGCCAGGAAATAACTACCCAGCAGAGAAAGACCTGGCAAACATACTTTAGTTTTGATTTAAGAGACAGGCTTGAGAGGTTTGCTGACTGGGCTCAAACTCCTAGTTCAGTTGGAAAATAAAAGCTTCTTGAACTTCTCAATGCAAGACAAGGAATGTTTCATACAAACGCAGCAGATAATGGCTCTATTTAGCAATGGAGTTGGCAGCTTTTAGAACTCTGTTTAGGAGACATGCAATCATTAAGCTTAAGAGAGACTTGGGATACATTTTCTTTTTTTAAACTGCTTGAGTGACAGGCTGGGCAGTAGAAACTATGTGAAACAGAGACTCGTTGGATTAATTTGGCTTGTCCTTAAGAAACTGATTTCAGCTGAGTGGAAGAAGGCAGCAAGAGCTGTGCTTGCCAGAGGGAGATGGGTCCATCTGCCTGACATTCCCTGGGGAGACAAATACCCTGGCATCTCTCTCTGAGGTTCCCAGGGAGAAAACAGCTCAGTGACATTTGCCTCTCTGCCTCAGCCCAGCACAGGGGATCTGCACTGCTCCCTAACTTCATGTTCTTGTCAGTGTCTTGTCTCTTCAGCCCCATGGAACACGTGGCCCTTTCTGTGTGAGGGGGCAGCCTGCCCCATCCTGCTCTGTAACAGGGCTAAGCCAGAGCAGAACAGAGCCTGCCAGTACAACTGAACTATTTACAGGTGTTTCTTTAGCCAGTGGGTTTGGAGTGGATCCAAGCAGAAAATAGTAAAGGTGAAGAATGCAAATAAGCTCCCCCCCACTGCTTTTTTCATTAACAGTATCTGTTGAAGAACACATCAAAGACATGAACTACTTGGGCTAAGTTGTGTTCAAATGTCACTGAAGAATCACTGCCACAGCCAGCTCAAACAAATACAAATACTACCTCAGGCACAGCCCTTGGCTGTTGGCTGTTTGGGCATCCCAGAGGAGCAGGGAAGATAAAGACTGAGAGTGCACAGCTCAGTGACAGATTTTCCCAGCAGGTATTTCTGTGTCTTTCCTCCAAAGGATGTGACTTGCTATTTTATCTCACTACACTAGAACACACAGTAAGTCAGAGGCAGGGGACGTCATTCTTACTTTTTCTGATGCTGTTGCAATTCTTGTTCCCTGCAGGTTTAAAGCAATACAGCTCAAGACTCCTTCGTGAGCTGGGATGTCCACAGGAGGCTTCTCTGTGTTAGCCAGATCCACGATCTGCACGTGCCCAGTGTGTGTTCCAGGAAATGCAAGAAGAGAGTTATTACTATTTGGACAAAGGACACAGAGACCTGAAAGACAAAAAAAAACCACAAAACAAAAAACCAATTGGATCATTACCTAATCAACTTTTCAAATGTAAGTTTCTAAAACGTAACTCTGAGTAAATCAGAATCTCATTTTAATGGCTAGTGCCATTACATTAATTGCTACTCCCAAAACATCATCTGTCCATCAGTGCAGAGCACAGCTAAGCAGAGGAGCAGCGTAATTTTAACTTGCTCTCATAATTTCATTTCAATGTAATCCAGCTGTGGTTATCCAGAATCTGGGTGGTTTTGCAGATCAGCCCAGTCAGTCCATTATATCAAAGCTATGTAAGAAGCTAAAAGGTCTCCTTAGCAGCTCAGAAAGGGTTAGAGTTCATCAAAGATGACATCTGAGCTTCTGCTCCATCAGTGGAACTATTATTAATTTGTGTTTCAACTTGGTTCTTACAGCACTGGCACCTTTTTCTTTGTAATGTTTTGTGGCC
This sequence comes from Motacilla alba alba, assembly GCF_015832195.1. Classification (NCBI taxonomy): domain Eukaryota; kingdom Metazoa; phylum Chordata; class Aves; order Passeriformes; family Motacillidae; genus Motacilla; species Motacilla alba. The sequence continues at coordinate 3,230,417 of NC_052033.1, forward strand.
CATTGAAGGTAAATCACCAATCCCAGATGTTCTGTGGCTGCCAAGTGAATTCCTGAAGCCTCAGTGCACGAAAAAACCTCCTCCTCCTGCATGCCCTGCCTGTCAGTCAGTCAGGCTGCTGGAGCTGCATCCAGGCTGGGATCCCATGACAGCAATTCCACGTTTGCTGCAGGCAGGCATGAAAACCCTCAGAGATGGGGATTCCAATCCTGTACAATGTGGTGGAGAAAACACCCTCCTGACGTGCAGGCTGGCCCTCTCCAAGGCTGCACCCCTTGTTCCGCGTGCAGCACTATCAAGAAGTGTTTGCTCCACCCTTCCTGACACCCCTCCAAGCCCCTGCCAGCCCTGCAGAGAGCCCTTCAGCAGCTCCTGCTGCCATCACTGAACGAGCCCAAACCCCTCCCTGGGCTCAACAACAGCCACAGCCAGGCCTTGCTGTTCAAAAAGAACAGTATCAGTTTGCTCATTGGGCTCTTTTCAACAGGAGAGAAGAGTTCGCTCAACACCTCCAGCTCTATTTGGAAAGAGGAATGATGCACTTTACTGGAATTTGTGTTTGTAATTAACCTTCCAGTAAAAATACAGGTTCTTTACAGAAGAAAGCATGCAGCTCTTCAGAAATCACATCTATAACATGAGCACAGGAAACAGCTTTTCTGGGCCAGTTATTTATAAATTCTAATAACCATTCTACAAACACAAAAGCATCTCCAAAGGACACGACTGCAGTGCAGTAAGTGTTTAATGACTTCTTTAGAACTGACTGAGGCAGATGAAGATAAATGGCATGTCAAGAACACAATAAACTTGCTTCCATTCCCCAGCCCACATGTACAACTAACCTTTAGGGTTGTAGCAGGTTTCAAAGACGTGCAGCTGGTGGGGATTGTGTGTGAAGGTGAAAACTTTAATCATCGAGTCCAAGACAACCACAATTCTGAAACAGACCAGAAGCTCCAGTGACTCGGGTGGATAAAACAGGGACACAAACATTCATTCAGACCTGCAAAGACTTTCAAGTGATTTACCAGCCACATTCTTCCTGCCCTCCCCCACAAGAGACTCGCAGCCTTGCAGCAGCCACGCGATAAGCCTGCAAAGCACTTTTATCCAGCCCCTCCGCCCACGCACGCACAGGCTCCAGCTGTTCACAGCTGCTCTTGCTCCAGGGATCTGCTGGAATTTTCTTCACTCCCCTCCATACCTAGAAAACCAGCAGGACCACAGGAGAATATTTCCCTACATTAGGGGACCGGGAATTCTTGTAGGCTTTTCACCAAGGCTTCACATAGCAGTATACTTAAACTGTGGCCTGTTTACACCTAAAACCCTGGCCCCAGAAGCTGTTTCACCTGCTGGTGTTCCAGCAGGATCTTTTTCCTTGTACAAGCAGCTGAAGTGAGTAGGAGCACGGAGCCAAGCTGGACCCCTCTGCTGTACCTACCTGTCTCTCCGCAGCTTCACTGCCTTGACTTCTGTGGAAAACTCTATCTCAATGACAGTCTTCTTCTTCAGGTCATCCCAGATCATGACTGGAACAGTGCAGAGATTGCATTAGACCATCAAGGCATATTCCAAGATCCACAGCTCCCTTAAAACAACCTGCAGCTCCCCACAGTCTGATCAAGAAGTTCACCCAATGGTTAAGCAGCTGCAGACAGGCATCCTGCTGACCAGAAGGCATTGAGGAGCTATGTATCCACCCCTCACTCACATTATAACTTGTGCAGGCAGGAGCTGGTCAGCTCCAACCACAAAAACTGACAAAAAAGACATATTCTAAAGAAAAGCAGCTTTTTTTTGTTTGTTTGTTTGCTCTGAGGGTTATGGAAGAATGAATGCTAGTACATTTTCCTACAAAGCTTGCCAGGCAGGGAGCTTGCTGCTCCTTGCAGAGCTCACTGTGAGAAGGTCAGCAGGCCTGGAGAGCAGTCCCTGCAGGTAGCAGCCTGTTAGCACTGCACCAGCAGTGATGCAACTCACTGCACCACGGTGACTTAAACCTGCAGCAGCATTCCCTTCACCCGACCTTCAGCACAGCCCTGCTGTGGGAGCTCTCTGGCAGCGCCACGCAGGGCCAGGGCAGGCCTTTTTCCACCCCTCCAGCTCACCTTTGTTGGGTGGGTACTTCGGCTTTTTTCCTCCACCTACTAGTGCTAAATAGTTGCAACGAAACAACATTTCCACATGGCCGACACCACCTTCTAGAAACTCTGCAAGACAAGGATTTCATTTGAAAGGGTCAGAACTGCTTAAAATGCCATCTAATTTTTACAACTGTTACAAGAAAAGCTTGTGTTATCAGCACATTTCTCAGGCACCTGAGAAGAAGAGCATCTTCCTACTCTGGCTCCCCTTAAAAACCAGAGAATGTGGATTCCTTGAAAGTTCTTCACGCTGGAGCAGTAAAGCCCTGGACTTCATACAAGCCCTTGTGGTTTCTTCAACAGCACTTCTGAGTGCTGTGTTTCCTTCCTGAACAGTTGTACTTGAACACTACCCCTTTCTCACCAGATCCTCCTCCTGACTCCATTAGAGCATTTAAAGCAAGACAGCACATTCTGCTATGAAGAGGTTTATCACTGTGACAAAAAGGTCTACAGCATTTACAAGGGATAACCTGAAACCATTTAACACTGTGTAATGTGTTCTGAATCTGTTAGAGCACTGAGTCACTGCTTGGATGGGAATTTCTTGGAACTCCTGGATGTAAGACAGACGAGCTGGGGTTGCAACAAGATTTGGTTTCGTGCTGGGTTACAGAGAAAATCTAATGGACAAGCTCCAGCTGGGAGTGTCCTGGGCAGGTTTAAACCTACGTGAACAATGAACAGGATCTCAGTGTGCCTACACAGCCAGTTCAGTGAGAGCTCTCAGAATCCACAGGGAAAAGGCAATCTGACTCATAAGGAACTTTTCACCACAGGAGTCCTGGAAGCATCTCCATCCAGAGGCACTGGCAGGGAGAGTTTTCACAAGGAACTCTACAGGATTTCAGGCTAATCCTGACTCTTTGAGCACAATGTCACACAAGATAGTCCCAGGGCATGTTGCTTATGGAAGACTTTACTGTTAGGAGCAGAAAATAGTTTGTCAGCTTCGGCCATGTGAACAGTGACTAAAATCCTTACAGCAGTAGCAAGTTAAAGTGTGCCTGATTTTGTAGGAATTTCTAGTTTAAGTACATTTTTTCCTCTTATTAAATCCCTTTTCTCACCACAGGCTGAAAGTGGTGGGAAACCTGTTTAGCAGCTCACTTCCTATATTTGGGATTAGAATGACATGGCTCAGTTTCAGTTTCCCATATTTTGACACAGTTTTGTTTGCTTTCTGATAAAAAGCTCCACTGTTAATGCAGCTCATCTACTGACTTCTGTTAAGACACAGGAGTAGCTTTACCACATTAAGATCCTCCCAAATCTTTAAAGCATACATAGAAGGTAAGATTTAGAGCATTAGAGGTCTGACCTCTCAGTGCTCTTGCAGACAATACTCTTGAGTATGAGAAATGTTACATTGAGATCTCCAGAAAAAAGCCTGGAGTCTTACTGCCACACTGGATCATCCAGATCAGCACACATGAACAGAACAACTGCTGGTGACTGCAGAGAGTGATTCCTCCTGCTCATAAATACCCAGGAAGTGCCTCTCCTACTCAGGCTACAAACATTAGCAACAGCAAACACAGCTCTGCCAGAAGCTGAGACAAATTCCTCATCAGCCAACTGTGCAAATTAACAGCACGGAGACTTTTGACCGGGCAATGGATGAGTGAGAGTCCCTGTGGGAGCAGCAGGAGCTGCCTTTGCTGAGGCTTTATTCAAAGCCTTCCAGGGATGGAAAAGTGAAAGCTGAGCAAGAATCAGGTAAAAATGAGAAGGCTGAGCTTCCAACACAGAGCAGCATGGTGTAATAAGTAAGCGTTTTACCTTGTTTCTCTTTTTCTTTGAGTGGATCTGCATTATAAACTCGGAATCCATTTTCCATTCCACATGCAAAGCATCCTGTGGTAAAAAGCACATATATATCCACACATATAGTAATTGCCAGGTATACTCAAGAAGGAAGCAAGAGCCAGAGGGTTAGGAAAGCATTGTTCAATGACTGCATGGTTACACTCCAGCTGAAGAGCACTCACAGGCTCTGTTAGTGATGGCAAGTGAAAATCTTCCAGAGAAGTTGTCCTCTATGCTGGCCTGGTGGAAATGTCTTGGTATTGGTTTTAGGCAGGTAAGAAAACAACAGAAGGAAAGGAAACCAATTCCCAACCCACCTGGATCCTGTGCCATGCACTAGAGTGCAGGAAACCAGCATTTTAATGTTTATGGTCCAACAGTTATGAAGTGAGCTCCCTCCTTTCTTAACAGATCCAAGTTCACCTCATGATTGCAACTCTGCTGTGGATGTTTCCAGAGCACAGAGCTCATCAAACAGCTTTTCCAACTGTGCTAACGAGAACTGACTGCAGTACCATGCCAATAATTATATGCCAATAGCTGAAGGACATAAGCAGAAGCCAGATTAAAACTCTCTGGAAAATAACTGTAGTTACTTTTTCATACAGAAGTATGCATGTGCTTCTTCAGTGGAATCCATTAAGCTGCCAGTCCCTTGCTCTGCTCCTTGCCCTTCTAACAAGTAAACACAGGCACTGGCACAGAGCAATGCCACTGTGAAATCAGAGCAATGACCAAGAAGCTGCTGTCACCGGCAGCTGCCTGATGGCAGGTTGGCTGCTCCCAATTTGTGTGTACTGTACCAAAAATCCAGTTAAAGATCTCCGAGGTACTGGAACGTAAGCTCCAGTTACTCTGGTTCTATTCTTATGTACTGCAATGATTTGAACCCCTCAAATAAAACACAAGCCTCTGTCTAAACACAAGCCTTCCCCAAACTCGATACTCCAGCAATCACAAGGCATGTGGGGGAAGAAAACAAACCACAAAAACCTATGCCCTTAACCCAAAAAACTCCCAGGTACAACTTCACCCTGCCCAAGATACTGTAATAAATTAAGTGCACAAAGTTCTTGTTTACATAGATAAACACACACACAAAGTAGATCATGTGAATGTAATCATTTCAGCAGGATTAGCAACCATATTGCAATAGGGTTTGATATGAACCCTGCTGACTTTCCCTCCTCCCCCCTCAGCACTGATTTGCTCTGGCAGCCGGGTCTGTAAGTGGGAGCTGCAGTGATCTCCCAGCACTGGGACAGCCAGGGAGCAAACTGCAAATCCCCTCGACATAAAGCACTGCTGTACAGGATGAGAACTGATCTGTTCCTCACAGCTGATCCATGTAATTATTTTCCAGCAACAGTTTTCTACTCCCATCCTGTATTTCCAGGAAAGTCAAAGGGAAGGGATGCTGAAGCTGTTCCCAGTAAGAAAGTGCCGTAAGGTTTGAGTTGTGCTGATCCCAGAAGCTCCTAACAACCCAAATGCAGCATTCCTGATGCAATCAAACACACACTTTACACTTCCTGCAGCACCACTACAGCTCTCTGCAGGACCAACCTCATGAGTAAGACGTGGGCTGCTTTAATGCCTTGGGAATATCCACATTTTTAACTGAAGACAGCACAGCAGAACGTGGGGATGTGAGTAACAGTGAAATTCCCCATGTGGTCGATCACTACCCACAGAGATACGAAGCTCCCAGGCACGGCAGCCCCTGAGTCAAACAAGAGAAGAAAACCCCACAGGAAGATTCCTGTTCCTGCTTCAGGAGCAGCTTTGAAGCTTGGTGATTCCCATCTGGCTGGTTTCTATTCCGCTGGAATCACAAATTTGATGGCTACAGCTTTCTGTAAGGAAGGTAAGCCCTTCATGTGAGAGCTGGAAGGGGCTGACAGAGGAGGGAACACTTCCTTAGGTTCACTTCCTTCCACAAGAAGTGCACCTCTCTTTTCAAGAAGGGACAGATGAGCTGAAAAGCCACTGACCAAAGATAACTCAGAACCTTTTTTAAAAACTGTAATGATTACAGAGTTATTGCCCTGAGCCATGGCTGTGCTTGTTCCTACAGTAAAAGTGCTTTTTGCCACCAGTGCCACTGAGACCAGAGTGAGTTTTGTTCCTCCAAATCTGCAGGAAAAGGAAGGGTTAAATGAAGGACCAGCCTAGAAGATGCCACAGGCTGAAGGGGACACCTTGGCCCAGAGAAACCTGCAGGCTCTGGGGCCTGAGGTCCCGCAGTGGCAGTAGTGGAGCACAGGGAAGTGACAATGTCCAGTGCAGTTTCTGCCATGGTGGTTTTCCTTGAAACCATAAATGTGTGTAAAGCCAAGAGCACAGCACCCTACCAACACTGTGGGGTCCTACAAAGCATTCCAGCCCATTGGAGAAGAGTCAAGTGTTTCCACACCAAAACAATCCCACACCTCAGTTTTCAAAGCAGCTTTAGGCTGCAACAGTGACAAAAGAGAATTTTGTCAGCAATTTACAGGTATAGCCATTTATTATGATGTTTTGACTCTGCATTTCTGAAAAGCACCTTAGTGTCCTTCTCTAAGCATTAGGAAAGGATCTGATATCAGGAGCTCAGTCTCCAAATTAAGACGATAAAATCAGAATATTCTGACTTCAAACAACTGACAATATCCATTTCCTTGTGTTACATTGTTTCTTTTAAATTTAAAGCCTAAAAGCACAAAGGCAGCTGCTATCAAACCAGCATCCCTCAAGTCAGAGCGAGGGAGGCCCACGGCAGAACAACCACAGCTGCTTTATCACTTGCCAGCCAGAGAGATTCAGCCCCAGAGAGACTGGGATGATTCCTCCTGTTCTCCCATCCTTGTGGGATCGGCCAGTCTTGAATTGCTAAGAAATTAGGTTATTGTGGCAGTACAGACACCCACACTTGTGAGCTTCAGCGCTCCAGTGACTCACGTTCTATTCCCGGCAGGAGCAAGAAGGAAGCAGGGAGCTTTCCCTCCCCTCTGCTCTCCTTCAGGTGGCCAAACATCACCTGCCCTGCAGCACTTTACAAGAGCCCTGAACTCATAAAAGGTCACTGAGCTAGCTGCAGTGCAGCGTCATCGTTCCCAACAGGAGCAGCTCCAGGAGCTGCCCAACAGAAGCCAATTGTGCTTTTTGTCACCACTCAACTGCCTGGCCAGGTGAGGTGGGATGGGACTTGAATACTGCCAGCTCACAGATTGCCAAGACAAATTCCTTAAGGTGCTTTGGATGGGATACCATTTGAAAAAGGGGGATGTCTTGCATTTATTGCTATGGAATTAAGGGAGCCTTCGTAACAAACGAATTTTACAATAAAATGATGATCTAAAGGCATTTTGCAATTAAAGAGAAACTTTTCTTCTTACACAGCTCTACAGGCCAAGCACCAAATATCACTGCTCCATTACAGACCCTGCAGAGCTGAAATTAAGCTCATGCTCAAAAATCTTTTTCCATCTCTGTTGGAGAGGCAAGATGAAAATAAGTGCAGAGCTGCTGAGAAACAAACTATTCTAATCTTTTCATGTCTATGGGACAGCAGGAAGAGAGCTGCCAAGATGCTCTCACCTCATTACCTGTTTCATGTGCTATTGCCAAGACGTCATCTGAGACCTTTGACTAAAATCAACAGAATAATTTGTGTTTACACACGACTTCAACACCATCAGCAACAGGTACAGGAGCTGCAGTCTACAATGACAGAGGCTGCAAGAGCGTCTTAAGCAAGAATATTATTTGGTAAGGCAAAAGGATGTTACAAAATAATGAGCTTCTACTCCTTATTCCACAAAAACGACACTTACTCATACGACTGGTGCTATTTTTGTCTTGCCAAAGCAGGATGAGGAACATGCACCCTGTTTCTGGAGCAGGCCTTCCCCTCTAACAAAGGGAAAAGATAAGCCAAGGATGCACAGGGGTTGTTGTATCGGTGCTTGCCTGCCAATTTGATTAGTAGCGTCAACCACAGTTTTTAAAACACAAACCAGGTCAAAAGAAAGAAAAAAGCAGTTACACCACTCATTTTGAATGTGGAGTACTTCCACTGAGAAAGGGCTGAACTGTGAGCAGTTCCCAAAGAAGCCCCTGAAGCACAGGCTTTGAGGAGCCTGCTGGAGCCACACACGGTGAGCAGCCAAGCCCCAACAAGCCGGCTCCTGCTCCTGCTCCTTCACCCTCGCCCACCCACCCGCTCAGCTCTCCGAAGCGCCGGGCACGGACACGACCGCGCAGCGCTGAAACAACGGGAGAGCCACACAGCCTCCCGCTGCCAGCGGCCATCCCGGCTCCTTCCAGCAGCTGCAGCCGCCACCCCTCGGCCATGCCCAAGGCGGCAGCAGCCCCGGGACGCGAGCGGGACCCCGCAAGGATGGCTCGGGAGCCGCGGCAGCCCCGGGCCCGCCCAGCCCCTGCACCGCCGCCCCTCCGCGGCACCCCCGGCTCCCCGGGCCCGCAGCCTCACCGTGGTCCTGGTTGAAGCCGGCGTAGAGCAGCCCGTTGCCGTGCGGGTTGGCCGGGAGCAGGTTCATGGCTCCGGCTCGGCCCCTTCGCCCCCGCCCCTCACACCATGGCGGCGCCCGCCCGCCTCAGCCCCGCCGCGGGAGCCCGAACCGAGCCGGGCCGAGTTAAGCCCGCCCGAGTCGGGTCAAGTCCAGCGAGCCCGGCCGGGCCGAGCGGAGCCGAGCCGGGCTGAGCTGAGCCGAACCCGCCCGAGCCGGGCTGAGCTGAGCCGAGCGGAGCTGAGTCCGGCCGAGTCCCGCCGGGCCGAGGCGGACAGGCCGGCGGCTGCTTCCGGCCCTGCCAGGCACCGCTGCCGAGCGCAGAGTCCATCCAGCCGCCCGCGGGAAGAGCGCCGAGTAGTCGAGCGCCTCGGGAATGGCGGCGGGAGTGCTGGGAATCGACCGGGAATGACCGCCGGGACCGACCGGGACTGACCGGGACTGACCGCCGGGCCGGAGGGGAGGATGGGTGGCCCGGGCCTCTCTCAGCTCCAAAGGACTGTTTGGTAAAAGCTTTGACATCAAAGTAAAGGCGCAGGAGTTGCGGTTGGAACGCATTAAAATAGGGATTCCCTGGCTTACAAAACCCCAGGCCAAACCAACCCCCAAACCCTACCAGCAATGCCACAGATACGCCTTGAAAATGTGTAAGTGCTGGGGACCCAAGGCCCTGAGCACCCTAACTGGACTTAAATAGTAATTTTACTTCGGGCAAGAGCATGGACCCGACAGGCTGGTGAGGCCCCTTCCAAGCCGGATTATTCCATGGGTGTGCGATGAGCTGCAGCCCATCTGTGTGTGCCACACCAACACGAGCTGTTCCCCATCCCCCTGTGCCTTCACCTCCTTTTGGGTGCTCGCTCTGTGCCTTCCGCTGATGTCGCGTCTGGGCTTTGTGACCAGCTCTGCCGGGAGGGGACCGCAGCTTTTCGGTGCACAACAGCTGAGTGCGGCCCCGGAGCTGCGCACCGACCAGCTGCTATCGTATTCTTTGGGTACTCATATATGCATATAAAATAGAATCATCACATTGCATCTTTATGAGATTTTGTTTCCTCAGGCAGCCAAGAGACCGGGTAATGTGAAATAAGAAACCCTTCTCTGCTTTTTTTAAAGCTTCTCCTGCCCGACTAGGGCCCCAGGCTTCACTTGATCCATGTGGGATTGCTGCAGGCGTTACCAGGAGCCAGGAGTGCTGCTCCAGCCTGTCCTTACCTTGTGTTTATCGTGGCTGGCAGGAGGAGCAGAGACTCTGGCCTTGGGGACGGACACACATCCGCGGAAATGCTCCCTCCAGCCAGGCATTCCTCCCGCATATCACAGAAAGAGACCAGGCTGCTGATTGAGGAGGCCAAGGGTATAATTTGGGAGAAATGAACCAACGTAGCCGTGGTGTGCACGGGCCAGAACCGCTCCTGCTACACCGGGACTGGGCGGGCACGTATTAAAGTCTGGGTGTCTCCGGTCCAGGTTTAGCCCGCGGAGCTGCAGGCAGCCCTGTCCGTGTCCGCGCTGGAGATGCAATTTCAACACGCCGGCCGCTCCACCGCAGCGTTTCCCGGAGCTGCCCGGCACACTCAGCCCTGCTGACCCGGGAACGGAGCCCACAGGAATTCCTTCCACCGCACGGGGGGTCGCGGGTTGGGCTTTCCCTGTGAGCAGAGTTCTTCTGATGGCACTTTTCTTTAAACTGAGGCACTGATTACTCCAGGTCCGGCACTGCTCTGGCACTTTCTTGGCCGGAATTTTTACACTCACGGAGGACGCCAGTGCTGATCCAGGAGGAACATCACAGACTCTTGGTGGTATCTCACGGCAGTGGGGACGCTGATAGGAAACTGGGATGAAGCTGCACCAGTTACTGAGGAGGAGGAGTGACACGATCCCTTCACACATGAAAGACTCGGTTTGAGTTATTCTTCCCACCTTTCAGGTAACAATTTTGTAGACAGATGTTGTATCAGAAGCCTTATATGACACTTAAAGGCTGAGTTCACATTCCTGGTATCTAATTCAGGTATATTGTTCTTCAAATTCTTCTAAAGGAAGATAAAGCCAACCCTCCCCAGTTAAAGAAAGAATTTCTAAAGAATCTAAAGAAACATTCAATTTATTCAGAAACATTCAATTTATTTATTCTTTTGAAATAGTGTTCTTCAAGTTGTGTTTCCCTTACCACAGTGTCTGTGGCATTTGTCTCCTAGAACTTTCTCATAGAGTGGTATGAAATTAATTTATTCTTACAGGAAAGTATGTAACCTACAAATTAATTCCCCAAAGTATTAAAAAACATACAAAACCATTTATCAAGTTAATTACATACACTAAACCTTGTTGTGCATGTGCATAATAATTATAGATCCATTTTTAGCTTAGTGAAGTTTGTTCTTAAAAATTACTGAGGGAACTTCACAAGGAATCCAAATGCACAATTGCAGCACTACAGAATTTATCCCACTATTGGTACAATTTAACAATCATAAATACATTGTTTAGTATATTTAATACATTTTATTGTATTTAACACATTTTAATTTTGTTTAATATATATTCATTGTGTTTAATGCATTTTAAGTACCTCTGCCTGAATATGTAGACCCATAACTCATTTTTATATTTTTAATCGTTTGCCAAAAATACCGGATTTTCTTTTCTTTTTATTAGTAATTCACAGATTTCATGGAATTAAGAGTTTAATCCAATGGTATTTATCCCCTGTATAAAACCACACAAAAGAGTGAAACCAATGGTGTTGTGCACATCAGAAACTAAAACACAGTATGAAAATCCAGCAGCAGAATGTCATGTCCTTTCAGTGGCATTGGATGTGTCATTCATCCCAAAGCACCATTTCTGTGGTGAGCAAGCTCTAAAATAATACTTCACGTTCTAATTTTTGTCAGTGTGGTACGTACATGGAGTGTGCGCTGCCATTAAACAGAAATCCGTGTGTTCGGGTCGGGGGGCCACGGGGCGCGTGTGCGGAGGGGAACAGTGTTAGACTCCTGTCACACCGGGAACTGGCCCTCATAACACCGGGAGCAGCCCCTCATAACACCGGGAACAGGCCCCCATTCCCGCGGGAACAGCTCCTCATAACAGCGGGAACAGCATCCCCTCACACCGGGAGCAGCCCCTCACTCATAACAGCGGGAACAGGCCCTCATTACACCGGGAACAGCTCCTCATAACACCGGGAACAGCATCCCTCACAGCAGGAACAGCCCCTCACTCATAACAGCGGGAGCAGCCCCTCATTACACCGGGAACAGCATCCCCTCACAGCGGGAGCAGCCCCTCATAACAGCGGGAACAGCATTCCCTCACAGCGGGAGCAGCCCCTCATAACAGGGGGAACAGGCCCCCATCCCGGCGGGAACAGCCCCTCGTAACACCGGGAACTGCCCCCCCCCCATCCCGGCGAGACCAGCATCTCCTCACAGCCGGAACAGCCGCCCCTCACACCGGGAGCAGCCCCTCTTCACACCGGGAGCAGCCCCCCATCACTGCAGTATCAGCTCCCCCTCCCACCAGAAGCAGCGCCTGTAACACCGGGAACTCCTGTTTCCATAACAGCGGGAACAGCCCCCGTCACACCGGGAGCAGCCTCCCCTCACTGCAGGAGCAGCCTTCCTTCACACCGGAACAGCTCTCCATCATTGCAGGAACAAGCTCCCCTCACACGGGGAGCAGCTCTTCATCACTGCAGGAACAAGCTCCCCTCACACCGGGAGCAGCCTCCCCTCATACTGGGAAAAGCTTCCCCTCACATCGGGAGCAGCCTCCCCTCACACTGGGAAAAGCTTCCCCTCACACCGGGAGCAGCCTCCCCTCACACTGGGAAAAGCTTCCCCTCACACCGGGAGCAGCCTCCCCTCACGCTGGGAAAAGCTTCCCCTCGCAGCGGGAGCAGCCTCCCCTCACACTGGGAAAAGCTTCCCCTCGCACCGGGAGCAGCCTCCCCTCACACCGGGCCCCGGGGGTGCCGCTCACCCCCGCTGTGCCCGCAGCCCTGCCGGGATCTCCCCGTCCCCACGGCACTGTCCCGCACCGGCAGGAAATTCCGCAGGGATCCCCGCCCGGCCGATTAGCGGATTTAATCACACCCCTTTGGGCTGAAGCTTTGGGTTTCACACCAAATGCCCCCGATGCAGCGCCTGTGGCCATTCCTGGGGCTGCCTTCAGCTTCCCTCTAGTGGATCGGCCTGAAGCCGCTCTTCCGCAGGCGATCCCGGAGCTTTAGAGAGGCTCCAAACTACAAATACCAGCAACGCCAGCACCGCTGAGAGGCCCCAGGACCCACCTCTCCTAGAATTAATCTCTCCAGTTTATTGTAGCAAATATTTATAAATAATTTTATTTTTCATATATAGCTATAAAAGCCCACGGCGAGCAAAGCATTTCGAAACATTCTCTCTAGCTGAGCTATTTTTTTAGCTGTGTCCTTTAAATTTTTTTTTCTGTGGTGGGTGGCCCTTCCTACCTCATCGCAGAGTGACAGTGGCAGAAGGACCCAGACCTTTAATCCTGTTTCGCAGCAGGTTTAGCAGAGCAGCGGCTGCAGCAGCCTGGAAATGACCATGGAGAAGATCCTGAAGGCAGAGCTGAACACCAACCTTCTGAAGGCTCTGGGGAGCTCTGGGGGAGGATGCATCAGCCAAGGGCAAACGTATGAGACAGACAGAGGACGGGTATTTGTGAAAATCAACCACAAACCTCAGGTCAATGCCAGCAGATCTTACGATTGCATAGAGATGGCTCTATAATTGCATAGAGATAGCTTTTTATTTTAAAAGCAGCTGATCATTAATAATACAGAATTATTTCAGTTCTGAGTTTTCTTTTTCAAGCTGTGTCTATTTAATGTCCAGAAGTAATGTAGCAGGTTTGGTTGGTGTGAAATGCAGTGTAATGCAATGTGAAACCCTCAAAAACAGGAGTGAGCTGTAATTCCTGTAAAAAGGAGGCCAAGCACAAAGCTGTTACTGTGGCACTCGGAGTTTGGAAAAGCCCAGAGCTGACTTTGCATTCACTGCATTCCTTTTCATGTTCCAGTTGGGAGGATTGATAATGGGAGGGCACAAACAGGGGCCAGTGCTGAAACTCACGTATTATCTTTAAAGCTACAGAAATTTCAAACATCCCCATTGCTTTTAGCATTTCTAAAAGTAAAACTCTTGCAGCTTCTCAAGCCAAACTCTTGACTTCTCTATTACTAAATGAATACTCAATTGCTTTTTCTAACACTACAGCGCATCAGAAATTGCTTTATCCATTTCAAAATCATCCTAAAGTGCTGTGAAAAACAGCACCTTTGCTTCAAAAATGCAGAGCACATGCTGAGTATTTGTGCTGTCATCTCCATCCAGTGGCCTGTGGGGAAAGAAGAACAAGTTGAAGGGCTCAATGTTACCTCATTCAGCAGTGGCCACATTATCCTCAGAGCTGCTGTTGCATCCAGGTAGTTTGGGGTCTTCATAAGCAGCTGGAAATCAGGGTGAAATGTGACATATCCTACAACCCTGGAATGAATTTTGGAAAAAAAAAAAGAAGTTTGAGTTAAGGTCCTTAAGTCTTCCTGTGTGGAATGAAGCATTGCTGCAGCTCTCTCCTTTTGTCAAGAGGAATTAACTCCTTGCCACTTTGTTAAAAGTCTGTTTTTTTCCAAAGTACTCATTGTAGACATGCATAGTTTAGCCCAAGGATATTCTTATTCCTTGACAGGCTAGAAAAATGTTTGAAGGGGAAATGGCAAGTTTGGAAGCCATTCAGAAAACCAATATCGTGAGAGTGCCTCAGCCCATCAAAGTGATTGACCTGCCTGGAGGAGGAGCCATGTTTGCCATGGAGTACCTCAAGATGAAGCACCTCAACAAGTATGTCCACGCATCTCTTTTTACTGTGTTTTGGGGCACATTTTTTTAAATTTCTACAGTCAGCCAGGAAATTTCATGAGCAGAGTTGCTTTATTCTCTCAGAGACAGAGCTTCTCTCTGTTGAGATCTGTTTTTCTCTGTGTACCTATTAATATATATATAAATATGTGTGTGTGTGTATGCATCTATACATGTATGTACACACTCCTTGTCCATATTTTACTTTTCCTGCACTAGAAATGGCTGTGACTGCTCATTTTTGTGCTGCTCCACATGTGCTGAGATGCTGCTGCGCTGCATTTAATCACAGCTGAGTTGGGCTCATCGTTCTCTCATGAGATTTTTCACTGGAGTTTCTTTTCCCAGCCCAACAGGTTTCTTTAACCTTACAGGCTGCTCAGCTCTTTGAAACCTCGGCTTCTCTCTGTAGAACCCTCCAGTATGATTTAAGCCATGATTAAGTTAAGATGATATGAATCTACATTTCATCTGTCAGCCAACCTAAACAGGGAACTCAGGAGTCACGTGCTGCTGAAAACAGATTTTCAGGAGCACTGCTGTGCTCCAGGCCTCCACATGGGAACAATGTCATTCCTATGGCTCTTCTGGCAGCTGCTTGTCCAACCCATCTATTTTATTTGGGACAATAATGGCAACTCCACAGCCTTCACAAAGAGGTTATTCTAATCCATCCCACTGTTCCTAGAAAGGATTTTCCAGTGTCTAACCTTAGTCCTTCTGGTTGCAATTTTAAATCCATCATTTTCCCCCCATTCTGGGAATTGAGAAGAAATTATTTTTCCATCCTTGAAACTCCTGTTAAGATACCTGTGGAATATTTAACTGGTTTTCAGTTGTCTAAAACTAAACTAGGCTGCCTAATGCTGGCCTCCAGCGTTAGGCAGCTTCTATTCAATCCCTGCCTAAGGCTTCTTTTCAGCTGTTCAGCTGATTTGGAAGGGTAAAGCCAACAGGAGATATCATGTTCTGTTCTCTGCTGATAGTGGGGCTGATAAGGAGGAGCACACCATCCTCCTCCCCCTCTGCTCCTGTTTTTACAACCTTGTGTTTTCTTTACCTTTCTTGCAAGAGCATTTAGTGGGTTTGTTGTATTATCTGTGTCTTCAGAGCTGTTGTCAAGTCATTTGCTCCCTGTTAGGTGCTTGTGAAATTGATTAAGGTTCTATGTTTGCCAAAAATAGCCTTGGTCATATTTAATTGAGGGTTTTTTTCCCTTATAATATTTGTTCACTTGTTTCAGTTTCATTTTGGTTTATTTGATCCTACAGATACTCTTCAAAGCTGGGAGAGCAGATAGCAGAGCTTCATCTTTATAACCAGAAACTTGGAGAGAAGCTGAGGACTGAGGGAAGCACGATTGGTAAAGCACTGATGTAATGTGCTAAACCAGAAGGGAAGCAATTCCTTTGGCTGTGGTGCAGCGTTGCTTTCAACTTTCCTAAGTCAAGCTGACAGTTTGGACTCTGCTTCACTGTCATGCACTCTCTTAAAATGTTCTTCAGCTTACAGAAATCCCTTTTTTTTGCTTGCTGTTGGTTTAGATAATTAACTTATTCCCTTGGTAAAGGCAGAATTAATCTCCCCTTTAAAGATGTTGGGGGTGACATTTTTGAACTCAAATAAGTAGCAAAATATTCAAAGATTGCTGCTCCTCAAAGCGAATTAAAGCATAAATAAAAAAAAAATCAGTTATATGAAGAATTATTTTTTGAGTTGGTACTGTCAAAATCTGAAGTGCCAGTCTGTATCTGTATTGTTCCCATCACTTCAGAGTGGACTGGGTCTGACTCTTAGTGGTGGACAAATCATAATCCATTATTTTTGAGTGAAGGGCCAATTACTGGCAGGTCCCAAATACTCTGTGAATCAAACCCAAGCTACATTTAATGGCAAGATGTCCAAGTGCCAGAAAAGCACATTGTGACTCTGCATTTGGGCTCCTTTCCTGAATGTCCAACTCCTTCATCCAAAGCAAACTCACTGGCTGTGGCTGACTATGCCTCCATTTCCATTCAGCATCTTCAAGTCCAAAAGATTTCTTTCCAGCTTTAGAAAGGGTTGTGACCATGAAATAAGTGTAACTTATGGCTTAAAGTTATTTTTCCTGTCTTAAGTTCTGTGTTTGCAAACTTGAGCATGTAAAGATCTCAAATCCCCTAATATTTATTTTGTTCTGTAGGGAAAGGAGCTGGTCACTCCGAGGCCCAGTTTGTGGATAAGTTTGGATTCCACACAGCCACTTGCTGTGGTTATATCCCACAGGTATGGTCTGTTCCACAGCTGGGAAAGCCAACAGGCACTTGTAGAGCTCTGTAAACTCCTCATAGCTGAGCTTGCTCATCTGTCTGCAGCTTTCTGACCACAGCTTTGCTTCCCCTGTTCCATCCCTGTTCCCTGCTACTGTCTGTGCACGTGGCCAGCAGGCACGGTGGGCTGAGCAAGGATTTGGAATGAAGTGGTGGTTCTTCAGCTTGGTGATATTTCAAAAAATCAGTGTCCCTTCACATACCATATCTTGGTTTTATTAACCCCTACTATGTGGATCTTGGAGAGCCTCATCATGTAACAACACATGAGACATTGGAAAGGGCTCTTGGAGAGAATTTCACCATTTTCTGGCTCTGCACGTGTCAGGATTTCATTCTACAACAACTGAATGAACCTTCAGTATCTCAAACTCTTTGCTAAGTACAGCTTTTCACCAAATTGGAAATGTGTTACCTGGTAAAAATTAATTTATACTTCTACATTTCCAGAAAGATTTGAAACAGGACATTGGACAACTGAAATGATCTCACCAGAAACTCTCCCTCTAAAATTCATTTTAAAAATGGGAATGAATGAAAATAGCCAGAATCTCAACTTACATTAAAGAGAGCCCCACCAAAGTGTGGTGGGGAGCAGCACTCCCAAAACAAACCATCTGATGTCTCTGTGCATGGGTGACACTGACATTGTCCAGGCATTGTGCCAGCACTCAGTGTTTTAACTGGATCTCTCTTATTGCCACTGAATGAATGTGTGTTAAAATGGTGTGTGACCAACCTGTGCTGTATTTTCCAGGTGAATGAGTGGCAGAGTGACTGGCCATCCTTCTTCATCCGTCACCGACTCCAGGCTCAGCTGGATTTGATTGAAAAGGATTATGGAGACAGAGAAGCCAGAGAACTCTGGTCACAGCTAAAAGTATGAACCGTGTTTTAAATCTGTTTTCTAGAATTTCAGAGAATGTGTATCAGTGGGATTGTAAAGGTGTTTTGTAAGGGATTTACCCAGCTTGGAATGAAGAGCAGGGCCTGGATGAGCTTCACAGTGGCTCCAGCAACACTGTCAGCTGAACAGAGTTCCTGTTACTCTTTTAATTTTATAGATAATGGAAAAAAACCTCTGTAATTCAGCATTTATTTCTGAGAATCCAGCTAGTAATAATAATAATATGGTAAATCCTAAGAGCCTGGGGTTATGAAGTGGGTGAATTTCTGCTGCCTGGACAGATTTGTATTTCACCTGGCTCAGGCTGAGGCTGGTTCAGGCCATCTTCCATGCAGCACTCAGGGAACACAGGGATGTTCCCCCTCTCTTCTGTTCATTGGTCCAGATGCTCACTGCAGTCCTTTTTGCCATTGCAACTCTTTAGTTTAAATGAAATGATTTTATATTTCTCGTGACAGCCAACAGTATCCATGTCTAGAAACAATCCATCAGTACCAGGAGTTGATACCAGACTGTGAATTAAATGCTTTGCTGAGCTCTGTCAAGAACAATCCAGAATATTTATCACTGGCTTGTTCTTGTTGCCATCAATGTCCAAAGCACTCCATGAGGGCTGAACACAGGCAGCATTTGGCCAGTTCAGGCTCTAACATGCTATAGTACTTTATTTTATTTCTTATTTTCTTCAAAACTCTTTAATTGTTGCGTGTCTGTTTATGCTTTTTCAGCCAAAGATTCCTGAAATGTTCTGTGATGTGGAAATTGTTCCTGCTCTCCTGCACGGGGACCTGTGGGCAGGGAATGTGGCTGAGGACGACTCCGGGCCAATTATATTTGACCCTGCCTGCTTCTATGGCCATTCAGAATTTGAGCTGGCCATTGCTGGAATGTTTGGGGGGTTCAGCAGCTCTTTTTTCTCTGCCTATCACAGTAAAATACCCAAAGCTCCAGGATTTGAGAAACGGAACAAGTTGTATCAGCTCTTTAATTACATCAACCACTGGAACCATTTTGGGACAGGGTACAGGGGCTCTACCCTAAACATGATGAGGAAACTTCTGAAGTAACAGGGTGCATTTGAGAAATTCTGACACAGTCCCCAGGAATGAGCAGCCCCTGCTCATCCCAAGTAGCACAAACTCAGAATTGATGGTAAAACACCTGATAGGGGGGAGATTTCATGCACTTTGAGCCTCACTAAGAGCAATTGTGTAATCTTTAACTCGGGCACTAGTTTCCCTGCACAGATCCCAACCTGCTGCACTGTTTGCCAAGGCTCCAGTGGCCTGGAAAGCAGCACGACAGTCATCCTGCCCTTGCTCTCTCACCCCCGTGCTGTGCTCCCACAGCTGCATCTTCCCAGTCCTGCTGCAGCAGCAGTTTGTTCTGCAGAGCTGCAGCTGTGGGACAGTGCTGGAAGCAAGTTCTTGTGTCTGCCCTTGTTAGTTCTGGTTTAGTTTTCTGTCTGTTCCCAGCCCTTCCCCTATGAATATTTCCATGGTCTTCTGTTTCCCTTTCCTTTCCTTTTGCCTGTCAAATGTCCTAATCCAAAATTTCAGTCAGATTCTGTGAATCTGAAAACATTCTCTTTTTATTTTTATGAGCAGACAAGGCCCTTTGGCTGCATTTGGCAAACAGATGTAATTAATAATATTCCTAATATTTATTTTAATTTAATGTAATTCACTCACATTTATTTTTTCCTTGCTAGGAGAGCTGAAATTCCAGTGGTATTTTCTGGAAGGATCTCTAGATCCTTGGTAATTAACTGTACAGAAGTAGGTTGTTACCACTCAAAGTTGATAATAGCATTTCATCAGATGTAATTCATAATATTTCTAATATTTATTTTAATGTAATTTACTCACATTTGTTTTTTCCTTGCTAGGAGAGCTGAAATTCCAGTGGTATTTTCTGGAAGGATGTCTAGCTCCTTGGTAATTAACTGTACAGTCAGAAGTAGGTTGTTACCACTCAAACTTGATGACAGCATTTCATCATTTTAGTGGGATATTTCAGTGTGTTGTACTACGATAGTAATATATTTAAATAACTTTGTACAAAGACAGCAAAGTGTGGGAGGGAGGCTCCGTGGCTGGGTGAGAAGCAGCACCTGTGGCTGCTGGGTTGGCTGGTGCTTGATATATCTTCAGTTTTAGAAAATGAGTGCAGTGGGCAAAGCTGGTCTGTTGTGCCACCGCTGGGTTATGGAAGGAACAGTGCCAGTTCTCATGGGTTTGTAAGGCTTTTACTGTTCCTTACTGCTTTATTTTTACAGAAAAC
The DNA here is from genome assembly GCF_015832195.1 of Motacilla alba alba. Lineage (NCBI taxonomy): Eukaryota > Metazoa > Chordata > Aves > Passeriformes > Motacillidae > Motacilla > Motacilla alba. The sequence goes on from NC_052033.1 coordinate 3,250,280, forward strand.
ACAGGCAGTGGAATTTGGGGAGAAAAGGTGTTCAGCAAAGACACTGGTGCACAAACTGAGCTAGAATACATGAGTGACTCTGGGGGGTTTTATTGGAAGAAATTGCAAGGAGAATTAAAGTGAGTGCAGCCCCACAAATATGAATTAGAAGATTTGGGTAAGAATGACCTGAGTATTCAGACTTCAGATGGTTGGCATGACTAGTACTAAAATATTATATTCAAAATTGCTGAGATATATTTAGAATTTTCTCAACTTGAAATGGTTGTGCTATAAAGATTTAATTAAGTTTAAAATTTGATGTTGTAATTGGTTTAAAACAACGCACTTTGCTTTCTGTAAATATGATACAAATAGTGAAAAATTGTTGCTTCCTTTGAATCAGGGGAATCTGTCATGGTTGGTTATAAAACTTAACAGGACTAAAAGAGTGGGAAAGTGGAATAGTGGGGTTAGAGCACAGCTGGGATTGTAGCCGGTGGCTGGAAGATCCAGGTCTGAGCAGAGAGCAAAGTGCACGTGCACTGGTGTTGATGGATGTGAACAAACCAACCTGTATCACACTGGCAACTACTTGTGAACTCAAACTACTCAAATAAAACACTTGCCTTGCAGAAACCCGGTGTTTGGTGTGCACGTGGTTTGTGGCTGGGGTGTGATGGAATGAGTTTGAGCCTGAAAATAAAATATTTGAGTGTGGATGGAGCTGCTGGATAGCAGGAAAGAGCAGCTGACCTGTTGTGACATCCTTGGATTTCCTGTAGAATCAGTGGGATGTGGTGGTTTTAGGGGAGTTAGGACTTGGTGAAGGGAAGGAGAGATCTTGATTTTATTTTAGAAGGTTGGTTTATTATATTATGATATATATTAAATTTAAACAGACCACACTATAACTATACTACAAAGAACAGAGAGAAAGATTCATCAGAAGGCAAGACAGGAATAGAAAGGAATGAATAACAAAGTTCTGTGACTCCAGAGAGTCCAAGAGCTGCTGTCCTCTTGAATGGTCAGCAAGCAGAAACATCCCACACTGAGCAATGGAGGAAGCACCTGCTGCATTCCACAGCAGCAGATCACAAATTGTTTACACTTGAAGCTGAGGCCCTTCAGCTTCTCAGGAGAAGAAACTCCTAGCAAAGGGATTTTCACAAAATATCACAACTGCATCCGTGGGGCTGCAGGTGCAGCTGTCAGGGTTGCAGTGCTGTTTCCAGAGCTGGGTGAGGTTTGGGTGGTGTGTTGTGATATTGACCATGCAATGCAGTGCTCTGCTGTGGGTCGGGTAAGGATGGAGGTCACGGGTAACAGCACCATCCAGCTGTCTCCACACACCTCGAGTGCTTGTCCCCGTCCTTGTCCTTTGCCCCTGGGGTCCCCCTGCCCAGATTCCCATCCCTGTTCCCACCTGAGGGTCCCTCAGTTCATCCTCACCCAGTGCTTGGGTGCCCATGTCTGTGTCCCCATCCTCGTCCCATCCCCAGGACCCCACAGCTGGTGTCCCCAGGGAGGATGTCCCCATCTCCAGCCTAGATGTTCCCATCCCTGGTGGGTGTCCCTGGGGTTGTGTCCCCATCCTCATTAGGTCTTGTTTCCACTGGGTGTCTCTCAGCTAGATGTCCCCATCCCCAGTAGGTGTTCCAGTCTCTGGTGGGTGTCCCCAGGGTGGGTGGTCCCCAAGCTGGATGTCCTCACCCCCAGTAAGTGTTTCTGCCCCAAGGTTGGGTGTCTCCAGGGTGGGTGTCTCCAGGGTGGGTGTCCATCCCGGGTGGGTGTCCCCAAGCTGGATGTCCCAATCCCCAGTAGGTGTTTCTGGCCCCAGGGTGGTGTCTCCAGGGTGGGTGTCCCCAGGGTGGGTGTCTCCAGAGTGGGTGTCCATCCCGGGTGGGTGTCCCCAAGCTGGATGTCCCAATCCCTAGCAGGTGTTCCTGTCCCCAGGGTGGTGTCCCCAGGGTGGGTGTCTCCAGAGTGGGTGTCCATCCCGGGTGGGTGTCCCCAAGCTGGATGTCCCAATCCCCAGCAGGTGTTCCTGTCCCCAGGGTGGTGTCCCCAGGGTGCGTGTCCGTCCCCGGTGGGTGTCCCCAAGCTGGATGTCCCAATCCCCAGCAGGTGTTCCTGTCTCCAGGGTGGTGTCTCCAGGGTGGGTGTCCATCCCGGGTGGGTGTCCCCAAACTGGATGTCCCCATCTCCGGTCTGTGTCCCCAGGGCGTGTCCCCCCATCTCTCCCCGCCCCGCGGAGGGGCCGGGCCCGCGCTCGGCGGCGCCGCCGCCTTTGGTCCCTCCTGGCGGCCCGTAGCCGGGCGGCGGCGGCGGCGCGGGGCGGGCCCGGGGCGGCGGCGGCGCTCGTCCCGCGTGGGCGCTGCCCGCGGCTATCGCTGCTCCCCGCTTGTCGCTCGTCCCGGGTATCGCTTGTCCCGGGTGGTCGCACCGGAGGGGCGAGGCCGGCAGCTCCGGGAGCCCGCGCCGCGGGCCGGCGGCGGAGGCCGGTAGGGCCGGGCGGGGCCGCGGGAGGGGCCGCGGGAGGGGCGCGGCGGCCGCATGGCGGGGCCGTGAGGGGCGGCGGGACCGGCCCTGCCCGCGCCCCGAGCGGCGGCGGCGCTGACCCTTCCTTCTGTCGCTGCCAGCGCCCGGCCCGCCGCGATGGACGGAGCGGGGCGGGAGGCGGAGGAGGGCGAGGAGCGGGAGCCGGCTGCCATCAGCGCCAGGAACATCCTGGACAGCTTCACCGAGAGCCGCGAGGTCGCGGAGCTCATCGGGAACCTGCGGGAGGTCTTCGGGGAGCTGGTGACGAGGGAAATGGCCGTGGAACGGTTCATAGGTAAGCACGGCAGCCAAAGGGAGTGGTCCTGCTACGGCATGATACGAACATTTTATTCCGTATGATTCATTTTGTTATTGCTGAATACCAAAAAGGGAGCGAACCGCTAGTTTTTGGGTCAGGGATAGTGCTGGAACTTTATCAACAGGTAATTCAGATGTGGTTTTTGGCTCATTTTGTTTTTCATATAGATATTCTTTTATTACATGGTATGTAACTACTGTAAATAAAAACTTAGGTCTTAGATTCCAGAAATCTGAATTCTGACTTGTGCTGGGCCTTCGGCTCCCTGTTCAAATTCAGGCCATAATTTAGTTAAAAGTTTGTATGTCTGTCAAATAAAGCAACTCTGCTTCTCATCAAAACACACCCTTTTTGTGTTTTAAAGTGTCAGTTTCCTATTTGCCTTTTCGTTGCACGGGAAATGAGAAGAGTGGCTGAATCCATACAGATCATGTTGGTTTTTTCAAGTGGAGGTAACTTGGTTTGACTTGTGTGCCACCTCAGGAAAGCTGTCCTGTCCCTCAGCTGAATGTGGCAGGGCCACAGTGAGGTGCCTGTAGCAGTGTCCTGGGTGACCAGCCTGTTTCAAGGCACATCTGTGTGTTGGGTCAATATTCTGATGAGGGGATTTGCAAAAGTTCTGTCACTGCTTCATGTATTTGGAAACTGAATTTAGCAGAGTGGCATTTTGCAAGGGTTTTTGTGAAGGATGGAGAAATTGCAAAACTCACAGTCAAAATATTGACCCAGCTGCTTTGTTTTTGACAGCAAGAAATGAGGTGGGCAAACAATAAAGCAGAACCCCCCAGATTTGGAGATCTGACCCTGCAGAAGTTTCTCAGTAGCATTATTGTGGTTGGCTGAGCTGACTGTTCCATCTAAATGATGGACATGAAACTGCTCAGACAGAAAGAACTCTCATTGCTGAGCTTGTTCAGCATCACAGAGGAAATGTCAGATGTCAGTGGAACAGGAAAAGCCATTGCTGGAAAAAAATCACCTTGCTGTGCCTCTCTGTCACATCATGTGGAGTGTTTCTTTGCATTTAAATTCTATTTATGAGCTTTCTGCCTGTGTATCGTTGCCCAGTAAATACAGGTTCAATGTACTTAAAAAAGGTGTTGTGGATCAGTGTTGGGTTATAATATTTCCTGTGCTCAGGTGTCATTGATCCTTCTGGGACAAAATGTCCCAAACCTGCCAAGAGGCTGAGTGTGTGGGTTAGAGCTGACACTTGGGGAATGGCTTTTATCTGGGAGCAGGGAATGCAGTGATCACCTCTTCCTGAGGGTTTCCATGAAAGTTTCCAAAGCATTCAGAAAAACTCATGATGCTCATTTTGTCATGAATCGTTAGAAAGATAAGTTTGAGAAATCTGCAACTACAGTTTTGTAGGAAAAGACAGGAAGATCTTTCTGAAATAATAGTTTTGGAGCATCTGGTTTAGGTTCATTCTTGTCAGCTTTTATATTTTAGGTTTTATTTTACCTTTGCCAGGCTGTGACCTGGGAAAAGAAATTGCTCCTCAATTCCACTTCTGCTGGAAAGCTGTTGCTTTGGTGTTGGAATCTGTGTCCACTGGTTCTGCTGTTTGTGTGCAGCATGAATTCAGGTGGGATGATTTAGGAGCTCAAGTTTTCCTCTGGTGTTCTGGTGTCCCCGTGGAATTGCACAGGGATGCTGCTGGGTGCTCTGAAAGTGGTGGTGCAGTGTCATCCACTGGTCAGCTGCAGCACTGTTGGCTTTGAGTCATGTCTTCAGTGTAGGTGTTGATGTGTCAAGCAGAGAAAAAGGACACAGAGCAAAGCTGTTTGTGAGAGAAACAAATACAGGAAAGGGGAGGTTAAGGAGGTTTTACTTTTCTAATTCAAAAGCTGTTTTCTGAACAAATAGCTAAAATGAGCCAGGCAATCTCCAGTGCCACGCTGGATCAGTTAATGATCTTCTTGGGAATCCAGCTTTCATTTCTGTAGCTGCTCTTTGTTGATTCTGGGTTTAAATTGAAAAGCTTTTGTGTCTGAAAGCTCTGGAAAGTTGTTCTTTTTTTTTTTTTTTTCAATACTCAATTTTGATTTCTCCCTTCTTGAGTCAATATCCAAAAAGAAGAGACTGTGTCACTGGCAGCAAAATAGAGTAAGGGATGTGAGCAGTTTTGAGGAGCACAGTGGTAAGAGCTGCAGTTTGTTTGTTGAGGTTAAAATTTGTTAAGGATTCTTTGTTATTTGCTGAATAATTCCCTGTATTCTATTTCAAAATAAGAAACCAGCTCTGAGGATAGTGAGGAGCACCCTCATTGCAGATTGTTACTTGTGGGAGGTTTGGCCAGGGAGGTTGGAGAGACTCCTGGGGGTGGAGTGGAGGTAAACGAGTGCAGTGTGAGGGGCCAGCCTGTGCTTGTACTGTTACTTGGAGCTGTAAACTGCTCTGTGTTGGAAGGGACCTTAAAGACCATCTCATGCCACCCTCCCTGCCATGGGCAGGGACTCCTTCCACTGTCCAGGCTGCTCCAAGCTCCATCCACTCGATGCTTTTCTAACTTTGTGACCTTGCTTACAGGTGCTGGCAGCTCAGGGATGCAGGAATCTTACGCTAAAACTGTTCAGAATCAGAGGGCATCTCACAGTTAAGGCTCTGGAAGAGCCTTGGAGTAGTTTATTGCAGATATCTTTTCATTTTCAGGTATCATGGACAAGTACCAGGAGCAGCCTCACCTTTTGGATCGCCACTTAGGTAAGAATGTCAGCCTTCAATAATTTTTGTGTCTATACTTAAAAATCTGTTGTTCTGGAAAATTTGGGTTTGCATTGCAAGATTGCTGTGGCTGATAGCATTTCCACTTTATAATTGTTGTCTCCCTCTGTTCTATCAGAAGTACAGGAAACTCTGTGACCTGCATGTAACCTCACTGGTTTTTCTCTCCTTTCACTAGAGGGGATGATGAATTCTTTGTTGGAGATAGTATGGGACAGTGGATCTCCTCCCCCACTAGTTCACCTGGCTTTTAGATTTCTCTACATCATTACAAAGGTAAAAAAAAAATCCTAAATGTAATGTTCTTTAAGTGAAATTTGTAAGTTACAAATATTTTCTTTGTTATTTTCAAAAATATTAAAGTAAGTGTTGAATGTGATTAAATATTTTAAACAGTGCTGTGAAAGATTAGTTCTCTTGTTTATCATTTTCATGATAGCTTATGTTATTTAATGATCCAGATTAGTAAAAATCCAGGTCTGAATGCAAAAGAAATTGCAGACATGGAGATACTGAGTAAAACATGAGTTATAACTTTGAAAAGTAAAGTGTGATGAGATACTGAATGATAAAACATGAGTTATAACATTGAAAAGTAAAGTGTGCTGAGATACTGAGTGATAAAACATGAGTTATAACATTGAAGAGTAAAGTGTGCTGAGATACTGAGTGATAAAACATGAGTTATAACATTGAAAAGTAAAGTGTGATGAGATACTGAATGATAAAACATGAGTTATAACATTGAAAAGTAAAGTGTGATGAGATACTGAATGATAAAACATGAGTTATAACATTGAAAAGTAAAGTGTGCTGAACATTTAGATGGATGGGGAATTTACATTTGAGCACGAGAAAATATTTTTGGGCTGTAAGGGCTGAGCCCTGGAGCAGGTGGCTCAGAGAGGTGGTGGGGTCTCCATCCCTGGGAAACTGGACACCCCATGGTCCTGGGCACCCTGCTGGGTGACCCTGCTTTACCAGGAGGGTAGGACTGGACAATCTCCAGATGTCCCTTGTCTTAAAGTTAATTATTATTTCATGAATTCTTAATAACTTTGTAAAAACACAAAAGTTATATATCACAATAAAACACAAAGTTAAATATCACAAGGTCTTTAAGACTTTGGTTGCAGGCTTACTCTGCTTATGACATGAGGATCCTGATCCAGAAATTCCTCCAAGGCTCTTTCCTTTCCCCTCAGTACGTGCTGGTGCTGGAGGGGGTCTGAATTCTGGAACTTTCTGCTGTAGGTGAGAGGCTACAAACGTTTCCTGCCCCTGTTCCCTCACGAAGTCCGGGACCTGCAGCCTGTTTTGGATATGCTTGCGAAGCAGAACCCGAGAGACCCTGAGGTCAGCACTTGCTGTATTTTTGTTCAACTTTTATGTCTCCAGTGGAAAAAGCTGAAGGAAAAAATTGGGAAAAAGTAGATAAAGCAGTGACAGACCCTGTCTGGTGTTAACACCTGGATTTGGTGTGAAAGCCATCTTCTTGTCACAGGAGGAATATCCTCCCCAAAGAGAGATTTTTGGTTTTCTTCCATGGCATTTGTTCCAAGGATTTAGAAGCAGTGGTAGTAGGTGTGCAAGTAGAATCTTTAAGCACTCATGCAAGGAACACATTGATTGTAACAAGAGTAAGAAGGAGGGCAGTGAAAGTGAGTGGCTGAAAAATCATCCTGTCTGACTCCAGGATACTGTAATTTATATTCTTATATTTTTAAATAAGGAAAAAGAAGAACCCCAGAGAGCTGCTTAAGCTAGATGAATTTTAAGAGAGATCATTATCAATTATAAGTAACAAAAATAATGAATTTGAAGACAATAATTGTATTGCTGCTCTCGATGAAAGCTTTTTTTCATAACCATCAATTCTGATGCTTTGCTGCTGTAGATGTACAGCTTTAAAGCTTGAAAAACTTCCTTCTTTCTTCAGAAGTTGTTTCAGTAAACCCATGAAAGCAACACATAAGAAATTAAGGAGAAAAACATACTTCTGTTATATTTGTGAGTGGGAAGGGAGGCCGGAAAAAACAGGGAAACGGGAAGATGCAGTTTTCCTTTGGGAAGGAAACAAGGTTGCAAAGATTTCTGATGGAGGGAGGGTCCATTAATTTTGTTACAGTTTTGCTGTTTGGGATCCCTTGTAGTTCTGTCTCCTCTGGAGTTTCAGGGCACTCACATTGGCAGTTTTCTCTTGCTCATCTTTGAAAAAGTTCCTTGGAGCCAGGGGTACTTTGTGCTCTTGGGACTTTATGTTGCAGAATACAGAAAATGAAGTAAAAAATCTTTGTTTTGCCATTCCTGTCGCCTCATTTCTCTTCACAGAGAAAAGCAAGGCACAGTTCTTCCCAGGAATATTTCTGGGTTTCACATTCTCTGAACAACAAAGAAAAAAAAAACAACAATTCTTATCTCATTTGCTGTGCCTGTATTTGTTCACAAGTAAAATACATTGTAAAAGATTGTTTACCTGAAGAAAATTAATAATTGAATTCTAGTGTGAGTGTTTTAATTCACTGACCAGGTAAACCCAGGTGTGTGTTGGGACTGTCAGCTGACAGTCACAAAATTCTGTGCAGTTGAGTGCTTGGCAGATTCAGTTTAGATGCAATATAATGTAATACAGTATAGAATAATATAGTGTAATAAAGTAATTCATTAGCCTTCTGATAAAATAAAATCCTCCTCACCATCCCTCTCCTTTGTCGGGGCAAAAATATCTACTGTACATCCCTTTGCAGACTTGGGAAACTCGCTACATGCTCCTGTTGTGGCTGTCCATGATCTGCCTGATCCCTTTTGATCTGGCCCGTTTTGATGGAAACCTCGTGTCCCTGGAAGGGCAGGCTCGGCAGCCAACCATGGATCGCATCCTGGACATAGCCAAGGTGAGGAGAGCACATCCTGAATGCTTTCACACCTGGGGTATTTGGGCTCAGTCATTCAGTATGTGATAAATATTAATGTGTTCTGTATATTCACATCCTGGACATAGCCAAGGTGAGGAGAGCACATCCTGAATGCTTTCACACCTGGGGTATTTGGGCTCAGTCATTCAGTATGTGATTAATATATTCTGTATATTCACATCCTGGAGATAGCCAAGGTGAGGAGAGCTCGTCCTGAATGCTTTCACACCTGGGGTATTTGGCTCAATCATTCACTATTTGATAAGCATTAATATATTCTGTATATTCACATCCTGGAGATAGCCAAGGTGAGGAGAACACGTCCTGAATGCTTTCAGACCTGGCATGTTTGGCTCAATCATCCACTATTTGATAAGCATGAATATATTCTGTATATTCACATTCTGGACATAGCCAAGGTGAGGAGAGCACATCCTGAATGCTTTCACACCTGGGGTATTTGGGCTCAGTCATTCAGTATGTGATTAATATATTCTGTATATTCACATTCTGGAGATAGCCAAGGTGAGGAGAGCTCGTCCTGAATGCTTTCAGACCTGGGGTATTTGGCTCAATCATCCACTATTTGATAAGCATTAATATATTCTGTATATTCACATTCTGGAGATAGCCAAGGTGAGGAGAGCTCGTCCTGAATGCTTTCAGACCTGGGGTATTTGGCTCAATCATCCACTATTTGATAAGCATTAATATATTCTGTATATTCACATCCTGGAGATAGCCAGGGTGAGGAGAGCTCGTCCTGAATGCTTTCAGACCTGGGGTATTTGGGCTCAGTCATTCAGTATGTGATTAATATGTTCTGTATATTGGCATTCTGGAGATAGCCAAGGTGAGGAGAGCACATCCTGAATGCTTTCAGACCTGGCATGTTTGGCTCAGTCATTCAGTACATGATTAATATATTCTGTATATTCACATTCTGGAGATAGCCAAGGTGAGGAGAACACATCCTGAATGCTTTCAGACCTGGCATGTTTGGCTCAGTCATTCAGTACATGATTAATATATTCTGTATATTCACATTCTGGAGATAGCCAAGGTGAGGAGAACACATCCTGAATGCTTTCAGACCTGGCATGTTTGGCTCAGTCATTCAGTACATGATTAATATATTCTGTATATTCACATTCTGGAGATAGCCAAGGTGAGGAGAACACATCCTGAATGCTTTCAGACCTGGCATGTTTGGCTCAATCATCCACTATTTGATAAGCATGAATATATTCTGTATATTCACATTCTGGACATAGCCAAGGTGAGGAGAGCACATCCTGAATGCTTTCACACCTGGGGTATTTGGCTCAATCATTCAGAATGTGATAAATATTAATATATTCTGTATATTCACATCCTGGAGATAGCCAAGGTGAGGAGAGCAAGTCCTGAATGCTTTCAGACCTGGGATATTTGGCTCAATCATTCACTATGTGATAAATATGAATGTGTTCTGTATTTTCCTCAATGATATTCTTTCTGCATATTATTTAAGCCTGTATTTTTGTGTCTAATCTGTAAAGAATTTTTTCATACTCTGGATCTTCAATCTGTTGATTGCTGCTTTAAAGTCAGGTGAACTTGTTTTCCCTGATGTAATAAACTATTTCATCTGAGATAACCCCCTGCCTTTGAATATGTTAGAGGCTTTCAACTCATGAAAGTGCCAGAGAGCTTCTCTGAAAGCCAGATCTGAGGATTTCTAGGGAAAATCACTGTTTGATCAGAGTGAGTGACTTTGGAAGCTGTGACTCTGTGAAGATTTTTAAACAAATACATGAAGTTCCAGTGGGTGTCAGCCCAGGTGGCTGACTTGTCATGCCTTTGAGATAAAAATAAACCACCCCCTTCCCTACAGGTACCCACAGCTCAGGCTTTTGACACTTGCAGCACTGAGGGGCTTCCTGCTTGCAGGCCAATGTGTCTGTGAGTTAAGGCTTCAGCAAATGAAACTTCAGTAATCAACCTGCTTTGAAAGGCACACAGAAGGAGACTCTGCCTCAGATACAATTTGTTAAATGGGAAAATGAACTTTCTGCTATCTTTAATCTCAGTTTGTAACCATAATGTCATAATGTGTGTAATCATCATCATATTTGTCATGAAAGTGCTCAGTGGTGTATTATGTACAGAGCTGTTACGTGGTTGATTTTCTATCTCCATGTATGAATTCTTTGACAGTCAGTTTTCTTTTCCCTTCAGTGTTACCTGGTTGTCAGTGACAAGGCTCGGGATGCAGCTGCTGTGCTGGTGTCCAAGTAAGTCTCTTTTGTGCATCTTCCCATTCCTCGTGCTGTTTCTTCATCTGACATGACAGGGTTGGGAGGGCTGGGAGTTGCCAGCTGTCTGTGGGATATTGCTGTTTGCTTGAATTGGATGCAGCAGTGTTTGTTGGGAATACTGCTTCCTGTGCACGTGAAAATAAATTACAAAATAAATTAAAAATAATAAATTGATAATAATAATAAAAACCCCAAATAATAATAAAAATTACAAAATAATAAATAAGCAGGGATAGCACACACATGTCTCTTGTTTCAGTATCGATTCCAGTCCACATTCCTGGATATTCTAGGGGAAGTCAGCTCGGGTTGGGACTGATGTGGGTTTTTTCCCTGTTTAAAGCAGTAAAAGCCCTGCTCTGCACTGCAGCCTGTGCTCAGCAGAGGGCGCTCATTAATTTCATTAATTTTAATTAGGAGAGTGTGCTCAGCACAAATATGGGGACAGAACACTTTAGGCTGGTTCTGGTACCAGGTGTGCCAGGCTGTTATGGTGCCGTATAGTGGATTTAAAATTATTTAGTTTATTATGAAAACACCATTTTCAAAACAGCCCGCTGATCAGAACACTTCACCAGAAATTAGAGGGCTGCCTCCAAGGCCTTTTCCCCTGTTCTCACATCCCCAAAGCCAGTTCTGAGCATAATCAAGCTGACATGAGGTTTGTGTGCCATCTCCCTGGAGCCGGACTGTTACTTGGGTGGGCAGAGCACAACGGTCCTGGGACACATGGAGAGATAAGATACAGGAGTCTGACTCTGCAGCATGCTCTGAGAAAGTCCCTGGGGAGCAAGAGAATGTCTGGGCCTTGCTTTGTGCTCCAAAGAAGGGGATTAATTTCAAGTGAAGTTTAGAAACATCAGGATTTGAGACCCCCTGTGTTCCAAAGTGAGCTGATTCTCACAGGGCAGAGGAGCTGGAATGTATTTCATGAATTCTCCTTTCTGCCTGCTCAGTGAGTGGCTGCAGTAGGAGGAGATGAGGCTGATCCTTATCTTGGTCTTGGTCTGGAGGTTAGGGCACTCCTTTGAGAAAGAAAGATTTAAACTCCTCGGGGCTGAGGAAGGGTCTAGGAACCAGCTCAGCCACTTCACAGGTCACTTCTCTCACGTGTGCCCTTGGGCCAAAGGCAGCCTCATCCTTCAACCCAAACCAGCCCTCCTGCAGCTCACCCCAGGTCCTCACTGTTCTGCTGCTGAGCACCACAGGGGCTGGCTGGGAAGCCAGTCCATCCCAGCAGCTCACTGCTGAGGTGTTTTCTGTATTTATTGTATTTAATACTCCCTCAGTCAGCTCTGGGGGCTGTTCCCCAGTTATCTGTAGGTGTAGGAAGGATCCAGCTCCTGGCTCTGGGGCACATCCTCTTTGAATTTCATGAGTTGTGCTGGGTGGGCTTCCCCATGTGCCTTGTTTCCTGTGGGTGAGTTGAGAACAAGTGTAGTCTGAATTGCTGCTGCAGCAGGACCTGGTTTGTGAGTGCCAGGACACTGAAGTGATGCCTGCCTGCAGCTTGGCTGCTCAGGGGAGGCCTGAGAATAGGTTTATGGTGGTTTAGCCATGAAAATCATCTTTTCCCTTTTCTAAGATGGCTAAAAACGCATCTCTTCACCCACCTAGTGTGTTAAATAACAGGTGCTTGACCTTTTCAAATATCTGGAACCCCAAATGTAGCCCTGCTGGTTGCTCTTTCTGGGCCTGACTGCTGACAGACAGTGCAAAAGGGACCCAGTGCTGATTTCCACTGATTTTCAGATTTGCAGCATGGCTGTTTTTGGTGAGAGAGGTCAAGTTTCATTAATTCTAATAGAAATAATTTCTTAAAAGCTTTGGAAATTTTGTTGCTTTACAATTACGATAAGAAATTTCTAGAACCCAAGTTTTAAGCTGGGTTTGAAGTGAAAACAAAATTCCAGATCAGAGCCTTGCTCAGAAACAGATGGGCTAAACATAGGATGGTTTGGAAAGGTTCCCACCCTCAGTGATCTGGGGAAAAGCACATTGAAGACTTATTTCCAGGAACTACAACCAGTTTGGATAGGAGGAAAAATCATTTTTCATTGGGTGTCATAAAGTCAATGGCTGCAATGTTTTCTTTTTCTTTCCCTGTGACAGGTTTATTGTCCGCCCTGATGTCAAGCAAAGCAGGATGGCAGATTTCCTGGACTGGGTGCTCTCCATGTTATCCAAATCCTCCTCCCAGACCATGGAGGGCACTGTCATTGTGAATGGCATGCTCCAGGCCCTGGTAAATACTGGTTTTCCCTTAAAAGACAGACAGTTGGGTTTATGGACATCCTATACTGCTACAGGAGGCCTTTGACACCAAATGCACAGAGGGGTTCCTGGCAGTGAAAAAGGAGAATTTCCTCCACAGCAGTTTAGACAATATAACTTCCCCTGCGTGTGTATTTTCCTTTTATGTCATCCCCAAATGAAAGTAAAATTGCCAGTAGAGATGCTCATAAATAACTCTCAAAGTAGCTATCATTTCAGTAAGTTTGAATTTGTTGCTAATCTGAATGAATTTTTTTGTTTAGTGCCCTTTCCTTGTGAATTGACAGTGGTGTGTGACTCAAAGAACTGAATTCTTAGTTTGGGTTTTAAAATGAATATACTGTGCATGGGGAAAAAATCTGCAGTACCTGAACTGCTGTTCCATGGCACTGCTCCTCTTGTACATCTCAAGAAGGGCTATTTATAAAAACATTCTTGTAGTTTTACACCTTTAAAACGATGGGGTGTGTTTGGAAATTCTGGGGTCCAGTTTTGATGTCCGAATGTATTTGGGCAGAATGGGTTTGTGTGGGGGGAGGAATTGTTGTTCCTCCTCGGTTTGGTTGTTGACCAAGGCAGTGCAGGTGAAGACAGATCACGAGCCCTTGTGCAGTCTTTGCAGTTGCACAGGTTTGAGGATTTGCTGGTGTTTGTACAAGTTGTGATAATTTGCATAAATTTGCTGCTCTCCTTAACCAGTCACGAAGAGGACTTGTGTGCAATGTACTAAACATCAAAGCAAAAGTCTGGAGCAAGTGTGTGGGGTGCGAGTTTTTTTTTTAGTTGTTTCTTTTTCCTCTCGAGCTCTTCCAAATCAGAAAGGAGAAGAAATGATCTATATTTAGAATAACTGAGGACCTGCTGCTTAAGCAGGAGGAAGCGTTATTTGTGTGCATTGCAGCGTTTCAAAAGACAGAATGATGTTTCATCATTTCATTGTCAGATCTGGAAAGGGAGTCTGACTGTTTGCCATTCCCGGGGCATGATGAGACCTGCAGGATGTATAATGCATTAGTGTTTTGTCATAATTCCTTTGAGTTTGGCTTTGGCTCCATCCACCTGTTCATTAGTGCGCACTAAGCGAAACAGGTGAATACTCAACAAGTAGAATCGAAACCAGAATGTGATACAATAGACCTGGGAGCAGAGCCTGCTGCTTTGCTTTTCTGGGATTTTTTTTTTTCCCCCTTCTCCACAGCTCGTAATTCCTGTTCCAATTGATAGATACGAGCAGATTTGTCAAGCTTTTTCTCGCATTTAGTCGTCAATTTCTCCTTTCAGTCGCTACAATGAGTTGTATCATTAGGGAGTAAAGGTTTTCAGAATGGTATGTGAGTGCATGTAGGTGCTCAAGGACAGCAGAAAATATTTATTTCAAGAGTTAAATGTTATAAATATCATATTTATATATAATGACATATATTTTTAATATTTTAATAAATGACATATACTCTTAATATTTTAATATTAAGAATTTTGTCTCACACTTGGAGCAACACTATGTTATCAAAAATATCAGCTGAAAATAAATGTTCAAAATAAGTAAACACTTCTCTTTAACATGCAAGATTCTAACTTCAAGCAGATATAATATATTCTATTTATTCTATAAATAAACACAATGTATTTTAACATAACAAGTAATCACTAAATGTGTAAAGCAGAGCACATCCTCATGAGGGGCAACTAAAAGTTGTGGCAACAAGCTTCAGAACTCTTTGCCCTTGGATTCCTCCAGCACTTTGTTACTTTAGAGTCAAACTGCAGCTGCTTGACCATGTCTCTGAACAAGCAGGAGAAAAAAGACCATTGTTGAGTTTCTGGTCAGTACAGCAAGGTGGGTTTTGGGATTGTGCAGGTTTTGGGGATGATGTAACCCACCAGGGTGGGGATAAAAAGTCTCTCCACATCAGAGCAGGGTGGGTTTTGGTTGCGTTAGGATTTTGTGCCACTTATGGTCCGCGTTTACTGAGCGGCTCCGAGCGAGGCTGGCATGGAAAAATTGCTCGGAAAAGACACGAAACTCCTGCATTTCAATGAAGTGAAACTGCAAGTCAGGGACGCAGTGAGTAGTTGGCCGTGGCTGACTTTGATCTGCCTCCTCGTGGCCGTGAGCCTGGCTGATCAGGTGTGTGCTGTGTTTCATCTCACTCAGCGTTCTGTGCAGAACGAGTCCGGCCGTTCCGCGGCTCCTGTCGGAACACGCACCCCGCCTTGCATATTGTAATTGCACTGGGGCCTGTGGCTCTCTGCTCCCTTCCACCTGTCCTCAGGAACTCACCGTTTCCCAACGGGGGGCACCAGCAGGCACCTCTGCTGACGCTGTTTCAAACTCAGTGTTTCAAACTGCCCTCCTTTGTTGAAACCTCTGTTGCGCTATGGCATTTAATTCGCTTCCCTACTCCTGTCCTTCGGCATTTGAAGGACTGAAAATGTTGGATTCTTAAGTGATTGCTACTTTTTTATACCATTTGTTTACTTGAAGGAAACTTCTAGCCTTGTTTCAAGAATCTGCATTTTAAATTCTCTTGGTCTGGAGGTTTGCTTTTAAACCTGCCATTATATCAAACAGCTTTTTAGTTATCGCTGCAGGGCGCAGCACTCCCAGTTCTTGCGTGACAGAGATGTCATCACGTTGAGGTAGCCTTGGGCACTGAAACTTATTAAACCTTATTTGTTTTATAAGTGATTCAGTATACAAGTGTGAGTAATAATTAAAAAAAATAAAACGCCCTACACAGTGATCTGATGAAACTCGAGAGTCTTAAGAACGAGGCATTTCCCTGAGCTGTCTCTAATGCAAAGGTTATTTAGCAATAGCTACATGCTTATGTAAATTTGGCTCCAGGGAAGAAAGAACTCTCTAACTCTATTCTTTCAGACCCAGAGGCACAAAAATAGAATATTTCCAAATAGAATGTTTCCCAAGTCTCTGTATTTTTGGCATTCTCAAAGAATTGTCTGTATTAGGATTGTCTATTGGCACTATTTTTTAAAAGAAAAGGGGTTGTTGCTTAGTGGTTTGGTGATAAAAGTGTAGAAAAAGCAGTGTTGGTGAGAGGTACAATGTTCTTATGTCTGCAGGTACCAAGGGCACTGACTCCTTTCTGCTCCTGTCATTTCTCTCCTGACTGTCACAGAGTATTTCTTCTAATGTGGCCTTGTCTGATACTGCTGGGTTTTTCTCTTCTCACCAGAACTTTTGTGGTCCATTCCAGATTCAGAAGTTCTGTTACCATAAATCTCTTTCTTTTTCTTGTTAGAGTGTAGTACTATCTCAAGCTGCTAAATGTTTTTTCTTTCTGAGTATTTAAAATCTGTGGGTTTTGGTAATCTCAAGATGGAAAGGAGATACTCTGCCAGCTTTCCATGTGTTAGTGTAAACATTTCAGATGTTCAGCTGATAAATAACTGGGATCACATGAAAGCTGCCATCACTGTGTTGGTGTCTGTCAGTGCTGGTGTCATGTTGATGCTCAACACCCAAACACGTGCAGCCCACAGCAGGAATGCTGCTTGTGGGGAGGCACAGTAAGAGCAAGGCCTTTAACTAACCCATTTTACCTTCAGCTGCACGTAGAATGCATTAAATATTCCCTCCTTCCGAGCGAACTTCAGTTCTGCCAGCATGTTCTCCCTCCCTGCTCCTGGCCCCGAGGCAGGGATGGCTGGTGGCATTCCCGGGGTGTTGTGTGGCTACCAGGGGGTGCTCCAGAGCAGCGCAAGGGATCATTTCCTGCTCTTCCCAGCGAGGCTGGAATTATCCTCCCAGTCCTCCTCTTGGTTACAACCAGAGGGTACATCCAGACTCGTGTCTCCTGCTCGGCAGGAAGATCCACTCACTCCCCACCAGCCAGGCCACCCCTCATGGTGATTTGTGTAGCTTGGGGAACAAGTCCTGGAGATGATCCCGACTGATAGATCTCCTGCAGGTCGAGCCCAAAGTGGGTTATGCAGACAATTGGCAGGTGTGGTGTCTCTGCTGGGATTATTAAGAAACTGGGCTTTGTTTGCCTTGCCCTGCGCTGTTTCTAAAGCAGAACCAGACTTGACAGTCGTCATTGCTTGCACACCACTGATTTTCTCTAATTTGTAGGTGGCTTAATTATTTATAAGAGAGGGAGTCACATACTTTTCAACAGCTGAGCAGGTTGGGTAGGTTGCTGTGTGCTCTGTCCTGGTTAGTGAGGAGCCCGTGGCGTGGCTGCCCCTGCCGGGATGCTCCGACAGGCGGGCTCCTCGTGTCAGCCCTGCTGACACCCAAGTGCCTGTGCAGCTGGCAAACCAAGCTTATTAATTGCTTTGTTTGTATCAGATTTTTGGAAATGGTGTGCCTTGGAGATTTTTCTTCCTTCAAGGCAGGAAGTTTCAGCTGGGTACTGTAATGCTGTAAAGCTCTTTTTGCTGCTTTTTTTTTTTCCCCCATGATTTTCATGAACATTTCTTTTTTTTTTGTACGACCCCTGTAAGCTCCAGGTTTACAGTATTTTTCTGAAGGAGTAACTTTGCTGTACATGCCTGACTGTTGGTAGCATATGCTAGAAGAAAATATTTTTTCTGCTTTCCCAAAAGCCAGCATTGGTTAAAGAGCTCTTTTATTTCCTTTGAGAAAAATATATCTATTACAATCAAAAGTTTTAGAGATTTGGACTTGGGGATGCTTTTGCATGCTTTGATTCATAAATAAATAATGAACACTTCTCTTCTTGTCTTCTCTACACTCAGAAAAAACCCCAGACACTGAATTTTCTTCTGTGTTGAATATATGAAGAGTAGTTCTCCACAGTTTGGCTGTTACCTATTTACTTCTGCAAAATTTATTTTTGAAACAGCTGTTAAACTTCTCTGACACAGAGAAATACCTGATGCATCAGTTGTAGAAGCTCCAGGAGCCTGCTCCAGGGTTGTATCTGACCCCCAGTGCACCTCAATGGGTGCAGAAAGAACTTTCTTCCCACTCAGACAATTGGCATTTTCAGCTGTGTTTATTCCTAAACCATTTGGGAACATATTTTATTGATCAAAAGTCATGTGAGTATTATGGCCCTTTAAAGAAAGTCAGTTATTAATTCAAATTAATAATTATTAATTAGCTATGGTGTGGCAATTTTTACTTCCCCTAAAAACTCGTATGGATAAAATAAAACCCCTTAATGCACATCTCAGTTGATTTATAGCTGTTGGCACAGTGATTTTATTACAAAATGTGTATTATAAATCCCCATGGTAGGAGTAGATGTTCTGTGTTGAAAATAGCTGTTATTTAAGTTTTAGTGAAACTGCTGTAATGTGTGTTTCACTTTTTTGTTCAGAAAAATAACATAAATGATTATGAAATGGAACCTGCCAAGGTTGCTGTTCTAAACTGATTCATAAGTGCATGAGGAAAAGCATTTTTAAAAAAATACTGTGCAATATTTGAGTTTTTCTCATTTTCTGCTTGTGTGTTGGTTGATTCCTTCCATCTCTTCAGAGGTGGCACCTTCCACTTGTGTTCTTCCTGAGCAGTCAGGACTTAATTCAGACTTGGACTCAAGGGTGTGAGAACACGTGGAGAAGCTTGGAGAAAGGTGCCAGAATTTGGGAACTGCAGACTGCAAATGGCTTGGTTTGAGGATTCTGTTCCAGCTCCCCAGCAGTGTGCTGAGAACACACACCCAGAGGGGTGCCCAGGAGCATTCCCAAGGATCTGTTCAAAATCTCTGCATTATCACTGCTTGAGGAACTGCACTGGGCTTTGTTTGAATGTGCTTGAATGTAATAATAATAATAATAATAGGAATAGTAATAATAATAATAATAATTGGAGTGAAGCCTGTGTGTGCCTTGAAAACAATGTTTGCTGTTAAGTTAGGCAGAAAGGAGAAGGAATTGTGAGGAGGGAGGGAAGGAATTGTGAGGAAGGAGAGAAGGAATTGTGAGGAGGGAGGGAAGGAATTGTGAGGAAGGAGGGAAGGAATTGTGAGGGTGCAGGGAAGGAATTGTGAGGGTGCAGGGAAGGAATCGTGAGGAGGGAGGGAAGGAATTGTGAGGAGGGAGGGAAGGAATTGTGAGGATGCAGGGAAGGAATTGTGGGGGTGCAGGGAAGGAATTGTGGGGGTGCAGGGAAGGAATTGTGGGGGTGCAGGGATGCTGCTGTGTCTCCAGCATCCACAGCAAAGTGTGTGGAGAAGCCAGTGATGGGGTTTTAAAGCAGAACACAGGAACAAAGTGATGAAATGAGTTTCTGCGTGTTTCTACAAAGACAGAAAAGTTTTAGAGGAGCTCTAGATTTGTTGTACCAAGCTTTGCTGGTCCTCCAACATATATTTTAGGCTTTTTTAGTACAATCAGAGTTTTGTTGTATGTCAGTGGGAAATGTTTGTATTGTTTTTGACACTGACTTTATATATTGCTAAAAGCCAATTATATATAATTGGCTGTGCCAATTTATATATTTGAAGTGATATTTATTTCTGTTGGCTGGGCCTGAGTTCATTCTATTGCATTGCTGCTTTGTAAAAGTCATTTTTAAGGGAGCCCTGCTGCTTGCCTGCATTAACACCTCAAATAATTTGACATGTAATATGAAATTCCCATATATAGCTTGTAGTAGTGCTGAGTTGTGATCCTGAAATGCAATTTAGTAACCAACCAAAAGGGGCTGGGTGCACAGCCCCAGGGTGTTTTTCTTGCCTGTGCTGCTCGCAGCCACGCCTGCAGCGCGGGAGGCATGTGTGTGTGTTTGGTATGTGTGAGAAAGTACCTCTTTTTAGGGGAACTCTGTTCTTGTTTAACTCCCAGGCATATTTATTGAGGAAGATTTTGCTTCTGGTGAGTGCCAGGGCAAGGACAAACAAGTGCCTGGCCAGGTTTTTGCTACAAGGGGAGCTGAGGAAGCTTTTAATGTGTAACGTGTTCTGTCAGGTGTTAATAGTCCCTTGTCTGGCTGCAGCGCTGGGGTTTAATCTCACTGGGATATTTAGCTGCAGATAAAGTTCCCTGGGCACAGGAATTGCACTTGGCCTGCTGGAGGTGTATTTGCAGGTGTCTGAAGGTGGTTTAGTCTCTCACAAGCAGTGGTTGCACCACGCTGAGCTCCTGTGACCCAGCACTGAGCCTGATGTGTCAGGGACCTGAGCTAGCCCAAAACTGGTGGCGTTTTTCTTTTCTCATTTTTTATTCTGTTGTTTTTTGTTTTTTTTTTTCTTTTTTTCATTTTCTCTTGAGTGTTTTTTGGCCACCTCAGTCCCCTGAGCAGTTACCAAGAAGAACTGCGCCCTGAGACTCTTCCTTTTATGCTATTTAAATCAGCAAACACTACACGTTATTGTGAGAACATTAAAAATATTTTAGAGCTAAATGCTTGATATATTGTGTTACAGAATCTCTGTATTCTCATGTCTCTGTTCCCTATTTTAATTGTAGGCACAGCTGTTTAAACATGGCAAGAGAGAAGACTGTTTACCATATGGTAAGTTTGTAATAGCCTGGGTTCAGTTTTTCAAGCCATTGCAGTAGAAAAAGGAAAGGAAGATTAACCTGGTGACAAGTGGCTCTGAAAGGAGTAAAATCCACAAGGATAAAGAAGGGAAAATGAGGCAGCAAAAGCAGAAATGACTGTGAGGGAGGAGCAGATGGCACCAGGGAATGTTGTGTTGGAGCAGCACATCAGAGTTTCGCAGGTGATCACACTGGCCATTGCTGTAGCACACAGAAACTGCTGGATGTGGAAAATATTGGTTTGAAATTCAGTTGAGCATAAACTGGTTTTGTACATATCACTGCTGGAAGTTTTGCAGAGACTCTTAAAGTTTTAATACAAACGCAAGGTTTCAGAAAACCCAAGTTTTAAGAACCAGCTGTGTACAGGACACAGCTGGAGTCATGTTGGGATCATTTTGAAATAAGAGAAGTTTTTTAGTGAAAAGAGATTATACTGGGTGCAATTAGGGATAGACAGGAAACCAGAAAAAGAGAGTATGGAGGTTTCTGAACAGTGTGGCTGCATTTTGGAATTAGGTTTGTCTTGGGGTGAATCTTGAAATAGGATCAGAACTGACTGCAATGCGATCTTGGGCCTTATTGATAGCAATAAAGGGAGGCAGGGGAAAATGGTGGCTAGTTCCAAACACTGCAAAAGGCCTGGTCAGTTTTGTGGAGCTTATCCAAGTTCCAGAAATGGGTTTGTGCCATTCACAGGAACCAAGCAGGGGTTTAGGCTCACTTTAGAGTGTGTGTGATTTCACTCATGAAGTTATTTTGGCCCTGAGAAGAAGCTTTTAAAGTCTGGTGCTGGAAAGTCTCATTCTCCCACGTCCTAAGGCTGAGATGCAGACACTTCCTTAGAAAATGCCTGAGAGATGGGTAATGATGGAGATAAGATAGTGAAAACAAACAGCGTGGAATGACACAGGTGCACATCCTGGGAATGCCATGGCACAGGAATAGCAGAATCCACTGGAGAGGCTGCCAGAGAAGCAGAACAATAAACAGCTGGGAAAATGACAGTGCAACAGCAAATGACAGAATTTAGAAAATACCACAGTACAGCACAGCATGGAAGGAGCATTTTGAGCTCACAGCATTAACCCTGCTGGTAAAATCAGAAGCTTTGGCTCGTGGCATAGAAAGAACAGTGAGTAGTCATGAGTCTGGTAATAAGAGGAAAATCATGATATCAATGAGTGAATTTACCCTAGAAAATCTAGAATGCTCACAGCTGAGAAGCAGCTATTCAGATGGGAACTGTTCAGGATAAGAAAATGAGAGAGACAAAAAATAGCTAAGATTTTTAATTATAACAGATGTGAGGATGAAATAGGGAAAAAAATAGGCAAATGTCAAAGCAAGATCCTGTTTGAAGTCACTTGTGACATAGAAGTTGAATTAAAAACAAACACTAGCCCTGGAGTAATTTACATGGGTCTGTAGATATTTTAGTGATTCAAGAGCTGGCAGGACTTGGAAGAGGCCTTTATTTATATATTCTTAATTTATTTTCTGTCTGTGAATGATGATGCTTCTGCAGCCTCTTCCTCCTAAACTATCAGTCTCTTGGGCTTTTATAACTGCAAAAAATCCAGGTTGCTGGAAGGTATTGAAGTAATAATCATCATCACTGGCTTGTTGTCTGCATGGATTGCTTCATTTGTAATTTCAGTACATCAAGATGCATCACCACTCTTTTTAAAGACTTGAGCAGATTTGTAAGTCATGTCTTACAGTGTCTCAGACTTTGAAACAATTGCATTTTCTTTGATCTCTTTGTGTTTTGAACCCCCTGATAGGAGGCTGGGGAAGGAGGTTGCAGAGGATTTGGCTGCTGTGGTTCCATCTGAGCAGTGCACTTGGAAGCCCAGTGGCTCTTTCAGAGCCTGAGTCATTAGTCTCTATTAGCTAATGGTCAACTTCTGAAGAATTCTTTTCACCCTAATGAAACTGCAAAAGGGTTTTTTTATTTGTAACAGCCGTAGCTTCCTTGTGAAAATTTTGAATCCTGGAACTTTATCCTCATTAACCCAAGATTCTCCTTTCTCTGTGTTTTTTTTTACTTGCTGCACAAATAACTTTGTTACCTTTGATGTGCCCAAATGAGAGGTTTTTGTGGCTGATTGTTTACACATCCACGGTGTTTCTCATGTGTAAATGTTTCTGGACATCCATCATCATAAAAATTTCAGTGTCAGGATTTGGTGCTGCCTGAAAATACTAAATGAGGAAAGGGAAAGCTTCTTCAGTGTGCAGGAAATTTTCTGAGTAAAAGAATTACATTTTCTAGCTTCTGGTTCTGTTAGATCACTGAAAATTCTTAGACCCTGAAAGACACTTGGATGTGCTGCTTCCAGTGAGAATCAGAGGCATAAACACTCAGAGAATGTAGATTATAATTTTCATAATCCAAACTAATCCTTAAAGCCATCTCCCCTGGCTGGGCAGTGAAGGATATTGCAGCTGTTTGACCAGTGTCTTCTACCACAAAGTAGGTAACCAGGCATTTGTATTTCAGTAATGCTTTTAAAAATAGAAATCTCCTAAAAAACATTCAAAACTTTTGAGATGTTCATACCAAGGTGTTTTTTCTGGTGTGTTTGTTTTCTTTTACAGCTGCTACTGTTCTGGAGTGTCTTGATAGCTGCAAGCTGTCAGAAAGCAATCAGATGGTTCTGCGCAAGCTGGGCATGAAACTGGTCCAGAGACTTGGGCTGACATTTGTGAAACCAAAGGTAGCAAAATGGAGGTCAGTTTATAGCTGAAAAGTTCCAAAAAAAGGAAAATCCAAAAGCATAAAACCCACTACAAATACATAAATCCATACATTTGCCTCCTGCTCCTCTTAACCTTCCCTTAATGAAAAAGAAATCCCTGTGGAAATGAACATATTCTTCATTTGCATTATTTGGAAAAAGGAGGATTCTTCCACTGTATTTGGTTTCCTGTATTTTTTTTCAATTTTGGTACATTAGTGAGTGCTGGGACGAGCCAAATCTGACTTTGCACGTTGCACAAGCAGCAGCCTGTTCCCATATAATGCATAACTCACTAAATATGGGAAGACCTTTGTTCCTGAAGCTGATTTCGTACAATTTTGTAAGAGTGAACATAACTTTTTCCATTACCTGCTCCTACCCTGATTCGATAGAAAGTTCACAGGGGAAAAGTGGTTTGCAATCCTGCTCTGGTTTTGCATATTAGTCAGGTTTTGGTGTCTGGTTTTACCTACTGCCAGAGGGCAAACTCTTTTTTAGATTTCTCGCACTGATATTTTAAAATTGCAGGCTCCCTTGGTGACTATTTTTATTGTATTTATTTTACTGGCTTTTGAGAACATCCTTAGGCATAGAAAATTCTTTTTAGGTGGAGAATGTACCTTGCCCCATGGCAAAAGTCAGTTTAGCATGTAAAGTCTATCTTTTGTAAGAGTGCATCTACACCACGGGCTAAATATTCGAGTACAGCTTGGTCAGAAAGTACTAAGCTGGCTTTGAGATTTAAAAAGCAATTTTTAATAAGATGATTTTATTAATTTTTAATTTTTTTTATTTTTTGGAGAGACTTTTGGGGCATGGGAATTTTGTCTCTCTTTGTTGTTAGCAGTGGAAAATAGGTTATAGTGAAACAGGAAAGGAGGGATAATGAAAAGGAACCATTTGAATAGTCTGGCTCTTCTCACCTTGGAAAACAGACAACTGGGTCAGGAGCAAGGAGAATGGGATAATTCTGCCTTTCCTTTAAAGCAGCCACTAAAAAACTGGAGAGCTGTGCCCTGGGAGGTGGGAAGTGGCAGACAGGCTTTGTGGCAGCTGGGAGTTGAACCAGAAATGGCTGAAGCTGCGTTTGCTCTGCAGGTACCGGCGGGGCTGTCGCTCCCTGGCTGCCAACCTGCAGGCTCAGGGTGCTGCTGTGCAGAGCCAGAAGAGAGAAGTTGCTGCTGCTGAAGCTGATGATGATGATGAGGAGGAATATGACATCCCAGCAGAGATTGAAAATGTTGTAGGTGTGTTAAAGCTGGAGAGAAATCGTTGCAATGCTGCTGTCGGATTGTGCCCTTTTCTTTTAAATTTAAATTTTAAATTTATATACAAATACATATAAATATATATGTAACACTAGATAAACCTTCTATTAAACTTTCAAAATTCTCTACAAATCCATTTCTCACATGCTGCAAAGTAAACATACATTGGAAAACGATCTGCTTGGGGCTAAAAAAGTAATGAGTAATGTGGGTATCTGTGCTAGTGTGAACAGCTGGAAAGACTCTACAACTTCAGTCTGTGCAGCTGATTAGAATAGGTGGTATTTTGTCAAATGGTTTGGATTTCAGCATCTCAATCAGAAACTCAGTACTGGAGTATTTGTTGTGGAGCTGGCCATGGAGGTAGAAACACACTGAAATACATTTTACCAATTTTATCCAGTTATATAAAAGAGATGCCCTGAGCCTTTCACAAATGAATTTAAAATTTATAATGAAATACACAACAAAAAAATGTGTCACATGAAAGCTGAAGAATTATGGTTTAATTTTTAGACTGTGGTAGTATCAAAGGAACAGCATTTGTTTCTTAATATGCAGTTGTACAACATGTCCTCTGCTAGCTGGCTGGTGGATATTCTGTAAATAAATAGGCAGAAATTTCATCAAAAGACTTTTATAACTGAATAATTTAATGAACCTCTGCAAAAAGCACCATGACTACCATTTTGAATCTTTTACAGTACTTAAAATTTCAATCTTTTTCCATAAACCATTTTGACATATTTCTTGGCTTTTTATTTCAAGTCGTACTTGTGTGACTAATAGAATAAATCTAGATACAATACAAAGATTTTTATACAGAGAGGCAAATGAAGTTTGAACATATTAAGAATTTTTTTCTGTTGTTAAATAAGAATAATCTGGTTTTTTTTTAATAAAATTATTTGCAGAACAATTGTTGGTTGGCCTGAAAGACAAAGACACCATCGTCAGGTGGTCTGCAGCCAAAGGGTAGGTTTGTTATGGTGACTGGGGACAATACATATAAACAATATTTAACATGTAAACACTGTATTTCTGTCTTGTTTACAGCTTAGCTGTGTTATTGTCATGATTGATAATTTGAGTGTATTGCCAATATTTGCTGTTACTGCAAATGGCTTTAGCACAGCCTGTGGTGGGTGGGTGCACAGGCACATTTGTCTCTTTTGCTGATGAAAACTCAGGTCGGTTTTCAGGGAATTTCAGGTGGGTTTGGAAATAGATGTTCTGTGTAAGACAAGATTTGAAGGGTGCAAAGAAACATTTCTTCAAAATGCTTTTTTTGCCCTTTCTCTTTTAAAATGCATTTCTGGGGGGGCTTCACTGCAGTGTAGATTTTTTTTAAAGTTTGAGATTGTTGTTTAAGAGTATCAGTCTTAGGGCAGTGG
The DNA here is from genome assembly GCF_015832195.1 of Motacilla alba alba. Lineage (NCBI taxonomy): Eukaryota > Metazoa > Chordata > Aves > Passeriformes > Motacillidae > Motacilla > Motacilla alba. The sequence goes on from NC_052033.1 coordinate 3,276,232, forward strand.
GGTGGCATCTTGAAGTCAGGAGGATTCCAGTAACTAATTTTTTTTTCTTATAAGTTACCAATCAACTGTAGTACTAATGATCCATTGTATGCTTCTTTCTTTTTCTTCTTCTGTAGAATTGGTAGAATAACTGGAAGACTTCCAAAAGAATTAGCAGATGATGTGATTGGGTCTCTGTTGGACTGTTTTAGGTAAGAATCTTATTTCACACTTTACACACATCTAAAACATGTCTGCTGGTGGAACAGAGGGACAGCAGTTAGGAGGAAAGGTGTAAAAATCTAAATTTTCATGCTGTCCTTCTCTCAGACTTCAAAATCTTTGAAGGCACAGATGGGCTAAGGGTATTCAATAAAGAAATTATTTCTGATCCCTCCTCGTGACCCCATACTAAGGGAATGTGCAGGGAGTGAAGGTAAACTTAGGAAAGTTTAAAAAAATGCTCTTTAGAGCACTTTAGAGATTCCTGGTGTACTCAAGCTCATGTCTTGAATTTAGTGTCCATCCTCAGAAACCCAGTAGAGCTGGAAAAGATATTCTGAAGGGAAGGCTGAAACATGTAGGGAGAGTGAGGAATAAATAGGGTATAATAGAGATTTATGCACTTGGGAACGGTGTGGATGTGATTGCCCTCTAGGTTTTGTGTTACTAGAAGCAAACTCAAGCTTAGGTGGCAGGTTTAGAATAAAGACACAGTGGTGTTACTCAGTTTTTACAGTTAAACTGTAAAAGCTTCTTGCCATACAACCTTGTGGATACTGAGAATATTTACCTGAACAAAAAGCATGCTTCTTGTCTGCAAGCTTCTCCATGATCTGCCAGAGTCTGGAAGTGTTTTGGAGAGTGAATGTGCTGGTTCTTAGGCTCTGGCCAAGGGATCTGCTGTTGGCTGTGTCAGAGAGGATTTGGGCCCCGTGGAAACTCTGGTTGGGGCACACAGAGCTGTGGGATGTTCTTTTGGTGCACTTTAGTGTTGGGTGTCATGGCTTTGCATTCCTGTAGAGCATGCAAAGTCATGAAACAAAAAATTAACAAGTATCATGTGTTTTTGTTTAATACCAAATTGCTCATCACAGCTGCATTGAGTACCTGAAATCTGAACGAGTGGTTTAGGGCAAGCCAGTAACAAAAAAAAGAGTTTCTTTATTGGCAAGAAATGCTGGTCATGAGCAGTTTGTCACTCAGATGTCCCTAGTTTTAAAAAGTATTTTCACTTTGGTTGTGAGTACAAATAAAGGATGCCAGCTCAAAGGATAACACAGTAGAAAAAAAAGAAGGTATAAAGTGTGAAAGACTTGCAAGGAAAGTATCCACGTAGAAGATCCCTCACTGTGTTACTGTGATTAATTTAAGAGGTGCTGCTGATCTCAATTATCCCTGGAGCTTCAAAGACCTGTGCTCACTGTGTTTTCTTTCCTTGTTTTTCAAGTCATAGGGATGAGTAATTCAACTGGTAATTGAGTGACCTGCTTTCTTCAGAAACACCTGAGAACAAACGTGGGCAAGGACAGAGAGAGCCTGTCTTGGAGTCTTTGCACTAAATATCTAGTGACCAAAATAGGAATAAAGCAGTTGCTGGTCAGAGGCCCTCTGTTGAACCTCTTGGGATAAGAAGAAAGGATTTGTTCTATGTAGACATAACAAAAGGCAAGAGTCAGGGAAGAAATAAGTGATGGTTTTTCACAGTGTAGTGAGATTGTCAGCACAGTTCCACTGGGGTATGAGCACTGTGGTGTTCAGCATACTCATAAAGAATCCTGGTAAACAGGGGAATGAGGGGCTGAGGAAATCAGCTGATATTTCAAGTTGATTTAGTGTAGTGAGAGCTAAAAGTGACAGGAAGGAAAGCATTACAGAAGCCTAGGTGAAGTACTATGACAGTAAATGTCATGTAAAATACAATGTCTAATGCATGCAAACTGATGTACTGGGGGCAAAATGCTGCTGACTGTCAAAGCCCTGGAAGCCAGTGCTCTGTCAGAGTGCATCAGGGGAGCCCTCAGCAGCTGGCAGGGAAAACAAGACAAATGTTGGAAATGATGAGGAAAGGAAGAGATAAAACGAAATCACTGAGAAGTGGTGTAAGTGATGGGGTTTTTACAGGTGGGCAGGAGGAGAGGAGGGCTGTGATTTGCTGCATCTCCTCTGTAAATAGGCCAAAGGAGGGAGAGCAAGTGGCTGTTTACGATTCACTCTCCCTGGTGCCAGAGCAGGGAAGCAGCAGGAAGTGCATTTCCACACAATTATAATTAACCAGTGGAAGTCATTGCCACGGGATGTTATGGGAGCCAAAAGTGTAAAGGGAGTTCAAAAAGGGATTATCCAAATTAATGGAAGAGAGTCCCTTCAGAGGTTATTAAATAATGAATCTGGCTCCAGCCTCTGGTTCAGCTGTCTCCGTGCTGATTGCCAAAGCCAGAGGGGCACGAAGGGAGTGGGGGTCCTGCTTTTCTTTGGCTGAGCACCTGCTCTCAGAGCTCTCAGGGTTGCAATTCAGAATGGTGTTGGGAGAGATGAAGCTTGGATTTGACCTGGCCTGGCTGTCCAGCGTTTTCTTCTCAAATTCCTACCAGTGTACTACAGAGTGAGCTCTGTTCAGATTTAATCCTGCAGCAAGTCACCTTTCCTCTTTTCACTCCACTATCTGCCGGCCCACTAAAAATTATTTACCATTTGGGGTTTTTTGGCCGTGTTTACTGCAAGTTTCTCTGGTTTATATATTCTAAGGGTGGATAAAATCCACAATTTGCTTACTTCATAAGCTCTTGTGATGGGTTTGCTGGGAATTGCCATTTGAATCTCTTTTGCAGTTTAAGGGCTGCATTTGGCACTAAACTCATTAGTTACTTTGGGTATGTTCTGTAAATCTTTTGCCCATGTACTAGGAAGTTGTTTTCCTTTTCTCTATGAGTTTCAAGTTCTGAATCTTCTGTATTGAGTTATATTTATAGTCATAAATGAGTTTTTTTCTTACTTAATCATATTTATAGCATTGTTTATGTTGCATAAACGGCAATGAAAACATTTAACTTGACATTCTTCTATTTTACAAGTCCATTGCCATCAGTAACACAATAAGAACATGCTGGTTTGGATTAGGAGTCTTTTAAAATGTTAGGAATTGACTATAAGAAATGAAATCCTGAGGGGGGAGCCAGTTTTAACCAAACTTGTCCTGACATTAGTTTCCAGGAAACAGACAATGCGTGGCACGGGGGGTGCCTGGCCCTGGCTGAGCTGGGCAGGAGAGGATTGCTGCTCCCTTCCCGAATCCCAGATGGTGAGTTGGACTTGCTGACTGTAAGTTCATGAAATAATTTATATTATTAGGCACCAAATGTGTGGCAATAGACTGGGATTTGCTGATGTGTGTGTGCTGGGTGATGACTGAACCACTGAGTTCTACAGTAAAACATTTGCCCATGGGGATATTTAAGTACTTCTGTCTAAAGCATTGGCTTGGGTGTGCCTTTTTTTATACTTAATAAATATTTCTTTCCAAAATGGAATTAATTTCTTGGGGTTTTCTTCTTTCTTCTTCTCTCCCATGTTTCTTTGTACACTTGTATAAAACAATTCTGCATGTCTCCATATTGTGTCAGTGTCATTATTTAAGCAGAATATATTAAATAATTGATGACTAACTTGCACTTTGAAGCCAGTAACTTCTGCTGTTTGTTTATGGTTAAATTTCAAAGGCCAGGTTCATGTAATTTATACATGAACTGTTTATGTTTTAAATGGGTTTTTGAAATAGCAGGATGGAAAGAAAAAGAACAGGGCAGAGGAATTGCTTCTTTGTGTGTTCTGTAGTTATCAACATGCATTGAATTACAGAGATATTAATGTAATTTTGGTCAATGCCATACACAGTGGGAATGACAAAAGCACAGTGTGGCAGTTGACACCCACCCTTGGGTGCTTTTACAGCAGTGTCTTGTTCTAGATGGTTCTTTGGATCCCATCTGGTGCTTCCGTGTTGAACAGAGAATTGAACACTAAATTTTAAAAATGTTTCAAAGTTGGTGTTTCGTACCAGTAAGTCAGGGTGATAATCTTGTCTAATTTGAAGATGTGCTGTAAAATGTGGCATTTAATCCAGTTTATTACTCTGTCTCCATGGAAGGAGTTCATGTCCATTCTAGATCTGCTGCATGTGAGAAAGTTTGTACAGTGGGCTTCAGTTGGTTTCCCTTTTTTCATTACTTTTGCCCTTGCATGATAAAGGTGAAACAGTTAAAAACCTTCCATCTTACAGCTGGGGGATCATGAAAGGGAAATCCTCCATAGGTAAATCTGTCTTCAGTTCTGACAAAACCAAAACTGTCCACCTGTGTCAGGGAATCTGGATAACCTCACGCCAGACTTTTATTTAATTTGAAGAAGGCAGATCAGATCACCACTAGAGCTGGCTTTTATAAATAATATTTGTATGGAGATGGGGGAGAATAAATCCTTGAATTCTATGGAAGAAACACCAAAAAGTTTTTCTTTGTTCACTTGAAAGAAATTCAAATTGCCAAGTAAAGAGATAGATGAGATGTTTTGTTTCGAATTGTGGATAATAGTAACTGAAGCTTTCACAGGTGAGTGAGGCATGTAGCTTACGGTGGAGTGTGAAGAGTGCCAGTGGTGACACACGACTCTGTAATTTCATGTTTGGAAATTAGGGATTTAGCAGCATCTGACCCTAAGATTGAAGCTTTAATCTTGGACTGGAAAGCAGCTCTTTCTCTTTGATCACGTGCTGATGTACAGCTCAGTACCTCACACTGACTTATGCCCCGCTGTTGTGATTTCAGTTAATTTGGCTTCTTCTGTTACTGCATTGCCTTTTTTCAAAATCACATGGATATTCTTGCCTTTTGATAATGTGAGAGAAGCTTTTCTCTATGAAGGATTAAATTAAAGATCAGTGTATCTCTTTTTGTTCCTTACCTCAGAAACTGAAGTTCTGTCATTTACTGTTTAATTACTCAATTTGTTACAATGCTCTGTCTGAGTTGCTGGCTCAAAGCAGCACAGCACAAAACACGAGTTAAAAAAATTCTGGCAATTCTGCATTATGTTGAATGCAGCTCCACTTCCTTAAGTAGGTTTACACCTCTTAGTGATGTTCAGGCAGGTGAGGATGCCTCTAACCTGAGGAATGACCAGTGAGAAATGTATACCCGTGGTTTGATGGGAATAATGCTTGTTCTGGGTTTGTTCTCCTTACACTGTGCAAATTCACACAGGGATCAGCCTTATTTTAGTTGAACTTTTGCAGCAGTTTGGACAAGCTGCACAGCAGCTTTAAGGCTGGGGGAATTCTGAGCTTCATTATTGATAATTAAAAGTAAGGATGAATTAACTGTGTAGTGAATTTCTATCACTGAAGAAAGCTCTTTTCTTTGGAAGTGTTTGGAATTGATATGGTCCCAAAATTCTGCTTGCCAATTGAAAATTTAACCAACAACTTCTTGCCAGCTGTTCTTCAATGCAGATAGTGTAGTGAATGTATTTGTGTTCATTAATGACTTTCCATATATTTTAAGTACAGATCATAAGATTTATTTGAAAAATTGCCAGTTTATATACACAGATATAGAAGTAGGAAATATTTTATGGCTGTATGTAGAAGGACACAGAAACTGATAGTGAGTGATAACACATGTACTGAAACAAGACCTTCACCAGGAGAGTTTGCCTCAGGTGAAATAAATTATATAAATAACTTTTTAGGCCTGGAGTTTGAAGGCTGCCCAGTGTCTGTCTAACCTCAGCAAAGCAGGCACCTGGATTGCTTAGTTCTTCATATTTTCAGTGTTGTTTTCATAGCTATTTACTTAAAGTTGAACATAAACTGCATTTGTTAAACCTGTGCAGGCTTTCTTTGGTTTGACTCGGATCTTGGTCTCAGTCAGTGCAAGAAGAGGTTCCTTACACAGGGTTTGGGGCAGTTTATTTAAAGTGGCCTCTGCCTCTAAGTAACTAAATTTGGTCTGTTGTTCTCTCTTAGGGCAGCATGGCAAAGTGCAGACAGACAGATACACAGAGCAGCTTTTACAGTATATTCTAAAAAGGCAGTTTTAATCTTAAGCTTGTTTAAACTACTGCACAGTGACATAAAAAAGTTTTCAAAGGAAAAAAGAAGACCCAAACCCCCTCCTATTAGATGAAGTTAAGGCTGAAAAAAGACTATGACAGTATGTTACTGAGCAATATTGTTTCTAGAGCTTAAATGTCTTTTAAGAAAAGAAGTTGTAAAAGTTATTTTACATCATACAATTGCAAAAACCCCTTGAAGATTCATCTAATTAACTTTGGCTTTAGTAACGAATGCAAAAATTCACTCATCAAAACCTGAGCTTGTACAAGGCAAAGTTCAATTACTTAAAAATATTAATATAAAATTATGAACATTATTTACAATGGAGAGATTGAATGTATCTTGTCGTGGGCCAAGCCCAATGAATGAGGGTTTGTAGAAACTTCACGATGATGCTGGTAACCAGAAACTCACTGAAAGGAGGAGAATTAGGACACTCTTGTTCTCTTCCTTAAAGTGAAGACTCTGCTGCAGTCATTGGGCCTGACCCTCTTAGCACCTTGCTGGGATTTCGTGGATTCTTTTTGGTTTGTCCTTTTTTGTCCTTTCCCCTTTGGGTTGCACTGAGTATCCTGAGCATCGGCGGCGGGCTCCGCGGGCGCGCCGTGCCCGTCCTGCGCGCCGTGCCCGTCGCCGTCCAGCCGGGCCGTGCCGGGGCTGTAGGCAGCCAGCTGGCACAGAGCCACGGCCGCCGTCTGCTTCTGCTCGTCACAGCTCTCCATGAGCCCCAAGTCTGCAGCCTCACCACGCTGGGCCGCCGAGGGTTTGTCGCAGGCGCTGCTGCTGGGGGTCTTGGGGACGCACGGCTCCGCTCCGGAGCTCTCCTTCTCGGCGCTCGGAGGAGCGGCGGCGGCGTTGTTATCGTGGGATGGGCTGTGGAAAGATGTTTTCAGGGTGGATGTGTTACAGGAATCCTTCACTGAGAGGTTTAGGGGCACGTCCTGCATTTCCAGGAAGCTCTGCCTGTCTGTTTTGGATGGGGTTTTGTACATGTGCTCGTGAGTAGGTCCTGTGCTTGCGTCGGGCTTTTTTGAAAGATTGAGGGGACCTATCCCTGTGTCTTCTTCCGTGTTGGACAGTGAGCCCGTGTTGTTCTGGCCATCAGTCTGTGTGTGTGAGTCTTCATCAGTGACATTGATGCTGGAAGAAACAAGGAGAAAAGAGAATTTACTATCAATTGCTCTTTTAAACTGGAGCTGAGGAAGTGGGCAGGAAGAAGAAAAAAATCTAGACTTCTAGGCTAGAAGTCCCACAATTCGGTTGTTTCTCCTTTAAATCCCCCAAGTCCTTTCACCATACCCATCACTGTAATAGAAATAATTCCCTGAAGTACTCAAACCCACTGGAAGTACACAAACACAGTGGAAATTCCTGGTAATTTAAGGAGAATGTACAGTCTGCTATTGTAGCACCTGTGTGCTTTGCACAGTCGGTACAGAACATATGAACTCACTGCTGTAAATCTAAATATGTCTAACAGGCATTGCATGAAATGTGCCCATCTGTCTTTGTGTGTCCCTGGTAACCCTGGCAGGAATTTGCAAAGTGTTATTTTACCTGTTGGGTGAATCCCCTCTCTCCTGCTGTGCCTGCACGCCTTGCAGGGAAGGCGCTTGGTCCGTGCTTTTTCTCACAGGTCTGAAGGCTGTGAAGTTTTCTTCTGCTTGGTCATACTTGCCCAGGGATGTGGATGATGACTTGTTGGAGAGGTCAAACAAACCCTCACATGTGTGGCTTGTCTGGGTGAAGTTGGTGGGGCTGGGTCTGCCAGGGGAGCCTGTTGCTGCGCTTCCTGCGAGAGGGCTCATTTTGGCATTCTCTCTTTCATTTTGGTCATCCTTAGCGTTGCCTTTGGCATGCAATAATGTCATTTCTTTTTCATAATCTGCTTGTTTTTTATGTGAGCTTAGAGGGTATTGTTGGGATGGGCTTAAAGAAGCTGGGTACAGCAAGGTAGTTTCTTCCATCAGATGAGAGTTTTGATCCCTGTTAATACCAGCTACGTGTGAAAATCTGTAAAATGGAGGATCTGTTGGCCTACAAAATCCATATGGTATTGGTGGAGTGGAGTGGTATTGTTGGAACAATCGATAGTGTTCATATGCTGATGGATTTAGGGGTTTTGGAAGTGGCCCAGGGTGGGGAAGAAAGTGTCTTTGGTCTTGTGTTCCATAGACAGAGAGAGCAGAGCTTTCACACTCTGAGCTGCCTGGGAGCAGGTAAGGTGTGTAGATAGCCAGCCGGTGCTCATAGAAATGGGGTGAGTACTCGGGAATCATTGGTTGCATGTAAGGTGAAATGGAACCAAAGCCTTTTGTGGGAGCAACTTTATGTGGAAATTCTGGGAGGAAAGAACCTGCCTTCCACGGGTGAGCTGGTGCGTGAAACGCAGACTTGGTGTGAAAAGGAGAGCTTTTGTTAGAGAGGGAGAGGATTTCAGATGCCTCAGTGATTTCTGGGCCTTTGCTGTCTCTGTGTTCTCCGACGGGAACAAAGGCTGAGGGCCTGACCATGCCCTCCATCAGGGGCTGCACGCTGATGGCACCTTCTGCTGCAGAGCTGGCAGGGCTTAATTCCTTGGGAAGCGCAGGTTTCTGTCCTTGAATTGCGGCGTTTGTCGCCTGATTTTGTAACTCAACATTTTCCTTGGCATCTTCTTTTGTAAAAGGATATTGAGGCTTTGAATCGAGGCTTGGCAGTCCGTTTGTGACAGATTTAGAAGAAGTTGCTTTGACGGTAGATTCCAGCTGGTTGATCTGCTTGGGCTCCAGGGAGCTGCCCTTGGGACACTTGATGACACGATCCTGCTCCGACACCAAAGTGATGGAGTTTTTGCAGAGGCCATACTTCATGTGGTTAAAGAGATGGGATTTCTCGTTGCAAGTGAAGGGGCACTGGAAGCACTTGTACTTGAACGGCTTTCCTGGTGGTCTTGGGATGTAATGAGGCTTCTTGGGTTTACGTTCTTTGAGGAGACTCATTTTTTTTTCTGCTTTGAACAATTAAATGTAATGGTTCTTTATAAAAACTTTCTTGTGGTTGGCTTCCCTCGGTTTTAGCCTCGTGATGTTTCCGGTTTTTCAGGTTTCTAGAGTCCTTCTTCCCAGCTGAGGAGAAGCAGCTCCTGTGGTGTCTCAGGGAAGAGGGTGCCGGGAAAGGAGGCTTTTGCCACTGGTAGTGCAGGAACTGAAACACAAAGTTTAAAATGAGCTGTTGTGGAACATTGGAACTAAACACAAAGTAGTGCCTTGTCTTAAAAGCATTCCCCCTCATGGTACATATGTTGTGTTATTTGGGTATTTTAAAACAGAATAAAAAAGCTGGATGTCAGGCTGGAGTTAGATGCACATTGACCTGTGGCATCCTCCCGCACCCAAACACAGTCACACAAGTGGCCTCATTTCCAGCAGCAGCACTTGTCACCTGCCTGTGCTGCTGGCTCAGGGGAGTTCTCGTTGAAAGCTGGAGGAACATTCATTGAGAAGATGAAAGTAGAAATCCAGGCGGAGCTGTTGAGAGAGGAGTGGAGTGGGTGGGATGGGAAGAGGCAGGTCCTGGCAGGGGCTGGATGTGGGGCGAGCCTGTCGGGCTGGTCCGGGAGAGCGAGGAGGGAATTTCCTGCTGTGGTGACACAAGGGTGGGGTGGATGGGTCGCTCTTGGGTGGCTGACTGGGCTCTTTCTGAGACTGACCAACCCCTCTCTTCACTGGTGTGGCGTTTCCCAACAGCCCAATCTCAATGGATACCTCAAAAGTGCCCAATCTCTCGAAGGATAAAACCACACCGATTTTCTTCCTCTTCCTAATTCAATTAAGAGAAATGAGCGCTGCAGTGTCTGACTAATGGAATCCTCTGCCTGATAAACACATCTCCTCCCATCCTCCTGCTGCGTCGCTCCTCGCAGATTGCACACGGTTAACACGGGCACCCCAGTGTATTAACTCGGGGGGAAAAGTGTCTGACAGTAATTGATTTATAGGGAAAGGATCTATCTGCCTTTCTTTGGAAAAACGAGGCTTGTGGATACTTTATCCAGCCCAGTGATTCGCTGGGTAGATAAGTCAGGAGGGCTTGTACCGGCTTGTTCCATTATGTTCACTGATTCTGAAGGCGTGAGAAACTCTCGGAGTCAAGTTCTCATGATTTTATAGGATGTGTTATGGCAGAGATCTAAAAACTGATGATTTCATCATGAACTACAAGCATCATTATCAAAATGATGACTGTTGCAAAACCACGTACTGTATCTATTGTGTTACCCGAAACTACAGGAATACTAATTGGAAGAGTGACGAGATAGCTCCATTTTTTTTTTAAAAAAAAGCTTTTTTTTACATAGAAGTTTGAATTAGTAGTATTAAAGTGCTAAGTTTATGAAAAGAATTGCTGGTAATTATGTGCTGTGAGATTTTAGTTCAAGTAGAGATGTTTTGCATTTCTTAAATCAGAGATTATTTAACAGAAAATGACAGGCAACACATGATGAAAACTGAAAGGGAAGCTACAGAATTGCTGCTTGGCTCATCAGGTATAGTAATTCTAGCAAATTTGTTAAATGTTGTTTCTGATGTCATGGAAGTATTAATTTTGTTAAAATAGTTATTGTGAAGGCACCCTTAAAAGTGCAAAGCTGCTCTGCAAATAGAAAAAATAATCAAGCTTTTTCCTAAAATTAATGAGTGATTAAATGTGCTTCAGATTAATGAAAAAGGAATTTCTAGAGAAGTAGCTTTTTGTTTTTCAGGTTTTAATGAGGTTGTTTGAGTTGGATACTGGTACTGTAAGAGCAACAATGAAAAATGCATTAGCATGTTGAAGTCTCATCATTGGAGTAGGGCTGAAATGGTAGTCTAATAATTTTTTTTAGAATAATTTGTTGTATTTTAAAATATTTTAAATAACAATAGCTAGAAATCCTTTGAAATATTAAAAATAATATTTTTACATTAAAAAATAACTACATGAAATACTGAGACATAGGAGGAGAGGTTGAGATAAGGAGCTGGGCTCTTTCTTCTGCCTTAAGTGAGCTTGTTGCACTTATTTTTACCTAATGATGTGTAACTAGCATGGAAAGTTTGTAATGGACTCGTTCAAGTCAGTTTGTACCTGTTATTCTTTATATCTTCTTGGAAGTGCTTGTACTAATTATTCTTGAAAAAAGATATTGTTGTCAAAACTCCATTGCTTTCTTAGGTGAAGCATTTATGATAAGGTCCGAATCTGCATTCAGGTGCAGCATTTATAATAAAGGGATGGTAATTAGATTTCCTTGTTCTTCCAGCTTTCCTTTGCTTCATAATGAAAATTCCTGTGCGTCCTGTCCTGCCCCCTCTAACTTTGTACTTGGTATTTAACTTTGATTCTAGTTATTCCTGTTGGACAGAGTATTAACTATCATTTCTTAACAAGATAAAATGCGTTGTTGCAGTTTTAATGTTAGAAATTTCAAGCCTTGGAGCTCCTCGGCCGTGGGTACAGCAGGAGAGCATTCCAACAGCTTTTTATTTCTTTCTATTTAATTTGTTTTGATGGCTCCAGAACCTGCTGCTCTGACTTGGGAGGTGCAGAGAGCAGCTCATTTTAAAGGGTGTTTACCTTTCCTAAACTTAGGTCAGCGCCAGCCAGGTGAATGTTTTCGTTCTCTCTTTTACTATTTGATCCCTTTTTTTCTCATGGTTTAAAAATGCCAGTAATAAAATATTTCTAAAGTTAGACAAGTAGGATAGTTCTTCCCCTGGTCCCTAATTCACTGAAGTGTCTGGCAGAGAGACATATTTTAGTATTAAAAAACATTAAAACTATTTGATCACACAGTCAAAAAGGACATTAATAGTTTAAAATAGGTGTAACCAATTAAAACTGTCCCTATAGAAATAAAGTTGCTTACAGCTGTACAGTGTTTGTTTTGTGCTGCCAAAGTTAGAATTTAGTATTGGAGAAAAATATCAAAATAAGTAGTTGCTTTTTCCTTTAACTTCAATGTCATCACTTGTGATATCTTTTAAAAAGGGGAGAAAAAATCTTGAACAGCAGGATAATTTTTACATAACTTTTTTTCCTTAGATTGAGAATTTATTTCCTGTAGATCTGCCTGTAGAAATGCAGATGGTTCTATATTATTATAATTCTCTAGTTTTGAAATGCAGCAGTGTTATTTATTTATATTTTTATTGAAAACAAGTTATTCAGATAATCTTGATTAAACTTGAGGTTATCTTAGTTGGTTGTTTTTGGCACCAGTAACCTCCTCATGGCTTTCGAACCTGTCGCCCTTTCCAGCCTGAGACTGACTGCTGCAAGTTTCCTTCCTTCTGTTTTTAAAAGCACCTTGTTGCTCCCTCCTCGCCTTTAACCTGTTGGCAGGTTCAGAAAACAGGAATGTAGTTGAACACTGTGTGTAAATATATAAACAAAAAATGTCCGTGGGGATGAGTGTATACACACATATGCACATGTGTTTTCATACACACACACAGATATGTGCATATATATCTGTCCAGGTTGTTTTTTTAGGGTTTTAAGTAGTTTAAATTGTTTCAGATGCCCAGTTGATCAAAGAGGAAATTTCAAAATGTCTTTTATTACAAGCAGGGACAGTAATTACATTTCTTTTTAGGACACTGCTTCAGCAAAGTACGTAACAGCTGCTCATGCCCACCCCATTATTATTGCAGGCTCCTTCTGGTGATGTGGATCTCTCTGACCAGGAGGACTCACTGGGGTGGAACATTTTGAAGGACATGCTATAATTAAAATATTGTGATGTGGCATTATTGCATAACCCAAGGACATGCCATTGTCACCTACCCAGGGTGTTGCAAGAACGAGATTTGTGAGTTTTATTCTAGCTGAGATTTTTCCAGCGATTAACCACCCCTCCCTTCTCAACTTCCAGGTCCTTGAAACTGAAAGATAAATTTTAACACAACTGATTGTTAATTAGGAGGAAGCAGGGGTGAGAGGGGTGGGCTGGGAGGGCAGTGTGTGTGTGTGAGGTGCAGACCCACAGGAACTGCTCTGTGTGTGAGAGGAAGCTCCGAAACACAGGTTAAATTACTTGCTTAGGCAGCGTGGATAGGAAATAAAAATCTCTCTACATACCAAGTTAATAAATCAATGTCTTAATACAGTCTAATTGACTAGAAAATAGAAAACGATCCGATTTTCTGCTAAATTTCCAGGAGGTGGAAAAATTAATAAATCAAAGCTGGAGCACATTATTTTCATACAAGCTTTTCAGATGAACCTGACACGACTCTAGGAAGCAGAGCTGGCAGAGCAAACACAGCAATTTTCAGCAATACAGCTTTTTTGTCATACTTCAATATATTAACTCCCCAAATAAATTAAGAAAAAAAAGGTGCTGAAAACCCTTTGCACCAACAAGAGTTAATTGTTGTAAAAACTTGCAAGAGTCAGATTTTCTCTCAGACTGAAATATTCCCCTCTCCTGTTGAAACTTTCTGCTGAAAGCTGAGACTGGTGCCGTGAATGCACCTGCTGGAGTAACCCTGGCTGCTGGGACAGCTGGGAACTGAGCACCTCACATTTCCTCCTTAATATCAGCAGGTTTTATTGAAAGAAATGCTCTAAAAAAGCAATGTACTCACCGGGCACTGGGGTGTCCGAGAGCCGCCGGGCGGGCGCTGCGCTGGAGCTGTCACTGCTGGGAGAGCAGTACCTGTTCTCTGCCTGAGCCCTGAGTGAAACTGCAGGAGGCTGTTCCAGGGGAGGGACCTGAGCGTGTAGGAGTTGAGCCCTCGGGGTGTAGAGATGCACCTGATATTACTGCAGCCTGCAGCTACAATTCATTTGTTTGCGTCCACCGCTCTCATTGAGCATTACCTCAGCATCTCCTATCGAAGGCAGCTCCCGTCGCTCCGTGCCCTCCAACAACCAAGTTTTGCTCTCGGCTCTGGTGGCTGTTCCTTTTGCAGCGTGGGGTCAGAATGGCTGAGTTAACACTGAGGATATTTTAAGTTTTGTAGAAGTGACTCGTGGGCAGCAGAACTGACTGTACGCAGGGGGTAGCAAAGCTTAAGAAATAATTTTGCTCGTTTTTTGGAGACTGACTTTTTTATTGCATGCCCTTCACAGCTTTAATATTCTTGCTCTTTTTCTTTTTTCCTCCCCCCTCTTCATTTTTATTTAAATTTTTGTCCTTCACGAGTCTCCTTTCTGAAGGCGGGACTGAACGAACTCCAAGCTCGTTTGCCACAGGAACCTGCCAAAGCTTGTCTATAATCGACAGCCAAACGTACAGGTCCTGGAGAGGGAAAGAGTCACTGCAGGCAGGACTGATTGTCGTGGCTCTGTGTTTGCTCAGGACCTGTGAAATCCAGCAGTCAAATGGCAAAGTCAACTGCTCGCCCACTGCCAAGCGTTGGGGCTGGTTTTTAGTTGTGTTTTTTGTCAGAGTTTGTACCTGACAAATTTCTGGGTGCGTGTGCCAGTCTCTGGTGGCATGGCTGAGCTGCTCAGTGCAATGATTTCCTCTCACACAGGCTGGCACAAGGAAAATATTGTGATACTTGTAGCTCTGTCTAAAAACCACTCCAGTTAATGCATAAGCAAAGGGGCTTTTGGCTACTAATTCCAATATTCCAGGGATGTTAAAACTTCTGTTCAAAACTGAACATGAGAACCCTCTGGTTTCACTCACTGCTGTGTAGATAAGACAGCTGCAGGTTGCTGAAACTTTAAATGTATTTTGTATTTTTATATTTATATATAAATATATAAATATTATATATTTTAATATAATATTTAAATCTATATATAATATATAAATTTATATATAATATACAATATACAACATAATATATATTATATATTATATATAATTATATATTATTATATGTTATATATTGATATATATTTATATATATAAATATAAATGGATTTTATAGTTAGCAAAAGTATGATTTTAATGGAATGAAAATTATTAAGGAAATTGTCAGGACAAAACCTGTTTAGAAAGTGCATAAAAGTTGTTTGAAAATCAGTCTTTTAAGACACTTTAAAGCAGTGACTTAAAAATATTTTTTAAGGTGTTGCCTTTGGTCTGGTGGAATTATTTACAGACATCTGCTTCCCTATGTGGGTATGCAGGTCACCATGCTTCCTCTTGCTGGGCTGCTGTAACTTTTTCAAAGAAAAATTCAAATGATAAACAATCTCTAATTTTAAGGTAGAAGAGTGGCTTTTGTGGTATGTTTTGTTTTTTTTCCTTAGTTAATTTTTTGTTTGTTTCTATAATGCAGTGTAGCAGTATAAAAGTTATATATATATATAATATATATATCACCATACTTCCTCTTGCTGGGCTGGTGTAACTTTTTGAAAAAAAAATTCAAATTATAAGCAATCACCAATTTTAAGGTAGAACAGTGGCTTTTGTGATATATTTCATTTTTTCCATTGGTTATTTTTTTAATCATTATGTTTCTATAATGCATAGCAATATAAAAGGTTTATATTACTGTCCCATTACTCTCTAGTTGTTTGTGAATCCTTTGGATTAAGATGGGATAAATTCTTCCATTTAGTTGTGAAATATTTTGAATAAAAATTTTGGTATTAGAAATTTCTAAGGGAAAAAGGGAGAAAGACTGTATTCAGCAACATTTCTGGAAGAAAATTTCAATTTGTGGCACCCAGAGGAAGCTGCTGGACTCCCTCAACAGAGCTGACTGAGCTGCCATAACAGGCAGTCGGAACTGGAACTTTGATTTTATTTTTTTTAACTTTGATTTTATTTTTTTTAACTTTTTTTAACTTCTCCCCATTGCCCGACCTTGTATTTGGAGGGGACATGTGATGCCCAGTTGCTGCACTGACCCACAGGAAATGTTCTAAACCCAGCTGCTTCCTGGAGGTGCTGTTATCCCTCGGGTCAGTGAAATCAGCTGCAAGTGAAGGAGAACTGCAAGAAAAAGAACAGCCATGGAAATTCTCCTTTGCTTGGGGCTTGGATGATATTAAAAACCCAGATCTGAGTTTTTCATGGATGGACCCCAGAGCAGGACTATGAGAACTCCTGTTCGTGCAGAATTCTAGAAATACTAAATCATGATTGCAGTGATGTTGTTTCTACACTTATTTTTAACTGACTTGATCACATCCTGTCCTCTCAGTGACCCCAATCCCCTCTTGGAAGCATCTTTTTCATCCACCTGAACACAGCTCAGATTAATTAAAAGCACCAAGACTGACATAGTAAAATTTGGAATTATTGATACGTTTATGCCAAGTTGCCTTTTTTTTAAAAATGTGGTTATTTTTGTTTCTCTGTGGGGCTGAAGCTTTGGGGTTTTATCTTCTTTGGTGTAGAATATACTTCTTTATTCTAGGTTCTTTTTAAAATTCAGTATTAAGTAAGTGTTGTTCAGCTGTAGCTGAATTTCATGGATTTAATTACTGTAGCATAATTCTGTCATTCTCTAAATGTTAAAAATTTCCTTGTATGTGCTTTTATATGAATTTTTTGTCTCAGCTTTAGCACTAAACAGAAAAGAAAGTGTCAGTTGCAGCAAATCTGCATCCGGATGGGGTAAATTTACCCTGCTCTGGGTACACCTCTCACCTCATTTCTGTTTTCCCCTTCAGAATTCCATTCCCTGGATGTATCAGAGTGTGCCAGCTGTTGCTCCAGTCACCTAGCACCTCCACATTAATCAGGGAGTTCTTGCCCTTCTGCTCTGGTGCCAGGACTGGCCCTGCTGGTTGCCCTCAGGACTCCAGTGCTGCTCCCAGAGGATGGCCACTGGTTTTCCATCACCAGTAATTTTTTCCAGGTCTTTGCAGAGGTGCCTTACCAATCTGTGAGCTCATTAGTTATTCCAGGAGAGCAGCAGGATCCCAGGTCCTGCTGGACCTGGATATGGACCTGGACCTGCAATGTGGATACTGGTGCACATGGAGCTGGTGGAGCTTAGCTTCCCACATCCAGGAAATGCCTTGGAACTGCAGGGTTCCCCTGTGTCACCTTAGTTGTGTCTGCATTTGTGCCTTTGAGATAATGAAGTCCTTTTTTCTTTCTGGGATCACTGGAACCGAAGTTATCGAAGGATTCGTAAATCCTTTGGATTAAGATGGGATAAATTCTTCCATTTAATTGTAAAATATTTTGAATACAAATTTGTGGATTAGAAATTTCTGAGGGAAAAAGGGCTCTCAGCATCAGCATGTTTTTGCTGGGTTGTTCCACACCATTCCCAGAAGGGGGCAAATGGACGTGAGTGTAATTGCTGGAACTCACACCGTGCCCCGAAACACGACGTGATTCTCCTACAATATTCCCATAATTATTTTTTTCTATCCCATATGAATAGTTATTAGTCTTAATGCTTTTTGAATAACACCTTTGAAATGTGCCTTTGTTTTTCCTAACAATCCAGTCCCTGACTCCAGAGATAGGTCTGGGCAGATTACTGTGCTGGGAATTGGGAGCCACTTGTTCAGATTACTGGAGCAAATTACTTGTATGGGAAAAGAATAAAAGCTCAGCAGTTAATAGCAACTGCAGATCCCATTTTTAGATATTTATTGTGGCCTGTGCTGTTTGGTCTGGAGCTGGGATGATCTTTCTTTGGGTTCCCATCCTCGCCCTTGGGCAGTGAAACATCTTGGGGGAAGTGGGAAACGGCAGGAATTGGGGCTGTAGGCAAAGGGATGAGCTGTTTATAAGGGAGGGTTTTTCATGGTGACTCTTTTCCCTGGCAGTCATTCTCACAGGGATGCAAAATGCAGCTTCTGCCTGGTGCTCTGGTTACAATTCTCTTTCCAAATGTGTTCTTTTAAAAGCGATTTTTGTGCCAAATTTTTTTTCGTTTTCTGCTTTAGTTTCAAAGCTTACACCAGAGATTCTGAGCCAGTTTTCTTGCCCCCATGATAGCTTTTCTGATAGAGTCCAGCAGCAGGACCTGAGTTGTGCCATGTGCAGTGCCAGGGTGTATAAACTCATTTTTCTTTGAGCCATACCTGGCATGGGGCTGCTGTGATGCTGCTCTCACCAGAGAGCAGGGAGGCATAGAACAAATACCCTCAGACTCAACATATTTTTAGCTTTCAGTTATTTTCTGAAACATGTCAGATTTTAGAAATATTTATATGATTAATATATGTTGTTTAGTATTTAGATACATTTTTAAAGTGGGCAATATAAACCAACAAACACAACCTGATATTTTATTTTATTCCATTGAAGAATACTGATGCTGCAGTCCATGAGCTGCAGCTTGGCTGTTATGGTTTTGCATTCAAAGTTACGTGTCACTATTCAGCTGTAAAATTTCAGTTGTTATTAGAAGGAATCATGCAGCTTAATTTGCATGTGGGAGAAACCTTTTTAGCAAAATAGCCTGAAGTTAACTAAAATCTCATGATCTGATGATGGATTTGTGTGCCATTCTACATTTGGAATTGCAGCACCCCTAAACTAAATATCCCTTACTCTACAGGGTATGCTAGAACCAAAAAACCTACATTTCAGTGTGGTTTCACTATGATTTCACAGCTTTTGTTTTGTGCTATATTTGTGGTTTTGTAGGCTTCAGACTATTATTTATAGGTTTTTTCTTTTTATTTAATTGGGTGGGGATAAATACTAAACAAACAAGAGAATCCTAGTTTACTTGAATTTCTGGTTTGCTTGTGAAAGGACGTTATTAAAATTTCTCTTGATGACAGCACAGTATAAACTTTCTAGCTAATAAGGTGTGTCATGTAGAGGAACATGAACCTTCCTGGGTGTTCTTAACGTCTTGGTGGTGAGCTGAAGAATGTTCTGGTGTCACTCTCAAGGACTTGCTGAGCTCTGAGTAGTCCCAGTCTCAAATATAATCCATATTAGTGTTTCGTCAGGAAATAATGCTCACTGTGCATGATGTGCTCCTGTTTCTGCTATAAAATCACGTCTGTGTAAAGTGAAGGTTGAAAACATTTGCATCACTGAGGAGTAAGAAAAGGAAGCCAGGGAAAGCAGCTTGGCAGAGCCCTGTGGTTACACTTTCAGTGAATTTGTGCTTATTTTGGGAGGATTCCAGCCAGGAAGACGTTACTTTTAATCTTCCTGCTTTCTTAAATACCCTTACCCATTCACAAGGAATAGACTGGGATAGTCCAACAGTCCCTTGCTCCTTTTTAACCGTGGCAACAATAAAATCAGCATTTCAATAGAAGGAAATAATGCTGATGGGATCCAGGGAAAATGGAACATTCTGGAGTCTGCGACTGGTGGCTTGGTACAACTGATCCGAATCTGGAATTTGATTTTTTTTTAATGCCAGAATAAATGAAAAGTAGTTATAAAGAATGAAAAATGTGCAGAACCAGCCTTAACCTCTTCAGTTCATAAGCTACCTTCAGAATAAAAGGAGCATGTAGAAACTGTAAGAAGGAAGTGTAGGGAGTGTTGAAGGTCTGTTAGTGAGGCACCTGGGGTACATTTGAGAGGGCACTTGGCAGGTTACAATATCATGGGATTCCATGACAAAATCATGATGCTTTTTACATTTTCAGAGAGCTCACACACAACTCTACCAGTATCCAAAAAGGGACATATTTGTGAACTGGGACATATTTGTGAACTGTTTCTGCTGAATGGTAAGCTCTTGGTTTAAACAGGAAACACTCGGTTTAAATAGGAGCAACGGCTCTCAGTTGATGTTTGCTCTCTGTTTTAAAGATATCCCATTGTCAGGTGTATTTTTGGTGAAAAGTTTGCATGAAATGAAGTCTCTGGTGCTGTCAGAGGGTTTCAAATGGACTCAGCCAGTCTCAATAGCAGATGCTACAGCTTTGAAGGAATATCTGTGTACATGTGACTGCTAGATGTGATTTTAAAATTGCCTCAGCTTCTGGTGCAAATACCTTGTTGATTTTCTGTTGTTAATGTTTTCTTGTTAATTTGGTTAGAATGGATATGTGCTCTGGGGCAGTACCCAGTTTTCTGTTCCTGGTACAGAGAAGGTTTGATCATGTGCTTTTAGGGAGAAAATATTGGATTCCTGTGTATGTTGTCTTTTTATCTGAGAGTAGAGGGAATGGTGCTTGCTGATAATTATATATAACTAGATACACTTCAAGAAACACCCGAAGTCTTATTTGTGTAGAAAAACTGTAGACACAGTGGACAAAAAAACCATTTTTGCTTGTCCAATCTCACTGGGCCGTTCATGATTAAAAAAAAACCAACAAAGGTGAACCCAGTACTGCTTTTAGGAGGAGGTTTAACTGAGACCAGGATTTGAATAGACTTATGGAAATGTATTATGTAGCTTCTTAAACTTGTTTACATTCTCAATTTTTAAGGATTATCCTCTGTTTTCATATTCCAGAGTAAAAGTTGTTTGCTATGGACTTGCAGCAGCCAGGGGTTGGTGGAGAGGGATGATGCACTGAGTCAGGCTTCTGCACAGTCTGTTGGTGTGTTCTGTAGTGGTGGTTAATTGTGAGGCTTTTGGCAAAATTCCAGGTGCTTTTCATCAGAGATACAGGAAGACATGGGGAAAAAAAAAAAAAGATCTACCTGTCTTAGGTGGACTCTTTAGAAAATGGAGAACACCCAAACCTGAAAGGCTGGTTATGGAGGAATTCCTTCTCTCTAACACCCAGGTGAACTTTAAAAGTGATGCATGGTCTTGAAAAGAGCCTTTTAAAAAGTTATAATGCCTATGTCACCGTAATGGTTTTCAAATTAGCAAGGAAGCATTATAAATAGTGCAGATTTATTTTTTTTTCAGTAGCCAGCAGGTATGAGCAGGAAGAAATGCTGTGACTGGAGCTGCAGCAGGAAAGGTCCCTCCCCCAGCACCACTGGGAGATGGGGTAAACATTGAGCAGGGAATAAATGACAATGAATTGCTTCTGGCTTTTTCACCACGGGGTTTATCTCGGTATTGCACAACTTTAGCCTTAAGGCTGGGCTTTCTGGGGTGATATTTCTTTTCTGACACACAGTGTTATGAGTTTACAGAATTTTTTTATACTCCTTTAGAGTAAGTAATTCATTTGCTCAGTAGGATTTCTCCACAAGCCTGTTCCTTCATGTCTTTAACTGCAGTTTGCTGTTGGTTCACTTGAGGCAGAGCTCTGTCAGCTGTACACGTGTGTGAAGAAGGTCTCTGCTCTGGCCTCGGGTGTCAGTGGGTAGGAGAGTCCCCAAAACACGGAGTGCTCTGTGCTTCAGAGCTGTCCTGGGTCAGCTGCTGCTCTGGGCGCAAGCCAGGCAGTGGGCTTTGAGCTTTTAGGGCTGTGTTAGGTAAGGATGTTGGGATGGAGTGGCTGGAATCCAGATCTGTCTGCTTCTTGCTTGGCCCCTGGTTCCAGAGCCCTCATTCCTGTCAGCACCAGGGCACTGGTGCAAGGCTGCCTTTAGCCCCTGGGACCTGGCAGCCAGAGCCAGTGTCCAGCTCCTGAACACTGCCCTGCAGAGCCATGGCTGGTACCAGACAGTCTGTGGGGCAACATCCAGCTTAACCACCCCCCCTCCTCTCAGTCTGACAGGCAGCCTTTGCATTCCACGCCTTCCACCCTGAGCTGCCGGGCAGACAGCAGCCTCTGTGCTGCCCTGCTGTGATTCATCCCTGGAGCAGGTCTGTCCTGTGGGCTGCCTCAGACAGCTCCATGGAAAAACCACCACGTGACCATGGAATTAAAGACTCTTTTAATTCCTTACGTAGTGAGAGGCTGCAGGGAGCTTGCAGCAGACGCAGCAGCCCTTCAGTCACAGGGCACAGAGTGCTGGCTTTGTGCAGGTGCCTCTGCCCAGCCCTGGGTGGGCTCAGCTCTGGGGGCACCCAGGAGCTTCAGAGACTTGAGCTGCTCCCTCCTCACATCCCTCCTGGCCTGCAGGAGCTCTGCTCTCTTCCTCCTTCCCTGGCAAACTCCTAATGAGGTCAGCCCTGGGGGCAGGAATGACAGACGAGAGGTCACCTGTGGGTGGTTTTTAGGCACTTGCCCTTGGGGATGGGATGTCAGAGCATCATCCCACAGGAACACAGAGAACTTTGCACAGCCACAACAGCCCAGAGAACTTTGCACAGCCACAACAGCACACTCATTTTCTGATCTCCATTGGAGGCTTTATTCTCTCCATGAAAGAGCTCTTCAAGACTAGATTCTGGAGTCAACAACTTATATAGAAACTTATATAGAAAATGAGAACAATTCAGTTGATTCACAGAATTTTTAAACAAGTATTTATTTCTGGGAATGGACCTAACCTGAACTTTCTGGTGTTTGCATCCAGTAAATTGATCCAGTAAATATTAGTACAAGAGCCCTAACGAAGTTCCAGTTAGGAGCTGCCTCTTTCCAGAGGTGCCATGTAGGAGGGAGTGGCCTCAAACCTGATTTTCTGTACATGGGGCAGCCAGAATTGTGTTTTTAGGAAACAGCACACTGCAGATACCTGCACCAGTTGTTTTCACAGAATTCACAGAATGACTGGGTTGGAAGAGACCTTAAAGATCATGGGGTCCAACCCAGCCCCAGCACCTCAACTAAACCACCTCAACTTTTAAGCCTGAGGCTCACAAAGAGGCTGAACCTTCACTTCTGCACTGGGTTGGTTTTCATTGAAGAAAAAATTGAAGAACAAAATTGCTGTTCTTTGTGTTGAATATGTAACTAAGTTTAAGCTTCCTCAGTCATTAATTGTGGTGTCTGTAGCTGCTCCTGCTGTGACACTGTGCACAATGCACCCTTCAGGAATGGCAAATGTCCACTTTGTAGTACTTTTTCTTAAATAATTCTAAAATAGAACGATTTGCAATGTATTTTTTATGGATTGAAACAGCTTTTCTGCTTTAACAGTCCCTATAAAAACCTAATGTTTGTCTAAAATAACATTGACTTAATCTGTTTTAAGTTGCATATTTTAGTTTGAAACTAAATGTAGACAATTCTTATTTAACCCCCGATCCAATGAAAATCTGTTTTAAATTAAATAAGGTCAACTTGACATTTTGCAATTTTCTTGTGGAGACAAGGCGTAGGGTTGAGGAACAGGTTTTTGTTGCTTGTTTGACTACTGTATTTGTATATTTTATATGATAAACATTGCACTAAATAAAAAAAATAAATTTACTGTGTGGAGTTAAAGTGACAAAGAGCTCTGGACAGCACAGGTTATAGTTGAGGTTGCTGTAAAGTATGTTTTCAAAGGAGTAATGTGAATAATTTTTCATTTAAATGCTTTAAACCTTTCAGTATCCAATGTTTTCCACAAGCTCCTTCACCAGACTTTTACTGTCTCTCACCTGCACTGTGTAAAAATCCATGTTTAAAAATCAGAATATCTCTGCAACCTGTCTCCAGTATGAGGAAAAAAACCAACCCAACCCTGTTGGTAATGCCAGAAGTTGTTTCTTTATTTTCCAAGGCTTGAGCACAGGGCTGTGCTGCAACTGCAGTGACGCTCTTGGGCATGGCAGGGTGGGGTGAAGCAGGTGCTTATTGATACCTTCAGGCTACAGGTAAAGGTGACTGTGTTTTCTTGAGCATTCACAGACCTGCACAGGTGGATTTTGTTTTAATAATCCGTTTGAGAGTGGGCACTGTTTGTCCTCTGGTTTTGATGACACACTTTTTAAAAAAAAAAAAACCTGTAGATCTCTGAAAGGAATTGGAACTTGTAAAATTAAAGCTAAACTTTTAAAGGTAAACCTGTAAAGTTAAGGAATAGTTCAGATCTTCTCCTTGCTGCATCTTCCAGCCTCCCAGTTTTCAATTAAAAAGTTATGTTCAGAATTTCAAAAATCAAATAATTTTGTCTTGACCCCACCAAACGAATTTTCTTCTGGAAGATTTTATTTTCTAAAGTTTTTAGATTTTTTTAATCTGTTATTTTTTTGGGTAAATCGTTTTTAGGTTAAGATTTGGCATGGTGTTTGAGGAACTCTAGAGCAAGAAATGAAGTGAAACCTGGAATTTTGGGTAGTGCTTCTTTTGGGTTTTTATAACTCTTAAAAACCAACAAGAAGTGTAATGCTGGACTTGCTTTTTTGAACAGATACACACACACACACTCTTGTGTCAGGACCAGTTTTTATTCAGCATTTCCCAATAAATATTCAACCAGTGATGGCACAAAACTTTACCAGATGCCCCCTAGGTCAGGATTTCCTTTGTGGTATTTGTGTTGCTGATTACCAGTGCTGCACACTTCACCTTGTTTCCCCTGTTAGTCCCACCTCCCCGCTGCCCATTGTTTGCTTCCTTTTCTGTGTCTCCAGACTTTGCAGTCTCACAGGGCAGTGCTGTGAGTCCCAGATGGAGGAAAAGGCCACCAGAGAGGTGTGAGAGCTTGAGCAGCCCTGGCCAGCAGACCCTGGAGCATCACCACTGTCCCTGACAGACCATTCGGTTCTGTGCCCGGCATTTGGGACATTAAACTGCAGAAATACATTTTTTCTTTCACAGAGACAATCCAAATGTGAGGAGCTGCTGGAGGGGCCTCCTTCCCCCTTTTCCTTCCCTGCACAGAGGTGGGAGTGTGCTCACAGCTGTCCAAAGGAGCTGGACTGGTCGCCTGCACTGAGGGAAACGTGCTGCAGCTTTGCAAAATTGCCTTTGGCGCCTGCTTGAGTGTTCCTGTAGAACCAGCAAATTCCATTTTTCTCATCAGTTGATGCAGCAATTTTCAAAACAAGCTAGGCAGCATTTTTAAATACTTTCATTGCAGTTTCTTTAGGAACTGGGAAATGTCCAACAATCCATCCATCCATCTCTGCTGTATGGTTGTTCCAGAACTGGAATTGCACTTTCTCCCTTGTAGTGTTTATGCTTCTGTTACTCAAATCTCACCCATCTCTGTATCTACTGCTTGATTTTCTTTAGCAGCTTAAAATGAATTTAAACAGCCTTTTAACACTTCACTTCTCCAGTCATGGTATCTATCTTTTTGTTTAAAGCAGCAGGACAGAGTGATGAACAGCACATGGAAGTTTTAATTATTTTGTGATTATATCCACTCAAGGATATCCAGGCACAGATTGCTAATGAAATACAGCTCAGTGATCCCATTTCTTGTTAATGGGATCACCTTGTGACAAGTATTTTCTAAGGAAAATGATGCATTTGATAAATGTGATACAAGAAAGAAAACCCAGAGAGAAATTGTTTCTTTTTTTTTTTTTTTGAGGCTGTTGTTTCTGCACACATTAGTCCTTGAATAAAGTTGTGCCATCTGGAGAGAGGTGTATTCAGATTTTCTATCTGGATGTGCAGACACCAGATAAAGGCTCTCTGGGGAGCCCTGCATTCATATTCTTGAACTGTGGCAGTGTGTTTCTAGAACGTCATACAAGAATTATCCTTACAGGTTTTGGAAGCTCTTTTATCTGTAGAAAAATGTTACTCACTCCTGCATGTAGGCCTGGACAAGGGGGCATGGATTTAAACTAAAAGACAGTAGGTTTAGGTCAGATATCAGGAAGAAATTCTTCCCCTGAGGGTGGGGAGGCCCCTGGATCCCTGGAAGTGTCCAAGGCCAGGCTGGATGGGGCTTGGAGCCAACTGGGATAGGGGAAGGTGTCCCTGCCCATGGCGTGCGTGGAACGAGATGGTCTTGACGGTCCTAACTTGCTTTTTGTGGATTTTTTGTGCTGCAACAGTGATTCCTGTGATGCTGAAGGCGCTGACATACGACGAGAAGAGGGGCGCGTGCAGCGTGGGCTCCAACGTCAGGGACGCGGCCTGCTACGTGTGCTGGGCCTTCGCGCGCGCCTACGAGCCCGCCGAGCTCATCCCCTTCATCAGCCACATCTCCAGGTGAGCTCTGCCTCTGGCTGCTGCCCTGAGCCTTCTTCTGTCCCAGGCACGGGGGAACTGAGAGGTGTTTTAAAAACTTTTATTCCGTTTTCAGTCCCATGTGAAGGGTGAGACAATGCAGGTGTTATAATTCACGCCAGCACAATCAGAAACCAACTATTTCCTAATTACAATACATTGTGTTTCTTAACCTATCAACTTTTACCACACCATACTATAAATACTTTAAAGCCAATCATCTGAAATTACTCTTTATGGGTCCTAATACAATGCATCTTTCATAGTTCTCTTTCTCCATATATATCAATGTATATATATATCTATATCCTGTTTCCTAATTACAATACACTATAAGTGTATGGAAGTGAATGGAAGTGCCTGGTGTAGTTCTTTTTCAATCTGTGGTTTCTGTTTCAAAAGACTTTCAAAAGTAAAATCTTGAAGAGATTTCCAAATCTGTGCTACTGCAATGGTGGACTAGAAGGTGCTGCAACTTTTCCCTTAATACTGTTGCTCTTTTTGCAGATACAAACTGGTTTTACCTTTTTTCTTCTGCCTCGTGTTCTCCCTCCTCCTTGTCTGTGGGATTCTCTCTTTATTGTTTGGTCTTTTTGTTGGCCAAACTCTGGCTGACATTTTGAGCTTTCTTAACGGGTGACTTGCACTGCAACCACACAAGGTGGCTTCTCACAGTTTCTTGGCACACTTACAGTACAGCCATTGACAGCAGCTTTGTCTCTGTCAGAAAGGTTTGATCAGTGGTCATTTAGTATTTTCTTTTTAAAAAAAAATATTAAAAAGTTTGGACTATACAGTGTTGTGGTCCTGGATATCTGCTTTAATTTTTAGGGACTTTCTTGCTTCTGGATTGCTGGCAGAACTATTCCAATCTCATCCAAAAGCCTACTTTGCCCACACAGGGCTAGCTACTGAGCTCAGCAGGTTCCCAAACAAACTTTAAATTTAAATTAAACGTTTTAAATTTTCAATTTTTTTTAAATTAAATTTTTTTAAATTAATTTTTTTAAAATTAAATTTAATTTTTTTTAAATTTTAAATTAAAATTTTTAAAGTTTCTTCTTTAAATTTTTTTTTTTTTAATTTTTTTAAAAGTTCTTAAAAAATTTTTTTTAAAGTTCTTAGAGACAATCTGTAAATGAATCCATTTTTATTCCTGTACACAGGGTCCTGGCTGGTCTCTGCAGTTTTCCACCCCTGTAGTTTCACTTTTCAGAGCTGGTCCTTCAATGCAGGCTCGCCCAGCAGATCTCTGTCCTGTGGTACTTGCTCCTGGTGTTTTTTGAAACCTTGAGAAAACCTTCCTGTCTGAGAACCTGCTGTCCGTCTTCTTCAGGCCAAGCACCATTTTTCTTCCATTTTTTCCACAGAGAGCAGACAAGAAATGCTGAGACATTTTAGCCTTGTTTCTCTCGTGAAGTGTTTCATGGTGCTTTGCTGATGTTTCATCTACACTGGCACAGATTGTGAAGGAGAGGAGCCTGGTGACTCTAGGCTGTGCTAGGATGTGATGCCATCCCCTGTTTTGGGATAACTTTTGGAAAGAGAAGGTGAAACTCCAGGATAGCCCTGCTTCACTTTGGCATGCTAGCAATGGTGACATTTGCCACAGTTAGTTATTAATGAGATATTTCATTTTGAAGGCCCATATTTAATTCACTTCTAGCTGAGTTCATGCTAAATTATCTGTAGTGTGAAATTCTTAACTGAGGGTACCAGAAGATGTATTTGCCCAGTGAAATAATCCCATTATATTGTATTATTGTAAATATTGTATTTTGACTGATATTGTAAATACAGTCTTGTATTCTTGTTTTTAATCCAACCAGCACTAATGGTAGCAGTGAAGGCACGCTGTCACCTGTGACCAGAGTGGTAACAAATGGCTGTGGCAGGGTGGTAACAGCTCTGCAGAGTTAATTTTATGTTCTCACTGCCTGCAAATCTTTAGTCTTGGTATGGCCAGACTCGTCCTGAAGTCTGGTTCAAATCTGGTAATTTTTCTAGATTTGGTCTGCAGCTTGGTGAGAATAAAAGCTCTGCTTCCATCTTCTGAGTTGAAAAACTTTAAAGGTTTCCTTTAAGGCTGGGCAAGCTTTTTGCTTGCAGAAACTTAAGAAAGCCCAATTGTTAGTGTTCAAGCCTTCCCTTTATCAGAATTCTGAACTGTTCTGTTTATCAGAGCTTTTCTTCTGCTCATGATGCTTTGAGCAATATATTTCATATTTCAGTTCCTCCTTTCCCCTGCCATGCTGCAGTGTTGGTCTCCATAGGCTTGGTGCAGGTTTACCCTTGTGATTTTTCAGGGTTTGTGGTGTTTAGTTTTATGGTCACAAAGCTTTGTTGGTGGGACCTCTGGAGCAGATGTTTGTACCAGGAGGTCGTGTTTCTGAAGAAGCTCGTGTCCTTCAGCTTCCAGCCTCTTCTGGAAACAAGTTATTTCTTTTCAGGGAAAGTGTCAAATGACAATATTTGAGATCTCTCTGCCTGTGGTAGTAAAACCAGTGAGAGCTGTGGCTGTGCCATCTATGACAACTTCAGTTGTTGGGAATAAATTGGTGAGATGGAGAGAAACGTGGGGTGGAAGCTGGAAATTGCTGATGAACAGCTGCAAAGTGTTGTGGTTTGGAATATCTTAGTTTTCCAACAAAGCTGCAAAGTATTTTAGCAAGCATTAATGCTATACGAGGCTTCACTTAAAAATCTTTTTAGTTATAGTGGCCATTCCTTTTCTAAATCAACTCTTGAAGGTAGAATTGCTACTCCAAAGAGAAATGGTGAAAAAAAAATTCAAATAAAGTATGACACACAGTTTCACCTATTGTGTCAGCAAGCTGATAATTACACACGGCTTTTTTTTAAATCTAGCCTTAGGTGTGTCACTGTTTTACTTAAAGAAGAGTCATACTTCTAGCCACAAGCAAATTGTTGCTACCCTTCAAAAAATGCAGCACTCAGCATCTTGAAACAAAATGCATAAGATCCATTGTGAGCTGAATTACACAGCAAAAATGGCTGCCTGGATAGGAATACACACTCTCAGAGAAAAACAGTAAACACCTTCCAAAGCTGTGATGAGCGATTGCAGTCGTGAGCTGCTGGCTTTGCTTAGTTCTGGGAATTGCACAAGGTCTGTCCTGCTCTCACATGGGACCCACTTAGGTACCAAAATACTTTACCTGGGTCCTGCCCTGTGGCCCCTTAACAGCAGTTACAAATTAAAGCAGAGGGTGGCTTGCAGGGGATTCTTTTTTCCTTTTCTTGTATCAGTTTGTAATTGCAAGACATTGTTTTCAGCAGTCACGGAGCATAAATATTTCACTTTGGACCAGTGAAAAATCACTTTAAACTGCATGAAGTCAGGTTGGGTTTTTTGGAAAGTTTCAGACAGTGCTTTAAAATAAATCCTTTTCTCCATACTCACTGTCAGCTGAGTCTTCCCTGGTTTTTTATGAATGTTCTCTTCAGTGATGAAATTGGCAGAATACTGAAGTTGCAAGCTTGGATTGCTGTAGATCATAGATCAGCCCTTCTCCTTCCTGACCTTGCCACTTTTTTAAGAAAAAAAACAAAAAGAAAGAAAAAAGACAGAGAACACTTACTGGAAATGCATGAGAGTGTTTCTAATAGCACTTGCTTGTATTTTTCCATGTCAGGTTTTTTTCCCAATCCATATTTCAACAATATACACTTGCTCATCTGCTTAATGGTCTGTTAAAGTCTAGTTAAACTGGTTTCTAAAACCTTGCCTCATCTATTCAAACTACAGGACCACAAAAAGAAAATCCTTGGCAATGTAGATGAAACTTCACTTCTTTTGCAGGACCATGTTGCTCTTTTTTGAGATGCACACACTGAAGTTGCTGTCCAAGCATATCATTATAAAAGCACCACTTGACTGAGCTTTGTTTCTCTCCCAGTCTCTACATGCAGCCTCTCTTTTTAAGTTTACCTGTGAGGAAAGTGAAACAGAATTTAATGACTTGGAAATGTGGGTAATTTGATTCCTGCCCCCTTGGGTGTGGAAGTTGCTGTCTGTGAAGTGGCAGGTGCACAGTAAGGAGCTGAACTGTTTTGTTTAAAACCTAAACAAAAAAAAAATGAAAAGGAAAACATACTTGCACTCTGTAATACAATTAGAGTGATTAAATGGTTGCTGGCTATCTGAACTGTGTGGAGCTGGGCAGGGTGCAGGCTCCTTGCTTGTGGCTGCTGTGTCGGGGGTCAGGAGCTGGGATCTGTTGAGAATTTGTGAGAAATGGATTTGTAAAGAATTGTCAAAACCTGACAGAAAGCTCACACAGTCTGATACATCTGTATGCAAACACTGAGATAAAGTGTACTGATTTAAGAAGGCCATGGGATAGAGATGACATTGTTGAGAGAGAGATTGAACCAGAAACGAGTTTCAACAAGTTTCAAAATATGACCTTGCAAAAAGACCAGATATTTTAGAGAATTAGGCTGGTGTAGGGGGGTCAGGAGCTGGGATCTGTTGGGATCTGGGATCTGCTGGGATCTGGGATCTGTCTCTGTGCAGCAGAGCAGGCTGTGGGTGCAGGGCACCAGGGCAGGCAGCCTTGGCTTCCCCAGGGTGCTGCCTGGCTTTGGGAGGGGGGAACAGGCAGGTGTGGCTCAGGATGGATGATGGAGCTTGCTCCAGGGCAGGATTGTCCTGCAGAACTGGGGAAATCTGAAGTATTGCTTTGAGCTATGTCTTGTACTGTGATGAAATATGGGGAATGGCTTTCTGCTGTTATGTACCTGCAGAGGAGAGCTGGCTGCTGAAGGGTAAAAGAACCTCTGTATCATATACCCTCTCCCCTTTTCCTGTCCCCTCTCCTTTTTCTTCTTCTTTTCACAGGATTTGTAACTCATGTTCTTAGCATTTTTCTTGTTGCTCTTTTCCACGTGTGTATTTCTTACACTTTGACCATTTTACTTCAAATTTTTGGATTGGAATAAGTCACTGAACAGCACAGGAGTGCGGGTGGTGAACAGGATGTGTGAGAGCTCTGTGTGAGCTGGGTTAGAGGGGCTGCAAAAGCAGCAGTGTGGAAATGGGAATGGTCACAGCATTTCTCCTTCTGCTTAGACCTTCTCCTAGATAAACAGGAGGAATTAAGCCTGAGTCATCTGCAGTGTGGCTGGAGCAGGCCCTTGTGCTTGCTCCTTGCCCTGTGGGGCTCCTGCAGTGGTCTAACACAGCTCCATGGGGTAAAGGGAACAGGGGAACTGCTCTGGTCTCAAAAATTAAAAAAAAAAAACAACCCTGAGTCTAGATGTGTTTTCATCACCCAGCTCCCTGTGCAGCCCTCCCAGGTGGGCACTGGCATGACTGGAGAGGTGCAGAAGGGGCTGTTTGCAGCAGCAGAGCTCAACAGACCCAAGTCTCACCTCCTCTTCTTGCTTGGATTGTTCAAACCCGCTTTGCTTTTGGTGGTTCTTGTGCCATCCCTTTCCTAATGTACATCAGGGAGGGGAGTTTGCTGTCCTGTTACCACTTCACCCTTTTTAAGGCTCAGAAAGGAAATTTTGGTCTTGTACCAAATAGGCAAGAGGTTTGAGAGTTTATTTTTCTCCTCCCACAGCTTCAGGGTGGCACACTGGGCTTGATGGCAGCAGGTTCCCAGGGGATAGCAGTAGGATCAGCTTCTTGCTGCTTGTGGCTAGTGGAGACTGGAAGTGCCTGCTGCAGGTGGTAAAAGGAATTCAGGTTTATTGCCTGGTACACCTTGTGCTTGTGAGCTGAGGGCAACTGCTGTTTGTGCTTGTTTCTGTGTTCTGATGTCTCTCACCTGGCCCACCTCTGCTCCCTGGTTCTTCCCACCCTCTCAGGGAAGGGAATGAGATGCACAGGGGCTGGGCAGTGCCCACTGACATATTTGGAGTCTTCTAACTTTCCCTGAAGCCAGTTAGGTGAGTCCTTGGGAGGATGGATAATGAGGAAAGGGAGAATTATTAGCTGCCTGATAAAATTGCAACTTTTTAAATCTATGTTTATTGTGCATTTAATTGCTGTCATGCATGCAGGCTCCATATCTCTCAAGGAGTCAAGAAATGTGTTCCATGGGGACTGGAGGGTGCAGAAGAGCCAGGAAAGGTGTTCCATGGGGACTGCAGGGTGCAGAGGAGCCAGGAAAGGTGTTCCATGGGGACTGGAGGGTGCAGAGGAGCCAGGAAAGGTGTTCCATGGGACTGGAGGGTGCAGAAGTGCCAGGAAAGGTGTTCCATGGGGACTGGAGGGTGCAGAGGAGCCAGGAAAGGTGTTCCATGGGACTGCAGGGTGCAGAAGTGCCAGGAAAGGTGTTCCATGGGACTGCAGGGTGCAGAAGTGCCAGGAAAGGTGTTCCATGGGACTACAGGGTGCAGAGGAGCCAGGAAAGGTGTTCCATGGGGACTGCAGGGTGCAGAGGAGCCAGGAAAGGTGTTCCATGGGGACTGGAGGGTGCAGAGGAGCCAGGAAAGGTGTTCCATGGGACTGGAGGGTGCAGAGGAGCCAGGAAAGGTGTTCCATGGGACTGGAGGGTGCAGAAGTGCTAGGAAAGGTGTTCCATGGGACTGCAGGGTGCAGAAGAGCCAGGAAAGGTGTTCCATGGGACTGGAGGGTGCAGAGGAGCCAGAAAACATGTTCCATGGGGACTGGAGGGTGCAGAGGAGCCAGGAAAGGTGTTCCATGGGGACTGGAGGGTGCAGAGGAGCCAGGAAAGGTGTTCCATGGGACTGGAGGATGCAGAGGAGCCAGGAAAGGTGTTCATAGGGACTGGAGGGTGCAGAGGAGCCAGGAAAGGTGTTCATAGCGACAGGAGGGTGTAAAGGTGGCAGGAAAAGTGTTCCATGGGGACTGGAGGGTGCAGAGGAGCCAGGAAAAGTATTCATAGGGACAGGAGGGTGCAGAGGAGCCAGGAAAGGTGTTCCATGGGGACTGGAGGGTGTAAAGCCATCCTCTGCTCCTCCTGGCAGCAGGCAGGTGTGGTGCACTTGGGGCAAGTCGAGACATGATCCTTTGAGTAGCTTAAAAAAATATCCCACTTGGTTTGACATCAACAGTTTCTTTATGTTAGGAAATCCTGGTGCAGTATCACATAAACTCCCACGACGAAGCAGACAGGTGAAGACACCTTAGAGGTGTTCCACCCTCTGCACTAAGCCTGGCTTTGGGGAGGATGTGCCTGCACTTCCAAGTGGGAATTAGCCTGAAAAGAGCATTTGTGGAGTTTGATAAGTTAGAATGCTTCATTAAAAGGATTAGCATGGAACAGTGAGTGCAGTGTGATTTAGGAATCTAATGGGGCACTGGCACAATTCCTGGGGTTTTTATTTTGCTCACCCGGTGTTGTTTGCAGCCCTGGGTGACTCTGGTGGCAGCACAGGCAATATACAGCTTTGCTGGCTTCACTTACACAGCTCTTAAGGTAACAGAAGAGTAAGAAAAAAATGGAAAACCTCAATGTGATTATAAAATGAACTCTTGTTTGATGCAGTGAGGGCAGCAGTCAGGATTCTGAGCTTCTTGGTGTGATGAGGGGTTTTTTGTGGTTGGGTTTTTTTTCCCCCCCTTTAGAAAAGACCAGCATTGAAATACTGCATAAATGACAAATTACTCTTCTAGTCTGTATAACCAGAAATGTCAGGCAGAAATTTGCTTCTTTTTGGTTTCAAGGATCATTTTCCTCCAATTCCTTTAGTCTTGAAAGTTCTCTAATTAAAACATTTATGGGAGCTAGTCATATAATTAAAGCTATATACTACTTAAGTGTCCCTTTAAAATAGTTTATAAGTCTCTCTGTGTGCCAGAGAATTAGCAAGCATGGTATTGATGCCTTGTGAAGGCTGGCCTAGAACAGAGGCTGGACAGAGTTAAAGAATAAAGCAGGGATTTATTAGAGGGTTACAATGGGTATATTTTGGGTAGTATAAGAGTCTAGCTAGGGTTATACTTAAGATGGATTTAAAATGGTTATAAAATGCGTGACCGCTCATGGGGTCTCTCACTTTTAGAAGTTCTGCTCTATTTGCATATTTCAGTTCATTGTCCAGTTCCAGCTTTAGCCCAGGCACTCCCATCCTGCTTGTTTTTCTCTCCTCAGCCCATGGTGTTTGTGCTCCTGGGCTGAGATTTGGATCATTTGTCCTTGGTGCCCAGCTGGAGCAGGAATTGTTTTGTGTCCCTGCTCTGTGCAGAGAGCTCAGCATCCCCTCATATGAAGCTCAGCCCCACACACTAAAGCAGCAGAGAATCTGACAAATAGAAAAGCTAAACCTGAGGCGTTGGTATGACGAGTGTGTGCCTGACCCAGCAGTTTTTCAGCAGTGAGCCATGGGTGCTGCTTCCTGATGAAATGCTTCCTGAACATTTGCTCTTGCAGGCTCTGTTGTTTGGATGACCTCCTCTCTCCTCTTGTCTTTGTGGCAGAGAGGGGTATTGCTCCTGCAGGTAGCAGTAAGAAAGCATTAACTGTCTTTAGAACACTTCATTGGGGTTTGTTTTCATTTCATTCTGACTTTCTGGCTCCTGTTTTCCCTAATGGAGATAAACTGAAATTACAGAGGCCAAGCTGCCTGTGCATTTCAGAGAAGTGGAACAACACAGTATTCATCACTGTAGGGAACTGATAGCCACTACCCAGGGAAGTTTGATATTATCAGTGTAATTAATATCCTTATGCTGAAGCAAAGCTATCTTGAATTTACTTTTCAGCCAGTATTTATTTCCGGTTTTGCCTGGAGTCAATAAATCATGTAATGAAGAGTTTCAGGGTTTGAAAGGAATAATTTTCTGCTTAAATGATTCTCCTGAAGTGATGTTTATTTGTTGCTGAAGTTAATTGAATGCTGGAGGTGGATTTCTAAAGCTGCAGACTGCGTGTCCTGGGATATGTTCTCTCTCCTGTGTTGTGCAGCACATCTTTGAGCAGCAGTTCTTTTGAGGCACAAGAATTACCCTGTGCAGGCTCACCAGACTTCATGCATGAAGAAATTGTTTAGTATAATCATCCTTCTGTCCCTATAGCTCACCCTAAAAAACTGTTTTGCAGTTCATCTTGCAGGTTATTTTTTATCAGGATTTGCATGTTGTTTGATTTTTGTGCCTTGCAGGATGTGACTGTTCTTGTGGAGATAACTGCAGCTTTCCATTGCTTCACTTTGAGTTGTGTTTACTCCTTACACAAGACTTGCTGTACATTTGCCTATTGAGAAACTGTATTTCCAAGTTTTCATTTGAAAGAGCACTTCTCACATTTGACATCATTATGTCCAGGTTTTGCACCCCTGCTCTGTTTAAAACCTGTTTGTATATTCCATAAATTCCTTTATACAGTGGGGTGGCAGTTGTGCTGTGGGAAGTCCAGGTTTTACCCCCCTGCTCTGTTTAAAACCTGTTTGTATATTCCATAAATTCCTTTGATACAGTGGGGTGGCAGTTGTGCTGTGGGAAGTCCAGGTTTTACCCCCCTGCTCTGTTTAAAACCTGTTTGTATATTCCATAAATTCCTTTGATACAGGGGGGTGGCAGTTGTGCTGTGGGAAGCCCACAGCAAACTAGAGAAAACAAGAAAGCACAAGGTTACTTCAACTCAGGTTTTAGTTCAGCCTTGTATTTCTAAGTCATAAGCTCCTTGGAGGACGTGCTGCCTGTTCTGCTTAGAAGGCTAAATGTTGAAATGATGGCATTGCACATTTCTTTTCATGTATTTGCTACTAATGCTCAATGTTTTATTTCCTCAGTGCATTGGTCATTGCTGCAGTATTTGATCGTGATGTTAATTGCAGAAGAGCTGCTTCTGTAAGTTACCACATCCACCTTCCATTTCTCTGTTATTTTTTATTTGTTTTCATTTAATAATTTTTAGACTTAATTATGTAGAACTACAGTAGAGAAGCCAAATATTATGTTGGGAGCAAAACAAATAGTTTTTTAAAATCCCTAGAAGTGTCTTGTGAATTTAGATGTTAAATTATATCATCCACAGATGCACATCCTCATTTATGGCCACAGTTAACAGTCTGCTGTATTGTTGTCATGATGATCAAGATAAAGTATGGAAGAAAGGATTATTTAGCATTTTTTAGTCACAAGATCACAGACAAAAGAGTCCTACATAATAGACAGATATTGGCTCTTTTGCACATTTCCAAGCTGGGGAGTTTTGTGAGGTTACAATTTCCTGATTGCACATCAGCTGTTACTCTTTAATCGTGGTAAACTGAAAATTTCTAGGATAATCTCTCTCCTTAAAAATATTTTTAGTTCTTATATAAAACTCTTTCCACAGGACTGGGAATTTTTAAAAGAGTGACAAGTCCATTAGTCAGATGCTGTTAGGCAGTGAACAGAACTGACACCAAAGCATGTTTTGTGGAAACTTTCTGTAGAAAATATTTATGCTGTTGAGAGTTGAGAGGAGTGTTCTTAAGACAAGAGAAATGAAGGAAAATTAAACATTTCTGTTCTTACAGAATTTGAGAAGAATGGACATCTTATCTATGAGTATTTAAGTCTGTGTGTTGTAGACACTGAACTTGCTTTCTTTTTTAAAAAAAGTATAAATTGTATATTTTAACAGAAAAACCAAATTATCTTTTGCAAATGAAAAAAACTCCACCCTCAAACTGTATGAACTCAAACCAGAACCAAAGAGTGTCTGCCAAAAAGCCACATGTCTCTGTTCCTGACAATAAATGTCACTGTGAATTTGTTAAAAAAAAAGAAGAAAATACAGTATTTGCAATAAGCACATTACCAGGTCTGTCTGACTTCTTGACTGAAATTTTGCAAAGTGATGTGTTGAGAACATCAGGAGGTTTCTCAGGGATACCTGGCTAGCATCCTCACTTTTTGTAGCCACACCTGTGCTGGTGTTGAAGCTGCTGAATGAAGCTGCAGTGTAATTGCTGGGAAGTGAGTCAGATCTTGAGCAAGCCCAGCTCTGGAGGGTGCTCAGAGCAGAGCAAGCCAAGGTGTGCTGCAGATTGCTGAGCAGTGCTAGAACCCTTCCCTTGCTGTACAACTCACAAATACCAGCAGTGCTGCTTCCCCAGACTTCAACTCTTACTTTCTAGAAACTAGAATTTGCCATTCTTGGCTAATTTAAATCCCTTTATTCCAATCAATTCCTTAGAGGAATTTCTTTTCCTGAGAGCTGCATGAAACATTAGGGAGCCTAGGTGGTGAAAAGTGAATTGTTTGTGTGGTCCCTAGGAACTGTCCTCAGAATCAGGGTTTATATAGACACCAAGGAGAATTCTTTATAACACAATTGCCACTACAAGTGTGCTGCTTACCTTTGCTGGCTTCATTTAATCATCAATGTTTTTCTACCCTTAAACTGATAGTTTGGCCATAAGCTGTGTGCTAAACCAGCTTAGTGCAGCCTGAGTATCTGTATTTCCAATTACAAACCCCAGCACTTTTCTCCTCATTTCCCTCTTCTGCTGCAGCCCAGGCTCCTGAGCTGTCTGCAAGTCAGCTACCTCCAATCTCATTAATTTTTTTACTAGTACTTACTAAATCAGAGCTGGTCAAAATTTGGAATAGCTGTTTGATGGACATTTATGGAATCACTAAAGCCTTTTCTCTTATTTTAGAAAGGCAAAGAAATATTTTGTGTTTACCAGCCATTATTACAATTTTGAAGAAAAATACCTGGGAGTGCTAAATATTTCCAATCATTACTTACAGTTAAACACATATTTAAATAAACAACAGGTTTTACTAGATTTTCCATCTCTTACAATATGCAATATATTATAATGCAGAGCACCAATAAAATAAAATGGTGAATAGAGACATTTTGAACCCTGAGGTTAGAGAGAATAGAACAAGACTCTGCTTTTGAAGCTCCACAAGCATTCTGGGCTGGCTTGTGCAACTCTTTCATGAATAATCAGTATAAGGAATAATCAGATGAATAGGTGATGTTGAATTGGACTCTATTCAGCTCTGACATCTCAAAGGGAGGCTTTTTTTCCCTCTTGTTTGACTGATAGTATTTGAAATACCTGGTTTTAAACTAAATATTTTTAGAGATGTTGTAGTGTTTTTTTCAGTTTTTGTGGGAAAGAAGAGTGTTCAGGTTGGTGACTTTGGTTCTGATCTCATGGAA
The DNA here is from genome assembly GCF_015832195.1 of Motacilla alba alba. Taxonomy (NCBI): domain Eukaryota; kingdom Metazoa; phylum Chordata; class Aves; order Passeriformes; family Motacillidae; genus Motacilla; species Motacilla alba. The sequence goes on from NC_052033.1 coordinate 3,314,227, forward strand.
TCTTTGAATTAGTATATTTGTATCCAGTTTTTCCATCTCCAGAAGGGGATTGAATAAAAACTCAAAAATTACTCTCACAAAACACTTAAAAGTATTTGGCATCTCTTAGGAATTTGGCATCTTTTAGGATTTCAGGGCTTTACAGATTTTGTATCATTTAGGCGCTTGTCTGAGCAGCACATTTTTAAGTGACGCTGTAATGCAGTGGTTGAACTATGAAATCCCTTGGATATGATAGAGAATGTCATACTCATTGAAATATGCCTGTGCTGAGTAAAAAAGGGTTTCAGTAGCATAAAATATAGAACCATCCAAGTGGGAAGAGACCTTTAAGATTATCAAGTCCAACTGTTAACCCAGTCTGCCACTAACCTGGGTACACCAGAGTTACCAGAAAACACATTCTACACCCCAAACATACATCTTTTTGGAGGAATGGACTAAAAGATTATCACCTAACTGCCTTCTTTCCACCAAGGGGGAGCTCAGAGCTGCACAAATAACTGGCTACAGCTTAATGAGATCTCCTTGATCTCCAGAGGGTGCAGAGGTTAAAATACAGCCTGTGCCCGCAGTAGTGCATTGAGGGCGGCATAAACCAGGACCTAAAGCTGGAAGCAGAAAGAAATGAATGGTGCAGAGTGACAGGCACCCTGTCCTGGAGTGAGGAGAGGAGGGGAAGAGCCTGTGGCAGCAGCTGGGCTGCAGCATCAGCAAGGAGCAGCCCCGAGGCACCGCTGCAGCCGCAGGGCACGCTGCAGCCGCAGCTCCTGCCCCATCCCGGCTGGATGTGCTGCCCAGGGGCACTGCTGGCAGCAGGTGGGCTGCCAGGCTGTGTTCCATGCCCTGAGCTGCCTGCAGAGCTGGAGCTGCCCGGGCAGGCGTGCAGGGGCTGCAGGCAGGAGCCTGAACAGGCAGCAGCACCTCGGGAGGCTCCGGCTCCATCCCGGCTGGCGTCAGCCCTTGCTCCACCTGCAGAGTGGGATCCTGCTCGGGGAGCCAGCTGAACCTGTTGTTGTCACAGGTGGATTACCACAGGGCTGCTGGAGTTGTGGAGGAAATACAGAAGCTCTGGCTGTCCAAATTCTTGTGGTGTTTCAGTAAACATTGGAACTTCTCCCCTGTCCATTAAGTATCAGTTAACGAGTGCTGTCCATCACTGGAAAGCTCTGTGTGCAGAGAGAGTGGCAGTTCCATGGAGAAATGTCCAGATAACAATGGTCTCCCCTCTCTTGAGAGTTAAAATTTACAGAAGCTTTTATTAGTGCTTAGGCTTTTATGGCTTTTAAAGGGATAAAAATAATGGGCTTTTTTGTGAGAGAGAAAATTCAAGTAGGGAATTAAGCAGGTTTTCTTCTGTGTGCCATACAAGGAGACAGATTAATTTTCTGGTTGTTTTCATAGCATTTTTGCAAGATTTTGAGTTTGTTTAGTGCAAAATGCAAGAGATATACATGAATTTTGTCTTCAAATTTTACAAGCCCAGTATTTCAGCATGCTTTCAGACACGTACCCTGTAGATGAATATTACAGTCTCAATGATTTTTCCCAAAGTTTTCATTGACAAAGGATTAAACTTTGCCCGTTCTTAGCAAATGATGTTGAAGTCAGACAAGAGTGAGTTGCCTCGGTTGCTGTTGTCTACAGACACTGACTTTCCATCCCAGGGCCAAGCCTGGTGTCACTACTCCCAAGCACTTGTGTGGGTGTGACAAGTTTAATAAACCTGAATTCTCAAACTGCTGCCAGGCAACGTAGGGCTCCAGGAGCAGAGAACTTGGAGATGCAGAAACAGAAAAGCCCCGCGGGCTTGTTCTACTGACAAAGTTTACTTTATTTAAAACAGAAAAGCCATGGGTCATTTATATTGTTGTATGTTTTGAATTCATCATCTGGTGTTTATCAAAAAGCAAACCTGACTCGTTTTGGTGTGTTTGTTCTCTGTTCCTCAGGCTGCCTTCCAGGAGAATGTTGGGAGACAGGTATGGTGACTTCCCTGCATCTTCATTCATTTGTGCCTCGGAGGTTACTGTAAGCATGGAGTACCTAAAATCAAAATTAGACACCGTGGCTTTGGAAAAATTGAGTGAAAGAATGTCACAAAGTAATTGTTTTCATTATGAGCAGCCAGTTCTTGTGGAATGTTTTTCTGAGGTGTGAGCTTTATTTTAGTATTCCAGTTTGGGAAGAAGATGAGCTTACTGGTAATTTTCAGTCCTTGAGAAAAGCAAAATGAGCTGGTCATTGTACACTCTGGAAACTACAGTGCTTTTAAAGCAGGAAAAGTGCAGGTTTTTGCTTGGTTTTGGGGTTTTTTTGGTTTGTTTGGGTTTTTTTTGGTGTTCTTTTTGGGTTTTGTTTGTTTGTTTGTTTTTTGTTTTCTTGATTTTCTAGTTTTCAGTAGAGTCAGACCAACTGAAGTGGGTTGTGCAATCATTGCTGTAGTTGGTGGTTCCACAGCAAACAAGGTTCAAGAGTCCTCAACTCAATTTTTGGGCTTGTCTCTTGTACCATCTAGATATTTTGAGAAATCTGGTACTTTTGGAGGTACCCAAGTCCTTTGGTAAAAGGTATTGTGGTAGGTTCCTATGTAACTTAGCAACATTTAAGCAGTTAAAATCCTCAAGACAACTTTGATTTTGAAACTTGGAGGGAAAGCAAGCAGGGTAAAACCTTGGATTTACTGGTTTCTCACCAGGAATTAATAAAGATGAATATACAACTAAGAGAAAGAGAGTGTGAGGGGGGATGGTTCAGTCAGTGTATTCCTGTGAACAGAGCAGGGCATGTGAGCAATTTTGTTATCAATAAGCTGCTCTTTCAGGGATCTTTGTTAAAATGCTGTCACCTGACATCATTCCTGAAAATCTCTGTGTTCTGAGCCAGAACTAATTTTATTCCTTTAGAACTCTGGCTGTTAAACCATCTGTTCATGTTCGGTGTGTATTTCTAGACAGAAGTAAGTTAATAGCAGAGAAAGGTGCAAGAAGACTGGGAAGAAGAGAGGAGGGATTTTTGGTGACCTGACCCAGCTTGGTCTGTGATAAACAGAAGCCAGGGTGGCTCTTCCTGGGTCTGCAGTTCCTGCCCTGGAGAGGTTGGGCATCACACAGCAGCCCAGCCTGATTGCACTGTGTGAGGTGCTGAACAAAGTAAATAACACCTCAGCCTGACTTAGCTCCAGGGGAGAGAGGGCTCCTGGCTGCTGCAGGTTTGGAAGTGCTTCCATGTAGCAAAAATTCTGTGGGTTTTTTTTAATATTTCTGAATCAGAGGGGTGCAGTCCATGTTAGTTTACAGCCAGAAAGGTTCCTTGCAGACCCTGCTGTGACCCACAACTCAAACGTGTCATCACATGGTGATGATTTCAGCCTCTGTGTTGGCACATCAGCAGGGAGTTTTCATGGCATGGAGGAACTGTCAGGCTCCAGCTGGTTCCTGTAGAAGGTCAGAAGTTTTACTTGCTGAACCATTCCTTGGTGCCTAGGACAATGGTTACCTAATCCACCCTCTGGAGTACACAGTGTGTTGAAAGAAACACCCTTTCTCTGAAACATATTCTCCACCAGAGGTAATAATGCTGATACTAAATAGGTGGAGAAAAAGGTTGTCCTCACTTGTTCCCTGGTTCCTGTCTCCTTCAGCTTTGTAATTCCACGTGTCCCAAATCCAGAGCTTGCTGATGGCCACAGGAGAAGCCATTGTAAGAATGCCACTTACCCTGTCTGTCAGTGGAAGGTTTGAAAAATCTGAAGAATTTTTTTTGAGCATAAATCAGGAGAAATGCAGATACTTCTAATTATACCTACTTCTATACTGCAGAAATTTGAAGTGTTCTGGGAGAACAGAAGCTGCTGGCTGTTCCTGTAAAGCCTGCCTGGCTGTGACCTCTGTGTTCCTGAAGTCAGGAATGATGCTGTCTCACTGACAGGCTTGGTGGCACCGTGCCCTTTGTGAGATGGCATCCAACTGGCACACTCACAGCTGGGGAACAAACAGCAAGGTCCAGCTGGCAGCTAGAACTCAAATTGTTGGCTGAAATTTTCCTTATGGAGTGTGAATCTTTACATCTTCCATTGTGTGTCTTGCTCTTTGGCCTCACATCACACTGAGCTGTTTCTCATGTACCTTTTTGCCCCTAATCAAGGGTTCATGAGGCTTTTGGACAGAGCATTCATTTCACCTTTGAGTTGCCAAGACTTGCAGGCTTGGATAAGCCATAAATACTCTGTCTGTCCTTGGTCCAGTCAGATTTCAGGTCTTGTTTTTTGGGAGCACTGGAATTCTGCTTCGCAGAGCAAGACCTTGGCAGCAGCTGGCAGCTCCCAGTGCTTCCAGGATTAACTGCTTCAGTGATTCTCTCTGATGGAGAGATACTTCCCACTAGTTTTGCATGGCTGGATCCTAATGTGGAAGGGATGAGTGAGCTGTAAACAAACCTGCATCACATCCCAAACCTGTCCTGCCGGGGAGCCTCGTTGTTTTAATACCCTCTGAGTGTCCCTTTTGGAGGTGAGTGGAGCCAGTGTCATCTGGCTCTTTTCCATTTGTTTTTCATCGTGGCTCATGGGTGCTCTGCTGCCTCTGCTGATGCTCTGTTAAACCAGCCAGAGCCAATAAAATTTGGAAGGTCTGAACTGGATTGCTTGCATCCAGAAATGCAGATTTCTAAGTGGAAATCTCATACTTAGAAAGAGAATTTATCTTCTAGAAACAGACTGGTTTGAGAAGTGATGGCAGAAGTGGGATCCTGCAGTAGGATTCAGTGTTTCAGGCTTTGCAGGGAACCAGTGTTCATTTTAAAAACAAACCAACCCCACTTTTTAGTTCATTAGTGAGTCACAAAACAGAAGTGTAAGTAGAAACTCCCATGTATTCTACACGTGATGCACCTCTTGGTGCCTAAATCTCTAATTTTATATTTCATTAAACTCTCACCTTATGCCTTCACATAAACTGGAAACATGTTTATGTTTATCTAAGTCCTTCTAGAGGAATCATCTTTTGGGTATATACATAGTCATGCATTAGCCAAATATATATTTTGGGATGACTGGGAGGTGTGAAGGGAGCTGTTGCATAGGTTGCTGCCTGCTGCCATTTGCTTGGGCTGTTTATCATTGACTCACAAGCAGAGTGAGGTATTTTGCTGTTTATATATTCAATATCCTTTGTGTCTCGAGTACAAGTGATTTTACTATAAATTAAATTGTATTTTTTCAGTGCTTGGGAGAGCAGCAGATTTGTTTTCAATCACGTTGCCTATTTGGAAGGCATTATACATTTTAAAACAATATTTTGTTTGTAGGGCACTTTCCCCCATGGCATTGACATCCTGACTGCAGCTGATTATTTTGCTGTTGGTAACAGAGTTAACTGTTACTTGACTATAAGGTAAGTTTCCAATTATTAATTTTGCTAAATATGAGAGACCTCTTGTACCTAATGAAATTCTTATCTGATTGCCTCACCTTCCTGAACATTGTTTAATACTGATGGTTTTAAGTAAATCAAAATTGTGCTATTATTTTTTTTTATGACTGATTATCAGGTGCGAGGCAGAGTGAAAATGTGGCCATGATTTCCTTGGCTACGAGGAGGAAGCAGCCAAGAGATGTCACAAAACTCTCTAAGCTGCTCAGAGCTGGACAAGATGAAGTTTGGAGAGTTGTAATCAAAGGAGAAGCTGTTGTGATGGCAGACAGACTCTGATATGAGGGGAAAAAATCAGATTATACCCATTATAAAAAAACCAATTTGCCCAAGTTGTTGAATTTGTGGTCTGTACATAGAGCTTTACTCCAGTGGAAAGCTGGCCACAGTGTGCAGGAATGTTTGAAAAACCCAGCTGATCTCTGCAGTACAGTCTGCAAAGAGCAGATGGAAGTACCCAACTGGGGTGGTGTGGTTATAAACCTGGAATACAGAGTCAGCTCTGGAAACAGAGGTGCTGACATCAGGGGAGTTGGGAGCCAAACTGGATGGCCAGAAGGAGCAGAATATTGCATTTCCTCACGAGGAAATGACGAAGAGCAAGGGCTGGTTCTGGCTTGAGTTGCCTCAGAGAGAGTCTGTGTCCAGAGCCAGGGTGGGGAGAGCAGCCCAGCAGCACCCACGGAGGGTGAGTCAGCCCTGCTGGAGACAGGGCAGGACATTGCCCTGCGGGGCTGCTCAGGAGCCCAGCAGCTCACAAAGGCTGGAGCAGGTGATGTCCTTGGGGAGCAGAAACTGCACGCAGGGACATGGTGGGTCATGCTGACTGCCAGCTTTGTGACTTCCACTTGTTGAGGTGGAGACAATCCAAAGCAACACACTCCATTCTCAGAAGGCTTCAAACTGTTCTTATTCTAGCATGAACGCTTTTTATACATTCTTGCAAAACTCCTCAGTTTGCACTTTACTCATTGGTCAGGAAAGACAAAGTTCTCATTTGAATAGACAGTTGCAGGTTTCTCTTATTTATCCTTCTTTCTTTCTTGGTTTCTATGTCAGTGACCTTGGTAGGAAATTCTTTCAGGGGTAAGCATGGATCCTCTTCTCAAACTTCTCTCTGGCTCACATGAATCACTCTTTTGGAGGAGGTTTTATTTCTCCTCTTGTGGAGGAGGTTTTATTCCTCTTCCACATGGATCTGCAAGAGGAATAAAATCTCTTCCGCATCCACTGAGAGATTTTTAATATAATTCACACTGGAACCCTCTGTCTTCACCTTGACTGGTTTTTTATTGATCAGTCCACCTCTGTATTGTCCCTTTTGTGCAGAATCATTTCAATCTGCTCATAGTTCACCTTTTACCCACTGTCAGCCCTTCTGGGGTCCCCACCCTCCTCCCACTGCCTTCCCCAGAGCTGCCTCCTACAGCAGATGGGGAAATGCAGGAGCCTGGTATTTCCCTCTGCTTGAGATCCCTGTGGATGGCATCCATGGGATTGCTGAGACTCTGGGTTTTTGTACTAACAGAAAATTTAAAATATTCAAAAATGACAAAGCAGGTCTTATTTTCTCTCTTCTGTAATTGTGGCTTGGAGGCTGATAATGTTCTTCTGACTTTTCATGAGCTGAATTGATAATTTAAGGTTTTTTATTTTTATTTCTTTCACTGTGGTTTCCAGAGTTTTGGTATGAGTGCAACTTACCTAAGGGAAAATATTTTTACTGTTGATTTATTTCTTTAAACTGTTCAATAGAGGAATAAATTTGTAAATCTTTTTATAAGTAGCCTTATGCACTTAGAAGCTTGATTCTCTGAAGCCATCTTCAGTGCCATTAATCAAACTATTTTTTTTTAAAATATTTGCCATCTCATTCACTCTATTACTTCCAAAAAACGACACTGCTTTTCAAGCAGGCTGTCATTATTCAGGTCAATATTTAAGTTACTTGGCTATTTCCTTATTTTTCCCTGAGTAAAATTAAAGGAAAAAGCACCCAGGTATATATTTGGCTACTCAGAAAACACACGATAATGTTCAGCAATAAAATCTCATTAAAAAAAAAAATTATCAATTTCTACAGCTGAATTTGGTTCACCAGTGATGATGATGATGTTCCAGTAAAGGGGCAGTATCATGCATGTTTACAAATATTTCTGTCTGTGTGTGTATAAATAGTTGTTTAGAGCCTTTCAAATCAAAATGTTTTAATGCAGGTTTTTCACACTGAGTGCCCTTTTTGCTGATGGTATTTGGAGGATTCAGCTCAAATATCATAATACATTTCTGAGGATAGAAGGTCGAGGAAACCTATTTTATATGAGCTGGCAGTAAAGAGATGATGTGATTCCAGGAGTTCTGAGCTTGGCACCAGCAGAGTTAAGGAAAAAGCTGCTGAACCTGAGTGGGGCACAGGAATCTAAGCAACACCATCACCAGGAAATACAGACTTGTATGCAAGGCTTCTTGCATTAAATTCTCAGTAGGGCCCAGAAGGTGAGGACTGTAGCTAAAGGCAGTTATAAACTAAAACTAAAAGTGAGATTTAGCTACACCTGTGACCCAAGAGATTGATTTTATCTGGGCAAGGAAGTTCAATTCAAATGGTTGGCAAGAGTGGTGGGTGCTAAAACTGGGACTCGAAAACAACTGCAAAGAAGAGAGGGGAGCTCAAACATGGCAGGGGAAATGTGTCTGTTATTGTGTATTCCTGCAGAGCAGGGAAAGGACCTAGGGATATGAATTTTACATTTATTTATATTATATTTTATATTTTTCTATTTTATATATCTCTATATATCTCTGCTGGCAGCAACAACAGTTTGAACCAAGTGTCAAATCCTTCTCTAGGGCTCAGTAGAGGGTGCTTCTGTGTCCAGTGGTGATTCAAGTAACTGAGGTCTGGCTGTGGATTTAAGGATTCCCTCTCTGATGAATTCCATAGATATCAGGATGGGAACATGTGGCAGTATTTGGTTTTTCTCTTTGCTTGCTTCTGATTGCACAGAGGTATATCAATGGAACACCATTATAGCTGCAAAGTTAATCACTCACAAGATCTGAAAAGGTGAAATTAAGTTAATCCATGAGTGCCTTTGTGCCCTTCTGACACAAAGTCCTGCTGATTGCTGGGCCTCCCAAGGTGATTTAACATTCATCAGATGTCCTGAAAAAGCATTTCACTTCATTGTGTTGACCTTGGCTTTCCATAGTTGATGCTTCTGCAGATTGGAAGTGTGGCTGTGAGTTGGGCAATGCAGGCTCCCTAATTACTGCTGCTGTTCCTTTCCATCTCACACCTGAGCTCTGCAGCTTCCACAGCTTTTGGCACAATTCACTTCCTGCATATGTTTGATTTTTGGAAAGGGCAAATGGAAAACCCCTTTTTCATTTTGGACCATTGTATTTATTTTTCCTCTGTAACTTATTTTTCCTCTGTCTTGTAGTTGATATCAGCGATGTGTTTCTCCAATCTGAAATAATTATTCAAGTTAGTCTACACATCTGGATTTTCTGGAGTGTAACAATGGGATTGAATGTCAAGCTTGTTCTATGTAGAGCAGGTTTTAGGAACAATCTGAAAGTTCTACAGAAGTGGTTTTAAGTGTTTTCAATAATTCAGAATATTTCCCATCCTGTCATTCAGCTGCATCCCATTTAGGAGAAGGCACATTTAAGTAATTCTTTGGTTGGCTTAAAACCAGAGGATTTAAACCTTTGGAACAGGCTGTGCTAAAATGCACAGACATTGGTTCTGTACTTTCTGTCTCTGGGCTATATTTCTAATGTATATCTGTTTTCTTTTCTTTTTCAGTGTGTATATTGCTGGCTTTCCTGAGTATACACAGCCAATGATTGATCATTTAGTTAACATGAAGATCAACCACTGGGATAGGTAAGTTCATTAAAATCTAATGATTAATATCCAGGAATTGACTGTGCTGCATAGATTTTCCTGCTTTTGTAGATTATTTCTGTAAATTTTACTCACACCAGGCTTTGCAGCAGCATTTGACTGAAGGGAACTGGGCAAGTAGTAGGTGATACCATCTGTACCTCCCAAGCTGAATGTCACTTAAGCAGGTTTATGAATTCTGTCTTTTGGCCATGACCTCAATCTGTTAATGGATTAATAAAACCCATTTATATGGTATATAGTGTATGTGAGGGGTAAACACTGTCACCATGCAATTATCCTCATTAAAGCAGATTTCATGCATAGAGATGGTGCTTACTCACATTCAGTGTTCATGGAGATTGAAATGTGTACATATCACACAAGTGAGATTCTATCAGTGCTGATCACAGTTTGCATCATGAGAAATAATCACAGTTTACTGCACTGTCCCTGCCAGTGCCCAGAACAAGCCCTCAGGTCCCACCAGCCCCACTGGTGTTTTTCCTGTCTCTTTGAGCTCTTTTCACTCCACTGAAAGCTGGCTGCAGGCTGGCTGCTCTCTGGTTTTATTGGCTTTTTTACAGGGGGAAGCATACGATGGACAGAGAGTACTGTAATTTTGAATATTTGTTTTGGTCGGGGGCAGAAGTCCCTTCCTCGCGTTATTTTTTTAGCACCTTGCTTCTGCTGACTTGCTAACCCTCAGAAATGCTTTCTTACAGTGTTATTCGAGAACTTTCCACCAAAGCTCTGCATAACATCACTCCACAGGCCCCTGAGTACATGGCAAACATGGGTAGGTACAGCTGAGCTCTGCCCACCCAGGCTGAGCTTAGGCAGGACAAACCTACAAAGAACTAATAAATCTACTTAATAAAAAATTATGATTTCCCCGCCACTTAATACAGCGTAGTGACCCTGATGGCTTTACCCATTTTTAGGTTTTATGCAAAAATTTTGAATTACTGCCAGGTTGGTTTTTACCTGGGGCCTTTGATAGCTGGCTGCACTGGACTCTGCTGGTTCTGAGGTGAATAAACGGGTGCAGTTGTGTCAGCAGCTACCCCTCAGATTCCCAGCTCTTGCTTTGATGTTGTCAAGGGTGGAGGATCTGTTTTGTCTTGTCCAGCCTGACACCTGCAGAAGAATTCCTTTCTGACTGTGTGTGTGCAACCAGATGTTTCTTAGCATGAGCCCAGGGTCCTTTGCTGAGCCCATTGCAGATCCTGAGATCTGGAAAACCCTGGCAGATGTTCCATGTGGCTGAAGGCAGTGCCAGCCCCTGAGAAGCTGCAGACCTTGCCTGGGCTCCTGTCCTGGTCCAGGAAGGTGCCACTTAACATGGAAATAAAATCCCACCCACTTCCCTGACTGCTCAGCCAGCTCAGTGCCCAATCGCAATGTTATTTTGTTTGCTCCAGCCAGGGAGGTGGTTGGGAGTGTAAAGTAGCTCAGTGTGGTTTGAACTGACAGAATTTATTTCATTAAATTGTCAGGATTTAATTCATTAAAACTTGTTTTTCGCAAAGTCACCAGGAAACTTGACTTTACAGAAATGCTACTCCAGTGTTCTTTCTAGGCAGGCAGAATTACATTTAGAGCTGTGATCTGTCACTATGCTTTGTTTAAAAAAGAATAAATTAATTATTTAATCTCTTTCAGTTTTGCCAAGACTTCTGCCTTTATCAGTGGGCTCAGATCTGCACACACGCCATGGGGCAATCCTTGCCTGTGCTGAGATCACCCATGCTCTGTGTAAACTGGCACAAGAGAATAATAGGTATTAATGCAAGATTATCTAGACTATAAATTTTCCTTTCATGTCTGCTCTATTAAAAGCTTCCTGAGTATAATTATGGAAACCCTCATCTCACTGAACTGGGTTTCCATTGAATTTTTGCTTGTTTTTATGAGTGATGCTGAGCTTTCACGTTTTATTGAGTGATTTAAGACTTCAGTCTTAAATTCATAGCTAGGGAAGAGAGATCCTTTGCTGCCTTACTTGGAGAATGGATCAGTTAAATACAGATTAATTCCTCTTTCCCTAAAAGTGTGCTATCATCCTGGCTAGGGACAATCTTTTGTCTTCAGGGTTGGAGAAAAACCTCCTGAAGCAGCTCATTGAGTGAGACTAATTATGAAGGCTGGTCCAGGTGTATCTAAAATATGCCTGTGTATTTACACACACATTTGTCAGCAGTGTCCATCAAAAGAATTTGTGTTCAGTTTCAAGAAAAACAGATCATTTTTAGTAGTAGGAAGTACTTGAAATAGATGGAAAAATCACAGAAGTTTTGGAGTCTAAAAATACAGCTGAGCTGAGAGGAGTTCTCAGTGTATTGACAATTATAATTGCCTGTTATATATATATATATTGGCTGTTAGGAAGTGACACTGATTTTTTATAAGCCTTTTGGAATAGTTTTCTGTATGATAAGGAAAGAATTTCTGTTGTTATGTTTGCTGAACTATTTAAAAATAAACACTGCATATTTCTGTGGAGCATAATTTGAAAATAAAATGATTGGTTTGGTTTTTTTTTGAAAGTTATGGAAAAGCAATTATTTACAGCATGATGAGGAAATCTGTATTAAAAATTTTGTATACTTTCACAGATCTGTCACACACTATTTCACTGAAAAATCATTGGAGGGGCTCAAGCAAATTCACCAAGAGGTTTGTAGCCAGCATAAATCTATTTTTCACCTGGAATGCTGCATGATTTTTAGCAAAGATTTACAATTAAGGTAGCTGTTCTCCACCTTCCTCACCCCTGTGCCAAGAGTGAACCTCGTCCTGATTGTTTGGACACCCCCAGGCTCTGGGACAGCTGTTTGTCCTGGTCCCTGTTCTTCACAGTGACACTGAGAGCTCTTCTGCCTCTTGCTGAACCCCCAGCTCTGATGCTGGAAATGCCATTTCTGAAATGCCTCAGGGGTTGTTTGGTTCCTTGTCCCTCTGTCTTTGCTCCCCCTTTATCCTCCTGACTGGCCTTGGGGTAACTGTGCTCAGGGGACATTTAGTGAGCCCATTCCTTGTCCCTGCATCCATAATTTCATATTTATAGCCCTCAAAAGTCATATTCTGCATTTTAATTGGTGCATTGTCTGTGTCTCTGCCTCTGCTAAATGAAGCCTTGTCCTGCTCAGGGCACTTCCAAATACTTCTGTGGAGAGAATTTTGCTTAATTTGTCCCTTTCCTTTTCATTTTAGTCATCCCATGGTGTTGGGTTTTTCATCCCAGCAAGGAACAGACAACACTGCAGCAGTCAGGCTCCTGCTGTTCCTGCAGGATCTGCATGATCTGTTCCTGCAGGTGCCTCTTTAATTCTGGCCACAGCTCAGAGTTGCTGCCACAGGTTGAAAAAACACCTTTGTCCTCCTTTAACTTTCTCATGCTGAAGTGCCTGAAAGCTTGGTCAGCACATCTCTGCACTTACAGTGGCCTTAAGTTCTTATCATGCAGTTGCATAAAAGCTCAATTTTAAATAATCTGGGTTTCTTTGGCTTTTACTACATAGAAATGTGACATTCTCTGATTTTTACAGTGGCTTGCTATAACATTAAGAATGAAGTAAGATTTTTCAGTCACATTTAAGCCTTTGGTTAAGTTTTTTCTGTTCCATCTGTAGCTCCCAAAGTTATTTTCAGTGATCAGACAATGCCTATCATCAAGTCTATCATCATCCTAAAAGGGGCAGTGGTGGAAAGCAAATCTATTTTAAAAAGCCAAACTGGCTTCCAGGATATTTGCAGGAGCAGCTTGAGTTTGGAATTCAGGAAATTAGTGCTTTGTGAATGTGTTAAATTGGCTTTTTTTAAAAACAAAGTTCAAATGGATACAGAGAAATTGTTTTAAAGAAGTTTTCCCTTTGAATTTTATTTTTTAAATTAACTGAAGGTTTGCACAGCTCACAGTATATGGCATTGCATGTGAGGGGAAAAATGAAACCATTTGGATCAAACAAACTCAATTAAAATATGTGTTACTTTTTTTCCCCCCCAGCTTTGCAGTCGTCAGTTGTACAGGTAAGAAAAAGATGCAAACCCATCATTTTTTATCTTGGAAAATGTCAGTTAAAGGGACTGAAACCAGGATCTGGGAAGGGGGGGATGTTTTTTACAATTAGTGGCACCCACCCCAGTCCCCCCCAGTGCCTCAGGTGCTGTGGCTGCAGAGGGTTCATAAGGGGCTGCAGAACTGGCCTTGAACTAAGGAGCCCCGAATTCCATTTCCTTTCCCTTTCCCCTTTCCTTTCCTTTCCTTTCCTTTCCTTTCCTTTCCTTTCCTTTCCTTTCCTTTCCTTTCCTTTCCTTTCCTTTCCTTTCCTTTCCTTTCCTTTCCTTTCCTTTCCTTTCCTTTCCTTTCCCCTTTCCTTTCCCCTTTCCTTTCCCCTTTCCTTTCCCCTTTCCTTTCCCCTTTCCTTTCCCCTTTCCTTTCCCCTTTCCTTTCCCCTTTCCTTTCCCCTTTCCTTTCCCCTTTCCTTTCCCCTTTCCTTTCCCCTTTCCTTTCCCCTTTCCTTTCCCCTTTCCTTTCCCCTTTCCTTTCCCCCTTTCCTTTCCCCTTTCCTTTCCCCTTTCCTTTCCCCTTTCCTTTCCCCTTTCCTTTCCCCTTTCCTTTCCCCTTTCCTTTCCCCTTTCCTTTCCCCTTTCCTTTCCCCTTTCCTTTCCCTTTTCCTTTCCCCTTTCCGCCTTTTTTCCCTTCCCCCCCTTTTTTCCCTCTTCCTTCCCCCTTTCCCCCCTTTCTTCCCCTTTTTTCCTCCACTTTCCCCCCTTCCCCCCCTTTCTTCCCCCTTTCTTCCCCCTTTCTTCCCCCTTTCTTCCCCCTTTTTCCCCCCCTTCCCCTCCTTTCTTCCCCTTTTCCCCCTTCCCCCCCTTTCTTCCCCCTTTTTCCCCCCCCTTTCCTCCCCTTTCCCCCCTTTCTTCCCCTTTTTCTTCCCCCTTTTCCCCCACCTTTTTTCCTCTTTTTTCCCCTCTTTTCCCCCTTCCCTTCCTGCCAGCTTCTCTCTGAGTTCCAGAATTCCTTTCTCCATCCTGTGTGACAGGCAGGACGGGAGCATTGCAAAAGGTTCAGGGCAATTTTTCAACTCTTGCGACAAAGAAAATGTAAATGAGTTTTCACTAAGTTGTTTTTCATTTCCTATTTGTTGAAACTTCCAGGAAATTAAGGGATATTGCTTAAGGAACTGTTAAGTAAATGTGAATTAAAACTGGTGTGTGACTTCAGAGTTTGATTCGAAATTTAAGGAAATGAAATCATAATGACTTGTAGTCCCTAATAACTATAAATGCAAGTGAGGGTTTTTCCTCCTTTAACTGACATTTTTTGGTCATTTTTAGTTCACTTCCTCACACATGCCTTCCCTGAAAATAGGAAACCTGAACCAGTTTTTTATGTAATTATTAATTACGGGTTAAAAAATTTCATGCAAGCTTTTTTAACCATGAAACTTTCTGGAAAAAAATGATAACATTTACTTCTAGAGGGGTCATTTAGAGAAATGTGGCACTTCCAACCCCGAGCTTGGGCTGCTGGATAGGCTTAGTGCTGATACTGTATATTCATGTCTTTGTGGGTGGCTCTCTTGGCTTCCATAAATTCTTTAATGTCAGGGTGGAGCTTGGGTGTAATTTGTTTTTGTCATAATGTGCACTTCTGGCTCTTAATGGTATTTATAAGATGCCTACAGAAATGTTTTTGTTCTAGATAAGAGTTCTAATTCAACTCCCAGCAGGATTGATTCACTGCTGTTTGCTCTCATACCTAGCTGAGACACAGATGTCTGCCCCTAATCCATATTGAAAAATATCAGTGTGCATAAAATATTTTCAAATGGGACAAGAAAAATAAACTAGGTTATAAAAACAAACCAACAATTTGAGTGTTGCTGGGCAAGCATTTAGTGAAACAAGCCAAACTCGTTTCATGATGAGTAATTATTGCACATAATATTCCAGAGATTTCCATTTGAGAAATTGCTACTGGGAATTTTCAGTGTTAAAAACATCTTGGAGGAATGTTGAAAACCTGTGTTTTTTTATTTGTATTTCAAGATTTGAAACTATATTTACAAAGAGCATCTGGCCACATGTCTCAGCTGTTTATT
Organism: Motacilla alba alba; assembly: GCF_015832195.1. Taxonomy (NCBI): domain Eukaryota; kingdom Metazoa; phylum Chordata; class Aves; order Passeriformes; family Motacillidae; genus Motacilla; species Motacilla alba. The sequence continues at coordinate 3,329,664 of NC_052033.1, forward strand.
AGATATTTTGTGTTCACTTCTGGCCACTAAACAGCCTTGTCAGGGACTGAAGGGTTTTCAATGCTTTGATCAAGCTGTTCTAGGGAATTTTTTTGCCCTCTGAGAAAGGGAAAAGGAAGTAAAGTGTAGAAATGCTGGATTTTGGGGGTTTTAAAATATTTTTTTACCAAGTTGCAATTTATAAATTTTAAGCTGGAAAATGGGTCATGAGTTTCTTGATTGTCTGAATCTGTTGAATCCATAAGGACCTCAAGAGAAAACCAAAGTGCTGGAATGGAGACATTCATAGAGCTGCTCTAGCATCTTACTTTGTTTAGCAATCCTTGCACCATCTTTACCCTGATTTTGAAAAATGGCCATGAATTATCCTTTACACAATCCTGTTTTGAGTTCTACTGCAGCCAGTCTCAGCGTTGAAGATACTCGAAGCATTCCAATTTATTTATGCTAACTGTAGAAAATCCCATCTTCTACCATATTACCAGATTATTATTTTTTTTTTAAATACGAGTTATTTTTCTGTCCTCCTGCAGAAGTCCTCTCTGGGTTTACCATAGTACAGAGGAGCCTGCAAGTCCAGGCACATCAGAGTGCACTTCCTGCCATTAGCCTTGATCCTGACACATCTGATGCACTGGTTTGTCTGGAGGAGCTGGTTGCTTGGAGCATTTGCATTGCACTTCCAGCTGTGGGTTGTGCAGGAGTTTCTGGGTTTCTGTGTGGGGGTTACACCAAGGCATATGCAAACCATGCCCTGTAGAGCATCTGCCTCCTGTGCCTGTTTGGGGCTGTACAGGTTATGAAGTTACAAAAAATTGTGCTGTGATTTATTTGTTTTAAATGGTATTTTTATGGATAAAAAGCTACGATGAAAACTTGTGGCATCTGCTGCTTTCAGCTGTGTTACCTGGGTTAGGAAATCACTCTGCTGGTTTAAACACAGGCAGTAGTCAGCCTGATTTCCATTCTGCTTCCACTGCACCAGCATGGTTAGTAGCTGGGTTTTTTTGTAGCAAATCTATTTCTGTTGTGCATCTGAGACCTTGGACTCATTCTCAACACTCCTTGTCTCAAGTAACAAGTGATGGGAAAGAGGAAATGGCCTTAAGCTGCACCAGGAAAGGTTAAAATTGATGTTGGGGAAAAAATACTTCACTCAAAGGTTTGTGCAACCCTTGCACAGACTACCCAGGGCAGTGGTGCAGTCACCATCCCTGTTTTTTACCATTTAGAAAACCTGGTTTTAAAAGACGTGTTAAAAAGGGTTTGGTTTAAAAGTTTTGAACACAAATAAAAGACGTCTTAAAAGGGTTTTAGTTTTAAAGGTTTTAAAAGGTTTAAAAGACGTGTTAAAAGGGTTAAGTTGGTCTTGGCAGTGGTTGGATTCAATGATCTTACAAAGTTCTTTTCCAACCTAAATAATTCTGTGATTCAATAATATGAAAAGTCTTCAAGAAAACATTATTTTAATAGTTTTGTTAAGATTCTCTGAAACTGCCTCATCTGGTCTGAGGTTCTGGAGTGGCTATTCAGCTGAACAGATGTTTAGTAGTATTGTCACTGCTAGAAGTGAAGGCTTGGGACTATTTTCAGGCTAAGAACCATTTATTGCTGAGATAAGCATCAGTCTCAGAGGCTGTGAGATTTTGGAGGAGCAGGCAGCTGGCCATAGCTCTAGAGTAGTCACAAGTTCTTTGTTACAAGGCAGTATAGAACTTTCTAAATTAATAGACAGTTGCCACAGAATTTATTTTGCTTTTCTAACCTATCACCTTTACTTAGTTCTTCTGCACTGTGGATACTTTTATCCAATGGGCTTCTGTCTCACATGTACACATATAACTTCTAAACTCTCAGCTACTCTCTACAACCACACTTTCACATTATAAATTCTTCACTATCTTATCAATACAGTTTCTCACTTACTTAAGGCATATCCTTACAACTATGGAAACATAAGTTTAGGATTTTCTGCTTTATGCCTGTGTATTGTATTTTTACATCAATCCCAGCTTCTCCTGATGCTACAGGTCAAATCCTTCAGTGTCTGTAGAAGTTTCTGTTTTTCCCATGCCCACACTTCGGAATATTTTTTAGCTTCCTTGTAGCCAGTTCTGAGCCTGATAGCAGAGGCCTGCACGCCCAGAAGGTCAGGAGTGGATCTGGCAGTGCAGGGCTGCCTGCAGGTGGTTGCAGTGCACTTTGTGTCTCAGCAGATGCTGTGGCCATCCCTCCGGGCTTCCATCCCAGCTGGGATGTTCGTCGGCGCCGCCTGCGACGTGCTGCGCACCCAGCCCCGCTCTGAGCTCATCCCTGGAGAGCTGCCTGGGTGTGGAGCACGTCAGCTGTGGCAGCCCAGCAGATTTGGGAGCTTGGAGTGGCAGGCAGTGTCAGTCGGAGCGGCACCTTGCGAGTTTCGGCGTTTGAGCAGAGTAAGGGAGCCCGCAGGTGTTGACAGGTGCTGGGCAAGAGAGAAACTCAGCTCCTTTCAAAGGCCTTGAAGGTTGTAACTGATCTTGATGGTTTCAGGGCAAATGTGTTTCTTGGCATGCATCTGCCTAAAAGAGGTGTTTTTTTTTTTTTTAGGCATATGAGCTTAATCAGCAAAGAATTCCAGCTTTGCAACAAAGCTCATCCTAGCAGTTCCTCCAGGTTCAGAGGGTTTTATGCATCCAGGGCCTGGATGGCTCTGTGAGATCCTGCTGCACTGTCCTCTGAAGAGTTACAGGGTGAAATTCTTCTGCTGCAAACAAGTCACAGGGAAAGCTTTTACCTCCACAGAGCCAGGATTTCACCTGTAGCATTCTGATGTTAGAATACATTGTGGGATAAGAATTTACAGTAGCCTAAAACTTGGTGTTTCTCGTGTTAGTGTGGTTTATTCTGTGCATCTTGAAGGGTTGGCCATGAAAGCTTTGTTAACCTATTCAGCTGTGCCCAGGGATTTCCCTTTCCCCCTGGTGTACCCTCTGACAAAGCCATTCTGTACCTCCAAAACCCAGGGAATGTGCAACCTGGACCTTTAAAGATTCCTCTGATCTATTTAGGACAAAGAGTTCCCAAGGAAAATGCTTGGTTGCTGTTCATGTGGAGGTGAAATAGGTGTTCTTAGCTTTCCCAGAATCCAGTATTTACAACTGAATCTCTACAGCTATTCCAGTACTTCTAACTTCAGATTTGAATATCTGTGAAAACGTAGATGCTTTCCAATTCTAAACAGCTTCAGTCACTGTTATTTTTTGTTACCTTAAAGAGGAATTCTGGCTTTTGCACAAAAAGCAGCAGGCTTAAGATAATTAAAAAAAATAAATCCACAGCAGTACTTTGAACTTCTTTATGCCCTGAGAACAGCACTGTCACTGGTTCTGATTCAGGCCAATGTAATTATGAAATAGATTCTGTCATTCTTAGGTCAGTAATGTTAATTCCTCAGCTCTGCAAGGGATTATATATTTTATTTTCCACACATACATTGTGACTCATCCCAGGATGTCTCTAGGAGAGAAGCATTGCTGTGGAGCTGCACACAGGAAGGAATGCTCAGGAGCTCGTGGAGCCTGGGCACTGCATCAGTCAATTTGCAAATTGAATTAATAATTAAAGCTTGAAACAGGTACATCTAATAATGTGATGCAACTTGTGGATGTGTCTTTGGAATAAAAAAGAAGGAATACTGACTGCAGCAAAATTCAGAATCTCTGAATTAGGTAGATCTGTATCTTTTTAATTTAGTGAAATACTGTGGAGTGAGATAAAGTTAATAGAAAGATGTGCATCATGTTTGACAAACCAGGCACTCACTGGCTGAGGAAAGATGTTGGATTATGGCAGAATTCTTGGTTCTTAAAAGTGAAATATGCATGAGCTGTGGAAAGGGAGAACAAAATTTGCTTTATTGGTGGACATACAGAGTGCCTGAGCAAGAACCACCTCGGGAAGCTTTGCAGGGGAGCACACTCAGGTCATGGTGCCACCAAGAGGGACTGGATTGGCGTTTGTGCCACGTGGAAAAGTGGCTATGCAAATCCCTGTCACCTTTCTGCATTCCTGCATGGGGACAGCAGTCCTCAGAGAGGCTCTGAACTGAAATGGAGTTGGTGAAATGCCAGAGGAAGGGATAGCACTCCAATTATTACCATCAGCACAGCTTGAAGTGGCCTGACTTCCTTCTTGGCAGTGTGAGGAAATGGAGAGGAGCAGCCTTTGTGAGTCAGTTTGTGCTTTGTAGTTGGAGCAGAACAGTCCATATCTGAACCCCTGCATCAGCAGACTCTGCTGCACACCAAACACATTTGCAAGGTGATTATTTTCTACTCATTTGCAGTAAGGGAAGGAATGGGTGAAGGCAAAATTAAGGGGAGAAGAAGTGTGGAAGAGGAAGCAAGGCTTGCCACATCAGTCACCTGCTTTTGCTGCTGTCTCGACTCCTTGCATCATTTTTTTTTTTTTTTTTTGTTTTCTAATTTAAATTTTTTAGAAGCTGGAGAGCAGACAGCATGGCAGGAAGGTGGGGTAGACAATACACAGACCTTATCAACATGAGGATGCAGAATCTGTGCTTGCTTCCTGCAATGATAAACTGAGCTGGGGATTATTAAATTAAGCATCATCTCTATTGATTGTGGAAAGCAAAGGTTTCTCAATTAAAGGAAGTGCTGACCTATGGCAAATGAGAATATTATTGTGGAGTTGGCATCTCTGTGTTACCTGAAACAGCAATGAAATTGTTGAACAGTCAGAAACCCAGAGCATATTACAGAAGGGACCTCCTCGTGTGGAATGGAAAAACCTGTTTGAAATGTTCAGGCTTTTGAAGCTCATACAAAGGGATAAACTGGAGAACAAAGTTGTAGGAGCTGTTGGGATTGCTAAGCTGGCCTTCTGAGCACAGCTACTAATTTTATTGTGGGGAGGGAGGAAGAGAGGGGGGAAGAAAATGTTTAAAATAAACAAAAAACAACAAGCAAATAAACAGGTCTTTGTTGTTGCTGCCCTTGCTGGGAGTTTCTGCCAGAGCATGGACGTGCAAACAGGTGATTAAGGGTTTGGCTCACCTCAGGGAGGAAATATTCCAGCAGAAGTGAAGGCAGACAGTGAGGAGTCAAGGGAGGAAATATCCAAAGGAAGGGGAGGTCAAAGGTTCACAAAATGGAGCAGTGAAGCCACAGAGGGTGACACCGAGTGAAACACCTCAGGCATTGCCTTGGGGCTGGGTATCCAGACAAGCAGCAGCCACTGCTCAGTGGGGTCAGGAGAAGTCTCTGCCCACAGCCAGGAGAAGCCAAAGAATGCAAACAGGCCCTGCCATTTCCAGGATGCTTTTCCCTCTCCCCACTTTCTGCCCAGTTCAGATTTTTTCCTCCCAGTGCTGGAACTGGCCAGGCTCCTGTTCAGACACAGGGACTGGGCTGAGCTCTGAGCTGGAGAAACCATCCTTGAGGAGCACACCTGTACCTCAGGAGGGCCTGAAGTAGCTTGAACCATTTGTTTCTCTCCCTTTTCTGATGTGTTTCTTGTGGTGATAAACACAAAATCACCTGGGAGAGGGCTTGAGCAGGAAAGGAGAAGGGTGATAAATCTTAGCAGGAGAGAAAACCAGTTAACATAAGTGAAAATGGGAACTGGGCAGGGAAGTTTCAATTTGTTTTGCAGAGATGATTTTATTAAAAAATTGCACGTAGTTCCTTTTCATTTGTGGAAATCAGAAGCTTAATATTCAGGAGAGGTTTGGATTAATCACGCTGAAGTCAAGAAAAGTTGATTTAAAAGGAAGCAGAGTTGATCAAATACAAAACGGTGGGTATTTTGTGCTCTGCTTTCATTCTGAAATGGTTCTGAGGTGCTTTTTGCCTCACTAGGGGCAATGTAGGCTCAGGTTGCCTGTGGTGGGTTGCTCTCTGAAGGCTGTTTCTGCTTTGCAGGGGTTTAGGTGGAGAGCTGATGAGACCAGCTGGTAAGTACCACAGCTGGGCTGGGACTGCACCAGAGGTGCCCTGAGGAATTTGGCTGTTGTTGTGTTTCCAGTTCATTCTGCATGTGTTGTGTTGAATGTATAAGTAAAGTCTGCACACTAATTAGGAAAATATGACCTTTGGAAGCCAATCAGCAGGTGGGTGCAGCAGGACATGGGGTGTAAATACACTTGGAATAACCAATACACTTGGAATAACTCTGTGTAAGAGCAGGAGATGGCTCTGGGCTCTGTGTCTCACTGTGTCCTTCTGCTGTTGCACACAGTGAAGTTTTTTCAGGGTTGAACTGTGTTCCTTCAGTGTTTTACTCCAATTCCTCTCCAGAAGAGATATAATCTGCACTTGTAGACAGAAGCCATGGTGGAAATAATGATTTTATCACAACACGTGTGTGCACAGAAGTGAAGCACAAAGACCATGTAAACAACAGTCTGTGGGGAGTGTGGCACCACAGAAAAGATGGATTTGGAAGATTGTTGTGTCCTGTAAAAAGGAGGGGTGTTGCAGGAAGAGGTAGGCTGGGTGGATGAGGAAATGATGCCAACTTGGTTTCCTGCTTGTGAGCTGAATGAAGGAAGTGCTGCAGAGCAGATTCCAGCCTGGAAGATCTGAAACCATCCAGACCTCGTGGGTGAAAGAGCTTCAGCACTGAGGTGGAAGAGAAGGGGGATTTGAGTGAGATTACAGCTGTAGGACACGAAAATGCAAACTGAAGGAATAGGTTTTTTGTGATATGTTTTAGCTTTGAACCAGCTGAACATTTCATGGTTTTGGAGAAATACAAATGGCAGTATTTTGGCATGATACAACTGCGTAGGTGGAATGAGAGAAGAATTGAAAATGTTCCACAAATTGCCTGCATGTCTAATGAAGATGATGGACTCAACCACAACAGAGCTCAAAGAAGTGCAGAGAGCTAAGGAGGAACTCCAAGAGACTTGGGTTTAGTCAAACTGCACTTAACCTTGTCTGTGAATAAATATTAGCCCAGAGAAGCTGACACACAGTACTGAGAGGATTTGGTGTGACATTGCCATGGTGAGGAGTGAGTTCAAGAGTAGATTTGGAGCCCAGTACGTTGATTAGAGATGGAGGTGATGAGCTGTGTACAGAGCCCAGAGGAAGAGTCAAAAATCAGGCTGTGGGAGGAGAGGAAAACAAAACAATGGCATCACTTTATACAGCACCTCCTTCTGTCCTTTCCCTCCTCTCCACCAGCTCTAAAGCAGCCAGGCAGCGACATGGAGCTGCACCAATCTCATTTATTTGAACTGAACCTCAGGAGGTGGAAGATAATGGTATTCCCCAAATGCTGAGTTTTCATTTGAGCAATACACTCAATCTGTTGGACAGAAAATTTGCAGTGTTTACTGTGCTAATCTCCACTCCCCAAAAAAGCCTCAAAACCTTTTAAAAAATACAATTCTCAAAGTGGGTTTGCAAGCATTAACAACTCTAATAAGTTCATAGATTAAAAATAATAAGGGCTTTATTATGAAAAGGATGTGCTCATATATTCCAAGTATCAAAGGAAGTAAAGTTGCATCCAGTTTCATAGCTCCCAGCTGTGTGCAGTGAACAAATGCCACTCCTTGGAGGTTCAAAAACAATGTGAGTAAGAGGTAGGAAAACCTGTAATGTGTATTTGAATAGTTTTTAGTGGCTGTAGTATTACTCTTGTCTCAGTTGCTTTGCTATCACTGATGCTGCACTGCCATTTCCAGGCTGTATAGCAAAGAAAAGTGGTTGATATGTGTGTGCACACCTTGAATGGCAGAGGGGGAAAACATCCCCCAGACAAGGGATTTGCAGGAATGATGGGACTGCCTCATGTCAGAGGACAGTTACTGCATTTTAGTGGCTTTTGTACAAATGTAATTTCCTCCCAGTTTTTAATTTCCCTTATTTTGAATATCTGTTTGCAAATATTCTTCTATTTAAAATTAAATGCTAGTGTAACTTCCTGTGGTTGTCTCTTCAAAATTGCTGCCATTTCTCTTTTCTGGGGGGTATTTATCTTGTTATCAAACTTATTTTCTTACAGTCTGCACTTTAATTGAGAAGTTGTCACTATCAAAAATGCCATTTAGAGGAGATCCAATAATCAGTAAGTCCTATTTTAGATAACCTTCCATGACTGTGGTAACTATTCATTAAACTAAAGTGTTAAGAAATTATGCTTTTCAAAGAAGCAAAAATTAATGGGGTTGGGTGGTCTAACACATTAAAAAAATACCAAAAAGAGACAAATAGTGCAGCAGATGCTGATGCAATTTCAAGATTTAGTTTTTAGCTGTTGACAATAAATAAAATGTGCAGTACTCAGCATCACCAGGCATGGGGTGGTCACTGTGGACATGGTAATCCAGACTGGAATAGCTCTGCTGGGAGTCACAGCCTGGTTTAGTTTGGAAAACCAAAGACACAGGTTGACCTGGTAATTGCTGGTCTATGGAAAAATTAAATAGAGAATATTGAAGTTGAGAAAGTTAAAGCTGTTTGTGTTCCTTGCTGTTGCAGGTGGTTGGCAGTGGTTAATAAATGACAGCCTGAGACAGCTCACTCTTGTTTCCAGTGCTGCACGACAGCATATAAAGGTACAAGGATTTCTCCTCCTTCATGTGGTGACATTCAATACAGAATTAGAAATGCTTTTGCTTTCCTTTGGTGATGTATCCATAGGATTTTACGGGTTCTTGAATGCATGTTTCTGAGATGTGTGAGAAGGGGTATTTATAAAAGTGCATTTTGAATTCCTCAAGATTCCAGTGGACCTTTCTGGTTACCACTTGGGCAGTTATCCCAAAGGTTGTTCCTGTCTGTACCTCTGGTCAGGGTGAGAAGTTGCTGATGGTGCTGGAAGCTGCTCCCTGGTGGTTCTGTGGTTACATTTAGAGGGTACTTTCCTTCTGATTTGGTGTACCTGTAATATGTGTGGCTGCAGAGAATTCTTGTGACAACTAAAAATGCTCTGGATGATGTCCACGGGCACTCTGTGAGCATTGCTGTGAGTTACCAGGGTTATTCAGGACAAGGAGCTTAAATTTTCCATGAAGCTCTGCTGCAAATCCTTTTTCTGTGCTCTCAGACTGCTCTGATTCAGAATTTTAAATCCATTGATGGATATGTCTCGTGCTGTTTTATTTACACCATCTTAACACCTCCAGTTGTTCACCTTAACTTTCCCAAGAAAACTCATGGCAGTTTGATCTCTGCTGAATCATAAAGGCAATTTCTGTCTGCCCTGCTAGAGCTTTCAGACAATCTGAATTTAACACACTGTGTTCATTGTCTTAGCTGTTAGTAATAAGATAAAAAGACATTTCAGTTATCTCACACCTCATCTTTTAAAGCTTTCCTTGGGAGACAGAGGAGGATGGAGTTGTATCCAAATCACTGAAGGAAATGAAAAAAAGACATTTGAATTCTTAGGATATTCTTTTGGCATTAACAATTTATTCAAAGTGCTGGTATGCCTTATAACTGGAACTTATAAACCAAAAGCTTAAAAGAATTAATTATAGGCTACAGAGAATTTTAACTTGCTTGGTAAACATCACTTAAAGCCAGGCAAAGTGTATTTAGCAAATGACAATTCTCACTTATTTCTGCTTCTGTTTTAGAGAGAAATATTTTAAGGGCAATGCTTAAGATGTTGAAAAGTAATCTTCTTTTTCTGACATACAGTATTCCAGTTTAACTTCATACATTTAGGGTGAAAAACATTTCATTTAGAAAGTGAAATATCTGGGCAATCTGGTCTGGTCCCAGGTGTCCCTGCCCATGGCAGAGGTTGGATAATTTGGCCTTTAAAGGTCCCTGATCCACAGCAGTTGGATAATTCTGCATATTTTGTTACTATTATCCCTGTGGCAGTCAGAATATTGTTTAGGTGAGTGCTGGTTTTCTTTCAAGTCCTTGATTTTGCATAGAGAACTTGTCTGAGGTGTCTTTGAGGGCAGAATGAATCAGCTGGGCAGGATTTCTGTGTTACATCTGAGATTTCTTGTACCTGGAGAACATGAGTGTTAATAAGCTAACATGAAGTGAACAATGCATAGCTTTTGTGTGCTTTCAAATTTATTATAATTTTGGGTAACATTATATTATCAGCTGAAAAGTATAATTCAGCCATAAATTCCATTCTATTGTGTATTCTATTAAATTCTATTCTATTACCTGTTCTATTCTGTGCTTTCTGAAACAGCAGCTGAGTTCTTTTGTGTTCTGTATCAGTAACTGAAACCACTCTAAAAATGAGGAGGCTCAGGGATCATACACAACCATTGATCCTTTTCTAAGCCAATTAAGATTAGGACACAAGGCCTGTGATCCTGGATGTTTGGGCTTTTTTGTTTCTTACCTTCAGCCCATGTTCTTTTCTGTGTTTCCTTTCTGTAGCTCCCTGGGGAAATAGGGTTTGTTCCTTGTCAGTCTGGCATCAGGATATGGATATATATGAAATAAGGTGAAATAAGATGAAATAATGACTTGTGTGTTTTGTGATGCTGTGTCATCCTGGAGGTCTTTCATCTGAACTGAAAATACATTTCATACATTCCTGTTATTGTTTTAAATGCTGATTTAGCTGACTGGTCCTATTGGAGGAATAAGATGAAAATCTGTTTTTTCCTTACATGAGTTTCCTTACTAAACCAGTATTGGGAAGAAATAAGAAGAAAGGAAATACCAGTATCTGGAAAGAATTTTTTTTAATCCACTTTATTTTTCCTTAAAAATTCTAAGAAGATATGAGGTGAGTAAATGCATTTCTGTTGCTTTGTTGCAGGAGTCTGCAGTGTCTGCACTGGCTGCTCTGTGCAATGAATTTTACATCAACGAGAGGGGAGAAGCTGATCCAGCTCTGCAGGGTAAATGATTCATGTTTAACGTGGAGGCACAGAGTGCTGGGCTGCAGCAAACTTGCACTTTGGAGGGACTGCACAGAATGGGGAGGGGGCAGCACTGGTTTTAAAACGACTTCAAATTCTTCAGGAAAAATAACTGGCAGCTGAAAGTTGTCTGAAAAATGACATCTGGAAGTGTAGGAAATGTCTCATTTCCTAAATGCTGGCTTTAGACTGAGGTGAGTAGAAGGTGCCACCATAATGAGGCAAATTTATGTTGCTTTTCTGTTCCATACTGTAAAACAAAGAACCAAAGATTGTGCGTTTCTAAAATCCTAAATTATAACAAAGTGAATCTTTTTCACATCCTGTTTTGATAAACTCTGCAAAGATCATGGCTGATTTGCAGGAGAATTGCTAAGGGATAAGAAAAGGATAGAGAAGGACACCCAGAGTTCTGGTAAAAATGCATGTGAAAGCTCATGTGTTTGTGTTTGGATCAGCAGTGCAGGAGGAGGCTTAAACTTCTCTTAGGGGTGTATGAATCAGCATCTTTTTTTTTATACTGCTTTTCTTGTACCTGTCTTCCTTTCAAGGATCAGATTATATCATGTCCATCAGAGACAAATTGCTGGATTGTACAGATAAATATTTTAAGAATTACCAACAATTATATTCTTGTTTTTCTAAATATGACCGTGAACTTACATATGCTTAATAAAATATTGATTCCTTTCTCTATTTCCTGCCATTATTAAATCAGGTCACAAAATACCTATTAATTATTTGTCTCAGAGTTGTTCCCAAAATGATGTTGGTATTGATCCCATATGTATTTACACGCAGTCCATACCCCAAAGACTTTGGGGGTGAACTATAAAAGCAGCCTGACCTGATTTGAAAACTTTATATAGTGCTAAATCTTTGTCAAAACAAACAAACAAAAAAATTAAACCAAACCAAACCCCAAAATGGCCCTTTCCCTGCTGGAGTTTGGCCCTGCCTGCCAGATTCTTTGTGGGCAGCATGGGAAGATGTGATATGGTCCCAAAGCAGATAAAATCCCCACAACCTCAGGAAAGGCTCATGTGTCAAACCAGAACGTGCTGGGCAGGAGGAGGCAATGCTGAGTCAAACAAACAAACTAAAAACGAGTTAAGAAGGTGATAGGGCAAATTTCATGTAAGGATGAAGTTTCAAGTTTCTGTAAAAGTGGACTGGAAAACTCAGGCAGGTGCCCAAGTCAGGAAGGAGAAGGGATCTGCTGGAAGCACAGGCTGCAGATGTAGACCCCTCTGAAGCCTCATGGTTTTTTTCCTGGATTTGAGGTTTACTTTTCATCTGCCTTGTGCTTGGAGGGACCATGGCAATGTGGCTGTGATGGTCTAGGGACACAATTCGGTCAAATTTGTAGATACAGATAAAATTCTTATGGGATTTTCTGAAGTAGAATTGTGAAATGACAATTCTTCTGTTCTAGAAAACTCTCTGGTCAGCTCCATCTTGAGTAGCCTTTTATTTGACCTTGGCTGCCCTGGACCCTGCTCCACACATGATAACAGAAGTGCCATTACACATGCAAGCATCTTTTAAAAAAAACAATCAAAGAAAAAAAAATGTATTTAATCTCTGTACTGATAACATGGACAAATTTCATGCCTGTCTGTTGTGGGATTGAAATCCAGTAGTAAAAGTCCTCCCAGGGTGTGTGATGGATGTGGGCATGAGTGGAAGCTGCAGTGCAGGAGACATTCAGCTCAGTGCAGGTGCCTTAGATAAGTCAGTTAAAGCAGGACTGGACATGATCAAGGGGATTAGGGAAAAAAAAAAAAGCTTTTGGTAAAATTTAACCAGAGTTTCAGTGTTGCTTGATGATTAAAATGAGAACACCAATCAAGGGTGCTTTAGCAGTTTGACATTCTGAATTTGTCCTTATGAAGCTGCAGTTTTATTGAATCACTACTTTTGCCTCTGTTTGTTTTGACCTTCTCTTTGTTTTTTCTTTTCCTGTGTGTTCTGTTTTGGTTTTGCTGACTTGCTCTTTTAATATTCTTTCAGGATGGGTTGTGTGGAATTAATATTGTAGACACTTCACGGGCCCTGTTGGTTTCTGCAGCTGAAGGCTCTTTAGAAGAATATTAACATTTGCATTACAGTTTGCACCATAATTACTGAGTGGTTATAAGTAAAGAGCTGTTTTTTGCTGGTTGCTGTGTCATTTGGCTAAAATGTCTGTCTTAAATTTACATCACTCAAAGTGGAGACTGTCACAGCCTCACTGTTCAGGATCTTCTTGCTGTCACAGCAAACACTGCATCCTCCTGTGGCCTCAGGACTCCTGACACCCTGGTGGTTTGGAAAGTTTGAAATAAATGTGCTTATCAGGAGGTGTTGCTCACCTCTGGCCAGGGAGCTGGGCTGCTGATGGGAGGGACAAGTTGGGGCCTGTCCCTTGCATTGGGGTTTCAAAGAAACACTCATGAATTGTGATGAATGGGGAGTTTCTTATGGCAACTCTTCTTTCTTCCTCTAGCAAATATTGCTCAACCATTTCAACCTTAGATTACAGTAAGCACTGGCACAATTATGTAATCTTCCCCAGGATCTCTGGTTCTTTTTCTTTGAGGATTAAAAAGTGTCTGTGCAGTAACAGGATTGATAAGGATTGATAAGACCACCTTGAGCTGTGTTCATTGCAGCTGGCTTGGAGAAGCTTTTCTGGAGTACTTTGGTTTTCTCTGCATTTTACAGGAGAGTTTAACATGAAAAATTGAGTACAGGAAGTATTGGCTGCAAGTCTGAGATAAACACTGCAGCAGAAATGTGAACCTGTTCCTGACTTTTCCTCTTTTTAACTTTTGTACACCCTCATTTTCTCCTTGATATCACTTTACGTGTTTGCTGAGGATCCTTTTTCCATGCCCAGCTGGGTTTATTCTGGGTTTATTCTGTGCCTTTTGACTCTGCTGCTGTTTGTAGGGTCTCTGTCCCCACTGTGTCCCGTGCCAGTGCATGGAACCAAAGGGGGCATTTCTTCTTGAGCTTTCTCCTCCAAAACACCCAACTTCATTTATGAAAAATGATCTGAAAACTTATCACTGTTTAGGTATGATCTGTGTGTGTGCTAAAACAGGGCTCCAGTCAGGAGTTTTCTGAGGGAAAACTGTGTAAAATAACTGATATTCACAAACCTGGGGATCTCCTGCCTAACACAGAACACTTACCCAGTGATAAAAAATGGAGACCTATAAATATAAAAAGAACTTGCTCCCCTGTGCTTAGCCAGAAATTTGTTATTTGTTATTTGCTTATACTTACTAGTTGGATGTCAAAAATTGATAACTCTTTGAGAAGTTTGTCTTTTCTCTCTCTGAAAAAGTAGGCTTAGTATAAATACAAGTTTGTATTAAAATCTGCATAAATACAGATTTTTAGACAGAAAATATGAATTCATTCATGTAAAAGTGAACATCTTAAAATTTATCTTTTTCCTGTATTCAGCATTTTAGTTTAGCAAATTACTAAATTTTCCAGCTGTTTTGTTTAGGGGATCTTTTCCTTGTTTTTTTTTTCCTTAGCCAAATATGAAATTCTAACGATGTGGTGGTTGCTTTTCACTCTGCAATTGTATTTTTTCCAGATGAGCTGGTGACACAGTACGTTTCAGAACTACAAAACACAGAGGAAATGATTCGTTGTGGCTTTTCACGAGCTCTTGGGGCCCTTCCAAGATTTCTGCTGAAGGGCAGGCTCCAGCAGGTGAGAAAAGAGCATCATTGTAATGAGAAGAGGGCACCGGGCATTTTGAGTGAAACCTGTGACAGTGATCAAATAAATAATAATGACCATAATTAAAGGTCTTTGTCAAAGGGGTTTGAATGCTAATGCACAGAAAATCATCATGAGTTGAGCTTGCCATAGTTCTGATAATTAATGTTTAGTCCTGCTTTAGTAGTGGTAATGGAAAGCCTGAGGTTGGCTCATCCCTTTGCTGTGGGACATTGGTCCAGGGGAAGAGAGGAGAGGGGGGTGAGGAGCCAGGGGAAGAGAGATTTGCTACAGGGGTTGAACTGAAACCCCTGGAGAAACTGAGATGTATGAAGCCACAAAGTGAAATAGAAATACATTCTTTTAGTAGAAACTTACACCCAAGTGCCTTGAACATCTAAAAAGCTGCAGCAGAGAGCAGAGGCCTTTTTGCCCCTGGGCACAATTCTGCCACAGCAGTGGTATTTCCATAAGGTTACCCTGGCCCAGACAGAATGCAAACTCAGCCTGTTGTTCACATTTTTTGGATATATTGTTGCCATAAACAAGAAGAGCTGATAGAAATACATATGAATTTCTGAGTAGTACTCTGGTGATGTTGTGTAAAATCTCACAGGCCTCTCCTGGTGAGAATCCAAACTCTGCTGGCTGCTTGGTTCCTTCACACAGGATTGAACTCATTTTACTGTGATATCTAAATTTAACATAGTAAAAAATACTTTGGGTTTATATATCTCATTCTTTGTATTTTTTCAGGTTTTGGAAGGTCTAAAAAAAGTTACAATCATTTCCCCTGAAGATGTGAGCTTTGCTGAAGCCAGGAGAGATGCCTTAATAGCAATTGCAAAGTATGTTTCTCACCCCTGCTTGTGTCTAATTTTAAATCTTTCTGTAGAAGCTTTTTCCTGTTCATTCTGCTGGGAGCATGAGTCTTGAAATCAGTTACAGTCACACACATCTTGACTGCCTATCCATTACCCAGTTTAGTTTTAATTCAGAGAATTGCCACACACCTGACTCTGGACTTCAGCTCTGATAGTGCTGTCAGTTTTTTATCAGTTAACTGACTGCCCAGAGTGTTTGCCTTTCTCATGGGCTGCAATTTAATGAGCTTTACTGAGGAGGAAGACTATACTGAGGAGGAAGAATATATGTTTTTCCACAATCTTAAAGAGATTGAATTGATTTTAAGAAATGGTGCCTTTTATTTAAAGGAATATTTTCTATGTTGATTGTCACAGAGCAGTTAATAGTATACATTAATATTTTATGCTCTTAAACTGTTCCACTGCTAAAACCCCTGTGTCTTCAAGGTAAAGAAGTTTAATGTCAGGTTCAATGCACATTGTGTTGCCCCTTTGCTCTTCTTGGTGATTTCATTTTAAGGAGAGTTCAGAGACTGACAGATACTGAAGCAAGTTCATTTTTGTAGTGTTATAGATGTGAAAGCTTTTCTGGAGTACTTTGATTTTCTCTGCATTTTAGAGGAGAGTTTAATGTGAAAAAACAGGTAAAGGAAGCAAAGCAATGTACTTTCCTGCTGAGATCTTAGCTTTGCCAGTGTTCCTTTGAACCCAAACACTGCTCAGAAATCCCCAGGTCAAATTCAGCACAGAAATATTCCTCGTTCCATCTGCAGTGGACGTTTCAGCTGTTGTGAATTTTATTAACCAACATAACAAAGCTTGCTCTCCATTGCCTCCCATCCCTTTTTTTCCTCTTTTTTTGGAAGGGTTTGCCAGACAGTGGGTGTGAAGGGAGATGGATGCCAGCAGGAATTTGTGTGCAGGGATAACGTTGATCAGATTTATGCCACGCTGCTCACCGGCGTCACCGACTACACCACCGACAGCCGGGGGGACGTTGGAGGATGGTAAGGTGGGGTAAAATCCAGGGCCACTTTGGTGTCCAATGAAAAGCTGATGTGTTTTTAAAACCTCTTAGAAACAGGAGCTCCAGGCCTTTGGAGATTTGAGCCTAGGTAGGAATTAGGAATGCACAGCAGGAAGAGAAGTAGAAAGTGAGGCTGACAAGTTTTGCTTGTCCTTGCTCAGGAGCTGGGAATATGGGGACTGATATGTTCAAAACGGAATTTAAACCTTTTTCTGGTTCTGTGGGTGACGTTAGTTCCTTTTAGTGAATACCACGAATGTATTCGGTTGCAAACCAGGGATTTGAAACATTACTTCACATTTGGTCCTGCCTGATCTCTCCTGCTGCACCTTGCTGTTGTGGGGTTTTTTTGCCAGGAGAGGGAGCAGCTGCATAACGTGTTGAGAGGGATAAAAACTCTAACTGAGCTGCAGCATCACCACATCTTTTGTGAGTTTAGGGTTTCAATGAATTCAGATACGATGCTGCAAGAATAAATCATGAGTCTATAGGAATATGTCTGCTGATGGGAAATCTGTAGCATAGGTAGATTAATGAATTTAGTGAACTTAATAAGGTTAATAAGATCTTAGTCATATTATTTTCATGGCATTCCTCAGTCTTCAAGGTCCCCCTAATACAAAGAAGATTGAATGTGTAACACTGCATTCCTCTGAATGCTCTGCATTCCCTCAGTAACAGTGATCTGGAAAGGCACTTTCAGAATTCCTGACTGTAGAGGCTCGTGTCCTTCTTTGGGTTTGTGTTTCATTTCCAAAGAAGCTCTAACTGGGGATGTGTCAGCACTTACTGATTGGAAGTTCCTGCCAGCTTTGAATGGGAGAGATCATGAAGAGTTCATGTTGTTCATGCCATCCTGTAGAATTGCACAGCACAGGAATATGGATCTTACAAACCAAATATTCTCCTGTCAGGGTGCTTTTCTGCACCTATTTATGAACAAAATGGGCCCAGCCTGAAGTAGTACTTGTTAATGAAAAAAATTGAATTATCCTAATTCAGGAATAAGTCCAGTATCTGCAGATTTAAAATACTTTTGATGCTGTGTAGAAGCCTCAGAGCAGTAACACTCAGTAGAGAGAAGCCATGAACTCTGTAAATGAATGTGATAGAGTAATTTTAATTGTCTTTTATTTATTAGCAGTTGATTTTGAGTGAAATGCTGGTTTTGAAAAGGCTGCTTACTTTTGTTGTCTGAATCCATAATTTTAATTTAAAATGTGCAGGTGTATGTTGCTTTTAGATACGAAGAATCAGCCTTGTTTAACCTGTGGGTGATACTGTTTGTGTATGGTAATGAAGTGGTAAAATACATGTATTTGACCTGTCTGGCAGCTGCATGAAGTATCTCAGGGCACAGAGATGTATGTTCAGGATTTTAATTAACAACCTATTGACAGTTCAGATCTACTGTCTGGCTCTGCTTTTGCTGCATGCCAGGCAGGAAGGGGCAAGTGCCTGAAAACTACTGATAAGAAATAATTCTGCCGGTTGGAAACATTTTGTTACTTTCCCAGTTTGTTGAAGAAGTTCTTGTCTAACAGTCCTGGCTCACATGGAGTGTTTGAGTGGCTGGTGTCAGTCATATCTGTGCAGAGTGTTTGTATGAAATAAATACTTTAAACAGTCTCTGCCTTCTCCCTTGAAGGGTGTTCTCAGCAGTGGTGGATGAGCAGGAGAGTGGCTGTGCCCATCCCTGGCCAGGCCCAGCATGGTGACCCATCCTGCCCACCTGGCAGCTTCTGGGTCATGCTCAGATTTGTTCTGTCCTGTTCAGAGCTCTGTCCTACTCAGTCTTAACTTCAGTGTCATTATTTCATTTGCTAGCCCTGGGTTTGCTTTAAAACAGGAAAAAATAAGTTAATTACAGTGCCATTCTCCTTTCCAGGATCCTCATTAGGCTTGAACCTAATTAGGGCAGGTGCTGTGAAGTACATTTGTAATGACCGTGTGGGATGGGAGCTGCTGCACACAGCCTGTAACCCTTTCTTCTTGTGGAGGAAGAAAACTTGTGACTGTGCTGTTTTTTCAAGATGCCCCATGCTGGATTGATCCTTGCCAGTGATCATGGGCAAGGAGCAGTCAGAGCACAGTCAGACCTTGCAGGTTGTGCCTGCAAGTCACTGGCACTGTCAGATCTCACCTGTTCCAGTAATGCAATAATTATAGGCTGCAATATTCATAAATAGGCAGCAATAATTCTAAATATTAAATTATATAAGATTATATAATATATAAAACATATTATGTAGATAAATATGAAATCATGTTTGTATATGTAATATATAAATATGTCATATTTATATATAAATCATGTATATATATAATATTATACTATATATATATATATATATGAAAATTATAAATAGCTTCTCTGTCTTTGCACAGGAAGGGAAGTGTCAGTTCTGCAGCAGAGGAAGGGTACTTTGTGCTATGTTATCACTGGGCACTTCTGTGACTGGCCAGCCTTGTCCCTTTAGCACTTCACTGCAATATTTAAAAACATGATGGAAAAGTCCATGGGACAAACAATCCAGCCTGCTCTCAGCCTTAGTTGAGGTTTGTGTGTTTGGGTTTTCCCTGTTTCCTGTAGTGTTTCCCTGTTTTCTGCAGTGGTATCCAGCTTCTCAGCTGGTCAAATTGGCATCCCACAGGGAAATTGTAACACGGGGCACAAACTCAGAGATCAGGAGGTGTCTGCCATTTCCTTAGGAGGGGAAATGAGGATGCAAAGCTGAGGATCAGGAGCAGGCCATTGCAGCTTGCACAAGGAAGGAGCTTGGCTGTCCCTGCTGTCAGAGCAGCAGGAGGGAGGTGAATGTGTCTCTAACACAAGGCAGGGCTGGCTGCAGCTGACAGAAAATGCAATAATACAAATAATACAGGGTGGGGAGGCAGAGGAAAGGGAGAGATACTGAGCTTTGTGTTTTCAAAGCCAGGGGAGATACTGAGGAAGATGAGCACCTGGCTGAGTGTAATTAGGTAACAATAAGTGTAATAATCAACTTCCACATCTGAGAGCACCCGCTGCACTTCTCCACAACTCTTGTTTATCCTTTTCTGTGTCTTCGTTTCAAAACAGAACAAAACACAGTGGAACTTTCAAAGAAATCCTGAGGAAATTAAATTCCCAACAGCCATTAAGATTCAAAAGTGCTTTGAGCACCAGATACTTTTTTTTTGAGCTTCTTTGGGCAATTCCTGCCAAAAGTGAGTCAAGAAACATGTAAATCAGAGGGGGAAGGGGGATCCTTTCTCATGGCAAACTCTTGGCTGCTGTAGGCTTTTGTGTCCTCTCAAATATCAGTACTCTCTCATTCTGTTTCTTCTAAACCAGTGAATAAGATGGAAAGATATGGAGAGAAATGCTGTTTCTCTGGAGAGACTTTGTCTTTTTTGTGTAATTTTTGTCTTTCTTTAATAGAGTCGTGGGAAAGTTTCACCAACTTTACTCTGCATATGCAAACTTTACCTTTCTTTTGACAGATTGTTTGCTGGGACATGTCTGAGCTGTCTACAGGTGGTAGACATGAATATCTAAGTCAGATATGATACAAAAAACTAGTAAAACATAACCTTGATGAAAGACTGCCAGACTTGTTTTAAGCTGCTTTGGAAAAAATGATGTAATTTACCTTTTTTACCATTGTAACAAATGTCCCACCCAGTTTTAGATTGCACCTGCAACTATTTTGAAGTTGTTTTGGTAAGCAGCAAGAGGAGTATTCTCATAGAAGGCTGCTGGGCCTTTTCAAATATTTATTATTTTTTCTTTTTTTAAAAATTATTCCTGAGAAAGGATGACATTACTCTGAGTTACCAACGTAGTGAACGTGCTGGGCCTGGTCCTGTGCAGGGTCATGCCACCCACTGAGGTATTGCCCTTGTCTTAAGAAAGGAACCACCTTTAAAAACTCATGGATTGACAAGACATGGTTTAAAACAAGCATTCTGATGGTTTTTTTAATTGAAATTACACTTTTTAAAAAAATTGTATTTAGACATTTTGAAGGGAGCAGATCATTATCTAGATAAGACTCACTTCAAGCACAATTTAGTGTTACTTTGGTCAAACTTTTCATGAAATAATTATTGTTTAGCATAGAGATTTAAGTCACAATTTGACTTAAATGTGACTCACTCTGAGTCACAATTTGTTTTTAATGTTGGAAATATTAAGCTTGAAAATTTACAAGAATGTGACAGAGTTCAACGTCTGACTGTCAAAATGTGGGCTGACCTTTTCAAAAAATAATTTGAAGCAGACAGAGCACTTAAGTTTAAATACATCTGCTTGCACATGAAATAGAACTAATCATTATCAGTTTTAACCTTATTAAAGTAAAGAATAAGCCTGGTGACATCTGGAATGAAAACCAGGCTGGTGGGGCAGGGCACTGCTGGACCCTCAGTGCAGTGTGAGCTTGGTTTCACACAGTGGGGCTGGGAGGGACACTCCTTGTCCTCCCAAAATATGGGAGCTGCTCTCAGAGGTCATTGCTTTTGTTATTGTGAATTTGTGCTGGTGTCTTCACCCAGCTGATGAAATTGAAGCTGTATTTATTGAAACAAGTGCTGCTGTAGCTGCTCTGACCTGTCTGTGTCTCCGCAGGGTGCGGGAGGCTGCCATGACCAGCCTGATGGAGGTGACCCTGCTGCTGGTGCAGAAGGAGGCAGAGCTGATCAATGCCAGCATGTATGTCACGTTCTGTTCTGTGTCTGAGCTCCTGAGCTCCATCCAGCCCTGCAGTGCTGGGACACTCTGGGCTCCTCCTTTATTGAGTGTGACAGAACTTTGACAGAAGTGCACCAAGCCCAGGCAGATGGGGAGGATGTCACATCTGGTTTGCAGAGGGAAATCCTTGTTGGGAGAACGTGGGTGGCAATCCCACCTTGGAAAGGCAGCACAGCTGTGGGATTTGGGCTGAACCTGCCTCCTCTGTGGTGCTTCCCAGCAGTGCTCACTGAAACAGAAAGCAAACTCGCCTGTGCTTACCCAGAGTGTCACATCATTAATTTGGAATGTGATCAGATGTGAGCATGAGTTTGGATTCGTTTCTTTGCAGAATTATTAGTAAGGAAATAAAGTAAAATAATTTACACGGAGCTCCTGCTTTTTAATTTCATGATATGGTACTCCTAATAATAAAAGAACTAATAATAAGTACATTTTTAAAACATAGCTTGAGCTGCAGTAAAACTTTCCTACTAGTGGTATTGGTTTGTAGATAGAGTGTGCCAATGGTTAGGTGAACATATACATGGTTTGGGATTTAATTTAAAAACCCCCAAATGTTGAAGGACACCTAGAAGGAAAGTACTGGATTCTCTAAGAATGCACTGCTCACTAGTGCCCATTTTCAGGGGCTTCCTCCTGTTCAGCTCTTTAGACACAGATTGTCCACATGGAACTGAGAAAAGCATTCCTGCCAGCTGGATCCCATTTTGTAAATATTCTGGGCCTTGGTGTAAGTGAAGGAATTTTAGCTGGTTTTACTGTCATTAGTGGCCCTTTCTGAAGGATTAAGGGCCTTGTGGGATACAGTGTTGTAGCTGTGAATTTAGTTGTGAGCATAAACAAAATAAGATGTTGTTAAAAACTAGCCAGAATTGAAGAAGTGATTTACTTGGAATATATGAGATGTAGAAGAGACTTTGTCCTCTGCTATGTGGGCAGTTTTCTACTTCAAAATGTGCTTTTCTCAAAGTTCTGCTCGATTTCCATCTGAAATGCAGCAGTTCAGCCAGGCCATAAATCACTTTGTTATCTTTTTGGATGAAGGGTGGGGCAGTATGTGTAAAAGGTGGATAAAATATTCTCTAACATTAATGTCATGCTGGCTTTTGGTTGATTGATCTGTGGGAGATAAAGCCTCAGGATTCTATCACCATCTGGGTGTCTTAAATCACTTGAGTGTTCATTCTGAAGAGTTAAGCCAGAATACTTTCCTAGCAGGATCATTCTTATTCATTTAACTGAAACAATTTAAATCTAAATACACATTCTACTGCTTAAATTTTCTGATTAATTGTTTTCTTCTTTATAGCTGCAAGCAGATTATGTGCTGGCTGGCTCAACAGTCAGCTGAAAAAATAGATAAATTCCGAGCTCATGCAGGATCTGTGTTCCTTACTCTTTTGCACTTTGACCATCCTCCAGTTCCACACATCCCTCATCGAGAAGAGCTAGAGAGGATATTTCCAAGGTAAGGTATTGAAAAATGTCCTAAACCAGTGAAAGGAAAAGATAAATGCACACAGTTTCATCTAAACCAAGCAACCTGATGTAATTTTTATGCCCAATATGTCTATGGTGTTGTCAGGGTTTCAGTGAATTGTCCTGTGAATATGCATGAACATATTTTTTTCCTCATTGATCATGATGATAGTTTTTGATGAGTTGTATTGTTTTAACAAAGCTCTAGTTGCAGCAGTTTTCCAAGATGGACTTTCTAGTTAAAGCGAGAGTGAGAGCACCTCATTCCTGAGTGGTGATTGTGATACCTGATGGGTATGAGGAACACCCAGCTCTGTGCTTGGGGGATCCTCAGCCTGCTGTGGTCCTCTGCTGTCTGTGGGGCTGCTGATCATCAGCATCGTCGGTGCTGGGAGGGTGTGTTGGCCTTTCCTGGGGCAGGTCTGTCCTTGGACCAGCTGTTGAGTAGCTGGTGGTGGGAGAGAGCACAGAATGAAACTGCAGAAAGAAACTTGTTTTCTGAATGTAGGCAAAAGTGCCTGGGCAAAGGAAAGTGCAGTTCACATCTTCCCTGGATCAGAACAAGGATTTGGAGATTCCTCCACTTTACTGGCAGGGGCTGAAGCTTTGATTTGTATTTTCCCCATATGCTCCAAGACCAGTGTTTGATTTGATGCTTAGGTAATTCAGACACCTTCCTCACTGGTGTGGAGGAGCAATGTGAGGAGGAGAAAAGCAGTGCACCCACACCAGATGATCCTTTCCCTTCCCCTTTCAGGTGGGAGAAGGAGACGCTGAACTGGAACGCGGCGTCGGAAGCTTTCCCTCGGATCACGCAGCTCCTGGGGCTGCCAGCCTACCAGTACCACGTGCTGCTGGGGCTCTCCGTGTCCGTGGGGGGGCTCACAGAGACCACGGTGAGACACCACTGCTTGCACGCCTGATGGCCTTCGTGCCTTTCCTTTTGAAGTGTCATTCTCTTGACTTGCTGGCTGCTGCTTTTCGGCTTCTTTTTTCTGCCTCTGTCGAGGTCGGGTTGAAGGCACGTGAGACAATAGTTCCTGTTCAGGCTTAGGTGATTTTTACAGTCTCACAGCAGTCAGTTCTGCAGTCTTTCATTAGCAAGGCATAAAATGTCTAACTATCTCTTGTTACAAGGTCTTTTAAGGCTAAACTATCCAATTAAGAAATGACACGTCAATTATTTTCACTTTTGACCCAATAACTGATCACTCAAAGCCTGCAATGAGGACTTTTCTGTCCAATTACAAAATACCACCCAAACCCGTGAAGAAGAACAAGGAAGCCTTCTCCATGGCCTCAGGTCAAATGCAGTGCTCTCCTGGGAGTCAGAGCCTGTCAGCACAGAAAGTCTGAAATTCTCAGCATCCAGAACTCCATCCGTGAGTGCTTAGGGTACAAGGAGTGAGGGTGCTTTGTTTGTCCTCTCCTGGCCTGGCAGGACCTGAGAGTTCCAGCCCCACAAATCCCAGCCCTGTGCTGGCTCTCCCAGCTGGGATCAGAAGCAGAGCCCCTCAGCTCAGTGCTAGGGGATTGCTCTTCTCCAGTGAGGTGGAAGCCAGTTCATTTGTCACCTGATGCAAGGTGTTAGCTGTTGGTTGTCAGTAGGTGTTAGCAGTATGCACAGGTTTCTTTTTTAAATTATTTTTGATACACTTTCTGCTAAGACACCAGTGAGATGTCAGAAGTTCCATTGCAAAGAAATTTCATTCAAATGTCTCTCTAAATCCTCTGAGCTTTGCAATCCTTATTTCATTCTTCTGGCATGAGCAATCTCTTTAACACTCACTTTGGCAGTCTGCTATGCTGCCAAATTTTCCCTACTTTCTTATAATTTTAGTGTATCCTTCTGTCCTTATATTACAACTTGCACTGGTAGTTTCAGAACTCTTGGTTTCCAGCTATTTGTCTTATAACATTTTTTGATTTGTTGTAGCCAAAGATGTAAAATATAAGAAGACAATTCTGGGGGTAAGGACATGGTTCACTATGACACCACAGAGGAATATCAGAGCAGTAACAGAATATTTTGGACTGTCAGTTAAGCCTTTAAATCCCAGTGGTCCTGTAACAGGAGGAGGAGAAGGCTGTGAATCAGCACCCCAACAGTGGTTAAGAGTGTTTCTAATTAAGATTTCCATCTCAAATTAAGAAAACTGTTAGAAAAGTGCTGGGAAACAGAGTTTTTGTGGAGGGGGAGCAGCTCCTGCTGGGTCACAGCAAGAAGGAGATCAAATCACCTGGAGCTTGTCTCCCTTGCCTTCCCCTTGTCAGTCACAACTTGCCCAAGTGAGTGAGTTTTTTTCTGCCTGGTGCTGTGGGTTCTGCTCTTGGGATCAGGAGATGTCTGGGAGCCTTTGGGCTGGTGGAGCAGAGAATTCAGTGTCTGTGCAGTCTCTTGTGTTTAAACCAATTCTGAGCATTTTAACGTTTCCAAAATGGCAACTAATTATATGGCAAGGGCTATTTTAGAACTTTGGAAACATGTGTGTGTTGGTTTGGGACAGTAATTATCAGATAGACAATGTAACTCTTTACAGATTTCTTTAATGGCAAACATGCACATGAAATTCAGCTTTCAGTCAAGCACAGTTAATTATAGGAGGCTCCACCAAAACCAAAGTTATGTGTCTAAGTGAAAAAAGGAGGAAAGTTTTGGAGAAACAGACATTTTGGCTGCTAGCTGGGGTCAGAGGAAAATTCTTATTCAATATTTTAATTTTTTTAAACTCCTGGTTGCATTTAGTTATGAAAAGTTGGAACAGTTGAGTTGCATGCAGCTCCCTTCCCTTGTTACCATCTGACAGTGTGTTAAGGGAAACCTTCTGCAGTGTCCTCAAACTGTGATTGTGAAATGTTCACTTTGCTGTGACCCTCCAGTTTTCTTTAACACTAAAGGCTTGCTCTGGCTACAATATTCTCCAGGGCTTTAGAAAGAAGATGAGCTAATTCTCTCTTGAGTCAGCTAGAAAGGCAAGGGAGGGCACTTACGCTTGGGAGTGTATGTGTGTGGTGAATTACTTTTAATATCTAAAATGTGATACAGAAATTAGAATTGATGTGTTTTACAATGACTGGTATTCAAACTACTCTGTCAAAGCCTGTGGCATTCTTTGCTCAATATCCAGAGACTGATTTAAAACACTAATAGGAAATTTTAAGAACAATCCTATTAAATCTGTATGAAAGAAGCAGCTTTTTAAAATTGAGGAGGGGGGAAAAAGATTATTGGAATATGTGTTCTTGCAGTGATGTGTCTGTTCTTGTGACTCTGTTCCCTCTCTCACTTCAAAAATATCTGTGCACATACACACGTGGACATGGAAGTTAGAAAGAAGATTCCTGTATCTACTGCAGGATAATCTGAGTTCAAATGTCAGTTTGTCTTTTAGGCATCTCAGGGGATCCACAGGAGAAAGGCTCTGTTGTAATTCCCTGGTCAGTGGCAGTTTGGCTGCAGCTAAAATTGCTCTGCAGTATATTTAGCAAGAGCAGTTCTTTGTTTGGCTTTTTAAAGAGATTTTGGAATGAGCCATGTGGGGTCCCTGAAGTGTTGTGGTGGCAGTGGGGCTGCTGGAAGAATTGCAGCTCAAGCATTGGAAGTAATCTGGAAAAACAGAAGATGTCATTCCCTGTGGGATTTGGCACTCTGCTCCATCACCATGGTTCAAAGGGCACTTTCTCTGTGTAAAAGAATCTTCTAATTATACATCTGGCCCACAGTGATGCATATTTCTTATGGCTGCATAAAACCCCTCAGTCTGTGGAGATCACATGTACAATGCTGGTCTTTCTCCAGTGCACAAAACCTGCAGTTGCAGGAGGCAGGATATAATTTTGATATAATTTCATTATTGTTGAACTACATTACATTCTGAATTTTGTTAAAGCACAGAATGTCCCGTGATTCCCCTCCTCCACCCCTAAAGAGTGAAAATTGCATTTTGAAGTGGTATAGAAATTGTAAGTACAGCTTTTAGAAAAAAAAAAAGGCACAACATATTCTGAACTGTTAAAGTTCCTCCCAGGCAGTGCCAAAGCTGTGTTACTGTGTAGATCTCACAAACAAAAACACTGGCATGTTAGTAGATGATATTCTAAAACATCTGGTTACTGGGACAAATTGTATGCAAATCAATGCATATTTGGTGGGAAAAGAGGCCCAAAATCCTCTTTTCTTGGTTGAGAGTTCTTGAGCAAAATACACTTGAGAATAATTCCAGGCATTCTTTTCTTGGAGAGAAAAATCGTGTGAATTATGATATTCCTGCTTCATGTAAGGCATCACTGCTGCAGAGTACAAAGCAGAGCCCTGATGTGGATCAGGTGTCCTAATCACTGAAGGGAAGCTGAGATTTTGGATGTAATAGATGCTCTGTTACAAACTGGATGCTTCAGCTAATTCTCTTTGACCATATCACTCCTCAGAGCTGGTTTTAGAAGTGCTGTAGCTCTGTTCTGCAGAGCTGACTGGGAACAGTTTTGTGGAGGTTTGTGTAGAACCACACCAGGCACCTGCCCAGAGCTGCAGCTGCCTCTGTGCTGGCTGGAGCTGCACTTGCTCCTCCTTGTGCCCTGGCTCTGGAGCTTAAACCTTCAGGGCTTGAGTTCTCTTGATGCCTTGTGAAGGCTGAGCTGGAGCAGAGGCTGGACAGAGCTAAAGAATAAAGCAGGGATTTATTGAAAGGCCTCAATGGATCCACCCTGGGCAGCACAAGAGCCCAGCCAGGGCTGCACCCAAGATGAACCAAAATGGTCCCAAAATGCACGAGCGCTCCCGGGGTCTCTCCCTTGGCTCAGCTCTGCTCCATTTGCACCTTGCAGTTCATTGTCCAGTTCCAGCTTTAGCCCAGGCACTCCCATCCTGCTTGTTTTTCTCTTTCCAGCCCACGGTGTTTGTGCTCTTGGGCTGAGCTTTGGATCATTTGTCCTTGGTGCCCAGCTGGAGCAGGAATTGTTTTGTCTCCCTGCTCTGTGCAGAGAGCTCAGCATCCCCTGATGTGAACCCAGATCCACACACTAAAGCAGCACAGAACCTGAAACATAGAAAAGCCAAAACCTGAGGCATCACTGCCACCAGGTGCAGGGTGCCTTTGAGCTCTGTTCTCTGCTCCATTCATCTCCTGTCCCTGCAGGATCTGCTCCTGCCCTCAGTGTTGGGGCAGGCACACCTTGGCAAACCCTGGTTTTGCTGTTCCATAAGAACAAGGTCATTCTCAGGCCTCCTCTTAAATTTGTATCCAAAGCTGTCCCAGTTCCAGCCCATTGCCCTCCTAATTTCCTTTCCCAGTCCTTGTGGAACCCCAGGGAAAGGTAAATGTCACAGGTTTGATGTAGTGTGAATTTGTGTTCTGCATAGATGAGGACGACATTTGGAAATATTCTTCTCTGCAAATACTCAGGAGCAGTTAAGATTACAGCTCAGATACTGAGGCTGGGACAGAAGGAGCTCACCTGAGGAGGAAATAAGGATTTAACCTGTTCATGTCATGTTGTTATGCTGGAGTTTCTGCCAGTATTGAGAAATTGCCCCATTTTTCAAACTCCCAAGCAGTTACATGATGGATTATCCACACCTGTACTTTTGTATTGTTTAATTACTTGTGCTGTCCTCATTCTGCAGCGTTTCTGCTATCCTGCTGCTCTGCCTTGGTTTGGCACAGCTCTGGAGCACTCCACCTGGAGCTCTGCTTCTTGCCCTTTACTTTCATGCACTTCCTTGCCTTTCCAAGTCATTTGGATCTGCAGAGAAAGCACTGAGTCATTCAACTTCCTTAAAAAAAATGGTGTGAGATCTCTGAGGTGGTTTAAGAGACAAAAGAAATAGGAGAGGAAATGACACCACCTCAGATTTCTTGTGAGATGGGATTTCCTCTGCTTGTTGTTGATCTCTGCTCTTGGAAGGTGTAAAGACAAAATATTTCTTCTTTATTTATAATAGTCTGAAATGCACAGATTATTTTGAAAGGTATTGTATAATAATTGAGCAGGTTTTGAATTTTCAGGAAATCTCTGTTACAGTGATATATCCTGTGAAGATCTTTCAGGGTCAGGACCCAGTTTGTACTGGGCACACTGGGACACACACCAGGGCTGCTTTTGGAGGGTGAAAGAACCACACTGGGTTCAGTTCAGTGTAGCTGCCTTGCACAGATTTTACTGAGATTTGGCTGTCATTCTGAAACTCAGAATAGCTGAATAATTTCTCCAGATTGCTTGACCTTTTTAAAGAAAGATTTCTGCTCCTGCACTGCCCAGGGTGTTTCAGTACAAAGTGTGAAGGTTGCAGACTCTGCTGCTTCCCAGGATTGCTGGGCTCTGCTGTTTGCAGGCTGAAGCTTTGGGAAAATAGTTCAGAGTTTTGAGCCAAGGCTAAATTGTTTCTTGTTCTTGGGTACTGATGCACCCATAAATGTTACTGGTATGAGCTTTGTTAGATAAAATGTTTAAATGGAGATTCCTCTCATTTGCTTTTGGGAAGACACTTGTGCTGTTTCTCATCCTCATCCAATATTTCATTTTCTTTCCTTGGTAAGATTGTCAGGCCTCTGAGGAAAAGGGGATTCCCACAGAGGCTGTGCCTGCTCCCCTCCCACAGCAGGTCTGGGAGAGAGCAGCTGGCCTGGAAAGCACCCTGGCTCCTGGAGATCCTGGAATCAGGGAGTGGTTTGGGCTGGAAGGGACCTTGAAACTCATCCTGTTCCACCCCCTGCCATGGGCAGGAACACCTTCCTCTATCCCAGGCTGCTCCAAACCCTGTCCAGCCTGGCCTTGGACATTCCAGGGATCCAGGAGCAGCCACAGCTGCTCTGGGCACCCTGTGCCAGGGCCTCTCACTCTCCCAGGGAAGAATTTCTTCCCAATATCCCTCCAAACTGTGGGGAGCTGTTGACTGGTGCTGCAGCCTGTGATGGTTCATGGCCAGTGGGACCCCAGGGACTGTGTCCAGCTGAGCCTTGAGCAGCAGCACTGACCCCTCCTCTGCCACCTTGCTAAGCTGGCTGGTTCCATTAATGCAGTTCCAGCAGTCAGGATTTCTTTCTGAGCTGGGTGTCATTTTTAACCTGATTTTACTGGTGATTTGTGTGGCCCAAGAGCTTGTCTGCATGGTTCAGTTCCATCAGCTGTTTCATAAACACTCCTTGGTGAAGTCCTGGTGTGCTCCTTCACCTTCAGAGTCATAGCAGTATTCTCTGAAGTGAGACAGGTGGTTTGAGGATGTTTTATTTTGAGAGAAAGAAAACAATCAGCCTTTAATGTGGTCTTTTGTCCTTAAAAAGTGGCCAACTTAGATTTGCCAAGGAAAAAAGTTTGCCAGCTTAAAAAGGAAAAAACCCAAAAGTTTGCCAACGTAAACAGGGGGAAAAACCCCAAAAGTTTGCCAGCATAAAAAAACAAAAAACCCAAATGTTTGCCAGCTTGAAAAGGAAAAAACCAAAAAACCCCAACTTGCCTTGGAAATGGGTTAGTGCAGGTACAATAGGCAGGGTCCTGTTGGGGTGTGCTGCTTTGTGCCCCTGGCTGCTGCTGCAGGGCTGTTCCCAGGGCAGCTGGGCTCAGCTGGGAGGGCAGGGCAGGCCTGGAGCCCCTGTTGGTGTGGCAGTGGCTTTTTCCTGTCCTTGACGGGAGGTTCCTTCTGTTGCAGCTCAGGTACTCTGCCCAGAGCCTGTTTGAGTACATGAAGAAGATCCAGGGTGACCCCAGTGCTTTGGAGAGTTTTTGTGAGACGCTGCTGAAGGTCTTTGAGGACAACCTGCGGAATGACCGGTAAGGCTTGTCCTTGGCTGCTTTCCCTTTCACCCCTCTTCCCTTTCCTTCCCTTTTTCCCTTCCCTTTTGGAAGTCAGATCTGTGGCACATCCAGTGAATGCCCAGGGCTCCTGAATTTCCTTTACTAGAGCTGTTTGGTACAGCAGGACCTGTGGTAAAATACGTAACCAAGGAGTGATGGCAGAATATTTTGCACATTCAAGGGTTTGGGTTGCAGGGGACTCAAAGCTCATTCCCTTCCAGTCCCCTGTCAAGGGCAGGGACACTTTCCACTAGCCCAGGCTGCTCCAAGCCCCATCCAATGTGGCCTTGGAAACTTCCAGAGATGGGGCAGCCACAGCTTCTCTGGGCAACCTGTGCCAGGGCCTCCCCACCCTCACAGGGAAGAATTTCTTCCCAATATCCCATCTAACCCTGCTCTTTTTCAGTTTGAAGCCATTCCCCCTTGTTCTGTCACTGTTGTATTTATATTCTGTTTCTTGTCTCAAGTGTTGAAAACATGGCTGTGGTTATTCCAGCTGACAGTGTTGGTTCAGTGGTGCTGTAACTTGTGATACAGTCAGTGAAATATTCCAGAAAACAGATCAATATTTTCTAATACTGTCAATTGTGTCTTCAGGACCCTGCAAATGTAAAGCAGGGCTGTTGTTAATTAGTTTTTTTCTTTTTGGCTGGGAGGGAATGCCCCCATTCAGCCAACACACACAAGGTACTGAGCAACCCTCCTCTGTGCAAATCAGAGTTCTAATTTACCTGTGTGTGGGTATGTAGGGAGTTTCCTTCTTTGCTTCTGATTTAAAGTAGTATATATCTGTATGCTAAGAAGTGTATTTACCTTGTTGAATCATTTTCTTTCCTCAGGGTGTCCGTGCCTCTGCTGACCATGCTGGACCAGATGCTGGCAAATGGCTGTTTCGATCTGTTCGTTGAGCAGGAGAAGTGAGTTGCTGGAAGTCTCTTTGGTTTATTTCCCACTGTGCATCAGGGCTCCTCAGTCTTGCCCTGGCTGCTGCTCTGGGGGTGCACAGGGCTCCAAGTGTGAGTCTATATTGCAATGCAAAAACTTTCCTCAAGTGGGACAAGCAGCCTTGAAAGGGTCTTGACAAAATCCTTGACTCTCTTGTCTGTGTAGCTTTGTTACTTGTTCCCTGTCTGACAGCCAGGACATGAATCCAATGCAATTTGCATGTTTCACCTGGGATTCTTGGACCAGTATCAGATCCATTCTTCATTTTCCAGCTTCCTAAATCCCTGCTGGTTGGAGCCCATTCCTTGCTGTACTGGGAGCCCTGAGCACTGGCAGTGTCCTGTGTGGTGCTGCAGAACCCTCTGTGCCTACAAGCTATGGCTCCCCCAGTCCCACTGCTTTGGTTCATGTGAATATCTCCAAAGATATTAATTAGGGTCCTAGTAATAATTAAAAAGGCATGTCCCAGCTCTTCCACCCGAGCTCAGTCCTGTGGAAAGTGTTCAGTTTAGGAACAGATAAATGTGAGTGAGATATTCCAGTGTGAAATCACGGGGTTTTGCAGATGTTTCAGAAAAGAATGATTTTAATTTCAGTAATATTAAGATCTATTCCACAGGCTCTCTCCATCTTGGCACATCTGCAGGTATTTACCCAGTTGTGCACTGCAGATCCTGCAAGCACAGATACTGCATTGGGAACTTGTTAATTCAAGAACTGCTCACAGCAGATAAATCTGAAAAGCCTTCATCATCCTGAAAGTTTTGATTGAGCCCACTCTTGTCTTGAAGTGTGGTTTTAGATAATATTTCTGAAATTGCACTTGGCAGTCCCTGTCTGAATGAGAATTTGAAGTGAGTCAAAGACAGATGGAGTGAATGTTACTTGTTCAGTTTGATAATTGTGCCACTGATCCGGGGCTTCCACACAGGCTCCAGCCATCCCTGCTGGGGAAGGTGAGAGATTAGGGGTGGAAATTCCAGTCAAAGTCTTGTCTCCCAGGTCACTGAACAGAAACCAAGTGGTAGCAGCAATGCCTTTGCTGTGTGAGTGACTCAGACTCAACCCTGTGGTGCCATTGTGATGCTTTGTGTAAAAGACCTGAAATAAAATCCAGGGCTATTATGGGGGGAAAGATTTTGAAGCTGATCCAGATGTATTTGCCTCCAGTTTGATGATGAAACCAAAAAAAGAAGATGAATAATGAAGCAGCCAAGTGGATCATGCTGCTGTCAAGGGGGTGAAATGCTGGCCTGGAGTGCAGAACTTGTTACCAGGCAGAGCCCAGGAAGGGCAGAGCACTGGGGAG
This sequence comes from Motacilla alba alba, assembly GCF_015832195.1. Lineage (NCBI taxonomy): Eukaryota > Metazoa > Chordata > Aves > Passeriformes > Motacillidae > Motacilla > Motacilla alba. The sequence goes on from NC_052033.1 coordinate 3,362,406, forward strand.
GTGGCAGGCACTTAAAAGATGCAGAGTTTAGTTCCTGCATGTGTCAGATTTTGGGGATGTAGGTGCCTCCTGGTGCAGAGCTGCCCGTGGCTGAGTTGCTGTGGTACTTCACAGCCCCAGGTGAATCCCAGGGCTCTGCCATGCTCTGTGTGTGGATCAGCACATGATGGGGGAGCCCAGAATTCCCTTTCATGCATTTTGTTACTCTGGTAAGTCCTTTGGGTGTAGTTAGGGATGGATCCACTGATCCTGCTCCAAGGCCTGCCTGCCTGCCCTGCTGTTGGATGGCACCTGCTCCTTTTTGAACAGAAAAGCCTGACTTTGGCTCTGCTCTCTGGAGTGGAACCAGTTACTCCCTTTCCAGAGCAGCCTCCATAAAAATGTGTGAGAACATCACAGGGTGGGTGGGAAAATGGAGACCCTGTTTGGTGGCATGGAAAGGCCACATGTGCCTGCAGTGTCAGGTGTTTTATGTAGAGTGTGCCTGAAATACAAGTTGAGATACATGGTTGTATTTTCCTTGGGATGTTCAGCTCCCATTTCATTTCCTTCCCTCATTTTTTTTACCATGTTGGGCTGAATGGAGTTTTAGCAAGGGAATTGGCATGCAGGATGTCTGGCATCAGGATTGTACCTAAACTGGCCACCAAACAGGCAACTGCTGCATTGTAAAAAAGTGTTTGCAAAAGCATTTTGAAGGTTGAAATGGAAACTCTGTGCTCTCCCAGCCATTTGTTTTCTAATAAAACATTCACAGTCCAGAATGGGTAATATCCAGCAGTGCTTCATTTAACCAGGATTAGGAGCAGGATCAGTTTGACCCTCAGGAGTGCTCCAGTTAAAACCAGTTGCCACAGGGTGTCACTCCTGCCTTGCACAGGTGGAACCCACCAGGCATTTTCCTGCCTTTTCACACCCTGCAGCTTGTTCAGTTTGGAATACAGAGGTACAGTTTGGAATACAGAGCTCAGCATTTCTGGTGTGGCTCTGCAGCTGAATCTCAGCGTTGGGGAAGCTCTGTGTGATCTCTGTGCAAAAGGACAAGTGAGCCCTGGTGTTCCTGCTCCTCTCTCCTGGTTTGGATGCTCGTGCTCAAGGGAGTGGATTTACCTTGTGTGGAAGTGGCCGGCAGGGATGGGGAGTGTGGGGTGAACACCTGTCCTGGGGGGCTGGAAATGAACCAGCTTCAGTGTCACCAGGGTCATCAGAAGGCTTTCAGAACTGACTCCTCTGTTGTGCTTGGCTGAGGGAAAAGAACAGCTGTTAGGAATATTCCAGCTGTTATTTCCTACCTTGCCTGAGGTGACATCAACCTGCTTGTCCAGCACCAGAGGCTCCCCCTCTCTGGAGCTGACAGGAATGCTTTGTGTCACTGCACTGTGAGTGGCACTGCAGAGTGCCCTGGGGGAAAAGTGCCCTTCTCCCACTCTGCTTGAGGGGTTTCCTCCATCCCACAAGTTGTGCCAGAATAGGAAGGGAAGGGAGGGGAATAGGGATGGAATAGGGAGAGAATAGGAGGGGAAGGGAGGGAAATAGGGAGTGAATAGGAAGGGAATAGGAGGAAGGTTTCTGCTGGCAGGAGGGCAGGTGGGTGCTGGGCTGAATGTTGGGGATGCTGCAGCATCACTGACTGCTGCTCCCGCCAGGCAGGGAAGCAGAGCCCTCAGCTCTGTGCTCACCCAGCCCCAACCCTCCTGGTTCCATCCCAGAGCAGTTTGTGGAGCTGCTCTTGTGGCAGTGTTTGTGGGCTGGGGACTGCTGGAGGCAGCGGGCACAGCTTGGAGCAGAGCTCTCAGGAACGCACACCGGGCTGCTGGGACCCCACCAGTGGCTGCCCTGGAAGCACACAGGTCCCTGGCTGCTGGGGGGACACTTGAGGACAGGGAGGACAGAGGAGAGTGAACTGAGGCCACTGGCAGAGCTGGCATTGCAGTGTCACTGCTCACAGCTCCTGTGGCTGCAGGGTCCTGCTGCTCAGTGGGTGAGGGATCCCCTGTGCTGCTGGGGCTGCCCTGGGGGCTGCTGGCTCCTCAGAGCTGTGGTAAGATGGGAATAATGCTCAGTGCCATGAAAACAGAGCCTTGGAATGGCAGCTCAGGATCTAGTGCTCTCTGGGGTAGTCAGTGGCATTTCTCTCTCCTACATGTGTGTACTTTACACATTAACAGAAGCACCCATGTATTCTGATTTTTTCTGGTGATCTTGCAGTGCTTCAAGGAAGTCTGTGTCCCCGTTGATCTCCAGCTGGTAATTTCCATGTATCCATGCTCCCCTGGATTGGTTTTTAAACAGTTTTACTGCTCTTGCATGGAGAGCTGTGCAGCAGAGAGCTGGCAGGGGCTGCTGGCAGCTCCACCCTGGCAGTGCAGTGGCACTGCTGAGACCCAGCTCACCTGGAGGAGGGACAGCAGCACCTCTGGCAGTGCCACGTGTCCCCAGTTCACAGAACTCAGGGAGAGCTTGCTTTCCCCGGTGCTGATGCTGTTCCTGCTGGCACAGTGCCCACACAGGAGAAGGAATTTTCTCAATTTCCTTTACAGAGGCCAAGCTATTTGAGTCATTTGAGATCACACACAGGTTAAGTTTGGTTATTGCAAATGTAAAATTGGCAACCAACAGAAAGGAAAGTGCATCTGTTTTAAAGACAGAATGCTGCTCATGAGGTTGGTTTTAAATTCATTCCAGATGCTCTTGTTCCACTTGGTCTCTTTGTTGCTGCCCTTCTCAGGATGTCCCTGTTGTTCAGCCAGTTTAAATCTCACCTCATTCACTGCATGGCCTGGCCTGTGCTGAGAGCCAGGCGTGCACTGCAGGGATTGCAATTAGCTGTCTACACAGGGTCTTTGTGTAATTGGGGAGGGAGGAGGAGAAATTGCACCAAGGTAAGACAAAATATACCCCAACCTTCAGAGAGCTCTTCCCTCAGCAACCCAGACAAATCCATGCCTGTGGTCACACAGACTCATGCATGCAGATGTCTGTTGTTCCCACCGTGTGCAGAATTCTTCACCTCAGTTTACCATGGTTTGTTGTTCAGTTTTTTTAAACAGGTCACTGTTTGCCAGTATGTGCCAGGATTTTGTTATAAATTTTTAAAAAGTCCTTAAAAACCACTGACTTTTGTCTGGAAGACTCTACAGAACAAGGCACGTTACCTTAACAAAACACCTTGGCACTGCTATAAACATCTTATTTTAAATGTTCTGCCCTTCAACAGATGACAGTACCCAGCTTTCTTCAGGAGTTTTTATCCACAGCTCTGAATTGTGGTAGCAGAAAATGAATGTTACTATTTTTGCTTTCAGCTTTCCATACACAATGCAATGAGGTTTCCAAAATACACAGCCTAGAAGTTATTGTGCTCACTAGACAAATATGAAATGGTTTCTTTTGCATCTATGGCACTTCAGCCTTGAGTGTGGCAAGTGAAAGATTAAATAATTTGAACTGAAATAAAAGCATTAGCCCCTCTTTCCTTCTCTTTAGTAGATCCTTGGAATAACTAACAGTACTTGTGTTTGTACGAGTGTCTGGGAAAGAGCTGTGAGAATCACGTTTCCCAGACTGTGTGGAAAAAGAAAAGAATTTGTTAAATATATTTAAAGATGGCTTCATGGCCTGTCCACGTGATAGAACTGCGAGCCCTGTGTTTAATTACCTTGTCTGGAATCACTGAAGGAATTTGGGCTGTGAAATGGTGGAGAGGCTAAGAACAACATTCATCCCCTTTTATGTAAAGTTTGGTTGGAATGACCACGATGATACACAGACTCAGTAACTGTTATTTGCCTATAGGATAATGAGATTCCTGACTTAGGGTTTCTGATCATTCCACACTGCTTAAACACAAGCCATGGCAAGCCAGTTCTCCTGCATGGGCTGAACCTGTTGGGCTCAAAGGAGTTCCCTCCTCAGCACGCAGATAATAACAATGTCAATAATTAATAATCATTTCTTCCCTCTCTTGTTAAAAAACAAAAAGCTCAGGAACTTGGTGGCCAAACTTTCCTGAGCTGCTGGGGGAAGCACAAACCACCCTGCAGTGAGTCTTGCCTTGCCTTGGAATGTTAGTTTGGCATCCTGGCAGTCATGAAATGTCTTTGAAATTCTGCTGAAACATACTGCTCATCTCTTTTTTCTTTCTTTCCCATTCTCAGCCATCCCTTCCCAGTGAAATTGTTCACCCTCTGTAAAGAAGAGATCAAAAGGTCCAAAGACATCCGGAAGCTTCGCTCCAGCATAGGAGTGTGAGTTAATGAAATCAATCTTTCCTCCCAGAAAGTGAAGAGCATTTAACTTACCAGATGTAACAGTGAGGTCTGGTTCTTGTGGAATTTAAATGGAAAATACACACAGATACATGTGATTGAAGGCTGTGGGAGTCTCACAGTTCTGAATGGTTGAAGTGAAACATATGATCTGATAAAGTTGGACAAGTTTTAAAATTTTTATAGTCCTAAAGGTACTTAAAGGGAATAATTTGCTTTTTCTTTGTAGAGAAAGAAAAGAAAAAGGGAATAATTTGCTTTTTCTTTTTCCCCTCCCTGCCTTTTTCCCAATGTCCATCCTAGTTCCAAAAACTTACTTGTGCAGTTGTAACACAAGATCTGGTTTTTTTTCTGATATTTTCTAGATTTTGTGGCCTGATTCAATTTCAAGGAGACATGAGAGAGAAAGTTTTCTTCCAGTTGTTTCTCCTCCTTTGCCATCCCTTCCCTATAGTAAGTACTGAAGATTTTGCACATGGTCAGCTCTATTCTTTACAATACCTGACAAATGAAAAAGAATTCAAAGTGTGTTAAAGCAGCATTCTTTTTCACAGGAATTAATGTATAGAACAGGCTTTGTTTCTCAAGGATCTGCTCTCTGCAGTGCTGCCCCCTGACACAGGCTGCTGGCTGCCTGCCACGTACCTGGCTGTGCCACACGTGCTGCCCTTCCACCTCCTGGCCTTACTGGTTAAACTGGGAGCAGTGCAGGTGCCCCAGTCATTTGTTTCTGGGAAGACCTGTTCATCATTTAGTGCTGAAAGCTCCAGCCAGATAAGTTACTCTCAGTTCTGTGGCATTTCTGAGAGTAGCAACACTGGAGTAGGGCTGGTTGAAGAAAATAAACATTTTTTGTCAGGTGTCACAAAGGCTGGTGCAGTGCAGAAGGTTTAGCAGACTTTTTACCTTTCTCCTGTAACTATCAGGACACAAAAATCTGAGTGTTGATAAGAGATAATCTGTGTGTTGATATTATTTTAGTCCTTTAAAACCTGTGTTGACTTAGGAAGGCTTGGGGTCTGGTTTTTTTCATTGCCCAGTCCTGGGAGCCCTGACTCTGCAGAGTTTGGTACTTCAGGTTTCTATTCCATTTCCATGTTGTGTGTACTTGCTCCATGAGGAATCTTTGGAGGGACACAACGTAAGAGGTGGAGAGAGATGCTAAGTTCTGTGGTTTATTGGTTTTTGGGCCCAGAAATAACCCTGTGATTCCTTTGCCTTCCTTTGGCAAAGCTGGGCCCTTTCCAGCTGGGCCAGTCTCACATGTTTGAATTCCTTCCCTGGGAGGGACAGAGATGTGACCTTCCAGATGGGAAATACTGCACTGAGGGAGGGAGCAGGAATCCCATGAGGTGCTGAGATGAATTCCCTGAGGTGCAGACGTGAGGTCCCTTCCTGCAGGAAATCCCTGTCAGAGGCAGGAGTGGACTCGGTGCCCACCATGCCATGCCAGCAGCCGGTGGAGGGAGCAGCACCAGGAGCAGCACTGGGCTCTTCCCCATGGATCAGAGCATCCAAAGGAGGCCACGAGGATGGGAAGGGCCTTGAGGGGACCCTTGTGAGGAGCAGCTGAGGGCACTTGGTGTGTTCAGCTGGAGGAGACTGAGTGGGGGTGCTCAGCCTGGAGAAAAGGAGCCTCAGGGCTGCCCTCATCACTCTCACAGCTCCTGAAAGGTGCCTGTGCTCAGCTGGGGCTGGGCTCTGTCTCCAGGCAGCACTGACAGAACAGAGCACACAGCCTCGAGCTGCACCAAGGGAAATACAGGTTGGATATTAGGAAAAAGTGTTTTACAGAAAGGGTGATAAAGTTCTGGAATGGCTGCCCGGGGAGGTGGTGCAGTCACCATCCCTGGGTGTGTTTAACAAAGCCTGGATGTGGCACTGGGTGCCAGGGTTGAGTTGAGGTGTTGGGGCTGGGTTGGACCCCATGATCTTGGAGGTCTCTTCCAACCCAGTGGTTCTGTGATGCTGTGAGACCTCACTGCAGCTGCAACTTCCTCATGAGAGGAAGAGGAGCAGCAGAGGAGGGGCAGACACTGATCTCTGCTCTGTGGTGAGCAGTGACAGGACTTGTGGAATGGCCTGAAGTTGTGTCAGGGGAGGTTTGGGTTGGATTTCAGGAAAAGGTTCCTCCCCCAGAGGGTGGTGGGGTGTTGGAACCCAGGGCACAGGGAATGTTTCTCTGCCTGTCCTGAGAAGTCCTGGTCCCCAGGAGAACACTGCTTTTAACCTTTGTCCATGGAGAAAGCTTCCAAGACTTTGGGATGGATTGGAATCTATGATTGTGTGAAATAGATAGTGGTGTAGTTTATCACAGGGTGAAAAACTTACAAGTTTTGGGTTTTCAGTATGGAGATAGAAGACAAGATGGAGGATATTGGGCATTGTCTGATCTCCTTCTTGTTCTTCATCTCCTCCATTTTCTGCTGTGTTGGTGGCACAGAGTCACTTGTTAGAAAGAGCCACAATGCAGATATTGTGTGGAGAGACAAATAATTAGTTATTGGTAGAAAGGTAGAAATAAATACCTTCTAAAACTTATTTGGACAAAATACCTTTAAAAGACCTTGAACCTGTGTGTCTGGTGACTTTTGGTGCCTTCTCTTTGTACACTAAGTCTGAGATGTAGACGGCGTGCTGAACTGTTGATAAGAACAAACAACAGCCTGAAGAGTGAAAAAACCAAAAGTCCTGTTTGTCTCTCAATCCTAGCACAGAACTTTTTAGGGGTCTTCACATCAGGGGGGATCCTTGGGGGGGTTTCCACAGTGGGGCACTGCCCAGGCTCCCCAGGGAATGAGCACAGCCACGAGGCTGCTTTGGACACCGGGGATGCACAGGGCGTGACTCCTGGGATGGTCCTGGAGCTGGCCTGGCTGGTCCCAGGAGCTGGCCTGGCTGATCCCAGGAGCTGGCCTGGCTGGTCCCAGGAGCTGGCCTGGATGATCCCAGGAGCTGGCCTGGGTGATCCCAGGAGCTGGCCTGGATGATCCCAGGAGCTGGCCTGGCTGGTCCCAGGAGCTGGCCTGGATGATCCCAGGAGCTGGCCTGGCTGGTCCCAGGAGCTGGCCTGGATGATCCCAGGAGCTGGCCTGGGTGATCCCAGGAGCTGGCCTGGCTGATCCCAGGAGCTGGCCTGGCTGGTCCCAGGAGCTGGCCTGGGTGATCCCAGGAGCTGGCCTGGCTGGTCCCAGGAGCTGGCCTGGATGATCCCAGGAGCTGGCCTGGCTGGTCCCTGTGGGTCCCTTGCCCTCAGCAGCCCCTGTGGCTCTGGCCTGGCTGCTTGCTGACCCTGCCCTCCCTGCAGATCCGGAAGACCACGGCCAGCCAGGTGTACGAGATGCTGCTCACCTACAGCGACGTGGTGGACCCAGCCATCATGGAGCAGGCCATGGCCATCCTCAGTGACACCAACTGGTGCGTGCAGGGCTGCCCCCAGGACAGCCCCTGTGCCCCGGAGTGACCAAAATCCAGTGCCTGTGGAAGCTGGGGGGAGGAAGCTGTAAGAAGTGATAGCTCAGGCTCAGCTCTTTATTGCTTCCACGACAGCAGGGCTGCAAGGAATTCCTCTGGTCTGAAGAGCTCTCCGGGATGCTGGCCCACTGCTAGGGGATGTATAAAATCACCATTAGATAAAGTAAAATAGCCATATTTTTCTAACAACATAAAAAGGGAGGAAATCTTGGAAGTTTTCCACGAGGCAGAGACTGAGCTGTGCAAACAGTCAAACTTCAACTGCACAGACAGTTTCTTGGCATTTACGAGCACTGGCAGGATTTGGGGAAAGGAAGGATCTCTGCAAGCTGGAAAACAACAGAATTAGCAGAACAGCTCAAATCTCCCATGAAATGTAATTACTCAACATGCTACAAGCCTTGTATTCAAGCAAAGATTTGGAATTGGAGCAGTTTAGATGTTTCCCAGGATAGGATGGCATGAATTAAACAACCACTTCATAGAATATAACTCTCTTTTGTTTTACCTACTCTTACCTTCTCCCAGGGGCAGGGGAAGAGGGTCCTGTTCTTCATGAGCATGATCCAGTGACTTTTAGAGCAAAGGAATCATTTCATGAGCACCTTTGCAGTGACAGGAGCAGGGAATCAGCATTTTGGCTCTGGATTTTCCCCTTTCTGCAAATTCTAGCATTGAGCATTATCACCTGGGCAGGTTTGAGAAAATACAGAATTTTAACATAATAATTTTAAGATAATTATTAGTTTATTAGTTTTTCTGCCTTGTTAAACATTTTTCCTTGTCACAGACCATGGCCCATGGGGCTGCCCCAAACAGCAGTCACAGAGAACAGACAAATAGAGAAAAATATATAATTTATTTAGTCATTATATTAAATGGTTTTTTGTGTTTATTGACATTTCATGGAAATAAATTTATCCCAGACAAGCTCAAAGAGCTAACACACCTTAATGGTGGCTGACAGAGTTGCAGATTGCAGTTACACTGTTTGACTTTTATGGAGCTTCCAGTTTATTTCTGTACTCGAGCTTAAAGAACTTTCTATTTGTGACAAGAAAGCTGAGTTTATCATTAGGAGGGGTGGCTGCTGCTCTTTTTCTGAATTTTTTAGTACAAAATTGGAACCAGAGTCTCAGGTTTGAAGGGGTGGCTGCCAGCAGTTCTGCCTGTGGTTACAGTTCCTTGTTTAACTGCAGGTGGAAGTTTAGGGTTGTGCTGGGTGTGACCCAGAGCTCCATTAGCAAACCTGCATTTAAGGGCAGGCTTGCTCAGGAATTGCACAAGGAATTTTAGCTGACACTGCACGATGAGCTGAGTGCTGTCACCCAGGGATGGTCCCAGGGCCAACACTCACAGTGGGACAGGAAAAGCAGTGGCAGTTCAGCTCTGCTCATAAACAACTGTGTTCCTAAATCAAAGCAACACACTTCCCCAGAAAAACACTCCAGAGAAATGCATATTCTGTTTCCACCCTGTCATTTTGAGGGTGTGCCTGGCTTATTCTGGCTTGGAGCAAGCCCTGAGTGCCCTGCTGCACTGTGGCCATTGCTCTGAGATCAAAGACAAAGAGCTCATTCACTCAAAACTTAATTGTTTTATCTTGGTAGATTTGAGCTATTTACAGAAAAGAGAGATTTGAAGTTGTTGCTGAGTGTCACAGTGAGCTGCTTGTTTTCCTCAAGCTCTCCCAGTGCTAAAATAATCAGTCTAAATTCTGAATTACCCTGAGTATTAGCAGCAGGAAGCCAAATGAGAATTTGAAGGAATATGGTAATTACTGGGATGCACATATTTCCCTTGTTGAGACTTTATCATACAATTGTGTCATGCAGAGTTTAAACAAATTACCTGCAAATAATACACTTTGTTTAGCCACAGGAAAGTTTCCAGTGGTAAACAGGACAAATTGTCCAAGGTGTGAAGAAAAAGGGTTGAAGTTATTTCTAATTCACCCTTTTTTGCTTTTTCTTTACAGAGGGGATGGGAGAGTCTTCTCCAAATCAAATCACTTTAGAGAATAAATTAAATGAACTTCTAATCAAAGGGGTTGTACAAATAAGTTTTTTAATATAAAACCCTATAAAAGAATAGTCTTGGACATTTTATTAGCCACTGGTTACCTGTGGCAGATCTGGTGTGTGTTTGTGGTTTATCTGAGTTAGGGTGGTACAGAATGGTCCATTAGCCTTCAAATGTGACACAGCAAAAACCTGCTGCCACTTGAACTGTGCACGAAAGGACACACCCATTGTGGTGCAGGGGTGACAGGCATCACCGAGGGAGTTTGGTGGATGTTTTGTGGATTTTTCTGAATTAACTGGAAATAACCTTTGCTCTCCCAGGGAAGCAGAGCTGCCCGTGGTGAGGGAGAGACGAAACTGCCTCTGCGACCTCATGAAAGTGCCCAGACCCCAGCTGGTGGCCAAGGTGAGCTGGGAATGTGCTCCAGGGGCTGCTTTTTTCATGGAGGTGTCCCTGAGGATGTTCCCAGCCAGCTGCAGAACACGTGGGATGGCTGGAGCTGCTGCCTGAGGCCCTTCCAGCCCCATTCCAGAGAGCATTCCAGGCTGGCAGCGCCACATTCCAGACACAGATGTGCAGCCACTGCTCCTCTGCCCTTCCTGGGGAAGGGGAAAAGGCAGGAACTTCTCAATTTCAGCAGCAAGATGATGACATGAGGTGGTGCAGACCACAGCCTTGCAGCACTGCCTCTGTGGATGAACAGCATACAAAACCATAAAGTATATATATTTACATAAATATATCTATATGTAATGTATATTTTTAGACAATTTGGACATGCCCACCCAGCTCAGTATTTCAGAAGTACAGAACTTTCTGCTTTGGTAGAGGTTCTAGAAGAGGTTTTTTAGTGTTTAAAAGAATATGTGTTACTGTGTATATGTAAATATTTATCTTTCTTTAAAGACTCATGCTTAAGACACCATGAATACCCTTCAAAGACCTCCTGCTGCCTCATAGCAGTGTCTTCACTTATTTTCCAGTTTTTTACCATCTGCTTTTAGTACAATTTTAAGAAACCTCAGCTAACATTTTTATACTTCTGGAAAACAAGAGTCTGAACCTCCTGCCCAGCAAGGAGTTGTTTTTAGAACAAAAACTGAGCTGCATGTTGCTTTTAAAAGTTTTCTAATCAAGTAATAGAAAGGTTATGCTCAAAATAAGAGATCTTACCAGATAAACTCTCTGATCTCAAAAAACTCCTTTTTTTCATCATTGAAGGCTGAGAGAAAACTGATACTTTAGCAGAGAACTGTCTCTAGGATAAACAAGATAATAAGAAATATCCAAATACACATCCAGGTATCTCCTGGTACAGGAGCTGGTCCAGGTGGGATTGGGGTGTTGTGTGCTCAGTTTGGAACTTCACCTCTTGCTCCCCTGACCATAAACAAGCAGTCAGGGTAACTTTAGCAGAGCTGAGCCTGCAGCTCAGGGTGCCCCTGAGGAGGAGGGGCTGTCCCAGCTGTCCCCATGTCCCCAGTGCTGCTCCCAGCAGTGGGAGAAGCCCGAGAGGAAGCCAAGCATGGCAGGATAAAAAGAGAATGAAGTTGGCTTCAGTTGAAATCAATGCTTTCTACTCCTTTACATTTTGTACAAATAAAACTTCGTGGAGGGTAGTTCAAACCATGGGGTTAAAAGGAGGAAATATTACAGCTTGCTATTTTCTTTTCTGTTTGGGTTAGTTAATTACAGGGCTGGGAAGTGCCAGGACGGGACAGTGCTGCCTGCTCCACGTGACCTGTCCTTTTCTTTTCTCCCTGGCAGAGTTCAGCATGAGGAGGAGCAGGCCCTGGCTGCTGGGCTGGACTGGAGCTCGTGGCTCCTGAGCTGCCAGGAAGGGAAGAGGCTGAGCTGGGGCATCCTGATCCATCCTGACACGGATCTCAGCAGAGCTGAGCGCTGCACTGCTGGGCAGGAGAGGCAGAGCCTGTCTGGAAGCACACATGTGCCACAGGAAGACAACCGAAATTCCTTGTTTTCAGTTTTTAGTGTTGCTGTCTGGCAGGTTCTTGTCGTGCTCTGTCACTCTGACCTGTCTGGTTTGGTCTCAGTGGTTTGTACTTCCCTGACTGAGCGGAGCCTGTGCTTGTACACACACCAAGAATTAAACCTGACCTGCTGCACTGGGCTCTTCAAGATTCATTTTTCAGAGGTGAGAATGGCAACACTCAGTGATACTGAAAGCATCCCAAGCACCAAGTGTCCCTGTGGAAAAGTCTGTCATTCCTCTGTCATAGCCAAACAGAAACATCCAGGTTTCACTTCAGCTGATGTCAAAGCCTCTCTCAGCAGCTCTTTATGTAACTAATTCAGATAAATTGTTTTTGTGGTAAACTCAGTGTTGAAGGTGGTGAGTCAGTTCTTCAAGCAGCTGCCAGGAATCCAGCTCATTTCTTACCCCCTTCAAAATGAAATCACTCTGAAATTGATCTTTGGTGAGATCAATGTGATGGGGAGGTCAAATGCACAGCCCACATCATATTGTAATTACACTGTTATTAAATCCCACTATCCCAACAGTTGAGCAGTGGCTGGGTGTGTATAGGCACATCTCTACAAATGTGAAAGGAAGGAAGAATTCAGGCAGAGAAGCTATTTCTCTGTGAAGTAAATGCTGCAAACTGCAGGTGTTCACTTCCAACCTGGCTGGCTCAGACTCTGGTTTTGGAGAAAGTAACTATAAATGAGATTATTCAATACTTTTTAAGGATTCCTGCAAGCTGGACTGGCAGCTGGAATTGGTGGAGCTCACTGACTGCTGATCACAATTTACCAGTCAAACTGAATGATGTGCAGCAGTAGAACTGGTCATGCACACAGTAAAACAACCAGCAATAACTGGTAATGTGCACAGCAAAAATAATGCACACAGCATTTCCCTGGGGTAACTCTGACCTCCCTTACAAAGGGGTTACCCAGCCCAAAGATTAAATTAACAAAGCACAAATGACTAAAATGTTCTAAACCCCTGCAGAATCTGGTTTTCCTGCAGCCAGACACACTTGAGTAGCACTGCCTCACCTTGCTTTAGTTAAAGTGATAGTAATCCATCCCTTCCTTCAGGTTCAGCGTGGCCAGGTTTGTTTCAAAGGCTCCACCTGTCAAGTCCTGCAAGGGAAGAAGAAAATGAGCTCAAACTCATTTCAGGCTGTCGCAGGTTTGGGTTACTGATTCTTTAGGCCACAGGAGAAAGTCCCATTTGCAGAGCTAAACAAATAAACCAAGGCTCAGGAAAGCTTCTACTCCAAAATTCAGGGTATTTTAAAATTTCAGTGTTCAAATCAGTGTGGGGGGATATCAGACAGCTCCTCCCTCTGCAGTGCTGCTCTGGAGCACACAAAGGCTGCTCTGGTGTTTGCCAGCTCAGACATTGGCAGAAAATGGACCAAGGCAGTGAGCTGACAAAACAAGTGGTTTGGGTGGATTCTGAGCACTGATTAGGCTGTCTGATAAAACAAGCAGATGAAGTATTCTGCAGAGTTAAAGGTGTTTCCTTTTGAGCCCCAGTCAAGTTATCAGGACAGGAACTGGCTACATTTGGTCCTCGAGCAACCTCAGTGATGTCATTAAGAAAACAGGGCAACTTCAGCATTCCTGAGCACTTCCTGCAATCCTTCATTACTGATCTTAAGGAATGTCACCAAAAAAAACCCCCAAAAATGAATGTTTGTGTGGTTGGCCCAGAACAGCAAGAGTGAAGTTTTAACTGTGAATGTTTAGGATGGGAAGTGAAAGAGAATCCCACTGAAACTGGAACTGAAGGAGTTGGAAAAAAAATAACCTGCTTTATAGAGGAGTTCAAAAAAATACATAAGAGACCAGATGCTAAATTAAGTGGGAGAGTTAAAGACAAATCTTTCATTCCCAGAGCACAGGAAAGGCCAGGCAGGGCTGTACAATAAGAGATTTAACTACAAATTTTCTGAAAACTTTATACAATCAAACTACTTTTAATTGCTGTGACAGAAAAATAAAAATCCCTTTCATTTGCAGCCGTTGGAATCCAAGCCAAGGCAGGGCACAAAGCAGCATTTCTGAGCATTTTGCTTTTACCTCCAAGCAAGAGCAAACAGGAGCACAAACCCTTGGGTGGAGTGGCCCTGACCAGCTAAAGCCACACGTGCATTCTCTTCAGCAAAAACACACACAGGGAGCAGAATTCCAGCTCCTGCTGTCTGTGGAGCCATTATAAAATGAGCCAAGATCAGAGGATGCCTGCTTCTTCCAGGAGGATTTGCTCTGGTACCAAAGCCATGCCAGTGCTCACAAGGGAGGAACTGCCTGAAAAAATAAATGAGCCAGTGCTGCTCCGAGTGCATGGCCAAGAGAGTCACTTCTGTAAACAGCCCACTTAATAAACACATCTAATCTCCAAAATCACCCTCTGAGAGCTGCAAAGGAACAGGCAGGTTTTGTCTGTACAAAAGGAAAAATAATCCCCTACCTTGAACAGCAAAATAAAAGCCAGTAAAAGCCCCTTAAAGCACAACTTCCTTCTTCAGAAAATGGTGATGAACTTAGGTTGGTAAAGAATAAGCAAGCAGAAAATGCTCAGTGGCCATGAGGGGAAAAATAGACTGAAATCCCAGCTGAAGTCAGAGAGCAGAGTTTGCAGACAAGATGTTGTATAATAGTCTCATTGTCAGGGCTTCACAGCTTAAATGTGCTTTAGAACAGGTTGCACAGATGTTTTGTCTGGGGACTTCCACCCCCTGTTATATGCAGTATGAAAAATTAAATTAGTTGTAATAGCACTTGCTGATCCAAGAGTTTATCAAGCAGGAGTACAGGATAATGCCCCAAGGCACTCTCAGTCTGGCTTTACAACCCCAAGTTAGGAGCCCGTGAGGCTGGGAGTGCCAAGTTAAAAGCAGGCTGCACCAGAGGAGAGGAGATCCAGCTGATCCACCCCTGAAGAGATCCAGCACAGCCTTAGGATGTCAGTGCTGTGTGGAGCTGCAGGTTTGAGTTGCTGTCAGAAGGGTTTTTATTGGTTTTTACCACTGCAATGTAGCTGCTCTTTTAAAGCTTCTGTGTTATAACAGCAGAACAACTGCTGGTTATCATCTAATTATATTATCAGGGCAATTAAACCAGTGGAAATAAGTTACCACAGTCAGATACAGAAGATGCTTCAGAACTGGCAGGGCCAAACAAAATGGCTTTCAAGGTCTGATTTAAAAACAAAGCCTTTGCCATGCATGGGGCTGCAAATTCTTGGCCCAAAAGAGGCTGAGTGCATGTGCTCACTGGGGTGTATTTGGTACTGGGCAAGGAAGTACAACAGACCCAGCTCCTTCACAGAAGCTGTCCCTTTTCTTATTCCTAATTTTACACAGTACTGCTGATTTAAATCCCAAAATACCCCGCACAATCAGTTGGATTTAAAAAGCCATTCAACAGTAGAGCAAAAGCTTCTGGGGAAAGGCACTTACAGTGAATAGAAACTCATCTTCCTGAGGAGCAAATGCTGCTCCTGCAGGTGACACCAAAGGTGGCACTCACCAGCTTCACACAGATCACCAAGGGCGGGGTGGCGTCCCTGAAGTGACACACAGGAATTCTTGGTTTTGGTCTCTCCTGCAGGAGGAAGGGGTACAGAAGCACTCAGGTTACTTGCTAGCTTGGTTTTAGGAGCTGCTAAACTCTAAAAGGGGGAAAAAATGTGTTGAGCTGTGATGCTGAAGAGACCTTGCTCATTCTCTGCCTGTGTTTCAGTGCAGTTGTGTGAAATGACACCAAATATGAATTTGGAGCTCTCTGCTGCTCAGAGGAGCAGCTCTCACTGCTCCACTGCTTCCTCCTCACCTCCAAGTTCTACTTCCAGCCCTTTCCCAAACAATTCCCTCTTTGATCTGATGGCAATGTGTGCAGCTTCAGTGGCTTGTCCCATAACAGACTGTTCCTCTTTTTTTGGTTCATTTTTTGCCATTTTAGTGAACTGCATCCACTCCCGTGCCCTCAGACAGCATCAGAACAGGCACCAGAGCAGAGACAGAGGAGGATCTCTCCCTCCTGCTGTTAAAGTGCTAAAGCTCAACCAGGGCTTCACCACAGAGCCAAGCTGCAGGATTTTCTAAGGATTCACAACAGCTGCAGTACAATCTTCTTTACAGCTGATCTGAGAAAATGGGCTTGTTTCAGGAAGACCAATGCCCAGGATCTGTGTCAGTCATACTGACTATTACTGAGCTGCTGGGCAGTGAGTCCTCAGCATTCCAGGCTGAAATGCTGATCCCAATGCTGATCCCAATTGCTTCCATGCAGCTCAGAGCACTCAGTGTTTTCCCAGAATGGAATTGTACAGCTACTCCAGGCTAAGCACAGGCTGTACCTGAGGAGGGGCCCTCCTGTTCCTCCTTCCCTCAGTCTCACTCCCATCAGATGCAAGGATTTGGCAAACTCAGGGTAATTTGATTCACAAGTTAACTTGTTGGAAAACTTTTAATTTTGAGGGTTCCTTCCCATTATCCACCATAAACCAAATTCTGCTCCCATTTAGAAGACACACCTGTCAGTGAAGACTGTTTTACCCCATCATCAGGGACCTTTCAGAATAAGTATTTTTGTCTTTCTGAACTGACTTCACTGAGTGTGAAGCTGACAGTCCTGGCTCCAGTTTGCATTCCAGTGTCCATTCCCAGCCCTCCAATCTTCTGTCACAGCCTCTCTACTAAAATGAGCTGCTACACAACATACAAGATCAGTGACAAATTCCTTCATCACATTCCTCAGGACACTTCTAGATCACAATAAAGAAAGCAAGAGTGCTTATAACTCACCTCAGATTCCTCATAAGTGTAGAATCCTTTTGTTATTTTCTTCTCATCGACATCACAAAATGCAGTTACCTGGAAAACAGAAGCAGAATGTTTCAGTAGCCCCATTTCACCTGTAATGTATCTGTGAGCAGAGCTGCAGGCATGGGGGTGGACACAGGAGAAGGGCAAAGCCCCCTGGGCCTCCTTTGGAGCTCAGACCCTGATTAAATCCTTTCTGGGTGTATCTCAAGGAGTGGAGAAAATTCTGCAGTTGTCTATGTGCACATTCTGATCGAAGTCACTGACTGCATGAGGGAATGCCACCAACCCCATCCTCAGAATAAACTCAACCCAGAGACCAGTTTCCTCATTTTGGCACTTCCACTAAAACCCAGGATGAGATGCAATAAAAGCCTCTCCCTTCCTGTCCACCCCAAGCGTGGGATGTACCCCCAGCCACCAAGGGCCCGCTGCTCTGGGTGCTCTGCAGCACCAGCCTCAATTCCAGGGCACAGCACCCAGCAAATCTGGGAATTCCTATGGTTATGGACTTGAATTTCAACTGAAAAGCTCAGCAGATGTGATGCTTAAACACAAATAATTACTGCTTCACTTTGCTTATTCTTACTGGAGTTATGAAAGCATTATCTGCAGCCCTAGGTGCCAGATATTTCAGATGGGTTTTTATTTGCATTCCTCATAAATATGCAGGCAGAATGAATGCCTGCCATCTAAAATACACAGTGGCCTTATTTTTGAGCCATTAGGTTGCCAGGAACATTTTGGAAGACTTTTTAAAATAAGCATGGCTGTGTTTTCCTCTGACTTCCATTGGATCTGCTCGTATTATCTACACGGAGCTCTTATGCTGAAGCAGAGCAGTTGAGATAGTTAAGGTCATACAGAAATCAATTATTCTGGTGAAAGCTGGAGAGCAGCTTTCATATCTTTTTAATTGCTGCATTAAAAATTGATTAACAACACTTACTGCTGAGAAAATCTGAAAAGCCAAACAGCTGTTTATTAATTTATTAAGTTAGAGAAGGCTGAAAAGGCTGGCTGGCTTTCCGTGTCTAAAATCTCTCTCACACATTTTCTTCCTGTGATTAAGATGGTTTTCTTTTACCTAAAGTGACCTCATTCTGTTTGTGTAGAGGGTTTTTCTAATACCATAATATCACTTCCTTCATTAAACATCAGTGGCAAGAGAATGCAAACAAAAGTATCAAGGGACTGCAAATAAGGCTGCAAAGCACCAGTGTTCAAAGCAACGAGGGAAATGAGGGGATAAACTCATTTATTCCCTCATTGGAACCCCTTAGAGGGACACAGGGAGACCTGCAGAAGACAAAACAAGCACCAAAGGAAGAAAAGAACATTAAGGAAACATGGAATTTCCACTCTGGGGCTGTGTGAGTGAGGAACCACCTCAGGGGCACACCCAGAATTTGCTTTGGGATTGCACGAAGGACATGAACCCTGTGTCAGCATTGGAATGGGAATAGAGGGGAAGGAGGGAATTCAGGAAGGTGCTGGAGATTGTACAAGGTGTTTGTGGCTGGTGCAGCTGGGTTAGATTGACACACACAAGCAGCTCCTTCACAGATTAATCCACTTTACATCCCTGGCCCTATTTCCATGCCCACTGCAATGCTTTGGGGCATCTGGGAAATCAGATGGTGTGGATGTGTACACAGACACAGATATAGAAATATGTGTGTACATGAAGGGAACCAGCAGAAGTCACTGTGGGAAGAGCTGTTCCCTGGCTGTATTCTCTTCATTCTGTGCTAACCACCTTCAAAATTCTCCAATATTCAGCAAATCTCAGTTCTACCACTTGTGTTTTACTGTGCTGGAAGCTGTGATCATAGTAAACAATATTTAGCAAGATATGCCTTCAATGTCAACCCAACAGAGTTGTAGGAACTAAGTCCAGTATGCTGATTTACTGTCCAATAAATGAAGCTATTTTTGGAGCTGCTTATGCTCTTCTAGATAATAAAAACCAAAATAAACCACCAAAACTTATGACACAAGGTGAAGTGAAGTTCTATTTACACTTCTCTGTCAGTACCTGAGAATTCAGCTGCAAGATCTGTGCTGGAAAGTCTCAGTGTTCACCCCCAGTGTGTTATAACCCCGTTAACAGAAACCCCTGAGTGGTGCCTGGACTTCTCAGCATGAATTTCCTCCTTATATCCAATCTCAATCTCTGTCAGTTTAAAACCTTTCTCCTTGTCCTGTCACGGCATCCCCTTGTAAACAGCCTTTCTCCAAAGACACTTCTTGTATCACTAAATTGCCATTAATTCACAGAATCACAGAATTTCTAGGTTGGAAGAGACCTTTAAGATCATCCAGTCCAACCCATGTTCCAACACCTCAACTAGATCATGGCACCCAGTGCCACATCCAGGCTTTTTTTAAACACATCCAGGGATGGTGACTCCACCACCTCCCTGGGCAGATGATTCCAGTGTTTGACCACTCTTGCTGTGAAAAACTTCCTCCTTAATTCCAGCCTGGATCTCCCTTGGTGCAGCTTGAGACTGTGTGCTCTTGTTCTGTCTGTTGTTGCCAACCCTCTCTCACTCCATCACTCCAGTTTCTGGGTGTAGAAAACTCTGCTCTCTTCCACAGTGACTCCCCAGCCCCCAGAACACCCCCACACCAACCCCCCAGTGGAAAAAAGAACACAGGTGAGTCTGTGACAAATTTCCCTCGGAAGATGGAAAGAGCTCAAACCCTTTTTGGTATCTCTGAGGTATTTCCCTGTATCATTCCCAATGGGCTCAGGCAGCTTAGACCTGGTATTTACAGTTGTATAAAACAGGTCAGACTTGAATGGGTGATTTTTCTGCAGCCTGCACACCATGTGGGTGGCCAAAATGTACGGCAACTATTTTTCTGACACACACTATTTATTCTCCAATTAAAGCAAAGCTATGTTTGGAGTCTAAATACAGGACTTAGGCACAGTTGTTTATCCTATAAGGAGAAGTCAGGGCATCAGGCTTATGGGAGTTATTTACTTTATACACTATCAGGATAAACCCAGAGACACCTATTTATTTTCCTGCATTAATGGCCTTCTTTCTTGTAGCTTTTATGAAGAACATCTATCCACACATGAACTCCTGTCTCCCTGTGAGAAACCATGAATTATAAAGCCATAAAGGAGTCTCAATTTGCTTTTTTTCCCCCTCTCCTTTTAGTAAAATTACTCTTTGGCAATACCTCTGACAGTATGACACCACTGAGTCCTCAGATCACACTTCAGTGATACTGAAATATATGAATTATTACATGTTTTTGTTTTAAACATGTATGAAAATCTGCACAATCTACAAAAATTCCAAAGGAAAGAACACTGCCAATTCTCTCCGCTCAAAACTGGAGGAGACAGTTGGGTATCTGCTAGAGGCAAGCTAAGGAACTACTGAAAGTCATTTTTATAAATATGGATTGCAACTTCCACTAACAGTGGTGTAAGGGGAAAAGGAGAAATCACCTTCCCCCTCCTAAGAGAAAGTTTACATAGCTCAAAAGATAAGATACTGACTCAGAAACAACCTCTGCTAGGGGAAGAGGCGTTTGAGGAAGATAAAAGCCCTTTTCTGGCTGGCTCTTCCTAATAAACACTGGGGCTCTGCAGGGCCAGGCTGGGGCTAGCAGACCTCCCTGGGGAGAGGAGATTAAGGGGCAGCAGATCCTCCTCCAGGGCACAGCAGGGAAGTCACAGAAGGAGCAGCGGTGCCAGAAGGGTGCCTTGGGGTGCAGCTGGGACTACCTGCCTGTGTGAGCTCTGCTGTGATTGCACAACAATTTAATTGTTTGTTTCCTGTGTGACTGGCTGGGTACTGCAGACAGTGTTTCCTCACACTTCCCATTCCTCTCAGATTTCATAATGGAAAAACTGAAAATTTCATCAGCTTAAATGATGTCCTTTTATGGTGAATGATCTTCACAGGATTTTATTCCCCCATCTTGTTTTCACCTGTGGTGTGTAACAGCCATTTACAGAAAGCAACAACCTGAAACCAGCACATTCTCAGGTCTGGAAGGACATGAGAGGCAAGTTCCACATGGGAGAGTGAGTGACTGAGTAGAACCTGACAGAAAACTGGAAAACCCTTCCAATAAATGGTCACCTGCACACTGTGACTTCTCTCTCCTCCTAACATCAGCTGGTGTCCTCAGAGTCACCTCCAAAGAGACAACCTGCAAACCCTGCAAAATCCTACTGAGCAGATCTTCCCCGCTGCCTTCCCTCCCCACCTCATGCAATCCCCCATCTGTTTTAAACTTCTAGTGAACCCTGTTAATTCCTCTATTTATAATTCTTTCATTGAAGCTTGTAGAAAGCCTCAGGAGCATGTTAATATACATCTGTGCAAAAGCAAAATCCATTTTGGCCATTCGTGTCAAAACAAAGTAACTGAAAGCATTACAATGTGAGTTCAAATAGATACAGCTACTGAAAAAACAGGCCAAGAGACACACGGGGCATGAACAGCTTCTGCCATGCCATGGAACCAGCAAGCACCAGCCACAATCTGACTGATTTTCCATGCCAGGAGCTGCTTTTATTTCACCTCTTTAGCACTACAGCCAGGACAGAAGCTGTGGGTATCTTTAAATCCCAAGAATGCAATTCATTATTCCATTTAGACACCATTCCACTGAAAACAGCAGCAGCTTCCCCTTTTTGCACATATCCACAACAAAATCAGTGGAGAATTTTAACACCAGAATCCAACATGCAAAACCAGCTGCTAAACACTGGATATAAAACATTTCCCTTGTTATGTACAACACACCCCTGCCTTCAGAGGTGTGGGACCTCACTGCCAGAGACTCATCCCTGCAGAGGAAATCTGAGGCATGCCAGGCACCTTTTGGGTGTGCACAGCTCCGTGCTGACAAAACAGAGCCTGCAAAAAGCACTTCCTCCCACACGGGAAGAACAGGGAGTTTTCCTGGCCAAGAAGCATTCACTACAGTCCAAAATGAAGCCTTGATTTACCCCATGTCACTTGAGGGTGTTTTATACCTGGATTTAACTGAAACTTTCAAATTTCAACTCTCTCCTTGTTCTGGAGGCTTTTAACTTGCTTTCACATTGCCATCCCACTCTCGAGGTGGGTGGAACATTCTGCCCTGTATTCCTGTTTCTTTGCTTTCCGTGTCCCCACTCCAGGCTCTGAGAGTGCCACTCACACACTTTCAGAATGGTTAAAATGCTGCAAAACTGGAACATTTCTTGGCTGTGGGGGTGAGCTGAAGGACCAGAGCTGTACCACAAGGTTTGGTGATGCTGCTCTTGGGAAAAGGCAGAGGGAACCCAATGGATGATTTGAAACGGTCGACGAGCCAGGAAAAAGGGCCTTCAAAAGACTTCTTCTGTTTGCCACCAGCAGACAGGGTTGTCACAGAGGAATGGCATGGCCTGGCTGTGTACAAGCACTGTTTCCAGCCCACTAATGAGCTGATGCTTATTTGGTCCTTTCCCCTGCCTTTCCATGAGCCACTGGAACTCTATTTTCAGCCATCGGAAATGACACAAAATGGTAATGCTCAAGTTCTCCTTTTAGCTGAAGCCTGATGGACAATAAAAGAGCAGACAAGACAGCTCAGAAACCCTCCAGGCACACGGAGCATCCCAAAAACATTTGGTTTCCATCTTCAGCTGCAGATTATAGACACAACGGATGTGTTTTAAACAAAAAAAGGCCTGTTTGACTTCATTCTTGCAGAAATGCTAATACTGAACCACTGTCAGCAGTGTGAATCAAGAAGGGGACAGCCAGGAAGCAGAATTTCCCTAAGAATACTGAGATCATGGTAATTAATTCATAAAAAAAACCTACTAGAGGAATAATTTTTTTTCGTGCGTTGCTGTTTAGCAAAAATACTGAGCCTTGGAGCTTGGCCTGACTCCTTTGGAGACAAAGCATCATTTTAATATTCAGCATGCAGATGGCTGAGGGAAAAGGGAGAATTGCTGAGGTGCCCTTTTCTCTTTTAACATAACCACAGCTCACATTCACACTGTTTCCCAAACAAACTAAAGTAATAATTTGTTAGTGAGTATGAACATAGACAGACTGCTGCTTCCTGGAATTGCCTGAATTTTGTTTTCTAAGAAACAATGCTCTTTGGCACAGGGCAGAGCTGGGCTTTTCAGCATCCCACAACGACCCCGTCAGCAGAAGAAATGCAATTGCTTTGTTTACCAGGTTCTAAAAATACTAGAAACATTCTTTTTTCTTTTTTTTTCTTGAAAAAGATGTTTTCTTACACACCCTGACAGTTCAAAGTATTTAATTCTCTTCCTGAGGATTTAGTCGAGTCCAGGTTTGTTTCAAAATTCCAAAATAATACAAGCTGTGTGTAGCACACTTTTTTTTGAGGGGGGTTATTTTTTATCCTAGGAGTGTGTGTCCCAAATTTTCTTTGGGCAGGTACTTGGTGCCAATTGAGAAAACAACCCTGCAGTGACTCCACAGTGCAGCCAGGACATCTGATGAAATTCTGCATCTCAATAAAAGTATGCAGACAAACAAAGCATAGGTGAAATCTCAGGAGCCTAAAGTGACTTAAAGTATAAAACCAACTAACACTTAATTTAGACAGCTATATTCTGTCTCAATTTAATTTTAATTTGCTTTATACTTTTATAGATTTTTATAAATAGAAATAAAAATAACTGTCATTATGACTATTATATATAATCATTAAATAATATATAGAATATAACGGTCATAATAAATCAATAAATTAAAAATATTTTTTAATGGACAGGCCTGTCCTCTCTGAATGAAGCAACTGATTCATTTAATATCTTTTCATCCAGATCACCCACTGCCACGTGATGGCACTGACTGAGGGATGGCACTGGAATGGCACTGGAATATCAAGCAGGAAATTCAGTTCACTTTTTGCTTTGTACATTTACTATTTGAGAGTCTCCCATGCCTATTCAGTAATTCTAACTGTGTGTATACAAATGTCTTCTATTTTTTTTATATGTGTGTGGTCTGAGGGCCACAACATTAATCAGGTTTTTATATGTCTTTGTCATTTTGTCTTCCCATCCATATTCTTAAGAAAAGAAAAACACATGCAGCAATGAAATGAATGTTCTGTGGCTCTTTATAAGAAACAGCCATTTGACATTAGCCCTAAAGCCTTTATCTAACACAAAGTTATTGCACACAAGAAAATGCTATAAAAATAAGGTATTTAGACTCTTGGACAAATCTATCCTGAGAAATATCTGCCACTGCCAAATACCAGCACTTTCAGCTGACTGTGGATGGGACAGTCACGTTCAGCCCACACCAAACCCTTTTTTTGGCAATCAATCCCTTTCTAAAGGGAGTCACAGCCACCAGGGATGTGTCCAGTACCCACTTTGGAACTGGGCAAATATTATACAGGTATGGATGACCCTGGACAAGGCAGTTCAGCACCACACCACCCAAATGAAGAGCTGCTCTGCTCACCCCGAGTACCTGCCTACTCCAGCTGGGTCTCACCTACCTCTGCGCTTAGCAGGAACACGGTGCATTTCTTGCTCTCCCTGCCCACCCGAAGCTCTAAATAAAATACCATGGCATTTTAAAACAAGAAATGCATCACACAGAATATTGGGAATTGCCCCAGTTCGTATTAATTATGAACTAGTGCTTTGGGACAGAATATCTTATGAGACTTTTGCTGGGTTAGATTAGCAGCATCACGGGGGCATATGAAGAAGAAGAGGGTTTGTACAAATGTCACTTTCCAGCTCACCTTTTTCTGATTAGCTGGTGACAAGCTTCTGTAGAGCTTCTTGCCTTGTTTGCCAGCATTCCAAATGGTGAATGATGTCCAGGAGCTCAGGACTCTGTCCTCAAGAAACCTGACTCGGTGATTCCAGATGGTTCCCCTGGAGAGTTGGAAAAAGGGCAGATTTTGACCTCTAAAACTTTTAGCATTATTATAGAGCTATGTGCACATGTACACTCTCACCTACAGGTAAACCTGACCAAAGGGATTCATATAATACAAAAAAAAAAAAACCAAAACAAATCACATCAGAACATTAGACTGGAAATTTCTGAGGGAAACATAGAAAAGAAATTCTGTGGAAGTTCTGAGACAAAAACCATTTGGATAGACAGGAAGCAGTAGCGAAACAATTTGTATTTTCAAGAACCCTCCCAGATCACAAGAATATGAAAAGCTGCAGCTGTGGTAATAAAATTCAACCCTCCCCACACCTGTGCTCACCTATGAACTGCCCTAGAGCCCTGCAGTGACACAGGCAAAGCATCTCCTAAAGCCAAGCTGAGCCCCTCCTGTTCCATCTGCCCGTGGGCTCGTTCTCCTTGCCTGATGTGAGGTTGGAATCTCACAGATTTAGAAGCCCAGACCCCCAGCAGCACAGCATACATGCATTTACAGCGTGGATTTGGCTCAAGTCTCCATGCCCTGGGTCAGTCAAAGCTCTGGGTCACTGACACCTCCAGCAACAATCACTGTCCCACACAAACCACCTCACACACCCTTCCCACCGACCAAGCTGCACGCACACATTTCAGACCAAATGAGATTTTTTTTACAGATTTAACTGTAAAAGCTCCCAAGTACTATTTGGCAATGACACAAATGTGGTTATCCCTTTATTTGAAGGCAACTTTCATAAGAACCTGCATTTGTAGGAACAAAAAGCAGGGGGATCTTTTTTTTTCTTCTAAAAAGGAGCATGCCTCATAGAACTTTTTAAAACATAGTGTAGGAAAAAAAGCAAGCTGGCAGATGTCTGTGTGCAATTACACCTTGAAGTCTTCATTTTTTGGGATAACTTCCACAAGAGAATTGAGCCCAGTGGTTGAGGTAAACAAGGGTGACACTAATACCAAATGACAAATCCCACAGCTCTGGAACCATTCCCAGCAAGGAACCATCCAACAGCCTCAGATACTGAAGAGCTGCTGACATCTTCAACACGTTCAAGACAGGTTCTCAGAAAGAGAAAACAATGTCAAGGAAAGCAGTTTGTTCATGGTCCATTTCTCCCAACTGGCAAATCCACTTGGACAACTATAGGGAGGTTTTTTTGAGTGTGTGTGTTCCACCCTATAATGTAATATTTAAGACTACAACATTTATCATGGATTAAAGAAAACTGCCTGCTCTTAAAAACATCTGCTTTATTTCCAGCATTCATTTAATATTCATTAACTAGGAACCCACCTCAGACTTACTAAACCGTTTCCTAGAGAGAATAAATTGATTTCCTCAATTTGACAAATGAAGCTTTCTAACATACATCTCTTGAACGAGGCACCTTGAGCTGTAACTTTTTTTGCCAGGAAATTCTGATGAAGCCCTCGTGGTGTCTCCTTATTTAAGGCAATCTTCAAGTGGAGTTTTCCATTGTCTTATTTGCATCATTCCTTCCCTGCCCCGGTTATGCTCTGAAGACCACACAACCCTCACAGGACCCAGTGACCCCGCTTCACTTCAGCACAGCCAGATCCTGCTCAGCACTTCATCACTGATCCTGCTGGAATAACCTGGAAAAGATCTCGTGCACAAATAAAATTTCCTCACAGTTCCAAGGACGATGGCTCTGCACCAGCATTTCAACTAATGGGGAAAAAGAAAATTTTGGTTTTGATCAAAAATCTCTTCTAATGCAACCACAAGATGCATTCCTGCTGCAAAGCTTAAACTGCTGCTGGCACCCTTTGACACTTGCTTTTTTCCATGTTCATGAGAGCATAGTGCAGTCCCAGGAGGAAAGTTTAAGGAACAAAATATGAAGGTCAAGTATTTTTCCAGGATCACTTTACTAGACATTTTAGAGCTTCTGCATGCTTCTAAAAAGGAAGGTTATGGCTTTGCACATAAATGGAAAGCTTTTAAAAGTGATTTTCCTTTGAAATGTGACTTCAGAAGGATAACACCATATTACATTCCAAAGGAACTTCAGGATCTGTTCTGTTGGCTTGAGTGGCACTAGCAAGTTTCTTTTCCACTTGAGTTTACAACATTAAGGAAACTAAAGTAAAAAACCAGACAGCCTTACAAGGCATGAAAAGAACTTGTAACTAACTTCTAGATACAGTGCAAACACTGCAATCTACCTCCAGGCTTATAAAAGATGCTTTTATTTTCATGGAGATGGAGGTCCCAGCACAGCAGTATTGGTTCTTCCAGACAGTTTGTGGTTGCTGTCCAGGCCATGAGAGCCTCAGTGCACTACTGAGGTAAAATTCAATCAGACCAAATCTCAGAGTTGTTAATCACCCATGAAAATTTCAGACTGAAGGAGATTTACTGACTTATCTCACCTATCAATGTTATCCTGGAAAAGCAAGAGGGGAAAGCTTGTAAGAGAACTGCACTCTGAAATGAAAGGGTATGAAAGGTATTAAACTCCAAATTGACTGGGTTGTTGTTCAACCACAAGAATATTGTCAGATAGCTTCATTTAACATCAATAAAAAGCTTCTTAAATATGTACTGTGGGTTGTAAAAACAAAGCCAATGTACCCAGCAGCTGGGGTTTTGTGCTTGCATCACTACAAGGCATTCTCATGACAATGCCCACAGAAAAGCATTTGAAGCTCACACCTCCATGCTGTGTGTTTCCAATGAAAAAATTAAGTTCTATCAAACACTTTGAAGTCTTGAGTTAACCCTGAAATACTTTTAACAGCGCAAGCTGAGATACCAGACAAACAAAAAGTGAGGGGAGAATTTGGGACTGAGCTTTAGAGTGACACTCGCAGGCTTCATCTTTGTGAGAACTCACTCTGCACAAACAATCCCACAGGCTGAGGCAAAAGGAGCTTACAGGTGTCAAAGGAGAGAGTTTCGGTTATTCCCTTCAGGTTTCCGGTTCACCTAAGTTGCCACTTTTTTTTTTTTTTTTTTTTTTGATGTTTCCAGAAGAGATAACTGGGATTCCTGCCTCGAGGGATAAGGGAATGCCATTTTCCCATCCTTCACCAGCCAGTGCAGGTGCAGCAGACAGGAGCTGCAGCAACGTGCAAAGGGTAATTAAAGAAAATGCCTGAAACGATCCAGAAGTTGTACAAACCCCTACTCAGAGATGATTCTCACAGCTATTTTCAGATTATGCATTATTACATATTCACAGCCACCAGCAAAACCTAGGAGGTATTATTACTGTGCATCACTCCAAATCAAGACAGCTTTTCCTAACATTTCACAAAAGATTAGAGTAAGCAATTTGCAGCAGCCCTCAGTACAACCAGTACCATGTCCAAGCCTGTATTCAGTTCACAAGATTTTCCTCAGCCAGAAGGTGGGACAAAATTCTTCTCAATGTACAAATTGCTCCCATATCCTAATGCTCTTTCTTGATCCTAAATCTTGAAACACACTATTTCCCCCATTCCTTTCATTTTGTTGTCTCAACTTTGTAAAAGAAATGGTAGGAGCATTTCCACTTGAAATGTCATTCTTGAGGCTTACATAATTCTCCTAAGATCTCACTTGCCCTGGCCCCTCAATGCTCATCAGTTATGGAGCCTGGGAGGAAGAAGAGGAGCCAAAATCCTGCAGGAGTGAAACGAGGGTATTCATGCAGAGGGTGAGAATGACTACACCGTGTGTTCCTCAGCCCCAAGTAGTTATTACCAGACCATCCACCCAAGTAATGCAACAATGGAGCTCTGTTAAAAATGTGTGGTGACCTACTGACTGAATACAGGAGTCAAGAAACATCTGCTCTACTCCTATTTTGAAATGAAAGATAATGTGACAATAAAAGCTACATGATTTAATGCCTGAGCTCAGTCAAACCTCGCCATATTGTTGCACTGCCTTTCCCCTCCTTCCCCCAGTGAGGCCACATAAGTGAATCCACAGAGCAAAGACAGATGTACAAGTACTTGAGCAATGCAGAAATCCAAGCCCAATATCCTGAGCAGTACTGGAATTTTCGGCATGGATTGCCATCCACAGAAATACTATAGATCCATAAATCTGACCTTTTCTGCCTGTGCTGGCCCTGCGCAGTGCTCAGGTAACACCAGGCAGGAAGAGGAGCTGCCCAAGTGAGCATCCTCTTCCAGGGCCTTTTTATTGATGGCAGGGTAAGAGAGTTCTGGATGAGAGGTGCACCTCACCTGATCGATAAACCAGAGCTGCACAAACAGAGAACTCCAAAATCACAGAGAGAGCTGAAAATGCAGATCCCTTACAGCCAGTGTTGCATGCAGAATTCAAGGCCCTTACCATCCACAGGAAATTCAGAAATAAATCCTGTTTGAACCTTGGCCATAGTGGTGAATAAACTGATTTTTTTGCCGTTGTTGTTCTGTTGAACTTCATGTGAACTTATTAATTGCTGGACTATATCGTCCCACTGAGTTACTACATTTACACTGTTAATAGGTTCTATTAATGTCTGAGTTCATCTTCAGGTCACGGGTCATTAGCTGAGGCATGGTTTGCATTGTGGCCTATTTTTCATGAAAGGCTTATTAAGAGAGACAGAGACTATCAATGTTAATGGCATTTACTTTTCAAGAATCTAATGAGGTCATTAGTTTCCATGTTTAATTGAAGTGCCAAATGCAAGCATGGAAGATAAAAATGCAGTTGACCTCATCTTAATTTCAGCTCTACAGGAGTATGTTATTCCTCTCTCCTGCCTATTTTTGGCTGTGTGTGTTTGTGCAGGAAATGAAGGAGGCATTCCTGTGCTCACCACAGATCCAAGACCTGGCCTCAGAGCACCTCTGAAACAGCCAAATGTGTGTTTCACACTAAGGCCTGTTCCTCTTCGCTCAGATGACACTGGAAGCTTCCAGTGCCTGAAACCAGATGTTTTCAATAGATTATGTAATTCTGCTTATTTCTGCAGAGCAGTATCATACTTGTTCTGAGCACAGGGGATCTGAAATTACTGAAGGTACACTTCATCTTTTCCGTGTAAGAGGGAATTGCTCAGATCTCAGACAAAAGGTACAAAGCTTCTTTTCCACATGCATTAAATTTGTCTTGACTAAAAACTTGTAAACTGCTCCAAGGATTAGCTGCATGCCCCAACCACCTGTCTTCATGAGCTGCACTACCTAAAGACAAGTGCAATTTTTTATTGCTCACCTCACTCCAAGCTCACTTTCATCTCGCAGTGAGGTATTGTTGTATACACAGTTCCTTTCTCTCCCCTTTGGCAAGATAAAAATCTATGAATTTTAACATGCTTTTATTATACATTAGGCTTTCTTACTCCAGTATTCCTCACTCTAAAGCCAGCTCTGCTATGGTCTCACATCAATTTCATGTGGCTGTGCAGCACTGAGTACACACAACCCTAGGGTACAACACCAAATAAAGTGATTTAGATCCAAGAGATATGAAAAGTGGGATTTTGTGTTGTGAATTCCTAGCTGAAGAGAAGTTTCTCAAAATCCAGCAGGTATCCATCACAGACTTTGGACGAAATGACAATGAGAACATTCATATTTCTGCATGCACCTAATGAAATCTAAATACAGACACTGAACTTCATGCAGATCCTGTCACACACCCAAAACATTTAATAATGCAGACTGATGCCTCCAGGGTAAGGGAGAATGCAAATAAGATTTAGTTTCCTGCTTCACAGATATTCTCAACTCCAGATATGTGTTCCAGAAGGATACTAATCATAGGAAATGACCTAAAGCACATGAGTGTTTACAATTATACGTACTGACTAAAAAAATAAAAGAACCAAATGTCACTTGCCAAGCAGTTTTACACATATTTTAGGAAGTCTGAAAATGCAGCGAGGCTTCTTTCCCCCTTGAAAGACACCCACATAAACTGAAACCATCACAGGCTGTGAGTGAGCGTTGTCTTTGCTGGAAATAATGAATGATGCACCTTTGCATAAAAATGTCCTGCTATGGTTTTTGAGACTGAAACCAGGCCTATAGTTACATGCCAATTGCTCTTGTTTGATGACCCCATCAAAGATCGAAGGAGGTCCCTGCATATAGTGCTTAAAAAAAAATCAACTTTCCTACAAACATCATTTTGAACTGAAGAGAAGATATTAATTTGGCTGGTGAGTTACTACTTCCAAATCCAGGTCTAGGCTAACTCGAAATGTAAAGATGACCAGGGCCAATGGCAAAAGGCAAAACACCACAGAAAACTGCTCAACAAAACACACCATATAAAGAAAAAGGCTTCTAGAAAAGCCAGAACATGCATTAAATAAGGTGGAATGACCAAGAGGCAAATTAGGCAAGACCCAATTTAGATTATAAACTTAAAGCTTCGTGATGAGTCCAATAATCTCTTTTTGCTCAACGTGCACTTCGGTCTCCAGACACAAACACTGGGCAACCCTTCAGAGCTTGGGCAACAAACAAGGGAAGGAGCCAGGACAAGGAGCTGTTGCACAACCTCATGTTTGGAAAGGCACACCAAATATCATCCCCAGTAGTACCAGCAGGAAGCCAAGAGGAAGAGCAGCTCTCCTGATTTCTTAGAATGAGACAAGAAAGGCGCCAATTTGGACAGGCACCCTGCACATCTGAAAGAGCTCACAGCATTTCCACATTCCCCCAGGATGCTGTAATTCAGGGTGCTTGTGCCACACAGCCTTGGAGATCTGAATAAGCAACAGCTTGCAGTAAATTCAAAACAAATTAATTTCCAAGAATTTGATGCTTTCCCACAGATAGAAGAAAAAGGCTTCCAAGAGTTTTTAGCGTGCCATAATGCGTGGCTGAAAAGTTGGTCACTAACTGCCAAAAGGATCACACAGTAAATGAGGAAAAAAAAACCCCTTTACATTTCAACACGAATAAAATGGAAAAAAAATGTATCTCATGCTTGTTTGCAAAATCAAAATCATATGTACCATTTGCTTGAATGATCTTTCCATAGTTAAATGATTTTACATAGATATTCACATTTATAAAGATCTGTAGTGACATTAACCATGAGTGGGCTATTTATGGGACTTATTTGTTTCACCCTGTGTGCAGCAATACAGGGATGGATAACAAAAATGTACACAGAAATGTTCATTTTTACTGGTCAGTTCTACAAAGCCAGAAAAACAGGACTGACTGAAAAGTGTACTTATATCATTAATCAGTAAGGAAACAGTTTACTTAATTACCACTGTGATTCTGGCACGGGATTCCTAAAGGACAGTACAACCCATTTTTTAATTTTTTATTAATGTCAGTGCATAAGAGAAGGGAACAGCTTTGGCTCAGCTTGCAGCATGTAGAGGAATCAGCAATTTAACACCTCCTTTAGGAGCTGAGCAGCCCAGCAAAGGCAGCAGGCAACAAAAGCAGCTTACAAGGAAGCACCTGAGATAATTACTCCTAAACATCCTCAGGGATTTTTCAAACCTCATTATCTGATTTAGGTGGTTTAGACCCTTTAAAATAAGAAAATAATATATGTAAAGGCAGCACATTATCAGATTAAAGGTTTGGTTTTGGTCTGGCTCCTTTTTTTGTTTTTCAAAAGATGCTTTTTGTTGGTATTACAAGGTTCTGTTTACTTTTTAAATATTGAGGCAGTTGATTCTGAAATTAAGCCGTAACATTTCAAGATTTTTTACATTATGGTTCATCCATCAAAAAACACGAGAACGAAATTTTCACATATTAAAAATCCTACTTAAAAACCCCAATGAAGTTTCACCATCTTTGCTGCCGATGATCCAAGATAAAACCAACTTGGAAATTCTCCTGGAAACCCCAGCTTACTCTAGGACAGAGTGAGTGGCAGCCTGCGGGTGGTACCGGTAGAGCAGCAGGCAGTGGTTCACTCGAAAGACTCCACCACCCTTCTGGAGATGTTCATAAAAAAACAACAAATCCTCTGGGACACCCTGCAACAGAAAACAGTTATTAGATCAGTATTCAGTTACATCTGAAGATGGTTTAATTCTCTGCCAAATGAATATGGTTCAACAGAGTTGTTACTTGTAAATAAAACTTTGCTGTTGCTCACGGAGGGTGTGGACCCCTCACCCCTGGAAGTGTCCAAGGCCAGGCTGGATGGGGTTTGGAGCAACCTGAAAGTGTCCTGGAGGTGAAACAAGATCTTTAAGTTCCAACCCAAGCCCATCTCTGATTCTGTGCTATTATTTGTCTGTGTCCCAATGAACTTCTCTACTGGGTCATGAAACAAATGCAGCTGATGCTGCTGAATGAGCAGTCCTGTTTACAAATGAAGTGCAAGGACAGAGGTGGAGAAATCAACATCATCTCATTTAGACAGGGATCTCGAGCTTGGTGCAGGTGAAATCAAAAGAAAGAGAAACCCAGCTGCTAAAGAGTTTGTGCAGGCTACAGTTCCATGTAACCATCAGTTTGCACTGCAAAGGATCAGTGACTTGAGAAGGGATTTTTTTCTCGTTTTACTGGAATTCTCCTTCTTTCTCTGGCTGTCATACAAATACTGGTCTCTACTTAGGAAAGGTGACTCAGGCCCTGTAATGACAGACTTCAATAAAAACTGCAATAAGGGCAACCTCAGAATGAGGCAATATCCATATTTTTTTATTTTTCTTGAAACTTCCTTCCCTGGTACATTCATCCTTACGGGACTGCACCCACTGCTGCTGCAAACACAACAGGATAAAAGCTCCTGCAACTGTGGATCTACCAGGCTCTAGGGAAAATGAGTGATTTCACAATCATTTCAACATTTTCCACTCAAAAATCAGAGAATCTTCATGCAAGTGACGCAGTGTCAGAAGGGCAATTATATGGCTCACAGCACTCAATTCCATTTTGTGGCATATGAAAGCATAAACCCACCTTTTAAGTCCTCCACAGAAGGTAAAAAAGTAGAATTTATTTATATTTTGCAAAGCTACAACTTCTTGAAATACTAGAACATTTCATTCTTTCATGTTTAAATATAGATATATTTCTTCCTTGCAATACAGTGTTGAAAAGGTCATATGGTTTTTACCAGACTGAAAAGCTCCCTTTTATAGAACCAGGTGGGTCAAAGAAAACATTTAAGTGTAGCAACAACAAAAAGCTGAAAGATAAAATGACAAAGTTTTAAAGGAAAAAAAGGTGGAGAGATTGAAATACATTTGTTTCTGTAGACAGGATGACACATATGAATAACCAGGTCATAAACCTCAACCTCAATTTTAACCATTCTATTTCAACACGGAAAAATAATAAGAGTACAAGTTAAAAAAAAAACAATTGAAATTTTCCCCTACTACTCCAGCCTCTGAATTTCCTCCATAATTAAGAAAATTAGATTCTCTAATTAAAGTTCTGTACTGGCCCTCTAGTTATGAGAGCAATACAGTTCAGTGACTATTTCTCATCCTCACCAGGCTGAGTAGCCAGAGGGGTTTGGGAGTGGAAGAGAAATGAGACAAAAAACCCTCTGAACCCTGGAAAAAACTCCAGACCACTCAGCTGAACACGTGTATCTTGGGAGGAATCAGAATCCAGTCAAGCTCTGGACTCTGCAGCTCCTGTCCTCACTCTGGTTCATGAGGGACACTGATTGGAGCCGTGCTCCCACATTCTGGATTAAATGGATTCTGCTCACTAAGGGCAGCTCATCGGCAGCTATTGGTTGTCTTTGTAGACATTTGTCTGACTTCTGCTTTAAGAGCTGCAATGCAGAAGAAACCTTTTAGACAAGCTCATACAATTTATGCTTTATGTGAACCTACTTTGAAAGCCACAAAAGAAATCTGGGAGAAGCTGGAGCGGCAGCCAGCAACCACAGTCACCAAGAATACAAGAAAAACACAAAATCGATTTCTTTCCATTTATCTTGTAGCCCTTTCTATACTTTCCTTATTGTGGATGAAGGGAAATACTGAGCCAGCAGGAAAGTTCAAACCTTTTTCTCTTTTCCCATCACACACTAGACCATGTCTCAGGGCACAAGTGCAGCAGATACCAGCCTGCTGCAGGAGCCAGATTTTGGTTCTGATCTATGATTATGTCACATCTCAGCAATTCCTTCTCTTTTGGATAAGCATTTACATCATTCAAGACAACTGTTAATATGTATATTTATGATGAGTTACTGCAGAAGTAAAAGGATCTTTCAAAAAACAGTTTGGTTCCAGGGGCTCTTTTGCTTTCCTTTAACTGCAGAAATTCCCTGGAATAAAGTGCACTCAGGCCCAGGAAGGAGCAGGTGCCTTGCACTGCTCAGCAGTGGCCTCTCACATTACAAAGGAGCAGCACTGCCACGCATTTTTCAGAGGAAAGATGTTGGCTGTGTTATGGATCCTGCAGGGATGGGACTTCCTAGGGCTCTTGAGCGTGTAAGTTTGCTGCAACACAAGAGTTCCTTCCCAGTTGAGATCTATTATTGGATCCAGATGGCATTTTAAACATCAGGAGTCTTTGAGAAACAACACGGCTCTGAATGAAAAAGCTGTTTAACCACTAAAGGGATCTTTTAATGTATTTTTTGAAAATTAATATCCATCGCTAAAAGTATCAATTACTAACCCAGCATTTCAGTAACAGGCTACCACATCAATAGCTTTCAGCAAGAATAAATACAATTAAACTGCACAGTTTACATGTTACTGGACTACGTGCAGAATTTTCCATATTATAGGCAAAACCCAAGCCCACATCCTCTGCTGCAAAAAGGCATAAACTAATTACAGCTCCCAGAGAAAAGCACGGCCTGCCCCTGCTCTGCTCTAACCAGCCAAATGCAAAATCACAGCTCACTTTTTCACGTTCTAAGTTTCTGCTGACCCAGTATTTTGGGCAGGTACTGCTCGCTGTGCTGATGGTCGTACAGATGAGGGGACTGATTTTTTATAGACCATGGGGTGTCAAGCAGAACCCGAACTTGAGTTAAAGTACTTCCTTGTTCAGGGATTAACTAAATAATCTATGATCCTTCTCCTGCCATGTTCTCATTGCTCACTGTTCTCACTCCTGGCAGCAAACCGTGCTCCAACTGCAGCCACCTCAACATTTTCCAGAGAGGTTCAAGCATCTCCCAACAAGCAATTCTGGCTACAACTCTTGCACCTCCACCATCAGTAAGGATGAGGAGCATCAGCAGGGATCTTTCCAGGGCAAAGCCTGGAGGTTTCTCTGAGGGGTTTATTATGTTCCCACAGGGACCATCAGCAATTTTTGGAGGAGTTTTAATGCAAGTGATGCCCTGTGCAATGCTGTAACCATGAACACCTGCTGAGGTCATGCTGGGATGACCAAGAGCAGCACTTCAGGCTCAAAATCCTTTCATTTGCTCACTTGGACAGAAAGCACCATGGGGCTGTAGAGGCAGATACACAATATAAAAGCTGCCTTTAGTGCTAAACCAAACAGAGGAGAGTGATTCTGCTACAGAATCAATCTGTCCCAGCTTCCTCATCCATCTCTATTCAGCCTTGTCTCAGTCCCATCTGACTCCCTGTCCTGTCCCAGCTCACAGGCACTCTGGCAGAGGTGGCAGATCCTTGTGAGCACAACCAGTGGAGATTTAGCCTGTGCAGAGAAGTCTGACTGGTGAAAATGGGAGAGCTACCATTATTTCAGGAATACATGCACTTCAAATAAACAGCAATGAGAAATAAGACAGGAGAAGCACATCAATCCACAGGGAAAAAAAAGGCTTTTCAGGTTTGGAAAAGCTTGGTCCTCCCTTTTGGTCAGGGGCATCAAGGAAGACTGGGCTGTAACTTGGTACACACTCTGTAAACCACTCAGCACCATCAGGGTGACTGTTGGACAGAAAAAATCGCTTTAATTCCTCAGAGGAGCCTAAAACTGGTGAACGGGAAGAATTAAATAGCTATTAATAGCTTTTCTACAGGATTATCCAAGATATTCTTAAGTCTCCCTTTCTGCAGATCTGTCACTTCATTTCTTGGCTGTCATCCAAATCATGCCTTTCCATCATTTTGCCTCGATTACAGGACTCAGAGCCCATCAGGATTTATTTTATTGTTTAGGAAATAACAGGTTAAAGGAAACTCCAAAAGGTTGCTTTCATCCACATGTCTTGGCACAGAGAAACACAGTTAAACAAAGATGATGGGGAAGTCAAATGGAAGGGAGGTGGTAAATTGTAAATGATATTTAATAACAGACCAGCAGAAAATACAATTAGACATGGGGTATGGGGTGAATTTTCAAATAGCTTATAAAGTGTAATTAATCACAGGCTCCACCACTTTTTCTCTGCTTTTTAGATCAAATATTGATCTCTGTTCAGCCTTAACTATATCAAGCCAAAACCAAACAAAAAAACCCCCAGCAGTGCCTGTATTTTATCCCAATTTCCCCCACAGCATCTTGGTAGGTTATTTGATAGACTGACAGTATTTTAATTCACGTTCCAAAAACCCAAATTCCTACTTGGCCTTTTACCTCTCAGGCATTATTACAACCACTTGCCTTTCTGAATGGAATGACATTTGTGTGCTCTGGCAGGGAAACATGGAAAATTGCATCAGTGAGTGCCTAACAGCTACATTTACCTCACGGCTTTCCACACGGCCTACAGCCTCCTGTGCTCAAAAGGATATTTTGACACCTCCTCAGTTCGTGTTTTTTGTGACCTTTTATCACAAAACCAGAATGAAACTGAGCTCCAGACACTTTGTTCAGAGGCTCAGTTTGTATTCAGAAAGGCTGGTGCTTTACAATGCAGGATTCCATCTGGGGCTCATTAAGAATTATTTCCCCCTGTTTACACTTTGAGATTAGCTCAGAACTTTAAGGCTGTCACTCCATTTTCAGTTTTCATACACTTAAAAAGGAAGGATAAACACAGGGGTGACAGGAAATTTGGAACCAAGTTGTGGTAAAATTCTAGAGAAAGAGACAAGTTTGGCACGTAACAGTTGTGATGTGGAGAGTAATTCTGCCTGGAGAGAGCCAAGACTGCAATTTTCCACCCTTGCATGCAGTGGAGCCTGCAGGGTAGCAATGCTCATTTGTACAGCTCTGCTTGTACTCAGCATTTCTGTCAGACACGTGAAAAAATAACTTTTCTTCACTAATAACAGGCGCCTCATCTTCCACGGCACACGACTGGGGAGTTCCCCACTCTAACAGGTGACACAGCTTCAAAATCTGCTTTTCACATTAGACCAGAACACGGGCATTTTTCTCCTCGGCACAATTTTTTGTGAAGCTCTTGGACATGGTTATTACTTTTTAACAATGGTGCTACTTATTAGGAGACACCAAAAACTCCAGCAGCAAAGCCACCCGTGGTAATGTCAGACACCAAGTGTCAAATGGGAGTTCTGAAGGGTTTAGGAAGTGCTGTTGCTTTTTTTCAATAAGGAAGTACTGCACTCTTTATCCAAAATTGCTTAAAAGATTAATTTCTTTTAGTTTCCCAAAAAAAACTAAGTCAAAAGTATGGTTCATCATGTGACTCTTCTTCCAGCAGGGGATATTATTTGAAATGTTACTTTATAGGCTTGTGACCACTTCCACTGCATTATCTCAGTCTCAGAACACCATCAGAGCTTGCTAAAATCTTTTCAGTACTCCTACTTTAATTATCATTAATCAGAGATTGGATAAACAAAACCTCTACCATTTCAGTTATTTAACATATAAACCAAACCTGTCGGGTTCTTAGAGACCATTTATGAAGTTGTTATTTTGTTTGGACCTAAAAGGAATACACTTCCAACAACTGCAGTTCTTGATCAGAAAGAACTTCATTAAAAAAAAAAGGAAAAAACCTGTTTCACCTAAAGCCTGGATGACTGGAGAGAGACACACATTATCTACCTGGAATAAAAAAAGGATTACACCATAGCACATCTATTTGTGTTTGATCACCCCACCCACTCTGTGACCATCAACATCAAATCACAATTTCTCCCATGGAAGAATTACCCTCCATTCTTTCCTAAGCACTGAAATACTAAGAACAGGTGTTTGGATTTAATTTCAAATGAGAAATGCAGCTTTTTGGCAAGAAACAGTTCAGCAAATGGAGAAGGCCAAAACATGGAGATTTGTTGGCCTGTTGTGTGTTTACTTCCAGCAATGTGACACTGGCAAGTCTCATAAATAAACACTAACTCAAAAATGGAGATGGAAGTGATCAGATTAATGCAAATTCTGGCACAGGTCAGAACTTACAGGGATGAAACCCTTCAGAGTATTCTCAGCTCTGCTGACACACAGAAAAACTTCCTTTGCCTTAAAGGAATTCTTTTAAAATGAAAATGAACGAGTTAGAGCAATGCTAAATACTTTGGAACACTAAATGCTCAAGATTTAAGGCTTGATTTTGTGTCCCCTAAACCCACAGAAGACAAAGGTTTGACTTCACTGCTTTGTTCAGATCTGTCCTGTTCATAGGGTATTCTTCTGAAGGTCCTCTGCATCAGCAGAGTCTGAGCTTGGACGTGTTGGACACCTCACAAGAGGGACAAACAATAAGTTCAACTTATCACTGGTAATTCTTCAAACTAGAAGGACATCTCATGCATTGTGGCTGAAAAATCATCAGGATTAAGATTGTCAGTGTACTGCAGCTGAATAACCAGTGGCATAGTTCCTACACAATTACACAGAGAGAGCAAAACAGAAAAAAACCCAACTCATAAAAACAAAACAAGGAGGAAAAAAAGCCAAAATGAAAAGCAAAAAGCACAGAACAATAGTCTATTTAACTTAACCTCTTGAACTTTATCATTAGGCTTGCTGTTCTATTGTTGCTGCTGCTTTAACTTGCTTGCTTTCTTTCTGGAGCTTACCAACAACTCTCAAGAAGTCAAACATCCTTCAGAGAGTGAAAATACAACGATAAGAAATAATAATAAAAAAGAAATAAAGAGCATGGGTCAGCAAATGTCGATTGTATTGGGAGCCAGGCACCATTCCCAGCTCTTCCACTCACCCACCATGTAATTAAGGGCAAATCTTTTCACTGCTCTAAACAATTCAGTTCTCTGTCTGCTGTCTCCTTATAATTATAATTTTTTGGCAGCCCAAAGAATAATATTTGTATATCCTCATGCATACACACACATGTATATATATATATATATATACACACACTACATGGCACTGAAGGGCTTCATTTAAAGCTATAAAAATAATCATCATCTGTTGCAGTTCAAATAATTAAATAGGAAATAGCCTTAGCAGATTTGTTTTAGAGTGCTAATAATGAAAGCTTAAAAAAAAAAATCAGAACCACCCATTTTAGCCCTAAAATCTCACCAAAACCACTGGAAGCAAAACCTCTCAGAACCAAACCACACAAAATGGATCCAAATGTGTTTAAATTGGATCTATTTGCCAACATATTTCAACTATCACAATAAATACTGCTAACAGACACCCATGGATTTTATTCCATAAACACACTGATGAGCTTAAAGCAATCAAATTGAACTCATACAGGAAATTCATAAAGACAAAAACCACCTAACTGTCAGGGAAAAACCACTTCTGAGAACACAGGTATTGAATTTGTAACCTCTCAGCCCTGATCCTTGAGGAGAAGCTACTTAAAATCTTCCAAGGACAAGCACAAGAACTAAGAGTGACAAGAGGACAGGTGGATAAATGAGTTTTTGTGGTAATCATTTTATGGCCCTTCTTTTCTCCTCTCAGGGATATAAATCTTCCCCCTTGGGTGAAGGTACTTTTATCCCTCTGCCATTCTGCACCTTTCTTCCCTCCCATCTCCTTTCAGCAACCCACCTCACCCTGCTCATAACACAACTGAGGGCTCACCTGTTTTTAGCATCTATTCCAGGGACAAAGAGGAGCTTGGATGCCTGAAACCTTTAATTTTTCCAGGTTTGCTGACACATCCAATAGATGTGTTACAATGTCAACCTCAGGTAGGTCCTTCCATCACCAGGGTTATTCCCAAACAACTTCAGTTGGTTGGAGACTGGTTTTTTTTAAAATTGTATGACCCAGGTGCTTTTAGGGCTCAGCTTTTATCTACACCCCTTCCCTATAATTCCTTAATAACAGGTAGAGGCTGTTAAACAAAGGGATTTCTCCTGGACTACAGATCACCTGCATTGCTCACCTTTCCACCCTCATCAAATCTTCCCACATGAAAAAACCATTCTCGAGAGCAGAACCAGGTTGGCATGATCACAGTAGGCCCATGGGAGGTGAACACCTAGAGAAAAAAAAGAGGGGTAAAAATTCAGTGAACAAAATGTCAAAGCCAGCAGCTGCTGAGGAATGAAGCAGACCTCACACATTCACCTGAAATTATGCCTCTGCCTAACCTTCAGCAATTTCAAGCACTGAGAAGAGCCAGTGCTGGAAATTTAGCAGGTTTTAAGTGTTGGAAGTGCAGTGTGTACCAGAATCTCCCAGGTGCCACAGCCCAAAAGGTGAGTCTGGTTCCTGCTTCATATTCCATGACCTTCTCTTCTCCCCCAAGCTGCAACACGGGCAGAGTACTTCAAACATTTTTCCAAATTTAGAGTATTACCCTGGAGCTGGCACTTTATCAATAATGATGATGTTAATATGGAAATGAAATAATTGAGAAGAATCATGGAAAGTTCAAGTTCTTAAACTGAACCCTACAATTCCTGAGCATTGATTCTTTTTCCATTTTATATTCCTTATACGTATATTAAGTATGAACTCTCACTGATCTTTTATT
Source organism: Motacilla alba alba (assembly GCF_015832195.1). Lineage (NCBI taxonomy): Eukaryota > Metazoa > Chordata > Aves > Passeriformes > Motacillidae > Motacilla > Motacilla alba. The sequence continues at coordinate 3,403,576 of NC_052033.1, forward strand.
TCTGCCAAAGACACTTAAATCCTAATCAAGCTTGGAGGAGTAAAATGCAATTTGTTTTAAACATTACCTGAGTACTGTGGATTTGCTACCCAGGGGTACCTACAATTAAAGGTTTTTGGCAAAGAAGAGCTTTAAGTAGAGAAAAGGGAGCAACTATTGAGTTCATCTCTTCATTTGTGACAGCCAAGAACTGTACAAATGGGTCTTTGAAGCTTTAAACAAACTTGTTGCAAATATAACTGTGAAATAAGCCAGAATGTGGATGACAGGAGGCAAACTGGTTCTTTCTTTTTGCACAAGATAAGTATCCAGGCAAAGAGGAGACTGAACTTGTCAAACACAAGGTGCAAAGTGAAGGCAGGAGCTTGTGCCTGCTTCCAGCAGAGACACAGGAACTGCAGAGCACACCCCGGGGCATGAAGAAAAAACCAACTTCACAACTGCTGCCAGTCAAATGACAGTGCTGATCCTGTAAGCTGACAATTTCATAGCAAGTTACAGTGGCAATATTAATGTTCCTGGACATGTGGAGCTCCTAAACTAAGAGTGCACATTTGTCACATGCATCTCAGCATCTACATTTTAAAGGTGCTCCTCCTGATGTCAGCCTGAGGCAGCTCCACAAACTCTTATGTCTGGCCACTTCCATTTCCACAGATAATCATGGACTTTAAACCAAATAAAGACACTTAAATCAATTGTCCAAATTAATTCAATCAGAAATCCAATCAAAATTTGACAGATGATCTACTTCCATTTTTCTTACAGGCATCTGCCCAAGCTTCAGGTGAAGCACGCAGCATGGCAGCTCCAGGAGCACAATGACAGAACTCCACTGTCCCTAAAGGGATCTCAGGGTCACTCATTTTCATCCAGACACTTCAATTCTGGGCACTCATATTCAGAACAACCCAATCACCTAATGTCTTAACTCATCAGCAGCTTGCCCAGAGCTGAAAAACTCCAGTTCAGAGGTGTTCCATGTAAAAATCTCCCCCCAAGAGTCAGTGGGAGCTGAAAGAGTCAAAACTACCCCAGAAAAGCAGAGCAGCCCGATTACTGACTACATGGTTATTAGCTCCACATTAATTACAAGGGCAATTGAGTATGGCCTGAACCAAACAATGACCAAAGAGTAATCCCAAAAGAAAACAGCAGCAGGGAGAAAAGCCAGGCCAGAGGGCATTGCATTGAATCTCATTTCTGAAAGAAACAAAAACTTCAAAAGAAAGTCTTGAGCCCATGGGTACTTGTGAAATGTGTCTGGAGAGGCCAGGATGGCATTTCCTCAGAACTGCCAGGTCCCTCAGGGATCAGGAATGCTCTTCACCTCAGAGCTGGAGCTCCAAGCAATCCGCTGTGCTCACGTGCCAAGAGCATCCCTCCCAAACATCCCAGATAACGTGTTCCACTGACACAGACACTTCAGTGAAACCAGAGAGAACAGATTATTTCATAACAATAAATAATTATTATTATTTTATAATAATTATAGTAAATACCTTATTAAATTATTTTATTATACTTCTCTTTAATAAATACTAATTATATTAATTTTTATTATAATTATATTAGCTATATTATGACTTTATCTTATTTTATAATAAAAATCATTATTTTATTTTTTTATTATTATTATTGTTATTATGAAAAATTGAAGAGAAAACATCCAAAAGGCACCAGTGCTAACACAGATGATGATTTTACAGCAGACCATCACACACTGCATACACTGATGCCTCTCCTAAATCCAGCAGTGTTCTGTGGCTCACTGTCCATCTCAGCAGAGACACCAGAGGAGAATCACATGGGCAAGACAGAGACTGATGATGCCACTCATGATTTCAGGATCTTATCCTTCAAGAAGGTCTTTAAACCTGCACAGCCCAGCAGCTCAGAGTCAATGAATTGGCAAATAAACTTTTCCTACATGAATACTTACAGTGCCACACCTAAACTGGCTTTAGGAAATTTATTTGTGCTGCTGTCACAAAGGACAAATTCACACTACTTTGTGCCTGGCTATGTAAGAATAACTTCTGTGAAGCTGAAATTCTCTTTGTTGTTGTTGTTAGCTTGGTCTTCAGCTGAATCTCCTGATCCCACAAACCATAAATCAGCAGTGCTGCCACCCAGGAGGCTGCAGGAAAACAGGGCACCAAGCAGAGAGAACAAAACCCTTCTCATCAGCAGCAGTAGAGATAATCCAGAAATAATCTTCAACCTGATAAAACTGCTAGAAATCTACATTTACACTAATGAAGAGCTCTCCCACTCATCCTGCCTCTGGCTGCACACCCCAGTCACAGCACACAGCACTGGCACTCTCCTGACCCCAGGATGGATCAGAGCACTACATCAGTAAAAAGCCATTCTTTTCCTTGTTTCTAGGGTTAGTTTTCTACAGCCTTAGTTCTCTGAGTCAGTTCACTGTGGGGTCAGAGCAGCAATACCACTGACACACTGGAGAGGGAAGGAAAAGCTTTGGAGAGGAAAACAAGCCCTCCCTTTTTGGTCACTGCCCACAGTTCATGAGTCCAGCTGAAACATAAAACTGCATCCTCTGAATACCCACTCTGATGGGAGGAGAACTGGCCAGGAAAAACACTAACAACTGCTCTGAAACACTGAGGCATCTGCCAAACTTCTGAAAACCACCTTCCAGAGCTTTTGAAATTTTATCTTCAAGAGAAAAAAAAAAAAAAAAACCCTCAACCTTCTGCACTTTGGAAATTCTGTATTTCACCTCGGTTTAGTCTGATGGGAAAGTTTCCTCTGTATTTCTTTTTTGTCTATTCTTGTCATAAAGTCTTGCCAAGGTGTTAAAAAATGGTCAAATGGCCTTATTCTGTGATAAAAACTGCAACTTCTCACTTTGTGAGACTGACACTCCAGATTTTATCCATAAATCTTTTAGATTGCATGGACTGGAACGAGAGAAGCAAAAAAGACATGCTAATCTTAACTTGACAATCAGTCAAAAGCAGAATTTGAATGATGGTGCCGTGAACTATGTTTAGTTTTCTTGGAAACATCCTCCAACTGTGCTTAACAAATGTCTCGTGTCACCTTGGAACACCAGTGGGTTTCCAGAGCTCCTTGAGGAATTAATTCAGTATTCTGAGAGCAGGTTGCACCTGTGAACCTTTCACACACAGCTGGATTGAAAGATTAATGCTTATTAACAATACTTGTTATTAATTACAGAACACTGCTGCAAAAAAATATAAATCTTGAATATTTCATGTTAAAAACCAGAAGATGAAGGTATAAATCTGTTCAGGTTTTGAATTCCTGTTGTCATAACCTAACTGGAATCCATCTCCAGATGATGGGCACAAATTCCTATTTCAGCATCTTATTTACTAAATTATTTAGAACTTTTATAACTAGCTGGGTTTATTCCAAGGATCAAGTAGCAAGTAATTGAAACTGGTTTGTTCCTGTTCACTGTTTGGCTATTGAGTTACATCCAACTGTTACACAGATTCTCTGAAAATAAATCTAAAGAACACAAAGAGCTGATAAAGTGACTTTCATTGTTGTGTTTCAAAGCTGTCAGCAGCACATGGAACTCTGGTTCCCACTGATGCTCAGTGCAGGTCATGCCAGCATTCAGGGCAAAACTCCAGTTCCAGCACAGGGAAAGGCATTTGTGTGTTTACAGTAACTTCTCAAGGAAAGTTCTCCTTCCTGAAGCAGCAAATCAAAGTCTAACAGCAGTGATAAAAGCAAATACACAGATGGTGAAACAACCTTATCCCATCAGAGATCACGGTGCCATGCAGGACACACAGGGGAAACCAGGCAGCAGATTTCATTTGATCACAGGCCCAGACTGCTTTCCAAAGCAAGGAGGTAATTCCCCAAAACACACCACACGTTTAATTCTACTTATGCTACAGCATTTTTCAAAATTATATCCACACAAATCAAGGATCGGACACAATCCTCTCTGTTGAGACAAATGAAGCTTTTTAATATCCAGGGGCATGCATTGACATGTTAGGTGAAAAAGAAAAAACAAATTCCATGAGGAGGGCCTCGGTGATTCTGTAAGCAGAGCACAGACTGAAGGGCATCACTCCTGACCCTGAAGCAGTGATATCAAGATACCTGTGCATTAATTCAGCAATGAATGTACCAGGTGAATTACTGAGGTGTACCAGGTTTACATCCAGAATCAGGTCGGTGTGTGTTAGTGTGAGAGAAGAGGGTAGGGAAGAGAAAAAAAGACTCTTCCTACTTCAAAAAAAAGTATGGGCAAAGAAGATTTTTCAAAAGAAAATAACTACAGTGAGCTTTATGAAGCTTTTAGGAGCCCCAGCAGCCAGTGTGGAATGGATTCCATGCTGGTTTACATTGTCCTGAACTGCTGTACCCTTTCCTGGGCTGTACAAATAACTGCCTGTGACACCTCATCACTGCAAGCTCTGAGAGCAGCTGAAAATTCTTCTCTAAGGAAGCTGGAATCCAGCACAGCAAAAATGAGATTATTGAAATAAACCATACCTCGTCTCCCTGTGCAGAGAAGTTGGTGTATACACAATAATTCTGGGGCAGGCCTGACTGAAAATCAGTGGTATTTAAGCTTCAAACCCAAACTCTACTAAGCAACAAAACTAATCAAAAAGAGTAAGAGAGTCCTGAGAGCTGCTAATGCCAGTGAAAGCAGAGAACATTCAGCACCTCCAAGAAGGTATTCCTGCTCCTGGAAAATTTATGTCCTACAGCTCCCTGTGATTTCCTCTGGATTTGAAGCCTGAATGAAGGCTGGGATGTCTCACAGTTTGCAGGAAACACCAACAGTGAGAGGAGCTGTGAGATGATGCTTTCTCTGAATGCAAAGGGCACAGCAATGGGAGGAAAGCTGGGAGAGAAAAGCTGAATTTTGCTGGAACAACCTCCCTGGTTCCTCACAGTTTATTGCACTTCCAGTGCTTTTCACCAGGCTGTTCCCTTTCAGAAAGCACAATAGTCCTCTTTACACCTATGCAAGCATTATACCAAAATATCAGTTTCTTACAAACAGCGTTCCCTACGTGGAATAAAATTTTCATAGCAAGTCTGTGCAGTGAAACCACCACCTGGAATGAAAACAGGGTGTGTATCAGCAGGGCATCACCTCCTCCTGACACCTCTGGCTGCAGCAGAGCCCCCAAAGAATGAAAAGCTGGGTAAAGACTGCATATGACAGGCTGCTCTTCGCCTAGGTTATTCGATTTCCTTAAAATTTGCTGCTGGAAGCAAAACTGTTTACAAACTTGCTACCAGCAAATAGATTAACTTTGGGTTTCTAGTCCAATTCCTATGGATTGAATTGGCTTTGCTGTTTGGGAGGCAGCTCCTGCCAGCCCCATTGTGTGGGATAATTGAGGGCCGAGCATAGTGCTGAATATCTCTGCTTTGTAGCTGAATGCCCGAGAGCAAGCACCATTCTTCTGGACGTTTTTAGAGCTTTTCCCTGCTAATGACGATGAATTAACCTACTGCTGAAGCCAAAACAATAGTGGCATGCAGAGGAAACAGCCTGTATGATTTTAGCATGTCTTACAGCTTTTTTTTTGGGGGGGGGTCTGTAGGCTACTAAAAAAAGTTTCTCTGATTCTTGGAGATTTTCCAGTATTTAAAGAGTCAAGTATTTATAATGGGAGAATGACTTCATCCACTAAAAGAAAGCATTCTGCACCAAGGGTTTGTCTTCTTGGCTCGCTGTTTGTGCTGAGGTTTTACTACAAAAGAAAGAAAATCTGCTGAAAGTCATATTGGCAGGTCCTAAATTGTGATTAGAACAAACAAGAGATCTGCTAAGAAACAACACTGACCAATGATCATGCAAAATAAGTCCAAAAATTACCTTTCCATTTGACTTGTGGACATGCCATTTAGAATTTTCACAAGAAGAAAATATCTATTTCATATTTGTGACTTATTAGACAGCATTTAACAGATGACAATACAGACATCAGAAGTATCTCCCTGCATGGTGTGTAGCTAAAAAATACAACTGTTCTGCTCTTAAAGTGCATGAATGCTTGTCCACAATTAATAAACTTCCCTCAAATGTGCTGGCAAAGAGGAAAACGAAATTCCCATAAAACTCAACACGTGAAACTTTTCTACATACCAGCTCCCAGAATTAATGTTCAGCTGAAATGTGAGTAAACCTCCTGGCAAATCTCAGCTTCAGCAAATTTTAAAATGCAGGTATTTGGAGAGAGCAACATGAAATACTTCTGAGTGTTCAGGGTTATCTGAGAGTGTAACAAATCCTTCATACTAATGCTCACTGATTCTCTTTTTCAAATAAAAGCTCATGCTATAAAAGTTTTATGCAACTTGGAAGTGGCGGACACATGACCTTCAGTTAAATGAAAGAAATACAAGCACCTTATAAACAAGCATCAAACTGCAGGGAAGGAGATCACTTTTGAATTTGAGAAGTTCAGCTGTGTGCTAATGTACATGCAAAAGACCCAGGAGAAATATTAAATATTCATGCAAACTCGCTGTATTTATTCCAATATAAATTATATTTATTTTGTGGCTTTTTTCTCCCCTGTAGACTTTTACCCTTTAGAGGAGGCAAGAGAGAAAATTTAGATCAGATCTTAAACTACAGATTCTGATTATCTGATTAACAGCTGCGATAGTAGAATGTTTTCTTTAGGAAATCAAAGCAAACTTTAGCCTAAATCTCTCCCTCATGTCTTCCATCATATTGCAAGTCTTTGGGGAGTATCAAAGCACCAAATGCATTCCAGTGCCTTGAGAGTGTTTGAATTGAGTTCTGCAACCCTTCAAAACTGTGAATGGGAGAACAAGGCAAAGACAGAAAATAAAAATGTATTTTAGAAAAATAAATGTCACTGCTAGTGCAGAAACTGTAACAGCAGATTTTACAGGGGGGAAATTTAAGATCTCAGCTTTCTCTCATTTAAGATATTAGCTTAGATTAGATTTTTCTCTCGTTTTAGATCTTACCTTTCTGCACACTGTCTCTAATCTTCAATCTCACAATGAAACAGATCCATACTGAGAGTAAAAAACCCCATCACCTCAGCCACAGCTTTTACACACACACACACACAATTTTGATCATGAAAGGGTCCCAATACATTCATCCAGAAGCCAGTGGTCTCTTACAAGAATTTGTTTTTCAGAGACACAGCTGGAAAGACCTCAACCAACCCGGAGCATCTGCAGAGACAGAAATGAAGTGCCCATCAATCTGTGCAAGCCCGAGACAAAGCAGAGCTGAGAGCACTACAAAGCTTTCCCTCCTCTCTGCAGTCTCCTGGTTCAGCCTCCCTAAGAATTTGCTGATGGCTTTAGATGTGGGATTTGATTTTGTAGGTTCTTCCCTTGCTCCCCAGCCAGAAACACGAACAACGTGTCATTAATTTGTGACTGAGTGGAACTCCAAACTCTCACAGCATGGGCAGCCTGAAGTCACACTGTACCTCTGGGTGTGCATCACCTAAAATTCATTCCTCAAATTCCTACATTTTCATTCCTAAAATTCTGAAACTCTGCCTGAACTTGGCATTTCCCACCCCTGCTTTGGAGCAGTTACTGCTCAGACAGTCATTTCATCTAACCAGCATGTTAAATATTCTTGTTATTTTTATTTTTAAATATTTTTAAAGAATTCAGGGATAAGAAAGAAGGTAATTAACAGCTTCAGATCTTCCAAGCAGAGGTTGGTGTGAGATATCAAGGCACACTGATAACTGTTGATTTTTTGTTGTCCCACTGCACTGGGACAACCTAAAATCAACAATAATGAGGATTAGGACCCAGGTTCAGCCCAGGGTGGAGTTAAAAAGCAAGCAGCCCTCTCCACAAGGGAGAATTTCTGCCATGGGGCAGCTGAACCCTGCAGGGTCTCTGGCAGCATCTCTAATGAATACAGAGGAGCTCCAGAGGGCTTCTAAATTCAGCAGCTCACCTCTGAAGGGCCTGCCTGAGCCTCATGGAGCTGTACATTCCTATAATCAGACTGTTATCATTATCCTCAAACCAATGGAATTATTTTCTCCTCTAAGATTAAACTAAATTTTTAAGAAATCATCTCCAAAAAAGTGCTTTAATACACAATATGAATCTGACAATAAGCAAAGTGCAGCTAAAATGATCAAAGAATTAAGAGGAATCCAATTGTGCTACACATATGAAAAAGATTTTTTACTTTTTTTTTTTTTTAATATCATCTTCTTATCCTGTCCTGCAGAAATATTCACACCAAAGAGACAGTAGATATTTACTATATGGCCCTCAGCCTCTACCATCAATAAATAGTAAGGGCATCTGCATTAATCTTGCTATAATACCAGAGAAAAACTATTAAGAACTATCTAAAGGAAACCAACGGAATCAGAAAAGAAAATATTGATGTTTCATTCGCCAAGAAGCTGAAAATCAGTGGAGGAAGCAGATTGTACTTAATGCAATTTAAAATCTGAAAACAGAGCAGCAGTTTTGGCTGTACTGAAACATGGCTGTAGCAGCAGCTGGGAAGGATCTGCTGAGCAGCTCTTGTGATTTATATCTTTGAGAGCTCCATGGGTCACTCAACATAAACACCCTTGTTTGTCTCACACATCCTGCTAAAAATGATTAAGATTTAAATGAGGTTTCAGGTCTGTGAACTACAAATTCTGAGAAAAGGTAGTGTAACCCAAAAAAGCACAATAACAACGTATCTTAAAAATACTGTGGTTAAAAATATTTAATGATAATTATTTCCCTGTCATTCCTCCGCAGAATTTAGATAATTTCCCCCAAATCTCCCAAAAGTAGAAACAAGAATTTTAATTTTGTGTGTGCTGCTTGTTTATCACAGTGACAAACAACTACAGCTTTGAAACTCAAGTACAATGTCAGCATAAAAAAAGATCAAAAGGAGTGAAATCAGATTTCCCCATAGGGCTCTACCCAACTTAGCTTTGTATTAATTAAAATCAGTGTATCAACAATGAATGCTTTTTCCTTATAAAATATCTATTATAACCTCTTTTTGGAAATGGGGATCTCTGCCCTTTTCAAAACTGCACTTCACAAGCTGATCCTACCTAAAAACAAATCCTAGAACCAGAAGGATCTGTGCACAGCAGTAATGAAGTCCAAGTTGTAAAATCAGCAAAACCTCAGGAAGAATCTTTTAATCTGATTCAGGAAACCATTCCATCAGCAGCATGTATGGCAGGCTAGCTGCAAATGTTCAAATATTTAGCCAGGTTGAGACATTTATGAACAGCAATTTTGCACACATGCACATGTGTTATTCTGCCCCAGAAAAATTGTTTTTGTGTTTGGAAGGAGAAAAAAGCAGCTTTTTTAAAGGAAAAAAATTGATGAAAAATGATGAGACTCTTGAAAACCAGGCTCATTCATCTATAAAAGTCAGATTTTATGTTGTGATGGTTACTCACATCATATCCATTAGCTTCAAGTCACCTCTTCTAATCTGAATTCAAGAGAAGAGCAGCAAGCTGTGATTTCCCAGAACTGGCTGAAGCATTTTAGCCACACAGGCAATATCATGACAAAAACATCATCTTCAAAAAAAACCCCAAAAAAACAACAACAAAAAAAAAACCCAGAAAAAAACCCATCAACAAAACCCCAAAACAAACAAACAAACCCACAATAACCCTGCAAACAAACAAAACAATAATAAAAACCAAAGCCACACACAAAAAACCCCCACCAAACTTAAAACAACTTCAAATACTGCCAAATACTGACAAAAGATGATAAAACTAAAGAGGTTTAATACCTTCAGGACTTGTAAATTCAACTAACACAGTGAAAAATGACACCCACTGGGCCTGTGAAAGCCTGTCTGTGTCAGTGTAGGGATGGTCACTGAGGAATTAGTCACAGAGGAGGGATTCCAACTCTGGTCTCAAACCTCCAAATTCAGCAACACCATTCCTAAACAGAAAAAAACACAAAATACTGCCTGGCAAGTCCTTCTTGCTGATGCAAATGAAGAGGAGACATTGCCACTTTAATGCTCATGGAACATGAAAAGTTGTCCTGCTCAGCCAAAATTTCAATTTGTTTTCCTGCTCCGTTGAAACATGAGAAAACTTAATTTTGGGTGGATGTAGAGAATATGGTGCTCTGATTTTTGCTGTTGTTTGTGCTGTACAGCTGCCAGGGGGGTGAGAAATAAAATTCCCTCCAGGCTGATCAGAACCTCCCTTGGATATCAGAGATCCCAGCAGCAGAGGAACCGAGGGAAGGACTTCCATGGTCCATCCACACACTTTGGGTGCTTGCCTGAGTGCCAAGATTTCAGCACTGCAGCAAGTGTGACACTTCAAGCACTTGAATGTGAATTGGGCTGTTTATAATAACCTCTTCCCTTCACTTCCAAGGGGAACTTCTCACATGTTTCATACTGTACCACGATGCTGTGTTTATACCAGCTGCCACTCAGGCAAGACACAAGCCAGGTTTATACACAGTATCTGCAAAATGTAAAGGGAATAAGTGTTACCAAGCAGCTGGACAGTGTTTTAATTCAGTGGGAGATGGTTCTTTCACTTATATCAGGGAGAATCTGGACTACCTTCACCAACTTCAGTGGAATTGCTGCATCCAGGGCACAGCTGATGGGATGTTTGTACATCTGATCCATCCTAGACCTCTGCTGCACCTACAAGATGCCCTGCAGGCAGGCAGAGGGGCTCTGGGAGGGGAGGAGGTGCATTAGGTGCCCCCCCAAGCCACATCAGGGAGTCAGCAACATTAATTCATCACTGGGGTAAAACTCATTGTCATCATACCCAGAACAGAAACATTTCTGCTGCAATGGCCTGCCCAAACCCCAAATCATTTGGACATCAAGACCATACCTGAAGGTTTAGGAATTATAAATATTTTAAAGCATAGCTGCAATTTAAAAAATTTTATACACACAGAGCAAAATAGAATAAATACACTGCTTCAGCTGGAACAGACCCACAATGATCATCCACTGCCTGAGCACTTCAGGGCTGACCAAGATAAAACATGGTTTTGGGGGCACTGTCCAAATGTCTTTTCAACACTGACACACTCAGAGGATTGACCACCACTGAGGGAAGCCTGGTCAAAAAATAACAGACACTTTTATTGTGTCACCACCAAAAGATGATTGGACAAGTTTTACTCAGCCTCATCATATTACTTTGGATATTTCAGTGACAGGCTGGGCTTATTCTCAGTTTCCAAGTTGTAAAGTTTCCAACTTGCAAGCTTTCAGCCTGGATACATTTCTGCACATCCTTTCCTTTGGCTCATCCCTGTTAATTCCACTGGGCCCCACTGGACATCCCAAACCATGTTCAAATATTTAGCCAGGTTGAGACATTTATGAACAGCAATTTTGCACACATGCACATGTGTTATTCTGCCCCAGAAAAAAATTGTTTTGAGCTTGGAAGGAGAAAAAAGCAGCTTTTTTTAAGGAAAAAATGGATGAAGAATGATGAGCCTCTTGAAAAACAGGCTAACCCTGATCTTCCCTGAGTGCCTGCTCCCACAGCAATGGGACCATGGATGAGATGGCACTGGGAGAACTTTGCCTCTTGTGTCACTCACAGTCAAATGCCTGAGACTTTCCTTCAGGTAACACAAAACAAACCAGACATCCTTTGAAGAAAAAGGAAAAGAATATAACAAGATCGTCAAGAAAACAAAAAAAAGAATAAAACGGGAAAAAAATGGGGAAGACTCAAAACTTCCTCTGCTGTCACAGCTGTTCTGGGCTTTGAATTCTGTTTAAATATTGTCCAGCTTAACAGTCAAACATTCAGAGGAACATATTGCTGAGCAACAACCACCACCCCTGGACTCTCTCATTTCTGCTGCACCCTGAGACCTCTCACCTCTTCACACAAATTGAAGTAAATAAAGGAAAAGAAACTTTTGAGATCAGCGTCATGATCTAAGTATTTCTGGCAGAAGTACACTAACACAAGCTGTAATACTATGGAATTAGTCAGCAAAATTCTAGTTAAAATAAAAACACTTGTACCTTAAGGTGTTAGTTTGTCTTTGGAGCTACACAGAGCACTATCAGGAGAGCTATCAGAGATGTAAACCAGCTTATTCAAGTAAAAACCTCCCTGCTTTCCCCCCAAACCCATGTTTTTGCTAATCATGGCACTTTGCAGAAATTGCAAGTTACTCCAACTTTGGTAGTTTAGAAAAAACTCAATGTTTCCTGCATTAAACTGTGTATAAATCAGAAGTGCTATGAAAGCAGAATGGGTACAGAGAGACAAGTTTCTTTTACACTGCAGTGTTTTAGCAGAGGGAACCAACATTTAAAATTCAAATGGAGTTTTTCAGTGATGAACATTGATACAAAAATTTGCTTTTCAAGCATATTTCATTCCTTCCATTTTTGGTAAATATGTCTGGGTCAATGTTCTTTTTGATTGAACCAAACAATGCAGATTTTTGACAAGCTTAGTGTTTCACTCATTTTTTCTGTCTTATCACCTGTTGTCACAATAGCCTTGTCATTCTATATTGTTCTAGACATAATTTCTTTTCTTTCTAATTTTCTTTTCTTTCTAAGACAGACTTATTATTGCTAAGACTAATAAGGTCAGTAGTTGGTATTTTCCAATTCAACATCTTTTCTCATTAGCCAGCTGAAAACTCAGGACACTCTCAGCACTGCAGCTGCTTCACAAATCCAACCACGATTCTAAACATCAACATTTCAAACAGCAAAAGAATGTCAAATCCAAATCCATTTCATCTTAAAAAAACATAATCTTGTCAAGAATGTCCTTCATGTTCTAAATATTTCCATTTAGCCAGAATAAACCATTCTCTGGACAAAACCAAGAAAGCAAGGCTTTCAAAAGCAGGAGAGAATGAAAACCTTCATGCTGTATTTTTGAAGCCATTCCTGAGCATGCAGTTTTAAAACCAGTCTCACCCAATCCAGTTAAATTTTCCCAGCTCCTGCAAGAGCCCTCAGACAGCAAATGGACCCCACAGCTTTACAGTAATTGTGGAAATGTAGAAATGCATCCTCTGCTACTGTGTGGGCCTGTGCTGTAATTCATTTTCAACAGCTGGAGCAGAGCATTACTTTGCCATTTCTGCTGCTTTTCATAAACAGGAGGAATTGTCCTGAAAGCCACTGGCCCATGTCCCACAGCTCCAAGGCTGTGCAGCCCTCGTGCAAAACTGACCCTGGTGGCCACCAAGACACTCTCACCTCCCTCCTCAGCAGGATGGGGGAGAAAACAAGATGAAAAGCTCATGGGTCAAGATAAAGGCAGTTTAATAAAAATAAAAAGTGAAGGCTGAGCATGGAAGCAAATTAAAAAAATAGAAAAGAGATGATTTATTCTCCATTTCCCAGTAGCAGGGAATGTTTGTCGGCTTCCTGGGGCCTCAGTACACAGAGAGGCTGCTGTGGAGAACAAATGCCTCAATAACCAATGTCCCCTTTCTTTCCTCTGGCTCTGAATCACTGGGTTGGAAGAGACCTTCAAGATCATGGAGTCCAACCCAGCCCCAGCACCTCAACTCAACCCTGGCACCCAGTGCCACATCCAGGCTTTGTTAAACACACCCAGGGATGGTGACTGCACCACCTCCCCGGGCAGCCATTCCAGAACTTTATCACCCTTTCTGGAAAAAACTTCTTCCTGATATCCAGCCTGTATTTCCCTTGGTGCAGCTTGAGACTGTGTGCTCTGGTTCTGTCAGTTCCTGGAGAAAGAGCCCAGCCCCAGCTGGGCACAGGCACCTTTCAGGGAGTCACCACTGAAGGTGCCACCACACTGGAGGAACATCCCCGGGCTCAGCCAAGGTCAGGTGTCCTGGCCATGTCCCCTCCCAGCCCTGCAGAAATTTGGGATCCCTGGCCAAATCACTGTGTGGTAGCCAAACCAGCCCAGATATCAGAGCAGAAGAGTGAGGAAAGCAAAGTGCAGCCCAGCCAGAGCCAGCACACCTTGATTTGTACATGAAAAAACTTCTTAACCAAAGGGCAATGCTCTGAGGCTGCCCTGGTTTTGAGTGTTTGCAAATATTTGAAGGTGTTTTGCTGGCAGCTAATGGCAGTGAAGAAAAGCATGACTACACATTCTGTCCTCAGTTAAGAGGTGTAAATAGCTTCCCCCTAAATTCAGCAAAAGACACAACATTGTGCTAAAAAACTCCATTAAATAATCCACATTCTGATGACAGATCACAAGTTTCAGTACTGTACGGAGAAAACACTTAAAAGAAAGGCTCTTGAAACTCACAGATTATTTATGTCACCCTTGGGCATTTCTTTCCTGGTCTGAAAATTAAGAGAAATTGTTAACACAATCTTCTGATCAAAGAGCATCACTGGGTAACAGAACATAAATTTTGTTTTTTGTGTTTGAAAAGGTAAAACATCAGTGTCCTCTGGGAAGATAAGAAAAATAATCACAAGTAGGATTACAAAAGAAAAAGTCAAAGATAAAAGAAGAACTAAAATTCAGCTCTGCTGGATATGCCCTCAGCCTCCTCTGCAGATGCCCCATACCAAAAATGCCCAGACACTGCTCAGGTGCAGGTGGCCAAAATCCCCTCAAGATGACAATTGTAGCTGTTGACCAGTATCCAGCAAAACCAAATCAAATTGAAATTTCAGTGTGGAACAGATAACTGAAGCAAAAAAGAGGAGAGAGAAGGAGGGAAATGGAGCAGGAGGGAAGGTGATGGAAATTAAAGCACCTTGTGAAAGGCCTCTGGGCAGGACACAAAAACTGTAGATTAGACTGAAAAATCTACAAGGCTGGGGACAGCAAGAAAAGCAATTGCTTAGCTTTGCTTCCTTTGATGCTTTAAGTAGAAAAAACCCCCAAATTTTGCATCGGTAAAGAAACTAGAGTATGACATGAAAAATCTGTTGCTTTCATCAGCTTATCCCATCACAGCAACAGTTCAGAACAGCCCAAATTTCACCCATCTACACAGCCCAAAGGAGGTGATGCTGTGTGTATGGCTAATACTTTTCAGCATGTTCTAACACATAACTCCACACTCAAGTCTAATTCACATGAAGTCATTTTAAAGAAAACAAAAGTAACATGATACACCAATTTATTTTATAAATGTCTGCACTTACAGACTAAAACATGAGGATTTGTTTTCAATTTAATCTACACTGTTTAACTGATGAATTTCCTAAATTAGGCTACATCAAATAGAAACGTGTAAATACATTTTCTCACTCTTTGCCCAGCTGTAGATGCTATTAGAATATATCAAAAATCTCCTTTACAGATTTCATACAATACATGGAAGATGAAGAGAATAACTTCAATCATTAATCAAAAATTACTTCTTGCCATTAACATTTTTTTTTTGGTGTCACAGAAAGCAGAAATTACAGAGGAGTAAGGTTTCTATTTATCTTCCCATAAACATTGCCTCTCAATGGAATCTGCTCCAAGGTTAAGGTCCAGCCTGGAATCCCCCCCTCCCCTGGCTGGAGGCACTGGGATACTGGTCTGATATAAGGGTCACAGTAGCTGCTTAGGAAGAGGTCTCAGGGGATGCACTCACACAGAATATAGATTTGGCATATACCAAAATAAATCCAACCAAACAGAAAGCTTGTTCACAGTTCCGCCTCATTTCGTATTTGAATATGGACCACATGTTTGGGGATTAAGCTGGTGAACCCAATCTGTCTCCTGCAGGAAACAGCAATGAAACAACTGGGCTACAGAGCTGTCAATTATTTCATACAGAGCAGCTGTGCACCGAGCTGAGCCCCAAACACAGGCCTTCCTGCTGGAAGAACATCTTCTGTAACAAGAGCCTCGCACACAGAACACATCGAACTGAAGCAGTTATCTTCCCACAGGAAGAAAAATCCTACACATTAACACTGCAGAGAGGACACCCACAATTATAGCCCTTCAATGTCCCTTTTTCCATTTCATACTTTATTTACTGGGATTTAATATATTTTATCACTTATATAGGAAAGATTATAGGATGGGGAAGTTGCAGTTGTCCTTGCTACCTTGACTTTATTGCTGCCCAAATGATGTTTCACCAGACAGCAAGCAGACCTCTGTGGAGAAAGCAGCCTGCCAAATTCTAGAGTTACAGGTTAAAAACCAGACACGAGCAGCACAGGATTCATAAATCTCAGGCAGCACTAAATTGAACTGAAGTTTATTTTCCCTTTTGATCTCACTCAGCAGATTAGCCAGGCTTTCCCAGTGATCAGTACCTAATACTTTAAAGAAAGGCACACAGAAAAGCTGACAGTTTTTATAATTCATTTCCAATCCTGATGCCTTTCTTCAGGGGTTTTCAAGAGCTGATACTTGCCCATGAGTGCAGAGGTACACAAAAAAGATGGATAGCAAATCCTGATGGGGGAAAAGGCCCCCAGCACTTCTTGTCTCGCACTTCTAACAAATGTTAATGTTTTGAGTTATGTTAATGACTTATGTTAGCTGTGTTTAATCATATATGTTTTGTAAAAAGCTTCTGGGCAGATGACAGCTGGAGTAGGAGCCGCAATCTTGTTTATGAGGGACAAACTTGTTAAATGAACTATACAAAGAAGCCAATGAAGTCTCAGCTAGGAATCAGAACAGAGCGGGGGAAATAACCACCTGTACAATTCAGACAGTTCCAACAGCCTGAAAGCAAAGCACACTCACAAAGCTGCTGAAAATGTGTCTGTTACATCATCAAAAGCTGATTTCTGGATATGCATTCACTTCATTATTTGAAGTTTCCCTGCAAAACTTGCTCTGTGACTGTGTCACAGTAGCAGGGCTCAGTTTCTCCAATCTCCTTAAAACTGGGACAAGAAAACTGCACTTTCTTGCAGTGAAGAAACCATTTGGTCCTTCAGATCACTTCAGTGACCACTGAAACAAACAAGCACGAGGTGACATCACCTTGTGCTTAACTAATTGTGCTCGTATACCCTAACTGTGATTATCTAACAAACATCCCACAGCCACATGGACCCATTTCAGAGATGTCAGGCTGGCCACGAGACCTCTGTGTTTCTGGGTAGGAAAATACCTGCAGCAACAAGACCCAACTGTTGCAGTTCTGTTCCAAGCTGGCACTGTAAGAGTTTGAATCTGAAGATCCAGTGGCCATGAGTGTTTTCACTTACAATCAGACAGGTGGTTTTGTTTTTTTGTTTTTTGGGGTTTTTTTGTTTTTTTTTTTTTAAATAATAAATGCTGATGACAGAAAAAAGTCAACAAAGTGCACACCTCACATTCTAAAATCCCACTTCTTGTGTGCACTGTTTGCATCTGTCATGAATTTCCTAATCTGTGACAGAACTTTGTGATACAAGAATAGGCCCTAAAAAAGAGAATACTTCAAATAGAGTATCACTTCAAGAGATGAGGTAAATATTTTATTTCTCTTAGGAGCCACTGCCATGAGTGGTTCCAGTGCAATTCCTGCAGGTCAGAAGTCTGCCTGCTCTCAGTAATCAATACAGAGTTCTCCCTGTGGCTTTGGCAGCTTCCCCATGCCCCACTGTGGCAAGCATGATCTGAAAACTCTGAACATAATTCAGTATTGAGACAGGAAAAGAGATTAGAAATGAAAATCTTGTTCAAAGTTGATACTTATGCCAGACCCACCAAGTTGCTTAGAGAAAGCTTTATACAGGGAGTTAAAGCTGCTTTGTTAGGCAGCTTTAGAAATATTTTGAGCTGTGGGAATTTCTCCCCAGTTTGCCCTTCTTCCCTCCCTTTTTTAAGTAAGAACTTGTATTCAAGGCCAAGCTTCAGAAATCATACAGGGCCACTAGGTCATCTGCATTACAATGCCTGATTCAGCATGTATTTATTTCATAAATTATGTTTCATTGTAAGAAAACTATTTCCTGTCAAAATGGAAGTGCTCAATTTTGACAGTTAATTTATATGCCTGACCAAAAAAATAGACCCCAGTAAAAACCCAACTAACTTAATTTTATCTAATGTGGAGGCAGAGGGTACAATTAGAGAGTGATAATTTTATTATCTGGATCAGAAGATTATTTTTGAATGGTCAAAGAATGGCACTACATAGCTATAAACATAGAAATGGTAAAGATCCTGGACTAGTAGCCACATCTGTATTGGTTACATTTGTATTTTAGTAACAGTTTATTTTTTCCTTATGAAATCTACAATATTTACCTTAATGATTATAAGCTGAAAGTGATCACAATTTTTATCTTCGAAAACTTTTGTACTGCTCCCTTCCAATGTAATAGATGATTTCTAGAGCCCTGCACTGCTCTTGCCAAAGCAAAGGAATGCAATAAGTGAATAAAACAAGTAACATTGGTCATGTATCTGTGACTATAAATACATCAGTGCTGTCCAGTTTCATTTATGAAAATAACTATTCATAAAGACAGAAATTACAAAATGCCCTTTTCAAAATCTGAATTATTTCTCAGCAAAAGAGTTTCTCTAATTCTACAGTCTAATCATACTAAAAAGTATCTAAATTTGAGATATTAATATCAAGTTTTAATTTTTTTAGGAATATTTCCTGATTTCTACAGGTCTTAACTTTGGCCTTAGATGCAAACAATAATGCTTCAGAATACCAGCACTTGCAAATAGCTTGAAAATATAAGCAACACTGATAGATTTCATTCAATGAAAATGACATTAACTGTCAACAAACCAAGCACTATGAATGAATCAGAATTCCTCTTCTTTATTAAACTCTCCTAATCACACAATTACTGCTTGTTAGGACAAGTTCCCTACACAGTCCTTCTGTCAACAACAAATAATCAGCTTCACCCACCTGAAAATTCAGATAAACTATTAGACTAATAATGGGAAACCTGCATAAGTCCAGTCTTTGTCTCCATTCAAAGCCTTTTGAAGCAGATGAAAAGCCCCAAGTGGACTCGACAAGACTGAACTGTGTTCTCATCTGCTCACTTATCTCTGTAAGACACACACATTTTGGCTGGGCAGGCACACACACAATTCCCAGCTGAAAACATGATCCATTTTCATCTGACAACCTTTTAAACTTGTCACAGGAACACCAGTGTCCTCACATCCACTTCACCAGCAGCAGAGGCAGCACTCCCAGACATGAGCTTGTGGAGATTTCTGTGGAGACACAGAAATCTCCAGCACCAACAACACATCAGAGCCAGAGACGGCTGCCCCATCCCTGGGTGTGCCCAAGGCCACCTGGATGGGGCTCTGAGCATCCTGGGACAGTGGAAGGTGTCCCTGCCCATGGCAGGGGTGGAACTGGATGGGCTTTAAGGCCCCTTACAACCAAAACCATCCCAGGATTCAATGATTCTACAGAAGTTGTTCTGTACCCTGTGCTGGTGTTTGCGGGTCTCAGGACGAGGGAAGAGATGAGAATGTGACTCCGTGTTTCAGAAGGCTGATTTATTATTTGATGATATTATATTATATTAAAAATGCCATACTAAAAGTATACTAAAGAAATAGAGAGAAAGGATACATCAGAAGGCTAGACAAGAAGAATGATAATAAAAACCTGTGACAGACTCAGAGTCCGACAGAGCTGGCTGTGATTGGTCATGAAGTAAAAACCATTCACGTGAGACCAATCAAAGATGCATCTGTTGGTAAACAACCCCCAGACCACATCCCAAAACAATCAGATAGTTATTGGTGACATTTCTTTTCTGAGGCTTCTCAGCTTCTCAGGAGAAAAATCCTGGCAAAGGGATTTTTCATACAATATCATGGTGACAGAACCCTTGACCACCTCTGGCAGCTTCCCACATTTTCTCCAGTTTCCCAGGTGTACTCACAGGTGATTGACCTGGGCCTCACATACAAGTTCCTCACCTGGAGCTATGCATCTTGCCTTAATCCACCCTTAATTGTTGCTGCAATTGTGAACCCTGCACACCGAAGCATTCTGCTCTTCAATCTCCCTGCCACAGTTCAGTGATGGAAATCAGATCAGGCTCCATCATTTTCCCTAATACAAAACTGAAGAAGTCAACTCAAATTAAAAATGTCATGCACAGAAATGCATCTCCAAGAGGCTAGCAGTGCTTTTTATAGAGGATTATGGAACAAGGCACCTCAAGCTGTGATGATATTAAAATAATAGCACAAACTGTAGGAGAAGAGCTTTGCTGAAAATCTAACATAAGGGCAAATTCCCAAGATTAAAGGATTTAAACAATGAGCTGCCAAATAAGGCTTCTGTGGGTACTTACAAGATGAATTACTATTTTAAAATCCATACAGAACTTTCCTGTGCTGCCCAGTGAAAGCCAATATGGCCATTTGTCCCATCACTCACTCTAACAACCCAGTCAAAGCATGTCCCACGAACAACTACAATATTTAACAGACCCCAAATGCAGAGGTGTCTCCTTCCTGTGGGAATGAGACATGGGAAGGACATTAGAATGTACAACTGCCAGATCCTCAAGGCCTGGCTTTGGATTCTACATAGCTACGATCACAGAAACGACAGTTGGAATATGTAAAACTGAGGAGAAAATAAATTTACTGGAACAACCCAAAGTTTCTGTAGCAGAATAAACATATCCAGTAATTCTGATGTTCTGCTGCCTGCACAGCATAACCAGAAGAAGAATTAATTAGAGACCTGTTAGAAAGAAAGTAAACAAGAGCCACACACCCACATAAGTGCTTTTGTCTTCTGCTCTACACACACAGCATTTAAGAGGAAAAGGCAATATATTGCATATTGCCAAAAATATGACAAGAGCCATTACCAGTAATCAGTGAGGTGACACACACAGTGTCAATGTCTAACGTTTCTATAACAGTGGTTCCTAACTGAAATTATTCTCTCCTGCCAGATTAAATACCTCCAAATCATCACCTACATTGCATAACTTCCTGCTATTTCTCTTCATCCTTCATTACCTTTCATCCTATTCTATCTGAAAGAGAACATTGTAAATACTTATTTCCCCAGTATTTACTGGGAAATTCTCCCAGTTTCCCGGTAAATATACTCCATAGCTTTGCTGTGAACCTGACAAGACATATATATGTGTATATATGTACACACAAACATCTGGAAAACACCCAGTGCCTGCAAGTGCAGAACTGCATCTGCTGCCTCCAGTTATTTGGGTTTTTTATCTTGACACTGGGCTCAGTCCTATGCTGGATACAAGTAGAAATATCATTTGCTTTTGATTTTTGAAGAGCTCTAAGAAAATTAGAAAAGCTCCAAGAAACTTCAGTGTGCACCTCTAACTTTAATTGTTAGAGCCTTTGAAGCTCTCAGCAATCTTTAATTGATTGATACATTTCCATCCAGTTCAGTAATTCAGAGGTTAAAGGGGAGAGACCAGAGGGAGGAGAGAGACTTCAGCAACTTCTTGTAAGTATTGAATCGTAAATAAAGGTTTAAGCCACTCAAAATTCTATCTTTTGTGCAGATTTCATAAAGTCTTCACAGATATCAATTAGTATTATTCAAGGACTACAGGTGTCTCAAATTCCTTAGATGCCCTGGTGATTTTAAAGTGCTTTTAATGCATGTTTCTATAACCACTGTTATGCTTTCTAAACAAGCAAATTAAAATTCCATAGATTGGGAAGGCAGGGATTGGTGCACTTCATTAGAGTTTGATCCCTTCCACTTTCTGAAAATCCATTTTGTTAGGTAAGACTAAGCTTCTATTGCATGAAATACTTTACTTTTTCTTCCCCCCCACACTCCCCCAAATACTTACTTCAAATTAGCTCTACAATTTCCCCAAGAAGCTTCTCAAAAGTGGGTACTTTTGATTTAATCCAGGGGCATTGGTCTAATGGAGGGCACACTGAGCACACACATCTTCCACACCCCCTAACAAAACTAAAGCCAAATTACAATTTCTTTTCTGAAGGGAAAAAAATCACAATAATCACTTGAATTTCCAGACGTAAATACTGATTTCCTTAATAAGGAGGAGTTAAATTCCCCTACGCCAAATAAGCATGAAGTAGGAATTGGTAGGAAATAAACAGAATAGATTAAAACTAGTGTTAAGAGAATGTATTTGGATTATCTGTGAATAAATCAATTGAATGCCTAGAGGCATTTCAGTAACATGGGGGTGATCAATTCATTTGCAAGATAAACTGATAGTTTGTATTTTATTCCTCTGCATCAGCAGAAATCTTTGCTAGCAGTTAATAAAGTTATCTGCCCTTTTAGAAGTGTTTTCTTCATACTTGCTTGTTCAAGAACAGGAACAAAACTCACGGGCAAACGCCTGAGTTACAGCTAACATCAAGCTAGGATCAGCTCAAACTGAGGAAAAGGAAAAACTCTTGTGTGGGTGATGCCCTTGAAGTTTTTCAATAGACAAATGTCAGGTAGGTTTCACTCAGAGTGCAAGAATACTGTAAATTCAGACACATCCCCACTGCCAGCTCAGTGTCCCACATACCAGAGCAAAAGGTACAAAAAAAGGTATCAAAAGGGATGAAGGGTATGAAAAAAGGTATCAGAGCAAAAGGGCTGAAAATGCTCTGTTAAATCACTGCCTGCCTCACCTCACTTGTGAAAACCCCTCACATCCTCCAGTGGCTAAAACTCAAGGTGGGCATTTGCCCCCAGCCCTGGATCCTGCCTCGTGCTGTTCCTTTCTCTGTGAAAGGGATGCTTGTGTCTCGCTGGAAGCCTTTAGAGAAAGGTGATTGTGAAAGTGAAGCCAGACAAACAGTTGGCATTGCAGGGAAGTCTGTGCCCTAAGCAGCAGCAAAGCAACACAACATGCTCTGTCCACCTACAAATCATACATTCTATGTTTTATATATGATATGATATTTAGAAAAGACATTAAAAACCATTACCAGTTACTGTGAAAGACTGGCTGTACAGGAACCACTCCCCTGTGTTCTCCTGAAATATATACACAATTCCCAGTCATTTTTGTCTGGTACTTTACTGTATAAACAGCCTGTTAGAAAAGTCACCATCACCAGCAATCCTCCCCCCAGCTGAACCTCTCTGCTGGCTTTGCCAGACTGTCCTTTTAAACAGGAAATTGAAACACATAGGTTATCTTTTTTTTCTTTTTAAATATAGATACTAGCTTGGTTTAAACGTTTTTGTTTTTTTTTAAATATGACTTTTAAGTCTTCCTCTGAACATACAGCAAACATCAAGATTACCCTTCACCTAACGCCATTAACACAATGCTAAAAGAAAAGCAGAACTTTATATTCATACATCTGTAATCAAGATTTAATTTCCTTCCTTTTTGCTTAAAAATAACGTGCATATACAATACATCAGATAAGCTGCAATCGTCAAATGTAATTTTAAGAACAAATTTGCTTTATTCTGGTTCTTGATGTATATCTAGGGTGAGTATAAGAACTGAAAACCACTGCGTTAGAGGGTGAGAGTGACAGGAGCTGGTGACATCAGACAGGGAGACAACACATTGAGGCAAGGCAAAGCAGAGTGAAATTTGGATAAATAACTAACTTCTGTCAGGCTGATTTGAGTGCAAGTGCTGCACCATGAGTTGGGCAGCACTGACCCACAGACAAAAGGGGAAGAGTAGCCCCATGTTCCCCATTCCCACCATCCCTTCCTGGCCCCAAAAGCCCAGCCCCTCCCTGGCACTGCTTTTGGCCCTCTTTCAGCTCCAAGCTGGACTGACAGCTTGCTAAGCCAGTAAAAAGGGAGAGAGGAAAAAGGAAGTGAGAGGAAGAGGATCTTGGCTGGATGGATTGGTGGCAGCAGGCCATGAGATCAGCTCTGCTGTGTTCTGTGGCTGCTCCACAATGTGAAGCTCTGCAGAGCTGCCTGAGCTGGTGGAGCTGCACCTGAGGCTCTGAGAAGGGTTTGCTGCTCTTCCCCTCCTGGCCACACATTCACCTCGACTTCCCTTCTTACAGCCCTGCTGTTTGAATCCTCAACAGTTCAGTTCAGCTTGTTAGCAAAGCAAAAAAGAAACCATTTATTTTCTTTCTTTATCTCCTACCAGCCCCGTAAGATCAACCAGCTCCTTCAGGGGAAGACAAGCAAGAGAAACAGCTCGAGGGAGGATGCTGGGCTCCTGCTGGAAGTCAAGTTTTGGATGGGAGTGAGTTCTTAGACAAGCTCAGCAGCTCTTCAGGAACCTTTGGCTGCAACCCTACAACAATTTCATTAACACCTGCCTGGTTTCTGCTGCCTCCCACCTCTGTGCTGCTCCTCCACACCTTGCCATTAAGCAAACAGGAAAACCTTTGTCTCTTTTCTTTGTGAAGGGCTGAACTGGCTCATCAAGAAGACGGCTAAACCCTTGCAGCAGCAAGGAAATGGGTGGGACCATGAAGAAGGGAGAGAGAGGGAGTAGAACCTTTGTAAGCTAAAATATCAAAAGAATTAGAGCTTAAAAACGCAGTTGAGTGCATTTAAATACAGGAGCAAAGACCGTACAGAATTACAGGTGTTTACTCTAAGACAAACTCTATGATGAATGATGCTTCATTAGAAAATAAAAACATCACTGCTGCCTTGTTTAGACCAACTAAGAGCAGAAATGAGCACACACAAGTTTACTTTACAAGTGTAAGAAAATAAAAGGTAGTTTGCAATGTTTCCTGTCTACTACTTCCAGTATCACTATTAACTAGAAATCTATGCATTCACTTTCCTGATTTTCACCGTTTTTCTAGATATAGTTTGTAAGTAATGCAAAGTGCCTGCAACACAGCCTTAAAGGTTGTAATGGAAAACAACCTGTGGCCATGGTGTGCCCTTTTCTCTGCAGCACACCCAGGGTACCAGCTCCCAAATGTTCTGAGAACAGCAGATATCCCCTGCTGTCAGCCATGAGTCCTCACAAGGTGCCTTCCACAGCAAGGACAGCTCTCAGTAGCTCCCTACAAACACAGTTTTACATAATAACACGAAGAAATACTGGATATCAAAGCTGCACTTGGATCATCTGTAAAGAGCAAATGACGTACAGATCACATGGCTGTTACTGCAGATTTCCAACCACAGCTGGATACTGGTGCTTGAAGTCAAGTCAGGCTAATCTGGAAACTATATATTACCTCAGCCCAGATCAGACTGAGTGTATTTTACTTTTAATCCCACGTACAAAATACCCCAGGGGAGTAAAATAGAGGTTATCATCCTAACCCAATTTTGCTTTTGCTGCAGATCTCATCACAGTCTTCCTTTCCCCTGAAATCAAGGAGACAGGACTACTCTGCTTGGAGAGAACTAGAAATTTGGAAATGCTGCAATCCTGAACCCTGGTAGGATGCCAGAAACAAATTCTTAATCTGTTTCATAATTATTACTATGGCCAAAAGGTGGCCAACATTTACCACTGATAATGTCTTTCATATCTTGGGGTTTTTCGTTTTTTTTTTTTTTGAGACACAGAACAATAAGGCTGACCACTTGCTTTACCAGAAAAAGAAACCCTAAAAACCCCCACTTCCTTCTGGTGTTCAAATTCACCACATCTATAGATTTTTTTTTAAGTTTATGCAGCTGACCAAATTCAGGACAAACATTACTACACAAAAAATGCTGACACATGGACAAAACCTTAGAGCAGCTGATCTTATGTGCATAATAATGAACTCCCTGATGGAGTTTTCAACTTGGAAGACCTGGTGTGTCTTCTATTTTAGATTCCTTTCAACAACTAAGGACCTCATTCATGAGGGAAATTTATCTTGGGAAATGCCCTGGAAGCACAGACTGTACTTTTCCTATGTACAGTGCCTTACTATTTTCTGAAGATTTATCACATACATTTCTCAGGGCGAGATTACATTTCGTTCTTTCCAAAACTGGTTGTACTTTACATAGAAAATGAAGCACCTTTACTAAAAAATAGAGGATTTTTTTTCACAGTCCTTCTCTTCTGAATAGTCTTACCTATTGTATAAACTTTGTAATTAAGGGATTTAGGCTCCATCATTTTATCTTTGTTTTTTATTGTCCTGTGTTTATTTACTGTTACAGCAGCAGCTGAGGGAAACATTTGGAAACATCTCACAAGGAAAAGTTCTTTTTGGCTTTTCACACTGTAAGTGTCCAGCCAGCTCCTGTATAATCACACAACAGAGAGTGAATTAGGAGTGTGGGTTTTAATTTATTGCAAGATTTCTTTTTTAGTTGGTTTGTTGGGGTGGGTTTTATTGTTTTGTTTTTTTTTTTTTTTTTTGGCAATGCAGATCTACAATCCAAAAACCACATCCAAAGTGTAGATGGCACTGGACTCTGCTTTCAGTTCATTCTTTACTTTGGCCACGATGTGAAGCATAAATCAACCCCCCAGTGGAATGTAGCTGAGGTTTGCCAACACTTCTGTGACACTGCCATGCAGGGATCTCCATGAGAAAACCAAAGAACAAGGATCTAGAGACACAGGGTGTATATTTACATAATTATTAAACTTGTTGAGAAATTGATCACACGTTACTCCCTCCTCTTTATGCTATATACTAAAATTAAAGAAAAATTAAGGGAAATTGAAATTTTCTTATACAATATTTATATTATATAACATATATATAATATATAACATATATATTATATAATAGATTATATATTTTGGATATAATATTATATATAATTATTTATATAATAATTAAATAAAAATAAAAACAAAAGCTAAGAACTGAGGAAAGAATTTGCAAGGCATCACAGGGAGAATGAACAGAGGGGGAACACTACAGACTTCCCAGGGTACTGTGACAACTCTCTCACCAAAATATCTGCTTCAATAAAACACCTAGAAATGGCACATTTTAACTCAATCTTCCAAGAGCAGACACAATACACACAGAACAAGCTGGAATTCATCCATAATTCCCCACCATGAAGACAGAGACATACATAAATCTCATCTCATTATGGCTCAAAGATACCAGACACGACAGAAAAGCCCAGTGACAGAAAGAGAAGCCCATCTCCCTGTGGCTACCTCATCTTCTTGCACTCTGCCTCTCACCCATTTCCTCTGGAAATACATTGTGGGCTTCTATAAACATCATTTTCATTTTCTTTTCAGGGAGTTTTCTATCATCAGTCCTTATTAGTGTGCCTAACTATGTCAACTCCACAGAAAAGTTCCAGCCTTCTCTCCAAACACCCCTCAGCTTCTTTCTCAAAGGCCTCTGAGGAAACAGAAGCAAACACAATATAAAAGCACTGGAGCATATGTCTATACACTTTCCACCATCAAAATAGAAAAATCACTGACCCAGAAATACCCTGAACTGTGGAAGGTTCTCTAAAGACCCCAAGCAATCAACAGAAACTATCTTGGCTCTGTACAAATCAGAATAATATTTTTCTTTATCTTTTTTTCTTCCTCAGACAAGTGCAATGGTAACCTCTCACTGCATGTGATGAGTCTGTGGTGAGAAGGCTGGAAGGAAGATCAGAGTGCCAGAAGCTGTAAAAAAGCAGAGCCTGACTTCCATGGAACTAGGGCTCTAAGCTGTAAACAAAAAGGATTGGCTTTAGTGTGTGCCTTGATGAAAAACCTGCTAAAACCTCTGCTGAGTGTGGTATCCAGCTGAGCAGGGTGGAACAGGACTTGTTCTCCAAAGCACAGGCTGGAGTGGTTTCACAGCAGGTGGAAAGGAACAGCAGAGGGGCATTCTGCCACAGCAGTAGGTGATGGGGCTACTTTGCTTTGCTGGTAAGAAAAGTAGTTTTTAATGTTCCCTGCTTTATGCTGGATTTGTTGGACTCCTAGTTCTGAAGCACATAGCTCTTTGCAGCACAACCTCAAGGACTCTGTGTTTCTCCATCTACTTCCACAACACTGATGGGTTTTTTGTAGGGCTTTCATCTCAACAAATAACTCAGAAAAATGATGCTTTGATTATTTCCTAACACAAAACCAGGAAAATAAGCACTTCCAGCTGCTGTCATATAATGACCACCTTAAAGTGCAGCATGGCTTCTCTCAAATTCTCTCAAACAACTGTTTACAATTGCTGCATCTGAGCAGCATTATGCATTTCCTTTGATTCTGATGCACAAAAAGAACTGCTTGAGACCCAGTCCTGCAGTGGATCAAGGAAATGCAAACAAAGCAAGTCCATCTCTCTTTAATGAATCAGAGAATATCCAGAGTTGGAATATCCACGAGAATCATCAAGTCCAAACCCTTACCTTACAAGAATAAATCAGCATCCACTAAGACAGCACTTCCTAAAATCTCTAGCATACAAAGTACTTGTTAATATTGCTACAAGTGTCTTGCTAGGAAAAGAAAAAAAAAAAAAAAAAAAAAAAAGTAGACTAAACCCTGAATTTTTCCTCATGTAGTCTTGTTATAATACATCTTTCACAGTTCTAATTCTCTAAAATATGAAAATATTTGGTCTTTTTGCAAGGCTATATTTTGAAGCTTATTACAAATTGTTTCTAGTTCAATCTCTCTCTCAACAATGTCATCTCTATTCCACGGCCTTCCTAAGTCAACACACCTTATCTCAGTGTTTACATGTCACAAAACAACGTGAACTTTCTGTTAAGTTTTAAGAATTCTTTACAGACCCATTTCTCTCATCAAGAGACTGGAAAAGATTTGGCATTTCCAAGGCAGACAAACCAGTAATGTTAATTTTGCCTTCTCCCCTCAGCCTCGGGCATATCAATCACCTTTTCTGAACTCCTCTTGTTTCAGTCTCTTCCCTCCCATATCTCTCAGGACAACTTTCAGAACTCCAGTGAGCTTCCCAATCCTTTTTTTTTTTTCTTATGGATTCTCTGAAAACCAACCCACATGCACCACATTTCTTATCCCATTCCTGGCCTCTGGCAGCCTCACTCTCTTTTGGACAGAGCAAACCATTCCATTAAATGTGGGATATGCTCCAAAGGTTCACAGCAAGCACCCAGGAATGCTCTGTGTGTGTGTGAAGAGCACTTGTGCATCAGGGCTCAGAAATTCCATGCTGAGTTCAGCAAAAAGACTGCTGGACCTTGCAACAGCATAAAGAAGCTGTCAGGATGAGAGAGGGAAAGCCATTCATGCTTGGGGAAGTATTTAGGTTTAAAACTATTCATTTCTGATGGAAAACAATCAAAGGCCAAGGAAAAAGAGGCATTTTGTTGTCTGCTGCATTCCAAAATATGCCTTCATTGATGGAACAGAGAATTCTGGGAGGGAGCGTGGCTGATGGAGGGGAGAGGATGAACACAGGGGATACAAAAAATCATCTGCAAAGGAGGAAAAACCATGGACCAAATGGACTGAGAATGGGAAAGAGGCAGCAGCAGAGGCCAACAAAACACAAAAATGATGGGACTGAAGAGCAGCAGGACCCAAAGGCCCGTGGCACTGGCCAGGCACAAGCAGGGTGGGTATTCCTGGAGCTGTTTATGTTGCTGGGTGTGAAGGTCAGCTACTTACAGGCACTTAATGTCAAGGGACATTAGCAAAGCCAAAACAGGATCTGACTTCTAAACGGACACTTTGTTTTTACTGACTTCTAATGAGATATATTTTGAAGGGCTTTAAGAGGGACAGGCAGCCAGAAGAATTCTTTATTAATCTAAGGATAAGATAACATTCTTTATTAATCTAAGGGTAAATGACTGCAATTAGCAGTGGAGAGAAAGGGTTAAACCAGGCAGTTTTGTGCTAAGACAAACAAACAAACAATCTTTCTTCAATTCAAGCTTAAAAGTTCTCATTTCTTCCAGAACAGAGCACTGATGATTCACAGATGTTTGGCATCTGCTGCACTTCTACCTAGAGAATGTGTTCTCTTTGTCATTAGACATCTCCCAACACTTGGATGGAGAACTCTCATCCCCTCCACTGCAGCCTGGATGTTATTAAATGTTCCTTACACGTTTCTGATGGTGGAAATCAAGAACTAGGCACCTACAGGCATGGAAATATGAAAGCAGGATCTGCTTATCTACAGCCAAGAAATGACATTTTTGCTCAGCACAGGTATTTAATTTGTGAAAGAATCTAAAAGCATCACCCTTCAATTTAAAGCAAGATTTTTATTACGCTCATTGTTAGTGAAAATATTTAAAAACCCCAACCTGGCAGTTAGGAAGGGTAAAATGTGCTTGTTCCTCCTACTTATGATCAGGAAACTCTCGTGTTTAATGCATTATTCAGAAAATGTAGCTGTTACTGAGCTGCAGCATTTTACCAGTGCAAGATGAGCTAAACTTTTGATCATTTTGTTCCAAAATGCAGAAGTTTTTGGCCACATGAAACTAATTTTATATATGCCACTGATTCAAAACAAATTTTAAAAAATGTGTGTGTTACTTTTGGCATCAAATTATTCTACAGAATCACACAGATGAAACAACTCTGTTAAAACAGCTGTGCAAAGTACTCAAATTGACTTGCTTTCTTCCTTTCCAATAAACCTCTAGCCTGCTTGGAAAGTCCTGTTTTTCCAGGCTTCAGTTTGGGAAGCTTATTTGGTAATCAGTCATTTTTCACAGGCACATGCTCTCTTCTTTTCTAGCAGCTGTGTACATACAAATTTCCATAAAAACCTACACTTAAAAGATCAAATTTGGAAGCTTGAAACCTGGTAAAGGAGGAAAGAATAACAGCAGAGCACAAGTAGTAGTTGTCAAGATGAATTACAAACAGAAGATATGAAAGCAACATTTACCTATTTTCTCTTCAAAAACAAAAAATGCATTAAATTTTCATGCTAATACAAGCACATCTACCAGGAGTGTATTTGAAATGAATTTGTGCCAGCCCTGTGACATCGGCCAAAAACATTAAGAAGAAGCACTTTTCCTGAATGCAATATTTAAAAATTCATTAATAGCAACAAATGTAAAGTTGTGGTCAAGAGATGCCCAAAGTTAAACCAGCTGGTGTGTAAACCACTCTAAGTGGCACAAGATTTGCATACACAGCCTCTACGGGGACATAAAATCCAGAGCCCTCATTATTAGTAAATTCCTGACAATGAGAAGCCCTGAAATAACAGCAAATATTTAACAGCACTTAATGCCAGTGCAAACACACATCTGCCCAACAGGGCATGGTAAGACAATTCCTTGGCAAAGCAGGTCAAATTCAGACAGGCAGAGTTAAAACACATTTTAGAAGGTAATTCTGAAAATCATGCCTGAATAAGGCTCTGGTTTTTGTAAAAGGTAGAAAAGTTACTTCTCTTTGCCAGTTGCTCACATATGGATAGTCATGGATTTGAGTCCAAATAACATATTTTTGTTTTTAAAAAGAGTTTGACAGAAGTTAAAAAAGCCAAAACCTGTTATTTATATTATCATTAAAAACAGACAGTAAAATTCTTGGTTTGCTGATGGTGGTGACATTTCTACATTCTACAATTCCCAAAGTTGCCAGGAAAAAATTAACCAAATATATCAAATCCCAAATGGAAATTCAAACAACTTTCAGAATATGTGAAGCAATAGCTTCACAGCTTGGTTTTAGAAAGAAGTTTATTTCCTTGTAAAATGTATTAGTTGTGTTTATGGAGCTCTCTGGTAAAAAGTCAGAACTGAGAAAAGATTCCACTTCAGGCTATTCATCCAAAATTGTACAGACAGCAACAGTAAGTCCAGTGTCACAGGGGGGGAACACAACATCAGGCTGCCTTCCTGCAAAACAACTCCTCAGCTTGAATTCCATGTAATTTTGGAAAGATTCTGACTTGACCGGCAAATATTTGGTTATTGATCCACGATCAGAATGAAACAATGGACAGTTTTCAGGTAATTTGCAGGTAAATAAATACCTTGGCATGACCCATTCTGGGGATGTGGTCTGACACAGGTAGCTTTAGGTTTTTACAATAACTGTTAATTAGCAATCCTTAATTGTCCTGCCTTTAGAGGGCTCAGGGTGTCAGTGCCCAGGCTGGGGCTGCTCCAAGAGTGTTCCTTCACCAGAACTTCCATCCTGGATGCATTGGCATCTTTCACACTAAAGATTTATATCTATGAGCATTGCTTATGTATTATTCCTACCAAATTAGCACAAGCCCTGCCACAGCAGTGGCAGTTTGCCATCAAGGCTGAAGCTGTGTTATAATTTGCACTGAGGAGAAAGTTGAATTGAGTTCTATGTCTGGCTGCTTGCACCTGGTATCCTGCTATAAAAGGAGATTTTGGACTTCACCTCTCCTCAATACAGAACTTGAAACTAAAGTATCAGAGAACACATGCTTGCTACTGAGGCATGTAATTTCTTCCTTCCTCTTTATTCTAAAATTATTCACGTTACCTACTTGATGAAAAAAAAAGAAGCTCAAGCAACCCAAGCTTTGAGTCAGATTCTTATCACAGGGACCCAGTTCTCAGGCAGCAGTGAAATGCATGCTATCCTGTCAGACAGAAAATAATTTCTTGTCCCTGAATAACAAAACATGTATTTACTACAGATACTGTTTCAGCCATTTAAGAAATATTTCTCTGCTTTGCTTTTGTCATTTTATCAATGCTCTATTTGTGTTCAAAAGCATCCTCCATTGTACAGAGCAGCAGGATGACAGACCCAATCACTGGAACTTGACATTAACGTGCTCACATTCCATGGCTACAGCTTGGCTGTAAAAGCCATGAAAGAGTGAATTTAATATATGGCAGAGTACCAGGAATTTTTTTTGTTTGTTTGTTTCAAATTGTACAAACCATCTCTCTGATCCTGAAGAGCAACCAGGTCCACAAAGTTTCCTCTCCTTCCACGAAGCTGCTTTTGTTGATTCTCCTCTGACCATGGCCTCCCAAAGGACCAGGGATGATTTCTCCATCACTGCCTGCACTGCCAAACTAGAAGATCAGAAGTACTTCTTTGCAGACAAAAATGTTTCTAATTTTCCATCACTAATGATTATTTACACAGCTCTAGCAGCAAAGAGGAAAATGGGAATTCATTGAATATGGCATCAACACCATCATTACTTCAACAAGCCCATTCAGTAAAGAGACAAAATGAGCTACAGTAAAAATTCCTTTAACTACTGGGAAATTCCTATTTACATGAGTATGCCAAGCAGTGCTGACAACAGCAGAGGTGCCCCAGGTCACCTGCAACCATCAGAATTTTACAGAAAATGGCTCTGAAGGCAAAAGGATAACACTTCATCATGTTTAATTTGCAGGAAATTGCTTCCATGTAAGTTACTGTGTAAAAATACATTCAAATTTGGGAGGGACTGTGCTTTAAATATGGTTCAAGCTAAAAGGATTAAAATGTGACATGACACAGTGGCAATTACTGCAGTAAATGAAAGGGTCAGCTGTTCTGTGCTTTCTAAAAGGAGGAGGCAAACATCTAGCGAAGAAACAAAATCCATAAAAAGTTTTCAACCAGTAATTTTGTCTCAATGGACATAGATCCCTCAGAGCAGAACACTGAGCCTTCTAGCACCATTATTCTTTCAGCCCAGGGAGAGGACCAAGGCCAACAAAAGTGACTTTGTACACTTGGACTGGGCTGCAGCCCCCAGGACCTGCTCGCGCTGACAGGAAATCGCCGCAGCCTCGAGCCTTCATCTACCCACGTGAACCACAGACCACAGACCAGCCTCTGTTCTCTCCTAATTGTCAACATCTGCTCTGCACAGCTATGAATAATTGTATGACACACAAAAAAATCTCTCCTACTGACTCCAAAGGCTGTTGGGTTTGTGTTTTTCTTTTTTTTTCTTTTTGAAGGCGAAATCTGACACTGAAGTTTGGCTTCTAGGTTAAGATTTGCATTCTTCTGAAAGGTGCCACTAAAATGGAATTCAGGGTGAGTAGGAAAAGGTGATGGCATTGGTTATTCCTTTCTAAAGTCAGGTGGCCAAATAAATGGCAGCTGAGATAAAACATTATTTTCAAATACTGGAGAGAAATGGAACACCAGCCCACTGGTGGAGGGAGCAAGCTCCATGAGAGGTAGCTGTGATCCCTCTGACTGCTTGATTCATGCCAAGTACAACAAACCTCAGCTATCCCAGCCCTAAAAATGTGAGGATGCAGATGTACCAATGGACACATTCAGCATGACTCGAGTTTCAGTTCAGAGAAGAAACACATTTGAGGACAGCTTAGCAGCACTGCCACTTGAAACCTCCACTTTCCTGCTCTTTCAAGCGAGCCATCAGGGCTTCTAAGACTGTCACACATTTGAATGTAGCAGTTTCTAATTTATTTTCATTTCACAATCACATATTTATTTATTCATAGTAGAAGAGTGCCAGTATGAAAGGTATGGCTAAAACTCCAGGGACATGGCCACGCTACAATTTTACATGGTCACTAGGACTGGCTAAAAAGGGAAAGGGGAAAGGAAAAAGGGAGATGCACATCAGCCTGTCTGCAGCCCTCATTAGCAATGGGGCTCTCCATGAGCAGGAGAAGCAGAAGAATGGAAGGAGAAATAATTAAAGAACAAATCACAAGGGCAGTCAGACCTTGCCAGTGTAATTCTCAGACACTTTTCCAGGGCCGGAACACAACGTGATAAGGTTTTCTCAACTGACTCCTGCACAAAGCAGAGGTTGACTGTTGGCTGCATTTAGGACAACACTAGGAAAAAAAATCTTTTCTCCTTCAGCTGAATTACTCAGGAAATGCACAGAAGGAACAGAACACCGAGAACATAAAGCTAAACATGCCTCTTTTAGTGTCTACACTAAAACGACTCCTTTATCTCTCCTTCTGGCTTCTATGATAACAGAGCTGAGATTTCCCTGCAGTTTCCCAGCTGTAAATGCTGTGACAGTTCATTTGCTTCTTGCTAGCCTGGGTTCAGTATCACCTTGCTGGCCTGGCAGCGCTCCAAGTGAAGTCTGTAAAAGTGCATGAGCACGTGGACAGTCTGGTTTCTCTCAGAAACATTAAAACCCTTTGAAATGCAATTGCCAACCTGGTGACCTCCTTCCTCTGAGGTTTGACCGAGAGAGAGGATTTCATGAACACAGAACTGTCTTCTCCAGTATGTTACAGTCAGAATATTAAGATGACTGCTCCTCTGCTACTTTCTTATGGGTGGTTACACTTCAATTTCTTCATTAAAAACTACTAAGCAGCCTGCTCTTTGCTAAATGAATGGACAATTAAGGATGTGGTCAACTTGTGGCTCTTTTGTGAAGCATCAGGGGAAGACAAAATTATATGGGGGAAGAGATGAAACCAAGAATGAAGTGAGAAAGTGAAAGCTGTTGAGTGCTGCCACAGCCAGAACAACCAATTCCAAAAGCTGCAGTGGAAGAACATGGCAAAAATGAAACAAAACAACAAAACACACCAAAGAAAATACAGAGTACGTGAGTAGAGAGTGTAAGCTCTGCCCATACAATCCCGAAGTCCCCAAAATTACATTGTCAAACCAATGGGTTTCAGAAAAGAAGTCTGGAATGCATGCTCAAAACAAATTTCAATTGTCACCAAAACTATTAGGTGATGTTAAGCACAAACTTGGACCCTGTTTTATTAGCTTTTAAAACAGAAAATGGCAAAGGGGTTTAACAGCATGTACACGAGATAAGACACAAATCAAATCAGAGGCAGAAGCATTGGTATAATATGTGCAGTCTGATGTAAAAAAAAAAAAAAAAAAGTCTAAAAAACAACCTCCCTCCAAAAAAGGGCAAAAAAAGGAAAAAAGCAAGCTTAAGCTACTTATTTTGTCTTTTGTGTCTAGATAAGTTCTCCAAAGTGATAAAGACTGAAACATTCTTTTAAGTACATTTTGAACTATTCACTAGACTAGCAAGCAGTTCCTGCCATTTATCTTTTCTACTTCATAAAATAATCATAACCCTGAGATTCAAATATTCATCATTATATTTAGTTCATTCTGACATTATTACAGTATAGGTATGCAAAGAATTATCCAAAGTAAATACAGACCTCTTGGCATTCTCTGGAATTACAGACCTGAAAATAATAATTCCTTTTTCTATACAAACTTTCTGAACACCTATCTTTTATGTTGACAGGCATGATTCAGATCCACTCCACTAAACTCAACACATAAATGAATGGTACCAAATTAGTCTAATAAAAAGAAGCCTAGTAACATCTGCTTTTTTCTGTTTCAATAGCTCTGAAGAAATCAAAGTAGTTTGCAGCAACTCCTAAATCCTCCTACTCTGCTTACCTGCAGCATTTGCTTTTATATAGTCTCTATATTCTTTGCACATGTATTTGTAGCTCTGTAGCCTATTATTGTAGCCAGCCCAAATACTGTTCCCTACCCTGAAAGACAAAATATATTCCAGAGGCTCCAAGCTGGGGGTTCAAGGCCCCTTTCCTCTCTTGAGCCAAGGTTGAAGCCAGCTCTTGGAGACACATTTTCATAAACAGAATTTAGTTCTTATCTAAAGGGGGGAGGACTTAGAAAAGGGTTGAATTAGCTCACCACGTATGTCTCTAATTGGGGATTTCTGTCAGTTATGCAGATTTGCTGAACTTATCAAACTGTACTCACCCTGTGCAGGGGTGGGCATTTTCCAAATCTGCCCCTTGGAGGCCTCCAATAAAGACCAGCCTTTATTCTACCTCCTATACTGATATTGTCTCCAAAGTGTTGTTTCAATTCAAGGTTCTTTAAGGCATCAGTGGAACTGGATATGCTACTCACATTTAGGATGATGAAATTGCCATAAGTGCACAGAAAATATCCATTTTTTATGAAACAGGACATGCTGTTCACAGCTACACTGATCCAAGCTAATGCACTGAAA
Organism: Motacilla alba alba; assembly: GCF_015832195.1. Taxonomy (NCBI): domain Eukaryota; kingdom Metazoa; phylum Chordata; class Aves; order Passeriformes; family Motacillidae; genus Motacilla; species Motacilla alba. The sequence continues at coordinate 3,440,244 of NC_052033.1, forward strand.
AGCTCACTGTAATTTATCTGCACAATTTCAGCTCAAGAAATTCTAATCACAGTCCATTTGGCCAAGACTGTAAAAACAGAATAAAAATCCCATGTCCTGTTTGTCACACTTGTACCAAGGGAAAAAAACACATAAAAACTGAATTACTCATTAAATCTGGATTCTTAAACTCCAAAGCTGTCAGACTGGACAATGAATCTGGCTTTTTTTACAACACAGAAAGGAAAAATATAAATTCAAACATAACAGTATAACATATATTGTTAATACTTGTGAGAGGATATGGTGGATGTAAATATTTTAAAACTCAGCTTCCTTAAGCAGTTAAAAAATCAGAAAAGCAACAACTACCATGAAGACAAATGTCAAACATGGCAGGGTGAAGTCAGTATAAAAAAGTATTAAGGAACAAAATCTTGAGTGTGACAGATCAAATAGAATGTGCTTAACTCATGCTCACACACAATTTTTAAAACAGTGAAAAGCTGTTCAGTGCACAGTTACAAGAGACAAAGAAATGTTTTTTCCTCTGTATAAGGCTACAAGAGGGAGTTGCACTGCAGATAAAATAGGTTTGAAATCCATACATTTTTATTACAGTAGGAGCCACAGTAAAAATATTTCTCTTCCTTTTTGGAATCAGCACTCTGATTTTCAAATTCAAAGAAAGCAAAATACAGAAGTAAAGGTTGTATCAGCTCTGTGCTCTCACTGAAAAATAAACATCACTGAGTTGGAAATGGCTGTTTGGAGTGGGCTTTTTGTTCTGAAAGGAAAAAAGAAGTTAGGGCTACTTCAACATCCTATCTGTTATTTTAAAATAAAGACTGGATTTTGCCCCTCAAAAAGAGGAAAAAGTATAGTTCCTTAAGCTATAAAAGGTAATGATATTGAAGCTCAAAGTGAAGCTTGAGGGTTGTTTATTTGGAAGTCAGCACAAGCACATCAACATAGGATAAATATGGCAGATCAAACAAGAGTTAAGTGGAGCACTCAGAAACTGGAAGTTATTAGTTCCATCCATGTCCTTAACTGCAGCAGTCAATTAACAAATTGTCTTCAATTTATTTTAACATCTTGCCCTATTTTTCAAAGTAATTTTCAAGAGTATTGAGGATACATAAATGGCAGTAGTAACTTGGAAGGCCAATTAGCATTTCTGAAAATTCAGTCCTGGACAGTTTTCCTTTACACTTGGCATTACCTGTCCATCTCCTACATCAAATGTCTATAAAAATGGCATTTAGGATGCGTTCCTTATTGGTATCATTAATTACTAAAAATACAAGAAAATATCATCAGCTGGAACAAATTCCAGCTCACACAGAAATAGCTGTTTCCTACCAGTTTCATCTCTATGTCCATCAAAGTCATATCAGGCTTTTTCTGCCATGCAAGAATCCGTCATGCTGTAATGCTGCATTCATCATGAACATTTTGGAATAAAATCAAACTTATTGTAATCACAAGTCCCTTTTATACTATATTACAATATTTCAGTTCCATTTTAACATTGTCATGTATTATGAGCCACATTCCAGCCTTGTTTAATCATGCAAATTATCAAGCAAGACATGAAGTAGAAAAATACGAGTTATTTAACACTCCTTCCCCTATGGGACACCTTTAAACTCATGCAAAACTGCACACACACAAAGCACAAGCTGTATACATTTCTGAATTCCAGCAAACCTGTTTCTAAGTTCAAAATATGTGACCCTGAGCTGCCTTTTCATAAAGCCTCACTGGGAAGTTCTAATTGTGCTTTGAGTTCACAGATGTGGCTAAGCCACTTCTCATTAAACTTTCTAGAATTCCATGAACCCTTTGACATGTATTTTCACATGTAAATATAAACACTGTCAAGCTTGTGAAACTTTGGTTCATTCTCCTCCAGAGGAGAACAAGGATCAACCAACCACAAAAGGAAGCAGCCAGTTGGTTTTTTTTTTAATATGGTACAGGCTCAATCCCATACAAATACCCATTCCAGATTACTGCTGGAATCTGCTGCAATAACCAGCAACTTTGGCTGTTCCACTCAGCAGAAAAACATCAGGGTTTCACTATTAATGCCACATTTTTAGATACTATGGGTCAAGGAAGAGGAAACAGTGATCAAAAAAAATCCCAAGAAAGTGTTGAGTATCTTTTTATTGAAAGACAACAAACACAAGTGAGCCATTAATAGTGGCAAAGATGGGGGGAGGGAGGGAGGAGGAGGGTGGAGGGGATTTCAATCGGCCTTTTCATGTTTTATTCATTCTTAAGTAAGAAAGCCTTTCCCTCTGGCCAGTTTTTGCCTTTACTACCATAAAAAAACCCCAGACAACAGGCATTGCATACATCCACTGTCAGATTGCTGCCTTGATTATTATTTCAGTTGTGACACATGGACAGCCAACCCAAGCACTAATAAAGTGGAATTTTCTGTCTGCAGGTAGACAAAACAGCTGCTGTAAGCCAGAGACATTCAATCCGTGGTCCACCTGGAAAATTCATCCTACTTGCAATCTACTCCTACCAGCTTTTGACCACTGAGAAGTTCCCTATTGAGCCACATGATGAAAATAGAATATTGAGTGCACTGAACTGATGGAAAGAAAAGGTCCAGCCATGCTGTCAGGTCCTTCTTGCCTTTAAAATAAGCTGCACACTCTGACTCCACCAAAATGCTGGAACTATTTCCAAATAGAGCATCTGTAGTAAATGCTGATTTGTAGCATGAATCTTTATCAAATATTAATTAAACTCTAATAATGGAAGACTTAGTAAGAAGAAAAGCACAGCTTTAAAAGCTGTCAATGAAATGTAACAGGCATCTTTTAGAGCAGAGAGACGTGTGTGCTATGAAATGTTAATTACTGCTCTTCTGTCAGGTGGTTGGCAGAGATTATTGCTAAGAACTAGAAATCACCTATAACAATTTCCAGATTTATCCAACACCAAGAGCTCCAAGATAACCTGCAAAGTCCAGCTTGTATCAGGAAGTCATACAGACACAGTCATCCAGAATCACTGTGGCTTTTTCAGACAGTTATTTATCTACATTAGTTATTTATCTCCAGTCCAGCCTTATCACCCACAGGCCCTTCCTTTTGGCAGGAGTCTCCTCACCAGTCACTCTAAGTTTGCTGCCTGCTTCCTAAGTCAAAAACCACGTGAAGGGGTGGAAATGTTTTGCCTTTGAGGAGAAAAACTGGTAGGTGGGATGGGATTGTGCTCCAGGCTGAACAGAATACTTCACAGGCTGAGAGACTAAACTAACCTAAAGCAGTGCTTTAACAGATGTGGACATGAACTCAGCTCTTTTACTTACAGTCCTTAGAAATGACTTGCATAAATATTTGTGCAATTAATCCAGCCTTAAAACCATTCAGAACTTTTCACTTACACAGCCCAGTAAACATTTCCAGTGTAAAAGAAGGGCTGCACGATCCAACCTCAGTCACATTTCCAAGCACAGTTTGGACTCGGATATCCCATTGGATTAGTTTTAATCTACATTTTTTTCCAATTACTTCAACATCAAAACAGCCAGTTCTCTTAATTTGTTTGCTCATTTTCTTCCTGTACCTGTCACAGTGATCTGCACTTACTGAACAGTTACAATTATCCTTTTTTATTTGTTTTTTTTTACTCTTGGCCAGAAAGATCAAGTCTTTCAGAACACATGTATTTAAGGTTTATATCAGTACACCCATAAAAGTGTGGCTTGCTCACCTGTCACTTATGCAAAAGATAACACTGAAGAAGCAAATATTGATCTTTTAAAAAGTAGCCTTTCTTATTATCATGCTCTCTTTGTACTCTCTCACTCCCACCACACTCTCTGGGGTATATATTCTGAAATTTCACGCATACCATACAGTATCTTTGGAATGTTACAGTATAATTGTTTAGAGAAACATTTAATGGATGAGTAAGCATCAAGAGGCCAGGGCTAAGGGAAAAGTTAAAATGCTGGCAGCATTTTGGATTGAAAGATCTTCTCAGCATGAGCACCGGGGATGGACATTTGATCCAAAAATCTGGTACTGACTCAAGCAAGAAAAAAACCAAAACCAAACAACAAAAAAACAAAAACAAAAACAAAAAAAAACCCCAACAAAAAACAGCATCTAGCACAGAGGTGTCTGAAGGCACTTCCCAAAACATCTGCCTCCAACCACAGCTCCCAAACCTGGCTTTGGGCCCTGCCCAGCAGAGCAATCCAGGGCCACAGGAAATTATTTGATCAATAACATAAACATTTTCATAAAACAACATGATCTTGACAATTGGCTCTTTTTCCTTTTGGAATTGGTCACTCGGTTTCCCCGTTCCCAGCACAAATAATCTGCATGTGCATGGTGTGGAAATGCAGCAGAAGTGACTGGAAAGAGCTGGGCACTGAGTACAGAGACAGCTAAAAAAGCTAAATGTGCTTTCACTACAGGGATCTGCTGCTGGCAACGTGCTCTAAATGAAAACAAATTTTCCTGAATTCCCTGAAGGACTGCTCCTCTCAAAGATTCTACAAATCCATTAGCACAGGTCCATCATTACAGATTTTTTGGGGTTTATGTACTGAAGAGAGTTTAAAAAAACACATACACACAAAATAAAGCATATGATATGGATAGATAAGTGGGACCTTAGATAATTGATTCATACCCTGATTTTTAATTACAGCTGAAATTTTACTTTTATTCCCAATTCCTACTCTGCCCCACACTGTTTTAAGTAAGAAAAAGCAAAATAATTATCCCCCTACGTGAATTTCTAATCAGAAGATTAGAAAAGCAGAAGTACCATGTGCTCACAGAAACCAAGCAGCTCTTTTAGCTCCAGAGCTGGAAGAGCCAAGGTGCCCCAGGCTCGTGTCACAGCTGAAGTCTGATAATTGGGCACCCAAAATCTCCCTCCAAGGGGAGCCTGTGGTGCTTAACAACATGAGTTGGAGCTGGTGCAGCAGAATTTCTCCAAAACTTCAGGCACTCATGGAATTCTCAGAAATCTACTGTCTTTGAGGAACTTCTGTTTCTGCATTCAAGTTGGTGGAAAACAGGTAACATGATAAAAATCACGAGGAACACACAGATAGTGTCAATCTATAAAGCTCATCTTGGTAAGCTCATGGGTAAGCACCACAAGTTCTGCTGGTTCCAAACCCAATGTATGATCCAAAATTTCTTAATCTACCTGTAAATTGTGTGGCTCGAAATTATATGAAAAAATAATGCATTTATTAAGGCTTTAAGAGGTATTAGTAGGATGTAAGACTGCAAGGGACTTCCCAGGTCATCATATTTGCATCCTACTGTTGGAAACAAACAATCTTTTCCAGAACACATTGATTCCCATCTTATTTAAAATGAGGGGTTTGGTTTTGGTTGTTTGGTTTTTGTTGGTTTTTTTTTTTTTTCATAATCTCAAAATCAGAATATTTGTTTTAATTTCCCACTTAATTCATCAAAGATCAAGTGGCCATTTAGATGGAACACTTCAGATTGTGTAGGACAAGCTTTTACATCCTCGAGCTTTTCTTTCTTTTCACCAGAACAGCGATTCAGATGCTGTCAGAGAAATACACTGGTTTAAATCTGTATTTTTTCTAATGCCACACTCACAGGCAAATCCAAATATTTCTTGGGTAACTTCTTCTGTAATTACTCTGCCTTGGTGAATTACAGGGAGCTGTAATACCACTGGTGATTTAAAACCAGGTCTGTAGAGTACTCCTTGTGTTACAATGACCATAGCAGGGCCTGTCAGTGGTTTTGTGGAGTTAAGGGAACACAACAGAGTTTATAATGAAGTCTAACAAATAAGGATATGTTAATCTTTTCAACCACTTAAATTCAAGGAAATCAAAACCAAATGTCTTTCTGACACAGCATCCCAAAACCCAAGCCCAAGTACTTGGATCTCAAAGCCTGCTGGGATGTTTTCTGCAAACCATCCATTAGATTTCTTATACTCTGCACAACATTCCTCCACGAGCTGGATTGATTTCTTCCACAGCTTAACTTGTTTTTGCCAAAGTCTCTTTTAGCCTTTATTTTAGTTCAGCATTGGCCTCCTGCCTAATGAAACAACTGTTCTTTATGCCAAAAACTGTCATCTTCAGTTGCACAAGATGCATCTCACTTACAAACAATGTATAATGAGCCCAATATTTAATGCCTGAAGAACTGCTGCTTTAAAATAATCCCAAGCAAAACTTAGATACAGGAGTGGTCAGTACCTTGGGTGGGAGAAGAAGCATTCTCAAGAAAGACTTTTTCCTCCTTTTGTATTGAAATCCACTTTTGGAAAAGAAAACCATAATTTTAGAACATGAAAGCATATGTACTTAACACAGGCAGCAGTGAGACATGTGAGGCTCACTCCAAAGCTGAAAGCTTCCTTCTCACTCAGGGTGAGGTCAGTGCTCTGTAATGATCACCTGCACCACAACCTTGGCTTCTCTTGAACAAGCCGTGTTTAAATCTGATAACCTTAATCAACTCTCAAATATTGCTTATGACTGAAAACAGCCCATCCAAACAAACCTGTTGTGCTGTTTTCCTGCTGTAATTTCAGACCCAGCAGAAGCAGAGATACCTGTGTAAGAAGCTGCTCCTGGGTGAGGTTATTGATCCAGCGAGTGTATCGTTCAGTGGAGTCCAGTGGCTCTCTTCTGACTTGGCAACCAATAATCTAAAGCAGAATTACACAAATCCCCTAGGTTAAACTCTGTACACCCACGTGGCAACAAAACAGTATCACAAAATAAACATTCAGAACATGGCAACTCCAAGAATTATCTCCACAGTCCTTACTAGCCCCCTTCTATGTTCATAAGGTAACATGGTAAAGTTGCTCTGTTCCAGTGTTAAATAGTTACAGACTTTAAAGGTCTCTAGGAAACACTGAGGAGTATCTTTATCTTTCCAATAACCTCATTTTTGGGAATATTGGAACCATTTTGGTTGAAATTTTCAAAGGAAATTTTCCATAGGCAGACATCTAGAATGCAAAATTTCAACCAAGAGTTACTCCAGCAAATGAAAATTGGAACTTGAGTAACACCAGACTATCCTGCCAACATTCCCATAACCTATAATACCTCCCATTACTTTTATTTAATATAAAATAAGCAAAATCCCCTTCATCTTCTGATTTGTTTTGTCCATGGCAGAACAGTGGAGACACCTCATTTTGATTTGGTCACTGAAGCACTGCACACCCATTTGAACAATATGTCCTTATCTGAAACACTTCTGTAGCTGTACAGGTTAAATATGAATTTTAATATCATTATGCCAGTAGGTGTTCAGAAAGCTTCCAATATGTACCAAAGAATATCAGCAGGATCCCATATTCCCTGTATCTGCACAGACACACATTAATGCAATTTCACAGAAACACTGAACTGTTCATAAAGCTCTGATTAGACAAGGAAAAAGCTGAGGAGAACCCCAGGAGTGTGACTGGACAGAACCCTGCTGTTTGCTCCTCCTGAAGTCTGCAGTCTACACAAAACCTTCAGGGTACCACAGGACTTAACTATTTATGCCAAGTATAAACTGTTTTATACCAACTGTTTTATACCAACTACTGCACTCCCATCATACTGTAACTCTCCATTTCTCTCCCTGATTTTTCAGGTGCTTCCCACTGAGGATGTGTTTGTCCACTGAGAACTAACACCACAGGGTTTTAGTGTTTCTGAACACTAATTTCTCATAAGTTCTGTTCAAGAACAGGTGGGAAACTCCCTTGGTTTATTTTCCACCCTAAGCATTCATAAATCTTCCAGGTATCTTTGTTTGCAGAGCTTTAAACTGCAGAGGGATGTGAGCAGTCAGGCCAGAGCTCTGCATGTGCAGTTGTGAATACTTTTGATGTGGGAACAAAAACACCATGAGAAGATCTTGCTGGGGGACTGCTGGCAATGCAACATCACAATTTAGAATATGATTAAATACAATCAAAACAACAAGCATGGAGAAAAAGAAAATGTTATTTGCTTATCCCATAAGAATAAACCACGTCTCTGAACTAGGAAATGTTTCCTCAATGGCAACAACAAATTACTGGGGAAAACTTCAGTCCTCATCCTAACTTAACCCTCACATGACAGCTAAGTAATACTAAGATATTTTCAGAAGGTTAACCTAAAATTCTTTTAAACTTATTATCAATTAGAAGAGTTCATAGAGATGTTTTTTACAGCACATCACAGAGATAAAAACCTGCAAAAGTCATCTCAGATGTATGTCTATCCTGTGCTGCAAGGATGGTTTTTATTTAAAAATTGAACTTTTTCTAGTATTCATTAATCAAGCCCTCATTAGCCTTCTCTTGCATATCCTGGGTTTTTCTAACTTACAGAGACACTTTACAAAACTCTGCATAAAAGGTGAAAGGGAAAAATTACCTTTATTTTATATCTCAAGCTATAACAGCACAAGATGGAAACTTAGTTTCTTTATTTAAAGAGTCACAGGAAGCTGAACAGATGCAGAATACAAAGAACTTTGAAAAGGTGAGATATTAAAAAGGAGAATTTCAAATTTGTTTTTCTGAAAGCCTGGTTTTCAATTACAGCCAAGTAGGAAGTGCAGTCATCTCTTTCCTGGCAGCTTGAAATTTAAATTAGAAGCAGAGGACAGAGTTTCCCATTTTTATATTCATTTCTGAGCAGACTGATAATTTCATAAATGCTGTTGGTAATTTAAGCAAACTAAAGCAAATGTTGAATCCAGGTGCTCAGCTAAAGGGCTGTAATTCCCTGAAGCCCAAAGAACAACTGGTATTAATCCCAACTCCTCCCACTTGAAGAGAAAACTGAACAGGTTTGATCAATTATCTGTACACACACGAGGAGAGGTGAAGGCAGACAGCAAAAGTGCCATTAAATTGGATCCTGACAGCTCTTTTCTGGATTACACATCACTGTTTGTAATTTCTAGAGTTTGACTTCAAGTCTTAGCCAAAATTCCCTCCTTCTTCCATCTAGCCACACAGATAATTCCATTGCATGCTCCAATTTACTTTCTGAGTTTTGGCTCACAATGCTGGTTCTGTACTTACTGTAGTGTAGGTCTCAAAATGCTTTGAGCCTTTTGGAACTGAACAAAAAAATAATTAGGCAAAAATCCTCATCAAATAAAGCTGTTATTTAGGAATTATTGGTATTGCAGTGAGAAAAATCAATGGGTTATATTGAATTTAGCCATAATTTGGAGCACAATCTTTGGAAATGTAACTTTGCAACACAACAGGAGAATTGCTGCAAGCTCATGAACAAAGTTAACGTGCTGTAGGAAGTGCTGTGTTTGCACTCCCCTCTGCCCCAAGAGCTGCTTTCTTCTCCTTTGCAGAACCAGCACCACTCAAAGCCACTTTTATCATCATTTAAGAAGTTTGTTTTACAGACAAATGTGAAAATTGCCACGATGCAATCAAGTTTATTTCTAGATCCTCAGCCCAGCAAATCCCCCGCCCTTCTGCACTTCAGCTGTGCCATTCCCTCCCAATGGGACTCAGCCACATGACTGGGATTTTTGACTTGTGGCTGCAAGATAAACACCACCAAGCTGAGCCTTTGATTCAGCATCTGCAAAGCCCAGCTCATGTAACCAGCTTCTTTCACACAATAAAAATCAGATTATTTAGAGCACAAAGAGCTTCCTCCAGCTCCCCTGTGTAAGGTGTGGCAGCACAAGCAACTGCACACTGGCTCCATTTCCTCCGTGCCTCACAGAGGTTTTATATTCACTGAATACTTCCTTAGAGCTTTCAAATGGAAGTGAAAAGTTTTTCACTGTTGCTTCTCTCATAACAGTAAACATATTTTGATAAAAATCTTTCTGGCCTACATTACACCCAATCCTTCCAAGAAACTCTGCATTAGAAATATTATTTTCAGTATTTTGAGTATCTGTTTCTATGCAAAAACAGAGTTCATCCAAGTTTTAATTTTTGATCTAATTAGACAAGTTTGTTTTTATTATTACAAATGCTGGAGCGTGGCATATACCTGTACCTAGATTAAACTATGGAATATATACAATAAATGCAATAGGCTTCTTTTTCCAACTGGAAACTTGCTGAAATGCAATATTAATATTAATGTTACTAGTATATTTAATAATATATTATATAATATTATAATATTGGTATATTAATATTGATATTACTTATATAGGAAGCAGTACCATGAATAATGAATAACAGAAATTTCTGGCTCATAGCAAAGGACTATGGCAGTTCAGGAAAAAGTAAAACTCTTATCAGGACAGAAAATCATGACAATCCTTTCTGCTACCACGGCACTAAGGTAATTTGCTTTCTAGACAGCCAATTACTTTTTTAATGTATTAAAGGTAACTTAGAGCTCATTTAGCTTTTTATTTAATTGCAATCAGCGTTGGTGTATCTGGAAAAAATACTAAAGAATTTATTCTTTATGGCAGCAAGAAACAGTAATAGGAAGAACAGTAAGAGCACAAAATAGGGGATTAATCTTAAGTACCAACAAATACCTACACTGAAAGGCAACACGAGTAAATTTTAAAAACAAAAATGGCATCAAATGAGCTCTGTGGGAAGAAGTGGCCAAATACAGGATCAGTTTGTGGCCCTACAGTCCTGCTTCATCTACTGTTTCACCAAAAGCCTCCACTATTTGCCAGTCCTGTCTAGATGGTCTCAGAGAGGAGTCAAAATGGCATTACAGGTCTGTATTTAGGCACCTGAACCTCTCTTCTCTAATAACTCCACCACTTCACACAATTAGGAGTGGAGTTAATGAATTGTACCTAAGTAACATTATCAGACTGAATGTCACAGACATGTTCTTTATGCCACTGCATTGAAAACATCTTCAGGAGTTAGGGAACTATAAAGCCAGTACAATAGGAGTATGATACAACTAAAACAGTACAAGCAGCAATAGTGAAAATAACTCTGAGGCTCTCCAGGTCACAGCAACCTGGAAATAAAAATCTGTCCCAGATTGCAAGGCAAGATGTATTCTATTTGCCATCTGCATGGCAGCTGTCTGCTGTCAAGTGAGCTGTTTCCCTTATCTCTTCCACAATCACTCTTCCCTTGGGAGGGGACATCTGCTGATAACAGGCCATTGAATGTCACTGCAGGGCTGATAAGAACTGCAGCATCCCACTGGGAGATGTGAGCCCAGAGGGAGGAGCCAAGCATTCCTACCTGGATAGAATCTGAGCTTCTGGAACACCAGCACAGCTTCTCCACTGGATTTCCCAGAGGAACAGCAGCTGCCTCTTCCACTGGATCTGCAGAGGAAGACTACACCTTTCCACAGGATCCCTGCTCCAGCAGAACCAGCCCTGACACTCCAGGAGGGCTGCAGCCACAATTCCAATGGCACTGCTGCCAGCACCCTGACCCACAGGGTGTCAGGCTGTGTTCTGACCCTGTCAGTGCTGTTTTGGTTTACTGCATTGTTTATTTTATCCTTTTATTTTCTTCCCTAGTAAAGAACTGTTATTTCCTGCTCCCATATTTTTTTGCCTGAGAGCCCCTTAATCAAGATTTATAGCAATTCAGAGGGAGGGGGTTTACATTTTCCATTTCAGGGGAGGCTCCTGCCTTCCTTAGCAGGCACCTGTCTGTCCAAACCAAGACAAAATCCAACGAGCACATCCAGTAAATTCAGAGTTATGCTCATGTAAAGATGAACTGGGCAGGATTACTACACACATCAGCAAATCCTGCTTAGAGCCATCTCTAGTCACTGTCCTGTGATGTACAGAAGTGTCCTGTGAGGTGAAAAAAGAGAATTTCAGTCCCATGTCTGACATGTGCAAAGCCCAGCACTCTGTACCCAGTTAGACATGTCAGAACTTGTTCCAACTTTCACCAGTGGTTCTGAAATGCAATATTCAGCTGGAGATGTTTCTTAGCTTCATCATTTTAGAGTTTTATGTTTTGCCTTGCACGTTGAAGTGGAAAAGGAAGCGGGTGAGAGGAAACAAAGTTTAAATGAGCCGGCAATAATTAAAACCAAGGCGTTTTCTGCAGATGTGATGTTTTAGAGTTTTTAATCACTACAACTTCCTTTACCACAAACAATCTTCCTTATTCAGGAGGCAGCCTATGGGTCAGAACCCACCCGTTGTACTAAAGAGGAAATGAGGATGCAAAAAGAATTGGTCTTCAATTTTATCCCAATATTTTCCACCCTTGTTTTAAAAAAAGAGGAAATGAACAAAGACAGCCAAAAGCATAAACTCTCCACAAGGCAGCAGGCACTGGATGTACAAACACACCCAGGAGTTCTCCATATGGTGTATCTTCTCTTAAAAGGAACTTTATTATTGAAACAGGTATTGGAAAAATATGCATTTTAGCAGGAAAAAGTCCATGGCTTTTCTGTACAGAATAAATGCAACTTTCAAAGGTTGTACAAAGTACAAAACTTGATTCTACATTCTGAGGAAGAATGTGCAGTGTTCTGTTTCCTTTTAGAAATATGACAGAATGATGTAAACCTCCTTGAAGAGAATGTCATTAAGTACTTAGTGATGCTGTAATTAGAAAAATCATAACATCTGATCCTAGATAATGTTCCGTGAAAAGAAAGATTATCCAAATAACAAGTAAAATAGAGAGGATTATCTCAAAGGCACAACACCTTTTTCCCCAATATGCCTCTTTATGAGAACCCACAGATGGAAAATCCTAAAATAAAAAGCTAGTAAGAATTATTTATCTTATCCTGAATGTTTAAGAGCAGCTCTAGTTAATGAAGCCCACATTTTTTGTCTTAAGGAAAGCAGATGTCACCTCTGCTGTCTCCAAACCCTGCTTCAATTATTTTTATTGTAGTAATTTTGTGCAGTAATTTCCTTTAAGAAATATTTTGTGATCACTATTTAATGCAATTAAAAAGGAAAAATAAACTAAAGAAATATTTTATGTGGTTTAAATCTTTCCAAAACTATATACTGCAGGAAGAAGGCAGTAAAATTTGTTTCCTCTCCCAATCATTTCCAAGGGAGGAAATTGTTCTTCAAAACATGACACCTGTGAGGTAATTTGCATTAGGTGTAAATATACAAAATACACCCTGGTGTATTTAAAACGTGTTTTGGAAATTATAAAATATGTTGATATTGCTGACTCCCCAAAGAAGCCTTTGGGTCAGATGAATATCCATTTCCACAGATGCTTCTATCTTGGAGCAATCCATATTTAAGAACACCTGTTACACATTCTACTTGACCCCAGTTCAAATCCAAAGTCCACAAAAGGATGTTACATGTTTATTTTCAGCACATAAAAAGAGAGTATTCAAAAACCAAGGAAGTCTGAATTTTCTTTAGTGAATTTATATGAAAAATAAGAAAGGGTGTAATCAGAACAGCACAGCTGAGCATCACAGCACAGGAAGGTTTAAAAAGATGTTGTCACACGTGTGAATTCATGAAGTTTGAACACGACATTTTGGGGAAAGCTTCAAGTAAATATCATTGAAGAGGTACCAATTTTTTTTGTCTGTAGCTTCACAAAGTCTGACTGGATTGCAATAGTTATCACCTCAGCAGAATGTCTGAACACCAGGAGGAGGGAATCTTAATTTTCAAACATTTTATGCTTCAGACATAGTTTTAAAAATGGAATATGTTTACATGAATTCATTACATTACACTCAGACTTCCATGAATATTGAACTGCAGTAATCACAATCTTTGATGGTGTTATTGGCATGTGGGGGCCATTTTAAACACAAATTTAATTACAAAGTTGTGTCTCTGGGCTGTTTCCCATTTGGGCTGTTTGAGTAAATGTAGAACAGACCCAGGCTGACATCGTGACTTTCAAAACGCTCTGTGGTTTTTTCAGAAATACCAAATTAAAAAATATCTTTAAGGAAGCTGCCTAATAAAAAGCAAAGACACAGCTGAATTCCAGCAGATCTGGACGATACACATGGAAAGGACCAATTACCAAAAATGTAAAAATAATACTCTCACATGGTCAAAGAAAGTATTTTCACATTCCCCAGTGAAAAAAAAGAAAAGGAATCATATTTTTTCCTCTAGACATACTCCAGTGTCACCACTTCTGACAAAACCTTCACACAACTGCTGCTTTAGTTTCTACTCTTCCAAACCAAGAGAGAAGATAATTGAAAATAATAACTTGAAAATATATTGAAAATAATATATTATATAATATGATATATTGAAAATAATAAATTCCTTTACATTATATTATATTAATAAAAATTAATAAATTAATAAACAATAAATATATAATATTTTAAAGATACTTATAAATTACTTTTAAAAGCCTTTAATGACAATTTCCTGAAGTGAAATCTATAAATGTTTTTTTAAGTATCTATATTGGGTAGCCTTAATTCAGAGTCACATTTTCCACATGCTGGAGAAGAATGTACAAGACTTGGTAGTTCAATAATATTTTGCAGTAAAAGGGAACTGAATAAAAAAAAATTCTGCTGACCAGAATAATTAAGAACAGTGCATGAAAATATTCCTCTGGACATAAAAAAATCAACTGATGTTGGACAATCAGCAGCTGCATGTAATCACCTCAGGAATATAATCTCATTTTCCCTCCTGTCTATACCAAAGACAGAGCAGAGCCTCTTCAGGTCTGCTCAGCCCCTTTAGTGGAGCAAATTCCTGCTAACAGGTTTATGCAAACAAATTGGATTTGTCATCCAAGACATGGCAGTACTCAATGTCTCTTCAATAGCTGTTGGATGAATTAATTCTTATATTAAAATTAACCTCTACAGGCAGTGCTTGCTGGGACAGGCCCGGGCAGCTCACACTGATCTGTCTCAAACCTGCAGAGTAAGGGAGGCACAAGGAGAGCTCTGCAAATGAACTTAGGAGAAAAAAAAGATTATTTAAGTTCTATGCAAAGAAGATTTTAATAGACTTCACGCCCAAAATAAAGCATTTATCAAAGGAAAATCTGCTAAGCTATATGTCACAACTGGAGGACAAAGCATTTAAGGGGAGATGGTAGAACCTGGACTTCAGAATTAAAGACACAGAATGAGAGAAGATCACCAACAACCTCGCTGAACACAGGAAGGATGCAAATTAAATAGAGGCAGAGAAGTGAATTTAAATGGAGGACAGAGAGGTACCATTCAGCATTATGTAGCTAAGCTTTATGGCAGTTTAATAAAACCTCACATACTCTCAGAGTCTTTTCACACCACAAACTTACAGAATCAAGATGATCTGATCATTTTTGCCACAAGAAAAGAATGATATGACTCAAACTAGTGCTCTCTGTGAGTAGAGCACTCTCCAAGGGAGGGAGGAAAAAACAGCCTTGCCACTTTCTAACACATGGCAGAAAGGTGTGACAGGTCCCAACAAGCAGAACAGCACAGGGTACAGTGACTTGAAAAAAAATGTATAAAATTATGACTTTCAGAATTAAAAAATATATGTTTCCTGACCAAAAGGAAAAAAAAATCCTCTTAACTTCTAAATGTAGTTAATTTGTGAAGTTCAGGGGTGGGAGGGAAACAGCCAATGCCTTTGGCCTAGAGCCCTAAAGAAAGGAGCAGCTCAGCTCTCATTCTCATTCTGCCGGTTCCTCCATTTCCTTGGCCGATTGTGCAATATTTGTTTCAGCTCTCCCACGGCAGGTGAACAGGTCTGTGAGCCACCAGCTCACAACGCCAGCCAGGAATGGTTCAAGTTCACTCAATCCCATCAACTATCTTAGAGTCACATTAACCATCAAAGATATGCAGAATTCAGGCAGTTGGTTAACACAGGCAGATAATCAACAGATAAAAATGGCTTTAGGCACTGCTGCTCCTGATCTAAAGCCAAGCTACAGAATATGCCAAAAATCTGCTTTAGAGATGCAAAAGAGTGAGAATTGCTCATTGAAGAAATGCAAATGTATATTCATGTTCTCTCACACACCCAGGTACCCTACCTGTTTGAGACAGAGGATTGTAATTTCACAACAAATAGAAAGGTGTTCGTTGTGACACTGCTACTGATTCACCTCCTACTGAGCCAGAGAAAACAAAAGGAAATAATGTTCTTTATTTCTATGGCCCACATTCTCACTCCAGCTGTTTTCTCACCAAGGCAGGAGACAGTGAGGAAAAGTTTAGCTGTTTTAAAAGCTCTTAAATGTAACTCAGTGTCTCCAAGATCATTTCCAGGTCCGGTGATTCTCCTTCAGCATGCCCAGAGCAGGGCCTGCTGGAAGCATCTAGCAACAAGGCAAGCAGGGAGCAGATCCAATTGACATCCCCTCTCTCCTGGAAACAAAAAGCTTTGGGGGTTCTCAGAGGGTAACGCTGTTGAAATTAAATAACAGAATTAATGAGAGGCAGAGTAAAAGACTGCACAGCGTGTGTGGTTTGGGAAATAATTTCCTGGGCTACTCCAAACTTAGAAAGTTGTTCTGTAGAACACTAGTATGTACACCAGGTTGGAGCTGCAGAAGAACACAGAATAAGATATGAAGGCATGACCTTTTCAGAATTAAGGGAAATAGAAGCTTGAGTCTTCCTATTAATTAGCTGCCAACAAAGCATACATGTTTTGTGGTTGGTAAATAAGCAACACCTGGATTATGCTGGATAAATGGGACAGATGCAGCTTCTGGAGATAAACAAAACCAGTATGATGTCCCTGAGCTTCACAACTGCTAAAAGTAGGGATTTGCACTGAGCC
Source organism: Motacilla alba alba (assembly GCF_015832195.1). Taxonomy (NCBI): domain Eukaryota; kingdom Metazoa; phylum Chordata; class Aves; order Passeriformes; family Motacillidae; genus Motacilla; species Motacilla alba. The sequence goes on from NC_052033.1 coordinate 3,456,947, forward strand.
TGATATTTCTTAAGCAGAATTTAAGAATTTGTAGTATAAATACATAGAGTCTCAAAAACTTGTGTCTTCTGAGATTGTCTATTTACAGAATTCATGTGAGGGGGACTTAGAGATGATGTAAAATAGTCAGCAGAGGATCAAGTGTCAGCAGTCATGCTTTAACAAAAAGCACAATGCATTAGTGATTTGTATTTTGAGATCCAAAATCCTCCACTCTGAACATTTCCAAGGACAGAACAGTTCCAACCTACGAGCCTTATTTTTAAAAAGTGTTTCAGATAAGAGCAGCTTAAGAGAATAGAAATTAACTTGCTCTTTAAAGCACAATTAAGGAGTCTGTGATCCAGGAAATGAAACACAAAGGCTGCTGCTGTTACCTCGGTGTTCCAGTACCTGAACCTGGGGCAAGCTTCTTGCTTTTTCAGAGATGGAAACACAGGTTTCTTTAAGGAATAATTTCTTGGGAAGATCCCAGAGGCTTCTGATATCTTTGGTTCTGCTGATCAGTAAGCAGGCTTCAAACCAGAGGAAGGCAATTTGCATCTAAGAGCAACACAAAAGAGGAAGAACCTCGGGGATTAATTAGGACCTGGGAGATTTCTCTTGGTGGGCAAAGTAGAAGACTTTTTCTACCTGTTGATGAATAATAACAACAGCAGACTGAAGCCTACAATGTCAGGGCCCACTGGGAGCACTGGTCTTCAAATCTGACTCCCAGTAACAATCAGCAGGATTAGGATTAGGAATAAAATTTCTGAAAGTACATTGAGACTGGATAAAGTCAAAAATCCAGGTCAGGAGACGTTGCAAAACAGTGGAAAGTGCAAGTCTGCAAATTAGAATTTCAGGAACAAACCAAAAAAGCTCACTGCTTCACAGGCATTTCTCAACCTTCTGCTTTTTGTTTTAATTTTTTTTTTTTTTTTGCCCCTCCACCTACTCTGGTTTATCAGACTGATTGAAGCCAAGCCAGAACTTCAAACACAGAACAAAACTTCATTCAAACATCCCCAAACATCTTCCAAGGCCAGAAAATTGAATGGCATGATTATTCTGAGGACAGCAGAGAGATCATTCTTTTAAGAACAGAAGTCCACCCTGCCACTGGTCAGTAGATTTGTGCCCAGGCCAGCTTCTTCCAAAGTTGTGTCAGAACAGTTGAGGGGCTCTGGACCAAACTGATCTATTTGCTCACCAGAAACAGCTGGATATGTTCCCCTTTCTCCTTCAGACCTTCGAATTAGAGTTCTGTAAGACCCAGCATGGACCCAGCAGGTTACACCTCACACAGGCACCCCACACATGTTCTGTACCTGTAAGATGGAAGATGTGCTGGCTCTGGTGGAAACAGAGTTAATTCTGCCCAGGCCAGCCCTCCCAGTGCTGTGTGCTGGGAACACATCAGTGCTCTGAGCCCTGCTCCCAAGGCTCTCTCCAACATTTTCCCTCTCCACAAGGCTGGGGGTGGGCAAGCTCTGGCAGTGGCAGGCAGATCCAAACTGACCAAAGGACTGTTCCTTTTGCTTTTAATAAATTACCTTGATCTTGACCCACGGGTTTTTTCCACCTTCTCTGTCTCTCACCACCCCATCCTTCTGAGGAGTGACAGAACCCAGCCACAAGTACCAGACTGAAACAGGACCATAAATTCACCTGAATCTGGAACATGGCAGTAACAGGTTTGTTAGTACAGATCATAAACACCTTCAGTCTACTCAGGTCCTCTTTATTACTTTTTTGATTGTCACTTAATAGCTCACACTGAGGGTTGCTGGGCACTAAAGTATAGCAGAATATAAACAAAACAGTTGAAGTACTTCCTAAAAAGACTACAAACTGTTTAGTTGAATTTAGTCTAATTAAAAAAAAGTCTTCATTTACATCTATAGAAGCCATTTAAGCAAGAAATATGATAGCTCTTAGCACTAATTTCCATAAAACAAGCATACTGGATCAACTTGCCTTTCTGGTTTTTTGGCATCTGACTGCAGAATTACATTAACTGATGGATATCAGAACAAAAACAACTTTGGATTTATCATTTTATTGTGTTTGTAATGTGAGTTAGGTTAACTGCTACTCGGGTACGATTAAAGCTACAATTTAATAAATCCCATTGTAAGGATGATCAGATTTCAGAAGAGCCCTAATACAGGTGGTGTGATGAGCAGGTACACATCCCACTGCTAAGCAGCAGGTTGTTTGGCAGACATTCCTCAGCCAAAAAAAGTGTCTTTTGGAGTTCAAAAAAGTTCAAAAGGTGTTTAGTTGACAGAGAGCAATAATCCTAAAACTGTGTGTTTTGTTCAGATACCTGCAGGAAACACCCTCATGACAGACCAAGTCAATCAACCTTTCCTTTCCAGAAACCTCTGGCACACTGAAATAAGTACCACAAGAAAAAATGTCAGAGCTGTGGAAACAATAAGGCTGATTTTGCTGACAAAACAAACTCAGTTTTCAAGTTTATAAAGAAATATCTTTGTCAGTAGTATTGACAAATTAGTTAACTGCCATAGTTATGTATATAATTAATGGCCAAGTTGTTTTTATACTTATATATACATATATATATATATATATGTATATATATATATAAAATCTTTGGATAAGTAGAACATATGCACAAACTCCCTCTAAAGAACATTGATCCTAATCACAGAAAATCATATAAAATCAAAATCATGTAGATCAGAGAAAACCATCTCACAGAATATTCCTGACAGTTTATTTCACAGGAATAAAGAATGGAATTCTAATAATGTTTCATTTTACAGACAGACATAGAGAGAAACATCAGCTGAACTGATGGCAGTTCATCAGTATTAACAACCCATACATTCCCTATGGTTTACAGTTCCTTAATTATTAAAAGCAGATAAACCATAGCTGTAGCCAATCCTTTGCAGCTTTTCACATGACTTAGAAAGGCTACATAAAAAAGGCATTCTCCTTTAGATTACAGACATTAGCCAAACCTATATACTTATTTGCAAAAGACTATCACTGTTGTAATGAGATCTGGTTTTCTGAAGAGAGAAAATAAAAGGAAGAAAAGAAGTTCAATCAAAGCTCCTATTCAGTGCAAGGATTAAAAATAAAGGAAAAGAATACACTGGTTATTGCTTTGCCTCCCCCAGCCCCACTGTGAAATTTTCATATCCTTTTAAAGATGTATCCGGAACTCTGTCAAAGAAAAACCCAGAAATACACACAAGAAAAAAGTACTCACACTGTTTGGGTGTTGAATGGCAACTTCGTGCTGCAGCCTAACCCGCTGTGGCATCATCACATCATCCTGGAATAAATAGCACACTGTTACTGAACAGAAAAAGGGTCACAGAACACTACTGACACACATTAGAATATGTTGCTAAATGAACATCATTTTACTGGCTCGCAGTCAGAAATGCAAATGGAACAGATATTAAGAGACTTCACACTTTTTGTGGATTAAAGTGGATGCTGTTGGAGCTGGAAATGATGGAAACTACTACGTGACAATGGTGCTGTGATCTCAACACACATCCACAGCACCCACACATTTCACATTTATTTCTCAAGAAACTCTCCAGCTCTTTCACAACTCCCTGAGCAGCACTGGCAGTGTGAGGACAAGGAACCACCCTCAGTTAAAGCCATGAGATCTGAGACACAGCAATGTGAGGAAATGTTCTCTGTAATCTGGCTGTACCTTGTTCCACTGAAAATGAAAAGCCTTTGCTCTCTAGATCTAAAAATATGTCATATTTCATGGGCACAAAAACTAGTACTTGTGAAATGAGAAAATTCTAAGGAAAAGGAAAAAAGGGAAGTATCCACAGTCATAGAATGCATTAGCATTGACACTGGCTTTAAAACACACCACTGGAATTTAAATGTTGTGTTAGTACTTCTTCCACTTGTAGCATAAAGATCTGTTCTATTTACATACAGAAAGATAGGTTGTTTCGTGAAAAGTCCATAACTTTGCTATCCTGCCTTGAACTGTTAGGAGAGATTCCTTTCAAACTTATATTATTTCCCCTTCAAAATTAAATCCTTTCTAGACAGTGATTTTACAGTTTATAGAAATTATAGCACAATTTTTCTTCCCTAATTTTTTTAGGCCTCTGAGGTTTCTACCTATATTGTTTTCCATGTTGGTGTCAGATTTTCCCCCTTTTAAAGAATCAGTCATTTTTAGATTCTGGTTAAAGTTAACACAGCCTATTTCTTCTCAGAGTATTTCCAAATAAACTTAATCAGGCAAACATAATTCAAAGGACCCCTGAATTCCTGTTCTACAGACACCCTTTTAACAGTTCCTCACACTGAAATCATTGTGATTTTCCTATTAAAGCACAAACCCTCAATATTGAATTTCCAACCACTTTCACATTAAAACTTCCCATCAAGTCAACAGCAACAAAAAAATATTAGTGCTTAAATATCTACAGCTTGAGGAGTTGAATGACCTTGCTATAAAGGTGCCCCTAATAGTTTTATCAAAACATGCAGGATAAAAAAAGTTTCAGAAGTAGGTCCAACTATTTAATACAATTCAAGGTTAAAGATAAAACAAAATAACAATAAAACTGACTCCTCACACATAAGTTTATAAAAGATGGGAGGACTACGTTGACAAAAGCATTTTTCTGTATTTTGCATTTAGGATATGTTTAGTAATAAACATGACAGCTGTTTCTGATTTTCAAAGCCAATAGAGCAAAAAAACCCTTCTGATTTCCTGTGACTTCAAAACTGCAATAATATTATTTACCACCTCATCCACTTTATCCATAGAGTACCAGAATTCCAGGATCCAGCAAGTGTTCCCATAAAACCTTTACCCTATTTCCCACAAGAAAAACCTATAAATAAAATAAAAACCTAAAGACCTATATATAGATAATCTTATTTCTTTATGCCAAGCACAAAGCTGATTTCTGTGAATTAAAACCTGGTTTTCATACAAGCAATAGCAGATATATTTTAACTGAACTTTGTTCACCCCTTTACAAGTTGCTGAGGATCCTTGGATGTTTTCTTGGTAAATCCAAAGGAAGGGGGAAAAAAGGGGGAAAAAGGGAAAAAAAGGAAAGAAAAGGGGGGAAAAGGGGAAAAAGGGGGGAAAGGGGGGAAAAGGGAGAAAAAGGGGGGAAAGGGGAAAGGGGGGAAAAGGGGGGAAGGGGGAAAAAGGGGGAAAAAGGGGGGAAAGGGGGAAAAAGGGGAAAAAAGGGGAAAAAGGGGGGGAAAAGGGGGGGAAGGGAAGGAAAAGGGGAGGAAAAGGGGGGGAAAGGGGGGAAAAGTTGGGAAAAAGGGGGGAAAAGGGGAAAATCCACCAAAAAGCCAGGAATTCCAATGCTCAGAACAATGTTACCCTAATTTTTTACAAGATCCAACATTTGCTCTTGTGCTAAAAGATCTCACTGTTCCTGATCCCACACAAGAGAGAGAACTCTCACATTCACAAAGATGAAAAATAATATACTCGATTTAAAAAGGTTAAATCAGCTTGGAAAGCATTCAAACCAAATCAAAATAACCTATGCACCAAAGAGGTCGATGTCATGTTTTCATAACCACCCAGTTGGACAGGAATGGCTCCGTTCCCCTAAGAAAACACTGGGCCAGTTGGATGCTATTGGCAAAACTCACAGATCTGGGGCTTAGGCTATCAGAGAGCATCAGCATTCTGTAAACTCCAGCTAAAGAGGGGGCACTGCAACCACAAAAAACTTCTAAATGCCTCTTTTTATTAATACAGCTTTGTTCTCTAACGCTGGAAAGCTCTGTGAACTCTTAGCCTGGATGGCCTGTATTTCTTTTAATAATTCTGTCTCATTTTTTATGAGCAGCTTTACACACACACTGCACTGCTGGATGGCTCTGTGATACCTTCTGAGCTCATGCAAGGAGAAAGAAAGATTGGGGGGAAAAAGAATATGATAGTTTAGGACATAATCCTAAATACTATAATAAAGAGTAATATAATAATACTATATATAGAATATACTAATACTATACATTATAGTAATGAGTAATCTAATAATACCATAATATTGTAAGAATGAGCACAAAATATAAATCACATCCCAGACAAAAAGGAGATACAACCATCATTCACCTTTTTTGGATTCAGGTTGGTACCAGGAAAGCAACTGCAAAACCCAACTTTGACAGATTCCTCACCATGGGTGACTGGAAAGGTAACCATGCATTTATAAACGTGTTCATAGTGAAATAATCTTAGGGAACTCAGATGGATTTAAGACTGGTGTTTAAAAACCTAAATAAATCTGAATTAATAAAACGAAAGCAAATGGACCACAAATTAAGAGTACCTTAAAAATTATGGAATTTTAGCAACTATAGTAATAAACAACTGAGGTAGTAAAGTATTTTACCCAACAGTACATGGTGCAATCACAAATTTTCTATCAAAGCTGTTGCACTTCTGACACTGAATTCAGCAAATGTGTTGCCAGGCTTCAGTTTCTACAGACAGAGTTTGGTCATCTTTTTTTTAATTTTATTTTTTGGTTTAACACTGAGAATAACACCTCAGTAATCAAGCAAACACTTTCCAAATTATTTTTCACTCATCTCAGACAGAAAAAAAAAAGGCCTATACAAAAAAGGGAAGTATATTTGGTTTGTTTCTGTTTCCTAGGTGAGAGTTGGGAAGAAAACAATAGTAGCAGTGACTTACATTGAAGAATAATTTTAACAAAACAGAAGTTTACAATAAAATCCAGTTTTCTCTGTTCACATGGAAGTCTCTAATGGTTGTCCCTTAGCAGATATACAGCTGACAGGATGAAGAGAAATTTCTCACATGAAAAGAATGGAGAAAATAAAAGAAATTTCAAATAAATGCTAAATAAATGCATGCCTTCCTTAATCATATACTTGGAATAGAAAAGCTGGCCCCTTCAGCCAGGCTGTGTTGATCACATTGGGCTCCACAGTGGTAACTTCATCATTTTCCCTTAAAAATTGGTGCTTCTGCACTTGAGAAAGTAAAACAAAATATACAATTCAATGCACAACACACATCTACTTTCTGCAACCAAGGGCAAGTTCACAGAAAACAAAACATTACAGCTCAGTATTGAGGTGCTTTCTTAGGCTCACATTACAGACTCAGCATCTCCTGCTTTTCCAAACTCCTTCATATTTGGCTGCTCAAAATGAAAAAAGGATTGAGAGCTGATGAACTCCACTCCCATAACAACAGCACCTTCTTCCCATCACAGCTATTAAATTCAAAATACAACCAGCAGCAGCAGCGGGAGGAATGTTTCACTCACTGAGCAACAACATGGCATCTCCAAAATCTTTCAATTCATCAAATGGTCCATTCGTTTATCCTGCACCTGCTCGGACTAGAGGGAAAATCTTTCTTTGCTATTGTTCAGTTCAACTCCTTGAAGCAGGAAAGTGAAATGCCTGGGACCTCCAAAAACTGGCCTGTCAACAGCTCTGCTGAATGAAATACCCTGATCCCAGGCAATTCTCCAGGGGCTGGTGTTTGAACAGCCCCACACTATCAAACCCATTGGAACCAGGCACTCAAATGGCACCCACAAATCACCTGAGACTAATCATCTGTCAGTACTTGCAAGAACAAAAATCGTAAAAAATAATGCTGCTTTTCTGTTTCTACTCCCAAATTAAACTGAGAAAGAAGGGGACAACAAAGAGAACTTTTCAAATTTAAGACGCTGACTGCATTGAGCACCTTTCCTTTTTTTTTTGAGCATAGCAACAAACAGGTCTACATGGAAAGATCTTTGTGGTGCTCTTATGAGCCTGACAATCTTCTTATGGAATCTTTTAATTAAGCAGCACTATTAGTTAGTCAGGAAACTTTTGCTGTAGAAGCAGCTCCCACCTCAGTGCATTTATTCAACAAATGCAGACAATGCCTTTCCATATCTTGCTTTTCTGTGGTCACTGGAGATCACCTTTGATTTTTTTCTCATAGTTAGATCACTGAAAAAAATGATGTGTTTGAAGCCAAGTGAAGCAGGTAACTCACAAGGTGTTCAGCAGCAAAAACCCAGACAAGAGTAAAAGCTTCACCAGTGACTCCAAATGCCCTCTTTAACTACTGAATAGATGAAGACACATGTAGGGAGAGGTTATGGCAACCAAATTCTGAAGGTTTGCTTATTAAACATTTCATACCAGACAGAGGCATTTAATCTGGTTTAAATACAAGCACACCTTTACAAAACAACGACAGGGATGATGCCTTCAAGCACTTGTATTTTGACTTTTTGGTGCTCATTAGTGATTAGGAAAGATGGACAGCTCTTCTGGTAATGGAGTTCACCACCACATGCACACCTGCTATTTGTGTCACAGCTTATTTCAGTTTTGAAATCAGAGGATAAGTTCCCAAGGAACAGTAAACAACAACAGAAAGGAAATACATGAACTCTGATCAAATCATTTCCTAACAAATACAGACTAATTTGAAAGAGAGGAGGAATATTTCAGAAGTTTATTAGTGCCTGTAATGTATAATGGCAACAAAGAGGAAATCCATGCTTCCAAACCCAGGAAGTTACAGAGGCTGGAAAACCAATCTGTTTATAACTGAGTGTGCCTGACACATCTGGCTAGAGAAGGACCAACCACCTTCCTCCAAGGCCTTTAGCAACACCCCCTCAACGAGGTGGGTTTGAACTTGAACCTCAAGGAACACAGAAAATTTGAAATTAAGCAATTATGCACACAGCAATTAAGAATCAATATTCCCAATTTAAATCATGTAAACAAATCTCCCAAACCAAAAGGCACAGGTCTGCAGCTGCCAACAGAGGAATGACAAATCTGCTGTGGTTCATCCTCATTTTTGGTGAATAAAGCTTACTTGTGTCCCCGTGGCATTTTTGACTATTAGCAAGCAATGACACTGTGGGAACATGGTTCAAAGTCATATCTTTGAACTGCCTGAGAATCTCTGAAATTGTGATACATTGCCAACAGAGCCTTTCAAAAGATTAAAACAAGCACGTTAAGTTCTCAAGTGATTATAACTGGGTTTGAAACACTGCAGGTCAAAAAAGGACACATTTTTATGTTTCTGCTTTAACAGTCAGGAACTCTCCAACAACACACTGGATAAACCTGAAATAATTGGAAACTCCACAGGTTATTAGGATGAAATGAAAGCATGATCCTTTTTTAAAGAAACGCAGTTTCAGACAAGTAGAGGCATGTTTATGTGCATGTCAGTGAAAACAGCAGCTCAAAGCAGAATTTTTAGTATAAGAGTTCTGCTGTGCTGCAATTGGGTAAATGCTTCTAACAGAGATGGCACCACCCCAGAGAAGTGACAAACTGCAGCTAGAGTACAATGAAACTGGCAGATAAAGTCAGAACTGCAGACAATTTGAAGAAGAAAAGCTAACAGTGAAATATATTTACAAAATTAGCTCTCATTTTCCCATATTATACATGTTACACATGAAAAAATTGTTAAGGAGCTTCAATTTTCCTACTTGTTTTCCCAGAGGGGAAAAAATGCCTTGGTAGCTTGGAGGTGAAATCTGTAACAACAACCACAGTAAAATAACTCCACAATAGCTGTTAGTCCAACAGCTGCCACTTCATACTAGAAAAGGCTGATCAAATTCTGACAGTTCTGAGACCTGTAACCTTTTTTTTCCACATTTCTTCCCAGTTTGTTGTCCTCAGAAATCTGTGTTGAGAGACATAACACGAGCAGCTTGGCTCCAGCTGGAATGGCAAGCAAAAACAGTCTTGCTGGAGCCAGCACTACCAAAGATGCTCCCAAATATGCTCATCCACTCATTTCACTTCACAGAGAAAACAAAGAATGCACAAAAAGCCAGGGATGCATTTCTCCACCTATCTGTAATGTGCACAAACAGCTCCATTCCTCTCCACATCCACCTGCAGCAAACCTGAAATTGTGGCTGCACTTCTGAAGGTCAATTCCTTGGCATTACTGCAGCACATTCCAACAGGCTGATATCAACATTCCTTCCTAGAGAGCTGGATACTGGACTGGTGACTGAAATGAAGAAGGTAGGTGGTGTGTGGAAGCAGAGTTGTTAAACAGCTGGCAACATCTGTGTCCCAGCCACTATCACACAACATTTACTAACTACAGCCAAAACACTGAGCAATTTTTGGACTCGTAGCAGTTTCAACATTCATTTTATTTGCTCTGATCTGTTTTCAGCAAAACATGGTAGTCACAAGGGGAGACAGCAGAAAATACATTTAAGTAATGCCAGGTATTTAATATTTCTTTTGTAACAAGATTAGGCTTCTGGTAGTCCAGAATGCCTCTGATTTGAAGAAGCAATAGAAATGCATAGAACAGAAAACCTTGGTAACCTCTCCTAAGCTTATCCACACTGTAAACCATGAAATCCTCAACTCATTTCAAGTAATTCTTGATAATAATTAATTTAAACTTCTGCTAATGACAATATTGCAGAAATACAGTAACATTACTAGTTATACTCCTTAATAACTGTAATTTGCTTCCCTGATGTTTTGTTTTCCTGCACTAGTCAGCCAACAGAAACAGCACAGCAGCAGGAAGATTTTAATATATGGTAAATAACAAATTGAGAATGCTGAAGAATCACTATGAAAATATGAATTAACTTCATTTAGAGAATTTGATTTTCTAGTTTACTGCTAGTGATTTTCAACCATCTAGATCTGTCTGAATTGAAAAGAAAGACTAGCCCATAATTTACTTCAGTGCATCATGCTATACATATTTGAGACAGAAGATGTGAAGCTTCATGGCACAAGAGTAGATTCATTTCTCATTCATGTGCTGGTGGGCTCAGATAACTTCAGCCAGCTCAAGTACACACATTCCTCATCCCACAGACTCCCTAGAATGCCCTGTGCAATGTAATGCAAGCCTAGAGTACCCAAACTTTGCAAATCATAAGTTCCTTTGTTGTTTGTTTTTTTTTTTCATTTTAGATATGTAAACAGCCTCACTGACTAACAATATATCACAAAAATCACAACATTTTAACATATGAACAAAAAAAATTTCTTCCATCAAGTTGATAATGCACGTGGGGTTTGCAAACTGAAGGATTTCCCTAATTAAAACCTGAGAATGGCTGCAGAGTGCACACACCGGCTCTCACAACACTTTTTAACACGCACAGACAATCATAATATTCAGCTGAATTGTAGCTGAAAACCACCCCTGCCAGCAGCCAGTTCATCCTGTACTACCCTAACCCATAGCTCAGCTCCAATTCAGAGGGAAAAGAAATCAATCTTCAGGTGAAATTACAGGAGATCAGCGAGCCTTGAAGGTCCTGCTCTTCTTGCCTGCTCCCAGCACACGGCCCCACTCCTGTGCTCAGCTGGGCACCTTTGTGAAACCATTCCTGCATATTCAGCTGCACGAAGTGAGATCCTTATCTGGGGGTTACTGAGCTCAATGGCTTCACAGAAGATATCCAACAAAGGACAGGAAAAAAAAAATCAACTGGGAAGGTGAGACTTCTCCTATTTTACATCAAAAAGCCAGTAGATTAGCTCTTAGTTTCTCATCAATGCAATTTTCTGAAGAATGTGGGAAAGAAAAATCCTCAAAACACCTAAATACCAACCTTGCCCAGCCCTGTTCACAGCAGCTTGTGAAATCTGATATAATCAAAGAATGATGTAAGGCTTTCTACAGGTTGGAATACAACCTTACAGCCATAAATAGTAACCAGCACATTAAACAAACTCCTTTAAGCAGGTTGTCTTACAGCAAATCAGCAACTCCATTCAAAAGGAAAGGATTATATTGACAAAACCAAGTCAGACAAAAAGCATTAACTTACTGAATCCAGAAAGCAGAGGTAGGTTCCTGAGCTCTGAATTACTGCTTGATTTTTAGCAAATCCAACTGTTGAGAAAGCAAAGATAAAAACATGGAGGAGTTTTTACTGTTGCATCTTTAAAAATCTTAATAAAGTGGGGAACAAACGAGAGAAAATACAAAAATCAGTACCATATAAAGTACCAGATTTTTCCATATTTAAAGCAAGGTAATTTGTGCATATTGAAATAGGAGGCCTATGGCAGTCATGTTCTCTGAGTGAGTACCAGAATTCTACAATCAAGTAGAATAAGAGTACTTTTGCCAGCCCTCCCCAAAGATATAATATGCAATGTGTATCTTGAAAAGGGCAGGTTTTATATCCAGAACCTCAGCTCGCAGAATCCCAGAAAGCTTTGGGCTGGAAGGGACCTTTAAAGCTCATCTACCCCTTGCAAATAGCAGATTATGAAAACCTTTGGCTGTACATACATTCATCTTTTAAGCCCTAAGAAAACCAGCAAATCATAAAAGAGGCAGAGAAGGACCAGAGAAGGACCAGAAACTGCTGTTCTTCCCATCAGGGTTCTCAGAAGGACTCAAAAAGTCCTGTTCCTTGGCGCTTGCTAAGTATAAAGTTTGCAAATCAAAAAACTTCACGTGCCATTCATGTAAAGGCACGTGTAATGCAGAGAGGAGCCAAAGCAAGCTGATTTATTAGATACATACACAGAGCACAAAGGTGATTTATTTATACCATAACATGTTCTATCATCTATGGAGACCACACTGAAATGTCACTTCAGACAAACGACAACACTGGCACCTAGGGTGTCTCAGTTTCTGACCTCCTGACACTTGGTGAATCTTTTTACCAACCTATTAATTTCAGGAAGAAATGAATGAACCAAAGAAGAAAATTGTTTTGTCAGCTTAATTTCTGAAGAAGATGACTGCTCTGGAGATTCAAACAAATGGCAGAAGCAGAAAAATAGGAAGGAGCAGGAATCCACAGCTGAAGGTAAGGATGGGACTGCAGCAACCACTGGAACACACCCACAAGGTGGGAATGCTTAGCTGGGATCATTTTTGCAGGTAGACAGGGTGTACTTAAGAACATTCTGATCTCTGAGTTCTTGCCCTGGGCAGCATTCTGCCCACACTATATCCAGTGTTAGTCTGAAAACTGCTGCATGGATTCCACTTGTCACACATGTAACACTTCAGCTTCCTTTGGGGTATTAATGGAACCAAGTCAGGGAATCCAGCAAGATCACCCTGACCTGCAAAATGAACATTATTGTGAAGACAAGCAATATTGTAGGGTTTTTACTCTGTAGGGGGAAAACTGGAAATGTAAAGCCAAAAAATCTCACCATGAAGTGGAGCAGAATAATTTTAAATAACATTATCCACAAAGTTTCTGACTTTGCATTTGAAAAAAAAGCAGAGTTCTGTAATTCTCTTATCCTTTTATGTGTTACAAATTTAAGTTTGCTCAGGAAACAGATTGAACTGGGCTCAAAGGTTCCCTTAGTTGTAATGCACGTGCTCCTTGGCTATTTTGCTGAGCTGTCCAAGTACAGAAAAAGACTTATGACTGCATTTCTCACTGCCTCAAGGAACATTATGTCAACTACCACCAGAACAGGACTAATAAAGGCTCTTCCTTCCAACTGTGTTATTTTTTCTCATGTACTTTAATCCTCACCTCAACTTCTCTTCACTGTGTGTTTTTTGGATTTATTATTTTACAGGATGTTTACATTCTACCTTTTACAGACCTATGAATATGGAATCTCATCTACACAGTAACTCTCAGTCTCCTTCCTCCTGGCAGTAAAAAAGCAGCTGGCAGAGCCAGGAGCTGCCACAGCAGCAGAGCTGGGTCCTGGCACCAGCAGTTTGAGTGGGAAACAACTGATGCAAGTCAGCAGGCCTGGGCATGCCAAAGCAGCAAACCCCAGCCCTTTACTTACCCCTGGTAAAGCAAGAGAGTAAAGAACAGCACCAAAATGGTGACAGAATTCAATCTGCCCAACTTTAAACACATCAGTACTATCAGAAACCACAGCAGCTGTAAAGCAGCCTGGACTTAACATACCCAAACATTTCAACAACCTTCAATGGATAATACTGAATGCCAAGGAATCAAAAATGTAAGAAAAGAGTGAAGGAGGCTTCAAGGCAACTAGAAGATGGCAATTTATTACTCTATGAACTTCCTGAAGTATTTCAGAGCTCATTTTCAAATAAACCACTTTAAATAAAATCACGAAATATCTAGTATTTGTCATGAGAATGAGTTGGAAAATATTTCTTGCTATGTTTAAGAGAGAAACATCCTGAAGTTTTTCATGTACCAGATATCTTTTAGAGGAAAGAGAGAGAAGAAAATACACATATTTGTTAAATTATTAAGAAGATAAATATAACTCCCCATAGAAGAAACTAGGTATTAAAAATTCTTTCACCACAACAAATGCTGTGTTTGGCATGAGTAAAAAAATTTCTTTAATATTACTCTACTGAACAAAATGAAATGTTTGTGCCAGGTCTCTGAGTTTTGTAAGGCCTGCTTACTTGGTGAAAAGAGCCTGTTACCATGGTTACAGCCGTAAAAACTTAAGCCTCAGTGAGATATTAACATTCCTTACTCTTGGAAAGAAAAAGGTTTCCTTTTTTTAGGCAAGTGACCCTTTCTTTTTTCCAAGGTTCCCCCCCTTTCTTTTACATGTTAGAAAAGAATCAGAAATAAATCCTAATCTTGTGTAAATAGTTGAAGATGTGAAGCCTGACTAGTACATTGTTTCTGTACCAAAGCATCTTCTTTTAAAGGCAAGACTCCTTCCAGTTGTACCTAGTCCTTGACAAAATGAAAGTAAATCACCAAAAGCAAACAAATGCTATGGATTTCAAGTAACCTGCTTCTAAAATTTAACCACCATGAAGTAAAGATGTCCTTGTTTTAATGGTGACCTGAGAGTGTCTCCCACTCTCAGTGGATAAGCCCGGGTTTGTTTTTTAGCAGAACTATGCATTTCACACTATTATTTAAATGATATATTTAAATAGTGCACAGTCCCTCCCACCCCCAGTTTATTAAAGATCTGTTCAGCCTCCAGCTACCCCAACACTGACAAATGCATGCTAAACCAAAAAATAATCTGACCTATCCACTGGCACAACGGAATTCACAACTGGAACTCAGTTTTAGGTTCAGTTTCCTGAAGTGCAAAGGAGAACAGACATCAGAATTCTAAAATTAAAAAAAAAAAAAAATCCTGCCTGTGTGTTCTGGCAAAGTAAAACCTAGTTTATACACAATTGATACAACACTCTAGTAGGAACAAGACTTTAGACATAGCAAATGTTGATAAAAATGGGAAATATGTTACACAACACGATGGTATTAGCAGGAACATTACTAGCTATCTTAAGTATCAGAATTAACAACCTCTGGGATTATTCTTTGATTTAAAAAATTGTAACCTACTTAGTTTCTTGATCAGTTTCTTGATCAGTAAAAGAAGTCAGTTTTGAAAAGAGACTGATCACCCAATAGCAGAGGGGGGAGGAAAAAGAAGAAAAAGTTACAGGATTATGAGTAATTCCTGACATTGCTCAACTCCAGCTGTATCAGTTGCCCAAAAGAGAAAAATTCCCTCTAAAAACCTTGTCTGCCTTTTGTCATTACCAGCCCAATAGTTCTAATATTACAAGCTGCACTGTCAAAACCACACCAGTTCATGCTAAAGGTATTAAAATACTAAAAATATTTATAGTAAAGGTTATGCTGTGTTACTTCAGTATCGCTATGTCTGACAACTATTTAAAAACAGATGTAAAGCCTACAGTCAGGAGAAATGACAGTAAATAAAGCCAGGGGCCTCTGCCAGGTTGCAGATGAATTCAGTGCACAAACTCCCAATTTATTTGCATGTTTCAACAGGGGATGAAAAGCAAACTTTCTGAAACAGAAGTGGGCTTTTGCATAAGCAGATCATCTTGAGGAGACTCTAATAAGCCTGAGTTTCTTTACACTTCAAACAGGACGTGCAGTGAAAAAACACAAACTGTCCAAATTCTGTGTCACACTGTTTCCACAGCGTGACTTTTAAGAGATAACTTCAAAGACACAAACTTGGAACCAATGATTTAACAATTCCTACCTGTCTACTCATTAAAACAAAGTCCAGAATGACAGAAACATTGGTTACACAGCTCCAGTACAAAATGTGAGCACACTGTTCTTCCTTTGTGATCTTCCACCTTTACTGTCACTCAACAACAGCTTCTCCAAAAAACAACTGACTTTTATTTCTGTTTTACATTTTAGGAAGATTTTCTGCTAAAACCCCCCCAAACATAAACCAACCAAAGCAAGCAAAAGAAAATCTGTTTAGAGAGATTTATTTGTAATCTTCTGCAGTGGGTGTGATTCTCATTAGCATGCAAATGATAGGGGATCACATCATAACCTGTCTGACAGCTCACCAAACACATTGGTTTAGCCCTTTGAGTGAATACTTGGGACTTTAGTGAGAGTTTTTAGCTCACATCAAAACTTCTGAAACCTCTGTTTTGATTTGATCATTGAAGCAATATCAAAAAGGTATTTATTTATTTTCTATTTCAGGGTCTATTTTACTGGACTGAAAGATATGCATTTACTTTTAAAATCCTTATGCAAGGAATTTTTAATGTATTTTTTTTCTTAGAACCCATCTCCTGAAGATAAATCAGATATCAGAAAGCCACAGTAAAATTGTAAGCAGTAACAACATTGTGTATACTACAATTAAACAAAATTCTTTTGCTTTTGCAGAGTAGAGCACACAAGGGCTAAGCCAACTTCTTCTTTCCTTGAACATATAAACAAATTCTAGAGAGCCCAAAGCAACAGGGCCAAATTCAAATTGGAATGAGTTTTCAAACAGAGCTCTAGAAAACAATGTGGGTTTTTTTCCATTGCAGTGGAAACAGCTACAAAGACACTTTTCAATCTAAAAATCAGAAGGTGCCTGCAATAAGAACCAAACTCTCCCAAAATTAAGCTACATACCACCTCGAGGCTGGGAGGAATTGTTGGTTCCAATGATTACTGAAACACCAACTTCTTCCAACTTGATCTTCCATTTCTCAATTATTTCAGCTGAACCATCCTAGAAAAAATAATGACACAGATGCAGCTATTTTAATTTGTGAGTTGAAGTGAACCAATAATTCTTGTTAGAGACAGTGTTTACTTGGACAGTATTTTAAAGAAGGTCTGAAACACACCTTACTGGCATCATTAAAAATTGACAGCTCCATGGTTCCTTCAAAATCTTGTTCCCAAACTGACTTCAGGCATTGATCTAACCAGCGTTCACTGTTGTGGACAGGCAAAATGATAGACTACAAAAAAACAAACAGAGATCCACATGCATGTCAGGAAGCATATCTTTGTTTACTTACTGTGTATTTTGTAAAAAGGAGAAGTAGTAGATTCTTCTGAAACTTAACTTTCACCAAAAAATGCATCTTAAAAATAAAAAAAGAAGGTGAGGAACCTTTATTTTCATTACAAATATATGATCTGCTTTCTTCTCTATCAAGCTTCTTTTTAAATTAAGTTCCATGAGATGGTTTTTGGTAGAAGTCCAAGGAAACAAGAGAGACCACTGAAGCAAACCCACAAATGAAACATCTGTAACACCACCCTAACCTGTTTCTGGTATTCCTGCATTTCTTAAGCCACTGCTCACTTTTGTCCTCCATTAATACATCTTACTCATCAATTTCTCTTCAAGCCTAATTGGAGATGCTCGTATATGCAGCTGGACCCTCAGGCTGCAGCCAAGATTTTAAAAATGATTCCATTTCCAACTGCTCTAAAGCACGTTGGAAGTTGATCTGTGATGCAGCTCCACACTCTGCCACCCCAGCTTTCCTCCTACAGCCCCTTGGTTCAGAGGTGCACACACAGCAGGAAAACTCACCTGAAAGATTTGAAAATTGGTTAGAAACCAGAGAGGAGGGCTTCATCTGTTCAAGTTTACTTACTCATCACTGATCTAGTTATCCCTAAAAAGCCAACAACCCCCAAAATTCTTTCAGTGTCTCAAAAGAGAACACATTTCCTTCACAGCATGCAAAGGCCTGAGAAATCAGCCTGGTGGTACACTGGCTGTGTTTGAAAAGGGAGAGCCAAGCCTGCATCTGCTAAAATTACTTTTAGATGGGGAACTTAAGGGCCTGAGTAAGTCCCAAGAAGTCTCATGGGACACTTCAAGAAGTCCCTAGAAACACAATTTAAACTCCTCATTATGTGGGGTGACCACAAACGCATGGTTGGAAGAGGGAGAGGATTTGTTCCTATTGTGAGCAGGAGAGAATCCTAAGAAACAAAACACTGGGATACTAAGATGGAATTATTCACAATTTAGGGCCATGTGAACAAATGCACATGGTGCAAATACGGGTGCACACACCAGAAGGCAGATTTTTGGACACTGAAGGATGTACACACAGGTACAACCCAGTCCTGTGGGGTACAATGACTAACAACACCTCACAGCCAAAGAAAACAGCAAACATCTAAAATGAATCGTTATGTTTGCCCAGTTATCCAATCACAAGAAAAAAACCAAACAGAATTAAATGTAGCAGCAATTTTAATGAAGTAGTTTAGAATAGATAGAAGTGAATACACTCAAAAGGTTGGCAGTACAATTTGGTTAAAATGAGGAATAATCTGGTTCTTACAATAGCGCATAAGCAAAAATTACCACGGGGTACAGAGTGCAAGGGCTTTGGGACCCTGCCACCTCACGTACAAGGTCGTTAAGTTACAATTCCCCTTTTTATGCTGTGTGCCATCACCATCTCCTCCCATTTTCGATTCCTCACAATCCTATCTCCACCCTCATCATCATCTTCATCCCGCATGCGCCACCATCTCTTTTAGGTGGTCGCAGCATTCTTTGGGGTCATCTGAGGAAGGCTTCTCCTCTTCCTCAGGTGTCCTTTATTTCACCTTTGGATTACACATGCGCACCAAGCTGGTATAATATGAGCCAAAGCTAACATTATATAAGCTAATATAATGTTCTAACATTAAACCAATAAATCTCATAAAATTAACATGTTCCTGATTTCCACCCAAGTTTTCCCTCTTTTCCAGATAAATTTAGTCATACTTATCTCTTACTCCTTCCTGTCTTGAACATCTGCAAGAGAAAGAGGGGGGACGGATCCCTCCCCTGGCATTTCACTTTTTAACCATTTCATTATCTCCAAATATTAATTACTGTATCAATATTGATCACTGTTTCAGTTTTGTCAGCACGAATCACAGCTATTTATCACATGAATGAACCTCCTGATTTTTGGTAGGATGATGGAACAGTTCTTAAAAGAAGTAGGACAAAAGCTCTCTAAACTTTCAAGCAAAGTAGGCCTTTGATTTGTGTTTTAGAGAGATAAATAATATAGGGAGAAACAAAAAAAAAGTGAAACTGATTACCCAATAATTATAACACACAGCCAAAAAAAGATTATTTCAGAACTATCTCAGATTAGTACTTTGAGACTAAAATAAAAGGAAAAATCTGAGATTCTGAAGTACTATATTCAATTTATTCAAGATTCTAATATTCTTTATGTAGACATGGCAATTAAAATATGACCCTACACATCCATACCAATCAATCTAACATATTCGTTCAGGAAAAAAGGGTTCCACAATTCTTCCAATGACAATTTAAACTTGTGCAGTTTTGCACATCCAGAAAAATCAGTTATTTTTCAATTTGTTTTCTGATTCACTTCGTAAAAATTTGACTAAGCCATCACCAACTAGCTTGCCATTGGTTTGAAAACTGGAACTTCTTTGCTTTTTTTCCGTGGTGTACTCCTGTTTTAAGTCAGGGCAGCAGTGCAAAATAGCAAGATGATGTTTGACCTCCCTGTTTAGTTTGAACTGAAAGCAGAAAAAAGTACTTTGAGGGCAGCACATATAAAACATGCCAGAAATACCTGATGGTACTGAGGTGCTCTGAACTGAACTGCTCATAATATACATAATATACATAATATATGCTCCTAAACACATTACTGTGAGCAAATTCTACTTCCACAGAACCACAACCACCATGCAGAACTGGACACCTGCCAAAGTAAGGCCCAGAGCTGAAGTGCTGATGATACTTCTGGGTAAAACCTGAAAAAATTAACAAATCCACACAAATAACTGTACTTAGCAATAGGATTAACACTTCAGAGTATTGCTGATGTTATTTACCAGAGTTTTGTTAGGTTCCACCATTCTTGCTCAGCTCACTGGTATTCTGTGTCTAGTTTTATTTTGAGGATAAATCAACAATCTAGACTTTCATTTCTCCCTCGTTCATGACCAGATTTGTACCCTGGATTAAGAGTTGCAACTGGGCAGTCATAAATTGGCTTTTAACGTCGTGTGACTGTATCAGAATAATTCCATCTCCTTGGACCAATTAAAGAGGGGAAGAACATGAACCGGGCACTATTTCACTTACAGGTACAGTGTCATAGCAAAAATACCAGTAGGTAGTAACCTCCAGAGACTGTGTCAGCTTCTCCTGTCCCAAAACAAGATCAACCACAGCTCTGGCATTGACAAACCCTCTCCAGGGTCAAACACCAGCCTTGCTAAGGCACTCACTAAAAGCAGGCATAAGGAAACCTCGAATGGTTTTCCCAGTGTCCTTTTGCTACAGTTTATGCCAACTCCTACTTCCCAATCCCAGCACAGATGATTATTCTAGCTCTCCTTGCAGCAACCCTTCCTGTATTTGAAGACTGCCACCAAAACAGTGAACTACAGAGACTGTAAAGCTCCCTCAAAGTAATTTTGAGTATTTGGGAGATGAATTGCCAACAACTAGCATGCTTTCGGCATTACAAATCATCTGAGTGAAAATCTGAGTGATCTGAGTCACAATTACCATTTTGTTAGCTGAGGCTGATTTACAGCAGCATCCAGCAGAGAGGAGTTTCATGGCCTATGAGCCAAACACGACTCTTAAAACAGAGCTGTGAATCAAACCTGGACTTGAGCATTGTGACACGACCTGGATTTCCCTGAACTCCACACATTCTAGACGAGTATTATATATATTTCTGTATTCTGATATTTCTATTTATACCGCTATGTAGGCACAGATAGATGTTGTATACTTAACGTTATTTATCTGTGTTTTATTTATAGATAAGTGCGCATATATTAAAAATGTATATATATAACATATATACACGCCATATATACACACACTATATACATATAAATATTTATATATATATATATATATATATATATATATATATATGAGTGTGTATGTATGCATGTGTGTGTATATATATGTATATATGTATACAGGTACGGGAAGTAACAAAACCAGGAAGTGCTGTCGGAAGATTTCACGACTTTCGCTGCCAACCCCGTGTACCCGAACGCGCCGGCACCGAGCCCTCCGGGAGAGCCCTCCCGGGCCAGCCCCGGCCCCGCCCGAGCTGCCGTGTCCGCCCCGGGCACAGCCAGCCCGGGGCACCCCGGCCCGGCCCCGCCTGTCACGTACCACCTGCACGGGGGGCTCGGGGCTCCCGCCGGCTCTCCCCGGCTCCGCCATCGCCGCCGCCCCGTAGGGAGGAGCGGGAGGAACAACCACAGAGACGGAGGCTGGAGCGGCCGGAAGAGGATCTGCTGGCGGCGGCTGCCGAGCCCCGGCCCCGGCCCGTGAGGGCAGCCGCCCCAGCGCCAGCTCCGGCCCCTGAGGGCACCCCGGCCCCGACCCCGGTCCCGGTTCATGAGGGCACCCCAGCCCCGGCCCCGGCCCGTGAGGGCGCCCCGACCCCAGTCGCGGTCCGTGAGGGCACCCCAGCCCCGGCCCCTGAGGGTACCCCGGCCCCGAACCCGGCCCGTGAGGGCACCTCGACCCCAGTCGGGCACCCCAGCCCCGGCCCCGGCCCCTGAGGGCACCCGGCCCCGGCCCCGGCCCCGGCCCGTGAGGGCACCCGGCCTCGGCCCCGGTCCCGCCTGTGGAGACAGTCGTACGGAAAATCACGCTATGAAAAACCAGTGTCCACAAAGGAGACAGAGGAGTCCTGCAACTTTATTGGAATAAAGGGAGAGGCCACACGCCCGCAGGGTTTTCTCTCTCGGGGACCTCCCTCTTATCCCAAATTCCCGGCCGCTCGTTGCCCTCTTCCTTTCCCTTGCTGAGGTACTGGGAAGGTGCAGCCTTCCCGAATCAGCTGCCACGCGTTCCCTCCGTAAACAATGTCCTTTTCCCTTGATGTTCAGAAGTTCAGGCTTGTGCTGACCCTTGTCCGTTTCAGGAGTCAAGTGGAGCTCTGCAGCAAACCTGCTGCTTGTTAATAGAGATGTTAAGACCCATTTTGGAGATGTTAAGACCCATACTCACTCATACTCACCCACACTCACCCGCTCATCCAATTGTTTGTTAAGACATTAGCACACATCTTCCCTCTCACACTGATTCCTCAGTTGATGCTGTCCACGCTACCCCACCTGTTCTCTAAACTCCAACCTGTACATTTTCAGCAGTGTTACAACACTTTTTCTAAGTTATTTCCCACACTGAGGTATGGTGACTGCCTGCCTGAACTGAAATTTGTGGAAATTGAAACAAATTTTTAGCTTTGGTATTGATCATCGTATATATTCCTGGAGAATGATAACAGTAATGCCAATGTTCTCTAATCTCTCCAGTCTGTGCTTTTCTTGGTCCAAACTAGTGTACAGTGGTTTTTTTTAATAAATAAGTTTCTAATAACCTTTAAAAAAGAAAAATTGCTGGTGGTGATGGTGCCATTATCATAGAGTCATGGAATGTTAAGGGGTTGGAATGGAATGGACTTTAAAGATCATCTGGTGCCACCCCCTACCATGGGCAGGGACACCTTCCACTGTCCCAGGCTGCTCCAAGCCCTGTCCAACCTGGCCTTGAACACTTCTATGGATGGGGCAGCCACAGCTTCTCCAGGCAACCTGTGCCAGGGCCTCCCCACCCTCACAGTAAAATATTTGTTCCTGAAATCTAACCTGAATTTTCCCTCTTTCAACTCATTACTCCTTGTCCTGTCACTGCAGTTCCTGACTTAGAGTTCCTCTCCAGCTTCCTTGTAGGCTCTTTCTGATACTGGAGGGCAATTCAAAATATGCTGGAATGTATTATTGATCATTTATT
Source organism: Motacilla alba alba (assembly GCF_015832195.1). NCBI lineage: Eukaryota > Metazoa > Chordata > Aves > Passeriformes > Motacillidae > Motacilla > Motacilla alba. Next base: position 3,479,993 of record NC_052033.1, read on the forward strand.
AACTGAAATGATGGTTGTGCAACCATTTGCTCCCTTGAAAGTATTCACAGCTAAAAGGGATTGCAGCACCAGGCCCTGTACAACAACCTATTCAGAATTTTTAAAATTTGCACAAAGCAATCTTTGTTAAGCAAAATCCTGAGATTATCCCTTGTTTATTTGAAGAGCCTGTTAAACAGCCAGACAATTCAAGGAGCAAACAGAGCAGAGTTATCTTAAAATGTTGGTTGGCACACAAATCTGAGAACTGAGGTGAGGAGAACAGCCAAGCAGTAATTTACCCTCAGAATCTATTTCAAATTATCTGCACAGCTTCTCACCGTCCAGCCTGAGTGTAATCTCTCCATGAACAGCACTGTTAAATATGATCATTCCTGTTTCTGGCGACAAAGGCTGCTGGCACTGCTATGTTGCCTGCGTGCCTTGCTTTATCTAGGAAAGTGTAGCAGAGTATTGCTTTACTCACCCTAAACCAAACAAAAGTCCTAGTCAGGGACAGCGCCTCATTAAGCGAAGCAAAATGCAGACAAAGCCCTTGCTGCCTTCCCTGAGGAAAATACAGAACCAGTCAAACCCACCAGAAATGTTTTCTAAGTTATATTATGTAGCTGACCACAGAAAGTAATTAAATACAAACTTCTGCTCAGAGTGTGATTTTTGTTTGGGGTGGGTTTGGAAAGACTTTTAAAGGCCCACAAGCATGTGGAACCTATTCAGTGGGATTGTCAGGGCAACCTAGGCAGCTAGCACCCATTGTGAGAGTTCTTACCTACTGGCTTTTGAAATTCCAGCAGGCATTTCTGTGTCTTTGGGCAATTTAGGAAACGAAATAGTTTCCAAAATACAGTCAACTGTTTCACTGCCCGTTCCACTTTCATGTGGGGCAGAATGGAAAGAGATCTCCCAACGCTGTCACAACAAACTCATTAAGAAGCAAGCAAAGATGCTTTGGTCCGAGTTCTATTTCCAATTGCTCTGTGTTAAAGTTTTTTCACAGTGGTGGGGGGCAGCTCACAAAGCAGTCCTCACAGCTAAAAGCATTGCAAACTCAGACATTTCTTACCAAATTAATGTTTAGCTTTTATTTTCGACAAAATAATTTTTGAGGAGCATTACTGCGAACCTAAGATTTTCAATTTCTGGAGGCTTTAGCTATCAAATAGAAATTTTCCCCATCTTAATGGAAAAACATAATATCTAGAAAGTTGGTTTTTTTTTACATATAACTGTCATTTCTAAAATGACACAGACTCACAGTATGAACAACATGGACATATTGACTTGTGAGGGCAGATCTCAGCTGATTTCACTGGAGCTTAAAAGAAGATAAAGTGAGACTGCTTGTGTAGGCTATCAGTGGGGTTACTGAGGCCAAGTAGCCTTGGGTTTAGTTTCTTTTTGAAAAGCTCAGCTAGTAACTAGGGTGGTGAAAATGCATCTGTACAAACAAATCTGTTGTGTTGTGGAGCATGTGAGCAACTTAATTTGGTTGTATCTTTATTGGAAAGACAGAATGAGTGAGTATGGAGTGTTCTTTTAACACATTTGTCACTGAAGTTACAGGCTCTAGTACTGAAGTATTTCCAGAACTCACTATGTTGAAAGGATTATTCAACAGAGTAGGTAAAAAATTCAGCTCAGAGCAAGTTTTGAAACCACTTCTATTCAAAGAATGCTTTGAGCTTCCAAAAATGCTCTGTTATTTTCATAAAATGTCACAGTTGAGTGGCAAGAGGAGAGGGAGGCAATATTTCTCATTACAGTACAAAATAGCAGAAGGGGACATGAGAAGCTCATCTAGTCCTGGCATCCTGCGACAGGCTCAACTCACAAACACCTACTGGCCTTTGGGGCTTCATAACATCCTCAGCCCCTTTACTGCAGTCCTTGCTCTCTTTGCCCATAGAATTTCTTAATATCCAGCTTAGATATTGCAGCATTTTCTAAGCCCCCTGAAATTTGGCTGGCTAAGATCTTTTCCCTGTGGCTAAAAGATGCAGACTTCTGTGATCTCCCCAGGTTTAGAGCTGTTGAGGCTAAGCCTATAGCATAACTTATCCCTTTTATACAGATGCTTTTGGCTTTCTCCCCCTCCATGGTGTTCAGCTCCCAAGGTACAGCTCCTCACTTTGAATCCTCTTAGTAACATCATCTTAATATTTTACCTCAGGCAAGAATTATCCTACTTTGCTTCTACCTCAGTAGATTTGGCACTTTGTCTGCCTTTTAGACCAGATGTGAAAAGTTTTGCTGGGCTATTAAAAAGAAAAAGAGAAAACAAGACCCTTACTCCCTACCCGGCTTTTTTGCAGGCCTAAAAAGAGATTTTATAATCAAACACCCTGACTAAATACTATGAAGGAGGCCAGTAACCTGCCCAAAGATAAGAGTAGAATCTCAGAAAGGACACCGGCCCCCATCCCTTCAGCCTGTATCTCCACCCTAAGAGGCTGCTCAGCCCCCTCCTCCAGGGGTCCCCTGATAGCCCTCTCCCAGTGGCTTTATCCCCTGCAGCTGTGTGCCTTCTCAGCTGCTTTCTTGCTAATGCCTATGTTAACCCTTTCTTTGCCTGAGGAGGCTTGCAATTTCCATCACAAATCCTTTAGTCCTTCCCCAGCCTGCAAGGCCTTTATGAACTTATGACTTTATGAATTTGCAAATTGCTGTTGAGTTTTCCTCCCATCCCACGCTCCTGTTCAGGTTATGGACGTCTGATTTGTTCAGTGATGTTTCAGACCTTAGTTTATTCTCCTGGCTCTGTCCTGGATGCTCTCTGGGCACTTTGCATCTCTGCTGGAGAATAAGCCCCAGCACCAGTCCTGGTGCTCCTGCTGGGGCTGGACCAGAGCAGGATTACTCCTCATGTCTTGCAAGCCATACTCCTGTTTGCACAGCTTAGTGCAGTGTTTGCCTTTTTCACAATGGCTTGACACTGTTAACTCCTAATCAGCTTGTGATCTATTATATCCCCTAGATCTTTTTCTGCATGAGGGAAACACTATTTTAGCAGTTTTATTCCAGTCAGCCACATGAGAAGAAAATGACTGAAGTAGTGTGAGTGAGATTATCTGCTTGGGGCTTCAATGCCAGGATTGTTTACTGGTTTCCAATTAGTTACATGTGTACACCCTGTCAAGGGAGTTGCACAAGGGCTGCTAATGCCTTCCTTTGGCCTTCAGAGCATTTATTACTAGCAGGGACTAGTACCTAATAGTTATTTGGGCCAATTTCCCTGTGTACTCAAGACTTCAAATGCTCAGCTGAAATTACAGGCCTAATTGCTCTTACAATTTAGACATTGAGGGTAACCTCACTGAAAAATGCTGCTGCTCCTTAGAGAAGAAACGTTGTGTGATACATTTCTTTCTCTGAAACATTAGCTGTCCTTAGAAAGGATGTTGCTCGTTTCTTCTTTCTTCTTTTCAAATGAGTCAACCTGAAGAAGCCGGTGGTTGTTTTGATGAGGCGGTAAATACCACAAATATTCTGTTAGCTGGAGTACAGGACTTGGGTAGCTTCGTGGGTGAAATAGAAAGATCCCCTTCATTTCAGTACCGGCCCACACCTCCAAACATACACTCCCTGACCACCAGTCATCCCCCCCTCGTGCTGCCCTGTCCTGCCCTGGGCCACAGCACTGTGATATTGTGCAGGTTCCCTGTTCTGCTCAAGCCATTCTCCTCCCTGCTCCAGCTCAGGCTGGTGACTGTACCTTTATATTTAGTGTGATTTTGTGGCATTGAGACTGCAGGAAATGAAGCAGTGACAAGTGAGAGGCACAGTTCTTCCAAAGAACTGAAGCAGATTAGTGCAGGCTTTTCTTAGCCAAGAGCTTTAATATTTGTGCAACATTATGCGAAGTTAGACTTTAATTTGGTAATCTTTCCTAAAGGAATGGTTCTACATAATGCAGTATTTTTAAAATAGAGTAAAAGAAGCAAATTGACTTTTTAGCTTGTGAAATCTCCTGGAGGATCCAGTGATAGGCATGTGATTATGGTCTTACCACCTCAGTTAATATAGTTTGGGTTTGCTATTAACAAACCAATGTGAAACTCAGTAAAGTAATAAAGGCATTTTCCTTACATACCCAAAAAAAAAGCTTTATAAGTAAGTTATTTGGAGGGAAGAGTTCTTATTTACAAAAGATAGCAAGATTCAGATAATGTAAAGAGATAAAGGGTAGCCTTGAATTCTCATTTTCCTGTGTGCCACCACTGATAACCCTGGAGAATCAATGCTTCTACTTGAAGAAGAGCAAACCTTTCACCTTTCCAGTGTTCAATTTACGTCCTTTGTTTTCCAAAACCGTGCCTCTGATCTTCTTGATGACTGAGCTGTTAAACACTTGCAAAATCAAGTTATTCTGAAGAGCTGAGGAAAGTAGGTGGAAGTGTCTATTTCCCAAAGATTCCCTGGTAAGTTCATACTATCCACAGACAGAATTTTGTTGAACTTCAGTACCTTTGGGAGCTTAAACTTCTTTGTATGTAAGTACAGGAAGCATCTGACATTTTAAGATGGGAAAGTGCTTAAAGAAATAAATCATATCTCTCCAAAGGAATGTATACATAACAGGAACTGGGATTTGTATAATAGAAGAGATCCACAGACAGTGTATTGGATGCAGGTCTTTATATGACACACAGGAAGAGAAATGAGTAACATTTTGAATTATGAATTAGCCAAAGGCATCTAAAGAAAAGATACAAGAATTGTATAGCTCTAGAGAATACAGCAACATTTACTTCATATGTCTTCATTGAAAACAGAATTCAGTAGGCTCTTTAAATCTTTATACTGCCCCATAAAAGATATTTTATTATGTCTTATTATATCTTTTAATATCATCCTTTAAATGTTAACCTACTCTGAAAAGTGGGCCTAAAATTACAGTTTATTGTGACTAATTCTGTTTCAGTTTTGTTTAATTTTCAAGCCAAGACTGTTCTGCATTTTCCTGTAAATGCCAGTTCATCACACTCACCCTGGGTTATGAAATTAAAAGTTTTCAGGTTCCTGCATCTTCAGTATTACAGATTTAACAGCTTCATAAAGCTAATAATAGTACTGAGAATACAAAGGGCAGTAGAGAGAGCAGCTCACTCCCTTACAGCTGTACTGGCTGTGTGTTGTAAAAGAGTAGCAAAGATGTAATTCTTGTTGGAAAATTGACCAGATGTGAGCAGAGCAGAGACAGGAAACTCTTCCCTTTCAGTGAAAAACTGTTACTCCGTCTTTAAATTCTTTCTTTGCTGAATGCAACTCTTCTCGAGGCCAGGAGAACCTTTGAACAGCCTGAGAAATGTGGTGCTAACCTGAGGACGTGCAGCTCTCTGAGGAAAGGAGGCGATGAGCTGTGCCAATGGTATCTGTGATGGTTTGTGATTATCATATCCAGCAGTGCCCGCAGCTCCGGGGCGGTGGAAGGGCAGGGACACAGCCCGGGGTGGCATCATCTGTCACATGGGATTCAGCGGGGACATGCTGGTGTTGGACCAGTGAGCCCAGCTGGGGAAGGGTGACAGGCAGTGACTCCCCCAGGCCCTTGGGACTGTGCTGTTGGCCGGGGGCTCTGTACAAATCACCAACGGGACGGGACTGCTGGGAACGTGTCTCGAGCTGTTTATTTTCCAGCATCACTCTCATTACATGGTTGTGACAATGGGAAGATGCCAGCAGCTCACATCCCAGCAGCAGATGAAGAACTCAGTGTTATAACTCACTTAAAAGCTTTTTAACCAATCACACCAAGCAAAAGCACATTGACAGTAGTTCCATCCAACCACTATAAGCACAGGTACCTTTGGTTAAAACAATGCTTGCTTATTTCAAACACAATACCTGCTGGTAAGCCTTCAAACACAATGCACAGAGCTCCATTATTAAGCTTTGAACTTCCTAATATCTCTCTAGATAGACTTTTCTGCAGCTTAGGGAGTTATTCTAGACAAGCATTAATACACAGAGCATTGTTCTATTTGTCCTTACTTTTCTAATTCTTATATAACTTTTCTGCTGACCAATCTTATGGCTATTGCTTAGCTCTAATTGCAGTTCTGCTGTCTCTGAGGCCTGCCTTTTACAGTTTTCCCAAAACCCCTCTAATTTTAAGGATTCCCCCAGGACTCCTCATCTCTGCTTCTTCTCCCTGGGTTTAGGGGAGCTGAGGAGAAGCCACGGCTTTGTGCAGTATTAGGGACTGATGGGGGCTGCCAGCAGTGGGACCTGGGACTGAAAGTAAAGGAGCAAATCTGTCTGTACAGTGATCACAATAATTTTGTGTGAATAAACTGACAATTGTGTCAAGTTTAGAAGGTTTTTTTTTAGGTAAGGTTATGACATCTGTGACATTACAGATGGAATTTGGCTATCAAAAACATTTTAGGAGCAGGTCTGTGGAGACTACATTGCCGTGCTAGCAGGATATAAGAGGTGACAGTAAATTATTTCATTGTGTAGAGGCTCCCTGGTAACCTCATCCTGATGCCATTAGAGCCTGCAATAAACCACCATGCACAAAAGACTCTGCATCTCCCTCCCTGTGACAAAATCCTTACTCATCTACTTCTTATTCTTTCCGTAATGAACCCAGATACTTAACTTCCATCTGAGCTTTCCCTTCCCAAATAAGGTACTATTTTTAATTTTTTTTTTTTTAACCACAAGAGAAAGAAATTTAATTTCACCAGCTGGGAAGTCAAGATCCTCATTTTGACTTCAAGTGAAAACAACTAAAAATACCTTTTTGCTAACATTGCTGCTTTTGCTCTGCCCAGTACTGTGCTTGTTAAGACAGAGTTCAAGGACAACCAAGTGTCCAGCTCCACTGAGAGCACTGGCCTAGATGCAAACCCTGCATGTATTTAAATCCTGGGATATCTCTATATGCAAATGGGAAGTTTCCTTTTGTTTTAGAACCTGCAACTGTAGAAAGTTGTGTTGGTCAGTGTTCTCATCTTGGGTTCTCAGATTATTTATGCAGCTGACAGCCCATGTGACCGTTGTGGTTATTATGCACGTAAACTTGAACTTTGACATTTCATCCTGTTGCAGAGCCTCAGTATGTGCATTCCTTTATCTTCCCACCATCCCTGCAGTTGCTGTTCATTATTGTCAGTGCTTATTAGTTAGAAAAGTCCATTCCATTTTGTTTGGGCCAATTAACTGGTGGAGAGAGCAGCTCTTCGAGGGTCCCCGCTAACTGTGTATCACCAGCTATCATCCACTGATTGATTAAATAAACCTGAGCTCTGCTGCGCTTTTCAAAGAAGGAAATTCTTGTTTCTCAGTTGACCAACTTATAAAAACTCTTCAGACTTTTGAATATTTCACTCTTTTATGACAAAGGGAAAAACAGACATTGTGTAGCAAATTAAATGGGAGCTGTTGTAGTATTTATTGTCATAACTACTTTATATTCTTTTTCATGTGTTTAGGATAGTGTCTTCTTAAAAAAACAGAGAAGAAGAATACCAGGAGAGGAAACAGTCCTTGTGCTGCTTCAATATTGTGACCTGCAGCCTGTCTGAAAACATAACAAAGCCTTGATTGTGCAAGTGCCCAGCTGATCCAACAAGCAATGAATGAGTGAGCAATGGTCAACAAGGAGGAGTGGATATCACACAGGGCAATTCAAAAAGGTTGTAGTGCTGTGAAGTGAGAGAGGCATGAAATGAAATAGAACCAGAGATAAATAGATCATCAACCATGTGGGTTAGTTCTACTTTTTTTTTTCTTTTTTTTTTTCCTTGAAATGGTCCAGCATAGAAAAAAATGTGATTATAAATGGGAAAGAGATGTGTCTCCCAGTAGGGAAGAAAATAATCTCATTCTTTCAGTCTAAATGACTGATCATTTCAAACCAGAATCTGATCTAAATATGAATGAGATCTCCAGGAATCTGTGTGGGTCACATGCCAGGTAGTGCAAGACAGTTGTGTCAGGGAAGTACAGACTGTCAGATTTTTATGTTCATTCAAGCATTTGGGTCCACATAAGGCCCAGCCAGACATGCCAGCATGAGAGAGGATGAGAAAATCTGAGATGTTACAACAGACCTCCTCCAGTTCTTCCATGGAGCACAAGATTCAGCAGTAGGGAGGATTCCCTTTCCTTCAAAGACTTACACTGGTCATTTTACTCTTGAATAGAGTCAATTGGATTTTCAGTCAGAATTCTGCATGAGAAAGCAGAAGATACATAGACAAATATATGATCAAGACAGCAGAATCCAGATTTGATACTTAGGTACTGCTTCAAGGACTTCTTTTAAAAGCATTTAAAAAAAAGAGTTTGGGCAACCATGGCATCTTCGAAAAATATTTTAATCTACTCTGGCTTGATGGTGTTTCTGAATAAAAGCACTTCCTGATTTACTAGTCCTTACTGTTAGTTTTGTTAGATCATTTTAGGTCTCTTACCACACCTTCAGGCTTTCATGTTGTTTTGTTTTTGTTACTGATCTCACAACAGTAAATTGGCAGAGTACCATGAATTTGTGGCAATAGATTTTCAGAGCTCCTCATCAACTAAATTCAGCATCATAATGTAGACAAATTATTTTCAGAAGGTCGTGCAAGGAACTGAGAGAGGACTTTGATAGAGAACCTAATTTTCCTTTTCCTCAGTCCACTACTTTAATCAGGGGAGCATCTCTGGTCAGATTTGATGGCACCTACATGAAAGTGTAATCTGACCTAATAAAGCCATGATAGTCAACGCATGCTTTGAACCAAATAAAAAGGAAATAAATTAGAGTCTCTTTCAGCAGAGAATTTGCAAAATTGACAGTCTCATTTGAGCTTTGGGTTTCTTTTGAGGAGTTTTCTTGCTTGTGGTGCTAAAAGAGAGGAGGTGAACCAGGCTCCTTTATCCTCTGCAGATACATCTGCCCTGCAAACACTGCCTGAAAGCAGCACAAGGACCCTGCTTTGTGGAGCAGCACAGATCTCATTTCATCGTCAGATCCATTGTTTTTCCTTGAGCAAATATGTAATAATGTCAGAATTTATGGATTAGTTACACAATCCCTGATCTGCTTTAACCAGAGTTGGTGCTGTTCCTCCCAGAATGCTGCTGACAGGATCACTGTGCAGACAGACAGACAGACACACTGGTACCTACACAGAGCTCTTTGCATTTTTTTCTCTGTTAATGCTGCAATATTTGGTAAGATATCACTCTTTTAGTGGGTGATTGAATTTAAGAAGGAATGAAAATGCTTGTGCTGTTAATAACAACTGGACAAACCTTGCTGCCCTTTTCCTACAAAACCTGTCATTGAATTTAGGGTGAAATTTGGCTTGTAAAAACTGCTCCATGGACCACATCTGCCTCATGGGAGCTTGTCAGCTCTAAAAAAAACCCCGTCATCAGATCTGAGGTGGATCTGGTCTCTGAAAAGACCTGCTGTTGAAAATTAAGTGTGAAATTTGAAAATTATTAAGTCGAATTATTTACCTTGCTACTTCATCAAGTCTGCAAAAATATTCTCTCTCCTTCTGGTAACCTAGCAATGAATACCCAGTGCACAGTTATTTTTTCACAATTTGTAGGAGAGTTGCATTAAAATGCATGTCAGTGTCTATTTCTTGACAGGCATGTAGCAAGCAACACTACAGAAATGTTTGTTTATCCTGGCAGGGGCCGGATTTGTTTCGTGTAACTTGCACCAGTTTTGTCCAAATTCTGAAGCAGAAAGGAAAATATATTCGTGTTTTCTGATCAGTGTTACAAATAATCTCTTTAGCTTTGTTTTTATTAAGAGAAGTGACTGCTAATGGATTTAGACCTGTGTCCTCTGCTGTCATATTCTCCCTCCATGTACTGGAAATTGTTGAATGCTTTTGAAAAACTGATTGCACAGGCTGAGCCTACAGGTTGCAGAGTGGAGACAGGCCGGAGGAGCTGAAGAAAATGAAAAATTAAGCCAGCCAAGAGATACGCATCATGATTAATATCAGCTTCACCAGTGGCATAAATTATGTTTTCTAAAACAGGAAATTAATGTTTATTAAGTGGTAGAAATAAACAACTGGTCCTCTTGAAGAGTCCTCAGAGTAAATGCTGTTTTCTGAGTACTTCTTGGCAGACATTTTAAATACCTAGGTTATTGTGAAATGAAAAGAAAACACTAATGCTTGTGGATGAAATGCACAGGACTATCCCCAAAACAACAATATGCTGAGGCCTCTTCAGAGGTTTTTGGTTTTGGCTTCAGCTTTCTCCAGACTCAGGCATGCAAGCAGGAGTTACTGCCTGCACCCCAGAGGGGTCTCTGGGCTTAGGCATTAAATCCTCTGCCTGGGTCCCCAATCCCCAGACAGCCTTGCAGTGTGGGATGGGAACGAGCTGTTTCTGAGCCATCTTTTGTTCTTTGTGTTACCTTTTTGATCCTCTCAATAGGCTGCTTGGGTCCAGACATCATTCCCTTCATTGCGTTTGAGTTTGATGTGCAAAGAGTGAAATGCAAATTCCTGTCTGCACAGGCTGGGTTGCTTAACAGTTCAAGGTGTTGGGAGTGGGGAAATGGTGAGAGAAAAGTACCAAAACCATTGCTACCATGACGCTGTGGCCCGTGGCTTGATCCAAACCAAGCTGTGTGGTTTGGGAGACTGGTCCTTAATATCACAAAGCCTGGGTTCAGCACTATGTAGGTTTAATCTTTGCTCCACCTTAGACCTCTTGGCCAAAAATATGCCTCGCTCAGCCTCCCCAGTGGATCTGTTTTACCTGGCTGAGGTATTTAAACCAGGAGTTGTGTAGCCAGGAGTGCAGTGTTGCTCTGCAGCCAGCATGGAGAGGCAGGGATGGCCTGGGCTGGCCTGAGCTACCCCATCCTGCAGAGGGGCTTGGCCCTGGGGGACAGGGCAGGGCAGCACACCTGACCCCCTGCTCAAAGGCTGGTGTTAGTCCTGTGTCTTACCCTGCTTCACACCTGGGAGATCAAAATAAAGGCCTTGAAGAGGAAGGGAAATGTATTATTTTATTTAAAAACAGAAGTTGCACGTTGGCCACACTACTGATTTGCCTCAAATGTTGAAGTATTCTTGGGAAGGGAACCTCCCTGCCTGCAGTGTTCATCCCTGTTTGCACAGTGCTGTGCAGAGAGAGCCCATAGGTGTAACTCTAGGTACACCTACTGGTTTGGCCACATCACAAGTCTGGGCATCTCTTTTTCTGAGCCTTTTTTTTTTTTTTCAATTTATTTTGCTGTTGCATTGTATAATGATTTTTTTTTAATTCCCAAAGTTGTTTTTTTTTGTTTGTTTTGTTTATCTGACGAATAAGTACCTGACAATAATTAAATAGCTATCTGACAATAAAGTATCTTTCTTTCATGCCTACAGCAAAATCCATTGGTTTGGGTGGGAGCTGGTTGGGATCCCAGTGCAAACATCCAGAGGCGGAAGCTGGGTGTGCGTGCAGCAGGAGCTGCCAGTTCAGAGGGAGCTGTTTGTGTCAGAGCTGCCTGTGTGTGTGTGTGTGTGTGTCCAAGGCAGAGGGGCAGCCCTGCTCCCCACCCCCTCTCCCAACTCTTCTTTAATGCTGCCTCACTCTTAAAAATGCAATCTTTAAATTAGCACGGTTTCATCAGAAATACTGCTGTCCTGCAGCTGGATTTCAGGCGTGCCCTAACACCAGCTTCTTTTAGGAAAGATTTACTTATTTTTCTTTAAATGTCTGTTGCTTTCAGTCGCATTCCAAAGGCCAAAACTTTTCTCTTCAAAACAAAACAAGAAAAGCAAGATGTGATGTAGTGGTTTAGGCTTAGTAGGAATTGTGTTCGGATATTAAGGCTAGAGAAGTAGGCAGGAATGAGCAGGAGGGTGCAATTATGGATGAGTGTATTTTCGTCACTGATTTTAATTTCATGAGAGCAAGTAACACGGTCCCCCCTCACCACACACAAAGGTTTCCCACTGTCCATTCAGCTGCTGAACCTCTCCCTGTTTTGTTACTCTGCTCACTCCTGTCTGTCCACTGGATTTACCTTACAAATTCTATTTATTTCCTATTGCTCCTGTATTCATTGTCTATTGTCCTCTCTGTGGCTTGTTTGAATTCTTAGACCACTCTCTTTCCCTCCTGCTTTGCCATGCATGCTATTTAGCTATGGCTTTGCCTTTCCAGAAAATACCCTGCTTCTCCTCCTTCCCCCTCCTCCTTCAAAGTTTCAGATTTCCCTTGCTGGCAGGCAGCGAGGGGCTGCACACCAGGCACCAGCCCTTGGGTCTGCTCGGTAACCACAGGACCCGATTCCCCTCCTGCAAACTGAGTAGAGTGACAATAAATCAGCTGAGAGGGGGCTGCCTGGAAATTGCAAAACAGGGACACATAGTGAAACCAGCGCATGGCCGGGCAGTGACCAGCGCAGCTCGCAGGAGTTCACACTTCTCCCATAGATATTCCCTTGGGGACAGCAAGGCTGAGTGAGACCTTTCAACAGATTAGCTCTGCCACACTGTTTAAAGCAGCTTTGAATGTTCGGCTGAGATGTGCTTAACCCCAAATCCAGCATCTGAAAGCACCCTTCCTGTGCCCTCCGGCGGGGTCCCAACTTGGCAGGGGGGGTTTGTCCCTAATAATGTAAACACAGCCATGCTTTGAAGAAAATTTGAATCCAGACCTGAGCCCATCTGTAATCACTACTTGATTTTGCTTTCCTCAAATCTGTACTTTTGAGTACTGAGGAAAATGAGTCATCTCTCCTTTAACAGGTTCTCCTCCTGCAGCCGCCTGCTCTTCAAAATCCTTAAAAGTCCTTTAAAATCGCTGCTGTTTGTGCCTGGGTCGGTAGCCGTGACAAGCAAATATTTAAAGTGAATTTAGAAGGAAGTGTTTGAAGTGACTGTGTAGAGTCTCATCTTTGAGTTGCTCCTTGAGGAAGGCACTGGAGCTTTATTGGGGTTCAAGTGTTTGAGTGTAGGGAGCTGCTTCCAGAACCTGTATCTCCAGTCCTGCCACATTAGGTCAGAGTAGTTACTCAGTGGCTTCTGTTTTCAGAGGAATATGAAGCCTTTGCTGCAGAAGAATTATGTTTCCATTCGACATTATACAATATTTTCCTCCCAAGATTTCAGTGAAGTTCTGCTCTTTCTGAATCGTAAATGAAAAAAAAAAATTACTGTTCAGAATGTTCTCTCTTGAAAAGATGTTTGCTTTTCACAGCTCAAACAGAAAACAGCTCAGTGCATCCAAAAGCTGCCTCACCCTTTGAGCGTGTTCCCAGATCTCAGCCAAGAGCACTACTATGGAATAGCTGTGAGTAGCCGGAAGAGCATTGTAGGGATTGAGATGCAAATGAGCAAACCAAGCAGCCCCCTTCGCTGCAGAGGTTCCCTATCTCCTGCTGCCCCTCACTTTTGAACTGGGGGAGGTTTAACCTGGACTTTGCTCCCCAGCCACGATCCCTGGCTCTGCACCCACAGCCCTTGGCTCTGCAGCCACCAGCCCGGGCTTTGCTCGCTTGTAAGGCTCAGCAGCTTGGGTAGGATGAAAACTGTGTCAGCATCGGGAAGGCGTGGAGGACAGGAGGGGCTTTCAAAGTCCCCGTGTTGCTTTTCTGGGTCCCGAGAACTAAATGCCACCGCTTTTTCTGAGTTAAAAGGAGGGGGGAATAAAAGCCAGAGGTAGTAGCCACTGCAAAATAGCACACTGTGTTCCCTATCTTAAAAGTTCACCGTTTTCAGGCAGTTTCAAAAGTTCCAGAGAGTAATGTGAGCTGCCTGGGCACTTGTTTGTTTTATCAAATGCAGGGAGTTCGAATATTGCAAAGGAAATCAGATACAGTAGGCTGGGGGTCGTGCAGAGGGTTGCACATATAAACACTCCGAGGAATAAAGCAATACGGTGTTTGCTCTGTATTGCTTTTCTTTCCAGTGTGAGGGAAGGAAGCAAAACATTCTAACAAAACCTCCTTCTAAAGAAATAATCAAGGCACTGAGCTCTAAAGCCTGTATCACTGCACATGACTGGGAGAAAGAGGCATTTTGCATTATTGCAAAATATGTTGTCATCACTTTGCTCAGTGTTGTCCCTCTGTGCTAATTACATGTTTACATGCATTGCATCATTGGGCAGAATTACTGTAATTATGTTAATACTTCATAATCAACAGAGCACAGTACCTGTAATTTACCAAACAAAAAGGACATGAAAAGCTAAACCCGCAAATGGAAAGGGATACGCTGCAAAGGATTTAATCCTCGGTGCAGCAGCAGGCAGGAAGCTTTCAGAGCTGGAATATCCTGCTTCAGCCACTGGATGCTCTCAGACGGCACCAGGGCACTTTGCAAGGTATTTTAACAGCTACTAAGGAGGCTAACACACCAAACTGTGAACAGGGTGTAAATGTTTAATGCTCATTCATAAACTCTCACCTAGCAGAATCAGCGCCCTTCATAAAGCTGCATGGCAGACTCTTGAAAGAGCAACAGGAGACTAAGAAACTCACTGATCTGGAAATATTTCAACCCCTCTCCTATCTGCGGATTTACAATATCAATCTCAACCCTCTTGTTGCTTCTTTGAAAAAAAATTCTATGGAACCTGGCATATGAGAGCACAGTATGTGTGCAGCTGGATCATTTTCCTCCTACCCCCATCTGTGGTTTTTTTCCCCATTTCTCTTGGCCCGGGTAGTTTGGGCTTTAGGCTGATTCACCCCCTGCACTTCCCTCACGTCCTGGAAGGCTTCTAAGGGTCTCTGTCATTAAGGGTTAAGTATTTGAAGTCAACAGCGGAATAACCCGGGACATTAAACAACACAAGGAGTTATCCCGAGTGGTCATTAAGTGGTGAAGAGTAATACAAATAAGATCGAGTCCCAAGTGCTTCCTACTAAGTGGAGACACAAGAAAGTTGCAGCAAAATCGTCAGCCTTCATCTACCAGGAACCGCGCCTTGGTGGAGAACCTACTGCAAGCTGAGTCACCTGCTGCAGCGAGGTGCGGGGCGGGCACCGGGGCTGCACCCCGGGAACAGGCTGCGGGCACCCCTGGGGACAGGCTGCGGGCCACTGCGGGCACCCAGGGCTGAACCCCCGGGGACAGGCTGCGGGCCACTGCGGGCACCCAGGGCTGAACCCCCGGGGACAGGCTGCGGGTCACTGCGGGCACCCCTGGGGACAGGCTGCGGGCCACTGCGGGCACCCAGGGCTGAACCCCCGGGGACAGGCTGCGGGTCACTGCGGGCACCCCTGGGGACAGGCTGCGGGTCACTGCGGGCACCCAGGGCTGAACCCCCGGGGACAGGCTGCGGGTCACTGCGGGCACCCCTGGGGACAAGGTGCGGGTCCTGCGGGCACCCCTGGGGACAGGCTGCGGGTCACTGCGGGCACCCCTGGGGACAGGCTGCAGGTCACTGCGGGCCGTCCCAGCGCAGAGCGCGTCTCAGTAACCTTCCCGGCCAAACGAAACCCTTCGCTCCTGCCCGTCATCACCCCTCCCTGCACAGGGTAGCTTGGGGGAGCCCAAGCAGGGCGGGGCAGGAGCGGAGCTCTCTCTCCGGGCCGGGACATCTGCCAAGGGGGCTCGGGGCAGCGGCGGAGCCCGGGTCGAGCCGTAGCCGCGGGCGGCCGCTGTTCCCGATCCGGCGCCGCGTTTTGCCGGCGCAGCAAGTGCCGGCCTTGCCGGAGGAGGAGCGGCGGGAGGGGGAAGGGGGAGGAGGAGCCGGCCCTCGGCCGAGCCGCTCCCGCCCCTCAGCTGGGAGCCCGCAGCCAGCGGGTGCGAGCGGCAGAGCCGAGCGGCGCCGCGCCGAGCCGGGATGCGGGAGCCGGGCATGGGGTAGCCGCGCCGCCCTGCCGCGCTCCCCGCCATGTAGGCGAGCCCCGGGCGCCTGCACATCGCTCCCCGCCGCCTGCACCGCGTTCGCACCGGGCCGGGGACCATGCGGAGCGCCCCGGTCTCCGGGCTCCTGCCGCTGCTCCTGGGGCTGCGGCTGCTGCTGGGCGGCGGCGCCGCGGCTCAGTACTCCAGCGACCTGTGCAACTGGAAGGGGAGGTGAGGGGCATCCCGCCCGGGCAGGGGGGAGCGGGGACTGCCACGGTCCGTCGCCGTCCCGCCGGGGGAAGATGCTGATGCCGAGCACAAAAGGGAGACTTTCCCGCTGTGCTGCCCAGCCCGCGAACGGGGCGGCGGACGGCGGAGAGCCGGGGCCGGGGACGGATCTGCCTCCCTCCCTCCCGGCGGGCTCGCCGCGGAGAGACGCTGGGCAGCGGCCCCCGGGCAGGGAGGGATGGAGGGGCCGGGGCGAGCTGGGCTCCCCTCGGCGGGGCTGAGGGGCCGGGGCGGGCTGGGCTCCCCTCGGCGCCGTTCGGGGGGCTGGGAGAGGGAGGGCGGTGCCAAGTCCGCCGCGGAGAAGTTTCTCCCCGCGACCATCTTCGCCGCGGCCCCTGCGCTCCGCGGAGGCGGCGGCCGCGCCCGGGGGAGCGGCGAGGCAGCCCCGGCTCGGAGCGGCGCTGGGATGCGCTGCACCTGCGGAGCGCTCCCGCCGCAGCCAGCGCGTCCCTCCCCGGGGCTCTCGCTGGCTCCTGTCTGCTCCTTTCCTTTCCTTTCCTTTCCTTTCCTTTCCTTTCCTTTCCTTTCCTTTCCTTTCCTTTCCTTTCCTTTCCTTTCCTTTCCCTTCCCTTCCCTTCCCTTCCCTCGCCTGCGCTGCCGCTCCGTGCGGTGCCGCACTTGGCGCTCAGCCCCGGGGTCACTCCCTGCTCCCTCGTCCCGCGGAGATGATGATGGTGATGATGGTGATGATGGTGATGGTGATGAGCTCCGGGAGCGGGGGCTGGCACAGCGGCCGCGCTGCTGATTTATTCTAATTGCACCGGTTGAGAAACCTCTCCAGTTCTCAAGTGTTTATCTCCCAAATTATCTTTCCTTTAATTGCTTGTAATATGTTTAACGCGTGTGGTTGGGTCTGTGACCTTCTCTGCTCTTCATAGGTTTCAAAAAGCAGCTCTGCTCAGCTAGCAAGTGTTGCTGGGTCAGACTTACTTGGAGAGTAAAATGGTTCAATTCTAACACACTCTTCAGATCTGCCTTTCTCTTAACTGAAAAGTTTGGCCAGTATCAATGGAGTGTTTTGGAGTAGAGAGAATTCAAAGTGGGATTGACTTTCAGCATCGTGGTTTCTTATCTCTTACTATCTGAAACATGATGCTTTGTATTTACTTTTTTTTTTTCATTTTTTTGGATAATTGATGCATAGTTAATAGCAGTGAATCCACTTGAGGATGAGTCTGCTTGATAGGGATCAAACCTCTGGCAAACTCCTAATTTGTCATTTTTCTTTACACAAAAAACCCCAAAACAACAAAAGCCCAAACAACTCCCCCTCCCAAAAAACAAACATACAAAGGAAAAAAACCCTGAAAAAAATGCTGTACCAAAGCATTTCAGATGCACTACTTACCTGGACCTCACCACCTGCTACTGCAGCAAGTATTTTAAAAGAATGGTGACAAACCCCTGCAACTCTGTCCTGTTTTGCTGTTATTTTTGTCCTGTTTTCTTACAGCAAGCAGTGACCCTTCATGTCACCTGAGCAGGGTTGGAATAAGCAATGCCTTGAGTATCAGCTAAGGGGGTGATGCTTGGGCTGTGGGGGAAGTGAAACCTTGTAACTGAGTTTGGGATGAGCCTGGAGATGCCAGCTTGGATTTACTCACCAGCTTGGATTTACTCACCTGTTGTTCTGGTGAGCTGGTGACAGCTTTGTGATGAAGCTGTTGGATGAGCAGGGAAGGAAGAGCAAAGTTTAGTCTGGGTGGATTCATTTGTGGCAGAGTTTCAGAGCTCAGGTGGGCTGGAGTTTTGGGAGGGGATAAAGTAACCCAGGCTGACTTGGGCCTTACTGGTAGCAAACAGGTGTTAGAAATGCTGGCAGTCCTAAGGCCATTCAGTATCATCTGACTTGTCCTAAGAGCACAGCACTTGAGAAGGAAAGAAAGGAATTTGATGTACCAGTAAATATCACTAATTAAATATTTTGGTGTGCATACTAAGAGTTATATGAGTTAAAAATAACTTTTTTTTTTTTTAATGAAAAATATAATATTTTGAAGTCATGTGATGATTTTTACCTTGACTGTTAGGAAGAGTTATGAACTTGAATGTCAGACATAGTCTTTCCCTACAGTGGAGTCATAGGTTGGCTTGTGCTGGTGGATTTGGGAGTCATGTCATCTTCTGTAGTAAACCTGAAGGGGTTTTCTCACCTTAATTTACATGTCTATGTTAAAAGCAACAGTCTTAAAACCAAAACATTCTGGATGTGTTTTTTTCCCCCCCTATTAGCTTGTGGAGAAGTGATGAGCTTATACCCCTGAGCATGATGAAGAGCTTCACTGGGATTCCTCTGGATATCCCTGATGCTTCCAGGGAAATCTGATGCAATGCACAGCTTGACACCTGCAATTTAAGCACAAGCCATAATAGCATCTTAATAAATAGCTTGTCAGAGAGCTTCCAGGAAAGCTTTGTCCAGGAGAAAGCAGAAACTTCACTATGATGTGTCCAGTTATTACTTCTGCTGCAACTTCAGGTTTTTGTGCTGCAATGACCTCTTGATGCTTTGAGCAAAAGTGCTTCAGTGACAGGGTGAGAGAATATGCTGGCCTGGCATGTTTGACTGTAGGACAGAGAATTCAGCTCTAATGTGGCTGCTTTTGTCCATCAGTCTTGCCCTTGGAATGGTGGATGCTCTGAGGAATTCTTAATTTTCTCTAGACTGTCATCTCTTACTAAATTCTCCCATCTAGGAGCAAAAGTTCCCTGTGTTCATTGCAGGGTGCAGGGAGGACATGGGTGCTTGTAGGGCTCTGCAGCACATCTTTAATGGAATAAATGAATAACTGAAGTCGATAGTGTGAATGTTCCACTTGCTCCCTTTTTCTCGAAATAACACCTGTTCCACATTGCAGCATAACAGCTCGCTGCAGTGATATTGTAACAGGTTTTTCAGGGCAAACATATGGGGATGGCTGAAGCCAGAAAGGGAGAAGAGCAAGGAGACAGATGCAGTGATTCAGGATTGGTATGAGGAAGTAGCTGTAGAAGTAGCTTGTTATAGAAGTCCCAATAAACAGCACGCATTTAAAATGGGTGGATGGCTCATCCATCACTGCAACCATGAAACACTCGCCCTATGTCCTTGCCATATAATGAAAAAACCCAAACTCCAATGAGTTTGGAGAATAACAAGGTTCCTGGGTCTCCATTAGTGTGTGGATCTGGTGTGTCTGATGGGTGCCAAGTGAGAGCTGAACCGGGTGTTGAGCAGTCTCAGTGTGAGGACAAGTCATTCTGACTGCAAGCAAAGCGACAGGTTTTACTGGATGATGATGGTTGCTGTTAAATAATGTGAACATGTATTTTGAAATCTGCTTAACTTTTGAGTCATCCTTTATTATAAGGCTTAATGTGTGCAGGTACTCGTGCTTGATGTATCTGTCTAATGGCATCACTCTTGCCTGTGGGATATAATTGGCTTTCAGAAGATAATTTCAGAGTCCACCCTGTTTTCGTTTGAACACTATGAATGTTTGAACAAAATTAATGTAGCTGTTTTTTTTTTTTTTCCTCTGGCAGAAATTCACTGCCTCAGTGTTGTTGGGATCACTTGCAACAGAAGTTTCACTGCATGAGTTCAGAGTTTTGCCCCTGGTCTCTTCCTTCTGTTTAAGCACTCAGGCTGGAATGTGCCAGTATAAGTCCTGCAAAACCTCTGCAGCTTGTTTTGATGTCTTGAGTAGGGACAAGTGATGCGTGAGGATAGCTTTCTGCCCCTTTGCTGAAGGATAACTTTTGCACTGTTTAATTTTGTTTATTTGCAGCTTGCACATAAACAGACTCCTGTGTTTTCTGTTGAGTGGCATCATGTGTGTGCTGTGGTGAAAACTGATTTTGTGGGCCAGATGTGGATTTACAGTCAACTTGAAATATCCCTTTGCAAGTAAAGTTTCCTGAATGTGTTAAGTACTACTGAATTTGAGGGCAAGAGTCTAAAGGTTAAAAGCTTGTCCCTCTTTCCTCCTCATCTGTGTTCTTGATGTGGCTTTCAAGATTCTTCAAAAGCACATGTTTGGAGGCTCTATTGTTATTAAATATGACTTTTTTCTTTCTGAGCTTCCTCGTGTAACCTCTATCAAGTAGGTCACACCGACACTCACAATAATGAGTCACGTCAACAGTAAATGCAAACCATATGGTTTGGTTTTTTTCCCTTTTGCACATTGCTTGTAGTAACTTTCTAAGTGCTGACTTGAATCTAGACCCTGTTCAGTACCCAAATATGTCTTTGGGA
Organism: Motacilla alba alba; assembly: GCF_015832195.1. Taxonomy (NCBI): domain Eukaryota; kingdom Metazoa; phylum Chordata; class Aves; order Passeriformes; family Motacillidae; genus Motacilla; species Motacilla alba. The sequence continues at coordinate 3,500,294 of NC_052033.1, forward strand.
TGGGGAACTGTGTATTTGGAGGTTTCTGCTGAGGAACCAGGACTTGATGTCATCACTTGCACTGCACTAAAATATGTTTTTGCCACAGATTTCCTGTGTAACCTCAGACTTAATCCTTTTAAATGATTTTTTTTTCTCATCTTCATTCATCTACCTACAAATGGGAATGTTGTGAAGCTTCCCTAAAATCCCATGAGGTGACAGTCTGTTTTTGGGTTGTCCTCTACAAGCACAGGATAAAAGGGGCTTGTTTAAGAACAAGGTGCTCAGAGCATAGGAAGAGAAGCAAGCTTGGTGGTGAAGTGATTTGCTCATACTTGCTTAGGAGGTTTGTGACAGGACAGAGATTGGGACCAAAGGATTTTTCCCTAACAGCCCAAATACTGCAGCCAATAAATCAGGCTTCCCAGAGCTTGTTCTTCCAGCTGCAGTGCCTGCCCTGTGCAGTGTTGTTTTGGGGCTTTGAGTCACTCTGGTAGAGAGCTGGTGGGCTTGATCCAGCATCAGTGATGGGCAGCAGGGCTTGTTCAGAGCTGCCCTCAGCTTAGGCTGTGGGCAAACAAGCCATGGGGATTTACTGCTCATCCTGCTTAGCAGCTGGCCCTGGGACCCTGCTGTGTCCCCCTGTCCCATCCCTGTGAAAGGCTTGTTGGGGTGTTCATCTTTGGCCATAGTAAATGGCCACTTGTTCTCTTTCTTGCTACAGACAGCTCTGTGTCTGCTTGTTGCCCATCAGTGAAAACCATAAACTGAGCTTAAACCTCATACTGGGTAGCAGGAGAGGGGCAAGTTCCTACCAAAAAAAAAGCAGCACAGTTCAGTGCTTCCCCAGCTGTGACAAGGGAGAGAGGTGTCTCCTCTCCTTTTTACCTCCCAGTGTGGAGATGGGGGCTGCCCAGCTGGGCTAGAGGGTATCGGTAGCACGTAGAGCATTGCTTTTGCTGCAGTTTACAGGGTGAGCTTGGCACCCCTCCCAGTTTCAGATCCATTGGGAATATAGACTTGGAAGGGGAACAAAGTACTTGGAAAAAGGTGGAGAACATGCTGGATTGAGCCACCAGGAAGGGAGTTAGAGCCTACGTGTTTTACTCAGTATGCACAGCTCGGCTGATGGGCAGTAACTGAGCCTGTAGTCATTTAATTACTTTTGATCATGTGCTTATATCCTATTTAATTTTGAAGCCTATTACTAGTGGTTTGACGTTTTCTTCTGGGGGATGATTTAAAGTTGTCCTGTAATATTAAGGTTGAAGTGTTGCAAGAGACCTGCACTGCTGAGCTGGATGGGCCAACACCCAGTGATGTCCTGGGCTTCCTGCATTTCTTGCTGCGTGCTTCGGAAGGTTTGACATTCCCATTGTTAGCTCTGTCATTTCTCTAACCTCCTCTTTCTTTCTTCCTGCAGTGGCTTAACCCACGAGTCTCACAGGAAGGATGTTGAACAGGTCTACCTCCGCTGTTCCGAAGGCTCCATAGAGTGGATGTACCCCACGGGAGCACTCATAGTCAACCTGCGACCCAATATTTCACCTGCCTCTTACAAACACTTGACTGTTTGCATAAAACCCTTCAAAGACTCTGCAGGAGCAAATATTTATTTGGAAAAAACTGGAGAACTGAAACTCTTGGTCCGAGATGGAGAGCGCAGCCCCAGCAGAGTGTATTGCTTTGGCTACGACCAGGGGGGCCTCTTTGTGGAGGCCACTCCTCAGCAGGACATTAGCAGGAAGATTACAGGCTTCCAGTACGAATTGATGAGCAAGGGGATAGCAGCTGATTTGCACACAGCTTCTGGTGAGTTCTGGGGCACTGTCGGACTCCCACCTCCTGTATTGGATGGGTAACAGATGGCAGAGAGAGTGAGTGAGTGGGAAAGTGGCTGGCTGTGAGTTTCGTGTGCTTTTAAGGACGTGTTTTATAAACAGAACTATTGCAGAAGAATTGGTTTGGGTTTTGGTTTGTTGTATTTTGGAAGCTGGTGGCATGGGCTGAACTCTGGTGATTTGTTGAGGGCCACAGTGTGCAGGATTCTCCCCTTGCAGGGGTGGGGTGTATTTCAGGAGCTAGCTTTACCCTACACTGAACTCCTGGGCTTCCCAGCCTTGCTGTAACACTTTCCTAACTACTTTTTTACTCAGTTTTTAAGACCCCACTGCATGTTTTGAATAATAAACATTTGAACAAGGAGGCACTCCTTTTCCTCAGTGGTTTTTCCCCCCTTTGCAAGTAGTGCTACTTGCTGACCTAATTATTGCTTTTCCTGTTGTGTTTTTTTTTTAAATTCAAACAAGGAAAATGGTGTGTTCCTTCCTCAGCTCTCCTTATTACCCTCTCCTGAGCATTACTGTGTCATGGCAGAGCTCTTTAATAGTTTTACAGGGCAGTGTTGTCTTCTCTCTCAACCATTCTGAGAAACAAGTTTTGTAGGGAGGAGTTTTACTCCAATGAAAAACTTATAGGAAAAAGGAGTGGACAAACTGAAAGATCTTAGAAGCTGTAAAGTCTGGTACTAAATAGCATTTGGAACAATGGCTGCAGGTGTGACCTAAGGGTGCTGAGCAGTTGGACAGTTTGAGAAGAAAAACTGGCATTTGTGGAGGATGACAGGGTGAGAGGGGAATTCCCCTTAGATAGGGGATATCTGGTTCATGCATCTTACCCATTCAGGATTGCCTCTAGCTTTTATCCCTAAAACCAAGGAGGGGAGATTTCCAGAATAGCCCAAGGAATTGCAGATTTAGGGTAGTTTATCTCAAATGACTGCAAGGATTTCAAGCTTTAGGTATTTTAAGTGGGGAACCGGATTTGTTTCAACCAGATTTCTCTTTTGAAATGTGGGCTGCCTTTGCTGTTTTGGGTGAAGGCAGCGAGAAGAGTCCTCAGAGCACACTTGGGATGACTCAGCCCGGGGTAAAGCCGATGTTTAGTGAGGCTGTGTGGCCCAAGAGCTGTGTGGATGCTGGCCAGACTCTGCCGTGCTGATGCCACATGCTCTGCCTGAGATGCTGCTTGATAAGCAGTGGTGTGACTAATTAAACTGCAGCTGGATCTTGCAGGGATATCTTCTCTGGGCTAAGTGATTGCAGAACTTGTTCCATCCTCTCCCCTCCCCTGGCTCCTTTCCACATCAGGCTCTGGATTGTCTGTTTGTGTATTTGTGCAGCCCTGCCAGTGCTAAATGTTGTCACGGCAGCTCGGATGGGGCTTTATTTTTGTGCAGCTCTGAGCTGGGCTCAGCTGAGCAGAGCTGGGCTCAGGGCTCATGCAGTAACCTCGGGAACTGACAGGTGGCAGCTTTGCCATTAAAACAAAAAAAAAATATAAACACAAATATTCTAAATTTGAAGTCACTGCCGTTACTTTTGCCATGCTCACAAGTGGTAGCTTATTATTGGGCATTCTGCATTTTGAGCAGACTGCTCTGCCACATCCAAAAACTGCTGCAAATGAAGTGGGGTATCTCTGCTGAGCTGCTTTCCCAGTAAGATCATTTGTGCAGAGATGAACACACTGTGCAGAATGTCAGCTATGTAGTAAAATTCCATTGCAGAAGACATTAAATACATTGTTTAATCAGTTATTTGGAGAATGTTCCCAGATTCAGTGCTGCTTTCTCTGTCAGGCTGTGAGGATGGAGACACAGACAGGCTAATGAGAAGTCACTGAGACTTACTAAGAAAAGTCCTGTGCTCCTTTATTTTCCAAAAGAGTTGAAATTGCTTTTGCATAGAGTAAAATAATATGACAGAAACTCTGCTCATCACTGCTGGGTTTAGTCTGCACTTAGGGCTTCTCCTGAGCTTTGCTCATTGAGGACTTGCTGCTGACATCCTTTACCAGCACAAGCCAGCACAAACTGCTGTGTTTTCAGCACTAAATGCTCTTCTTTACACATAAAATCTTGGAGGTTTTTAAAGCTGAGGGGAGTATTTTTTCAGGGACGTTCAGAAGTCAAACTGAGGACTGCATCCAATTACAGCCTTCCTCTTTAATAGGCACATTAAATCACTTTTTCAGTGACTGCTGTATTTTCAGCTGTAACAGACACTGGTTAAATTTCAGTGCTGTCTTATGAAACAATGTGGTGGGGAATCTGCTCCATTCTCCAAGTGTCTTGTTTGGCTAGAAGAAGCTTTTTAATAGTTCATCAGCAGAGCCTTCAGGGCAAGCTGGGGATCTCTATTGTATTTTAAATTATTTCTCTTGCCTTTTTTTGGATCCCCAGACTCTGGGGAGGGGCTGTGCAGGGTGAAAACACGATGAAAATGCCATACATGACTCTTTCCACTACTCACTCAGATGAGCACTTTTATTTTCCTATAAATATCTGTACGTCTGGGGGAGCTGCCAAATAGCTGCCTTGTGAGGCTTCCACAGAGCAATAGATTTGAGGCTCCTTGCAGCTCGTGGACCTCCTTTCTTCTGGAGCTGCTTCTAGTTTTTCTGTGAAACCTCAGACTAAATGCCCTCTACTCAGCTGCTCATTTGGAGGGGGAGTTTACAATCACGGAAATCACTGAAGATTTCTTCCCTGGAGGGGAGGCTCAAGTCAGAGGCAAGTGCTGACCTTAAAGGAGCTGAAACCTGGGTTTAAGGTTCTGCATTTCCCACCACCCTTGCTTCAGTCCCTGGTTCACGAGCGTGGCTGATGTTTTTGGCTGCTGCACTCTGGAAAAAGAGGCCGCTGTGTCTCAGTTGCAGTTTGACAGAGTTCAGCAGAGCTGGCAGGAGGTGTGAAGAGGTGACGAAGATGTGAGATGCTGTTGTAGATGGGGTCAGAGATGTACGGGGCAGAGGAAGCTGCAGTGCTTCTTCTGATGGCAAAGAGCTGAAAAATTGCAAATATTGCATGATTTCCTTGCTACTTCAGATGCCTATCATAAAAGACCCAGGTGTGGGGCTCAGCAATCCAGCCCTTTCCTTGTGCAATAACTACTTGCTAACAACTTCTCCCCGCTTTCCCTAAATGCTGGGTTTGTTTCCTGGTGATAATTGTTGTACTCTGCCCCTGAATTTACTCTCTCTTCCTAACCTGGCATCCCAGCGCTGATTAAAGGGTGTAAGTCATCTGTTTAATACTTTAATGACCTGTTGTGTCCCTAGAGTCCTGACATTGCAGGGTGCATCAACAAATCAACAATGCTTGGCATGGTGCCTGTGGTTTAATTAGAAATCCTCAAGTTTTATTAGTTTACAGCCATTCTTTCCCACTTAATCAGAGCCTAGCAAATAATTCAGTAGAAAACATGCAGGTTCTGCATTGCCCTTTCCCTTTTTTGAAAAGTTGAATGACACAGGGCAGTCTTAACAATTTTCTAGATTTTAGGGCCTTTACCCTTTTCTTGCCTCTGACTCTGCCTTACCACAGTCTCTCAAAATTTTCCTAACTGTAAGAAGAATTTGTGCTGTACTGGTAGATTTTAATTCAGATTGCTGACATTTGGTATGGGAAGTTTTTTACTGTGATAGTAACAGTCAAAAAAAAGTGCATTTCTGTGGGGTTGTAGTTTCTTAAGATGGGAAGAGGAGTGAAGACAAACGTACCTGACATCATTTAATGGGAGTAGTCCCTAAGAAGGGTCACCTTGACAATTCAGGCATCTGGATGGGTGTGTTCTCTCTTCATATCCAAAGTGATGGTTGACTGAAAGTGCTTTTGATTTCAGATTAGGCTTTGGGCTGCACCCCTCTATCATTCCCATCCACACTGCTGGTCCATTAACTCCAGCTCATGCTCTGCAGCCCTGCTCTGAAGCCTCAGTGATTGCCCCAGTGAGGAACTGAGGCACTGTGACATTTTGGCCTGAGGCCATTGGAGAATCAGCAGAACTTGTTTGAGTTGTTGAATTCTGTTGATTCTAATCTTTTCTGCTTGTGGAGGAAAAAAATGCTCTGAGGATCAGCCATGCTGCCCATACTGGCAAGTAGATGGGGGTTTTGGCAAAAGTGGTTTGGCCATGTAGTCCCTACAAGTTTTCTGAAGGTTCTGACCCACATGAGCTCCTCAGCTGTGCCAGAGTTGGGTCTGCCTTGCACCACAGCAGACTGCTTGCTTTAAACTTCTGTGAAAACTGTGAAGGTTCCTTGAGAGTAGTTTACTTTTTGAGTACCTCACCTTCTGCTCAACTAAAGTCTGTGTTTCAAGAGTGTCTCATCGAGCTCTGGGTCCAGCTTTGTTCAAGCTGTGTAGTTTGCTCTTCCCATTGCACTCTCGTGGGGGTGTGTGTAATTTAGTTGTCAGAGCTCAGGGGGGGTATATTGAAAGCCCTTTCATTTCCCACCTGCTTCTGTGTAGCAAAGAAGTCAAACTTTAACAAAAATGCTCCTTTATCTTGATGGCATCTACAGATCTAGTGCAGATTCTATTAACAGGTTTATATGTTTTCTTTATTAATGCTGGGTACCTGGCTGAGAATATGAATACATAGGAGGTACAACACTTGTGTGGGTATCTGAAAAACAAGGCAAAACCGGATAAATCCAGTTAAGTAATTAACAGTATTCAGCTATTTCCTGTATGCTGTTAATTCACTGTCCAGAGAAAACAGATCAGAAATTCAGAAAGCTCAGAAGTCTTTGGGCTATACCAGTGTTTCTGCTAACAAATGGCTTTTTAAAGCACCTTTCTTAACTTCTGATCTTTAATGCAGAGTGTGTTTGGCAGAGGTGGGGCACCAACCTGCCCTGTCTCTGCAGGTATCCTCCCAGGGCTCTGTTGTCATTCCACCTTGTAGGCTCCTGGTCTCATGCTTTCCTCTGGTTCCTCACAAATATCCAATCTTTGGGGTTTTCTTTATTCTTGGAGGCTGGATGTGCTGCTTAGCTTTGTAACCTGAGGCAGCAGATGGTGGAATCACAGAATGGTTTATTTTGGAAGAGACCTTTACAGTCCATCCACAGTACATCCCACCCTGTGCAGTGTGCAGGGACACCTTCCCTGGACCCATTGCTCAGTGCCCAATCCAAGCTGGCTCTGAATATTTCCAAGTTTAGGGCATCTACCACTACTCTGTGCATGCTGTTCCAGTATTTCACCATCCTCACACTGCTGTGTTTTTCACTTCTTGTCAGAGTGGAAACTTTCAGGTGTTTTGTGCCAAGGCTGGCGAGCAGGAGGCCGTGCCTGCTGTGCCCACTCCTTGCCAGGGTAACCGTGACTGAGCTCCTCGCTGCCGTGGGCACAGAGGTGATGGAAAGGAGCACTTGGAACACTTAAACTGAAAGTCCCCATGACCTTTATGCCTAGCACAGGTTCTGCCTGAGTAATTGTGACCATCTGAGATGTTGGCACTGCGCTGTGTGGCAGAGTGGGAGCACCACTGGGTGCTGCATGGGCTCTGTTCCAATGCACCCCATCAGATGAGAAAAATGCCTTGCTTTGTATTTCTCCCCTCCCTGTTTTCTGTGCAGGTTAAAACTCTCCTACCTCTTGGGGTTGAGGGGTTAGAGCTAGATGGTTTTTAAGGTCCCTTCCGGCCCAAACCATCCTGTGACTTTATGAAGTGCCCAGAATAGGTTGATACTGCATTCCTCTCATTTGGGGTTTGCTGGAGAAATGAATAAGAAACAGCCAAGTTGAGGGATCTGCCCTGTAAGCCTGAACACACCTTGCTGGGTGGTTCACCTGTGCACCTAAAGCTTTGATGGTTTGTTTGACTCTTCTCTAAAAGGTCATAAACAAGTTTAAAAAGAAAAACATCATGAAGTAGCCTTTATTGCAGTTTCTCAAAACACACTCCAATTAATGGCTGTATAAGGGATCCTTCTGACACTCCTGCTCTAGGATACTGTATTTCAAATGGGATTCTTTTTGGTGCTCCCCCTCCTTGCAGGAACCTGTCCACACTAACTTTGTCTTTCGCAGAGTATCCAAAACTTGGTACAAAGTAACCATGAAAATATAGCCAGCATTCCCTAACCCTAATGTGCAAAGAACACATTTAAAGCTAGTTTTTGTGGGCTTGTCACTGAACCAGGTGTCATGGAGCAGCACCTAGCTGGATCAGGCTGGCTGCTCTGTAACACTGCCTGGAGTGGGAATAATTTTGAGGATTTATTCATGTGCCTGAATTGCTCAGGTTTGTGGTGAATGATTGACTGAGTGGGAGAGTTTAAGAACAAAGTTTTTGATTTTTTTTTTTTGTTTGTTTCAAAGTGCTGCTGTGATGCTCAGGGAATGCACACACCTGGAACTGACCAAGGGTGATGTTTTGGGGTCTGAAAAATGTTGGACTAAGAAGCCTTCACTTAAAAGAAAACCCCCACCAAAACAGGATGGATTCCCTAATTTAATCTCCTTCTCCTAAGAAAAATGTTTTGCCAGCATCTTCTCTGGCCCTGCTTGTCCTTTGATGTTGTGGGCAGGAGCTGGTTTTGCAGTGGGCAGAGGAGGTGACAATGGGGCTGCAGTGATAAATACACAGCTGCAGGGGACAGGGGGATAGAAAATAGCTTATTTTTGCTAGACTGGCCACGAATGCCGTTAGCTTATTTCTCAACTCAGTGGGCAGTCAAAACCAATAAGCAGTCAGGTGTATTGTCTGGGCAGCTGGGGCTCTGCTCTGCCCTGACCTTTGTGTACCACCAAAGATGGTCCCACAAACAGAGCTGCAGTCCAGCCCAGTTGCTTGGCAGTCTTTAATAATGCTCTGTGCTTGCTCTGCAGAACTGTTTAGTTTGCTAATTCCTGAGGCTGTAGTTAAAGAAGGGATGAGAAGGCGGGGAAGCTGCATTCCTCTTCCCACTGACTGAAACGTGGGCCAGATCTTTCCTGTGTTGGAGTCTTGATTTGCGGGACAGAAAATCTCTTTCACCTCGATCTGTGCTGGAAGCCAGCAAATATTCTCTGAAATATTGCACAGATACTTGGAAGATCTCCTGGACCCAAAGCTGTGATATGTTAGGTGTGACCTCGGGAGGTTTGATACTGGCTCAGAAAAGCTGCTGCCCTAGGACAGCCTCGGTCCAGTGAACCTTTTCCTGGTTCAGATTTGTGGAAGGATTTTTTTGGTGTGGGTTGTATGGGCACCTCCTGACTCCTTTATGGGATTTGAGCATTAACTCCTGCAATGGGCATCACCTCTGGTGTTTGCCCATATCCTTTCTGTGCTGAAGCCCTGGGAGAGCTGCAGTGATCAGAGGTGCTGGGAAAGGCACGTGGAGCTTGTCTGGCATTGCATTGCCCTGTCTGCCTGCCAGGATCATTCCTGTCTGTACAGGATGCCCCTCTGCCCCACCAGGACTGCTGCTAGCTTTGCATCAATTGCTTCTATCTGCAAGTGGGTGTCAGAAATTTGAGAGAAAAAAAATTGTTCCTATGTAGAACTGGTGAATGGGCTTGGTATGACCGAGCAGGGTGTGCTTTTAAGGAAGAAAAGGTGATGTATCTCAAAGCTTTTACTGTTACAAATGAAAAGTTGTAAGTGGCCTTTTTTAAGGTTAACTGAACAACGTTACAGCATGGAAGATCTCTGGCTGTGTAGATGCAGCCCCTCCACAACCCTTCCCAAGAATAGACTGATCAAACAAACATGGTTTCGTAGTGAAAACTGGCCTTGTTCCTTCCGAGCTCTCCCATATGCCAAAAAGAATTTGATTTCTAGAAACAGGAAGGAGAAGGACCCGTGTGGAGCTGAGTGCACACATGCTGCTTTTTTTTTTTTTTTTTCTTTAAAGACTCACTTAATCTTTGATCTGTCATTACTCCACTCTCAGGGTTTATCTTTAACCAGCCACTTGTTTCTTAATTCTATTCCTCTGCTCCATCAGAGGCATTAATGGACCGGACCGAAGGGGAGGAGGGAGGGAGGGAAGGCTTTGTGTTCCTGGCAGGGCTCCAGCCTGGTAGTAGGTGCTGGCTCCAGCCTCTCCTGTAGCCCTGGCAGGGGCAGGGAGAAGTGCTTGGCTGCACAATTTCCCCAGGGCATGGGAGTGAAAAACACCTTAACTTGTTCATTTTCTGCTGTGCAAGCACTGCATGACAGCTGAGCTCTGTGTTAGCTATCAGAGACAAAGCCCAACAGGACATCAAAAATTTATAACTTCACATTTTCCTGGATCTGACCCGTGCGAGCTTTTACAAGGCTTTGGCATGACGTTTGCTTTAGAAGAAAGAAGAAATCTTTCCAGAGCGAGTTTTGGGAGGGGATGAGCCAAGCCATAAGTCTTTGTGGGTTTTGAGTCAGGGGAAGCATTTCCTTTGGTCCTGTGTGGCAGGGCTGCAGTGCTGGCACGTTCTCCTGCGGTGACAGCAAGGGACATTCTGCTCCAGCTCTTCTGCTGCAGGTCAGAGGGGATCACAGGAGCCCCTCAACCATCCAGAGGCACCTCTGGCTTCCAGCAGCTCATTTCTCCTCATGCTTCCCACTCCTAATCCCCCTTGGGCAGTAGAGGTAGGTTTGAGGAAGGAGAGAGGGATTTTCTGTGAGATAGGCAAATAGAGCTGCTCTTTTATGGCTTTATAGTGGTGTCTTGTGCCCGTAGAGCAGGAGGAATTCCCAGCAGTTATCTTGCTGCCATATTTTCCCTGTAATTGCAGTTAGGGAGGGAGAAGAGGAAAAAAAACCAAAAAGCAGAGGTGTACAGGTGCTGCTTGCACAGGAACCTGGGCTGGGGTGGTTGCAGACCCACTTCTGCTTTGCTGGGCTCTGCTGCTGCAGTGCAGAGAGAGGAATTTAGCTGGACATCTGATCTGCTGAGTGGGGCTTTTTGGACACAATATCTTGCAGACTTGACTGTAACTGAGGGTTTTTCTAGAGCTGTGATGCAACGGGTAAGTGTAGGAGCTGGGCTGGGATTTGGCACTGATCCAGTCACTGTTCTGCCTCTGCCCACCCCAGTGCTGGGGTTTGCCACAGAGGGGAAAGAGGAGGGACAGCAAGAAGTGTCTTGAAGCTGTGACACTTCTCATCCTTTCTCCTGGCGTGGTGCAACTCATGCATGGAGGTAGAGTTTAATAATGTTTGATGCTGCTTAAATAAAAACTGCTCTGTGAGTTTTTCATTCCTTTTGTTTTGGTTTGGTTTAAATTTTAAACAAATGGCTGTGTTTCTAGCTGACCTTTCAGCTCATTTGTTAGAATGGCTGCTGCATCTTGGAACAGCAAAAAGGCATCAATCCCAAAGGATCCTTACGTGCTCTGTATCTGCTGAGCCAATTTCAATTTGAAAGCTGTTGCAAACAGAGCTTGCCTAGTACCAAATCTCTTCCTCTCATTGTTTACATAAATAGTTAATCTTTGGTACTTAGGGACTTTAATACCCTCTTGGAAGACAGTTCTGTGAAAAGATAAATTTCTGGTTTATGATCTCTTGTCCTAACGTTTCTCAGAACACAAAGGTCATCACATCTCTAATAGTGAGGTTTTACAATATGCTTTTTTTATTCTTTCTTTGCAGGAAGGAAGTGGTATTGACTCGATTCTCTTGTCACAGTCCATGCCACAGTCTGCAAAAGTCTGCAATTTATTAAATTTATTTTCAGGTTTAAACTGTTCTTGGCCAGTGCCTATATTTTCCAAGTTATTTCTGGAAACTTGTACATATGTGCAAGTTGAACCGAGTGTTAGAAGGCAAGGAATGGGATTTGACACTTCCTTTTCTGGAGGGGTAAAATCACATTTTTTACACTTTTTATACAGAGAGGTCAGGGAAGGATGTCCATTGCTGCATCATGATGTTGTTTCAGCTGCTCCATCCCCACCTTGTCCTGTACCAAACCTTGGCTGTAAGAAGAAGGGAATCTTTGAGTTTTGTATCTGTGCCCATCATCCTTGTCCCAGGTTGTCTCTTCTGCTCAGCACAGGGGCTCAGATTGACTTTCTAGCAAAAAGGGGGATGAGCACATGATGCCTGCCTTCAGAAGAGCTCTGAACTCTCATCATGTTACTCACTGCATTAACCTTGGTATTCATCACAGCACAGCCTCATTGTGGCCTTCAGTTCTTAAAGGGGGCTAACAAAAAAAAGGGAGAGTGTCTTTTTACATGGGTGGATAATGATAAGATAAGGGGTAACAGTTCTGAGCTAAAGGAGGAGAGATTCAGATTCATGTTAAAGATAAATTCTTTGCTCTGAGGATTGTGAGGTTACTGGCACAGTGGAGCTGTGGCTCCTCCATCCCTGGAAGTGTCCCAGGCCAGGTTGGATGGGGCTGGGAGCACCCTGGGATAGTGGAAGGTGTCCCTGCCCATGGCAGGGGGTGGGAATGAGATGATCTTCAAGGTCCCTTCTGTCCCAAGCTGTTCTGTGACTCTGTGGTCCCATGTCTGAGGCTTATTGATCCCGAGGGCTGGGAGCAGGGCCAGTCCAGCTCTCCTGTTTGTTCCCTGACTTGCTGTTTTCCTACTGACGGGCTGGAAAAAGTGCAGTGCTTGCAGAAAGCCCTGTAATCCTACCCCATCCAAAGGCAGGAAAACCTTGTAAAACAAAGGAGCGATGAGAGAGCTCCTCTGTGTGTTGTGACAGGGTGTCAGTAATTTCCAGCCCAGCTGTGGAGAGGCTCTGTGTCTCCTGGCCCTGTTTTCCCTCGCTGTGTGGCTGCAGGTATTATGTTAAATGCAGGTGTGCTGGATGCAGCTCTGCTGGCCTCAGCTCCTTCTAAATACGAGGTGCACTGACAGTGCAGCTGCGTTGATGTAGTTCTAGGTGGTGTTTCAGTGTGGGGGTTGTGAGGGTTTTGAGGTCGAGTGTTGTTTTGGCTTGCTCAGGAAGAGCTTTCTGAGGTGGTGAGGAAAGTTGAGGTATATCAAGAAAGGAAAGGACTAGTCACAGCCTGGTAAACCAGAGTGGTTATCAAATTCTTGTCCACCTCCACTGCAAAGCAGGTGGTTTGTTTTTTTTTTTTTTGTCTGGGATATGAGCTGTGAGAGGTTTGCTTCATGGAAGAAATGCTCCTTCAGAGGGGAAGCACTGACATACTTAAGAAGAAATAATTAGCAGGATTTATTTCACTCTGTAATTAGTTAAATCAGGATCAGGGCAAGATTTATTATTTTTTTTTCTTGCTCATATGATGTTTGTCCCTAAACTCTTGTCTCTCATCTAAATCACTGATCCAGTAATCAGTTGAGACATCATAATTTTTGCTTAGGACTCAGAAAAATAGCAGAGAAATACACCATCATTGGAGAAACTACATCTCTATTTTTATAATCTGCTCTGGGAAGTCTGCACTCTGTGTTTCCAGGAAGGAGACTCATCCTATGATGCCCTTTCCATTCTGGGTGCTGCCAGCAAGAGCTGCCAGTTACAGAGCTGGCAGCAAGAATTGGAAAGGTGTGGGTGGGTTTTTTTGTTCCATATGAACTAACGCTGATGTCAGGCTGAGGGAAATGGGTCTGTGGCCCCACACAGGTGTGCCTGGAGGTGCTGCAGTGCAGGGACTGCAACAAGACCCATCTGAATGTCTGGAAGAGAAAAGACTACTTGTTTTAATCAGAGAAACGAACAGCAAACAGCACTTCAGCTCTGCCTGGACCTCCTTGGTAGCTCTTGATGCTTAAAAAGGTCTGATTGCTCATCAAAGGGTTGTTCAGAAGTACTGAGGTGTGGGTGATGTGTGCTGTGGAAGAGCAGATAAGGAGCTCTGTGCTTTCCTCCCCCAGCATCCACACCTTCACCACACGGCACGCGTGCACCCGCTTCTTCACGAAACCAAAGGGTATTCCTCGGTGAAGTGGTTTTCTGCAATTACTTTGTGTTCAACATTTTCACTTCTGCTTAAAATGTCTCTCTTCCTGTGTGTGCTGCTGGCTCAGGGGTGGGTGTTCAGCACAGCCTCTCTGGGGACACAGGGTGGAGAAGGTCTTTTGGCCTCGCTGCATGGGGTGGTGGGTAGAGACCTGCAGTAGGGCTCCTGGGGTGCTCTGATTCTTGTATTTAAGGGGTGCCCTGATGTTGGAAGGAATGATGAATCTGACTCCATGTTCTCAGAAGGCTAATTTATTATTTTATGATACTATATTATATAAAAGAATACTATAGTAAACTATACTAAAGAATAGAGAAAGGACACTTACAGAAGACTAACAAGATAATAACGAAAACTCGTGACTCTCTCTCCAGAGTCTGACACAGCTTGGCCCCAACTGGCCAGTAAAGCAAAATAATTCACAGCAGAAACCAATGAAACAATCACCTGTTGGTAAACAATGTCCAAACACATTCCAAAGCAGCAAAACACAGGAGAAGCAAATGAGATAATTATTGTTTTCCTTCTTCTCTGAGGCTTCTCAGCTTCCCAGGAGCAAAATCCTGGGCAAGGGGATTTTTCCAGAAAATATGACGGTGACATTCTGATAGCTGTGATGTCGTGGAGTGTGTTGAGAAAAATCTGGACAGGCAGAAGAAACTTCTTTCTTGTGGGTTGGAAGCTGGTTTTGGGGTAAGGTCGGGTCAGTCAGACCCATGGGTGGCTGTTGAAACACAAATGTTTCAAAAGAAGACCAGGCCCCTTCATGTGGTTTGTGTGACGCCTGCAGCCAGAGCCAGCACGTCTCGGTTCCATGTGTCCTGCAGGGAGCTGCCATCCTCCACCATGGCCCCTCCGTAACCCCACCTCCTCTTTTCCAAGGAAAGAAGGGTTGTATGCACACAAACCAGAGGAGGAAGGACTGGAGCTGTGTGTGTGAGCTGAGAGAGGCCAGCAGCACCTCCCATCACTCTTGGGGCAGAGTGTAAACTGCAGCACTGAAGGGGTCAAATCATCCACAATATTGAGGAAAATCCTTTCTAGGCAGCCCAGCTCCCTGGTGCTGGCAGAGCTGGGAGCCACCTGAGGCTGGCATCTCCTCAGGGCACGTCCCTCTCTTCCCAAGCATGTCTGCCTCCCTGTGGAGAGGTCCAGGAGAGGACCAGCAATGTATTTGACAAAACTGTTGGCCAACAAGTGCGGTCTATTGTTAGCATCGCCTCGTCCTCCTCACTAACACCAGGTTCAGAGGGCAAATCGCTCAAAGCAGCTGGGACATGACTGCTGGCTTGTGAGGAATGATGTAATTACATCTCCCTCAGCGGGGAGGTGAATAGAGAGGCCTTTGGAGGCACTGGGTGTTGGAGGGAGAGGGCTGCCTCAGGTTACTCCAGGTCAGGATACTGTCAAAATCCATCAAAGGCACTCCCAGGAGAGTCGGCGGCCGACGTGCACAATGCAGGCTTTATGCCACTGCTGGTGGAGCTGAGTTAGAGGCATCTGGGCTTTAGAGGACTTCAGTAAAAATGTTGCTTTTCTGTGCTTTTTTTCCCCCCACCTCTCTCCTGCTGCTGTATGTATTAAGGCTGTTTGGCTCATGCAGTTTAAAGGAATTAGAGCAGCTGACGTTGATATTGTTATTGCAAGTTCATGGGCTTGCTTTTGGATGTGAGAACCTGGGCAGCCCTCGAGACATCCCCAGGGAGTCAGGACCTGGCAAACACAGCTGCCTTGTTTAGTAACCAGGCCCAGGTCCCCAGAAAATGAACATCTTCACCTGCTGTGCATGAGTGAAGTGCTTTTCTTGTTGTTTTTATTTATTTATTTATTTATTTTTTATAGTTATAAGGATGCTTCCTGTTCTAGCCTAAGGTGTGTGTTTTATTTTGACCTATGGATGGAGCAGAGCACCTGCTGCCCAATCCAAAGGGAACGAGTGCTGAACTGCAGCTAAAGCCACAAACTTTTGTGTTAAACACACAGATTCCTTCATGGCTGTGATTCAAAAGAAAGTGTAGGCATTGCCACCTCCTAAGGATTTATTTTCTTTTATGAGCCTTTGTAGAAATCAGGCTTTAGTTGTAGCCAGTAGATGTTATTTGCTTTTTAATGGTCCATTTACCTCAGCAGTAATCCTTCACAACTTGCTTTCCATCTGTGCTTCCATACCTTGTTTTTGCCACTTGCAAGATCTATTTGATACTCTGTGAATGCAGATGTGGGGGTTGTCTCACAGAGGAGGAATTTTGGTCTTCATCTGTCTGGAGCTGCAGAGATGGGTGGTGGAGAATGGTTGTTAAAGCAGCTCACATGTCACCACACTGCTGTGAGTCAGCTGGACCTGAAGCAGGTTTTAAGTAATGATCTAATGTGAGCAATGCTGAGCATTTTTAATTTCCTTTTGTATTTAAAAGGCTGCAGGATTTTGCCTAGGGTCCACAATTAAAATGATTTGATTCTGTGTACACATGGAGATTTGTTCATTTGATTTATTACTGTGTCAGTCTATTTAAATAGAAGGAACCACTTTTAAAGCATTTTGTTTTTCATCTTTAATGCTGTTGCTTGTGTTGCACTTCTTTGGAGAACAGAAATGCCTTAGTCATTTTGGTGTTTTTAATTTTCTGATGGGGCTGGATGAACTACAGAGGTGTCTCGTCTAAACCAAGACTTAAAAAGGCCGAGATGCTTTTTTATTACAAGGTCTTTCCAGAATAAAATATATGAAATCCAGCTGTAGGTTTAGAGGATGTCCATCAGCTGTACTTTGTTTTGGAGCTTGTGTCCATGTGAAAATGCTGTGGGATTTGTGCAAGTTCCCTCTGTGTGGTTGGTCTTAGTCAGGTCCTCATTTGGACAGAGGGAGCCAGAGGGACTTCTGCCCTGGATGGATTTGGGAGGTGCCATGAACGAAACAAATCCATAGCAGGATGTTTAGTGACCAACACACTCAGACTGGCCCAGGGAAGTGCTCAAAACCTGTGTGGATGTGGCACCTGGGGACAGGGGTTAGTGGTGAGCATGGCAGTGCTGGGGTAATGGTTGGACTCGATGATCTTAGAGGTTTTTTCCAACCTGACTGATTCAGTGATTCTGTTACAATTTTCTTTGTCACATGAAGCTTCTTTATTTGTTTTAGCCACTGATCAAAATCTCTTGAGTCTAAAACTTGAAGCATCTTTAGCCTGAATTTATTCTAGTTCTCCAGTTATGTCCAGGCTTCATCTGGTTCTGCATTTCTCATTATATTAAACATTTTCCAAACTTTTCTGATAAAGGGAGCTGAAATAGTGTGTGGGGAAAGAAGGGCAGGGAAAGCTGGATTGTGTCTGACAGCTTTGGAGGTATTCAAACTAAACAGAAATGTGATTGATCCAGATGCTGTTTTGCCTATTCCTTGTCTCTTCTTTTGGAGCTTTTTAAGCTCCTTGAATTATTCCTTCAAATATCCCTGCCCAGAAATGTGCATTTTACGTTTCCTTTAATCCTATTAAACAGCGTGTTACACTGTGTATGAATCATCTGACTGGAGCAAATCTGGTGGATTTGGTTCAATAATCCTGCTTTCTGGATCACTGCCTTTCTGGGTCCCTGGAAAAAAGAAGAGATTTGCCATGTCTTGTGTCAGAGGGTGGCTTGTGCTGTCTGACAGGAGGGTGGCAGAGCATCGGAGGCACCAGCTGCGTCTTGTGTGGACAACCTTAAATCTAGTTTTGAGTGCAATGGATCAACTCTGGGCAGCAGGTGTGGGGAGAGGAAGGCTGTGACTATTTGGGAATCTAAACTAAGTGTTTTCAGATGTTGAGGTTCAAAACCCAAATTTTTTGGGGGTGGGTGTGGCTTCAGTTTGCAGTTTGGTGGTGGGCGGTGTGATGGAATCTCATTGTCCAGTCACCTCCAGTGGAGCCCTGCTCTGCTGGAGTCTGTGCCTGTGCTGATCCAGGGCTCCCGTTTTCCTGGGTGATATGTTGAGGTGACACCAGGTGACAGACAAGGTTCTGATCTTCGTGCCACTGTGGACAGACTCACTGAGCGTGGCCAGGCAGGGCAGATCCTGATAATAAGCAAATTCCTGAACTCAGCAGGGTGATACAGAAACATCTGTATTGCAACTACAGCACCTTCTCCTCAGAAATATCTGGCTGAGTATAAAGAGGAGCCACATTCTTGCATTGATTAGATTAGTGCAGATATCCAAATGTTGCCAGCAGTACAGGAAATTGTCTTTGTGCTGCTTGAGCTCAAGCAGATATGGGCTCGAGTTTCCGCTTTGCCTCAACGCCCTCCAAGACGTGCATTGGGGTTTTTCCCTCCCCTCTTTGCCTCCCCCCACTCTGTAACCTCCTGGATCTTTGATGTGGTGATGACTAAATGGCCCAACAACACTCGATAGAAATTGTAAGAGAGAAGCTTTGCCATCAGAGTATAAAAGACATGATCTGAAAGCTTTTGAGTGAATTTACAGCCGAGCGCCTTGCAAACGCACCCAGAACCAAAACAGATTTTGAATAAGTGCAGTGAGTGTGTGCAGTGTTTGCTAGACAATATATCCCAGCAGGATTGGTAAAGAGATCCCTATTCCTGCTTGGGTACAAAAATCTCATGGAGGCTCAAGGTTTAACTAGGGTTAGCCCCCACTTCTTGTGGTGGTAGAGATGCCCGACAGACCTTTGGAGTGATTGTGCCCATGCTATGTTAGTCAGCCAAGTTTTTGTTTAGTTTAAATGGTTTATTTGTTTAAATTTATTTATTTGCTGCTGTCTAGTCCTTTGCTAACTGTGACCCTTCCTGTGCAGCTCCCTGCCGACCCTGCAGTGACACTGAGGTCCTCCTGGCTGTCTGCACTAGTGATTTTGGTGAGTTGCTGTCTCCCCAGTCCCCTCTCCTCCCATAAACACCAACAGACCCCTCCTCACACCTGCAGCCTGCACCAGCAGTAAATGTGGTCTGCGGGTGCTGGGCCCATGGAGAGCTCTGAGGAGCTCAGAAGTGTTTGCCCAGCTGGCACCTCCCCAGGGTGGGCAGAGTGACACAGCAACCATGGTAGAAGGTCAAGGATTTGGGTGCCCTTAGGAGAGACCATTACTTCTTGTTGGTCGACTTGACAAAACACCAAAAGTTTCACTAATTGTCCATGCTTCCCTTTTTAAAAGGGAAATTAGCATTAGCTGGATCTGTAATGGTTGAAGAACAGAAAGTACATTGTCAGGGAGCATTTAGCACAAATCTTGTTAGAATTCTTCATGATTTTTGCTATTTTTCTGATGTAATTATTTTTCTGTTTAAATTTAATATGTGGGTGCCCTTTGCTGGACAGATTACAAACATAAACTATAAAAAATGCAAATATATACTGGAGGTTACTGGATAATCTTAACTCTCAGAGTAACAAAGGACCAAAACTTGGGCTGCTGTAGTGAAGTCAGTTCCCCTGGTTGCACAGGCTTGAGTTTGGACCAGGATCTTCCAAAGCATTTTTGAGTAATTAATCTCCAAACCTTTTTCTGTTTCCAGTGATCAGAGGCTCCATTCAAAACGTAACGAACGAGGCAGAAGAGCAAGAATCCATAATTCACGTTGGTGTCAACAAACTGTACAGGCAGAAGAGCAAAGTCTTCCAGCTGACAGGGGAGAGTGGGAACTGGAGAGGACAAATAAAGACTTTGCTGGAGTGTGGGGTGAAGCCAGGAGATGGAGACTTCCTTTTCACGGGACGTATGCACTTTGGGGAGGCCAGGTTAGGCTGTGCCCCTCGTTTCAAAGACTTCCAAAGGATGTACAAAGAGGCAAAAGACAAAGGGCTAAACCCATGTGAGATTGGCCCAGATTGAAACCCCCTGTTTGGCCGAAGATGGCTTTTAGCATTTGGCCAGGAATATTTCCTGGCTGCGGTGGGAACTCTGAACAAACCTGGTCACTGAGGCTGGACAGAGCTGGAGGCTGAGACCCCACAGCCTGCAGTGCTGACAGGCTCATGGAATCAACAGAGGTACGAGCTCAGAGGGCTGCCAAGCAAGAAAGGCTGGATTTTTAACCAATCTTGTCCTTATGAATTAAGTTATTATATTTTTTTAGTGACTTCCTTAGGAAAACAAACAAAGAAAACTCCCATGTCTTAATAAAAGAAAAACCCAAATGAAAGCCAAGATGCCTTTGTATCTTTTTAATACTAATTTTTAAAAATGTCTTAAGCTGATGTAGCATTTGGTATGGCGTATTCTGTATAAATGGCCAAGAATGTGATAGAGCACGGTAAAACATCTTAACATTGATGCTTTGTAAAAAGCTTGGTGTACAATTCAAAGTTGTTTCTTATGACAGAAATTTATGGAGCCAAACTCTTATGTGTGTGTGTTGGTTTGTTTTTTTTTTTTTGGAAGAATGTACAATTGCCACCTGCAATTTTTTGTCCAGGCTGGCAAATTCTTTCCATTCCAGAGAAATAAAGGTCCCTGGATTTGACACATGCTGTTTAAAATCTCTATTTTCTTCTTAAGGCTGATCTCAGCCAGTCCAGATGTGCTCATAGATCAGTCCTGGGCTGCTTGCTTATTTTGTGGCTTCACTGAGCAGAACCAGAGTTCCTGTGAGGCATTGGGAACCACAGTTTTTTTTTTTTTCAAAGGGGAAGCAAGAGCTATTTTTGGAGATTTTTAGACATGTGTGCAGGCGAGGCTTTAAGTGTTCTTCTCTCTGATGCCAGCAGCGTTATTTTGGGACCAGCTCCAAAGGCAGACTGCCCCTTCATGTTTAGCTTGAAACTTTTAAGTGTGGTAGCTTGGCATGAGGTGACTGTTGATGCTTGTGAGTCCTGGGGGACATGACCAGGCCACCTTGTGAGAAATGAACACTAGAATCAGGCTGTGCCACCTCTGCAGGCTCTGTCCCACAGGAGGTGCAGGAGCTCTCCCCTCTGTTCAGTCCTGCTGTTCTCCATCACTGATGGTGCCTTCACAAGGATTTTAATGTTCATTCTTCAGCATTCTCCACTGCTCCAACTTTTATTTTAGGCTCTCAGGTTCTTTAAATAAAAAGTTTCTATCAGTGTTGCTTTCTACCTGATCCCTCAGCTCTCCTTTGTGTAACTTGGTTCTGAGGCTTGGGGAGGGCACCTCAGGGGATGGTCCTGGGTGGGTGCAGGAGGTTCTGAGATGGATGGTAAGGAGATGTCCCATGACCCTTATCAGGGGTAAAAGCCCCAGGGTTGTACCAAAATACTGGCCTGAAGTGAAACCAAAATTCCTCTGCAAGTGTTTCTGTGCACTCCTCCCAGCAGGATTCATTCCGTGGGCCAGTGGGAGAAGAAGAGTTTCTTTTAGGTGTGTGAAGGTGACCCTAAGAGGCTCCAGAGCACTGTGCCTACTTCTGCAAAGACCTCTAACCCTATCTAGCACCTATTTGCTGCTTTGAGCCCTTCTGCTTTCCAGCCTCCTGTAAGCCAAAGCCCCAAAGCCAGCGCCCCGTTCTGTGCAGCCCAAGGTTCCCTCCAGCCTATTTGGAATTTGAAGAGAAATGGGCCAGGACCAGTAGAGGGGTAAAATGGTTCACTCCAACTCCTCTGTGTGGCCTTGCTTCCTCTGGGGATCTCAACCCAGCCTTTTTAAAAATGATTTACACTGAGAAAACTCCCAAGCACAGCTGAGTGGGCAGTTCAGGAGCCCTGTACCTCACCTCTCCTCTCCTGTTGTGCTTTGTGAGCTTTTTCCAGCACAGAGTGACTGCTGGCAGGATGAGAAGAGAAGAACAATATGTTCCTGGAATTGTCTCCAACCTGCCCACTCTCTTCTTCCCCTGCAAGGCTGCAGGAGCAAGGGGAAGAGGCTGAATTAAGTGTTCAGCCAGTATTTTATGAGGACAGTACAAGCAAAATAAAAACAGTTGGGGAGGCTTTGGCCCTGGAGCTCCACCTTTGGCTGCAGTTCCATTTTTATGGCAGTTTAAGTTGTTTGTAGATTTTTTTTATTTAAAAATAACCTTTGCACCCTGTGCTTCGTACAGAGGGAGCTTAACAGGGATTTCATTGACTGCCCTAAAATCCAGTGCCCAAATGCTCACCCTTAAGTCTTTGAAACATGATTATAGCTTGACTTGTCTGGCAGAGGAGTCAGGGATGGAAAGGATGGATTAAAAATGACTGTCTTTGCTCACATGTGCTGACTGCACTCTGTAATGAGAGGCAAATGACATATTGATGCAGTGTCATGTGGGGACAGGCTTGTTGCCACCTAATGAAAGGCCCTGGCTGGAGGTGACTCAGGACAGAGGTGGAGCAGGTGCTTGCAAAGCACTGCTCCTCTTACCACTGCAGCTCTCTGAAGATGAAGGGCTTCCTCTTGATGCCTAATTAGCATAATTGAGTTCCTCTTAAAAGCAACAGGCTGACTTATCTGTTCCTTAGGAAGCAGAACTAATGAACTTGAATTGCCTCTGTAAGAGCCCCCTCCAGTTGGGCAACACTGCCCATAAATAGGCACAAGACATGTGCTGTGCTCTTGTGTCTGAACTCTGGCAAGTGTGTGGTTTGCATTGTTGGTGAAAACAACTTCCATGGTAACCCTCAATTTCTCTTGACTTTCCATGAGCCCACTGGTGAGCTAAATCACCTCCCAGGTATGAGCCATGCAGAGCTTGCTGTGGTGACACATAGGTGGGTTGGGAAACTCCTGTGGGTGTCTGCAGGGTCTGTTTGAGGTTTATCAGATGCTGCTTGACTGGGGAAAACTTGTCCTTCTTCATCCTGTGGGGACACTGGGTCATCTCTTCAAACACCACGACTTCAGAGCCTGCATGGGGGGTCACTGTGCTTGGTTTGCTGGCAGCCGGGCCAGAGGAACGTGATTATTTCACCTGTTTGCTTCCCATCCAGGAAGACCAGGCCATTTTCCCCTGCTATGCTGGTACAATTTGCTCTTGCATGTGAGGCACGGCCAGGCTGCAGGGAGGTGTGATGGTCACAGTTTGTCCCCAGTGATGTCCCAGCCCACCTTCAGGCCAGCTAGCTGTAAGATCAGAGCTGCTTGCAGACACCTTTTCATCAACACAACTTTTTTTTTCAGTTCTGCTGTCTCACTCCCATGGGTGATCTCAGTTTTCCTTCTGGGAAGCATCAGGTGTTGCTTTAGCTCCAGCCTGCTGCTGGTCTCTTCTCCTGATAAAAACACTTGCCATCAGCATGGGTCAACCTTTTCTGGAGGAGGGGACTGCCCTGATTTTCCCCTGTGCTGGGCCATGTGTGGCCTGGTCCTGTGTGGAGCTGAGGACCTCATCCAAGGACACAGATGGGCTCTGGGGAAGACACTTTGCTCCCGTTCAAGCTAAATAACAACCAAGCTCTTTGCACCTTGAACACCAGCATGGCTGATTTCCTCAGCACAGACCTTGGAGGGGAAAGGCTGTGATTTGAAGTGAGTCACCCTGGCAGGAGGCAGGAGATGTGATCTGGCTCTTGCACCAAGCTCTGCTGAGTGTCCAGGGGTGTTCACGCCCGGGGAGGAGGCTGGGACGTGCCGTGGTGCAATGCAGCAGGTGTTTCCTGCAAACCTGCCCTTTGAAGTGTGATAGGGCTTGTCTGAGCTCCAAGCCTGACCAGCTGATGTGGTGCAACACCTCCGAGGCAGATAGGAGCTCTCCTGCTTGTCGTAAACCTGATTAGACAATACTTATTTCTGGAACTGGAAAAGTCTCTTGGTGGTGTGTGTCGGAGATGCTGGTTCAGTGGTAAATAAGGTTAGCAATATTGGGACCAGCTGTTCTAGGAGACAGAAAATTGAAAACCAAATTGGTTGAGAAGTAAACCAGAAAACCATCAGGAGGGAGCTGTGTGTGAGTCTCTGAGAGTGGTTAGAAGTAATGCAGAGCCAAAGCAAAGGAATGTCTCGACAGCAGCACGATTCAGGCCTGCAGGAGTGGGGCTGCTGGGGAGGGAGAAGAATCAAGTTTCTCCTTTGCAGCTTGACAGAAGTGATTCCCCTTCCTGCTGCAGGGGCTGCCCCCTTCAGCTGACTTGGAACCTCCTTTTAGTGAGGACCAGCTGGCCTTACTCTGGGATGGTAAAGAAGGAGCCTTTTCCAGATAATCCTTTCTTCTTCACCATCAGTCCTGACCTCAGAGCCTCACTGAGAGACATTGAGGGGACCCAATGAATTACTGTGAGCACTCATTTCCTCCTCCTCCTCCTCCTCTCCCTTTCTTCCTCCCTTACCAAAAACGAGGTGCCTGATGACAGTGAAAAAACCCCAGCCCTGTGATGTTCATTTTGGAGTGTCACATCCACCTATCTCAAAATCACCTAAATGCCTTGATTTTGCCCCAGTCAGCTTCTGGAATTCTCTAGCCAAGGCTGGAGACCAGTACGTGGTTGCTGTGGCCAGCACCTGGCTGCCCACTCATGTTGGGGTAGGAGCACAGGAGAACCTCAGCTACAGCTCTGAGAGTGCTGGGGAGGGGCAAGACAAAAAAAGAAGGGCAATTTTCAGTAGTTATTTCAATCTCACCTTGTTTAAATGAATTTGCCTCATCTGTTATGCCTTTCCTTCTGCCCAGTAGAGGTGCAGAACTTCCAAGCACAATGAGGAAGCTGTGGCAGGCAGTCTTTGCAGGCATGGAGATGTGCAGAGACTCAGGTGGGCCCAGTTCAGAGGGTTCTGAAGAGTTGACAGCCCATTCCTGGGGTGCTGAGAGCCTGTCCGTGCCCTGAGCCACAGTGATGGGAGCAGCAGCAGTGACTGCAGCTGCTGGGGCCTCAGCTGGGGCCCCACTTGCCTCCTTTCCCCAGCTGAAGGTGTTGAGCTGAATTGCTGCTGGACACAGATGCTCTGTTGATGCCTGGTGAAGGCTGACCTAGAGCAGAGGCTGGACAGAGTTAAAGAATAAAGCAGGGATTTATTGAAAGGCCTCAATGGATCCACCTTGGATCCACCTTGGGCAGCACAAGAGCCCAGCCAGGGCTGCACCCAAGGTGAACCCAAATGGTCCCAAAATGCACGAGCGCTCCCGGGGTCTCTCCCTTGGCTCAGCTCTGCTCCATTTGCACCTTGCAGTTCATTGTCCTGTTCCAGCTTTAGCCCAGGCACTCCCACCCTGCTTGTTTTTCTCTCTCCAGCCCATGCTGTTTGTGCTCCTGGGCTGAGCTTTGGATCATTTGTCCTTGGTGCCCAGCTGGAGCAGGAATTGTTTTGTCTCCCTGCTCTGTGCAGAGAGCTCAGCATCCCATAATATGAAGCTCAGACCCACACACTAAAGCAGCACAGAATCTGAAAAATAGAAAAGCTGAAACCTGAGGCATCACTATAACCCATCCCACAGCTCTCCTCACAGCCTTGCTCTGTGCAGTGAGGTTTTCCAGAAGGTTTTGGGTGACCTCTTGCTCCTTGCAGGGACCTAACTGGCCCTGAGCAGGAGCTGCTCCTGTGTTTGGGGTCTCCAGCCTGCAAAGCCTCACTCGTGTGCTCTGTGTGTGCAGCTGGTGTGGGGCTGCCAGGGCACGGATGGGGCTGCCAGCAGTGCTGAGAGGGGAGAGGAGAGGACAGGAGGAGTGTCCACTTGTGCTGGAAGCAGAGCTGACTCAGGGCTTTCTCCCCAGGGCTGGGTGCTGACTCAGCTGCTTTGCCTTTTCCTGGCTTCTCTGAAAACCAGAGGCATCTCCTGGGGCTCCGAGGCCGTAGCAGTGCAGCAGGAGTCAGCATTACTAGGTTTTGGGAGAGTCACGCCTTGCCTGTTTTGGGGCAAGAGCCAAGAAGTTCAGTAAGAGCTTCAGGATTGCTTCTGGGTGTGTTTTGTGCTCCTGCTGGGGAGCACGTGCTGCTCAGCCTGGGCTAATTCCTGAGGTGGATGTGTGCTGCAGCAATGCTGTGCTGCTGCTGTGTTCCCCCCCCTGGACTGGGGCAGAGAAGATCTTCCTTTGTTCTTACTGGAGGCTAATTTCATGGTATTAACACTCTTCTGGGGTGGAAAGAAGGGACACCTGGGACACCAGGGCCTTGGCTCTGCCCTCTGCAGCCAGTTTTAGGTGCTGAGCTGGGATGTGACGAACATCTTGTGCAAGTAAAAATGAGGATTGACCTCTTAGCCTGGAGCCTGGGGTGGTGGGACCCTGCTGCAGCCAAAGGGGTGCTGAGCCCAGCAGCTTTGCTGCCAATTCCAGGTTGTCCTGAAAGGGGGGTGCCTCTTTCCTGGGGGGTGCCATCTTTCCTGGTTCTTCCAGCAGCCTGGTGGAAGCCTCCCTCTCTGTATGGGAAAATGGAGCCATGAGGCCAAATCCTGCTTGGTCCTGACTGCTCCTGTGATAAACATGTTTATTACCCCACTTGGAATGAGCTGAGGGAGAAGGGCTTTGGGCCAGGCTGGAAGGAGAGCCCTGCTGCCACACACAGAGGTGAGGGCATTGCTGAGTGCATGGAAACCTGATGAAACTCCCTATAAGAGTGGCAGAGATGATGAAGGTGGATGAGGCAGTGTGGATGTCACTCTGTGGGTGTCGGGGCTGGGACAGGTGCCCACCCAGGCACCGTGGTGGCTGTGGAGGGGTTGCCCCATCACCAACCGGTTCCTCCGGTTCCTTTGGGAAGCACCAGATTGAGTTGGAGTCAGACTGGTTTGTGCAGAGCCTCTATTTGCCTGGAGAGGAAAAAATAATAATAATAATTAAAAAAAAAAATCAGTTCAGCCACCTCAGCCCAGAGTTGTTTTTAAAGGGAGTGGCATGGGGAAGGTCTTGGGCACCCCCCCTCTGCTGTGGGGCTGTCGCCAGGCTGGAGCCTGCCCTGGGGCTGAACTACTCCGTGGGTTTTGGAGAGGACAAATGCGGACTTGAGCAAGACACAAACAAACAAACACATCTCTCATTGTGATGTGGATGGTGGCTGCTCTTGGAGAGGTGTCAGCTCCTCCAGGGGCTGCACAGAGTGCTGGTAACACAGCACTCGTTGGCTGAAGGGAGGAGGAAATTCAGGCATGGACCCATCTGGGGCAGATTTCAGCACAGACACAAAACCATCACACTGCTGATAAGCAGCAGTGGCTGCAGCTCAGCCCTGTGTTAGTTGTCTGGGGCAGCTGAGCCAAGCTTGCCTTGCCCTTGGGCTTTTTCCTTCTGACTCTGCAGTGTTACCACCCTTCCTTGGGTTGTTCTTAATCTGCTTATTCCAGAGAAATCCTATCTGCCTATTACTGTGCCCCAAATGCAGAAAGACTTTCTGTCTTTCTCAGGGTGGAAAAAAAAATGTTTTCAAAATCCCCCACAGATGTTGCTGCCCTGCAACAGTTTTCTTCAGTCTCACAGAGGATGTTTCAATCTGAATTTTGGTCAGTGCTGCAGGGTGTCACAGGAACAGCCTGAATGCTGGTGGATACTGGAGAGTTGGGGATGAATGCTGGATTTTGGACAAGGAAGACTGGAGCTGATTTGAGCCAGTGGGTGCCAGGGTCTGTGGAGATATCCCCTGTTCAGGGCCTGTTACTGACCCATGGCTGCACATGCCTCCTTATGCCATGGGTGTAAACACTGCATGATTGGCTCCTGGGGGCCAGGGGATCTACTAAATCTATTGATCATGCTTAAACAAGAATCTTTAGAAGTAGCCAGACCTGAGCTAAACCTTGGCCTTTATGTCACTTAGCTTTCCCCCTGTTTCTGAAGCCCTTCAGAAGGGACGGGCTGTGTCTGCCCACCTCTGCAGGGCTGTTTTGGCTTGCTGCCTTATCTCCCTTGTGACACTCATGCCCTTTCCTTCCCCTTCGAGCTGCAGGGCCCTCTCAGAGCAGGAATGGGTGACGGTGTCAAGCCCTGTGCAAGCAGCCTGGCTATGGGGAACTGCTGCAGAGGCAGCAGAAGTGAAGCTGGGTGGAAAAACCCCTCCGTGTTGTTCAACTTCCAAACCCCACGTAGCCTTGGCTTAGCATCCAAAATTAAATTATCATTTCCTTCCCAGCCAAAGGCATCAGAATGCCTGACACTTGGGAGGATCAGGGGACAAATTTTATCTGCTGTGACCCTGTTCAGTGGCCACAGAGATGGTCAGTGACTGCCACAGCGTGCAGAGCTGAGGGGTGCCTCTGGCTGGGGCAGTGCTCATTGTTGTTGGCTCTTTTGCCTCCTTCTCTCCACATCTCCAGGCTGGGATCACTCTGCTGTGGGTGTAACAGACACACCTGGGCTGATGTGCCCTGCCTGGCTCCCTGGGGCTGCTCACCCAAGGCAATGTGTCCCTTCTTGGCAGGCAAGGCTGGGCTGTGGGTGAGCAAAACTCAGACATCTCATTTTTGCTTATCAGACTCCTTTGGGTCAGGTAGCCTGATTCCAGAGCTCTGCCAGGCTGGTTCAGAGGGTCTGTGCTGTGCACCCCAAGGCCTTCACTCTGTGGACACACCTCATGGTGGGGCGAGTACATCCTTGTCCTTGTGGAAGCTGAGGCTGCTCTTAGTATGCCCTGGCTGGATCCTTCTGGGTGTGCTGGAGAACTCTCCTGGTTTCCACGTGCTATGGCAAGGAAAAAAGTCAGAAAAATCCAGGCTGCTTGATTCTCACTCAGAAAGGAGCAATGGCACAAGTGGAGCAAGGGCACAGCACTGACCCCAGGGCTTTGCTCTGCACCCAGTCCAACTTCTTGCTCCTCTTGGGGACACCGAGGACAAGCACAGGGGTGCTGATGGCCCCTGCTCTGGGGATTTAAGCAGATGTTCTTTCCATACAATGTGCTGATGGTTTTGGCTGTGAATGATACTTTAAGATTTCAGCCTTTATATTTTTCAAATCCTGCACTGCATTAGTGCATAATGCTAAACTCCATATGAAGTGTCAGCTACTGCCTTCACATTTTGGTCAGACAAAACAATTCCCCTGGGCCTGAAACTCAAGGACACCCTACAGCCTCAGGCCCCAAAAAGCATAAACAAAAGTGAACTGGGGGCATGTAAGCTGGGGGAATGTGACTTCATTACCTGAAGCTGTAATTGGACAATTAACCCCTGATATAGAAATGGACCAAACTTAAATTTGTCTGAAAAACTCATGACCATTGTTGATTCTGGGTGTAGCCCCTCTTGGAGGCTTTTGAGTGCCCAAGATGTATCTATTGAAGGCCTTTAATAAATACTATAATAAATTGAAAGTCTTTAATAAACTATTAATAAAATTATAATCAATAAATTTATACAATATATAATATCTATAATATATCATATAAAAGAATAGAAATAATATATAATATAAAATAGATATAGATATAAAATATATATAGATATAATTTATATAATTTAATAAATTTATAATTAATTGAAGGTCTTTAATAAATACTGTTAAACTATAACACCACTTTATTCTCTCAACCATGTCCAGTCTCTGTTCTAGGCACCATGAGGAGAGAACTGGGCTGGTGGGGAACAGAACCTGCAGCTCCTTAATGTGAAATGGCTGAAAATCACTTCCTGGGGGTGTTTGATGGCAATAACTTGCTGAAACAGCGCCTGGGCTGCCCCCAGTTGGCCCCTGGAAAGGGGGATTTGTGCTGCTCACTTCCAGTGGAAAATCTTCTGGAGAAAATCCTGCAGGTTGCAAACTTGCTGTTGTTTAGATGGATGTGAGATAGTTCAGCCTGGAGCCAAGTTCAGCCCTGGGTTCTGCACGTTTAAGGCACACAAATGCTGCTGAAGAGTTAACGGGAAACAGAACGTGGAGCAAAACAAAGAAAGACCTTCTGAGGTCTCAGCTGCTCAGGGTAATATTTAGGTTTGGTGACTCTCTGTATCTTAGAGATGGGAATGCAGCAAAGCTCTTTCAGTCCAGAGTATACATGGAGCCCAACAAGACTGTGGGCTAATATCAACAAACCTTTGGAAAAGCAGATCCCGTCTGCTTCAGCAAAGCCACAGTGTTATTTTTCTTTCAACAAATGTATTGAGACAATAATAATGCTGTGCAGATTGGCTGTCCCTGGCCTTCATGATTTATTAGGGAGCAGAAACAATTGGAGTTGGTGAGAAAAAACAAGCTTTGGACATGGATATTTTTCTCCTCTTTTTATTTTTTTAATTTTCATTTTTTCCCCTTGATTTCCTCATGAACTAAAAAAGGGCCACCTAGTCTGGTCCCAGGAGAGAGGTTGCCTCCTTCCTTGCATTTCTTACTGGACCACCAACCCTGGGCTTGCTGCTTGGACACTTCAGTGCTGGGGAGAAGGGGGGTGAAGCTGTGCTGGGGGGAGGCTGGGAGAAGGGGATACAGCCACAGAAGAACATTCCCAGGCAGGAAAGCAGAGCAGGTCTGGAGGAGGAGACCTCCAATCCCCTTCTAGCTGTCGGTGACTCAGGGACAAGTTGTTTCCCCTCTCTGAGCCTCCCTTTCCCTGTTTCTTGTGTTTATTTACTGCTAAAACCACTGAGAGTGGTGGTGCTGGCAGTGCCCTGGGAGCTCAGCCCAGCTCAGACCTCCAGGTGCAATGAAACACAAAATGGAGCTGGCTGTGGTGGCAGGCCCCTCACTGGTGGCAGGCCCCACGCTAGTGGCAGGTCCCACACTGGTGGCCTCGAGCTGGCTGTGGTGGCAAGCCCCTCACTGGTGGCAGTCCCTCACTGGTGTTCTTGAGCTGGTTGTGGTGACAGGCCCCTCACTGGTGACAGTCCCTTACTGGTGGCAGGCCCCTTACTGGTGTTCTTGAGCTGGTTGTGGTGGCAGTCCCTCACTGGTGGCAGGCCCTCACTGGTGGCCTTGAGCTGGCTGTGGTGACAGGTCCCTCACTGGTTGCAGGTCCCTCACTGGTGGCAGGCTCCTCACTGGTGGCAGTTCCTCACTGGTGGCAGTCCCTCACTGGTGGCAGTTCCTCACTGGTGGCCTCAGCTCCTGCTCCATGGCTTGAGCAGAGAACCTCTTCACTTCGGAGTGGTTTATTTGCTGGTTCCTCAGTCAGTAACACCCTGGGGAAGGTGGGCAGGCCAGGCAGCCCTCTCTGCCAGCTCTTGTCCCCTTGCTGGTTCCAGAGGGGACAATCACACTGTCTCTGGCAGGTGCTGGCTCTGGCTTTGTCCCCTTGTCCCCTCTGTGCTGTTCCACACCTCCCCCCTGCCTTTGCATGTGCTGGGGTAGGGCAGGGCTCTGCTCCCCAGGACCCTGGGGGTGGATGCTTCTCCACCCAGGGGCACTGGGGTACAACCTCTGTGTAGTGCGAGCTTTCCTGACCTCCCTGACCTGCTGGCTGCCATCCAAAGCTCCTGGGGGCTCCTGGGGACCCTGTCCTCCCTCCCCACCCCACTGCTGTCCGTGGTCATCGCTCCAGCTGCCCAGAGAGGGGGTGGCAAGCTGTGGTCAGGGAGCTGGGGGCAGCTCCCAGCCTTGATGAGAGGCAGCTGGAGAACAAGGCTGCTCCTCCACCACAAACACCCCCAGTGAGTAGGGAATTCTGCTTGGAGTGGGTGAACATCTCCCTGAACACCCCATGAGGATGAAGGAGCCTGAGCCTCACTGTGCTGGGGCTGAGCTCCGTGCCCAGTGGTCCCACTTACACCCACAGCCCTGCACACCATCTTCACTGGGTTTTCCAGAAAAAAAACCTGTGAGTTTGGTTAATAAAGTGCAAGGGGCTCCCTCACAGCGTTTTGAGGCAGCAGGACCAGGTGCTCTGGCAGCAAACTGCCGACTGAGTGTCTGCACCAGTAAGTGATATCATCAGGGGTTGCTTTGCCTTCAGAAATGACTAAACAGATTTTCTCTGGTTTCCAGTTGACCCCGTGGCTCCCTGTTGATGATGGGAGCAGGCTGTTTAGGTTTGAGTTAATGGTGCCATGGCCAGCCCCAAATCAGCCTCAAAAGCTGGAGATGGATTCAGCAGGTAGAGGGAGGGGGAAAAGCTGCATCCACTGCACCCAGCCCTTGCTGTTATTAAATCAGGGATTGCTGAGAATCATCTCTGATTCATGCCCCAGCTGAAACACAAGTATTTCACATTTGTCTGAAGGGATTAAGTTTTTAAAGCTCCTGCCCTTCTGGCCGTGTGTTTTCCTCCTACGGGTTGTTAGCCTCAGCTCCCAATTTTTGAGAAAGACTGGAGGACTGGGGGTGATTTTCCTTTGTGATCTTTTTCTTCCATGCCTGGAGTCAGCATAAAAAGGAATCAGTGAAAATTAGCTATATTTGATTCTTGCAGGGGGCTAGAGGAGCCCTGGGTAATTGCTACATTTGCTTCCTTTTCTCTTGGGTTTCACTGACATTTCAGACAGCAAACGAGCAGCTCCTTCCCCCTGCAGATGTTTTCTGTTGGTTATAGTTGGGCAGAGACCATAGATGATAAATCCATGTGCTGCTTTTGTGTTTTTTCCTGGGCTTGCTGAAATCAGAGTGGGGCACAGGGCTCAGCTCTGGATGCTCCTGCCATTGGGGTGAGCAACAGCAGGACCTCCCTCCCTTTCTCCCAGCCCTGTTTGCATAAGTGAGGAGGAAGAGAAAAAGTGAATCATGGTAGCCTGACCCTCACAGTATTTTTTGCTTCACCCCTGGATCAATTATAACACCAGCCAACCCTGTGTTCCAGACTGAGGGAAGGCAAATTTATCTCTTTTTATTGCCCCTGGGCAATTCCTCTCTTAATTCAGGCACATGCCCATGTTTTGGGTACATCACAGGGTATTTCTGGGCAATTCCTCTCTTAATTCAGGCACATGCCCATGTTTTGGGCACACCACAGGGTATTTCTGGGCAATTCCTCTCTTAATTCAGGCACATGCCCATGTTTTGGGTACACCACAGGGTATTTCTGGGCTCCTGTTTTTTTCCTGAGCTTCTGTCAGCTGCCTCCATGAAGCATCCATGCTTAAGGACGGGGACAAATTTGGAGCATCGCTTGCATTTTGGGGAAAGGTTATGTAAAAATTGCCTTTAGGTTTGTCTTGGCTCCTTGAAGACGGGGCCAAGGCACATTGCCACCTTGGCTGATGCTCTCCAGACCCAGAGAACCAACCAAAAGCACTGAAGCATAAATGGTCTCTAAGTAAGGTCTGGCTTCCTCTGCACCAGAATACAAAGGAAGAGGAGAATCCACAAGATCTTTAAACCACTGAAGAAAGCCTAGATTTTACTGAACAATCTCAAAGTGATAAAGCCTTACTTTGACAATAAGATTGGAAGGGAGAGTAGCTGTCAGGCTGTTGCTAATTTGATGGTTTGCCCAAAGCCAGGAGCCTCCCCAGGCTGCAGCCATGCTCACTCCCACTCTCACACCCATTTTTCATGAGAAGGCAGCAGCCTGCAGAGGCTCCCTGACCCAGGGCTGGGGGTGCTGTACAGCTTTGAGACCCTCAGCCAGACTGGAGGGGCCTTAAACCCCAAAACAGCCCAGTGGGGAGACAAGGAGTCTTTGAAGCTCCTCCAATCTGCCCAAGCTGCAGAGTGGGGTTGTGAACCTTGTCTGTCCTTCCCTATGAGAATGTTGCTTTTACAATTAAAACCCACACAAACCCCCAGCCCTTGCTACTGCTTGTTACCCCAGTGAAATATCTGACATTTGAGACATAATGGGAAGTCAAAGAATGTGAGGAATTTGGTGACTCAACATAGAGTTTATTATACCAGCCCCACCGTTTAAGCCCATGTAATGTAAAATTGTTTTATGGCATGTGGCACAGTTCTGTGGGCTAATTTATAAGCAAACAATTACTATTCAAATTGGGATTTTTTTTTTCTCTGTGCCTACATAAACTTGTTATCTGTTTGGCAGTGGGGGATGCTGCGAAGAAATGCACATTTACATTTTTTGCTTTGATGAGATTTGCTTTTCCTGGAGCAGCTCAATGGTGCATTGAGGACCAGGGCTCACTGCTGAACTTGACCTGGGAGTGGCGTGGAGATAAGCCAAATGTTAAGAGAAAAGGAGCCCTTTGTGCAAAGATGCCAGGATATTAGGTCTCACTTTTAGGTCACACACTTGTTAGGGGTTCCTTCAAAGTGATGGATTCTTCTGCTAAAATTTAATGATGTCCGTTAAATCACAGGGTCATGAACTAATGCATGTGCTGAAAACGCTTTGCCAGGGGACCATGAAGACAAGGCCTTGTGTCAGGAGACTCCCAAAGCAAATTGGATTTTCCACACAGCAATGGCTGCGTTTGAAGGTCTGTCAGTGGCCTGTAAAATTCTCCACCAGTGATAACAAGACAGAATTGCCAAGCACTGAAGCAGTGCCGTGAGCATTATAGAACAAATCACTGCCCTCTCAGGACATAATAGCTTCTTGATCATCAGTCAAAGAAAGAATTATCCCAAAGCAAATGGGCTGGAGGAAGCTGCTCCTGCTCTTCCAGGAGATTATCCCACAGCTCCTGGGTTAAATCTGCAGCAGAGAGCCTGGGGGTTCATGAGAGCATCAGTGTGGAGCTGAGCAGTTGGGTGGGTGGATTTTAGGCTGAGTGCACAGAAAAGGATGGAACAACTCCATGCTGACTCCTTTGGGGCCACCAGCTGGCCCTGCTGGTGTCCAGCCCCAGGACAAGCCCTGCTCAGATAGTTCTGTGCTGAAGCAATGGTGAACCAGCTGGGAGTTCCGTGCTGAAGGAAAGGTGAACCTGCTGGGAGTTCCTGTGTTTCTCTCCCTGCCTGCACATCGTAGGGAAGTTCATTTTTGTCCCATTTCACACTCCACTGATTTGAATTGATTTTAGAGCATTGGGAAAGCAGCCTGAATCCTTCCTACTGAATCCACAGAACTCAGCAGGTGTGTTATTGCTGCTGGTCTCAAGGCTGGTTTCTATCCAGTCTCACACTGGCTTGGCTGAACTGGTTTAAAAAGCAGTTTGGAGCGAAACTGCCCATGCTGACAATGCCCTCCCTGAGCTGGGCTTGTCTTGGCACCTCTGAAAGCAGAGGGAAGTTAAACCCCAGGGCTCTTCTGGCCCTGGCCTTTCAGCTGAGATCATTGAGAAGAGGGGCAGCTCCTGATTTCTCACCAAGGGAAGCTGCAGGCAGACAAATACCAGAGAATTCAGACAAATGAATGGCAGCTCTCTCATTCCAATGCTAGGTTCAGCAAAGCCAAGAGCTCCCTGCTGGGGTGTCCACGTGGGCAGTGCTGCTCTTGGAGCAGGGAATGCGTTGGTCAGGACGTGCTGACCACTGGCTTCTCCAGCCTGAGCCTGGAGTGAGTGATGGAGGAGGCAGCTCTGGTTCCACCCAGTCTCTGAAGGATTTGCTATATTATACTGCCAAAAGAAAACAGCATAGATCATCCTGGAGTGCAGAGCTAGGAGTGCCCTTGGAAGGAAAGTGCAGTGAGGGTGGAGCAAGAGGACACCAGGGTGAATGCTGCCTGAGACTGGAGTGGTACAAAAATCCCCCCAAGCTGCTCTCAGAGGTGGGTGGCTCTGTCACGGCCACACCAAGTGATTTTTGGAAGAGAGGGTGCCTGGGGAGTGCTGCTGGGGTGATGCTGCACAGAGCCCAGGATGGCCCAGGGGTACATCCTGTTTCCAGTGAGATGTGTGTGTGTGTTTGTGAAATCTAACTCCCAGGGTGATGTCATGACGTGATGAGAAACTGGGTTATAAATTAAAGGAAGAAAAAAAGTAGACCCCACTGTGGGTCAGATGATGGCAATAAATTCAGATAACAGCTCATCAGTGCCTCTTCCCTTGTTCTTGTACGTGTTTGCAATTTTTTTCCCCCAGTTGGGAGAAGATCTGGTGAGAAGCAGCTGTTTTTTATTTGTTCTCCATCCACATCTGATTAGATTGTCCTCCTTCTGCCCACTGAGACGTGCTCAGGAACTCTCCCAGCCCCTCTGCTCACTCAGTTTCTGGGGCACCGAGGAGTTTGGGACTGCTGGAACTCTGTTTCACAAGCTCACAGCATTTCAGAGGTACAAAGGGCTCCTTGATGACCATGGGGCTCAGGTCCCACTGGGCCAAAGGGCATGGCCAGGTCCTGCAGTGAGGCTGTTTATGAGGTGCTGAGGGTTTGGGCTGGGAAGGCAGCAGTGGGGACGTGTTTCTCTCCCTGACATTAAATTACTAATTTGGTTTTAGGCAGCTCTGGGGCTCTGCAGCCCAAGAGGATAAACATATCTCTGCAGGCTCTGTGAATGTTCACCATGGGCTGGTGGGGAGGGAATTGTGCTGGAAGGAAGAAAATGGGCTGTGGTTTTGGAGCAGTGGGAGAGGACAACCTAAGGCTGAGGTGGGAGAGACCTGGGTGAAGGCAAGGGCATGCATCCCCCTGAATGTATGGCTTCCTAAAGGCTGAACAAGAACATGGTGAGCTTCTGGCTCGTTGAAGCTGGTATGGAAACTCCCATCAGCTCCACTGAGCTCCAAACCAAACCTCTCCAGGCCAAGCCTGTAATGTTTCTTACACCATGCTACAGGAGGGCTCCCCTCAAAGCATTTTGCAGTTCTTTCAGGACACAGGTGTGTTTCACTCAGGGCCAGGAGGTTGTTCCGGTCCTGCCCTGCCTTTGCCTTCCCTTCCCCTCACTACACAACTGGCAAGATTTAGGTGTCTGATGCTTCTCTCTTCCTTCTCTTGGTGTCCCTTAGTGCAGACACGAACCATTAGCAAGGGTTGTTGGCCATGGGATGGGTGAGCTCTGCACCAAAACACAGCAGAACCAGAGATTCTCTGGCCAGCAGCCCCCCTCCTGAGCTCAAGGGAGCCTGAGAAGTTTTCCTCCTCTTTGCTAGGTGGGAAGGGGATCCCCCATGGCAAGTCTGGATGTGGTGTTGAGCTCCCAGTGCTGTGCCCGGGCATGTCCCAGCCCGGCTCCTGCCGTGTGCTGAGAGTGAACTGCAGCTCACAGGACCTCAGCTGCTCACCACGGGGGTGATGGGCTCTGTGGCTCTGCCTCAGGTGCCCAAGTGAATTTCTGGGAGGCCCAGGTGAGCTGGGGATTTCAGCTGAGTGGGGGTTACAGAGCTCCCCAAGCTGAGGTTCCCGGAGAAGGGATGTTACCCTCCTGGATGTGAAATGCAAACATGGTGGGAAATGTTCTTGAACTCATCTCAGAAATTAGTTTTCTGTGGGTCAGCTTAAATTTCTGGCAAAATTTCACAGCTGCTTTTTTTCCAAACTTGTTTCCCCATTCCCTTTAATCCATGCAGCTCACATGCTGAAAGCCACAGAGACAACTCAAAGGATCAGCCAGTGTTCCTGTGCCCCTGGGCTGTGTGCTGAGCCCTGGGGGCTCCCGTGCAAAGGGAGGGTCACATCCCCCACCGAGGGGGATATCACCGTGCCCAGGCGCTGGGGATGGCACAAAACTTGGCTGTGTTGCTGCTGCTCTGGCCTGCAATGACCACGTTGATGCATCTGACTCTGCATCAACAAGTTCAGTTTCAAAAAGAAGGATAACTTATTTTATTTTATTTTGTTTTGTTTTACCAAAGCTTTGTGAGATAGGGAGGTTTCCGGATAGGATCTGCAATGCTCAGGCTCAGGTATCAGTTGCATAATTTCCTGTGTTATTTCAACACTCTTGTCTTTTTCCTTTTCTTTCTTTCTTTTTTTTTTAATGAGCTTCTTTGCATACTGGAGTAGTCTTATATAAGCATATGTTGGGCTGGAATTTTTTTTTTCTGAGTATTTTTTTTGGCAGAGAGCTCCTGGCACATGATACAGAACTCAGAGCCATCAACTGTAGCTGTGATACAGATGTTCATTGCCTATATAATCTTTCTCATATCAAGCAATTACCCTGAGCCAATTTCTTTATTTTAAGCACCTTGTTGTGGGAACGGAGCTGTAAATGCATGAATTGCTGAGTTCTCCTATACCTTTTTACAGTAGACAAACAAAAAAAATCAGCACAGGGCCTCATGAAAATCAAACATAAGGGCTGTTCTAGATAAGAAAAGACAGACACTAACTGAGAGTTTTAAAAAAAAAATCCCCTTCAAAAGATACTCTGGAGAAGTGCCAATAGCACATAGCTGCATGGAGACTAAATAAAACCAGGTGAGTTTCCTGCCATTGTGGAGTATCAAATGTGATTTCCATTTGTGATGGACATGCTGTTTCTGCCAAGCTCATCTGGAGGTTTTCATTTTAGGACTTATTATTTTTGTTGGCCTAATATAGAGCTACAGCCCAGAGTGCTAAAAGGGAATGTTGCAGCAATGACACCCACAGCAGATGAGGAAAAATGCCATTATCAGACTGAAAGGATCTTCCTGGGAGAAGATTTTTTTTAATCTCAAGTGTAGATTTGAGGATTGCTTTGAATGCAGAACAAATGGGAGAATAAGAGAGGAAGCACTGGCACCGATCCTCACTGCAGAGGCAGCAGGTAACATCCTTTCCAATTAAGAATCTGCCTCCCTCCAAAAATATCATCGAAAAACTAGGTGTGAACCAGAGATGTAGATCAGGCTGTTTTGCACTTCTGAAGTGATTACAGAGAGGCTGGCAAGCTGCCCTACAAGAACAGCAACAATAAAAATCCAACCGGAGTGGGTGTCACTGTCCCAGACCATGTGCAGGGTGGAGCGGGGCTGGATGGGGGTGTTGGGACATGGGGACCTGCCCTGGCTCCAGAGGAGGCCACAGGGCTGCTGAAGGGCCTGGAACACAAACCCTGTGAAGAACAGCTGAGGGAGCTGGGGGTGTTTAGCCTGGAAAAGAGGAGGCTCGGGGGAGAGCTCATCACTCCCTACAACTCTTTGGAAGGAGGCTGCAGTCAGGTGGGGTGGGTCTCTTTTCCCAGAATGAGAGGACACAGCCTTAAGCTGCACCAGGGGAAGTGTGGTATTCACCTTCTTTGAACAGAGAGAGACATAATTCTCTCTCCTAGGATTTTTCTTGGGGAAGGTAGTGAGAAGTTTAGAGAAGAAGAGAAAACAATTCTTATCTTTACTTGTTTTTGTTGTTTCGTACATGTGGAACATGTTACAGAGATTGTTTAGTGAGAGCAATTTGTTAATTAGATTTTGTTGAGAGATGTTTAGATGGATTAGCTAATTGAGTTAAAACTGTATCTTGAATGTCTCCAGACAGCCACAGGTTTTTCTTTAGCATCTCTTTAGTATAGTATTTTTTTAGTATAGTATCTTTTTAGTATAGTTTTAATATAGTATTAGTGTAATATAGTATAGTTTCATAAAGTAATTGTTTAATTTTTTGAATTGTGGAGCCAGAGAGCATTATTCCCTACATTGGGGTCACCCTACATCGATAGGGAAGTTTAGGTTGGACATAAGGAAGAAATTCTTCACTGAGTGATTGGAATAATCTGCCCAGGGAGGTGGTGGAGTCACCATCCCTGGAAGTGTTTAAGAAAAGCCTGGATGTGGCCCTCAGTGCCCTGGTTTATTTGATGAGGAGGAGTGAGGTCATAGTTGGACTTGATGACCTCAAAGGTCTTTTCCAGCCTCGTTCATTCTGTGATTCTGGGGGTCAGCAGAGCTTGGGCCCAGGAAATGGGCTGGAAAAGCTGGAAAAGGGACCAGTAGTGGCAGCTAGTTAATCTGAGGTGAGCCTAAATGCAAGGTGGTGAAGGGGGCCTGGCACAGGAGCTGGGGGTTGGGGTAGGAGCTGCACTCCAGAGCAGGGCAGAGCATGTTCTGGTAGGGTATGGTGGGGAAGAGCCCTTTCCCATGGGGCTGATCTTGACCAGTGAGAAAAAACACTGGAATTACAGTAAAAAATTGTTCCTGATGGACCAGGAAAGCTTTTTTTTTTCCATGGAAGGCCAGTTTGTTCCCATTATAACCCCCAGCTACAGTGTGTAGAGCTTGGTGGTAATGTGCAGGTACATTGTTCCTTTAATAAAGGCCAATGAACACAAGGGATGCAGCTGTTCAATCTTCAGCTTGTGTAACCTGCAAAGAGTGAAATGGAAAAACACTCAGCTGATGTTCCAGACATCAGACAACAGATTTTCACCACGTGGATCTGCTGCACACACCCAGCCCTGATGTGCTTCCAAGAATCCCTGTCTGAGTCCTGGAATAAAAGCCCAACCACTCTTGTGTTGGGAGAGGCCAGTTGAAGACCCAGGGCGTGCAGCCTGTGCTGCTCACAGCTCCAGGTTCTGAACAATTTCCTCCACTCACGAGGCCATCTCTCCCCATCTGGCTTTGGGCCTGTCCAGCTCTCTGATCCCTTCCCTTCCTGAGCCACTCAGGCTTCCAGCGCTGCCCTGGCTGTGCTGCTGTGGCTGAGTCCTTGGTGGCCTGCCAGCAGAAGCATCCCTGGGTTTGGAGAAGCTGGCTGCCCTGGCTGGATCCCGTGGGGCAGGGTTGGTGGAGGGTCTCCAGAGGGCCATCGTGCACAACCCCACTTGGGAGAACAGAGAAACCTCTTCCCCCAGGGCTGGGTTTATCCCAAGGTGACCCTTCCAACTGGGTGTAGCATCTCCCTGACCCTGGGATACCTCTGTCTGCAGCTCCTGGACCCATGAGATGGACACAGCTCTGGGTGCAGAGAGTGGTGGGATGGAGAGAGGTGGGACAAGGTGGTGGATCCCCCAAGGAGAGCTGAGTGCTGGCCTGGCCCTGGAAATGGGGCTGTCCCCAGCCCTTGCATAGCTGTGAATGTTCTTGCTGGTGGAATACAGACTGTAGGAGACTCTGGCTGGGATTTATCTGCTTCCTTCCAAATCCTTTCCTCTGCTCACACCCTGGAGAGCTGTGAGGGCAGTGCATGAACACATCCTGCAGACCCAAAAATACTCTGGCTGATGCCTGGAGGAAGAACTATTTTTTACAATTGATCAGCTGCCAGAAATCCTCTTCAGCTTCTCTGGCCTCTCCCTCTGTTGTCCAACATACTAGATGTATTTTGGAGCATCTGGGTCTTCATTAGACATAAACAATCAGACCTTTGAGAACTGAGGTATCTCAGGAGCCAACCTGTCCTTGGCTGAGAAGAAAATGTTTGCACAAGGGAAAGGGAAAGTGAAAAGAACATGTGAAAAGGTGAAATCACAGCGTTTGGGGAAATTTGTCATTAATATCTTTGGGCTACCTGGCAGTAATTAACAAAGTGGGACAAGCAGAAGGGTGGTAGATCTGCTGTGTTAGAGGTGGGAAATGGGCTGGCTGGGGCAAACTGAAATGCACTCATTTCTTCAAACTGTTGGGTGACCTGTGGAGCAGGAGATGCCCTGGCCCACCTGGCAGGACCTGCCCTGCCAGGCTTTATCTCCGTGAGCAGCCACAGCACCTCCAGTCCCCGGGCCAAGGGCGATTTTGGCTTGGCCAAAACAAATGGCAGCTTCCCCTCTCTTTGTGAGTTTTAAAACATAGGTTGTCATGCAAAGGAAATTGTGCACGACGATGATGAATGGTTGTGAAATACCATTTGCCGGAAATATTTCTGGATTCTGCAATTTAGTTGCAAATTATAGAACATCGAGCGCAGCCTTATGGGGAGGATAAAACCAACCTTCCCCTGCTGTGCTGGGAGAATATTTATGACTACACCCCTCTTTTCCTTCTCCCACCTCACTCCACAAAGACATTTTCAGCTCTGAGGCATTTTCAGAAGACAGCACTCAGCCTCCAGCAGCATGGCCAGGTCCTTGCTGGGATGAGCTGTGGCAGAGGAGCTCTGACAGCTCACATCTGCCACCAGTCTGGCCCCACACCCCTCCTGAGCTATTTCAAGATGAGCAAAATGGAGTGGCTGGAAATTGTGGGTTTGTTCAGCAGTCTTGGCTATCGTGCTGGATGGTGCTGAAGTAGGCATAGCAACAGGAAAGGAATGTTCCCTGTAAAAAGATAACCGTGCTTTGCCGAGGACGTGGAACAGTAAAGTTTGTTAAAGCAATCAGTATGTGTCATAATGTTTATTTAACTGAGAGCAGGGACGATGGAAAAGCGTTGCAGCTGTGGAGAAGCCCAAGAGTGCTGAGAGGGATGGGGAGCATAGATTTAGTAGCTGTCTTCCCTTGGAAAAAAAGGAAAACAAGCTGTGCTATCAGGCAATCGATGGGGCAGATAGGGGGAGAGAACACAAGGTAGCTCCTGACTGCTGGCTCCTCTGTAGGGGTGAGGTTAGAGTTTTATTATCTGAAGTTCACTTTCAGGTTAACAGCTTTGAGGATGTGGTTGTAACTCTAAAGGGAACAAATTTTAATTCTTTTCTAAACATAAGCTATTTCTGTTTGAGGCAGATAACCTTCTTGGCTGTGTTATTTGCCAGTGGTAGATAGAAAGATTGGAGCAGCAGAGTGATGCTTGAATTCCTGCAGCGAATGAAAGGGGAGAACTTGACACCACAGAGTCATTGTGGGGCCAAATTCTGTTTTAGCCCACTTCCTGGGGAGCTCTTGAAAAGAGCAGCTCTGCTGCGAGTCCTTCTGCAGAAGGCCAGAGCAAGGAGAAACAGGACACTTGGTAATTGGGACAGCAATAGATGAAATCAAGTACTGGGCCACTGCTCTGGCAGTGGGATCTGTTAAGCTGCAGAGCAGTGCCAGGGGATCTGGCAAACTCCCTGGACATGACGCAAGAGATAGACTTCCCCTGCTCCACCCCACTCCAAAAAAGAAGCAAAAAAAGTTGGCTCCCTTTTTTCTAACAAAAGTTAGAACTGCTTTTGGTCAAAATTGGAAATTACATGAATGTGGGGGTTTTGTTTTTCTTACAAAAATTCATACCTGCTTTGGGAAACACAAACCTTTCCTTCACTCTGAAACCTGAATTTTAATAGAAGGCAACATTTTCTATCAATGAGGGGAGGAGATTGCCTCAGTTGCTCTCAGGCCAACCAAGCCTTAGTGAGGTGAATACTTGCAATATGCTGAGCAGAAATAAGTCTGCACTGGCTGCCCAGGCACGAGCCACCCTCTTCCCACCCAGCTCTGCACCTGGGGCTATGAAAGGAACCTTGCAGAGACCCCGTTCCAGAGGCAGGACAGTGGCTCTGTCCAAACCTTCTCTCCTCCTTCCTCAAAGTACCCAGCTCCTGTGGGAGCCACCACTCAGCTCTGCCTTCATGGAGGAGCTGGCAGGGATGTGTTTCCTCCAGGGATCTGCTGGAGCAGCTCTGTAACCTTCCTTGCTTTCCTCCTGCTCCCCTCTGCTGGCTCAACAACCATCTCTGTAACAAACCCCAGGCTTCCCGGGTCACCCAGCAGAAAAAAACCCATAAAATCCATTTCAGAGACCAAATTGCCCATAATTTACATGCCTCTCCTCACTTTGAAACGCAAGACTGCTGATGATAACATCAGGAGTGACAGAAGTGGTATCTGTTGCTAATTACAAGCTGACATTATGGTCAAGCAGAGCCATGGGCCCCATCAAAAGCTTATTCAAAGTTGCTTTTTCCCCACTTCAAACACAGGCTGGACACAATGCCTGGCATTTTCCACCTTTGGAAAGAGAATTGGCCTGGCAGCTGCTTCCTCAGGAGAAAAATTGCTCAAAGAAGGAGAAAAGGTTACAACAACCATGGACGAAGCTGATCCTCTAATGGTGAAATTTGTTCACCTTTCAGGGAGAAAAACAGTGCCCATTTTGATTTCTGAAACACCTTCCCCCTCACAGGTCCCTTCAAGCTGTCCTAAGGGTTCACCTGGAAATGGTCACCACATCCAGGTGGTCACCTGAGGCATGAAAGAGCAGTGGGGACCTGAGGCTGCTCCATGTTGGAGCTGGACGCTGAGTCCTGCAGTGATGATCCAGAGAGATGGGCAGGGAGCTCAGATCTGCGGATTTTCCTGGGTAAAAAGTGACAGAATGAGAACAAGTGGCCTTAAGCTGCTCCAGACGAGGTTTAGATTTGATGTTAGGAAAAAAATTCTTCATGGAAAGAGCTGTCAAGCACTGGAGAAAGCTGTCCAGGGAAGTGGTAGAGTCATTGTCCCTGGAGGGATTTAAAAGTGGAGTAGATGTGGCACGTGGGGACATGGTTTAGCTGTGGGCTGGGCACTGCTGGGTCAATGGTTGGACTTGATGATCTTAAGGGTTTTTCCAGCCTTAACGGTTCTGTGATTCTATGACTCCTCTGCCCTGCAGGACCTGCACAAATCCCATTAAAAGTGGTGATTAAACTCTCATTAAATCTCCCCACTGTGCTTTCCAGGCTTTGACACAGTCCAAACTGATTTCCTTCTTTCCTACAGACAAACCCACAATTGTCCCACCAGGCTCAGTGGCACTGGTATAACCTCCTGTTTGATCTTGCAGCCACTGGCCATGGCTGGATGTTTCTGTGTAGGCAGCAAAAATTCATCTTGACCTTGTTTTCACAGAGCCATTACATGGTGTTTCATGGAGCTCCCCTTTGGGACTTCTCTGTTACCCAGCACAGTAAAAGTGTCTGCATCCTCTACCTATGAAAAGTGGGTCCAAAAATAAAATTTAGGAGACGCAGCAGTCAATGATCAAACAGACCCTGCACTGCAAATCTGGTTCTGGTAAAAACTAAAGGAAGTTTTCAACCAAAACTTTTGGTTCCACTGCCCCAACTACGCCATGGCGAGAGGGGCGGCACAGAGAGCTCTCTGCACCTTCCCTGGTCGGGGTAAACAAAACTCCTCCTGGAAAGAATGATGAATTTAATGCATTCATCTGTTTCTTAGATTCCTGGAAAACAGAAGCTGATACAATTTGCAGAGGAGAATTACTACAGCAGAGGTTTAACTGGAGTAATCAAGTTTACTCGGCTTGAGAGCAGCCAGGTCTGGGCAGGAGGCCTGGGGCTGCCCTCTTAGAGGGTGCTGATTTTCAAAGGTGCTGTTTAATCCATGTGAAAGCTTGTAGGCACACAGTTTGTGGGAATTGGGATTGGGATGGGGCTGTGTGTGGCACACAGTTTGTGGGAATTGAGATTGGGATGGGGCTGTGTGTGGCACACAGTTTGGGGTCCCTGGCAGTGGGGCTGTGTGTGGCACACAGTTTGGGGTCCCTGGCAGTGGGGCTGTGTGTGGCACAGTTTGGGGTCACTGGGGCTGTGTGTGGCACACAGTTTGGGGTCCCTGGCAGTGGGGCTGTGGCCCAGCCTCATCCCCAGTGGGTGCAGCTGTGCAAAGCAGGTGAGCAGCACTGACAGCAGTGAGCCATGGAGTGCCCAGGTGTGCTGAGCAGCACCAAAGGGAGCAGAGGGCACACAGGGCAATGCAGGAACATCAGGGGTATGAAATGTTGGGTAAAGAACAAGAAGGGCGGACACTTGCAGCCTTCTGAAGGGTTCTGATGTTTCTCTGTATGGGTGGGAGCTATCTGAAACTGTCTGGTGACACTCTGTGTGGTGGCTGGTGATGCTGGTGGTGAAACTGGCACTGTGGAATGACTTTCCTTTGCCTGTAGGCTGGTTTCCCCTGAAGCTGTG
This sequence comes from Motacilla alba alba, assembly GCF_015832195.1. Taxonomy (NCBI): domain Eukaryota; kingdom Metazoa; phylum Chordata; class Aves; order Passeriformes; family Motacillidae; genus Motacilla; species Motacilla alba. The sequence continues at coordinate 3,545,229 of NC_052033.1, forward strand.
GGATAAAAGGGAGAATTCAGGCAGATAAGGACAAAGTAGCTAAGTGCTTTGTTTTGGTTTTTATGCTTTGTTTACTTGCTGCTTGAACTTGTGACTTGCCAAGTACTGAAAATGCTGAGATTTTCCTAGAATGTGGCCAGTGTGAAGCAATTCTTGCTGTCCTGACTTTCCCTAACCCAGAGCCCTGCTGTGGGTAATGGGAAGAGGCAGGAGCAGCAAATAAAGGTTCATGGTTTATCTCTAAGCTGGTTTAGGGCTAGGGGCAGTCAGCTTTGTGAGGGAGCAGCTGCCCTTTGCTGGTTTTGTCCTTGTCCCCAAGTGCTACAGACCCTCACAGGGTACAAAGCAAACCTCAGAGACCTACAGCCACCCCTGGGGAGAGAGAGCAAAACTGATGAGTGTTTGGTCCCTTCTGGGTGATTTCTGGAAGCAAATCCCCTCTATTTCTCCCTCTAAAGCATTTTTAGCAAGTACCAAACTTGTGTTCCCCCTGTTCTTTTTGGGACACCAATGATAAACTGAGGCACCTTCAGCAGAGATTCTGGAGTGTCTAAAGAAGGGCAATGAAAATGGTAAAGGACAAATCATGTGGGGAGATTCTGAGGCAGCTGGGCTTGTTTACCTTGGAGAATGGGAGGCTATCTGAAAGGTTATGATGAGGTGGGACTGATGTCTTTTCCCAGGCAGCAAGCAACAGGACAAGAAGAAACAGCCTCAAGCTGCTCCAGGGAAGGTTGAGGTTGGTTAGTAGGGAAAAAAGTTTTCACAGAAAGGGCTAAAAAGCATTAGAACAGACTGCCCAGAGAGTGATGGAGCCACCATCCATGGAAGGCTTTAAAGGACAGGTGGATGTGGCTTAGTGGTAGGTTGGCAGTGCTGGGTTAATGCTTGGACCCCAATGGTCTTAAGGGTCTTTTCCATCCCAACTGATTGTGGGATTCTAAAGGGAAATACTAATGGTGTTTGCTGTCCTGGGCTTTGGGGGCTCCCAGCACAAAGCACCCCATTGTCTGTGGAAGAACTGGGGGTGCTTTATGTACAGCACCTAATGAGTGCTCAGTGCCCAGCCCCACAGTGGAAATGGTCTGCACAGGACTGGTGCGTGCTCAGAGCAAACAGAGGGATGCTTGGCTGGAGCACTGGCTGCACCCTGGCCACAGGGATGGTCATTCCATGGTGTGGGCAGAGCTGCCAGGGAGCCCCTGCTGCACCAGGTCCCTTTGGGCTGGCTTCAGGGACTGCTCTGCAGGTCTCTGCATGTCAGTCCCTCTCTCAGCCAGCCCTGGTGCACGCATGTGTGAGCACATCCTGTACCCCAGAGCAGGGCTGGAAGCTCAGCAGGGGCTGCAGAGCCCTGTGATGGCCACTGCCCTGCTCAGGGAGGGCTTGAGCTGCTTCTGCAGCAGTGCAGAGAGGGGAGCACCTTGGTGCAGGCTGGAAAACCCAGTGACCCCCTGACTGAGGGGAGAGGAGATGCTGCAGCCAGCCCAGGCAACTGGGAGCTGAGAAAAGCTCTTCTCAGCTTTGGTTTTGACCCAGTGGCTGAGCCAGAGAGGCAGGCTGGGCCTTGGTAAGCCTGGGTTTAGAACGGGAGGGGTGGCACCCAGCAAAAGGAAGTGTCAGTCCCTTTCTCTGCCTCGGGATGCTGTGAGAAGTGTGGTGTGAGAAGGCTGCCATGCAGGGTGGGTCCCTTGCAGTCCAGGTGATTTGAATGGCTCTGCTTTATGTCCTGGAAGGTGTCTCTGGCTGTGGTTTAGCCTTTCCCTGCCCTAACCCCATCCAGCTCCTCAGGCTGGGGTTTTGCTCCGTGAACATCTCTCTGCTGGATGTTTGAGAAAGCTGAAATGTCAGATTGACCTTTGGAAGTTTTCCTTTTCTCAAGCAAGGAGGTTTCTATACAATTCATGTCATGAATCAATCCAAAGGGCTGCATTTTTTCTGCACCAGTTAAATAAAAGATCATTAAACCTAACAAATGTTTCCCAGCCTGGCTGCACTTTCACGGAGTGTTCAGCTGTAAATGTGACCTGTGCTTATATCAACATAAACAATATGCTCCTCAAAAGCAGGACAGACTATATACCTCTTCTTTTTATTTTTAAGCTGCCCAAGAAATATATACACACATTCCTAATATGCTTACTTAAGCAGGAAGCAGACGAATAGTTTAAGATAATGTTTCAGCCTATTGTGAGTTATATGTGCCCCAAAGATTGTTTCCTTTATGTGGTAATTTTTCAAACACAGAGAGAAAAAGCTGAAAAATCTTGTCAATTCCTTAACTGTAGGCAAGATTTGCAGGAATTTCCAGTGCATTTCCCTCTCAAAGGGATATTTGAGACCACTGATAAGGGGAAAAGGAGATTAAATAGTCCTAATTCTTTTCATGTACTATGGAGACTAATTCCTCTTGCTCTCACCACCATGTCCAGCAGGCTGGCTAGCTGCTGATTTCCCTGCTTGTGGGGAGATCTGAGGGGTGATATGAGTTTGAGGGCCTGGAGAAGGGGGGGGATCAGTTTAAAGAAGGAAGATGCTTAATTTGTATGCAAAGTTTATTCTGGATTTGAGCACACCAGAAGCTTCTGCTGGGCTATTTCCCCCTCCTCTGCTGGAATATCTTTTGGCTGACATCACCAGCAGAACGGGACATCAGAGTGGGTTTAAAATGCTGCAGAGCTTGAGTGCTGGCAGCTGATGCAGCCTCATCTCTGGCAGGGTGGTCAGTGGTCTGCAGGCACAGCCCAGGGAGACCCAGGGAACCTTCCTGTGGCATGTGGAGATGGGCTGGTTGAAGCCTTTACCTTTGGAAGCCACCCCAGACTGGAAGAATGACCTGTTCCAGTCAGCCTGCAAAGGAGAGGGTGACAGGAGCTGTCCCACACACGCTTGTCCCTGCCACAGGGATGAGTCTCCACTGCCACATCCTTCCCGTGGTCTAGAGAAATCCTCTTGCCATGCCTCCTGAGTGCTTTTTTTTTGTGTTCAGTGCTTCAATTCAGGGCTGAAGGGATTCCCCCATGGGTTTCTAAGGGTCCAGCTGCACCCCAGCCCTGGGCACAAATCCTTGCCCTACAGCAAGGGCCAAGATGAAACTTCTTGCCAAAAACTGCAACATGAAAACCAGCCAACAGGCAGCTCACTGGAGCCAAATTCTGCCCTTGGCCACGCTTGAGCACCCGTGTTGAATTTTATTTTTGTCTCCAGGTCAGTCAGGACAATTATTTTGCCTTTTGTGCACTGTGAGTGCTGCCCTGGCGGGTGGGGGAGCCCCCTGAGCTGGATGGGTGCTGGGAGCAGGGGGAAGAAAGACAAACTGTTTAACTTGTGAGATGCTTAGATGGGCTACAAATAGCTTGGCTGGTGTGTATTCTTCCCTCTCATCACCACTGCATGTCTGGCCTGGTGCCATGGGAACCCAGAGGGACAAATTGTCTGTGCCCATGGCAACGCTCCTCGGGTGTCATTTGCCCCCAGCCCCTGGTGCTCTGCTGTGTTGGTGGCTGGAGACCTCAATGAAGGCAGAGAGGAGAAGCTTGGGACTCCTGGTGTCAGGAGTAAATTAAAGCTGAGTGAAGAATGAGGATCTGATGGTGGTTTCCCCAGCCTGGGATCCTGTCCTGAGTCAATGGGGACACTCAGAGCATGAGGAGCAGCTTTGTGGGGTGTCCTAAATCTGACAGACAGCTCCCTGATAGGCGGATAAAAGGCAAGGATATATATGGATATAATTGTGGTGGAGCTGGAGGCTAATTAAAGTGGTGGTGGTTGGTCAAAAGTGAAAAGAAAAACGCAGCCTGAGAAAAGGCACATGTGAGGAAACAGACAGGAGGAACTCTGATCCTTCAGCTGAGAGGGAAAAGGGGGTGATGGCCATCTCTGCCCCCTTCCAGGACCCTGGGCTTGGGGGGTCCTGGAGGCAGGACCATGCCACCTACAGCTCAGCCCTTGGGAGTGGGGTCTGCCCTCAGCAGCCTGTGGAGATGTCTGCTGAGACCTGTCTCTGGTAAGCAGGGAAGGAGATGCTTTGGGAAAGTGCTCCAGAGCCCAGCGTGGTCCGTGGGATGCAGATGGCTGAGGTCAGTGGGACCAGTGATGCTCCAAATGACTGCAGAGCTTGCTTGCCCAGCTCTGTGGATGGAGCTTTTTTAGACTGCTGCTCCCACACCTTCCTCAGGACAGGCTGGTCCCTCAGTGCAGGGACATCTGAACCCAGCCTGAGGCACTTCATGGAACGCCCCAGGCTTGCCCTCCCATCCAAACACCACCTAAAGCTGGAAAACAGCTTTCTCTGTGTCCCTGGCACTCCACCACTCTGGATGCAAAGTCAGGCAGCACCATTTCTCCCCGCTTTGATGTGGTGTAAACGCAGCAGAGGGTGCAGTGACCCCAGCTCAGCTGGAGTCCCAGCAGGTTTGGCACATGCTCTGTCCCCCAGGGAGGAGGGTCTGCTGGCAGGGATGTGGGACACGTCCTGCTCCCCATTTCCTTGGCACTGACCCTGCTAAGGAGCTGACACAGGGAGCAGCAACTGCACAGCCACTCTCATTAGGGCTGTTTGCTTTCACAGTGAACTGTGTGTCACACTGAAAACTGATACTGCAGAGGGAAAACAGTGTCCTCTCTTCCCCCACCCCCTCACCAAGGGACAGCTTCTATTTACTTGTAAAGAGATAGGGGTGATTTGGTGAAATAATAAAGCAAATAGAGCAAAAATTCCCAAGTAGGGAGAAAGAGTAGAGGTTTTACTCTGTCTTTAATGACATTTTGTTTTCACTGAGCACAAATATAAGGGACTTGTCCCTGAAGGGGCTTGTGACAGAGAGAGGAGGTGGCTCAGCAGCACAGAGCTGAGCCTGGCCAGGCTGGTGTGGGGAAAAGTACCCACAGTGAGGAACAACTAGCTGAAATCCCACTGGAATTGCCAGGGAGTGGACAGAGAAGCCTTGAGATGTGGTTAGGATAACATCCAAGCTTCCCGATCCTTACAGGGACATTAGAGCTGGTAAAAAGAAGTTTAGCAAGGAATGAGCCATCTCTGAAGGCTTCTGATGCCTCTTGTGATGCCTTCTGATGCTGCTTCTCTGACTGCTGCTAGGAAAGGGCAGGGGTGACACTGGAAACCACTGGCAGCTCTGTTTGCCTTTCATTCTTCACTTGTAAATGCACTCCACGGAGCTTTGTTTGGAATCCTCCTCTATTCCAGCCAAATTTTGTACAACAAAGGTACGAGAACAAATTGAGATAAAGCCAAACACAGGAGTGACCCACAGCAAGCTGAAATGACTTTGCTGAGCTGCACTTTCCCCAAAGGATATGTGTGTCCAGCAGCCTGGCACAGTGGCACAGGGCAGTGTGTGTCTTTGTGCATCTGAGTCTTTTTTTGCACTCCTGTCACTCCAGTGCTTGTCTTGCACCAACATCCTTTGGGTCGAGTGTCTGCAGTCAGCAACAAAGCTCAACGGGAGCTCTAAGCCCTCTGTCCTTGTTTTGGTTTAGTCTAATTCACTCTAATTTTGGTTGAATTTCCCTCTCCATGCCCTGCCTCCCCTGCCCTCTGCTGCTGCTGTCTGCTGTGCTCAGAGGCGCCGCCAGCGCTATCTCGGGAAGGAGCTGGAGTCAGTGCTCTGCTGAATTATCTCATGTTTGTTCAGTGTGAAGCACTGCACTGTTTCCAGCTGTATTGTTGCTCTTGGCTTGAAAGCTTCTTGCTGTTCTCTAATTTGAACCCCAGCTCTGGATCCCTGATGGCTGGAGTGGTCTCCTGGCACAGCCCAGCGTGTGCCAGCCCCACGGGCACCTTGGTCCTGGCCAGGGGCTGCCGAGGGGTCTTTGGGCTTTGCTTGGAGTCAGGAGGACACAGGGGTTGGCTCAGATGGCTGGCAAGGGGCTGATGGATGAGGTTTGGTCATGTGGTCTTGGCTCTGCAATGCACATCCTGCATGTGTGTGCTGTGATGTAAGGCAGGAGGAAGACAAGCTGAGCTGTGTGTAAGAGCCACGCAGTGCTGAGGGATTATTTCTCAGCAGTGCTAGAAATTTTTCATTTTCCCTTGACTTTTCTTTTAATTTCCCCCAATTTTTTTTTTTTTTTTAATTTTTCCCCCATTTTTTAAACATTTTCTTCTACACAGGTACAAATGCACAGAGAACACATTTCAATACTGGGCTCTGCAGCTCTGTAAACAAACCATAAATCCACACCTTGACATGGAATCAATAAATTGGTCATGTCAGATGGATTTTAAACATATTTTGAAACTTAGTAAAGGAAAAAATTGTAGGGAAAATGGTGCTGCCTTCAGTGGTGACAGCTGGCAGCCCGTGGGATGGACACAGCAGAGCTCTGCATGGGGAGGGGCTCAGGGAAGGAAAACTGCTTGGCTTCTCCCATCCAGCATCTGAATATGGTGCACTTGGCATGATCCTCCTATGGGACTTTACAGATCCAGGGGTGAGAGCCCAAATGAGGGGAGGTGATGGGCAATGCTTGGCTTGGGTTTGGGGAGGGAGAACTCTGGAATAAGAAAGGACCGGGCCACTGCAGCAGCTGACTCAGCCTGGTACCCAGCCTGGGAGAGGATTGCAGTTTGATTCCAGCATCTGGTTGTTAAAATTACAGATTTTTTAATGGAAACTGTTGCTCCTGCCTGTCCCATTCACAGTTTATTTTGCCCATTAATCAGTTCTAGGTGAACCCAGTAGTTTACCCAGTAGATGAATCCTATAGTTTTCCCATAGTATCTGGCTGGAATGGATTTTCTGAGGAGTAGTTGAGATTATTTGGTGTGAAAAAAACTGGATTTGACCCCAACTGAAAGCAAGTTGATGGAGAAAACCAGTGAAAATTATGTGTATCTACACAGACAGATTTGTGAAATCTTCTCAAATCACCCAGCCAAATCTTCTCAACTTGGATAGACACAACAAACTATTGGGATTTCAGAGGTTCTTGAATCAATGTTGGATGCAAAACAATGCTCTGGAGAATAAATTTAGCTTTGACTGTGGAGTGGAGTAATAATGGGGGGCAGGTTAGGCATGAGTGTTAATATTTTAAAAGATATTTCATTTTTTAGGAGCTCTTTTTTTTCTGTTCTGGCTACAGGACAGCCCTGGAGTGAGCCTGCACCCCCTGACACCTGTTCATCCTGGGTGATCTGGGTGTCAGAACCAACCCTAGGCTTTCCTATAGTTCCCAAAGTTCACTCTGGATTTATGCCAGAAAAATCCTTGGATTTCACTGGGGTTTCTAGTCAAGGCAGTGATGAATCCAGGCACGTAGAACTAATCTTTATGCATTGGGGTGCCATCCCTGATTAAAAACTATGAAACTACAATGAAGGTATATCTGGTTTTATATCAAATAAAAAGGTATTTTAAACCTTAGTGTTAAATGGCACAGGTGTGGGGGTAAAATTTATCTAGTATTTTATATAAATCACCATTTGGGGGTGAAATTTATCAAGTATTTTATATAAATCAGCATTTGGGGGTGAAATTTATCACCATTTGGGGGTGAAATTTATCTAGTAAATGTATATAAATCATCATTTTATATAAATCATCATTGGGGGTGAAATTTATCTAGTATTTCATATAAATCACCATTTGGGGGTGAAATTTATCTAGTATTTTATATAAATCACCATTTGGGGTGAAATTTATCTAGTATTTCATATAAATCATCATTGGGGTGAAATTTACATAGTATTTTATACAAATTACCATTTGGGGGTGAAATTTATCACCATTTGGGGGTGAAATTTATCTAGTATTTTATATAAATCACCATTTGGGGGTGAAATTTATCTAGAATTTCATCTAAATCACCATTTGGGGTGAAATTTATCTAGTATTTCATATAAATCACCATTTGGGGGTGAAATTTATCTAGTATTTCATATAAATCATCATTTGGGGGTGAAATTTATCTAGTATTTTATATAAATCACCATTTGGGGGTGAAATTTATCTAATATTTTATGCAAATCACTATTTGGGGGTGAAATTTATCTAGTATTTCATATAAATCACCATTTGGGGGTGAAATTTATCTAGTATTTTATATAAATCATCATTTGGGGGTGAAATTTATCACCATTTGGGGGTGAAATTTATCTAGTATTTCAAATAAATCATCATTGGGGGTGAAATTTATCTAGTATTTTATATAAATCACCATTTGGGGGTGAAATTTACATAGTATTTTATATAAATCACCATTTGGCTTCCTGAGGCCTCTGCAGCCAGTGCTGGTGAGCAGCCCCTGCTCCCGCAGGCACGCTGATGTCACTGGTGTTGCATGTACAAGGACACAAGCAAAAGCCAATTCATGCTGAATTCCACGCCAGGACACAGCCAGAGCAGTGCCTGCCAGCCAGAGGATGAGGTCATGGCAGGAATTCTTTACATTCTGCCTTCTGCACGGGGTGCCCGAGCAACCAGAGTAAAACTACGACAATAAGCAACACATGGGGAGCTCTAAACGCTGCCGGGGTGGTTTTTACTCCCCCTGCTCTGCTCCCCAGTAGAAAATGGAGAGGATAAACTGTTAAATTAGGTCCTGTCTTGGTGGAGACTGTATAAACCCTGCAGGAAGCTCTGTTGCTCATTAGGAGGGCGTGCACAGGGGGCTGCAGGGGCTCTGGCCCCAGCCCATCCACGCTCCCAGTGGTATCCACACTGCAGGCCGTGTGATGGAGGGCCTTGAGAACTGCTTTGAAGCTCTGCCACGCGTGCTGTGGCTTATTAGCCATAAATAAAAGTAATTCTGTGAGTTCTGAAAGAACTAGAGCTCAGTTTACTGTTGATTGGTGTCTGGTGGCTCGTTCAAGTTTTATTAATTGTATTAAAGCTGCAGCATGAGCTCTGCTGCCCTTAGAAGTCAGAAAATCCACACCAATAAGAAATGCTGCTGGAGTAGGTTCCTCAGGATATGACAATCCTGACCAGAGGTTTTCCCTCCCCAAGGTGGGGGGCCTGACCCCTTCCCCTGCTCCAAGAGGTTTTTCCTGGTGCGCAAAGGATTGATTTTTATGCTACTGCCTTTCTTTCACTGGGGATATCAATCGAGCTCTATTTCTTTCTACCCACTAACTTGCTTTTGCCAAAAGTGAAGTAAGTTAATATCCCAGACCTGCATGTCTTGCTGGATGTGGATGATAGGCCCAAACAGTGGATAGGACAGTGAGTGTGCAGTGTGACTCCATAAATCCTGTTCCATTTGGAAAGTGGGATAAAAGACCTCAGTAATGGATTTGAATCCTTGTGATTAATGAACAGGATCAAAGAGCCTTCATTTTGCTCATTATTCTGTGGGTGAAGACTGTCTGTATTTGACAATTTTATTATTTGCTGCTGTTACTCTTTTATTTCCAGTGCAGGAGGCTTCACAGCTCTTTCCATAGGTCTTGGAACCAAAAGAGACTTTAAATCATCCAGGCTGTGACCTCCTGTATAGCACAGGCCAGAGCATTTCAACCCTTATTGAACCAAATAACTTGCATTTGACAAAAGCACATCTTCCAAAAACCCATCCAGCCTTGATTTAAAGGCAAGACATGGTAGCAGCTTTGGGGATTGCCTAGAAAAACATGGCTTCTGCATCTGCCTTGGTGTTTAATGTTATCCTCAGGAGAGGAGGGGAGTGGGGGGAATAACAACCCTTGCTTGTTTTGATGCCTTGGCAGCTCCAGTTTATGACCTTGTGCTGCTGGTATTATTCTCCAGCTTTTAGCAGTGTTTCCCTGACCAGCCCTTGCTCTGGGTGTTTGTTATTCTGGGCACTGACATGTTCTGGGAGATGCAAGGAAGGTAAGAGGGTGATGGGTCTGGATAGGTTCAGTGACTTTTCTTTTAGTCCAGAACAGGCACTGTCAGAGCTGTGTGAGCACCTTCTCACTGGGACACTCAAACCTACAGAAAATCCATAGTTTCTCTTGTTCTCCAGGAAAAATTAAGGCATTGTCCTGCTCCCTGTCCTTGCAGGACTCTTATCTGCTTGGATCTGAGCTGAGGCCATGACTTCTTTTAGGGAGGTTCCTCCAACAGCTGCCAGATAAAAATGACTTCAGTTCCTCCAATCAGGCTGCTTTTGAACCACTGACAGCAGGGTAGTAACTGCATATTCCTATTCTTCCACCCAGCCAAATCCTGAGCTGGGCTTTCTTCCTTCCTTGTCCAAATGTTTGAGTAAGTGAAGCCAAGTTTTCTTTTTTTTCCTTTTTTTTTAATGAAATAATATTGCCTTGATTCATGTAGATGTTAAATAAACATGTAAAATAAACGGAGTGAAGCGGGACTGGATGTAAAGCTGAATTCCCATGGTCCTTGGCTTCAAGGATCTGCTCTCCTGACCTTTATGGCAGGACAGGATGCCTTTGGTCTCTGTGTATTTCAAATGGTCAGGCTGCTCTCTCTCTTTCCTTCTTCCATGATTTTACTGCAAAGGGGTTCAGGACAAGCAAGACCAAAAAATAATTCCAGTGACTGGATAGGTCCTGAAGCCAAGAGGTCCCATGTCATTCATGTTTTTGGACCTTTGCTTTTCAACACTGTGGAGGTAGAAATGCCTTTTTCAACATCCCTCTTCTGTCACCCCTGCAGCCTTTGCCCCTGTTGTTTGTCCCTTTTGGAATAAGTCCTTTGTTGCTTGTCACAGCTCTCTTATGACCAAGCACTTCCATGTTTCCCCTTGCTCTCTCCTCTTTTAAAACCAGGGGACAATAATATTTGAGGAAGTGCAGCTGATAAATAGACAGAAGCTTGGAAAAACCTCTCTCACCTCACCCCAGACCTGCCATGGTGACCCTGGGCAGGTTATTCCATCTTGCTTTGGCCCTTTCATTTTTGTCCACTGGTCCGTGGTCATGGTCTCTGTGACTCCTTCTCCCTGTGCTGGACTTTGCTTTCCAAGTGGGACATTTCTTATTCAAATATGTAATTTTATCTTCTTTTCACATTTTTTGGCTCCACTCCCTCCTTCTCTCTGAACTCATAAACAAACCCTGCAAAGATTAAAGAGCCTGAGCTGACAGTGGAATAAGGAGCTGCATCACTCTTCCATGCAGGCCTGTGGCTCACTCCTCCTTCCTGTAGCTCTGCCTGCCCTCAGTCAGGGTTCCACGGAGTGCTCTGCTCTCTTTCCTCTTTGGAGAAACATTTGTGTCTCCATGTGCTTCCCAAAGCCCCAGGCTGTGAGGGTGCTTTGAAATAAATCATCCTATCACCCAATTGCTGTAGCGTTTAATTACCCCCTACTTGATGGAGATGTCTGGAAACATAAACAGAAGGGATTCCAGCAGCTCTCCCGGTGTCTGGATGTTGGAACCACATCGTGTGCTTCACTCTCAGAGCTTTGCCACCCCTCCAACATCTGCTCGTCTCACTTTCAGCACAGGGCTGCTCTCTGCACGCTCAGTTCTGGGTCTGTTAAGGATCCCTAACCCAGGAAAAGGTGGCAAAGCACAAGGGGACTGTGTGATCCCTGCACTGCTGGAGAGGGATGGGATTAGAAAGCACCCCCAGGGGTAAGGGAGTTTCAAACTCTTGGATATTTAGCTCTTCACACACTTAAATTTATTAATACATTCTCTCCCTGATTAATGGGTTGCATGATACCTGAGTCTTTTCACCCTCACCTGTGCTGTGCAAGGATTGTGCTCTCCTGCAGCTGAGTGTGCTCCAGGGGATGGGCAGGAACGGGCATGCTTCATTTCATGACCTCACACAAACCAATTACCCCATTTACAAGCAGCATTATGCTGTGCTGAGTCAAAAGCCAGTTTTACAGCATTTTAACACCAGGAGTTAATGTTTCTTTTCTTTCCCTTTTAAGAAAGGAGCTGTCATTCATCCTTTCCCTTCTTTAAACCTGATAGATAAATCTGTTTTGACTTTTCTGGTGTGCCTTGGTGAACTTCCCTGCAGGTTTAGGCTGGTATATAATGAGAGAATTGGGGTTGCCTTTCTTTCCCATAAGTTTAGTAACAATGTGTGTGGGTTTTTTTTCTTTCTCCATCTTTTTTTTTCCAATTTCAATAAAAGTTGTGGGTGTGCAATGGTTATTGCATCTCTAATACTTGTTCTGATCCAGGAGCACTGAACTCTGAAGCACATTTCCAAGTCCCAAATAGTATATTTGATTCTGTTTTCATGAGATACTTGAGAGTTCAGAGGATTATCCAGAGTTTATCCAAACTCATTAGAAGCTCTTGGTCCAGACTGAGATCTGGAAACTTCACAAAATTAGAAGCAAACTCATATGAGGTTTCCACTGCTCCTTGGTTTTGCCAGAATGGAGCATGAAGAGATCAGCTTCTCTTGTAGCATTATGCCTTTGAGTACCTGCCAAAGCCAACAGCATGCAGAGATGTGCAGAAATGCTGAAATAAAAAGGATGTTAGCTTGATGTTTTCTACCCTCAGTAGAGGGTTGGCTTGAGTCTGGCTGGTTCAGCTTTGGGCTGGTTGCTTCCTCTGCTGAATCCAGAACCTAACCCTGATCATTGTGTGTCTGCTGCGAGCTGTGCTGGGGACCACCTTCTCCTCCTGTGAGGGAGGAGCAGGAGACAACTTTGTCCAACTCACAATGTCAGACCCAAACTTTGAGTTTGTTTAGTTTGGGTGTTTCTGCTTCCACCCTTCCAGCAGAAGAAGGGAGGTGGGGCTGGGCTCCTCTTGCAGCACACGGGCAGGGGTTGTGTTGGCTCTCTGGGGTACTTCAGCCCCCCGGATCAAATTTGGGGCAGCACTGAACCCTCACACCAGCCTCAGCCAGATGGGAGGGCTGCCAGAGCAGCCTCAGAAAGCCCCAGCTGTCTCTGCAGCCTGAGGACTGTGTGCTGAGGAGCACTTGATGAGGCTGCTGTCCTTTGGCCAGGGGCTGTCGTTGCAGCATTTCTGCTCGCTCCGTTCACCGCGCTCTTGGCGCGATGGCAGCGGAGGCTGGAGGAGGAAGGAAAGGCAGCATCGATCCTCCTGGGATGTGTGGCAGGCCAAGGAAAACTTTGCTTTTTTTCCATGTGTAATATTAAAGGTGGATCATTAACCCATTAGCCCTTAGCTGGCAGCTGTGAGCTGTCACTTCCCTCCTCTTCCAGATGAGAAGCTCATGTGGAACGAGCAGCGTGGCTGAGAGGGTTCCTCTGCTGGAGGTGGGGACTGGGCTGTCCTCTTGCCCAGCTGGGAAGTTATTTTTGTCTCCGTCCTGCAGTTTGATTTGCTTTTCATTTGATGGTGGGAGGGTTTGGATTTATGTAGCTATTCTTGTTTCATTGAATTTTGGGTGATGGCAAATTGTTCCCAGTCAGGAACAAACCAAGAATTTTTCTAAGCAAACAGGAGAAGGACCAAAAAACTTGGACCTGCCACATGTTTTCCTCTTGCTCTCCATCTGAAGATTCCAAAAGTCTTTTCCCACCTACACAAGCTGTGTCTGAGCAAAGCTCAAAAAGGAGAATTGATGTGCATAAAAAGTTGAAGCTGCTCCAGATGCAAGGCCCAGTGTCCACGCAGTGGAGAAGACAGCCACGCTCCACAGTGTGGAATGGCATGGTGGTAAGGGGGTTCTACCAGAAGGAAGGCAAAGCACCTATTAAAGCCAGTGGAAAATGTCATGGGGTATGGGATTGCTGAGTTTGGCCCCATAAATATTCGTACTGCTGGCTTTGTGGTTTAATCCATGGGTCCTCTTTAAAGATTAGAACTTTCTTAAACAAGAGCTCCCTCTGTCCCTGCTCTGTTTGGTCTCTTCAGCTCCAGGGAATAACTCTTGGCATGCCTGAGCCTTCCTCCCCACTGTGGCACAGCACAGCTCCCCTGTCAGCAGCACGCTGTTCTCATTGACTTTTATTATTCCATGGGCTAAATGACCATGTGCTTTGATCTGTAGGACTTGCTGCTTGGGAAGGGGGGAGAAAGGTGGATTTTTAATTTTTCTTTTTTCACTCACGCAGAAAGGTCAGGCTACTGAAAGGGATAAAATGCCAGGGAGAGACTGTGTGGTTTTGGCAGTCTTTTGGTAGAGAAAATGCTACAGATATGTAAGTCTCAAGGAGGGATTACCAACTGGATTTTATCTGACCCCATGTCACAGTACCACACATGGTATGGATGTGGAATGGCCTGCCCAAGGAGGTGGTGGATGTGTTCAAAAAGAGACTGGATGTGGCACTGGGTGCCAGGGTTGAGTTGAAATGTTTAGGGCATGGCTTGGACTTGATGATCTTGAAGGTCTCTTCCAACCCTGTGACCCTTGTCAAAAGCAGCGCTGGGGATGGATGCTGCTGTCTCTAGCACAGGGACCATGTCTAAGCCTGGGAGCCATTCCCTTGGCCAGCTGAGACAGTTTTTCACTGGAGGGACTGGCCAGAGGAGAATCGGTGCAGGAGAAGAGTTGGGAAAAGCTCCTCACTTTCACACTTGCCTGAGGTTCAAGGTGTAACGTCCATATTGCCCTTGGGTGTTAACTTCAGTGAAAAAAACTGAGCTGCTGAGGTTGCTAAAGATGACTTTAAAGCTGACTGGCTGCTAAAAGTGCTTTTGGGGGGAGTTGTCTGAGCATGTGAAAGGAGGTGGTGTGTGCATGAATAATGAGCTCTGCTCCTGGGACTGGTAAAATTCACACGTGGTACACATCCAAGGGCTCTGCCAGGAGAGCTCCCCAAAGCAGCCCTTGCACTGCTGCTGCACTTCCAAAGCTCCTGATGGTGGGCAGTGATGCTCAGGAGGTTGGGAAAATGGCTTTGGGCTTGGTCAAGAGCTGTAACATGTCTTGGAGAAAGGAGAGGAAGGATAGACCCCAAAGGATGTGTTTCTATGACCACCAGAACTTCCTCTGACCGCTGCCTGCTCATCAGCAGGCTGGGATGGTTTGAGCCAGTGAAAACCACTCCAGTGCTGCACGTGATGTTAATGACCCCTCCAGAGGCTCAGCACCACTCAACAGCCTGTTAATCTCCTGGCTTCAGCACAGGAACAGAAAAGCTTGAGGGAAGCCTGTAAATTATCACATTGTAGAGCAGCTCCTCAAAAGCTGAGGTCCTAAAACCAGCTAAGCCTTCGCAGGCTGCTCCAAAGGAGACATTTTTAAGCCTCA
The DNA here is from genome assembly GCF_015832195.1 of Motacilla alba alba. Classification (NCBI taxonomy): domain Eukaryota; kingdom Metazoa; phylum Chordata; class Aves; order Passeriformes; family Motacillidae; genus Motacilla; species Motacilla alba. The sequence goes on from NC_052033.1 coordinate 3,560,327, forward strand.
AGGAAACGAAAGGGTCAGCATAAGGTGTCCAAGGTGTCCCTCAGTGAACCTGTGGTGTCCTGATGCTGCTCTTTTGGAAGAGTGCACATGCTGTTCCTGTTCCAGAGATCCCACCACCCTCACCAGTCATGCCAAGCTTAGCCTGACAGAGAAGTGGTAGTAACAGAAAAGGAGAGGGCAGCTCTTACCTGATGTGGATTCCCTTGTTTTAGGTCGAGTTCAGAGACTATGACCAAACCCCATGACAGAACTGCATGAAGTGTTTTGAAAACAGGCCAGTTCAAGAGCAGAAGCTAAAACAATCTCTGGACAGTGCAGGTGCTGTTTTTTCAGATCTGATCCCTGGAAGAAGTAAATTTTCTTTATAAAACCTGGATTTGTGCACCATGCAGACGCAGCATCCTGTTCATTCTGCAGCCCTCCAGACACAACCTGGGGCCATATTCTCCAAAGCTGTCTCCATGCAGAGTTCCACCTCACCAGCAAGGAGAGATCCTGCATGTAGAGACATGAGTGGCTGTATGAGATCACTCCCGGGTAAGGCCAATTAGAGAACTGACTGAGGTTGCTCTTTTCATCAATCTCCAAGGGAATGGACAAGTGTTGGAGATGGAAGAGGGGCTCTTGCACCTGGAGAGCCAAGAAGGCAATGAATTCCCATTGTGTGGAAAAACCCCTTTGCAGAGAATCCCTCAGTCTCGTGGCATCTCACCACCAGCTGACACCTTGGATTTCTTTTCTCATAGTTTGTTGTCTTTGTGCAGTTACTCAGCAGATTTTACTTCTTCAAACTCCCCTGAGCAGTTTTCTACATGTCCAAGCACCTTTTTAATGTAAGAGAGCTGATCACAGCCTCAAGCATGGGATTTACCCTACCATGGTGCCTTCCCACGCTCGAGCCCTTGAAGAGGGTTTAGTGGAAAACTGTTCCTCTTCACACTTGACTTTTCATGCTCTTATTCTCTTCTTGTGTTAGTGTCTGGTTGCTGCTCTCAGTGCTGCACTGCTGAAGTGTCTGACAAAGGAAATGACACTGATGTTCATGTTAACTCTCTGACAGTGTAAAAATAGATGGGTTGAAATTATGCCCCCGAGAGCAGCTCCTGGCCCAGTTTAGTGCACCCTCATTCTGGGGAGAGAAAACAGGTAATAATTACAAAGAGAAAGAAAATGTTGTTTTCCTGGACGTTGAAAGCTTTTGACCTTTGAGAAGAATGCTCTATTTATAACAGCAGGACTGTATTTTTAAAAGCCTTGAGACACACGTGTGCTAAGGAGTCAGAGATGTTCTTTGGCTCCAACTTGTTTTTTTTACCTCTGCTAGATTAGTGAAGATATAATTTGCAACGTGACCCCAAGAATCAAAAGTCTTTTTTTTATTAAAAACTTCAGAAATAACCTCACCAGGGAGTTAGAACTGATGAATGCATAGATAAGAAATCCTCTACTGAAGCTCCTTTTGAGAATTAATACAGAGAACAGATGAGGATGTGGATGTATTTGGGACAAAACTCATTCATTAGGCTGTACAGCTAGAGAGCTAAAAAATGAGTTATAACTCCTTTCTAAAAGATGTTTAAATAGTTAGCCCTGTATCTGTCTGAGTTAGAACTATTGAGCAAAGCATTTCAGCACATGTTTAAATGAAAACCTGAGCATTTTCATAGTTTTGTGCAAATTAGGTCCAAAAGTGCCTATTCCAGTCACCTAATTATATTTGCTCCCACATTGGCCAAAGAAATTTACCTCCTGGTTTTGGCATCTCCTGCTGAAGCTTCAGCACATATGTTGGAGGGAGCCAGCCTCCCTCCCTGCTGGAGATGCTGGTGCTGATCACTTTCCTGGTCTGGGCAGCTGGGGTCCTATCACCTAAAAAAAATCATTACTAAAAATAATCGTTTTGGGTTTTCTTTTTTTTCCTCTTGCCTCCCACACTTGTTGCTCCGTGCTGGGAAATTGTTTGGTGGCAAAGGGGAGTTGCTGATTCATTGCTTTTACTCCTGCAGCTGTACCTGACTTAATTAAGGTTCTAGTGCAGACAGCTAAGTGCACAAACCTCACGGTGGAGGAGGGACAGTATTTTGCTTGCTCCCACGGTTACCACAGGTTTGTTACCACTGATGGGTTTAGCTGGTCCCTCCTGAGCACATGGCACTGTGGTTTGCTGCAAGAAACCTTCAAGTGCCAGAGCAAAAGGGCAGAGTGATGCTTGCAAGGATCCAGAGAGCATCTGCAAAACCCAACAGGTTTGTGACCATTTACTGGGATGATGAAAGCAGTGAGTCACTGTGGTAAGTCAGCAAATGCTTATTTTAGAGTCAAGTGCTGCTCCTTGGGAGCTTCTGAAGTTTTATAGGAGCCAGGACTGAGACTTGCTGTACAAATGTCCAATGCTGTGCACGCCACATCTGTGGAAGGGTTCCAGCCAGGTTGGACAGGGCTTGGAGCAATCCAGTCTAGTGGAAGGTGTCCCTGCCCATTGCTGGGGGATGGAACTGAATGATCTTCAGGGTTCCTTCCACCTCAAACCCTTCTGTGAAAGAAATGAAATGCAACATTTGGAGCTCACCTGAGTGATTTATGAAGCTTTGGCCACCTTGCCTTCATGTGAACAGGGAAATGTACAAAAAGTTTTAAATGGGTCATACTTGTACTTTTCTATTAAGCAACACTGTCAAATTAAGAATTTCTTAGTGCCAGCCACTTTGAACTGGAAAGACTTCACTGGACCTCCGGGCCCTTTAAACAAGGGTGTGGGGTGGCCAAGACCCCATCCTAAATGAATATTTTGCACTGTTAGAGGCAGCAGAGCTACCTGATGGTGATGGCTCCTGCTGAGCCCTTTTGCATGTCTGCCATGCAGCTGTTTGCCTTAAAAAAAAAAAGAAAAGAAAAGAAAAAAAAAAATCCTGGTGCTGGAATGATGCTATTCAAGATGAGAACTTGGCAGCTGGGCCTGCCACCCACTTGGAGTGCTGTATGTGCAGCACTTGGAGCCCTGGAAGTTGTGAAGGGCTGGGAGTGAAGTGTTTGAGCGGTGCTGATGCTCTCCTGAAGATGAGAGTTTCACCGAAACTGAAAGGGGAGAGAGAGCACGAGGAGCCTTGGCCACAGCAGCTTTTCCTGGCGGGATTGCTTTTAGACTGAACTGCCAGAGGCACTGTGGAGCAGCAATCCTGGCGGGGGAACCTGAGCTTTACAAACGAGGGCACAGCACAGAGCTGCTGCCAGCCCTGTAATCTCTCCTTATTATCTCCCTAATATGCATCATCTGATTCACTGCCAGCTCTTACTTCCGTCCCTCTGTCTCTCTGTGCCCCCCCTTCCTGCCTGTGCAGAGATAAAATGTGGTGTTATAACTGTGAACTCACCCCTGGGACTGCTCCTGAAACCTTGGCAGTAAATCACCCTTCATCTCTGCAGATCGCCTTGGACATCCTCGGAGTTTAAAATGTAAAATAAATAAATTATATTTATCTTGCATAGTATATATACATGCACATAAAATGTATAAAAATAATATAAATGTCACATTGCAAATCCAAACAAAAGTATTGAATGTTTTATGTTGACCATATGGCTTAGTGACACCACGTCAGGGTTTCCTGTGTGTGCTTTTTACTATTTCCTCTCCACACTTTCTGTAATCTCTCCAAGACCTCTGGAAGCTCACATAAATGGAGATTTATCTCCTAGGACAATGGCAGTTGGTCCCAATTTTTGTTTCTGTTGTGGGTTGTAGTGGCAGAAATACTGAGTGGGTCTTTTGGTTGTTTTTTTTTTTTAAATTATCTATTTTTCTGCAGCCAGCTCTACAAGGATGGGGCTGTGTGTGCACAGCCCTTCCCTGCTTCCACAGTCCTGGGGAAGTGCTTGAAGTTGTGAGTTTTGGATCCAGGAGGGAGGTACCCAAAAGCAGCAGTGCTCATGAAATGCTGCAGGAATCCTGCCTGGTCCCTGGACATTGGGGTGTCCGGGGTGGAGCTGGAAATGAGCCTTATTGCTGAGTGTGAAACTGCTGCCATCCTTCTGAACCAGAGAGGGGAAAGCTCTGCTGTGGTTGTGGACAAAGCTGAAATGTTTTGAATGACCAGAGGAGAAATTCTGTAACTCACACCCTGGTGAGAGGAACAGCTTCACCTCCCTGGGTGGCTCTGCAGCATTCGGCACCACCACAGAAAGAGGCCAAACCACGAGAGAACCAAGGGCATGATGGGGTGTCCCTACCCTGTCCTTGCCTGCAGTGTCTGCTGTGAGCCCCTAGAAACCACAGAAAGCGGCAGAAACAGAAAATACAGAATTATTGCTGAAAGCTACGCCCCTGCTCCTGGTAGGTGGTGGCTGCTCTGCGTTTCTCCGTGGGGCAGAGCAGCTCCGAGTGGTCCCTTTTGGCTTTGGTTTCCCGCTCTGAGAATGCCTCACAGCAAGCACTGCAGGGCCTGTCTCTACTCGATAACAGGGCCCTGTGAAAGAGTCATAAATCAAACCTGAGATCTGGCAGGTTTAATAATAAATCCCAACCTTGTGCCAGGTCTGTGAACTTTTCAGTGTCACTGAGGTGCTCGGAGAGTGAACCTGAGAAGTCTGCTGGTTGCAAGAGGAAAACAGGCAGAACTCGTCAGTTTTGACCCCAAATCAAGGAAAATGTTGTGGTTTTGGCTAAGTGGGGCTTTGTGGTTTTTGTTAACCTGAGGCTCAAAGCAAATGTGTGTTTGGGAGAGGGAGAGGGGGGAAAAAGAACATGAATTGAAATGGGAATGCTTTTTTGTCATGTTTCTCACTGCTCTCACTTAGAAGAGGGTAATGCAAGGAAGTGGTGGTTTATCTCTGCATCAGGAGTGTAAATAATGCCATGGAAAGTCTATTTTGTTGCTGTGAAGTTCATGTACGGATTCCAAATCCCACACAGCCCAACAGCTGATCCTCTCTGATCGTTCTGCTTCCCTCCCCCAGAGTCCCTTTGCACCACAGCTCTGCCAAAGAGAAACAACTGATTCCATGGTGAGAGTTCAGACAGGGGCCAGTGAGGAGCAGGAGGGCACCTTGATAGTTCTGGGCTGATTTTGGGAGAAAGGCCACGTTTCCTGCTTGGACAACACAAGTGCTTTTGGGTGCAAAGGTGCCAAATGCTGCCCCTCTGCTTTTTCCCTGCCTCTAACAGCATTGCTGAACAAGCAGACCCCCACTGACACCCCCAGACTCATCCTGTGGACCTAGCAGATGCCCCACAGGTTTAAAGATGAGGGAAAAATTGTTCCTGTGTTGTCTGATTTTTGATCTCTCAAAGCACAGCACCCGAGCCATAAAGTGGGATGTGGATTTTGCTGTCATGTCCATGCCAAGAAAGGGCATGTCCATGCTGTCATGTCCATTTTAAGATAAAAAGCTTCTCCTTTGGAGACCCCAATGTTAACTATTGATTTTTAGCAAAGAACTAGAGTCGTTGCTGTCACGTTTAGCTGTTCTGGTCCTTGAGTTTCCCAGTTCTTACCCATAGGCTCCAGCTGGGAAATCACATGGACAGTGTATGGGACTGGTGTCTTGCTCCAGTGCTGCCTTAGAGACAGACTCAGCATCTGATCCTGCCTAAGTCTTACTGGGAGTCACTTTTTTTTGAAGATGTGGGTTCCTGAGTGAGATTTCCATTCAGGCAGGTGCTCAGTGGTAGTTTCAAAATGCCAAAATGCTTTGTTCAACCCCCTGCTTGGAGGAAACCTCAGCAAGTTCTAAGTTGCTTCTAATGAAAACCTCGCCAGGCATCTCTGCCTGATCTATTAGATCTTGCACGACTTTAAGAGTCACTAACTTTATTGTTTATTGGCTTTTTTTTTATTGCTCTTGCTCATGGGACATGACTGCTTGTGTAGGTAAACGCAGAATACAGACGTAGCAAAATGTGCAGGGAAGTCCTTGGAAAATGGGTCAGGGCAGAGGTGGCTGAAGGCTGAGGAGGAAACTTCCTGCTCCAGGGACAATGGTGTGATTGATGCACCCAAAGAGCTGATTTAATCCAGCTGAATTATTTCATCATGAGGCATAGAGCTGCGATAAAGAGGCTTCCTCCTCTCTGGATTGATGCAGGGAGGCAGCAGATAACAGGATTAATGATCTGAGCCCGTGGGTCAGGTTTCATTCCCAGTCTCAGTACGAATCAGATGTGACCCTGCTGCCTCGGCTGCAGTTATTCCAGAAGGGCAGGGGTTTAATGAAATGTGGAATTGAGCCTCCTGATCTCAAGGAGACTGGCTTTCTGGGCATGATTAATTTTTCCAAGGCAAACAGATCTTTTTGGGCCAGTGAACAAGTCTTTGTTCCACACTGGCAGGGACGTGTTAGGAGGAGGAGACTTCCCTGTTCCCAGCTAGACCCCTTGGGGCCTGCAGCTCTCAAATTAGGATGTTGTAGGTGCTGAGAGGTTCATTTTGCCTGTGAGTTATATCCAATCTGCTGATGCTGGGCTGGGAGTGTATATTAGGGTTGGAGCTGCACAATCTGGGCTGCATCCTTCATTTTTGGGGTTTGTTTTTTGCTCTGCTCAGTTTTTTTATTTTCAAACTTGCAGGAAACACATGAAGCAGAGGGAGAAAGAGGGGGGAAAAGTTTTCTATTTCAGCTTAATTAGTCTTCTGACCTAGTGGGCTGTAGGGCTGCATGAAGAGAGGTGTGGAGCATGGGTGTGGAGCAGGGACATGGGGTGATGCAGGAGCTGCTCCTTTTTGGCAGTGGATGTGTCAGTGCAGAGCTGCAGTGTCTGCGTGGCTGTATCCAGTGAAGTCCTGCTGCACAGAGATGCTCCAGAGGGCTCCTGCAAACACACTGGGTTCCCTTTGCCCTCATCTCTCCGAGGTTTCTCCATCAGGAGGGACCCAAGGGGTGCAAACGAGCTGTTCCAGAGGCTGGAAGGGAGCCGTGGCTGGCAGGCTCAAGCCCTGAGGTATTTATGTGAATGTAAGTGCTGAACACCTCTGACATGCTGGGCTGCTTGCATCCATGGCTCTGGCCTTGGCCTCCCTTCCCGAGCATCAGAAAGTGGTGGAAAATATTTATACTAACAGATTGTGAGCAGCTGTTTTAATGAAGCATTTATGTACTAGGCAAACTTTAAATTGCCCCAAAATGGGACACATGTGTTCTATAAATACACTATTATGAAGAAGTGGGGAGTAAGAGATTCTGGATCCAGAAGGCTAATCCTCCTACACTTATTTATTTTGATAAAGAGTTTATATGCTGGAAAGAAATGGTGTGGAAAGGAAGAGTGGGGCTTTCCAGAATGCAACCATGCTTCACAACTGCAGCAGAGGAGAGTTAACCTCTCCAGATCCAGCACATTGCCTCTAGATTCTGCACATCAGCCTATTTAAAAGCAATTTCACCCACCTGAGCAAGAAAGCACCAGGTTTGGTATGGCCCCTTTCTGTAGGAAGATGTAATTTAGAAGATGGATTTGGTCTTGCTTTGGATCCAAACCCAAGCTTTGAAATACATTCAATTCTCTGCTTTCCTAGCAGATGATTGAAGATGAGGAGCCTGACTCCTGAAGTCTGGTCATATATCAAATCCCAAAGTGCATTTCTTAGGAAAAATGGTTGATGGTTTGATGCTGGTGCAAGTCTGCTAGAAAACAAACTGAAAAAAAGGTTTTGGGGCTAATATCCTCTTTATTTGCACATTAGGCAGGTAGGAATACAAAATGCCACCTTGGAAAGATTTCCACTTTGGAAAGATTTCCTTTTACCACTATCTTCTCCACATCTCAGGAGCCTTTAGCTCATAAAAATGCTGGGGGGAGCACACGTGTGTGCAGGAGTGACATGTGCTCACTCTGCCAATTAAAACTGGAGGTCCTGCCTAGAAAGTTGTTGAGAGTGAAACTTTCTCATTCAAATAGCATGTGGCCCTGCTGGTCTGGGGAGGTTGTCATGGTTATCCCACATCAGCTGATGTCATCTCCTTTTCTGTAGAAATAAGTGCTTTTCAGCTGACCAGTTCAGGGTAAAGCTGTTTAAAATGCCAAGGCAGCCAGAGGAGCTCACTGGGGTCTCTGCTATCAGGGGGAACATAAAAAAAAAAAAAGCTGTGAATCAGATGGAGCTGCTAAATTGTGGGGGAATTGATGGGGAAACTGGTATGGACATGCTTGGATGGGGCAGCCCCAAAGGTATTGTGGGTGCACAATGGTGGCACTGAGGAGAACGGCCGGGATTGGGATGGCTGGGGGGGCTCATTGAGGCAGCTGAATAGGAAGGAGAAAAGCAGTCAGAAATGTACAAAAGCGCAGAAAAATGTTGTTTGCCTTGTGACTTGGGGATTTTAAACCAGGATGCTGAGTGATAAATGGCTTTGGGATGTTAAATGTCAGCTCTGAGGGGGGGGCATGTGTCTGTGCAGGGGTTGAGCCTTGCATGAGTGACACTGTTTTGCTGGGGAGGAAGAGCTCTCTGCAGTGCCCAGAACCTGACACACACTTTCTGTCCAGCAGTGGTGGCTGAGCACACAGCTCCCAGTGCAGCAAGTGGTGCTCATTGATGTGGAGCCCAAAATCCATGGTAAAATTCAGGAAAAGACACAATCAAGGAGTTTAAATAGCTTGCCTTTGAGTAGAGGCTGACAGTGGTAAGCAGGGGCTGCTAAAGGGGTGTTTTGGTATAACTTCATGTGATAAAGGGCTTTTTCCAGCCCTGGATGTGGTTCCTCATGAGTTGAGAGCCCATCTTCCACCTGGGAATGGCAGGTCTGTTCTTCATGGAAGGAGAAGGACTCATTGTTTCAGATTTAAGGTTGGACTTGATGCCTGAAGTGTCTTTTCCAACCGATGTCTCTAGTTGAAGATGCTACACCAGGAAAACACGTGTTTTTGCATTTCTGTGCACCTGCTTCAGAGACAGGAGAAGCATTTATGAGAACAAACCATGGCAGAAAGCGGAGCTGATGGTTTCTAGGTTTTCTCTGGTACTCATATGTAGGTATGGAAATGTGCTCAGGGCTGGAGCAGTGCAGCTGGGAGCTCTCTGAGATGCAGGGAGGGTTGAGGAGACTTAAATGCTATTTGGGGTGCCTGGAAACTACAGAGCTGGTGGAGTCTGAATATGCTCCTGATGCCTATTCCTTTATCAAACATGACTGAAAAGTGCTGTGAGGTTCAGGAGTTCCAGGGTAGGAGTAATGAGAGGAAGAGACAAAGAAACAGGCAGTGCTGCTGCAGATGACTAATTTTCTTTGGAATCTTGGCTGTAGAAACAGCAACCCTACTCATCGTTTTACAAATGCTTTAACAAACACTTAAACATGGGATGTTACTGCTAAGTGTTGACCAAAATGCTCTGAGCATGAAAGCTTCATTAATCTGGATGAAAACATGTAAAATGATAAGATAATCTGTGCTTCCAGTCACAGCACTGTAAACCAATCTCTGGGTTTCGCACCAGTGGAAATGGGAGAAGAATATGCTTTTATCTTTTTTTTTTTTTCTTTTCATTTTTATTTTTTTCTTCCTTTTTATTTTTTTCTTCCTTTTTATTTTTTTTTTTAAATTCTGTTATGGCTGATGATGTATGTCCAGACTCACTCTTCAGGGCTGGAAGATATTTTCTCTGTTAAGTTAAAAAAAATGGAGATCCAGTCCCTGGAGGAAACCTGATCAGAGACACGCTGGCTTCCACACACACTCCAGGCCTATTGATCTCCCCTGTCCCCTCTGCCCTCTCTGTCTGTAGGTTATGGAAACAATGTCTGTCAGCAGCAGCTCTGCTTTCTGTGCTGCTTATTAACTTTTTGGCAGAAGGGAGTCTGCTCTCCCTTTATGGGGTCCCAAGACCCACAACGAACTTAACAACCCAAAGGGAATATCTCCAGGAACAACCCATTTTACACAAATCCCAGTGTTTTCTTAAAAAAAGAATAAAGTCGCAGGACTCTTTAGTTGTGCAAGGGTTGAACAAATGCAATGAGAGATGCACAAAATGTCTATTTAAACCTCAGGTTTGGGCAGGTTTTCTTGCTCAGAGTGCAAGCTGTTGTCACCGTTTGTTTCACGACTTTGCACAAGAGAAAAGAATCATAATTTCATCTGCTGAATCATAATTTCATCTGCTGAGCAGGCAAACATTGAGAAAACTTTAACCTGCTGGGGCAAACTCTGTGAGAAACAAACAAATTTTGAGAAACAAATTCCAGGGACTTTCTTTGCCCCCAGAGTTAAAGTTTGCTTCAGAGCCACTTCAAGGCGCTTTCAGCAAAATCTGAACCCTGTGCCAATGGAGTGGGTAGGAAATCCCAGCAGCTCACTCTGTAGCTCTTCAGATTTCTCTAGGGGAGTGGGGACATTGTCTGGGGGATTTTAGACCAAACTTTCAATTGCTCTGATAGTTGTCTTTGCTCTGGCTTCTGGCATTGAACTGGGCTGTGTCCAAAGCTCTGACAGGGCCCCTCCAGCACTTCAGTCCACTCACACTTGTGCCTCAAAATAGAACATTATAGTTTTGTTTATTTGTGGGCAGCCCTTCATTTCACACTCTTCTGCTATGTATTAATAACTTGCTCTTGATCTTAGAATTGTCACAGTGCTGGTGTATCTTCAGAGATCTTATTTTGGGAGGGCAGTTGTGAGTGCTATAAAGCAATATATCAAAAAACTGAGCTGAAGCTAGGGCAGCCCTTGGAGAAATTCAGCAGAATTTCTACTTTTGAGTAGTGTAACACACTGTTACATTCCACTCTCCGCATCACCAAGAAGTTTCAGAAAAAGGCTCACTCATTGTTTCCAGATTGTTTGCTTCATCTGAATCCTCTGTCTTGTGGACACAGCATGTTTGCAGAGCTGATGTCCCATGGCATTTATCTGCCCCGGGAGTCCAGCAGCCAGTGCAGGAGCTGCTGGGGTCGAGCTGTCCCTGCTGCCATCCTGGCTCCCGAGTTCCTTCCCCACTTGTTTTCATGTGGGCATGCCAAGGAGAAATCCTAAGGTGCTTAAAGGGAGTTTATAAAAGGGGAAGAGAGACTTATGACATGGACAGAGAGTGAAATGGGGAAATGGTTTTGAATGAAAAAGGAGAGATTTGGCTCAGATGTTAGGAGGAAATCCTTCCCCGTGAAGGTGGGCAGGCCCTGGCACAGGGTGCCCAGAGCAGCTGTGGCTGCCCCTGGATCCCTGGAAGTGCCCAAGGCCAGGCTGGACATTGGGGCTTGGAGCAGCCTGGGATAGTGGAATATTGTCAGATGATGCTTTTTTCTGACTCAGAGATGGGGTAACTGAGAAGTGTTTTAAAAACTTTTATTCCATTTCCAGTCTCATGTGAAGGGTGAGACAATACAGATGTTAGAATTCAAACTATCACAATCAGAAGCCAACTATTTCTTAATTACAACACATGATAAGCATTTCTTGGCTTATCAGCTTTACACCATATTATAAATGCCTTAAAGCCCATGGCAGGGGGTGTAATAAGGTGATTTTCAGGGTACCTTCCAACCCAAACCATTTCATGGTTCGATGAAGTCAGCAGAGAGAGCCCCACATTATCTGGGTTTGTGGTACCATTTGAGCTTCCTGCCAGGAAAAGCACCAGGATGGGAGTGGGATGAAGGTGAGGAAGGCTGATGATGCTTTGCTGTAAGCTGTGAGCCATGATTCCGTTGCCATACTTTGAATTGTAGGTTGAATTTCCTACAGAATGGTAGGTTTGAATTTCCTACAGATCCCCTGGCTGATGCCTCAAAGGCTGCACGTGCTCAGGGCAAACCTGGGAGCAGTTTGGTGCAGGCCATTTGGTTTCAGGCAGAAACCAGGTGTAACTAAGCTGCTGACCAAACTTCTCTGCTTTCTGATCCCACCCAAACAAGCAGAGACTGAGAGAATGTCAATGTGAAACTCCATGAGCCTAAACCTGAGCACAGGCTGTGTCCTCCTTGCTTTTGGCTTCTGACTGCAACGCTGGCTTCCCTCTGTGGTAAACCATGTGGTGTCTCCATGTGGTAAGTGGGGATGCAGCTGGATTACCACCTTTTAGACAGCATAAATGGAGACTGGACTGGGGGCTTTGGAGAGCTGAAAGATTCCCTGTATCAAGACCCTCACAGTCTGACTCCTCCTGCCAAAAAAATGGGTCTAATATATATTTTTTTTAATCTGGCTCTCCATTTGTAAAACTGCTCTTGGCTATCTTTGCTTTGCTACCCCTTCAGATGGAATATTCTGATGATATTCTCCCCACTCACCGTGCACGTAGAAATTCCTGCTAGCATTCCTGCTTTCACTTGTCTGAAATATTCCAGTTACACACCATCAGTGACTTGGCAAAGCACGGCTTTTGGAAATGGTATTCCCTCTGCCTAGGCTCCTCTTTACAGACTGCTGTGGGATCTCCCTCCTTGCCCTGCAGCCTGCAGTGTTGAAGCTGCTTTTCTGTAAATTGCTGGACCTTGTTAGACACAAAAATTGGGCTGTGCTCAGCCCTTGGGAGCTCCCTGGGGCTTGCAAAGCCTCTCCTGCTCCAGCATCTGCCCTTCCTCTAGGGGCTCTCGTGGCTGCTCTCCTGACTTGCTGCCTGCTTTCGCTGAGGGTTCATTAGCCTGTAGTCAGTGGTTTGGTGTCTGTTGCTCCTCCTGGGTTTTTGTACCTGCTGAAGAAATTAATGCTCTATCTGTTAATCTGTCCCATCCCTCCTGATTGCAAGTAAGTTCAGGAATTGAAGGTAGTTCTGCCCTTTGCTGTGTTCTTGAGCTCTTTTTTCTTCCTGAGTTTCTTTGTGGGAATTTTTTTCGCTAGACCTGTGCAGCAAATGATTTACTCACAGCGAAACTGACTTTGTTTTCAATTTTTTCTTTTAATGGATGGGAGCCAAGATCCCATGCATGGTTTAGCTGCCTAATTGCACTGATTTCACCACGACGACATGGTCATTCATGCCTCTGCAGATGGAATCACAAAGGGGGTGCTGACAGGTCACCCCAGGACTGCCCCTCGAAGAGGTGTGCTGTCCCTGCTCTGCCACTGCCCAGCTGTGTGACCCTGGAACAGTCCCAGGGCTGGATGGAGAATACTGGAAGTCATTCTTTTCCTCCAGAAAATTTTGCCCACAAAGTTTCAGACAACAAAGATGAGGCCTTGAGGCATGACTATAATCTCAGTAAATAAACAACCACAAATAATTGGTTGAAATAATTTGGGTGCAGTGTGCTGTTGTGGAGCAGTTGCAGTGTGTTTATGCTGTCAGTGAAGGCAAAAATAAATGAAAGTGGGATTTTTTTTCTGGTTTTTTTTTTTCTTCCCCTTTCTTTTCTGTTTTGTTGTTATTTAAATTGTTGGCTCCCCCAAGCCTCAGAGTAAGGCAGTGCACAGTCCCACAGCCACCCTGCTCCTACAGTGCCTGGCTGGACATTGGTGAGGAAGAGGAAAGGAATATTTGTCAGCAAGTGAGGAGTAACCTGTACTCAGGGGAAAGTTTTTCCTTAATCCCTAAAAGGTTGTTTTATGGCTCGAAGGCTGCAGGCTGACAAACCTCAGCCTGCTGTCGTCTTTACAAATATTAAAAAAAATAAAACTTCTTTGATTTCTGACAAGCAGAGAAACTTGAGCAAACCCTGTGCCAGTGAGTAATCCAGAGCGTCTGGCTGTTGTGCAAGGGCTGTGTGAGGAGATGCTGTGGCAGCCAGCAGGGCTGTGGGGATGCTCAGTGCTGTTTAGGACTTGTTTGCTGACAGAAGAGAAGATCGGATGAGATAGGCAGGGATTGCAACAGCGAGTGGCAGAAGAGCTGCTGGTCCACACAAACAACACTCCTACCATGGGTGTTTTGGAGAGACGTGGGGATTTTCAGAGCTGCTGCGAGGATTTTGTGAAAATGGCTTTAGAGAAGCAGGGTGGTTTTCCTCCTGGAGGGGGAATATGTTTGCACAGCATCCAGGGCAGGCTGGGCAAGGAAAGCAGAAATTGAATTGTGATGGAGTTGGGGCAGAGGTTGGTGCTGCAAGTTAAGCATGATTCATCAGCACAAAGTACACTGGAGATCAGACAAACCTCACAGGAGAGGAGCTCTGTCATTAATACTCCTCCAAGTCTCTCCTGCTATCAAGGCAGATGGAAGTGCCTTTGCCAGACTGCCACCTCAGGCAGGTGCTCTGCCGTGTGCCACCCCTGACGAGCATCCCTGGCACCTGATTCTTGGGCAGTGTTGGGCCCTTGGTGCCTGACACCTGCAGCTGACCTGCTCTTTGTGCAGAGAGAGGAACAAGGGCCAGCCAGGGACTCCTCCTTTCCTGCTGAAACAACTCCAGCACCACTTCCTAACACCACCTTCCAAGTGAGCTGGTGCCAGCCCTGTCTCATCAGCCTTCAGGGGACATGGGCACAAAGGAACTCCTTGGAGGAGCAAATGCAGTGGTGAGCAGGAGGTGTTTGCTTGACAACACCCTTCATAAAACCCAGACAAGAATTCTGCCCTTGTCCTATATCAGCTTTTTCAGTCTCAAATATTTAAGGGAGAATCCTTGCTGTTCTCCCCTGTTTTGGCCAAGACTGAGCTCAACTGCGAGTAGAAAAAAAGCCATTAAACAAAAAAGGCAGTTTTGGGCTGAATCTGGAGTTTGACATACATACTTGACACATTTATCCTTTTATTTATAATGTGCATCCTTTGAGCAGCAGGAGAGTTGAGCAGGATCACTGTAGGTGTGAGGCTCCAGTGCAGAGGAAGAAGATGATTTTTGGCTTGGAGGAGTTGGTTGCATGGCTGGTTTAACAGCCTTCTGTAACCTGCAGAGCAAATGTATTTGCTTTGGCTCCTGAACAACCTAAACACTCGGAGAGCTTCGGCTGTGCTGCTCACAGTGGGTTTTTATCTGCATTTGTGTCAGAGCTGTGTCAGACTCGCAGCCAGTGGCTCCTCCTGCATCACCTCATCCCCATCTGGATGAGAAGGGCTCAGGGGATCATGCTGGAGCAGGCAGGCAAATCCCCCTGGGTGCAGAGGGCCCTGAGGATGCTGCACAGGACCATTCAGCCTGACTTACACACCCCTCACCCTCTCTCTGCTGCAATTGCTCTTGGATACACCTGCCAATGTAGGATTGGGATGCTCTGGTCCAAAACTCCTAAAGGCCCTGGAGGCACTGCTGGTGTGTTGGTGCTCAATAACCAGCTCTGGAGCCCCTCTGAAGCTGAGGTTTGGCAGCTGGTGGGCCCAGCAGCTCCTGCTCAGGACACTGCTGACCTGGGCTGGGTAAATAAGGAGCTCCCATCCTGCCTGCCCTGGGAGGCTGGGGCTGGCCACTGCTCCCCTGCCATGCCCATTGGCAATATCTCCAACCCATGGCATGCTGGTAAAGCTACCCTGCCCTGTGGGGAGCGTTGTTTCTCTGCTCTTTTCTTTCCTCTTCCACAAATCCATGTGCCACCACTTTGTTTTCCTGAGCGTGCTGGAATATGGGTACCAAAGGCACGAGGCTTTTGGAGCAGTATCAGCACACTGGGCTCCCTGCCTGCAGGCAAGGATGAAAGCACAATGAAGAGCGGAGCGTGGTGAGTGATGCTTCACGTTGGGTTTGTGTGCAGCTTTCCAAGACAAACAGCAGCCTGCCTCCCTGCTAGCCCTTGTCCCTCCAGATTCCCAGAGCACGACTCGCAGAGGGGCACTGGATACCAAAGGAAAGTGCCAAAATTCATCATTTGACTTTGTCAGCTCGGTAAAACGGTCTGATGTTGGTAGGAGGTTATGTTTTCATAGAGAAAGCCTTGAAGAAAATAAAACAAAACCAAGTCCCCCTCCC
This sequence comes from Motacilla alba alba, assembly GCF_015832195.1. Lineage (NCBI taxonomy): Eukaryota > Metazoa > Chordata > Aves > Passeriformes > Motacillidae > Motacilla > Motacilla alba. Next base: position 3,576,092 of record NC_052033.1, read on the forward strand.
ATCCTGGGGCCTCCTGTCCCGGGTTTCAGGTTGGAGCCAGGGCTGCTGACTCATGGAATGTGCAGGTGCTGGGGCCTCCCCGTGGAGAGCACCACCTCAGCACCTGCCCTCTGGGACAGTTCTTCAGCTTTTTAAAAAGCTTTTGCCCTGATTTTCACAGCAAACCAGATCCTGGATCACCTTATCCTTCTGGGTGCAGGTCCACCTCTTTGCAGAGCATTGCTCTGCATCAGCCTTGTGTGTCTGCTCCAGCACATAATTTGGCCCCATGCCTCCCTCCTTTCCTTTTTCTCTACCACAGGAAGCAGCATTTATAAAATCCCTAATGATCCTGTCAGCTTTTATACATTTCCTGTCTTGCTTTATAAATGAAAGAGGAAAACACAGCACTTTTGACCTGAATGACTTTGGATTGTGTGTGCTGTATGTGGCATCAGTCACTAGCCTGCTTCGCCTCTGTCATCTGTGATGCCAGGGTGGCTGTGTCTGCTTCCACGTCCTTATCAAAATCCTGACAGCTTCAACATTTCCATAACAACCCTTCTTCCCCCTTCTGATTCAGGGGGGAATCTGAGGGAGGAAATTGCTTTACCTTTTGGAATCATAGAGAAAACCTGGAAAATGTGCATCTTTTTCACTCTGCAGACTAAGTACCAGCAGGCAAATAAACAGAATTTATGTTCTGTTACTACAGATGAAAGACCCTTCATTTTCAAGCTAAGCTAGATTGGGGTTTTTGTAAATGTCTTTCTTGAGACCACAGGGGTGACCTACCCAACAGACACACTGAATTACCTCCTTGCAGGGGACCGTCTGGTTTGACACATGCATTCTTGAGGTCATAAATGGATTTCTTGGGGGATACAAGAAGCCCTGAGAGCACTAACCACACACCTGACAGTAGTTTTGAGCCCTCCATTAGTGCTGTCTCTATTTTCTGTGGTGCAGCTTACAAAGAGCAACCCTACCTCAGTTTCCCTCCGCCAAAGGATTTCAGGGGTTTTCACAGGCACATGGAGCTGTAGCTGTGCAAAACTCCTCACAGCCAAGGCTTGTAGAGGTTTGCCATTCCTGATGGGTGCCGTTGTGTTCAGCAATCCCATGTCCAGTGCTCATGAAGATGCCCCAGGAGGCTGATTCCAGCAGCACCTTGCAGGGCATGGGGCAGGACAGGGCTTTTCTCCTTGGTGTGCATAAGAACAGCAAATTTTGGACCATTTTATGCCTAAAGATGGGGAAGATTGGCTCTTGTATCCTCGTTACCTTGAACCTTCCTGATGTTATTTCCTGAACTGGTGGAAAACTTAAAACTCCAGACCAGACATTAACTGCTGAGTTGAAAGATATTTTATTCCATTCCCTCTCTTTGCTGCCTTGCTTTTTTTTCCTTCAGAAGCTCTCTTGGAATACCATTCCTACCCATAACTTTGTGAAACATAGGGGCCAAGTGCCTGGAAACTGAATCAGGCCAGCTTCTAAGCTAACTCGCACGCAGCACTGGAAATAAAAATAATTCCTGTAGTCATTGGAGCTTAACCAGACTGAAAACTGGACTAAGTTAGCAGAAAAATCCTGTCCCGACTGCCATAAAGAGAATCTACTCTACAGCAGCTATGAAATGGCAATGCCATAACCAGGTGTCTCCAGCAAGGAACAAAGTGGTTGAAGTGATACAGAAAAAATGTCAAGTTTGCTTTCTTCATCTAAAATAGGGAGCAGACAGCCAAGGACATCACCAGTTAAACAGGCTGTTAAGCCAGCTTTGGGGGGAGCTGGATGCACTTTTGCAAGGGGAAGAAATCAGGAGGACCAGCTGTGAGCTGGACAGTTTGCAGCTGAGATGAGGTAATATGGTCAAATATGTGCCTCTGCGAGTGAGGTTGGTTATTTATTCCCTTCAAAGGCTTTCCTATGTCTACGCAGTCTGAAAATTATTTTTACAGTTAATATCAGCCTGGCCCAGGCCAGACTTGTGCTGCTGTTGGTACTGCTGAAGCAGCCAGATCTGCAGCCTAGCTTGGGGACCCTTTGATGGGGCTCTGTAGGATCCCCAGTGACCCAGAGGAAGCCCTGAGTGCAGATAATCCTTATCAGGCACTCGAGCTGGGGTCACGTGAAGTCACTCAGAAAGCAGCTGAAGTGACCCTGCTGGGCTTGACTCCATCAGTGGCCAGGGATGGGAAGATCTGGGGAGCTGAGCTGAGGTTACCAGGGAGGGGAATCCCCAGTCTGCCCTGTGCTGGGGTACCCCACAGCTTGGGGCAGTCTCCCTGGGTATCATGCCATGCATGCACAGGCTCCTCTCTCTACTGGTGTCCTCAGGTGCAGATTTTTGTCTTCAGGACCAAGTGGAAATGATGCCTTGTTTCAGCTTTTGTATTTTTCAGATCAGTTCTGCTTTAGTGTATAACTCTAAAGCTCCACAGCCTGTCAGCTGCTGTTCTCCCATTTTATTCAGAAAAAAGAGTTTCTCTCTGGGTCTAAAACTCAAGGACACCTTACTGTCTCAGGCCCTCAAAAATGTCATCAACAGTGAATTAGGGGGTCAAGCTTGGAGTAAATGACTTCATTACCTGAGGCTGTAATTGGAGAATTAACCCCTGATATGCAAATAGACCAGACTTAGACCAAAGTCTGAAAAACTTGTGACCATGGTCCATCTTGGGTGTAGCCTCTGCGAGGTTCTTGCACTGCCCAAGGTGTATCTATTGAATGCCTTTAATAAACACCCACTTTATTCTTTTAACTCTGTCTAGCCTCTGTTCTAGGTAGCCTCTCCAGGCATCAGAAGAACACCCTGGTGCTTGTCCAGCCTGCCCAGGCTCCACTGACCTGGCACAGGGAGCTGAGGAGCTCCAGGGATTGCTGGGGTGTGAGTTGGAACAGGGGATGGCCCTGTCCCAGACCATGGAGAGCAGTGACACCTGACTCCTTTAAAAGCAGCCTGTGGCCCAGCACAGAGCCCTGAGACCCCAAAGCCTGAGTGGTGACCCCAACCCCTGCTGTGCTGCCCCCAGTGTGGGTGGGAGGCAGGCTGAGGTGAGCTGAGGCCAGTTAGGTTCCCTGGTCTCTGCTGCCAACACAAGCTGCAGTAACCACTGCTGTGGATCAGGAATGAAATCACTTTAAATGCAGCCCAGAAAGGGTGGGGAAAGCAGCAGTGCTGTGTTTTCATGGTGGTTAACAGCTCTGGTGCCATGATCTGTGCTGCTCCCATGTCCTGGTCTGGCTGTGTCACCCCTTTCAAGGAGTTTCAGTGCTCTTGTTAGAGCTGGGCTCCTGCTATCCATTGTGTCTGCTCCAGAAAGAAGGAAATAAAGTATAACAGTGCAGGAGATGGGCCTGCCTGCATCCCCAGGGCAGGGCTAGAGCAAAGGTAATGTCTGTGGTCATCATGCCCATCCTCTGCACCCAGTGGGGATCAGCTAATCTGAGCCTAAGCTTGGGTTTGCACTCTGGAAAGTGAAAGATGGAAAAGATTGTTCTCCTGCTGCTGTGTGTGCTCTCTGGTGTTGGGAAATGTGCTCAGTACCCTGTAAGGAGCCTTTCAGCAAATTTCAGACTTGGGTGAGATGAAAGGAGACTTCCGAGAAGCCTGGCCAAAAAAGGGAGAGAAAAAAAAAAAGAAGACATAAAGAAATATTTACTTTGAGGTTCTGCTTTGAGAGATTTGGGGTTATCTGGGTTTGCAACACTGGAATTAAGGGAGGAGTCAAAGAAATGAAAGACATCACCAGGAAATATTGATGCAAGGCGATTTCTTAACACACACAGACAACTGCTGACTTTGGGAGGTTTGACCACACTGAGCTTAGAGGCTGGAATTGGAAAAAAAAAACCTGAGTGCTTAGGTTTCTTACCAGTGGGTTGGGTTTGCAGCCCCAGTCTTACACAACCCAATCTCTGCAACGCCTCTGCTGAGTTTCCATCACATGCTCCTCTCCTCCTGCTGTGCCTGATGCTTGTGTTACTCAATTTTGAGAACCCAGGGATCTATAATTCAATCCCATTTCCAGTCCTTACTGGGTTCTTCAGGACCTTTTCCTTCCAGGCCTCCTTGCACGGGAGTCTCAGACAGGTTGCTGCCTGTTTTTGGCACTGCTGTGTCCCCTGCCAGCCCTGCCCTTGTCACCAGCATGCTGACATTCAGTTTTGGGCTGCCTGGAACAACACATCGATGCCCTGGAAAGCAGTGGGAAAACAGCAAAGAACATGCTGGAGCTTTATTTTTCTTTCTTGTTTTGACAACCTCTGGCAAGAATCTAGATGAAAACAGAGGGGCTGCAGGAATGATTGAGGAGGGCTTTTTCTGTGTGGTGTTTTTTCTAAGACAGGATTTGCCAGGAAAGCCACCCACCTGTTCAGACAAGGCCTCAATTGTGGTAGATGGTGGTGAACAACTGAGTGCCTGTGTTCCCCTCCAAGAGCCACAGTTCCTGGGTTATTTTTAGCAGATTTGCACACCTCTGTTTATTTGCTCTCCCTGGTGCACATTCCTCAGTCCCTGTGACTTCCTCCATAATGTGGCCAAAGCTGGAGGCAGAGCAGCTTTCTGTGAGCAAAAGCTGCTCTAGTGGGAAAGGATGGGTACACTGAGTTTTATCCCAGCACTCATTCCACAGAAATCACTGCTGTGGCTTTACCTCTGGGGGTCCCTGAGTGCTGTCCTTTCACTGTGCAATTCCCTGCCACTTCTCCTGCGCCTCTCTGGATGTTTTTGGAGCTTACAGAAACTGGATCTTCATCTGCTTTTCATTTCCTTGGATGCTGCTGGGCTATCAGCTTGTTTTGTCCTTAATGGCATGTTGCTGCCCCACAAAGTCTTTCAAGACAAGGGAGGTGTTTAGTCTACTGTGGGTTTTTTCCTGTGCTTATAAAATAAGGGAGACAGTAACTGATGTCTTGGGAGTGGAGGGAAGGGATTTATCAGTGGAGAAAATTGGACAGACCTGGAGGAATGTCATTAGATGTGGAAGAGTCCTTAAGTGGTAAAAACAATCAGTCAGCTGCCTGAAACAAAGTGCTCGTGGCCTTGAGCAGTGCTGTCAGAGCACTCGGTGTGGTCTCCTCACCACAGTCCCCAAGAGCCTCTCTGAGGCTGCTGTGCATCTTCTCAGTGTGCCATGAAACTGGAAAGGAATGTCTTGTCCTTGTCACTGGAAGGAGCTGAGCAGGGAGGGGTTGCTGTCTGTGCCCTGTGGGACACGTCAGGCTGCCAGGGCCACCCTGACCCAGCAGTTCTGGCCTGGCCTCTGTGAGCTGCCCAAGGTCGTGCAGGAAAGTCCATCTCAAAGTGCAGGGACATTAAATTCTTTCTTTTTCCCTCCCTTTGCTGTTGTTATTGTTGCCTTGCTCTTTGGTTGGGTTTCTACTCTTTTTTCTTGGTGCTTGGCACAACATCACTCATTTGCACAGGTAGGAACACTGCTGGACAACTCCATTTCATTTCATTCTGTATTTTCTCTCAGGGTTTGTGTTAGCCCTTGATCTGATACACTGTCAACGTGAGCCTGAACTCCTTATGTAAAGACTTTTGGGGTGCTGCAGTGAGGTCACTTGGGAAGGTTTAGCCGTTTGAGGATCAGATTTGAAATGTTTGAAATATTCAGACTCATGAATGACAGAAGTGGTTCAGCTCTTCCCTGTTTGCACCAGAGCCAGCTCCACTTGGTTACAGGGACACAGCACCTGGGCTGGGTCAGGTATGACCAAACCCAAGGTGAATTTTGTCAGGAATTTCCTTGCTGGCCTTAGGAGACCTGTAACAATCCTGCTGGTACCAGAGCCACTCCTCGGGACGTGTCCATGGACCTCCCTGCAAAGGAGGATCTTGGAAACCAATGGTCTGGGCACCTCTATGAAATATTCTCCTCTGCCACTCTGCACACTTCTGCCTCAACACCCTGAGCTGAAATTTCCCATCTCATTTGCTGCTGTGCCCTCCAGCTGCCCCCACACCTGGAAGCTGGGTTAGAGTTGTGTAAAAAGGGAATTTTTTACACACTAACTTTTGTGGTAGACAAGCCCCAAAGTCCTTTGGGATGTAGTTAAGGTGTGGACTGGCTGCCCAGGCCCAGCTTTGTTTGCAGGAAGGTTATAGGATCACAGGGATGTTTTTTTTGGAAATGCAGTACAGTTACACTGACTGTAACATACATTTTGTATGAGGGAATACATGGGGACGAGAGACAAGTCCTGGCAGAGCATCTCATTTGTTTCTTGTCCTCCTATCAAGGCAAAAGCACCTTTTTCTGGGCTGACTAAGCCCTCCATGGACTTTGCATGTGGTGGGGACATCTGCTTGTGCTGAAAGTGGAGACTATTTTCTGTTTTCATGAAGAAGTGATGACCTCTCACATCCATCCCAGCTGTTTGGTGCTGATTACTTGGAGATTCAGGCAGAGGGTGGGTATCTAAACATGAAATGATGACAGTGATCCTGATGCTCCTGGGATTAGCCATGTCTTTGCCCTCCTGCCATCTACCACCCCTTCCAGCAGAGGAGCTGGAAACAACAGGAGCAAATTCCCCATCCTGCTTTAATGTGGCTTGGCCATGAAATTGTGTGCACTCCAACCAGCTAGCTGCACGTTAAACAAACAGGGAGTCTCCTCATTGTAGTGAAAGCATAACCATTAATAACATTGTTTATAATGTGCTTATTTGCTGATTTGGAGGTCAAGCATGTTTGACATTCCCACTGCTGGAAGGGGGCTGGCCTAGCAAGGGCCTCTGCTTTACATCGGACTCTTCTTTTTTTTTTTTGCAAACCACATCTACATGTTCCTGAGAAATGTTTATGGTTTGGAGGTCGCTGACATAGCTTTAAACATCTGCTCAGCTCAGAAAGGGAGAAATTGTCATTGTTTTTGCTATGGCCCTCTTGAGTGTCAGTGTCTTTTAGGTGCAGTGATTCATGTGTCACTCTCCTGCTTGCTCCAAACATGCAAACAGAGAGAGCTCCAGAGCCAGTGGAAGCAAACAGCTCAGCACCTGCCACTTCCACACTGTCCTGTGGCCTCAGAGAAGGCTCTTGAAATTACATTTCCACCTGTGTGGGATGCCAGGTCTTGATGGTGCAGGGCAAGAAGTGCAGTGCCAGTCAAGCAAGGAAGATCTGGACACACACTGCTGAACTCCACACCTGCTGGTCCTCAGCTTCTTTCTTCTACCTCTGTCAAGGTCGGGATTGAGTTCTGCAGTATTTCACTAACAAGGCACAAAATGCCTAGCTATCTCTCTTCACAAGGCCTTTTAAGGCTAAACTATCCAATTAAGAAATGACACCTCAATTATTTTCACTTTTAACCCAATAACTGATCACTTGAAGTCTGCAATGTAAACTTTTCTGTCCATTACCACCCAAACCCACGAAGAAGAAGGAGAAGAAGAAGGGGAAGAAGAAGGACCAGCCTTTACCCTAAAACCTCCATCTTGCTCTATATATATTACCATATTCCAAACCCTTAAACTCCAAGTTTTCCACCCTATGATATTACACACTTCTAACCAACTACACACCCGTAATCCCAGTGCTAGCAATCAATTTTGGAAGCTTCTCCACAGCCTCAGGTCAAATGCAGTGTTCTCTTGGGGGTCAAAGTCTGTCAGCACAGAAAGTTTAAAATTCTCAGTATCCAGGACTCCCATACATCCCTGCTCTGGAAGAACCAGCTGGGAGGCTGGGGAGGTCACCTGGCAGGTGCTGTTTATGCTGGCTCTTGGTCCTGTGCTGGCTTTTTACTGCTTTAACAGTACCAGAGACACCTTTTCATAGCTGAGTGTGGTTCTTGGAGCAGCCTTGGTCTGTGCCCGTGGTTTGGCTGCTTGCTCATTTCTGTGTGATGCTGTTGAGGGTGTCTGCACTGGTTGTTCAAAGCTTCAATTCCTTATGTTGCTCCAGAAGCTGACAGCAGGAATATCTCCTGAAAACTGTGCCTGACCTGAACATGTTGGAAAGTGTAGGTACACAGTTTGGGGTCATTGGGGCTGTGTGTGGCACACAGTTTGGGGTCCCTGGCAGTGGGGCTGTGTGTGGCACACAGTTTGGGGTCATTGGGGCTGTGTGTGGCACACAGTTTGGGGTCCCTGGCAGTGGGGCTGTGTGTGGCACACAGTTTGGGGTCACTGGGGCTGTGTGTGGCACAGTTTGGGGTCCCTGGCAGTGGGGCTGTGTGTGGCACACAGTTTGGGGTCCCTGGCAGTGGGGCTGTGTGTGGCACACAGTTTGGGGTCACTGGGGCTGTGTGTGGCACACAGTCTGGGGTCACTGGCAGTGGGGCTGTGTGTGGCACACAGTTTGGGGTCACTGGGGCTGTGTGTGGCACACAGTTTGGGGTCCCTGGCAGTGGGGCTGTGGCCCAGCCTCATCCCCAGTGGGTGCAGCTGTGCAAAGCAGGTGAGCAGCACTGACAGCAGTGAGCCATGGAGTGCCCAGGTGTGCTGAGCAACCACCAAAGGGAGCAGAGGGCACACAGGGGCAATGCATGGACATCAGGGATGTAAAAGGCTGGGTAAAGAACAAGAAGGGCAGATGCTTGCAGCCTTCTGAAGGGTTCTGATGTTTCTCTGCATGGGTTGAAGCCTTCTTAGTTTGTATGGTGACACTCTGTGTATCCTGGTTGTCTCAATGTGCTGTGACAGGACAGATACTCTGATTTTTGTGTGCTGTGCCCTACATCCTTCTCAGCTAAATGGAGCTGGTGTTATCATTCAAAGCCTGAAATGGATGTGGAGTTGGATGTGATGATGTCTCTGGAAAATGGCTGATGACAATGGCGTGGTGAGTGATTTACAGAAGTAGTTTCTATTTTTTGAAAACACCCTGTTTCTCTGCACACCATCAGACAAACAAGGCAAGGGATGTGGACGCATTATCAAATCTATGAAACAGACTGGGCTGCTTTACAAATGTGAAAAAGATACCTAAGGGCTGCCAGAATGCATTTTGGTGAGGAAAACAAGATGACAAACTGCTTTTGCTGTAGAGAGAACGGGCCAGGATTCAGAGTTGTGTGTCTACCACCTCTAGAGAGGAGCACACAGAAAGCTGTGTCTCAACATTTCTATAATGAGCAAGAGTAGACCCAAACATATGTATGGGGCGCTCTGTCCTTTGGAAATCTGTCCCTCTTGTGGGTCCTACACTCAGAAATTCCAGCTAGGAAGTTTGCCATCTGAAAAACCTTTGTAGGGGTGGGTGTGGAGCTGTGTGTCAGCCCACACCTGCGTTGTGGCTGGGCAAGAGAAGCTTTTTCTGCCTTTCCTGCATTGTCAGGATTCTTCCTTTTTACCCAGGTGCTGACTTTCCAAAAACACGTGGTGACTCTGTCTGGAAGACTTGCACCCATGTCTTGCTGATCCTGGCCAGCTGAACACAAACCTCTCTAGGGCTGCAGAGAGGCTTGCAGGGTGTGATCACAAAGGAGCTGTTTCTCTACAAAAGCTAACAGAAACTAGGGAATTATATGGATTGTCATGGCAGATTTTCAAATTCTAAACAGTATTTCAATTTTATTTAAATCCTAGATCCCTAAGGAGGAAAGGATGGTGTGCTCATGTGGGGCTGAGTGTTTGCATGTGTTTGTTTATCCATCCTCAGTCACTCCTACATGCTGCTTTTTAAGCCCCACATTTCAGCAAAAAAATGACATTTTCATAGTGTTCTTGGAGTTTATGAAACTCTAAAATTGTGTGAAATATGCAGCTCAAAAGATAAAAAGCACTTCTATTAATAGTCCCAGACTGACATCTGAGCTCACCCCTTAGCAGACTGCAGAGAATCCACACAGGGGGATGCTATAAATGCTCCAACCACAGAAGGAGTTTCAATCACAGCACATCCTTTATCAGGCACCAGAGAATCCAACCACAATGCAGAAATCCCCAGGAAACTACCCTGTGTTATTTCTGGGGCTAATAGAAAAAACTCATCTGGGCTGTTTGTTTATTTGTGTGTTGGGTGTTTTTAAAATTTTATGGAGAAGCCGCAGGGCATGACATTTTAAATTAAGATGAGATTGCTATAGGAAATGGTGAGAAAGGTCACAGAAATATCCCTCTCTTGGCAAAGAAAGGCCTTTAAAACCACGTCCAGGCTTTGCTCTGCTGAGCAGGGTGTTGAAGATGTGCTCAGTGGAGGCGTGGGAACGGGGAGCAGTGTTCTGGGCAGCTTCTCAGGAGGGAATGGGAATCTTTGGGATTTTCATGTGGCCTGGCAGCACAGTGCTGTGCTCAGTTGCTGTGCTCCCTACCGTGCTCCTTCTCCTGAGGAAAGGGAATTGTGCTTTAGGCTGTAATAATATCCAAAGAGGCACCAGCCTTTCATATGATATTGATAGCGAGAGTCATTGCACCAAACCTACAAATAGCCAAGGCTAAGTTATTTTCTTTGTAATCAGAATAAATAGGCAAAAAATAGAGTGATTTCTCCCCAGGATGTGCTTCATCCTGAGACAGGTGGGGCCTCATCCTCTGGGGTGACTGCTTGTCATCAGGGACTTCACCAGTGCTCAGGGTGACACGTTTAGATTTGGTGATCTCATTTGCAGACACCCTGTTGAAGGCAGATGAACTCCACTCAAGCTGTCCTAGTCCACAGTGATGGCTTCCAAAAAGGTGTTTGAGTGCAGGGCTTTAGTTCAGCTCTAGCAACAAGATCAGCCTGAGACTGAGATCAACGTGATGAGCAGATATTGCCACCAGCCAGTGGCTCTGAGATCCCCACGCTGCCCTGAAGCATCTGACAGGGTAGGATGCTGCTAGATGGACCTCAAATCTGAGCTGTCTCTGAAAATAAAGTCCAAATAACTTCCTGCATGGAAATTGTGTAAAGGGCAAGCAGCTGGTCATGGGGGTGTGCTCTGAGGATTTCTGTGTTCAGCTCACTAAGGGAGGCTTCCAGGTGTGCTTGATGCTGCTGACTATCAGCAGTTTAGCACTCTTCATAGTGATAGCAAGGACAGACATTGGAGATGATGAAATTCTACCTGGTAAGGGCTTTTCTGATGCTGTTGACAATTAACAATGATAATTTTCTCTTTTTTTTTTCTTCTTTGCTCTCTGCTGATATTCTCAGCATGATGGGGAAGCAGTTCCACTGCTGCTACTAATTGAGCCCAGCTGATTCTTTCAAAGATTTTCTGCTTGGAATTAGAGCATTTTTCTTGTGATTATATTACAAGAACATGGCAGCCTCTAGCTCTCCTTTTGCCATTTCAATCTGTGGCTGTATATCCAAGTGTAGAGCTGTGTAACCATAAGTACATTCACTTTTTTATGAATGCTGTGTGTCGGTCTGTTTTCACTGTTTCTATTATATCTGCAAGCTGTAAAAGTTATGAAACTTGAAGGAAGAAGCCAGAAATGTGGCCAGTTCTAGGCAGAGATGCATTTTCTACGTGGGGACTGGAGTGTTGGAAAGACTGACACTTGTTTTTGTCATAAAAAATGCTTTTGCTAACTCCAGTCTGGCTCAGAAATACCTCCACGAGATCCTTGGCCGTTCCAAACACCCTTTTGCTATGCTCTCTTTCTGCAATTGTTTATTTTATGGTGTCAACTACTTTGTATTGTTAGGACATCGTTGCAGGCCAATATTTTACTTGGCAAAATTCTTTGAGTCACAAGCTCAGTCGCTCAAAATTTCCTAGTGTGAGTGCTCAGCGAAACCAAAGCATGCTCTGACATCTGTGAGGGGCTTGTGGGTGAAAGAGGGGGATTAGCAAAGAGGTGATCTCAGCTGCTTGTGTTCTGCATGCAGCACATGGGGTAATTGAACCACTATAAAGTGCTGCGAGATGATGCTTGTGACTCCTCCCCAGCGTCTGCAGCTGGGAAGTGCTGAAGCACAACACTCTCTGCTTTATTGGAGGCTGGAGACCAAAACCAGTTGGAAATTTGGAGTGAAGAATTCTCCCTCATGGAATTGATCGTCCCTGAGGGGTGACTGCACCCCACACACCCAGGGGCTCACAAAGAGCCATCTGTGACAGAGAGGGGTGGAGAGGGATCTGCTGTTGATGGGGTTTGGTCTGGTTGAGTTTCTTTTATTAAAAAGTACTGAAACTCTCATCTGAAATGAGGTGTCAGCTCTCCTGACAGGTAGAGCTAGGTGTGCCACAAATCTGGAGAGGGTATTTGCTGAATGCTGAGATGGCTCAGTCTGGATGTCTTATCACCATGCCCTTGTCAGAGTTTGATATTGTAGGAATGATCACTCTATTCTTCCTGAAGCTTTGCCATGTATCTTGTTTTATGGCTGTCAGTCTTGCTTCTGCCTGCTCTGGATGAGTCCTGTACCTACTGCTTTTCAGAGAAATCACCAGCTCCTGGTGACTTGGAGCAGAACCGTGTTGCAGTGAGCTGCAAGGTGGAGTACACAGCAATCCTGGCAGCCTGAACCCTCTTGTTCCCCACCAGGCCACACTCCTCATGGTGCTCCTGCCTGTGGCAAACACAACTGGGCAAATCTCCTCCAGCTTCTCTGCTCCACAAGAGCTTCTTACCCAGTAAATGTTTTTTTTTTCTGTCTTGCCAAACTGGTTCACCCCCAGCACTGATACCTGTGGTGGGGCCAGGTGCTGTTTCATCCTGGTTCAGGAGGTCCCTTGGCTTGGCTGTAGGAGGTCTCACAGATGTAAAGGAACTTTCCCTGTGCTTGGAGGTTTGAGGGCTGGAGACACCAATCACCAGCAGATGAGCCCTGATTGTAGGAACCAAGCACCAGAGCTCACAGCTCTGCTAGTCAGAAGCAGGATCTAATCCTGGATTGCTGGAGCAGCAGAGAGTGGGTTGTTTCATCCCAGGAGAATTTTGTGGGTTATTTTGGCAGAGCACAATGGAAAAAGCATGGACTGTGGCTGCCTTTGCAACTCTTGGCTGTGTGGATGACAAAGTTTGCCTTCTGGCCTGCCAGGCCTTTTTGCCTTCATTAGCACAAACTTATTTTGGAGACTTTATTTTTTTTTCAGTTATTTTTTTATTTTTATTTTTACTTTCTTTCAGTCTCCTCTGGCTGGGCTTTGTCCCTGAAGCCCACACTGATGGGAGCATCCAGGAGATAAGAAAATGGTGAATTATGTTTCGCATCATCTATGGTTGGAATTTCAGTGCTGCAGGGTCAGTTTTAAATTATCCCTGGAGGGTTGGTTGTGTTTTATAAGCTGAATGGCTTGGCTTGCAGCCCTTTGATTTTTCCAAATAGAATAAATCTATAGACATTTGCCTTTGGCACAAAAAAGCTCCCCACTTCGAAGTCAAGAATAATTATTTTCCCAGAGACAAGGTCAGCAGCTGGATTCAAATAATGGGATGGAAAAAGTCACTCTTGTTGCTTTTCACATGATTTTTAATGAGTAATTTTCAAATGTAACCTCAGTGCATCAGCATCTGCCCCTTGCTCCCATGGCAGCCACGAGAGGTTCCTTAACCCAGGTACAGCTCCCAGTGTCCTTCACCAGGGCAGGAATTTCCTCTGAAGTTCCACCTGCAGCAAAAAAACACACAGAAAACCACAAGAAATGGTACACAGCCACTCTTCCCCTTGCCTAATAGTGGCTGCTTCCCCAAGATTTTCCAAATTACTCTAAAAACTCACCATTTCCTTTTTAAAATCTATTTTTTATGGTTAACTGGAACCAATGAAGCCCACATCAACTGAAATCTTTCATTTACATTTCTACTTTTCCAGAAAGAAATACTCTTTTCAAGTAACTTGCACTGAAAATGCCAATTTAGGGATGGGTCCCTGGACAGCACTTTCCACCTGGCTCTGCAGGGAGGACTTGGGATGCAGGAGGGAAGTGCCCCACCACTGGCCTCATGAGTGGTTTGGAGAAGAAAAATATACTCTGCATCTGTGCTGGACATGAGCTGTATCTAGCCTGATGTTCCTTCTTGAAGCTATTGAGTTTATTAAGGATTATTATTTCAGGCATCCTTTCCCCTGCTACTGAAAGTCCATTAAGATGGAAAACAAACCCTTCTCTCTTTGAGCACGTGGATAGTTCTGGTCTGGACCAACTTGTGTCAGAGTGACATAACCCAAAAAAACAGTAGGAACCATCTGACTGAGGTTCTGCTGCCAGAAATATTGAAGGTTAAAATAATTCTTGGCAGGGCCTCCATCCCCTGTGGATCCCAGGTGTTGGACACGCAGATTCCAGCTCTGCTTTGGCCTCTTGCGTGTCTGTGAAGCGATTCATGGCAGAGAAAGAGAAGGGTGAGGAGCTGTGGTGAGGGGACAGGCTGGGCTGGGGCTCCCTGTGTGGATTTAGCTGTGTCCTTGTGGTGTTTTTCCTGGGCTGGAGTGGGAGGCACCTTGGGCTGATGTTGGAATCCTGGATGCTGAGAATTTTAAACTTTCTGTGCTGAAAGGCACAGACCCACAAGAGAACACTGCAATTGACCTGAGGCTGTGGAGAAGGCTTCCAAAGTTGATTGGTAGCATTTGGATTAGGGGTGTGGAGTTGGTTAGAAGTGTGTAATATCACAGGGTGGAAAACTTGGAGTTTGGGGTTTTAGAATATAGTAACAGATATGAAGCAAGATGAAGGTTTCAGGGCAGAGGCAGGTAGTTCTTCTTTACCTTCTTCTTCCTTTTTGAGACAGAAATTCATGTTGGGACTCAGGTGTTTATTATTTCTTATCAGTGAAACAGCCTCACAACCATGAGTTCTGCAGCCTTTCATTAGAAGGCACAAAATGACCAACAATCTCTTGGTACAAAGTCTTTTAAGACTAAACCATCCAATTAAGAACTGACACCTGGATTATTTTCCCTTTTAACCCAATAACTGATCCCTCTAAGCCCACAATGGGGACTTTTCTGCCCATTTCCAAAATGCCACCCAAACCTATGGAGAAGGAGGAAGGAGCAGCATGAAGAAGAAGCCCAGGATGACACCCTGTGCCCTCCATCCTGCTGCCATCCACAACACACTAAAAATGCCAAAACCTCCATTTCTCACCCAGTGATACACCCACACTGCTCTCTATAATCCATTTCACACTTTTGTGGATTATAGTTTATCTTGAAGTCCAGAAAACTTTCTCCATGAATGAGGGTCAGAGTCAGTGCTCCCCTGGGGGTCAGGGCAGCCCAGAGCAGACAGAGAAATATTCCTGGTGCCCTGGGTTTCCACATCTGATCTTCAGCTCATGCTGAGAAGTTGGAGAGCTCTGGCAAAGCTGAGGGAGGAAATGCAATTTGGGTGATGGATACCCACGAGCCGTGCAGTTGCCCTTGGGATCATCATCCCCCCCCAAATTCCCAGCTCACCCCAGAGCCACCATCTCCAGTGGGACAGGAGATTTGGGGTTCTAATCTGTTTCTACACTGGCCATTGCCCTTTGGGCTGTTCAGTGTAATTCCTGGTATCAGCTGGGGAACCTTTGCCCATGGGAGTGAGGCTGACTCCTTCCCTGTCCATTTCTCCATCTCTCTGCAGCTGGTGTTGTCATTCCTGCCTGTCCTGAGTGGGTGTTTAATAGCTCCCACTCGCATTTCACAGGCGCCCTGGGTAGATAAACAAGGTGAGGGCTGGTTTGGTCTGGCTCAGAGAGATGAGATGAGATGAACAAACCTTCCTGCACAGCTGACACCAGTCTCACAGTCTCTCTCTGTGGCACCCATGGGTCATTCCCTACCCAGACACCCACAGAGTTTCACTATTTGTTTGAGTGCTGCAACAGAAAGGACTCCAGTAAATACTCAGCAAAAGGGTGGCTCTCCCTTGCCAGTCCTAAGCCCAGCAGGGCATTGATGGGTTTATTTAAGAGGCTGAGCAGGATATGTATTTTCCACACAGTAACAAGGGTGTTGGCCAGCTTTGTTCACGTCAGGCTGCCCAAGGTGTGCTTGTTTGTGGGTCTGAACCCCCCAAACCAAGCAGAACAAAGCCTTTTTTACCTTACACAGTGTGTGTACACTTGGTGTGATCTGTCCCTCGCTTTAAGCCTCATGTATTGGCAACATTTCTCGGGAAACCAAAAGTTGGTACCAAGTTTCTCTCTTGTGGAAGATCGCTTCTGATTTCCCTAAGCTTTTTACCCATGTTGGACTGACAGAAGTGCAGGTACAGCTCCATGGTGGGCCACAGCTTCAGAGGAGTTTTGAAGAGAGAGAACTGCAAAACCTCAGCCCTGATGAAGCCAGCTTGGCTTCGGGTGGTGCCTGTGGATTCTGGTGTGTGGGCACAGAGCACCCCTTCCAGCAGGCAGAGTGCAGCATGTGGGGAAACTGTGGTGGGAGGAGAGGAGGTAGGGCTGGGGAGACCTGGCTGCATCAGCAAACTACAGCAGAGCTCCAAACTCTTCAATAAAGTCCAAACTCTACAATAAAGCGAATAAAAACAAAGCTAATTGTGGGAAGAGGGTGCAGATTAATAGATATTTTGGCAGACAGAGATTGGCCAAAGAATGGGGTAAATCAGGTGGCTCTCCCATCACTAAAGCCTGGATTAAATACAGGACATAGGACATGAGGTACAGGGGAGGCTTCTGGTCAGAGGCATTTTGGGGTTACCAGACAGAAGCAGCCTGTTTCAAGTTATGGATGTCAGTCTGTCACATTCACAGAGATGCCAGGATCCCTTGCATTGAGTTATCAGGAACAAACGGTTCTCTCTGAGCATGAGTTCAATGAAATGTCAGATATGATAACAGTATCTCTTTGAAATAAAATTTGATTTTATTTTTAGTGTTTTCTCTCCTCTGTGCTGTCAGTGCTGAAGCTTGTAGGACCAATTTATCTGTCCACTGGTGCAAACTTGAGTTTAGATCCTGGTAAATCTTCTCTTCTGCTCATAGGACCGCTTTTTCCACCCTCATAAACATTGAAATACATTTCCCTATGACAGAAAAGACCGAAGAGCTGTGGAAGAGGCACTGGACTGGAACAACAGGAAGAAATGGTGCCACTCAGAATTAAGCCCAACTTTGTTTGGCATTTTGGCCCTATGCAAATGAGTGGTAAAATTTGCATCAGCTTGGGCTGAGATAAACCTTAATCCATTACAGATTGTAACTCTTTGCTGCTCGTATTGTGAGTAGTGTGGATATGGGTTTCTGGGCCTCAGGCAAGTCTGGCTGTGGCTTGGATCACAGCTGCCTCATTGAAGCCAGTTGCAAAAGTCGTGTTGACTTCAATGTGACCAGGTTTGGGCCCTGCAGCAAGCCTGGCCTTTTAGTCAGCCGAGATCCAGTGTGATATTAATTTAATACCTGATGAATCACCTTGTAGGATATCATTTTTCCCATTGCAGGGAAAGGGGTGCATTTGACAGCCCAATATGATCCCTCCCTCTTTAACTGCTAATCCAACTAAATCTTCTGGCAGCAGACATCTGAAAAACACTGGAAACTGCCATCCCACAAACGTGGCGACGTGCTGTAAAAATAGCTTTATGCTGAAATGCTATTTCATTACAGCAGTTGCTATAGTTTCTGGATCTGGCAGAGATTCCTTCCCCATAAAGCCTGACTTTAAAGAGGGGGTGTTGTAAGTCAGCTGTTGTGATTCCCATTAGGCTGAAACTTGGCACCGAGTCCATCTGTAGGTTAAACTCATCCCCTGCAGGTCTTCTGAGTGTTCTCAGAGTGTTTGTGTGTGACTTGTGCACAGGAGAAATACCAGCCCAGATTCATTGGCTGCTCTGAAAGGCTCATTTCTGGGTTCCTGAGAGGCAGGAGCAGCCCTAAGAGCAGCCAAGGCCAGGAGAGACTCAGAGTAGGCACAGCCGTGTCAGATGAAATACCACGGTGAAGGTCAACTTCATTATTACTGTCTCTCTCTGCTTTATGTATTATACCTCAGTCTTTCCAAGGTGACAAAGGAGAAAATGAGAAAACCCACATGTGTTCCTGGCTCTCTGTTTCTCTGCACAGCTTCCATCTGTCCTGAGCTGTGAGATGTGCAAGCTGCAGGGGAAAGGCAAAGGAGGCCTTTCCCAGCCAGGTCTCAGCTTGGTTTGAGCCCCAGAGCAGCAGGAGAGCAGGTGGGTGCAGAAAAATTCCCCACAGACATCCCAGCAATGCCAAATGAAGCACTGGTGTATCTTCCACCTCCCATGAGCTTGCAGAGGACGGCAAGGGGCAGGAATATCTTTAAAAACATCAAATAAATAAATAATCCTTTCCATCCCCTGGTGCTTCTGATCCCACGTTGTGTCAATGCTCAGGAGCCACCCACGTGGTAGGGGCAGTGCTGTGGGCTCCTGTGGCCCCATTGCAGGCAGGTCACTCCACAGGCTTCTCTTTGATGTTTAGGCAAGGTCTGGATATTTCTTTTCTCTTTTCTTTACTTCTCCCCTTGGAGGGACAAAGGCAGTGGTGTTGTCTCAGAGCCAGCTGTGCTTATGCAAACCAGATGCCCATCACAGGCAGCTGTCAGGTGTCACTGCCCCTGGCTGGCTTGTGCCATGAGGGATCTGTGCTTGAGAAGTCAGTTTGGGAAAGCTGAAGCTCTTTTCCAGTCCAGTGCTCATGCCATGGCAGCACCATGTCCTTGCCAAGGCACAGAGGCTCCACAGGAGCCGCGTTTCTGCAGCATCTCCCAAAGCTCCTCAGGTGGGACCCACCTGGGCCTGCTGTGATTGTGTTCTGCTGCCTGGGGGAACAGATGCTTTCAGGAGGAGTGCAAGGATAGGTTAGTGAAGGAAATGCGAGATGACCTGTGGAAATCCCTTGCTCCTGCAGAGCCCTGAGCAGGCAGGGGACAGGAGGTGCCTTCCTCTCCCTCCTAAGCCAGGGTTTGCTTATGAAAAATGAACCACATGCTCCGGTCCTTGCCACCAACGCCTTTCCTTGTGGCTTTCTGTGTGCTGCAGTTGCATTTCGCAGACATCTGGATTCAATAACCCTGCTGATACAGCCCATAAAATTAGAAACCGAACACTGTGGAAGGCAGAGGTCAGTGAGTGATTCATCCTGATATAATGTGCTGGGGCTGGAGCGCTCCATGACTCAGGATGGAGCTCTGCAGGACCCTGGGGTGCAGCGGGGCAGCCCCCTGCCCACGGCTCCCTGTGCTCTGTGAGGAGAGCTGGGAAAGCAGGGGGAGGCATCGGTTGCCTCCGGCGTTTCCCTGACCTCAGAGGGAGAGACCTGGCACCTCCCGCCTCCAGAACCTCTGCGGCTTCCAGAGGAAGTGCTGTGCATCCCCTTATTGGGGGGATAATCAAGGACTTGGAAAAATTGGGCTTGTTTCCTCTCCATAAACTTCTTGTGCAACTACAGACAAACCCCTGCTTTCTTTTCTGGCTATAGACCCAGACTTGAGCCTGCTGAAAGTCCCATTTTGTGTGGAGAAGCTCCATGTGTGCCTCAGCTTATCCCTGCAGAATGCTGGGCAGTGAGGCTGAGCTGCAGCCCGTGGCTGCTCTTCCCTGTCCTTGCAATGCTCTCCAAGCATCTGAGCCCCATCTCTGAGGAGGAGGAGGTGGCTGCAGTGTCCCCAGGCTGGACAGTGCCCTGGCTGGAGCCAGGTTCTGCCTGACAGGTCTCCTGCCAGCAGCTGGCACTGATGCTCAGAGGCCTGAGCCTTGGGTGGATGGTTTCACCAGCGCAAACTCCTTCCTGCCCCGGTGGCTCTGGATCACCAGAGTCTCTGGCCACATGCAGGGAGGTGAGAGGTCAGATTCTCTCTTTGCAGCACCCTGTGACTCCTGTCTCTGTGCTGAGCAGAGCTGGAAATGATGGTTCGTTCTGCAATGCACCAGCACCAGGCTTGAGTAGGGACCAAGAGGTGGTGTGGCTTAGAGCTCATACTTTAATATATTTAAATAGATAATATATTGAAATGGAAAATGGAAGCAGAGAGAAGGGAATGGAAAAGATAAGAGTGCAGGGAATAGATTTGATGCTGAACTGCTGTGCAGAAATTCAGAAAGCCCATGGATACCCTCCTGCTGCAAGCACAGCTGGGCCTGCTGGATGGTGTGTGCTCATCACCTGGGACTTACCTCCTGATTTCTGAGCCTCAGTGGTGTTTGTCCACTTTGGTTCTCTCTGCAGCCAAGAGAGAGAAACTGTCATATTTTCATGGTGACAGCATGCAACCCACTGTCTCCAGAGAGCAAAGCACAGCCAGAGGGATGAAGGATTGTTTTCATCATCCTGCATGCGGGCAGTGACTCACACAGGGACGCTGGATGATGAGGGAGGGATTTCAAAGTCAGGAGGAGAGCCAAAGGCTCAATCCTGCTGGCAGCCCTTACCTGCAGGGCTGCACAGACTTTGGGATGGTGTTTGCTACAGCAAGATGTCCTTTATGACCTAGGATGGAAGAGGGTTGTGACCCACACGTGTAACTGGGCTCTTGTAGGACGTGCAGGTCAGAGCAAGGACTGGAGTTTGGGCTGGTGGCAGCAGCAAGAGGGTGGTGATGTCACACCAGCTCAGACTGGGGATGTGCACTGGCCAAACTGGGAAGCTGGGCCTGGCTTGGAAGCACTGCTTTGGTTCTCACAGAACTCTGCAGGACCCAGTCTAGGCGAGAGGTTTTTTATAACATTGGTTTTATCATAATGATTCTCAGAATTGTCACTCCTCAGCACACTGAGACCACTGGTCCTGTTGGCCTGAAACCATATTTTCCTGCTATCTTTAGCAAAGATGATAATCTCTGGAGCCACTTCCTGGGCAGTTTTGGGGTGAATAATATCTGTGGTTTCCCTTGTGTTTGCACAAGTATTTATATCTGCAATCATAGAGAGAAACTCTTAGCCCCTGGTACTGCAGAGAAGCCTCTTATACTGCCAAGAGCTGACATGTCACAGACTTTTCCTTCCCCCAAACCTTCAGCTGGGGTGAAGGTGTTAATCTCCTTTCCTGAGACACACCCCTTGTGCTAAATCCCTGCCTTGCTAGGAGGGAGCTTGCCTACAACCTGCAGGGTTTAGAGCCACCCAGGGGCTCTGGAATGGGGTTCTGCACCTCGTGTCCCTCCTCGGGGCTCTCAGGGGAGGAGGCACAAGGCACATTGCCTGGGGGCTGCCTTCCCCAGTGTGTTTTTTGTGGAAATGGAGCCTTGTGGCGCTGCATGAGCATAGCTGGAGCAGGGGATAATGAATGTGATCCAGGAGGTGGTCACCTCCAGGCTGCAGGATCCATGTGGTGTGAAGTCCTGGGCATTCTCCTCATCATCATTTTCTCTGTTGGTGGTGGGAGGAGGATTCACAGAATTCACAGAATCACTGGGTTGGAAGAGACCTTCAAGATCATTGAGTCCAACCCAGCCCCAACACCACAACTCAACCCTGGCACCCAGTGCCACATCCAGGCTTTGTTAAACACACCCAGGGATGGTGACTCCACCACCTCCCCGGGCAGCCATTCCAGAACTTTATCACCCTTTCTGTAAAAAACTTTTTCCTGATATCCAACTTGTATTTCCCTTGGTGCAGCTTGAGACTGTGTGCTCTGGTTCTGTCAGTGCTGCCTGGAGACAGAGCCCAGGCCCAGCTGAGCACAGGCACCTTTCAGGAGCTGTGGAGAGTGATGAGGTCACTCCTGAGTCTCCTTTTCTCCAGGCTGAGCACCCCCAGCTCCCTCTTTAAGGTTAAGGTTGTCTACAGAAGTGTCATCATCCAGTGCTGGATAAATGAGTTACCAAGAGAATGTTTTGCCATGAGGCTCTAGGCTGGACTCAGTAGATTGACCTGGGCCCTGGAGGCAGAGAGACTCTTTCTGCTTCAGCTGATGATGGAATTTAATGCTGGATTAGCAGGTGCTGCACTAGCCCAGACCTCAGCCAGGAGAGTGTGAAATTTGGCTTCCTGAAGTGCTGCTAATGTGTGCCCAGGAGCTTCCCTGTGGTGCCAGCTCAACACCTCTCATCTTCAAGGGACATCTCTCCATCACTTCCCCACCCTGTGCAGATCTTGCCCCTTCTGAGGTGACTCTTAATCCCATCCAACTTTGCTGAAGGAAAACTGATATTCCCTGAGGAGGCACAGGCAGGATCAAAGCCGAGAAAGATCTTTATTCTGGAAAGTTTGGCTGGATTAGGCTCAGCTTTTATAAATATGCAGATCAAGTACCATGACCTACATTTCACTTCAAGGATATTTTATTAACTTTATTTTTTTGACTTGTCATGGCTTGAGTGTGGCTTGGCTGAATGGCTTCAGACTGTTAACAGCCTTGGCCTTGACATCAGCTTGTGCTGTTAAGTAATTTGCAACGAGTTTCTTTAATTACAAATGCTCTTACTTTTCATATTGTCACAGTCTGCATGGCAGATACAGATTTTTAAAGACCCCGTGCCTCAGCCATGAGGGGTTTGTAGAAGCTCAGCTGAGAGGGCAGGCATGGGGCACACAGCCATCAGGACACCTGCAGGCAGAGGACAGGTACTCACTGGGAACACCAAAGAGAAAAGCGGGGTGCAGAGCTCTCAGCAAGAGGATGGAAGCCCAGTACTGCTGAAAAGTCACACCCAAGGAGTCCCAAATGATGCAGCCACAGTTGTGAGCTGCAGATGAACAAAGCCCGTGTTTACCTCTCCTCAGCAGAGTTTCTGCTTTGCAATGACTGCTGTGAATGTTTTGGAACCTCCAGAGCCATGAGGAGGCTGAGGCACTTTTGCAGGGAGATGTCTGGGGAGGAAACGCCCAGCCAAGGAGGAAAAACAAATTAAATAAAAGCTCTTGCTGTTTTCCTAATTGTTGGGGTTTCAAGTCAAAACACAAACAAAGAAACCTCAGAGGAGTTCACGGTGGGACAGGAGCTCAGTTTGCTGTGCTGGATCCCTGGCTGGTTCCAGTAATGCTGCCCTCAGCCCTGGGGCTGCTGCTGGTGCTTTTGGGGAGAACAGGAGCAAACGGAACTGCTGGGAGAGGGAAGCACTGAAACAAAAGACTGTGCTGGCAGCTCAGTGGGCTGGAGAGGCCATGGAGCCCTGGCCCTGAAGAACTCAGCAACAGAGGGAAGGAGAAGGTAATTAGAGGGAATAAATCATGTCACAGAGTGTGCTGGAATCAGGGCTCAGGAGAGCTGTGGTGGGTGAGGGGCAGCTGGGCATGGGGGCAACACGGCAGGCAGGGCATCCTTGTCTGGCCACACTGTCCCAGAATTGGGGCTGAGGGTGGGCTGGCTCACAGGGACCATGTTCAGCAGAGCCAGTGGGAGGCTTTAGGCAGTGCAGGTTTAGCCTCAAGGTAAGAGAAAAATGTTGGGATATTTGGCAGGTCCAGCTGCCCTTCTCCTGCTGCACTTTTTTGCCTCAGCACCAACTCCCAGCAGGGGATGTGTGTCAGGGTGGTGGCCCACGCATGACACAGGGGACAGGAGCACTTCTGCTCTGGAGACAGGGCTGGGAGAGCTGGGGGTATTCAGCCTGGAGAAGAGAAGGCTCCAGGGAGACCTAAGGTGCTAAAGGAGCTCCAGGAGAGCTGGAGAAGGACTTTGGACAAGGGATGGAGGGACAGGACAAAGGGGAATGACTTCAAACTGACAAAGGGCAGGGTTAGATGGGGTATTGGGAAGAAATTCATCCCCATGAGCATGGCGAGGCTCTGGCTCAGGTTGCCCAGAGAAGCTGTGGCTTCCCCATCTCTGGAAGTGTTCAAGACCAGGCTGGATGGAACATGGAGCAACCTGGGCTAGTGGAAGGCGTCCCTGTCCATGGCAGGGGGTTGGAAGAAGATAATCTTTAAGGTTCCTTCCAACCCAAACCATTCTGTGATCCTGTGCCATGAGGGCACTGTGTGGCTGAGCCCGAGGGCTGCCTGCAGGCTGGTTCCTCCAGGGGCTCTGGGCATTCTGCTTTCATGTCCTGGTCCAGTTCCATGGAGCAGCCTGGGTGTGGAGCACAGCAGGAGCTTCTTTATCCTGCTCTGGCTCTGCCTGGCCAAACCACACATGCTCCAAAGCAGTGCAACTCCGATCTGAATAAATAAAAAGCTCTTCCAATTCCCCCATCCCTCCCTTGCTTCACCCCCAGCTCTGAAAGAAAAAGGAGAGTTCAGGAGTTTCACACAGCATCCAGTTTCAGGCAAATGTTTTCTGTAAAGCTAATTGAAAATGTTCCTCTGTGCTGTTCCCACTCACACGAGGCTGTAGGGGAGGTCAGGCTGTGGTGATGTTCCTGTGCACCCCTGGTCTGGGACTCAGTGGCCACAGTCCAGCACATGCTGCTGAGGAAGGTCCTGAGTGATTACAGCAGGAGCTGGCAGGTTTTGTCAGATCCTCATAAACTCCTGGAGCTTTACACAACTGCCCAGCCCCAGAGAACCGCCATCCCAAAGAATTCATGATGCAAATCAATGTCCCAGACTTGTCAGAGGCCAGCACCAAAAGGCTCAAATGAAAGGATTTGCGTTGCATGAGCTGATAGGGATGTGTGGCTCTCTGTTTTCAGCAAAGCCTCTCTCCCTTATCTCTCTCATCTTTGATGCTCCCCTGGTTCAGCAAGGCCCTGATAGTGCCCAGGCTGGGAGCCACCCCCAGAGACCCGCACTAGAGACAGTGCAGAAGGCAGTGGCTGATGTCTGCACGTCCCCAAGGGTCCCTGGGCTGTTTGGATGGGCTGGATGTGTCCACAGGCAGCTGATGGGCCCCCCTGCCTGAGTGCAGCCCCATGCCCTGCCTCCCTTGGTGCCAGGTCTGGGCACACACAGGGGCTGGGGCAGGAGCGAGGCTCCGTGCAAAGGCTCAGGTTTAGGAGCTGGGCATTGACTTTTGGTGAATTACCTTCATATTCTTAGTTCTCCACTTGCTCATGAGTGTCACAACAAGAGAGCCTGGAAAGATGCCCAAACACACCAGAAAGGAATCTAATTTCTTTTCGAAGGAGTTGCTGCAGAAAAACATTTGAGTTATTTGCTAAGCTCTAAT
This sequence comes from Motacilla alba alba, assembly GCF_015832195.1. Classification (NCBI taxonomy): domain Eukaryota; kingdom Metazoa; phylum Chordata; class Aves; order Passeriformes; family Motacillidae; genus Motacilla; species Motacilla alba. Next base: position 3,600,929 of record NC_052033.1, read on the forward strand.
AATGATACTTTACATTTGCATTGCAGCTTCCACCTAAGGGCATCTTGGCACAGCCAGTAATTAAACCTCCGTGTCCTTGTGAGGGAGACAAAGCTCTTTTCTAATGTTTGACAGACAGCTAAACTTTGGGCCAGGGTCAGATTAAGTAGCTTGCTCGGAGATGTACATTGAGTGTGCAGCAAATCCAAAATCAAACAAGAGCCTTGCTCAGCCCAAGGAGACATTTGGGATTCTGCTCCCTCTGCTCTGCTCCAGTTGGCTTTTGTAAGCCTCTGTGGTCTGGTGGCAGTTCAGAGACATCCCTTCTTGGTATTAAATGCAGGAAGGTCTTTTGTTGGATTTAGGCAACAAGGCGAGCTAATTGCAAATTCAATTTTGGTTTAGAAATTGAAGCTCAGTCTCCATCACCTTAGCAGCCACAGAGGTATCTCTCAGGACTTTGCTCCAGCACTAGATTCATTTCGGGTCTGTTTTCTTTAGAGCTTTATGGTCAGTAATTAATGGTATAATTACACATCAGCATAATGACGGCTCCTGACACGGCAAAGCTCAGGGGCAGGGCACTGAGTGTGGCTCATTGTTTGCTCCTGTTTCTTTATTTTGGAGGGTGAAAGCAGGCAGCTCTGGGCTCTGACAGCCCAACTCCAGTGGGGGAAACCCTTCCGCACCAGTGCTATGTCCAAAGGCACCAGCAGCCCACAGAAACCCACACGTTCCTTTGCTGTGCTGGCGAGTGTCCTGTCATTTCTTATGGCTCACTGGGAAAATCCTGAACGGGGCAAACCAGGGGAATCCAGCACATCTGGATTGGGGGGCAGAGCTGCTTGAGCTGAAGGAGTTTTCTCTGCACCTCTGGGTTCTTCCTGGGGTTTCCAAGTCTTCCCTCCATGCAGTGTCTTAGCTGAACACACATCTGGGTGCTGAGTGCTCTCAGGAGGTTACAGCGTGCAGGTACAGACAAGCAGGGGCATGTGATGGACTCTCAGGGCTCTCTTTCCTGCCAGGAGCTGCACTTGGTCATAGTTTCACTGCAGTGGTGCTGCAGGCACCTGGACTGGGATCTGCTCTCTGCTGCTCTTTAATTTCCCCATCAGGCAATGGGGACATCCATGGTGAGGACAGATCTCTCCACCCTGGATTATGGGGGAAGGCAGACCCCAGGGACATTAGCTGGAGTTATTTTAGGGTTTATTCCTACTCTGGCTGCCCTAGGAGTGACACTTAAACTCTGGGGTGTTTCCTCTGCTTCCAAGTCATGCCATCCCTGTCTGACCCTGCACATGGGCACCAGTGCCCCCTGAGCCCTTGCAACCATCAGGACACAGCCAGGCTGGAGGAACACGGTTGTCCATGGCTCAGACCTTGGCTGCTCTTCCATCCCCATCTACCGGCCAGCCTGGAAAAGAGCTTCCTGGGGAAATTCCACGTGGCTGCTCAGCTTGTGGCTGGGCATGCTGAGTCCCTGTGCCATCCCTGCTTGGCCCCGGTCAGGATGGTGGGATCAGTGGTGGATTTGTCGATGAGGAGAAGGCAGTTCACTCTGATTTTTGGTGGGATTTTGCAAGTCCTTGTGAAGTCTGTATGCAGAGAGGGAAATTGCTTTGTGCTCAGCTCTCAGCTCTGATCAGTGTTTGGTCTCCAACTCTCTCAGGGAGTTTCCTGTCCTCTTTCCTGTGCTGAGGAAAAAGCTCTTTTCCTGTTTTAGAGAAGAAAGTAATGCTAGAGGGCCAGGAGTGGGACAGCATCTCCACTGCCCTGGCTCATTGTGAGCTCTACACACCTTTGGTCAAGTTCTCTGCTTTCTCTGTAGTTTTAAAAAAAAAAACAGAGTAGCAAAAACTTCCTGCCTCACTGAGCCTGCTGGGAACACGTGAGTGAAGCTGGTTCAGTCTTGTTTTCTGGTCTCCTGGTTTGTCCTAGCTGGAATCAAAGTCATGGAAGCTGATGGCAGCAATGTTGTGAGGGTGTTTTCCCAGTGGAGCTTGTTCCCAGAGGTGGGGATGGGACAGGGGTGCTGAGGGCACTGGGCAGGCAGCTGCAGATTGGCACTGTGGTGGTGGAGGGTCTCTCCTTTGCAGGCAGAGAAGCTGATGAAAGGGTGATGAAAGAGGGACAGCAGCTGCATAGGTGCTTCCTGAAGAGAAAACATCTTGGAGATGTCCTGGGGAAATGGAACCATCAGGATCTGGAGGTTCCTGCCTGCAGAGGCTGAACCCCAGCCCTCCCTTGAAGGACTTGGCTCCCCAGAGCACAGCAGTGACCTCTGGTTTGAACTGCTTTTTCAATTTGATTGATCTCTCCATCTCAGATCTTAGAGAGAAAAAACTTCTGGTTTTTGCAGACATAGCTATGAAAGGCAGAGAAGAAAGACAATGGATAGGTTGCTCCAGCTAGTGCCAACCAGCAGATGCCCTGAGTAATTTTGAGATCCAAATGCCACTGACAGCATTTGCAGTGAGGTCAGCTTATCCCCATGCTGATTACCAGGAAACAAGAGCTGTGGTGAGAGGAGCCATCCCAAACCCCAAACCAGCCACAGCCTTCCCTGTGCTCCAAGACAGAGCCACAGCCCAAGCTGGTTTGTTCAGAGACACATCTGTGCTGTCAGGGCCTGCTTGGCCTCAGTCAATTCCAGTGATTGCACAGCTAAAGCACAACCACTCTGATCTCAGATCCAAGTTCAGCTTTTCATGTTTCAGAGAAAAAAGGAAAGTCCTCTGGAAGACCCAGCCAAAGCTGCAGTGGTGCAGGACCTGGGGCTGGGTTGTGTGGTTGTGGATGCTGGCTGCAAAGCTTGCATGGATTATCCTAAAAGGATGATGTGCAGTTGCAGATAGGTTACCAAGCATCTACTTCATATGTCTACTCTTAGAAGAGGTGATCAGAGATGGTTTCTGCTTCTTTGAGGGCCAATTCTCATATTCTGCTCCTGTTCATTATGCAAATGCTGCATCACCTGCAGTCTGCCCTATTTGAAGGAGAGTTTCTTCCATTTCTAAGATTGTGCTGCTCTCCACAGGTGGTCAAGCAGCCCAAGTCTTCAGTGTCCACCTTCAGACCACCTACCTGGCATCAACTTGGAAAGCTGGAAGCCTTGCTGTTTTATCACAACCCTTGGATTTTTTCCAAGCTCCCTCAGATTGGCTTGAAGCAGGTGCTGAAGGCTTAACTAAAGGTGTTAACCAAAACAACTTTGAGGTATTTTCAGGACTGTTTAGGTGCTGGGAGAAATCACCTTAATCAGAACCATCTGTAGAGACCTGTGATGTGGGACTTGGATGGCAGAGAAAGTTGTGGCTGCTGATTTGCTCCCAATGAAAGCTGGCTCCAGCAGCGCAGGGCTGTGGCTGCATTTATACAGAATATGTATGATGTTATGGAAGTGCCTGGATTAGTCTGTGGAAAGAGACAAGTGATGCTCCCAGAAGCCATAGGAAAGTGCTTCCATCTGCTGAGTGAGGAGACCCTCGGTGTCTCTGGAGGGACTGGACCAGGGGGGACCATTGCTGTAGGAAGTCAGTACCTGAATAACTCTGTCTCTCTCTGGTCTCACCTTGCTGGGACCAGGGATTGGCTGTGGGAATCCATAAAATCAGAGGGGTTTGGGAAAGCTGCAAAAGGCAGGCCTCAGAGGCAGCAGAACTCTGCTTAGAACTAAGCAGTTGCCGTAACATTGGTCAGCAGAAAAATTATGTAAGAAGTAGAAAAGTAAGGACAAATAGAACAATGCTCTGTGTATTAATACTTGTCTAGAATAACTCCCTAAGCTGCAGAAAAGTCTATGTAGAGAGATATTAGGGAGTTCTAAGCTGAATAATGGAGCTCTGTGCATTGTGTTTGAAGGCTTACAAGCAGGTATTGTGTTTGAAATAAGCAAGCATTGTTTTAACCAAAGGTACCTGTGCTTATAGTGATTTGATGGAACTACTGTCAATGTGCTTTTGCTTTGTGTGATGGGTCAAAAAACTTTTAAAGTAAGTTGTAACATTAAGTTCTTGGTCTGCAGCCTGGGATGTGAGCTGCTGGCATCTTCCCACTGTCATAGCCATGTAATGAGACTGATGCTGGAAAATATAACAGCTTGAGACATGTTCCTCAGCAGTCCCATCCTGTTTGTGATTTGTACATAGACCTCCAGCTGGTGATAATGGGCCAGTGCTAAAAGCTTTCAGAAATGCCTTTCCCCTTCCCAGGAGCGTGCTCATGTCCCCACTGTTCCCCCATGGCAGCTGTGCTGGGTCCTGCCTGCCACCCCAGCAGGATGGGGAGCCCTGCGTACCAAACTCGGGGTGAGGCTGTGTTTGTGAGAGCTCCAGCAGTGGTGGGAATCCCCTCTGAGGCTGGGGTGAGTCCCCAGGTACAGGCTGTCTGTCTGTCCCTGATCTCTAAATGCACACTGGGACTGACTGCCAGTTCCGTAACACAGCCTATCCTTACAATTATCTGCGATCCCCAGTGATATGAGACATTTAATCTGTGTCTCCTGACTTCTTGTCAGATGAATTACCATCAGCAGGAGTGTTTTCTGCTGTTTTCAGGGGAATCCAGTCATGGGAAAGTGAAGAAACAACACTGCTTATTTCAGCAGGGCCGGGAGGAGGCGGAGGGCACTGAGGGTCCTGTGGTGCTGCCGTGGGGCTTCTGCTGGTGACCTTAGAGGTCTCTTCCAACCTCACCGATTCCATGGCTTTGCAGGCAATGTGAGGGCATGTCTGGCTTGCAGACACATCTCCTCGTGTGCAGGGCTCCTCCGGGTGAGCCCTCCTGCCCTCAGGGCTGGGCCGCCGGGCGGGCCCCAGCGTGGGCCAGCAGGGACGGCGTGTGGGGAGAGGGGGGAAAGGGAACGGGAAAAGCGTCTGGGCTCCTGGAGAACGGCACGAGGCTCTTCCCTCTGTGGGCAGTGATAAATTTGGCAGCTGCTGCCGGGACTGCGTGGGCTGTTTTCGTGTGTGTGCGACTCTCGCTGGTTTCTCAGGCTGCGGCCCCCTCCGAACGTGAGCTGAGGGGCGGAAACCTAATCCTGTGTGTGGGCGGAGAGCCCATCGAGCGCTTTTGGGATGGCCGCGTTTATCCTCAGTAAATCCAAACGGATGCTCAGCAGTGGGAGAAGCTCGTGGTACCCATCAGGGATCCGGGCAGCGAAAGCAGGGAGATGGTGAGGCTGTGCAGAGCAGCAAGCAGAGCTGCCGAGCCCTGCTGCTCCCAGCTCTCCCCATCAGGAGCCCGACGTGCTCTGACCAAGCAGCCGCAGGGGTTTATCGCTGCCCGGGGGCTCTGTACAAATCACAAACAGGACGGGACTGCTGGGAACGCGTCTCCAGCTGTTTTATTTTCCAGCATCAGTCTCATTACATGGCTAACACAATGGGAAGATGCCAGCAGCTCACATCCCAGGCGGCAGACCAAGAACTTAATGTTACAACTTACTTTAAAAGTTGTTTTGACCAATCACACAAAGCAAAAGCACATTGACAGTGGTTCCATCCAACCACTATAAGCACAGGTACCTTTGGTTAAAACAATGCTTGCTTCTTTCAAACAAAATACCTGCTGGTAAGCCTTCAAACACAATGCACAGAGCTCCATTATTCAGCTTAGAACTCCCTAATATCTCTCTAGATAGACTTTTCTGCAGCTTAGGGAGTTATTCTAGACAAGCATTAATACACAGAGCATTGTTCTATTTGTCCTTACTTTTCTACTTCTTACATAATTTTTTTGCTGACCAATCTTATGGCTACTGCTTAGCTCTAAGCAGATTTCTGCTGTCTCTGAGGCCTGCCTTTTGCAGCTTTCCCAAAACCCTCTGATTTTATGGGTTTCCCACAAGGCTCACCATTTGCACAGGTGTCACCCCATGCCCTGGCAAAGGACACTTTCTCTGCTGTGGGTTGGGAGGGTGGTATGATGATTTGCTGGCAATTCACCACCTCCTCCTCCCCACTGGCTGCAGCCAAGGGATAGAAGGAGGCTCAGGGGTGCCCTCATCACTCTCACAGCTCCTGAAAGGTGCCTGTGGTCAGCTGGGGTTGGGCTCTTTCTCCAGGCAGCACTGACAGAACCAGAGCACACAGCCTCGAGCTGTGCCAAGGGAAATACAGGTTGGATATCAGGAAAAAGTTCTATTATAGAAAGGGTGATAAAGTTCTGGAATGGCTGCCCGGGGAGGTGGTGGAGTCACCATCCCTGGGTGTGTTTAACAAAGCCTGGATGTGGCACTGGGTGCCAGGGTTGAGTTGAGGTGTTGGGGCTGGGTTGGACTCGATGATCTTGAAGGTCTCTTCCAACCTTGTGGTTCCGTGACTTGATGATCTTTGAAGTCTCTTCCAACCCAGTAATTCTGTGAATTCTGGATGCAATCCCACCAGCCAGAAGCATCACTTGAGATAGAAAAGCCCCTTGTGGTGTGCATAGCAGACCATGGCTGCAGGCAGCTCTGGGTGGAGAGGACAAACTGCAGCTCACAAAAGATAACCCTAAATTCACTCTTTTCTTATGGTAAAGTTCCCTTGAACAAGTCCATGAAGATGCTGAGGGGGAAACAGCTAGCTCTGCATGGAGTGCAGGAAATGCTTGGCTGGAAATCTCTTGAGTTCAGTGGTGTGGTTGGAGGCACTTTGTTCTTTTCCAAAAATTAGATAAAATCTAAGGTATTTTCCCAGAAAAATCTCTGTGTCTTCGCCCTCTCCCTGACAGAGGCTGCAAAGCAGAAGTGTATTTGGAGCCCCTTGGGCTTTTCCCATGGAGCACTTGGCTTGTTAAAATATTTGACATCAGAGTTCTTTATTACCTGCAATAAAAAGCCTCTGCTAATCTTTAACATGCAGTGTGTCAGAGAAAATGGATTGCATTAAAAACCTGTTTATGGGAGTGTTACTAAAACTTGTAACAAGGAGTAAAAGTGAATGATGACTGAAAAACTTCACTTTGTAAAAGCAAAGGTGCTGCCCAGCTAGGCAGTGCCCAGTGTAGTCCAGACCTGAACCCAAGGCTCAGTGCCAGGAGGAACTAGCACCTCTCCACCTTTGATTTGCAGAGATTCCCAAGCCTGCTGCTTTGCTCCCCAGCAGTCTTAATTCAAAACTTCTTCAGCAAACCACCCCCAACACATGTCTGTGTTAAAGAGCACAGCCTGTCTGGGGGCATGACTGGAGCTCCAGCACTGCCCTGTCCCTCTGGGACTTGGGTTCCGCACTTTATGACATCTTTCCCTTTTTTATGTAGTTTGGAGAGGTTTGACTGTTACAAAATTAGGCTTTCCTGCAGTATTTAGGTTTTTATAATGATGCCTTTAAACACAATGCCTTAATGCCTTGTGGGTTTTGATATTTTCATCTGTTCTCCCCACTACAGGAGGGTGGAACAGAGCTGTGGTCCCAGGATGAGATGGCAGAGCCATACCTGCTGCTTCAATAACCTCATAAAAAATTTCAGTCCTCTAGAAGGATAATTTCATCCCAGTTTCTGTTTAAGACAAGGTCTGGGAGTGTCTGAGCTGTAATCACATGGACATGCCTGTTCCCAGAGCTCAGCTATTGGATTTCAGACAAGGGAGAAGAACAGCATCAGGTGTCAAATATTTTTTTCTTCTCTTTCTACTCCACAAACTATTTTTAATATTATTTTTATTGCATTGTAGATAAACAGCAAATGGATGGGTTCCCATGAGAATCAGGGTCTATCCACCATTCACATCAATTTAGCCAGAGGGAAAGTACAGTTGCATGAGATACTTCAGTTCTTTTGTGCTGAAATTTCCCCTCTTTTTATGATTTCATTATATTTACCAAAGCTGGTTCACATTAAGCCATGAAGCCAGTGCTGCATCACCCCATAGCTGGGGGGGAGGAGTGGGAAAGGGTTGTTTCAGCAACATTGTCACCCCAACTGCTGCTGACAGAGGCTCTCAGCAGTGCAGGGGGGTTGAAGGGGCTGCAGGACCCGCTTCTGACTTCCCCTGCTTGATTGTATAGTGGGATCAACATGTCCTTGCTTTCCCCAATGCTTTGATCCTGCAAGAGGCTGTTTGAAGTGGTCCAAAGCAGCATATTTATGGCAGCATTGCTCTGCCTTAGGCTTGGGAGATGCACCATGGCTCTGTGTGAGCCACCAGCCCTGGAGAAAAATGCACCATGGCTCTGTGTGAGCCACCAGCCCTGGAGAAAAATGCACCATGGCTCTGTGTGAACTACCAGCCCTGGAGAAAAATGCACCATGGCTCTGTGTAAGCCACCAGCCCTGGAGAAAAATGCACCATGGCTCTGTGTGAGCCACCAGCCCTGGAGAAAAATGCACCATGGCTCTGTGTGAACTACCAGCCCTGGAGAAAAATGCACCATGGCTCTGTGTAAGCCATCAGCCCTGGAGAAAAATGCACCATGGCTCTGTGTGAACTACCAGCCCTGGAGAAAAATGCACTATGGCTCTGTGTGTGCCACCAGCCCTGAGAAGAATGCACCATGGCCCTCTGTGTGCCACCAGCCCTGGAGAAAAATGCACCATGGCTCTGTGTGCCACCAGCCCTGGAGAAAAATGCACCATGGCTCTGTGTGTGCCACCAGCCCTGGAGGAAAAAGCTCCAGTGCATGTGTTGTGCTGCCTCATCCCCAGCTGGGAGGGAAATGCCAGCTGCCTCAGCTGCTGGTACAGGACAGGGATGTCCTTTGCCCTGTTGGCCTGCGTGTGACTTAGTCTGGTCATGAATTCAACAGATCAGCTGACCTGGGGATGTGCTGGCCTCATCAATGTGGTGAATTCCAGGAGGTCCCAGGTGGATACACTCTGGGAAAGTGGTTTTTGAAGGACAGATGCTGTTGAGTGCTGGGACTGGGTGTGCTGGGGCAGGGAGGCTGAGCGTGAGGTCGACAATAGGATGTGTGTGACCCACAGGAAATCTCCATCCATGTGTGATGCTGATGAATTTGGTGACAGAGCCAGCAAACAACAGTGTAAGGAGTGGGAAGAAGATGTAGGAAAGAGCTGATGGATGCAAAAGGCATCAGAGAACTGGAGTATCTTCTGCAACTGCAGTCAGGATAATGTCTTGAGGTGCCATGTGGGGAGATGAGTGATGTTGAACACACCCAGAGGGGACCCTACTCTGTGCTACATCTACCCCTGGCAGTTACAGCATTAGATCTGGAAGAATTTCTTGCTTTTATGCTGGAAGCTGAGACCTCAGAGCAAGGACCCTGCCACATGAGGCCTGGAGAGAAAAATTCTTTACTGTGGTTGCATTTTTGAGAAGCCAAAAGTCAGAGGGTGGTTCTTCAAAGGCAGGCCCTGCTCTGCAGATGGGCTGCATCCCAGTCCCAAACATCTCCCTCTGGTGAGCACAGACTAGGCTGGAGCTGCTCAGATCTGAGCTGCTTCCTGAAGTCATGTGTGAAACAGCTGGAGGAAATCTGGAGGTGAAGGGCTGGAAGTGGAGCTGGGATCTCCCTGAGGGTGTTCATATGGCATTTAGAGCAGGCTGTGGAGGATGAGGCTTTGGTTTGGGGAGCCCCAGCAGGGTTCTGGGGGGTGTTGCTCATCCCTTGTGTCCCTGGTGGGGGTGACACAGCCTCTGATCTCCAAGGGATCAGTGGTTTATCACTGGGACACCTTTCAATGGGATGGCAGCACTGGAGTCATGGTGCTGTGTGAGCCCAGGCTCACAGGGGTGCCCAGACCTGTCTCCTCGGGACCTGCTTCCAGCTCCTGGCTTGGCCAGTGTGTCACCCTTCCACGTGACCCAGGGGTGACACACAGGCTGTGTCCCTTCCCTGGGCACTGCCCTGCTCTGAGCTGTGTGCAGGAGCTAAAACCCCATGGATGAGCAGAGCCATGAACCTGCTCAGCAGGAAATGCAGCCTCCTGATGTCACTGAAATCTGCTCCCCACCTCTTGGCCTGAGGCTAGGGCTGGGCAGGGGGGATAAACAGAGGGTAAGTGCTGTCAGTGAGGAAGTCAGGAGGTGAGATGGGAGCAGTCATGGTGCTCTGGAGGGTGACAAGCCTCTCACAGGAGGAGTTTCTGAATGTCTCCCTAACTGCAGCATGGTACCTCACATGGAACAGAGGGAAGGATCCTGCATCTGAGCTCCTCCTTATCCCTCACCAGAGCCAGGAGCTGGTGGCACTGACACTGTGCTCTCCATGTGTGTGCCCAAGCACCTGTGCTCTCCTCTCTGCCATGACCCCATCAACACAGCAGGGCTGGAGGCCAGCCTGCCACTGGAGACTCTGAGTGTTTCTCAGTTATCTGTGCCTTGCATGGGCTGAGTCGCCATCTCCTGGCTGTAAAACCCAGCAGAAGGTTTAATCTCACACCTTGCAGCCTCTCCCTGTTTTCTTGCTGCTGCCTGCAGCTGGGAGATGCTTAAAGGCTCTGGTGCCTCACTGATCTGTCACAGAGGGGAGCAGAGATTTCCCTCTTTGTGCCTCAATTAAACATGGAATTTGCCTCCTGGAGCAGGGCAGAGGGTCGGTGCCCCCAAACCTTCTCTGGCAGGAATTTATGGCACCTGTTGGGAGCTCCCCACCATGGTGTCCTCCCTCAGGGGCCTCCTGGCATCTGCTGAGAGGGACCAAGCAGCACATGGGGCCCTCGGGCCGAGGTGGAGCTGAATGCCTCCTTTGACACCAAGAACCAGACCGAAACTATGTCAACGAGAGAGCCAGGGAGGATTTTCCTGTTTTTCCTGTTGGAGGCTTTGAACTGTGTCCTGCAGGGTCAGTGCACGGGGAGACACCTTGGGCTGGGATGGGGAGGGTCTGAAATCCTAGACCCTGGGAAAGGGGCGACCAATTTGCCTGGAAGAGCCCTGAGAGCCCATCCATCTCCAGGGCGTTAGCCAGGAAGAAGAATTTGGGGGCAAGTAGTGACCCATGATGTATTCCAAAAGCTGCAATGCCATTTTGGCTAGTTCAGCTGCTACAGGTAAGAGTGTGGTTTGGAAGGAAAAGTTTGAATGCCCCAAAGCCTTGGACATCTCCCCACACCAATGTTAACTTGAAGGGGACCCCTGGGTTGCAACCCAGCTCTGGGTTTGGGAATCCCACATGGATGTTCTGGGATGTGCTCTAAGATGCTCTCTGCCCAGACCAGGCAGGTGGCCGCAAGTCAAGAGTGCAATGAAGGTACAGCTGAGTCTGTAGGAGCAAAGTTTTGGTGTGGGGGAGTTTCCCAAGGCTCAGTGATCCATTCTCCTGCTCTTGCACCAAGAGGCCAACACAGGACCTCAAACCTCCCAGCAATCAGTCCTGTCCAAAAGTGGGTAAAAGCTGCTGAGAGAGGGTGACAGCCCGGCTCAGGACAAGCAGGTACAGCCGTGGGGTGGCTTGTTACACTGATTCAGTGCCCTCTGCTGCAAGGGCTGCACTCTGAGTTTACTGCTGCATAAACCATAAAGATCCAAAAGCTGATAGCACAGGACTGTTTCTCCTGGTGTAGAAAGGCGTTTTATATTGTGGCTTGTTGTTCTGCCAGTGGAGCAAGGGGCAGGCCATACCTGCAGGGCTCCTTCATAATCCCCAGCTTCAAAGGTGTCTGCAGGAGAAGCTGGGGAGCAGTGCTGGGGGGTTAAATCAGCTCTGCCAGAAATGCTGGGCCCTGGGCCAGCAGCAGATCCCCCACCACCAAAAATGTATGTACAAAAGAAATGCTCTTTTGGTGTCCCTGAGTGTCTCAGGATTCTGCTGAGGCAGACAAGTCAGTCCAGGGTTGTGGCTTTCTCCATCCAGGATTTACAGAGACACCAAGTCTCCCCTGGGTGGGTTTTCCCTGCCACCCTTTGCCCAGTCTGGTTATTGCTGCAGCAAATGGATTTCCTGGTGTCAGGCTGTGAGTTTTGGTGGCCCAATGGAAATCCCTGCCAGGTTTAAGCTGGAGCACCAGAGTGATTTTTATTCTTCTGCTGACATCTAGTGTGTGAAAACCTGTAGCACAGTGTACTCAGTGGGTTGGGAAATCTGGATATGGGGGAAAAAGGGTTGTTTCTTGCCATATTCAGACACCAGCACCTTCCTCTAGCTCCTCTGTAGGAGCCTCAGTGTCCCAGGTGACCACCAGCAAGGGGGGATCCTGCAGGATCCTGCAGGTAGAGCTGCTGAAAATTAATCCTAACCAGAGCAAGAGGATGAACTAGAAGTGGATTGTCATCCAAGCCTCTTGCTTGAGGCACTGTGTTTGTTGGGTGTGAATGTGTCAGTGGAAAGAAGGAGCTGCTGTGTTATCACAGAGTGACATTGTGTCCTCTGCTCAGGGCTGGGATGGCAGCTTGAACAGGAGGCTCAGAGCTGTGCATCCCTGCTGGATGGGGAGAACAGAGGAAAGGAAAGTGGAGCAGTGACTCCTCAGGTTTGGCTTCTCCCCCTTATTCTGCTTCTGACCTGGTTTCCAAAAGTTATGTCAGGTCAGCAAGTCCTCCTGTTAAAATAAGAACCTTTTAATGTCTGGTGGTGAATGAGGCTTATTAATGTCAGCAAACATCCTGGCTTGGTATTCCTGCCCTCTGTCTCAATACACAGAATTTTGGGATCTCCAGGTTGCTGGTGGTGCCCTGGAGATGGGGTTGGGATCTGTGGCTCCATCTACTGATGCTGCATGAAGAACACAGTGTAACCTGTGGAGTGACAGCACACTGCCTGTGGCTCCATCTGCTGATGCTGCACATGAGGGGCACAGTGTAACCTGTGGAGGTGACAGGACACTGCCTGCCCTTAGCAATGCCCCAGCACATTTCCCTCCCTGGTGCTTTAATATTTTTCATTTCTTTGTTTTTCTCCTGTGCTGTGACAGGAGCCCAGCTTTCAGCCTGCAGGGCTGTTACTACTTTGTCACCCTTGTCACCCCTCCATCATTCACCTTGCTGCTCTGGGGCACCAGGAGTGACCCAAACTCAGTCTTGAGATGGGAAGATTTGCACATCCCAAAGAATCATCACGGATGGAGTGGACCTGCCCTGTGTCCTGACTGGTCTTGTCCCTATGGCAGTGCTCACCCAGTGGGGCTCCTGCTGAGAGTGCTGGTCCCTTGTTCCAGCCTGGTAAATCCTCCTGACACTGTTATGGGACATCTGGTGGCTTCAGGGCTCTGTCATGTCACATAACAGGATGGAGCCAAGCAAATGCTCCCCTGTCCTCACATGTAAAATGTGCTTTAAGGTACAAAGTGCTGTGGGAAATCTCATGCTGAAGCGTTTACACTGCTGTTCACATGACTTTATTTTGTACAAAACCTCTCAGATCTTGCCAGAAGTCAAGGTTTATTTCCCCATCCTGAGGGTATTTAATCCTCATCTCATTAACTTTGATTTTCATGTACAATTGCTGAGGAGAGAAAACAACCAAAACATTTTGTATTAGGGAACAGATCAGACATAAATTTATCCTGCAGCCATCCAAGATGCTTATCAGCATGTTCTTCTTTCTACCCTAGCTGCATGAGCTTGCAGAAAAACTGGTTTTGCTTGGCTTTGGCTTTCTGAAAGAAGAAATGATTGCTGGAGAAATTCCTTGGGTAGCACACCCCCGCTTAGGATGGGTTGGTGATTTGAGATGGGATCAAATTGAGGTACCCTGGGCAATGGAAGGATTTGGATCTTGAAAAAGGAGGGAGATGTTTTTACCAACAGCTTATTCAGAAAAGTGACCTCTGAATGGGGTGTAACTTACTTCTGCAGTTAAACCCATCTGCTGCTTGCTTTCAGCCACAACCAGCCCAGGTTTATAAAATAAAAAATAGGTGTTAAGTGTGATTATGAAGCCAAATCTCACACTCTCCCTCAGATTGTGCTGAGGCTGTAGCCAGGCACAGGCTGTCTGGAGGCAGAGCACACCAGGGCATTCCACCAGCCCAAAACTCAGCTTTGCTCTGAGCAATGGGTAATTTTACCAGCTCTGGTAAAATCACTCTTTCACAAAGTTGGAATGAACTCCGCTTTAGAACTGCTTGAAAACCAAACTTCTGCCAAAAGGAACTTTTGCCAAACATCATGCCAGCAAAAAAATAATAGAAAAGGGCAATTATTTCTTCCCATTTTGGTATTTTCCATCTACCATTCCCTGGTGATTCCTACCACACGTATGAGGTTAGAAAGGAAAAAAACGCCCCCACTGTACACACTCCTCTTCCAGCAGATTTTAAAGTCATGGATGGCAGGATTTGCATTCATACAAGGTGCATTCCCTGAGTTTACTTATTAACAGAAGTCCTTTCCCTGCTGCTGCAGCTGCAGTGTGCCATACCCACCTGAAGATGCCTCTGACACAAGCATTGAAGCCAAAACCAGGGGGATCTTTCTGTTTATTTCACGGCTAGGAGTGCTATGAACTCAGGAATTCCTCCAGGTGGATGCTGTTCCCGGTGTTTACATTGGGCTGTAGGACAAACTGTCTCTAACCAGCTGAGCTGTGCTGTCTGATATCTGTTTTTACTTATTTTTTTTGCAAAGTTGCATCTGAGGGCTTATCTTGCTTACAAACAGCTCAGTGCTGTCACCAAGTGGAAAAAGCAAATCCCAGAAAATTGCACATGAGCCAGGCAGGAACCCAGCACAGCCCACCAGCACAGCATTGCCTTTCTGCATGGTAAGGTTTGGATTTGCAACATCACACTGGCTGCTGGGACAGCAAGCACAACAGGCCAGCAAATTAATGGATTTTTTCTTCTTTAATTTGCTAAAAGCAGAACTTTCCAGAAGTCCTGATAAAACTTCCCTGGAGAACGTGTTTCAAATCCAGGAGGGGCTTTCTTGTCAGGCCCAGAGAGAATGAGAAACAGCCAGATAAAAAGGGCATGAACCCGCAGTGTGAGCAACAAAGACCAAACTCCCTGCCCATCTCACTCCAGACAAGATGCATGAACTCAGCATCCTGGTGAGTCCCCCAAGACCAGGGTCAGGCTGGGAGCTAACTCTGCTTTATCTCCTGCTGAATAATTCCAGGTCTCATCTTGACAGGGAATGGGAGAACCGTGGTGATTACAAGATGTTTTCAGAGCTGTTCTTGCCCCGCTTTAGTGACAGGCTGTGATGAGGCGTTAGCAGGTTGTGGGATGATCAAAGGCAGAGGGGAGGGATTCCCTGCACCAAGAGGGATGCTGGGTCTCTCTCCAATGCCACCTTAGAGCAGAGGGCAAGACAGACCGAGGTTTTATGCTTCCCCACTTTGACTTTGTCCTGGTCTTTCTTCACAGTGATAAACAGCAGCAGTCAGCCGATAGTGATTTAGTATGTGGAAAGCCCGAGCTTTATCGGTGTCCCTATCCCGGCTCCTTTTAAGTCTCCAGTAGAAATCTCAGCAAGATAAAAACTGTCTGAGTTTGGATCCACACAGGGTAATGTGGCTGAGCCTCATAAATCCCAGCAGGGTATAAATATCACCCCATTTTCCCCTGCAAAAGCAAAACTACTGGATACCAGTAATGAAGAGAAGGGCCTGTGCTGCCTGGATCAGTGTTGGAAAGTGCTTTGCACCCCAAATGTCAGCAGAGATGGGACGCCAGCACTAATTTCGTGGAGTGCTTAGGATGCTGAAGCAGCCTCTCCCAGTTTCAGGCAGGAATAATTTCTCATTTAAATGAGAGTAGAGGCAGCCATGCAAAGCAGCCCCAATGCCTGTAGGCGGCATGAGAGCGTGTCTGATCCGAGCTGGACACAGCCCTGTGCTGGGAGCAGCTCTGCAGGATAAACCAGATGCCACCTGCACATCCTGCATCAGGAAGACCCTTCTGCTCACAGTTCCCCATCCCTGTGTGTGGTTGTGGGTTGGAGTGATGCCTTGTGAAGGCTGAGCTAGGACAGAGGCTGGGCAGAGTTAAAGAATAAAGCAGGGATTTATTCAAAGCATCTCCTCCATGGATCCACTTTGGGCAGCACAAGAGCCCAGCCAGGGCTGCACCCAAGATGAACCCAAATGGTCCCAAAATGCACGAGCGCTCCCGGGGTCTCTCTCTTGGATCAGTTCTGCTCCATTTGCACCTTGCAGTTCATTGTCCAGTTCCAGCTTTAGCCCAGGCACTCCCATCCTGCTTGTTTTTCTCTCCTCAGCCCACATTGTTTGTGCTCTTGGGCTGAGCTTTGGATCATTTGTCCTTGGTGCCCAGCTGGAGCAGGAATTGTTTTGTCTCCCTGCTCTGTGCAGAGAGCTCACCATCCCATAATATGAAGCCCCGAGACCCACACACTAAAGCAGCACAGAACCTGAAAAATAGAAAAGCTAAAATGTGAGGCATCAGGAGGATGCAGGGTGCAGGGCAGAGCACCCCATCAGCCCCAGGCTGTTTCCCAAATACTGTGAGGCTGATATGGGGTTGCCCAACGTGAAGCTGCAATCAGGCCCCACATCTCACCAAATCTCCCTTTGAATGGACCCTCTACAGCACTGGCCAGCAATTTCTCACCCTCTGGACAGCACAAGGAGCTGCTCCTGCACAGCCAGGGTCCATTGTCCCAGTCCCCACACTGAGAGAGTGCCAGCTACCACAGCCCTGCTGCTGGGGCTGCAATCATTGCTCCCTTTCCTTTTATTCCTGAAGACACCTGTGGGATTGAAATGATGATGTTTGCAACTGGACCCCCCCACCCATCACACCCCTGCCCCCCAGGCAAAGACAGGGAGTGATTTCCTCAAGTGTAGGTCATGGGTTGGGTGGTTTTTTTACTGCCCTGCATTTTAGGGGGAGGTTGGTGAGAGATTCCCTGGAGATGCTGAGTGAAATGCCTCTCACCTGCCTTGGGCACACACCTCTGTCAGCAGCACCTTCCAGAGGCCTCTGTCTCCTGCCACTGACTGCAGAGAGAGCCTCAGGTATTGGCTCAGGCTCATCAGGACACTTAGGAAAGAAATTAAATAAATGTTTATGGATTAAGCTCCTTGGTAGGAGGCTCTTACAAGGGATTCAGTTTACTTTCATTCATTTAAGGAGAACTAAACTGAGCCGTGGTTGTTTTCATTCTGCTAAAAACAGTACAAAGAAGCATAATGTGACTTATCTTAATCCACTTGAAAAATCAATTCAGTTTAATTTTCTTGAGTGTCTTGCATAGTTTGCCTTTGATTTTCCACGTTAATTAGTTTTATTGGGGCTGACTGAAACCTAGCATGAGCACAGCTCCCCTCAGTCACAGAAAATGCTCCTGTGGCTGCGTGCAGAGTGGAAATGCAAAGCTCCTGTGCTGGGTGCCCAGGATGGAGGATGATCCTGTGCAGACCCCATGACAATGGCAAGGATCACTGTGGTTAGGAGGTACCTCTGGAAGGTTCAGGTCCAGCCCCTCTGCTTAGAGAAGGGTCAGCTGGAACAAACTGCTCAGTGCCATGTCCAGTTTGGTTTGAATATCTGCAAGGATGGACAGTCCAAAACCTTTCTGGGCATTTTTTTCCCTCAAAATAATTCCCATTTGACCGCTGCAGCAGTAGAATAAAAAAGGTTTCTCTGATGTTTCAAACTTATTCTTTTTTATTTTTATGTTTCTTCCAGCATGTGACACATAGCTGGAGACAATAAAAAAGTGACCATGACTGCAGGGGAACTGGTACAACAGGGGGAACTGCTGTGAGAGATGTGCTCTGGGGACCCAAATTCACCTTT
This sequence comes from Motacilla alba alba, assembly GCF_015832195.1. NCBI lineage: Eukaryota > Metazoa > Chordata > Aves > Passeriformes > Motacillidae > Motacilla > Motacilla alba. The sequence goes on from NC_052033.1 coordinate 3,618,503, forward strand.
GCAGCCCCTTACACCCAGGGCCAGGACAGAAATGGGTGGGAAGATGAGAAAAATCCCTGCACACACCATGGCTCTTCAGCAGGGTGGATCAAGCTGAGAGCAGAAATTGGTGGAGCTGCCACAGACTGCTGAGAAACCCAAAATTTCCACCCCCCAGAAGTCAGCAGAGCTATAAGAAAAAGAGGCTTTTACAAAACACTTGGCAGAGGAGGTGAGTTCATCATCTCTTCATCCTGCAGGTGAGGAAGATGAGGCAGGAGTACAAGAAACCATTTGCCAGTGGTTACCTGGCAGAGAAATGCATCCAGGTGCCAGCTCAGCCCTGGGCCGAGTGCAGTGTGAGTGCCAACCCCTGCCTTTATCCCAGGTACTACCCCACAGCCCTGGGGCTCTGAGGGGTAAATACTTATTGTACAAAACAAAACCAGAACTGCCAAGGTGGGGTAGAAGGAAAGAAAAAGCACCAAGGCATGGGAATCTGCCCATGGTTTTAAAAAGACTTGGATAAAAGCCAGATTTTAATTATTGATGGTTTTCCTGGAGAGAAAAATACCAATAAAATGCTAAAAAAGGCCAAAACAAAGCCATTGGCTGTTGAAATCCAAATGTTTGGAGTTTATTCTCATTAAACCCCTATGGGAGCATGTGAAATGGAAAAAGAAATCTGCTTTCTTATGATCCAATAAGTCATGAATCATTAAGGTTGGAAAAGACCTCCAAATTCATCAAGTCATAAAATGGTCCATCAGAACCCAGTGTCTTGGAGGTGAAACTGGACAGTGGCACCTGGAAAGGAGATGCCATTTCCAAACTAATGGCAGTAACAACCAGATTCCCCTGGCAGCTCTGGGGTGGCTTCTCCACTGCCAAAGGCCAGGAACGAGGGGAGCAGCCAGAGGAGAAGCTGCAGTGGAGCTGGGTGTGTAACAGCTGCTGCTCAGAGAGGCTGGTTGCTCTGCTCTCTGAGAAATGCCAAATGACTCAATTAAATCAGTCCCTGTTGGATTTGATCCCTATGGATCTGCATTCCCAAGGGTGGACTGATGGATTTACTGCTATTTCACCACTGCTCATTACAAGAGTGTTTTGTTCCAAGATGCTGAAGAGGAGGGGATGACAATTGCACCCCCATCAGCCCCAGCAGAAGAGGACCTGCTGCTGAGGAGGGTCCAAAGGGAACAGTGTGGATGAAGCAGAGGTTCCCCACTGGCTCTGCAGCCTCAGGGGGCTTTGAAATGAGGATTTGAGAGCCTCCAGGAATCCCAGGCACAGGGCAGAGCACTGCTCCTCTCCTCTCCTCTCCTCTCCTCTCCTCTCCTCTCCTCTCCTCTCCTCTCCTCTCCTCTCCTCTCCTCTCCTCTCCTCTCCTCTCCTCTCCTCTCCTCTCCTCTCCTCTCCTCTCCTCTCCTCTCCTCTCCTCTCCTCTCCTCTCCTCTCCTCTCCTCTCCTCTCCTCTCCTCTCCTCTCCTCTCCTCTCCTCTCCTCTCCTCTCCTCTCCTCCTGTCCCAGTGTTTTGTGCTCCTCTGGGTGCCCCACAGCCGGAACATCCCCAGCTGTGTCCAGGCTTGTGCTTGTCCTGCAGGAAATAGGATTTCATGAAAGTGAGAAGTGCTCCAGTTCACCCAGCCATAAAACTCGTTCATTTGAGCTGTTGCAGACACAGAACCATCCACGGACTCAAATCCCCCTTTCAAAACCAACTCCTGTACCCAGGCTCAGCCTCTTCATCCCCAGCCAAGCCACACCAAATTCCATTTCCCAGCCCCTGTGTGTGGGTGCTGCAGGCTGCAGGAAAGGATCATGGTGCTGACACTGAGTGGAGCTGAAAGCTCCACCCAAGGCCGGCCCTGCTGCTCTGCTCAGCTCTCCCTTGAGCTTGGCAGCCCGTGCCTGCAAGTTACATATTTTATCCCCTGCATGCCAGGCTGCTCCATCCCCAGGCTTCGTTCAGGGATTGCCATGCAAATAAGCCCACTGCTGCCTCAGACTGTGATAATTAAAAGTGAAGTTGTAAAACAAGCAGCATCAATTTTTGGTGCACGTCCCCAGCAACACATGGTGATTGCACTGAGTGAGGAGACATTTCCAGCTACGCAGCAAACTCGAAATAGCCTGGAGAGAATACATGGGAATTCAGCTTGTGCAGCGATTTCAGATGTCAAAACAAGCTTCCTTGTTAATATGAAACTATTTGGACTTTGCATTTTTAATTAAAGCTTTTAATTATCCAATGGTATTTTATTAGCTTTTATGAAGACAGCTGCTTTAAACGCTACAAGCCAAATCTGTGCTATTGGTCCGAGGCAGGGTTTCAGATGCAAACAGCCTTCATTGTGACTAAATGGGGCAGTTTAATTTAAACTCGACTTTACTGTCCCAGCTTGATTGAAACCCTTTTATGGCAGAGACAATAAACAGCCTCGGAGGGAGAGTTTGCAGCAGCTGGGAGGGGATGCTGTGCCTCTCAGCCCTTCCCAGGTGAGCATCAGCTGCCTCTGGAAGGGATTTCTCTGCCCACCCCACCTCCCTTCTCATGTTGTTTTGTCTTTGAGACTGGAAGGTGCTGGCTGGAAGCTTAATGCACCCCTGTGGTGGGTTTTGGGGGGCTGAAGCCCTAGAGGTGGTGCTGCTGGTGGGTCCCCAGCACAGCAGCTCAGAGGAGCTGAACTCACTGGGCTCTGGTCTGCAGGAGATCAGGCTGCAGAGATGCTCTGTGCTGGTTCTGCAGCACTGTGCTCACAGCCACCACCAGGAAACACGTGGCACTTGTGGTCCTGAGTTATTTATTCATTGGGCTCGTGTTGTTTAAGCTGCAGCGTGGCCTCCCTTGGTTTACATCACGACTACAGCTGAACAAGTTGTGGAAGCCTTTATCCTGCCTGTGCAGGAGACCAGGCAAAGAACAGAATTCCTGAATCCACGGCAAGGGAAGAGCTGACAACCAGAGCAGGTTTCTGGCTGGAGCACAGCCCTGTGCTGAGTGCAGTGCTCCAGTTTGAGACCTTACTCTTCATCATTGTCGAAAATCATCAAAATGTTCTAAATCATCTGTGTTTTGCCAAGAAGAAAGGCAAAGCAGGCAGCTTTTGAGCAGTGAGCCGGCAGGATTAGGGGCTGAAGAGATGATGGCTGTGCCTGAAGCTGAAAGCGCAGCTCAAGACCCTCTGTCTTTTGAAAAAACCCCAATCTTGCATGAAAAAACTGTATTGCAATGGCTCAGAAGAGTTGGAAGTGATGAACAAATGCGTCCAGTTCCACTTCAGGTGTTACAGCTGAGTCAGAAAAAGCCTGAATTCAGGAAAGCCTGAATTCTGAGCACTCAGCAATGAGCCTGTTTCTGTGCAGAAGTCTCTGTCAGGAGGAAAAAATGAAGACTAAGAAGTGGCATGTTGGGTGTTTGGTGTAAAGCACAGCATGTCAGGTTGGGGAGCACAGCTGTGGTCACCCCCTGGATGTCCCTGTGGGATATTTTGGGGGAATAGATCCTTTTCCCTTGGTTCTTTCTGCTCCCAAGGATTAAAACCTTGCACATGGCCAGGCTGTCCTGCAGCACCAGCCGTGGTGGCTTCATCCTCCTGCTTCCCAGGGCTGTTAGCAGGGAAATTCCTGCATCAGAGATGCTCTGAGACAGGGCAGATCTTGCCCTAGCAGCACCAAGGCTGAGAAGGAGATTCCAGGACTTATAATTCCCTTTCCAGCAAGTAGATGTGTCTCGATACCAAACCACAGGGTTTTATTCACCCCTTTTTTGTTTCTTCTTCCCCCTGGGGATCTCTAAGAGAAGGTTTCCAGAAAAAGATGCAGCATTCTGTGTCAGTACCCAGCCTTGCTGCAGTCTCTCAAGGGCTGGTAATGATGAAGATTTAATGCAAATCGAATGGACTTTTCATCTTAGCAGAAAAGTATTTACAGCCCATTAAGTAGATGGGAAAACTGGTCTCTTTTTTTATTTTTTTGGAGGGGAGCAGAGGAAAAAAAAATAGTGCTGTGTAAAAATGTGGCCACAAAAGGCTCTCAGCTTGAGAAATTTAGCCTGAGAAATTTATCAGCTTTGAGGATGGAAAACTCATCATCTATATATAAAAATATATCACTTTTAATTGCACAGCCAACTTCAGCTTTACTCATTAGCTACTCACGCTACTCTGCCAAGTTACACAGTGGCGAGCTGGCTGGAATATTTTATTTCATATTTCATCCTGGACCAGAAAAGTCAGCATATGGCTCCAACAGCCTTTGTTTTCTTCAGTCACAGGACAGGGAAATGAAAGCAGAAAAATGGAGAAAGGCTGAGAAGCAGGAGAGGAAGAGGAAGGTGAGTGCCTGGGAATGCTCATTCCTCAGGCAGGGATGAGCAGCTCTGGCACCCTCAGGTGTCTTTGGGGCTGCAGGGCTCTGTCTCTGCTCCAAGGCCGTGTACCGGGGCTCATGGTGAGGTGTCAAACACAAGAGCAGCTTGGTGAGGGGGTTTTGAACTACCTTTAGGAGGTCTGACCCCTCTCCCTCCCCCAGGTCACACCTGCATGCCCTCCCAACGTGTGTTTACACCACCTTAAATACCTCTGATAAGGCCCTGACTCTGCTGGGATGGCCAATTTCTGCACCCAATCACTCTCACTTCTCTGACAGTTTTTCTTAATGCTTTGTCTGAAATATTTCCATTTGTAGCTCCTGGCCCCAGCTCTCCTTGTTTTACTGTTTCCAGATCATTTGAATAATTCCCCTTTCTCCTTTGATGGTATTTCCCTGCAGGTATTTATAGCATCATCACACTCCCCAGTTAATCTCCTTTCTTAAAAACCCTATAAAATTTAATTTCCCATCTCCTCTCCTTTGCCTGCTGTGCTCCTTCAGCTTTGTGTGTTTGTGGCAGCTTGGTTTGAGCTGTGTCCAGTTTGGGGTGACTCCTCTGGTACCCCCTCAGCCCCCCCTGATGAAGCAGAGCCTCAGGGTTGTAAAAGAGGGAGGGAGGGTTTGTAAAAGACCCCACAGAGTTCAGGGCATGTGCCAGCATTTCCCCAGGTCAGGAAATCTTTGCTGGGAAGCCCAGGGTGGTGTCAGCAGTTTGGAGTGTGTTTAGGTGACCCTAAAATGTGCCCAGTGTGGCAAGGGCAGCAGCAGGTGGCAGGAGATTGAGGGGTGTTGGGGACCTGCAGAGACACTGGGGTGTTTGGGACCTGCAGAGACTTTGGGGGTGTTTGGGACCTGCAGAGACTTTGGGGGTGTTGTGGCTCCCATGGCCGAGCCCTGGGTGGGAGCTGCCTGGTTTTGTAGCTCACATCCCTCTTGCTGTGGCTGTTTTTCCCCACTGGAAGCAGTGGTGTCTGCCTGCAGGACGGGAGAGCTCTGCCCCACGTTCCTTTCTGCCTCATAGCACCCAACACCTTGTGCCACCCAGCAGACTGGGATTAATGGGAAAAGTTCACAGTAGCATCATTGTTTTGTGGCTGTGGGATGCTGAAGGCAGCCCTCCCTTTCACAGTTCAATTACTGGCAAGAAATCAAGGGACGCTCAGAGCAAAAAGAAAAAAAAAAGAATCAAAACACAACAAACCTCTAAAAACCTCACGTCTCATGTCAAACCTTAAGTCATAGGACAGAACAGTAAATAATGGACCTGGTGACCTAGACTTGCAAATATTTACATTCCCTTGGCTTGGCTGATAGCAGGGGTTCCTCTTACCATGTCTCACCTAATTAGCAGCAGGCTGCAAGAATCCAGGGGTGGGTTCTGGTTTCTTTTTCACCTCGTCAGTGCCTCTCTCTGCTGGGCCATGTAGTTTGCATGTCAGGAATAACATGAGAAAGGTGTGTGTGGTTACACCAGAGACTGGCAGGACTTGGGAGCCAAGGACAAGTTTCCACAGCCACCCAAGGAGTGCAGGCCTTGATCCCCTTCTGTCCTGATGGTAAAACCTGTCTGAGGGCTGCCACAGATACAAAGCTCACAAAGGGCTGTGAGCTCCTTGATTTTAGGGCTCTCTCACCCCAGGGGCTCAGCTGGTTGTGTCTGTTCTCCCAGTAAAATCTTGGCTGTGCCACTGCTTTGAGGGAGGGTACTGGTTGGCACGTGCGTCAAGAATTTCACAAACAATCAAACTCTGCAGATTGCAAGTTCACGTTCAGGCAAAGATGAAAAAAATCCCGAAGTTAGTAAAAAATTTTTGAACTTGAATCATTTCCAGCAGTCTGGGCTGGGGAGCTAAACCCCAAAATGTGTCTGTGCAATTGCTAAGCAGCACTAGTGGCTCCCTAAATGGGCCCTAAAGGAAGACAGCACTGTGTGAATTGCTGTTGGTATTTTTATTTGACAAAAGGGCTACATCCAAAATACATCCTGAAATGCTTCAGAAGAGAGGGAAAAGTTGCTTCTCTTTACTCTGTACAGTGTACAAACAACTGGCTTTTGGACAAAATCTGGAAGAAACCCATCCTGCCATCTACCTTCAGTGGCCTTTTCTCACTGGGCTGCTTTGTGCCAAGGAAAGAGGTCATCACGAGTGACCTGGAGCAGCTGAGGACCTGGAGATCCAACCGGAATGCTGTGGAGATGGACCCAGTGGTGCAGCAGAGTCCAGGCTCTGACTGGGGCTGTGGAGGTGCACAGTGAGGAGGTGGACACGAGGGGACATGGCAGGGACATCGAAGCACCAGGACGTGTCTGTGGCTAGCTGGGGTTTCCAAAAATATTCACCTGTTTTCCCTGAGCATCCATGTTTTCCATGTGGATCACATAACTTCCTTTTGGTTTTCTTCTCCCAAAGTCACACACTGTCTCTCCAGGGCTGATGGGGTGGGGGGGGGTTTGTGTCTTCCTCTGGCTTTCAAAGGTGAGTTTGATAATGACAGAAAAGAGCTGATGCCTCAGGTTTTGGCTTTTCTGTTTTTCTGTGCTGCTTTAGTGTGTGGGTCTGAGCTTCATATGAGGGGATGGTGAGCTCTCTGCACAGAGCAGGGAGACAAAACAATTCCTGCTCCAGCTGGGCACCAAGGACAAATGATCCAAAGCTCAGCCCAGGAGCACAAACAGCGTGGGCTGAGGAGAGAAAAACAAGCAGGATGGGAGTGCCTGGGCTAAAGCTGGAACTGGACAATGAACTGCAAGGTGCAAATGGAGCAGAGCTGAGCCAAGGGAGAGACCCCGGGAGCGCTCGTGCATTTTGGGACCATTTTGGTTCATCTTGGGTGCAGCCCTGGCTGGGCTCTTGTGCTGCCCAAGGTGGATCCATGGAGGAGATGCTTTGAATAAATCCCTGCTTTATTCTTTAACTCTGTCCAGCCTCTGTTCTAGCTCAGCCTTCACAAGGCATCAGAGCCACATTTCCCCAGGAGTAGCCCAAGGACATGCATTGAAATTGTGACCCACTGTGTCTTCAGCTACTGTGTGTAGGACCCCCCACAGGCCTGTGAATGCCTCTTTATCTTCTTTTGCTCCATGCTCTCAAGGCTGGGGGCCTTGCATCATTCTTACAACACTCCTCAGCCTGACCTGCAGTGCCCTGAGCTGTACAAACAGTCACATGAGGGAATGTTATTCATGTCTCACACAGAGCTTGCACTATGTCCTGGGCAGTGTATTACAAACTTCTTAAAAGAAAAAGCCACTGAAAAAAAAAAAATCCAGTCAGCTTTACCCAAGGGCCAGCCAGCATCCCCTCTCCTTGTGCTGCAGCCAAGGAGGCTCTGCTGGGGCTGTGGCTTGTTGCTCACAAGAGCTCTCTGTGTCAGACAGGGGATGGAGAGAACTGCCCTTCAGCTTCCCTTCAGCAGGGGTACAGCCACAGTGAGCCTGAGCGTGGGCAAGAGTATCCTGGGGGCTGCAGCAGCTGGGGGCTGGATGTGGAGCGAGTCTGATCACTCCATCCCAGCTCCCAGGGGGGACATGCTTAGCTCTGCATAGCTCCTCACCTTTTCCAACCAGATGTTTAGTGTCAGGAAGCTGAAATCCTGGAGTGACCCATCCCAACTGGCCCAGCCAAAGGCCCCCTGCACAGCCCCAACAACAGAGAACTCCAAGCACAGGCATCACCCCCGTTAAAATCTGAATTGTCATTGCAACTCCTTTTCCTAAATTTGCAAGGCCAGGTTTATGTCTTTCAGTACTGAGTAAATGAAGGCTGATGTTGAGACATGCTGGCTTGGTGACAAATGGTGTGTTGAGAGATGGTTTATGGGGCCACCAAAGGCCACTTTATCTGCTGCCTCTTGCGAGTTACAGATTCGTTCCTTTTTTATTTTCCGAGTTAATTTTTATTGATTTCTTCCCCTTGCTTTCCCCCAGCCACAGAGAATGAGGGAAGAACACACAAAAGTGGGTGCAGGAGGATGGGACATCAGTCAGAATCCTCTTGCCAGCCTGGGGCACTGGGTGAGCTGGGGCTGGAGGGGTGCTGGGCATTGGTACCTGGCTCCCTGTGACCTGGGTGACATCAGCTGCTGGCCCTGGCTGTGGCTCCAAGTACAGCTTCTGCTGTAGAACCCATTCCCCAGGCAGGGGTGACATCAGTGAGGATGAGGGTTGGATAAATAAGGGATAGGATAAATAGGAAGGAGTTTGGATGTGGGTGATCTGCAGCCCCACAGCTGCCAGCCAGTCCAGCCCCCATTTTAACACAGGCTTTAGAGTGGGGTGTGAAATGCCAGATTAGAGGGAAAACATGAAAAAAAAGGCCCTGGCTGGAGCAGGCATGAGGGCAATGCCAGTGAGCAGCTTTTCCATGCTGACACCCCCAGCCCTGTGTGGGTGCAGGGACCCCGAGCATGGCATGGGCTGGGGGACAGGGCTGGGCACCAGGAGCTCAGGGCCCCAACAAGGGGTGACCTCCTGAAGAGGTCAGTGCTGTGGGGTTTGGGGCTGTGCAGGGGGGAAAGGTGAGTTAGCCTTGGTACCCCCATGGGAAGCATATGGGGACCCCACCCTGGGGACCCCAGGGGCACAGGGGGGTGGAAGGCACAAGCTGTGGGGCAGTGGGGTCCTGCAAGGAGTCCCTCCATGGTGGGACCTGAGCAGCCAGGCTGGGCAGTGACCATGCCTGTCACTGGCTGTGGTGCCTCACACTTGGCCAGAAACCCCACAAATGCCCAGAATCCCCCCAGTGGCAGCTGTGTCTTGTCTGAGGATGATCCCCATTCCTATGGATTGTGTGGGTGGGTGCTCCTGACCACGATGCCACCTCCTCCCTGTGCAGCACCACCTGCTCTGCAAAACTGCTGGGAGGGCACGGCAGGAATCACTGCAATTAACCTCTGGTGCCCTGAAAAATCCACTGGCACAGCATCCAAACACAGCTCCAATGAGCCTGGGGAGCAAAAGTGGGGGGAGAGCACTGAGTGGCCTCTTCTGTCCCCTCCCCATGGACATGCACTTGCATTAGAGGGCTGAGTGCTTTTATTTTCCTAAACCACTTTGAAGTGGAAACCAAATTACACCATCTCCCTCCCAGCTCCCCTGAGCCCTCCTGGCTTTAATTAGTTCCATCTGATGTTCATAGGCTTCCAAGAAATAAATGTGCTTTCAAATCACTTAAAGACCCCGGTGGTGGCAGAGCACAGGGAGCTGTCTCAGCGACACACAGGCTGACAGGGGACACGTGGGCAGCACAGCAATGCCTGCAGCCAGGCTTCATCTCCCCCTCTGGCCACTGAGGTGGCTCTGCTGTGCGTGTTTTCCATGTCCATGGAGTGAAGGTTTTGTGCTGAGGTCAAGGATCGTGGAGAAATATCAGAATAAATCACACGGGACTCCATTTTCTTTGCTGTGGAAAAAGCCCATTCTTTATTCACATAACTCCTTTTTATACAGTTTTACAGGTCTTGTGGGTGACTCCAATTGCTCAGGAGCTTTCTTGCCAATCACTTTATTGGTTAGTAACAAGTTATTATCTTCTATTGGTTGGTCACTCAAACTCTTGGTATGTACCTGCAGGAAAAGCTGTTTGTGAGAGATAGTTTTCATTTTTCTAAAGGTGTAAAAACAGTTTAAGTTGTTTTTTACCCAGGAATAGATTGTTATGTTAATGAACTGTTCCCACCAAGATTGCTTTCACATGGGAACTTGCAAAGGGTTAGCTTCACTTAGAAGAAATGACAGCTCCAGCCAGAGCAAGCCTGATTTTATAAGGCTTTTCTTTATAATTTTTCTACCTTACTGCAACAGGGAAAGATGCTTTAACCTTTTTGCTGCACAGGCATCAGTGTTCTTCTTCTGCTCCTCCACCCGCTCCTTCTTTGCTCTAAGCTTTCTGTCTGGAGTTCAGCTGCTCAGCCCAAGCTGAAAGATGAATTAATGGGAAAGCAGCTGTCTTGTCTCACTGCCTACAGACATGTTCTGTACACAAATCTTTGCTGAGAAAGACAACATCATCCCTGTTGGGGTGTGGAGTAACTTGGAAATGAAGTCCTAACTCACTGAGTTAGCAGAAGAAGGCACAGGACCTGTGCTAGCCAGAGTCCTCTGAAACAACAGGGACAAAACCTCCTTTGAGGCTTGCACTCCATTCCTGTGCTCCATGAAGTCCTCAGGACAAGCTGCCCCAGGAGGGTTTTATTCCCACATGTATAAAATTTACCTTGGTTTCCCTTCTTCTGCTGATAAGCAAAGCCAGTACATCCCAGCAGTGTTTGCTCTTTGGATTTGGGGAACAGTGAGTTGGAATATATCCCTCTTATCTTGTCCTAATTCATGTGCTAGTTTTTGTTCTGGCTGTCAGGCACTGGGCTGCAGTGTGGCTGGGACTGTGGATTAGGTGCATGAGCTGATGGCACCCACACCTCCAGCTCCTGCCAGTGTCACAGGAAAATTCCAGGGGGAATTTCTCTTCCTGTCACCTGGGCTCATCCAGGAGGGAGCAGCAGCCTTCTTCAGACAGCCCATCCCATGAGCCTCCTACCCAGGCACCTCAAAACTGCTGAAAGGAGCCAGACACCGAGGGGTAAATCTTGTCCTGCCACCACAAAATGTGTGGATTTCCTGGCTGCCTTCCCTCCACAGGGCATCCCCAGGTTTCCCTTCTCCAAAGGGCCCTGCTGCTGCAGAGAGCAGCCCCTGCTCTGGGGTGGGGGTTCCCTGGGGGATCCTGAATCAGCCTGTCTCAGGTGCCACTTCAGTGCTGCTTTGTGTCCTTGTCACCTGCTCTGCTCTGTCCATCTCATCTTCAGGGACACTGTGGCCCTCTGGCTGTGTGTGACACCCCCACGGGTACCACTTGGGGTGTCCCACATGGACTGACACCCAGCTAGTTACTCTCCATAGCTATTGTACTTGTGGGGTGCCCCGATGAAGGAAGGAATGATGAATCTGTCTCCATGTGCTCAGAAGGCTAATTTATTATTTTATGATACTATATTATATTAAAGAATACTAAACTAAACTATACTAAAGAATACAGAAAGGATACAGACAGAAGGCTAAAAAGATAATAATGAAACTCGTGACTCTTTCCAGAGTCTGACACAGCTTGGCCCTGACTGGCCAAAGAGTGAAAACAACTCACACAGAATCCAGTGAAACAATCACCTGTGGGTAAACAATCTCCAAACACATTCCAAAGCAGCAAAACACAGGAGAAGCAAATGAGATAATTATTGTTTTCCTTTTTCTCTGAGGCTTCTCAGCTTCCCAGGAGAAGAATCCTGGGCGAAGGGATTTTTCAGAGAATGTGAATGCTACACATCTCAGAAATACCATAAAATCCACAGGACTGCCAGGCCCCCACCGTGTCCTTGGGTCCACATTTTGCAGTGTCCTACATTTTAATAGATGCTGTTAGGCTGGGAGGGGTCCCCAGGCATCCTCTCCTTCAAATGCTCCCTCTCCTACACCAGGGCAGGATCACAGGTAACTCCAGCCAGCCTCTGCTTTGGGGAGGATTCAGCTCAACCCCCACTGCTGTCTCCTTCTCCCTTCCTCCTCCACCCACTGCCCCTTGCAGATTTAACATCCCAGAATTTGGGTTATTCCAGCCAGGACCATGCCTCAAAGAGTGCAGAGAAGCAGCAAATTTTTTTCTGGACTTGCTGTTTGCCTTTCAGGTTTATATCTGTGGTATTATGTACTTGTTTGGTTTTTTTTTTCTTTTAATTTTTTTGTCAGTTCAGTATTCTTGTCAGGGTATAAGATCTTCTATTTTGTTAACAAAAGCTCAACAAGCACAGAAATTTTGGTGGAGTCCTGCTCAATTACAGCCCATCTCCTGGTGTGATTTCCTCCCCCAGAGAACTCTTCTGCTATCAAGTGTGATTGTGTGGTGTCACATTAGTGAGAGCTTTGCAGCTGTGATTCCAGCTGCTCTTTCCTGGACAGTATCCTGTTTATGATTAAAAAAAATATATGAAGCAACAAGCAGATTTAATCATTTGGTGTCCATGTTGTATCTGCAGACACCAGACTGGGAGGAGGAGAGGAGGCTTCAAGGGAAGTGTTTTAGAGCATGGTTCAGTGCTCTGAAATATTGTGTTTCAGTTAATTATGCAAAAAAACCTCAAGAACAGACCACCAAAAAAAAAAAAAAAAAAAACCAAAACCAAAACAAACAAAAAAACCCAAAAAACAAAACCAAACCCCAAACCCTTGGAAACATTCAGTTTTTACAACCAGACATTTTCATTTTGTTTTCAGATCTGGTTCAAGACCTGGAATTTGCTCTCTGAAGCCCTGGATGATCTAGAAATCAATGCAAGCTTGGGAAAGAATGGAAGGGACAGTGTTGGTTTTCTCTGGATTTATGTTGGACCTGACGACAACTTGTAAATTATGGCTCAGCACAATCAGAGTTAATTAGAGGCAGCCTGAGCTGGTGTTGGAAATGCAGGCATCTAAAAAGGAAATAGGAAACACCATTCTCCCCCAGCCTGTTGATTACTGGGCTTGTTTCTGGTTTACACTTCATGAACTCTTCCTCCAGGCAGCTCTGAGTTTGATTTGAAGAAGGAGCAGTATTTCTTGCTGTTTGGTCTTGGAATTTTTTCTGGACTTGGAAGCCAGCATCCACAGCCTGGATGATAGCTGGTTAATGTATTCTTTGCTTCTTTTCAGCCAAGGTTGGGATTAAATGCTTGAGACAGTATTTCTTGTTTGGACTCAGATGTTTATTCGTTCTTATCTATGTTACACTCTCACAAGCTGTGAGTTCTACTGCACTTTACTCTGACAAGGTAAAAAATGGAGCCCTATCTCTCTTTCTACAAGGCCTTTGAAGGATAAACTGTCCAATTAAGAAATGACACTTTAATTATTTTTACTTTCAACTCAATAACCAACCACCCATGACCCGCAATGTGGACTTTTTTATCCAATTGCACAAAACCACCCAAACCCATTGAGAAGAAGAAGGTGAAGAAGAAGGACCAGCCTCCACCCTAAAACCTCCATCTTGCTCTATGTATATTACTATATTCTAAACCCTTAAACTATAAGTTTTTCACTCTGTGATATTACACACTTCTATTCCAACTCCACACCCACAATCCCAGTTCTATCATTCCATTTTGGAAGCTTCTCCATGGCCTCAGGTCAATGCAGTGTTCTCTTGGGGGTCAGTGCCTGTCAGCACAGAAAGTCTGAAATTCTCAGTGACCAGGGTTCCCACATCTGGTCATGTTGGTTTGCTTGTCTTTGGGCTGTCCCAGGAAGATCTCAGCCCCAGCCTTTCGGCACATGGCTGAAGAGGATGGGACTTAGAGGAGCACTCAGTGGAAAACAGAATTTACAATCCCCCAGTGTGGTTGCTCTTCATGGAGATACCTTTGGGTGTTTCAGGGCTCCCAAAGAGCTCTTTGCAGCTCGGCAGGTCCCAGCTCCCACAGGTGATGGATATTGCAATGCTCAGATCACCAAATTAGGGCCCAGTGTCTAAAGCCTCCTCTCCTTTGCAGTAGTTATTCAACCAGGATGGCCAGAAACTGTGATATGCCATTGAGATAATTCTCCTTTTAAACAAATATATTTATATAAATGTCCTCATTAACCTGTTAAAAGGAAAGGTTGGAAACTCTGAAATGGTGGTGTAATTTTGGTATTGTTTAGGACTGAATCATTCCCACCAATACTTTGAAACAGCTGCATTGGGGATCAAAAGGTGCAAGAGAATAAATACCAAGGCACTGCAGTGCTCAGTTGAAGGTTACTGGCTGAAAACTCATCCTGTGGCCCTGAGATCTGCTGAGAACCAACACTGGTGAAGTGTGAGGAGAGCTGAGACATTGAGAGCTTTGGAACGTTACTCCTTCTGCAGAGGAACAGATGAATGAGCTGTGTTTTCACAGCCCACGTGTTTGGTGCAGTGTCAGCTCCTGGAGTTCCTTCAGGCCGCAGCTCAGTGCTCATCATTTGCTCTCTGTGTCTGCCTCTCTGAGCTTAGTGCTTCTGCCCCCAGCAGTGCATCAGGCACTGTAAATATCTCTGAAAATATTTAATGATGTTCTTGTTGTGGGGTTTGAGTTGAGTTACTTGCACAAAGCTCTTGTGTGGGTCCCATCCTGCTCAATGCACGGGGAAATTCTGCATTCCTTGTCTCTCATCAGGTTTGCTGCATCACTGGGCTCAAGCCCAGCGTGGTTTGTACCGACCCTTGGTAGTGAAATGTTGCTGATGTGCAGCTCCCAGCACTCTGTGCATGTGCTGTGCTCTGGGCAGCCCCAGGTGCTGACTGAGGGGGTTCATTCCAGACCTGTGGTCTCCCTGGGCTTCCCCCTGACCTGCTGGTCCTTTCCCTCTGTCTGTCTCTACCCGTCTGGCCCTTTAAGCTCTCTCAACCTGGTTTTTTCCATCTTTGTTTCATGTTTGTCTTCTCTTTATGCTAAACAGCCTTGGTACAATATATCCTTAAAGCTGTCTGGAAAGGCAATTTGACCATGTGAAATTTTTGGTAAAAGATGACTCAGTGAGTTTATACTGTTTCAGATATTAGTCCTTGAATGGAAAGTTTTTTATGCCATTTCAGTTTAATCAGAATATTTCATTTGAGCTTTGATTTCAGCTGCTTTGATTATACTGGAAATGATGGCAAAATAATGCTGAGTCCTCAGGGTAGAAGAGAGCCAAATTTAGAAATCTCTTTCACTGAGGATGAAGTTTAGTTTTTCAGCAGTTGGAGGATATATCCAAGCCTTTGCCTAATTTCATTGGCTAGGCAATGTTGCCCTGCAAGTGAATACTGAATCTTACTGAAGTTTGAAAACCAGATTATTATAATTAAATTAAGGTAAAACCTTGGTCGTGAGATCTAGAGAAATGAACCAACAAGAGAACTGAACTCTCTGAACACCACTGTCAGCTCTCTATGTTTGCAGCCATATTTTCTTTTCTTAAAACGTAGTTCTTCCTTGGAAAAGGTACACTGTCTTCATTGCTTTGGGAAGCTGGAATTGCCTCTTTGGAAAGCGTTGTCTAATATGTTTTCATAGCATGCTGGCTTTGCTTTCAGATTAATTTCAATTGCAATAATATTTTCACAATTGTTCCTTACAATTCTGTTCCTTACAATTTGTTGGTCTATAGTGGCTGTTGTCTCTAATCCTAAACAAAGCTCTTAGGTCTGTGGGCTTTGGGGTTTCATGCAAGTTGCCTTTCATCATGTCTTATATAGCTATAATTTAAGAGCAAAATTATGTGAATGCAAGGTTATAAAAATGATGCTCTTGCCTTTAATAAATACTTGATGCTGTGAGTTAGGATCTTGAATTAAGAGCAGAGCAGTTCCTGTGCTCTGGATTACCAAAGTATGGCCTTGGACAGGGCAGCACTGTTTGTGCTGAGCTTCAACCACAGCAGGAATTGCACTGAGCTCAAAGCATCAATGCAGGTTAGAAATGAAGCACTTGCTGACCTGCTTTGCGTGGTTGGAACATATTAAATTTCCATCAATCAGAAATGCCTGTGTTCCACCCTTCAGCCCTGCAGGAACCTGTTCTCAGTCCTTTAACATTCATATTTTGCAGCATCCTCTCATTCAGTGAGCTGCTCTGAATGCTTGCAGGGAGTGTCTCACAATCATCTTCAACAGGTTGTGCAGGAGCTGAAGAAATTCAGATTGAAATTAACCATCTATTGTGCTGCTTCTGCAGGCAGTTGAACGTGAGCCCTCATCCTTAGGAAAGAAAGGAGCTTGTCTGCAAAGCTTCCTCTGGGAAGAAGTGTTCTCCTGCCTCAAAGCAAGCCTGCCTGCTTTTAAAAGAGTGTAACTCTTTAAAAAGCATTTATTAAAACATCTTTCCCATATTCCTGCACTGGGACATGTGAAATCCTTTTCCTTTCATGAGAGGCAGTGGGCTGGGGGGAGCAGGAGGTGACTGCTTTGCTTTGCAGCTCAGCTGGTAGACTGCCTGGAAGGGAGCCAGGGGGCCTGGGTTCACTCCTCTGATAAGTCATCAATTTCTTTCTCACCAAAACCATCTGGTTTTGGATGCTGAGTTATGAGCTAATATTAAATACAAAAGTTTATAGCATCACATATATAATATTGTTGATTAGAAGCATCAAGTAAAGTAATTGACCAGAGGGGATTTGGTGTGAGCAGCTGGTAGAGCATCTGGAGGGGAGCCAAGGGGCCTGGGTTTAATTCTCAGGTCATCTATTTCTTTCTCACCAGAAACATCTGGATTTGGATGATGCAGAGCTACAGACTATTGTCTCATGCAAATGTTGCTGGGCTCACACTTAAAAAAAATTTTTTTAATGATAATGTATTTCCAGGAACATTTCCATTAAGTATTTACACCCAGAGAATCCTGTAAGAGTGACAAGGAAAAGGTGCATTCCCGGCCCCTGCAAAAATCAAAAGCAAAGTTTATTTTGGTGGAGCTGTGATTTTTAACTGGACTTTGCATTAATGGTCCTATGAGCCTGAAGCTAATATTTAGTTTGAAACACAGCAGAGTCAGTGCTTTGCCAGCAGGATGGTGCTGATGGCTGCCAGGGCTGAGGGGCTGTCGTGGCCTGGCACAGGGAGGGACTGGAGCTGCTACTCCAGGCTCTGGGCATCCTGGGCACTATTATATTATATTATATTATATTATATTATATTATATTATATTATATTATATTATATTATATTATATTATATTATATTATATTATATTATATATTAACTAGGAAATTATGAAGGAAGGAATGATGAATCTGACTCCATGTTCTCAGAAGGCTGATTTATTACTTTATGATATTATATTAAAGAATACTATACTATACTATACTAAAGAATACAGCAAGAATACAGACAGAAGGCTAAAAAGATAATAATGAAACTCCTGACTCTTTCCAAAGTCCTGACACAGCTTGGCCCTGATTGGCCAAAGAGTGAAAACAACTCACACAGAATCCAGTGAAACAATCACCTGTGGGTAAACAATCCCCAAACACATTCCAAAGCAGCAAAACACAGGAGAAGCAAATGAGATAATTATTGTTTCTTTTTTCTCTGAGGCTTCTCAGCTTCCCAGGAGAAATATCCTAGGTGAAGGAATTTTTTTCAGAGAAAGGGAATGCTACAATATCATATTGTATTAATATTCACAAGATCACCCTTGTGCTGGGTGAGGCTTGGTGGCATCACCAGAGCTCCTGAGCTCCCACAGCCCAGGGCAGGGGCCCGTTCTCAGTGCTGTTTGCAGGAGATGCCCATCTCTGTTCTCTGCAGATGCCTTGGTAGAGGCTGGATGGTGGATGAGGAAAAGGGTGCTGTGGCTGCTCTCTGCTTGCCATGGAGTCACAGAATGGGTTGGGTCGAAGGGATCTTAAAGCTGATCTCATTCCCACCCCCTGCCATGGACACCTGCCACTATCCCAGGCTGCTCCAAGCCCTGTCCAGCCTGGCCTGGAGCAATTCCAAATATTATCCTTAGCCCCTTTCCCCCTGGGATTGCTCCATCACAATGAGAGGCTGGAGGCCTCTGGTTTCTCTGTGGAAACAAAGGGTAAATCCTCCCAAGGAGAAAGGAAACCTATTCCTAAAAATTGCATTTTACCCACACTGCAAAGTCCTGCCTTGATTTCCCAGGCAGTGGTTGCTGTTGGCAGCTGGGGGGCCTGGATCTCACAAGATCAGCTTGTTACCTGTGGTAAGGTGCCCCTGAGTAGCATGAGCTGCAGGTCTGGCCTCTGTGAATTAAATCAAGGGGTTATTAATGACTTAATAATGAGTGTGATTTACAGGTGGTCAGTCAGGGCTGAGGTATGGCACAGAGCTTTGTGAAAACTCTTCTTTTACACTCTTCTGTCAACCTCTGCAGTTACTTTTTACTGGCCCTGTGCAACCTGCCAGTGTCTCTCCTGAGCCAGTGGAGGGCCCTGGATGATCTGTCCACTGGAGAGGCTGTGATTGTGAACCCCTGTCTGGCTCACTTTGGTTTCTGGAGCTCATATTCTCTATTATTTAGCTGTTGAGCAATGCCAGTGTCAGAAGACAGTAAGGAGGGAGCCATTCTCCAATCCTTTGGCTTTTTTTTATTAGGAAGAGACACAGCCAGATCCTTAATTATTCTGCCAGAATTCTCACAAGAGTCTCATCTCAGTTTTGGTTAAAGAAATAAGAGGCCAAATGGAAATAAAATATTAGTCTACCTGACTTTACCAGCTGAAATTATTTAGAACATCATTATTAGGCTCATTCCTGTCCCTCCCTCACAATAAAAATACCATCTAAAAAAGAACCAGAATGGGACATTTCCAGAGGAATATTGCATTTCATAAGTATGGATTTTAACAGCCAATCTCAACCAAACAACGCATGATGTGGTGCCAGAAATAATAAATCAGTGCAGCCTTCAGGACTGAAATGGGGAATTGCCTCTCCTCTTGTAGCTCTTTGGAACTTTAATCTGAAAAATGCCACGAATCAAAGGACGACTTATTGGTACACAAGAATTCCCATGCTTAGTCAAATCTGATTTCCACAGGGTCTGGTGCTTTGCTGCTGGTAGTGGCCAGAGCCCGAGAAAGGACCAGGAGGAGTTGTTAGTGCAGGAATGTTAGCAGAGAACACCTGATTTGGATAATGTTCAGCATGTAGGAAGGATTTCAATACACCTGATCTGATGTGGGAATTGCTGCCTGGTCCTGCAGGCTTCTTTTTCAGTGGAGAAACACACAGGACTGTCCAGGAGGTAATTCACCCCATTCTAAGATATATAAAAGCTTGTTATTGATTTGGTTAGAGAAAACATTAATGTTGTCTAAACACAAGTGCCTCAACTAAGGCAGGAGGGATCCCAGTGATATTTTCTGCCCATGAAGGTGGCGCTGCTGTCACAGCATCCTGCAAAGGTCTTGTCTTTGGAGGGACCCACTCAACTCCAGATAATTTCATCTGACTGGGAGGGCTTTAAGTTTTTTGTCTCATTCATATTTTCTGAAAAATCCCTTTGCCCAGGATATTTTTGACCACTGGGCAGTGATTTAATTTTTTTTCCACAGCTTCCCACAATGCCTGCATTTTTTTTTTTCTGATATACAGAATTCTTTCAGGACTTGTTTACTTCAGCTGCCTTTCAGTATTTGCCAGGCTGAAATTTGCTTTTTAGGAGAGAGGGAGGTTGTTATTTCCTCCTGACTCACCTTCCTGAATAAGTACCCAGCCCTAGGCTGTGTGAATCTCAATATTATCATTATTAATAGCACTCCCTCACCCCCAGCCTGTGCAGCAGCTTCCCAGCACAGCCAGGCAAGGCCAACCACGAAGCCAAGTGGATTATTCATGTGCTTAAGTGTTTGCAGGCACTGAAGTGAGATTTTCACAAGCAATTAGTGCTGTTGTGTGCCTGGGCTTTTAATACATATACATACATACACATATGTAATATACATATAATATATATAAAATGTTATTAGAGCAGCTCTCCTTTATAATCCCATTTGCTTTCATGACATAATTGTCATTTAGCAGGCACTGTGGCGTGCTGACCAATTTTTGTCCTTCTCTAGACAACATATCTGCAGGTATTAATCCCTATTTCAAGAAATAAATGTATATTTCAAAAGCAGTCATGGAAATAAAGTACTGAATTTGTTCTTTTCAGTTGCAGTATAAAAGTACCCCTCAATCTGTCCTTAGAAAACTCTGCTTGTTGGCCTGAAGACAATAACTGTTCAGACAAATTAATAAAATACCTTTTCTCTAAGTTTATATCCTGCATGTATGTTTTAACAGAGGATTTTCTGTGACAGCGCTGCCAGGCTTGCTCAGGCTGGGTGCCTCAACAGTTTTGGGGTAGGCACGTCCTTGTTCAATCGAGTTTTACACTAATTTAATTTTTTAAGTGAAGAAGACTTGGGTTAAGCTTAGAATTGTAGAAGGATTAAAAGGCTTTTGAGGGGGAGTATTGGCTGTCTGCTGGGAAAGGCAGTGCAAAAGTGGGACCTGGGCTTGGCTTGTGTTTTGATCAAGAGCCAGCTTCAGGTGCTGCTGACTAGGATTTGAAAATGGGATGTGCAGTGCTGACTGTACAGTCTGTGCAGCCTAAGCTAAAATAATAAAACCCAGGATCATGCAAATATTTCTGTGGGGCTTGGCAACCCGAGCTGGATCTGGCCCAGTTGTGTCGTGAGGAGCTGGGGCTGTCTCGTGGCCCAAACAGAGGGAACCCAGCAGGGGATTGTGTCAGGAATATAATGAGCTCTGCTTGATTCTGGATTAACTTTGGCTGGCAGCTAACATGCCAGGCATTTTGGCAATGGTGAATCCTCTTCTTTTTCTCCAGACTCTCTCTTTAGGGCAGATTTCAACAAAAAGTGAGTTCTTTGTATGAGCTGAACCCTCTAGAAGACTTAAGGGCCTGTGCTTCAGATGCAGCTTCCCCAGCAGTGCCCAACAGATGTTCTGAAGTGCTCATGAACTACACAGAAGTGCTGCTGTTTTGAACTCCTGCAAACAGTCAACAGATTCACGTGGGAAATTAAATGAGAGCAATTTTGTGGAGAGATGCTGAATGTGGCTGCTAAATGAGCAGTGCCAAAATAAAACACAACCAACAAGGGCTGCTTGCTGGAGCAGCTGGGGAGGGACATAAATGACAACTGAAGGATGTGACTACTTGTAAATTGGCTCCTCTGATTGCTTGAAAACTTCACTTTAGAAAAGACTTGGTATTTAGTGGGAGCCTGTAAGGAAATATTTGGGGTGCAGGGGGCCTGGAGGAAGGGCTGGGGAGAAGGGATTTGGAAGGCTGGTGGAGGAGCAGCAGGAACCAGGGAGATGTAAAGTCAGGGGGAGCCAGAGAGGGTTGGAGGGTCTGGAACACCCTGGGGAGAAGGGGGCTGTGAGGATAATTGGGGATGATATCCTGGGGTATGGCTGTGGCTCCAGGTCATGGCCTCTGTGAGGGCTCCATCTGCTCTGTGCATAAATCCAAGCGTGTCCTTTAATGTTCCTTGCTGTGGAAGAATGCCAAGTGGGTCCCCTTGCATGACATTTCCAGATTTTTGTGGTGTTTTCCTGGTGTCCTGGGAAGTGCAGGCTGTCTCCAAGTTTGTATAACCCCAGCTTCTGCCTCTGCTCAGTTTTGAATCTTGCCTTCATCTATAATACCAAATTAGTGTTTTGGAGTATGTACAGGGCAAGAAACCAAATAACCCTTCAGGCTGTTGATGAATGGCTTTTTATTTGAATGGAGATCACTGCTTACAAAGGTATTTTCATTTGTAATGCCTATTAAAAAAAAAATCAAGTTGTACCTGAACCATCCAAGCAATACTGAAATTACTCATCACTTGTCATGTGACCTGTAAGTCAGGCCTTAATCCTCTAAATATTTTTGGTATTTTTTATGCAAATTTGAAAAAGAACTTCTGGGGAAAAACAAACTTGTGCAGCTTACAATACATTGACATGGAAGCAGTTTTGAGGGCAATTTGGATTTAATTTTTGGCTGCTTTTGCTCCAACCCCATTTTCTTGGAAGGAGCAATCAACACCTGAGCTAAGGCAACAAAGCTGGGTCCTATTTCTAGGAGCTTCAATATCAATCTACTGCTTCAATATCAATCTACTACTATTTCTACTGAAGCTTCAATCTTAATCTTTTATTCCTCTAGCTAACATTGTAAAACCCACAGTATTTTTTCCCCAGTATTGCTCCCTGACTGTGGGAAGCCAGGGCACAGTGGAATATTTCTCCTTGTGCTCTGAGGGATCCTGACCCCCAGGGAGACACTGACCTTGACCCTCATTCATGGAGAAAGCCTCCAAGAATCCAAGATAGACTGGAATCCACAAAAGTGTGAAATAGATTATGGAGAGTAGTGTAGTATGTCACTTGGGTGAGAAATTTAGGTTTTGGGATTTTAAATTTGTTGTGGATGGGAACATAGAGATGGAGGGCACAGGGTGTTGTCCAAAGCTCATTTTTCTTGCTTCTTCTTCATGCTGCTTCTTTCTTCTTCTCCATGGGTTTGGGTGGCATTTTGGAATTGGGCAGGAAAGTCCCCACTGGGGCTCTGTGGGATCAGTTATTGGGTTAAAAGGGGAAATAATCGTAGGGAGAGCAGAGACACAACAGCCGTGTCCAAAGAGCAGCAGCTTTCCCCTTGGAGCTGCCATGGAGTAAAATGGGGCAGAAATCTCTTCCTCTCACACCTGGTGCTCGGGCTCTGGTGTTCTGATGTGGAATTGCTTTGCCGCTCCTTTTTAGGGTGAAATGTTTGATTCTTTCTTTTCCTTCTATGAACTGACTTTTCTTGCTGGTGTCATCAATCCAAATGGGACAGCACAAACCCAGCCATGAGAGCCACATCAGCTGAGGGATTTTATCAGCTGCTATGAACTTGAATTAAAAATCTGAACTCATATTTGAGCAGGGAAGTTGAGAAAGAATGACACTTGACTGCAGCAAGAATCAATTTCCTCTCCTTGCATTCCTGGCTATTTTTTCACTCCCCTGATGATTACAGGTACTGTGTTTTGGGTTTAATTGGGAATTTTCCCACCCAGTACTGAAGCAGACTGAGATGTGCAACCTTCCCACCCTCACATAATCACCGCTGGGCTTTCCCAGGGAGGTTTGGCTCACTTCTCATGTCATCATCATCCTGTTTGAAGTGCAACAAAAATTCATTTCTTGGACTGCACTGAAGGCTGCACTTGAGCTTTTTATTCCTCAGCTGAAGCTGTGACTTCACCTGGGCTCTGTAATTTGTAGGCTTGAACAGTTCTTAACTTCACACCAAAGGCAACAGAAGGGCAAAGCTGGAGTTTGCCTTGCCCTGACAGTGATACTTCAGGGCAGATTTTCCTTGGACATCCCAAAACTGAGATGCTGTTGGCTCTGTCTCACAAGTGCTTGGTAGAGGCACAGAGAGGTGATTTCCCTCTCATTTTGTAGCAACAAAGTGATAACATCAGCCTCAGGTTACTCAAAGTTTTGAGCTAAAGGTGAAGGCAGGGATATGAATAATCTTATCTTTATTTTTCAGCTGTCTTCTCAGTTTTGCTGACCTGTTTGTCCTCAGACCACCCTTTTTCCCACTTCACTTGCAGCAAAAGATGGTTAGGATAGATATTTAAATTTATTTGTCTTTTGAAGAGGAAATTCACAGAGTTTTGCAGTCATTTATGTCTTGGATTTGAGCTGGTCTATGTACATGTCTCTGCACCCAGGCTCGCAGACACACACACGAAAACCAGAATCAACACAGAGCTGTTTAAATAACAATCACAGTGACAGCAGCAACATTAGCAACACCAACAAGGAGCTATGCTCCCCAGCAAATTCAAGTTATGCAACTGATCTGGAATTCATTCATAAAAAAGTCTGAGTTTTGCAGAGCTAAGTTACCACACGAGGCCAAGAGAGGGCTCCATTGAACTGTTTTCTCTACTCTGAATTGGGGGATTTGGGAAGATCACAAGGGAGGAGGGAGAATGAGAGAGAGGAAACATGTGAAAAGTGCAAAGGCATGCTAGAAAAGGAAAAAAGAGAGCAAGAAAGAGGAAAAAGAAGAAAATCTCTGCTAATTTCTAGTGTTCTGTCTTTATTTTCTGTAAGACTGTACAAAACCAAACTATGTACATAAATAGATTGTGGGCATGAACAAGGTGTAAAAATATAGTGGGAGGAGGAAGAACATGTGGCTGGTGCTCTGGGGAAACAACTTTCCCGATGAAAAATACTGAAAAAGTCAGAGAAAACTCAGGAAATTTGGCAATGCCACGTAACTGGCAAATCCATGGCTTTGCACAAAGCCGAGTCTTTCTGTGAAGCAAAATGTATAATCCACCTTTGATTAGCTACAGCCACATTTTCATTTAAATTGGTAGGAAAGTACTGATGTTCCTGTGGGTTGCAGAAGAAAATTTAAATGCCTAACTTCCTAACAAATTATTTTAAAGAATCTCAGCTCAGAGGCTTCTCATTTTCTGAAGCTTAAGGACCATGAGGTGCCTGTGTGATGGGACTGTTGCACTGTGTTTTTCAGAATTTCTCTCTCTTTGCACAGAACAGTTAAAAAACATCTGATACTCTGAGGCAATACCCAGCTGGACCATGGAGAAAATCATTCTTTTTCTGTCTTTTCCCTTCTCAGAACCATCTTCAAGGTGACAGCACTTGATTTTCACAAGAATTTTAACCATTCACAAGAATTATAACTATTCACTGAGAATTTTAACCATACGACTTCAAAGTATTTCACACAAGTGTTTCAGTGAGTTATGATAATTAAGTATGAAGTGCATTGTTATGTTTTAGGACAGTTGTTCAACCTGAAGAGGTCGTGGCAGAACATGTCACAGCAAGGACTGGGGATGCTGGTGGTCGACAAAAAGAAAGCTGGAAGGATGTAAAATGTCAGCAGGCATTCAAGCTGCTGACTGGTAAGCAAAAATTGCTGTGGGGAAATAAAGAATGGAAAACCTAGAGGAAAAACAGCCTAAATAGACTTCAAGATTTCATATTTGATTAAGAAGGTCATACAAATCCAGTGGAGGCATTTCAGGAGAGGTAAAACACCACTGAAACACGGGGTGTGAAAGATTTCCTTGGCAAGAGCATCACTGGTTTTCTTCTTGCCATTTTAAATTTCTAATTCTATGACTGAAAGGTGCCATTTGAGGCCTTGGTGGCCCTACAAGGTAGCAATTCCAGCTTCACCAAGGTGCAGTCCAGCCTACTTAGAGGAACAACCTTTATATGCCAGGAAATGAAGGCTGCCTCTAATTGGCCTGTTGAGAATTAATCACTGCAAAAACCAATACAAGTCACAAGTGCAACAAGATTTCTGAGCAGTATTACCCTGCTAAGCCAGGGTTTCCCAGGGTTTCTGGGGAAAGACACTGGGCAAGGATTTTAAAAGTCTTTTATGAAACCTTCTTTGACAGTTGCAGCTTCAGGAGCCCTTTGATCCAAGCATCAAAAATAGATGGGGGTGCATCCTGCTGAAATGCCAGTCACAAGCACTGAAAGACTTACCTGCTCAACTTCCACAGCTGACACAAACTTCTGTCTGATTTTTACTTTTTGGTGTTAGTTTTAGACCAGGTAACATGAAACTCTGAATTTTTCCTCATCTAGTATGTCCACTGTCAAGAGGGAAGTGTTCTGGAGACTTTTTTATGCATTGGGCAAAACATTTTTCCAGGTCTTCGAGGTTTGTGCTGCCCAGGTGCAGTACAGGACAGCTGAGTGTAATATCAGCTTCTTCCCAGCACCAGTAATACTCCAAGATAACACAAGCAGAGCAGCTTGATGGAAGAGGAGTTCATTTTCTCATGTGCTGCCAGCCTTGGCAGCAAAAAAGGCTGACAAGAGTCCCAGGCAAAGAAATTTATTAACTAGTGATGTGCTTTACTTTCTCATGTATACACACTGGATAATGTAAAGACAGTGTTGTAAAACTTGCTTTATCATACTGACTTCCCTTCTTTCTCTGTCTGAAAATGAACTCCCTGCTGTCTCCTGAGCACACTTCTAAGGCTTGCCACGTTTGCTCCAGGCCAGGCAGTGAAGGTGGAGCTGACGCCTTCAAGGTCTCTGATCCTGTGTCTTGGTTTGGAAAGACAGGTGTCTGATGAGGAAGGCAGGAGCCTCCCCTGAAATGGAAAATGTAAACCCCCTCCCTATGAATTGCTACAAATTTGGAATTAAGGGGCTCTCAGGCAAAAAATATGGGAGCAGGAAATAACAGTTCTTTACTAGGGAAGAAAATAAAAGGATACAATAAACAATGCAGTAAACCAAAACAACACTGACAGGGTCAGAACACAGCCTGACACCCTGTTGGTCAGGGTGCTGGAAGCAGTCCCATGGGAATTGTGGCTGCAGCCCTCCTGGAGTGTCAGGGCTGGTTCTGCTGGAGCAGGGATCCTGGAGAAAGGTGCAGTCTTCCTCTGCAGATCCAGTGGAAGAGGCAGCTGCTGTTCCTCTGGGAATCCAGTGGAGAAGCTGTGCTGGTGTTCCAGAAGCTCAGCTTCTATCCAGGTAGGAATGCTTGGCTCCTCCCTCTGGGCTCACATCTCCCAGTGGGATGCTGCAGTTCTTATCAGCCCTGCAGTGACATTCAATGGCCTGTTATCAGCAGATGTCTGCCCTGAGAGAGGATTGGGTGTGGAAGAGATAAGGAAAACTGCCCCCAGAACAGCAGACAGCTGCCATGCAGATGGCAAACAGAATACATCCTGCCTTGCAATCTGGGACATCCTGCCATGGAGCAGGATTCATCATCTGTTTCTTTAGGTTCTGAGCTGATCTATGAAGTGTGGTGGGTGTCCTTTCCTGGAGGAGCTGATCTTTGCAGTGTGTCTGGACTAGCTTGCTGTAACTGGTCTATTAGCAGCAATCTGGCGTTTTTAGCTTGTATGGCCTCTTTTGTGTGTCTGAGCAGGTTGTTTCTGTTTCACTGATTTGTTGGGCCCACTGAAG
The DNA here is from genome assembly GCF_015832195.1 of Motacilla alba alba. Lineage (NCBI taxonomy): Eukaryota > Metazoa > Chordata > Aves > Passeriformes > Motacillidae > Motacilla > Motacilla alba. The sequence continues at coordinate 3,645,346 of NC_052033.1, forward strand.
ACCTGCCCTTTTGGCCCAGTGTTTGAACATGGCCCAGTGAGGGTGCTGAAGTTGCTGCCTTGTGAAGGGCTCATGTCCGTGTGGATCAGCAAACTGTTCCTGAGCAGGTTCCACCCCAGCTGATGCTGCTTGGCTCCTGCCTGCTCCGTGATGGGACATGAGCTCTGAATCTGGACCACGGGTCAATTTTACCCAGGTAGAAGCTCATTTTTTCCCAGGAGATCCATTCTGTCTCATTCTCCCCGTGTTTGAAGGTGGTGTCTGGAAGGCCTGGCTGTAGCAGTGGAGGGCTCCCATATCACCCACAGGATTGTTGGTAATGAATGCTCCCTGTGCAGCACATGGTTTCTGAGGCAGTGTAAATAACCCCAGATAGTATTTGGAGATCCACACCTTGTCCCTCAGCCCTCGAGGGTATGTATAATCTCAGCCTGAGTTTACTCCTGTGCTCCTGAAATCATTCATATTCCTTCTGCCAGGGAGGAGGGGGAGAGAGGAGCCCATTTGCAAACACTTGTGAAGAAGGAGGCAGCGTGGATTTATGTTCTAATGGGAGGGATTTGGCTGTGGGACATCCGAATGAATACAATCTGATGAGTTTTATTAAGGCTACACCTCATTCTTTTAATTAACTTCTTGTTCTTGTCCTTGGTGAAGTAGTAATTATTTTTTAATTAGCCCAACACTGCATTGCAGAGCTAGCCAACCCTAGCCTCATCTTGGAGAGGTGTCATAAGAATTAAGTTAATTAGCTTGTCACCATCCCTGTAATATATGGCTGTGTTTGGCAAAAAAAGGAAGAAAAAGACCCTTTGCTGTTCCAAGGTTAATTAAAAACCACAGTGCACAGGAGTCAAGTGGGAGAGAGGCAGATCCTGAGGTTTGGTGAGTGCTGTGGGTCACATCCTCTGTGGGCTCAGAGGAGGAAACACAACAGCACAAATCCCCAAATCCTGGTGTTCCTCCTGCATCCTGGGGCTGGGAGGCACCTCTGGGCCATGGCACCACAGCTCTTGGGTTGTGGCTGCAGGTGGAGAGACAAAGTCCAGGAGCTGTGGCCAGCCTGGTCTGCAAAGCAGAACCACAGAATCACAGGATGGGCTGGGTTGGGAGGGACCTCAAAGCTCTTCTTGTGCCACCCCTGCCACAGGCAGGGGCACTTTCCACAGTCCCAGGTTCTTCCAACCCTCATCCAACGTGGCCTTGGACACTTGCAAGGATCCAGGGGCAGCCACAGCTGCTCTGGGATTCTGGATGCTCTGGGTTCTGGCTGGGATTGTAGAGGTGGGAAGGAATCTGAGACCTGAGCCTGTCACTGTACACTTTTTTGTGTGTCAATTCTGTGAAACTGCAATTTCTGCAATTTTAGCTGGTGAGCACAGGATTCACAGAACCACTGGGTTGGAAGAGACCTTCAAGATCATCGAGTCCAACCCAGCCCCAACACCTCAACTCAACCCTGGCACCCAGTGCCACACCCAGGGATGGTGACTCCACCACCTCCCCGGGCAGCCATTCCAGAACTTTATCACCCTTTCTGTAAAACACTTTTTCCTGATATCCAACCTGTATTTCCCTTGGTGCAGCTCGAGGCTGTGTGCTCTGGTTCTGTCAGTGCTGCCTGGAGAAGGAGCCCAGCCCCAGCTGAGCACAGGCACCTTTCAGGAGCTGTGGAGAGTGATGAGATCACCCCTGAGTCTCCTTTTCTCCAGGCTAAAGAACCACAGCTCCCTCAGTTGCTCCTCACAGGGTTTGTGTTCCCAGCCCCTCACCAACCTTGCGGCCCTCCAAATATATTTCAGCTCCCAGCATCCCACAGAGTCAATACCAGAGGGAAAACACCCCACAAACATTTAAGAATTTGTAGAACTCATCCATTCCTCCCAGTTGTTTTCATTAAACTGGAAGAAGTTCTGTAAAAATGAACTTAAGAATTGAAAAAGATGTTTTCTCTTGCAGAGCCCGTCTCAGTTAGAGGTTTTCCACCACCTTTTGGCAAAGCCTGCTCCCTGCACACCTGTGATTCTGCAGGAAGCACACTCACAAATATTCTGGTGTGCTGTGGCAGCTTCTCTGCCTTCCACAGAGAGCCCAGAGAAATCAAACTTTCTCTTCAAGCCCCATCTCCTGCCTTTTTGACAGTTCAGCATTAAATGGTTTTTTTTAAAGGCAATTTCTATCTCTTCTGATTGAAGAGATGAACTTGAATATATGATTCCTGAGGGATGTAGAGCTGTCTCCTAAATCTCTCCAGATGATAATGGCTCTGCTCTCTTGGCTCCAAGGGAATCCTTTTTCTTTTTTCTAAGTGTGTTGCTAATTGCTGCCTCTCCTGGATGGACTCTGAGTGTTCCTGGATACTTTTCCTTGTGCAGCTTCCCAGGACAAAAAGATGGTCCTGGCCCCACTCCTGCTTGCCAGGGACAAGGAGAGACAATAGTGAACCTTCAGAGTCCAGGAGAAGGGTGTTAACCCCTCCTTGTCTGTCTGTCTGTCTGTCTGGTATCCCCTAGGCCATTTGGGTCCTGTGGCATCTTTGAGCCACTTTAGAAAAGATCAGTACTACACAGAAAACATCATTCTTTGGTGCCTTGTGGGATTTAGGACAAACTTCCATGGAGGAACTTGTACCATAACTTTCTGCCTGACAGTTCACCAGGATTTCTTTAGGTCAGAGCTGAAGGTATTTGGAAAAGAAAATTTACATTCTTTTTCGGGGCTATTTTAATGGAAAATACTGATAAATAATGAACATAATTTCATATCACATCTTTTTCCCAGAAAATTCTGACTCTTCACTGAAAAGCAGTTATCTTTGCAAATGGAAAACTTTCTGTCCAAATCACAGAATCCTTCATGTCAGAGAGCTCTGTTATTGGTTTTTTTTTCTTGTTGTGGAATCACAAATTCTGTAGGCAATAGGCTTCCTTTTTTTTTGATGAAAAATGTTATGTATTAAAAAAAAAAAAGTATCAGTAAAGCTTTGACATAAAATTTATGCTCTAGAGCAGCTGGCCACCATCAGAGACAGGATACTGGGTAGACAAACCCCTGCTCTGATCCAACAGAGTAATTTTTATATTCCAATGTAAATAATCATTTAAGAAGTAACTGTTTGGGGCTCCCTTAAGCTTTCAGCTGGGGGTCTGCAGGCTCTGTTTTTAACTCAGCAGAGAAGGTTCTTAGTAAAAAACTGAAAGGGAAAAAATAATTCCAGCAACCCCAGTGGTCTCCTTCAGAGAATAAGGATATTAACTTCAGCTTTAATAAAAACATAATGTTAACTAATCTACTGTGAAGAGCTCCAACTGCAAACCGGAGTGATTTACTAGTGAAAAATTGGAAGGGAACTGAGAGTTGGAGGGAACTTGCAGTCATTAGCTGGAGATTAATCATGAATTAAATTATTTCTGATTGTGTCAATCCATCCATTGCAAGGATTGTACCTTTCCAGCATTTGGCTGCTGAAGGGAAGGAAAAAGAGGTCAGGATGGATTGGATGCCTCCCTGTGCTGGGGGTGACTCGATGTGGGATGTTTGTGATTGCTGCACAGAAGTCTGCTGTGTTTGAAGAGGTGATGCTTCCGGGGCTGCTGCTTCTGCCACTGCAGATTTCCCTTTTAAAAGTAACATTTTTCCTTTTGGATCACAGAATACACATTGTGGTCTTGTGTCTCCAGGATAGGAGAGGTGTCTTCAGGAGTAAGGTGGGAAAATGGTGCATCCCCAGGCTGGAGAGCAGAGACATTTGTTTCAGTGGAACTTCTGTGTCCTGGTTGAGACAGAGACAATCCAAAGCAACACACTCCATTTTCAGAAGGCTTCAAACTGTTTTTATTATAGCATGCATGCTTTTTATACATTCTTACAAAACTCATGTCACCATGATACTTTATGAAAAATCCCTTCACCAGGATTTTTCTCCTGAGAAAAGGAGAAAAGTCTCAGAAAAGAAATGTCACCAGTAATTATCTGCTGCTTTGGAATGTGGCAGGTGCATCTTTGATTGGTTCCATGTGAATTGTTTTTACTTAAAGACCAATCCCAGTCCAGCTCTGTTGGACTTTCTGGTCTGTCATGGGTTTTTATTATTCATTCTTTTCTAGCCTTCTGATGTATCCTTTCTCTCTATGGTTTAGTATAGTTTTAGTATAGCATTTTCAATAAATTATAAAATAATAAATCAGCCTTCTGAAACATGGAGTCAGATTCCTCATCTCTTCTCTCGTCCTGGGGATCCTCACACCACCACAATCTCATAAATTTACACTTTACTCATTGGCCAGGAAAGACAAAGTGCTCATTGGAACAGGCAGTTGCAGATTTCTTATTTATCCTTCTCTCTTTCTTGGTTTCTATGCCAATGACCTTGGTAGGAAATCCTTTCAGGGGTAAATATGGATCCTCTTCTCAAACTTCTCTCTGGCTCACAGAAGTCGTAAAACCTCTCCCACCCTTCTGGATTACGATGAAGATCAGAATCCAGAATCAGAAGACTTTAATCCAGAAACTTCTGGATTAGGATGAAGATCAGCTGAGGAGCAGTCTTGGGATCAGGTCCACTCAAGGCTTCTGTATTTGCATGTGCTTTCAGGAATTTTTCACTGCTGTGCAGCAGTCAGTCAGGCAGGTGCCTTGGGGGTGTGTCAGAGGATGCTGGATGTGGATTCCTGAAGTCTCTGCTCAAATAAAAGTCACTAGAACAACCTCCTGAAAAAGACCTGTTCCTCTGACATCCCATAATATACATGCATTTTATTTGGTACAACTGGCTATGTTTGTTAACCACATGGATCCTGTTGCCATACAGATGAACACTCAATCCAAAATGATCAGAGAGTCTGAACAAAAAGCCTGTGTCCCTTTTTTGAGAACATCTGGACTCTGGGAATGGCCTTTGTGTGGAACTCTGTTACAATAATGGATAGCCTAATTCTAAAAAATTTCCCTGCTTAAATTGGAGGGAAGTTTGTATTCACTCTACTCAGATTTAAGGCTTTTTTCTCCCCCTGGGATGTTTACTACTAAACACCCAGCCTTGCCTGAAGATACAGGGAAATGTCAGCAACCTGTAAACTTCCAAAAGACCATTCCAAATTGCATGAACAATAAGCAGAAATGGAATCCTAATTGCATGGCACATGGCTTATCCCTACAAACCTTCCCACTGCAAGAGCTGGGGGGTAATAACTGCTCCAACAAAGTGCAGGACGTGTTCAGGCAATGCCTGTCTGAGCTATCAAAGCTCATTGCTTGCAAGAAACACGTAATCCCTCTTAATCTCATTCCTTGCATTCTGTGTGGCTAGAAGGCTGGGTTCCAGTAAAACTGATTGTCTAGCTGGGGATCAGAACTGCAGAGGAGCTGGGAAGGTGCTCACAGCTCACTGTGGGGCACACCCCATGCACTGCAGTGTTTGCTGCACGGACAGGAGCAGGGAGCAGCCCAGGGCCAGCTGCTGAGGCAGCTCCAGGCTTCAGGAATAGCTCTGTGAAGCCCTACCTTGCTAGAAGTGAACCTCTTGCTGTTTTTTTAAACAGCAGAAAGTGTTTTTTGAGGGGCCACTGGTAGCCCCCTGGGATGTGGCCATGGGAAATTGGTGGTGTCTTCTGTAAGAAATTCTCCACTGGGTTTAGGAATGCTCCCTGCTGTCCCTGCAGCCTTTGGGCTGGTCAGGCAGCTGAGGGTATTTTGGAGAGGAACAGGACTCCAGAAGATGATTTTATTTCAGCATGGTGAGCCATAGGGCCTTTTCTCTGTGAAGCAAACACACAAAATCATATTCATCCCTATCCTGAACATTTCCAGTTCCTGAGGTCTTTGGAGCTGATGTAAGAAATGCTGGCCTTTGGAATGAGAGGGATCAGCATGTCAGTGGCATGGCACAATTTAATAACCCTGGAGGGACGGGTGTGTTTCCCATTGGGAAAAAAAGTAGGTTTTACCTTTCAGAGTGCTCTCCTCCACACCCACATTTATGGGAATGAGCAGTGTGGGCTTCAGGGAGAATGTTGTGCTGCTGGATTGGCCTCGGTGTGACCAGGGAATTGTTAAATCCTGATGAATTTTTGCTTGTGTCCAAGTCAGTTTCCATTTGGGAGCAGGGTGGAGGCTGAGAGACAACCCTGCCCTGGTGAGCTGAGCCAGCTCTTGGGTGGTGGTTCAGGTGAAACCCCCTTGAGGTTCAGCATGTGGAAATCAATTCTGCTTCTTCTCTCCAGACACTGCAGTAGGTGGTGTCATGTGGATGTCTCCAAGATAGTAACTGAAATTAAAAAAAAATTAATCCACCTCTTGCTGTTTCCCTGTAGAGCTCCCCAGGGACCAGCGGAGTTTTTGCTCAGCTTCAATCCTAATCAGTTTTTTATCTTTAATAATCCCCTGTTTGACAACTCCAAGGATGCTGCTCCTGAAATGGCCAATTGTGGCTGTTCAGTCTCAGTGACATGAAGAGGTTCTTTGAACAATTCCAAGTTGACCAGAGATGTTTCACAATTGGGTCAGTCTGCAGGACTTAGTCTGAGGTGTTCAGAAGAGCTGGGGAGGGATGAGAAATACTTCTGGCAAGCCTCTGTCATGGGATAGCTCCACCTCAAGCTGTGAGCAGCAGTCTGGGTTTTATTTTGGCTTGCAAGGCAGAATAAAAAATTACATACGTGGAAATTGTCAATTGTGGAACAAATCAAAGTTCACATGGGGGTTATTTTGTCCTCTTCATTAAAGGTAGATTAGTCTCCAGCTAAAAATACAATTTGGCAAAAGGGGAGTTGAAACATTCATTCTGGGTAATGCTGAGATTCAACAGAGTGACCTTCCTTGGCTCTTCTCCAAACTGAATCACTCTTTTAATCTATTGTTTGCTGAAACTATGGCCTAAATCTGACCTAGCCCATCCCTTGCTGAGCCCTGCAGGTCGGGTCTGGTGGAAATGCAGCACAAAATGATGGGTTTGGTAAGGACTGTGTGGGATAAAGCTTCCTCTGCTCCCTGGAGATGTTTTGTGTCTGTGCTCTTCACACCCTGAGAGCCTCTGCAGTGGAGTGGAGCAGCCTCTGGGGGAAGCTGAGTGTTGGCTGACCATGGCATGGGCAGGGTGCTGCTCCACACAGGGACAGGTTTTCTTCTCCATCTCCATCCCAGCCTGTGTTTGGCTGTGCTGAGGCCTCCAGCTCATAGCACAGCTTTAGTGGAGGATTTTTTGTTGCTGTTTTTTGGTGGGGAGTAGACTGGAATGAGGAGCCCTGAGCAGAGAGGCACAGTGACCTCTGCTCAGAGGTGAGCAGTTTCCTGCTGTAGGAGCCAACAGGGCCAGCTGGGTCTCCAGTGGGGAGAATTCCACTGATTTCACCCCAGGAACTGGCTCCATAGTGGCTGTTCTGCCTTTAGATGGAGTGAAGACTGGGATGTGTAAATCACAGCCATGAAATATTGCATCAGTAAGCTTCCTGTCACATTTTCATGGATGGGGGGAGAAAGAGGGGAGCATCTTCGTCCCATGATAAAAAACTGCAGCAGACGTCACTGATGGGGCTGGGTAGAGACAACAATACAAAGATAAGGACACTTCTCCCCCCCTCCAAGCACCTCCCTCACTTTCTTTTTTCTCTTCCCTTTTTTCCTCGTGTTTCTGAGTTAAGAGGATTTTTTAGGCACAGTAACGAGTTTTTGCTTTGAACTTGGAATATGCATGCTGCAAAGAAAGCCCCTGCACTGTCCTTACTTAGTATGCCCAAATATGATTAGTGTCAGACTGTGAAATATCACTCCCTTATCTCTAGGAGCCAGCAGACAGGAACATTTCTAGGGATCATGGTCTTTTTTATTTTTTTGGCAAAACGCCGTCTTTGAGAAGGAGATGGTTTCTGTGCACAGGCTCTTCACTGGCATGATTCTCATAAGCCTCTGGAGAATCTCTGTGCTTCTTTCTCTCTCTTTCTGCTCTCTTTCACTCATTCATTCCTTACTTCATCCCTCATCAGGATTTTCAAAACAATTTCCTTCTCAGTCTTGTCACTGTTCCACCTACAGCTGAGGAGCAGCCCCTTCCCTCTCACTCCCCATCAGAGTTAGACTTGAAGACATGCTTCAAGAAGATTCCTGCTTATAGGAATTAATTATTTGGGCCATCACACAGGCTGCATTGTTGCTGTTTATCTGCTGACCAATGCTGCTTTGGAAAGGGAAAAAAAAAAAGCCCAGCCCAGTTTATTTACATATTAAGGGTCTTGCATGTGGACACCTGCAAACTGTGGATAACAGATTTGTATCTCCTGTAATTTCATGGATCCCTTCAGTGGTTTTATTGAGGAAAAATAGGAGAAGAGGGAAGAAAATTAGTAAGAAAATGTTTAAAATGTATTTCCATCCTTGCTTCTTAACAGGCTGCCAAAATTGCCTTCCTTCCCTGTCTCCCCCACCCCCTCAAAAAAAAAAAAATCCCGAATGTGTGTAATAATAGGAGAAACTCATTACAAATTATCACTTCAAGGCCTTGAAATGCTTTTGTTTCCAATTCTCTTTGATCTTCAGATGGGCTAAAGATAAGGACTGAAACTGCTTTTTAATATCTTCATCCAGATCTGGCACTCAGGACATGTGGAGAAGAGCTCTCCCAAAATCACAGCCTGGGTTTGAGCTCATTCTCTTAAGCATGTTTGAATTGCAGGCTTTGATTGTGATCTATTTCTGCTTGCAACTTGGAAATGTTTAGGATTTAATGTATCTCAAGCTTAATACTCTTACATGCACCATTGGCCTCTGCTGGGAAGGATTAGAGCACTTGAGTTATAAGTCCTAAACCTTAATACTGCTCTGAAAGAATCTTCCACTCTAGCAACAGCACATCCAGCACCAGGCTTTAAAGGGCAGGAGCACTGATCCTGCTGCCAGGACGTGCTGCCAGGCCTGGCTGAAAGTTTGACAAGAAAGTTTCACAGCAGTGTGTGCTTGGCAGAAAGATCTCTGAATGTAGAACCTGAGAACGAAATAGAGACGGAAGCAAGTTTTGATACAGAAGAATAATAGGTGTGTAAATTGACAATTGCTGAGCCAGTCTTGCTGGACAGCTAAGAAAGCAAAGGTTGAGTTCCAAAGAGGTTTTATGACTTAAAGGATAAGTTGACCACAAACAAAAAGATGATTTTTACCAAGCAGGAAGGTATCGCAGGCAAACAGGACATGTCGATGTGGCAAGTAGAAAAAAGGTCTAAGAATTTTCCACTGAAAGAAAAACAACTGAAACACAACTGAAACAACTGAAAAACAATTTCAAGCTTAAACTGTAACATAGTAACTCATGTGATTGGATAGTATTGACATAAAGTGGTAATGATTGTTATGATGGGCTGTAGGTAATAATAAAGGTATCGATTGGTTGATTATGTATTAAGATGCTCAGCAAAGAAAAGTATATAATGCATTGTAGCCAAAATTAAAGGGTCTTCAGGCTTGTGTGCAGCTGGAGCTGGCAGCTGTAGGTATGGCTCTGTCGCCCATGACCCTGGACTGCTGTGACATCGAGGATACAATAAAGTGCATTTTGAAGAGCAGCCTGGAGTCCCACATCTCTCATTCAGGCTCTTACTCACAAGTTCTATGGAATCCTGTCCAGATTGCACAGAAAAGCCCTTGCTATTTTAGATGTGAAAGTTGTGAACCTGCAGGTTCTCCTCTAAACAGACCCTTCTCTGAAACAGGTCGAAGAGTTGATGTCTTAGTTGGGATCAAAACTGAAGGAGAAAGCTGGGGGGTTGCTGTGAGAATGATTGTGCTGAGATTTGAGCTGAGAGGTTGGGCTGGACTCTGAAAATCAGAGGAAATAAGGAGTTTGTCAGCTTTGAGCACTTGAAGGCTTTTGGAGAAGGGATGGAGTCAAGGATTCAGGAAAGGCTGATCCTCCAGAAGAGTCTGCAGGTGGGTACCTATACACTGGGAAAGTGTGACCCATCAAAGAGGAGAAATTCTGGTGTTTTAATTTAAAGTGAGAAGACAGAGGAGACAGGAGAAACAGGCTCTGTGAGTGCAAAAGCTGTTGGAAAGAGAATTAGGAGAACTTGTGGGTTGTCTTGGCCCAGGTTTACATCACAGGACGGGCTGTAGCTGGTAGGTGTTAGGAGAGGAGTGTCCAGCCATGGAGGCAGCAGAGCTCTGGAGGAGTTTGAAAAGCATAGAACAAGTGAAATTGGTTTATAGCTGCTTGGGAAATGTGTGTCAGGAAAGACATGGGCAGAACTGGTCCTGTTTTGGGGTAGAGGAAGGACAGCAAGACAGCCTTACAGCATCCTTTTCACCCTTCTTCTGTAGATATTCAGTGATACTGCTTTAATTCTTGATTCACTTAACTGGCACCTTAAGCCACCATCACAGTGAACTGCCACAGGCTGTAGGGAGCATGCTACATTATGGCATTAATACTATTATTATTATTATTATTATTATTATTATTATTATTATTATTATTATTATTATTATTATTATTATTATTATTTTAGGCTCATTTACCAGCCTGCTTTGTTCATAATAATTTCATAATTTGACATACTCATTGATAACCAAAGTGCTATTTTCTTGACTGGAAAATGTTGACTTTGAGGTTTGGGCCTTCAAATGTGTTCAGTGTTTGCTGCCCTTCTCCTGTTGAATCCTGTGGCAATAATCCTATTGATTATTGCCACAGGAATAATAGATCCTATTTTATATAAATCCTATAATAATATCCTATTATTATTGATTATACTCGTGGTGGGAGTAGAATTCCTGGGAACACAAAATAAAAGGAAGCCTTGGAAATCTTGCTCTGAGCATTTTGTGGCTCAGGTGTCAGAGGAAACATGATGTAATCCAGTGTCAAAGGTACTCTGAAACCTGCCATGAAGAATTTTTAAAAATAAAAGTGACCTTTTAAATAGATTGACATTTTTGAAGCAGAAAAGTCTATTAGCATGAAAATATAGGGAATTGAATCACTTCTCTCAAGGTGTTGGAGCAAACCTCAGGATGTTGTCTTTTCTTGCTGGAGAGAAAGCCAGGCCAAAGTGAATATATTTTGAAATATGGAATCAATTTCCTTGTTAGCTTTATTGCCATCAGCAGGGAAGGAGGCTCTTGGTGGAGAACAGGAGGTGCCTCACCAGAAATTCAGGGATAAGCATCTTCCTGTGGGTCTCAAGCTGGAGGATATGATTGTTTCCCAGTCTGTGCTAGGGAGAATCTTCCTTCTAACCATTCCATGGTTCTTCATTCCTCAGGACTCAGAATTCATCTTCTGTGTTCCCCTTCCGTGTTCTATGAAATGACTATTTTGTATGAAAATCATAAAACTGGAAAAGTTTCTCCCATCATTTACATTCAGTTTATCTCCAGAAAGTTCAGCTCTAGCCACAAAATTTTCTCTGTATTTTTTTAAACTCATAATAACATTTTCTCTGAAAATCTTCAAAGATTTTACTTCTCCCTGCTTGATTTATGAACACAAAAAGAAAAAGAAAAAAAAAAGAAAAAGCTGGTTCTAAGTTCAAATGCTTGGATTTCTGGCTGTGATTGATTCTTGCGGGTATACTTTGCTCTCCTCGGATTTTCAGTTCTCAAAATACCAACTGGAATAATACACCCAATGTGACCCCTGTAATCTGCTCAGGTTTAGGTTCAGCAGAGATTTCTGCCTCCAGTGCTGCCTGTCGAGGCACATTTCCTTTCCCCCCGTGTCTGTGGAGTTTGGGGAGTTCTGCTCTGTCCATTTCTGCACCAGCGAGGATTAAAGCCCATCTCTCCCACAGCTGGGGCAATTCTGTCCCTGCAGTGTTTAGGTTCCTGCATTGGGTCCAGGTTATTCAGAAAATGTGAAAATACTTATTTACACGTTCTTAAATTGAGGTTCGTGAGGAGAGAGGGGGAGAGAGGTACCCAAGGATGCAGGCAGGTGTCCTTGCAGTGACTCACATTGAAAATGTGAAGTACAAATTAGAGTGTGAAGTAGCTGCTCTTATCTTCCATTCAGCATTGTTATGGCAGTGCTGAGTTTTACAATCTAAAAGCAATAAAAAAGCATGTTTGTGATCTTTAAACCGTGCTTTTTCTGAGGGCAGGTTGGTATGAGGTGTGAACCCCTGAGAGGAGCAAAGGGCACAGTGGCTGAGGGAAAGCTCTCACGCAGGCACGTGGGACACGACGGAATGGTGTGGATGCTTACTTTCAATCTCACACAGGATTTCAGCAAGTCTTTGCTTTGCCAGTGGATGGGTCCCATGCAGGCAATGAATAGCATTTTGTGCAGGAAATAATATGAGCTACTGTACTCAGTTTGTTTTCTGACAGCAGGAACAATTAAAAACTGTGACACTCTGCCTGCTTTCCATCTCACTGCACTAACTGCTCCCTTCATACCCTGCTAAACTCTCCTGCTTCAGCTTGAAGCAAATTTGCCAGTGTGTCCAAGGAGACAAAAGAGCAAGCAGAACGGAGAGAATCATTGTTCAAGGCTCAATCCAAAATTGCTTTCACAAAATCCAAATGTCAGGATAAAGGCGATGGCTTGCAGAGAAGCTTCCCCCTTCCTCTAGAAACAGGCAAGCAAATAAAATAACAAGCACACAGTTCCCTGGGTGTGTGAGTGTGATTAAAGTGCAGCATGTTGTAGGGAAATCTCAGGCAGCAACAAATTCTTGCTGTAGCTTCAGGGGATCTGGCTTGTGTGGCACTAATTGATGTCCATTTGTCCCCAACAGTGTGGGGATGTGAGGCCACCTCGAGCCTCCTGCAAAGAATTGTGGTGACCTGGTGTAGGCACAGTTTATGGGAATTGGGATGGGGCTGTGTGTGGCACACAGTTTGGGGTCATTGGGGCAGTGTGTGGCACACAGTTTGGGGTCCCTGGCAGTGGGGCTGTGTGTGGCACACAGTTTGGGGTCACTGGGGCTGTGTGTGGCACACAGTTTGGGGTCACTGGGATGGGGCTGTGTGTGGCACACAGTTTGGGGTCACTGGGGCTGTGTGTGGCACACAGTTTGGGGTCACTGGGGCTGTGTGTGGCACACAGTTTGGGGTCCCTGGCAGTGGGGCTGTGGCCCAGCCTCATCCCCAGTGGGTGCAGCTGTGCAAAGCAGGTGAGCAGCACTGACAGCAGTGAGCCATGGAGTGCCCAGGTGTGCTGAGCAGCCACCAAAGGGAGCAGAGGGCACACAATGCAATGCAGGAACATCAGGGGTGTAAAAGGTTGGGCTGAAGAACAATGAGGGCAGATGCTTGCAGCCTTCTAAGTGATGTGGTGCTACTCTGTATGGGTTGGAGCCTTCTGAAATTGTCTGGTGACACTCTGTGTGTTGTGGCTGTCTCAACTCTGACATGTGCTGTGACAAGGTGTGTGGGGAATTATTGCCTGGGTTTATCCCCAGTTTACAGCTGAAATTCTGTGGTGTTAACTCAGGGTCTGTGTGCAGCTCATGCCCTGTTCCTCAGCTCCTGTTGCTGGGTTTGCAGAGGTTCTCCTGGGTATCAGGTGTGAGGGGATTTCCTTGCTGCTCATTACCTCAGTGTAATCTGTTCTGGGGATTCATGCAGGACCAGTTATCTTGATATGGGAACTGCAAGAAATAATAATATTCTACAGCTGGGGGCAGCTCTGGATAACCCTGACCACCCACACCATCCTGGCCACTTCAGGCCATCACATCTTTCACTTTGGTTTTGGGAAGAGTGGAAGAAGATTCCCTGGAATTAACAGAATTTGCATTGAACAAGTGGATTCTGATTAACATGCCTGAGACATTAAATGTTCTTTGTCACTGTATTTGCTTCAAAACCAAGAAAATAAACCTGTAATTCCTGAAGGACTTATGGGTAAGTGTTCATGGCTTTTTCCCACCCCTGCTGGATACTGTGGTTTTTTAGGGTTGAATTCAGGTACTTTGCAGCATTCCTGTGTTGGAAACCTGCTCAGTACTTGTAGATTCCTGGGAGTTTCAGGATGGAAGATGCATCTCATGGTGAGCACATTGGTAAGTTCATGGCTTAACTTTTCATGGATGCTGAGATACTACATCTCTGTGTGGTAAAATGGGACCTAAAAATGGGACCAGGTGGTAAAGATGCTTCTGCAGAGATTTCATAGCAGAACTTCTTTGGAGGACCACATTTATCATTAACTGTTTCTAATGGGTCCTCTCCTTCTCTGCTTGTTAATTCAGAATTCCCAGCTGAAAGCCCCTATATGGCTCTGGGGCAATTGGCCAGCTTAAATCCACCTAATTACTTTTAATGAATAAGACTTTTTCACTTTTCTGGACAGGTGGTTAGTACCAGAGTCTGTAGCCTTACTTTGAGGCCAGGAATGTGCTCCAATCAGCAAAATACACTCTAAAGTGGGCCAAAGTCCTCTAAATTCCCTCTTGTGACGTTTCATTAGATGAAGAAAACGTGCAGAAAAAGCAGGTGCTGTGTGATGGATGGTGAGTAGTGTTTGGAGTACCTAGCACGTGTTATCACATCTGGGTTATCTGGTGTGTTGGTGGGGATTTGCATCAATAAATGAATTGGAGAAAGGGGTTGTGAGTTGTTGGTGGGAGGAACTTTCTTCAGTCAGCTGATGTAGTGATTCATTCAGTAAATTTGAATATGATCAATGGCCTGATTTACAATTGTCCAGAGGTGCAGTATTGTATACAGGACCAGAAAAAAAGCAGTGGAAAATCCTACAGTCCTCTCTTGTGTCCTTATCCATCACCAGCCTACCAGGGTCTTTGAGATGCATTGGAAATGCCTTATTATTTGTCTGAAATGTTCTGAAGAGAGGATGTAGTCTGCTTATCATGAAGAACTGCTTGTGTATGCCCAGAATAAGACTGACCTGAAACACTTGAAATTATGATTCAGTCTCTCACGGCACTAAAAAAATGTTAGCTCTGCTTCTTCACTGCCTTCAGCCTTCCTGGGTTTGGACATACTGCACACTGGAATGCCAAAGTGCAGCAATAAAAATAATCCCTCTTGTGATACTTCCAAAAAGAACAGGAACTTCCAGAAATCTCCTGAGTAGGGTTGAGCTCATGAGGTTTTCAGCCTAAATTGGGGAGTTTGGAGACAGTTCAGAGGAAACAGCCAAGCTTTTGAGCACTTCATCACACTGAGCCCTTGTAGGCTTTCCCATTACCTCTGTCTGGTTTTCCACCGTTCCTCATCAGAGGTTCCGTGTGTCTCCTCCCCAAAGAGCACTGGTCACTCCCTTTTCCATCCCATGCTGTCTCCCCTCTGAGTTGTGCTTCCTTTTAGCTGTCTCTGAAGAATACTTACTTGCCAACATAATTTTCTCTTGGAATGACATTACAGCTTCTAAAGCAAGCCTGGGTCAGCAGTATCACATGGATAAGAGACTCTTTTCCTCTCATGTGATATCATTTTAGTAGAAGATTAGGCTTTTAACCCTGCAATAAAACCAGCTTTCCTTGTTCTCCCTCTCTGGTTATCACTCGTGCTCTCTCATTTTTTTTTTTTTTTTGGTCCTCAGGCCCCATCAGTTAGACAGGACATCAATTCTGCTGCTGGTCTAGCGAGCAATCCATCCTGAGACTTGATCTGGGGACTTAATTAAGTGTGAAATTGAAGGGAGAACTGGCACAAAAAATGGCTGGGGTCCTGCGAGGCAGAAATTTTATAACTCACTAGAAATCCAGGTGCAGAGGAATTCTCCAGGTTGCCAGGAAGTTATTGACTGTGATTGCCACAATGATGATGAGAGATAGGTGCCTGGAAGCTACTGTCAGGCACTATTGTGCTGTGGGCTTCCTGCATTTTAGTGAATGCCACTGCTGTCTTTGTGCCTGAGTGGATTCACAACCTACCTGTGGCTTTGAATTTCTTGCCTCTGTTGTATAAGGCTCTGCAAAGCAGGAATCAGCCTCAGAAATTGCTGCTGGGCTCAGTTGGAGCTAGTGCTTGGTTTCACAGAGGTAGTCCTGTTGTGGCTGGAGACTGGCTGATTCCTGCTGAAGGCACCTGAGGTGGTTTCTGCTGGGATAGTCCAAGCTGACAAACCCACAGGTTCTGCTCCACATAATCCTGCAGCCTTCTTCTCTGTCCCCAAAGGGATCTAAACCCAGAGTGCTGTGTTTTGGGATGATGTAGTGTCTGTCCTGCTGCTGCAGTGCTGGGGGCTCCTCCCTGCCTGTTGGCTGCTCTTCTGGGCTGGATGTGCTTTCCACCAGCAGCGAGGAGCTTGTTCTGACTTGTTCCCATGGGTGTTGAAACCCTAAAGTTACAGGGCAGTCACTAACTTCAGGAGGAGATTTGTTACATGGAAATTCTTTGTTGGCCCGACCTGCTTTTGCCTCGCCTTCCAAATCTGCACACTTCTGAGAACATTAAAGCAGCACAGAATCAGAAAAATATAAAAGCCAAAACCTGAGGCATCAACGTGTTGTGGGACAGAGTTACAGCCCTGCTGCTGGTCAGGGGCAGGGAGCCTGTGGGGCAAGTGTGGCAAGGGGCTCCTGCAGGAGGGGTCTCTGGGACTGATGCTCAGCATGTGGAAGATGCTGAAGAGTTTTTTTTTTGAGGTGAAAATTTCCTCAAATGGGCCATCCTGTGGATGCAGATTGAGTTAATGAGAGCAGGTCTGTACCGTGGGCATAATTTCCTTCATGTTGATTGAAAATTTTCTGGAGAGTAATAAGGAGAGCCAGTGAAATTGCTGGTGCTGTAGAGTTTAGCATCACCTGAGGATCACCTCAGGCACTGATGAGAATTGCCTGTGGAGATGACACAGCAGTAAATATTAAACCTCAATTTAATGTTGTATTTGTGTACAACAGAAGCTGACAAAGCTTCATTTCAGTACATTGCTTTTCTTACAAGCTCTCTAGAAACTGCTGGTCTGTGTACTCTCCTCAGCAAAGATTTAGTAACAGATGCTGTAGCCATGTCTAATGTTAGCAAGATTTCATTACCTATATATAGCATGCTCCTCTCATTGCAGTGCCCCATGATGTTCCCTCAGATTGCTGCTTGGAACTGAAAAGGAGAGCATTTTGTGGTGCATTTATTTGTACTTCTCTTACTCCTTTTAGTCAGAAATGTTCAATGTGGCTTTCTCACCTTCAGTGTGAATTAGTGAGGTACTGTTGTATTAATCTCCTCTGGGTGCAATTCCAGTGCTCTTATTTGCACCAGCTAGGATTTGACTCCAAATGTGGCTTCCACAGGACCATTTGTGGATTAACATCCTGTTCTGCATAAGCATCCCATAATCCAGCTTTAATTGTGTTTTAATGGTGACTGTAACAAAAGACTTAGTGGTAGTGAATAACTGCAGGCCTTTGGGTTTGACCTGAATAGAAGGAAAAGCTGTGCAATGAATACTGGAGAATAAAAAAGATTGTTTGAGACAAAAGGGATTGGAGGGTGGGCTGGCATGCAGGTTCAGTTTAGGAGCTTCAGACTGGTCAAATATCACACCTCTGCCAACTACAGTATCTTCATCTGGAAAGAGCCAGGGATCTTCTTTGTGGTTGTCCAAATATTTGTTGTGCCACACAGGAAATCAGTTTAGTCAGAGAAAAAAAGGATTACAGCAACATTTTAGAAGTCAGTCTACAGGGAGCTGCTTAAGGGACATATGATGGTTTTTGTTGATAGCAGAGTTGTCAGGACTAGATCTGTTGTGAGGTGGAGTCTTGTGAAGTGGTTTTATGGCTGATTTTATTAAATATTTCCATTAGTGAAGCTGTTGCTGATGATGGACTGTGGGGAGGCATCAGCAGAGCGGGAGGATTGGAGAGGGGGAGCAATAGAAGTGGTTTGACATAGAAGTGCAAGGGGATGAATTTATGGATTAAATCAGGAATTTTTGCTGTAAATTCGAGCCTCACTGGCTGTCAGTGATGTGAGTGAGGGAACTGTCTGTGTAAATCAACCACAGATGCCTTCAAGACACTGATATAATCAAAAGTGCCACATGCAGGCTCTCACCAGCAGCCATCAGGAAGCACTAATATCATGGGACGTGGTGATCTGGGAATCCTGCTGTGGTTCTGCCTGCAAGCTTTCAAAGAGGAAAAAACAGTGGAAGCAGGTCTAGAGAAATCTGGATGCTGTAAAGATTAGAAGCAGGGTTATTTTATGTTGCACACAAGACCTTGTGTTCTCTCATGCCACAGGCTTCCTTGTCTTTTGGCCTTGCCTTTGTGTAAAGTCTGGTCTGTAGGCACTGGAAATGTCCAACTCTGCGTTTTCCCTCCTATTTTTGGGATGAGGGCTATGTGTTTTGCAAATTATATATGTATTTGATGCTAAAAGGGGAAATATTGTGACTTGATAACACAGGAATGGAATAGATATGCTTTTAATTTTATGACCATCCCCAGTGGAGTTTCTTGCAACTTCTGAGTGTAGCATCTGGATGTGGTTATAATGGGAGGTAATTGGACAAGGTGTGATGCTGATTTAGCCAGTTTCCATTTCTCCTGCTCAGTGCATTGACTGATCAGAAAGTGTGGGAAATACAGAGCAGAAATAAGGAAAGGAGGTGCAAACTAGAAAAAAAGCAGTGAAGTCCCCCATGAAATGATAATCCAAGACATACACAGCAGAGGAAGATGCTTGGGAGTTGGCAGGGCTGGGAAAGTTTAGGGCAGATCAGACAGGAACCTGCAATGCATTAAGCAACTGATGGGTTTTGTGGTTAGTTTGTTTCCTATTTCAGGGAAAACCAGTGTATTTTTGCACTGCTCTGCGTGCTGCACACCAGTAACCGAGTCAGTGAAGGTTCCTTTTGCTGTGGGGACAAAAGGGAGTGTTTATCCCAATCCCTGCCTTCCAAAGCAGCTGTTACAGGTACAGCAGCAAAGGTAACTTGTACAAGTCTGGGAGGGCTGGCCCCTGCAGAGAGAGCAGAGGGATGGCTGAAGGAGATCTCCTGGGTAAGAGGGATGGCATTTGGTTGGGAAACCTGCAGGTGAGAGGGGGAATAAGGTCACAGAGCCATTGAGGGGTTGGGAGAATGGGAGCAGTCGCCCTCAGGGCCATTCTGTCTCTTTGACCTTGTCACTAATGGACTAAAACACAGGTGAGGTGTGATGGTAAGACATCCCTCGAGGCCCTGGCTGCCTGTGAGCTTTGCAGCCAGCCCAGCAGGGCAGGGCAGTGTCACCTGAGCCCTTCCTGCAGGAGACAGAGCTGAGTGGGCCAGCAAGAGCTGCCATGAAGTGAGCTTCTCTTTGAATGTCATGTTGTTTTCATTAAGTCTGCAGCAGGAAGGACTGAAATGTTTTGTCTTTTCTACCTCAGGTTTCTTCGTCTCTCACTAGACTAACAAATCCCTCAAGCTTTGGAAGCATGACAGTATCACACCTCACCCTCCATTTTTTAAGCTTGGATCAGTTCAGTTTGAGCAAACACAGTTGTGCTCCCCACTGGGCCAAAATAAGAAATATGGAGGGAAAATAGAGGGAAAGACTGGTCTGGAGGATACCCAGGGGCTTCACATGCTTCCTCAGAGCTCTCAGGCCGCTGTGGAGGCTGCCTGGCCCAGAGGTTTCAGCATCCCTGGGCTGGTTGATGTGGTTGGTGGCAAATGACAGCAAAAAGGGGGAGTTACCCTGCTGGACTCATTAGAAGAGGCTCTGGTCCTGCCATTCCAGAGAGTGCTTGGGGCAATGTTATTCCTGTGTGGAAAATACCAGCTGTTCACCTCTTGGAGGTCAAGGGTTTTTATTTATTTATTTTGAAGATTTTGGTGCTTCTTCCTCAGAAAGGCTCTCCTTAACTCAGGGTATCAGTGAGGAGTGAGGCTGTTGGGGTTTATACCTGTGTTTGCAGAGGGATGTTCATCACCTCTGAGGGACATAAATCTCTGTTTGCTGCTGGTTAGGGGGAGAAAATCCAGACAAAGGTGATGGCAATCAGTGAAGATGAGTATGAAAGGGAGGCTCTTGTCCTCTGTGTGAAGAATTCTCCCTCTGCATTGGAGAGGTTCTCAGCATGTCATCCTTACTACTTCTTATAAAAATTAGAGGTGTTTGATCAAAAACATTTCACATGTGTCACCATTAGGGATTTCTTTAACTTACCACTCCAAGAAAAGAGGTAAGCCCCACCAAGGTGTGAGACTGAGGGCTCTGGCCAAGACAGCAAAAGATTTGCTGTTTGAAGAGCCAAGTTAAACAAGACACAATTAGGAATAGCGTGCCCCCCACAGCTCCCAGAGGCTGGTTTATGGGTCCTGAGGGGGCCAAATTGGGCTTTGCTGTGTCTTGTTTGCCTTGGCTACAGAACACTGCAAACCCATGTGCCTGTTGCTTGGCATCCAAGGCACAAATCACACCTGCAGAGGGCTCAGGCACAGAGGCTTTTCTCCTTTCTCCTCCTCTCTGTGTTTGTTCTAAGAAGATCTTGGCGCTGGCTGTCCTGAGGAAGAGGGTTCAGCAGCTTCCCTGTGCTGACACAGCTCCCACGTCCCACCAGCAGCTCTTTCCCTCGGGATTTGCCTCTAATCTTGGGGCTGGCAGTTGTCTTTCTTGTCAGAAATTGAGAGGTTTCCAGGTTGCTGGCACACAAGAGGCATTTCAGGAGCTCTTTTAGGTGCCTTCCATGGAGCAGGACATTACCACCAGACTGTCTGCTGCTCTGCTGTGGGAAAGCAGCTCAAACCTGGTGGGCACTACAGATCACACTGAGCTCAGGGGAATTTTGGGGTCCATTAAGCCTTGAGTAGGGAGTTTTGAGTCAGGCTGTCACCTCTGTGTTTAACCTCTAGAAGCTTTCAGTCCTAATCAGGATAATGTCTGTGAAATGTGCCCCTGTAAATGCTGTTTTTTCCAAAGCTTGTCTGGACACTTCATTCTCAAACTCTCTTTGGGGTTTTGGCTGGAGGTGAGTCAGTTTTTTATTTCAAACCCTTTCCTTCTGTATCAATGCCACCACACACAAAGATGCTTTCCAGCCTCTAGGGAGCAGATGGAGAAGAAGGCAGACTAGCTCCAGCCTTACTGGCCAGGCCAGGCTCAGGCTGGAGGCACAGCTAATGGTTTATTTGTCCCCCTGACACAGCTGGGAACCACAGACAAGCTTTTCATGCCTGCAAACCCTCCTGCAGAGCCATTGCCTGCTGTGGATCTTTAGGCCATGTGGCTGCACGACATTAAGGAAGATACCCATCCCTGCAAAGGTGACTGCAGAGGTCAATGGGCATCAGCTTCATCATGTTCACCCCCTTAATGATGTTGTTTTAGTCCTGGGAAGGACTCAGAGGGGCTGAGGAGCCCCTGCTCTCAGTAACTGATAGGCTGCATTTGCAGACAGTGCTCAGAGGTGCTGGGACCATCCTCAGTTTAAGGATATATCTAAGCCTGTGCAGCCTTTTGCTCTCCATTTCCTTGGTTAGCACCTTTACCATGCCAGCAGTGGTTTGTCTCTGCTGCTGGGCTCATCTGAAGGGGTTTTATCTCCCAGAGCCATGGAAGGACCCATGAGGCTCTGGAGAGGCAGAGTGTCTGTGTGGAGATGCCTGAGTGATGCTGATGGGGTGCTGAGGAGGTGTCTTTGTCCAGCCCTTCTGTAGCCCCTAAAATCACCCACAAATTTATAAAAAGCAACAGCAGGAGGCACTTAATGGCTTCCAGTGAGGGTGACTGAGAGGCAGGGCACTTTTCTAGTTTTTCCATTTTTTTTGTGTGTGCTGCTGGCCCAAGGGATGTGCCCTGGGTGCCTGCTGGTTTCAGAGATGCAGATGGGGACTCTTGGAGGAACTGCAATCCCACATTAAGCTCCTTTGGGGGCAGTTTGGTGTTTCTCACTCTTCTCTGCCAAGCAGAGACTCAAAATTAGGGATGATGCTGAAGTCACAAGAATGTTTTCTGGTGTCACTTTGCTCATACAAGGCCATCCAGGGCTTCACCCTCGTGGCTGTGGGATGGTCTGAGGTGTGAATGGAGCTGTTTTTATCCCAGAGAGGCTGGATGATGGGGGCAGTACAGGCTGAGCTGGCTCCTGTGGATGAATGAAGTCATTAAGGTTCACCACCTTGAATCAAAGAAATTGTGAATCTTAATTAAAAGCACACTCATCTGCTTTTGTGGACACGTGGTCCTGGGCTGTTTCTTTAGCTGTTAACAGGTTGGAAAATATTTTGTTAGGATTTTATTTTTTGGGGGCGGGGCATTACTACTTGGTTAATAAAATAAACCTGAAGGATGGCTCGGTGGTTATGGAGGTGAGGACTTGAACAGACTCTGCTGCTGCTTTGCTTGTCCCAGTCCAAAGAGGAGCTTGCTTGCAGGGGCTTTGATCACAGATGAGCCTCGTGGTGCCCTCAGTTTTTCACCGTTGACCATGAGTTTTCTCTGCTTTCTCTCTCCAGACCCTCACCAAGATATCCCCATCCTCTTTATGCTCTCCAGTGTGTGTCTGTGTCTCTGCTGGCATTACTCTTCTGTTGTAGCACCTCTATGTGGCTAAACCCTACTTTCCAGATTCCTTTCCACAGGAGAAGGGGAAATCCTGCATCACCCAGGGGCTTTGAGAAAGCAAGGAACACCAAAACTATTGGGTTGTTATGTGTGAGAAAATTCCACTAAGTTTGCAAGCATCCTCCTATTTTTCATGATTAATATACCAAGCTTCTAAATTCTTTTGTTAAAGACCCCCTCTCTCATTTTCAATAACATCATATTTTTGCTGCTTTTGCTTCCCCCCTGTAAACATGGAAAAAACATTCCCTCTAACCGAAGCCTGCTTTATCTGTAGCAAAAATATTTGGCTAGGCTTTTTAAATTTTTTTTTTTTATTTCCCCACACCCTATTCAAGCACTATTAGCCGCAATGAACAAAACCCTGTTGTTGTGTGAGGGCTTCCTGTGGAGTGACCTTGCTGCAGTCTGGATGTGTTACCGCGCAGCAGCTCCACGATAGGATCTTACAACAACTGAATGCTCGCTCGGGGTGAGATTTCATGGCAGGTGAGATTTCCCCCACAACAATACCATCTGCAATTATTTCCCTACATCCAGTGTCACTGAAGGTCTGTCCCAGTGAAAGGCTCTGAGTGGTTTGTTTTCACTTTTGACACTCAAACTTTCACTTGGAGGTGAGAGTTCGCCTGAACGGCGCCTCGGTGAAATACCACAATGTTCAATTCCACAGCAGGTTCAGGGAGTGTTTCATAACGTTTTTGAGACAGATGTCAAGCTGATCTAAGAGGAGGAATGAGGGCATCTTTAATGTGTCACCATACTTTATCTTAGAACAAATAAACCTTCTAATTCTGCACGGGGAGGTCATGGCAAGGAAGGCAACTCAAGGCCTTGTTTAAGCAAGGCAATGACATCAGTCTGCCAGGGAAATCAAAACAGCTGAAGCCCGGTCCTGGAGGTGTTACTTGGGCAGAAATGATCCTCACTAAATGTTTTGCCTGGTTACCAGTGACAGATCTGCTTCAGGGCTGGGCCTCTGAGTGTTGTGGAGGATACAGCCGCTACAGGATGAGCGTTTTTAAATCAAAAGCATGTGTTGGTTTTGCTTGTCCTGTGTTTGTTTGAGTGTTTTTGTGGTGCTTTGGGGGAACAGCAGGTATCTGTGCTGTGTCAGCCTCTCTGCTCTGCTCTGGACATTTGTGATGATGTACCTGTGGCGTTACAATACCCACTTGCACTCTTGCAGCACTGAGGCTTTAATTCCCTGGCATTGTTGCTGGGCTGATGCTGTGTCTGGCTGTGGCAGAGGACCAAGCAGCAGTGCTCTCTGCTTTCATCTCTGCCTGTTCCTTTTGTTCCATCCCCTGAGGAAGCAAGGTTTGTGGTGTTGTGTTTGCAAGTCTGCTGCTTTCTGTTGGCAGCCCTCTCAAATGGCCTTAGAGCCGACTGAAGCAGGGTTTGATGGTGGGACAGAGGTCCCAGAGCTCTTGGGTTTATGGCGCTGCTGCAAGCAGGTGAGGGGGGAGTGCAAAGATGTGACTGCAAGGAGGAAATGAGGAGGATTTTGTGTGTGTGTGTTTTCAGGCTTTAATAAGCACCAAAGCCCAGGCTTTGCTGCTCCTGCTCTCAAAGGCTGTGTGTGTGTGTGAAGCAAAGCTCAGGGGTGCTGGGGCAGCAAGCTGTGCTCTCCTCTGGGCATCTCTGCTTGGGTGGGCAGGCTCTGTGTCTGCTCTTCCTCATGGTGTTGCTGGCCATCTCCAAGGTCCCACCATGAGTGCTGCTGACTCTGCCTCCCCCTGTCCCCTCTGATGCTGAGGGCATCCTCACCCTGCTCAGCCTGGCTGCCTCTGGCCCCTCCACTTTCTGCCATCTCCTGTCTGGGCACATTTTCCCCAGCTATGCTGTGAGATAGAGCAGCATCCCTTGTTCTGCCTGTTCAAACCCAATCCCTTTCTTTCCTGAAATACACTTGTTTAATCCATGATTAAGATGATAAAAGTGCTGGCTGGAATGAGGCAAATACTTCATGGTTTAGGTGTGAAGCTGCAGCAGTCAGGGTTGCTCAAAGCCCTGGCAGAGGAGATGTGGGGGCTTTTCACTCCTGAATGTCAGATTAAAGCAATTTATCCTAATCTGATTAGTGTCTAATTCAGTGCCAGCCTGCTGATGGCAGCCTGGCTTAGGGGGCTCAGGAGCTGGTGTTTACCCTCAGCTGCAGGGTGCTCATCCCCTCAAGGGGACTGGCTCTGAGAAGCGGATGGCCACTTCGTGTCCATGTGTGCAGAAGTATTATTATTAATATTAATTTTAATTTAATTTTTAAAATTTATTCTTATCAATCATAATATACATGTTCAAACACTTGTTTGGGGTCTGGGGCTCCTGGACTGCACAGCTTTATCTGAGTTCCTGGCTCTGCCTTGGCTGCAGAAAGGAAACTCAGGGGGTTGCTGTCCTTCAGAGGAGCTGCAAGGGGTTAAGGCTGAGTGAATGACTTGTTTCATTTGGATGTCCCCCCTTTGGAGACTTTACATGTGAATAAGTTAGTTGCCCTCTGTTTAACCCTTTTTGAGACCTGCCTTTCTTTTTGAAGGGCCCTTGGGGATTTGCCTGGCTTTTCCAGGTCGTTGCTTGTGGGAGGACCCTGGGCTGACCAAGGTGGGGCTGTGACTTGGTTTGGAAAGACAGGTGCCTGCTAAGGAAGGCAGGAGCCTCCCCTGAAATGGAAAATGTAAACCCCCTCCCTCTAAATTGCTATAAATTTGGAATTAAGGGGCTCTCAGGCAAAAAATATGGGAGCAGGAATAACAGTTCTTTACTAGGGAAGAAAATAAAAGGATAAAATAAACAATGCAGTAAACCAAAACAACACTGACAGGGTCAGAACACAGCCTGACACCCTGTGGGTCAGGGTG
The DNA here is from genome assembly GCF_015832195.1 of Motacilla alba alba. Classification (NCBI taxonomy): domain Eukaryota; kingdom Metazoa; phylum Chordata; class Aves; order Passeriformes; family Motacillidae; genus Motacilla; species Motacilla alba. The sequence goes on from NC_052033.1 coordinate 3,670,655, forward strand.
CTGGCAGCAGTCCCATTGGAATTGTGGCTGCAGCCCTCCTGGAGTGTCAGGGCTGGTTCTGCTGGAGCAGGGATCCTGGAGAAAGGTGTAGTCTTCCTCTGCAGATCCAGTGGAAGAGGCAGCTGCTGTTCCTCTGGGAAATCCAGTGGAGAAGCTGTGCTGGTGTTCCAGAAGCTCAGATTCTATCCAGGTAGGAATGCTTGGCTCCTCCCTCTGGGCTCACATCTCCCAGTGGGATGCTGCAGTTCTTATCAGCCCTGCAGTGGCATTCAATGGCCTGTTATCAGCAGATGTCTGCCCTGAGAGAGGATTGGGTGTGGAAGAGATAAGGAAAACTGCCCCCAGAACAGCAGACAGCTGCCATGCAGATGGCAAACAGAATACATCTTGCCTTGCACTCTGGGACACCTGGCTAATCCCTGCCTGGGGCATGGCTGGTTCAGACAGCTGCCCTTTGGTTCCTCATTTATTTCCCTGCAGGCTGGTAAAGCTGGATTGGGCATTAAGAGAGATGCCAGGGTGTTCCTGGGCACAAAATGGGACTTCAGCTTGTGCAAACAAAGCTCTGTCCCCTCTTGGAATTGTTGTAAAAGGAAGATTTACTGCTGAAATGTATGAGATATGGACCAGGTTCATTCTTCCTTGTATTGTTGAATACCTGGAATTCCTTCTTAGAAGCCAATGGGAAAATGCAGAAGTGAATCACAAATCAGGTCTGCAGTTCTGATGTATGATAAATAGTATATTACCTTCTTGATCCTCCAGATAGATTGGTACTCACAGACTTAGACTTCTCTTGGTTTATTTTCTTCCCCATAAGTCTTTCATTTAAAACCCAAACCAGTGAAAGATCTGTAATGTATTACCAGTTTTCCATTTTTCTTAACAACGTTAAGAAGCAAATGTTCATTGATTTTTTTTTTTCTGAGATGACATCAGATAAGGGAAACAGAAGCAGAAAGAATGTGCCAGGAAGTTTAACACAGTTAATTTGGTGACCTTTAGATGTCAGTATAATCAAAGAATAGCTCAAAACTCAAGGCAGGTTCGGGAGCCTTCCTGCTTGGCAAATTTGGCAGTCTCTTTCCTTGAACTAATTTGCTGGACTCTGGCTCCTGGAAACCCCGTTGCTGCTAATTTATGTGTGTGTTTGATGTGCAGCTCACATGAAGGATGGAGGGGGGGGGGTGTAACCTTCAGCTGTGTGCCAGGAGAACTTCCTTGAGCATTTCTCTGTGGCAGATCATTGCTGAGGATTTTGGCTGTGCTGCCTTGTGGAGCAGCAAAGCTTCTCTGGATGATTCCAAGGGGACAGCAAGGGCGATGGAAACTTCACTGGCACCATGCTCTGTGCCAGACCCTTGTGCTAACACAGATCTACCAAAATAAACTTCTTCAGTAATAATTGTAATAAAGCCAGTAGTCTTCTCTAGCTGTAAATCCATTCCTCCATCAGATAATGTCCCTTGGACATTAGAAGTGGTATTCTAGTCCTTAAGGATTTTTTTTTTTGTCAGAGAAACTTTTGTGCAGCCATGCTGACATGACAGGTGTGTCACTCTGTTATCAAATATCTACTTTGAAATGTTGAACTGGGTAAGCAAACATGTACCTGTAAATATTTCTGTAGTTGCCCATCAGGGTTAGGTTTCCTGTGTTGTTTTGGTCACTGTGTCTTCATGGGTTTGAACTTCTAGTGCTCTTCTCAAGGCCTGGATGGCAACTAATTTTGGTTTTCATGAGCTATATGACCTCTGCCTATGAAACTTCTCTATTTTCTTCTACTTGCCTCTGTATTTTAAAAGCATGTTTCTATTGTGCAGAATTTGCGAAAACGCAGGCAATGAGCTGGATGATATTTCTACAATCTACCCTTTCCATTTAGTGTCTGTCCTGTTGTTTTGAAACTTTTTTAATTGCAGTTTTCCAAGGTGGCATTTGAAGAGATTGACAGGACCCCATTAAAGCAAATTTGCCCCTTGAATTACTTTCCATTAAAGAAAATCTAGCACCCTCAACTTCCACAAAACCAAAGATCAACAGAATGTTTCTATTAAAAGGAAATCCAAATGGAAACAGCTTTTAAATCTATCAAATGTATGTTTCTTTTCTTTATTTGCCTGTCAGACTTTGTATGTGTATGAAAGCCAGACAGTGAATTGACTTGAAACATATTATTACCTAAAATGATATTGACATCAGAAATGCAAAAGCACCAGTGAAAAAAGGTGGCTTGAGCTTGGAAATTCTGTTCTGGGCTCGAGTCCAGATTTTGAAAACATGCTGCCTACATTTGGGTTAGAAGATTGGGATCCAGGGCTTGCGTGTGAACCTGGGCTGGGCCATAAACAGTGATGAGATGTTGCTGTTTAATAGTCTCAAGCTGGGCTGCCCAGTGTCTGGTTCATGAGCAGCATCTGGCCTGCCAGGACAATCCCTCTGGAGCCCATTCCCAGCCTCCTGCTTTCCTGAGGGCCCCTCAGCAGAGGAGAGGAGTGGGCTCTATTCGTGGTCTTGGCTGGCCTCAGCCATTTCTTAGCTTCCTGTGGGCATCATCCCTTTTGCCAGCCACAAAGTTAGACCATGGAATCACTGAGTAGTTTGGGTTGGAAGGGGCTTCAAGTCCCTGCCATGGGCAGGGACACCTTCCACCAGCCCAGGTGGCACCAAGCCTTGTCCTCTTGTATTTGCAGGGTTCCCAGTTGAAGGAAGGAATGATGAATCTGATTCCATGTGCTCAGAAGGCTAATTTATTATTTTATGATACTATAATATATTAAAGAATACTAATACTAAAGAATACAGAATGGATACAGACAGAAGGCTAAAAAGATAATAATGAAAACTCGTGACTCTTTCCAGAGTCTGACACAGCTTGGCCCTGATTGGCCAATGAATCAAAACAATTCACATGAAACCAATAAAACAATAACCTGTAAGCAATCTCCAAACACATTCCAAAGCAGCAAAACACAGGAGAAGCAAATGAGATAATACTGTTTTGCTTTTTCTCTGAGGCTTCTCAGCTTCCCAGGAGAAGAATCCTGGGCGAAGGGATTTTTCAGAAAATGTGATGGTGACACTGTCCAGTCTGGCCTTGGATGTTTCCATGGTTTCATAGCTACATCAACCATCTTTCCTAGCAGTGTTTCACCACCCTAGGCATAAAAAATTTCATTCTTATGTCTAGTCTAAAATGTCTCTTTTTTAGTTTAAAACCATCAGCCCTTGTCTCATCTCCACAGGTTCTGCTAAAAAGTCTGTTCCAGTCTTTCCTAGGAGCTTCATTTGTGTATGACAAGGCTGTAATGAAAGTCTTCCCAGAGCCTTCACTTCTCCAGGCTGAACAAACCCAACTCTCAGCCTGTTTCCAGTCCTTGGAGCATCTTTGTGGCCTCCTCTGGACCCGGTCCAAGAGGTTCACATCTCTCCTGTGCTGAGGAACCCAAAGCTGGACACAGAAACCAGATGCAGCCTGAGCAGAGGAGCAGGAATTGCCTTCCTCAACCTACTGGCCCATGTTGGGACAAATGGGAGAGTTGATAAGGCTGGTGGCAAGGAGAACTGCTCCACCTGAAAGGGGAAGGGGGAAAGGAAAGGGAACCCAGGAGGTTTGCAGTCAACGGGGAGGTACAGGGGGTGTGGGTGGGACACTGAGCAAGGGATTGGCCACCAGCGGTTTGAAGCATCATGGCAAAGATAAATCCAAAGTTCAGCTCAAGAAGGGTGATTCCACAATGCCATGGGGGCTGGGAGGCCGTGAGCCTTTTGTTATGTAGGCACACATGCAAACACTCCAGAGTTGAGTATTTGATTGGATTTTAGAGCAGTGGGAACCATGGTGCTGTCAGAGCTGCAATGTGCAGTGGGGAATGGCAGCTCTGTCAACACAAACCACCCCTCCCAGCTCAAAAACTGAGGCAGATTTAGGGCTCCTGAGTTTTAACAGATCTCAGAGGGAGCCTTGCCCAGTGTGAAGCGATCCACCAAGGGTTCATAAAGCACACAGTCAAGATCTTGCTTTGTGTTGAGCCCATGTTCTGCATCTCTTGGTTCTCCCACCAGAAGAGTGGGATAACAGTTTGCCTTGTCTCCCAGGGCTATTGATGGCTTTGATGTATGAAAGATTATGAGATGACTGGAAATTTTAACAGTGTAAAATACCTAATCCACAGGGATCAATGACCTCTTGAATTTACCTTTTTTTTTTCTGAGGCTCTCTGAAATGTGTTGATTAATTCTTTGAACACAGAGGATGCACTGTCTGCCAGGCAGTGTGGATATTCTCATTTATAACTATAATATCCTTTACTCAAATTCCTGAGAACATGTTCCAGAAACAGATGTAATTTGCCAGGTGAGTGTCTATAAAGATGGGATGGGTGAGAGAATACAGATGGAAGAGCAACACTCCTATCTCCCTGAAGAGTCTTTGAGGAAACCTTGCAAGTGTGAAAAAAGTTTCTTCTTCCCATTATTTCATCTCTAATTCCAATTTTCAGGCCAAAATGATGAGTGACACGGTACACTGTCATCAGAATATATTGTTATGGTCTTGTACTACTTCTGATTGGTCCAGAAGCAGGAAATTCCACAAATCTCCCAAGCAAGCCCTCTCCTCTGGGATTCTTAGTCTCTGTTGGCATCCCTGTCAGGTTTGGATCAGTTTTCATTTAAAAAATGATTATACTTCTCATTGTTGCTCTACCAAAGAATCTTCCTGCTGTAAAGCAGTGCACATCTGTCCTGCTAACCAGCCCAGTGGGGATCTGTGCAGTGAGAAGGGATGAAGTCATCCACTTGGGTTGTGGGATGGGGTGGGTTGCAGAGCTGGGATCTGTCCTGTGCCTGGCTGTGAGCTGCACTGCTTTGTGTCCCTTTGTTCCAGCTCCGTGTGCTGTCAGAGACATCTCAGCTCGTGACAAAAACAGGCAGGTCCCACCTGGAAGGTGACTGTGCAAAAAGCTGCTGTTCAGGTTGCTGTTCTGAGGGAGGCAAGTAACAGCTCACTGGATTTGACTCAGATTTGTGAACAGTTTTGGGATTTGGTTCTTTGGTGCCCACCACAGGAAATAATTCCCATAGCTGCGAGTACTCAAACCTTGTCTTTCCTTGGGATTCCTTGGTGCTTGTCAAAGATTTGGCTCATGCTACGAGCTGTCTCAGGAGGTCTTGCAGCTCTTATCCTCATGCCTGTTGTGCTTTTGGAAGCCCTGCACTGTGCCTGGTGCTGAAGGTCCCTGGGCTCAGAAGCTGCTGGGCTGGTGGCAGAGGCAGGCCCGTGGTCTCACAGCCAGGGCAGGCGATCCTTATTAACAAGATTTTAGCACTCAGGCTGGAAGCAGAAGAGCAAGGAAGCTCCTGAAGCAGCTCCACTTCCTGCACTGGCTTCCTCCTTCTGATATTATTTATACATAGGTCTTTGAAGGTGTTTTCTGAGTGTTAACAGGTATTGCAAGTAAGACTGATCGTGGTATTGACATTTGCGCAGGTTTTTTGTCCGTGATCCGTAACTGCATCCATTTAAAGCATGAGTGCTATCTGTAATAGCTTTCCAAGGGTCTCTTTGCAGAAGCAGCAGAAGGTTCAGGGCAAATGAATAACACAGCAGTAAGTTCCACTGATTCCAGCAGTGATGGTGCAGGGCTTTTTTTGCTATTCAGTAACCTCCTTCCCCTTATCAAAAGGTTTTCCCAGTCTAAACATCACTGCCAGATGTGTTCACTTTTCTATTTAAGGAAAACAGATTTGAGTTAAACCACATGTGCATCAAAGCAGGGGCTGGAGGTTTAAAGGCTATCACAGACAACTGATGGCAAGATACCACTTACAGAATTCTCTCCAGATGGGACAAATTTCATGTAGCTTCTGGACTGATCAATACATTAGTCTCAACAGGAAAGTTTTATAGCCTCATCACCATATATCTGAGCCTGGCAGTTTCAAGAGGAGCTTAAGTGAGTTAAGCCCTCAAACCACTGCAGTACAAAGTTCTACCTCTCTAAATATCCCACCTGTCCACAAGTTTTGAGCTTTTGTTGGCTTTCCTCTGATGTAGTGAACAAAATAGTCAGTGCTGGATTAAAGGCATTGCCCCTGTCCAGCTTCCAATGTTCCTGGTTGGCCAGCTCAAGTGCCCAGGCAGGAATAGTGAGTTTCCAGAGATCCCTGTGTCAGGAAAGATTAACCTGGGTTTGCCATGAGGTGATGCGGGGTCCCCAGAAGCAGAGGAGGCTGAATTTCCATTCCATATTCCTGAATTGGGATGAATTCCTCACTACAGTGATAGTGCAATAAGTCTGGGAATTTTTTATTTTTGTAGAGGTCCTGTGCAGCCAGGGCATTGAGGAAGTCTGTAAGATGTTGTCTGTGTTTCTAGCTGGAAATGAAGCAGCCATGAGAAAATCCATTCAGCTGGCCAAAAAAAGAGAGGTTTCAGTGTCTTTGGGCAGTCATTAAAAGTGAATGTCATTACTTGCAGTGTCATTAGCCTACATGATGAAAATGGGATTTTTTTTTCTTTCCTCGCAGGCTTCTGGGAATGATTATTCAGTGGGGAAAAATATATAATTCCTTGATAATCTAGAGCTGTTGGAGCTTTCAGTGAAATCTCTGAAGTATTGGCACAATGATGAATGGCCTCTTCTGGAATACAGAAATGGATAAGACACAAAATAAATCCTTCATGCATTGCAAGGCTTTGCTGTAGTGCTGCTTATCTCAAGGGTATTATGCAAATTTGGTGCCTATTTAAATCTTGATGCTCTCATCTGGAGCAGGTGTATTAGCAACTTACTTTTCTCTGGGCCAGCTTTCTTCCAGCTCTGCTGCAGCACTAGGAGTGACATTTTAATGTCAAACTTGCAGCTGGGAATGCTTCTAGGTGGATGGGAATGCAGCTTGCACTGCCTGGCAGGTGCATCCCTCTCACCTAGAACATTCCCTGCCTGAAAGCTGCTAGAGATGAACCTCTGCAAGGTGAAAAAACGCAGTGGAAGGTATCCACTCTGCTAGGGGCCGTGGAAATCCTGGCAATGGGATTGTTGCCAGGTGATAAATTGTCTATACCTGGGGAGATAACACAATGCTTATCCTTTAAAAACCCCTGGCCTAGGGAGCTGCACAATGCCCATCGTGTGAGAAGGAGAAATGGAAGATCACCAGCCCCAGTGCCCCGCCAGCTGCAACCCTGGGGTCTGTGACCACCAGGGACAACCAGAGAGACCCCCAGGACAGGAGAACACACATGTAAAGAGGAGGGAAAATATGTTAATGATTTTGGGGAAATGATTATCATATGCATATTTATTCTGGGACAAGCAATGAATATGTATGTAAAATACAGTCTATAAACAGAAACTTTCCTCTGCTCAGCACACACAACTTTTGGAGGAGATATCCCCTCGTGCATCTGGCCACATAAAGAATGCCTGTTTCTTAATGGTGTTAAGGAGCTTTTTAATTTTAACCAGTTTTTGGGAACAGGATGAGCCCAAAGGATGGTGGGGGGGGTTGCAGCAGAGAAACACAAATAACTTGGTTGGTTAAATATACTATAAGGGTTTAACATCTTGGTTGATAACCTGTTCCTAATCTAAAGTGCATTTGGGAGATATTATCATGGTAATGCTGGAGTCCAATCATCTTGGGATTTTCTACAGGATACCCTGTGCTCTTTAGACATTTTTAGTTGTCTTTAGGTGAAATTCTCATTGTGATAAGGCAAAGTCTGTGTCTGCATCTCTTTCAGTAATTACATCAGTTGCCTTTCCTCGGGCTGATCCTCCTAATTATCTCTGGCCATTCAAGTAGCTGTAAGAATCCTTTCCTGCTTGTATGCCTTGTTCTGGCGCTCTTTCTTCTTGTCCTCTGAAAGGACAGAGCACCCCTGGATGAACAGGGAAGGGATTGTTTCCTCCTTTCTGTCTTTAGAATGTTTATTATCCACTAGGGCAGTAGAAATGATATTGTGTGACCTGTATGGGCAGTCTCACACTTGGGTAGTGAAGAGCAACCACACGGGTGGGAATGGTCCCTTGGATGGAAATTATTCACTCCAGCTCTGGGGTGAGCAGCTTTGAGGAATGAAGTCATGGACTGGCTCACAAAAACTCATGGATTAGTGCACAGATGATGAAGATTCAGGCCACAATGGCTGCTTCTTGCAGTTAATTGTTTGACTGATCTTGGGGATAAGGTGAAAAATGGTGCTGGAGTTTGTTTTGTGCTGGTTCCATTGATGCTCAGAAGGGAGAAAGCTCATTTTATCCAGCCCTTTTCTCACAATGTGATCTGTTGAACAGGCCTGACTGAGAATTGTCTATTAAAATTGCTTCTTGGTAGGAGATTGGTTGTGTTGAAGCAAATTTTTGCTGAGACATTAGCTTTTGCAACAGCAAAGCTAATATTTTGCAATATTTGTATTTGTGTGTGTGTGTATGTAAAGGGTCAGTGTATTTTTGGTAAAAATTCCTATTTGACAGGAAAGGTTAGAGTTTTCCAAACTCATTTCACTTCCATCAATGTTTTCTCATGAATCCACACTCCCCATGCTTTATTGAAAACTTTCCACATGACTAAATGCAAAAATAATGCTTGTTCCTGGCTCACACCCCTCCTGTTTTGGGGTGGGTATCCCCTGGCCCTCATCTCGAGCAGCAATTTCCTCTGCAGATGCAGTGATGGTGCAGTGAGCCCAGCACTCCTGAGGGTGAATTCCCAGCTGTTGTTTTGAAGCTCTGGGAGAACTCAGCCCCTTTTCTTTCTGCCTCTTTCCTTGACAGCAATGCAACCAGGCAGCAACTACTGACCTCAGGGGTGTTCAGTGGCTGCTGTTCCTCAATGGCTACAGCACATCCTTCCCCACTCCACACATTTAAGCCTCGAGGACATCATGATGTCTTTTCCTTTTGGAAATGTCTCACTAGAGGTGTCACCAGCACATGCTGCTTGTGGCTCTGGTGGCTGGGTCTGTGTCAGGCTCTCCCTTGCGTGCTGGGACACAAAATGCTGCTGTGGGATTTATTCTGGCCATAATCTGGCCCCTGGGGCTCTGTCCTGGCTGCTCATGCTTCAAACCGAGTGTTCAAATGGCCATGGAAGATTTCTGCCCTGGGAATCAGCAGAGAGCTTTTTAAGCCAGGGAAAACGAGCCCTGGGTTGCCAAGATGACCCAAGGTAACCTGCAGCCCAGGAATTCAGCTCTCTCAGACCCAGGGCCTGGTTTGGAGGAGCACAGCTGTGTGACCTTGGCTCTGTTTTGCTGAGAAAATTGTTTCTGAGCTGTGAGAAAGTCCATCGTCTAAAGGCATGAAAGGTAGGAAGAGGGAAAACAGAGAGTCATTGTTGAGATAATGACTTAAGGATTCAAGAGGGGAGCTGTTGACATGGAGAGTTATAAAACTGTAAGGAAAAATGCAGAATAAGACAACAACTATGAAGACTGGGAATCAGCCTGTGTGAAGAAGGGGAACACATTTCCACCTTGGCCAGCAGAAACTCGCGGCGTGTGCTGATATTTATCCTGCTAGGATGTAACTCCTAGAAAACTAGGGGGGATAATGACCAATAAATAGTTATTCTGTACCCATAAATTGTGTGTATCCCACCTGCAGAGCTCACAGGGGAAAGTGTTAGAGCAGAAGTGGCTCAGGGAGAGTCACACCAGCCTTGTATAAATGTTGTACAAATTGGAATTTGCCAAAGAGTCTTCTGGATGTGAAGGATCTCATCAGATGCTGGCAAGACAGTTAATGAGAGGATTTCTGATAGTTTCCACAATGTCTGTCCTTGTTTTCAGCCCACCATTTTTGGTTTCTGAGGCTTAAATGGTTCCTTTTGTGGGTGACTAGCAGGAACATCTTGGCGCAGAAAATACTCCTGGAATTTGCAGCCCTTCTTAAATTAAGATAATGGATCAGGATGGGAACAATTTACAGCTGAAGACTGTACAGAGAATAGCTTCATATAGCACTTTCAGTCAAGTTTTATTTTGGATGAGGGTATGTCTCAAAAATAGAAGGTGATAGTAAGGCATGGTTAGAGTAATGTCCAGAATGAGTCATTGATCAGGCAGATAACAGCAGATTAACTGACAACAAATAGTCCTTTTACCCTGATAACTGTCCCACAGCATAGCTCTGGTTAGGCTATCAACAATCTCCTAATCATCCTTCTTAATCATAGAAGAGGCTGAATTGGATGGGACCCATCAGGATCATCCAGTCCAACTCCTGGCCCTGCACAGGACACCCCAACAATCCCACCCTGTGCCTGAAACCATTGCCTCTATGCTCCTAGTGCTCTGGCAGCCTTGGGGCTGTCATCATTCTTCCAGTGCTCAGCATCCTCTGGGTGAAAAACTTTTTCCTACTATTCAATTTAAACCTCCCCTAAACCAGCTTCAGGCCCTCCTGTCACTGGTCAGGAGAGTACCTGCCCTTCCACTGCCCCTCGTGAGGACACTGAAGATGACAATGAGGTCTCCCCTCAATCCCCTCTTCTTTAGGCTGAACAAACTTTGATGACTTAAAGAACAGATGGGTGGAGGAAAAGTGGAAATCCTAGACACGGCAATCTTACGTGGCTGAGAGGTTTTTAGCCTGCAGTCTGGGGATATATATATATCTATTTTTTTTTTTTTAATGCTTAAATTAGAACCTATACACTGCAGCCCCTCAGACCTGCAGTGATCCCAGCTGTTAGCAGCAAGAGAAGTGCAGGGATGAAGGTTCTGCCAGGCCAGATCCATCGCCTTGGGCTGTGAGTGCAGCTGAGTCAACAAATGAAAACAGAAGGAAAATTGACTATGAAGATCTTTAGGGGAAAAAAAACAACCAACCCCCAGAATTATGCAGGCAGCAAGGTGCACTCCATCCCATGTGTCTATTACTTTTCTGCTGGGGCCTTATGAGCCAATGTGTGAAATCCTGCATCCCCTGAGCAGAAGCCTGCTGGAGCAGATGACTTGGTGAGGGTGAATGAGGCCATGTGGTTACCATTGCTCCACTTCATCAAAACTCCTACTTCCAAGGGGAAGTGAGCTCAGCAAGCTGGGAAAGTGTCACACCAGGGGCTGGGGGAATGGCTGGAGGGCAATAGCAGGGACTTGACACAAACCAGCTGGCACCAGATGGGTGTGCTTGGTTACATCACACTGAAAGAGGGATCCACGAGGTCTGGGTGTGCTCCAGACAACCTCCTCGCCCCAAATCTCCTAATAAAGACTTTGCTGCCATTCCTCCTCCTCTGCCTTTCCCCATGAATCACTGCTCTGTAATCTTATGTGGGTTTTACAGTTAATGTGAACCAAGTGCTCGTGTAGGGAGAGGAAAGGATTTGCCCCCTTTCCATCAGAGGGGGAGATGTGGAGGCTGATTCAAGCACAAGGGAAATCAAAAGGAGATTTCTTGGTGCCTCTCAATGTGTTTGAATTCCAAAGTGCTTGAGGAGCATAGGGACAACACCTACTGTAATCTGACCAGACCAAAATACAGCTCAGTTCAGTTTGGGCAGCAGCAAATTGGCATTGACTTCAGGAAAGCCATGATTTATATGAGGTATTCAACCACATTTTTTTTTGGAAGAGACAGATACGCTGGGTTATAATTGCCAACAGCTGGACTTTTTTTCTACAAGTAATGTTATCCATTTTCTGAAGATATAGAGGTGCTAGAAATTGGTCTGCAGAGTAGATTTGGAGTTTTAGTCCCTTGATCATGGAATGCTCTTTCTGGTCTTGCCTGTCACTAGACTTCTCACTATAATCAAGACTTTTTTGAAAACCTCATGCCAAAGTTGATTGTGTTGGACTAGTCAGACCTGCATGGATTTGTATCCCCTGTCCTGAGGACAGGACTGTGTCTCAAGCTTACTGAGAAAAAAGCCTGGGTGGGTTTGATACCTGCTCTACTATTCTTACATGACTTTTTAATTTATGTTAATAAGCAATATAAGATTTGTATTGATTCTTGCTGGGTCTGTAGCCTGAAGAACTTCTTGTATTAGTCAATTTTGCAGCTTAATTGCATGATTCTTTGGATTTCAATTTTGCACCTTTTTGCGTGCTGGAATATTGCCTGTAAGAAATGCAGAGATTGATATATTGCTTTTCCTTATGACTGAAGGCATTCTTCATTGGATGACTCCTTCAGCATCTAATTTTCACCCTTGTCCTTCCTTTCTATGTCCTTTTATCCATTATTGGTTCTGTTTGTGGCCCCCTCAGTTGATGCCAAGTTGGGCTTTGGTGACCACCAACAGAGGAGGCTGAGGAAGAAAATCTGATGCTTTTCTCTGGATTAGGCTGCTCCTCACACTTGCTTGGCAACAGAAATCTGTTGGAGCTGTGAAGCCAACCTTGAAGACAGAGTATTTTAGAGACAACATAGGCAGCACAGTGAAATAACCTCACAAAAGCCTTGTGTGATTAACACTGCTTGCCTCTGGCACTGCAGTTAAGATATTACACTCATTGAGCTTGTATCTTTAGTTGATATTTGAAGCAAAATTTACCATAAGGCTTTATCTTGTAGGGAGTTTTAAGAAAGACTAGAAAAGAGGGATTTGTAGATGTTATTGAAGCCTAATGAAAAGCCCTAAGGCTTTAGTGATCTGCTAGAAGCTAAGAGGTCAGCTTCATAGCCAGAATTTATTTACCCAAAAGGTTTGGGTGATTTCATAGATCATAAAAGCACAACTCCAAAAGTCATGTTTTATTTCACAGTGGTGGTCTCTGCCGTAAGGTAGGGTCAGGTTAGGAATCTGTTCCTGGGAGAGAGAGAGCAGCCCTGAAAGATCTGTTTGCAGGTTTGCAGAAGGATGCCTTGACGTGTGTCACTGTCATGTTTTCTGGAAAAAGCCTTTGCCCAGGATTCTTCTCCTGGGAAGCTGAGAAGCCTCAGAGAAAAAGGAAAACAATTCTTATCTCATTTGCTTCTCCCATGTTTTGCTGCTTTGGAATGTATTTGGAGATTGTTTATCCAATAGGTGATTGTTTCATTGGTTTCATGTAAGTTGTTTTGACTCCATGACCAATCAAGATCAAGCTGTGCTGGGGCTCTGGAAGGAGTCACAAGTTTCATTATTATCTTTTTAGCCTTCTGTAAGTATCCTTGCTGTTCTTTAGTATAGTTTAGTATTCTTTAATATAATATAGTATCATAAAGTAATAAATTAGCCTTTTGAGAACATGGAGTGAGACTCATCATTCCTGCCTTTGTCTGGGAACCCCAGAAATACCATAGACGTGCCCTGAACCTTCCCTGTGAGGAGCAGAAAGAGCCTTGCTGGTGTGGGAGACTGCCCTGTTCTCCCCACAGGAACAGAACATCTCCTGCTGCTGCCTCTGGAACAGAAATGCATTTCAGGGCCTTCTGTTCATCCAGGCTGCAGGTACCTGGGACTTCTGCCAGGAGTGATGGGGAGGTTGCACAGGTATTTCCAGTGTTGGCCACCTCATCTCTGGAGCTTTCCTTCTTCTCTAAAAACAAGTTATAACTCTCATTGTTGTGTCCATCTGATACTCTGCAGGTGACTCTGCAGTGTCTCTTTCAGCCCGAGCTATCCCTTGTTCTATTAACAGCTACTAGCTAAAATGAAACCCCAGACATATGGACCAGACTTGGTGGAGATGTTGCTGGAGGCGTTTTCTTGGCTGTGGATAAAAGGGAACTGCAGTGATCAGAATTACACTTATCACAAAAAGCTGACAGATGTGGGTAACAGCGTGCCCAAATTAGCATCATTGGAGTGAGGAGATGTGAGTGATATCACAGCTTGGCCCAGGGCTAAACTTACTGCAGAGCAGGAAGGTGGAGAGAATGGAGAATGCATCAGAGAGGGATCTCTGGGCACACTGAAGCTGAGTCTGGTCCAAGAGAAGGCTCTTTGGGTGCACTGAAGCTCAGGCTGGTCCAGGAGAAGGATCTTTGGGGATAGTGAAGCTGAGACTGGTGTCAGGAGAAGGCTCTTTGGCCACACTGAAGCTCAGGCTGGTGTCAGGAGAAGGATCTTTGGCCACACTGAAGCTCAGGCTTCACTCAGAAGTGCCAGGTTTTGATACAAGGGAGAAAGTTCATCCAGTGAGGGCCCAGAGGTGCTGCTGCTGTTCCAACACTGTCCAGCCTCAGGGCTGCCCTACAAATGTTCTCCTTTTCATTGTGGAACTGCCTGTGCAAACCAGACACTTCTCTTGCTCATTTCTGAGGGATTAAAAAACCTGGAGCAGGGATGGAAATCTCCTAACTATGCCATTAAATCACAATGTACAGGAAAGAATGTCCTTCATAACCTGGGAGACTTTCTTCATTGTGTCAATGCTGTCAAAAGCTCTCACACTTTAATTTAAACTCCAAACCTTATAATCAATGGACACACAGTGGCAGCATATTCTGAATGTGGAGGTCTTGATCCTAAAAATACCATGGCAAAGACTTTGCAGGGTTCACTCTTCCTTCCTGCTAGACGGGCTGGGTCTCCTCTGAGCAGGTTGGTGATGGCAGGGGTGAAGGTGGGCTTTAAAAAGGAGTAATTGTTCCAATCTGCCCTAAACAGAGGAAGTAGAAGGTGATGGCTAATTAATTTAGCACTCGACGTGGCTGCTGTCCCGTGAAAATAACAACTGCAATGAATCCCTTGGGAATTGTCTTTGGCCTGGAAATGAGAAGAGATTGATTGAGCTAAATGAGAAGGAAAATCACAGTAAGGAAAAAAAAATATTGAAAGAGTGAGGGACAGACCAGACATGGCTGTAGCTTTTTCCCATACTGAGCCCTCTGCTCTTGTTTTCTTACCCATCAAAGGCAGTTCTGAGCTCTGCCCAGCTGTTCTTCACCACCATGTGGTGTCCTGGGCAGAATGAGATGCAACAGTGGACACAGTGTTGTTATCTTAGATTTGTTATGCTGATCTTTGTCCTGAAGTTCAAAATTCAGAGAAATCTTAGGATTTGGGAAATTCTGCCCTGCTGCATACTGGTTACAAAAACCCAAACCTTACCCCAGTAATGGTGTGAGGGGTTGAACTGCACAGTCTCTTTTTCTGTTGTTCCAGGGAACAACACCTGGACATGGTGATGAAGCTGCAGGTGAAGCCCAGACTTACACAGGGGTATAAAGCTATTTATGGCCTGCTTTGTTCTTTAGTCCTAACAATTTCTAATTATGCTTTTTTAAAAAATTGCTGCTGACCAATGGGTTGATGTTTCACAAATCCATCTCTCACAACCCAAGGCATTGCTCCTGTGTGGTCAAGGCCAACTTAGAGCCCATCAGCTCACACAGGAAGTTTGGATTGTTTATTTCCCCAGGTGACTCCCTTTACATTTATGCACATTGAATTTCATCTGCCATTTAATTACCTGGCAATATATCATAAAATTGTTTTGGAGTTCATTATGATGCTCTCAGAATTGGTATTGTCAGCAAACTTTCCCAGCTCACTGCTCATGCCCTTTTCTGGATCATTTATGAACATGCATTTTTAATGGCACAGATCTCTCTAGGGCTCCATGTCAGCCTTGCTCCTTGCAAGGTCTGATCCTGCTGACCATCCCCAGTTTCCTGCCTTTTAAACAGGGTTTATCCTTGCAAGAACTTTTCTTCTTGTCCTCTTGTGTGTTTGGTTAGCTTCCTAAATGGCTAAAGAACAACATCTCCTAAAATAGATTTAAAAAATCTGGCTTGGGCTGAAAATTGCATCTTGATGAGAGACAAACAAACAAGCCACATAAAGATGAACCAAAACATTGCCCCATTTTCATGCATCTAGTGAAGTTTCCCCTTTCCTTCCTGTCTTTCAACACCTGAATGTTCTTGAGATTAACTTTTCATCTGATTTTGCCTGGGAATCTCAAACTCTTCTGGGAGGAGAAAATTGTTTCCTGATTGTTTTTCTAGTGGTAAATAAATAAGCTTAAATTGAGCTGTGCTTCCTCTCTCCCCCTTCCTTGCTCACTTGATTAAGTGTGGCTTATATTTAATATTTAATATGGTCACACTGGACAAAATGGTGATTTTTTTTAATAACTGCACGTTCAAAATCGTGTTGGGATAATTATAACTTACACTGGTAAAATTTACTTTTCCTGTGAGGAAATAGAGTTAAAGAAAGATGAAAAACACCTCAAAACCCCCATTTATTGCTGTATTCACATCAGGAGATTTATCAGCTTGCAATTAAATTAATGTGGTACCACTTCCTAATGGAGGATAAATGATTAAAGTCCCTTTTGGGCATGCCTGTGTTTGGCAGGGGGTGCTGTAGAAATGGCCCCAGACCCCAATTACAACCCCCAAGTCCTGTCTGCCCCCTAAAACCTCTGGACTTGAAGACTGCATGGAGTGTGTGCCTATTTTCTTCAAAATTATCCAAAAAGTGTCCTCTGGAGCTCTGCTGAAGTGTCAATGCCAAGTTTTGACGAGAGGGGAAAATTTCATTGCTATTATAAACCTTGAAAATATGTTTTTTATAAAGCAAGTGCCAGCATAGCCTTCAGTACAGCTGTGGTAACAACCCGACCCGATTTCCACAGCACGTCTAAATGAAACTCCTAAACAGGGCAAAGAAAACAACAGAGAATTTACAGTGTAAAAGCAGCCTGGTAATTGTATTAACAGCCCCTCCTAAGCAGAATCAGGCTTCCAGCTGTAGCTGAAATCCATAAAAAGCACACCATTAATTTTATGAAGAGAAGTAACCATTTGAGTCCTCTGCAAGCTCTGGAGTCTGTAAAGATAAGGTGATGGACTTTTCCCACAGCTGGGAGAGCCACATCTGGAATCCAGGTCTGTGCCATGCCATGGATCTGTAGGAAACCCCTACAAAAACCTTTAAAAACCCCTCAAAACCTCGTTCTGCTGGAGAAAGGTGCCCAGGGATCCTTTGGAAGTGGATGTGCCCACCTTGGCCATGCCTGGGAGCTTTGCTGTTGGCATCGTGTTCCCAAAAGGAACATTTTGCTTCCAAAACAAGGACAGCTCCCCACTCTCTTGAGCAACAATAGAGAAGCCCAGGATGAAAAAAAAAAAAAAACAAACCCAAAAGTATGTGGTAAATTTGAATTTCCTGCTCTTGATTTTCATGTTTTCTAGCTGGCTGTCTGGATTTCCTAAACATTGCTGATTTGTGGTTAAATTTGCCATTTCTATGTTCATCGATGATTTGTTAGGCATTATTGGACAGCAAAGAGGGTTTTTTTTCCCCCCTTTTTTTTCTTGGAGATGGCTTTTCATGCCATCAAGGCCACTTTCTTCACTTATTGACAGCTTTATGAGCACTGTTGGAAAAGCACCAGCTTCCTTCGTTTCACGGCTTTCCACGGAGTGAAAAGGCATTTTCTTAATTAGGACCTGAGAGCCTTTGCTTTGCTCCCTCATTCCCCAGGTACAAAGCAATACACTGGCCTTTCTGTAGTTAATCACTTTTCCAGACTTCAGCCCACTAAAATTAGGTGGGCTTTGTGGTCAAATGTTTACCTGGCTCGGGGCCACCTGAAGAACATGACACATCCGCATGTGGCATGTGTCTGTGTTCTGGCTGTGCTTACTAATTAATCAGGGGTGCAAAAAATCAAATAAAATAGGAAAATAAACCTGATCTCTCCCTGCTTATAAAATATCTTATTTTCAAGCCATTTCTGCACACACAAAAATGGAAAACCCTTTGCTGATTCTCTCTTTCTCCGTACCCAGGTTTTTTTGTTGTGTCTTTGATACTGCTTTGTGCTGGGGCTGCTCACATTTGCACCAGTGCCTCTGGCTCCCTTTCAAAATCTGTTTATGAGAGTTTTAAAGTTTTATATGTGTGGTTAGATTTGAACTCCTCATCACCATTACAGTCCTACAAAACCATTTTCTTCCTCTTCTGAAGGGAGGGTTGTGGCTTTATTTTGCTCAGGCGAATGGCAGGAGTGTTGCAGCCATGCCATGGGCTCGGTGTGTTTTATTTTGCTGGAGAAATTCCTGTGCCTGAAGCTGCTGGACTTGGAGGAGCTGGGGACAGGGAGGTGCTGGCATCTCCTTCACCTCTGTGGGAAGAGCAGGGTGAGAGGACAGAGCCAGAATCCATCAGACTCCCTAAAGAAAGTGTCTGTGCCCTAAACCAGAGGGTATTTGTAGGGCTGGGGATGTGTCCTCAGCTGTGCTGCCAGCAGTGGTTATTTTTCCTGGCTGTTTGTCCATCCTCTCCCCCCTGTCCATCAGCAGAGCTGCTTTGGTAACTGCTCTATGACCTGACAGGGCTGAAACTGGTCTGCCCAGGGAAGAATTGCTGTTTATACTGTTAATGCACAAATTGCTCTTTGTGCTGTTGAAATCAGGGAGGGGAGAGTGGCAGGATTTGGTGAGGAGGGTGAGGGATGGGCACAGTCCTCAGGAGCCAGGCTGGGCTGGCTCTTCCTGCTGCTCCCATGGAGGGAAAGCTGCACTGTGGTGTTTGTCTTAGAGGGAAATTTTTGTGTTTGTCCTCCCATGAAGGCTGGAATTGCCCAGTGGATCCATGCCCATGTGCTTCAGAGATGGTGAACAGGGGTAGAGATGCCCTTTGTGCAGAGGTGTTGCATGAAGTCTGGTAAAATGCGATTTCAGATCTTTTCCCAAATCGTTTTTCTGCAGGTATTTATCACTGTGAATATCACTGGCTCACCTGGAGCCTGCAGAGGACCCACCACAGAGATGGGCAGAGGATGAGCATCTGCAGAGCTCGTTCTGCCCTCGGGCCGTGGAGCAGGAGTCAAGTGGTAGCAGGCTCTGAGTACAAGCTGGAGCTGGGCCACCCCTGTCCAACTCATCATGTCAGTGATATGAATTCCTAAGCACATAATCATCCCTATCCATGCAGCTCAGAGAAGAGCTGGTCAGGAATGTCTGGGAAACATAAGTCTTGAAATGAAGTTTTTGAAATAGCCCTTAATGAGAAAGGGATCATTCTGAAGGATAATTAGACTTTTATCATGTTACAGAATGAAATACTCCCAGCTTCAGCAATGACTTTTCATATAAGTGCTGTGTTGCTTTGGCATTATTACTGATTTTTAATTTAAAAAATACAGGTTAATAGTTATCTTTCATAAAAAAAAAAAAGAAGAAAAACTATTTTCATGTCATTAGAAAAAAAATTGACATCTGCTTAATTCAATTATGTTGGCTTGGGCAACTTCATAGAGCTGTTGGGCTTTTGTGTGTGTGCCTTCAGTTTTAAGATGGGAAGAAGAAAATATTTTATATTGAAGTGTCAGGAGCTGGGAGATATCCTGTTCAGCTGTCATCCTTCTTTTCCTTGTGCTTCCCTTCCTTGTTGCCCTACAAGAGAAGAGATGCTCCTTTCTGAGCTGGACTAATTGTTGGGAAGAAGAGTAGAGGCAAGCTGGGATAAAGGAGACAAAGAACAAGAAGGGAAAGAAGAGAGAGCTAGTTTGGTTTGAGATTCGCACTGGTTCATTGAAATTAATTAGAGATATTGGGCCATAAAATCTTTAAAATTATCCATTCCCCTGAAGTTAACTTCCCACTTTCCTTTTATTTCTAGTGAACAGTGACACAAGAGCTGTTTTTACCACTGGGGACAGGCTGTGAATGCAATGCAACAAATCCAGCCTGTGCTCTGCATGCAGCAGCATGAGAATGATCCGTGTCAGTAATGCCAGAGAGTCTTTAATGGCATTAAACGTGTTTGTTTAGGGATTAGACAAAAATCCCCTCATCTTCCAACAGGGGGGGAAAAGCTCTTTGTTTTTTTTCCCTCTAGAGGCTGCTCTGTGCCTGCTGGGCTGGAGTGGAGTCAATAAGCCACAGTCACTGGCAGCTCAACTCCAGCCTCTCCAGGGAAAACCACTCAGCTTCTTTATTCTTGTTTGGGATCAGCAGAGTGGCAAACTGCATCGGATGATTTTGTTGGATAGTGGAGACATTGTTGTGATTTTGTTGATGATATTGGTGGGAATTTGATGCTGTTTATTTTGCTACTTCACTCTTCGAAACTGGATTTTTTGAGTAGGTTCTTTTACTCTGTTCTTTTTGATGGTGAAGTTGGTTTTTAGGAGAATTTGGATGATTTTCTCTCTTTTCTCAAACATTTTTGCTGTTGTTTTTCCTCACACAATGATGTTATCAATGTATTGTACATGTTTAGGAGTTTTATTTTTTTAGTGTAGTCTGGATTGGTTTATGGCAGATGGTGGGGATGTGTTTTTACTCTTGGGGTAGCTGGTTTTAGGTGTATTATCTCTGTCCTGACAGGGAAAACCACTGAGCTGCTTGATCCTTGTTTGGGATCAGGAGAGTGGCAAACTGCACTGGGTTATCTTTGCTGGCTCTCTCCCCTCTTTCCAACCTGCTCTGATTTTTCAGCCTCTGGCTGCTTGTTGTTTTCTTTGCTGCTGAAAAAACTGCCACAATTGCCTTTGTTTGGTTTTTCTCAGCTGGGCTGGGGGTGATGTGGAAAGCCCTGGTGGAGCCTTCCCTGCAGAGTGGGCTTTTTGTGGGTCTGCTTCCCTTAACTCAGGGGATCAGCTTTGCTGAAAATCCCACCTCAGACTAAGGGTCAAAGGGAATCCTTGCTTCAAATGCAGCTGAAAAATACCTGTCTGAAGCCTAGTGCTCTGCTCCTCACCTGCCTGAGAGCAGGAGTGCTGCAACAGGACACGAAATGAACGACACACGCACACTGAAACTTCTAAGGTAAAAAGAGAGTACTTTGTTTAAAGACTTTTAAAAGTTATTATGGATTAAAAAATAAAATTACCCCTTCTCCAGCTACACTGGTCAAACTAACAGTCTATCAAATTTTTCTTCTTCAAAAAAAAAGAATGCAAAACAATTATTATTTACATAAAAAGTGCGTGAGAAGCTCCATTACAAAATGTAAACATCAGAAAACTTAGAAAAACTTAGAAAAACATCACAGGAGAAATACAGGAACTCTTTCCTTACATTGGCAACAACAGAGAGATTGACTTCTCGGATGGAGCTCATGGATTTGCCAGGAAAATCAGACTTTTCTTTTTCTCTCTCCTAAGAAGTCAGTGTTGTCCAAAGAAGGGAGGATCTCAAGTGTACAATCCTCCTCCCTGGCTCCTCTGTGGCTGTGCTGCAGGAGGGATGGAGGATGCAGGTTTTAGCCAGGACACCTGGCACTGGTCCCTTGCTGGGCCGTGTTGCTCCAGCAGCACCAAAGCAGCTCTGGGAGAGATGGGCTGCTTGAGAAATGTCTCATTTCTCTAGGAAAAATATTAACAGAACTTCAGATGATTGCTTTTGTCAACAGAGCTGATACTCCCTTTCTCAAATGAGAGATTTTTGGAGACCACTGGGGTTGTGGTGATCAAGACTGGAAGTATGTACATTATTCTTCTTTAAAAAGAAAATTCAAGAATAGCTTCCAGATTTCTGGTGTTCTGTAAAAAAAAAAACCCAAACAACTTTCTCACCAAAATTATTCTTTTGACAAAAATAGCTGTTTCCCTTTTTGTTAATAGGAAACTCCACTTTGCTAATAACAAGCTGCTCATGCTTCATCCCCTCCCCCTCATGTGCTGCTGTGATTGCCCAGTGCTGGGATGCCTCCACTCACATCAGTTTCCCTGCAATTTTCACCTGTTACATTTCCTGTCAGCTCTAGATCATGCCTTAGGAGGTTTAACTGAGGATTGAGCACATTTTGGGACATGCCCATGTCATTGTTTGATGGAAACTGGGATCAGCAGTTTGTAGTAATAACCCTGATATTGATTTGCTACAAGTACAGAGCTGGGAGCTGCTTTGATAAATCTGACTGGAGACAGCAGCAGCCTTCCCTGATGGGAGCAAGTTGGAAAATCTCACCTCATTTACACTGAAGCTTCTGGTTTGGTGGCTTGAGTTACAGCTCTTTGTCTGGGGCTGAGCTGTCTCTACGATCCAGTAGTGAGGAGAAATCAGATGTGCTGATTTTCTGGATTATTGGGATATAATTCTGCCTCTGGGAGGAGAGGAAGAGTGGAAATGCAGCCTCCTGGGTCTGGGGGATGCTCCAGAAGCACTGCTCTGCTTTCCCCAGTGCAGACCAAGTCTCTGCCCCTTGTTTTGGGCCAGATGTGCCCTCCTAATCCGAGTCAAAATGCTTCCAGCTCTCTGGAAGTGCTAATCCACTTGAAATCTCACGCATCCAGAACCATTTTACTACCAACAAAGGGAATGAAACAAGGGATTTGTGACTTGGTAGTGATGGTAGGCAAATCCTGGCAAAGTATCCAGGGCCAACTGGGGAATTGATTGCCTGCAGCTTCCAAACACAACACCTAATTCCATTGTTACCCTTCTGCCTCTGCAGGAATTGTTGTGAGCAGGGAAAAAAAAACCAAACCCTCTCATTTTACTCTGAGCAAAATATGCCCAGGAAAGGGCTTTTCTGCTGTGTTTTGTTTTGCCAAGGCCATTAATGAATGTGTAAACACCTGCTGGCATAGATTTCCCAGTTTATTGGGGCTGGGGTTCAGGCTGCTAGCACTCCTTCCAGGAAGAAGCGCTCCCTTCGTTAACCCCGTGCACCCACTAATTAGAGGGTCACTTGCAGGTCAGAGGTGTGCTCAGGCTCTCTTCTTGGCTGGCTGCTGTATTATTACTGCAACTGTAAATGCCACATGTGGGAGAGCTGAGGAGTGTGTTTGGAAGGCTGGCTGTATAATTAGGGAACATTTTCCCAAGGCAGAGTGTGCCAGCTGACATTCAAGTGGCAATAAAAAGTGGCTGGTTGTTGGTTTTGTTTTGTTTTGTTTTGTTTTTCTCCTTGCTTTGCAACACATTAGTCAATGAAAAATTGTTGAATTGTTGCTGATTCCAGCTAGTCTGAGGTATTTGCTACAGGACCAACAGCTTAGCAGCTCACCCATCCATCCATCCATCCGTCCATCCGTCCATCCATCCATCCATCCATCCATCCATCCATCCATCCATCCATCCATCCATCATCCATCCATCATCCATCCATCATCCATCCATCCATCATCCATCCATCCATCCATCCATCCATCCCTCATCCATCATCCATCCATCCATCCATCCCTCATCCATCATCCATCCATCCATCCATCCATCCATCCATCCATCCATCCATCCATCATCCATCATCCATCCATCCATCCATCCATCCATCCATCCATCCCTCATCCATCCATCCATCATCCATCATCCATCCATCATCCATCCATCCATCCATCATCCATCCATCCATCCCTGATCCATCATCCATCCATCCATCCATCCATCCATCCATCCATCCATCCATCCCTCATCCATCATCCATCCCTCATCCATCATCCATCCATCCATCATCCATCCATCATCCATCATCCATCCATCCATCCATCATCCATCATCCATCCATCATCCATCCATCATCCATCCATCCATCCATCCATCCCTCATCCATCATCTATCCATCCATCATCCATCCATCCATCCATCATCCATCCATCATCCATCCATCCATCCATCCATCCATCCATCCATCCATCCATCCATCCATCCCTCATCCATCATCCATCCCTCATCCATCATCCATCCATCCATCATCCATCCATCATCCATCATCCATCCATCCATCCATCATCCATCATCCATCCATCATCCATCCATCATCCATCCATCCATCCATCCATCCCTCATCCATCATCTATCCATCCATCATCCATCCATCCATCCATCATCCATCCATCATCCATCCATCATCCATCATCCATCCATCCATCCATCATCCATCATCCATCCATCATCCATCCATCATCCATCCATCCATCCATCCATCCCTCATCCATCATCTATCCATCCATCATCCATCCATCATCCATCCATCCATCCATCATCCATCCATCCATCCATCCATCCATCCATCCATCCATCCATCCATCCATCCATCCATCATCCATCCATCCATCCATCCATCATCCATCCATCATCCATCCATCATCCATCCATCCATCATCCATCCATCCATCCATCATCCATCCATCATCCATCCATCCATCCATCCATCCATCCATCCATCATCCATCCATCCATCCATCATCCATCCATCATCCATCCATCATCCATCCATCCATCCATCCATCCATCCATCATCCATCCATCATCCATCCATCCATCCATCATCCATCCATCCCTCCCCTGTAGAATCACACAATGTTTGGGGTTGAAGGGTCCCTACAGATCACCTCATTTCACCCCCTGCCATGGCAGTGACACCTTCCACTGTCCCAGGCTGCTCCAATCCCTGTCCACCCTGGCCTTGGACACTTCCCGGGATCCAGGGGCAGCCACAGCTTCTCTGGGCACCCTGTGCCAGGGCACAGAGTGAAGAATTTCTTCTAGAATTTCTTCTAGTCTGAGTCTCCCCTCTTTTAGCTTAAGACCATGTCCTATTTAAAACCCTGTCCCCACTGCCCATGTCAAAAGTCACTCTCCATTTTCATAACTCCCATCCAGGCCTCCATTCAGCTATGACTGCTCAGTGTGTGGGGCTGAGCAGCCACTTCCACCCCTGTTTATGGCATGAGCCAAACCCTCCTTCAGGAAAACCCACTCAGGAGTTTAGTGAATAGTGATGAGTTCTTAAAAAATGTAACTTCTCTGTCTTTCATTGGCCCTCAGCTTTCTGGTCTCCATTTTCAAGCTCCTTACTCGTTGCAGAAAGTTCTCTGGAAGTGTTTTCTGCTTGGCTGGAAGCTCAGAGGGTAGCATTGCTTCTCCTACCATTGGGTGACCCCTGGTAGTGGAGCTTTAAGCCAGTTATGAGATATGTAGAGTGCTCTGTCTGTGCTCTTGACATGACAAGAACATTAAACTGCTTGGAAACAATTGGGTGGTAAATAAGCTTGTTCAGTAATTATGCACAAACTGCTCTGGCTATGTCCAGATGTTCCTGCTTTGTCAGATTCCCCTTCTGCAGTGTAGGACTGGGAGGTCATCTGATAATGGTCAAAGCTGTTAGAACATGACCTGCTGCTTCTCCACCTTCAATATGAGAGATCAAATCAGGAGAATCACTCAGAATTTGTAGCTGAATAGCATTTTTTGTCTCCATTAGTTATCAGAAACTGTGTATAAATTAGAAATGCCCTTACTGGCATTGTATTTGGCTTTTCAGTAGTGTTAGTGACTGCAAAAATGATACAGCAATAGAGTATTTGGCTCTTTGTGTTTCATCTGAAGCCTCTTAATGCCTGTAAAAATCTCTCTAAAAGCAGGGAAGAGAGAGAAGAGGGACTTCAGAATTTTGGGAGGAGGAATGCATAAAATGCAGACAGAAAGGAGGCTGAAATATGAACATATGAGACACTCCAGGGAGTCCCTGAGGTAGCTCAGGAAGGCTATGGATCCTGTTTAGTTTGTGAAATTAATTGAAAAAGGAAAGAAGTTTATATTCTGTGCTATTCCTGCGCTGTTCTGTGCTTAGCAAAATATGTTTAAAAAAAAAGAAAAAAAGACCTGGAAAACCAAACCTCTCCATTCCATTTGGTTTTAGGCCTTGGCCAAGAGCTCTGGAAACTGCCCCAGTCCCTGTGGGCTGTGTGTGCTCCAGCGTGGAGCACCTCCCTGTTCAGCAGGAGGGACGCTCCTCAGAGAATGCCAGCAGGGGAATTGCTGTGCTGGGAGCTTGGGACAAAGGAATGGCTCCAAAGGGCAGGAAGTGTCGGGACCCAGGACATTCCTCTGGCTGCCCTGGCTGATTCAAGACCCTGGCAGGGGGCTCAGAGACCTTGGCACAGAGTCAAAAACACCTGTGCTTTCGATTTTAACCCATGGAAACAATTACCAACTTTGTGTGAGGATTTACAAAGCCACAATAGTTTGAGTAGAACGATAGTTAATTTGTCACAGGGTGAAAAAGTAGAATTTTGGGGTTTTAGAATGGGGGTTCAAGAGGCACGATGGAGGAATCTGGGTGTGTCCTGTCCTCCTTCTCCTTCTTCTTGTCCTCCATCTTCTGCTGGGATGGTGGCACTTTTGGATTGGTTTAGAGTAGAGACAGAGTGTCCAACAGGGTGATAGGCACTGGAAAATTATTGTGAATAAAGTACACGTTGTTCTTAGTATAAAAAGTTAACACCACCCCAAGGGCAGGCACTGGGCCTCAACCCGACCTGCCGGACAGATCTCAGCAGGCCAGAGAAATAATGTAATAAATAAAGAAAAATAAACAACCTTGAAAAGCAAAACCGAGGAATCTCAACTACTTCTTCAGGGGCAAGACTAAGGAAAAAAACTGTTTAACACCTCAGAGTCATCTCAACCACAGAAACCCGAGCAGGAAGGGCAGGCAGCTCACGGTGTGGGGACACTTGCTCTGCCTCTCCTGTCTGCAGCTGACGTGTGGAGGAGCAGGGGCAGCCCTAGATGGGGAACAGGCTGTTCCCACGTCAGGCAGGAAGTGCAGGAAATCCCATGGGCAGCTCTGTGCTCTGTAATGACTTCCAGATGATCAGCCCATCCCAAATGTGCTGTGGTTGTCTGGATATGTGTTCATACACACATCGAGAAGCTTCTACAGAAAATCAGAGGATCTCCTTTAAAGCCATACCTTGGCCTGAACCATGGGCCTTGGATGTAGAGATCCATGGGGTGGGTTTGGCTTTCCCTCCACCAAGGGACATTCATGCTCAACCTGTGGAAAATGTGCTTTGGTTTAATTGCGTAGAATTTATATTTTTGGCAAACAAAACTGCAGAATCTACTTGGATTTGCAAATATCTTTACTGGAGTGCTCTCACCAAAGGTTCTTTACGCTATGGGTGGGAGATGAAGCCATGTCCTTCCCCGGGCTTGATCTGGCTAAAGAATAAATGCTCAGTTTTCTTGCTGGAGAAAGGTCATTCATGGAGTTCCCAAAATGAAGGGTGAAGTGAGAGATTTTGCAGATTATAGAAGTATTTGGGATGGTCCCAACTTCAGCAGCAGGTGGGAATGATAAGAGCTAAGTGGGTTCCTTTGTGCCATGTTAAAGCAGATTTCCGGGCAGGTGGAGCTGTGGCTGTGGGGAGGGAAGGTGACCCAGCTGCAGGGGTGTTAAATGCTGCCTGCTTGCCCTGCCTGCAGCAGATACAAACTGCAAAAGCCCAAATGCACCTCTCAGAGCCCTCATGTGTCAGCACCTTGCTGACAATTACATGTGGGTTTAATTAGCTTGCCAAGCAGGACCTATTACAGCATCTCCTCTGCTGGAGGGATTGCCAGTAGGAAATGTGAGATAGGAAATGCTGGCAGATCTCAGGTTGCCAGGGGCTCTCAGGGATTCATGCAGGTGAGGTGCAATAAGGGCAGCCTCCAGCACTCCTCCTTGGCTCTGTGCATCCCCCTGGAGCAAGGATGGGCACCCAGGTGCATTGGTGGTGGCATGTGCCTGTGGATGTATGCCTGGCACCTTTCTGGTGCTGCACAGGGGGGAGGAAAAGGCAGAGCAGGAGATTTTCCTGGGGCAGCCCAGTGATGCTTGCTTTTTCTGAAAAGCTTTGATGTGATATTTTCCTGTAGTTTCTTAATAAATTGTAATTTGAGCTTGAAGGTGACAGGGTAATCCCCTCAAGGAGTGTATTTGAGGGAATGCTGCACCAGATGGTGCACCAGGATGGATTTATTCTCAGTGTCTTTCTGCCCTGCAGGGTCTCCCTGGAAGTATTTACTACTTTCTTCATTTTTGACCTTGCACTTTCCAGGAACTCATCAGATGGAAGTGGTGAAAGGAAGGAAAAGGGGGTGAATTATCAGAGAGGGTTTTCATAATGGTTCCTGTGGTGCACCTTTGACACCTGGCCTGGTCCCACTAAGCTCAGCTCTAGGCTTAATGGCTTCTAGGAGTGACCCCACAACCTCAGAGACTGATTCCAAGGCTTGTGTGCCCCACATCTCCTACAGACTCACTCCCTGGGTGCCACACAGCTCAGGGACTGAACAGAAAGGGGCAGTCAGGTGCCAGCGTGGCTGGGTCCTGATGGAACATGCTGAGGGCTCTTTCCAGACTTGGATGTGTGAGAGTTTCCAGACTCTCCTGCTGATTTTCCAGCCACCTCTGGGAAAGAGGGCTCTCCCAGATAGCTGCTTAGAAGCTGTGTGCTGAGGGAAGCAGCTGCATGACTGAGAGAGAAAAACCAGGCTGATGCTGGGATGGAAAAGGATGCCTTGAAGGCACCCTCATTTATCTCACAATGCTGCTGATGCCAGCTGGGACTTTCTTCCTGCAGCACTCCTGGTACACAGAGGAGATGCTGGCTCCTCCTCTGGGGTTTGTTCTCTTTTCTGATGAAGTTTTTCTGCTCCCCACACCTGGGTGTTGACTGCAGATCGGCTCTGGGTACTCTTTGGTTGTGGTGTGGAAAATAGGCTCTAATCACCTTGTCCAGCTTCCCCTGTCCAGGGTGGATCTGAGACTGGGGCACAAGCCAGGGATGTCCCTGGATCCCTCAGGGAATTCCTGTTGGCAAACCATGCTCCAGAGTTTCTCCCTTCCTCCAAAGGGCTACACTTTTGTATTTAAGAGCTGAGAGACTGACAGTCAGCAGAATGAAAAAAAAAAAAAAAAAAGGAAAATAAAGGGAAAATTTGATGGTATTGTGTTAGAACTTTGGGATGTAGATGATGTTTGTGTCTGATGATGTATGATATCTTAGGTTTTAGCTTTCTGTTCTGGTTTAGTGTGTGAGTCTGAGCTTCATATGAGGGGATGCTGAGCTCTCTGCACAGAGCAGGGAGACAAAACAATTCCTGCTCCAGCTGGGCACCAAGGACAAATGATCCAAACCTCAGCCCAGGAGCACAAACAGCGTGGGCTGAGGAGAGAAAAACAAGCAGGGTGGGAGTGCCTGGGCTAAAGCTGGAACGGGACAATGAACTGCAAGGTGCAAATGGAGCAGAACTGATCCAAGGGAGAGACCCCGGGAGCACTCGTGCATTTTGGGACCATTTGGGTTCATCTTGGGTGCAGCCCTGGCTGGGCTCTTGTGCTGCCCAAGGTGGATCCATGGAGGAGATCCTTTGAATAAATCCCTGCTTTATTCTTTAGCTCTGTCAGCCTCTGCTCTGGGTCAGCCTTCACAAGGCTTCAATTACATGGTACAAATGTGTAATTGCAGTGTTGGTGTCAGCATCAATGTTAATATTGCAAATCACATCTCATTGGTTTTTAAACTGACGTTAGTGCAAGGAGAGCTGGTAGGGGAGCCATGTGGATGATGCTTTCTTGAGGGAAAGATGACGTAGCAGACAGTGAGAACAGGAGGGAGAGGGGATTGCAGCCCTGCCATGGCATGGCTGTGGTCCTTGAGAAGGCCACGAGGGTCCATCCTGGTTTCCCATGCTCTGCCCCCAAATGCCAACCCACATCCCCTGTGCAGCAGTGGTAACTCCATAGCTCCCCAGACACAAACACAGTAATCTGATTTATCACGGCCCTTTGATGACCTCAACAGCCCCTCTGCACACATTTTTACGGGTACTGCTCACACTAATCCAAACCCTTCAGACAGATGCCACTTTGAGAGCAAAACCTTCCATGAAATCCTGCTTCCACTGAGGCTCCAAAGAAAACCATCTTCTCTGTGTTATGCTGGTTTGAAGAGCACATGAAGCTTTTGTCTTTGGTTCAATGCCAGACTAAAGGTCTTCTACCTTATAAACTATCAGAGCTAGAAAGATTTGCTCTCTAAATGGCTCCATCTGCATTTGCACTGTATATATATATTATGGATTTGCTTATGTCATGGAGCACTTCAAATATCCCTTAATAAAATAAGGGACCCCAAGGTAGCTATATATACTGGCAGAAAGTTTTTCTGTGCTTTGGAGCCATGGAAAAATTGGAGCTCCTAAAGATTTCTTCTTTTTTTCTATGGTTTCCACTGTGAGCATTTAAAACTGCAGGACATCCTGGATCCTGTTGCATGGAGGGATGCTGCCATGGTCCTCTGAACCTGACAGAAGCAGAAATGGAAATTGCTTTAAGAAAATGTGGAATGTGCTGCTTGTCTCCTGGCTGGCCTCGGAGATCAGCGAGCTGCCCTGGGAAGGTCTCTGATGACCAGAGGGAAATATGAGCAGAGAGAAATTGCTCCTGAGCTTTGTTTCCAAGGGCTGGGGATGTGGCTGGCAGGTTCACAGCTTTCCAGCAGGAAGCTGTTGTTGCTGCTCAGAGAGGTCTCTCCAGCTGTGAGTGACCCCCCAGATGATCCTTTGCTTCACACAACCCCTGACACCTGACTGGGGATGCTGAAAAGCTGAAAAGCTGTTTTTCCACGAGGCTTTGTTGGCTACATCCCAAACACCAGGCTACAAGGTGGGATTGCTGTCTTCATTCAAAAAGAAGTCTCAGGGCCCCAGATTGCTCCTTGGCTCCCTGGAAATTTCCTAGGGGAGCTCACTTGGCTCCCAGTGGCACCAGTGAACTGAGCAAGCAAATAAATGTTTGCTTTCTGCTTATTTAACACCGTTCTACCCCCAGATGTCTTTTGGGATAGGATCCTCATGGATCCTTCCCATGAGACTGGACAACAGGGGTAGTGTCTCACAAACCCTTTGCCCAAGAAGTCCAACCTTTTTTGTCTCTCCTGGCTGAAACCAGACAATAAATATGTGGCTGGTTCTGCCCCAGCAACTGCAAACAAAGATTGACTGCCAAGCTGCGAGCACCTCTCTGCTCTGAATTTAGCTTTCAATTCTCCCTTAATTTATTATTTGCAGTTAATTTAATCCATATTGACCTGCCTCAAAGAGAAAAAAGCTCTAGATTTGGTGAAAAATAATCTATTTTTAATTATTTCTGATGTAGAACACTGGCCCATAAATAAATTCCACTGCTACCCAGTGGTTTTTTTGCCGTCAGAACTGTCTTGCTGGAATCAATAAACAGTTGATTAAAAACCTTGTTATTTAATATATTCAGTAACCCTAATCTATTCATTAGAAACTTAATCACTTTCATGTCACCAGCTGCTGTGATGGAGAAAAGAGCTGTAGCTAATTATTAGCAATTTTACAAAGCTAATATTGAATTTCTAATGGGTCCTCTGTGGCCTCTATTTCAAGCACTTTGTATATCCCACAAACATGTGTTCTGGCTCTGGGCAGGGCCAAGCACCTCAGGCTTCCAACCTTGTGGGTAAACTTTGAGCCTAGCAACCAAGTCTCTGGTTGTTTTGGGAGTGGAACACGAGTGCACAGGGCTGGCCCCTGGCCAGGTCACCCACTGGCCATGGGACAGGGAGCTGCTGGTCGTGGTGATGCCTTTTTCAGCCTTACCGACAGACAGAGGCCAGACAAATTCAAAAGAATAAAAGCAGATTTATTTAATGCAAGGCCTTCAGGTACATTAAGGGCAGACAAAGCTAGAGACAGAGGCCAGACAAATTTGAAGGAATAAAAGCAGATTTATGTAATGAAAGGCCTTCAGGTATATTAAGGGCAGACAAAGCCTCCCCAAGGGGCTACGCCCAAAATGGTCACCAGTTTTTCAGACAGATGTAAGTTTGGTCTATTTGCATATCAGGGGTTAATTGTCCAATTATAACTTCAGGTAATGAAGTCACAATCCCCCAGTTTGCTTCTCCCCAAAACACTGTTGTGTATACTTTTCTGGGCCTGAGGGTGTAGGGTGTCCTTGGTTCTCAGGCCTGGAAGGATTGTTTTGTCTGACCAAACTGTGAAGAGAGTTAGCTAACACTCCAAATGGAGTTCAGAGTTCTGCACTAATGCAGTACAGGATCTGAAGGATAGAAAAAGCTAAAATCTTAAGGCATCAGTGGGACAAGGACCCACTGGCCATGGGACAGGGAGGTCCTGTGCCCTGGCCACTGATCTGGGTACCCAGCTATGGTGTGGGGTGCTTTCCTTTTGCTCTGCTGTGTCCTTTTTGAGGGACAAAGTTTATCCTTTTTGAGGATCAAGGGGAGACAACTGAAAAAGGCATTGAGGGCTTGAAGTGTATCCAGAGAAGAGAATGGAGACAATGGGACTGTCTCATTACAATCCTCTTTCAGAAGTGTGTTGCTGAGAGGTGACTGAACACAAACACTTCCTCCCTTGGGCTCCATCTCGCTGCCTGGGGTGGGAGTTTGCCAGATGGAAGGAAATAAATACACAAACATACATGTAAACTCTTCCAGAATGGCTTCATGGCCTCATTTTTGAAAAGATGTGATCAAGCTTGTTTTATGGCCTTGGCGAGCTCCTGGTGGCATCTGGCTGAGCTAAATATTGCACTTAATAGTGCAAGGCAGCAGTGGCTGCAGAGCTGGCTGCCTTTCTCATGTGTTTACAAATGTGCTGCAGCAATTCCATGGAAATTAGCACAGAGCCTGAACAACAAAACGGGATGGGGAACAAAGAGAAATATCTCTTGGCCTCTCTGCTGTTTGTGTGGGTTTCAGTTGGTGTGTCTGCCTATGGCCCTCATGCACAGCACTCTCGCTGCTACTCTTTATTAGTATTGCTAGGTTTTACCTTCCAAAACCTCCTAAAATCTTTTTTCCTTATATAGCAGATACTAGTTACTACTGGCAAAAGGTGTAACCTGGACTCCTGTAAGTTATTCTGAAATACGAGGCTTTTGCCCTATTGTGTGGCGTTGTGATCTATGAATTTGCAAAACAGCAACACTGAAAAAGTATTTAGAGATTAGAATTTGCCAGCTTGCCAGACAGACTGTTTAGTGAGGATACTTTTGATTTCAGAGGTTTGAAGGGACCTCTTTGTCAGTTCTTGGTTCAGTGTCTCTGACACGGAGCCCAGGGCTTCAGGACTCTGTCTCCAGTACCCAGCAGCTCTCCCTGGGCTACAGCTCCGTTCTCTTA
The DNA here is from genome assembly GCF_015832195.1 of Motacilla alba alba. Lineage (NCBI taxonomy): Eukaryota > Metazoa > Chordata > Aves > Passeriformes > Motacillidae > Motacilla > Motacilla alba. The sequence continues at coordinate 3,703,461 of NC_052033.1, forward strand.
GGTAGGGAATTTCAAACACTTTTCATTTTTGCTTGAATCTGAATGAAACAAAGAAAAAGAGGCATCAAAATTGTCCAGAAAACACAATTTCTTCCTCCAGACAACTCCAAGGAGCGTAGTGTGATGCAAGATTTGCCATGGGTGTGAAATGCTGCCCTTGTTTTCAGCTGCAGAGGAGCTCTCTGGGGTGCTGGCAGCAGCTCCAGGGCACAGGGCCAGCGTGTTGCTCTGCTTGCAGGGCGCAGGGCTGTTGACACAGTGGGTCACTTCTCCTGAGCTCCTGCTGGGTGGTGGCTGCAAGCATGGAAGTGGGGAAGGGCACGCTGAGCCACCCAGCAGGGGTGAGCAGGCCCTGCTTGGCCTTCTGTGGTTTTCTGCAAGGAGCAGAAAGTTGTCCTGAGGACGTCTGGAAATGCTCTGTGGTGTGATGCAGAGGACGTGCCAGTGCCACCAGCTGATCCCAGATCCCACCTGATGTTTTCCTCAAGCAATGAGTGCCTCTGGTGGCAGTGGGGACAGTGGAGCTGGGCCAGTGCTCCCTGCCCAGGGAGGTGGGCTCTCTTGGCTGCCACAATGACACATGGAGAGAAGCACAGATCCTGTTCAGTCACGTGCTGGCAGCTCTCCCAGATTCCAGCAAACCCGAAGCTGAGGAGGAGCCACCAGAGGAGGTTTTGAGGTGTGCACCCACACCCCACGTGCAATTAATTGCACCTGGCCTAGATCATCAGTTCATGTAAATGGGCAAAGCTCCATACCAATCTTCTGAGGCTTTGCATCTGCAGATGATGTATTATTGAATTATGCTTGATTAGCTGTTTTTCTGTTGCTTAACAGAAAGCAAATCTCAGCATAAATGAGATTAGTATGTGCCCTCCATGTACGCCAGCTCTTGCTCCCAAGAATTTAACATTCTTAATAGAATGATTTTTTTAAAGAGAGAGGGGGGGAGAAAGACTCTTTGAGGCTCGTCTTTCATTTGCCAGATTATCTGAACATTAAATTAAGCAAGTATGGAAATTCAGAATATAGCTGCTCTACAACATGTGCTGACACTGGCATAACAATATCAGTAATCCCCCTTGACAGCCATTACAGCTTAATGCTCGAAGAAAATGAACTACTTATTTTCTTTACACCACATACACACTGTCTCCAAATCTTTGCCTGTCTTCCAGCCAAGATGACTCCTTGAATTAATCTCTCCCAGGTACCAGCTGTGTTTGTCTCATCCTGCTGAGCAGCAACTGATGGCTTTGAGGCTGTGTCACCTTGACAGCTCAGAAAATCCCCAGCTTCTCTTGAGGGCTTCACTGCACTGGGATTTTCCTCCGTGATAGAAGTCCTCAGACATTCTGAACTTGGGTCACGCCAGGGGCACCCCTCAGATCTTGTAGGGTCTTGTCCTATCATCTTTTTGTTGTGCTTTGTCTCAGTGCAGCTGGAGGAGATGTGGAATCCGTAGCCATGGAGCTTGTGGGTGTATTAGGTGAGGGTGAGTTCCCCTTCTGCCTATTTTAAAGTTGTCCCCTTCAGGAAGCACCAGGATTTGTTCTTTGAATGGTGCCAATCTGCAGCTTGACAGTGAAAGCATCAAGTTTTGCTCAGCTTTGAAAGGGTTGCTGAAGAAAAGACAAATTGTGCTTATTGGAGGCGTTTATGCTGATTAACTGAGCCTGCTGCTTGTGCTGAAATTTGTATCCTTGTCCATCTTTTCTTTAATAAGAACAACTGTTCTGACTTCAAGCATCACCTTGTCCTCAGTGCCTTTGGGAAAGATCCAGAGGACTTGCTTAGGAGACCTCTTTTGGCATTATAAGGACAGTTAAGCTATTTTTTTTTGCCAGGTCTTTGGATCCCAGCAGGTCCTCGACCTATCAGAATTGTCTGGGAATGCCTGGGAACTTCTTTTAGAAAAGGAACAGGCACAGAGAGCTCACTGGAGAGTTTGAAGGGCTTGTAGGAACAAGTGGTTGTGGATGCAGGTCTGCTTTTGTGAAAGGAGCTGCTCAATTCCACCAAAGTCCAACTTAAATTCCACCAGTATTTGCTACCAGAAGAGGTTTTTAGTGAAAAGCTATCTTTGGGAGAGGAGGGAGTCACATCAGCTGAAATGACCCTGATCTCAGGCAGTGCAAAGCAGTTTCCCTCCTTTGAATAAACACATGGTGATGCTCACGAGGACTCACCTCTTCATCATCAGGTGCATTTTGCAGCTGATTCATAATGAGAAGAGAATTTCCACTGTCAGATCATTGTGCTGCTGGGTGAAATTGGAGCAGCTGCCTTGTAAAATGTGAAGTGGCACCGACACACCAGGCTGTGTTTCAGAGCATGTGACTGAGAAGGTGATTGCTCTCGTTAATAATGAGCCACTAAATTGGATGCAATTGCAATAGCTCATCATTTGTATAGAAATATTATGCTTTATAGGTACATTACTGGGCTGTATTTTATAAGGCTGTTAAGCTTATGCACTTTCCCTTGCAGTAAATGTCAGCGAGGTTACAATAAAATTTAATACAATATTATTAAAGCTGAAGTGCATCAGTATGGAATGATCATGTGTGCCCACTGAAAAGTCTTTATTATTGCTTCCTTAACCTTCTTAAGGAGCTGCTTGTTTTAAAATACAGTGATGGAAAGGATCAAAGTTTGGAGGTCTCTTCGTCCACCCAGAGGTTCATTAGAATTTTCAGCCTAGATGGGAATTTTGTGACACATTAGTTCAAGTAAATTAAACATTAAAATTTCAGCCCTGCCAGGAAAATTTCAATACAGCTGCAGATTATAATACAGGTGGCGAGGTCTCCTCACATTCACCTTAGTTTTCATGGGGTGGAACTGATTGGCAGATTGTTGGCCTCCAAAGAAGCCAAACAATCAAAGAAGCCAGGCGTGCCCTTGCCTGTGCACATCTCAGAGGGGTGGAACACCTCACGAGCCTTGGGGCTCTGCCATTACCATGACAATGCCCATGGCCTGCCCCTTGTGAGGAAATCAATAGGCTGTGGGGCTCCCCAGACAATTACCCTGACCTCCCAAGGTTGCCAAAAGCAAGGTCAAGCAGCAAAGATCAAAGGCCCTGTGGAAACTGGCATCCCCTGCCTGACCTGCTGGCTTGGGACTTGGCTCAGTCCTACCTTGAATTATTTTCTTGATTTAAGGAGCTGGTGTTATTTGCATACACTTTGGTCAGAAGAAATCAGAATTAATCCCATGGAAGTCTGAGGCATTATCTGTTGTTTGATTAGATTGTGAGGACCATTTTGGGATGGTTTTCATGGGTGAAACAGCATGCAGAACTGATCAGCAACCCAGGGAGATGGTTCTGTTTGGGTTTTGTGCAGAGAAGGAGTGTTGGGCCTCAGCTGTGTACCTTGGAGAAATTATCAGTGCTTAGAGTTTTTCTTGGTGCTTGCAAAGCTAATCTCTAAATGTCAGGAAAGAGCAAAATAGACCTTGACTATGTGAATTTTAGAGTTAACTTCTTTGGACTTGTCTGGAATGAGTGGCTCATGTGAAAAAATGTGGTTCAGACACAGCATCTTATCAGTAATCTCCAGCTCCAGAAATCACCTTCTGCATGAAATACACCAGCTCAGCCAACCTGAGGTGTGTGTTCTGTGCATGCATCTTCCAATTCCACACTCTCAGCCTTGCAAATTGCCTCTTGTTTTCCTTTATTGTGAAAAGGATTTGGATTCTTGTCAAAATATTTTGGTTCTTCAGAGCTTCCCAACAGAGGGTGGATTTTAGGCAAGTGGGTACTTGATGCTTCCCACAAAGCTGGTCCTAGCAGGGGTCTGGGAGCAGCAGAGATCTGGAAATGCAGTTTGGGTTCATGGTCTCCCTTTCCAAGCAGCAGCTCCTGAAATTGGCAGTTGCCTCAGCTGGATTAGGTTCCTCTCTCTGCCACTTGTGCTGTTGACCACGCTTTTAAATCACAGTTTCAAGAGCCTGTGTCAGAGATTTCATCTCTGAAAATCTATGAGGAGCTAATGCCTGTTGTGCAGACATGGTTCTGTGACAGCTCCAGTGATCCCCGTGCCCTGCACAGGCACAGCAGTGTGCTCTGCTCCATCCCCACAGCCGTGCATGATGGGGAGGCTGCTGAATGGAGAAAAAGCAGGGCTGGGTTCAAAGGAAGGTGAAGAGACCTGCAGTGGCACCGGGAAGGGATGGGAGGAAAGGCAGGAGGAGCTGGCTTGCCTTGGTGACAGCTTTGGGTGCCACGTGTCGCTCCAAGTCGTGCATCTCAGGTGGCTCTGTGCACACACATAGGCACGCACACACAAAGACACAAAACCTGCTCTCTCTAGCAAGATGAAGACTTGTCCTGGCTTTTTCCTTTCAGGTTTTGGAGTGCAAAGCTCAGGGGCACAGCTCTGTGTTGTTGCTCCCTGCCTGTGCATGGGGTAGAGACTCTTGAAGAATTGTATTTGCTGGGAAATGTTCCAATGAAGGCAGGATTGATGCATCTGACTCCATGTTCTCAGAAGGCAAATTTATTACTTTATTATACTATATTACATTAAAGAATACTCTACTAAAGTAAAGAATATAGAAAGGATACTTACTCAATGCTAACAAGATAATAATGAAAACTCGTGACTCTTTCCAGAGTCTGACACAGCTTGGCCCTGACTGGCCAAAGAGTGAAAACAACTCCCAGCAGAATGCAATTGAACAATCACCTGTGGGTAAACAATCTCCAAACACATTCCAAAGCAGCAAAACATAGGAGAAGCAAATGAGATAAGAATTGTTTTCCTTTTCTCTGAGGCTTCTCGGCTTCCCAGGAGAAAAATCCTGGGCGAGGGGATTTTTTCAGAGAATATGAATGCTACACTGAAAAATTTCTTTGAAGGCCATTCTGAACATCCCCCACAGTCTGATCAGTTCTCCGGCACACCTTGTGCTGGTGGTCAGCTTTTGTGGGTGGTGGTGGTAGGGCAGGAGGGGTATGGGAAAGAGCCACTCATGCAAAATTAAAACCTTTTCATTTTTCCCTCCACCTTCCTTGCAAAGTTATGGAAAGGAAAGGGTTATGATGGTCCTCTGAAAAGGGTTAAAGAAAACATTTACATGGGATAAAGCCCAAAAATATTGTTTTAAGTGGGCACGGATCGTGTTGCAACCTTTCCTTCTCTCACCTTGCTTGCTGGCTCTCTGTGCTCTGCCTTCCTACCCTGTCTCTTCCCCTGCTTGTGCCACTGCTGCCCTCTGGGACCTGAGCCAAGCCCAGTCCTCTTCTCCATGTGTGAACAACCCTTGCAGTGCTGTCCTCTCCATCTTCCCACTGCTCGTTTTCTTCTGCAGTGATCCTCTGCTTTCCCCCCTCTAATTACTTTCTTGAGGTTTATTTTCATCTCAGTGTCTGATGTGACCAAAGTACATAAGTCTGTATCTATTGATTTCTGACAGCAGAGTCTGCTTGTTCTCCAGTAATATTTCTAGCATCAGCATTCATCTTCCTTTCAATCTAAAAGATATGTCAGGACCACATCACTAAAGCTTCAGTTTTTCCTCCCCGTCAGCAGCATTCTTTCCCCATGATTCATATCCATAAATTGCTAAGGGAAAAAATTAAACTTTTCATCAAACCCTTAAATATTTTGAGACTCCACAGTTATTTCACATTTTCAGGAGGGAGGCCACAGCTATGGAAGCTGTTCCTAATGATCTCTGGATTTTTTGGGAACTGCCTCTTTGGTCTGATGCCTGTGGTCTCATATAATCAGAGTCATCAGTTGCTTTAATATATTGACAGCTTGCACCCACATGCACACACACTTGTTTTCACCATGCTTGAGGGCAGCCCCTCCTCATCAATAACCTTTTCTTTTCTCTCTGTTTTTGGACACTGCTATTCCTGAGGGCTGTAGCAGTGAGCTATGGCTGTCATTGTTGCGTGTGATGTGGGTTAATGGGTGTCTGCCAGGGCAATCCCCAGCTGCTTCCACTTTATCCAGGGTTGCTGTAGGATAAATTTGCTGTACAGGCTGCACAGGCTTGGTGGCATGTGTGTGTCCCTTCTACCCAGCACAAACCCTCTTGGTCCCTGCTGCTCTTCCTGGGGATGGGTTCTGTTGCTGATAAAATCTCACTGAATTTGGTGAGATGCTCTGCAGTTCTTTTGTCTAATGACAGAGAGGGAGGTATTGGATGTTTTGAGCAGCCTGTAAAAAAACACAACCAGTGGCTGCTGAAACTCTGGTTTGTCAGTGATGTGAAGGATGGTTTTAATTTCCCCATGTGTGTCTTTTTCATCTCAGGAACCAGCTGATGGTGGCATTAATTTTGCTTCTATCATTTACTTCACATGTCTTGAATTATGCTTGACCATCAGAGGGATGCTGTGATAGTTACAATGCTTCGTGTGCCTCTTCTCTTGAACAGAATTTCATTGAATTGGCTGATTACCAGGCATCAATATATCTTTCTAGATTTTTCACGTGAGAGCAGTGCCAGGATAAGTGATCACTTTGAACAGTCCTACTGATTTTCCTTGTTGCTTCCCAAGGGATCATGTCCAAACTCCATCCAGCCATGTGTGCCTCAGAGAGCTCCATTTTGGGGTGTGTTTTCCAAATGCACCCATCACTTCAGGGGTGTTTCAGGTGGTGCTTGATTCCTGCACAATCAGCAAAGTCCATCATTTTGTTTATATTTTACTTCTTTCAGAGAATATTTGCAGAGAGCTGTGAAAAAACACCTGGTGAAACAGAAGGGATGGAAGCAGTGGGAAATGTCTCCTTCATTGCCAGGTACCAGAGCAGGGCACAGATAAAAAGGACCCACACTTCAAAGTGTTCCTTTAGGCTTGAAGCTATAACAAATTTTAGTGCTGGGCAGGTTTTTCCTGATAAGAGGAGTTCAACTGCACTTGTGAAGTGCTGGACTGAATTCTGGAGGAATTTTCATTCTTGGTGGGAAAGGAACAAACCATTCTAGACTGTTGTGCTGGAGCTGGGATTTGGAAGGTAAAGATGAAAGGACATTTGCTGTTACATCCAGGCCATTGAAAAAACATGACAGATATGTAACTTATGTAATAATGTAAATTATATATGTATATATATATAATACAATGTAATTATAACATAATCTAACATTATATACTATTATATATAATATAAAATAATATATAAAATCTATATCATGCTCCAAATTGAAAGCACCCCTTGATTTTGTGTGTTCATTTCTCAGCTTTAGGTTGCACCAGGAGGACTGGAATGGCTGTGGGAGTAGCCAGGGGTGAAGGAGGTGTGCCAGGAGGGGACAGGACACAGAAGCAAGGGCTCAAAGGCAGGGGAAGGTGCAGTGGGGCAGCTCCTGGGTGTGCAATCCCACGTGTTTCTCTTTGCACGCTCCCTCAGCAGCCACTGCTGAGACCTGGCACGGGGTGGGCTCGGGGTCCCTGTTCCTCTTCCCATCCCCTTGTGAGCAGTCCAGGACAGGGAACATGCAAACCAAGCCACAGGTGTTTCGTGTCTCCTCTGCTGATGCTGGAAGGAGATGACACCCTGTCCCCACGGGGAGGCTGGGGTGGCATGGATGTGAGTGCCCGAGGGAGCTTCTGCATGCTTGGTTGGACTGTAGGTTTGGGGAGCCACATTTTGTTAGGGAAGATCTCTCCAGAGACATCTTGGGGGTGCCCATCCCCCTGCTTTTGCTCTCCCCAGGTCATGGGGACACAAAGGTTTCCTGGCCAAGGGATCAGCTTTTTGGGCAAGTGCTGCCTGCAGCACACTCACCCCTAAGCTTCTCCCTGCCCTCCACCAGCTCCTGCCCTGCAAGGTGTGGCTCCACACATCTGTTCCCTGCATTCCAGCACATCCACAAAGCCTCAGCCCCTGTTATTCTTTACAAAGGAAGGTTTTATTTCAGATGTGTGCCGAGCTAAGGCTGTGGCTCTTTGTTTTATTCCCTGTGCTGGATTCCTGAGCTGTGGTGAGCCACAGAGCCCAGTGGTGGTGCTGCACTGCAGCTCCAGGCTCTTTGCAGGGTCTCCAGGAGGACACTGAGGAATCACCAATCACTCCTTAAACCCTGCCACAGGCAGCTGCAGGGAACATCCACCTAACTCAGGGCAGCCATCGCTGCAGAAAGGAAATTGTTCCCCTTTATTCATGGGATATGACTGCGGGGTAAATAAAAAGTGAGAGCAAGTTTGAAGTGCTTGCACTGAGAGGGTCAGAGGGGTCAGCTGCATTTGTGAAACATCCAGTGCCTCTTGTCCCCTGTGCTGCCAACAGATGGAAATCATTTCACTGGGGGGTGTGAGCTGAGGTCAGTGAGGGAGAGAGGCAGAGCCCGTGAGGAGCAGCTCATTAATACCCCCAGAGCCAAAGAGCCACCTTTCTGAGCTGTTTTCTTTGTGTTGGTGTAAAACACAAAGGCTGTAGGAGTTTAAATCAATATGACAAATCCATAATTACACAGCCACTTGTGCAGTGAGAACATCTTGGGCTTAGAAGGGAAAACAAACGTTAGCATGAATCTCCAGTGTTATATATAAAATCCATATATATATAAAATATATAAAATTATATAATATATATACTATATATAAATATATATAAATACATATAATATATGTCAATCTATATAAATGCAAGTTTCTCTCATTCTGGATGTTGTGTACACGAGTGTTTTTCAACTGTCTCTGCTCTCTCTGCCTAATTCATAAATCATAACAGGAGATGCAATAAAAGGAATTAGGTGATCATTAAAGCACTATGCACTGGATATATGTTTCTTTTCTTCTTTCAGTCTGAGAGCTCATTAAAAGCTTGCTTGATTCTTGAAGTATCTTGACACCGAAGATGATGATGAATAGAGCTGCTAAGAGTTGTTAATAATTTGAAATACATTGTCAGAATCACATGATGATGCCATAGGAGATTGCTACAGAGGTGTTATTTGTGTTTGTTTTATTTGGTTACCCTCTTAATCGACCCAGATTAGAAACAGAGCATGAAGCTGAGCATTTATTTTCTCTCTAGAAGGACATTTTAATTAAAAAATGAACTATTAAAAAAAGAAATCTGGGCAGGTGAACATTACTGGAATGACAGCATCCTGGCCATGTCCATCAGTGTTTAATCCCAAACCCTTGCCAGTCTCCTCTTCTTCCCAGGTGTAAGAGCTCTTTGGCCAGGGGCAGTTCCAAACATACTGAAAGTGAAGTCTCAAGAGCTTCGCTGGCTCTGTCCCTCCCCAGTCAGAGCCACTGGTGTGTCCTTGGCATGGGGGACAGAGGGCTGGACCCCCTCTGTCTGCACTGCTCTGCTGACAAGTCCTGCACCTCCAAGGGTCTTGTTGTGGGTAGCAGCTTGTTTGCTCTCCACCCAAAATTCCCTTCCAATGCTGGTGAGGGAACTCCTTGTGCTGCTGGGAGGGGATTTTCCTCCATCCCTCTGAGGGGATTCAGAGGCATTTGCAAAGGGGCCTTCATCTTCCCCCTTTAAACCACTTGGGATTCCTCCTGATAGAGATGTTTAATGTACGCAGGGGGTTTTGTCCTGGAGGAAAGCTGGGGTTTTTATCAGGAAGCACAGAAACACATGCAAAATTGCATCCCTGCATAGAGGTGTCTGTGGTTCAATCTCATACATCCCAAAAGAACTTTAAGACTTTGTCCCTTGAAGATAGGCTGTGTGTGGGGTCCAGGTCTTTAAAACTCCATGGGGTGCAGGTTTCCAAATGTTCAAGCTGTGTTTGTTGATGGGAAGTGTGTGCCCAAATCCCCACTGCCCTGATCTGCAGACTGGGTACTTGGAGTGGCATTTCCAAAGGGCAGGGGTGGCCACCCACCTGCAAGCTGTGCTGCCCTCAAAGTGCTTCTCTTTCTTTGCCACCCAACTTCTCCTCCTCAGCAGGGGAGCACATCCCAGAGCACATCATTCATGCCAGGGCAGCTCTTCATTTTCCTCCATTCACTCCATGCTCCCAGATAGAGCATCCTGTAAATCATATTTAAAAATCCATTAGTGTAATGTTTCTGGGCTTGATATTAAGTGAGCTTTGGAGACCCTGCTGGCTCCAAATTCCCTTGTCTCAGACTAATTTACAGTATATTTTACCAGGACAGGCATTTTCATATTGAAGGACCAGCCTTGACCCTTTTCTCTCTCTCTTTCTCCTTTTTGTTCTATTATTCATCTGTTTTTATCAGATGATTGATGGCTTCTGATGCCAATGTGAGATTGTTCTTCTGTTTTCCCACCTACCACTGTAAAAAAGGGAGGGACAGAATAAAAGGGAAGTGCAATAGATGGGGCAGGTGGAGGCCCCTCCAGCCTGTGCTGGGCTGTGCTCCTCAGGCCAGGGGCACAAACCCTTTGGCAGGTGCAGGACTGGGGCTCCAAGCTTTTGTTTTCCATGCAGGGTGGAGCTCTGCATTAGCAGGAGCTGCTCCCCTTCTCTGCTCCTGACACTGGGAGGGAGCCAGGGACAGCTGGGGGTGCTCCAGGCTGCCTGGGGCAGCAGGGATGTCATTGAGCAGCTCCTACAACCACATAAAAGCTGATGAGTGTTGATTTAAGTGGAGAAATTAGAGTAATCTAGTAAGGGAGGAAAGGTTTCTCCCTTTGACACGGAAAATGTGGGATGTGGAGAGTCCCACAGCCTGGCTGAAAGCACAGGGAAAGTGTCATGGAATCACAGAATAGCTTGTGTTGGAAGAGACCTTAAAGGTCATCTCATTCCAGTTCCCTGGCAAGGAGCAGGGACCTCTTCAGCTTGCTCAGAGCCTTGTCCAGGACACCCACAACCTCTCTGGGGAATCTGTGCCAGTAATAACAACAACAATCCTTGGTATTCATTTAAAGCTCCGATAGAAGAGTTTCAAAGCACTTCGCAGATAATGCAGACCTGAGCCTTGCAATTCTCCTGCGAGCCAGGCTAGGAGTTCATCAAGACTTTGTGCTGCTGAGAGCACTCTGCAGGCACAGGGAATGGGGCTTCTTCCAAATGTGTGCTCTGCTCTCTTGTGAGGGTGTGAGCTGTTTGGCTCTTCAATTTTAAGATGGATTATCATCTTCAAGATACTGAGCAGCCCATCAGATGCTTGAACTGTGAATCTGGGCACTGCATTCAAGCCTGCACTTCAGAAGAAATGACTTTAAAGCAAGCGGGGTCTTGGTGGATATTCCTAAGGGGAAGGCTTGTGTTTGAAAAATGGACTTGCAAGTTGAAATCTCAGTATTTGCCTCACTGAGTGCACAGATTTAAGGCATAACAGTGGTTAATGTCTTTTATCCTTTTATCCTATTATTAGGTTATTATTTTCTTTTATCCTATTATTAGGTTATGTATTTTCTTAAATACACGTGACAATCATGGGCAGTTTGGTCTCTTGGGTTTCCTGGCTGTCCTTCAGAAAGACAACATTGTTCTAAATTACCAGACCTTTGGGGTGAAGGATGAATGAGGGAATAAATCACACGGGACTCCATTTTCTTCGTGGTGGAAAAGCCCATTCTTTAGTCACATAACTCCTTTTTATACAGCTTTAGAGATCTTGTGGGTGACTCCAATTGCTCAGGAGCTTTCTTGCCAATTACTTTATTGGTTAGCAACAAGTTGTTATTCTGTATTGATTGCTCACTCAAACTCTTGGTGTGTATGTGCAGAAGTTTTTGAGAGATAGTTTCCATTTTTCTAAAGGTGTAAAACCAGTTCATACAGGTGTAGGTTGTTTTTCACCCAGGAATAGATTGTTGTATTAGTGAACTGCTCACACCAGGATGGCTTTCACATGGGAGCTTGCAAAGGGCTAGCCTGACAAGGCCAGCCACTGATTTTAACAGAGCAGTCCTGATTTTATAAGGTGCATTTCTTCATAATTTTTCTACCTTAGTGCAACAGATGAGCTGAGCACACCTTGTGGCATGCTGGCTTTTAACTGAGAGTGGAATGTGGGGACTGTGCTCCCTGTGCCCCACAACTCCCTTGGGCAGTGGGGTGAAATAACGTCTTGTTCCCTGTCTAGGCAGTCAGACCCTCACAGAACCTTCTGACACCTCCCATCCCAACCTCACCTCGCTTCTCCTGCTCTGCTGAATCTGAACTGATTCAAAATACGCCAGGAAATGTTAGCAGTGCTGCTGTTTGGAATCTGCTGCCCAGGGCTGGCAGTAGGAGCCCTGACAGCCATGGAGGCTCCCTGGAGAAGGAAAGCTGATAACAGCAAAGCTCACTCCTGGAAGCTGGGCAGACCCAAAGGCCTCTGCTTTTGCTTGGTCTCTGCTGAAGGTGATTGACTTTGAGTGAGCAATTGCTGCTGACTCTGCAACTTGATCCTGGAGTTTATGTTCTGTGTAAGTAACCTTGAGATAGGGATAACTCATAACCTTTACCTGACCCTGGCTGTGCATCTCAAGAGAACAGCAGCTCTTTGTTTGAGGTTTTGGGAGCCATGGGAGGTATATTTAGCTTATAGTCATGAACTGATGCTAAACATATGTGCCCAGACAGCTGCTCCTTCATTTCATCTATGAGTAAGTATTGATTAATGGAAATATAAATTTGTACACGTAGTGGATTGTTCTGTGGAATCGGTACCAAACAATCAGTAGGATGATTTTGTCTTTTAAAATAAAATGGACACTTGTTTTGAGGGAAGATGGACTTTGGGTATTGATGGGTGAGTGAAACAGTGGAGAAAAGGAAGTGCAGTCCAAGGTCTAGACACTGTGAAATTGCCAGCAGGAGGACAACTGGCTTGGGACTTTGCAGACTCCTGAAATGCCACGTGGGTGAGGAATGCTTTGGTGGTGACAGGATGTGTCATGCACATTGTGCTCAGTCAGGCTGTGGCAGGAAACACTGCTGATGTGGAAAGGGGCGATATCAAACCAGCTGGGACCCAGAACCATGTTAGGGGGTTCATGAGGGGCTGTACAAGTTGCCTCCTTTATCCTGATCTCCCCCTCTCCCATGAGAAGAATTTTTATGGAGTTCCTTAAATATTCAGTTGCTATTTAATTTGGTCTGTTCTGAACATGTGAACAAAGTATTTATGAGGCAAAATTAATCTTGAACCTTGGTGGTGCTTGGGGAGAGTGGCCTTCCTGATAGTAACAGCAGTGGCTGTGACAAATTGAGTTTCAGTGGCTGGGTGGCAGCTTAGGCATGGACCTGGGCTTCATGGGCAGCCTCAGGCATGACTGTGGTGTCCTGCACTTCAGCAAGTCCTTGGTGGGGCTTACTCAGACCTCAGGATATTTTATTTGTGGGTGGTGAGAGCATCCAGCCCGTGCAGGATAGCTTTGCTCTAAATCTAGAGCTTCTTGAAGGGAATCCTGCCTGACTCATGGCAACCTTTCAGTTAAACGTGGTTTAACTGGTTCTCATCAAGCATTCAGATAAAACATTTTGCTGCCAACAAAATGTGTTGTTTTTCTGATTTGTTGTGTCTGTGATTCATCACCCACACCCCTCCACTGGGCAGAAAAAGGATGGTTTCAAAAAACTCGTGACCTGATGGGTTTTGTACCTCACAAAGCCACAGCCTTTTACAACCTTTTAACCCTTTTTTTTTTTTCCTTTTAAAGAAAATTAGTAGGTGATGTCCACTGCAAAACTTGCAAGCAAGATAGCAGCAAGGTGATGGTGCCTTGTCCTCTCCTCCTCTTGGCCATGGCACAGAAATGGTGTCTGCTGGAATTCTGCTGGGCAGCAGGCTGGAAAGAGGGAGCTCTGCAGGGCTGGGGGAGCTGGAGGTGAAAGTGCAGCTCCAATATCTGCACCAGGGGTTTTCCTTCTCCAGTGGGACTTTTGCACAGAAAAATTGACTCCTGTTCAGGCTCCTGGGGCGGATTTGTGACATGTCCAGCCGTGCAAGATGTGATAGCATGAATTGTGTCCCTGCTCACTTCTCTGGAGATGGAAATGCATTCCCACAGCCTGGAACTGGGCAGGAAAGTGGCCAGGAGGACACAGGCTGGTTTTGTGTGGCTCTGAGTGTCCACACACAGCAGCCTCACCCCTGCTCCAAACCAGCTGCCTGGGAAAGAACTGAATGCCAATAATCCCAATATCAATCCCATCTCAATCATAGAAGCTGGATCCTTTTTTTTTGTGACATTTTGTGTTGCAAACACCTCAGGTCACAGAGCACCCACTGGTTTCTGTCTCTCAGCTCACAGACTAAGGATCTGCAGGTTGGGTGAAAATGATTTATTGAGGGTTTGTCTGCATGATTTCCACATGCTGACACTTTTAATCCTTGGCATCAGCCAACAGAATAAAAAAAGGGTGAAGGAAAGTAATTTACATGAGAAAATATTAGAGCTGCATCCTATCCTAGCCTATTATTTTAAAATGTCTCTGTGGAATACAATGTTTTCTGTAGAAGGCAGGGTGCCTGCCTTCATAAACCCTTCTAAATTACCACCTCACCACAGCCTCCAGCAGCTGTCCTAGTTCCTCAGCTCATTTTTAGCATCTGAGGATTAAAAAGAATACAAACCACACACTTTGAAAACAAAGCTCTCAGTGGGTCCCACGCTGTGGGGAGGGGGCAACTTCTTGTGACTCCTGAAAGCTGATGTTAGCCAGCCTGGCCGAGGAATAATGGGGCTGGAGAACAGGGGGATTTGTTAAATCAGCTTGAACTCATGGAATTCGTATTTATGTGCGTTTGCTTCTCGTGGAAAGCAGTGGTGACACTATTGGAAGAAAAACTAGCTTTAAAAAATAATTTAATCTATCCACAGAGGAGCTATACAGAGAGGGGGGATTATTGAGGAAAAAGAGAAGTAGTCCTTCAATTCTGCCAGCAATATTGTGCATTTCCCTCAGCAGAACTGAGGTTCTTCTGGAGCTTAGCCTTAGGAGTGGAAACATAATGATGGGCAAACATCAGGAGACTTGCAAGTGTGGTTTTTTTGGTTTAATACATAATAGGCCTGGCTCCTGTCTTCATTCTGGCTCAAAAGACAGAAGAGGGGAACAAGATGTGCAAATTCTTCATTTCCTTTTCAACCATCTCCAAAAATGAAGACTTTAAAGAAATACATCTTGTCTGCATGGCAGTAGGAAGGAATTCTTAAAGTTTAGGACCCTTGTTGAGGTTTAGCTCCAGCTTTTGCCTCTAACACTGCTTCTCTGGGGTTGCTCTTATTTTTTGGAAGCTGACAGTATTTTGCTCCTTGTAATTCTGCTTTTACCTGTGTATTGTTTGTGGATGTCACCCACCTGCTGTGCCAGGGAGGCTCCAACCCTAACAGCTCCTAATGTTCTGGCTGCCATTGGACTAACATAAAAATTCATCAGACTGACTATGGAGATGAACTTGCAATGAAAAACATGACCAAGAAGTGGATAAGCTTGGCCTCTCATGAATTTTGTGTTAAAAAGTGGGAATTTGACCTTTGTATAAAGGCCAGTGCTGTGTGCAGCCCGTATCTGAGTTTCTGTGCTTCCTCCTGGCTTGCTTTTCTCCAGCAGCATAATTAGTTTGTTGAGCAGCTTAAACATCACCTGCATAATCGTTTGTCTCTAGTCCTTATATTTGCTCTATCATATTTAGCCCTAACAGCACATTTTCCACCAAATCACTGCTGTTGGAACAACACATCCTTTCCTAATGTGAAGCTGCAGTCACTGGCTGTGAGCAGTAATTGACTGCAGTGGGGCTTTGATGCTCATAAGTATTTAGTCCCTCACGCTGTGCTCTTTGAATCAATAACCTCCTTTGGTCTGTAACCTAATAGAATTGCTTAGTGGATAAAATTCTGCTTGTGTTTCATCCACTTAGCTTATTTCAGTCTTCTGATAGATTTGCTCCATCAGGAGAGCCAGTGAAAATGATCACATGCTTGTCATATGCCTGTGACAATAAACATCATCACATATTCCCCCGTGTACTCCAGGATGCAGATAACTCTGGGCCTTTGAAAAGAATTGGGATGGATGTGCATAAAATAAGAGTTGGGTGCAAATCAGCAGCTGATGCTGGGGAAGTAGAAGCAGGGCAGGGAAGGCTGGAAATGGGAAAGCTGCTGAGTAAAGCTCTGCTGGTATTTTCTGTGTGCTGGCAGCAGGACACAACACCCTGTCACCTCTGTCAACTCTCCTGTCACCTCTGGGCAGGAAACCTGGGCATTCTCAGCTCACAGGTATGTTGTAGCAGAGCCCTAAAGCTCCTAAAGCTCTGGGGTTGAAAGCATCCAGCTCGTGGGACAGAGGCAATGAGCACGTGTGAGATACTGTAGGGACAGATGCGAGGATAAAGGAAACTGAATTTGGAGGAAATGGGAGAAACCAGCAGGGTTTACACCTTGGGTCCTTGCTGCAAAGCTGCCAAAGGATTCCATTCTAAGGTGGGTGTTGCTTACACACGCGGCTATTTGGGCATGAAGAGGTTAAGCTGTCTACGCTCTTTTGTTTTGCCCTGCCTCTCCCTCCAGAGCAAGATTTGTCTATAAAGTTATTTTTAGATGCCTTGTGAGCAAATTTTGTGGGAAGACAGGCAGCCAGCAGCCCCCGGCGAGCTGCTAAGCCCACCCCTCTCAGCTTACAGAAGGTAATTAGCAGATAATCATGCCAAAATCACAGACTCCAACGGGCTAATTTTATCCTGTGTGCTGACATCGGTAAGCTCGTTGAAAGTAAGTTGTGGGTTGTTGGTGAAATGTGTTTCCTAACTTGTTTATGAGCTGGTGTTCCTGCTTTCTGTGTAAAGGCAAGATCAAGAGCAGGTCTTGTCATGCAGCAGCCACTGGTGCTTTGGTTAGGTTGGATAACCCAGGATGTTTCCTCGCATTAAAATCGCATTTTATTGGGACGCGCTTGCTGCTAATGGTGTTTCCAATAATGCTGTGGTGTTTTGCTGCAGGGCTGGTGTGGAAGGTGTTGGAGATTTGATTCAGCAACATACTCAGGCACGTGCTTTGAGGTGTACTTATTCCACTAACCTGTAATTACAGATCTATAAATGTATATATAAAAAACTGGAGGTGGCTGCTGAGATTGGGCTGTAATTTCCTATGATCTAAATGGAAATTAAGCATGTATTTTTAAGCTACATTTATGCTTAGGAGTTTGGCTAATTTAGGGCCTTAGTGACTCCTGCCATTTTCTTTTAGCAAAGAAAAATATTAAGTGTCAGATGGATGGGCTGAACAGGTTTCATGACCTGCATACTTCTCTCTTTTAGTGATATGGCAAAATAGAGATACTTCCTAATAGAAAACACAGTCATCCTTCTGGGTACAATAAATCTAAGACAGGTAGATATAATAAAAACTATCACTATTTCCTCCTGATAATAAAAAGATTAAGTTGGCCAAGGTTACAGGGTCAAAAATAGTAACAGGAATCTGTGGGACAGATGACCTGAAGAACGAGGGAGAAGAGCCTGACCTCCTGCTGTCTGATTTTTTTTTTTATGATTTTTTTATTTTTTAAATCTCACTCTGAGAGAGGGCCCAGGTTGCAGCAGGCAAAGATGGGCTGGGCTGTCCCCGAGATCAGCAAGACATTTGGGTCACAAAAGTGCCTTTTTGGGGTTCCCTTCTGTGGACAGATGGAGGTTTGGGATCAACCCTGTGGCAGCCAGAGGAAAGGTGAGGGAACTTGTGAGGTCTTTTCCATTTCCAGATATCTCTGGTTTTGCAGTGGATTTTTAATGAGTTATCAACCTCCAAAATGCCTCTGGGCTCCTGCCTGAGCCTCTTCCCTGCAGCATTTTGGATCTGGCCTTATAGAAGCAAATGTCAGATGCAGCAGTCAGTCTCCCTCAGGTGAGCATTTGTTGTTTTGTAGGAGAGATTAGACCTTTGTAACCTGTTTTCATTTTCTGAACACTTACCATGACAAAAAGTGTCTGTAGCTGATTTGAACACACCTGGAGCGTTTGCTGCAGTATTTATCCAAGTTCACACATACAGTCTCACCTGAGTCCTGGTCTTTGTGACTGTATCTTGTGCTTTCAGGCTCAATCAGAAAAGCAGTGGGGAAAGTAATAGCTCAGGTTGAAATAATAATTTGCTGACAGGCTGCCAAATATGTATTTGTCTAGCATATAAACTTGGTTCCTTTTTTCCCTGATCATGATGGAGGCTGCTTGCATAGAGGAAATATCCCTGATGATAGAGAGCCAAATTCACTGGGCTCTGGGTGTATTCAAGTGCTCTGTCTGCCTGTCATGTGGCAGATTAATTCAGTGGCAGAGTATGCTACCATTGCCTCAAGCAGGGAATTCCATTCTGCAGGAACACAGTTCATCCCAAGAGCTGCCTCTGAGCAGCGAGTTGGAGGAGCAAAGAAGGAACATCTCACACGCAGGAGCTGTGGTGAGGATGCCTAGGCTGATCTAGAGCAGTTAAAGAATAAAACAGGGATTAATTCAAAGGATCTCCTCCATGGATCCACCTTGGGCAGCACAAGAGCCCAACCAGGGCTGCACCCAAGATGAACCAAAATGGTCCCAAAATGGACAACTGGTCACAGGGTCTCTCACATTTCTAAGTTCTGCTCCATTTGCATATTGGAGTTAATTGTCCAATATTACCCTTTCAAGCACACCACGTGTCTGGCTGTCTCTCATTCCCAGTGTGAGTGCCACAGGGGCCTGGGCTCCATGGCACACTCAGCTCCCAGGGTGCAATGAAGTCTTCAATGCCATCTTTGAGAGCTGAGTTCTTCCAGTAAAACATTTCAGTAGAGAAAAGTGTGAATTCTATAAAATCAAGATTCATTCAAGATGTTACAATCAGATCTATGTATTTCCCTGCTTTCTCAATAATCACTAATTATGAAAAACCAATTTCATTCACCATTTTTACTTGGCTTCCAAGTCAGACCTGAAGACAGACAGATAAGTTACTGCTGGTAGCTCAGATCCTGCCAAAAACCTCATGAGAATCAGCTACTGAGCTTTCTGTGTTTAAGCACTGACAGATGGAAATGGTATCTGATGCTTTAGCATTCTTTAATTGAGCTCTCAAAGGCATGACAAGGTCCAATGGCTGGAAACTGAAGCCAGAAAAATTCAAATTGGAAATAAGGTACAAATTTTTAACAGTGAGAGTAATTAAACTCTGGAACAGTGGATCAGGATTTATTATGTGATGGATTCTCCATGGTTTGATCTCTTCAAATCAAGAATGCATGTCTTCCTCAGAAATACTCCATAGCTCAAACAGAAGTTAAGGGGCTCAAAGCAGATTTTAAAAAATGTAATTGCATGACCTGGATGATGCAGGAGGTCAAGCAACCCCATCTGAAGAGATAAGAATCTGTGAATCTAAACCCAAACAAGTCCCTTGATTTCAAGCCCTGCATTTAAACTTCATGTGGACCTAAATCCCTTCCCTGCTTCATTCTGTCTGCTTGGACAAGCAAGAAGGACTTTCTAAGGCAGCAATTTGAGGAGTTTAATGCAGTCTTTTCACCTATAAGGATTTTGGCCAAGCTGCTGAAGAGCTTGAACCTTCCCTTTGGGCTCTACGGAATGGCTCTTTCCCATCCCAGGTGGTTTTCTGTGCTTAACAGGAGCCCCTGTGGTCAGAAGTGCTGCTAAGCAGTTGCATCTTGGGGAGCCAGCTATCCACTCCCCCCTTCCCCCTGGTTCCAGGAACACCCTTCTCCTCTGCTTGTTGTTTTGGGGATTCTGCTCACCTCCAGGGTTAAATTTATCTCAATGCCACACAGCCCTTACCTTCTCCAGAGTTAATGAGCGGTGCTGTGAAAGCTAAACCATGACTTGCATCGTTAACAACGGCACACAGCTTAGAAAAAAGCCAGGCCAGCAGTGCTCCAGGCACCTCCTTTTTCCTGAGGCTCCCTGTAGCATTCACATTTGTGAAAAATCCCTTCGCCCAGGATTCTTCTCCTGGGAAGCTGAGAAGCCTCAGAGAAAAAGGAAAACAATTCTTATCTCATTTGCTTCTCCTGTGTTTTGCTGCTTTGGAATTTTGGAGATTGTTTACCCACAGGTGATTGTTTCACTGGATTCTGCTGTGAGTTGTTTTCACTCTTTGGCCAATCAGGGCCAAGTTGTGTTGGGACTCTGGAAGGAGTCACAAGTTTTCATTATTATCTTTTTAGCCTTCTGTCTGTATCCTTTCTGTATTCTTTAGTATAGTTTAGTTGAGTATTCTTTAATATAATATAGTATCATAAAATAATAAATTAGCCTTCTGAGAACGTGGAGTCAGATGCATCATTCCTTCTTGCCATGGGGGTCCCTGCAAACACAATAGCTCCTCACACTGTTTCCCCAGTTTCACTTTTGTGTGGCACCTTGTAAGGACCAGCATCACAGCCGTGGGGACTGCATGGAGCTGCCAACAAAAACTGGCAAAACACGAGGTGGAAGAGGTCTGTTAATTTGCTCCAAGTATCAGTTCCTCTAGAGAGGCTCTTCTTACCAGAGAGAAACTGTTAAGCAGTGCAGGAGCAGGTCACACCTGCAGAGCAAATGGGTTTCCTCAGTCTGAAGACATCTACAGAGCAGAGTAATAACACAGCAGAAATATAAGAGTTTGGTTTTTAGGGGACGTCTGAGAATGCAAAGGAATTGCCCTTTATTAAAAAGGCCAGACCAGAGTCCCTCCTGGTGCATATCGAATACAGATCTTTCACAAGGACCCTTTGCTGCAGAGGGGAGGAGGAAACAGAGAGGGAATTTAACCCTTAAGGACCTTCCTCAACTGTCACATTCATATTTTCTCTGAAAAATCCCTTTGCCCAGGATTCTTCTCCTGGGAAGCTGAGAAGCCTCAGAGAAAAGGAAAACAATTCTTATCTCATTTGCTTCTCCTGTGTTTTGCTCATGTGGAATGTGTTTGGAGATTGTTTACGCACAGGTGATGGTTTTATTGGATTCTGCTTTGAGTTGTTTTCACTCTTTGGCCAGTCAGGGCCAAGCTGTGTCAGACTCTGGAAAGAGTCACGAGTTTTCATTATAATCTTTTTAGCCTTCTGTCTGTATCCATTCTGTATTCTTTAGTATAGTTTAGTATAGCATTCTTTAATATAATATAGTATCATAAAATAATAAATTAGCCTTCTGCGAACGTGGAGTCAGATTCATCATTCTTTCCTTCCTTTGTCGGGGCTCCCCGCAAAAACAGTACTCAACAAGTTTTGCTTTGCAAAGAAGTCTTTGCCATGGAAGCTGGCTCAGACCCACATTGTGCATGTCTCCAGGACAGTTTATGGATTCCTGGCATTCATAGCTGCATTTATTCTCAGGGAGCTTTGCTGCTTCTCTGCAACCCAGTGCACTTTATATCAGGATCTCATAGTCATCATTTCCTGAGGTATTTTTGTAGGGGGAAACCTGGCAGAAGTGGGGGTCAGGGAGGCTTTGGAGCATTCATGTGCTGCCTGGAATCAGTGTTTTGGGAATGGCTCTGCCTGCTGTGCATGCTGTTGCTCTGAAGCTGTGGATTTTCTCCACAGCCCTCATTCTTAGTCCTTTGTTTTATTGGAGATGGGTTGGATGGACCAACAGCACAGCACAAGGATGATGTGATGGGTTGTGTGTTATTACCCAGAACTTGTGCAGCCACAGGTTAGCTGGAAAGAGCTGAAGGCAGCAATGGTGGTTTTTTTTTTGTTTTTTTTTTTTAATTCTAGAAGATGCCTTGCAGTCTTTGACTGGGCAAAATCCTATCCCAGTGTGCTGCTGATGATGATAGAGAGGCACCCAGTGTGTGCCATGGCCACCACAAGAAGAACCCACCTGAGGAGCATCCTGATGGCTCCTGCCTTGTCCTGTCCCTGCCAGGCTGTCGCCTCCCCTGTGCCTCTACATCCCAGGACCGTGGCCAGCTCAGGCACCACATTGCCTTGCACCTTTGCTGCTGCTACTGATCTGAATCTGTGACCTGCACACAGAAGACAAACCTTTCATTTCCTCTTTTGTCCCCAGTATTTTTATTTTCCTTCAACCCATGCATCCCTTACCCGTTTTGTGAAATTTCTTACTGCTGAATTCTGTTCATTGCCATTACCATTTCTTGTTTTCTATGTAGAAGAATTTCCCATTTATTTTCTACTTTATGATTTGGCTTTTGCTTGTCCTCCCAGCCAGAGCAGCTTTTTGCCAGCTCAGCCTTCTTTCTTTTCCATGGGATTGTGGTTCCTCTGTGTAGGGAGGAAAATGATCTTGAACAGTTCCCAATTATCAGTCACATATTCCTGCTCAAATTCTTTCTTTCAATTGTTTTGCTTTGTAATTATTTTCAGCTTTGTTAAGCTGGCATTGGAAATCATCAAGTAGATACATTACTCATTTGGACTTTATTCTATTTGCACATAACAAATGTAATCAAATCAGTCTCTTGTACCTAAGCTGCTGCTATATTTTTACATTCTGTCATCAGTTCCCCTTGATCTGCAAAAATGAGGTCTAATATAGAATTTCTTCTATGTTAGATGCAATTGTTTTTGTGTCTGGATATTTTCAAGTATAATTTTAGGAATTCCGAGCACATTTTTAGTATTTGCAGCACAAGGCTTCAACATATGGCTTTCAAAATGAAATCCCCATAGAAATGCAGCTCTCTTTCTTGAGTGGAATAACTGTGTTTACAATAGCTCAGTGCTACATGAAAATGATAGTGTTGTTAGTAATCTTGAACAGAATTTTGAAGGGTTCAATAAATATTTCTGTTCCTTACAAGGGAGAAAGAGAGACTGTGTGATCATGTCCTTTAACAATAAAACACCTTTTATACTGAATGAGAACTGTGTAGCAGCTCTTAATTAGAGATAATAAATACCAGCAAGTTACATTTCTGTGGAAGAATTTTAGCTCTGTGTGTGCCATTATTTTTTAAGGGATAAACAAGGTGGCTCACAGAACTACAGATTTTTCTGCCTGACATTAATCCTAGACAAAATAATGGAATTGCTGATAGGGCATGTAATTAGTAAAGAATTAAAGGGATTAATGCAAGTAGTGTCAATCAACATGGGCTTATAGAATATAGTCATTGTCTAATTAGTTTTTGCTTTTTTTTTTTTTCAGGGAAGATTACAAATTGTGTTGATAAATGTAATAGTATTGATATGATAAACTTGTGGGAAGGGCTGAGGATCCTGATCTGATCTCATGGCTGGCCCTGCAGGTTGGACTAGGTGACCTCCTGAGGCCCTTTCCAACCTGGAACACCCAGTGGTCCCTTGCAAGAATTGCCTTTGGCTACAAAGAACTTCTTGCACAAGTCTGGGATGATAGAAAACCAATTAGGCACCACTGGAATAGATAAGAAACTGCTGCACTCTCCAGTTTTAAATGGAAATTCATCAGTGAATGGGCATGCTTCTAATGGAGTCCTGGGGGTTATCACAGATCTACCTCTGTGGCGAGGTCAAAATCTGAAGATCACTGAAATAAAAGACAGATCACCAGAGCAGAATGATTCAGGTCCCATTAGTAACCTAAATGAAAACAAGGAACATGTTTTAATAGGACCTGTGTAGAGCTGAGCCATGTCCAGGGAGCTGTTGACACTGAAGAAGACATGTGGAGGTGTGGGACCATCAGCAAGCACAGACCCCTGTGTGAGAGTGTGACAGAGAAGGAAAATGTCATTTTTGGGGGTATAAAACCAGGAATATTTGAGACAAGGAGGAAGGGACTCCTCCTGCAGTTTCCTGTTGTGACTTTGGCAGTTCAAGGAAAATGTTGTCATCAACAGTTGGAGAGAATGGAGAAAAAAGATTTGTTAAATGATTGGAAGGCACATCCACCCTCTGGAGACCAGAGGAGACACTTTGCATCATCTGACAGAGAGTTTTGATCACTCTGATGGACAGAAACATAAATATAGTGAAAAAGCTGAGTTCAGTCCAGCAAATAAAGGCAATAAACCCCAGTGCAGAGAAAGCAAAGGCAGAGGAACTCAGACTAGACATAAACCAAACTCAGCAGGGAGAGCAATTAACCACTCACAACAGCACACTGAGAAATATGAAGCTCTCTGTTTCATTGGAAGTTTTTACATGGTTTTTCTTGTCCTAGTATTTCTGCTCTGGTTTTAGAAGGACTCAGTTCTGGGAAGTCTTGTGACCTGTGTTATCCAAGGGGTCAGAAGTGAAAATCCCAGTGGTTTTGTCATCGATTGCTCCAAGGACTCCTGACATGAGGCGTGCTCCACGTCAGCTGTGTCCAGCACAAGGGGAGGGCTCACAAAACCAGGCTGATCTAGAAGAAATTCAGGAGTTTTATGGTTCCTTACCAGCTTAGATGAGGATTTTAGGAAAATAACCAATGAACCTGATGGAATTTTCTGAAAACCTTGTTACTTACTAAAGCATTGTGGGTAACGATTAATTCACTCAGCTTCTGATTGATTCCTTCCCCTTTTTGGATCCACACTGAAAAGACAGGCTCCACTCCCTCCCCAGGAGGTGCTGATGCTTTCCACTGTTTGAGGAGATCCCCAAGAGTAAATGAAATGTTCAGAAGGTGAAGTGAGGAGAGATGAACTCCCCCTAACACTTGTGTCCACACCCCACTGCTCCTCTAATGGAATTTACAACCCGTGTGGCTGTTAATCCACGTTCTGATTCAGCTCTGAAAGTGACCAAATGTTTTTAATCTCCTAAATATTTTCAAGAATTCACCTAGACACTTGGAAACAGTAGGGAAAAAAAGAATAGCAGCATGTGAGTGAATGTGATTAATGGGTCGTGGTTATTCCCAGATCCTTCTTTTTAATATAATTACTTCATTACAGCACAGCCATGTCACAGAACTTCTATAAACAAGTGCTGATGTCTGGCTGCTCGGACTCTTTAAAGTCCAGATCTTGGAGAGGAAAAGAAATTTGGAATGGAGAAAAATAGCAATTAGAGTTTAATGGTAAAATGGAGAATTAATGTGTAGTGAATAAAACTCCTTTTAGTGGAAAATGTTTTTTGTGTTAACTTTTGTAAGAAAACAGTTTTCCATACTTGTCAGGCTTGACAGTTAAAGTTAATGGTGTTAAAAAACAGAGTACTGAAAAATGTTCCCTTTGGTGTGAAAGATTTATTCAATGAGAGTTTGCTTGAAAAGTTATTTTGGCTAAGGACGCTGGCTTTTGCCTAATGCTTGGAACAAAGATCCTTGCTGTGTTACCAGGATGGGGGCAGCCACAAATTTATGATTTCCCAATTAAGATGACATGACCTATTTTGTTGTGTTGTTGACCCCTTTTTGAATAGAACCCTTAAATGTATTTTTTTTTTTGCCTTCTGGAAAACCACATCAAGCAAATGCTGATCTCACTCTGCCTGGAGTAAAGCTTGGGACATGCTGGGATGCTCAGAGAGAGAATTTGTGAGTTAATCTGCACTGAAAGCAGACTGAAAAGTGAGTTGAACTGTTTCTATCCATTACATGCTATTTAGCAAGGTAGTTAGAGCCTGAAATTTCTCCTGTCATATTTGTGTGGCCAAAAAAAGGCTGTCCAGGAGCAGAGCTGCCTCTCCCATGGCCGTGGTGGAGGTCAGGGTTTGTAAAGGAGCTGAGTGGCAGCAGGAGCAGGCTGGGTGCTCTGGGGTCTTTTCTCAGCCTTTTCTGGCTGCCTGGCAACACTCTGGGGAGGGAAGGGTTTTCCACAACTGCCCATCAATCCTGCAGACATGAAGCTGCTTGACCTGACAACCGGCCTGCTCCTTACTCACCCCAGTACTCCTAAAAAGATTATGCCTCTGATGCACAGAGGGGGGAATATTGTATTTGCAGGGACTCCTGTGGCAAGGAGGAATGATGAATCTGATTCCATGTTCTCAGAAGGCTAATTTATTATTTTATGATACTATATTATATTAAATAATGCTATACTAAACTATACTAAAGAATACAGCAAGGATACAGACAGAAGGCTAAAAAGATAATAATGAAAACGCCTGACTCTTTCCAGAGTCCCAACACAGCTTGGCCCTGATTGGCCAAAGAGTGAAAACAACTCACAGTAGAATGCAATGAAACAATCACCTGTGCGTAAACAATCCCCAAACACATTCCAAAGCAGCAAAACACAGGAGAAGCAAATGAGATAAGAATTGTTTTCCTTTTTCTCTGAGGCTTCTCAGCTTCCCAGGAGAAGAATCCTGGGTGAAGGGATTTTTTCAGAAATGTGAATGCTACGGGTGGAAGTTGAGGGCAGTTTCCCTTCTAACATCAGAGGGTTTTGTCTCTTGAAGCGTCCTCTGGATCTTCATCCACTTGTGACACTGATAAATCAGGTCTGTCACCTCACTGTGGTTTCCCTAAATTAGGCTGTGGGGACGTGTATGCAGGTTTTGTTCTGACTCTGGCCCACGTTCTTCCAAAGCAAAGGCTCATGAATGGGCTTTTGGAACCTGCCTGCCTATTGTCCCCTTTTTCAGACCCCTAGTTTAGTGCTATTTTTTGTTATTTGGTCCTCTCAAAAAATCTGAATTCTACCTACTAAAGAACCTTGTAAATATGGAGTCAGCATAGGTTGGCAGAGGTCCACTGGCCTGCAAGAAAAGCTGGTTGGCACCATTTGGGAATCTGTTCTGGTGTTTAGAATAAATTCATCAAGACAGTCCAGGGAGGCAGAGATTAAAATTAATAGTGTTAAAGCTCTGGTTTAGAGCCCACCCTTGTCAGAAATTATATTTTCCTGAGTTCATATTGAGCAGACTGCATTGCATGGCTTTTTCAGGAGAAAGCCATAAACATTTTGAGGCTCCCTGGGCACATGGAGGTACAGGTTCTGTGAGTTTTTGAACTGCTGCTCTTTCCAACCCTCCCATTTGCTTTATCCTGGATAAATATTTGGGTCCTGGAGAGTTTGGTTGCAAAGAGCAAACAGATCATGGAGCCCTCACTGTAAACACCTGAGAATGCAATGTGAGCTTGGTTTAAAAGTTTCCCAGTGACGTTTTTAATTTTTGAGTAAA
Source organism: Motacilla alba alba (assembly GCF_015832195.1). Classification (NCBI taxonomy): domain Eukaryota; kingdom Metazoa; phylum Chordata; class Aves; order Passeriformes; family Motacillidae; genus Motacilla; species Motacilla alba. The sequence continues at coordinate 3,730,353 of NC_052033.1, forward strand.
TTAAACTCTGAATGATACCCCAGTGACGTGGGGGGCTCATGGACAGCAGAATCTGGAAGTTTTTGGTTGTGTGGGGTTCCAGCTCCTGTAGTGAGAGGTTTGCAAGGCAGAGATGGAGCCTCTCACCCTCCTCCAGCTACACCTCATGCAATGACCTTGCTGGGATGGATTCTGGGATCAGCAGCAGCAGATTAGACCCAGGGAAGAACGTTGATTACGTCCACCTTCACATCTGTCCAAGAGGGGCTTTGTTAATGTTACAGCTGAGTCACATTCCCCTGACTTGCCAGGTGGATGTGTTTATCCTGGAGAAAATTCCACATTCCTCACCTTGTGAGTCCGGAGAACCCAAATTTACCAGTGCAAGGGGCTGGGGAGAGCAAGGAGGTGGCGAGACCCACGTGGATAAAGTCATTAGACTACTACTTTGACAGATATTTCTTGAGGAGTGTTGGAAGATTTTCAGATTGACAAGGATTTGAGCAAAAACGTTCACCATGTGGTTCCCAGAATGGTTCCTAAATCCAGCTCTAGGTCCTGTCATGAGAGAAGACTGATTTCTACTGGCACAGAAGAGCTGCATCTCTGAATTGTGAGTGCTGCTGGTGCAGACAGCCTGAATGCCCAGAGATGGAGTCAGAGCCCAGCTTTGTGCTCCTACAACTAAAACCCAGGCACCAGATGATTTTTTTCTGCAAACTACATTGCTCATGGATGTTTTCATGAGGTGTGAAAACTTTCTATGAAGATTGACTTCAAGTTTCCTACTTACCCTCTGTGCCAGTCGCCCTGAGGACAAATAAATAACCCCAAAATGAACTGACCTCCTTGCTGACAGAGAGTTTTTCCTTTATTTCAATTTCTGAGTGTGGATTTGGGCTGGTCATTGCTGTGCCTGACTGGGTTCAGAGCCATCTGCCTGCTGTTGGGATTCCACATGCCACCTGACCTCAGATGGTTCTTCTGGCAGGAGAAGGCCAGGCTCTATTTACATGGTGGCAATAAATGGATTTTAAATGGGAGGAAATGATATTGTTATCTATTTGGAAGCAATGTTGCAGCACTCTGTGTGGAAAGGAAAAACATGCCCAATGTGTTTAGCTTTATTATTATTATTACCCAACATCTTCTCTTGAAAGTGGATGTGGCCTTCAAAAGACTCCAAACTGCAAGGAATTTAGCTTTTTCCCCCCCCCACCCCAGAAATATGTTTGCTTTTAATGACATTTTCATCTATAAAAGCTAAAAATAACATGCCTTATTAAATTCAAAGCACTCTGGGACACAGTTTGCTCTTTTTTGGCTGAGAAGGTAGAATTTTCCTCCGAGAGGATCACGTTTTCTGTTGGGTTTGGAGTTTTGTCTGCCTGCCAGCTGCAATTTTGTGTGGCTGTGGAAAATGGAGGGGTCCCCTGAATCATCATTCCCAAACCTGGGGCTCTGAGGAGCTGGAGTCTCCTTTTGCAGGGAGAGAAGTTGTTGCTGTCTCCTTCTTTTGTCAGCGGGAGGGGGAATGATGCCAACACAGCTCATGCAAGTGTTCAGGCCAATCCCACTGGTCTGTACCTGGACTTTCCACACCTTTGGTGTCATCAGGTATTTCTAGTTGCAGTCTAGCATTGTACAGCAAAAATCACTGGGAAACAGCTGACCTCCTGTTTTGGTTTGGGAAGGGAGGGGATGGCTGAAATGACAATAATTTCAAATATTTTTGGCGCATCACTGTACAGTGCTTCATTTTAAATCTTCACCTTAGTTCCTACTCAAAGCCTTGTCATACCTGGGCTCAGGTTGAACCAGATCAGATTTTTTTCTCACTTACTGAGATGCATTTGAGTTGTTTCCAGTTTTTCATCTCTTACTGGTTGTTTTAAGACAGTCACAGATGCAGTTCAGGGCAGGTTACCTGTCTCCTGGAGAGCAGAAAAAGGTACTGGAGTATTATGCACAAGGGAAATCTCAACCCTTCTCTTTTCATTGCAACTACTGGATGTGGGTTTAGCATGTTAAGGTGTATATTAAATAATTTAAAGTCAAAAAGCAATCAAAGTGGGGTGATTTTTGCTATTGATTAACTTTGCAGTGTTTTCTCCATTCCCCATGTGAGTTCCTGCCCTGATGAGGAGTCTTATTGCTCCTCCACAGTGATTTCTTTACATGCTGCTCTGTTTTAGGCTACATGTGGTGATTAGACAGAGAAAAAATATAAAAATCAGCAGCAGGAGTCATTTGTGAGGGGTGCCCACCACATAACAGTGAGCTGGTCATTGTGTTGCAGGACACCTTTGCCTCCATAATTAGGATTTGTTCCCCAGGAGATCCTGTGCCCCCTTCATGGGTTTCTGAAGGATTGTGCAGGGGGTTTGAAATGTTTTTGCAGCTGATCCACATGAAATACCATCAGGTTAAAGGAAAGGAAAAGCCACGTTTGCTGGATTATGGCTTCCAAATCCTTCAACTTGTGGAGAGGGCAGGAAGGGGATTGGAGAGGGAATCACGACTGCAGCAATTAATCTCACTGTAGCTTGGACAGGCCTCATCACAGGCTGACACTGATTTATGAACAAGGCTCTCATATTTTTCTACTCTGTCTTGTGCAGGAGCAAAGTTAGATCTGCCCCAGTGTAAGCTGGGATTGTTCCATGGGAGCTGATGGTCTTTGTCAGCCTTGTGGGTACAGTTTGTGGCCTCCCATCATTGTTGGGTATTGTATTTGCAGGGACCCTCATGGCAGGAAGGAATGATGCATCTGACTCCACGTTCTCAGGAGGCTAATTTATTATTTTGTGATACTATAATATATTAAAGAATGCTATACTAGACTATACTGAAGAATACAGAAAGGATGCTTACAGAAGGCTAAAAAGATAATAATGAAAACTCCTGACTCTTTCCAGATCCCAAACACAGCTTGGCCCTGATTGGACAAAGAGTGAAAACAATTCACGTGAAACCAATGGAACAATCACCTGTGGGTGAACAATCTCCAAACACATTCCAAAGCAGCAAAACACAGGAGAAGCAAATGAGATAACATTGTTTTTCTTTTTCTCTGAGGCTTCTCAGCTTCCCAGAAGAAAAACCCTGGGCAAAGGGATTTTTCAGAGAATGTGACAGCTGGGAGATGGGTGCTGGTGCTGGTCCTGGTCCTGTGTCCTGGCTGGGGTGGGGGTGTTTAATGTGAGTTGTGGAGCTGTTCTCACCCCTGACTGCCCATGAACAAGTGACTGTGCGGGGATGGGTGAGGCTCCTCTGTGGGGTCAGCTGTGGGTTAAAACAGGTCAAGCCATGGCTGTTCCTGTCCCTGGGAGCAGAGACTCCCCCCCACCTGGCTCCATCCTCCTATCAGGGAGTTGTGCAGAGCCACAGGGTCCCCCCTGAGCCTCCTTTCCTCCAGGCTGAGCCCTCCCAGCTCCCTCAGCTGCTCCTCTCTGCCTGGCACTGAATGATTTCTTTTATGAGATGGATTGAGCTGAGGAAGGAACCCCCCCTTGCTCCCTCCCTCCTGCACAGGCACTTTTGCCACAGTTCAACTCTATAAATCAAAACATTTGCTGTACATCTGACCCATAATTCACATTTTCTTCAGCCAGCATGCTGCTGGTGAGCCAGCCACGAGGCTGTACAAGCTTGGAGGTGGTGGTGGTGCTGAGCAGGGGCATCCTTGATGGCCTCATAGTTTTTTTCTATCCTGAGTGATGGTTCCATAGGTGGGAGCTGCCAAAACTCCCAGAAACCCCATGTGGACATTGGCCATCTGACTTCCTGGTGCCAGGAAAGTGCTGGGTTAGGGAGTTCAGGCCTCCTTTACATCTAATTTGCAATCATGCAGAATTGGAGAGGGATTTTTTTTTAAAGTGAAAAGACTCAACTCTCTTTTTGCACCCCATTCAGAGAGAATTTTGCTCATTTGTTCCGTTGGACATGAGCATGCTTGTCATGCTGAGGTTAAAGACTGGATGTGAGATGGAGGAAAAGAGGGGAATCATTATTTATCCACCTCCAAACTCAGCTGCTTTAGAGCTTTTACCAGTTCAGACCATCACAGCTGCTGGTGGGACAATCTTTGGTCTAATTTCACCTTTCTCAGCCATTTTGAAATGTGAGATTGCTGCAGCTTTCTGCTGAAATGCAAACAGCATTTTTGCCTCTGATCTCATTCCTTTCCTGAACCTGCCCTTGCCTCTTTCTCTACCCAAATCCAGACAGAGGCTTCCACCAGGCCTTAAGCAGATATAACACTGACATTTCCCCAGATGATTTTCATTTCCTTCAGCCCCTGCCCTTCTCCAGTCCAGCTGGGAGCTGAGGTTTCCAAATACCTTGAAGAGAAGCTGTTCTTGTGGTTTTTCTACAAGCTTCAGGGGAAGTCATGTGGAATATTTCTGGAGATTTTCAGTCTTGTTTTTTAGCTCCTGCAGCTCCACACAACTTATCAAAATGTAGCTGTGGAACTGAATTAGTGAACTACTTGAAGATTTCCTGTCACTAATACTATATTTGGGTGTTAAACTTGAAGCTAATGGGGGTTTTTGTGGGTTAAAACCACTTTTGTGCAGGGCAGTGTCCCCTTGAAGCCAAAGGACAGATATCATTCAGAGGAGAAAAGTCAGTCCTGGACACACTCAAATGTCCTTACCACAGCTAAGCCTGTTCTAACTTCCCTGCCAAAACTTTTTTTCATTAAAAAAATATAAAATAAAAGAAGCATTTTAATTAAATGCAAGTTTCTGTGGAATATATCTGCTGCTTTCAAAAAGCATCCATGCTTTAGCAGTAACTCAAAGCCAGAACATCATGGCTCAACAGAACTATTTACATTTGAAAGCTTTTCAGTTGAAAATGTGTATGTTTTGGAATTGAAAATCTGTTTTATGGCTTTCATTTTTATGGGAACACTGGAAAAATTTCTGCTTCAGGGAAGGACTATTCTGACTCTAGTAAGATTTTTATTCTCAGAACTAAGCACTGTTTTCTCAAAGACACATTTTTACATGTCGTTTCTCATATATTTTTCTTCCCTCTTGCCTCTCAGACCATTTCCCTTGACTTGTTTAACCCTGCTTGAAAACCAGTATGAGAAATGGGGGTTTGTGTTCCTGGCTCTGTTGCCTGGCTCACTGTTTTGGGCAGTTTAACAAACATCCTGGAGAGTTCTCTGGCCTGACTGCAGCCACAAGAATGCAGCTTTCACAGTGGAAGCCAGCTGAAAGGTTATTTTCAGGGCTGAGATATATAGCAGCACTTTATCCACCTGAGCCCAGCCTCTGCTGGATGATCCAGGGCTTTGGGCAGGGCACGCCCTGATGATTTTAATATAAATGGGTATGACAAGATGAGAGGCCAAATGCTGAGTGGATTTAATCATCTGACAAGTGCAATGATTAATCTTAAATATTCTCTAGTCAGTCCCAGAGTGGAATTTCTGCTCAGAAATGAGGCCATCAGCCATGGCCATTGATTTGCTGGCAGCGTGGCCACGATGTGCACAGCAGCCTGGGGAAGTTGTGGATGTGTGTGAAGCTGGTAGCAGTGACAGATGATGAGCTGTTAAATAACTGCACAACTCATCAGGCAGGGGAAGGTGCTCGCAGCCTGGAGTGGGGCTCTCCCTTCCCTGGAGAGCCAACCCGGGCTGGGGACATGTGGGCTTTCCACAAATTTAGGTGTGATTTTGGATTTCCAAGCGCTGCTGCCTTTGCTTTCTCCAGGCTGGTGTTCCTTCCCTCAGCTCCTTTCCCTTTAGGGTGTTGCTTACATGTTTTGGTTTTTGGGTTTTTTTTTTTTGGCAGAGGTTGACAGTGGCTCCCTGTGCATGGGAAGACTGAAGAGGAGATGGCAGAAGCAGACTGTGCCTGGTGGGGCACATTTTCATTCTGGAGTCGGCCTCTTGTGTTCCTGACATGTGAGTTTGGTTTCCAGCCCAGATGCAGGTCAGAGCAGGCAGTGAAACTACATTTCCAGGGATTTCAGTAGCCCCACACAATCTCCTCTCCCAGTCTGACCTGGGCAAAGCTGGAATGTGTCCAAAGCAGGGCAGCAAAGCTGGGGAAGGGGCTGAAGCACAAACCTGATGAGGAGCAGCTGGGAGGGCTCAGCTGGAGAAAAGGAGGCTCAGGAGGGACCTCGTGGCTCTGCACAACTCCCTGGTGGTGGAGCCAGGTGGGGGTGAGACTCTGCTCCCGGGGAACAAGAGACAGGACAAGAAGAAAAAGCCTAAAGTTGCACCAAGCAGGGTTTAGATTTTAGATTTCTTCACAGGAAGGGTGGTCAAAGAGTGGTAGAGAGTCCTTGCAGAGCCTTCCTTTGAGTGCTCACAAACACCAATCCAGCAATGCTGGGGCTCAGTGTGCTGCAGACAATGTGGGGAAAGCTTGACAAATGAGATTTGTTAGAGCAGACACTGCAGAAAGTCAGGGCCATGAAAAATGTAAGCCTAATACCGATTATTCATGGTGTGCTGGGATTTCCTGATGGGGTGTTTCAGGAGTCCTGGGTGACCTGGCCTGGGGAAGGAGCAAATGAAGCAATGCTGATGAGCTCCTCTGAAACCTGAGGAGAGAAAAACCTGCAGTCACTGATGCTGCCTCTGAAGCCCAAATCAAACTCTTGATTTGGGATGGCATTCCACCGTGGAGCAGGTGAAAGAAAAACTACCTTTGCCCTCAGGGCTGTCAGCGTGGCAGCAGGGTGAAAATGGGTTTATTTAAGAGATAAAATGTACTGTACAAATCCTCCATCCTCCTAGATGAGTGGTATCCATATTGACTGTGGAAACCTGGCTGCAGCCACTCTGCATCAGTTTGATCAAATGATGCCTCTGGTTCGTGACTGGACTTGAACCCCACCACTTTTAAGAGAAAAAAGTTGTGTGATGCCCTGGATTCTTTCTGCTTGATAGTATCAGGCAGCCTTTCCACCATCTCTTTGAGAAGCAGCACTTGCTGCTTCCACATGACAGGAGAAAAATGTTTTAAAGAGCAGTATTAATAATAATAGCAACATTAAAGTGTGGGGAAGGATTACAAAGGTAATTCTGAGATATTTCTCAGTAATGCAGGCTATTAACAAAAGATAATCACCTTTAAGTTAGTCACCTTTAGCCCTGGAGTAAAATGGAGGCACAATTATTCAATGCAGTACAGAAGTAATTTAGAAAGAGATGGATGAACCGTCAGCTCACTCAGTTCTTGCTTGAGGAACCAGCCAGGACCATGTTCAAAAGGGAGGAAAACTCAGTGGAAAGAATGGCAGCAGTAAGTGAGTCATTCCTGGTGTCCTTCTCTCCATTCTTCCATTGAATCTGAAGTTATTCACTCTTTGGAGCACGACAAGTGAAAGGGGGAAAAATAGGAGAATTATGTTGAAAAGCAGTTTTCATGTTCCTTTTATGAGCAGCACTGGGAGGCTTTTTTCCTCTGGACTGCCATGAAAGAACTAAGTCCATTCTCTGTCAGAGTGCAGGGTTTTTGTCATCAGAGACCTCTGGCCATGTTCACCCTTTCTGTCCTGCTGGGTCTGTGGCAGCCTGAAGAATGAGATGGGACAAGTTTTGTATGGAAAAGGCACCGTGTCTGCTGGGGTTTTTGGATGCCCTTGGCCTCCAAAACTGCTGAGGTGGGTGCTGCTGCCTGTGCAGGCCCATGTGAGCTCCTGGAGGTGTGCTTTGCTGCCTTCTTGCTGTATCACTGTGTTTTAATAGTTTGGTGTAAGAGGAGGCACTGAGTTTTTATTGGGCATTGTGTGGAAGACCCTTTTTCCTGGAGGATGTACAAAGGGAAAGAGGGCTCAGGAGCCAAGGGAATTATCATCAGCAGGGCCAAACAGACATGGCCACCTTGCTGTGCTGGAAACAGGAGTCTTTTTCTTCATAACTGCTCTGGGACCCCCTTCCTTATGTCCATCCCCTGCCTTCTTCCCAGAATCTGGCCTGAGGCTGCTGGAGTACAAGGGCTTTGTAGTTTTTGTCAGGTTGCTTCTGAGTGCTCCCTTGCTGGTTTTGTTGTTTAAAAGGGTTTTTGGAGTTTTATGCAAGGCAGAAGGAATGTGTGGACTCTGGAAGCAGTTATGAGCTTTCAGAAATTACTTTGAAAGGTCTTTCAAGCTGCAAAGTGGAGCAGCTGGGGCCCTTGAAAATGCCCAAGGCAGGGCTGTAGCCACATGCAAGTCCCCTGGACAAGCTGGCTCTGATTCACCAGCTGAACTTGCATTCAAGCAAATAAAATCCCCACTTTTAACATTCCCACTGATTTCCTTTCCCACAGAAAGAAGCATCCAAAGCTACCTGTTTTCACTGTGCTGCCTCCATCAGCAAGAGCAGGGTGACAGGAGGGCAGGAGATGAGCAGAGACTGGCAAGCCTTGTGGCACGTGGCGCAGGCTGACCCTGACCCTGCAGCAGCTGAAGAGGATTAGCAGACAGCAGAGACTGCAAACAGAATAAACTCCTTGGGAACTGCCAGGGTACCTGTTGCCAATTTCCCAACCTCTGGGACTCTGTCTGGGCCCTCCCAGGGGGCTCCCCTGTCGGGGGAGACCCTCCTGGAGTGGTTTTATTTCAGGAAAGAGAGACACACTGGATTTTTTCAGTCTTCAGGTTCTTGTTTGTTGTTGTCTTATCTAGTTTTGCACGCTGTCCACACCAGGCTCAGCGTGCTGGAAAAGCACCACAAAAATGGCCAACAATCTCTTGTCACAAGGTCTTTTAAGACTAAACTATCCAATTAAGAACTGACACCTGGATTATTTCCCCTTTTAACCCAATAACTGATCCCACAGAGCCCCAGTGGGGACTTTCCTGCCCAGTTCCAAAATGCCACCCAAACCCATGGAGAAGGAGGAAGAAGCAGCATGAAGAAGAAACCCAGGATGACACCCTGTGCCCTCCATCTTGCTGCCATCCACAACACACTAAAAATGCCAAAACCTCAATTTCTCACCCAGTGATACACCCACACTGCTCTCTATAATCCATTTCACACTCTTGTGGGTTCCAGTCTATCTTGAAGTCCAGGAAAGTTTCTCCATGAATGAGGGTCAGAGTCAGTGCTGCCCTGGGGGTCAGGGCAGCCCAGAGCAGACAGAGGAATATTCCCTGTGCCCTGGTTTTGCACACTGCCTGTGCTGGTCCACGTGAGCTCCTGGAGATGTGTTTTGCTGCTTTCTTGCTGCATCACCGTGTTTCAGTAGTCTGGTGTAATAGGTGGCACTGAGTTTTTATTGGGCATTGTGTGGGAGACACTTTTCCCTGTACAAGCTGGATCTAACCCCACCAACTTTCCCTGTTGTGTGAAAATGAGGAGCACAGAGGTCTGGGCAGTGTCTTGTGGCTCTTAGAGCTGTTTGTGTACCACACTCCTGTTGAGAGCAGTGTGGTTTTGGGCAAAGAACAAAGGGGAAGCAGCTGAAAATCAAATCCTTCGTGTGCTTTGTTCACCTGAAACCCAAAGCAATTTGTGAGTTCACTTTCAATATCTTTCTATTAAAGCAGACCTTTATTTTTTTTTCCATAGCAATTGCTCTCAGGTTCTTGATCAGCTTGAATAAGCACAATGCCTTCCCTTGTCAGAGGGGCCCACTTCAGCTGTAAATCTGATGTGGAGAAATTAGATTTCTCTGCTGCTCCCAAGCTGTCATCAGAGGAGTGAGCCAACAGCAGCTCGTGGGGAGAGCCGAGTGTGGCACTGCTGGCATGTCTGCCTGGGCAGGAGGCTCCTCAGGGTCCCTGAGCTCTCCAGAAAGGGACTTTGCTCTCTAAATTCTTATATCATTTAAGGGGAATGAGCTGAGAGAGCTGTGGGCAGAACCTGGGCACCAGGAGCTGTTTAATTCCTGCTGTGTTCAGCTGAGACAAAAAAGAGAATCTCCCAGCTCGTGTTACCCAAGTTTTAGAGGCGAAAAAAGTGTTTTCATCTCTCAGAAGCCACAGAAAAGATGGGGGGGTGTTTCATCTGTGCATGCTGGTGGGTGAAGTATCCCAGCCACCTGCTGACCTTTCAGCCAGAACTCTTTTTAAAACTACTAAGGGACGACTCACAGCATCCACTAGTCACCAAAATACCATGAAACTGGTCCTCAACTGCAGAGACTGCTTAGAAGAAAAAGCTTATAAATAAAGGAAATATTAATAATAAAGAATATAAATATAGAAAAGAAAACATTAATATAAATACTGAAATTATACTATGAATATAAACACAGAAAATAATATAATATACAATATATAATATATAATACATAATATATAATACATAATATATAATATATAATATATATTATATAATATATAATATATAATATATAATATATAATATATAATATATAATATATAATATATAATATATAATATATAATATATAATATATAATATAAGATAAAATATATAATATATAATATAAAATATGATATATAATATATATTATATAACATATAATGTATAATATATAATATATAATATAAAGACAGAATATATAATATTAGTATAAATACAGAGTATATAATATTAATATAAATACAGAGTATATAATATAAAATATAAATATAGAAAATATGAATACTGAACTCCTTGCTCTCCTTTTGGTGGCCTTTACTCTTCATGTTTTCGGGATTTTCTCTGCAGGCATAAAATTCAGAAGAACATTAAAAAAAAAAAAAAAGAGAAAAAAACCCCCAGATATTTTCTTGGAATCACATGTTTCCAGACACAGAGGACCTGAGAGTAAAGCTCCAGATATAATCCTGATATTTGGCAGTGCTCTTTGTATCATATTAAGTGATGGTCTACAGCCCTTGTTAATTGCTGCAGGCTGAAAACCAGCCCTGGCTCCTGACAGAGGTCTTCTGCTCATTCTCAGTACAGAAGCTTCTCCAGTTCTTCTGGGGGAGTGGGAAATATCACTTTCTAAAGGACATAGGTACAAAATTCCAGAGTGGTATAACCTATGTACTGCTTGAACAGTGTTTTAAGCACTGTTTTATTCAAAACAAGATTTGAGTATAGGCAACTAAAATGATCTACTGATGTGTTGCTGAATAAACTAAACAGGTTATTTTGTCTTTATAAACCTCAAAAATCTGTTGAAGACCAGCAGAAGAGAGAGGAGGCTGCTGGTTAAAACAGGGCAGTCTGAGATCTGGACTTGATGGATAGATACAGAATTAATCCCCATTTTTCCTCCCAATCCTCTGTGAACCAACCTTTATGCAGGTCCCAGGAGAGGCAGTGTTACCTGCCAGGTACAGCACCACACTGAAAAGAATTCTCTTGTTAATGTTCATTAATTTTGGACTCTTTATGGACCCTAGAACAGGCACTCCTCTGAGCAGTCTGCTTAGGCACAGAAGCTTTTGGGGCAGCAGCTCCTCTCTAGCTCTGGCACTGGGGACCCTGCTGCAGGTCAGGGCAAGGTTTGGAGTTGGGGTGGGCTCCCTCCTCTCCATTAGGATGGATTTGTGGCAGCTGAAGCTGTCCTTGGGCACAGTGAGACAATCTCTGGGTTCCACTGGAAACCTTGTCCCGTGGCTCCCTGCAGATGCAGGACAGGCAGGACTGCCTGGGTGAGAAAAGTGATTTGCTGCAGAAGAGTCAAACTCAGTTCTTAGATACAGAGGAGTGGAGCTCGTCCTGCTCCAGCCAGCCTCCAGCCAAATCCCCTTTATTTTTACAAGCATCCTCCACCTGCTCCTGGGCCTGGCCCTGCCATTGCCAAGGCTCTGCTGTGGCTGTCTGTCCCTGCTGAGCAGCTCTGCCTGTCTGGAGATGTTCTCTTTTGCTTTTTGGATCTCCCAGGGCTGATACCCTGGGGAAGTCAACCTCTCCTGTCCTGTGGAGCTTCTCACTCTGGAAAATCAGCAGCAATTCACTGTGGAGGGGATAACTGGGGCAAAAAGGTGATTTATTTCAGCTGGGCATGGCTGTTCTCCTCCCCGCTGTTCTCCTGCCCCTTGTTCTCCTGTCCCCTTTTTCTCCTGTCCCCCCTGTTCTGTCCCCTTGTTCTCCCATCCCCTGTTCTATCCCTGTTCTCCTATCCCCTTGTTCTCCTGTCCCCTTTTTCTCCTGCCCTTTGTTCTCCTGTCCCCTTTTCCTCCTCTCCCCTTGTTCTCCTGTCCCCTGTTCTTCTGACCTCTTTTTCTCCTGTCCCTCTGTTCTCCTGCTCCCTGTTCTCCTGCCCCCTGTTCCGTTCCTTGTTCTCCTGTCTCCTGTTCTGTCCCTTTGTTCTCTGTCCCCTGTTCTGTTCCTTGTTCTCCTGCTCCCTGTTCTCCTGCCCCCTGTTCTGTCCTTTTGTTCTCCTGCCCTGTTCTGTCCCCTGTTCTCCTGTCCCCTTTTTCTCCTTTCCCCCTGTTCTCCTGTCCCTTGTTCTGCTGCTCCCTCTTCTGTCCCCTGTTCTCCTGTCCCCTTTTTCTCCTTTCCCCCTGTTCTCCTGTCCCCCTGTCCCTGCCCTTGCCCTGCTGATGCCTCCAGGGCTGGTGGCTTCGTGGGGCTTTGCCTCCACCACGTTCCAGCAAGCTGCCACACGAACCCAAACATCAAAGGGCTGGCATGTGGGTGTTTTTCTGAAGCAGCTTTCTAGGTTTTACTGGGCTGTAAAATACAGCGAGGAGGATATAAAAACAAAGCTGTGATGGCCTTAGCAGAGAGCCAAAGAGAGTGAGGGCAGAAATGATGGAAATGAGAAAAAGGGCTATGAGCAAGGAATGATGTATCAGCTCTGTGTCAGGAGGAACAGATTTTGGAATAACTGTGAAGAGCATAAAACTGGTTTAGTCATTAAGGGGGGCGGGGGGGATACAGCAAAAGAAAGAAAAAAGAAAAACAAGAGAAAAAAAGCTGAATAAAAATGAGTAAAGGAGGGAACTTCAAAGCATAAATTTCTCGGCTGCATGACACTGATGTTTTGAACAGTTGTTCTGTGTGAGATAGCAGCAGTGATTTTAATGAACTTTAAAGAGCAGCATAAATAGGAGCAAACAAAGAAAGACGATCGCATTAGCTCAGAGCGAGGCACTGAGCTAATTGACTGAACAGGGTTTAAATGGCAGGGTATTATTTTTTTTATTTATGTGGATAAAGCTATTTTTTCTATTTGGGCTTAAGAAAATGGAATAAAACAAACCTGAGCGTCTCAATTTGGGTTTTCAAGGGAATCAAATGCTTGCTTGATTTCCGTGGAGAACGTGAGCTGACAAGGCAAAGGGCAGTGAAATGGTGTAGCAGAGAAAGCAGGAGCCCGTTGCTGGCCTGTGAGGGGGCTGGCTGGGTAGAAGAATTCATTTTAGTTTGATGCACAAACTCCCTCTGATGTTTCAAATGGATTTCACAGTGTGGCTGCATGGGGACTCAGAGGATCAGAACCATCAGAAACGGGGTAAAAACAGGTCACCTTGTTCCTGCAGTGGGTCACCTCATTCTCATCCCGGGCTGCAGACTTTCTTAGGCTTTGGATTTTCATTTGTTTGTACTCGAGCTGCTGCTGGCTTTCCCGTGAGCTGTGGGCTCCACGTCCCCACTGCTGGGGGATGTGAAGCTGCTCCACGTTTGGCAGCCACTCCTGGGCTTGGATAGGGTGGGGTACCACTGGTGGCTGCCTTCCTGGGCTTACATACTCAATTAAAAGTCCTTTTATTGATAAACCATCCCTCACTAATGCTTTACTGTTGGTTAAAGAACAATTAGAGCATTTTCCTCCCAAATCTGGTGAGACTGAGCAAAGAACTCAGAGCAGAAAACTCTGTGTGAAGTAAATTAGGAAGTCAGCTGATGTGTGAAAGTTGGAAAACCACCAACCAGATCCACTTGTGGCTCTGACATTTCCAGTCAAACCTGTGTCACCTGTTGTGCATTTGGTGGGCTCAGACTCACTGCTGTGGAGACAGAAAAAGGGAGCCAGCCCTGAATATTTGCAGTCAGAAACATGCTGGGCTGTATAGTAAGTGGGTTGTCTTGTTAAGACAAATTTGTGGTCCTTCAAGAACTGCTAAGGAAATTAATTAAAAATTACAGTCTCTAATTGGGTACATGACTGGAAAGCCAATGTCCTGTGCAGTTGAGGTGTGGAGCAGTACAAATTCAGATTGCAATTGCTGCTTTTAAATTCCCATCCTCACTTGCCCCACAAAGACTTCAAAGTTTTGACCCACTTCAAGCATTAATGAGCTCATCAGCTCCTCCCAAGGCCCAGCATCCCTCTGCTGCTTGTGAAACAGGTTTCTTTTGCCCTGGGAAAGAAGTTCCCACCCTGCAGCCCCTGCTCTCACTGCCACTTTTTGAGCTGCCTTCTTGTGTGTGCCATTTCCCCCTGGAAGAGGCTGTGCAGGGATTTTTGTGCTGACCACCCACAAGCCTTGAATATTTCGCCAAAATCCAGCAGCTGAAAGGGGGAATCATGTCCCTGATTTGTTAACCACAGTTCTGGGTGTGGGTCAGAACAGTAGAGCCTGGAGAAAATCCAGCCTTTCTCCATCAGCTTTTCCAGCTGTCACCCCCCATCATCATTTTCCTTCTTTGATTAAAGAGCAACGTGGATTCAGAAACCCCCCCAAAAATGCAGCCTTTGGTGGAAATGTCATTAATCTGGACCTGACTCCATATTTGTTTTAAATTAAAGTTCTATAGGAGCCCATGTGCTTTTCATATTCATTCTTCCTCACCACAAAACGGACCAGCCCAAGATGGACATTTCTGAGCTGCTCAGATGGAGAGGTATTAGAGTAATTACAATTATCAGCACTGAGATTAAGGGATTTGGGTTGAGAACAGAGTGAATTGGGGAATGAAAAAGCAGAGGGAAGGCAGAAGAAAAAAGGAAAAAATGCTTCAGTGCCTTCACTTGCAACATAAAACCAGCTGCTTTCCAGTCCATCAGCTCCTCTTGTGTGCTTCATTTTCAGTGACCATGGTCTCAGACACCATGAGAAGTCCTTGTGGGTGTGTGCAGAGCTGGAGGGAGCAAGGCAGCTCAAAGCAGAGAGGAGCCCCCCAGTTCTGCCACCTTCCAGAATCCAGCCTGACTCCTTTGCTTGCTCCGGGTCTGCCAAACGTTCAGGGAATGGAAAGGCTCTTGCAGTGCTGTTTGTAGGAGGTTTAATAGGTCAGTCTGTTCTTCTTGGCTTTGCTGAGCTGGGTTTCTGAGCCAGGCATGCTGACTTAGTGCCAAACCCCTGACACAGTCAGTGGGGCTGACTTATGGGAAGTGCCTGGCCTTGCCTGGCCCTCTGAGGGATTCAGGTGGGTGGTTCAGAACAGGGATATCAGAGCTGCCATTCAGGGATATCAGAGCTCCTGGCCCTGGCCATGCTATGCTTGGGTGCTGGTGTTCAATTTTTCTCTCTTTACATTGTCAGTAAGAAAGAAAAGGTTGTAGAGAGAAGTGTCCTAAATGTTTTGTTCTAATTCTTATTATTCTTTCATTCAGTTACTGTTAATAAATTTTTCTTTACTCCCTTTTAAAGTTTGTAGCCTGCTTTACCTTTCTCCTAATCCTATATCACAACAAGAAATAGATGAATACATTCTAGTGAGTAGTCCAGTGATTAGCCAACGCTGAACCCACCACAGCCTGGAAGCTCCACACTTCATGTCCTCATCCAATGGAAATCGTGTCCTGGGCTTTCTCATTAGCACGAGCAAGGAGGGTTCATTTGGTGCAGGTTTCATAAGGATCTTTCCTCCACGTGTCCAGTGATGTGCAGCACTGCTTTATCTTTTACCTGATCTTGGTGCCCTTCAGAGCAGGACTCGGTCACAGAAACTTCTGTGCTAGCAGAGATGCCTTGAGAGGCTTAGAGAACAGAGGCTGGGCAGAGTTAAAGAATAAAGCAGGGATTTATTGAAAGGATCTCCTCCATGGATCCACCTTGGGCAGCACAAGAGCCCAGCCAGGGCTGCACCCAAGGTGAACCAAAATAGTCCCAAAATGCACGAGCGCTCCCGGGGTCTCTCCCTTGGATCAGTTCTGCTCCATTTGCACCTTGCAGTTCATTGTCCAGTTCCAGCTTTAGCCCAGGCACTCCCATCCTGCTTGTTTTTCTCTCCTCAGCCCACGTTGTTTGTGCTCTTGGGCTGAGCTTTGGATCATTTGTCCTTGGTGCCCAGCTGGAGCAGGAATTGTTTTGTCTCCCTGCTCTGTGCAGAGAGCTCAGCATCCCCTGATGTGAACCCAGACCCACACACTAAAGCAGCAGAGAATCTGAAAAATAGAAAAGCTAAACCTGAGGCATCAGAATAAAGTAGGGATTTAATAAAAACCCTTCAAAGGATACACCTTGGGCAGTACAAGAGCCTGGCCGTGGCTCGACCCAGGATGGACTCAGAGTCAGGAGTTTTCAGCCTTTTATGAGTTTTGGTCCATGGCCACGCTGGGGTTCAGTGTCCCATTGCAGCTCCAGGGGATGCAGTGCCACCCTCCCAGCTTGCTCTCCTCCATCCCTGTTGTTGGCACTTTTTGGGGCTGAAGCTACAGCGGTGTCCTTGGTTGTGGGGCTGGAAAAGGATTGTTCTGTGGGGCTGAGCTGGGAGGAGAGCTGCAGGCACTTTCTGTGGGGCTCAGAGTTATTTACCAGTGCAGTGCAGAGCCTGGGAAATATGAAAGCTAAAATTTAAGGCATCAGCAGGATATAAGGATTTTTTAATGCTCTGCTGAGGGATGGTGAGTCCAGACAGAATGACTCCCAAGAGGAGACCCCACCATCATCCTCAGCCCCCAGGCTGGTGTGGGCTGCAGTGGTCACTGGAGCTGGGAACAGCCCAATGCCATCCCTGTGCTCTGGGCTGAACCTGCCCCAAAGGGCTGAGGTTTCTGCAAGTGCAGGTTTTGCTGAGCTCATGCAAACCCTGACTTTACAAAAGCTTGTAGGTTGCCCATATTTTTTGAAGGACATCCCCAGTAAAAGGCCAAATTGGAAAAGGCAGGGAAGAATTTTTAAGGAAAAAGTTGCTTGAACTCTTTAACTCAGCTAAAAGTTATTTTTGTTTCTATCCTCATCCAAGAAAGAGGCAGGTCATTTTAGATATAAATTAAAGAGAAAATATTGCTGAAGGCAGATTGTTCACCTGTAAAATCTCATCTCAAATCATTAAAGTTTGGCAAAGCTGTGTAAATAACTGAGGCTAAGAAACATTCAACAGCTTTAAAACTTGATACTGTACTGCAGATATTCACAGGCAATTACATCACATCAAAATAAAAAGTTTTAACCAATATTAAGAAAATTTATGATTCGAACAGGCCAGAATTTAAGTTAGTGCCTTGTGTAAATGTAGAGATGATTGCCTTTCATTTCATGGTTACCCACTATTTTTTTTTTTCAAATACCCTATCAGAATCTTGTCAAGCATTAAGTGGTAAGAGGGGAATAGCCTGAATAAATCTGATGTTTATGCTGCCCCTGAGAAGCACTCCACTGTTCACTGTCAGTAGCATCTTGGGACTCTTTCTCAGGAATGTAATAAGCCAGATATATGCTAAAATTCAGAATGTATTTGTTTTGGACCTCTGAGATCTGGAGCTCTGTGATTCACTGCAAAAGCAAAGCTGTCCCAAAACTGACCTGAAGAAACTTCTTGCACATTTTGGTGAAATCCTGGAAGTTCAGAGTGGCAAAGGTGAGAGGCAGCTTTTCCTGCTAAACCATCTATGCTTTAAAAAAAAAAAAAAAATCCAAACTGTGTAATTAATATTGGACCTAATGAATTTTGAAAACCTTAATTGTTTCTTGCTCTTTTTTGCAGTCATTGCAATCCTTTTGCCCCACAAAAAAAAAATGGGTCTGCTCAACTGGTGAAAACAAACCAGTTCTGTTATTCTCTGACACTAAGAACACAATAATGAAGTGAACAGCAGTCAGATTTTCTTCAGTGAATTACTGAGAGGCAAATTTGAAATGGTGTTACAAATAATTCCTCATAATTACTATGGAAATGATGAGCACCCATAATCATGCCTCACAGCTATGTTTGCTAATAAGAAGGCAAAGCAGAGGAGTATTGTGATGTTTTTTGTATTGATGCCTTGAAGGGCTGACCTAGAACAGAGAATAGGCAGAGCTAAAGAATAAAGTAAGGATTTATTAGAAGGATCTCCTCCATGGATCCACCTTGGGCAGCACAAGAGCCCAGCCAGGGCTGCACCCAAGATGAATCCAAATGGTCCCAAAATGCACGAGCGCTCCCGGGGTCTCTCCCTTGGCTCAGTTCTGCTCCATTTGCACCTTGCAGTTCATTGTCCAGTTCCAGCTTTAGCCCAGGCACTCCCATCCTGCTTGTTTTTCTCTCCTCAGCCCACGGTGTTTGTGCTCCTGGGCTGAGCTTTGGATCATTTGTCCTTGGTGCCCAGCTGGAGCAGGAATTGTTTTGTGTCCCTGCTCTGTGCAGAGAGCTCAGCATCCCTTGATGTGAAGCTCAGACCCACACACTAAAGCAGCACAGAACCTGAAAAATAGAAAAGCTAAAACGAAGGCATCACTATAATTTTTAATGTAGTCTCCAGTTTTCAGAGCAGCTGGAGCAAACAACCTTCCCTGCCTCAAACATAAACAGAGATGCACTGACCAAACCTCTGACCCTGTTTTGCTTTTCTAGATTATCTTTGAGGCCCCTTCCAACCCAAATATTCCGTGATTCTGTGGGGGTGGCATCAGCAGGCGTGGGTTTGTTGCCATCTTTTGGGAGCTGCTGCATCTTTTCCTCTCTCAGCTCACAAAGATCAGGTTTGTTGAAGCTGGAGGCTTCACCAGCTCTGGTGTGAGCTCTGCCCTGAGCTCAGAGTGCTTTTAGTGCCATTCCTGGAACTGTGGTGTCTGGGGAGAAGCATTTGAGGATTGCAGAGCATTAGCATGCTGACAGGGAGCTAATGCATGGAAAACATTTGACCTCCCTCAGGCTCCTGTGGCTGGGAGGGCTCTGATCTCATTTGCAGCAGCACAAATCCAGAGTAGCCACGTTAAGCACATTAAATTTAGTGGAGTTACTCTGAGTTTATAGTTCTGCACCTGGTACATGGGAGATGTCACCAGCAGCCTTTCTGTGAGGAAAGGAAAGGAGTAATGAAGGCAACTTGCAAATGAAAGGATGAAAGCAGCTCCCAAGAACAGGACTTTTGCAGGGATGTGAAATTTATTGGGGGTTGCTGCAGGCTCAGCTTTATTTAAAACCAGCTCACACTTTGGTGCTGGAAATACAGAATTAGGAACCTACAGGCACTGAGTTTTTCAAA
This sequence comes from Motacilla alba alba, assembly GCF_015832195.1. Classification (NCBI taxonomy): domain Eukaryota; kingdom Metazoa; phylum Chordata; class Aves; order Passeriformes; family Motacillidae; genus Motacilla; species Motacilla alba. The sequence goes on from NC_052033.1 coordinate 3,749,560, forward strand.
CATGTGAAAGGCTACCTGGGGCCTGCCTGGAAGAAATGGTTCCTCAGAGCAGTTTAGAAAAAGTTAAAGTATGGAGAAGGCTGAGCTTTCACTTTCTCATTTCCCCTTTTTTATCTAAGAAAGAAGGGAAGATGGAGAAGACTCAAAAAAAATATCCCAAAATAAAACATAAAAGAAGAGGAGAATGAAAACCAAAACTTTTTTTTTTTAATTAGTGGGAGGAATTAAATAGTAACAGTTGCCACATTTTAAAGATGTTCTCTCTGCATGTGTAAAGCACCAGTGAAAGATCCACCACACATTTCAGTTGGGTGTCACCCCCACTATCCAAATCCAGTATTACCAGTCTCTACATTGGAGAGTCTTTTTTTCTTTTTCCAAATATACCTCAAAAATTCAAAATATCTGGAAACTAAAGGCTTTGTGTGCAAGAACTCCAGAGAACCTGTGCTTTCCTGACAGTGGATGCAGTGAGACACCTGAACAACGTGGCTGAGAGCCCTGGGCCAGTATTGGATGCCCCTCAGAGATGGGTGCAGACTGAGAAAAGAAACTTTCTTTTAATTTGGGGTGGGGAATACAGCTGGGAAAGGAAATGTGGAGGGTAAAGCTGAGGGCTGGAAGGATCTTCTCTCTTTCATCAAGGCCAGACTCTCCTGCCCACATGCAGACACCACCAGCTGATTGAAGGGCTGTGCATAGAGACCAGCTCTCCATGTGGCTCCTCTCCTCATAAGGTACCTTGAAGCAAAAAATAAATCCCTGAAAGTGCCTTTTTTTCCTCTGTTTCATGGTTCCTTTTTTTCCCCAAGCTGTGTCTGTGGTCAGTCTCTCTGTGTGTTGATTTTCCCCTCCACCCCTGGCACCAGAGGGTTTGATTTTGCAGCAGGCAGGGTCCTCTCTGCCCTCTGCATGCTGCTGTGTCCCATTCCAGAGCCCCTTAAAGCCTCTCATTTGTCCTTATCAGACTTAATTTGGACAAAAATGCCACAGATTACATCTTTTTTTACAGGGCTTGGTTGTCAAATAGTTTAAATCACAAACCAATTTGTCACTTGGCTTGTGATTCTTAGAAAATCCAGGCTGGGCTTCAGAGCTCAGGGAGTCTGGGGAGTGCACACTGGGATTTTCACACACATTCTACCCCTTTCTACACAGGAGGAAACCCAGAGCTGCTGAAAATCTGAGGCTGTTAGGAATTTCTGGAGCTCTTTCTGCATTTCCTTGCTGATCCCAGGCAGGAAGCATCCAGCTGAAACTGGTGCAGGTGTTTCAGGGTGTGGCTGAAAATATTTCCCGGGTGCAAAGGTAGGAGCAGTGATGCTGAGCAGGATTCCTGTGTCCCATGGGATGTTCTGCTGAGCAGGATTACCCGTCCCATGGGATTCCTGCTGGGTTCCTGTAGAAGCAGTGATGCTGGGCAGGATTCCTGTGTCCCATGGGATGTTCTGCTGAGCAGGATTACCCGTCCCATGGGATTCCTGCTGGGTTCCTGTAGGAGCAGGTGATGCTGGGCAGGATTCCTGTGTCCCATGGGATGTCCTGTAGGATCAGGTGATGCTGAGCAGGATTCCTGTGTCCCATGGGATGTCCTGTAGGAGCAGGTGATGCTGAGCAGGATTCCTGTGTCCCATGGGATGTCCTGTTGGGTTCCTGTAGGAGCAGGTGATGCTGAGCTGGATTCCTGTGTCCCATGGGATGTCCTGTAGGATCAGGTGATGCTGAGCAGGATTCCTGTGTCCCATGGGATGTCCTGTAGGAGCAGTGATGCTGGGCAGGATTCCTGTGTCCCATGGGATGTCCTGTTGGGTTCCTGTAGGAGCAGGTGATGCTGAGCAGGATTCCTGTGTCCCGTGGGATGTCCTGTGGGAGCAGTGATGCTGAGCAGGATTCCTGTGTCCCGTGGGATGTCCTGTGGAAGCAGTGATGCTGAGCAGGATTCCTGTGTCCCGTGGGATGTCCTGTAGGATCAGGTGATGCTGGGCAGGATTCCTGTGTCCCGTGGGATGTCCTGTAGGAGCAGTGATGCTGAGCAGGATTTCCCTGTCCCATGGGATTCCTGCTGGCTGCTGGTGGAGCACTGCTCAGGCTGAGCAGCAGCAGGAGAAGGAGGCACAGATTACCCTGCAATAATCACATGTGTTTGCTGTACAAGCCTTGTTTGACTGAACTTCCTCTCGAATTTGTCGAGCCTGGAAGATAGCATTTCGCACAAGAGCTTCTGTTTGCTCCCTGTGCAGCTTTTTGCAGCAGCTGCCGAAGACCCAGCGAGCTCTGGGCAGGGGTAAATTTCTTCCATGTGCTGGTTTGTCAGGTCTTGAACCCCAGAACATGTCAGAGGCTGGGAACTGCTCCTCTGCAAGCCTTTGGTGGCTCCTGTGCTCAGTGGGCTTTTAATGTGGCTCTCAGAAGTGAGGTGTGTCTGGGCTGAGCAGTCCTTAGTGGATTTTTACCAGGTTGATGTAATATCCTTGCCCTAATTCATTGATAGAGTCATGTTCCTAATAAAATAAAATATTAAAATAAAATAAATGATTAAATTAAAATAAAATAAGAAAAAATTAAAATATTAAATTAAAATTTAAAAAATAAAATATTAAAATAGAAATAAAAGGAAACATTAAAACAAAAGAAAATATTAAGATAAGGAAAAATAAACAAAAACATTAAATTAAAAAAAATTAAAATAAAAAAAGTGAAATAGTAAAATAAAGTAAAATATTAAATTAATATAAGGAAAAAATAATAACTAAATATTAAATTAAAAAATTAAAACTGAAATATTAAAATAAAAATAAAGCAAAATATTAAAATAAAATAAATTGAACCAAAACAGAATAAATGGCAATTTACCAGCAGCCTTTCAATGGTGAGGCTGAGGCAGGGGGTCTAGGGCAGCCCTCCAAGCCTTAGTGTGCTCTTCAGAGAGGAGAGAGGATTCTCCAACAGAAAATAGTGTTTGTTTCTGCCTTTGCTCTGTGATTGCTGACCTGACTTCCTTAACATTTACCTGATGGTGATGAGCAGGAAACAACTCCACGGGTCAGACCAGAAACAGCCCAGGCTCTATTAAAGCATCTCGAATTCTGGAAACTGAATTTACCACAAGATGCTTTAACGCAAAGTGTGTGAAGACCAAACAAACCTGAGAGCCTGCTGCCTTTCTGCCAGGAGGGCCTGCAGAGTTGATTTAAGGACATGGTTCAAGCAGTGACCTGGGGGAAATTGTCATCTCTGTCCTGTGTCTGGCCCAAACCCAAAGCACAGGCAGCACTGAAGGTGAGGGTGACAGTGACCATGTGAATTATTTTTGCTTTTAGGTGGAACTTGTGGCTTAGCTGGGGTTGGACAAAGCTCCCCAGCCCCTCAAGGGCTGCTGAGGCATTGTCAGGAGGGGCTCCCATGCTGACTGTCAGCAGGCTGAAGGGGCTGAGCTTCAATTAGCTGATTATCCCAAAGGGAATTGAAAATGAAGGTTATCTTTCAACTTGTGATGAGCTTCCAAATAAATATTCAACATGCATTTAATAAGACAGTTTTATGCATTATTTAAGTATCAATTGATGGGTGGAAGACGAAAGACTGAGCTACTGATGCTGAGGTTTGAAAGGCAAGAGCAGGAATCTGGTGAATGAGGCCTTAAAGGAGATTTGCATCTCTCATTTTATTGCAATATTATTTACACAGTAATCACGAAAATAATTTCAGTGAGAATTCATTTCTGCATTTTAGTTGGTTGGGATTTTTTTTTTTGTTTTCAAAACACTCGTAGCAAGAGCACAAGATCAGAGAAGAGGGGATGCCAAAGGTGCTGCAGCCTCCCCCTCAGGGCAAGATCATCTCTCCTGGGGCCTGGGTGGAACTTGTCCCTGGAGTTTTGTGCCTGGGTCAGAGAGAGGGGCTGGTTCATCTCATGGTTCATGTCTGTGGTTAAACCTGTTCCCTTGAGCTCAGGGTGTTCCATTCTCCTCTTGCTTCTGGTGTATTTCAGGATGGACACGCCTGGGGCAGGACTCCTCTCTGAGGAGTGAAGCTGCTGCTGGAAATGGGGATTTTTGGTGTTGTAGTGGGAAGTCGGGGCTGGTGCCTCATTCAGACTGTGAATTAATGGACTGATGGTGCAGGTCCCAGAGCCACCATGTGCCCTGGTCACACCAAGGAATCTGGCTGGGGCCTTCAAGGACCTGCCCCTGTGCCAGGGATGCCTGACCCATACAACAGCAATGCCCACTGCTGACCTGGACTTTTCCTCCCTTTCTCCTCCAAAAATACGACCTAAAACCTTGAAGGTTTATTTTAAAAGGGTCTCATCCCTGCCAGAAAGGCAGACCTGGGCTGATGTCCTGTGGTTCCAGTGCTGTGGAATGTCACTGTCACATTTTCTGGAAAAATCTCTTTGCCCAGGATTTCTTTCCTGGGAAGCTGAGAAGCCTCAGAGAAAAAAGGAAAACAATAATTATCTCATTTTCTTCTCTTGTGTTTTGCTGCTTTGGAATGTGTTTGGAGATTGTTTACCCACAGGTGATTGTTTCATTGGTTTCTGCTGTGAATTGTTTTGATTTATTGGCCAATTGGGGCCAAGCTGTGTTGGACTCTGGAAAGAGACATGAAATTCATTATTATCTTTTAGCCTTCTGTCTGTATCCTTTCTGTATTCTTTAGTATAGTATTCTTAATATAATATAGATAATAAAATGATAAATTAGCTTTCTGAGAACATGGAGTCAGATTCACCATTCCCTCCAACGACAGGGGTCTCAGAAAATGCCACAGTGGAATGTCCCTGAAGCTCTTCTCCCATGGGATAACCAAGAGGGGAACAAACCCTGCAGCCCTGGAGGTGCCACTTGGTTAATTAAATAAATAAACCAGTGACCTCTGAGACTGGGGTGAAAACAAGAAGGAGAGGAGGAAAGTGGCTTTTCTCCCTGCAGTGTTTTTGCCTCTTCAGTGCTTCGTTGTTTGGCTGCCCAGTGGGACTCAGCTCCTCTGTTTTCCCTGACACCCCGTGGTATTCCAAATATTATTTCCAAATATTGTTTTATGCATTTTTTTTCTTTTTCTTTTTTTTTCTTTTTTTTTAGGAAAAGGTGCTAAAACAAAAGGTACTAAAACAAAAGCAGGAGATCTGTCCTGATTTGTGGGGCTTTTTTTTTTCAGCTCTCTCTTTTAAGTAATTTATTAATCTAGTTGGGATTATTTCTCTTTGCTCTTACAAAATGTTTTTCCCTCTAAAGGAAAAACTGCCAATGTATTATTAAAGGGAGGTCAGATCCCAGTGACCTTTTCCTTGTTGGTTCAATGTTTGTAGAGAAAACATAAAGACTGGGTTTTGTTAAAGGATGCTGTTGAAAAATAAGAACTGGAGTTCAATTTGCCTTTTCCCTTCAATTTTCTGCTTTTCCCTCCCTCTTTCACTCAGGGCAACATGACCTATTTTCTGTATATATGCATTTTTCCCAGACTAATTTATCTAGTACTGAGTATTTGCATTTTCATTACTTTTAAGAAAGATTGCATCTCCATTTTAATTGAAAAAATCACCTGTTTTATTTGAAATATAAATAATTGTCAAATGTTTTCACTGATGGTTATGGAGATTTGTTTTAAAGCTTTTATTTTGCATCTGATATTTTGATGCTTCCTTTAATTTGGTGCACGCAACCATATTTCTTAATATCTTTAAATGATCTCAAGCATATCAAAAAGGTAGATTTTTCAAAACAGCTCAGAACTAGAACTCTGAATAATGGATTTCTACTTTTAGTTGTTAAACTAAAAAATGTTTCTTAATTTCTTTCTGGTAGCACTAAGAGGAAGATTATTCAGCAGAACAAATAGGGGACCCTAAATGTTTAGTTTGATTCATTTTGCTTCAGCTGCATGCTCTGAGACCATTTAAATCCCTCCTTAGAAATTAAACGCTCATGATTTTTCTGAAGCAAATGTATAGGAAGGAAAAACCTAAACATTTCAAAATACCTCCAAGATGCTAAGCAGAAACATTTTTTTCTCAAATATGACCATTTCTCCTAAATTCCATACCTCCTCCCTTAAAGAAGCTTTGGTCTCCCTTACCACGTAGTAGTTACTGTGAAATGGTTCCTATTCCTAATTCCTGTAGGTTCCCTAAAATAACATCAAAGGAAAAGGTGTTTCTGGAAGGTGATCCAGCCCTTTTGCCTTTCTCTAATAACCACAGGGATTAACGATTATTAGGGATTAAACATAACATTATTTAACAAATCATGTCACCTAAATGATGTTATTTCATATATTTAAGGGAAAGGACAGACCTGGGCCTGTAGATGTGCTCTGTTAAGCCCAGCTCATGTTGTGCAGTGTTTAAAGAGGCTCATTGCACATTTAGGGTGTAAATGTTCTGTGCCATGGAGCAGAGGCAAGGGGAAACAGTGCAGCTGTAAGGGAAAGGCATTAAAACCAGGAGCAATATGTAGATTAGTCAATATTAACAACCACATTAATTTAGGTGGAGTTGATGAGCCAGCACATGAGGTTCCTCCTCAGAACGAGCATCGTGCAGGGGCCAGGAGAGGTCACACAGTGAAATATGGTCACTGCAGAGGGCTCATGGTGCTTTCACGGTGCTGCAGGTCTGTATCAATGCCAAAGCTTCACTGGAGTCCAACTGGGGTGTTCCATGCTCTTTTTCTGTTTCTGCTGGGTACCCCAAAACTGCACATTGTGTTTGCCTGGTGCTGGCAGCTCAGGAGTGGGTGAACTGATTCTCATAGGAGATGAGGTTCAGATAGTTCAAGGCATGGTGGAATATTGTATTTGCAGGGAATGCTCCAACGAAGGTAGGAATGATGCATCTGACTCCATGTTCTCAGAAGGCTAATTTATTACTTTATTATATTACATTAAAGAATGCTATACTATACTAAAGAATACAAAAAGGATACAGATAGAAGGCTAAAAAGTTAATAATGAAAACTCCTGACTCTTTCCAGAGTCCCAACACAGCTTGGCCTGATTGGCCAAAGAGTGAAAACAACTCACAGCAGAATGCAATGAAACAATCACCTGTGGGTAAACAATGTCCAAACACATTCCACATGAGCAAAACACAGGAGAAACAAATGGGATAATATTGTTTTCCTTTTCTCTGAGGCTTTTCAACTTCCCAGGAGAAGAATCCTGGGCGAAGGAATTTTTCAGAGAATGTGAATGCCACAGTGGAAAATATTTAAACACAAGGTGTCATAGCAAGTTTGCTGCTTATTTTGGAAGAAGGACGAACAGTGTTTTGATTATCTCTGAGCAAGCTAAGCTGACTCAATGTAACGTAATTAATGAGGCCACCTTCCATTAGAGGACAGTGGGAAGAGCTATTGGTAATTACTTCACAGGCATCAGAGAAATATTGCTGAAGCAGGAGCTCTCGGTGCCCAGCTGATGATTCCTCTGCTGCAGGAGCTGGTGCTGTGGCTGAGGCAGCACAGGGGGAGCAGATGGAGCTGCTGCTGCCTGCCCAGGATGCGATCCCTTGAGTTTTTTTGGGATAAGGAGCAGATATTTGCTCACACCAACATCACCCCTCTCCACTGTCCGTGTTTCCTGGGACAGCTGTCACTGTCATACTTGCTGAAAAATCCCTTTGCCCAGGATTCTTCTCCTGGAAAGCTGAGAAGCCTCAGAGAAAAAGGAAAACAATAATTGTCTCATTTGCTTCTCTTGTGTTTTGCTGCTTTGGAATGTGATTGGAGATTGTTTACCCACAGGTGATTGTTTCATTGCATTCTGCTGGGAGTTGTTTTCACTCTTTGGCCAATCAGGGCCAAGCTGTGTCAGGACTCTGGAAAGAGTCAGGAGTTTTCATTATTATCTTTTTAGCCTTCTGTCTGTATCCTTGCTGTATTCTTTAGTATAGTTTAGTATAGCATTCTTTAATATAATATAGTATCATAAAGTAATAAATTAGCCTTCTGAGCACATGGAATCAGATTCATCATTCCTGCCTTCATCTAGGAACCCTGCAAACACAAGAGACAGCCTGGGTTCAAGCCATTGTTCCTGAGTGAAGATGTGTTTGTTGGGCAGTTTTTATCCCTGCAGTGATGTGGATGCATTTCAGAAAGTGCTGAAATGTCATACAGGTTGTTAAATATAGGCAGAAGTGCTGGTTCCCCTTCTGCCAGATGCTGGGGAAAAGGCTGGCTCTGTTATCAACTTGCCTCAATTTCCCCATAACTGAACTCACAAGGGGGGTGGCCTGGCAGACAGACTCTATTGCTGGTTCAGAGACATGGACACCTCAGTGCTGCAAACATCTAAAGCCTGTGAACAGCAGACTATAAACTTCTGTCCCTTAACCTCAACACTGAGCCCACTAACTCATTTCTGCCTGAAACATCTTTTCCACTCTCTGGGAGGACCACGAGGTGGACAACCCACCATTACCCTTAACAGCTTGCTTTAATGTGCAGTCCTTGTGGCCAGTCAGAGCAGTAATTATCCCTGCTGCTCCTGTTGTAGCTGACCTGTGGCTCACTGCACTTTGCAGCCTGCACGTGTGGAGGTCTGGGCTCAGCTGGAAGGGTCCTGTGGGTCAGGAGGGAGGGGGTCAGTGTTGGGGGGATGGATGCAGGAAGCCTGAGGGGTGAGGGTCAGGTTGCAGGACCCTGACCATGTTTTGAGCAGTAGCCCGTGGTGCTGGGTTTATTGGTGGCTCACTGAGGGCTCAGTGTTGCTGATAAATAATAAATGCATTTAAATAAGAATAAATTTATTATTTATTTGTAATAAATCCTAATGAGGTACCCCTGTTATGATTAATCATTTGTTTCTCTAGCAGGATCATGGCTTCTGTTCCCCAGGGAAAGGGAAAGGAACCTCAAACCCAGCATCAGGGCAGTGTCCCAGGGGATTTCAGGGGTGCTGGCAGAACAGGATGAGATCCTGGGAGTCACCAGAGCTCTGCAGAGGACGGCAGCTCACTTCTTTGGCTGATTCAGCAGTTCCTGGTGGGTTGCCTTAATCAAACTAGATGAGAAATTGTGGTGTTCCCGCAGGCTTTGCCTGGCTGCAGGGCTCGCCTTTGTTATCACAAGCCCAAATTCGCTCACAAAATCATCCAGCTTCTTGTTTATCTGCTTCCTTGGGCTCCATAATTAGAACTGCTGCTGAGACACCACAGCCTGGTTTGGGAGACCACCAGCACAGCCTGTGGGGAAACACAAAGACCCCTCCATGCAGGAATGTTCTTTCAGCAGAGTGACTCTGGGAGTCAAGGAAGAGATTTGCCTTTCTTGGGGCTGAACAAACACAGTGAGGCACAGCCTGCTCCACGCTCCTGCAGTGCTGCCTGAGCAAAGGGGCAGCAGCCCGCTGGCTCCAGCCAGGAGACCCATATTTCACTGGGGAAAAACTGTGGGGGAATATTGTGACAGGGAGCCTGGCAGTTGGAGGCGGCCTCATGAGCAGCTTTGGATTGACCATCTCTGTTTCCAGGGTGTGTTTTTTTGGAGCATGTCATTTTTAAGGGCATTGATTTTAATGTGTTTTCGTTGGCTGGCGATTTGACACTGAAGGAATTGGCTCCAAGAAGGAATGGCATTCCCTGGATTTTCACCTCAGCATGCCTTGACTGGAAGCTCTAGCTGTCAGTGGTACCCAGAGAGAGTTTTGTTGATGAAAACCGTTCCTTGGACCCCTCCCATGCAAGTGCTGAAATAATAATAAGCCATTTGTTTGGAGAATTCTCTCTTCCCCACGGGCAGGTGCCATTTTGAGTGAAACCATCTCAAGCAGCGCACACAACTCGCAGACCTTGCACAGCCTCATGGCACAGAAGGGACTCCAGAGCTCCCTAACAGAGTGGGGATTGCCAGACACGCACGAGCTGATGGATACCTGAAATCAGTGAACGTTCACAAGTGGCTGCTCATGGAAGCCTTGGAGGAGCTACAGAGATTGGGATTTCCTTCATGGGATCACAAGATCATTAAAGACTGGAAAAACCCTCCAAGATCATTGAGTCCAACCTACACTGCCAGATTCACCATTAAATTGTGTCCCTAAGCACCACATCTACACATTTTCTGAACACATCCAGGGATGGTGGTTGTGTGGGCAGCCTGTTCCAATGCTGCCCTTCTCACACCCCTCAATTTTATCAGGTTGATGTTTGCATCTGAGGCAATTTCAGTGGGTAGCGCTCTTTGGCAAAGCACAAAGTTTCTGACCTTCCAAACAGCATGATGGCTTTTGTTCTCTTGGATACAGGTTGGAGGGTAACCCAGCTGTAGTGGGATGTAAAAGTCTGCAGTGGGAGTCAGGCTAAAAGAGCTCAGGCTGCTTGGCTTGCTGAAAAGGAAGTTTGGAGGCAGTGTGGCAGGCAGTGGAAGGGAATTCCCTGCACCAGAATGTGGCATTCACATTTTCTGAACAGAGAGGCATAATTCTTTCTCTCAGGGATTTTTGCTGGAGAAGCACAGAGAGAAGAAGAGAAAAACAATTCTTATCTCTGTTCTCTGCACCTGTTGTTTTGCACATGTGGAATGTGTTGTGGAGATTGTTTACCTGAAGTGATTTGTCAATTAGGTTCTGCTGAGGATTGTTTTGTTTCCTTGGTCAGTCACTCAAAGCTGTGTCCTGGCTGTCTCAGACAGTCACAAGTTTTCTTTAATATAGTTTAGTATTCTTTGTAGTATAGTTATAGTATAGTATAATGTCATATAATATAGTTCAATAAAGCAATTGTTCAGCATTCAGAATCAATGGAGTCAGATGCCAATCATTCCTTCACCAGGGGCACCCTGATTTTACTATACCAGAAGAAGATTTAGAGGGTGGATGTTGATATTAGGTTGGAAACACAACTATGGAGCAGCACAGTAATTACCCAGTGGGACAGCTGAGCAGGACAAGAGGGGAATTAATTCTAGCTGGGATGCTTCACCTCAGACCTGGAGATCTTCCTGGAAGGCATGATCTAGTTCAGCTGTGTGTGAGCTGGATAACATTACACACCAATGGGGAAAACAAACTGAAAAATGTTGTCCTGGATCTTTTCACACGCTGGGCAGCTTTCCCTGGTGTCACTGAGCTCACCACAGAAACAGTTCTTTCACCTTTGGAAGGAGCTGCTCTGGGCTCTGCACCTTTTTAGTTACTTCAATGGTAATGCAGGGTGCTGGGTTTACACTCCTTAAATGGGGAAACCTGGTTACCTGTTGCAAGTTTTTTTTCCTGGGGGGGAAAAAAAAATGTTGGGACAACTGAAATGTTTAATTTTACCCCAATATTGTGCTTGAGTCTTGGGATTATTTGTCTTCTGTGTGCATCTATTTTTTCTTTAAAACACAATCAGCAAACAAAAATGTCACTTTGAAAGGAAACAGCAAAAAGCCTGGTTCTGAGGATTGGCAGAATGTCAGGTGTCAGGTCTGTGCTGGGTGTCCCCTGCTCTTTCCTCCAGCTGGAGCTGGAGTCTGCTGCTGAATCTCTCAGAGGCAGTGATGCTCTCAAGGGATCTGGTGGTGCCCCGGTTTTTGTTGCAAACTGTTCCAGGCTGTGGAGAAGCTCGAGGTGTGTGGGCAGCCTGCGTGGCCATGCAGGTGCCATCAGAGCACCCAAGACTTGCATATGGTCTGTCCTGGTGGCAGCAAGCTCTGGGATCACCTGGCAGGACAGTCTGCAGCCCATGTTGCAGTGATGTGAGGCAGCAGGGCTGCACACGCGACACCAAAGACCACTTCTGTGCAACGTGTGGCGATTTCCTCCTAAAAGGCAAGGTGGAATGGGGCATAAATCACAATAAAATGGCATAATGTTGTGTTTTCCCCCTTTCTCTTTGTTCATCAGCTTTGTAGCTCCGTGCCTGCTTCTTGCTGAAAGTTGCAGAGCTCTGCTAATGCTGGGCAGCTGCTGTGGCTGTCTCAGCAGTTCTGGCTGCAGGTCAGTGTAAAGGGATTTGGGTAGCACAGTTCCATCTGAGGGGCTGTCTTGTTAATTCTGCTTTATTGGATGACTCCTGGAAGCAGTTTTCCTGAGCTATCACAAGGGTTTGTAATAAATCTTAATGAGGTACCCCTGCTATGATTAATCATTTGTTTCTCCAGCAGGATCATGGTTTGTGCTCCCCAGGGAAGAGGAGAGGAACCTCAAACCCTGCATCAGGGCAGTGTCAGTGGTTACCTAGCTGTTTACTATCCAGCCTGAAAACGTTGCAGCAGTCACCCCAAATCCCCAGGACGTGTCTGCTGTTTGTAAAAGTCAGTGTTTGCTGCCCAAGGCAAACAACTGCTTTTGAATGAGCTGCTTTGTTTTAAACCAGGCGATTCTTCCCTCTCCCTGTATTGTAAAGGATCCAGGAGGGATTTACAACCAAGTCCAGAGAAAAGGTGACAGAGCCAGAGGTAAAGCCCATCTGAGCAAATGCTGGTATTTTTTTTCAGGAAAAAATTCTTCACTGAAAGAGTGATTGGGCACTGGAATCATCTGCCCAGGGAGGTGCTGGAGTCACTGTCCCTGGACATGGTTAAAAAAAAGACTGGGCATGGCAGTCAGTGACATGGTTTAGTAGATGAGGAGGTGTTTGGTAACAGTTTGGATCTCAGAGGTCTTTTCCAGACTGGTTAATTCTGTGATTCTGTACTGAATGGCTCTACCTGAGCACTTGTGGCCATTGGCTGAGACTTGGAGGCCACGGAAAAGGCAGCAGCTGTCCCTTGTGGATCTCAAAATCTCATCTAAAGCTGACAGCCAGAGCTGAGCAGTTTCCCAAAGCTGTGTGACATGCCCAGCCAGTCCTGCAACTTTCCCACCTTCCCCTTCCTCTCCAGGTTACACATTTTGGGTATTTTCTAACACCATTTTTGCTGTCAGCAGACACATCCCAGTGCAGGAAGATTTCCACCAGAGGAGGCATGGGAAGCACAAGGTAAAAAAAAACAACTTGGAGAAATGTCTGGGAACTGTGAGGAGTCTAAATTCACTCCCTTTGCTAATTTTCTTTTCTCTCAACAGAGATGGGAAAATTGATGGGTGTGATGGAAGACAGATCCTGTCAGAAAGATGTCTGTGAGGCCTGGCTGGCCAAGACAGGGTAATTCTTAAATCATTAATGCATGGTCTCTTGATTAAAAGATGGACATGGTTTGTAACTAATAGAGGTCCTAAAGGAGCAGATCTAAACCCTGTTGAAGTGTACTCAAGTCTTTAATTGACTGCAGTAGACTCTGCATCCAGTCTTGAAGGAACTGCCAATTTGGAACCCTCCAAAAGGGTGGTATAAGGCTAGGCTGGTAAAATCCAGGTTGGATAAATCTCCAAGGACAAAAGATTCATCTACAGTCATCTGCATTGCTTAGTTAAATGGATTCAAGACACAAAATTATCTTAATCCAGGCAATTTTATGTAATCCTATAAGTGGGTTAAACCTGCAGGATGGCAAAGATTCATCTCATTAAACCTGGGACTCAGCTATGGCATCTAAGGTCATCATTGCCCTCAACAGTGGAGAGAGAGCGAGGGATGAGCAGGGCTGACATTTCAGTGTCAGCCTGCAATGTTTCACTGGTTTCAGTGGTCTCACTGCTTTGGTAGCTGCTAGCTGAGAGCTGGGGCTTCTTTTTCTTTTACATGAAAATGCCCTATCAGGCCTGGGAACCTGGTACCACCTCGTGCTGCTGTTTCAAACCTGTCTCATTTTTTGAGGCAAACAAGCTGAAGCAGTTGCAGTAACACACTGAAAGGAACAGGCAAATATTGCTGTTTCCTATGGAATAATTCTCCTTAAACTGCTCCTCGGATGCCAGAGGAGGAGCTCCTTGGTGATACTGGAGCAGAACTTAAATGTCAGGCTCAGGAACCTGGTGCAGATAAATGTGACCATGACAGAAGGAGCAAAGGGTGTCAGACCTGAGTCAGATCCACTGAATTTGTGTGGCAGAGCTGCTGCTGAGGCCAGCAAGCCCCAGGCTGAACTTTCAGCCTCACCACTATGAGTGGCAATATTCCCATCATCTTTTTGCCCCCACGCTTTCAGCAGCTGGATCTCTCCCAGTGATCCCATTAAGGCTCTTCAGGGAACTACAGGGAAATTATGTTAAGAAGATAATTGCAGGGAAGCCTGGATAAAAAGGCAGGTCAAGAACAATTTGAAGAGCTGGGGAATGACTTCAGTCGGCTGGAGAGGTGTCATAAGGTCTCTACTCCCTCTGAGATGTTTCCTCACTGCCTTGCATGTAACTTCAGCTGCAGCTGGTATTTGCTCCTCTGTTTTTCACTTACTCCCTGGCACAGAAACCTCTCCTTGCTGTGTGTGTACAGGTACTGGCAGAGCTGGAGTTAGCTGAGAAGAGCTATCAGAGGATTTAGAGACAGATGGGATCTTTTCCATTCTATCTTTTTTTTATGATTAGCTCACAACATGTGAGGCAGTCACGTAGTTCATATTCACACAACAAATTATGCATCTCGTATGAAATAGCTCGTTTCCTTCTCTGAAATTGAGGATGGTTTTCCATCTGGAATATAAAATGTGGTTTCCATATGTACAATCAGACACTTGTGACTCGTATCAAAGCAGAAAAGAGGTTTTGGATGATGATGTGCTGTGGAAGTGAATGCATGAGAGCTGTCAGGTGATTCACAAACCCTGTGACAGAGCCTGAGCTCAGGGGTGGGTTTTGAGCACAGTAGTGCCTCTGGATTTCTGGTTAAGGACACAGAATTTAAGACCTCCCATGCTGGAGTGGGCTGGAGTGTCTGAAGTCCAGCCTGCCCAGACCTTAGGAACGAGAAGCCAAACCTGTTTTCAGTATGGAAAATACTTGATTTCTCATTTTCCAAAGCTCATCTTAGGTGGGTGCTGAGCAGCTGCTTGTGCAGAGGTGATGATTTTGTCCTGGACAGAGGGCTCAGGTCCCTGCTCTCAGCATTACCCTTCCCCAGTGGAGGGTCCATCCTGCAGCCAGCTGGGATTGGCTCAGTCAGACACAGGAGAAGCTTCCAGCAACTTCCAGAGAAGCCACTTCTGCAGCCCCCACACTACCAAACCTTTCTAGGCAAGCCCAGCACCGGCACCTCAGTGAGACAGCATCAGTGCTGAGGCTGGGGAGAGTTTCTGCTGCTCTTGCCTCCGAGCCAGCCAGACAGTCTGGCCCAGCCACAAGACAAAGGTGCCCTGCCACTAATTTAACATCTTAGTTTCTGGTTAGTTTCCATTACACATAGAACATGTCACAGTTTTCACTTTTTTTCCAAACTTATCGTAGCCTCAAAGCCAGTTTCTGAAGGGTGACTGGGTTATTTATTGCACTGAGCCGTTTTTCGAGGAAATGGAAATGGCATCTGGCCTCCAAATGGAGCCCACCTTCCCCCTCCAGCTCTTTAGGAGAACATGACAGTAATTGAGCAATAATGAAATGTTTCAGGAGGAGTGTCGGAAAGTTCAGAGTGCTATGGGAGAGTCATAAATCTGGGCTGGTTTTGGCTTGAGGAAGAAATCCCGTTATAAACTTATTAGCTGCTGACACCGTGCTTCTCTCACCTTGCCCAAGATGCAAAATTCACCTCAGCTGCTGCTCCCCTGCACCTGACTCGAGGTGCTGCTGCCTCAGGCACAGCTCTGCCTCCTGGGATCAGCAGCAAGGACCAAGCTCATGCTCTGCTGCATCTGATGGGCTCTGGCCAGGGCTCTGTTTGTTGATCCTACTGGGACAAACCTTCGTCCCACTGAGCTGCTTGTTCCTGCAACAAGAACTGTGGGAATTCATAAAATCAGAGGGGTTTGGGAAAGCTGCAACAGGCAGGCCTCAGAGGCAGCAGAACTCTGCTTAGAGCTAAGCAGGAGCCATAAGATTGGTCAGCAGAAAAATTATGTAAGAAGTAGAAAAGTAAGGACAACTAGAACAATGCTCTGTGTATTAATGCTTGTCTAGAATAACTCCCTAAGCTGCAGAAAAGTCTATCTAGAGAGATATTAGGGAGTTCTGAGCTGAATAATGGAGCTCTGTGCATTGTGTTTGAAGGCTTACAAGCAGGTATTGTGTTTGAAAGAAGCAAGCATTGTTTTAACCAAAGATACCTGTGCTCATAGTGGTTGGATGGAACTACTGTCAATGTGCTTTTGCTTTGTGTGATGGGTCAAAAAACTTATAAAGTAAGTTGTAACATTGGGTTTTTGGTCTGCAGCCTGGGATGTGAGCTGCTGGCATCTTCCCACTGTCATAACCATGTAATGAGAGTGATGCTGGAAAATAAAACAGCTCAAGGCACGTTCCTAGCAGTGCCCTCCCATTGGTGATTTGTACAGAGACCCCCAGCTGGCAACAATAAGAACCTTGACCAAACCTTTAGAGGTGCAGTTCACAGAATTCACAGAATCACAGAATCACTGGGTTGGGAGAGACCTTCAAGATCATCGAGTCCAACCCAGCCCCAACACCTCAACTCAACCCTGGCACCCAGTGCCACGTCCAGGCTTTGTTAAACACACGCAGGGATGGTGACTGCACCACCTCCCCGGGCAGAACATTCCAGAACTTTATCACCCTTTCCATGATAGAACTTTTTCCTGATATCCAGCCTGTATTTCCCTTGGTGCAGCTTGAGACTGTGTGCTCTGGTTCTGTCAGTGCTGCCTGGAGAAGGAGCCCAGCCCCAGCTGAGCACAGGCACCTTTCAGGAGCTGTGGAGAGTGATGAGGGCACCCCTGAGTCTCCTTTTCTCCAGGCTGAACACCCCAGCTTTGTACATTTCCTTTTTGAACTAATTTGTCTCACCAGTATATTGAACCCTTGGATTCTGTTTCCTTCAAACTGGCTTGTGGGTATCTTTTATCCATCTTCAGAGTCCCTTGTTCATTATTTGTGTTGTTTCTAATTTGTGACTCTCAGAAAAGATAGCCCTGTTCATCTCCTCCTTCAAATGATTGGTGGGTTTAGAAATAAATCTGGAGTTTCAAAGTCCAAGCTGAGAATCTTTTAGCACTGGAAAGTGTTTCTGAAATGTTAAATTCTGCTCTTAGATTTCAATAAGTTGCCTCCAGATTTCAGCCTAAAATCTGGTGACTTATTTTAGGAAATTCTACAGGCTGTTGCTACAAACAGTGGTGGAAAATGGGCATTTTCAGCAGTGGTTGGTCTCTATTTTACCTTCCTCTCTCAGGGCTGGATGAAGGTGTGTGTTTCCATGGTTGGCAAAGGTGTCTGAGGGGTGGGTTTGTGATGGACACCCCACCCTGAGACCACGAGGACTGACTTGACCTGAACAGAAACGATGATTTGCATCCTTTGCACCGTGTCTGAGATGATTTCAAGATCTCCATCACCCATGCAGAGAAATAAGTACATGCAAAGTAGGATTTACATGGCAGGAAAGTAGGATTTACATGGTCTGCCCAGCTCAGTTGGGGAGGAGAATGCAAATATTGAATAGAGTCACTGAAAAAAATATTTCAGATGTGCTGTAGGAGCATCATCAGCCAAGGTTTGTGTCTTTGTTAGTTTTTTACATCTATTGTCATTTCTTGATCCACATAAGAACAGCTTGTAGTGGACATTGACCGGAGAATTTTTATTAGTATGTAAAATGGCTGATATAAACTTAAATGCTTGACTAATTTACAATCCATCAAATCCATGATCTTTGTGGAAAATAATGGGGTGCACCTCTTCCAAACCTGTACTCGGGCATCCTGCATTCAGACAAAATAACTCAGACACACGTAAGGAGTCTAAAAATATTGGTCTGACTGAAATATCTTTTCTTCCTGTGGCATTGTGAATCCTTTGAACTCCTGTTTCTCCAGTCAGTGGTTACAAAATACAACTAAGTGTCTTTTGGAGTGAGTTGTGGAGGGACCACACATTTAATTAATTGTGGTTACATATGTCTAAATAAATTCCTGAGAAAAGTGACATTTTTAAGGAGATCTCATGACAAAATTGCTCAGAAGGCAAAGTTAGGGTTTCCCAGTTTCACATTTAATTAACTTAGGCTGACTTTTATAGGGCTTTGTGTTATGCATTTTGGTCTTCAGTAAACAAATAGCAGAAAATTAAAGCAGAGCAACTGCCAATGAGCAGTAAATTTAATTGAGAAATAATGAGTTGCCACGGGGTGCTGTAGGGTTCTGCAAAGATAATGTTATTTATCTTGGAAAAGCTCCACTTTCATTTGTCAGGACATGATATATACATGTTAAGTGGAACAAAAGGAAAAAATACAACGTTAGATAGGAAAGGGCTAAGGCCATATTCCTCATCCTGAATTTGGGGCTGGAGTCTGGTGGAGTGAAAAACTGATTTCCTGCACTCCGTGGCAGCTCAGTGCAATTTCCATCCGATGCATCCCTAAGTGAAATGTGGTGTCAGGAGGAGAAGTGACTGGAATTTGTAAGGTCCAGATGAGCAGGAAGGAAGATGAACGTCAATGTCACAGGAGGGAAGGAACGTGTGAAACGGTCTCTGTTCTGATGGTGAAACAAAAACCTGGGTCAGAACACTCCCTCTGCTTTTCACATCTATTTCAAAGGAAATTGAATGTCTGGAAAGCAGCAGAGAGAGCCCTCTGATAAAGGTGCTGAATTGAGGCAGCAGTAAGATTTTGGGTTAAAAAGATACATTTGCACCCCTGGCTTTGCTCCTCGTTGTGAAGCACTGGAAATGCAGGGTGATTGAGGGGCTGGGCTGTGAGCAGCAGGGCTTGAGCTCCTTCACTGACAGCTCATCCCGCTGGCAGAGCGAGAGGTCTCACTCTGGCATTTCAGCAGAGTAGCAGGTTCTAAACCCAAGGGCTCTGCCTGGGGGTGGAGAGGGTGTCCTGGGCACCCCTCTTGGCTGGATGAGCCCCCTGTGTCCCTGCACACCTTCCTTGGCCTGCACATGTGGGAAGTGTGATGTGTAGCAGCTCCTTTTTCACAACATCTGGTTTCCAAGCCCATCACTTCCCAGCACTATGCAGAAAACCCACCTTATTTACAGCCTTCCCATTTGGAGGGCTCACCAGACCCCAAATTTGGCTGACATTTTCAGGTTCCTGCTTTTCATTTCAACCCGTTCTTGCTTTATTTTTAGCTGTTATAAAATGACACATGTTTCCATCTTTTAGGTAATGAGATGCTTTCCTCTTAATTCAATCACTGGTTAATTTGATCCTCTATTTAATTTGTTCCAAACGTCTGGAAGCAAAGTTCCATGTCTTAAGTGTATGTATATATTACATATATAGCTTCTACCCTTTGCTCTGATCATTCTCCTTCCTCTAAACAAGCCTTCTAATTCAATCTCAGGCTACTGAAACTTGCCATTTAATTAATAAGAAAAGCCCAAATCAAAGCAAGCCAGAAGGGAAAGAAGAGGTTTAAGGAATGAATCCTGGTGATAAAAGATGACTGTGACTTAAAGTTCCATCATGGACTACCTGCTGTTGGCTGATAGCTCTGCTATAGGCTATCAAATCCATGACAGTGAATTAAAGGGAGCAAAATCTCCTAGCAGAACGTTCAGAATAAATGTGAAGAGCCACTTGGTGGAACATAAACCTAAAAATATGGTGTAGCAAAGTTTTATGCTGTCACCCCAAGCCTTTGGAACTCGGAAATCAGATGGTGAGGGGACAACACTGCTGCAGTCTGTGCTAAATCTGTGTTGTCTTCAGCGCCGTCAGGAGCACCCACCAGCACTCCATGAAGCTTTCACTTCCATCCCCAAGAGAGCCCTGGAAAACCCTCACCCACCTGCTGTAACCGAGCCCTGCCCTCAGCCCTGGGGCTGGCTTCTCTGGCTGTAGAAGCAGCAGCTGAGCCCACCTGGGTGTCACACCTGGCTGGTGTTTGGAGTTCAGCTGGCAGAGCTGCATGTGTGCAGGAAGAGAAGCTGGCCTGTCACTGTCATATTTTCTGAAAAATCCTCTTCACCCAGGATTCTTCTCCTGGGAAGCTGAGAAGCCTCAGAGAAAAAGGAAACCAATATTATTTCATTTGCTTCTCCTGTGCTGTCCTCATGTGGAATGTGTTTGGAGATTGTTTATCCAACAGGTGATTGTTTCATTGGTTTAATGGGAATTGTTTTGACTCAATTCATGGGAATTGTTTTGACTCTTGGCCCTCAATTGGGGCCAAGCTGTGTTAAGGCTCTGGGAAGAGTCACGAGTTTTCATTATTATCCTTTTGGCCTTCTGTCTGTATCCTTTCTCTATTCTTTAGTATAGTTTAGTTAAGTATTCTTTAATATAATATAGCATCATAAAATAATAAATTAGCCTTCTAAGAACATAGAGTCAGATTCATCATTCCTTCCTTCATCTGGGAACCCCACAAAAACAATATGCAGCTGAGAGGAAACCACCCAAAAGCCAGGGGGAGGGTGGGGAGGAAACAAACCCAGCTTGGTTTGGATCTGCTCAGTGAGCAGTGGGATGGGCTGGCTGGGATTCTGTTCCCCCACGAGATGGAGTCGGTGCTGCTGGTTTTGGTTGGTTTCCAGCTGTGGTGTAGGAGCAGTTTGTCTTAATAAATTGCGAGGAATAATGAAAGAGGACAGAGCACTCAAGAGGGCATGAGGGCTTTTATGGGAGCCATGGGATGAATATTAACAAACAGATCATGTTGTTATTGCTTACTATTGCTTTGTGACCTGGCTTCACAGCTATTTGTGGCCTGAGTGCCCCAAACTCTGAGCTGATGCCTTCTGATTTCCACAGACCAGGCTTTTTCATGGTGTCTCTGATTTCTGGGATGGGGATCTGTTGCTGAGTCAGTGTGTGGAGGTGAGCTGAGCCCCTCACCTGGGGCAGCATGCTGATAGCCTGAGCATCAGCATAAGGAAACTCCTGATAGGGGAAAGAAGCTTTTTTCCTCCTTCACAGAAATAAAAATGGGAAAGAAGCTTTTTTCCTCCTTCACAGAAATAAAAACATTAATTATGCTGCTTTCCTGAAGCAAAATGCTTCAGTCTTCCTCCTGTACCGCTGTCCCCATGGATGGGATGACAGCATCAGGACAGCTCAGGATGTCCTGGAGAGTTGTCCAATGACTGGACAAGAGGGAATGGCTTCAGACTGAAAGACAAATTTGGATTAGCTGTTTTTATTTACAGCAGTGTCTGGTTGCAGTACCAACAGGTTTGCTCTCACTCTGGCCTGTCTTTACCTCAGCTTAGGTAAGTTTTTGGTTTTGTTTTTGAAAACATGTGCTGTGTTCCCAAATATCACAAAGGAGCTGCCACTCTGCTGAGCTGCTCTTGCAGGAGACTGGACACCCCAATGTGGTCCAGGAACTCCTTCTGGACCCACCAGCTCCTCATGGGACTCTCCACCACAAATTCAGTATGTGCAGGAGCAGACCCATCATACTCTGATGGAGTAATCCTCCTCTCCTCTCCTCTCCTCTCCTCTCCTCTCCTCTCCTCTCCTCTCCTCTCCTCTCCTCTCCTCTCCTCTCCTCTCCCTTCCAGATCTGTCTCATCTGTTTTCACCTGCATCTAAATCTCCCTCCTCTTCCCACCCTGGTGGAAAGCAAACCTAATAGAAAAAGCAGTGCTAATGATCATGACCCCACTACTATTTTATTTCCAATTGGCAGCTCATGCAAGCAGCCCTATTTTCTGTTCTAATAGGAAACTTTATGATGTACCAAATTGCCCTGTAACAGCCTGTGCTGAGTTGCCTCCTGAAAGGTAAATGAGTTTGAAATTTTATGATCAGTTACTATGACTTTTTTTTGCCTATTCCATAAAAAAGGAGAGGGGGGATGCATTAAAGGCACCCTAAGGTTGCAAAATGAAGCTGCTGGCAGCCAGATGGTGCCTCTGGAGGGCTGCAGGTGGGAGCAGGGCTGGTCACAGCTGCCTGGTCTTGCCTGGTGGCTGTGTCCCCTTCTCGTGGTGGTTGTCACCTCCCTGGTGAACAGGCCTGCTCCACCTGAGCACTCACCTGGATGCTGATGGGTGGGAAGGATGGCTTGGCAGAGACAAAGGGAGAGTTTGGGGCATCAAAGCCCAGGCATCACCCTACATTTTATCTCCTGGCTTGAGGGAATCCACTGGAGCTCCCACAGCATGGAGCCATCCGTGGGGAACCCAGGCAGGTGCTCCTGCTGCTTTTGGGCTGCAGTCTGGGTCAGGAAATTCTCCAGAGGCTGGCAGCAGCAGGATATGGGACTGTTTACACAGAGCTGCTCTCCTGTCCTGCTCAGGGAGAGCTCATTTCCCAGGTGTTGGAGTCCTGGGTGCTGAGAACTTTGGACTTTCTGCGCTGAACAGACTCTGACCCCCAGGAGAGAACTGCATTTGACCTGAGGCCGTAGAGAAAGCTTCCAAAATTAAATAATAAAACTAAGATTATGGGTAGGTAGTTTAAATAGAAGTGTGTAATATCACATGGTAGAAAACTTAAAGTTTTAGAATATAGTAATATCTATAAAGCTAAGGTGGAGGTTTTAGGGCAGTGACTAGTCCTTCTTCTTCACCTTCTTCTTCATGTGTTTGAGTAGTATTTTGTAATTAAACAAAAAACTCCAAATTGCAGAACACGAGAGATTAGTTATCGAGTTAAAAGTAAAAATAATTTAAGTGTCATTTCTTAATTAAATAGTTTAACCTTAAAAGACCTTGTGAAAAAAGATAGTTAACCATTTTATACCTTGTTAGTAGAATACTACAGAACTCACCAACACCCAGTAAGGGCTTTGTGTTAAAATTAGAGTAGCTGAGCCCTCACACAACCTGACCTGGGAGCACCAGGATTCTGGGAAGTCCCATCAGCATTTTCCAATGTGTTTTATGGTGGATAAGCATGGGATGTGATCCAGGGAGGGATTAGGCAGGAAGCTTTCCATGGGCAGCAGGACTTCCACTGTATTTTATTTGAAATTAGGTGTCTAAATATTTCTCTGGCTTTTCACGATGGTGGCTGCAAAGACCAAACTTCAGCCATCTTGGTGTCTACTGGTGTTTGTGGGATTTGTGGGTTTTGGAGCTGGACCTGGCTGGGGAACTGGAGGCTTGGAAGAACTGGAGCAGGACAGGTGAAGTCTCACCTGGGAACTGTTTGCCCTCCCCCAGGGCTGTTGTTCCTCACTGAGTTGCTGTTCTGTGGTGCTCCAAACCAGGTGCTTTCAACTACTGCCTGTAGCCATGACATTTCCATCAGCTGATGTTGACTCTGATAAACCTGTCAGCAAAACAGAGAGCCATTTATGTAAAAAAAAAAAAAATACAGTCCAGTTTTTGAATTTTTTTCATTATGCATATTTTTTCAGCAATTAAAATGGTGTGAAAAAATCTGCAGGATCTCTCACTAATTATTTTAATAGCAAAAGGGTATCTGTAATGGCAAAAAAAAAAAAAAAACAAACAAAAACAAACAAGTGATTTTTGTGGAAAAATGATTATCTACTTTCCATTCAAATGTTTGGTAAAATCCTGTGATCAAAGCCACTGCACGGAATTTTGCAATATCATTTTCTCTTTGGCTGAACAAATGACACTTAAAGAAGTCTATCTTTAACGTCAAAAGCTGTGCTTACATGGTGACCATCACTGCTGGCTATTGTAACTGTGTGTATAAGAATGTGATTTTGATGATGATGATGATGATGATGGTTGTTTTGCCTGGAACACAGCTCCGGAGCTGGGCAACCCAACTGGTACCTTCTGCTCCACTCCCTCCCCTTATTGCCTGTGCACCATGAGAGCAGCGAGCTCCAAGAACAGCTCTCCAGTCATTTGAATAAAGGCAGTTTTAGAGGAGCTATAGATGTATTTATGGTAATTTCTGTAGTTCACCTGGCTCACCAGACTGCTGCTGCTGTCTAGCAGCAAACCAGACTCCTGGTGAACTTTGTGGCACAGGTGCAGGACAGCTGGGTAGCAGGTTTTTAACTGGGAGCTGGTTTGGGTGACCCTGGGTGCTGGGGCAGTCCCTGGCATGGGTTATACTGGGGTGGCACTGGCTGCTGCATGGGGGAAGGATGGGGTGGAAATTGGAGGCCGTGGTTTGTTCAGGAGGTCTCTGAGAGGTGGCTGAGAGCAGCCAGCACTGTTCTCAAGGGTCTCCAGCTCTGCTCAGGAAGGTTTTGGGGCGGCCAGTAAAGTGACAAGCTCCTTCCGCCCGTGTGTCTGTCTGGCTAATCCCAAAAGAGATAATGGAAACCAGTTCTGGAAAACCTGGAGAAATGTATGGTCCGTTTCAGCATGTCTGGTTTGAAAATCCCTGCCTGGCTGGAGCCACCAGCCCACATCTGCCTGACTCACCTCAGTGGTTTTGGGAAATGTGGGAATCCTCCTTCACCTTCTTGAGAGAGAGCCTTCCTCAGATCTGAGGGGTGCTCTCCCCCTCCAGGGAGACCAGAGGAATCTCACAGCAGAAAGAAACAAAAAACAGATTCTCAGACTGAAGCACAGAGGGTGATGAAAGAAAGGGCAATGATTCTTTTGGATTCTCCCAATGTCCAACTTTCAGAGACAAGATTACTCTCTCTTTCCCTGTGGGGAGGGTAGAAATGAACATCAGGAGCTCTGACATGATTTGGGCGATTACCCACCCTAGCCTGGCTGTGTAAGATCAGCGAACATCCTTTTCCAGTGATAGCTGTGCAGCTCCTGAGAGAGATCTCCTGGCAGGGAGCTGGAGTGGAACAGAGCCCAGCCACGACTTTGCCCACTCTTAACTCATCTCTTGCCTTAGCCCTTTACACCAACCAGCCCTGCTTTAGTTTCTTTTAAAGATGTCTGCTTATTATACATGGGTGAAATCTGGTCATG
This sequence comes from Motacilla alba alba, assembly GCF_015832195.1. NCBI lineage: Eukaryota > Metazoa > Chordata > Aves > Passeriformes > Motacillidae > Motacilla > Motacilla alba. The sequence goes on from NC_052033.1 coordinate 3,774,298, forward strand.
CTGTGCTCTTTATTAGTCCAAAACTGAGGTCAGGCAGGTTGGATTTCTTTCCCAAGTGCTTTTATAATATTTGTGTTAGCTGGGCAGCTAAGTGCTGTCAGATGTAGCGTCAATGGAGCTTGCTGCTGTTGAAATTTTTATGGTTTCATGCATTTTACAGCATCACCTGTCAGACTCCAGCAATCATGATGTCACCTGTAGTGGAATATATAAATTTGAGCAGAGGAGACTGGAGCTAGGGGAGTTATCCAGTAATCTGGGCTCCTTTCTCCCCTCCTCCTCCTCAGGTGGGGAGGCTGGGAGGTCTTAAGATATGGCAAAAGAAAAGGAGCAGACTTCTCCTGCCCTGAGCTTTGCACGAGTTGTTCTGCATGATCTGGGCTAAACTGCTGCCTTCTCTCAGTCTGTGGTTTCCACGCTGCCTCTTTGTTTGCTGGCTGTGTCTCTGGGGATTTGGCCTCCTGTGTCCATCCCGAGATGTGTGGACAGCTCTGGGGAGGCTCCAGTGGCTGTGCGGGAGGCTGGTACCCCATGTGTGAGATGGAGAAACAGGTGCCATGGGGCTGGCAGGGATGGAGGGATGGATGGAGGGTTGGAGGGATGGATGGAGGGGTTGAAGGATGGATGGATGGATGGATTGATGGAAAGATGGATAGATGATGGAGGGAGGGATTGATAGATGGAGGGTTGGATGGATGGATGATGGATGAATGGATGGATGAATAGATGGAGGGATGGATGGATTAAGGGATGGATGAATGGAGAGATTGAAGGATGGATAGACGGACAGATGAATGGATGGATGCATGGACGGATTGAAGGATGGATGGATTGAAGGATGGATCGATGGACAGATGAATGGATGGATGGATGGAATGAACGATGGATGGATGGATGGAGGGTTGGATGATTGATGGATGATGGATTGATGGCTTTCCTGGGCAAGTGTTCAATCATTCCTGAAGGGACAAGGAGATGGGACTTGTTCTGTGTGAATAAGCACAGCCTGCACATTGGCACCTTCTGATGGCCACTCATGGTGTCACCGTGCCCAGCTCTCCCCTCCCAGGCAGTGTTTGGGCTCAGCCCAGTTTCAATGTCACTGTAGCTTGGATTCACCATTTACAACAACTTTACTCAGCAAGATTTGGTGAAGGGAGTGTGATGTGAGTTGGTCAAGCCTAGCAGAGGTGTGAGCTGCATGGCAGAGGGGAGGAGGACACGTTCTGCTTGTGGTGTTGGGCACTGGGATGGGTCAGAGCCTCAGACTGCCCACGGTCTGCACGCTCCACTGAAAGAGGGGTCAGAGATGTATGAAAAGACTCAACCACAGGTCAAGCAGCAGCAACTCTGCACTGCTCTGCATTTCTAAAGGAGGAATATGATTGTTTTATCCTGGTTCTCCTTGCTCAGTGTAGTTATCCCTGCAAACACTTCCCTAATTTCATATCAAACCAGCAAGAAGATGGGGCTCAGTGGCCCTAGATGAAGGCATGGAGCCCTACTGCTGAGCTGTAAACCCTCAGTAAAAATGACCTAGGAACAGACTGATTGGGTTTTAAGAACTCTGTAACTGATACACAGTTTACCATGTCATTGGGCCTCAATAAATCTGTTTCTAATAATCACTGTTTACTGAGGTTTCGCAGCTATGCCAGAGGTACGTCTCTGTTACCTTGTGGTCCAGCCTCAATAAATGTGTTTTTAATAATCAATGGGTACTTCAATAATAAACAATAATTGCTTTATTATATATGAATTTGAGCAAGTTCTGCATTTTGGTTGTACTGAAAGCACTGTCTAGTTTTAGATTTTTTTCACTCTGAAGGGGCTTTTACTGACCAGCTTTGGTACTAGTGTGCACCAAACGTTACTGCTCCTTATAAAGCATTGCTGACTTCACCTGATTTATAAATCATGGAAATATTTCAGAGTCTTTTTTCTGCCCTGAACTAAGCAGTCTGTCAGGATCTTCCAGGCAATCTTTGTAGGAGGAATGCTGCAGCCCCTCTTATGGATCATTAACTGGAAATGAACTTGAGGCCTTCAGATGTGAACACACTGCCTGCTGCCCTACGACCCAGCAAGCCAACACTTCTAGTTGACAGTACAAGTAATAGAGATATGGGATTCTAATCTTTTGCAGAAAAAAACCCAAACCCCAAAAAACAACCAATAATTGAAGAGGAAAGTTGATTTCTTGCAGTGCCGTTGAGGAAGCTTAATTTTTTCCAGTGTCTCAGCTCAAGTCTCCAGAGCCTGGTGCTGCAATGGCTCAGACATCTCTGCTGACCTGCCCTGAGTGCCCTCCCTGTGGCAGACGTTGCTCTCTAAGAGCTCAGCAGGACTGGAGAGGGCTGCAGGGATGTCCTGTGCCTTGCTGGGCACTCCATGCTGCTTTCCAGACTCTGGTGCTCTGTGGAGAAGAGGGCTTTTGGCTTAGAAATGTGATGTTTGTCTCCTTCCCACCAGGATATAAGGTAAGTTCTTTCCAGGGCTGCACCAGGATTCTGCAGAGTCCTCTGAACTTCGAGGGGCCAGGGCTGGACAGAGGGTGAGGATTCACATCACTCTACCCAAACACCCAGCTGGTTCATCCTGCATCTAAATCTTCTCTAATCTGAGACCTTTGCAGCCTCGTGTACCACTGTGCTTGGAAACATGATGCACTCCTGAGGCACAGCAGCTGATTGTTCCTGTACCTGTGCAGCAGAGAATCAGGCACTGCTCCTGCAGCACGTCCTGCCTTGATTTCACTCGAGCAAAGCTTTGAATCCCAGTCCCATCCCTGCTGGTTTTTGGCTTCCTTTTTCTACCTCTATCAGGGTCAGGATTGAAGGCACTTTAGACAATAGTTTGCATTCTGAGTCAGGTGTTTGTTATTTCTTATCAATGTTACAGTCTCACAGCAGTGAGTTCTGCAGTCCTTCATTAACAAGGCACAAAATGGCTAACTATCTCTTGTTACAAGGTCTTTTAAAGCTAAACTATCCAATTAAGAACTGACACCTAAATTATTTTCCCTTTTAACCCAATAACTGATCCCTTGAAGTCCGCAGTGCGGACTTTTCTGTCCAATTACAAAATACCACCCAAACCATGAAGGAGAAGGAAGTAGAAACAACCTGCTCCATCTTGCTTCATATTATTATTATATTCTAAAACCCCAAACTCTAGGTTTTCCACCCTGTGATATTACACCCTTCTAACCAACTCCACACTCGTAATCCCAGTTCTGTCATTCAATTTTGGAAGCCTGTTCCGTTCCATGACCTCAGGTCAAACGCAGTGCTCTCCTGGGAGTCAGAGTCTGTCTGTACAGAAAGTCTAAAATTCTCACAATTTAGATTAGAATTTAGAATTATCCATAACTCCAACACATCCCCACCTTCCCAAACACCCTTTCCGTGTTGGGTCAGCCCATACTTCTCCCCCTGAAACGGAGGAATATTCTACAGCCTCCAGCCCTCCACCCTGGTCTGGTAGTGGCTCTGGGGTGGGGTGAGTGTTTCTGCACCCCACACAGCCCACCCCAGGGGTGAGGGAGGGAGCAGGGAGGTGGCGGAGGTGGCAGATGCACAGCGAGAGCCGCGGCCGCGTCCCTCGCGCACGGCGCGCGTCACATCCAATTAAGGCACTTCAGCCCCAACGGGAGCAGAGTTCCACGTCTCTAATTAGTCTGGTCAAAGGCAGGAATTCCCTTCTGCTGGGTGAGTCTGCTCCCATGACAAGAAGATTAGTGGCCTCAGCTTGTGATTGTCGAGCTCAGGGTTTTCCACCCCACTTTAAGTCGTTTGCAATTTTCTGTTTTCTGGTTTCATGCCAGGAGGGCAGGGGTCAAAGCGTTTTGGTGAAAGGCAGGGAGCTCTGTCCCTGCTGCCTGTTTACTCACTCCTGGACTACCTCTGGGCTAGTCATTTTTACATCTGTCAGGGTTAACAGGGAGTCAGGAGTGGACCAGGACCTCCCTGGGTGGTGTCTGGCGGACATCAGCTGGCCCACGGTGTTGAGAGGTGCAGTATTCAACACCCTGAGGGATATAAATCATAGAATCACAAAATGGTTTGGGTTGGAAGGGACCAAAAGATAATTAAAGATATTTTTCAAAGATAATTAAGATAATTTTGTTCCAAAACCCTTGTCATGAGCAGGGACACCTTTCTTTACACTGGGTCATTCCAAGCCCCATCCAGCCTGGCCTTGACCCTGAGAAGATACCTGTCACCTCCCTTCAGCTGACTGCAGGGTCAAGCTGCTGGCAGATGGTTGGCTTTGAGCAGTCCCATGTTGCCATTTGCCTCTGCTCCTGATAAATCCTGTTCATCCAGTTCTCTGTCTGCAGGGTGGCAATTTGCTCTGACCTGTGGTCAGAGCTAAACCCCAGCCTGGTGGGGACAGAGACCCCCTGAGAGCTGCTCTGGGCTCCTGCTGTCTGTTGCTGATGCCTGACAGTTCTTACTGCCTGTGGTGAATGTGGATAACGCCTTGAATACCTGTGCTGTGGTTTGAAAGGTCTAAAATGCCTAAATTGTCCATTTCTAGGGTGTAATTGAAAATCCCCACTCCATGTATCTTTCTAGTCAAGTTTTTCTTATGAACTTTAAGATTTCTTATGCCATTGTATGCCGCCACATTACTGAAGTTAATGTGGCAGAGGGGAAATATCTTAATTCCCTGTTTTGTCTCCTTTTTCTGTCCTTTTGATTTAAACTAAGCTCTACAGGGGCTGGAGGATATTGTTTGTCAGAGCTGTAGAAAGGTTTTTGTGTCTGACTGCTCGTCCATTGCCTCCGCTGAGTACCGTATTCCTCCCTTGACTCTTTGATATCCTGAGATTTTCTCCTGCCACAGCAAAACTGCAAAACTCTTGACTCAAATGGGTCTTTTTTTGGTAACTTAATGCTGCCTTTTCTGAAAAACAAGTCCTAGGCTTGAAAGCTGCTCCACAGTATCTCATGGGTTTACATCAAGGCAGATCAAAGGTCTCATTAGCAAAGCATGTTCTGGACAACTGTAATTAAGAATAAGTCGTTTGGGTGTACATTAAATGCTGTGGAAACTTGTGAGAACTGGAGGTGCTTGGGGGGCTGTTGTCAAACTAGAATTCTGTAGCAGAGACAAAACAATCATTTGAAAGACCAGAAATCCTAAAATCTAAGAAATTCTTGGAATTTTGGGAGCTGGATCTCAGTTTATAGAAGCATACATCACTGAGACAAATAAGATCTTTCTCAAAACCACTCAGGTGAGATAACCAGAGGCTGCAGCTTTTAATGAAGTCTCAGGAAGCAAATTGCCAGGCTGGTTCTGTGCTCAGAGCTGGCTGATGCTATGAGTCTGTGTTCTGGAGACCCTCATTGTGATTATTTTGGGGTAGTTCATCATCCAAACCCCAAGTTCTCAAGCTGGGGGTTCTCCCATGAGCCCGGGGTGCTGTAGCCATGGGCAGGGAGGGGATATAACCCGGCTGTGACTGATCCCTCCTGCCTGCAAAGGCAGCTCTGGCTGTAACAGCCAGGATCCAAGATTTAAACTCAGGCAGGGTGAATCACTTTTGGAGGCTGGCAGACTTCCAAGTCACCCCTCCTGTAGGTATCACCCCTCATAAAGACCACAGTGCCGTGCTCTGCCCTTGGGTTGGAACGGTGTTTTCCTGGCAAAGAACTCCGTGGTGCACCTGGGATGCTGTGATTAACGAGGCAGGTTTGCATGAAGGATATATAGGCAGGGAATCTTCCAGGGGAGAGGAGAGGGCGGTGGTGAAAGCCAGCTCAAGCCATCCAGCCATCCCCAGGGCCCAGTATTTAGTCAGGTGCAGCCCAGCTCGTGTGTGGAACCCTCCTGTTATCTTACCTTAAATAAAATTTTAGTGGGACGTGTCAGGAAGGCCCTGGCTTGGACACTATGAAAAGAAGATTATTGAGGTAATTACCAATGAGGCAGTGGGTGCTTCCTGAAAATTAGGGACTCTGGGCTCGATGGCCTCTGTCCAATCCTCAGGAAATGCCCCAAGCTGACAGTGTGGTGGTGTGGAGAGAGGTGGAAATGATCCAGGCTGGGAGGGGTGGGTGGCACTGCTCCTGATGGCTCCTGGGAGGGTGGCTGAGCACAACAGGGCAGGGACTTTTGCACATCCTCAAGGGAATTCCTTGGCCTGCAGTGACTGTGAGATGGCTTCCCAAAAGCTCTTTGGAAAGCTCAGCTTTGATATTCTCTGCGCTGGCCAGAGGGAGGTAAGCACAGTTCTTCCCCAGCCCCTGAATTCCTGGGAACCCACACTGGTGTCCTAAGCAGAGGATTTGGCTTCAATGTCCTGAGACTTGTTTGGTTTCCAGAGCTCATTATGCATCTCTTGCACTCTTGTGGAGTTTACTTTGTTTTTTTCCTATTCCCTTTTCAGTCCTGTCTGAAAAATCACTGAGCTTTCTAGTACTGTAATAGGCATCATCAATAATAATACCTTTAAATTATTCTAGTTAGTCTTCTTAAAGCATTTTCCTGACTACCTTCTTCTTTGCTAATTGCCTTTCTCCAGTGCCCTGAGGAAACCTGCATTTTCCGGGAGTTCTGCAGGGAAGGACGGGGAACTTGGCTCTGATATTTATACATTTTTTCCTAAAATGTAGGAGATTTTTTAGCTGGTGGAGAAGAAATACAACTTTTATGGCCCTATTTGTGCCCATAATGGGGAGACAATGGCCACAGAACACCAGCAACCAAGTCAGCAAACACCTAAGCCTGAGATGGGAGGTCAGAGCCAGCTCCTGAGAAGGGGCTGTGGATCAGCCCCTGCCTCACCCAGTGGAGCAGCAACTGCGCTTTGCTGTGCTCCCATCGTGCAGAAGGACCTCAGAGCCCAGACTGGGGCATTGCACAGGCTTGTGAGAGGGAAGAGACCTGTTTGGAGCTTGGGTTGAGTGACCCTGCAGGTGTGGATGCAGGGCAGGCAGTGGGAGCACGGGAATGGCAAGGTGTGCCCTGGGCTTCCTTCTGACCTGAGGGGGAGCAGGAGGAATTGGAGAAGTCCTTTCCTGTAGTCCACAGAGCTGCATGAATCCCCCTTCACCTCTCCACACATGCCCTGGCTGTTCCAGCTGTTCCTCTAATGGCTTTTCAACCCCAGACAAAAAATTAGAAACCCCTCAGTCCTGTCTCACTCTAATCTGTCTGGGTCACAAAAATTAGCAAATTATTCTGGGCTTTTTAGACCAACAAAAAACCAAAGTTTCTGAGCTTTTCAGACCATCAAAAAGTAATCTGCTGTTCTTCCCCTCTCCCATGCTGCTTGAAGCCAGGTGCCCTGGCAGCAGCTTGGTGAAATAATGATGGTGATGCCATGAAGTGGCTGAGCTGGGGGGTCAATAGCCCAGAAGGTGGGTGGAGGAAGGGCTGCACTTGGTTTGAGGTGTCCTGTGTCCTCAGCAGGGCCACTCAAGGACTCAGCACTGTTCAGAAATCAGTTCCAGAGCTTTTGTCAAAAGCCTTGAGGTGAGGTGGCACTCAGAGAATCAAGGCTGGCAGGAAACTCTGGGGAAGGTTTCACTTGCAGGTGTTTGAAACCAAGGAATTTCTGTGACAGTTAAGTGAAAAACGATCATTTTCTGATAAACCATAATGAAAATCTCCAGCTAACTCTGAATTCAGGTTTTCCTTTTGTGCAGGCCCTACTTTCTCAGCCTGTCTCCCCACTTGGCTGTGCCCAGCCAGCAGCCTGCAGGGTTCTGAGCACTGAGGCTGAGGAATTGTTGGTGATCAGGGCACTCTAAATGCCAGGAGCAGATGCAATAAAGAACTGTTCCTTTCCACTTGAAATGCCTGTTGCATTTGCCGGGCAGCCAACACTGTAAATTCATTCTGACTATTAAAAAAGACCTTTTAGAGCTTTTGAATGGTTTCTGGCTTATTCTGTAGCAATAAAACCACAGTGGCTGGGAGTCAGACGTTCAGGACCTTACCAAGTAACTAAATACAAGATACTTGGGAGCCTTGTGAAGTGCTTAGGAACAAGATAATTATACTGGCCCTTATCCCACTGTTTGCCTGCTCATAATCACTGTCCAGGCTCTGTCTGGTGGCATTTGGGATTACTATGGAACAAAGAAATAGGGCAGGGATTTGCAAAGTGGGAATCTCACCTGCTGGGGGGTGGTGGAACAACGGTGTGAAGAAGGGAAGTGAGGTGGTGAATTTTCCTTCTTATCCTGCTGCACAGCTCTCAAAGAGGAGCTCAAACATGGCTTGTCTTGCCTGGTTATGTAAGGGCAGATTTCACTCTTGTTCACAGGATCCCATGGCAGTTTGGGCTCCAAATCCTAATTCTCTGATTGCCTGAGGAATTCAGCCCTGAGAGCCTGAGGAAAGCAGAGCTCAGCAGCGAGAGATTGCCGGGCTCAGCTGAGGCTTTCAGCAAGGCTCTGCCTTTCCCTGACACCCCTCACCCTCTGGGGACAGGCTGGTGGTCACTCAGGTCAGGGAAGGGTCCTGCTGGGAGGGGATTTCGCTCCCAGTGCTTGCCTGTCTGGGACCCAGTTTGCCAGATGGCTCCCTGGCATCTGATCAGGGCTTTTCCATGCAGCAGGGAAGAATGTACTTGAGAAGGCTGATAAATGGTCTGTGAAGATTGGTCTGATACCATTTTGGTCTTCTGGGAATGAGGACCTCATTGCAGATCAAATGTCTGGTCTTTAAACTGGCATAAATCAGCATAACTCTACCAAAGTTAATGGAGTTGTGCAGATTTACACCAGCTGAATTTATACCATCAAAAATCATTCATTTGCTCTGTCTCTTCTCCACTTTTCCTCCCTCCTTGGATTAGAAATGAAGTCTATAAAGCTAATATGGTCCCTGCAGCAGCATAACTTCCACAGAGTGTTTGCTTGAAGAGGTTAAAAGCCCTATAAACTGCTTTACATTCTCTAATAATAAAATGCAGATGCAAAGGGGAAGGATTTGATGGTCAATTAATACAGAAACTATCCAGTGCTTTGCATAGATCCTGCTCCTTGGCTTTGAAACACTATGCCAAATTAAAACCTTACCCAGGACTATACCAAGATTAAAAAAGTAATAATAATCTGCAGCACTCTAGGTAGCATGCTGCAGTTTTCAGGGGTGCCTCTGAGCTATGCCTCATAAACTCTTGGATAAGATTTGTCTGGGTGTTTCCAACTGCAACTGCTCCTGGAGCAGAGCTGCAAAGCAGCATTCAGCAGGCAAAGCTGGAGAGAGAGTTGTTTTATGGAGGAAAAGAGGAGGGGGGGTAAGGAAAGTGTTGACAATCCCTCGTGCATTCCTCTGAGAGGAAAAGAAAATGATAGTTCCTGTAAAGGTTCTGCCCTTCAGCTGGGCTATCCAGAGGGTGCTGGGCTGTGCCCACAGGGCGGCTCTGGTTTGGGGCTGACACAAACCCCAGCGACTTTGCAGCTGGGTTGAGTGTCACTTGCTGCAGCTCTCAGGGCTGATGGCCCTGGTGACCTGCCAGGGTGTCCCCACAGGTGATGGCCCCTCCAAAGGAACAGTCTGTCCAGACATTATTTGGTGGGTGGCATCTGGATTTAGTAGTCCAGAAGGCAGAAGTGAGGTGAAGTTTCTCCTTCAGAGCTGAAAGGGCAGAAGGCAGTTTGGGCAGCGAGCAGCACCCACAGTAATCAATCAGTCAATAATCAATAACTGCCATCCCCTTCTTGGCTCCAGGGTTTCTCACTGGCACCAGTATGGAAATTGACCTTGTTTTAAGGTCCCTAGTAATTTATTTGCTATGCAGTGTGACAAGAAGGAGGGTAAGCAGAGTTCTGCAGGGGTTTGGAGTGTCTGAAGACACTCCAGTACTGAGCCTGAGGACAGGGACTGCCTTAGCAGAGGGATCTTCCCCTGGCTGTAAATACTGAGCCCCAGGCTGTCTGGGGTCTGCTCCTTGATCAGCTCTTGCTGGCTAATGGATTTCTCTGTGCTAATCAGACAGGAGGGATGGGTATTGGGTCGCTGATCTCAACCGCCACAAACCCGGGTAGCTCAGACAGCTGTTTGTTTATTCAGTGTTCACAGAACACCCCTTCAAGGAAAATTAATCCTAAAATGAAAGCAATCCAAGGAAGGCCAGTTCCCTTCTCATCACTGTGTCCTTTGATGTGCACAGAGCAAAGTGGTAACAGAGCAGAACCAGAGGCTTGGGCAGACATGTGCCCAATTGTGGTCTTGGCAGGGCAGCCAGGACGAGGGAAGAGATGAGAACCTTGACTCCATGTTTCAGAAGGCTGATTTATTATGTTATGATATATATTATATTAAAAATTTTATATTAGAACTATACTAAAAGAATAGAGAGAAAGGATTCATCAGAAGCCTGGACAGGAATAGAAAGGAATGAATGACAAAGGCTGTGACTGACCAGAGAGTCTGAGCCAGCTGCATCCTTGATTGGTTATTAAGTAGAAATCCTTCACATGGACTAATCAACAATGAATCTGTTGCATTTCACAGCAGCAGACAGTTATTGTTTACATTTCTTTCTTGAAGCTCCTCAGCTTCTCAGGAGAGGAAAATCCTAGCAAAGGATTTTCATAAAATATGTCTGTGACACCCAATGTCTGCCTAACAATGCCCAATGACTTGATAACCAAAAAGATTGTGCTACTAAAGAAACAAGAAAAAAAAGGGTCTAAGTATAAAATTTTGTACATAACTTAGAGAACTATAAATATGGATGATCAGTGTAATAAACTGGTTTTACTTGCACAGCATGGCCCATGTCTCTCAACCCCCACAGCATGGACCCTCCTGGGTCTGAACAGGAGGCATGGCAGGTCCCTCTGTGAGCCATCTAAACCCTGATGGCAGCCCAGCATGTCTTGTTATTCTCTCGCTGCCTCTTTTTCTCCTTTCATGGTTTTGTACAGATCAGTAAAATATACAAGTTTTTAAAAGGAGTCATCAGAGCAACTAACAGACAGAATAAACCTAGCTCAGGTGGCCTTTGGGGATGGGGAATCTTCCAGGTGGGTCTTCAAGCTCAGTTTAGATTGAAGGTTTTGATGTCTTTCTGTCTGAGATCATGCACCTTCTTCAGACCCCTGGTTTTAGTCCCAAGCTGTGTAAAATCTCAGAACAGATTGCCAAGGTCAAGGTGAATTGCCCAGGGCTGGGATACTAAAACTAAATGAATGGAGCATGATATAAAAGCATAATAGGGCTGATTTCTTAATTGCAGAAAGGCCTCTCAACACTGTTTTGACAGCAGAAAGGGTCATTTACATCTATTTTGAGCCATGTAAAGGCCTGATCCTCATTTACACATGTTGAAAAGAAAATATAATATGTACCACGACTAAGCCCCTTCCTCCTGCCAAAGTGATGGAAAGAGACTTCAGTGTAAATAAAGCTCAGGCCTGTTTTCAGTTCCAGCACCACAAATGTGCCAGTGCAGAAGCAGGAAAGATGCCAAACATATTTATTTTGGCCCAGCTGGGTGTTTCTTCAGTTTTCTGTCTGCAGAAGAAAGTGAATGCTCAACATTTTGGCTCTGCCTTCCACAAGAGCCACCACAAGTGTCACTCCCCCCTCCCAGGCAGGGAGCAGGGACGTGTCCTGAAGGTCACTGCACAGAGGATGCTCGTGTTGGGCAGGACTGGGGCAGCTGGATGAGCACTTTTGTGGTGAGGGTTGCAAGCTCTCTGTTTCCAGATGCTGTGTGGTATTTTTGGGGTCCCTGGGTGGAGGAGGAAGGAATGAATCTGACTCTGTGTTCTTAGAAGGATAATTTATTATTTCATTATTTATATTATATTAATGTTGTACTAAACTATACTAAAGAATAGGGAAAGGATACAGACAGAAGGTTAAAAGATAATAATGAAAAACTCGTGACTCTTTCCAGAGTCCTGACACAGTTGGACCTTGATTGGTTATTAAGTTAAAACAATTTACATGAAACTAATAAAACATGCACTTGTTGGTAAACAGTGTCTAAACTGCATTCTAAAGTAGCAAAACACAGGAAAAGAAAATGAGATAATATTGTTTTCTTTTTTCTCTGAGGCTTCTCAGCTTCTCAAGAGAAAAAATCTTAGCAAAAAGATTTTTTCCAGGAAATATAACAGTAACAGAGCTGCTCCCAAGGATTGGCAGAGACTTTAAATCAGGCAGAAATCGAGAATGCACAAGCTGACAAACTCTGTTTGTGTCAACTAAAGAAATCCAGTGCTCTGCTGGCTGCTGGAAACGGGCTCCAGACTTTCTCCTCAGGTGGAGGAGACATGGAATAACTGCTCAAAGATGTGAGTAGTTCCCTAACAGGATGATGATGATGATTACAGGCTGACAGGAGCTCAGTATTTCCATCTCCTTAACCAGTCAGACTCTAAACCTTTCTAGGTATTGATTTTTATGGTAGCAGTATTAGTAATAGTGCCTTGTGTGCTCCACTGTGTGCAGCAGATGATGAATAAGACCATCAAAGAAGTTTTTACAGTCCAAGAAAGAGGGGGAGATGTGAGAAATGGATTTGTAAAGAATTCTCAAAACCTGCCTGAAAGCTCACACAGCCTTGTACATCTGTGTGCAAACTCTGAGATGAGGCGTGCTGGCTTAGGAAGGCCATGGAATAGAGATGGCATTGTTGAGAGAGAGACTGAACCAGAAATGAGTTTCAACAAATTTCAAAATGTGGCCTTGCAAAAAGACCAGATATTTTAGAGAATTAGAACTGTGAAAGATGCATTGTAGCAGGACCACGTGGGGAAAAAATATAGGCAATTGGTGTTAAATATAGGTTAAAATACAGGTAAAAATATAGGTAATTTGTGTTAAATACAGGTTAAAATATAGGTAAAAAATATAGATGATTGGTGTTAAATATTGGTTAGAATATAGGTGATTGGTGTTAAATATAGGATAAAATATAGGTAAAAATATAGGTGATTGGTGTTAAATATAGGTAAAAATATAAGTGATTGGTGTTAGAAGTAACAGCAGCATTGTGGGGCAAAAGCTAATAGGCTGAAAACCATTTCTAAGGTATTGTAACCAGGAAATGGGTTGGCTTCTGATGGAATGGAGTTGAGTTTTACATTTCTCTTGTCTCACCCTTCATTGAGACTGATAATGGAATAGAATCTTTTAAAATGCTTCTCAGATGCCCCATCTCTGTAAAAGCTGGGAAAACCAAGAGTCTGGGAGAGCACTGTCCTTCCCCGAGCACACTGGAGGAGGCTGTGATTTATCCTGGGGCACGGGGGCAAGTGGCTGATCCTCCAGAGGCTCCGTAACACAGACCATCTGCACACTGACTGCCATGCAGCTTCTCCCCATCCTTTTTTCCTCATGTAGCACAAGGAGCAGCCCAGATCTGAAGGGAGGTGCAGTTTTAAGCAGGGCTGACGTGCCTCTGTGCCAGCGTGGGACGGATTAGAATTAGTTTTTGCTAATTTGCTCCACATGGAGCTTTCAGTTTGAATTCTGTCTCCTGAATCAACAGGCAGACCACCCTCTTGGTGTCCTGGCTGCTGTATTTCCCAAAGTGGGGGAAGAATTCCTCATCCATCCCGTGCTTCCTGTGGTTCAGGCAGTGTTGTTCCCACTACTCCAAGGAAAGGAGTGTGTGCATTCAGCTTCCTCAAACCTCACAGCCGATCCAAACTTGGGCAGTCATTTCAGAAAAGTCGTCTGCAAGGATGGGACTTTGTAACCTAAAGCTGTAATTGGATAATTAACCCCAATATCTAAATGGAGCAAAACTTATCAAAGTGTGAAAGCTCCTGACTCTGAGTCCATCCTGGGTCCATCCTGGGTGCAGCCCTGGCTGAGCTCTTGCACTGCCCAAGGTGGATCCTTTGAGGCCTGTTAATAAATCCCCACTTTATTCTTTAACTCTGTCCAGCCTCTGTTCCAGGAGCCTCTCCAGGCAGCACTGTCACAGGCTGTCCCCTTACACTCACTCTGCTTTCCTTCTCCGTCTGTAACTGAGCAGTCTGATACTTTTGTTTGTGTTTTACAGCACAAAAAACTCATGCAAGCTGGAAAAGCTTTACCATTATTTCCCCAACACAGAAATATGTGTCTGCAGTGTGGTGCTTTTTAGAACAGCATCCACTCAGATGGTGGGGAATTCATCACAGCCCAGGGTGAGTAATTCCAATGGCTCATTACTCTTTCAATTACAAACTGGCACTTTCTTTGCAGTCTGAATTTGTCTAATTTTGGTTCCAGTCACTGGATATTGATATGGCTTTGTCTGTTAAATTAAAGAGAGTTCTGCTATAAGATATCTCATCTTTAGTAAGTGCTCTTCATCTGTAATAAGATACTTCTTCCTCTCCTTTTGATAAGCTAAATTATTAAGCACCTTCAGTAGCTCAGTGTGAGCAGCTCTGCTCCACCCCACAGCCCTCAATCTGTACCTTCATTTTCCTCCTGAATTCCTGCTTGGATACTGCCTGGCTGCCCACTAAGCCCATCATGCCACCATGAGACCTCTGTGTGGAGCTGCCAGATCTGCCACACCTGCAGAGGCACCGGATGAGGCTATCTGCATTTAGGCACCTGAATCAAGCCCTCAAACTCCAGAAAAAGGACAAAAGATCCATCTCCCCTAAACTGAACCCCCAACAGGTGTAGCAGTAGACGAAACCTGTCACCTCCTCTCCTGAGGACATCTTGCTCAGTCAAAGCTCATGAGTGTTTTTTTGCTGTTCAAGTTGACACTGATTTAAGGTGCCAGTGTCCAGAAGGTGGCTGTGGTGCTGCATCTGTTGTGGTTAGGGAGCCACTGGTATGACTGAGAGGTCTGGGCTTCTGTCAGCTTTATCTCTGTGGCTTTGGGAGGAAGACGTGCTGGTGATGCAGGCCCCTGCCCGGCTTGGCCAGTAAAATCCAGCAGAGTTAAACTGTTGGATGCTGTTTATTGTGGCCTCAAGGACAGAGTGTCGTGTCACCTTCTGTTGTTTGGTTCTAGGTATGTAAGAAATGATCCCAGCCTTTGTGCTGGGGTTCAGACATTGGCCAGGAGCTTCCAAGGACAACCATCAGCCTTGTTCTCCACCTGCAATTCTACCTGGGGGGACCTGAACAGCACTGCCAGATTTCTCATGGCTCTTCAGAATGCCTGGGCTTGGCATGGCCCCGGTTTTAGTGGTGTTTCAGAGCTGTTCTACAGTACTGTGGCTGTTAGTGGTGTAATTTGGGTTTATATACAGTGACTGATCATGTGCCAGGAGTTTTATTATGGACAACAAACCCCATTCAATCAACAGCAGAGACCAAACAGCCATTGTTGAACCCTGGTTCTTAGAACAGAGTTGGATGACTCCAGGCACGCCAGATGGGACCCACCACACTCACTCTGCTCTGTGTGAGTAATCAGCATGTGGATGGGCTGTGGATTCCCTCACCAGTTGTGCTGGGTAGGAGCTTCTTTCAGGCCCAGCCAGAGACCTCTGCTGTCTGGAATGGTTGGAGTGCAGGAGGTTGTGCAGTGTCCAGTGAGTCAGCCAAGGCGGGACCTTGATGTGAAGTCCTTGCAGTCAGAGTGCAGCACAGCAGAGTGCCTGGCTGCTCCACCAGACTGCTCTCTGTGGGAACCCAGGGCACAGGGAACATTCCTCTGTCTGCTCTGAGGGGTTCTGACCCCCAGAGAAACACTGCCTTTGACCTTCACCCATGGAGAGGGCTTGCAGGACTTCGAGATAGATTAGAATTTACCAAAGTGTGAAACAGATAATAGAGAGTAGTACAGTATGGCACTTGGGTGAGAAATTTAGGTTTTGGGATTTTTAGTGTGGTCTAGATAGGAAGGCAGATGGAGGAATTTAGGTGTAGTCCCTGTCGTCGTCGTTGTTGTATTCTCCTTCTCCTTCTCCTCCTTCTTGTCCTTCTCCTTCTCCTCCATTTTCTGCAGTGTTGGAGGCACAGGGTGATTGGCCAAGGAAAGCTCAGTGTAGAGGTTACATGGACAGTCAAGGGATGAGTTATTGGTAGATAAGTAGAAATAATGTACGTTTTAAGAGTTAATTGGATGAGACGACTTTAAAAGACCTTGAAAGTGTACATCTGTAGCCATTTTTGAGGTACTTTTCCAGCACGCTGAGCCTGGTGTGGACAACATGCAAGACTTTAGGTAAAATAACAATAAACAAGAAACTGAAGACCAAAAAAAGTCTTGTGCCTCTCATTTTTCCTGGCACAGAACTGCTAAAGGAGAATTTCCCCCATCCAGGGAGTCCGCAGAAGGGTCCAAGGTAAAAGAAACATCAGTAACTGGTGCCCCAACAACTCTCCTCTGTAGCATTCACAGTCTCTGAAAAATCCCTTCGCCCAGGATTTTTCTCCTGGGAAGCTGAGAAGCCTCACAGAAAAAGGAAAACAATAATTATCTCATTTGCTTCTCCTGTGTTTTGCTGCTTTGGAATGTGTTTGGAGATTGTTTATCCAACAGGTGATTGTTTCATTGGTTTGTGTGAGTTGTTTTCACTCTTTGGCCAATCAGGGCCAAGCTGTGTCAGGCTCTGGAGAGAGTCACGAGTTTTCATTATTATCTTTGAGTAAGTATTCTTTCTGTATTCTTTAGTATAGTTTGGTATAGCATTTTTAAATATAATAGAGTATCATAAAATAATAAATTAGCCTTCTGAGAACATGGAGTCAGATGCATCATTCCTGCCTTCGTCGGGACATTCCCAGCAAATACAATTCTCCTCCATGCCAATTTTAATTGATCCAGCTGCAGAGAGGCAGTCTGTGCTCTGGGGCCCATGTACCAAAGGCTCCAGGAGATCTCTCCCTTGTGCACAGCCAATGAACCAGTCTGCCTTCACCACCCTAGTCCAAGGCTCAGAAGGATGTTTTGGAGATAACTCTGCTTGCAAAACCCCTTTTCAGGAGCAGCCAAGCTCTGCAAAGCAGATTTAGTGAACACACAACTAAATGAGACGTGAACAGCCTGGTCATGGCAGGGTGAAACACACAGATTCATTGCTCAGGTGAGGAGGCAGAACACTGAGAGAGCCCCAAAGAACAAGCATGAATGGATAAAATCCATGGTGTGAAAGCTGTGCTATAAATAACGGGCTGATGGAAACCAGATCTCTTCTGCACATGCTTGTCATTTCTGCTCCACAGCAAGAAACTCCTTAGCAGTGAAAGGCTCATCCATGGCCGTGCTTTGGCCTTTGCTCCTTCCCCAAGGCACGTGCTGGTCCTCCTGAGACCTTTAAAAGTTCTGGGCATGACCTGGGAAAGCCATGTGATCTCCTGAAAGATTTCTGATGGGCCACATCAGCATGTAAGGGTGGGCCAGCATTGTTTGTTTGATGGCAGAACTTCTCTCTCTCTCTCTCTCTCATTCCTCCTTGCCCCCATTTTACAAAATAAAACACTGAGATCCAAACTAACTGGTTTGAGGGCAGAAGATGGCTGTAAAAATAAGTGCTGCTGATATCAACACCCAACAGTATTAATATTTGATATTTTGGTGTCTCCAATTTGCCAGTCAAGTAAAGCAGAGAAGGCAGGACTTGCCATGTACAGTTGTCCTCCATGCTCAATCCTGCTGTGAGCCATCAGAGCAAATAAATTCATTTCTCTCTTACCTTGTGCTCATGCAAATCACCACAGCAGTGGAATTAAGCTTGTGTAAGGCCAGTGTGAGCAGGAAGCAGTGGCACCACAGGCAAGGAGATCTGAACTTTCAGGGTTCTCCCTGAAAATGACCAGTTTTCAGGGAGTTAAAGGGAAGGAGGCATATTCCCTAAGGCAGAGACCCATTTGGAATAAATCTGCTTGCTGGCTGCACTCCTCACTCTGGCAGTCATCTCATTACAATTCAGGCTAAGTTCTGCAGCATGGCCAACTTTAACTAATAAAGATCTAGCATGGCACCTTGCTAATCTCATTAAATGGGGAGGTGTATTTTGGTAGTGGTTGCTGGAAGATGATAAAGAAAGAAAGAGGTTTCAAAATTCCACATCAAGCCGTTTCCATTTTTAAAGGTGTGTATATAGGTGTACACAACATATACATACAGGTACATTCTGCTAGTTGTTTCTACTTAATTCTGCCACAAAAATATTCCCCAGGGATAACTGCATTCCAGGCTACAGGGAACTCAATAATGTCATTGACCATGGCTGGGTATCAATCCCAGGGTTCTTCCTGCACCTTGTTGGCATAAGAACATTCTGACCCTCCCCTCCCAAAGCCCAGGAGTAGCTGCAATGTCAAAACCTGCTGATTTCAGTGCTTTACCCACTTTGCCTCAATGTCAGGTCTGTTTTCAGTGACACCAGTAGATGTTTCCCCAGCTCTGAACTAGGATTGAAAAATGGGCATTAATAAATGGCAGCTCTTCCACTTGGAGGGTGAGGCATCACCCACCCTACTGAGGGAGAAAAAGGGAAAAAAACCTGGTTCTCTCTGCTTTTTTTTTGTCCCCACACTGCTGTGGCTCACTGCTGGAGTGTTAACTTTGAAGTGCTGTGAGGATCCACTGGATTTTGGCCCCAATCCTTGGGATGTGTTGGCAGCTCCACTCTACCCTCCTTCCTCATGGTGGTATTTGCCAGAGACCTCTGCATGGTTTCAAACCAGCTTCAGGACTGGACACAGCATCCTGCCCACCACATTTGGATGCTGGAGCTGACGCAAAGAAACAGGGGTAAATATTGATAGCACCTGATTAATCAGTTGGTCAAGGTAGCAGCACAGGGTCTTTGTTGTGCCTTTTAATGTTGCTCCTTCCTTGTGTCTCAACAAGGATGTCGCTGTGTTTTGCTGAGTCCTTCCTTGCTTGGGGCCAGTCATTTATCAACAGAGATTTCCATCTTGGCCTAATAATTCATCTCTTAGTGCAGCCCTCACTGCTCCTTTGTTTCCTCTTATCACAGCCTAATTATTTGGTGGAGGAAAATTTCTGCCTATCTTGGGGCCAGTGGCCAAGAGTTCAAGAAAACCTGACTGCCAGGTGGGGATGTGAGAGTGGGAGAGGGGCGCCCAGGGCTCAGACCCAGATTCTCCTGTGGTAGGGGGAGGTTGGAAGAGCCCAGTGGGTCCAACATTAAACAAAAAGTCTCTTTTTTTTTTGGCTTAACCTTCCCTTTGCGCATTTGTCACAGCCAAATTCTCCCACGTACATCACACCCACGCATCTCCCACCACTTTCTCACACAGGCACGCTCACACTCTCACACATTCCATTAAGAAATCTTGTAAATTCAGGAGTTTGGTTTGGGTTTTTTTAGGTTTTGGGGTTTTTTTTTTGTTTGGTTTGGTGGTTTTTTGTTTTTTTTTTTCCTGTTTGTTTTTTGGGGTTCTTTTTTTCTTTAGTTTTTTTTTTTGTTTTGTTTTGTTTTGGTTTTTTTTTTCTGTTTTGGAGTGGTTTTTTTGGGGTATTTTTGGGTTGTTTTCTTTTTCTTTTTTTTTTTAATTTATTTTTCTTTTCTCCCTAGAAAAACCTGGAACAAAAAGATAGTAAAAATCTGTATTCATACATATGTGGCCAGTGCTGGGATGCTAGAAAGGGGAATGAGTGGATGGATGAACAGATAGTAATCACAGTAGCATAATTAATAATAATGACAGCAAGGCATCCTGCTCCTATTAGGAGTACATGCATAGCTTTAATCAGCTCTCTCCACCATCCAACAGGAGACTTGAACTAAATCAATTGCTGATTTCTATCAGAAGGGTTGTTCTGACCAGATTGAAAGAGGGATCCCCTTGATTCTTTATTTCAAAAAAGGAGAAATTATTAATTTATTGTTAATTTATATATCTATATCTAAACAGGGATAATTTCTTTGTTTTATTCAATGGCTCCAGTGCAACTCTGAGGATGTTTCAGGGAGTTTCCCCGTTTGCTTTCCTCCTTTGCTCCTCAATCTGCTGCCTCCAAAGCTCAGTGCAAAGCTCAGAGATGGACCTGGACAGCCAGGCTGGGGAGAAAACCATTATTAAGAGCAGCATTCTCTGTGCCACTGCTGTCTTTGTACCACACTCATTGCTTTAGAAAGCATTTTGGAATCACCTGGAGCATGTGAGGGGCACTATAAAATCAAACTCCCTCTCAGTCTATCTTGCAGCCATTGCCTGACTCTGAAAGCAACAATAAATTCAGCTGGGCTGCTTATGGC
This sequence comes from Motacilla alba alba, assembly GCF_015832195.1. Classification (NCBI taxonomy): domain Eukaryota; kingdom Metazoa; phylum Chordata; class Aves; order Passeriformes; family Motacillidae; genus Motacilla; species Motacilla alba. Next base: position 3,794,418 of record NC_052033.1, read on the forward strand.
CACTCACAGCACCTCAGAACTGTTCTTTAAAGAGAAGTTCTAAAATCTCATTGCTTTATTGAGCATTTCATACATTTGAATTGTCAGTTGATGAATCACATGCAAAAGAGACAGCGACTAGAATAATAACCCTTCCCAGCATTTCATTTTGAAGCCCCATTTACCTGAGCCTGGCTGCTTCCAATAAATATTTCACAACATGTTTCTCCTCCACAAGTGCACTTACAACTTATGAAGCAAACACAAATGTTTTAATTCTGACAAAATGAGCATTTTTTCATGCACCAGCCTCGATTCAGCACATAGTTTTGTGGCTAAATGGCTTTCTGATTATCGTGTCCCAGGATATTACTTCAACTGAAGTGATATGAAATGTCATTAAAAAGTAATGTTCCTCTGCTTTGACAATCATATTAGTAAACACTGGAGGCTCTGCAGGTTATATGTCAGGCAGGCCGACACTAATGGGTTTATTAACATATACAGTAGCACTTTGTCAAACCTCCTTGTTAATCTAAATTTGCAGGTGACAAAAAGAAAGTGAGCAGGGGAGCAGGAAGAGAGTATTTAGGAGCTGTTTAAAGGAGCCAGGATACCCTGAGCCAGGTTGGACGTACCCAGGGCTGCTTCCCTGGATTCCAGCAGCCCTTGCTCCCAGGGGAAAATATTCTCTGAGCTGATGGGGCGCACAGACACCCATCCTGGAGCTAAATGAGTGTGGTATTTTCGGGGTCTCCCGTCAAAGGGAGGAAATGATGAATCTGACTCCATGTTCTTAGAAGGCTAATTTATTATTTTATAATATTGCATTATATTAAAGACTGCTATACCAAACTATAGTAAAGAATAGAGAAAGAATAGAGACAGAAGGCTAAAAGATACTGATGAAAAAGGTGTGACTCTCTCCAGAGCCTCACCACAGCTGGACTGTGATTGGTCATTAAGTAAAAACAATTCACATGAAACCAATGAGACAATCACCTGTTGGATAAACAATCTCCAAACCGCATTCCAACGCAGCAAAACACAGGAGAAGCAAATGAGAAAAGATTGTTTTCCTTTTTCTCTGAGGCTTCTCAGCTTCCCAGGAGAAGAATCCTGGGCAAAGGGAGTTTTCCAGAAAATGTGACAGTGACATCCTTCGCTGCCTGCAGCAGCTCCTCTGGATCTGCAGCCACTGTCTTCACCCTTTGTGCTGCTTCAGCAGCAGGTGGAGCAGAGAATCCGAGCAAGAACTTCATCCCAGAGATTATCTCTTCCCTCTTCCTCCAGCCTACAACCTCCCCCTGCACCCACCTTCCCTCTGCTCTTCCTCCCATGCCTGCAGAAATAAACCAGTAGTGCCACTGTGACGAGGTACCTGTGACAGTGAAATGGGTGCTACAAGCCCCAGGAGTGGATCCTGCTTTCTGCTTTGTTGGCAGATAATTACAACGTGGAAGGGAAAAGTGTTTTCTGAAAGCAGGGACTTCACGGGGTTTACAAAGAATGCTTTGTCCAGGCAGCTACTGGAGTCAATAAAACTCAGCTTGGGCTCCGTAAAGCTCTGCAGAGGTGAAAGTCTGAGTTCTGCTGAGTGTTGCCAGGCTGGGAATGTGGGGCTGGCATTCATGGCTCCTGGCCAATGCTCCATGGAGAGCTGGGGGGTACAAAGGGTGATGAGGACTCGGGGTTGTACAGGAACAGCTCCTGAGCCCCCCAGCCCATGGAAGCTGGAGCCAAACTGCCTGTTTGCCAGCCAAGGAGCTTTGTTGCTGGATTTCACAGCACTAGGAAAGCACCACAAACTCCCAGAGGTTTTCTGTTTTGGGGACTCATCATTATTAAGTGCATTTGTCTTCATTTGGTCTCTTCAGCCAGCAAGACTCAGTAGCAAAGGGGTGAAGAGGGGATGTGGAATTTTAATGCTGAGCTGTTTTTTCTATTTTTGTGATCCCATTCGTGGTGCCCAGGTGGGACATTAGTACAGGGTGTGGGTGCCAATCCATCCCAAAATAGCCCTGGACGCAAAGATGTCCCTTGCAGCACCAGGAGCTCCTCCTGCACCTGCAGCTGGTGGTTGCACTTGGTCATTATGGGCTTTGAAATTCTCAATCTGACACAAAGGCAGTGGGAGCTGAACGGCTGTTGAATAAATAACTTTTTGGGGAGGGAGTTCCTACTCTTTTCTTGTCTTTTTATTCTTTTCTCCAGTAGCTGCAACAGGGGAAAAATATATAGAAAAAGGGAAAAAAGACCTGGAGGAAACAGGTCAGAAAATAAATAAAGAATGAGAAATTAAGTTATTTGGAAAGCAGAGTTATTTGCTTTGAGAGCCAACTTCTTTTTTTGGTAAAAAAAAAAAGGCAAAAAATAATTTTATCAAAATATCACTTTTTTTTTCTTTCTTTCTTTAAAAACTTCAGGCAAATTTTTGGTGTTGCCTCTGCTCAGGGTTTGCAATTTAATAAAGTTGTTATGTTACAAATCCTGAGACTCCACGACTCCTACCCTAGTCCATCTGCCAAGCAGAGAGCATTTCTTGACCTTTTAAAGAAAGCCAGAGATAATGAACCATTTGGACCGTAGGATGCCCTGGCTGCTCGGAATAAAATCAGCGTGGCTGTGAATTTTGGAGAGGCACAAACACGCAGCCCTGAGCCAGCAGTGTGGCCTGAGCCTTTGTGGTGATCTCCCACTGCAGAAACAGCCATAAAGTCCTTTAAAACAGTCAGTAAATCAGAGGCTGTGGGCAGAGGGAGGCCTGGCTGCACAAGGGCTCCAGAAAGTGATTTGAAAGGTCCAGAGAGGGAGGATTTGCCTGGCTGCCATTGAGATTCAGCTTGTAACTGGTGAATTTTTCTCCTTCAGAAGTCTCTGGTGAAATGTGGATTTCAGCTGAAGAGGCTGATGCTGCTTGAGGGGAGCTGGATGTCAGCATCTCCTTCCCTGCTGTTGATGGCATTAGAAATGTGCCAGTGTGTGCCACATATTTTGATTTCAGGTGTCTGGGGGCTCCCACACAGAAAGAGAGGAATGTGGTTCTCTGGTCCTTTTGTGAGACCAGCAGCTGCTCATGGATGACCCTCTCTGTGTTTTTTCATGGATGATCCTTTCTCTGTCTGTTCATGGATGATCCTCTCTATGTTTGCTCATGGATGACCTTTTCTGTGTTTGCTCATGGATGACCCTCTCTGTGTTTGTTCATCTGTGTTTGTTTCCATCTTTCCATGATATTTCTATCTCTCTTCTCATGAATGACCCTCTCTGTGTTTTTTCATGGATGATCCTTTCTGTGTGTTTTCATGGATGATCCTTTCTGCATTCATTTATGGATGGTCCTTTCTGTCTTTCTTCGTGGATGGCCCCCTCTGTCTTTGTTCATCTGTGTTTGTTTCCATCTTTCCATGATATTTCCATCTCTGTTTTTGTTAATGGATAACCCTCTCTGTGTTCATGAATTATCCTCTCTGTGCTTTTTCATGGATGGACCTCTCTGTGTTCATGGATGATTCTGTCTGTGTTTTTTCACGGATGATCCTTTCTGCGTTTGTTCATGACCTTCTCTGTGTTTGTTCATCTATGTTTGTTTCCATCTTTCCATGATATTTCCATCTCTGTGTTCATGGATGGCCCTCTCTGTGCTTTTTCAGGGATGATCCTGTCTGTGTTTGTTCATGGATGACCCTCTCTGTGTTTGTTCATCTTTCCATGGTATTTCCATCTCTCTGCTCATGGATGACCCTCTCTGTGTTTTTTTTTAATGGATGACCCTCTCTGTGTTCATGGATGATCCTTCCTGCACTGTTCGATTCACCAGGTTTCTCCCACTGCCTGGGCTGTGATTTTCCTGCCTGGGCTGAGATTTTCCTTCCTGGGCTGTGATTTTCCTGCCTGGACTGAGATTTTCCTGCCTCCTGCACAGGGTTGCTCCTCCCAATGGTCTCTGCTTAGCCCAAGTGGTTTTGCTCTTTTCATATCCACTAGCTGAGCTACTCTGCCCCTTTTCCTTGCATTTTCCATGGTATTTCCATCTCTGTAGCGAGCACAGCACAGGAGCAACAAGCTCCTGCCTGGCTCTCCCCTTGCTCCTCCTGCTGCAGCCAGGTGGTGTTCCCTGGTCTATTTGAGGATTTGTGTGTCCTTCTAGTGCAGTGAAACCAGAGCCAGAGCCTTGCTCTGTAATTCTTTTCGGGAAAGATGTCATAGTTGGTCTTGATTAAACTTTTAGTTTAATGTTGTTTAAACCATGGTTAAATTATTCATGTGTCTAGCAGCTCATGCAACACAGAAGGAGTTTACTGTAATGGGATGGGTTGACATGGCCAGTGTTAAAAACTTGCTGTTGTGCTTGTTAGAAATGAGCATGGAAAAATAAACAAATAGGATTGTGGGGGAAGGCCTTTCTTCGTTCCCACCACAGTGTAAATGGAGCTGTCGTTTAAAATGAAACAGCATTGGGTTTATGGTGATTTTTGGCCACAGATCTCATGTCATAGCCTGCTTTTCTGCCAAGGAAACATGGGCAGGCTTGCTCTCCTCTAATGGGGAAACCCAAAGCATTGCAGAACGTGGCCACTGCCATGGTGGTGGCACAGAGCCAGGCAGAGCAGTCGCTCAGTGCCATAATAAGTAATGATTCAGCTAAGGGAAACCTCCAAAATCAACGCTCATAAGGAAAATCCCAGGGCTGCTTCGGTGCCTGGCAGAGTAAAAGAAACACCAGGCTGAGGGGATTTCTCTGAGAGCTCTCCCACTCTGCACACAGTGTTGGCTTTCTTCCTGGGAAGCTGAAAATCTTGACACTCACAGAACACAGCCCACGCTGCCAGAGGCAGGCTTGCTTTGGTCACTGGGGGCTCTCCCCGTGCCCATCGCCCCCAGGGATGGAACATGGACAACAGGGAACATGGACATCAGCAATGGATGGGCATGAGCCTGCCCCGAGGGGCCGGTTGGTTCAGATTTAGGGTCAAGGGGTGGCTGGTTAGAGGAAGAGCAGCTGCTGGAGGCTCCCTTTGCATTTCCAGCATCTCCCTGCTTTGCCATGCAAAAGCTGAGGGTGGGGAGGGAAGGGAGGGAGGAATCTCCTGCTGGGGATGGTCTGAGCCCTGCCATGCTCTGCTTGGGGCTGGGCAGGGGGGGCTGGCACAGAGGAGGGACCATGCTGCATCTCCTCTGATAACAGTAGCTGAGGGAAAAGCTGGAGGTGGTCACACTTCACAGAGAAATAAAACCATTTTTGAGCATGGGAAGTGAGGAGGATGGATGATAGGGTGTGTCAGAGTGCCCAGAGCAGCTGTGGCTGCCCCTGGATCCCTGGAAGTGTCCAAGGCCAGGCTGGACAGGGCTGGGAGCAACCTGAGATAGTGGAAGGTGTCCCTGCCTTGGCAGGGGAGTGGAATTCCTCTTTGGAGTCCCTTCCAAACCTAATCATTCTGCAATTCTATGAATAAATAACCCACCAGGGCCCATAAGAAACCTATTCTTCTTCTGCAGCAAGAGGCCATACACCAATGCGCATGTCCCAGAAGGTAAACTAACTTTATTTTGAGCTAAAAAGGAATGTTTTACTGGAAAAACCAAACCAGTTTGCTTTGGCTGAGCTGCCACCCATCCTCATGGCAGCCGTTCTCCAGCAAGCTGCAGCTGCCTGAGGTTTCCTCTCAGCCTTCTCCAGCTGAACAGACCAAGCTGCTCCTCGAGGCCCTTCAGCAGCTTCATGGCCTCCTTTGGAAGCTTTCTAACAGTTTAATGTCTTTATTTTATTGTGGTGCACGCAGCACTGGAGGCGAGGCTGCCCCAGTGCAGAGCAGAGGAGGACAATCTCTCCCTTGCCTGGCCAGCAGGGCTGTGCCTGATGTCCCCAGGACAAGGCTGACCCTCCTGGCTGCCAGGGCACTGCTGGCTCATGTCCAGCTTGCCACTGGCCAGGATTCCCAGGTCACTTCCCCTGCTTTCCAGCAGCTCTCCATCCTCATGGAGGCCTTGTGAGTGTCACAGTCACACTTTCTGGAGAAACCCCTTCGCCCAGGATTTTTCTCCTGGGAAGCTGAGAAGCCTCACAGAAAAAGGAAAACAATTCTTATCTCATTTGCTTCTCTTCTGTTTTGCTGCTTTGGAATGTGGTTGGAGATTGTTTATCCAACAGGTGATTGTTTCATTGGTTTAATGTGAATTGCTTTTGACTTATTGACCAATTACAGCCAGCTGTGTCAGACTCTGGAGAGAGTCAGGAGTTTTCATTATTATCTTTTTAGCCTTCTGTCTGTATCCTTTCTGTATTCTTTAGTATAGCTTAGTTTAGTATTCTTTAATATAATATAGATCATAAAATAATCAATTAGCCTTCTGAGAACATGGAGTCAGATTCATCATTCCTTTCTTCGTATGGGAACCCCACAAATGCAAGATTGTGTGGTTCTCCCTCTCACTGATGAGCACTGAGTGCATCCCCTGGGGCAGAGAGCTGAAGGGGACAGAGCAGTTGTGCTGAGCTAATGACAATCTCTGGAGTGGGAGCTCTGAGGATTTCCTCTGGTTTGTGCTCTGCCCCCAGAATGAGTAAATAAAAGCCTCCTCATTTATTTATGATGCAAATAGTAACTGTGCATTCAGCTCTAGGATTTGTTATTATTTATTTAGAGCCTCTTGTCTCCGAGGCACTGGCAGTTTGCATGCGGGGGCATCTGTCTGCCTTTATTACCCACAAACAGACATTTTTCTTTGCAGGCTTTGGCTGTTAATGCAGCTGAAAGTCTGCTCTGGGGATGTAAATCCTTCCAGGGAGACACAGATCCCTTGGTCCTTCCTCTTCAGAGTAGCAGCAGCAGCTCGAGGTCCCCCCAGCCCACTTTTCCACACAGTGTCCCATTCCCATGGCAGAGCTGAGCACTGAGCTCCTCTGGATGTGAAGGTTTCCACTGCGACAGCCCCAAATAAGGATAACCAAAGTCTGCTTGCTCTAGGTTTAGCAAAAAGCTGAAGGGAAGATGAGTAGGTGATGGATATGGGCAGACACAAGAACAAGGGGGTAGTATTTGGCTAAATATATTAGTGGTGGCTCTTTGGAACCCCTTCCTCTCCACCCCCGATGGAAGACAGAGCGTTACTGTGTGCCAGAAGTGTTGGATTGGTCTTGTTTGACAGCCAGGCACAAAAAGCAGCTTTGTTGGGCTCCAGGACATCAGGGATGGAATCGATGCTGCCCTGTGCATGTTACCCCAGGCACCTTTAAGTACTCCTGCTTCTCCTCAGGCTGGTGGCTGATTCAGTTTTGGCACCTGGCTTTAGGGAGCTGATGACACTCATTTGCTCCATCTGAGGCCACCCCCTGGGCTTTGACAGCTGATGGAGCACGAGCATCCCTGCAGACAGCACCCCATTAGTGCTGCACGGCAGGGACCAGCTCAGAGCCCTGGTGAGCTCCCTTCTGGGCAGCATTTCCAGACAGTGCAAAGGTGGGGAGGGCAGGGCTTGTCCCAGGAGATGGACTGTGGCATTCACATTTTCTGGAAAAATCCCTTCGCCCAGGATTTCTCTCCTGGGAAGCTGAGAAGCCTCAGAGAAAAAGGAAAACAATTCTTATCTCATTTGCTTCTCCTGTGTTTTGCTCCTTTGGAATGTGTTAGGAGATTGTTTACTCACAGGTGATTGTTTCATTGGTTTTCTGTGAGTTGTTTTCACTCTTTGGCCAATCAGGGCCAAGCTCTGTCAGGACTCTGGAGAGAGTCACGAGTTTTCATTATTATCTTTTTAGCACTCAGTAAGTATCCTTTCTGTATTCTTTAGTATAGTTTAGTATAGCAATCTTTAATATAATATAGTATCATAAAATAATAAATTAGCCTTCTGAGCACACGGAGTCAGATTCATCATCCCTTCCTTCATCCAGGCACCCCGCAAATACAATACTGGACAAGCCCAGAAATGTGAGATTGTGATGAAGGAATTCTGTCCTTTCCTGCTGGTCACAGCTGTGGCACTATCACAGGACCCTGTGAGGAAAGGCTCTGGCAGCTCACCCAGCCACCATCTCATTATCCAGCAAGTCATCCTTGCTGAAATCTCTTTCAGTGTCCTGTGCAGGAACCCCTTCCTTGTAAAAAGGTGCCAAAGTCAGGGTTTTGGAGGTAAGAGTTGATTTCTTTGAGATTTCTTTTCAAAAAGCTGTATTTACCCTTCCATTTGCCTGTCTCACAGTCCTAGGGCCCGTGGGTAGGAATTCTTTTCCCGGTAGTTACGTGGTGTGTTTCTGCAGAGGAAAGTCATTTACATCCATTGAGTCTCAGAAGTGTGAGGTATAAATAGAAGAATTAATTCTCACTCCACAGCACAGCTGGCCAGCTTGATTAAATCCAGACCTAGAGGATCAAACTTAGCACCAAAATGAGTGACCGAAGTCCCTGGTCTAAGCTCAGCTTGTTGTAGGTCTTGGATCTCTTCTCTCACAGACTGAGAAATGGTTGCTGTTAAGCAAGATGGATTTTGCTTGGCTCCTTCATTCAGGGCAGAATTTCCAGGGTTTTCCAGGGCTTCACCCATTCTCATGGGTCTTGTCTGAATCCTTCTCCAGCTTCTCTGCCTACATCTCAAGGTGTCCAGCTGCCCAGGACCTTACAGACAGGATCCTACCTAAATTCCAGATCCTTTGTGCAGGCAGCCACCCCAATGGTTAGTGGTGAAAGCTGAAAGCTTTTGAAATGAAAAGTCTTTTAACTAAAAGTTTTTTAGAGCTGGCACAGTTGAGGAAAAGGGGATGTCTAGGAGTTCCTGGGCTTGGAGAAGGCTTTTAGGGTTGGGAGGGACAAAGTGGCCAGACAAACAGCAGAGTGCTGGATGTTGTTCCTGCTCTCTGTGCATCCCAAAACACAGACACATCTGGGGTGATTTGTGGAGGTACTCAGATACTGAAGAAAGCTGCACAGACAGGCCTTGGTGACCATCAGAGTCCCACCAAAATCACATCATGGGCTGCACAGGAGAGCTGGGAAGGGCCTTGGCTCTGCAGTGGGGCAGGACCCAGCCTGTGGCTGTGCTCCAGGGCAGCTGGGATGCACTGATGGAAAACCCTGCTGCAGCTCCAGCTCCTGGGGCTGCCACGGATTCTCCAGACACTTCTGGCTCTGGGCTTGGAGTCAAGCCAGAGTGAATCTCACAGAGGGGCTGGGATGAGCAGGGGGTAATGAGCTCTTTAGAGGGCCATGAATAGCAGCTTTCATGAGCTGTCATTTCCCATTAGAGCTGACTCGGTGTGGAAACACAGCGCAGGGCCCTGGCAGGAGAGGTTCCCTGCCTCTAAGTCCCAGCCAGTTCCATCCACAGTCTCCTCTGGCTCTTTGGAGACTGAATTTTGCAGCTTGAAGCAGCTGCAGTGCCTGCTGGACCCACCAGCTTCAGGACACCAGCTCAACTCTTGACTGGCAGCATGGAGAGGGAGAAGAAGGACCCTGCTGGGGTGGATGTGAGCTGATGTGGATGTTGTGCAGCACCTCAGCTGAGTGCAAGGATGCCAAGTGCAGGGATCTTCAAACAAGACCTTATGCACAGGCTCCTTACGTGTGGGAGCCTCCTGCCAAAAGGTAGCCAGGAATTTGATGTAAAAGCAGAAATTTCCTCCAGTTGTCTTGGAAAGCAAAATCCTCCTGAGCTGGCTCACAGATCACTTTGCAGAGATCAGCTGTCCACCCATCTACCAAAACCTCCCAAACCTGGCAGAATGTCTTATGAAAAGAACAGGAGGATGATTGAGTGTCTCTGCTTCCAATTGACCGTGGGGCAAAGTGCCTGAATCTGAGCCTGAGGATGGAGCTACACGCTGTGTGCATGGAGATTTGCAGGAGTCCTTGGTGTCATGTCTGGTTGGACATGGGTGTGGTGGTGCTGGAAAGGAAGGAGAGCTTGGAAAAGGAGTTTCCAACAGGGAGTAACCAAGGGAAACTGGTAGTTTATGTGCCAATAAATTGGAACTGAGATTACTAAGGCAGAGAGTAATTTTTACGCCCTGGAGCTCATTTATCTGCTTCATTCTGGGTTTGGGTGATTGGCACACAGAAGGATGAGGGCCAAGGGCTGGGCATGGAAATCCCCAAAGCCTGTGTCTGACAGAATAGTCAGTGTTTAGTCAGTGTTTAGTCACTGTTTTCTCCAAGCAGTGTGGGGGCAGCTCTGGGTGAGCAGCGTGCCCAGCCTCAGCCAGAGCCCAAACCCACAGTGAGTGTCTGGGTGTGAGAGGGAGAAGGGCTGGGAGGAAAGAAGGGTGGAAAAGCCTCACTGCTCCAGTGTGGAAACCCCAGAGCACAGGGAATATTCCTCTGCCTGCTCTGGGCTGCCCTGACCCCCAGGGCAGCACTGACTCTGACCCTCATTCATGGAGAAAGTTTCCTGGACTTCAAGATAGACTGGAACCCACAGGAGTGTGAAATGGATTATAGAGAGCAGTGTGGGTGTATCACTTGGGGAGAAATTGAGGGTTTGGCATTTCTAGTGTGTTGTGGATGGCAGCAAGATGAGCAGAGGGTGTCATCCTGGGTTTCTTCTTCATGCTGCTTCTTCCTCCTTCTCCATGGGTTTGGGTGGCATTTTGGAACTGGGCAGGAAAGTCCCCACTGGGGCTCTGTGGGATCAGTTATTGGGTTAAAAGGGGAAATAATCCAGGTGTCAGTTCTTAATTGGATAGTTTAGTCTTAAAAGACCTTGTACCAAGAGATTGTTGGCCATTTTTGTGGTGCTTTTCCAGCACGCTGAGCCTGGTGTGGACAGCGTGCACAACTCTAGATAAGATAACAATAAACAACAACCTGAAGACTGAAAAAATCCAGTGTGTCTCTCTTTCCTGACACAAGACTGCTCCAGGAGGGTCTCCCCCGACAGGGGAGCCCCTGGGAGGGCCCAGCCAGAGTCGCAGAGGTTGGGGAATTGGCAACAGGTACCCCAGCAACTGGTGCCCCGTTGTGAGGAGCAAACCCATGACCTTCAGATGATGAGATTCCAGTGGGGCTGGAGATGGAACAGAGGAAGGGGTGAAGCACAAATCCTGCAGGACGGAGCCCTGCAGAGACAGCTGCTGCACTCCAGTTACTCCAGTGGGGTCTCCCCACCTGCAGCTGCCTGAACCTTCCCTTTCATCCCTCCAATCTTTATTTCATTTGACGAACAAAAAACTCCTTCTCTCAGCAGAGATACTGGAGCACAGCCTACGGGCTGGGAGAGGAAGGAGGAAATAGCTGCAGCTTGGCTTCTCCTCTCTGAGCACCAGCCAGCTCCCCAGCTTGGGATGGATCCAACAGGAGCATGGGAGCTCACTCCAAGAAACCCCAGTGCTCTGCCAAGGCCACACAGGTAGCAAAGAGCCTGATAGAAAGTCAAGTGAAACATCTGGGAGCCCTTTTTTTCTTTCTTTTCTGCTGCGTTTCAGGGCAGGAACTCTCTGATCCTCTGCACAGAGGGTTTGCCAGGGCTCCAAACGCTCCAATCTCCCACACGAACCCCCCCTTTGTGTGCATCTGGGAGATCTGGATCAGAGGACAGCAACAATAATCCAAACCAACATGTCAATTGATTTGACAGAATCGCACAATGTTTTTTGTTGAAAGGGACCATAAAGACCATCCAATGCCACCCCTGCCATGGCAGGGACACCTCCCACTGTCCCAGGCTGCTCCAAGCTCTGTCCAGCCTGGCCTTGGGCACTGCCAGGGATCCAGGGGCAGCCAGAACCTCCTCACCCTCCGAGTAAAAAACTAAATTCTGGTTCAAAATCCATCAGACCTGGTGCATTTTTGCCCAGGGAAATGGTGGAATCACCATCTCTGGAAGTGTAAAAAAACGTGCAAATGTGGCCCCTGGGGACAGGTTTAGTGGTGGACCTGGCAGTTCTGGGTTAATGGCTGGATTTGATGATCTTAGAGGGCTTTTCCAAACCTGATTATTCTATGACTTTAGGAGGGGAAGTAAAGCATCCAAAATGCATCCAGTAAAGTTTTTTAGTAACTTCTCCTTTCTTCCTGAGAAATGTCTTATCCAGCCTGGGAAAAGGAGTCCTGCCATGGAACTTGACTGATTGTTCCCAACAAATAGCTTAAATAAATAATTTCCCACCAATATAACTAGCAAATTCTGTTTGTGTGAGCCATGCAGCTGAGGAACAGTGACAGAAGTGAATTAAATTATTTCAGGAATTAATTGTGAGCAGGGAAGCAATCCAGTGCCAGTGATACAGGAAAGACACATGAAACAGGGGGAAAATTCCCCAAAAAACCAAAACCAAACCAAACCAAAACCAAAACCAAAAAAAAAAAAAAAAAAAAAAAAAAAGAAAACAAAACAAAAAAAAACCCCAAAAACAACCACAGGAAAATATAATTTAAACATCCACAGAAGACATGCAAATGCAGGCACAATGAGGGGCCTCTGGATCTTTCCTAATGAACTCTAATGCAAAAAGGAAATTAAAGAACTCTCTTTTCCACTCTCCCCAGTTGCAGAACCTCTCTGCTGGAGTGGGGGGCTGGAGGGTGGGGGACAGGGAGGGCCATGTCTGCTCTTGGCCTGACAAGCAGGATTGGATTTTGGATGGAATATTCCTGTTCGTTAAGTGAAACAAACTACTAACTCAGCAAAACTGGAATTTTCAGCAGGAGAAGAACAGCCTGGATAAACTTCTTGGCTGAGTGGTTTTGTTTCTCCTTTTTTTTTTTTTTTTTTATAAAAAGGGTTTTCAAGATGGTTCAGTATCTGAGGCCATTTGTTTTTTGAAATAGAAAATCCAGTTTTCTACTCCGTAATACTTTTCATTTTGAATTGTAAGCTAAATATTCCATGAATGGGACTTCTCTGCTGAAGGTTTGGGAGAATTGAAACCAAATGTTTGAAAATTATCTATTCAAAAGGACTTGGCTTGACTCGACTCAGACAACTGTTGCTTTTAAAAACTATAAACAATATTAAAATTCTGACTGTTTATCCCCATATGACTTGAGGATTGTTTACAATTTTTAGACATTTTTCAGGAACTGAAAACCTGTTTCTCATGTATATTTATGCTGGCAGCTGCTATCAAAAGGACAGCTCAGCTCCTCGAAAAGTGGAAGCATATGACAATTTTCTCTTCAGTGAAGCTGGTAAAATATGGGGTGTCAAAGCAGGATGAATTTCCCAGGCTAGTGGGATAGCTTGGCTGTCCAGGGAGTGGTTGCAGGCTCCTGCAGAGGGTGGCATTGCCCCCTGAGGTGACAATGCCCAGGGTCCAACGAGCTCCACTCCCTGTCTCCATGCCTCCCCATCCAGGGCACATCGTGTCTGACAGGGATTTAGGTGGTTCAAACATAAAAATCTGAATTTAGATGCCCATTCCCTGGGATTCCAGACCACCTGTGGCTGCCCCTGGATCCCGGGCAGTGCCCAAGGCCAGGCTGGACAGGGCTTGGAGCAGCCTGGGACAGTGGAAGGTGTCCCTGGCCAAGGCAGGAGGGTGGAATGAGATGAGCTTTAAGGTCTCTTCCAACCCAAACCATTCTGGGATCTGCTGTGGAATGCTGCATTCAGGACCAGGCTCTGCTGGGAAAAGGTCAATTCTGTCATTTACAAGCTTTTCTAAGCTGGTGAAAGCCCAGATATGATCCCAGATGTGCATGTGCAGCCCTTTACTACATCAGCAGCATCTTCCAGACACCAGGGTCCCTGCAGGTCAGGGAGAGCTCCCATCTTGCTCACTCAGGGTTAATATCCAATTTATACAGGCAGAGCTGGCCGTGCCCTGAGCCCCAGCAGCTCCCAGGAGAAGTCATACAAATAATTTCTTCATTTAACCTTGAATCTTCCCCTTGGGGAAAAACGGAGTTCGGTCTCAGGACAATACAGGGTTTGAGTCAAAGGAAAGGGGAGCAGTGAGGGGGTTTTTGAGTTGTGGTGTATCATTCCCCTTGGGTTTGTCTCTATAATTCCCCTGGCAGGTGGTTGGGGATGTGCCTGTGGGACAGGATCTGCCCCTGAATTGCAGTTCTTGGACTGTAGGGCCAACAGACCCTGTCAGAACTCAACAGAGCCGATTAAAACCCAGCAGGGAGATGGCTCCTGGCATTCCAGCAGGTCGGGTGATGCTGCTGGGAGGCCTGGTGGGATGCTCCCTCTGCCTCCACCAGCCCTGCTCCTCTCAGGAGCCTGCTCCTGCTCAGGGCACAGACAGCACTGCACATCCCAAGCCGTGGATGTCCCAGGACACCCCTGGTGCTCATTTGGCACTGGCAGAGCCCTGAGGGAGCAGAAAGGTGAGTAATTAGATTGGTGACTGCGTTTGGCCTCTTTCCTCTGTGCTCTCAAACCTGTCCTGCTCAAGAGAAGGTTCTCACTCCACTTCCACCTCCTCTGTGACCAGCCATGGGTAGAAAATCAATAGATTCTCTTCCAAGGGAAGGTAAGAGCTCCCCAGCCAATGCCTCTCAGTCATTTCCTTTAGGTTGCTGCTCACACCCTAAATCACACAGCTGGTGGAAGAACAAAAGAAATGAGCAGGAGAAACTCTGGCCAAGCAAGTCTAACCTACAGCCGTGGCACTAACAGAGAAACTCAGAGAGGCTGGTGTGTCTGTGAATGAGGACCTTCCATCTCCAGGGCTGATTCCATCTCCAGGGCTGATCTCCATCTCCAGGGCTGATTCCATTTCTGGGACTGATCTCCATCTCCAGGGCTGATCTCAATCTCCAGGGCTGATCTCAATCTCCAGGATTGATCTCTGTTTCCAGGACTAATCTCCATTTCCAGGGCTGATCTCCATTTCCAGGGCTGATCTCCATTTCCAGGACCGATCTGATCTGATCTGCAGGGACACATTGGTGGGGTTGACAAGCAACATTTGAAGTTCCTCAGCTGCACTGAGCACCCTGGGTAACGCTCACACCAGCAGATTTGGCCTCCAGAAGCCCCACAGCTGTCTGAAGAACCACAGCACCACGGTGGCCATTATTATTCCTCATTAACAACGTGGAAATTCAGGTGCTGGGTCTTTCTCGAGGGGCTTTGCTTGGCTCCCAGCAGCTTTCCCCACGAGCCAGGCTGCCTGCAGGGCATTCCTTGGCCAGCAGAACTGGAAGGACAGGGGCCAAGCTGTGTGCTGGGGGCTCAGTGTGGTGTTGGCCTTGTCCTGCAGCTTCACACGCCGATGATGATGATCCAGAGCTGTGTCCAGGAGTGCTGAGCCCGAGGGCAGGGCTGGAGCTAAGGAGAGCTTTCCCCAGGATGGAAAAGCAGCATGGACAGGCTGATGAAGGAGGCATAACTCCTCACAAAAGCCATGGCTGGCCAGTATTTTAGGTGAGAAATGCTGTGAACTGAGGAACGCAGCCTGGCTGAGCAGAATTAATTCTGGACATTGGCTTCTCCGGAGTTTTCTGCCCAGGTGTCGTTGACTTCTTACCACCACGTGGAGATTTCTGTATTTCAGCAGAATTCCCCACTTCTAATCTGGATAGTCCTTTCTGGGAGGAGTGCAAACCCCAGATTGTTAACTCCGGATAACCGTAATTAAAAGAAAATAAAATCAAAGGTGCTCAGAAAAGAAATGGAAAATTTTTTCTGTGGAAGCCAAAAGATTGTATTAAACTTCAGTGGTTTAATAAAATATTATGAAGTTTGGGAGCATATTTTCCCTGGGACTTAATCTGTTTATACATTAAAAAAGTAAATAGAATATCATTTTACTTGACCACACAGCAAACCTGATACAGGGGGGCTTCTCCACTGTATATATTTCTTGAGGAATTCCTTTCCCCTCGGGTTTCACACACTCAATCCTGAACTACCCAGGTCAGGGCGAACAGGAATTCTTCCATCTCAGTGGAGAAATGCTGTGGACGTGCCAGGGACAGGGACAGCAAAGGGGTGAGCACTGGGGGAGACAGGGAGACCTGAATTTTTGAGGATTTTTGCAATTTAAAGAAAAGGGCTACGGCATTGACCTTGATGGTGACGGAAGACAAGAGGTCACGGGAACAATGCCAGTGATGCCACTGGGGAGCTCACAGAAGGCAGAGCCATGGAGTGAGTCAGATTTAGGAGACCAAAATCAGACACAAATGGGTAATTTTGTGGTTTCCCACCTTTTTTCATAAACCTGCCCCCTCTTTCCAGGTTGCTGCCACCAGCAAAAAGAGAGCACAGCCTCTCAGTACCCGTAAACTTTATTAAATGTGTGCTTTTTCATTCTTAAATTAAATTAAAATATTTTTTTTCCATACTGAAATAGCACCAAAGGGAGAAGGATGACAGTATCACCAAGTGAAGAGGAGGGAGGAGAGAAAACCCAGAAACTGCTGCATACAATCAAGGAATGTTTTAATGGTTAGGAAAATGTGCAATATTTCCCCTTCATCTGGAGACTTGATGCTGTGAAGTGTGAAGTGTGGATGTGGGAGAACTGAGAATCAGTGCAAGCCAGAATCACCCTGTGCAGGGTAGGAAAGGCCAAATTATTGCTGGAAATTTGACTCCTTAGTGCTGCACCCAGAGGCCACCCTGACACCAGGCAGAGGAGTCTCCCACACTGATCTCCATGATGTATAAACTCCTTTTGACCGTGCAGATCATGGAGTGGCAGCACTCCCACAGCAGCTGAGAAAGTTCCCCGTGGCTCAAAATCAGCACCAAGGATACCACAGGCACAGCAGCCCCAGCCTTGCCCTCCCAGGAATGGCAGGGATGGGTTTCACAGCAGCAGAAAGACCTGGTATTGCCTTGCCAAACTGCACTGGTAAAGAAAACCCCATTTCTCTGAATTTTTCAGTTGAAACAGAGAGCAAAGAGCTTCCCCACCCTCCAGGTGTGGCTGAAAGCTGTGGCTGGTGGGTTAAAGGGAGATCTCACCTGCAATGAACTGGGCTCCACGAGCCTGTGCCAAAGCATCTCAACAGCAGTGGGGGGAAAATATGATTTTTGAAGATTTTGGGGCAATCCTGGTGCTCAGCACACCCAGGCCCACACTCCTGTGGTCTCAGTGCAGGAGAGCTGTGGTGCCATCTGTGGCTGTGTCTGTCCCCTCAAAGATCATGGAGCCATGGGATGGTTTGGATTGGAAGGGACCACAAAGCTGATCTCATTCCAGGGACACCTTCCACCATCCCAGGATGCTGCAAGTCCAGTCTGGCCTTGGACACGTCCAGGGATGGGGAATCCACCACCTGAGCAACCCAGGCCT
The DNA here is from genome assembly GCF_015832195.1 of Motacilla alba alba. NCBI lineage: Eukaryota > Metazoa > Chordata > Aves > Passeriformes > Motacillidae > Motacilla > Motacilla alba. The sequence goes on from NC_052033.1 coordinate 3,811,585, forward strand.
CACCACCCTCATTGTACAAAACCTCTTACCATCAATTTGCCACTTGATGCTTATAGGATGCCTTGTAGATTGGTGCGGATGGGTTTTTTTTTTCTCTTCTTAAAACAAATCCAAAATTTGGATTTGTTCTAAAATCCAAATGTTGCTTCACATATGAGCCTGAGCTTCATCAATGCCTAATGGCAGATTTGATTATTGAGACCAGAAGCATTTAATAACCTAATTATTTTCTCATCGTTAACGTTTATATTTTTCCGCCTTTTTTCCTTTTTTTTTTTTTAAGAAAAACACTTTTTATTTATAGCTACTTTTGATTTCCCCTCCAATACACGTGCTCAGCCCTGCAGGCCCAGGAGGGATGTGGTTTTCAATAGTTTACCTTCAATTCTTCTTAGGTTAAAATAATCTAAACTTCATGGCTGGATTTTCAAATAAGCCTAAAGAGTTTAGAGGCTTAAATGCTATTAGAGTTCAAAGCAATTTGGTTGCATGACCTCTTTTTAAAAGCCATTGTTCATATGTGAAGGGATTTTCAAAACTACTTATGGCCCAGATCAAAACCAATCAATCACAGCCCCAGATCCCTAAATAGCTTTACAAGGTGTGCAACAAGGTATTCAAACCCCTGGAAATGAGGGGGAGTAAAACACTGAAGCATTTAGGGGAAAGTATTCCTAAGTGGCTGAGCTTGATGTGCTGGGAAGAGTTTTTAAAGGCACATTTGATGGGCTTGTGTACATATCAAGGCTCTTCTGATTTAATGGCAGGGATTTGGTGGCAGGTGCAGACACTCAGCTGTAAAAAATGCTTGGTATTGCTGCAGCTTGTGCAATATGGGGAGACCAGTCTGTGGCCCTATAAAGCTGCTTTATGGTAGTGCAAATCTGACTGTGTGGGAGAAAATAGCAATATAACTATATTGATTTTTTAAAGCATCATCCTCGTAAGTGATGTTTATATTTGTCTGCCGGTTTTGGCTGGGGTAGGGTTCATTTTGTTCACAGGACTGTGGTTTGGATTTGTGCTAGGAACAGCGCTGATAACCCAGGGATGTTTTTTCACTGGGGCTGAGCAGTTCTTACACAGCATCAAGGCTTTTCCTGCTCCTACAGTGAGGAGGCTGGGGGTGCACAGGGAGCTGGGAGGGGACACAGCCAGGACAGCTGACCCTGCTGGCTGCAAGGGATATTCCAGACCATACGGCATCATGCTTAGCATATAAAAATGGGAAAAGAAGGAAGCAGGAAATTTTTTGAGTGATGGTGTTCGTCTTCTCGAGTCGCCATTCCAAACGTGAGGGAGCCCTGCCGTCCTGGGGATGAGCATGTGAGCACCCATGGGAAGCCTGGAATTAATTTCTTGGTTTGCTCTGCTTGTGTGTGTAGTTTTGTTTTACCTATTAAATTGTCTTTATCCCAACCCACAGGTTTCCTTAGATTTACTCTTCCAATTCTCTCCCCATCTCACCTGTGGAGTGAGTGAGTGGGGCTGAGATCCCAGCTGGGCTTAAACCACAAGAACTTGTCAAAGGCATGTCTGTATTATCCCAACCTTCATTCTCCTTAAATACCAAAGAAATGGCATGCTAGAATCTTCTTTTCAGGAAGACCTCAGACTTTGTGCCCTGCTGGTGCTGGCAACGTTTGGTTATGCCTGTGAGTGACTGATGCCTCATCCTCACTACCACCTTGGTTTTTCCATTTGAATGAAAGAGCACAGCATGGGGAACTGTCCATCCCCCCTTCCTGCCCCCAAAACTTTGCTCTTAGAATATTTGTCCCAATAATTACCCACCATCCTTTTCACAGAATCACAGAATCAGAGAATTTCTAGGTTGGAAGAGACCTTTAAGATCATCGAGTCCAACCCATGTTCTAACACCTCAACTAGATCATGGCACCCAGTGCCACATAGAGTCTTTTTTTAAACACATCCAGGGATGGTGACTCCACCACCTCCCTGGGCAGATGATTCCAGTATTTGACCACTCTCTGCGAAAAACTTCCTCCTTCCTTTTGGCTACACCTCATGCCCATTCTGAGCAGCACAGGCAGATTGCTCCCCTCACCTCCAGTGTCACACTGGGGAGGATAATGTGACCCCATTACCAAGAGCCCAAGGTTCTCCCAGCTTCTGGTTTGAACTGCAGATGCTGGGAGGGTCCGTGGTCCCGTGGAGCCAGAGCTCTGTGACCATCTCTGACCTTCTCAGGTCATGTCTTGCCTGGATTTTGAGGGGCTGAAGGGAGGCAGGCAGGAGAAGGGATGTTGGGAGTCTGTGTGGTGCCTCATCCTCCTTTCTGCTGTAAGGTGAAGTGTTTATGCAGATGTGGCATGGCACATTGCCAAAAAAGGCCTTAAAATGAGACATAAATGTGGGAGGAGGTGAAAGCACCAGTGGAGGGAGTGAACACGGCACTGAGCTGTGCCACACCAGGGCAGAGGGCTGAGCAGAGCCTGGCTTTGGTGCCACCAGCCCATCACCACTTCCCTGCCAGCTGGGGCATGGGGACCTGGGCTCAGGTAGAGCCTTGCAGTGCCAGCTGTGGGAGAAGCTCCGGGGGCTTCACGAGCTGAATAAAGCTATTTTCATTCCCTTGGGAAAAGGGCCTGGCATGCAAAACCCTGTGGGCTTGTGTCTTCAGGGGATGGGAAGGTTCCAGGACTCAGCATCTTTGGGGACAGAAGGAGGCGTGTAGGGCTGAGTAGGAAGGTGGTTTAGGGCAGCCAGGAGAAGCTGTGGCTCAGCACGCGCAGAGGAACTCAGTGCCATGAGGCTGAGAGGGTCACCAAACTCTTTTCCTAACTTGCCAAGGTGGAAATGCCTCCCTCACAGGTGAAATTGTAACTTCTGATCCAATTCTCTTTGGACTCTGAAATCTCTGCTCTTCTGGGATTTTATTAACATTTTTGCTGGTATGCAGGGAGCCAGTGAACTCAATCCCCAGGCTTCTTCCTAACCCCATTCCTGGGGGATCCCCCCACAGTTTGTTTTACCCCTTCAGGCACTCCTCAGAGCTGGGCTCAGGAGAGGGAGCACTGCCATGTGCTTTGTGCAGCCCCAAGGTGTAACTGGGTAGCCCCAGAGCTCAGAAACGCTGAAGATCAAAAGCCAGCAGATAAATGAGCCCATGGAATAAAAGACTCTGCTTCACTAACAGATTCCTGTCACTGAAACATTTCCACCAGCTAAAGAAACGTGGTAAAGGTTTTGCCTGACAGTTTTTAAAGCCCTTCACACCCTTCCAGCTTCCCCCTCCGTTCTCCTTTAGGAAAGAACTATTGTTTTCTCATTCCTCTTTCTGGACATGATTATTGCTCACCTTTTCCCAACCAACCCTTCCTCCAGTCTACTTAAGACTGGCCCAACTTAAAACATTCATCATTATGGCTTAAACCATGACCACTGGACACCAAGAAGTTTCCTGAAAATGCCTGGTGGGTCCCCCCAGCACCTTCAGGGTGTGCCATCAGCATCATCTCAGTGTGGACCTTCCTTCCCATCCCCAAAATCCCTCCAGATGGGCCCCCCTTAGGAAAAAAAACCCTTAGAAAATCATTTTGCTGTCAGAGTAGTAAAAGGGATGCAATAGGGAGCCCTGGTTTAGAGCCAGAGCTGTGAATGAGGCCTTTTGACTACCTGGCAATTTTCATTATAAAGTCAAAAGAATCATTTGTGTTCTTTCACTTCTGGCTACCAAAATTATTTTCTCTCAAAACAAAACAAAGGATTATTGGTTTTGGCTTCCTTAAGAGGAAAAATAAGCTTGGCTGATGAAAAGAGCTTGATTTAAGGGGGGTAAAAGTAAAACAAAAAAATTGGATAAGTGGAAGCAAAATTCACCAAATGTTTCATGCAATAAAAAATCCCCCAAGGTAACATTTGGAAAGCCAAATTAGGTATTAAGCCACCTTTGTTTTATTGTCAAAAGTGGTGAGGTCTGGCCAAAATGGCTCTTGCAAGCCAAAACCTGGCTGAACTTTCAGGAAGACACTGAGCTGCCCCAAGCACCCCTGTCACTGCTAAAAACTTTGCACCTGTGTTTTTTTACAGAGGCAGAGCTAAACCTTGGCCCATTGAGGGAAGCTGCTCATGTCAGTAGGACCAGACTGTTGTTGCCCACAGCCTCCTTTTGTGGATGTACACAGCACCTCTTCTCTGAGAGAAGAAAGGAAACAAAGCAGTTTAAAAAAAAAGAAAAAAGAATAAAACCAAATCAGATCAAACCGTGTTTCAGCACAGCTATTATTTTTTTTTCCCCGCATTTCCCCCCGCCTCTCTACTGATACGTAAAAAAAATATATATATTATATTATATTTTCCTTTTCTTAAATTATTTCTTTCAGCCTCAGTCCCAGCCGAAGTCCTGCCCTGTCATCTGGTAGAACTTCATGTTGAATGGCCGGTAGAAGTCCCTCAGCCTCTGCACCACCTCCTGGTCGATGTCAGGGTGGGTCCTGCCTTTTGTCTTGCCCAGACAGTGGGGTTTGCTGCTGCCCTCTGCCTTCTTCAGGCACGGGAAGCCCTTGGTTTTGTTGAAGTAGAAGTGTTTGTCCGTGATGATCCTCTTGAGGCCCAGAAAGTCCTGGACCCTGCCCAGCTCCCCTGCAGGATCGCTGATGAGCCTCTCCCCGCTGACAAAGAGGATCTGCCCGATGGGGAAGTGCAGCAGCCAGTTCTCCAGGTGCTTGGCGTAGATGCCAATCTGGATGGCGCTCCACGAGGTGTCGATCAGGCCCGTAGTCCTGTTTTTGAAGGTCAGGCTCTCAAAGGTGGGGATGTCAGGCTTCTTGGAGAGCGTCTGGGTGTAGTCCGAGATGGCTCTGGTCACGGGGTCCCGCACCACCACGATCAGCTTGGTGCCCCTGGACATGGAGGAGATGCGGGCTGGGGCCTCCTTGGTGACGAAGTAGCTGGGGGTCTTCTCCATGGTGATCTGCCCCTCCAGGGTCCTGGGCATCAGCTCCCTGCAGAGGGGGAACGAGGGACATGTTAGTGCCAAAATGCCCTGGGTGGGGTCGGGGAGCTGGATGGGGGCAGAGCTCTGGGGGTGTCCTGGGGATCAAGGGCAGGGTGGTCCTGAGCCTCCTGCCTCTGACCCAGCCCTTCCCTCCCTGCATTTACTGTCAGGAGCCCAAAATGCTCTGACACCTGAGCTCGTCCTTGATTTCCCACTTCCTTTCACTGCCCATTTACCTGGAATTAGACCTGAATTCACAGAATAATTCACACAGAATTCACAGAATCACTGGGTTGGAAGAGACCTTCAAGATCATCAAATCCAACCCAGCCCCAACACCTCAGCTAAACCCTGGCACCCAGTGCCACATCCAGGCTTTGTTAAACACACCCAGGGATGGTGACTCCACCATCTCCCCGGGCAGCCATTCCAGAACTTTATCACCCTTTCTGTGAAAAACTTTTCCCTGCTCTCCAGCCTGTATTTCCCTTGGTGCAGCTGGAGGCTGTGTGCTCTGGTTCTGTCAGTGCTGCCTGGAGAAAGAGCCCAGCCCCAGCTGAGCACAGGCACCTTTCAGGAGCTGTAGGGAGTGATGAGGGCACCCCTGAGTCTCCTTTTCTCCAGGCTGAGCACCCCCAGCTCCCTCAGTTGTTCCTCACAGGGTTTGTGTTCCAAGCCTCAGGTAATTTTGCCTGTTCAAGCCCAGCCCTCAGGATGGGATCCCACCTCCCTTCTTGCAGTGGCAGGAACACAGCACACCTCTACCATCCTAATGCCCTGCCCCTTTAAATTCCTCCCTGCTCACATGGGAGGTTCCTGCACAGAGGTTTAAATTCCCTGGAATAACAGTGAATTCCTGAAGTAACAACACTCCCTTCCTGTAGGACAGGGGAATTTTCAAGGGCCAGGATGCAGGACTTTATTTTTTGGGATTTCCAAGGAGGCAGCAAGTTGGTGCCACATAAAAATGTGCAACCTCAGCCCCCTGACCTCAGCAATTTCCTTCTTCCACCCAAAGTCATCCCACACAGCAGCTGCTCTGGGAAGCTCTCCTAGAGTGAAGTGGGAAGGGGTTGGGGCTCGGGCCAGGGTCCATCCTGCTCCATGGTCCCCTTGAGAGTTCAGAGCCCTCCTGGGCCAGGATTGGGTGTGATTTGCTGAAGAGCCACAGGATTTGGTGGTTGGGTACCCTGAGCTCCTTCATGCTAAACAAGGCACACCAGGAAGGTGTAGAAGCCACAGCAGCAGGTGACTCCCAGCCCCTCTCTGTCCTCCTCATCCCTCTTGCATGCCACACCACATCCCATCCCTCACACACATCACTCCTGCACCACACCCAGACCCACTGATGCCTCAGGTTTTAGCTTTTATATTTTTCAGATTCTGTGCTGCTTTGGTGTGTGGGTCTGAGCTTCACATGAGGGGATGCTGAGCTCTCTGCACAGAGCAGGGAGACAAAACAATTCCTGCTCCAGCTGGGCACCAAGGACAAATGATCCAAATCTCAGGCCCAGGAGCACAAACACCGTGGGCTGGAGAGAGAAAAACAAGCAGGGTGGGAGTGCCTGGGCTAAAGCTGGAACAGGACAATGAACTGCAAGGTGCAAATGGAGCAGAGCTGAGCCAAGGGAGAGACCCCGGGAGCGCTCGTGCATTTTGGGACCATTTGGGTTCATCTTGGGTGTGGCCCTGGCTGGGCTCTTGTGCTGCCCAAGGTGGATCCATGGAGGAGATGCTTTGAATAAATCCCTGCTTTATTCTTTAACTCTGCCCAGCCTCTGTTCTGGCTCAGCCTTCACAAGAGCATCTACAAAACACCAGATTCCCACCCCATCATTTGGTGGCGCACAAATCCATCCTCAGCAGTTTCCCTCTCCACAGCTCAGGGTCCTGTCCTTCCCAGGGGGATGGGGGATAGCTGGGGGGTGGCTGCAGCCCCAGAGAGTTTCACCACCATGCCACCAGCAGCTCTCCTGGCAGCTGCAGCCCCCACACCCTGCCCCCTTGGCTCTGACCCCGTGTGTGATGAACTGCTCCCTGCCCGCCTCGCTGCCGCCATCCCGCAGCAGCAACATCTGCTTTGCAAACCTGAGCAATATGCCAGCAAAATTGAACCCATCTATCAAAAAAAAGCAACAATGAAAAGCCAACAGCAGCTAAAAACAGCAATAATAACCCAACCCCAGGCTGTTATGTTACAAATGAGAGAGCAAGGAATGGCCTTTCCTAAAGCAGCTCCCTTTGCAACCACCTTACACAGGGGCTGAGCAAAGACGTGGTCCCAGAGGAGTCAAACCTTTGCTGAGGGCTTCTGTCTGGGGGAAACTCCAAGAATTTGGGACATTCAGGCTGAGGAATAAGCAAGCTGAGGAGTATGAAAGATCTCTCACACATCCTGAAGATGTGAAGACAAAGGGAATCCCCACTGGCAATAATGTGGTGTTAGAGCACCCAAGGACCCTCCCTGGGGGCCACGGCTTGGGGTGAGCTGCCAGTGGATGTGATAACAGACACCTTAAAGCAAACTGCAAAGGGGAAATCTGCCCTCTGTTAGCTTTTCCCGGCTCAGCAGCTTTGCTGCAGCTTGATTTTCCTCTGGAGAAATGTCCAGGGTCTGGCTGGGATCTGGAGCACCCCAGCCTGAGGCAGTGGTGGGAAAGGAAATCTGTTGTGGTGGCGAGAGCTGTTTTTAAGGAGATGCCACTGAAGGGGTCATTGCAGGGAAAACTGTTATCAAAGAAATGCTGCTCTTTCTGAAAGAGCCCCACAGCTCTGCAATCAGCCTTGGGTGCTGTGGAAAGGGTAAGGAAGGGCCAAACCTGCTCCCAGAAGTGCAACAAGGTCACAGGGTGGATGGGACCCTCTAGATAGGGGGGAATAGCAGGGCAGAGAGGGAAAATCAACTGTCTGAGGGGCCTTGTTTCATCTCTGACTTCTCCCCAGAAACAGTGCCAGAATTCTGTCTCCAGGAAAGAGCCAGACACGGTGGTGACAGGCATGTGACAGGGCTGGCAGCCCTGGGGGAACAGAGAGCCTTCCCCAGCATGGAGCCATCAAACAAGCAGCACAGAGAAACTGAGGCACAGCCAGCACAGCATCCTGGCTTGGTGCACCCCTCACAGCCCCAGAGGGGTGTGTGCTGCTCCCTGGGCCACTGCTGCCACCACCAACTCGTTTTCTTCTTCCCCCACCATCTCTCTTTTTTTTCTTCCAGATCGTTTTAAGCAGTGACTCTGCAAGAGGAATTTATAAAAAACCCAAAACCTGCTCTCACAAGCACTCCCCTTCCCCCAGCTCCAGCCCACACTCCCAGAAGTGCCATTACAGCATGTTCAGGAGATGATTGAAAAGAAAGATGCTCTAGCAAGAGTGATAACTCGATGTAACCAGGAGCGTGGATGGATATATAAATTCAAAAATGCTGCCTGAAGAGATTAATTCCTCCCTCCCATGAGGCCAGCTGCTAAGCCCAGGGGCTGTGCTGCCCCAGCAGCTCTCACAAGGCTCTGGATTTGCTTTGATGAGCTGTGAGTGTGCAGGGGAGTCAGCTGAGCCTCCTGCTCTGCCTTCCTTCAGATCTCAGGTGAAATCGATACAGGGAAAGATGCATTTCAGGAAACTGAGAAAAATTTAAAAAAAGAAAAACCCTCCAAGAAAAGCTGTGAGACTGAGGAAGCTGAAAGGAGAGGGGCAAAAGATCAGAGAGGTCTGCAAGGAAAAAAGAAAATCACTCATTGTGGTGTTGGATGTAAAATCAAACCCAACAGCAAAAGGACACTCTTGCCACTGATTTTAATGAGGATGGATTAAGCTGAGCTTGGAGCAAAACAAGAGGCAGGAATAGCCCTGGGAGAAGGCAAGGAGCCCTGGGTGTCTCCTGTCCCTACCCATCCTGCTGTAGAGGCATTCTCTCTGCACTAAGATAAAGCTCAGGGAAATTTTGGTGTTGTTGGAGGGATCTGTGATACAACTGCCATCTCTCAGAGGATGCTGCACCCTCGCAAAACAACTCAGGGGCCTCGGAATTTCCTTTGTCTCTGCTCTTCCATCCCCATGGAAGCATTGCAAGCCATGCAGGATGAGGGTGTCACCGGCTGAAATAATCGTGGTTTTTCCCCTTGCCTGTGGTCAGAAAGGTTTCCAGCAGCACTGCCTCACTCCCACTGTCAGGAAACAATCCCTGGATTATTTACTTCCTCAGGATGTGCTGAGGCAGCTGTCCTGCCCCCGTGGCACGGTCCCTGTGCCCAGGGCAGTGAGGTCCCTCCTGCCACTGTCACATATTCTGAAAGGTCCTCTTTGCCCAGGATTTTTCTCCTGGGGAGCTGAGAAGCCTCAGAGAGAAATGAAAGGAGGATTCCTTACAAATCCACTTCCCACACCAGGGGTCCTCAGCAGAGCCTCCCAGCTGCACACCAAGTGCCATGGGTGTGGTGGTACCAGTTGTGGGTTTTTCTGGGTCTGGATTGAAGGCATTTCATGTTTGGTGTTTCATGTTTGAACTCAGGTGTTTATTGTTTCTTATCAGTGAAACAGCCTCACAACCATGAGTTCTGCAGCTTTTCATTAGAAGGCACAAAATGGCCAACAGTCTCTTGGTACAAGGTCTTTTAAGACTAAACTATCCAATTAAGAACTGACACCTGGATTATTTCCCCTTTTAACCCAATAACTGATCCCACAGAGCCCCAATGGGGACTTTCCTGCCCAATTCCAAAATGCCACCCAAACCCATGGAGAAGGAGGAAGAAGCAGCATGAAGAAGAAGCCCAGGATGACACCCTGTGCCCTCCATCTTGCTGCCATCCACAACACACTAAAAATGCCAAACCCTCAATTTCTCCCCAAGTGATACACCCACACTGCTCCTCTATAATCCATTTCACACTTTTGTGGATTCCAGTCTATCTTGAAGTCCAGGAAAGTTTCTCCATGAATGAGGGTCAGAGTCAGTGCTGCCCTGGGGGTCAGGGCAGCCCAGAGCAGACAGAGGAATATTCCCTGTGCCCTGGGTTTCCACAGTGGGCACCTTCACTCCTTCCACCATTGGGTCAAACCACCATTGGGTCAGCATTTAAGAACAACCCACTGCAGGAATCTCACAGCCTCCAAAATGGCCTGGCACACCCAGCTCCCAGTGCAGCACTCAAGGAGGTCACAGCTGCCATCATCCCATCCCGAGGTCACAGCCAGGAAGCCTCGTCCCTTCCTGAGGAGCTGGGAAATCCATCTAAGGAATGTGGTGGAGAATGCAGCTTGTTTGCTGATAACTCCAGAGGCAAAGATCCTTCCTGCACCTCAGGCTGTGACCTTGCTCAGGAGGAGCAGCAGCAATCCCGGGCTGAGGGCAGAGCAGCCAAGCCCCAGGGAGCCAAGGCAGGAAGCAGCAGTGTCCCTGAGATAAGGGGGTCACACACCCCCGGGAGACCCATCAGAGCAGCACAGTGTGACCTCGTGTCACTGCCCTTGGGGTCACTCCCCTTGGGGTTACTCCTCTTGGGGTCACTCCCCTTGGGGTCTGTTGCTCCAGGACATGAAATAAAACGATGTGGACACTGGAATCTCCAAGGTAAAAAGAAGGGCAGTTTAATTTCTGACTCCAACATTTACAGATTTTCAAAAGGGATTGGAGGAATGACAGTGCCACCTCTCCAATGACACTGGACAAACCAACAGTCCATCAAATTTCCCCTCCTCCAATAAAGAATGTAAACCAATAATTATTTACGGAAAAGCGCGTGAGAAAGTTCGTTACAAGACTGCAAACATCAGAAGGCCTAGAAGAACTTGGACTAACTTGGAAGAACAGAGTGACAGGTGTCACTCCCCTCGGTCACTGCCCTGGCTGCAGTGCAGTGAGGGGCAGCAGCTGCACACAAGGAGGGGGCTCTGCTCGCCAGCCCCGTGCCCCGCTGTGCCTCCCGTGCTCAGCTCCTGTCCCCCTGCTCTCCTGGGATGGAGAGCGTGTGGATCGCAGCTAATTACAGCACGCAAACCCTCTGTCTAATTGCTCTGATGAATTATTGACGGGCTGAGCTGCTGCTTTGAGGGCAGCAGCTAGTGGGGAGTGCTGTGCCCAGGGGCCTCCCTGTGCTGAGAGGTGACCCCGATGTCCCAGCATCCCATGGCCAGCCTGGGAGAGGAAACTGTGCCAAGAGGTTCCCAAAAAATCCACCCTGCTGGAAGGCACATCTGGAGAGCAGCAGTGCCTAAGTGCTATTGACAAGCAGAAACTCCCTGATGTCATTAGCCTTGCAAGCCATTGATTTTCTCTGTTGGAACAAGAAACTCTTTGGAGCTGAGGCAATCACAGGTGGCACCACCAGCTCCTCTGGGCTGTCCAGCTGGGCTTTGGAGAAGGGGTGTTTCAGACTGTCTTCTTTCCAATGGCTAATTGCAGGTAAATCCCAGCCTTCTGCCTACCAGGAACAGGTGAAGAGCCCCAGGGCTCTTGGTCACAGCCCCTTCAACATGTGTCCATCCTTTGTATGGGAATGGAGACACCACCAGGCATCTTCTAAAGGATCTTTCTCTGCCAGGGTTGGGGCTGGGTTCATCAGCCATCTCTGCAGTGCTTCCCACTTGGGCTGGCCATGAGCCCTGTAACCCAGCCTCAGAGCACTCCCAGCAGCTCCAGTGAGGGGGAAAGTCATGCACTGGGAAGGACAAACTCCTCCCGTGCCATCAGACCAGGACCCAACACTCATCACCTGTGGTCTCCCCAGCACCGTGTCCAGTTTAACCCCAGCAGTGGGCAGAGCTTAACACATAAGGAGCTTTGCCAAATTCTTGCAGCACCAGCTGATTCCTACAAGGGAGAAAATCAGGCTCCCAGTGATTTCATCATATTCCCAGTGTCCTGCCCAAATGAAAAGGGATTCTTCATTACAACCTGCTGACTCTCCTCTATGTCGTGTCATGCCAAAGGAGGATGTTCCAGCTGGAACAATGGACATGATCCTTTTCCATCCCTTGCAAGTGCAAATCAAGAGCTCCCTTTTGCTGTCCCACCGCACAGGAGGGTCAGTCACTGCTGGAAGAGGACAGCAGAGGATGTGGCAGGACACAAATCCATGAACCCAGCACTCACCTAAAGCAAAGTTTTGCTGGGAAGTCCTTGCCTGTTTGTCCACTGCATGTCTGCACCACAGAGAGGGAGCTCCCAGCCTCTTTCCATCACACAGAAGGATGCCAGGAGCCACAGCCTTGCCAGGGATCAGCACAGCCTTCAGCCTGGACCTCTCCTTCCTCAATTACAATCTTAAACCATCCAGTTTTGGCACCTGCACTGTGATTTTTGTTTGTTTTAAAGATGTGCCTATGTGGGCTGGGGTTTGTGCCCAGCTAGAGTGTGAACAGAGCAGGAGATGGCACCTGTTCTGAAAAGCTCAAAGAGTAGAGACTGAGGGATGAGGAAAAAGTGGGTACAAACATACCAGCACCTGATAGAAATAAATCTCAATCTCTTTATTCCTCCCTAAGGGCACCCCTGAAGTCTTACAGGGGTACATCCACCCAGACATCCTCACAGGAGCTGCTGCTGGGCTTGGAGGGAGCAGGACTGCACCTTCCCCCACCTGGACCTGGGGGAACCCTCTTGGCTGGCTCAGGCAGGACAGAAGGCTCTGTAATTGGGAGAGTGTGGAAAAACCTCCATCCCCAAACCAGCCTCATGTCTCTCTCACTCAAGGATCTCCAAGACCAGCCCTGACTAAGCAAATCATCTTAAGGAGGAAGGTTGAAGAACTGTTTGTTATTGCAAGTGTCTCCCTCTTTAGGGTTCGTTTTTTGATAAATTAACTCCAGCTCCATTACTTCATGATATATTTCCCTTGACATTTAATTATACTTACACCAAACACATTAAGCCAATCAGTCTGAACAGCTTCTTATTAATATGCAAATTTCTCCTCTGAAAAGCCATGAATCTGTGAAAAAATCTCAACAGGCTTCAATTAGACCCTTTGGGAAGCTGGGAAGTTCCCTGAGAAACACCCTCCTGGCCCAAGGCAGGAATCCAGCCCCACAGACATCGGGAATGGGAAAAGAGGAGGCCAAAGCACCTTCTCAGGTCTGGAGCCATGGGAGTGAGAGCTGAATTTTGCAAACCAACAGGGTGTTGGCAGCTTATCCCCCATCCCAGCACCTTTCCATGGCAACCACTGCTTGTCCTGTGTGCAAGTCATCCTCCTCTGGGGCCACAAACGAGAGGTTCATGTGGGAGCTGCAGAATATTCCCTGAAACATCAGCTTTTAGCAAAACAAACAGGAATCTGGTTCTCCTGGCGCCACGGGCAAATGGGACATGATTTGCATTAGGCAAATAAATTGAACTACACAATTAACCATCTGCCCTGGAACAGATTTTAAGTTTTGCTTTAAAGCATCACTTCCAGCCTCCCTCCACTCTCGCATCCATCTGAACGCTGCAGGATTTTCTGCTGGGAAACCAACGGGGAATTAATTCATTGAATCATTCCTATAATTGCAGAGAAACATCAGTGGAGGTACCACAGCCCGGGTGGCCTTTGGCCTCACGGATGTGCTTCCTGTGGATTACACCAATGGACAAACCACAAAACTGCTTCAAAACCTCCCAGAGCCTCCAATTCCCACCAAAAGTCTTTAGTCACCAAACCAAGATGATTTCCTGGGAGCTGCTGAGAGCCACATCATCATCTCGAGAAAAAGTTTCATGTTATTTCAAGAGAAGCTGCAGGTTTTCTTAAAAAACATCTGATTTTCTGTAATTTTTTTTTATTCCCTACAGTTAGACATCAAGATCAGAAATACACTGCAATCAGTGTACTATATAAATAGTCCAATTTTGGGAAACAGCTCTCATGAGCAATAAAGAAACCCAATTTACTGTGCACTATAATAAAAATATCTCTTTTACCATATAAATCAAACCAAAGTGAACAGATAAAAAAAAAAATAAACTCAATCCCCCTGGTCTCTGCCCACAGGCACAAGCAGACTGCCCTGGGGAAGGGCTCGCCTGCCCTGTATAAATATATACAAGAGCAAATCTGTTAAAAATTGCAGCCACCACTTTGTTTTCTAAAGGTCCCAGTTTATCCTTCGTCAGAAGAAGGAGGGCTGGGGAGAGGTCGGCCAGAAACACAATCCTTTCCTGTATAAACACCACAGTCTGTGCTGGTTTTAAGAGCATCATATGGTCTATATTTTATATGTATATATATTTAGAGAGAGAGAGGGGAAGAGAGATTTTTCAAGCCAGTCAGAGACATAAAGTGATCTTATATCATCTAAAACCAACAATCAGACTTGGACTTCTGGCAGTTTTCCTTGTAGTTGTCCCTGCCACCCCCCTGCCCCTTCCTCCCAGCTGCTGGAGCACACTGCTGTCTGCCCCCATTATTTTTCACAAAGGCATATAAATCACTGTGGAAACTCTTATTATCTTATTTTCCCTCTGCTTCTCTCTTGTCTGTTTGGAGAAAAATTAATGCATTTGTCTCTGGAAAAATGTGCAGTCTCTATAATTCAGTTTTAAAACAAGCACAACTAGCAAATGGATAGAGCTCCGTTAGGAGACTCATTTTTCATGTGGGTAATTGAACCCTTCCCTTCGATTTTTCCTCTGGGTGTTAAAGACAACTGATGCCTTCCTGGAATTTGCTTACATCTCAGAAAGGTGGAAAGACAAGACAGAAAAAGCAGAAGAGCTAAAGAAAGAGGAGAGGAGAGGAGAGGAGAGGAGAGGAGAGGAGAGGAGAGGAGAGGAGAGAGAGAGGAGAGGAGAGGAGAGGAGAGGAGAGGAGAGGAGAGGAGAGGAGAGGAGAGGAGAGGAGGAGAAAGAGAAAGAAGAGGAGTCCAAAGCACATCTTAGAGCCCTGGCTGTCTCTGCAGGGGGACCTTGGGGAGCCCCCAGGCAAACATCTCAGATGGTATTTTTCCAAAAGCTGGTGGAGCTTTGATTTGGGCAGCTTTTCACCACCTAGGCTGCAGAGGAGATCCACCTCCATCACAGGGACAGTTCAGTGTCCTGCAAACCCATGGATCACCAGCCCCATTGTGTCCTGCAAGAGCCCCAAACCCAGATGTGGCCTGGGGACACACACACTGCGTGGCTGATGCCAGCAGTTTCATCCTGATGCCTCTTTCTGCACACGAAACTCAGGGAATCTCCACTGTTCCTTCCCACTGCCAACGGCACATCTGCCCCACCAGAAAATGGGAACCCCAACCATCAGCTCTCCAAAAAAAGTCCCCCCAAACAGACAAACCCCAAAAATCACAGCCAGCTTGAAAATGACCCCCATCTGTGGTGCCAGGGGATGCCTCTGCCCACATCCTGATCCCTCATCAGCTCTGGGGCTCGATTCAAGCCAGACAAAAGGGAAAAGCCAAAAGAGTAACACAAACAATCACCCAAAAGTCAGGAATAATTCCAGAAAGGCCACAATCAAGTGAGTGCTCAGGCCAGCAAAAGACATTGTGTGGCATTCACATTCTTTGAAAAAATCCCTTCACCCAGGATTTTTCTCCTGGGAAGCTGAGAAGCCTCAGAGAAAAAGGAAAACAATTCTTATCTCATTTGCTTCTCCTGTGTTGTGCTGATGTGGAATGTGTTTGGGGATTGTTTACCCACAGGTGATTGTTCCATTGCATTCTGCTGTGAGTTGTTTTCACTCTTTGGCCAATCAGGGCCAAGCTGTGTCAGGGCTCTGGAGAGAATCACAAGTTTTCATTATTATCTTTTTAGCATTCTGTAAGTATCCTTTCTGTATTCTTTAGTTTAGTATTGTATAGTATTCTTTAATATAATATAGTATCATAAAGTAATAAATTAGCCTTCTGAGAACATGGAGTCAGATTCATCATTCCTGCCTTCATCAGGGCATTCCCAGCAAATACAATACTATTGTTGCTTTGTCTCTCACTACATTATCTCTGTCCCCTGGGAGCTGCATTATTGCCTGCAGTACATAATGCAATTTGCTCCTTTTCCATGTCTGCCTCATTTTTCCTTGGTGCAAGTGCAGCCCATGCACACTCACTGCTCCTCCCATGGAGAAGGAGAAGGATGGCAGAGGAGTTAGGGTGGGAACTGGAGCTGGAGACAGGGGTGGTGGTTGAGAAGCTGCAGACAACATAAAAGGGAATAAAATGTTGACTGAAAATTGGAAAAACACAGAAAAAAACTACTAAATTGAGGTGATTCGTGAAAAAAAAAACCAACAAACCCAAAACCAAACAGTGTTCTTCCATTTTCCTTCCCTCTGAAGAAATGCCACCAAATCTCAGACTGAAAATCAGGACCTAATGAGTGCAGGGACTAAACTAGCTAAATTAGGGCAGCTGAAGCTGGAGGTAGAGAAATAATATTGGAAATGGGCAGTGGATGCAGCAGGCTGGGACCCACTGGGCACTTCTCCAGCCACACCTGGGGAGTTCTGGACACCCTTGTGTCTCTGGAGATTATGAACTGGCTGCTGGGGTTTGGAGAGATGGATTTTCTCCCCTATCTGCAGAGGTAGAAGGATCTGCCAGCCAGGATATTGTTGTGGAGTCCTAAACAGTTCAGCAGAGATTATGATAAATTTTGGAAATTCCTGTGGCATGCCCTGGGCTGCTGGAGATGGTGTGTGCACATCTGTGTGTATCTGTGCCTGCTGAGGGTTTTATGAAACACCCAGACACCTCAAAGGGCCTCACTGTTGAGAACAGAGGTCGTTCCTTAAATTATGCTGAGAAGCGACTTTTTTCATGTATCACTACACATCTCCTGCTGCTGCATGGCCAAAAAACCCTTTATTTGTATTACAGAAAAGGGAGCCTGACCTCAGGCTATGATCTAAAATACATAGAGTCACACAAGTTTACTCTTGTAGTGGTTCTTCATCCTTCCTCTGCCAATTCTTTGTCCTTCTGCTAAACGAAACTTTAGTGGCTGGGAAAGGGCTCTGTGCTTCCATTCCCAGAGCAAAGCAGTCAAGTGCAAAGGGGGCACAAGTTTCCAGAAAGCTGGAAAAAGTTCTTCCTGGCCTAATCTGCAAGTTCTGGGCAAGGCAAGGGCCAGTGCTGAGGAGGCTGCACAGGGATGGACACTGGTGTCTCCAGTCAAGGCAGGGAGTTTAGCCACTACTCACAAGATCATGCAGCAAGAGCTCTTCCCTGAGCTCAGCAATTCCACCTTCTCCCAGGGAATGCATCACTGTCTGATCCAGCAGCAGAGTCATCTGACATATTTCAGTGGGTTTCAGTGTGCAGCAGATGTGGATTTCCTGAGTAAATGGCAGAGCAGCCAGCTCAGCTCTGGCTGGTCTGTAGGTCTGTGCTCACCTTTGTGTCACAGGGAAGGGATGGGGAGGCTCAGGCTTGGGCAGTGCTGTGACACCGAGGTTGTTCAGAGTGAATACAGCTCAATAATGTGAAAAGAAAAAAAAAGAAGAAAGAAAGATGAAGTGTCCTCCAGAATATGGATGGATGAAAAAAACCCCAATTATTGATCTCAAGTTCATAAGTCAACTTGAGTCATTTGGATCCAGGTCAATAAACACTGCTCTTCCTCACCCAGCCCTGAACATGGGCTAGAGGCTTCAGATCAGCTCCTGAAGATGACTCCAGCCTCTCCTTTTCCAGGCCTGCCCTGCCTAGCAAGAACAACCCTCCTTCAGCATTCATTTCTCAGCATCCAAAGACACAACCCTATTCCATCACACTTCCCTGGGAACACATAAGGAAGCACAGGAAGAATTGACTAATCCCAGGCTGAGAGCAGCAGGGATTTTAAAGCCCACAGCCCACCACAACAGTCACCCATGGTAGGTCCCACTGTGGCATTCATATTTTCTGAAAAATCCCTTTGCCCAGGATTTTTCTCCTGGGAAGCTGAGAAGCCTCAGAGAAAAAGGAAACAATAATTATCTGATTTGCTTCTCCTGTGTTTTGCTGCTTTGGAATGTGTTTGGAGATTGTTTTCAATGATTGTTTCACTGCATTCTGCTGTGAATTGTTTTGAATCTTTGGCCAGTCAGGGCCAAGCTGTGTCAGGACTCTGGAAAGAGTTGCGAGTTTCCATTATTATCTTTTTAGCCTTCTGTCTGTATCCTTTCTGTATTCTTTAGTATAGTTTAGTTGAGCATTCTTTAATATAATATAGTATCATAAAACAATAAATCAGCCTTCTGAGAACATGGAGTCAGATTCATCACTCTTCCCTGCCATGGGTGTCCCTGCAAATACAATAGTGCCACCTTGCAGGGAAGTGGGACATGGGGACCCCCGGCATGGTGTGATCTCTCCATTCCAACGTGGAGGGATTTGGGAAAGGATTCTGAGCCTTGGGAGCCCAGGTCTTCTGCTCTTAAGGCACTTTGGAAAGCCCAGACAGGACCCCTGGAGATGAAGATTTTGAAGTGTGATCAAAGAGACTTGACATAGCAAGGGGGATTAATGTTTCTGCAAACGCACAGTGAAAGCTTCTTAGTTACTCCAGGGGTTTTTTTTCCAAAGGGGCCTAAGGGAGTTAGGCACTTAAAACTCACTCAGATCCTTTATTTAGTTTGCAAATCGTGCACTGGAGCAGTGCAGCAGTGTGACCCCTGAAGCATTATTTCTGGAGCATGTCTGCTTGAGTGAAAAGCTGAATTGATCCCGCCTGTATTGGTGGCCTCCTGCAGCTGCTCCTCCTGCACAGCCAGGGAGAGTCTGCCTGCAGAAAACAGCTGAGGGCACAAAGCATCTGAAGAAATAAAACAAGACACCTCACTGAACCCCTGTGGGCTGTGTGCTCAAGGGGATGGCTGGGAGCAGCTCCAGGTCTGATCCTTTCCAAAGGGAGTTGTGCTGGACATAAGGAGCTGGAGATGGAATGATCTCCCTCTGGGCAAGTCCCACCTGGTGGGTCTCACCACCATCTCTAGGAAAGCTGCAGGAATCACTTATTTCATGACTTTGGTTACTCTTCACTGCTGTCATCTCCCTGCTATTTTTTTGTCTCCATCTCCAGCTTTTACAGTCAAAAACTGTAGAAAGAAGGCACGGTGGGGGCTTTGTTCCCAGCTGGTTACATACTCGTGATGTCCTAATGATTCCTACCACCACTTCTAGTCCTATTGCACAGGGTTCCAACCTGGGAAAAAGCAGTATGAGGAAGCTGGAAAAAAGACAGAAACAATAAACAAAGAATGTTTGCTTTCACACAAATATTCCTCATCATAGTAATGATAATACTACTACTAAAAATAATAATAATGAGAAGCACAGATCATGGTCTGGCTGCTTGCCAAGCCTCCCCACAGGGTCCCCTGGCTTTCACCTCACCCACCTCATCACCACAAACTGGTCAGGGAGCCCAAGAGGGAGCACAACACAAGCGGCCTGTTGGGAAGCACGGCACACATGTGACATGCTATTGTCCCTAATTTGATTAATGAAGCCATCACGCTAACGGAGCGTTCTACACACCCCCAGCACCTTGTTACCAACCCACACCAGCAACTTCCCAGCACAGCATTAATTCCCCAATACTTGCCTCTCTCAACTTTGTCAGGTAATTGTTTATGAAAAGATGAATGTACACAATAATACCGGGTGAAGGGAGCTGATGTATGTGGTGTTAATGAATGAAATAATCAGTTTGGCAATAACTGGCATGTGTATTTGTCAAAAGGGAACCAGCAGGACATTAGCATTCTGCAGCCACCAAACCTTTATCTCCTGGTCTTGTGTTTGACAACCGCCCCCAGATAGTCCATGAATAAAATACAGAGTGGTACCCAGACATAATTAAACTGCCAATGTGGATGTACCTAAATGAACTTGATATCTTAATGACACTAGATAGCAGGGGAATAATGAAGGCGGTGTGAAAGGGACGTGCATAATGAGCACAGACGTGGTGGGGACTGCAGCTCCTCGTTAGCACGGCCAGCACTGCCACTGCTCCCACGCCTCCCCAGGGGCAGGGGACCCTGCCAGCCTCACCCAGGCCAGTGCTGAGGACACAGTGCCACCCCTCAGGGGACAGGGGCTGCTCCTGCAGTGCTTGACAAAACACGGGGCGTGTTTCACACCCCCTCCTTCAGAAATCCCTGCTTTGCCCTGATGTCTTGTGAAGGCTGAGCTGGAACAGAGGCCAGACAGAGCTACAGAATAAAGCAGGGATTTAGTCAAAGGATCTCCTCCATGGATCCATCTTGGGCAGCACAAGAGCCCAGCCAGGGCTGCACCCAAGGTGAACCAAAATGGCCCCAAAATGCACGAGCGCTCCCGGGGTCTCTCCCTTGGATCAGTTCTGCTCCATTTGCACCTTGCAGTTCATTGTCCAGTTCCAGCTTTAGCTTAAAAAGTCCCATCCTTGTTTTTCTCTCCTCAGCCATGGTGTTTGTGCTCCTGGGCTGAGATTTGGATCATTTGTCCTTGGTGCCCAGCTGGAGCAGGAATTGTTCTGTCTCCCTGCTCTGTGCAGAGAGCTCCCCATCCCCTGATATGAAGCTCAGCCCCACACACTAAAGCAGCACAGAACCTGAAAAATAGAAAAGCTAAAACCTGAGGCATCAGCCCCATCTCTCTGCACCTAACCCTGCCACATCTGCTCCTCCAGAGAGCTCTGGCATGCTGCTGTGCAGTGTAGACGTGATTTTAGGAGCACTTAATGTGATTAAATTACCAGACATGCTCCTTTTTAATGTTGGTTTTTTGTTTTTTTTCAGCACGGAGATGGTTTTCGAGGAAACAAGCTGTTCCTTGGGGATGGGCAGCTCTGAAGATGTCCCAAGATAACACAGCAGCACAGAGCCACAACCCCTCATTCCCATCCCACCCACTGACACTGAGCCAGCCCTGTCCTCTCCCAGCACCTCTGGGTGCAATCCTTCCTCTAGGGGATGCTGGGCACCCCTGACAGTCATCCCAGCTCTCCCTAGAAAGCTGGTCCAGTGTGAGACAGGAATTTACACCCCAAAGGCAGGTTTGATCCCTCTCCTTTGGGGCAGCACCCCGCTGGGCTCCTACCCCAAAAGGTAATTGTCACTTACTGCTCTAATGGTTCCAATTCTGGCAGCAAATGAGCAATGCAGAGTAATCAGTAATCAGTCTTGTTAAAGAAGTAATAAAGGGAAACTGGAGCACGTGCTACAGGGGAAGGAACACCCCCAGTACACAGGATGCAGCCTGGCTGGTATTTGTCAGCAGCAGAGTCCCTGCCTTCTGCTGGGAGAATTCCAAGATATTTGAATACAATGAGCTCAGCATGCAGGAAAGCAACTGGTGCAGCAGGCTCAGCTTGACTCTGTTGGGATGGAATTGATTGAAGGCTTAGAAATTGTCACAAAGCCAGCGTGGGAAATGGGACCTGGAAGAGCTCCTATCTCCCTCTATAAAGCAGATTAGGAAAAATTGCTTGATGCAAGAGGGAAAAGTACAGCAGGTTTGGGGGGAACCATCTAAAATCCCTGGAAGTGTTCAAGGTCAGGTTGGATGGGGCTTGCAGCAACCTGGGCTAGTGGGAGGTGATCCTGCCTGCAGCAGGGGGCTTGGAAGGAGCTGGTCTGTAAGACCCACTCCAAGCCAAACCACTGGTGAATCTCTGATTCTATCAGAGCCCAGCACAGCCAGGAGCAGCACAGGGAGAGCCAGGGCTGAGAACCCCCCAGTGCAGGAAGCACCGCAAGTGTGATGCTGGGTGGGGTATTGAGATCAAGAAACACAACTCCTGTTAGGGCCAGGAAAAGGGAGAAGGTGGCACCAGGTGGCACAGCCTGCCCAGGGAGGTGACAGGAGGAGCCTGGGCATGTGGCACCACCATGTCCTGAGCAACGACAGCCACCACTGCAATGATGCAGCCAAAGTGCTCCGAGCTCCTGCCAGGTGAAACCCTCAACTTATTGCACTCAGCCCCTTTCCCCTGCTGGATATTTGCCCCAATTCTTTAACCATTGCCTTCCTTGCTAGGAAAGACATCCCATAGTGCACCCTCATGAGCCAGTAATGGGATTTCATTAGATTAAATAACTCCAGTGAACCCCAGAGACCAACAGCACTTAAAACACGGAGCTCAGAGTCAGAATTACTGTTATTTAACATTGATTAGATTACAGGGTAAATCCAATTTCTCCCTAACCATATGCTGGCTATGATTTGCCTGGTGGGAGATGTTAAGGAGGGCATTCCTGGAAATCTCTGCAGAGGGAAGGGCCCATGGCTGAGTCAGCAATGTCAGGGTGACCCAAGCCTTGTGCCTGAAAGTTCTGCAGAGCAGGGCTCAGGGGATGTCCCCACTGTCCCTGCCTGCCCTCACTTTGCTCCTAAGCTGGGGGTGCAGGTAGATCTGTACCTGCCACCTTGGTTTATCATCCCCTCCAGCAGGAACATCACCAGGAAATCACTGGGCCTCTCTGACCCCCAGCCCTGCCTCAACTGAGCTGTTAATCACTCCCCAAAGCCCCCTCCTGGCTCTTTCCCCCCCCGAGTACCATGGCTTGTGGCTGCCAGCAAGGGATGTGCCTGGAGCCTCTGGCACTGCCCACCACTGGTGCTGCAAGGGGAGGAGAGCAGGACAGTGCCCAGGGCCCTCTCCTCATCTCCAGGATCCTGCTGGAATCTGTTTTACAGCTCTGGGCTGGGAGTGGGCTGGAAAAGGCTGGTCAGGGCAGGAGTGAGATCATCTCAGGGTTCCACTTTCACACCTGGAGGTGTGGCAAGTGCCCTCTGCCTGAGGACAGCACAGGGATGGGATGGTTTCAGTGCACAGTGCACTTTCCTTCCTGTGTGTGCCATGTGCTTAATGCCTGGTTTGGGAGATCAGCCAGGACAGAGCTTCCCCTGTGTTGGAACCCTGGATTTTGGACTTCCTGTGCTGAGAATTTTGGACTTTCTGTGCTGAAAGGCACAGACCTGCAGGAGAACACTGCATTTGACCTGGGGCTGTGGAGAAGGCTTCCAAAATTGATTGCTAGCACTGGGATTACAGACATGTAATTGGTTAGAAGTGTGTGATCTCACAGGGTGAGATTCTGAAATTCCAACACCCCTGGACACCTTGGCTTATAGAATCTGCAGGGAGCGCCCTGACGAAGGAAGGGATGATGCATCTGACTCCACCTTATCAGAAGGCTAATTAATTACTTTATTATACGATATTATTCTATACTATATTACACTATATTACATTACATCTAAACTGAATCTACCAAGCACTCCACTGCACTCCACTGCACAGAATCTTGTGACTGTCCCGACAGTCCCGACACACACACACACACACACAGACAAAACACCATCACTTTGGGCAAACAATCTCCACATTGCATTCTACTTTTGCACAAACACAGGCACAGCAAATGACAAGAACTGTTTTTCCTTTCTCTGAGGTTCAGAGAACGTGAAACCCAGAAATATTCTTGGGAAGAATTGTGCCTTGCTTTTCGCTGTGAAGAGAAATGTGGCGACGTTGGCTGATGCATCTTTGGAAGCTGAGGGGTCAAACAACTCCTAAACGCATCCCCCACAGCCTGACTGCAGGGATGGCAGCACCAAGAACGGGGACACACCCAGGATCAGCTGTGACCCGGGGCTTTGCTGTCACTGCCAAGCAGCCCGAGCGCAATTACGGAGCTGGGAGCAGATGAAGCTGCAAACTCCACGGTGCAGCCCCCCCAAAAGGCACAGCTCACAGCTCACTGACCCTGTCACATCACACCACGGGGACAGCAGCTCCCTGGGATGTGACAGGGGGCCACGACCCCCCGTGCAGGCAGGGCAGAGCTCAAGCTGTCCCACACCAAACAAAGCAGCTCCGGCGGCGGGGCAGGCGCTGCCGCCCAGGGCTGACCCCGACCCGGGCACTGGGCATGGTCAAACTCAATTAACTCTGTGTGCTGCATCTGGGTCAGCCTGGGAGCTCTTCCCCTGGCCCAGCCTCTCCAGCTTGCCTGCTGAATTCTTTAGGAGGCTGTTCCAGAGGAGGTACCAGTGTGGTGAGCCGGGAGCAGGCAGAGCAGCATCACAGCTGGTGACAAAGGCAGCTCTGGGTGCTGTGCTGGGCTGATCACAGATCACACCCTGGGCTTGTAAAACCAAGATTTCAGCTCAACGTGACTCCCTTGTGCAAACCCCTGGGCACCTTCTGTCTGCCTGTGGTCAGAGCAAACACTGCCCAGGGAGGGCAATGCCGGAGGACAGCTCATGGTGTTCACTGGCTGCAGGAAACCCAGCCCCAGCCCTCCCAGCTGCACCTTCAGCAATGAGCTCAGCTTTGTGAGTTCATCAGGCTCACCACCAGCCAGCTGAGTGTGTCACAAAACCTCCTCAGCTGCTCTGGACGTGACACAGAAGATGCTGTCCTGGCCATGGCAATGCCCATGCTGGCCCCTGGACCTCCATCTCTGCAGGTGCCAACAAAATCCCATCCCTGGTCTTAAGGAGCAGCTAGACAAGAAACATTTGGTGTTCTGTGGGACACACATTGGCTCTCAGCCATTCACACCCACCCACGGACTGTTTTTGGGGTTTTTTGTGCTTGCTCAGAAACCTCTGGCAGCCCTTAAACCCCGACAGGTTTGCACAGGGCACAGGAGTTGGGCCAATGACCTCCAGGAGCTGACGGGGAGCAGGGGTTTGATGGTCATTTCTACCCAAATTACCCAGACATGGTGCAAAGTGGTGGAAACGCTCCCTTCTTTGCTACCAACCACGAGATGCCAACTGGAAAATTCCTCCCTGCCCAGCAGCTGGATTTTTAACCAAGCAACACTGTGGCATTCACATTCTCCAAAAAATCCCTTCACCCAGGATTTCTCTCCTGGGAAGTTGAGAAGCCTCAGAGAAGAAGGAAAACAATAATTGTCTCATTTGCTTCTCCTGTGTTTTGCTCATCTGGAATGTGTTTGGACATTGTTTACCCACAGGTGATTGTTTCACTGGATTCTGCTGTGAGTTGTTTTCACTCTTTGGCCAATCAGGGCCAAACTGTGTTGGGACTGTGGAAAGAGTCACGAGTTTTCATTATTATCTTTTTAGCCTTCTGTCTGTATCCTTGCTGTATTATTTAGTGTAATTTAGTTTGGTATTCTTTAATATAATATAGTATCATAAAATAATAAATTAGCCTTCTGAGAATGTGGAGTCAGCTTCATCATTCCTTCCTTCCTTCCTCATCTGGGGGCAACGCAAATACAACGCAACACCAACCATAATTCCCCTCCAGTAACAGCTGTGGGAAGATGAGCCTCCCTGGGTCACCCTGTGATCCACAAGCTCATTCCTGTGCCAGCAGCAGGAGCAGACCCCTGGGTCCCTCCCAGATAAAACTGGGCAGCTCCCTCAGCTGGGCTTTGTTGCTGCTCCATCACACTTAGCAGCTCCTGGTGCATTGTTCTTTGCCAAGCACTTTCAGGATGCTTTTTAGACTCTTTGAGCTAAAAACCTCCCGTGGCAGCCAATTTCACAGCTTAATCTCACACTGTTTGAGAAAGTCTCTAATTCTGCTTCTTTCCAACCTGTTGCTGATAGTACAGATGGAGACATGAGAGGGGGAGGAGGGACAGCCACTGCCTCAGTATCACCCCATGAAACCTCCTCCCAGAGGCTTCTGGACCCATGGAATGAACAGGGACAAGCCAGGGCTCCCCAGCCCTGCACAGGAGGTGGCTGTGCCAGCTGCCAACCCCAAACCCCAGCTCTGCATGTCACTGCCTGCGCTCTGCTTGCTGCAGGCAATGAGATTTTCCTTTTGTGTTTTTATCCTCCTTCAGAGGTGATGAAGGCTGTAACAACCTTTGCCACACACGCACAAGAATGCTGAATACCAGGCAAACATTTAAGGGCAAATATTCATATTCACACAGCAGAGTTCAGCAGTGCAAGAGGACAGGATTATTGTGCAATATTCACTTTATGCCTTGCTGTGACACGCAGCTTTTGCATGCAGAAAAACCCAAACTGTCTTTCAGAACAACCATCTCTCAGCAATCAGAAGCAGAGCACCCCAAGCCCTGTGGTGGGGCTCTGCCAGCAGGTCCATGGACGGGGAACAAAGGCAACTGAAACAGCAGAGTTCATTTCTAGGGGCACGGACCAGGATTACCAGAGATGGAAGTTAGCCCAGACGTGGGGATTAGCACCCTCAACCCTCGTGAGAGGTGTCAGGGGAACTCTTCCTGACCTTCAGCACAAGCAGCAGGTTGAGGAGCAGCCTGCAGGATGTGGCTGGTGCCAAGGGAAAACTCAGCACACACTGAACACCCATGGTTGACGCTTGTACCAGCCAACCTCCCCTCCCACCACAGCCAGGGGAGATCAACACTGCCTGAACACGTGCCAAGAGGTCCCACATTACTCTGCCAGAGGCTCTGGGTGCTTTTCTGCCTCTTTCCCCACGGGCAGAGGGGAGCATCCACTCCAGCAGTGCTGCTGATGGCCATGGCAGAGCACCAAGCTGTCACAGTCAAATTTTCTGGAAAAATGCCTTCACCCCAGGTTCTACTCCTGGGAAGCTGAGAAGCCTCAGAGAAAAAGGAAAACAATTCTTATCTCATTTGCTTCTCCTGTGTTGTGCTCATGTAGAATGTGTTTGGAGATTGTTCACCCACAGGTGATTGTTCCATTGCATTCTGTGTGAGTTGTTTTCACTCTTTGGCCAGTCAGGGCCAGGCTGTGTCAGACTCTGGAGAAAGTCACGAGTTTCATTATTATCTTTTTAGCCTTCTGTAAGTATCCTTGCTGTATTCTTTAGTACAGCATTCTTTAATATAATATAGTATCATAAAGTAATAAATTAGCCTTCTGAGAACATGGATTTAGAGTCATCATTCCTGCCTTCATTAGGGCATCCCTGCAAATGCAATAAGGCACCTCCTTGGCACAGCATCTGTCCTGGGCATCACATCTCCACCTTTCACTCACTAACTCTGAGCTGGAGGAGTCAGGACACAGAGCATCACCCAGGTGGGCAATCGAGATGTTTCCTCATTTGTTCTACTGAGCCAATGCTTGGGATTTCTCTGTGTAGCCAGGCTTCCCAAACAGTCCAGCTCAGAGTGTGCAAAAGTGTTTAAATAATGTCAAAAGATGCTCTATGTTACAACACGGGACCATGAAGGCAGAAGTGAAATGGTCATGAAAAAATGCAACACTGAGAGTTGAAAGCTGCAGATGTGAACTCACAGAGCCACACATGGAAAAACACAGAAGGCAAAACTATTGATCTGGTGATTTTCCATAAAAGGCTTCCCCAGACAGCTTGGTTCATGGGAGGGAGCCCTCTTCCAACAGGCAATGGCACAACAAATCAGCTTGGCTTTTTGCATTTTTTAACAAAAGGACCCCACTGGGGAGAGAAATAAATAATTAAACCGATAAATAGCCAGCTTCCCATGGTGATGTTGCACTTGAACCTGAACATCTCTCCCCAGGGGATGATGTGAGAAGGGTGGCTGTGGAAAGAAATGATCCAGCTGTTCCTATCCCAGCCCGCAGCCACCAGCTGTGCTCAGGAACTGGAGACAAGGGGCAGAGCTGGGAGCCAGGCAGGATCCCACTGAAGCTGCAGGAGTTTGGTGCAAGAAAGGTCCCCAGATGCCTGGAGTCACCCCAGGGGGATTTCCTTACGTGACACTCGGGCACAGCTGCTCGGCCATGGGGAAAACAACCACAGGAGGCTCCCAAAGCTTCCCTGGAGCAGCAAGAAGCTCCTCTTCAATCTCCCACCAGAGACATACCCAGCAGCCTGGGGGAGTTTGAGCAGGGATCTTCATACCCTGCAACAGATGGTGCTGCGAGAGAAAGAGCACATAACGAGTCTCCTCACTTCCAGGAAGC
Source organism: Motacilla alba alba (assembly GCF_015832195.1). NCBI lineage: Eukaryota > Metazoa > Chordata > Aves > Passeriformes > Motacillidae > Motacilla > Motacilla alba. The sequence continues at coordinate 3,839,336 of NC_052033.1, forward strand.
AAGAAGGATGGTCTTGCCACGCACGAATGGAACTGGCAATTCCTCCTGCTGAAAGATTTCCTGCTGCAGAATCACATTATTCAATGGAAGAAATGCCAGGAATAATTCACTTCCTCGAGCAGCTCTATTTATACCCTCACTGTGGGCACCATCCTGCTCCTGGCACAGGGCTCGGGTGGGTGTGGTTTGGAGCTGAACATGTTTAACCCCAAACCATGAAAAAGTGAATTTCCCAGGAGGTGGGTTATGCAGGAGAAAGGCAGAAACACCAGCCACTGTCACAATCCCTGGGATGACCCCAGATCTTGCCTGAACACCCCCACTGCCCCACCTGGGGCTTTGGAATGGGGTAAAACCCCAGTACCCAACCCCAGCAACACAGAATGAACTGACCTAATTCACTTCCCTCCCGCCATACCTGCACATAATGAGAATTTGCGAAGATTTATGGCCACAAAACCCGCCCCTGCTGCCCCTCTCCAGCATCTGCTGTTTCCCTGTGAAAGCAGTTTGGGTTACCTCAGAATTCCAGGGGAAAAGCATCATTAGCAGCTCAGGAGTTTCAATGCCTGTGTCACACAGGGGGCTCGTGGGGGGCTGCTCTCAGGTTTTCTGATCACTGGTTGTCTGCCCTGAACTCTTTGGAAGTGCACCAGCTCCCTCCCCCCTCCCCAGACCTCTCTGCTCCTATTCTAAACTTCAAAAGGTGAAATCCAAGCTGGGCTGTGGTAAAGACATCCTGGTGGGGATGGTGTGGCCAGGGCATGGCTCTTGCCCCCAGACTCCATGGAATGACTCCCAGGAGCCCCCCCAAGGCAGCAGGACAGGCCATGAGCACAGCTGGAGACTCACAAAATCCAGCCAGAGGGCTCAAAGCAGGTGAATCTGCTGCTTCTCTAAAGTTTATCCCAATTTTTGCCATAAATGAGCTCTCACCCCAGCCAGCTGCAGCTTTGTGTGCTGCTCTCCACGAGAGCTGGCTCTGAGAATTTTACTGACAACTTCTTGGACAGCCAAAGTCATATTTTCCCAATTGCTCAGCACCAGCAGACAGGGCCAGGGGAGCTCTATTTGCAAATATCTCGGGCAGAGGCAGAGCCACAAGGTGGGTGAGGAAGGTGCTGTTCTCTCCAGGACTGAGGTGTGAAGCAGTACTGAAGAGGAGGATGGGCTACAGAGTGCTGAAACCCCCCTGCTCAGACCACAGCATCTGGAAAGAAGAGTCCAGTAAAATCTGAAGTATTTATTTGGGTGCTTTCTGATAGGAATGTGGTTGACTTCTCCTAATATGCCAACTCAAGAGCTCACTCCATCATCAGGAACAGACACAAACCCCAGATATGAACTTCTCCATTAACAGAAAACAGAAGGGGTATGCAGAGACACAAAATGCTTGGAAAAAACCCACCAAAAACCAATAACCCTTTGGGGTCTATTTAAGGAGTAAGAGGGGAAAGAGCCCTAGTTCTCTGCAGGGAGATCTTGCAAGGAGTGTCTGTAGCTGGAGGGTCCACCTAGGTGCAAGGGGACAGCCAGTCACAGCTGGGTCGAGGCTGCAGCTGCTCTGCCAGCAGCTCTGCTGGGGCTCACCTGCTCTGGGTGGCATTTAACCCATCAGAATCCCTGTAACTCCTCGTGTCTGTGCTGCAGAGAGGTGTCACACCACAGCCCTGCTGGATCCATCCCTGCAGCACAGGGCAGTGACTGCCTCTTACCCCTGGGCAAACTGAGGCACACCTCCACATCTCCCCAAACTTCCAAACTGCTTCAGATCTCTGCTGAAAATCCTTGGAGTATCCAAGTCCAGGCAGTGGCAAAACACATGAGCACCAGAACCAGCTACTGTCTTATACAGGCTCAACAACTCCAGCCCTGATTTCCCCAGCATTTCCAGCTCCTTTCCCCAGCAAAGAAAGTCCCTTCAGCCACCCACAGACCCACCTCACCCTCCATCTGCAGGGACCCCTTGCTCAGGAGACCCAGTTTGCCCAAGCAGCACAGCTCTCTCCTCTGCCTGTGCCAGGCTCGGCCCATCTCCATCTGCTGTTTACAGTGAATTAGCTGCACTTTGGGGCCACAACCACCTTTTGTTTCTTTTTTATACAGTACCTGGCCCTGCCAGCTCGGTACAGGAGGTGTTTGATTACACAGCTAATAAATAAACAAGGACCTTGATCCTCTTCAGCATCTGGCTGTCCAAGGCTGCAATTTCCAGGGAAACTGCTTCAGGCTGTGCTTGATGCTATTAGTGAGTCAAATGTGTTTGGGAGATGAGATGTTCCCAGGACAAGGAGGGACTGCTAAACCAGCCCTTCCTACCTCCAGCAGGGAGTGCAAAACCCAAACTGGTTTAATGTCCAATCCCACAAGCCATGCTCTGTGCTGGGCACACCCTGAACACAGCCAGAGAGCTGGTGTTTCTTGCAGGAGCAGCAGGGATGGCTGAAGGAAGGCGGGGAGATGATCACGTCAAGGCAACTACTGCTACAGCATCTCCCTCACACTGGGAGGTTTGCAACAAGGTCTTTACTCCTGAAGGCCACGCAGTCCTGCTCCACCTTCCATAAATTGTGTTCACTGCCCTGATGTCCCCCTGACACCATCCACACACTCCTGCCCCCACACCAACACTCCCACCCTCCCTCCCACACTATTCACTCACAGAATGCTCTGCTGGATAACAAAGACCTCAAAACCCCTGCCACAGGAGCAGCCTGACTCCTCCATCCCCAGGGCTCTGATTTCACCCTGGCTCCAGGCACAGACGATGGGACACAGCTCGAGGAGGAATGCAGCTGCTCCCAGCTGCTGGGAGCATCTCCCCTCCCAACAATCCCCCTTTTCCTCCATCTCAGACCCCTTCAGCATCTGAGGTGTTCTCTGTTCCTGCTGGGAGCATCTCCCCTCCCAACAATCCCCCTTTTTCCTTCAGCTCAGACCCCTTCAGCATCTGAGGTGTTCTCTGTTCCCTTTGATTCAGAAATATCAGTGGTTGCCTAGATTACAAAGAAGCAAAAAAAAAAAAAACAAAAACCACCTGGAAAAAAATCCCAAGAGGACATTAATTAGGAGTCAGAACTCCCCAGCTCTGGAAGCATCAAGGAGGAGAGATATTTAAACTCCCAACCTGACGGAGTAACTTTGAATTATCTTTCATCTTCCCCTGCATCAGATGTAATCTAATGACATTAACTTGGCTTCACTCTAGTGAAAGTGGCATTGGTGCTACAGAGGCAGGGAGATTAAAACATATGAAATAAATGTTCCTGGGGTGAGTGACAGTATAATGGCATTCCAACAGGCAGCTCAATCAGGGAGAGACTAACAAAAGATCAGAGGGAAAGAGCCAGATTCGCAGTATCACCCGCAAACACAGATATTTTCTTTTAATCCAGTTTTTTTTTTTTTTTTTTTCACATGACTGGCTCAGCCCCTGTTCTTGGGAGTTTTCCCCAGGCTGTGCAGCCGTTCTCGGGTGGGGGTTGGCAGTTGAACTCTATTAAAGCCAGTGCTCACCTGCTATTGAACTCTGTTAGCTCAATAGCCTTGTTCAGGGCTGCAGCAGCAATCTCAGCACTGAAGTCAATGCCAGCATTGTGGGCTGCCCCCTCCCTCCTTTTGTCCCCACTGGATGAGGGGACTCAAACCCAAAACAGAAAAAGCTCCTTTGGGCACACAACTGCCCTTGATATTCAACCCACACACGGGCCCACACAGAGGTGTCACACTCACCAAATTAAATCCCACAGATGGTTTTTACAAAGTCAGCTTCTCCAGGGGACCAGGGGCTGCAGGAGCTCCACTGTCACTCTGTTTATTTCCAGGATGATGTTTCCATGCATGCCAGCAGGTGACCTGCATGTCACCGAGCCCCACAGGTACACCTGGCTGGCTGCTCCAGGAGCATCCCCCAGTGCTGCAGCCACAGCTCAGCCCTTCCCCCTGCTCCCAGCAGCTGCTGGGGGAGCAGCTCTTTTATTTCCAGGGAAAATCAGGGCTCTCCTCACGCCCAAAACCCCACAGCCACCCCGTCCCTGTGACAGCCCACCTCCATGTGCCTGTGACAGCCGCATCAGGCTGGCTGCCCCTTCAATTCCTGCAACAGCCACCAGCTTTTTGTTCCCTGGGCACTGACTTCCTGGGGCACTGAAAACAAACCCAAGTGTTTATACCTTGTAATGACCCTAAACCTGTTTAGTCTGACTGCTGGGAAACAGCAGTGCACATGAAACCTAAGCCTCTGATGCCAAAGATAAGGAATGGGGACCTCTGGCAAACATCTGGCCATTTCCCCGGCCCTGAACCCTCATCAAAGATCACAGCAAAGCCTGCAGAGAGACAGGTAGGTTGGTAAATGAGGATTTTTGAGTGGTGAGCAGCGTGCTGGCACCGCAGCTCTGCCATCGCGCCGGGGCTCCGTGTGTTAGCAAAGATTACTCACACAAGCAAAGCCAGCAAGATTAGGTCTCAAAGGAATAATCCCACACAAAGAATTCACTGTACCTCAGCCTCCACAAGGCTAATAAAAATAAAAAAAAAAAAAGGAAAGAAAAAAAAAAAAGATGAAACTCAACTCAGCACATCAAATAGCAGAACAAACAAACTGCAGCAATTAATGGCAGAGCTCATGTGCCAAATGCTAAAACATAATGATTGCACAAACTGCACACAGGACAGCACGGCCAATGAAAAAGAGCTGCAAGATCAAGACCAAACCTCTGGAAAATTATATCCCCAACACCGAGGACTGCACTATGCCCTGAATGCCTGTGGCTCCTCCTCTGTCTAGGTCTGCACTCCTCGCTCAGGGAGTGCTTCCAGAAGCAGGTCTATCCCACTGCCATCTGCCCCTCAAAGCTTCCAGAGCATCTTTGATAAATGAGCTTTTCTGCATATCCACCATAAATTTCAGTAGATGCCACCCCACAGCCATGTGTTTATTTTTCAAAGTCAAGACTTGATTAGAGTTCTTGAGGTTTTTCAGATTCATTTTTAACCTTTCCTTTCCGCCACAGGGTCAGCATGTGGAAATTGGATAAGCACAGACTAAAAATATGATTTTGTAGACAGCTTCAGCCCACACAAAAGGAAATCTTTCTTCTCAAGAGAAGCCACACTTTGCAGGCTGCAGGAACCCAGCGTGTTTCTGACACTGGCAGATACACAAGGAAGCTCATCCCTTCCACGTGTTAAGACTTTTACATAAACACTCGGACTGCCAGTACTACCCTACTCCACATTTCAATACTGTCACCACAAGCGGAGCCAAAACCCTCTTCTCTCTGCTAATAGCCGGGCTTTATGTGAAAGTAAAACAAGCTCCAGGGGTACCTAAAATCCTCTCCTGTTTGCTTGTTCATTCAAGAAAGCCACAAACACAAGACACACTTCTGGAGACGGCAGCTTCACTCTCACCCTAACCCAGCCCTCCTGTAGGAATCTGCCAGAAAGACGCTCCTCTACTAACCTTAAAACACACAACAACAACAAAAATACCTGAACAACTTCAGTGAGAGCCCTCTTGGCTTTAACGTTTACTAGCTTGTTTAACAAAACACAAATCCATTGGAGGAACCACCCGATCAACCCTTTGCTAGCATTTCAAAGGCAAGGTGAGCATGTGGGGTGCGCTCCTGGAAGTGACATTTTTCTTTAGTCACTAGTGGGATGCTGAAATATTTACGTGGGAAATAGGGGAGTTTTTGTCCACGCCGACTACAGGAAAAGTGGCTTCCAGCGGCTGCAGCGCTGGGCTGGGAGCTGCGGGAGGCGATGGGGAGGCAGCCGGGGCTCGGCTGAGACTCGGCGGTCAGCCACAGGTTTGGCAAAGAGCTGGGGGAGTATCAAGATATTGGGGGTCTGTGCTTCTCCTGGCAGGGTTTAGCTGTGCCTCAGCATCCCCGCGCTGTCCTCAGGCCAGAGGGGCACCCACCGCTTCTCCCTTTGTGCGTGCCACGGACCCCGCAGGAGCAGCCGGGATGCAGCGGGAGCGCCGGGGGACAGGAGGGACCTGGGGCACGCAGGATGGGGACAGCCGGGAGGGGGATGCGGGGACAGGAGGGACCTGGAGCACGCAGGATGGGGACAGCCGGGAGAGGGATGCGGGGACAGGAGGGTCCTGGAGCACTCAGGATGGGGACAGCCGGGAGAGGGATGAGGGGAGAGGAGGGTCCTGGGGCACTCAGGAATAGGGACAGGAGGGCTGCAAAATTTGGGAGCAGGGACGAAAGAACGGGTGGAGCGAGGGGCTGCGGGGAAGAGTGCTCGATGAACGGAGGAACGAGCACGGGGCTCGGCGGTGGTTCGGGAGCGAGGACGGGGCTCCGGGAGCGGCGGCCAGCGGGGGGCACTGGCGGCTCGGTCACCGCTGCATCTCCATCCCCATCCCCGGCCGCGTCCCGCCGCCCGTCCCGTACCTGTACCAGGCGAGTCCCCGCTCGTAGTTGCGGTCGAAGAAGTGGGGCTCGGCGCCGACGGCGCGCACGTCGGGGTGCACCCGCAGGAACTCCAGCAGCGCCCGCGTCCCGCCCTTCTTGACGCCGATGATGATGGCCTGCGGCAGCCGCTTGCTGCCCTCGCCCAGCAGCAGAGCCAGGGTGCCGGCCGTGCCCGCCCCGCCGCCCGAGCCGCCCGCCCGGCTCCCGCCGCCCCCGGCCGGCTCCTCCGCGCCCGGCGCCGCCTCCTGCCGCCGCCGCCGCTGCTTCAGCCGCTGCAGGAGCCGCTTGCGCCGCGCCGCCGCCGCCTGCCAGGGGGGCAGCTCGGCCGAGCCGCCCAGGAACTCGCCGCCGCCGCCCTCGTCCTCCTCCGATGCGGCGCCGGCGGCGATGATGGGCCCGGGCAGCGTCTGGCAGCGGTCAGCCAGGCAGTAGAAGACGTAGAGGGACATGAGGAGGGAGCAGAGCATCACCAGGAACTTCTTGAAGATGCTGCGGGGCAGCGGCTCGGCGGCGGGGGCGGCCGCCGCGCTCACGGCCATGCTACCCCGAGAGGGCGGCCGGGCGCCCCGGCCATGCTCCGCGGCCGCCCCCCGGCGCGGCCCCTCCGCGCTGCGCTCCGCGGGGCCGGGGGGCTGCGCGCTGCCGCATCCCCGGCGCGGGGACCGCGGCGCTTCAGGGGGGCATCCCCCGCGGGGGACAGCGGGGCTGCTGCGGGGCAGCGGGGAGCCGCCTCGGCGGGGATGCGCTAGCGGGGCTCCCACGTGCGGAGCCCGCCGCGGAAAACTTCGGCCGAGGCATCACCGGGAGCGGGGCGGAGCGCTGCCGGCGGCGGGGCCAATGGCGCGGCGGGGGCGGGGGGCAAAGCCGCCCCCGGAGCGGGCGGACCCGCTGGGGAGCCGCTGCCGAGTCCTTTATGGGGGAGCGGAGGTGCCCGGGAGGCTGTCCGGGAGGATGCGGGGATGCGGGAACCCCCCGGGAGGCTGTCCCGGAGGATGCGGGGATGCTTTGGGGGAAGTGCCGGGGGATGCGGGAAGCCCCCGGGAGGCCGTGCCGGGGGATGCGGGGATGCTCTGGGGGAAGTGCCGGGGGATGCGTGGGTGGCCGGGAGGTTGTTCCGGAGGCAGACGGATGCAGGGATGCCCCGGAGCTGTGCCTGGAGGTGCGGGGGTGCCCCAGTGGCTGTCGCGGAGGGTGCGGGGATGCCCTGAGTCTATCCCGCGGGGCAGGGAGGAGAGCTGGGAACTCTTTGCTAGTTTTCCTCTCGATGCTGACTGCTCTCCAGCCCTAGTGGAATATCCTGCTGCCCAAGGGCAGCCTCTTTCGGCAGCCGAACTCCGCAGGAGTGCGGTGCGATGAGACCCCGGCGTTCGGCTGGCCGCGCTGGCCACCTGCCTGTCCGGCCACTCAGGTTTTGAACGAACCCCCCCGCATCCCTCCGGACCTGAGAACAAACTCCTGATGTGCCCAAAAATCCACCCTGGCAGACACAAATACCTTTGCACGGAAAAACAGTCCCCCTAAAGCTCAGCAAAGCCACGGATGGATGTAAAACACACTCAGGGTATCACAACCAACAGTTCCACTGAGCTCTGTACCAAACACAGCACAGAAACACCCAAAATCAGAATTTCCCCCCTAATTTGCACGAGCTGCCCCTAGGCTGGCTGCAGAATCTGGCCCAGGGTTGGTAAGAAATATCTACAAATGCAACACGATATTGCTCTTGGAATTTGCTCTTCTCCTTTGAGAGCACATGAAATGTGGAAATAGCTCTCAGCTTCGTGGCTCGGCTGCCTGATTCTAAGGGCTTCGTTATTTCATTGCCTGTGGGAATGCCCTCTTAATTTGAAATGTTTGTCATAGATTATAGAATTTTCAAACAAACTCGCACATGAAACACTTGACTTGGATCTTTTCTTTTTTTTTCCCTCTGTTTGGTGTGGACCTAGCTGAGGACTTAAACTTCAACTGCTGGGAAATAAAGCTGGTGTATCCACAAATTATGCAATGAAAACAGGGGAGAAAAATTGCACTGAATTATAATCAGCCATCTGCAGAGCTGGCTGGCTAATAAAAAATGTGTTTCCAAATAGTAAACAGACCAAAATTAATAACAAATGCTATTTGCAATGAATTACTCTACTAGATCTCGGTGTGTTTGGTGACTTCAAGATTCTGTAGCATTTCAGGTATTTCAATGCTCCAATGTATAAGCAGATTTACAAAATGCTATAAGCAGGTTAGGCCACCAACACCTCTAGGCAACTACTTACATCATTAGGAACCTAAATGCCTTTATAAATCTGTGCTCTGATCCAGCTCATTGAAGTCAATGAAAAGACTTTGCTGACATCAATGGGCTTTGGACTGGGCCCTGCAGAAGGGTAAAAGTGGTTTGACTTCTTATTATTCTCATTATGATACTTTTTTCCTAGACACTTAAAACAGTGCTGCACTTTCTGTTAAAAAAATGGTAGTTTCAAATGGAGAAAAACAGAAAAGAAGTGAAATTGGTGTGAAAGAGCATAGAGCATGTATCTGCTGGGATTGCATTGCAAGACTAATGTTTGCAGCATTTTTCCTGGAAATATTTGTGTGAATCTCAGCTTTCCTTTAAAGAGTCACTAGCTGACTGGGGAAAATATGACCAGAGCCTGTATAAAAAGTTTCAGTGTCTAGAAAGCAATAAGCTAAATATATCTATATTTAAAAGAGCCCTACGATATTTAAGGCAAACTTGTGATATTTTTACAGACCCTGACTCATGGTTTCTGCCTCCTGGGGCTGAAGGCACCAGTAATTCTGCAGCCAGGAACAGCTCTCCAAGAAGGAAGGTGTCTTAATGCTTTAGAAAGGGCAATACAGGGAAATAGTTCCACCCATATTGCTGTGGACTCTGTTAGTACAGCTGCAAATCTGAGGTTCTTTATTAGCAGCAGACTGCTTTGGACCTTATTTCTGGATGAGTTTTTCTTGCTACAGAGACCATTTGATGAACGCTGTACTATAAAGCCAGAAAAATTATGTGGCTGAGATCATGACATCAAGTGCTGAGAACTTACTCGTCTTATCTCTTTCAGCCCTGCTGCAAAAATAACCCTTCTCAGGGATAACTTAAGGGTTTTTAATGACTTAGAGCTTGCAGCAAAAGTTGCTTTTCATTTTACTCCGTCCCTTTGGCACAACTGACTTAACATTTGCAGTGCAGCCTCTTTCTTTGCCCCTTAAATTTCTGTCTGCCCATCTCAGAGCCGTTCATGACACCCATCCCAGACCCAGCGTGGCTCTCCCAAAGCCTGGCAGCAGAAGCTGCTGGGATCCCTTGGGGGATCCCAGGGCAGCTCTGCGCACTGTGCTGGCCCCATGGGCACTGTCACTGTCCCCAGAGTGCTGGCAGGGTGCAGGGGAGTGTGGCCACCCCCAGGGCTGTGCCCCGTGGCCGTGACTCACAGCTCCCTGGCACCAATCCTGCAGCTGGCGTGGGCTCAGCCCTGGCATGGTGCTGGCAGGCTCCCTCTCCTCTGTGCTCCTGTTTGCACTTGCTCCTTACTTTGCCCTGTTCTCCTTTTATCTATGTACAGATTTATTGCTCGCTGCACTCCTGCCTCCCCCCAGGAATGCCTCCACCCTGCTCCAGTCATTTCGGGTGTTGAGGGTGAGCGGGGCTCCTCTCCTGGCACGGTTGGTGCCAAAATCCTCCTTTCAGCAGCAAGGCTTCCTGCTCCAAATGGGCTGATTTGGGATGCCCTTCTCTGAAGGAACACACCTGCTTACCAGGAGAGACCTTTGGCACGCGAGGCTTAAACCGAGCAGCCAAAATCTTCTGCCCCTTTGGCAAACCGGAGCTGAAGACTTTTCTTCCACCATCTGACATTTCCAGGTGCTTCCACACAGCTGGGAAAGGGGAAGGCTTGCACCTCGGATGCTTTGAGCGTGCACAGCCCGTGCCAGCCCCGCTGGGATTGCTGTATTTTCCCCCTTTCCCAGTGACCCGTAGCACAGAGGGGATCAGGGGTTAAACTGGGACTGTGGTGGAAAAGGGCCCGGGAGCCCGAGGCTAGTGCAACTTAACAAGTGATTATAAGGTCTGAAGGGAAAGGGAACCCCTGCCTGTCAGGGAGCTGCTGCTGAAGAAAACATCCCTTTGTGCTGGGGAGATGGAGTATGGGACAGAGCAGAGTGAAACAGATTGATAACCGAGGGGTGATGTGACCCCACATAGGCTCCTACAACAAAAGCCCCTTCATCTAAAATGAATAGGAACAATGGCTAATGGGGACAGGCCAGCAGTGGCCAAGGATCTGAGAGCCAGGGGAGAGGGAGGAGGCAGTGACAGCTCCTGTTCTACCCAAATCCTCTATTGATCCCAATAATCTCCTGGGCTTTCCCCCCCTTGAAATCAGACAGAAAGTTCAAGGACTTTTTGCTTTTCGATTGTAGGAACACGCATTGTTCTGGAGAGCCATTGAGGTGTGCTGGCAAGAGCCCTGGAGCAGCTGAGAGGCCCGGGAGGAGCTGCTGCTGTGCCCTGCCATGTCCCCAGCCCCGGAGCAGCTGAGAGGCCAGGGAGGAGCTGCTGCTGTGCCCTGCCATGTCCCCAGCCCCGGAGCAGCTGAGGGGCCAGGGAGGAGCTGCTGCTGTGCCCTGCCATGTCCCCAGCCCTGGAGAAGGCTGAGAGGCCAGGGAGGAGCTGCTGCTGTGCCCTGCCATGTCCCCAGCCCCGGAGCAGCTGAGGGGCCAGGGAGGAGCTGCTGCTGTGCCCTGCCATGTCCCCAGCCCTCCTGGCACTGGTGGCAGGAGCACCATGGCTGCTGCCCTCATCCCAGCGCTCCCAAGGGGCTTCCAAACCCACTGAGATTTTTGGGGCAGAGTAGGTGTGGATGGCCAGAGCCTGGCAGAGTCAAATGCTGTCAAATCATTAAAAAAAGGAATTTTGGTGCTTCTGTTAGGGGGCAGCAGGGCCTCCTCAGGCACAGCACATGCTGAGGGTGTTCAGGGCAGCAGCAGAGCCGTGAGGGCACTGGGAATTAGGAGCTGCATCCCCAGGGAGCATCAACAGAGTCCAAGCAGATGGGACAGGTGATGGAGAGGTGTTGGAGACCTGATCATCAACTCCAGTCCTGGTAGTTTTGTTGGAAAGGTGTCTTGAAATATTGAGCCAGAGACACTAAAAATGTAGGGATGGGATTTTGCTATGGTTTTTAATATTTTTTTTCTTTTGGAAGGACAAAAATACTCACGGGAAATACCATGTAAACCATGTAAAGGGAAAAAGAAAAAAGAAAAGTTTTGAGAGACTGTTTTCACTCTGCACTCTCTTAACCTGACGGAATGACTTGGTCTGTTGTCTAATTTGCAATGCCTGTGCCCAAAAGCAAGCAGACCTGTGAGCAGAAAGCCAGTGAAATCTGAGTCCTGCTTTGGCTGGGGCTGGAGGCCACGTATCTCTGTACCTGATGCCTGGCCATGGCACAGAGTGAATGCACCTTGTTCCTGATACCTCCTGCCCAGCTGGGATTGGGCCAACTTGATTAGAGAGCTGGCACAAGGCATGGGGACATCTGGGAGGCCTCAGACCAGCAGCATGAATTAATAAGAACCAGAAAGAGGAGGAGACTGAACCGGACTCAGAGCCATGGCAGGAGCTCCAGGCTGCCAGCCACGGTGCCTGGCTGCTGTCAGTGGGGTCCTGCCCCCTTCCCAAGGTGGCCGTCCTGCTCAGGGGGATGCCTGTGCCATGCAGGGGGGCAGAGCCTGGCCGATGGCTCAGCCTGCCATGCCAGCAGCTGCAGCAGTGTTCCCCAAAGGCTGGAGGGGGCTGTGGAGCCCTGGGGCCAGCAGGACCATCTTCTCCCTTCTTGACTGAGCCCAGCTGTGGTTTTGGTGGCCATCCCTGCTCCAGGCTGCTGGCAGGTGGCACAGCCAGGCAGGGCAGCCTTGGTGCTGGGCTGTGACACTCAGCTGGTGCCTGCCCACCCCAGCTCCTTCTGCAGCCCACCCAGGCACCAGGACCTGGCCAGGGCAGCCAGCCCAGCCCTGGTGGCCAGCCAGAGGCAGGGCCAGAGGAGGAGCAGCCCCTGGACCTCAGGGAGTGGCACTCTCTGCAGCCAGTGACCTCAGGGGACTGGCACCACGTCTGCGAGATGCCTCAGCCCAGCTGAAGCACACAAGGCTGGCTCGACAAATCCCACAGGCAAACAAGCACCCATGCTTGTTTGGCCACATCAGGGAGGCTTTCTGCACCATCAGTGTCCCCCTGTGGAGGGGACCCGTGAAGAGCTCCTTCCCTCCATCAGCACAGGGGGAAGAACGCTCTGAGGCTGAGCATGGCTGAGCAGTGGCAAACAGGCTGGCTCCACGGGCACTGCTGGGAGCCTGAAGAGCTCTGCTGGGTGGGAAGGTCTGGAGCTACTGGGAATAGGAGCTGGGTGATGCATGGAGGGGTCTGTGTGCTGCACTGGGGGCTGAGAACTACACTGGGAGGTCAAGGAGCTACACTGTGGGAGCTGGGGGCTGAGCCCAGCTCTCAGCTTGGCTTTTACCCCATGGGAAAAGGCATCCTGGCGTCCTGTGGTAGCTGGAATGGCATCCACCCCTCCCGGGCTGTTGTATTTGTTGGGTCCCCCATGGCAGGAAGGAATGATGAATCTGACTCCATGTGCTCAGAAGGCTAGTTTATTATTTTATGATATTATGTTGTATTAAAGAATGCTAAACTAAACTATACTAAAGAATAGAGAAAGGATACTGACAGAAGGCTAAAAAGATAATAATGAAACTCGTGACTCTTTCCAGAGTCTGACACAGCTTGGCTGTCCACAGCCCACCCAGTCCACCAAACACACCACTTTCCCCAAAAGCACATTTTTAACAGAACCAAAACCTTTTATCAACAGTTAGTAGCCAGCCTTCCCTGTGTGTTTAATGAAGAACCATAAATGCAGATTTAGGGTTTAATTTTCCCTGTATTGTTTTCATTGCCTGACTTGTTGTGGGTTTTTTTTTTTTTTGGGGTTTTTTTTGGTTTTGTTTTTATTTTTTAATGGAGAATAATATTAAAAAGCACAAAAGGCCTGGAAGGTATTTATTGTTGTTCCAACCCATAGCCACTCACAACTGTTTCAAACCCAGCACAAGGAAGCACGCAGAGCACAAATAAAACGAGACACAAACAAAGGTAATAAAAGAGACAAGTATCTGTTTCAAAAGCACTGGAAGAGCAGCAGGAGTGTAACTACTTCATGTTCCAGATAATATAGCTGTCTGGAGTGATCCTCAGGAAGTTTCACCAGGCAGCACTTTATAGGTTCCCCTTGGAGAGCTCTTGTAAATATTTGCCTGCAGTGGCTGAGGGTTCTTGGGAACATCCCAGGCTGCCAGCCCCACAACAACCCCACAGCTTGGGGTGTCCAGAGCACCCCCAGAACCCTGTGGGCATGGTTTCAGACCTTGCCAGGTTATTCAGCAGCCTCCCAGTCTGACACATCCATTTTCGCTGGATGCTCAAGAGAGGAGAGCTTGGCTACCAGGAGGCCACTTAAAGCATCACCAGCAGCACGAATATGGAGCAGGTGACTCTTGGAGCTGCTTTATTCCTGAGCAGGGAGGATTTCTGAAATGCCATCTGAAGGGGAAGGGGCTGGGGCAGGTGGAGGGGATGGAGCTGTTTCCAGGCATGCAGGGCACAGGGGGCTTCCAGCACAGAGAGCTGAGGACCCGTGGGGGCTGCAGACTCAGCACCCTCAGCCTCCCCTCCCCAAATGCCCAAACTGCACTGTGGCAAATCCAGAGTGGTAAAACACCAGCACCAGGGCAGCACAGGCCCTCTCAGGATGTGCTGGGTTATTCCAGGGGTGGGTTCTCCAGGATGGGAGCTGCTGATGCACGAGCACTGGGGTGTAACAGGTTGTTTCAGGTGTGAGGCTCCCCTGCCTGTGGCTTTGTGCTCAGCACAGTGTCCTCAGCCCTGCTGCCTGGCCTGGCTCTCCAGCTGGCAATCCGTTGCTCCCCACAGCCCAGTGTCACATTCACATTTTCTGAAAAATCCCTTTGCCCAGGATTCTTCTCCTGGGAAGCTGAGAAGCCTCAGAAAAAAAGGAAAACAATTCTTATCTCATTTGCTTCTTCTGTGTTGTGCTGATGTGGAATGTGTTTGGAGATTGTACACCCACAGGTGATTGTTTCATTGGTTTTGTGTGAGTTGTTTTCACTCTTTGGCCAATCAGGGCCAAGCTGTGTCTGACTCTGGAAATAGTCACGAGTTTTCATTGTTATCTTTTTAGCCTTCTGTCTGTATGCTTTCTGTATTCTTTAGTGTAGTTTAGTTTGGTATTCTTTAATATAATATAGTATCATAAAATAATAAATTAGCCTTCTAAGAACATCATACCTTTAATATCATTTATATATTTATATATTTTATATATATATTTATGTATATACTTATTCTTTAGTATAGTTTAGTTTAGTATTCTTTAATGTAATATAGTATCATAAAATACTAAATTAGCCTTCCGAGCACATGGAGTCAGATTCATCATTCCTTCATCTGAGGGCACCCCGCAAATGCACTACAGCAGAGAGCTGGCAGACCCCTGGGTGCCCCTCTCTGGGGCACTGCTGCTGCCCCTGTTCCAGCCCCAGCTCTGCCTCGGGGCTCTGCTGGGCTGAGCAGAGTGCTTTAAAAGGAAGCAAAGCAGCAGCACAGCCTCGGTTCTCGCTGGAAGGGGGAACCAGAGATGCACATTCCTGCCTTATATGGGAAATTTGGCCTCCTTGCATCACCCTGAGGGGTTTGGGCTGGATCCTGGGCTCTTAGCACCCCACCCTCAGCCAGCCCCTGCTGCTGAGGTGGTGGGGCTGCAGCAGAGGGTGAAGAGCTCACTGAGGCTGAAGATGGCTGAATAGGGGCAAGGGCCATGCTAAACACACCTAAAAAACCCCTGGGAGGGGAAAGATGCCCTGCAGGGTGTTTGGCAGGGTGTCCTCACCCATCTGCCAGGATTCACTCCGCATACCAGCCTGTGTGTGAGCCCACTGCCCCTCTAGGAGGGGGTCTGGACACAGCCACAGCACAGTGTGACCCTGAGAGCCACTTCCAGTGTGTCCCAGGGGCTGGAGGCAGTCCCAGGACTGAGCATTTCTCATTTGGAGCACTAATTTAGGCCTAATTTGCATGTTCAGCACGCCCTGAGTGTGTAATTACAGAGCTGCACCAGCAGCCTCAGCTCTGTGGCTGTTTCCAAACATCTTCAGTGCTTCACGGAGCACAAGCAGAGCCTTCTCAACACAGCTGCCCCTGGGGTGGGGCTGAGGGAAGCACTGGGGCCAGGGGGAGGCTGCAGAGGTGCTCCCAACCAGCCTTGGTGGGACGTTCCCAGGGGATGTGGTCACCTCCTCCATGCAGGGAGGAGGGCTGGGAGCAGGGCAAGTTAGCTCAGAATTGTTATCAGAGGCGTCTCTTCAGAGGACACAGTCTTAAGCTGAGCCAGGGGAAGTTTAGGTTAGCTGTCAGAACAAAATTCTTCACTGGAAGGGTGATTGGGCACTGGGATTGTCTGTCCAGGAAGGGGTGGAGTCACCATCCCTGGAGGTGTTAAAAAAGCCTGGATGTGGCACTCAGTGCTGTGGTTTAGCTCTTGAGGAGGTGTGAGGCCAGGTCATGGGTTGGACTTGATGATCTCAAAGATCTGTTCCAGCCCAGTTCCTTGTGTGATTCTGTGATTCAGGGCCTTGGCATCTGCCGTGCCCTAACTAGATGTGCCCTCTGTGTCCCACCCCGGTCATCAGTGCCCCTTTCCACCGTCTCCATTCCCTTCCTGGCCTCCACATTTACCCAGGAGCCCTTCTCTCCCTCTCGGGAGCTCTCAGAAGTGTGCTGGGAAGGCTCAGGCACTGCCGAAGTTGGGAACACCTCAGCTTTGAGGCTGCCCTTCACTTTCTGAGCTTGTGTCCCAGCTCAGAGGCATCCACATCGGCACAGAAGGGAAAAGAGAAGCTCAGGATGTGTGCTGCCAAGGGATGCTGCTGTCTCTGTGTAAATATTTGTGTTCCAAAGCACTCGGGAGCACAGGCAGAGGTGTGGGTGTGTGTTTTGCTGCGGGGGACACCCACGTGGTTGCACTGTGTGAGCTCTGAGCATCTGCACGTCAGGCATGTTCTCACTGAGGGCTCTGCTTCTTCAAGGGTTTCTCTGCATGGATATTCACAGAAAAAAGAGCCTCACACTCATTTAAAACACATTCATACCTGAATGGGCATCCCAGTGACTACAGCTCCATGATGAACATCATCTCAGGGAGGATGGAGCATCACCACACACTGTGTCACTCTGGGGTTTTTCTCCTCAGCCTGGTTTCCCCAACCCCTGCACTGAGCAGTGCAGTGGAGAGGGAGGTGATGGGCACTCCCCTCAGGGGTGTCATCAGGTCAGCTGTGCTTTCCAGCTGCCTGTCTCTTTGCTTCTATGGATTTTACTTCTTTCTGACTGCTAATATCAACAAAACCTGCCAGGGCACCTCATCACTGCTGCTCCCCAAGAGCAGACACGGAATGCTTGGAGCATGCAGTCAGCTTTTCCAGCCTGTCCACACAGCTGGTGTAAACTGCCTAAGTACCATCAAAAACCACTTTATAAACTGAGGCTGGGAAGGGGATGATTGATGGCTCCACACTGGACATGACACAGCTTCCACACTTCCCTATATTTATAATATTTGTGTATTGCCCCTACCTCAAAGCCTGACTGGGCTGGTCCAGTTCACTCAGAGATAGGAATTTGGCACAGCCTGACATAAACTCCATCACTTTGGGCCACCAAGGGAGAGCCATTGTTATAAACTTTCTCCCCCACACACCCTGCTTGGCCCCCTTTTTAACCCCATTCCAGTTGCATTATTTCTTTACAAGCCAGCAAGAACAGAAACAAACGTTTCACATCTGTTCCTGCAGCCTGGCCATTTGCATGAGAATCATGGCCAGTGTTTCACTGAGCACAGCTCACTGGCCAGCAGCGGGGACAGAGCTGGCCACCACTGGCCCCTCGAGCTTCTGCCAGATGTCTGAGCTCTGCACAAAACAGACAGACCCGCAGCGTTAGGAAATCACCTTCCTTTTGGGATCTAATCCCTCTAGAGATGTGCCAGGGAGTTTTGCCTTCTGGATGGTGTTGTGCAGCTGATCCTCACTCTTGGTGAGCCCTTTGGAACCTCCACTTTAAGGGGTTTGGTGGAGTTAAGGGGTTAAAACCCCCATGTTTAAGGGGTTTGGTGGAGCTAAGGGGTTTAAATCCCCTGTTTAAGGGGTTAACCCCCCCTGTTATGGGGTTTGGTGGAGTTAAGGGGTTAAAAGCCCCTGTTTAAGGGGTTTGGTGGAGTTCTGCCATTCCAGCACCAGCATCATGAAGGGAAGGCTGGTGCACCAGCCAGGCTTGAGGCAAGGGTGTGTTTTGCTTAGCAGATCAGTAATTATCATTTTAATGGTAGACATCTCCAGTGACATTGGCACCACTGGGAAAGATCCTCTAGGAGCTTGCCCATGTTTCACAGGGAGTTCCCATTTGAAAAAAAAAAACCAAAAAAACCCCAAATAACTATGGAAAAAATCCCATTATTCTGCTCTTTTTCTCCTTGCCACAAGCATTTCCTCCCCACCTGCTCTTCCTCTGTATCCCTCCCTTTCAGTCTCTTCAGCTCCTGCCCTTGCCCCGAGCTGGCAGTGAGACTCAGAGCTGCAGTTTTTGGGAGTTGCTTCTCCTCTTTCCACTCAGGCTGGGCACTATGAGCTGCAGGTTGACACAGCAGTGGCTGAAAGACTTCAGCTGTCAGCATAAGCTGACCAAAATGCCTTGGAAATTCCAGCAGGAAGCTGTGGCACTGAAACCCATCTGTGCCATTCTCCTCCCCATTTAGTGGCTGCTCTGATGAACTTTCCAAGGCTCTCCCAGGAAAATTAAGATGTAAAGAAAGGTTTTAAAGCATCGTGGAGCCTCTCAGAGCAGAGGCTGGGGTTCTGCTCCCTGCAGCTCTGTGCAGCCCTGGCATGGAGGACGTTGGATGCCTTGGTTCTTTCATCTCTCCTGGGTGCATCTGAAGGTGTCGGGAAAATCAATCCACAAACATCAGAGGTTTATGTCCAAAAAGGAGACAGAGGAGTCCTTTTACTTTATTTGAATAAAGGGAGAGGCTGTGGGGCATTTCCCTGGGGTCTCTCAGATTTTTGGATTTTGGTCTCTCCTTTTTATCACAATTTCCTGGCCACATTTCCCTTCTCTCTTTCCCCATTTCTGAGGTAGTTGAGAAGTAAAGACTTCCTGATACACCTGATACCACAGATTCCCTTCTAATGTATAACCCTTCCTTTTCATTTTTAATTCCTATGGAATTTAGGGGTTTTTCTTCCCCATTGTTTCTTTCATCTTTCAACGTCTAATTTCATTTATCAGCAAACTGAAAGTTCATTTGTAAAAGCAGATATCTTTTCCCATTCATCAACCAGTGGAATCCTTCCCATTATTTCTTTTATCTCCCAATGCTGGCTTTATCTTCCAACAGACCCAGAGCTTCTTTGTGAAGCCAAATCTGCCATTCCTCTCAAGGGCTCAGGGCTGGGGTCACACTGCAGCATGAAGATCATTCCAGGTGGTAGCAGCTGGCTCTGTACAGGTGGCTGTGCTGCCTCAGGATGGAAAGCTGATATCCCTGTGCTGGCATCCCAGCCCCTCCTGTGCCCTTCAGTCCTTCCCACGAGCTGGGATCACCCCGTGGGGTTACTGGGGAGAGGCAGGGTGGCCTCAGAGGAGCAGGCATCTGCCAGGGTCATGAACCCCAGCTGCAGCATCCTCCTTTGGGCCTGGCCCAGCATTTAACCGGGTTTTGAAGGATTCCCAGGCACAAAGGCGAGACAGATTGTGTATTGATCCCTCCAGTCGATGGCTGCAAACCTCCCCAGCCATGGCAAGCACCTTGCAAGCAGAGGGGGCTGGTCAGTGCTGTGAGAGGTGATACTATATTATATTAAAGAATGCTTTACTAAACTATACTAAAGAATAGAGAAAGGATACAGACAGAAGGCTTAACAAGTTACTAATGAAAAACTCATGACTCTCCCCAGAGTCCCGACACAGCCAATGTGTCCTGACACACCCGGATTGGTCATTAAGTAAAAACAATTCACATTTGGATAAACAATCTCCAAACACATTCCAAAGCAGCACAACACAGGAGAAGCAAATGAGATCATATTGTTTTCCTTTTTCTCTGAGGCTTCTCAGCTTCCCAGGAGAAGAATCCTGGGCAAAGGGATTTTTCAGAAAATGTGACAGTGACAGTGCAGGACAGGCAATTGACATTGACTACACAAGGTGTGATGTAGAGAATGAGAAAATTCCAGGAGAGAGCATGTGCTGCTGGCTGTGCAAGTGAGAGGGGACAGCATGGGGTGCAGGTCACCTCCTGCCACAGCTGGGGCTCGTTGCAGACAGTGCTGGCTGTGGTCCAGCCCTCAAAGCTGAGGACAGCGGGTCCACGGCACCCAGACACCCACCAGGAGGGCAGTGGCATCTGTCCCAAGGTCACCCTGTGCCTCACAGGGATCAAGGTCCCACTGCTATCAGCACTGTGTGCAGCAGGGACAAGGACAAAGCTTTCTGTCCCTGCTCAAGCACAAAGGGCAGGGAGAACAGAGCACGCTGAGGAGCAGAGGTGTCCTGGGAGATTGCTTGTTGGTGGCACCTGTCCCACACCCCTCAGCTGTGCCCTTCACTCCCCAGCTGGGCCACTGCTGGGACACCTCCTGACCTTTAGGGACCAAGTATTTTTTCAGGCTGCTGTCTGATGGGCTGAAGGTCTGGAATGTGCCAGGGGAATCCCTTTGAAGCTTTGACTGTCTCACTGAGCTGCATTTTCTGCCTTTTGCTGGAAAGGCTTGTCGGCAACGCCAGTGCTTTGAGCAGTCTCAGAATCACAGAAAATGCTGAGCTGGAAGGCACCATCAAACCCAACTCCTGGCCCTATGCAGGACACACCACGTGCCTGAGATTGCTGTCCAAATGCTTCTGAGGTCTGTCAGGCATGGTGTTGTGACTACTGCCCTGGGGAGCCTGTTCCAGTGCCTGACCACCCTCTGTGTGAAAAATTTGGATATCTAATCTTGTTAATAACAGTCCTTGGCTCATGTGCAGAGCGTTGCCCAGCTCCAAGGGTTTGTGGGCACAGTTGTCAATGACAGCATCAAGCTCAGGGCATGGAAGTGTCAGCATCTGCACTTTTGTGCCTGCCGCAGGGTTTTGTGATGCCACAGGACATGGGCAGGTGTGTGGTAGCAGAGAAGCTGCCACAGACATCCAGAAGGCTGCAAGGAAGAAGAGAGCAACACAGGCATTTCAGCTGGTGCCTTTGAGCTCAGGGCAAGGACTTTTGTTGTTTGGGCTCTCTGGTCCCACCTGGCAATTCAGAGTTTATTTTTATGGAGTCACAGAATAGTTTGAATTGAAAGAACTTTTTAAAGATCATCCAGTGCCACCCCCTGCCATGGGCAGAGACACCTTCCTTTAGACCAGGTTGCTCCAAGTCCACCCTGGCCTTGGATTCTTCCAGCAATGGGGCAACCACAGCTTCTCCAGGCAACCAGAGCTGTTTTACCACTCTGGATTTGCCACAGTGCAGTTTGGGCATTTGGGGAGGGGAGGCTGAGGGTGCTGAGTCTGCAGCCCCCACGGGTCCTCAGCTCTCTGTGCTGGAAGCCCCCTGTGCCCTGCATGCCTGGAAACAGCTCCATCCCCTCCACCTGCCCCAGCCCCTTCCCCTTCAGATGGCATTTCAGAAATCCTCCCTGCTCAGGAATAAAGCAGCTCCAAGAGTCACCTGCTCCATATTCATGCTGCTGGTGATGCTTTAAGTGGCCTCCTGGTAGCCAAGCTCTCCAGTGAAAATGGATAATGTCAGACTGGGAGGCTGCTGAATAACCTGGCAAGGTCTGAATTCCTATTAAACAAATAAATAAATAAGGTGGGCTCATTGTAATGATGCTGGCTGGAAGCAGGAGAGAGGATGTGCAGTATGTATTTGTGAGCACAAGAGGGAGAGCAAGGAAGGAGGAGGGAGGAAGGACAGGAGCGAAGGAAATGGACTTGATACCTGTTTGTAAACTAGGTCAGGATTAATAATGATTTGGGTAGTCTTGGCTCCAGGCCCACTTTTACATGGTTTCAAAGACATAGAAAGAAATGACAATTCCTGCCTGGAAGGATGAGGTGTGAGTTACACGTTCTTCACTTCACACATGCCAGGACCCCAGTTGCTGCTCACACAGCCCCAGCACACGAGCGAGGACTCGCAGGCTCTGGGCATGGCAGGTTAAATCAGTGCTCTGCTTTAATCCTGCTTATGTCAGTCAAGAAAAGTCTTACCCAAGGAATAAAAAACAACAAACCAAGCCCTGCTTGTGAAGTGATGACTTTTATTTCAGTGCTTTGTAGTTTATCTGCTTAGCTCTGCCATTCCCTCTCCATGCTGTATCCGAGCAGACGTGGGAATGGCTGTGCCAACAGTTTCACTGACTTAAGGGTAATGATACCAAAAAAATAAAGAAAAACTGAATGCTGAGGTTGGTATTTTGCAAGACCAGCTCGGTGTTTGCTCCCTGGACGCAAGGTTGAGTAACTAAGCAAAAAAAGTCCTCTAGAAAAGAGGGAGTGATGGTGCAAACAGGAGCAGTGCCTGGCATGGGGTACAAACCCAGTCCCAGGGCAGCATTCCTGCAGTGCTGGAGAGCCTGATGAGAGGGCTTGAGAGCTATTTAGCACCACTGAATTGGGACTTGAAGCAGAATTAATTGAGCTCAAATTGCATCCTCCCAGCAATCCGCTAATCTGCTGCAGCAGGAGGATAATGACATCTTGAGAAACCGGCTTCAAAAACGAAACTTGCCCAGCTTTAGTAAACGGGCTGCTTGAAGAGGGGATTAATGCTTGCATATCAAATATTGCCATTTCAAGTCTTATGTTCGTGTAGGAGTCTTTTCCTTCCAAAAGGAGGGGGTTCTCAAGAGAATTTGTGAGCCGCAGGCACTTGTACACACACACACACACACGATCACCCGCCCAAGAGCACACAGAACCAAGCTGCTGTCATGTCCCCAAATCACATTCTTTAAACCCTGTTTATTAGTTCTGGGCAGTTCTTAGCATGCAGGAAGTTTAATAAAAGCTCCTTTCAAACAAAGACCTCAAAATGCTCTGGAAACAGCAACAAATCAAGTGTCACATCATCCCTGGTGACATGGGGACAGCGCTGCAGCCTCTGAGAAACGAGTGGTGTGTGGCAAGCACATGGCAGCCCAGGAGCAGAAGCCTGTTTGAATCCTGCACCCTCCCCTCCTTCATTTCATATCTCCTATTTGCTGACATCTCTGTCAGTGGGAAAGAGTTGAGAAAATGGGATATTTGCTCTGATTCCTTTTTGGAAAACGCCGTGTTTGCAGTGTCCACATGCAGCATGGTGGTTCAGGATGTTCAGGCAGACAGAAAACAGGTGAGATTCCTGGAAAATATCCCTTTCCTCACTCCATGGTGCCTGCTGGGGTCCAGCTGGCTGCAAACTCCGAAAGCAAAGTGACTCCTGCCTGTGTCCTCTCAGCAGCTCCCTGCATCCCCTCACCTCTCCATCCTTCCTTAGGTTTCTGTGTTAATTCAAGGAGACAGAACAGAAGTTCCCAACTCTTATGCATCACCCTCAATTTACATTTTATTACCACAGCAAAGCAAATCCACACCAGCAGGCTGTTCTCTCTGCTGCTGTCAGTAACATTGTCACTGCCACCAACCCAATTAGAAGCATTTGTTGGCATTCAGTAATTAGCTTGGAGCAGGGCTGAGGTCTCTGTCTTTCACCAAAGGGCTCACAGGCTGCTATCAAATATTTATGAATGATCTTGGATGACATCTGTTTGCTATTTTGCTGGTGATGTTCCTGCTGAGTGGCTGACCTGGGGAGCACATGCTGGTCGTGGCAGTGGAGCACTCACTGGTGGGTCAGCAGGGAAATAAAATAAGATATAAAATATAAAATAAAATAAAGTAAAATAAAATAAAACATAAAATAAAATAAACTAGGGCTCAGCTGCTCCATCCTCCAGCAGGTCCCAGCTGCTGCCTGGCAGCATGGCCCTGGGCTGGTCCAGACACATGAGGAACCTCACCCAGGATGAGGTGCCTGAGGCTACACAAACCTTAAACCTGGGTTTACCAGGCTTAAACCTGGGTTTAGCAAGGTTTCAAATGAAGCTGGGGCTGGTTTCTTTCACAGAAACCTGTTCTGTACCAGCTCTCATCAGATGGTCCCAGGAGGAGGAGAAACTTTATCCAAGAGGCAAATATTGGAAGGATGAGCTACTTGAGGCTTGGGCAAAGCAGTGAAATCTGATGGCCAAGCACTAAAAATTTTGTGCCAGGAGAGAATTATGCCTCTGACACAAAGATGTGCCCCATGAATGGGGGCCTGGGAAAGGGCAGGGCGTGGTTGGACCTGGGACTGTAGGGTCTGGAGCAGCACAGGCTGAGCAAAGAGGGCTGTGGGGGAAACAGGACCCCTCTGCTGAGCTCAGCCAAATCACTGTGCTGGGCATGGAGAGAAAGCCTCCACAGCAAAGCACAAAACGCCTTGAGTCACCCAATGTCCCAAAAATGCCATCATGGGGGTCTGAGGACTATCACTCAGAGAGGATTCAGCTCACCTTGTGAGTGAATCCTCGTGAGAAAGCCTTGAAGTGTTTTAAGCACTCCACTGAGGTCCCCAAGCAGGCATTCATTGTCCTGCCTTCCTCTGCTGCCTGCACTGAGCAATTTGCAATCTGCAATTTGCTAAATCTGCGCCTGAGACAGGGTGCACATTTCAGAAATGCCTGCTTCTCTCTGGGGAGATGTGCTTCCCAAAACTTCCCCAGGGCACCACAAACCCCCCAGTAGGATCCAAATAATCTGCTGATGTTAGAGACCTGATCAAAGGAATCTGTTCAATCCCCCAGGCTTTGGTGGCCCGTCCACCAGGAGATGTGTGGAGCTGCCCAGTTTGGGCAGAGCTGTGCTGGCAGGATCCCCCCATGTCCTGCTCCCACCTTCATCTGTGTTCCAAGGGGGGAAGGAGGGTGGAGGGGCAGGATGAGAGCTCCAAGAGCTCCCAGAGCTGAAGGCTGCCCAGCAGGGAGGATGGCTGGGCACACGGGTGGCTAAAAGCCTAGCGAATCCCCAAATGACACCCTTCCCACTGCCAGGAGGAAACAGGGGCTGGGCTGAAGCTGCAGTTGGCACAGGAACAGCAGAGACATTACATTTCTGTGATGTCGTGGGTCTGAGTGCAGCTCCTTCCCCAGAGCTCCTGGTGCCACCAGCACTTTCTCCTGACACCCCA
Organism: Motacilla alba alba; assembly: GCF_015832195.1. Classification (NCBI taxonomy): domain Eukaryota; kingdom Metazoa; phylum Chordata; class Aves; order Passeriformes; family Motacillidae; genus Motacilla; species Motacilla alba. The sequence goes on from NC_052033.1 coordinate 3,864,177, forward strand.
TCCCCACCCCTGGAGCCTCCAGCCCACCCTCAGTCCTCCTCTGAGGCCACCTGCCTGCAGCAATGCTCATGAGGAGGGGAGTTAGTGACAGGGCTGATGTGTGGGAGGGGTTGGCCTGTCACCAGTTGACCCTGTCACCAGTTAACCCTGTCACCACCAGGCCGTGGGGACATGCTTTCCTGCAGGTCCTGGCACACTCCAGCACCACCGAGGTGGATGAGGCAGAGGAGGAGCTGGGGTGGCACTGGCACTGCAGGGACACTAAAGGGCCACCAGGCGAGTTGGTGTGAGAGCCAGAACAGCTCTGGAGACCTTCAGAGAGGGCAGCCCTGCACGCCCAGGGCACACAGAACCATCCATGGCAATTCCCTCTGGCAGTATAGAGCCCGGGATCTTCTTTCTGTTTATCTCAACCATCATTTGCATCTCAGGGCAGGAGGGGATGGACAGTGGCAGAGCTAGGATCAAGTGGAATGACCTTTGGAGAGGGACCCATCTGGCTGTTCCTTAGACTGAATCTCCTCTGGGAGCCAGAAAACCTCTTGGTTAAAAACCTCCCTGAAGAACCTCTCACTTTTCTTCCCAGGACTATCACAGAATTACAGAATTAATTCATTGATTCCACAGGCTGGAACAGACCTTTGAGATCATCAAGTCCAACCCGTGACCCAACACCTCCTCATCAAATAAACCATGGCACTGAGTGCCACATCCAGGCTTTTTTTAACACCTCCAGGGCTGGTGACTCCATCCCTCCCTGGGCAGATGATTCCAGTGCCAATTGCTCTTTCAGTGAAGAACTTTTTCCTGGTGTCTGCCCTAAACTTCCCGTGAGCTTTAGACTTTGATGGGCTCAGAAACTTGTGTAGATCCCCGGAGGCTTCATCTGGAAAGCATTTGGTGATGCTTCTGGAGGCTTTGTGTTTCGAGCACCCACTGCAGGCTCTGAGTGCCATTCCAGGAGTCAGGAACAGAGAAACAAACGGAGCAGGGAGCAAAGCCCTTCCAGCAGCACCACTCCAGGTGCTCTCCAGGCTTGGCAGGAAGGAGTCACCACCTCTTCCTACTCCCCCAGCCATCCCATGGAGCTGTTTTAACTGAACCCAGCACAGACACCTCTTCACATCTGTTTGCCAGCCAGGCACTTCCTCCTGGTGATTTGCCTGTGGTGGAGGGTGCTGCTCCTAACACTTTGTTCCAGCTGAAGCCTGTGAGGATGAAAGATAAGCACAAATAATTTTCCACTGAGGGATATCAGTGAAATGTATGGAAACTGCCTGTCCCTGGACCATCTGGCTGCCAATAATACAATATTAACAACTCCAGTCAATGAAGCTGAGCCTCCCTCGGGGAGCAGGGTTTCAGTTGGGCAATGTCACACGAATCCAAGTTCTGATGCCATTGATAGCAGCTGGCCTGGAAGCCAGGGTGCCCAGAGAGGTGTCCAGGCACAGCCTGAGCTCTCCCAGGAAAGCTGCTGCCCCCAGCAGATGCTTTGCAAGGATCCCTGAAGGAGGAAGTGTTCAAGGTGAGCTGCAGGTGCTCTGGGAGCCCATCAAACCCTCCTGTTGTGAGGAAAACCACTGGAGGTGATGCTGGACACACTGTGAGCTGCTGGGGGGAGCCTGGATAAATCCCCAGGCAAAAGGGAAGAGTTTTGCTTTACTCACTGGGACTCCAGGAGCTGAAAGGGGCATCAGTTGAGATCCCTCATGGTGAGTGGGAACATGCCCAGTGGTGGAGTCACTGGAGCTGCTTCAAAGGATTCAAAACTTCCCCTCATACCTTCCTATCACTTGTAAAAACCTTCTCTTTCCTCCAAGCTATAGATTTTTCTTGTTTCCTTTTTTCTTTTAAAAGGTTGAGGCTTTTGGCTTGACAGGGCTTTGCAAACAGGCAAGAAGCAGCTCAAGAAGGTAAGGGTAAGGACATTTGTCACCTTCTGTCACCAGCCAGCCTTGTCCTGGTGCAGCTGAGCTCCAGCCTGTCCTGCTTTCCATCCAGAGCTCTCCAGGACTCTGAAGCTCTGGTAGAGCTTCACCAAAAGCCTCCATGGGAAACCCCAGAGAGGCAGATCATGCTCAGGATGGAGGAACACCAGGACACTTTAGCCCCCAGGGTCACCCATGACACCCACAGGTACCCAGGATTTGTGTGTGTGAGCAGGATAATGCCCAGGTTCCACCCCCAGCTCCCAGGGGAATGTTCTTTGGCTTGTCAGGAGTCTGAGGTGTCACTTTGGGAAGCTCCTCTGCCAGGGAGGATGGTGTTTTGCAGCAGAACATTCCTCCAGGATTGTCCAACCAGAGATTCTTTCCTCAAATTTGATTTGAAAAGCAGAGACATGCATCAATTTAAGGGAAATATAGCTAGGTATGGCAAGGATTTTTTTTCCCTTGACATTTCATGAAAAATTTGAATTGGGGATCATTTGAGTGGAAAATTCACGCTGTGAGGAAATTTTGTGCTTTCAAACAATATCTTTCCCAGCAGCAAAAAAAAAAAAAAAAAAAAAAAAAAAAAAATCATTGCCATTTTAATTTCACTCAAAGTTTTGGCATTGAAATTTTTACCAGGTTTTATTGAAATTTTTACCAGACCCATTCTAAATGTAATGTAAAAAATGTGAAATCTAAGGGCACAAGGATCCTGAAAACTGGAAGGGGTGCAGAAAACCCTCAGAGTAACATGTGCTGGTGCTTTCACACAATTCAAGACTCAACTCTTCTTGCTGCTTCTGCCCATGGAGTTGCTTGGGCATGGAGAAGTGGAGCTGCAGAGAAGGAGGGGTTGGAGCAACCAGGATTTATGGGAGGGGTGACAACTCCCAGCATTTTCCATCAGGCAGCCAAGGGGGACCCTGTTTTGGGAAGAGCCAGACGCCCTCAGAGGAGGTGTCCAGCCCCAGTGTGGCATCTGACCCCGTTCAGGTCACCCTTTTCCCTCACACCCTTCCAAACCAAGGTGCCTTCCTGTGAGCATGTGCAGCACCCACAGCAAGGAATCCCTGGGCACAGCTGGAGCTGTGTGATCAAAGGCATTTTAGTAATCCAGAAGAGGAAACAAAAGAGTGCAAGCAATTCAGGTGAGTCTTCACACACACCAGTTCCTTCCAAGGGAGCTGAAACTCCTGCTGAAGTCAGGCCAAAGAGCTGTTAAGGAGGAAAAAAAGAAAATTGCTTACATTGAAAATGTTTTGTGTGGCTCATTTCACAATGGTTAAAGCAATTTAGAGCCATCAGCAGGATCAGAGAGAGGGATTTGCTCTGTTTGATCAGACAAATCAGCCGTGGCAGGAGATGTCTCTGCCTGCAGAAGTTCAAACACTGGGGCTTCCTCTGTGAATCTCTGCTCTGCTGAGAACCTGGACACATCCCATGCTGGGACAAGCCTTTCTTTCCCAGCCACCCCAGGCAGTCTGTTCCCACCATGCTGTTCCTCTAAAGCATAAGATTGGATTAGGCTTTTCTTAGCTTGCCTCACTCTGAATGTAGTGTTGCCAATTTGTACAATTTTCTGCCAAGCTTTGTGATGTTTGGGATTTTTCTTAGAGTGCCAGTTCCTGGAATAAAGTGATTACAGAAGAACCTCTTTGCTGCCTGGGCTATAAAAGCACATTCCTGCCCCATGTTGTTACCAGAAGGGTTGAAATGGGGAAGGAAGATGTTACTTGGGGGAGGTAAAGAGGCTTTTTCCACCTCCCAGCTTTGGGGATTAAAGATCCTGCGTGCTGTAAGGAGTGTTCTCTGATCCCTGAGAACCAGAACCAGTCCTGCTCAAATTTACCTTGGAACTGCAGTCAAATTTTCTACTTCTCCAGCACATTCAAAGGGCAACAGCATTTCTGGAGCAGTGAGAGAAGATCTTCAGAACAACCCTCTGGTCCTGAGCCACGCCATGTCCTGTGTCTGGGCAAAATGCTCTTCCCCAGGATGCTCTCACAGCCTGGCTGCTCTCTGACTCAGAGAGCTGATGGACACTGGAACCCCATCTCAAGAGGAGATGTCATTTTCACGGTGTTCTTTTAAGAGGAGATGATTTTTTAAAATTTATTTTATTGTTTTATTTATCCACCAGGAGGCCACGGATGGGGACAGAGGGTGTTTAACATGCTGTAATATCCAGGCACACTTGGCCTGGGTGTTTATTGGGGGCTGTTTGCAGCAACATGCAAGATGTGCTCACTGTGGAAAAATGTGGCACGAACACAAACCCGTCCCAGATGTGCTGGGGAGCACCAGGGAAGCTGGGCTGGCCCAGGGCAAGGGGAGCAAGTGCTGCTGCCTGCAGCCAGGGTGGAGGGAGGGCTGAGGGAGGAGGGGAAGGAGATAAAGCCTCACCTGCTGGGCTGGCTCTGCTCAGCTGCGTCGGGCTTTAACGCACTGTTTTCTTCTGAGGTTTGGAAATCCCATTGCACAATATTGTAAAAATGCCATAAAATATTTTATTGCAGCGTGCCACTGAAATGCTGCCAAGAGCCTTAACCCTTGCAGCGCCTGCTCCCTGTGGATGCCCAGCATGTCCCCAGTCAGGAACTGGCTCCCTTTGTTTGGGGGTTGGACTTTGAGGATGGAGAGGGTTTTGGGGACTTAGAGATGCCAGATCACTGCTCCAGCGAGTCTCTCAGACTGATTTTAACTATTTTTGGGCCTTACCACACCTCTTTCTGAGGATTTCACCTTGGTCACAATCATTCTAATCAAATTAAAATTATTAATCATAATTTTAACTGATTGGTTTAAATCAGTCTAATAATCCAGTTGAAGGTGAGGTTGGTCCTGGTGCTTCTGTTCCTCACCTTCACCCCCAGTGCCAGCCCTGTGAATATCAGTGGAAAAGCAGTCAGTGCCCTGCAGGTCCCCTGGCTGCATCCCAACTGGCTTGTGTCATGCTGATGCCACTGATCAGCTATAAAATGACTTTTGGAAGCACTTGGGGTCAAATCCTAAGGGTAGGGACGTGAAGGACCAGCCCTTAAGAAGGCAAGGGTGATGCTCATGATCATGCTCAGGATGGAGGAACACCAGGACACTTTAGCCCCCAGGCCACCCATGACACCCACAGGTACCCAGGATTTGTGTGTGTGAGCAGGGTAATGCCCAGGATAATGTTCCACCTGCAGCTCCCAGGGGAATGTTCTTTGGCTTGTCAGGAGTCTGAGGTGCCACTTTGGGAAGCTCCTCTGCCAGGGAGGATGGTGTTTTGCAGCAGAACATTCCTCCAGGATTGTCCAACCAGAGATTCTTTCCTCGAATTTGACTTGAAAAGCAGAGACATTCAGCAATTTAAGGGAAATATGGCTAGGTATGGCTAGGATATTTTTTTTTTTCCCTTGGCATTTCATGAAAAATTGAATGGATGAGCTGGGGAAGCCACTTAGCACTGGACCCTGTCCTCCCCAGGTGTGGGGACAAACAGCTTCATTGACCTGCTGCACAAAGCTCTTGGGCCTTTGCTGCTGAGGAGAGCATGCTATCAGAGTTTCTGGACTGGTGGTAGATCTTTCAGGGCAGTGGGGACGTGGCAGTGACATCAGACCCTTCCCACACACCAGGGAGCAAACTGGGCACATCCAACATGAGATTAGGAGGCTCCTGCTCCTTAAAGCAGACCCAGAAACAAAACCTGGCTCCTTGGAGCATGATTGTGGCGTCCACCTCTGCACCAGGTTGGGTTTTCCCTCAGTCACTTGTCCTGTGACACCCACCTATGCATCCAAAAAATGACCACTGGTCACCCCATCCCCACCCTGACAGACTCTGTCATTAACTGGGGAAATATTCCCATTAGCTGGAAAATTCCAGCAAGCTGGGGAGGGCAGAGGCCTCTCCTCCTGCAGATGTTGGGGCTTTGCTTGCCAGAAATCAGATGTTGACCTGAGCTGTTATAAATAAAGAGCAAAAAAATTAGCCAGCTGTTCTCAGTGGAGATTTTCATCCCTTCTTCCAGCCCTTTAATGAAAGAAAGGAAAACTCCACGAAAGGCTTGGGGGCCTTATTCAGGCCCAGGGGAAATTCACCCTGCTCAGGGGTACAGATACCAATTAATTCTCACTTGAAGCCTATTTTGAGTGGTACAGCATGGTACCTGAGTGGTACAACATGGGTGTAAATCTTTTTCTCTGGTGTTCATGTAGAGGTGAATTTTCAACCTGCCCTGAAGGGCAGAGTTGGAAACTCTTATTTTGTATTCTTGAGGACACAGTGCAAGCAATCTCAGCTTTTCTAAACTTCTGAGCTATAGGCAGGCTGTGGGTTTGAGGAAGAGTCCTTCAAAGAGGAGTTTTGCTGTAATGGATCTCAGGTAACTCTTGGTTTGCAGGCTGCAGCACCAGTGGTGTTTTTCCCCTCTTCCATCACCTAAACCAGGCTGTGGTGCCTCTGCCCCACAGACACACAGCCAGGGGGTAATAAAGGACTAATAATGCAAATTTCCCTCCAGTTTGTGCTGAATCTCCATCCCAGGGATGTGCCGGAGAGGAATGTGGGGATTTGCTTATTTGATTTTTATCTAAACAAAATGCGTTCCCATAAACACGGAGAAGGAAACCCCACTTGGCTGAGCCCCGTGGAAGAAGTGTCTTCACTGGGAATGTTTACATGATGCCTCTGAAAACTAAACTAAATCAAACTGAGGCTTGGAGCAGCAGCTGCCCCAGCTGGGAGCAGCACCAGGGGCTCTGCTGCAGGCCTGAGCTGGGCTTTTCATACATTCATTTCATAAATATAAATATGATATTGTGTAGAAATAGAAAATTACAAATTGTGAAACAGATAATAATTATAAAACGCCACACCAAAATGGTGTGATAAATTTAAAATTGCAAATTATGAAACAGAAAATAATTATAAAATATCACACCAAAATGGCCTGATAAATGTTTTTATCACACAAAATGGTTTTTATTGCACCAAAATGCCAAAATGGTGTGATAAAATATAAAATATAAAATAAAATCATAAATTATATATGTAAATTATATGTTATATAATATATAGCAGAGCCATCTCCTCTGGGGGTACCAGTCCTTGGTTTCTCTCTGTCGGGATTGAAGGCACTTGAGACAGAAATTCATGTTCAAACTCAGGTGTTTATTATTTCTTATCAGTGAAACAGCCTCACAACCATGAGTTCTGCAGCCTTTCATTAGAAGGCACAAAACGGCCAACAATCTCTTGGTACAAGGTCTTTTAAGACTAAACCATCCAATTAAGAACTGACACCTGGATTATTTCCTCTTTTAACCCAATAACTGATCCCACAGAGCCCCAATGGGGGCTTTCTGCCCAATTCCAAAATGCCACCCAAACCCATGGAGAAGGAGGAAGAAGCAGCATGAAGAAGAAACCCAGGATGACACCCTGTGCCCTCCATCTTGCTGCCATCCACAACACACTAAAAATGCCAAACCCTCAATTTCTCACCCAGTGATACACCCACACTGCTCTCTATAATCCATTTCACACTCTTGTGGACTCCAGTCTATCTTGAAGTCCGGGAAACTTTCTCCATGAATGAGGGTCAGAGTCAGTGCTGCCCTGGGGGTCAGGGCAGCCCAGAGCAGACAGAGGAATATTCCCTGTGCTCTGGGTTTGCACAGTGGGCACCATTTTAACCCCAGGTGTGGCTCTGGGCAGGTGCTATCCAGCCCCCACAGCAATAAAAACACCAATCCAGGCAAACCCAGCAGCTGCTGTGCACTGGGGCTGTGGCACAGCGTGTCCTGTCACGTCCCACTCCAGCACACACCTGGGCTCCCCACAGCACATTGCCTGCAGAGGCAAACACCTCTGAATCAGCCACAAACACTGTGCAGAGGGAAAAACACAAAAGTCTTGTCTTTGCTGGGTTCTCAGATGAAGGAAGGAATGATGAATGACTCCATGTTCTTAGAAGGCTAATTGACTATTTTATTATCTATATTATATTAAAGAATACTAAACTATACTAAAGAATACAGAAAGGACACAGACAGAAGGCTAGAGAGATACGAATGAATCTCATGACTCTCTCCAGAGTCCGACACAGCTTGACCCCAATTGGCCAATAAATCAAAATAATTCACAGCAGAAACCAATGAAACGATCACCTGTGGGTGAACAATCTCCAAACACATTCCACAGCAGCAAAACACAGGAGAAGCAAATGAGATAAGAATTGTTTTCCTTTTTCTCTGAGGCTTCTCAGCTTCCCAGGAGAAAAATCCTGGGCAAAGGGATTTTTCAAAAACATGATGGTGACACAAAAGGACAGCTGCTCTGAAAGGTGAGCAAGGAGAAGATAAAGCTGCTGCAGGAGTGCAAAGCTCCTCCACATCAAACACTGATGGAGGGAGACGCTGCAGGCAGTGCCAGTTCCCGTTGCCTTTTTTTGTAAGGTTTATTTATGAAATCTGGGAGTAAAAGCAGAGTCCAAGATGGGATGCACAGCACAACTCACAGAGGTGAAAGCAGATGGTGGCAGTTAACAGGGGATGAGCCAACAGGAACGAGCAGCACAGAAGTATAAATAAACTCATGGCTCTCAGGCATTCATCAGAGATTCACGTAGGCACGAGAAGATGGATCTTCAAGGGGAGGCTGAAGCAAAAAGCAGCATAGATTTTATGGTCTCTTGCTGTTAACTGCTATGAAATTGCAGTGCTTTACACCACTCAGGTCTTTATGTTCTCTCTGGAGGTGTTGCCACACGGAAGCAAAGCTGATCAGGCAGCTCTCCCGAGCCCGGCAATCGAAGCCTGCTCTCTGATTAAAGCCCTGCTGCTCTCTGCTCTCCCTCTGGTCACATTGATGCTGCACCAAGACAAAACCTGAGCACCGTGTTACTGGTGAGCAGTTCCCACCTTCCATCATGTGAAGGGAAATGATTAAAAGGGAATTACCAGAATTCCCTATACCTCCATCAGATATCAGACTTGGTCATTTGGAAAATTAGTAGTGAACCTCATTTGTTAATGTCACTATTAAGTGATGAAGTTTTTTTTTTTTTTTTTATGTTTAACATGCCAGGATTATTTTCTCTTCATTTCCAGGTTTGTTTTTGAACTTGCTAATTTAATTAAATCTCTCCTGTTGAGCAGCCATTAAAGGTGACCAACCGTGCAAGATCCCTGCTGTGGTGCAGGTAAATTAAACACCAGATAATTAAAGTGAATGGGAGGCAGCTTGGGGGAGAGAAGGAGGTCCCTGTGTGGTACCAGGGGAACACCTGGGTTTATGGGATCATGCCCTGCAGAAGGAGTTATGGGATATGTCATCACATTGCACAGGATATTCTAATTCCCTTCTGGTCCTAAGGCAATGCTCTAAAAATCCCCCCCTGGAGGGTTTTGGCCTTAAATAGTCAGCATTTTGTTTAATATGTAAGATCACTTGTGTCTCGCTGTATGAAAAGGCTTTTTTATCTTTCCATCCAAAGGGAAAAAAACCTGGAATGAAACAAATAAAAATGTGTATATTTTGTTTTGAGGAGTCCCTGCGTGCACAGGCAGGGAAGAAAGAAGGGAAGGAAAAGGAGGCATCAGACACAGCCCCAGAGTGCCCTTTTCCTCTTCCCGTGACCTTCTCAATTACCTGCAGCTTCAAGGCATGTTGTTAGCAGAAATCAGAAAGCTCTGAGATTCCAAACCCAGCCCCAGCAGTCTCACGTATTTTTTATTTTGTGACCAGCAAAGTGTTGACCTTGTGGACAGCACTCCTTGTAACCCACACCCGTGAGCTTCAGGGTTGTATTTGCAGGGTTCCCAGACGAAGGAAGGAATGATGACTCTGACTCCATGTGCTCAGAAGGCTAATTTATTATTTTATGATACCATATTATATTAAAGAATACCAAACTAAACTATACTAAAGAATAGAGAAAGGATACAGACAGAAGGCTAAAAAGATAATAATGAAAACTCGTGACTCTCTCCAGAGTCTGACACAGCTTGGCCCTGATTGGCCAAAGAGTGAAAACAACTCACATGAAACCAATGAAACAATCTCCAAACACATTCCAAAACAGCAAAACACAGGAGAAGCAAATGAGATAATTATTGTTTTCCTTTTTTCTCTGAGGCTTCTCAGCTTCCCAGGAGAGAAATCCTGGGCAAAGGGATTTTTCCAGAAAATATGACGGTGACACATACCAGGCTCATCTGATGCCAGGAGGAGTCAGAAGGCTGCAGACACCTCCCCTGGCAATGTCCCACTAATCCTGGGGGTGTGCAGCCTTCCCAAGGGGACTGTGATCCTGGGAGGACACACACACTGCCTGTCCTTTCACTCTCTTGCCAGAATTGCTTCTCTGGGCACTAAGACCTCATCTGAGGTGGGAATCGTGCTGCTCCAAGACATCATTAAGGAGGGAAAGACTGAAATTATCACATGCTGTCTGATAAAAATACAGCTCCTCAGAGCCCAGCATGGGCTGGATGGCAATTTCTCTCCTCCCAGCCTTTGGTAGCTTCATTACTTCCCAGAAGGAGCTGGTGAGAGCCATGCTGAGCAGAAAGCCAGGCTGTTTCCTGCATTCTTTGTGAGGGGTTGATGCTCCTTGCTGAAGCCACCACAATTTCCCCAGCTTTAAAAAAGTCTGAACTTCTGTGGGTGGCTGTGCTCAGTTTGAAAGCAGAGGAGCTGCGGTGCTGCCACGCTGGTTTGCAGGTGAGACTGGGACGTCCAAGGTGGTTTCCTTGGCTCTCAGCCTTGCATGATGTGCAATATTCCCTCAGCAGCATCCCTGCCTGCTGGGGAGGGCCCAGGGACCTCAGGTGGTGCCAGGAGTGGCCTCAAGGTACCAGTCCAGCACAGACCACAGCCTGGACACTGCAGTAAGGCTGCCAAGTGCCGGTGCCTTTTTAGAAAAGGACAAGTGATGCCTTTTTTGCTGGTCCTAGAATCATGAGGCAGACACAGTTAGGGTGATTGAAGGGGTTACCTTTATATAAGGATCCTTAGATGCATCATTTGTCAGGTGGAAAACCCCAAAAATGCACACCCTGCATGTCATGTATGCAATTTTTATAGATTTTGCTAATTATCATATCTGACAATAATCCCCAATTAGAAGCACACTCAATGAAGTCATCCCCCAGTTCCAAATCTTCCTCCCTCAGATGAGGACTAAACGTTGTTTCTAAAAAACACGCCTCGAAGAGCTGGTGTCAACCTTGGTTTCTAAGGAGAGCCAAGATAGGACAGGGGCTTTGGAATGTGTTTTGTCTTTCTGCCTTGGGAAAGGCTGAAGCTAAGCTGCAATAATAGACTACAAAGCCACGAATAGATGTGCAAAGAATATATGAAAGAAAAGGCAAAAATCACCTCGGTGTCAGAAGCAAAGCAGGAGGTGCACGTGTGTGTCCTGGAGAAAGACCCCAGGTCTCCCCTCTGCCTGGAGGAAGGAGTGTGGCTGTGCCCTGTCAGGGCAATGCACCCTCTTTGCACCAGGCCTGGAGCTGGCCAAATCTTCTCAGGAAGCCAAAATTGAAAATGTAAATAGCTGCTTTAAAAAGCCCTGGAATATACACGAGCTCCAGCAGGAATGCAGGGAGCAGCTGCCGTGGCTCTCCTTGGCTCTCTGCTGAGTGTACACAGGCACATTTTGTTGGTTGTAAATGTTTAGAGAAAACAGTTCCTATTGGATTGTTTGAGGAGCACTTTGAATCAGCTGGGCACTTGTAGGAGGACAGTGGTGGTGATGAGCTGCACATGTAGAGCTCAGGCTACCAAAGCAGGCTCAGCCCAGCTCCTTTTCTGTCACACTGCTATTTCAGCATCCCTGACAAGGAGCAAACATAAAACAAGCTGTTAAAATTATTGCCCTTGCCCCTAACAGGGCGTCCCTAAGCTCTGTCTGGATTCAGTGATCATCCCACAGAGATGATCACTGAATCAGCAGTGATCCAGCATCAGGGGAGAATTCTGCTGGCCCAGTGGGCAGCTTGTTCTGCTTACCCTTATGCTGCTTATAACCCTTACACTGCTCAGCCAGAAGCATAAATGAGCTGGAAGCAAAATCTCTGCGTCCAAGCAGCCTTGGATGCTGCAGGGAAAACTCTTCTCTTTCCATCCCACACATCCTTCTCACCCACTCGAGAATTGCCAGCCAGCTCAGGATAATGCAGCACCTTAAGGCAGTGAGTTAGGGAGAAAGGAAGTCGATGGGTTGATGTCCTTAAGGGCAATGGAGAGAGGCAGGAACACCTTTAACCCTGATTTGGACTCCTGTGCTTCCACATTGACTTTTGTGCCTTTCTTAGACACCTAACATGCCTGGGGACACAGGAGGTCATCCCACCCAGTGAACTGAAAAGTGACTGAAGATGGGAATTTGGGCCAGAGGGAAAGGAGACAAGCCAGAGGAAAGAGAAGAATGAAAAAAGCTGCAGGAGCTGTTGCAGAGCCCAGCTGAAAACCTGTGCAGCCTTCCCTGTGCCCCCTTCCTGTGCAGAGAAGCAGGAGGTACTTCATCCCTTTGGGCTCTCTGCAAAGCCTGGCCCAGGAGCTCTCCTCCAGCTGGGAAAGAGTCAGGCAAAGCAGAAAAAAACCCTCCTAATTGCAAGTGGCACCTCCTGCTGCGGGTGGTCTGCAGGCAGAGAAGTGTGACATTGTCTGGGAGCCCTGCACGGTGCGGAGGCCGGCGTGTCCCGGGCCCTGGGCTTCATCCTGCTGCTGGATAATGGGGGTTTAATGCTGGAAAGGATGCACTGGACTGTGCAGCAATCAGCCAGGAGCTGGCTGCAGTGGTCTTCATTAGATGTGCACAACTGTCTCCTGGAGAACAAAACCCTGTCTCTGCCTGTCCCAGCCCTCCCAGTACAGTTTTGGTGCTGGGCCAGGGCAGTGCAATTGTTGCTTTGATGGACATTGATTCAAAACAAGTCAGTAATGACTGGTTTTTTTACCCTCAGTCAGTAATGAGGCTTCTTCAAATTGCCTGGAACTCCATTTGTTCTCCTCTTAATTAACGCTTTCAGAGGAATAATGCAAATTCTTCCCTGATTTGGGGGACAAAGGGGGGGTGAGATGGAGATAGTGTTGAGAGAAGGTGGCTGGTTCATCAGAGGGAAGCACAAACCTCTAACTCTTTGTGTCCAACCCGGCTTTGCCTCTTGGACACTGAAACAGCTTAATGTCGACAAGTGAGTTCATAATTAATAACATTTGAATATAATTAATGAGGAATGTTATGGCAAATTCCAACCCCAGCATTCACTGGCCCCTAACCACGTGAGTGCTGCTCCCTGCTGCAGCTCTCAGCCTCTGTACAGGCAACAGGGCAGGCACAAAGCTCTGGGAGGACAACTGTGACATCTGTGACACTGAGATGCCTGGCTATGGCAGCAGAGAGGCCAGCTAGCTCTGACACTGGAGTGGGTCACTGCAGACATGTTTTTGTGCTTAGGCAAGGTCTGAAATAAGCCAAGGCTGGGTTTCCCCCGATAGAGTTCAGTCTAGAGTAGAAGTCTGGATGCTCCCACCAAGGACTGTTCACATGGGTGCCCAAGGGTGGTTGTAGTTGAGACAGTCACAACCCAAAGCAACACACGCCATTTTCAGCAGGCTTCAAACTGTTCTTATTCTAGCATGCATGCTTTTTATACATTCTTACAAAACTCATAAGTTTACTGTTGGTTTCTCTGGGTCTGGATTGAAGGCACTTGAGATGGTAGTTCATGTTCAGACTCAGGTGTTTATTATTTCTTATCAGTGAAACAGTCTCACTACTCTGAGTGTTGCAGCTTTTCATTAGAAGGCACAAAATGGCCAACAATCTCTTGGTACAAGGTCTTTTAAGACTAAACTATCCAATTAAGAACTGACACCTGGATTATTTCCCCTTTTAACCCAATAACTGATCCCACAGAGCCCCAATGGGGGCTTTCCTGCCCAATTCCAAAATGCCACCCTAACCCATGGAGAAGGAGGAAGAAGCAGCATGAAGAAGAAACCCAGGATGACACCCTGTGCCCTCCATCTTGCTGCCATCCACAGCACACTAAAAATGCCAAAACCTCAATTTCTCCCCAAGTGATACACCCACACTGCTCTCTATAATCCATTTCACACTCTTGTGGATTCCAGTCTATCTTGAAGTCCAGGAAAGTTTCTCCAAGAATGAGGGTCAGAGTCAGTGCTCCCCTGGGGGTCAGGGCAGCCCAGAGCAGCCAGAGGAATATTCCCTGTGCCCAGGGGTTCCACAGTTTACCCTTTACTCAATGGTCAGGAAAGACAAACAAAGTGCTGATTGGAACAGGCAGTTGCAGGTTTCTCTTCTTTATCCTTCTTTCTTTCTTTGTTTCTGTGTCAGTGACCTTGGTAGGAAATCCTTTCAGGGGTTAACACGGATCCTGTGATCAAACTTCTCTCTGTCTCCCAGAGGTGGCTGTAAAACCTCTTCCACAAAGGCCACCTGCTCCCCCTCCCTGGTGACCCCTGGATCCCATCAGGCCCATCCCTCCTTCCCTTTTCCTGGGTGGAAATTCCCATCTGCTGTTTGCCCATCATTTATCCTTGTGCCAAGGCAGACCACAACGGGCTCCAGCCAAACTGATTTCTCATGTGAGAAGACCTAAAATTGGGGTTTTACAGTTGGAATCTGAAATGCAGGGAACTCTCAGAAGTTTGGGCCTGTAAGCCAAAGCTTAGAATTAAATCCAGGATTTAATCTGAGACCTTGGAACAGGCTTCCAAACTCAGGTGCTAGAAGTGAGAATGTGACTTTATAGTTTAAACCAGAGACTTGTTAAGCTGAGGAAAGTTTAGACTTTCAGAGTTTAAAATACAGAAAAAATAAAACAGTTACAGAGGTAAACAAGGAGTTTAGGCTGCAGCACTGTAGGTTTGTGTGCCATAACATGATTGGCTAAGAAAGCTCACACTGTAGCATGAGTCCATAAGATGAAATAGTTAAAGATTGGGTCAAAAACATAAATGTCCTTGTTGGCAGTGTTTT